>NC_090445.1:251533590-254033590 GCF_031143425.1 Pleurodeles waltl
CCCAGAGGTGATGTACACAGAGCACGTTGTAGTGAATGTTTTGAAGGCAGTCCTCATTGTCCTAGGACCACCACAGGCTGAGTTTTTAGCAAAAATGGTTAGTAAAAGTAATGCCCTGCAAAGCATTAGGGGGCAAGTTTCTGTGCTGCAAATATTGTACCATGTTGATATGTTGGCTATAATGCTTAGAACAGCCCTTAGAGGACACCACAATGAAAAAAGCATTTATAAGAAACATGGTCATATAACCATATAGTTAGCTCCTGGAAAGCATACCCACATGTCAGAAAATAAAGTAGTGTGACCATATATGTAGCCCTAGAAAGCATAATGAATTACAAATTTTTTTGAGCAAATAGGCCTCCTGCAAAGATATTACAAAGCCCTTAAAACACAAGCTACTCCCAGCTGTAAAACAAAAGTTTCAGCCATGAGAGAGCTTAAAGGGACATAATGGTGGGAGATGTTATTATTTTGGGGTCCCCACTAAGCTAGTGTGGGGGACCCAGAGATGATGTAGACAGACCACGTTGTTGTGAACGTTTTGGTGGTGGCCCTATTGCCCAAGTACGACCACAAGGTGAGTTATGAGCTTAACTCTTTTGTACATGTAATGCCCTCCAAAGCATTATGGAGCGAGTTTCAGTTGTGCAGTGAATATTGTAGTATCTGCTCTCCCACTGTGTCAGGAGAGACACTTTGAGGATTTCTGTTTTTTTTAGGTAAAGCATTTACAAGTGTGTGAAAGCTATGGAGCGTGAAGGTAAGAGCCAAAAGAAATGTCTTGGATTAGGTAACAATGTAAACAACGTGACCAGCGCTTCAATACCGATGATGGAGTTTGTGCTCTGAGCGCCATGGCCGCTAGCTTGCCCACCCTGAAGTGTATCCGCAATTGTGTAATAATCCATTTCACAGGGTCAATCTGCAAGGCAGTAACACAACCACCCCAAGGGACAAACAAAGCATTTATCAATGACATCAAGGGATTTTTGAAACACAAGCCCAATAATGAGTGAAAGAGATGGGTGTGGTTAAAAGCCCACTGAATACTTACCACAGGTTGAAAAGCGCTTGCGCACTCAACCTAAAAAGGCTTGGTGGTGCCCCTGCCTATTTTAAGGGTAGCACAAAGCGTAAACAAATATACAAAAAAGCCCTCATAGGGCATTTTGGGGCTCTTAACGTTACACAAGTGTGGCTACTAGATCCCATATTCTTGCATCAGAGAAAAAAAGTAATTGACAACCCAGAACATGGACATTAGTTCTGTGTCAGCTAGAGGGTATGCCTACAATACTAGCTACCATATGCAATTGAGTTACCCATTACAGGGGTGCATGCTGTTTACCATTCAGGGGACATTCCTGTCCCACCAGGGGCGAACAACACATTACAATATCATGTCATGATACAAATGTATTTGCCATGAATATGAAAAGGGCTTCTATTCTATTTAATTCAATAGTGCATCCACAGAAACAGTAATGTACCAACATACTATAGTCAATAATGTATCACAGTATTTAAAAAAGAATGTACTGTGCCTTCTGACGTTTGAAATGTCATCATATGTCCACGGAGCTAATAAAAATACCCCAGTCGGATGTACAGGGACGTTGAATCACTATAATGTAAAGAGTATCAAAACTATCATCATGCGCCACCGACCCCACAAACATCAGATAGATTCCTACCCCTTCCCTTAGCTCGTTAACAGGCTGCTTGCTGCGAAGGATTTTTGGAAAGTGGAAACTGTATAATGTAATCACAGCCATACGAGTCTGTTTACATTCTGCTGCTGAAGGTACCTTCGGGACCCCTCAGATGAGAGGCGGGTAGCAAGGGCAGTGCCCGGAGCACGGAAGGTCAAGCAAAGAAAGCATGCAATGCTTCTGGCCGTTAGATGTCCATGCAGAAGTACTAATTTGGCCGTGCCCTTCTGAAATACTTGTTTTTGTATATTAAGTTAATTTCGATATGAAATATTCGGCCTAAAATTGCGTTCTCGTGCCCTAGTCATCGTCATACTGAAAAGCAGTGACCTACGTGTGCTAAACTTCTAACAACTCATATTTCTAACAGCTACGTATAGGCTCCATCTCAAAGGGTCATCACTAGAATTATACTGACCACTGTCCCAGTCAAATATTTCACTGTCACATGCTATTGCATTTTGTGGCTACAGCTCAGAGAGCGGTTTCCGAGCCAAGGCGACTAAAGCCGTGTTTTACAAAATAAGTCTTTGATAAAAGAAAGATGCACCCTGTTCCGTGCATGGAATTTATTTATACAGTACGAACTGCATTTTTTCCCGAAACACTTAAGCAACCGCCGCTTTATCTAACGTCTATACATGCAAACAAAAAACACAATTCAGGAGTACTCTAAACAATATCAGTACCTCTTAAATTTACGTTTGTACAGGTCAACAATCTGAAAAAACACACTGCAGCACTGCGACCTCGCGCACGTATCCCCATGAGAGCACACATTAGCAGAGCACAGTGCTTGCCGTGTGGCTGCTGACAGCCAAAGCTGTGTATACTGATAACACAACAACGCACCACCATAATAAAGCATTCAATTCTCTGGGCACGCGTTGCTCCTCCCACCCAGGCAATTTAAAGCTATAACTCCGCGACAGCCGAAATAAAAAGAGTCAGTGAATCGTACGTGAAAACTAGCCGCAACAGAACTCCGTGGCGCTACGTGTCCCCAAAAACAGTGTGTACGGGCTTAGGGCCACCTTTAAAATTGACTTACAAGCCGGCCTCCAGCTCTGCCCTGCTGCTGGAGAAGCCTTTTGTGAAAGTAACACGCGATCCATGGACTGTTGGCCTGGCCCCTCCCTTTGAGTCATGTTTTACAAACAGCTAACACGCACGTAGGGCACTCCCTTCCTCCCCTCCCACCCCCCAAATCTTTAGTGGTTCAGTCCTGCTCTGACTACAGATACGATATCTGGCAGGATTCTGGCGTGCTGCTCGACAATACGCCACCGGATGGCGCTCGAATGCTAACGAGGGTCCTCGCCGCAACGTATCATTTACCCTAAGGGTGATAAAGGCAAATTTCGGACACGAGGGGGGGGAAAAAACAAGTTCTATATCTACCCCTCCGGGAAACAACAAAAGCAAGGGGTTATTGTCTGTATCAGGGCATTCTTTAATCTGCACATTTTTAAAGGACGCCTGTAAACCTTAGCATATGTCGCAGGCTGCTTACATACTGGTTATTTAGAAAGCAATAAACACGATTAATGACCTGTAACAGATTCATCTAAGCCATTTTCGACCTAGAAACAATAATTCAAGCCACAAGTATTAAATGCAAGCAAAAAACTACCGACAGCATAATCAGAATAACCCCCGAATAAAAACCACCACCGAAGTGAGAAGGGCAAGCTAACGAAAATCATAACATATAAGGAGAATACAGAGCAACTTGAAGTCCAAAACCCATAACAGTAGTTAACCAAAATAAAGTTAGGACCATAACAGTGCAAGAATGATTCAGAACAGAGCCATGAATGGTGCAACCACAAGCGGAACAACGTTAGGACAAGAAGACTGCTCGAGCAAATCAGTGCCAGAACTTGCGTATATGTGGATATGCAGACCATCTAGACCCTGCCGTGCATATTATATATGTCTCTTGTGTCTCGTCCATAAATCTGAGATGGCATTATTATACTGTGGTTAAAAAATCCTCGGATAAATACATTTAAAATAAACAAAAATGCATGCACTTGTTAAACCAGAATATATGACACCACTAGAAATACTAAACCATACAAGCATCACAACAAAAACGTGTAAGAACCAGATCAGTACCTCGAGAAAGGTCAACACCCAGATCAGTGCTTTATTTATTAAACTCTTTTTACTAGAGTAACTTAGAAATCACAACTGTAATAAAACCGCAATAGCAGTAGAACCAGAAAATGCCAACAACATCGTACTACAACAGTATCAGAGCTTATAAGGCGTACAGTGGCAAGCTGGAGCAGAGGATGATCGGTCACAGTCACTGAAAAGTTACAAAAATGTCACAGTACAACAGCAGCAAAACCAGACCTGTGGTACAACCATTAACACAAAATTAAGAGAGCTGCACAATTTCTAGACCGAGCAGTACAAGAAGAGTTCTGACTCACTGGTGTCAGAACTCAAGACACCTTTTAAATCACAAGTTCTGGAATAATAAGCAACAGAACCAGAACAATAAAATGGCAGAACCGATCACTGCTAAGACCAGAACATTTGAAAATCGTAACTGTGCCAAACATAAAACTGCTGTAAAAAAAATACTGGCAACAGAATACTAGAACCAGAGCAATACCAGATCCAGAAACAAAGTGAAAACCACAACAGTGCTAGAACTGTCAGAACCAGTAAAGTGCAGAATCAAGAGTATCACCTGAACCAGAGCAGGGCCAGAAATAAAGCAGCGTTTGAGCCTAACCCCTGACAGAATGGAACATAAACAGAAAGGTACAGCACTCTGAAACCCAGAAGGGTGGAGTTCTCGCTTTAAAACAATAACTAAATAAACCATACAAGAAAAAACAACACTTCTACAAACATCAAATCAAAACAGGATTTATAAAGCGCAATTACTCTAATGCTCTATTTTGTGGTAGTGTGGTCGAGCAGTAGGCTTATCAGAGGGTAGTGTTAAGCATTTGTTGTACACACACAGGCAATAAATGAGGAACACACACTCAATGACTTAACTCCAGGCCAATAGTTTCTATATGGAAAAATATATTTTCTTAATTTATTTTTAGAACCACAAGTTCAAGATTTGAAGTAAATACATAAAAGGCAAGGTACTCCACACAGGTAAGTTAGGAACTTTGAATTAGAGCAATAACATATATAGTTTTTGTTAAAATGGCAATAAGCTATTTTAAAAGTAAAATCAACAGTTCCTGGGGGAGGTAAGTATGGTTAGATTGTGAGGTAAGTAAGACAATTACAAGTGTCAGTTCCTGGGCATAGGCAGCCTATCGCTGGGGGTTCAGGGCAACCCCAAAGTTACCACACCAGCAGCTCAGGGCCGGTCAGGTGCAGAGGTCAAAGAGGTGCCCAAAACACATGGGCACCTATGGAGAACAGGGGTGCTCCGGTTCCAGTCTGCCAGCAGGTAAGTACCCGCGTCCTCGGGGGCAGACCAGGGGTGTGCTGGAGAGCACTGGGGGGGGGGGGGGGGGGGGGGGCACACAAGTAAGTACACAAAACACACCTTCAGCGGCCGGGTGCAGTGTGCAAAGCAGGCGTCTGGTTTTGAATACGTTTCAATGGAGGGACCCGGGGGTCACTCTAGCGGTGCAGGCAGGCACGGGGGGGGCTTCTCGGGCCAGCCACCACCTGGGCTAGGCAGAGGGTCGCCTGAGAGTCACTCCTGCACTGAGGTTCAGTTCTTTCAGGTCCTGGGGGCTGCGGGTGCAGTGCTTGGTCCAGGTGTCGGGTCCCTTGTTACAGGCAGTCACGGTCAGAGGGAGCCTCTGGATTCACTCTGCAGGCATCGCTGTGGGGGTTCAGGGGGGTCGTCTCAGGCCACTCACAGGGTCGCAGTCGCCGGGGAGTCCTCCCTGTGGTGTTTGTTCTCTGCATTTCTAGCCGGGGGCGTCGGGTGCAGTGTGTGAAGTCTCATGCTTCCGGCAGGAAGAGTGAGGTCTTCAAAGTTGAAGAAAAGTTGCAAGTTTGTTGCAGGTTGTTGAGCAGAGCTACTGCTCACAGGAGTTTCTTGGTCCTGGGCGGTCAGGGCAGTCCTCTGAGGCTTCAGAGGTCGCTGGTCCCCGCTGGATGAGTCGGTGGTTGCAGGTTTTCGACTCAGGAGACAGGCCGGTAGGGCTGGGGCCAAAGCAGTTGTCGTCGTCCGTCGTCTCTGCAGGCTTGTAGGTCAGCAGTCCTTCTTTGTAGTTCAGGTTGCAGGAATCTGATTTCCTGGGTTCTGGGTCGCCCCTAAATACTCAATTTAGGGGTGTGTTTAGGTCTGGGGGGCAGTAGCCAATAGCTACTGTCCTGGAGGGTGTCTACACCCTCTTTGTGCCTCCTCCCTGAGGGGAGAGGGGCACATCCCTAATCCTATTGGGGGGAATCCTCCAAAACTAAGATGGAGAATTTCTAAAGGCAGTGGTCATCTCAGCTCAGGGAACCTTAGGGGCTGTCCTGACTGGTGGGTGACTCCTTGTTTTTCTCATTATCTCCCCTGGACTTGCCGCCAAAAGTGGGGGTTGTGTCCAGGGGGCGGGCATCTCCACTAGCTGGAGTGCCCTGGGCCATTGCAACACGAAGCCTGAGCCTTTGAGGCTCACTGCTAGGTGTTGCAGTTCCTGCAGGGGGGCGGTGTGAAGCACCCCCACCCAGAGAAGGCTTTGTTTCTGGCCTCAGAGGGCACAAAGGCCCTCACCCCATGGGGTCAGAAACTCGTGTCTCAGCAGCAGGCTGGCACAGACCAGTCAGTCCTGCACTGAAGGATTGGGTAAAATACAGGGGGCATCTCTAAGACGCCCTCTGTGTGCATTTTTAAATAAATCCAACACTGGCATCAGTGTGGGTTTATTATTCTAAGAAGTTTGATACCAAACTTCCCAGTATTCAGTGTAGACATTATGGAACTGTGGAGTTCGTTTTTGACAAACTCCCAGACCATATACTTAATATGGCCACACTGTACTTAAAATGTCTAAGAATAGACCTAGACACTGTAGGGGCATATTGCTCATGCAGCTATGCCCTCACCTGTGGTATAGTGCACCCTGCCTTAGGACTGTAAGGCCTGCTAGTGGAGTGACTTACCTATGCCACAGGCAGCATTTTGTGTGCATGGCATCCTGAGGGGGATGCCATGTCAACTTTGCCTTTTTCTCCACACCAACACACACAATTCACAATGGCAGTGTGCATGTGTTAGGTGATGGGTCCCTTAGGGTGGCACAACATGTGCTGCAGCCCTTCGGGACCTTCCTTGGTCACAGGGCCCTTGGTACCACTGTAACTTTTACAGGGGATTTATCTGTGTGCCAGGGATGTGCCAATTGTGGAACAATGGTACATTTTTAAGTGAAAGAACACTGGTGCTGGGGCCTGGTTAGCAGGGTCCCAGCACACTTCTCAGTCAAGTCAGAATCAATATCAAGCAAAAAGGGGGGGGTTACTGCAACAGGGAGCCATTTTCCTACACAGAGGGTTTCAGGAAAGCACACAAGACGCTCTAAAACAATACCTCAAAGACAGGTGGAACACTGCATCCTCTCGCACTGTGGAATGGGAGGTGCTCAAGGCAGTAATGCGTGGTCGCTGGATTGACACAGCAGTGGGAGAACATGCAACGATACACAAGGAGTTAAGGTCACTAGAGGCTAGGCTCTGGGAACTGGAGTTACAATCACAGCACTCCAGAGAGGACAGAGACCTATTGCTTGCAGCCCTGGAAACTCATGCCCATCATAGAGCAACTCCGCTGTCTTGACTTCAGGGTGAACCAGGCGCGGATGCATGCAGAGGGAGACAAATCAGGGCACTTACTGGCATGGCTACTGCGCAGCTCGGCCCCCACACCGCAGACCACAGCAATTAGGCTGTCTTCCCACACAGTTACTTACCAACCAACTGGACATATACAACGCATTTACTGCCTACTACCATGACCTATATAATCCACCACTGCTGAACAGAGTCCAGGCAATACAGAATTTTCTGCAGGACGTGACCTTACCAAAGCTACGACCCACTGACACAGAGGCTCTAAATGCACCTTTAACAACTTAGGATATCTGTGAAGCTGCACAGACGTCTGCCACTGGACAGGCTCCGGGGATGGACTGCTACCCCACTGAATTCTATAAAGCCTATTTACCACTACTAGCGCCTAAATTACTAGAGGTGTATCAGTCGGCGCTGCAGGAGGGTAGACTCCCCCAGACATTAAAGGAATCCTTAATTATATCTCTACCCAAGCCGGGAAAGGACCCGCAGGATATGGCTTCCTATCGTCCCCTGTCAATGCTTGAGTCGGACTACAAAATACTGAGTAAACTTATAGCCTCTAGGTTATTGCCCCGGCTGATACACTCAGGTCAGAATGGATTTATCCCGGGCAGATCTACAACTCTCAACATACGCAGATTATACCGAATCATGGAACAGGCCCTGAAACACTGGCCATACTCAGCATGCTTATTGCTGGACTTGGCAAAAGCATTCAGTACACTGGATTGGAACTACCTGTTTGCCACTATTACTGCCTTTGGCATAACTGGCCATCTGTATAACCTTATACAACTTTTATATGCACACTCTACGGCCTGTGTAAAAGTAGGGCAGTGCGTCTGTAACCCCCCCCCCCCCCATCCCAGTGACGAGGGGGACGCGCCAAGGGTGCCCTCTGTCTTCACTGCTATTTGCCCTGGCCATTGAGCATCTGGCTCAGAGGCTCCGACAGCAGGGTGCCAAATGGTGTATTCCACTGTGTGGCACCATGCATGTGGTTTCCTTGTATGCGGATGACATACTAATCTACATTCAGGATATATGTAAAGGTGTAACTACCATATCAAAGATATTAACTGACTTGAGGACAGCGTCGGGCTTCGGAGTCAACTGGTCCAAGTCTTGCCTCTTCCCTTTACGTTCAGGCTGTCCACCACAGCATCTCTGGGGGGAATCACAAGAAATACGCTGGGAGGCTACCACAGTTCACTACTTAGGCATAAACATACTACGCCACGCAGGATCTGTTGGATGGAAACCTCACACGTGCTATTACAGCCATACGCTCATAGATGTCCTTCTGGACTACACTGCCACTTACCGTTCAAGGCAGAATTGTGCTATCTAAAATGGTTGTATTACAGCGCCTGCTGTACTTTTTTCACAATCTCCCTATAGACATACCTGGGAAGGTATTCCACATGTTACATGCTGTGCTGGGGGCCTTTCTGATGAACAAAGGCAGATGCCGAGTGGCGCTTTGTAAGTTACAACTCCCGTTCGAGAAAGGGGGGCTGGCAGCCCCAGATTTTGAGTACTGTTATCTAGCAGTACAGCTGCAGTGGCCAGCATATTGTTTGGCAGGGAGACTGCTGGACGAGCTAGGGCAGCGTACTAGTGAAGATGCGCAGCGTCTGGCCTGAGAAACTTTCCTATCATCTGCTGCACCCACATCACATGGCGGTGCGTTATCAGTAACATATAGAAGTTACAAACGTAGCATTTAAATAATGCCTGCATTGCAGACGTATTCCCCAGAAATTAAACTTGCGGCGTTCAGGCCCTTCCGGACAATGATAGGCCTGGCAGGCATGCAGAGGTGGGAGGTGACAGGGGTGGACACAGTGGGAGCATTATTTTATGATAAAGTACTTAAGCCCTTTGATCACCTGCATAGCGAAGAAGGAATACCGCGGGCTCACTTCAGAGCATACGCTAGACTAACTGGCCTACTGTCTAGACAATGTCGCATACCTGACCTGGAACCAGACACTTACCCGTTGATACATGCGATTCCCGTGGTGGGAAGCGGGAAGAACTTAGTCACTTGGCTTAACCGGGCATTAGCGCACACTGCCACAGACCCCCTGCAGCTGCTGCTGCGCAGGAGATAAGAATAAGATGGAGAGAGAGAGCTCAAAGATAAAGAATGGGATAAAGCCCTGACCATAAAAAAAAGTTATCAGAAATGCTGAATTCTATACATACAACACAATATATTGCAGAGGGCTTATATAACACCAGCATCACTAAGTAGTATGTTTGGGACTGCGTCAGAATGCCCTCGGAGCCATGAACCAGGCACCAATATGCGCCACATATTTTGGTCTTGTCCAGAATCTGCCCGCTTCTGGACACAAATACTGGATGTCATCACAGAGCTAACCCAACGTTTGGACCTGTACAAAGCAGAAGGCGTCCTGTAGGGCCTTTTTCACCACTCTGAGCGAGCAGCTGTAACAAATCGCTTCATCGACCTGGCCCTCATTATAGGCAGAAGAGATATTGCCAGGAGTTGGAAATCACCCATGCTCCCGACACTCTCCCACTGGGGTGCTGTTCTGATCAAATGGAGTAAAGGAGAGGAAACGGCACTCAGACGGGAAGAGTCTAGAGGATTACGGAGGGTCCCCGTAGCAAGTGGCTGGGGTAGGTATGTGCAGGAGCTGCAAGAATACTGCAAACGTCTAGTGCCTTAGGGGAGGTACCATCATGACTGAGAAAGGGAGTACTGAGCCCTTACTGGTAAAGATAACGTCCCCCCCCTTGCTTCCTGGTGCCCCCCCAAGCCCCTGCCACCCCCTGCAAGTCGCCCCCCCAAGGTGGCACCTACGGACGAAAGTAGCTCCACCGTTACGGACCATAAATGTAATGAACTAGTGCTCAATAGACATCACAAAGGTGCAACTATACTACCACACCATTCTAGTAACATATAGATCTATGTGAGACTATCCGCTCCATCCCTCTTATGCAATGTAATATGCCTGTTTATAACACTGATATCACTCATAGCTATGTATCTTTTGGTTTGTTTGTTTTGCATATGTTAAAAGCTGTCTGAAAGTTCAAGGTTAGAACCAGAAACTCCTGTCTCCATATAGCAACATGTATGTGCATCTCCCTATGCATTGGTATATTGAGTATATGCTTTATACAGTATTACTACAAATGCATTACATGCCTATTCTGAAAAACAATAAAATGGTTCAAAACTAAACTTAAGGTCCTGCCTGAATTGGGGTAGCGATGGTGACTGCCTGAGGTGCAGGGTGTTTCCGCTCTTTGCCGCAAGGTAGGCAAAGGATCTCCCATCAGCCTATGTCTTCACTATGCAGGGTACGCTGGCTAGTGTTTGTTGAACGCAGAGGTCTGGTGGGGGAGTAGAAAGTGATGCAGTGGTTGAGGTAGGCGGGTCCTAGGTCGCAGAGGGCCTTGTAAGCATGGACAAGGAGCTTGAAGTTAAGTGGAGCTCTCTTAGGTGATTGGAAATATATATGTGGCAGAGAATGTCTAGGATGAGTTTGGGGGAGGTGTTTTGGATGTGCTGTAATTTTTTTAAATGTTCTTCTGGGTAGTACTGGCGTAGAGGGTGTTGCCATAGTCAAGTCTGCTGGTAACCAGGGCATGGGTTACAGTTTTGCGGCAATCCTTTGGGATCCATTTGTAGATTTTCCGGAGAAGTCTGAGTGTGTGAGAGCAGGAGGATGTGACTGAGTTGACTTGGCGGGTCCCTGTACTGAAATAAAAACAGTGCTTAAACCAGAACCATGCTAGCATCAAAGCAATATCAAAGGTGTTGTAGGAAAGTAGCATCTTTCTAGCATACTTACCCCCACTTTTTGCTTGTCAGTGTGTTTAGACTAACCAGGACCCTAGTGTCAGTGCTCGCT
Organism: Pleurodeles waltl; assembly: GCF_031143425.1. NCBI lineage: Eukaryota > Metazoa > Chordata > Amphibia > Caudata > Salamandridae > Pleurodeles > Pleurodeles waltl. The sequence goes on from NC_090445.1 coordinate 251,544,986, forward strand.
CTTCCTCTTAATTTGATCACATGGTAACTTTTACACCCCATGATTGGTATACTAGTGCACCCATGTAAGTCCCTAGTAGATGGTACTGAGGTACCCAGTGCATTGGTACACCACGGGTCTCGCATGGGCTGCAGCATGTATTATGCCACCCATGGAAGCCCATGCAAACAATATCTTCAGGCCTGCCATTGCAGCCTACGTGAAAAGGTGCATGCACCTTTCATTTTAGATTTAAGGCTTGTCTTAGATCGTGGTCACTGCACTTGGACACTGTAAGTCACGCCTATAGCAGTCTCTCAGCCCAAGGTTCTGAGTGTGAGGGCACCCCTGCAGGAGCAGAGGTACCCCTACAAACCTCAGACTCAATTCCCTGGGCTTTGTAAGTGCCAGAAACACATTTTAAAGTATGTAGTGGACACTGGTCAAACACAAGTAGACCAACTACATAATGGCTTCACCAAACGTAGGCATGTTTGGTATCAAACAAGTTGGAATCATGTACCAACACCGATTCCAGTTTTAGTTGCCTGATACCATGTACTCTGGGTGTGCCTTAGAGGATCCGAAAGATCTGCCTGTACAACTTTTCAGGGACTGCATGCTAGCCAGTGCTGCTGCCGACCCCACACTGTCTTGCCCTCCTGCTGCTGAGCCTAACTCGAGCAAGGGAGGGAAGAACAAAGGGTTTCCTGTAGGAGGGAAGTGTGACCTCCTCTCCTTTAGAACTAGGTGTCTCTGGGCTGGGGTAGGGTGGCCTCTCAGCACCACCAAACTCCTTTGAAATGCCATTTGGTGCCCTTCTTGCATAAACCGGTTTGCACCAGTCCAGGAACCCGCAATTCCCACTTTGGTACAAACCCACAAAGGAAAGGGGAGTGACCACCCCTGTGTCCAGCTCCTCCCCTAGGGAGGCCCACAGAGCTCTGCCAGGTGGTCGCTTGATTCTGCCATCTTGGAAATAAGATGCGCAGAGGCCCCTGGAAGCATCTGACTGGTTAGGCCAGGTGGGTGAGGTCCCTGACCCCCCTCTGGTAGCTGGGTCACTGCAGATAGTGTCCAACCCCTTTTTAGGACTACTTAAGGGCTCCCCTTAGGGCGGGTCACCTGCTTCGTCAAGCAAGACTCCACAAGGAATTCTCTGCAAGACATCTGCTCCTGGCTTCTGGAACTGCTGCTGGTCTGCCTTAGGACCTGAAACAAGACTGTATCCAAGACTGTATCCAGTTGGGAGGGCTCCCACTGCAACACTGTTTCTCCAGTGCCTGCAAGATTTCTGCAACATCTGTGGCTGTGCATCCTCCCGAATCACAAGGACTCAGTTTGCATCAAGAAGCAAGAAGGAATCTCCCTTGGAGTGAAGGAGTCACTCACCTGCATCGGCAGGCACATTAAGACGACAATGACCGGCTGATGGATCCTGCTGTCCCATGGACATCGAAAGGCTCTGCAACACAGGTGTGGTCCTCTCTGGGTCCAACCTATCTTCTGACCAATTTGGGAGACAACAGGCCCTGGCTGCAGCCACTGGAACAGAACTCCTGTGCACTGCAACTGTTACTCTTCCCAAGGCTTATTGACTCTTCCTACAGATCATCTTCAAGCTTCAGGAAGCCCTAGCCTCCAGCAATCTGCAACTCCAAGTTCAGCTTCCACTCCGCAACTCCTGCGGCGTGGGACTCCTGCTTGGTTGTGCTGCTGAGGCCTTCCTGCAACTCCCAGTGCCTGCTGCCAGTGGGACACTCGTGGGGTCTCCAACGATTCCTGATGGCTCTTGTGTGCGCTGAGAGCCAGCACTGACTCCCCTCCAAGGGTCGAGTGTCTTGGACCTTGCTGGTCCCCAAAAACCTGCAAACTTCTCTGCAAATTTTCCTGCGTTTCCCAATGCTTGTTGGTGGTCCGCCTGACCACTGACCCTCCTGCAATCCAGCCAACAACATGAGACAATTCGTGGGTGACTCCAAGGATCTTCCGGAGTCCCCTGGACCACAGAGCTGGACTTCTTCCTTCCTTGACCTGTAGGAACTTCACCTCTAGGAGGGGTGGGCATTGCTTACCTGCATCGCATGGACATCTCCGATTAGTCTGGACTCTGTACCCTTCTTTTTCAAGTTCTTCTTTTCCAGAACCCACCCCTTGGTTCCACCAATTTGGTCTACGGGTCACAACAGCTGTTCGACAAATGAGGCTCCCACTTACTACTACAAAGGTTTTCTAACATCACTTCACCCCTATGCACCTGGGCTGCCTGGTGTAGGTACTCCATTTTCATGGGTATCCAGCGATGGGGGCACTATCCAACTTTCCTTAGCCCAACTGGTTTCATCTGGGTCCTCTGGGAAGGGTCCTGAATCCTGAAAATTCCAATTGCGACTGTCCTGTGTTAGCCTATGGGACACAGACTTGATAACAATTCTGCACCCAGGCGCCTGTGGGATTTCTGATACTTACCTCTGGCAATTTCTTACTTCCCCAGACCTTGGGATCCTAACACACTTACCTTGGTTAGGCACCTTTATTCTTATACTACTTTCTAGTATATGCCCCCGCTCAAAATAGGGCTCCATGTTTTCCTATGCTTTTACTGGTTGTTTCTAAGTATATATCTCCAAGTGGAGATATCCCAACGTTAGGTCAGTACTAGTGTTATAATAAAGAATACTTTATTTTTTTTAACACTTGGTGTGTCTCTTTCTTGTGTGGTCATCACTGACTCAATGAGGTATTGTAAGTGCTTTACACTCCTTGTTGATAAGCCTGAGCCGCTCTCCACAGCAACCCCTAGAGAGCTAGGCACCAAAACACTATAACTAAGGGTTGCCTGGGTTCAGTATAGGGTGCCAGACCACGGGTGTACACCATAAACTGAGCCAGCTTCCTACAGGTGTTACAAGAGCCACAATTGGTGCCGCCACCAGGCTAGAGGGAAAACCAAACCAATGTTAGAATCAGAACTATGTCAGAACTGTACCACACATAAGACAGAGTCCTAGTAGTTCCAGACAATACCAGAACAGTAAAGTCAGAACTGCATTAGCACCTTTTCAGAATAGAGCTGCAACCCCAACATCTTTCAGGCTATATTAGTCTAAGTAGATCTGTGCTAGAATTGAGCCCATGTCAGAAACAAATTGACATAAGTAGACTATCATCAGAATCTCATTTTATTTACTTGCTGTTTTATTAAGAGCAAACTCCAGCCAACAGAGTGCAGTACAAAGGATGGTGTAAGAAATGCTAGACAATTTATATTACAGTGTTGGTCAGAAATTAAACAGATTACAGTACAAGGAGCATATAATGTAGCTAACGAGATATATAAATAAAAAGAGGTAACTTGGTTAGCAAAAGACAGTAAAGATACAGCACCATATGTAAACAGAGAGCAACAATCTGCGTATAATACATTGGTCATGCAAGCTGTAGCCTATTAGCAATAGATGACTCCCTATTAAAAGATAAGGATGAGCGACTGTAGGGTAAGGCCCTGAATAACGGAGGCGGAGAAGCTTAAAGTGCATGCAGAGCAGCCAAAATGTTGTGTTATGCATTTATAACAAACATACTGAACCTGAATGAATCTGAGGTGCTGCACATTGGAAACCAAGTGCAGAACACGGTATGAGCATACAGCAACTGAAGAAGATGTTGTAAAAAGTGGGAATAGACAGGCAAGTTTAGACATCCTCAAGGAAGACCAGTGGTGAAATACCACCCATCATATTGAGCAGGTAGCTCTAGATGATCCGGGGAACAACAATTGAGCATTCCACCACACTCTCATAGAACGGAATCTATGGACTCTCTAGTAGATGAGAAGAAAGTCCCAAAGTTTTGTAATTTCACTGGTGTTGTCGAAACCTTTCTTGTTTGTATATTAAAGATATGATTGATCTGTTCCAATCTACGGTATACACTCAACCATTCACATGTAAAAATATGCCAATTTCCACTTACATTTTAGAAATAGTTTGTACCTATCCTCATTGCTTTTCTCACCCACTTATTTGCAAGTCCTACATATTGGTCTAGTTTGCCCTACCAAAGAAGATGCTGTTATAACCCCCACTATGCATGCAACCTTTCCTTATCAGGGAACAGAAACAAAATTGTGACAGGACAAAACTGTGACAGAATCCGAACCCTGTCATAAACTCATCATTAATAACACCACAGTAGTGCTAGAAACAAGAGCAATGATAGAACCAGAACAATAATGGTGCAAGGAAAATCTAGCCAGAAGCAAAGGATTCAATAAAACCAATAACTAATCAGGGCTTAATGCAAAAATGTATCAATTTGTTATGGACCAGAAGAGCACCAAGACAAAAATACAAGTAGACACAACCAGGAGGCGAATAAGAATGCATCTAGAAGTTGGATCCCAAGTTGGATAGAAGCAAACCTATACAGAGAACATATTGTAAACTAGAAGCAAAAAAAAAAAATACATTAATCTTACTACTAATCTTGAACTGAAGCAATGTTGGAAGTAGAAACCAATGAAACACAAGCTAATTGTTAGATTATACTGTACATATATTAGCACAGATCACTGGTGATTAAACGCCTTTGGTTAGACTGTAACATCCGGTAGGTAGCTATAGCTAATTTGGTGAACTGGTCACCTACATGGGATGTATAGGCATTGAGCCTATATTTTCAAACAAGATCAAAATTACATTTAAAAAATCTTTCTGTTTATCAAAACCTCAGGCAAAGTTGCATCGCCCAACCCTGGCAGCCTTCACGCTCTCCAGTATAAGAGTTGATAGAACAAATCACAGAAATTTCAGTGTTGCAAAAAACACATTTACAGTAAGACAATACAAAATACTCTTCTGTTCACACTAAGCCCCCAGTCTTTATAACTGAATAGTTATTTTTCAAATAATAAGTATGTAACTCAAATGCATTGTATATTAGAATAAAGGCAGCCACAAAAACAGACCTTGTAGTAAAAAGCTATATATTAATAACTACATTTTAAATGGAGCTTTGTACATTTTCAAGAATATCAATTCCTTAGTTGCCAGATTTATTTCGACTAAGAATAGACAATGTTGAGGAGTTTGGAATTAATTCATACTTATTTTAGTCTCATGTTATAGGCAGAAACGTTTGAAAATGTCAGCACTGTCGTGTTTCAACTCTTATGCTCCAAATTCACTGCAAAATATGCAAACATAAGCAAAAGGATCGTTTTGTATTTACTAGTGAAAAATTTTACTTTGGGCACAGTACTTTGTCAAACTGTCATTTTATTCCCCTTTTTGTGATTTTTGTTAATGCAACATATCAACTGTTTTTTGCAGTATTAGATTGCATTTAGTTAATTTCTGTTTAGGGCATTTGTTCTGTAATAAACCCAGTGACAGGTATCCAAGATCTGACCTCTTACAACCAGACTACCATTTCAACTAAATCTAGTTTCTGGGAACTGTGAAAATGTAGTTTTTCCGTAAGACCACAGGGTTTTGATCCCGTCTAAAATCGTTAGGCATAACCCATCCCCACACTCTTCCACTGTTAGGTGTGGCACGGGGTGGGGAGGTACTATGCCAATACAGAAGATAGAAAGCATGTGCTTCCTAATCCAGCCTGGTGTCATTTTTCTCAAATTTATTTTACAAAATCGGCAATGGCGACTTTGTAATTTTGATTAAATTGCACTTTCAGATTAGTTTTGATATATCATTTTTTCGTAAAGATCTATCAGGAGGGGTACAAAGAATTTTTATTTAAAGTCACAAAAGAATTACTACTTTCCATTAAAGCAAAAAAATGCTGAAAGCAATTATTTAGTTACACACATCATATTTGACTTCAATCTGCCTTGCTATGCCCATTTTTGGAATCGGGTTCTCAAGAAGGGCTTGTGAGAAAGTTATAATTTGTTATTTTGTCTTTGTAATGAACTTAGTTTTGTCTACACAGAGCTTCAATGCTGCCTTAACATCCGAAGAAGGGGACTCCAACGGGTAGCTCTGGAGCTACCAGTTGCACGGCAGCTGTGAGTAGGTAGCTTTTGACAAGCAGCACTGCGTAGTACATAATTCAGTGAATCTGAAACTCGGCCTTGCTGCTTCTTGCATTGTCCAACTAATCTCAAAGTCCACTGCACTGTAACTCGCAATGCCAATAAAAACCTATACACAAAAACGACTTTAACAGTTAGGAGCTCAAAATGATTGCCATTGATCAAAAGTAGCTCTCCTAACAGAAGAGGTTTGAGATTTCTGTTATCAAGTGTGTAAAATCCTTTTCACCTCTGACTATGGCTGTGGCCGAAAGAAGGCCAATCAACCGACTGATTAACATGAAAGAGAGAGCTGACATTTGGGAAGAAAAGAGAGAGTCCTGAGGAAAACATTGTCTTTGTGTACCTGTATAAAAATTGCTTCCATTGCTCCCGGAGGCATTGCCGCTAGAGGATCGGCTTTTCATGGAATACATTCCGAATAAAGCGATCACAGTTATCCATCGAAAACTGGTCTTCAATTCCCCAGACCCGTTAATGAAGTTGAGAGAAGCATGGGCAGGAGACCTGGGTGATTTTGAAGACGAGAAATGGTCTGAAGCAATTCAATTAAAAGATAAAGCGATACTGACTAAAAAAATACACTTTCCAAGTTAGAGCCTGCAGTGGACAAGGATGCAGGGGCTCAAATGGTGGCCCCATAAGTTGCGTAAGGCTAATTTCAAGGGTTCATGACGGGATACGTGGTGGCCTAGTGGGACTGACCCTTTTAAGTCTTTCCATAAAGGCTTTAAAACCTGATCATTTTGAAAATAGTTTGACAGCGTCCATTTTCTAAATAGGCCACACTAGAAAATAAGGCCTGTCCTGATTTTCGCTGGCGGACTACATAACTACATAACATACAATGTCTAGTAGGGTAGCTTGCAATGGTTGTGGGTTACAAGCAGTACTGCACTGGACAAAACCCTTCTATTTGTCAATGGTACATGCTGTGGCAGGTTTTCTAGCCTCCTTCAATATTTGCATGAACTCATTATGAAGTTGCAAATACCTAAATTCTACGATTTCATGAGCCAGAATGCAGGACTGAGTGACTAGGAATGAGGGTGCAGCAAATGTTGCCTGACAAAGTCTGGATGCAGCAGTAGCTTCTTGTGAGGATGTATAGAAAGCTCAAGAGGAAGATTACACCATGACTGCCTTGCCGTGTTGCCCATGTTTGGCGATAAGAATAAATGAATGGATGTTGGTCTAATTTTCTTGATAACAAAAGTAATCAGAGGAAGTGGGGGAAAATGTATGCCAGTATCACTGACCAACTGATTCATGGGGCATTTCTCCAAGGACTAGCGCTGGGGCTACACCTGGACTTACACATTTGGCATTTTGCATTTACGTAAATGGCTATGCTCCAACACTGAAAGTACTGATCTAGCATCTATGGATTATCATCCACTTGTGCTTTTGCTGATGACTCCTGCTGAAATTTGCAAAATCACTCCGCTAACAAATGTATCTGATGTCAGAGAACTGTAAGACCAGGCTAACCTGAGAGAGTCAAGTACAACAATGGGATACTTTGTTCCCAGTAGACAGAAGTTTGAGAACTTATTGATCCCCCTATCCTTTGCAACAAATACCCCACTTTGATATAGTAAGCTAATAATGAACTGTTGCTCTTCCTGTCAGAAGGTAGAGGTCCTAAGCCAAGCATATTGGCATGAAAGGATGCTTTTGTAAATCTGTCTTAAGGTTGTATCTGCAGCATCCAAGGCATGAAACACACTGCTCATCCTCTTCTAGGTAAGGCCATATGTACTAGGACTCAAGGGTGTACTTTTGTTTCAGTGCCATATACATATCAGAAACCTCTTGAATTCTAGCACCAAGAGCTTTTTTCGAGGCCAAATAACTTTGACATAGTGGAGGGTGCTGTAATGATATCTGTATTTAACCACTGCTCCATCTTGACCACTGACTCCATCTTGTGCTTAACTTAGCTTTAGCCACAAACAAGTTTGAGGTGCAGAAGGTGCAGGTATTTTTCCACGCACAAGTTATGCAATGTGTTTTTCGCTCTACATGTTCTCTTCTCACCAATGGCTGGGACATAATTCGGGGGGGGGGGGGGGGGGGGGGCGAAAGGAAGAAAAGGATGTAACAGGAGAGTGTTTATGGAACGGCAAGGAACAGCTTGGTTTTGAGAACGCACCTTGGGATGTGGCCAGTCTCAAAGTTTTTTTCTCAAAACTGACCTGAGGTAGCCAGCGTTTGAGCAGCAACTCATCAAATGTTGGGGATTTCTGGAATTCTCCTCTTCGGCTTGTTTAAGGTATATAAGAGACGGAAGCTGGACGGCTGTGGAAAAAGATTGAACTCGGGCAGGAGAGGACGCTCTGCCTGCCATCACTCCCTCGAGGGTACATGTCTGTCTTTCTCCATGGTTGACTGGGTTCACGACCTGGCAAAGACATGAAGCAAGCAAGCCCCATGGTAATGTATTCTTTTTGATTATTATTTCTAGTTTTGCATTGTGTATGAATATATAGTCACTGTATATGCAGATATATAATCCATTGTTTGTTCTATGCGTATTATTATTATATTGCTGTGATTTTTGGAGGTGTATTTGTGTTGCTGCATTTGACCTACATAACTCCTCTTTTCGAACCTTAAACAGTACTTTAATACATTTATTATTCAGACTAAGAACTTTGCATTGTTGGAAGTCCTTTTATTCGTGTTTCCTCTCAGTTTAAAGTAAAGCAGTACACTTTTATTTCACTGCCGTGATTTTCTTCAAATGTGCAACTGTGTTGAACACCATTGACCTTTCTATTTAAACCTTGCAGAGTGCCTTGATAAATGTGTTTCTCGTACTCAGAGGGCTGCATGCCAGAAATTCCTTTCAGTATTTCGACTTATTCTGTAGTAACACAAAATACATTAGCGTAGTCCGGCAGTGAAACAGGAAGTATGAAGTGTAACATTTTAAAGTGAAAAATGTTTGGCAAAAAGTCAAGGGCAGCACCACAAACCATTTCTTAAAACACATGTGAAATTCCAGGATGATTGAAAGAGCCACATAATGTTTTAGCGAACAAGTTCTCTTGTTTATCAGGACTCTCTGAATTTTGGGACAAATGTTTGGGGGAGGCAGAACTCCAAAATGTGGTCACATGTTTTAAAAAAAAAAAAAGTACCTTTTGAACGGAAAGATGACGTTTCTGTTCTTGCAGACGGGGTTGGATAATTCTGTCTGCATACAGGAAAATGCATGAGAAGTGCAAGAAGTTAGAAGAAGAAAAAGGAGCACTTAGAAAAACAACTTGTTGATACAAAAAATACCATAACTATACTGTCTTGTCAGAATAAGTTATTACAAGACAAAGCGGACAACTACCAAACCGTAGTTCAGAGGGCTGTGGTTAAGGTCACCCAGAACAAATTCCGTGAAGGAAGACGAAAAATAAATCAGAAAATAATTCATTTAGCCATTGCTAAAGCCGGTTCGGACTGGAGCCCAGATTTATGGGACACAAACATCTGAGACAGTAGTGATTTTTCAACCTCTAGTGATGAAGAGGTTAAAAAATGTGGGGGCCAGTGTGAGCCAAATGAACAGACTAAGAACATGGTTCGCGCACAGCCAATATTTATACAAAAACTGCAGAGCAGTCCCCAGAATCCAGCAGGAATTGCTACATGCATTAGAAGATTATACTCAGCAAGAAATAAATGACATATTAGATAGATTCAAACAGCGAACGGGGGAGTCATTACTTACCTGGGTTGTGAGACTCAACACAGAACTTTAGGAGTGATGTTCGATACAGGAGACCCTCGTAAATTTTCTACTCTCAGTTCTAACCGAGTAATACAGGAAAGGTTTAGGGGTTTCCAAGGGCAACACCAGACTAATTTATTGCAACTAGCAGTTGATGGTTGTAATCTGAAGTATCCTACAGATTCAGAGTGGCTAACCAATGGCAAACCCTGGTATATCTTGTGAGACGCAATGCAGAGAATTATAGGAGGCAATGAAACCTGCCATTTTCCTGGGTTCTGCACACCAACCGCTTACCATAAAAGTAAGAAACAAAATCATTTGCCTTGCTCCCCCTGCCTATAAGCAAGTAATACTGACTCTCTCAATTAATCAAATAGGGCAGGCTTTGAAAGATGTGCTAGAGGCGGTCAGAGAGTTAGGTGAGGTTAATTAGGTGTCTGGGAAAAACCCGAGAGATCTTCAAGGTCTGAGGGTCGCACAGATAACAACAGAGTATCTAGGAGAGATATGTTCATGACATTACTGAAGGGTGGTGTCAGCAAAGAGCAGATTGATGGGATAGATACTAAGAGCTTATGGGAGATGTACAGCAAAAGAGGTTTGGATCGTAAGGAAGGTAACAGAAAGGTAAACAAGCAAGGTAATAAACGTGCCACTCCGAACCAGCCACAGGTGCAGGAGGATGGAAAGGAGAAGGAAAAAACTGTCTCTTCACTAGGGAAAGAGGAGGAAGGGCTTGACAGCGAGTGGTTAACTTTGGAGAACAGGGACGGAGGAGAGTCTACTCGCAGATATGAAAGCATATATCCAGTTCTGACTTGGGGAAAAAGCTGACCGGTTTAAATCAGACTACGAAACTGGACAAGCTCCAGTACAAAGTAGGACTCGTAAAGATAACAGACCCCATGTTGATTTAGAAATACACAGGAAACATAGAAATGTGCAAAAAGTTTGAGCATCAGTCGATACTGTGGCAGAGGCCTCTTTAATTGATGAAAATCCTAAAACGTTTTCAGGTCAGCACTACACCACTACAGGGCTAGAAGGAAAGCAGACCCTGCCGTGCAAACTACTGTGCAAATTAAACTAGGAAGAACACCAAATACAGAATATACAGTTTTAATTGTGCCCCTTCTGGAGTACTTACTGGGAATTGACATTTTAAAAGGAATGACTTTGTATTTGGATGATGGTTGTTATAAGTTTGGGTCAAAAAGATACATTTCAGTGGCAGCCATGAGAGAAGGCCATCTGAAGATACCCCCAGTGAAAGTGCCCCCAGCCACTAAGGTAATTAGTTTGAAGCAGTAAAGCATTCAGAGAGGGCATGATGAAATAAATGAAACTATAAAAGATATGATTGAAGCTGGTGTAATAGCTTGACCTACCACTGAATGGAACAATCCCCTCTGGCCCGTTCATCGACGTGACGGGCGCTATAGAATGACGATTGATTACTGCGAGCTGAATAAACATACACCTCCTTTGACAGCAGCAGTCCCAGACACCATCACTTTGATTGAACAAATATAGAAAGATAAAGAGACATGGGCAGTCATTACAACATTGGCGGTAAAAGGCGCTTACCGCCGTGCAGAAGACCGCCAACACACCGCTGCGGCAGCGGAATTCCGCCACAGGTATTATGACCCACATCTTGGAATCCGCCAAAAGTCAGACACCCACACAAGTCCGCCACACCAAAGGTCAGTGATAAACTGGCGAAAACAAAACCGACACCGTCACGCCAACAGAAATACGCCCACACTATCACGACACACGAATCCACGCGGCGGTCTTTCAACCGCAGTATTCCATTGGCGGTACACAGCGCCGCGCTCAAAATACACACACCTGATACACATACACACACCACTCCCACACACCCATTACAATATAAAACACACACCCACATCACCCACAAACCCCTAATACCAAAAATTCCGAAAGAAGGTCAGAGCAAGAACAACCGCATCCACAGGCACACAACACCATCACCCACACAACTTGCACGCACCTCACACAACGCACCACTACATATCACCACACACTCCACCCCACACATCACCTACACCACCCCATGGCACGGCAAAGACACCACAGGTTCTCAGAGGAGGAGCTCAGGGTCATGGTGGAAGAAATCGTCTGGGTAGAGCCACAGCTATTCGGATCACAGGTGCAGCACACCTCCATAGCTAGGAAGATGGAGCTATGGCGAAGAATAGTGGACAGGGTCAACGCAGTGGGACAACACCCAAGAAATCGGGAGGACATCAGGAAGAGGTGGAACGACCTACGGGGGAAGGTGCGTTCCATGGTCTCAAGACACCACCTGGCGGTTCAGCGGACTGCCGACGGACCCCCACCTCCTCCCCCACAACTAAAAACATGGGAGGAGCAGGTCTTGGCGATTCTGCATCCTGAGGACCTCGCAGGAGTAGGTGGAGGAATGGACTCTGGTAAGACAAAGCTTTACTATTACATCCCCCACCCTACCTGCATGCTATCACATACCCCCACCCTCACCACCAGCACCCCAACTCCTCACATATGTCCCAACATCACAAACCACACATCCCAACACCAAGCCCTGCATGCAACAACAACAAAGCATGGACACCCATCACCAAAGCATGCCCACTGCACATACCCATATACCCCCTAAACCATCACCACACAAGCTCCCACACAGGAATGCTAGCACTGGGGTACACGGTCACCCACCCACTGCACACCATTACACACACAGATTTAATAAACATCCTTTTATACCCCTGCAGGACCCCTACCCAACGTCACCGGACAGGAGGGTCCACACAACCAACAGAAGAGGCCCACCTGTGATGACAGCACCTCTGTCCAACTGGATCTAGATGACCAGCCCGGACCATTGGGGACCTCGGGACAGTCAGTTACCCTCACACAGGCACAGGCCACCACAGACCTTCCCCCCTCTGGAAACACCAGCACAGCACCCACCCAGCGGGCCCATACCTCCGTCCCCAGGACACGTCAATCAGCTGTGTGTCCACCACTACAGGGAACCCAGGATAACCCACCACCCCAACAACAACAGGGACCTGGAGTCAGTGGTAGTGGGCACACGGTCCAGGGGACGGAGGCCCAGGAACACAGGGGAACTGGGAGGGCTGCTGTGCGAAAGGGGGTGGACAGGCCAAGGGAACCCACTCTCCACGAGGCCCTTTCCTCCATCGTAGCAGCCTACCACCAATCCCAGGAGACGATGGCAACGGTACTGGCCAAGTTTCAGGAGAACCAGCGCATGCAGGAGGAACAGTATATGGGCTTTAGGGAGGAACTCAGAACCATCAGCTCCACCCTGGGCACCATCTTAGGGGTGCTGAAGGAAGTACTCAACACCAGGAGGGACACTGTGGCACTACAACGGGCCCCTGACACTAGCATGAACGATGAACTGCCCACCACCTCCGCCGGCGCTAGTGGACAGGACGCCCTGCCACAGGACCACCACACCAGCACCCCACCCCCTGCAGAGGGAGAACCACCCCGCAAACGGTCCCTGAGATCCAGGACAAAGACAGAGCACAATGCCAAGACCCCCAAGACCACCCTGATTGTCATCCTACTGTCCCACTTTGTCACCCTGTCCATAATGAAACTGCCCCAGCTTCACTTCCATATGGGCAATGCACCTCTGAGACTAATAGACTGGACTCTGCCATGGACACTCATCCACCATCACCCCTCACCATTTCACTACCCCCTCCAATATTGAGCATTTAAATAAACACACCTAAAGCACAAAATGATCTGGAGTCTGTCTGTGATTTTGAAATAGTGTATTAGCAATTACAATGACAAAATGTTTTTAAAATAGTAGTGTCAACATACCTATGTCACACAGCTCTAGTCCATGAGGAATCTAAGCAGATGTCACACAGTGGGACCCACATCTGTGAAATCGTAAGGGAAAGTGACAACTCAGTGACCATACACTGGGTGAAAACGACAGACAGGAGAGAGGTAGTAGTGTCAAAGTACATGTAGTAGGCAGGTTTGTATTCCTATCTGTGTCTCACTGGAAATATTGCAGGATCACTGAGTCCCTGTTGTGCATGACTTCTTCCTCTGCTTCCTCCTCATCACTGTCCACAGCTGCAACAACACCGCCATCTGGACCATCCTCCTGCAGAAAAGGCACCTGGCGTCGCAAAGCCAAGTTGTGAAGCATACAGCAGGCCACGATGATCTGGCACACCTTCTTTGGTGAGTAGAATAGGGATCCACCTGTCTTATGGAGGCACCTGAACCTGGCCTTCAGGAGGCCGAAGGTCCGCTCGATCACCCTCCTAGTTCGCCCATGGGCCTTATTGTAGCATTCCTCTGCCCTGGTCCTGGGATTCCTCACTGGGGTCAGTAGCCATGACAGGTTGGGGTAACCAGAGTCACCTGCAAATGGCGAGGGGCAACTGTTAGACACACACTAACCTGGAGGGATAACCCCAGACCCAGACAACCATTCCCACTGACTTGCTTCCAGGTGCTCACCTAATAGCCGCACACGGTGCCTCTGGAGTTGACCCATCACATAAGGGATGCTGCTATTCCGCAGGATGTAGGCATCATGCACTGAGCCAGGGAACATGGCATTCACATGGGAGATGTACTGGTCTGCCAAACATACCATCTGTACATTCATAGAATGATAACTCTTCCGGTTTCTGTACACCTGTTCACTCCTGTGGGGGGGACCAAAGCCACATGGGTCCCATCAATGGCACCTATGAGGTTGGGGATATGTCCCTGGGCATAGAAATCACCTTTCACTGTAGGCAAACCCTCACCTGAGGGAAAACGATGTTGCTCCGCATGTGTTTCAGAAGGGCAGACAACACTCTGGACAATACGTTGGAAAACATAGGCTGGGACATCCCTGATGCCATGGCCACAGTTGTTTGAAATGACCCACTTGCAAGGAAATGGAGAACTGACAGCACCTACACTTGAGGGGGGATTCCTGTGGGATGGCGGATTGCTGACATCAGGTCTGGCTCCAACTGGGTACACAGTTCCTGGATTGTGGCACGGTCAAGCCTGAAGGTGATTATCAAATGTCGCTCCTCCATTGTCGACAGGTCCACCAACGGTCGGTACACCGGAGGATGCCGCCATCTCCTCACATGTCCCAGCGGACGGTGCCTATGAAGGACAACAGCGAGCACAGAGTCAAACAACTCAGAGGTACGTACCCACAGTTTACCCAGAACACCAATCATACACAAAAGGTGGCCTGTATGTGTGTTGAGTCTAGGCCTAGGTATGTATGACGCAGTTGAAAATGAAGCCATGTGGGCCCCTGAAATGGCGGCTGCCTGACCTCTAAAGTGGGACAATGGGATGTGAGGTAACTGCGCGGGCGTTGTACACCGTTGCGGTAGGCGGTCGAAGACCGCGGCACAATGCTGCATTGGTTAACATTGGACCCTATGGGTCCCAGGAGCCAATGACGATGTACGCCGGCGGTGACGGTACGCACCGCCGCGGACGTGACCGCCATTTTCTATCTGTTCAATCACTTGATACCTGATCTTCGACAGACGAGGACCTACACTGCAAGTGCTGCTGTGACCTCGGTCTGGAAGAGACAGTGGCTTGTGCATCTGGGGAAAGGGCCCCTGCCTTCACATCGGAGGAGTTGGAGAAACTCGTGGATGGGGTCCTCCCCCAGTACACGCTACTCTACGGTCCTCCAGACAAACAGGTAAGTACACAGGGAGCGGGCTATGCCTGTGTGGAGAGGGCTGGATGTAAGAAGGAAGGGGGCAGAGTGCTGCGTGCATGAAAGACGGTGAATGCATGTGCCACATGACAAGGGTAGGGATGGGGGCCAATCACTTTGACGGTGCAGTTGGTAATGACTTCTCTTCTTCCCCTGTACATTACATGTAGGTCAGTGCCCACCAGAAGAAAGATATTTGGCGTGCCATCGCCAAGGATGTCCGGACCCTGGGGGTCTACCACAGACAGAGCACCCACTGCCGGAAAAGATGGGAGGACATTCGCCGCTGGAGCAAGAAGACGGCGGAGGCTCAGCTGGGGATGGTCTCCCAACGTGGGAGGGGTGCCCGTCGCACCATGACCCCCTGATGTTCAGGATCCTGGCGGTGGCCTACCCGGAGTTGGATGGGCGCTTGTGGGCATCACAGCAGACACAAGGGGGTGAGTACCTCATTCTGCTGACTTTGCGCGCAGTGGAGTTGTCTGGGTGGGGGAGGAGGGCTGTGGGTTTCCCTAGGCCAAGGCGAGTTCCGTAGGC
This sequence comes from Pleurodeles waltl, assembly GCF_031143425.1. Taxonomy (NCBI): domain Eukaryota; kingdom Metazoa; phylum Chordata; class Amphibia; order Caudata; family Salamandridae; genus Pleurodeles; species Pleurodeles waltl. The sequence goes on from NC_090445.1 coordinate 251,561,054, forward strand.
AAGGCCCCTCCGGAAGGCAGGCCATGTGGCACCCCAGCCCACCTCTGTAGAGTGCCAAGTACAGCTATTCATGCCCCTGTGTCATCTATGTGTGCAGATGTCGTCCATAGCCTTGTAGGCCATTTCCCAGGAATTGAACAGTGGAGCCCAAGAGCACGGCGTAGTGCAGGGGGCTTCTGTGCCCGTCGTGTCCGCCAACTGTAGCGGTAATCCATGCACTCAACATGTCTTTCTTCTGTCGTTCCCCCCCCTTTTTGTGGTCTCCCTGTTCTTGTGTGCATTAGCATCATCAGGCGGAGGAGCAGTGGCACCGGAGCAGGAGGGAGCTGCCTCCCACATGGCCCTGGAGGGCGAGACTACGGACTCAGAATTCACCAGTGGGACGGAGGGCGAGGGGAGCTCCACGGCGGGGACAGGAGCTGACACCAGCAACACAGACTCGTCCTCTGATGGGAGCTCCCTTGTGGTGGCGGCAACATCTGTGCCCCCCGCATCTACAGGTAGAGCCGCCACCCCCGCACCAGCACCGCCCTCCCAGCAGCCCCTCAGCCTTCGCCCCGTGCCCGCTCACCCAGGAGGGTGGGCATCACCTTCGCCCCAGGCACCTCAGGCCCTGCCGCAGTCACCCCTGCTGCCCTCAGTGAGGAGGCCATTGACTTCCTCAGGTCCCTCACTGTTGGGCAGTCTACCATTTTGAATGCCATCCAGGGTGTAGAAAGGCAGTTGCAATAAACTAATGCATTCCTGGAGGGCATTCATTCTGGTCAGGCGGCCCTTCACTGAGTTTTTCAAACTCTGGCCTAAGCACTGATGGCAGCCATTGTCCCCGTCTCTAGCCTCCCCCCTCCAACTTCCTCCACCCAGACCCAATCCCCTCTACCTTTGCCTATCCCAAGCACACCATCAGACCAGCCTGCACACACCTCAACACACAAGGGAAGCTCAGGCAAACATAAGCACCACACATCCCACAGGCACTCATGCAAGCAACACACACATGCAGACACACCAACATCCACTGCCTCCACTGTGTCCCCCTCCTCGTCGTCTCCCTCCCAGTCTCGTCTACACTCAACCCTGCATGCACTACCTCTGCAGCCACTACGTCCCTCACCAGCACACCCACCAGCACACACTGCTCGCGTTCAGTCACCACCCCCACTACCATTTACACATCCACTGTGTCCTCTCTCCCAGTGTGTCTGTGACACCCCCCCCAAGATACACAAACGCAGGCACACACCCACCCAACAGCCATCCACCTCACGACAGCCTCCAGCGCATGCACCTTCACCCAAAGTCACCAAACGTACACCTCCTCCTACTACTACCACCTCTTCCTCCACTCCCAAACCCCCTCCAGCTACCCATCCCAGTGTGTCCCAAAAACTTTTCCTGTCCACCCTTGACCTTTTTCCCACACCTCCCCCACCCCGTCCATCTCATAGGTCCGAAGTAGCACCTCAGCCAAAACATCTCCGGGACCAGTGGTGCCTGTAGTCACCGGTATGTGGAGTGCACCGGCCACCAGGACAGCCAGTGAGGGACGGAGCCACAGCACAGACAGTCCCCAACCTGTGAAGCATCAGAAGTTGGCCAGTGCCCGGCGGGAGAGGGGGAAGACTCCAGCCACCAAAGCCGCTCCCAGGGGTCCCGTTGGGAGTGTGGAGTCAGCTGTGACACCTTCCAAGGTGGGGAAGGGCCACAAGAAACCCGGCAAGTCTGGGAAGAGCTGCACAGCGGAGAAGACCGCCATCATCCCCGCTGCCCAGGAGGCCACCGCCAGCCCCAGCCCAGCTGCCCAGGAGGCCACCGCCAGCCCCAGCGCAGCTGCCCAGGAGGCCACCGCCAGCCCCAGCGCAGCTGCCCAGGAGGCCACCGCCAGCCCCAGCGCAGCTGCCCAGGAGGCCACCGCCAGCCCCAGCGCAGCTGCCCAGGAGGCCACCGCCAGCCCCAGCGCAGCTGCCCAGGAGGCCACTGCCAGCACCAGCCCCGCTGGGCCATGAAGGACCGCCAGCAAAAGCCCCGCTGGGCCATGAAGGACCGCCAGCAAAAGCCCCGCTGGGCTATGAAGGACTGCCAGCAAAAGCCCCGCTGGGCCATGAAGGACCGCCAGCGCAAGTCCCGCTGAACAGGGCACCGCCAACTCAAGCCCCGCTGAACAGGCCACCGCCAACTCAAGCCCCGCTGAACAGGCCACCGCCAACTCAAGCCCCGCTAAACACGGCACCGCCAACTCAAGCACCGCTAGCCTATGAGCAGCAGGGGCACTGACGCAACTGGGTCAGTCACGGGGTGAGTGATGCACTCTGGGCACCATGCCCCCTCCAGAACCAGTGAAGACATCCATCCACTACCTCTGTCCTAAACAGGATGAAGCACTCTGGGCACCATGCCCCCTCCAGAACCGGTGGAGACTGTTATCCACTTGAGAGACTTTGGCTTTGCACTCCCCAGGATTGAACAGTGGGCAAACCACCCACTGTAGAGATTTGAGAGACTGTGGCTTTGCACTCCCCAGGATTGAACAGTGGGCAAACCATCCACTGTAGAGATTTGAGAGACTGTGGCTTTGCACTCCCCAGGATTGAACAGTGGGCAACCCACCCACTTGTGAGACTTGAGAGACTGTGGCTTTGCACTCCCCAGGATGGAACAGTGGGCATGTGGCCCCCTCGTGGATTTGGCATTGTGCACTCAAGTGGCTGAGGTGCCCCCCCTTTCCCTCCCCCTGAGGTGCCTGTTTTCTTGCTGTCTGATGCCCCTGCAGTGTTCTCTCCGTCATCGTCGGGGATCTTGTGTGGGCCTCGCCCATACCGTGTGGTCTCAGTGTTCCACGGACTTTCTTTGTGCAGTACCTGGACTACTATGCCTGGTATATATTTTGACCAGGTTTATATATATATATATATATTTCTGCCTACTTGTTTGTAATATATTCCGATGGTTACACTCATTTTCTTTGGTCTTTGCATTCTTCCGGGGGTACTGGGGGGTGTAACTGTGATGTATTGATATGCATTAGTGTGTGTGTGTTGTAGTGGGTGAGGGTGGGGGTGTTGCGTGTGTCTGTTTTTTGCCTCCCCCCTCTCCTGTGTCGTAGGTGCAGTACTCACCGTGGTCTTCGCCACCGCCATTCGTGCTCCTGGTAGAGGAGCAGGAAGACTATCGCAGGTAGGATTTGGAGTTCCTGTTCCATGGTGTCCTCGTTCCTCGTGGAGTGTGTAGAGGTGAGCGTTTTCCCTTCGAAATTCCTGTTTCCGCCGTGTTTTTATCCGCGGTGAATCCGCCCCGGAAAAGGTGGCAGATTGGCCTGTCATAATAGTGTGGGCGGTACATTGTCTCCCGCCGCCTGTCTGTTGGTGGTGACCGCCGCGCTGTTTGTTTGTACCGCCGTGGCGGACGGAGTGTTAAAGTGGCTGTCATTGTTGGCGGTTTCAGCCACGGTCGTAATTGCTATTTTTTTACCGCCGGCCTGTTGGCGGTCTTACCGCCGATTTAACACCGTCCGCCAGGGTTGTAATGACCACCATGGTATGCAAGGAAAATGTCACTTACCCAGTGTACATCTGTTCGTGGCATTAGTCGCTGCAGATTCACATGCTGTGCATAGTCCGCCGTCTGGTGTTGGGTCGGAGTGTTACAAGTTGTTTTCCTTCGAAGAAGTCTTTTCGAGTCACGAGACCGAGGGACTCCTCCTCCTTTGTTTCCATTGCGCATGGGCGTCGACTCCATCTTAGATTGTTTTCCCCGCAGAGGGTGAGGTAGGAGTTGTGTATGTTAGTAATAGTGCCCATGCAATGGAATGAATAAGAATGTACAAAATAAAGGTTAAGGTAATATATTTACAAATGTTGGATATTACTTCCAAACGTCTACAGGCTCCCGGGGAGGCGGGTGGGCGCATGTGAATCTGCAGCGACTAATGCCACGAACAGATGTACACTGGGTAAGTGACATTTTCCGTTCGGTGGCATGTGTAGCTGCAGATACACATGCTGTGCATAGACTAGTAAGCAGTTATCTCCCCAAAAGCGGTGGTTCAGCCTGTAGGAGTGGAAGTAGTTTGAAATAAAGTTCTTAGTACAGCTTGACCTACTGTGGCTTGTTGTGCAGATAGCACGTCTACACAGTAGTGCTTAGTAAATGTGTGAGGCGTAGACCATGTTGCTACCTTACATATTTCATTCATTGGAATGTTTCCTAGGAAGGCCATTGTGGCACCTTTCTTTCTGGTTGAGTGTGCCTTTGGTGCAATAGGCAGCTCTCTCTTTGCTTTAAGGTAGCAGGTTTGGATGCACTTAACTATCCATCTGGCTATACCTTGTTTTGATATTGGGTTTCCTGTATGAGGTTTTTGAAATGCAATAAATAGTTGTTTTGTTTTTCTAATTGGTTTTGTTCTGTCAATGTAGTACATTAGTGCCCTTTTGACGTCTAATGTATGTAGTGCTCTTTCAGCTATTGAGTCTGGCTGTGGAAAGAACACTGGTAGTTCTACAGTTTGATTTAAGTGGAACGGTGAGATAACTTTTGGTAAGAATTTTGGATTGGTTCGTAGAACTACTTTATTTTTGTGTATTTGAATAAATGGTTCTTGTATAGTAAACGCTTGAATTTCACTTACTCTTCTTAGAGATGTAATGGCAATGAGGAATGCAACTTTCCACGTTAGGTATTGTATTTCGCAAGAATGCATGGGTTCAAAAGGTGGACCCATGAGTCTTGTTAAGACAATGTTGAGGTTCCATGAAGGAACAGGTGGTGTTCTTGGTGGTATAATTCTCTTTAGTCCCTCCATGAATGCTTTAATGACAGGTATTCTAAACAGTGAAGTTGAATGAGTAATCTGCAGGTATGCAGATATTGCTGCGAGATGTATCTTTATGGAAGAGAAGGCCAGATTTGATTTCTGCAGATGTAGTAAGTATCCTACTACATCCGTTGGAGATGCATGTAATGGTTGAATTTGATTGTTATGGCAGTAGCAAACAAATCTTTTCCATTTACTTGCATAGCAGTGTCTAGTGGATGGCCTTCTAGCTTGTTTAATGACCTCCATACATTCTTGTGTGAGGTTTAAGTGTCCAAATTCTAGGATTTCAGGAGCCAAATTGCTAGATTCAGCGATGCTGGGTTTGGATGCCTGATTTGTTGTCTGTGCTGCGTCAACAGATCTGGTCTGTTGGGTAGTTTGACATGAGGCACTACGGACAGGTCTAGTAGTGTTGTATACCAAGGTTGTCTTGCCCATGTTGGTGCTATTAGTATAAGTTTGAGTTTGTTTTGACTTAATCTGTTTACTAGATATGGAAGAAGAGGGAGAGGGGGAAAAGCGTACGCAAATATCCCTGACCAATTCATCCATAGAGCATTGCCTTGAGACTGCGGTGTGGGTACCTGGATGCGAAGTTTTGGCATTTTGCGTTCTCTTTTGTTGCAAATAGGTGTATTTGAGGTGTTCCCCAAATTTGGAAGTAAGAGTTTAGAATTTGGGGGTGAATCTCCCATTCGTGTACTTGTTGGTGATCCCGAGAGAGATTGTCTGCTAGCTGATTCTGGATCCCTGGAATAAACTGTGCTATTAGGCGAATGTGGTTGTGAATTGCCCATTGCCATATCTTTTGTGCTAGGAGACACAGCTGTGTCGAGTGTGTTCCCCCCTGTTTGTTTAGATAATACATTGTTGTCATGTTGTCTGTTTTGACAAGAATGTATTTGTGGATTATGATGGGTTGAAATGCTTTTAACGCTAGGAATACTGCTAACAATTCGAGGTGATTTATATGAAGCCTTTTTTGATGTACGTCCCATTGTCCTTGGATGCTGTGTTGATTGAGGTGTGCTCCCCACCCTGTCATGGAAGCATCTGTGGTTATCACATATTGTGGCACTGGGTCTTGGAAAGGCCGCCCTTGGTTTAAATTTATATTGTTCCACCATTGAAGCGAGGTGTATGTTTGGCGGTCTATCAACACTAGATCTAGAAGTTGACCCTGTGCCTGTAACCATTGTGATGCTAGGCACTGTTGTAAGGGCCTCATGTGCAATCTTGCGTTTGGGACAATGGCTATGCATGAGGACATCATGCCTAGGAGTTTTAACACCATCTTTGCATGTATTTTTTGTGTTGGATACATGGCTCGTATGACTTTGTGAAAATTTTGAACCCTTTGTGGACTTGGAGTGGCAATCCCTTTTATTGTGTTGATTGTCGCTCCTAAGTATTGCTGTGTTTGGCACGGCAGAATGTGTGATTTTGTATAGTTGATGGAGAACCCTAGTTTGTAGAGGGTTTGTATGACATAATCTGTGTGGTGTGAACACCTTGTTAGGGAGTTGGTTTTGATTAACCAATCGTCTAGGTAGGGGAACACGTGTATTTGCTGCCTTCTGATATGTGCAGCCACTACTGCTAGACATTTTGTAAAGACTCTCGGTGCAGTTGTTATACCAAACGGCAACACTTTGAATTGGTAATGTATTCCCTTGAATACGAACCTTAGGTATTTCCTGTGCGAGGGATGTATCGGTATGTGGAAATACGCGTCTTTTAGATCTAAGGTTGTCATGTAGTCTTGCTGTCTCAACAGTGGTAACACGTCCTGTAGCGTGACCATGTGGAAATGTTCCAATTTGATGTAGGTGTTTAGTATTCTGAGATCTAAGATTGGTCTCAGTGTTTTGTCTTTCTTTGGTATTAGAAAGTACAGTGAGTAAACTCCTGTGTTTCTTTGTGGACCTGGTACGATTTCTATTGCGTCTTTTTGTAGTAATGCTTGAACTTCCAGATCTAGCAGGTCTAAATGCTGTTTTGACATCTTTTGTGCTTTTGGTGGGACGTTTGGAGGGAATTGGAGAAATTCTATGCAATAACCATGCCAGATAATTGCTAAGACCCAAGTGTCTGTTGTTATCTCCTCCCAAAATTTGTAGAACTGGCTTAGTCTTCCCCCCACTGGTGTTGTGTGAAGGGGTTGAGTGACTTGTGAGTCACTGTTTGTTTGGCGGGGTTTTGGGACCCTGAAATTTTCCCCGGTTTCTAGGGAATTGTCCCCCTCTGTATTGGCCCCGAAAGCCTCCCCTTTGGTACTGTCCCTGGTAGGTAGACGGTGTTGTTTGTGAGGTACTGGCTTGTGTGGCTTGACCTCGAAACCCCCCTCTGAAGGTTGTTTTACGAAAGGTCCCGAAAGTGCCTCTGCCCTGCGGGGAGTAGAGTGCGCCCATGGCCTTAGCTGTGTCCGTGTCTTTTTTCAATTTCTCAATTGCCGTGTCAACTTCGGGTCCAAACAATTGTTGCTCATTGAACGGTATATTGAGCACTGCCTGTTGTATCTCGGGCTTGAAGCCGGATGTGCGCAACCATGCATGCCTCCTTATGGTTACCGCGGTGTTAATTGTTCTTGCAGCTGTATTCTCTGCATCCATAGAGGAACGTATTTGGTTGTTGGAGATATTTTGTCCCTCCTCAACCACTTGTTTTGCCCGTTTCTGGAGTTCTTTGGGTAGATGCTCGATGAGATGCTGCATCTCGTCCCAATGGGCTCTGTCATTACGCGCTATGAGCGCCTGCGAGTTAGCGATGCGCCACTGGTTTGCAGCTTGTACTGCAACCCTTTTCCCAGCTGCGTCGAACTTGCGGCTCTCTTTGTCCGGAGGTGGTGCGTCGCCTGATGTGTGCGAGTTGGCCCTTTTACGAGCAGCTCCTACTACAACTGAATCTGGTGGCAGTTGTGATGTGATAAAAGCAGGGTCCGTGGGCGGTGCTTTATATTTTTTCTCCACCCGTGGAATTATCGCTCTGCTTTTGACAGGTTCTTTAAAGATCTGTCTTGCGTGCCTTAGCATTCCCGGGAGCATAGGCAGGCTTTGATAGGTGCTATGGGTGGAGGAGAGGGTGTTGAAAAGGAAGTCATCCTCGACAGGTTCTGAGTGTAACGACACGTTATGGAACTCTGCTGCCCTAGCTACCACCTGTGCATACGCTGTGCTGTCCTCAGGTGGTGAGGGCTTGGTAGGGTACGACTCAGGACTATTGTCTGATACTGGGGCGTCGTATAGGTCCCAAGCGTCCTGGTCATCTTGGCTCATGGTGGTATGAGCTGGTGAATGTGACGGAGTTTGTGCCGGTGATGTATGAGTTACAGGTGGAGGAGAGGGTGGTGGAGTTACTTTCTTCACCACTTTTGCTTGTGGTGTTTGTTCTTGTGTTTGGAACTCGAGTCTCCTTTTCCACCTGATTGGGGGAAGAGTGCTGATCTTCCCTGTCCCACTCTGTATGAAGATCCGCTTCTGGGTGTGGTCTACGTCAGTGGTTTGTAACTCTTCTTCAAATCTGTGTTTGCGCATTTGAGAGGACAGTGATTGTTCCTCTGAATACGAGCTGGCAGTCGGTTCGGTTGCTGGGCGTTTTGGCACCGAAACTGTGTCTTTGCTTGTTTTCGGCTCCGAGGAGAATTTTCTCTTTTTTATAGTCGAGCCTTCTCGGCGTCGATCATCCTCGGTGCCGCTGTCTCTGCGTCGAGCAGCTTCGGTTCCGCTGTCTCGGCGTCGACCCTTTTCGGCAGCACTTTCTCGGTCCCGAGATTGCTGCGTGCCTGTGTCTCGACCCGAGTCGGACGATCTCGGCACCGGTTCGCCCTTTTTCGGTGCCGATGGACGGTCACCTATTTTATGGGTTGAGCCATGGCGTCCCCTGGGCCTTGTCTGTTTTCCCGTGTGGTGCTTGTTTCGACGTCTTACTCACGGTTTCTTCGACGTCGAACTCCTCCGAGTCCGATTCATGGATGGAGAAGGCTTCCTCTTCTTCTCCTTGTTCCTCGAACCCTCGTTGTCCTGTCGGCGTGGACGCCATTTGCAACCTTCTGGCTCTTCGGTCACGGAGCGTCTTTCAGGACCGAAACACACGACAGGCCTCACACGTTTCTTCCTTGTGCTCGGGCGACAGGCACAAGTTACAGACCAAATGTTGGTCTGTATATGGATATTTACTATGGCATTTAGGACAGAATCGGAACGGGGTCCATTCCATCGGTGTCGATGTTACACGCGGTCGGGCCGACCAGGCCCCGACGGGGGTCGAAGTTACCCCGAAGGGCTACCGGAGCTCTTCACGATTCAGTGTCGATTCTATCTAACCCGATACCGAACGAAACAATACCGTCGTAGTTTTCCGAAATTCTGACTATCTTTCCGTCCCGAAACCCGGAGCGAAAAGGAACACGTCCGAACCCGATGGCGGAAAAAAAAACAATCTAAGATGGAGTCGACGCCCATGCGCAATGGAAACAAAGGAGGAGAAGTCCCTCGGTCTCGTGACTCGAAAAGACTTCTTCGAAGGAAAACAACTTGTAACACTCCGACCCAACACCAGACGGCGGACTATGCACAGCATGTGTATCTGCAGCTACACATGCCACCGAACCTATTGACATAGCCAATGCATTCTTTTCTATACCACTGGCCACTGAAATTCAAGATCAATTCAGCTTCTCTTGGAACGGCAAACAATTCAGAATGCTAAGGCTCCCCTACGGGTATTTACATAGCCCCACCATCTGTCACAGGCTGGTGGCAGAACACCTGGATGAAGTATCTATCATTCCAGGCATGCAATTGACCCATTACATTGATGATGTGATGATTCAGGGAGAGAGAGAAGAACAGGTGCAGACTCAGTTGGAGCGGGTTGTGGAATTCTTGCTGAGTAAAGGGTGGATGATTAATCCAGACAAGACACAAGGACCCTCTCAAAATGGGAAGTTTCTAAGGATTCAGTGGAATCAAAGACATAGAGAGGTATTGCTGCAAGCAAAACAAAAGTTTCTGGAGTTTGCCACTCCCCGCACTAAGCAGGAGACAGCGATTCATTGGATGGTTTGGTTTTTGGAGACAGCATATTCCTCATTTGAGTCAGATCTTAGCCCCTTTGCACAAAGTGACAAGAAAAAAACATGAGTTTGAATGGCGTGAAGAGCAGCAGTGTGCGTTTGATTTGGCAAAGGAGGCAATTCGACAAGCTTTAGATTTGTGGTCAGAACAGGATGGAGACATTGAGATGCATGTAACGGTTCAGGGGCAACATGCAAACTGGAGCATGTGGCAAAAGCAGGGAAGAACAAGAGTATCCCTGGGGTTCCGGACTAAAAAATTACCTGAGGCTGGGGAGCAATACACTCCCTTTGAGAAACCGTTGCTAGCGTGTTATTGTGCTCTAGAGGACATTGAGCAAATAACCCTAGGTCATAATGTGATTCCAAAAGCCGAGATTCCAATAATGAAGTTGGTGATGAGTTCACCCAAAACACACCGCATCAGGCGTGCACAAGAAGCTAGTATCATACGCTGGTAATGGTACATTCAAAATAGAGCTCAAGCGGGACCAGCAAGCAACGTCGCTCTACACCAACAGGTGTCACAAACCCCAGTGCAGGATGAAGAGAGGGTGCAGGAGGTACTGTCGTGCAGGTTTTCATTAACCTAATGAGACTACTGGATTCGGGCAGCAGAATCGCTTGTATTGAGGGGGGATTGTATATTTCCGTAAGCTCAGTATATTAGCAGCGAACCTCAGCTACTGTCAAGGTTGCTGCCTCAGGGTGCAGTGTAAATGTGGCCCACAAAGGCCAGGTAGGACCATCATTACTTAGAGGACCTAACCTAACATGCAAGACTGTATGTGGTAGGGCGCCATCAAGCCAAATATTATGGTCTTGATAAGATAGAGGTATTTCTAGATATGCATATGCTCTATATTGTGCATGTATATTTGAAGGTGTGTAATGGTGACATTTATTTATGTTCCCATCGGCTGCTGGAAATGTGATCCAAGAATAGAAAATGTCCTTTCTATATGCTGCATGAGCTTCAACAACAAATTTAACAGGACCCCCCTGAGCCGTTAGGCCATGTCTTAATATAAGTGCAGTAAAGGGTGGTCGCATATTGACTGCAATTGCTATGCGCTGCGGGTTCACCATCATGAATGGTAAATTTTGTTCAGAGATGAGCACACCAAATGGGGATTCCTTTTTAGAGTTCAAGCTTGAACAACCTACAGCTTTAGTTAGGTACTCTGTACTTAGCTGAGGAGGAAAAAAATCCTCAATACCATAGACGTTTCTGTAAATAGAACGGAGGTGTCTTTGCATGTAGTGAGACAGAGATACTTAGGAGGACCCGAAAACTAGTGCCTGACCAAAAGTTTGCGGTGCCATGTTGCGTAGGTTCTCATTATCCTAATGAGACTACTGGATTTGGGTGGCAGAATCGCTTGTATTGCTGGGGGACTGAGTCTGATCACGCACTATGTGACACCTGTCGGCCTAATCCGGGTTTTGTTCTGCCTAACTAGCAGTGCCTCATCTCCACCCAAGAGCAGGGATAATTGGGGCAACCGGGCGCATGACATAAATGACTCCTCAGGGGAATCTTGGTCACTCGGATCTCATCCGTTTCTCTCAGTTACATTAGTCTCACATATGCAAGGACAATCAGCGTGTATGTTTCTGTGAACATTGGAGACAAAGCGCACCACTTTTCCCGGCAACCCATCTTACTGCAGCCTTGAGAAAAGCACAGAGTGAAATGTCTTGTTTAAGAATGCAGTGCTGACCTAGGCGAAGAACAGCTAGATAGAGAAAATAAAACAAGACCGCAAATGTGGCTACTGTTAAAATAATATAACAAAGCTAAAATAAAACATATCTAGGTTAAAGTGCACAGCCGCAGGCCTAGTTTGCTAAAATAACATGTATAAAACTATAGCTAGAATGGGTACACAACAGTACCACGGATAAGAGTCACCAGTGAGATGGTGTGAGCCATTTGAATCCTTGTCCCCGAGGATAGGAAGCACGCATGGTTCACTGATGGTCCAGCCAAATATGTGGGAGCTAAAAGACATTGGAAAGCAGTGTCATATAATCCAGTCACCAAAAAGTTGTTGACTGGATTGTATGTTGTGTATCAGGCGCTGAAACAGGAGCTGCCTAGAACTTGTCATATTTACACTGATTCTTGGTCCACTGCCAATGGGTTAGGCACCTGGCTTCCCACATGGCATGCTCATAACTGGCAAATTCATTCAAAGGAAGTGTGGGGCAACGAGTTGTGGCAAGAAATTTGGGAAATGCTGGAGTAAAGTACAATTACTGTATATCATGTAGATGCTCACTGCCCCATTGATTCACTAGAACGCTGGTTCAATTCCATTGCAGACGACAAAGCCAAAATCTCAGAGACAGAAGTGGCAACACAGGATTCTGACTTGGTGTGGATGGCTAAACGGGTGCACCACAAATGTAGACACCTGGTAGAGAAAGGCACTTACAGGTGGGCTGAGGTTAGAGGTATGCACATTCCCCTACATTTGATAAAAACTGTGATATTGCAAAGTCCTTTTGGTCAGCAAACCCAATTAGGATCTGTCCCGCAAACTGTCGTCAATTGGGAAGAGGAAAGTTACCGGGGCAGATATGGCGAATTGATTACATTGGGCCACCATCAACTAGTCGTGGGTGTCAATACGCTTGCACCGTAGTAGACACATATTCTGGTTACCCGATTGTTGTCCCATGTTAACGTGCTACTCAGTACAATACCATCAAAACTTTGTACCTGTTAATGTTATATTATGGAGTACCACTTCAGGTCCAGAGTGACAATGGGTCACACTTAAAAGGAAAATTGGTACAAGACTACTGTGTACAACACAATATTGAGTGGATTTACCTCATACCATATTATCCACAAGCCTCAGGACTGATTGAGAGAATGAACGGCTTGCTAAAAGCCAGTTGTGAAAATTATCAGATGAAACTTTGAAAAACTGGAGAGAGCACTTAAATGAAGCCCTCCAGATTCTGAATAACAGACCACTAACAAATGCTGAGACTCCCCTGATGAGAATGTTAACCCCCACATTGCAGATACAACCCCATGTGGCCACCAACACCATCATGTACTGGGAAATAAAACCTGGAGCCTCAGCTCCTTACAGAGCCACACCAGAATCTGTAGGTCTTCACTTACATGCTTTAAAAGCATACACATTGACACCGAGAAACATGGCACTCTGTGAAACAGGTGTTGGAATACAGATTCCCCCAGAGCATTTCGGATTGATGCTCCCAGATCTGGGTTAGCCCTCAAAAGTATTCAGGTCTTGGCGGGAGTGATCAATGCAGACTACCAAGGAGAAATTAAAACTAATCTTGAATAGTGGAGATACTGATTTGATAATACATGCTGGAGATAGGATCACACCAGTCGTGATTATCCCGGTGTATGGAGGAGTAGTGAGAAAGAGGACTGGCCCAGCCTTTCTTACAGTACGTGGGAGGGAGGTTTTGGTTCAACTGCAAAGAATCCTGGTGCTCAAGTAGAATCCCCGAACCATCAGAAAACATGGCTAAGGGCCCGGACAACGTCCTTTTAATTATGAAACTAGAAAAGGAAAAATGGAAGCACATCCCAGCTGACACATGTTATTTGCAAGAATGATCATACTGGTTTCTTTTACAGATCATACTACTACATGCCTCTCCTGGGAGTGTGCTGTGTGGTCTCCTTCTGGGCCTGTGGGTTCGGGAGGAACCCAACTCCCCCAACTCCAACCTGATTGATTGACAACGTCGAGGGACACCACTGCTGCACTTGACATAGAACATCTGAACCCATTTAGCACGAGTTGTGCTCAACAGATCAGCCCTCTGCATGGCAGCTATGCAGAGTACATGGATGTTCTATCAACCTGTTTGATTGCAATACCTACACCAAGTGTCCTGTTAGAAATTTTTAATGCCACCACCAGGATGGTGATGTTGAAGAACATGATGTGAAATCTCATTTCAGTCCTTACAAATATTGTTGGGACAGTCAAGAAGCAACCAATGAGAAGTGGGATAATCTCACTCAGATAATTGTATCCAATATCACCACAGACGATCTTGGTTACCAGATGTCGTGCAATTCTTGTAATGGCGGAAAATGTGTTTATCTACGTTTGGAAGGCACAACGGGTCTTCTCAAAGATCCCGTGGGAACATCAAACCATGTTCTTTTGCCGCACAGATCAACATTGCAAAAACGTGACCAATCACATGGCTTGTCATTACTTGGTGCCAATCACATCAAACACGTTAAATTACCAGTAGGATGGTTGTTCTCGTGTGGACACATTACTTTCACCTACATTACAGCTAATATCACGGGTGGACCTTTACACGATTAGGACTCATGATGTTTCCATTTAACTCTGTACATCCCCATTTTCCTAGGGATGCAGTTCAATTAAGTGAGGACGGACTGTGATTCGGACAGTCAATTATTATCCCAATCAGAATATCTAAGCTTGAGTCTTTCTATTGTAGGCGTACCCGCTTAGCCGTTTATAATACTCAAATGATTAATAAGTTGACATGCTTAATGGTTAAAAATATGAATCACACTTCTATTGCCTTATCTGAATTTGTGCTAAATATACATGTTACTAGGAAAAACTACATTAGCAAATAGGGCTGCTATAGATTATTTGTTATTAAAGCATGATCACGGGTGTTCAGACTTTCAAGGCATGTGTAGCTTTAATCTGTCAGACCACTCCAAATCCATCCAGTCCCATACTGACGCTTTACATGAATTGGTAAAGCAGTAAAACAAGATGTAGATAAGGGGTGGTAGGATTGGTTATTCCAGTGGTTGCCTGATTTTGGACAAGTACGAAATGTATTGGGTGGGATACTCGTGGTAATTTCTATAGTTAAGATGTGCTGCTGTTTACAATGCATACCAAATTTGCTTGCAATGTTTAAACCAAAAAGAGTTGATTTTAGACCTGTATGATGTGAGAGTCATTGGTCAAAGGGTGGAGTGTAATGATATCTATATTTAACCACTGCTCCATCTTGACCACTGACTCCATTTTGTGCTTAACTTTGCTGTAGCAGAAGATGCAGGTATCTTTCCGCGCACAAGTTATGCAATGTGTTCTTCGCTCATGTTTTCACTTTACATGTTCTGTTGTCATTAAGGGCTAGGACCTAATATGGGGGAGCGAAAGTAAGATAAGGATGTACCAGGAGAATGTTTATGGTATGGTTTATGGTATGGCAAAGACCAGCTTGGTTTTGAGTATTATTATTATATTGCTGTGATTATGTTTGGAGGTGTATTTGTGTTGCTGCATTTGACCTACATAACTCCTATTTTCAAACCTTAAACAGTACTTTAATAAATGTATTACTCAGACTAAGAGCTTTGCATTGTTGGGAAGTCCTTTTATTAGTGTTTCCAGTTTAAAGTAAAGCAGTACACTTTTATTTCACTGCCGTGATGTTCTTTGAATGTGCACCCGGGTTGTACACCATTGACATTTCTATTTAAACCTTGATAAATGTGTTTCTCAGACTGAGAGGGTTGCATGCCAGAAATTCCTTTCAATATTTGTGTATTTCTTAGTCTGCAGTAAAGCAAAAGAGGTGCCAACTGTCAAGACTGCCAAGTTCCTTGTTCACTACAAATCAGTGGTGGGGCCGTTGCTTGAGTTGACGTTTAAGCTCAGTTTGATGTTAAAGCCCAGATGGAGGATCCTTAGAACCATCTGTGGCCTTTTGTATCTTAGGTTCTGTGGAAAGCGGCCTCTCTGCAGTGCTGATTCTGGAAATTTGAGGCACAGACTTGGTCCTGGGTGTGGTTTTATGAAGTCCCGACCTGAGTCGTGAGAGTGGACATACATTGGACTATGCTATTCCATGGCTTGAGTGCTGCAGGATGAGCCTCTCCTCTGGTCACTAAAGTGCTCGCCTTCAACGGCTTTAGCACCAGCAGTGGATGGGGACTCTGCATCATACATACACCCCGTCACTCATCCTTGAAGTCATGTGTCTCTTTAATGTATGAACAAAGTTTTTCATTCACCCACAATAAGACACAAACTCAACAAGCATAAGCAAGATATATTAAAAGAATAAAAGTATAAAAAAGGCAAATGCCACCACGTAATGCTGCAAGCATGTACTTGAAATAAAAAATATTAGTAAACAAATAAACACCAAAGTGGAGATTAATTTTGGAATTTTATTGTGCATACTGTAATAATCTTTTAAACCGGACACATTTAGAAGCAGCTTGCTGGACATTCAAAAGCTGTGTTTTGCCTTGCCAAGAATTGTTTGGCCTTTTTTATCGTACGTTTCCTTGCAACATTTGGCAAGCCAGCTAGGAGTCCCTTTTTGCCCTCAGCTGATTGCTGTCACCGGATTACCATCTACCCTCGCTGCGTAGATCTTTGCGTATCTCTGATGAGGTGAGCAGACACCATGTTCTCCCTAAAGCTCTGCCTATTCATGGGGAGATTAGAATCCAGCGATCGCCATCTTTTAAGGTGAGGATAGATGCAGACTTCGTTCCATGTTTGTATAAATTGCATGACTTTTCTCTCTGGCAATTGTAAACACAGGTGTAATATAAATGTAAAATGTAATGGTACTGCATGCAAGATTGTGTACATGTGTTGTACAATATTAAGTTAAAGCGCTGCACAGCTGGTTGAGGGTTTTCCCAATGTAACAGTTGGATGTGGTCTATGTCAGTGATTCAAAGTTAGGTTTCCAATATGTGTTCCAATATTTCACATAGAGAGACGGCTGAAAAGTCCATGACATTAAACTTTACTTCCAAATACAACCTGAACACTAAAATTACCATCCTGGACCAGGCAAGGTGATGAATATATTGTTCGTAAGGACTTGTGTAAACATTTTTAAAGGAGACATATTGAGTAGACAGATAAACATATGGAGCCAGATGTAGCAAAGGGTTTTACCCATTCTATGTCTATGGGAAAATGTGTTCGTACATATGGCCCTAAACTACAAAACCCGTTGGAAATACCGGGGGACTATGGAGATTCCTTTAGAGCATATGCTTTCCAAGTGACCAGAAAAAATTACAGAAATATTGTCAAGAGTGGTTTTAGGCTACTCAGAACTATACATATCCCTGGCAAAAGGAAGGGACATTTGATGACAAAATATTAGAGCATACTGTGACATACCTTAAGAGCAAATATGCAGCAGGTATATTGCAGAAACAAGACGCAACCTTAGCCTTATGGTGATGTTTTTGTGAGAAACCTAAGGACTCCTCAAATGTTGATATTCCTAGTACCCTATCCGTTCCCCCACCTCCCTATGACTCAATGAGTACTTCCCCTAAGGTACCTGGTGTTCACCCACTGACACAGCTACAGGAAGCCGCAGTAAGATTTGAGAATCCCAAAATTGAGACCCTTTCACATTCTCCAAAGGAATTCCCCAACGTTACCCCGCAGATGTCAAAGCCAAGACATAAGAGTAATCCAAGACAACAAGTAGGGGAAGGTAATTCTCAGTGTTCAGGACAATTAGAAGCAAAGTTCACACTGCAATTAGATCCAGCTTCTCCAGAGGAGGATAGAAGTGAAGAGCAGGGTTCAGGAGAAAGTGACAATCAGTTGCCTGTTTCATCAGCAACATCGCACCTATTACAGAAGAGAGGTGTAACAGGAAGAGTAGTTAGGGAACAAATATATACACTGCAATAAAGATACACAGATGATGCTAGATGTAATGACTATGCAGACAGGCCTGTTAGTAAAAATGCAATGGCCAGTATCCCAAGAAAGAGATGAAGATTTTAGGAGAACTGAAGATAATCTACCACTGAAGGAGAAGGAGAATGGAATAGTTTCACCAGAAAGTGTTCAGGAATGGGTATCACGAAGTGAGGATAAATGGGATGCGAGAGAAACAACGAGAGAAGGATATTAGGATAATCTTTCAGGGCAGATTGAGGGATATTTTGGGAGGATGCCAAAAAAAGAGTAGAGTCAATACAAAGGTGTGAAGATAATGTAGGTAAAATACTTCAATCTCCACAGGCTAGGCACTCTACTTATGATATTAGTATTTAAGAAAGGCCCCTTATTGAGCTTGACCAAGCAACGGGAGCAAATATATACATCCCCTTTTAAAGTGCTCTTGACCTAATCCTCCACATCGCCATTAGGCATCATGAAAATGCAAAAACCACTAGTTGCCTTTTATCAGACCTGATACTGCTATTAGAGAAAGAGAGCAGGGGATGGTCTCTAGAGCTAGGAAATCCCGAGCGACTGAGCTTGAGGGGTTACGGTTTCAGGGAACGCTTGGCCAGCCAGACCCGAAGATGGGATCTTGTGATGCTACTGGAGGAGTGACACTACATGATAAACCAATGCAGCAGATGAGTGTTTAATCATTTTGCATAGCACTGATCTCACCCCTAGTGAGATAGTTGCTGAAGAAGAAAATAGTTGGTACAATGTTGTACCTTATGTGGATAATTTGGCAGGATGGAATAAAGGCTTAGCTCCAAGTGACATGGCAAATGCTGAGGATTGTATTCTTTATGGAGAGCGAGATCCAGGCTGGGATTATCCCTACATGGAGAAATATTTGAATGTCCGGAAAAACTATGCCAGACAGCACAACGTCCAATATTCTGCCACTCCCATATATCAGATGCCCCTGGCACCTCATTATGTTCCTCGGCCACAAATGGACAAGGAGAATCTTAAAAAGTTGTTATCGCCACTTATAGAGGGAGCAGGGAAAAGGATCAGGACTTCTGAAAAACAAACTGAATGTCTCACCCTGGCAGTAGGAGACAAAGAGTTTACTCAGCTATCTTATAGGACATGTGATAAATACGGTTCTTCAGAAAGCTGGAGTGAGAAATGTGACCCTCACTGAGACTAAATATGATGGCCTCTCATTAAATTTAGTTCGGACAGTAGTTTGGGATCAGTTGAGGAAAATGTATCCTGACAGACCAGATAATAGGTCCCTCATGGCTCAATCAGTGCAGCCAAATGAGAATCCTGCTCAGTAGGATGAAAGAAAAATGGACTCAAAAGGAGGTCAGGGTTGGGATGTAACTGGGGAAAATGCTATGTACGCAATGTAGTCAAAAAGGGTTTACCCTCTGACATTCACAACAACCTTGATAACATAGTGGCATTGGAAGCCAAGTCCTGGACCGAGAGACAGGCATGTATAATTCATTTCTGTAAAGAGAGAAGAGAAAGATAGAACCAAGCAGGAGGCGACAGAGAAAGCAGTAGCCAAGTTAGTGTAGCAAACCACAAAATCTGGTAAAGAAAGAAGCAGTGGAAGAAGCAGTATTAGCAGCCACCACTCGGATGACTGCAATATCTGTGGGATTGGTCCCAGGGACCACAACAGTACCCACAACAGCAGAATAATGTAAGGGCACAAGGAAGTAGCAGAGGAGGACGAGGAGGCAGGATAGGTCCCTAAAGGATGGATCAAACATATCATTACAGTCACAGATGTGGACATTTCATTAGAGAATGTAGGACTAAGAGATGGGATGAACAAAAGGGAAGGACAGATGTTTACAATCAGCCAGGAAATACAGCAGTGCAGCCACAGTCAAACCCTCAAATAATATATGTATCTCAGACGCCACCACAAAATATGCAGCAACCAGCAATGCCTCAGGTGCAACATATGTCACAGTACCAAAGTCATTAAGCACCCCCCAATGGCACCTCAAAGTGGACAGGGAGGTGTGATTGCGAGAAGAAGAAATCCTTTCCAGACAAATGATGTAGGAGGATACACACAATGAAGATGCCCAGAGAGTAGTTCCATGTGTCCAGTATTGTCAGTGACAAACAGGCCAGATGAGGAACCCACTGTGACAGTAGCTATTAATGATAAGAGGTAAGCATTACTCAGAAATAGAGGAGCAACCCAAACTTGTATTAGAGAGGGAGACCTTCCAATTTCTAATAGATCAATGGATACACAAGGATTCTCCTCCTACAGATCAAATCAGAGCTCGACCTGCTAATATAGAAGCATTCATTATACACTAATAGCAGACACACCACAGTTATTGGGAAGAAAGGTCCAGTTACCTAAAGAGTTTCTTTTCTGGCAACAAGGACACAATTCTTGGATACCTGAAAATGAGCTGATATTACAAATAGAAGCCTTAGAGAAAACACAAACCTGTGGCGCTCTGACAGCCTGTGATCATAACCATGTCTTGTGGGCATGTGTTATATTTATTGAGCAGGTAAAATGGTTAAAGCAATACTGGATGATCAACTGTTTGATGATGATTCTCAAAAAACAGTTGTAGCGTTTAAAGATGACATACCACTAAGAACAGTACTGGAAGTAAGAACGCCTACACACGGTAGAGCTTTTGATTCTCTCAAGGATGTGGATCTTTCCCAAGTACCATACACTTGGTGGACTAAGGGTCCCCATGATGTAGGTCTTATTCATACTGCTACTCCATTTAGAATTATACTGAAGGAAGGTGAATTATTACCTAGGGTGAGACAGTATTCTCTTTCTAAAAGAGCAGATGGTGGCATTGCACCTACTATACAGGCGTTTCTAGAGCAAGGAATAATTTACCAGCGAATGTCGCCTTGCAACACTCATATTTATCCAGTTAAGAAATCTAAAGGTAATACTTGGCGTACAGTTCAAGACCCTTCCATTATTTTGACAAACAATTCTCAGGATGCTAAATATATCTGTTGTAGAATGCAGTTTTTTTTGTTTTTTTTAGCATCCCTTTTCATCCAGACAGCCATTATTTGACAGTGTTTTCCTATTGCAGCACTCAGTATTTGTACTCTCATTTACCTCATGGGTTTTGTTAGTCTCCTAGTATTTGTAACAGAGTGGTGAAAAACAATCTGTCAAACTTCCAGTGTGACAGTACCTTGTTGCAGTATGTTTATGACATATTAGTTTGCAATCCTACAAAACAGTGTAGAAAAGATACCACACATCTCTTTTGGTTACTCTCGCACAGAGAGGATATAAGGTAGAAAAAGACAAAGGCCCTCATTATGAACTTGCGGGCAATCACCGCCGACCGTCGTGCTAACGGTGAACAAAAGACCACCATTGGCGGTGAACTGCATACCGACCACTGGCGGTACAGACCGCCACAGCCAGCAATGGGACTGAACTAAACATCACACAAGTCACACACACAAAAACACCACCAAAACTCATACATTGCACACCCACCATCACAAGCCGCACACCCACCATCACAAGCCACACACCCAACCACACAACAGCAACCTCACCAACACACCTACAACACACCACACACCACACACCACCCACAACCCACAACCCACACCATGGGACCCCTAAGCACCCCAGGTTCACCGACAGGGAGTTAAGGACCATGGTGGATGAAATACTCAGGGTCGAGTCACACCTATTCAGAGCACAGGTGCAGCAGACACCCTTGGCCAGGAAGATGGAGCTATGGCAGAGGATAGTCAACAAGGTCAACACAGTGGAAACCATCCACACACAAGGGACGACATCAGGAATAGATGGAACAACCTGCGGGGGAAGGTGCGTTCCATGGCATCCATGCACAACATTGCAGTACAGAAGACTGATGGTGGCCCCCCCCCCTTCACCCGAATACACCGACTGGGAGGAGAAGGTCTTGGCTATCCTGCACCTGGAGGGCCTCACTGGAGGACTGGACTCGGGTAACTCAATTATAATACAGTCACCACACCTGTAATGCATGTATCACCCCATCCCGCTCACTACCACCAGGACCCCATCCCCTACCCAGTCCACAACACCCACACACTCATATCCATGTCACCTGCATGCCCACAATCCCCCATACAAATCACCATCCAGCACCCTGTGCAGTCACCAACCCATGCATGTAATCTCAGGAGCATCACAACACCCACAATGCACCATCTCCCCTCAATAAATGCATCAAAGAGAACGAAGGAACCCTGCATGCCACTACATGGGAATTCAAACACCGATTACTGCTGACCAGTGCTGCAATTGACAATTTCCAGGACACCCACATCTCAACTCTCTCACACACAGGCACCACTACCCATGCCACCCGGACGGAGACGTTAAGGAGTGCCAGTCTTCCACCTGAAGACGAATGCCCCACTCAGGAGAGTGCAGATGGATGTCTGGACACAGAAGAAATCTCTGACCCATCCCACACCCTTGGACAGTCACCCTTCAGGACACCATCAACACCGCTACCAACCAGTCAACACAATCAGCTCTGGCCCAACTCCCCCACACCAGTGTCCCCAGGCCACAGACTGGTTGCTGACATGTACAGACACCCGAGTCCCCACCCACCACCACACAGGATGATGAAGGGCCCATTTCAAGTGAGACTGCCAGACTTGTGCAGGGGACACAGGCACAGGGGACTAGGGCCAGTGGGAGGGTATCGGTGGCCCAAGGAGGGATGCTGCTGCCCAGGAGGCCATTGCTGAGGTACTGGGAGCATACCACCGTTCCCAGGACAGGATGGGCCAGATCCTGGCCACCTTGGAGGAGGGATGCTGCTGCCCAGGAGGCTGCAGGTAGCACACAACCGGGAGGCCATTTAGCAATTGAAACAACTCAATGCTACAATGGCCACCATTGCAGGGGTGCTGCAGTGCCAGACAAACATCTAGCCTTAGTCCTCCACCCACCTGCATGGCCCCTCCACTAGCCAGGACACTGCCCTGCCATCTACATCTGCAGCAGCTACAGGACTGGTGGAACTGCCAGAGGACTCACAGAACACCATCACCCCTTCCCCTGCAGCCCAGCTTCACCCTCGCAAATGTGGCCTCAGACCCAGACAACCCACTGAAACACCAGCCAAGACCAAGCCCACTGCCAGGAAGTGACTCTGCCCTAAACTGTCTCCCTTGGGTACCACTGAGTAACCTTGTTGACATGCCACTGCCACTTCACCATCTTCCAATGGCCCTATGGACTGTGCCCCTGTGATACCAACAGCTGTGCAAATGTACCTGAGAATGTTGTTTACCATGTGCCCACTCCCTTCCACTGTCCCATCACTCATGGATGTTTTGACTTGGAATAAATACACTTGTGCATCCTAAAACTCTTTCCTTATTTATTATGAGCAATCAAATGTGATTGTGTGTGCAATAGCCAGCTACCATCATGATGCCGCTTGCATTGCAGAAGGGCGTCTAACTATAGTGTCCGAAGTATGTCACACTGTACATTCCATAGCGTTAACTCACACCTGCCACTTCAGTCATGATTTTGCTTAATCACTGGTAAGGGACACCACAGCACTTACTGCATGAGTCACCCTGAAACAATGCAGTGAAGCCATCAGCATCATAGGAAATGTACCTGAGAGTCACTGGAAGTATAGCCAGATTAGCTGGGTCCTGGAGTTGATGTTTTCGCCTCTTCTTCACCATCACCCTCATCCCTCCTCTGAGGTGGCAGGGCTGGTTGGACAGCATCCTCCTCTTCCAGAAGTGGAAGCAAGTGCAGCAAGCCACCACTATCTTACACACCTTGTCACGGACATAGCACAGGGATCCTCCAGAGAGATGCAGGCAATTAATTCTTGCCTTCAGGAGTCCTAAGGTCTGCTCAATCACCCTTCTAGTTCGACCACGTGCCTCATTATAATGCCTTTCTGAATCTGTCCTGGGATTCCTCACAAGTGTTAGGAGCCATTGCATGTTTGGGTAGCCAGAATCCCCTCCAGAAGTAGGCGAAAGAGGGTTGAAACACACACTATCTACTTGCATACAGGCTGCCTGTCAGCTACGTAACTGATCCAGTGTCATATACACTCACTTATGAGCCAAGCTCTGTCCCTCTGTAGCAGTCTCATCATGTGTGGCTCACTGCTGTTTCACAGGACAAATGAATCATGGACTGATCCTGGGAACCTTGCACTGACATGTGAAATGTACTGATCAGCAGTACACACCAATTGGACATTCATGGAGTGATAGCTTTTACGATTCCGAAACAACTGTTCATTTACTCTAGGGGGCATGAGGGCTATGTGGGTACCATCAATGGCACCTATAACATGGGGGATATTTGCAAAGGCATAGAATCTAGATTTGATGGCGTGAGATCAGCCCTTTGGGGAAACTGGACATAACTTTGCAGGTGTTAAACGAACGCATTCAGGAAATTGGACAGGATGTGGCTGAACACTGGCTGAGATACCCCTGCAGCCATGCCCACTATCACTTGGAATGAGCCTGTGGCCATAAAATGGAGCACAGATAGTACCTGCACAGTTGTAGGTATGGCATGGTGATTTCTATTAGCTGGCTTCAGAACAGGCTCCATTTCTGCACAGACTTGAAGGACTGTAGCTGTATTCAGGCGGTAATTTATGATGATGTGACGTTCCTCCATGGTGGCTAGATCTACCAGGTGTCTGTAAACAGGTGGGGCTCTCCCTTGCCACATGGGTCTGTACCTCTGGGGGGGGAAAGGAAGACACATTGAGTTGGGACATACACTTTAATCACATGGTGACAGAATTCATGTTTTACATGCGACACAAATGTACCGCACACAGACACAAAGAAGGAGGTAATCCTATCAGGCTGTGTGGTAAGGTGTTTCAGTCATAATGGCATCACAGTGTAGACACACTTCCCACCATTCCATTTGGAGGACCAGTACTCATGTCAGTACTCAACGAAGATGAGAGGGAATGGAGCCATGGATGAGGCCCTGGCCAGGTTTTGGAGGTGCGGTGGATGCAAAATGGCAGCCTCCTGCCTTACAGGTTGTGTAGTGTGGAAGTGACTTAATTCCGCTGGCGTTACTCGTCATGGCGGTAGGTGGTGTTCACCGCCGTGCACCTGATCATGGATAACAAGGTTGTCAATGGGGAAGCTGGGCCAAGCATGATCCCCGCAGGCGGTGACAGTGCACACCGCCGCAATATCTACCGCCCTTTTGACATGCTCTTGACGCTTGACTCCTGCACCACGAGAAGGGAAGAACTCCACTGCTTGTGCTGCTGTGTCCTGACTCTAGTCCCTGAGATGGCACATGTTACAGGGGAACGGGCCCCGGCCTTCACCGCGGAGGAGCTGGAGAAGCTGGTGGACGGGGTCCTACCCCTGTATGCCAAGCTGTATGGGCGACCAGAGGAGCAGGTGAGTTGCTATTTGTCCTCCTTAGATGTGTATGAATGTGGAGGATGCCTGTATGCGTTTTTGTTCGCTGTGTGAATGCTCATCTGTAGTGTGTCTGGCGTTTGTGAATGGGGCACCCATACTGACGTCTGTTCCTTTACTCTGTGTCCCATGCAGGTCAGTGCCCATCAGAAGAGTGGACTGTTGCAAGCCATCGCCAAGGAAGTGAGGACCCTGGGGGTCTAAACCGGTGAAGCACCCACTGCAGGAAGCGGTGGGAGGGCCTGAGGCACTGGGCCAGGAAGACCAGAGAGGTCCAGGAGGGGAAGGCCTCCCAACGAGGGATGGGTGCACGCAGGACCCTGACCCCACTAATGCTCGCATTCTGGCAGTGGCCTATCCAGATTTGAAAGGACACTTGAAGGTAGCACACAGCCACTATGATGAGTGTACTTAGGTGCTAAGGGGTGCATGCATAGTAGTGCCAGGCACATAGACAGGTGTGTCTCTGCATTCCTGCCCACCTCCACGTGTCCTAGGTAGTTTTTGCTGGTCTGTAGGCCTGTAGGGGGTCCCCTGTTTGGGCCATTGTATTCAATATAGCCTCATGGACTTGCAGATGTGTTGGCTTGCCATCGTCTCTCATTGGTTCAGTTTACAAAGTGTATCAGAGGAGTGGGGCAAGATGGGAATGTAGTGTACTGTGGGGTCATGCCTACCAGTCAGGGGCACATTCATAACATGTGTTGTGTCTGCTGAGGGTTAGTGCCTGAGCTGGGTGGGAGTGTATGTGTCACAACATGTACATATTTCCTGGAATTGACATACGTCTTTCTTGTTTTGTCCGCCCCCTAACCTCTTGTGTCCTTGTGTACATTAGCATCATCTGGCGAGGGAGCTGAGGCACCGGCGAGTGGGGATGCTGCAGCCCACGGGACCCATGTGGCAGAGTCCACCTACACCAAGGGAACCAGTGGGTTGGAGGGCGAGGGGAGTACCACGGGGGAGTCAACTACCACTGGAGGTAGTGACTCCGATACCTCCTCCGATGGCAGCTCCTTGGTGGTGGCGGGCCCTACTGGGCCCACCCATTCTTTGCCATCTTCCGCCACCCCACATACCATCACCGCCCTCCTAGTAGCTCCCCAACAAGTTGCCCATGCCCACTCACCCAGGAGGGCGGGCGTCTCCTTTGCCCCAGGCACCTCATCCCCTGCCCCAGTCAGCCCTCCTGCCCTCACAGAGGAGGCTAGTGACCTCCTGAGAACTATCTCTGTAGGGCAGACAACCATCATGAATGCCATCCGAAGGCTAGCATCCCAGATGCAGCAATGCATACCTGGAAGGCATTCACACGTGCCATGTCTGGCCTACAGAGATCTTTTCAGGCTCTGGCCTCCTCTTTGACGGCAGCCAATGTCCCTGGTCTTTCCGTCCCCACTCCCACCACCACTACCCTTTCCAACACCCCACACCCTTCACCCATCCCAAGCACACATACAGACACCTATGCACACAGATCTACACACAAGAAGCACAAAGAGAAACACAAGCACCACACTTCCCACCAAAGGCAGGCACACACCCAACATACCAAAACACACACACAACATCCACCTCCCCCACTATGTCAACTCCCCCGCCTCCCTGTCTGTCACCTCACCATGCACACACACATGCACTGCACCCTCAGTCACTGCTCCTGCCCCCATTCTTGCAGTCACAACAGCTAACATCCAGTCAAGCACCACAGACACCACACCTGCACTCACCACGACTACATTCACAGACACTTGCAGCACACTTACCAGACCTGCAGACACCCACACAACATCCATATACACTGGCAACATGTCTTCTCCCACTGTGTCCACCCCACCTCCTCCCAAAACACTAAAACGCTCACACTCATCCACACCACACACATCCACCAAACATAAGCAGACTAAACAGGCACCTGCATCCATGTCCAGCACACCTACACCTCGTACCACCACTCCCTCAACCTCTACTCTCGGGCCTGGCTCCAAAACCCCTCCTACTGGACCTAAGAAGTTTTTCCTCTCCTGTGCTGACCTGTTTGAACACACAGGCCCACCCCGTCTTGTCCCTAAACGTTCCCATGCCCTAGCCCAGTCCACTCCTTCCTCTTCAAAGTCCTCAACAGTCCACCCTCCCATTCATGTGCCCCTTCCCCAGGGAGGAAGAAGCCTGTGTTGCCCACTTTCTCTCTACCACCCCCAGGTCCAGGCCCACTCCTCCTCCTTCCAAGGGCAAGCCCAAACCCTCTCCGCCTCCACCTCCTAAGCCTAAGACCCCCCCCTTCCAATCCTGAGTCCCCACCCCCATGACCCCCTGCCCCTGATGTGCCCGGATGCCCCATAGATGCCCCTTCTCAGTGAAGTTTCCTTTGCCATCATAGGAATCAAGTGTAGCCTATATTTGCCCTTCTGGGATTTGTTCATATGGACTGGCCTATGGTCTTGTTTGTACATTTGTTTTCAATCAAGTTGTAGTAAATGTTAGTGCCTAGCAGTCCTGTTGGCACAATATTAACCCGTTGTGAAGCGTTTCACTGTGGGGATGTGGTGTGCACTGGTACAAGTATTTGTTGGCTTGTGTCTGGTAAGTACATCTTGTTATGGTATGTATGTCTTGGGATGGTGTGAGGGGTTGGAAGTGTGTTGGGGTGTGGGTGGGGTGGGTGGGTGTGTAACTGTGTCCTTTCCTCCCATGTGTACTAGGCTGCGGTACTTACCGTTGTAGTCTTCTTCGTCAGTCACGGTCCTGGAGAAATATGGCAAGGAGAAGCAATGGGATTATTTCTAACTCTTGCTCCATGTCGGTGTCGGCGTGTTCTGTGTGCCTCCGGCGAGTGTTTCCCTTTATATGGGTCGTTTCCGCCAAGCTTTGCGTGGCGGTGGTTCTTGCTCTGGAACTGATGGTGGTGTCCTGTTTCATTATTTGGTGGGCAAGTAGGGAATTTCCGCCGGGCTGAGGATGGCCTCCCCCGCTGTCGGCGGGACAACCAAAATGGTGGTGGGTGGATGGCCCCCAGCCTGTTTCTCATGTGCTTCATTATTTGGAGGTCTGGACCGTCAGCCTGTTGGCAGTAGTTACCGCCACTGAAAGCGATGCAGTGTTTTCCACCATGTTCATAACAACCACCACAGTTCAGTATTGTCAGAAAGAGGTCCACTATTTACAACAATTACTGTCAGCGTTTGGTTGACGAGTAACTCCTGAAAGAGCACCATGTATACGTCAAATGACTGAGCCAGAAACTGTTCAGGGAATGCAGATGTTTCTTGGTCTCTCTCTAACTATGTGAGGAAATGAGTTTTTGATTACTGCACTTTAATACCACCTTTGGTGGCTTCCATTAACCTCTTCGCTGCCAGGCCTTCCCCCCCCCCTCCTCAGGTGCCAGGTCTTTTTTGGCTATTTGGAGCAGTTTTTGTTTAGGCCCTCATAACTTTTTGTCCACATAAGCTATCCACGCCAAATTTGCTTCCTTTTTTTCCAACATCCTAGGGATTCTATAGGTACCCAGAGTGTGTGGGTTCCCCTGGAGGAGACCAAGAAATTAGCCAAAAAATAGCAAAAAATGAGTTTTGTTTTTCAAAAAAATTGGAAAAAAGAGCTGCAGAAGAAGGCTTGTGGTTTCTTCCCTGAAAATGGCCTCAACAAAGGGTTTGCAGTGCTAAAATCACCATCTTCCCAGCTTTCAGGAACAGGCAGAGTTGAATCAGAAAACCACATTTTTCAACACAATTTTGGCATTTTACTGGGACATACCCCATTTTTACTATTTTTGGTGCTTTCAGCCACCTTCCAGTTAGTGACAGGAATGGGGGTGAAACCAATAATGGATCCCGGAAAGCTAAACATTTCTGAAAAGTAGACAAAATTCTGAATTCAGCAAGGGGTCATTTGTGTAGGTCCTACAAGGTTCCCCTACAGACAATAATAGCTAACATAACAAATACTGAAATTGAGATGGAAAAAACAGCCATTTCTCTCCATGTTTTACTCTGTAACTTCTTCCTGCCATGTCAGATTTTCAAAAGCAATATACTGTTACGTCTGCTGGACTCTTCTGGTTGCGGGGATATATAGGGCTGGTAGGTTCATCAAGACACCTAGGTACCCAGAGCCAATAAATGAGCTGCACCTTGCAATGGTTTTTTTTTGTATACCGGATATACAGCAATTTATTTGGTGAAATTTAAAAAGTGACAAAATAGGTATCAAGGAAACCTTTACATTTCCAAAATGGGCACAAGATAGGGTGTTGAGAAGCAGAGGTTATTTGCACATCTATGAATTCCGGGGTCAAATAGACGTCTTTTTTTACACACTGTCTTACATTTGGAAGACAAAAATGTAGAAAAAGACAACGGGCAATAACACTTGTTCTTCTATTCTGTGTTCTCCCAAGTCTCCCGATAAAAATGGTACCTCACTTGCGTGGGTAAGCCTAATGCCCGCAACAGGAAACACAACATGGACACATGGACACATTACATTTTCCCAAAGAAAACTGACCTGTTTTTTGCAAAGTGCCTAGCTGTGGATTTTGGTCTCTAGAGCAGCTGGCGCCTAGGGAAACCTAGCAAACCTATACATTTATGAAAACTAGACACCTAGGGGAATTCAGAATGGGGTGACTTGTGGGGCTCTCACCAGGTTCTGTCACCCAGAATCCTTTGCAAACCTAAAGTTTTGACAAAAAAAACACTTTTTCCTCACATTTCGGCGATAGAAAGTTCTGAAATCTGAGAGGAGCCACATATTTCCTTCCACCCAACATTCTACTAGGTCTCCCGATAAGAAATGGCACCTCAATTGTGTGGGTAGGCCTAGTGCCCGCAACAGGAAGTGCCCCCAAAACACCATGTGGACAGATCAAAATTCTCAAATACAAAACAACCTGTTTTTGCAGGGGGTGCGCACCTGCGTTTTTGGTCCTGGGCTCAGCAGCCATCTACGGTAACCTACCAAACCCAAACATTTCTGAAAATTAGACACCCGAGGAAGTCCAGGCAGGTGTGACTTGCGAGGAACCCCCAGTGTTTTCTTACCCAGTATCCTCACCAAACCTCAAATTTAGCTAAAAAATAAAAAAATAAAAAACTAATTTTTCCCACATTTCTGTGTGGGATCACCGCACTGGCACAAATTTCCTACCACCCAACGTTCTCCTCAGTCTCCCTGTAAACATGATACCTCACTTGTGTAGGTGGGCCAAGTGCCTGTGACAGGGAAGAGCCAAAAACATTTAGGCTGACAAGTGAGGAAGAATTTTTATCGGTATAGATGCAACAATGCTGGGTAGTAGGAATTTTGTGGATTCCTGTAAAATGTAAATTAGCACTTGTATAGCGCACTACTCACCCGTTAGGGTCTCAAGGCACTGTACTCATACCGCTATGGAACCCCTCCTGGCTTTTCCCTGTGAGGCACCCACTCCTGAGCACCCCCAGGGTGAAGCCAGGCATCCAAGCGCTGTTGGGGCCGTTGTGGAGATTAAGCAAGCTATTGCCCAGAGTTGCAGAGTGGGACCCATGAATTAGATTAGGCACCGAGGCGAGAATTATCTGGTCAAGGGGAATTGAGGCCAAGACCTGCTGAAGCGGGACTTGAACCCTGGTCTTGAGCCAGATCTCTGCTTCAGGGTCTGCCGCTCTAACCATTGAGCCACACTTCTCCACTGCCTGCAGATTCCGGAAGGTTCCATCACAAAAATGTGGGAAAAATCTGTGATTTCCAGCAAAGTTAGAGATTTGCAGGGCATTGTGAGTAAGAAAATGGTGCATGGTGCATGTGAAGCCCACCACCCTGGACTCACCCAGGTGTTTAGTTTTCAGATGTGTCTAGGTCTCGTAGATTTTTCTACATGGCAGCATCCCAAAGTCCAAAAAGTGCATCCCTCACCATTCCAAGTGGGACGATTTTGAGAGTTAGATACGCTCTCATGGTCCAAATGTAAAACCAAAACCCCAAATAATCAAATGTCCTCTTGCTTGCTGTTCAGATAAGATTTTTAGTGTGTGTTGGTGGGGGGAGAGAGCTGAAAGACTGCTATCCCCTTCAGTTGGGGTGGGGGCATAACCATGCCCACACTGGTTTGTAGCCAGCACCCCATATTTATTTTTTTTTATTCCCTGGCATATAGTAGGCTTTCTGCCCCCGGGGAGTGGATCGGTGGGCGGAACAAATTTGTCCCCATTTATCTGGGGTGAGGCCATACCCCCACCATCTTTAAAAACAAAAAAAACAACATCTTGCTTGGTCTCTGGTGGGCTTACAAAAATAGGCCGATCTGGCCCGGGAGGGGGAGGGCTGGCCAGAAATGTTCAGCAGTACTGCGCCCCCATGGGAAGTCACCCTTGCCCAAGGGTCTGCCCCCCCCCCCAAAAAAAAACACACACACACCAATCCCTGGTGTCTAGTGGTTTCTGCCCCCAGAGGGGGGCAGAAATGGCCTAAAACAAATTTGACCCCCAGGGGCGCGACCCTTGCCTAAGGGGTCGCTTCCCTTTAATGAAACTGTCATAAAAAAAAAATCTGTGGTGTCTAGTGGTTTCTGCCCCCCTTGGGGGCACATTGGACTAAAACAAATGGCATAAAAAGATGCCCCCTCCCCCCCTCCCCCCCCCCCAGAGGAGCGTCCCTTGCCTAAGGGGTCACTCCCCACATCTAAAAAATAAAGAAAAACAATTACAAAAAATTATCCCTGGTGTCTATCGGCCTAATTACAATAGACCAATCTGGCAGAAAAGGCCTTAAAAAAAATGCCCCCCTGGGAAGCAGCCCTTGCCCAAGGGGTCGCTCCCCTTCTGCCAATTAGAAAAAATAAACAAGCATTCCTGGTGTCTAGCAGGCATTTCTGTAGCCCTATCGCTTCACGATTGGCTTGCAGAAATGCTTAGAGACATGAAAGAAAAGGAAAGGCCTTTCCTTTCCTTTCCTTTCATGCCTCTGCCTGCCCCCACCTCCCGGTTGGATGTATCTCATAGTATTCATACCAGTTTATTAGACATGATACCAGCACGTGGGATATAGGTTCAGCTGAGCTTCCAGCGCAATGGGATGCAACCTCGGATGAGGTCAGCTCACGATCATGTGCTGACGTCATCAGACGTCACAGGTGGGGGTGGGGGGCCAGGGGTGGAATGGGAAATTATCCCCCTTCCATCCTTGCCCTGTGGGCGAGGCTAGCGCTCCCCCCCCCCCCATGAGCCGGTCCAAGGTCGTAACCGTTACGTCCTTGGCGCCGCAGCCAAGGGCGTAACTGTTACGTCCTTGGCTGCGAAGGGGTTAAAACAGGCAAAAAGACAGAAACGATCAGATAACATGGACACCAGAAATGAGGGAGACTTTTCAGAAATTGAAGACTGAGAGAACAAATGCCCCAGTTTTTAGGATTCCTGATTACACCAAGGAATTTTATCTCTTTTGCAATTGCAATAGCCTAGTGACAACAGCTGTCCTTACGCAGAAATATCCCTTAGGACACAAACCCATTGTAAATTTTAGTGGACAGCTGGATTCAGTGAGGACATTATCCTTGTGAGCAAGTTCTAGCCACTGCAGTATTTGCAGTGCAGAAGAGCACCCTCATTGTTATGGGGGAAACTTTGATGCTCCATGGAGAACATGCAGTGTTTGCCACCATTCAGAAGGTTAAAACTACTCTAACTACACAGAGCATCAGGATATGAGGTGATACTGTCACTACCATCTTTGATGGTTGTAAAGTGTCATACTGTGAACGTGGTGACATTCTTTGCTCATCCTATATTAGACTATGAGGATGATGAGCATGACCGTGCAACATATATAGCGAATAAATCTTGTCAAGCAACAGAGGATCCTATTCCAGGTAGTACTATTTTGTTGATGAGATAAGATCGGAAAGCTATGCACCACGTTGCATAAGAGGTGGTTGTATTGCTTGCCGTTAGCACTCTTCTCTATTAGGACCTTAGAACACACCTATCTGTGATCATCACTTGACACCCCATCAAATAGTGACAGGGAGACTTATGAATATGCAAATACCTGCCACCAGAAGGTACAGGGAGAAAGTACAGCTGAAATTATTAATGATGAAATACATGTTTATCGCTCTGAATTAACCAAAGCAGTAAAGTTAATTTCCAAACCGGTAACAAAGGTAAAGGAGAAGCACGCCACTGCTGAGGTCAACCTCCCAGTTGTGCACATAGGCAATACAGTTTTTGTTAGGAATTTTGTTCAAAAATGGAGAGCCAAGGTGCGATGGACCTTTCACCATGACAATGATTACTCCCCACTTTCCTCAATGTAGATGTCAGGATGGCTTGGATTCATTTTATTGGACATTCGATTGAAACATGCATCATGCAAAAAACTGCCAGGGATGTAAATGGAACAAAAGTGGGGAATTAATCTGTGACTATAAAGATACCTCCTCTCCATTTCTGCCTTTGGATAATTATTTGCTTTTGACAATATTTTGAACCAGAAGTTATGTCTTTTTGTTTTCCTTTTCCTTTTTTGTCTCTTATTACTATCACTCCTACTATAGCTTTTTCATAGTAATGTGTATTCTAGTTCTACTTGTTACATCATACAATGGCATAGAGAATTTTCTACATATGATAATGTATCTCATAGTATTCATCCCAGTTTATTAGACATGATAACACTGCAGAATAGATACAAATGGTCTTAGGTTTAGGGTTTTTAGGAGAGATATGCCCGACCACTGAGTGCAGTAGTTAGTTAGTAAATCCTTTACCTCCGGATTTTGTGCGTAGGCCAGGATTTAGAATTACTGAATCAGTTTATGCTCATGATCAATGTCATTGTGATGCTGAATTTTCCTGTAGGGTTATGTCATTATGGAATTGAACTGAATTAGTCAGAATGCACTAAAACAGTGTGCGAATATCTGTGACCACAATGTTGCTCGTTACACTTGGATAGATAGTACAGTAAGTCCTCAGACAATCATGAAATTAACATCTGTTTCTTTATGTTCCAGAGGAAACGCCACCATTAATGTAGGCAGAAATATCAACTGGAGTGCCACAATAAATAACGCCGACATGCAGGTGGGGCACATCCAGCCCCAAGGACTATTATTGGCAGTGTGGAGAACTACTGTATGCTCAATTACCACCACATTTGAATGGCCCATGTACCATGGTCACCTTGCACGCCCCTGTTTAGGTGACTCCTGAAGTCAATTTCTCAATGCTTCATGAACATCCCGTGAGCCATCTAACAACCTTGTTAAATCATCACTGAAGGAGAAGAACTGCAGAGTATTATGGCACTACCACTTGGAATGATGTCCCCAAGACTACCGGTTGATTAATCATGCACAGTTGTTCTTGGAAGTATACTGCCATTTGTTCAGGCAAAGGCAACTGCTCGATGGCTACAGATAACTCAATGGGAATTAGCTCAGTGGGTGTTTTTTTTTTTTGTTTTTTTTTTTAACTACCATCCTGGATGTTGGGACTGTTGGGAGACATCTTGCCAGCTCTTGTGGCTTTGGTATTCAATTATTTTAGCATGTTGTAGAAGGATTACTACAAAGGTGGGAGGAATGTTTCCAGTTAGGACACCAACACAAGTAGTAGATGCTCGGGACATTAAATATCACCTAGTGCAGACCAATGTTTAGATTCATTAGTTGAAATATCAACTAGAGGGGGGGAATGTTGGAGAGGAAATGAAATGTGAAGGAATTACGCAACATCAGTAGCAAACTATATATAATTATACGTGGTTAAAGAGCAGTATAAGCCTAAACTTTGTGTTGATGTCAGAGAGGTGAAGAGTTCACTTGAAAACAGAATGCATGACCAACAAGGTCTTAGTTAAAGAAAAAGCCATGTTTGTGAGTCTATAGGAATTAGTCAGCATCACACAGGCACATAATCGGTTATCTCAATAAATTAAGAACAAGATTGAAGAATGGTAGCAGGATACTGAATTAGCCTAGGTAATACAAAAACTGATTAGAGATCTTAGAAGCAGAGTGATAAAGCACATACACAAATACACATACATTCAAGAGTAGTAACTAGTTTGTTTGATAAGCATTGTTAGAACTGCAATAAAGGATGTCTAAGAAGTAGCCAAAAGGTTAAGGGACACTGGTGATGTGATTTCGCAAAAAGTATACAATTGCTAAACTTAACGATAATTTTTTTTGTATTGTTCAATTTACTATATAATTGGCTGCCTGTGAAGCAGCAAATTGAGACCAGCTGTACCTGTATGGAGATAACTAGTCTCCCTGCCACAATAGTGAAAGGCTGTGTTTTGCCTTGCCAAGAGGAGTTTTTTCATATTTTAAGTTTCCCCGAAACAGTGCACTGCAGAGGAAATTAGCAGCAAGCAAGTAGCTCAATAGAGTGCTATTGAACTGCTTGCTTGCTGCTCTGGCGATCTTCCGGTCACCCTTAAAAAAAAAAAAAAATCTAATAAAAACAGAGAAGCAAAGAAACAAAAGAAGACTTATAAAAAGAAGACATTTTTTATCTGAAGAACTGGCCCACCAGTACCGCACAGAACTTGAGTTATTTTCAGATGGATGTTGGCATGTGATAAGACAAATACTGCCACTCATCGGACAACAGGGAAAATGCCTGAAGTGGGCAGGCTCATTGCCTCATGCTGTGCTATTACAGACGGAAACGGAGCGTAAATTACACTGGAACACACCAAAGGTTAAAGAAGGTTGACTAAAAGACCATTTATGTATGTATTGTTTTATGAATTTACTTGACTAAGAATGCCAGATAGAAAGCTCAAGGTGTTCATGTAACAAAATACATGTCTACTGGCCTACAGTATTATAGTAATCCAACCAAAAAGGCTTATTAGCTGTAACATATGTTTTTTACATTAAGTAAGTCAGATCTACTGCCTAATTCATAACTTTTCAAAACAAAGAGATCTATCAAGCTGGACATAACTTTTCATAGTGAAATAATCAGGCATATGGCCTTGGTGACTGACTTGTCACTATAGCCAATGGAGATCGACTGTACTGAATACTTCCTGCAAGGCAAAACTGCAAGACAAGTATTGTTTTTCACAGGAAGCACACACTTTCTACACACTCAAAAGCTTGAAGAGAAGAGCAACGTGAAGAAGCCTAAATCCACTGTCACTACTGATTCTTAAAGCTCACATTAAGTTAATGACTGCTGTGCTGTCAAGCCAGACATAAAAAGTTTCCCAACATCCTTGTCACAAGGCTGTGGAAATCCTATTGCGTCAAATTTACTAGCCAGTAGACTTTGAATTTTTCTTGAACACTTTATGTATAAGAGCTCAATCAATTGTTTCTGGAGATACACAGGACCTACCACACAATTCAGGCCCCAAAATCCAAGGTGTCTGATCCGGTCTAGATAAAAAATATGCCTGCCATCATGTCATCTGCACAGAACTGTTCTTAAAGTGACATCTCTCTTTCAACAGACACTATTCAAAACAATAAATAGGTTTCTCCGGAAAACTACAGCCGACAGTGGCAAGCATACCCCTTTATTATTACGCATTATATGGAATTGCTAGCAGCCCACCCCTTTCTGTAAAAACCTCAAGTATCACTTTGGAAAGCGCACACTTGCCTTTACGACATGCCGCAAAATGCAATAACTATAAGAGAGCTGACTGTTTGCTTTCTTTCTAAAATGTATCCAAAAATATCGGGAAAAAACAGCCAAATGTTGCAGTCGGTTTGGATACCCCATTGTGCATTTTTTAAACACCTCTAAATTATAATGGATTATACAATTAAAATGTGTTTGGTGCATGTTAGTATTTGAAAGATCAACATAGATTATAACATTTTGGACAGTTTATCTACTTGTAAGCAGTGCATTCTCAGTTATTAATACATTACTTGTTAAATGCCAATGGTTTTAACAAACCAAGAACATGAAGCACAGTGAGATGAAGGGGCTTACCCGTGATGACCCAATGTCTATTGAGAAAATTGAAAATGTCAGACTGAGACCGGAATAGTTACTATTAATATTAGTTTGTTATTTATAGCACATTGTTCAGTTAGCCAGAATGGACTGCCACCATAAACAGAAAAATACTCCCAAGTATACATTAGGTTTATTTAGAGTAACACAATGTAAAATGAATTAACTGTGCAACAGCAAACGTGTTCCCATTACCAAGCCAATTCACAAGGTCCTAACATAAGAGAGAGAGCCAGGGAATAATTAGAACACTGACATACCAATAACTTTGCCATAATCAAAGTCTTACATACTAAAATGCTGGCATTTGGTGTCCTGTGGTGATCAAAAATGTTGGCCAATCAGGGCCCGTACATAAGCATAGCTTCTGCAGAGATTGAGCAATATAGCTGTTGAGGCCTATACCAGCTGTTAAAGGCCCTGTACTCTAGTTATAGGCCCAGGTCGCAGGCAAGGGACTACAAAGAAGGCGAGTGCCTTTAACAACACGTATAACCGTGGCATAAGAGTTGCAAGGCTATTAGAACATTCCACCCAATTACAAAGTGATAAACATGAAGACAAACATTGGAATGTTGGAGATTGGGGCTTATACCAGCCATTATAAGCCTGGAGCTACTCCGCAGTCTTCAATAGAGCTCTCAACATTTCAACATTCTAATATAGCCTTGCAGCCTGACAAAACAGACTATACCGGTCATTAAAGCCCTGCTCCAGGGTTAAAGGGCAACAAGGGAGCAGGCCTTTAATGGCTTATATAGCCCAATATGGGAGTCTATAAGGCTAAGGCTATGAGAACATTCTGCCCTTTGAGGGTAGAACGTCCTAATTACAAAAACAAAGACCTCTCGGTGCTCGAGGGGGATGACATTCCCAAGGCTGTGAAGCCTCTGAATTACAGCTGTTGCTGTGACTGTTCAACTGCAAACAGCCACACGCAGGGCAATGGCTGCTAGTGGTTGAACATTCACAGCAAGAGCTGTGAAAGGGGGCTGAAGTCTGCCCCTGGTTCTCCCATGGCTTGGCTAAATTGCTTTTCCTCATTCAACTGAGCCAGGAGATCCAGGAGCTGAACAGCATTCTCCCTCCCTCCTTCCAAGGTTCAAGTGATTCTGTTAGCTATAGGAGGAGGGAGTGGGAAGGCTCCGGTATGTCCTGCAGCACAGCCTCTGCCTTTCCCTTGCCCACTATATATATATGTGGAGAGGCAGGGGAAAGAGAAAGGCTGAAGATATGGATTAGAACACTGAAATATTGAGAGCAGCGGGCCTATGTCACTTTCTATAGGTCCCTGCTGCTCCATTGACTTCAAAGGAGCTCAACATTCCAATATCCTAATTTATTATCTCAATAAAGAATACACATTAGGCCAAATGGGTTGTTCATACTTCTTCTGTCCATTCTCACATTGTGAACTCTAGTTCTAAGGGCACCCTTTGACTGAAACATATATGTCTCTTCTACCACATCTGTTGCTTTTAGGATTTTGGATGTTTATCATATTACTCCATCTCTGATCTATAGCTACATTCTAATATATTTTTACAAACTATTGTTTATATTACCCATTTCCAAGCTTTCTTTACGTGTGCAGGTATAGGTTTAACTGCACACAGTACTGCAGATGAGTCATGTCCTATAATATGTGTAGTGGTAGGTTCTGCTAAACACATTTATGTTGACCCCCCAACTTATGAACAATTTGACTTGCACTCCACACAACTATGAAACATTGTTTGGTTATTGTATATTATGGCACAAAGTATTTTTCTCAAGAGGAAGAGGTGACAGTAATAATACAACAACAGTTTCATGCAGAAATACAATCAATAATTGCTGGCTAACACTATTTTGAACAGTATGTGCTAGATCCAAGAGACCTTCCTAGCATATGAGCGATCTACAAAACGTATATAACATAGCTACTGAATGTGTATAGTTTTCTTTCTAAAAAAAAAAAAAAAGAAAAATTGCATTTTCTAAGTATTTAAATCCATTGTGTTTCAAAACCTGTGTGCTAATACGTCATAATGGCTTGATAATAAAGCCAGAGAACAGGACATACATTTTCTTGACACACACAATATATTGCAATTCACCTTTTCTTGCAAAAAAATAATTAAATACATATTAATGCCTGCTGATAAATTTTGCCCTTTAATGCCACTTATTTCTAGTAGTCCTTGTTATATTTGGATGATTTCAATTAACTACTACAGGATTTAGAGAGTACCATAATCTGAAACTTGATATACCCTTTGCACTGACTAAACACTGAACCTGTCCTCCTATTAAGTTACGCTGGATTATTGCCCTGTAAGAGCATAAATGAGATATTGAACAAATGTCCTTCATTTTGTTGTGATTTTATGAACCGTGCAACTGTACAAACCCTGTTTTTTGCGGTTAAGACGAGGAGGGTAAAAATCCATGAACTGTTTATTCTTGTCAGCCTCTCCTTGTGTTTCAGAACTAAAGGATTAGGTAGATAAGAAGGGACAATAAGTAGCAGATGTAAAAACCTGCACCGGGCCTCAGCATTGTGAGTATGCATTTGTGCTTTGATAAGATTCCTGTCAATATTTTACTTCAGCTTAACTTGCATAATCTATTATATGCATGCATATCTGACTCAGATATTTCAATGATGTTCAAATGGTATAAGTAGATTGCACCAGCTGTGTCTAGTAGAGTTTACTTTGAAACCTGAACGCTATGTATCTCTCAAGCTTAAGCTTAAATAATATACCTCCCCAACTGTTTGGTTGCTGTCTCTCATTAACAGACAAGCATACCTGATTTGTGCGTGCACAAAGTGGGGGTTCGACCGGAATCCACAAAGTCAATCCAGACCGACCAGAAGGAGCTGTGGTCAAGGGGCCGGTTGGTGAACCGACTGACTTCGAAGTACATACCCACAAAGAGGACTGCATTTCCCATAGTTGCAGTCTGAGGGGGGATCACTGTTATCCCGAGGAACAAGGTTAACTCAGCTGGATCCAAAGAACTCAGAGGCAACAGTAATACAGACCTGGTAAGGAGTACCATGGATGACTAATGATGTGAAATGACATGAGAGAAGTGTAATGATAAATATGGCCATAGGGACAGTACACTGCGTTGTACTTTGTTATGCGCCAGTCCCATAAGCTTTTTAAATGGCTAGTGGTGTAACAGGAAGCATTTGCATGGTGAAAAAGAAGATTCACCATCACAGCATTTTATCTTATAGAAATAGTGAAGAATGGGTAGTTGTAGCAAATTGTATTATGTAAAGAAAAATGATGTAGATGAAGTACAGCCATGTCTAGAAGAAGGAACTCCAGCATGGGAGATGATGACAGTTTTTGCATGTATGGCATGAATATACTGAAAATAATTCCTCATTACAGTTTTCATTGAAGGGCACTTTTGATAATGATAAATAGAATTATCTAAGGGAATGTATGTTTGAAAAAGGAAAGAGGAAAGTGGTGCTGTTACAATTTGATGTGCTGAATAGGTGGGAAAAATAAGCCAGGAAAAAACATATGAAGAAAGTAATGAAGACGGAAAGAGAGAAAGCAAGGGAATATGATAGAAAGGAAAGGGCTGTAAGTGTGCTGAAGAGATGAAGGAACATAATATGAAGGAGAGTAAGACATTTGTGGTATATAAACCAGAACAGATGGCCCCAGGTACTTCTGGAGGACCATATAATTGAACCCATTTTCACTAAAAGAGCGCACCAGCCACCCTATCAAGCGGTCACAGATCAGTTCAGACAAACACAGGGCACATCAGAAGCCTCTGCTTCCAATTTGCCTGCTTTAGAAGAACAGGGAGACCCAATAGAGGATGCCCCTCCTTTTACTTTTCCTCCTTCCAATTTGCTGCATGTTGGAGGGACCTCCTCCAGGTGAAAAATTATTAAGAAGCACCAGAAATTAGAGTTCAAATAAAAATATATGTTCAGAACTGCATGAAACATGGCACTAAGTATTATGTTGATGAGGAGGATAGGAATTTGAACATCTGTGAAAATAGAGTGAAAAACTGTACATTACAAGAAATGGGAAAGTTTATACATCTCCTATGCATTAGTTATAATTCAGTAAGACTTTTTTTTTTTTTTTAAAGGGTCACCCGCTTGATCCGGCACTGCCCAATAAACCCATTATCAGAGACATTTAGCCTGATGGACACTGAATGTAATACTGTGCTTGCCCTATATTTTGAATGGATTGACACGTACCAATCCTTATGTGCCTCTATGATGGCCCCTATGCATGAAGTACCAGGTTTTGAGGCCAGTAACCTCCTTTATAATGTACATGTCCCCTGGACTAGGACAACTCATTGCCTTTTCCAAAGACTATCCCGAGATAAGGGAAAGCCCTGATGAATAGTATAACAGAACGGAAAAGATACTGTGCACAGGCCAGCTAACATTGAATGACACAGACTAAATGTTTTCCTGCATTCTCCCATCTGATATATGGAAGAAGTACAGGAAAGAAAACTTTGAAGATGTTGACTGGAATAAAATGAATGCTACAGAAAATGCCAAGAAAGCTGATGGTGAAGGCAAATTAATTGTTAGTTTGCAAGAAGTAGTGCCCCGTAAGAGACTAGATTGGACAAAATTGAACAACTGCAAACAAGAGAAGGATGAAAATGTAGCAGGTTTCTTGCTGAAAGAATTCTTTCCACGCTTTGGTTTGCACCTGATGATTTCAAGTGACAATGGGGTGCACTTTGTTGATAACTTAATTAAATTGGTCTGCAAGCCAATGGAGAACACCACAAGTTTTACTGTGTGTATCGCCCTGAAGCAGCTGGTGCCACAGAAAGATAAAATGGCACCCTGAAAGCTAAGATAGCTAAAAATATGTGCACAAGCCACACTGACAAGATTAGATGCCTTGCCACGCTTGCTGCTTGCACTTATGAGTATGCAAACTACTCCGGATGTTTTAACACCTCTCAGCCCACATGAAATAGTGACTGGACTGCCCCTCACCTGTTGGGGAGTCCCAAAAAAATTGCTAACAACACAAATAACGAAAAATGTCCTACCTGTAGGTGTAGTTTTGCAGCTTGAAGAATTTTCTGGATTCACATGCTGTGCATTATTCCACCATCTAGTGGTTGGGTCCGGAATTCTCCACTGTTTGTAGTCTTTCTTCAATGTTTATTTTGTTGTTTGGTGGTGGACGTCGACGGAACACCATTTGGTGCCCTCTTTTTGACGTAGTTCTACTTCCTCCGGATGTGATCATCTTTGTTCTCAATCTTCACATTCTTTTTTCATCTTCCTGGTGGAGGTGGGTGGGTTGCCTAGGATTCCAGAAAATTCTTCAAACTGCAAAACTACACCTACAGGTTAGAAACATTTTCTTTTGCAGTGTGAATCTTTTCTGGATTCACATGCTGTGATTTGACTTTAAAGCGGTATTTATTCTTGTGGTGCTTGGATTGAAGATGGAACCTGATTTGAAAATAGGTGTTGTAGAACCCTTTGTCCAACTTCTGCTTCTTTGTTCATTTGAATATCAAAACAATAATTTTGTAAAAGTGTGTATAGAGGACCAGGTTACTGCCTTGCATATTTCTTGAAATAAAAAAGCAATAGTTGCATCTTTTTCCTGGTTGATTGAGCTTTTGGTGTTCCTTGTAAACTTCCTCCTGCATTTTCGTGACGCAACAGAATTGTTTTGCAATTCATCTAGCTATAGTGTTTTGTTACTGGTTTCCCCGAGTAAATGTTTGCAAAAGACACAAATAATTGTTGATTTTCCTGTGAGGTTTTGTCTTTTCAATGTAGTACATCATAGACCTTCTTGTGTCCAATTTGCAGGGTAGCTTTGTGTACAGGTTCAAATGGTGCCTTCATGAGCTGTGTTAGTCCACACTGAGGTTCCATGCTGGCATTTTAATATGTGGTGCTATTTTCTTTGCTCCCGCTAAGAACTTTTTCACTATGGGTGCTGTGAACAAACTTCTCCTGGTATACCCCCTTGTATGTGCTACTATCGCAGCAAGATGTACCTTAAAGAATGCATACTTTTTGTAAGAGATGTATTAGGTATTTTATAACTGTTTTTCCCCTGTGTTCTTTTTTACACAACCCTTTCTGAGTATCTTTTCCATTTTGCTAAATAATACTTTCTGGTTATTGTTTTATTTGCGTTCTTTAGTGCAGTCATTGTCTTTTTTTGGTACTTGTAATTGTCCAAACGAAGTCTTCAGGAGCTAGGCTGCTAAGTTTAACAATTCTAGCTCTCGGTGTAACACTTCCCCCCCTACCATTGACAACAGATCCTGATGTCTGAGTAGTCTCAGGACTTCTCCTTGAGCTAAATGAATTATTTCTGAGTGCCAAGTCTGTCTAGCCCATTGAGGAGCACCTAATATCAACATCATCGGACTTCTCTTGCATTTGTTGAGTACCCTGTACAACAATGAGATTGGTGGAAAAGCGTATACGAATGTCCCTGACCAAACTTATCGAACAGGCATTCCCTAGAGACTGATGGTGTGATTGTCTCGAGGCACAGCCCTGGCATCTCTTGTTCTGAGGTGTTGCAAATAAGTCTACTGCTGGAGTTCTCCATTTGTTGAATAGTTTTTGTACTACTGACTGTTTGAGTTCCCACTCGTGTGAGCATGAGGTGTGAGCATGAGGCTTGTCTGCTCAACCTGTCTGCTTCCACATTTTCCTTCCCTGACACATGTATTGCCTGAATTTCTATATTTCTCCGTATCACCCATTTCCAGAGTTGCTAATAATGGTGGAGATTGTGTCTCACCCGGTTTGTTGATGATTAAGATGGTTTTTCCCCCAAAGGTGTTTCTGGAACGCCTTGAGTGCTAGCCTGACTGTCTTCAATTCCAGGAGATTGATGTGTTGTACTGCATCCTCCTCCCTCCATACACCCCTCACTCTTAGGAGTCCCATGTGTGCCCCCACCCCATATGAGAGGCGTCTGTTGTGATTGTCACTGATGGAGTTGATTGCGAAAAAAGTCTCCCTTGCACAAGGTTTTCCTTGTTTCACCACGCAATTCCCTCTTGTATTCTCCGAGTGACAAACACTAAATCTTCCCAACTCCCTGTTGCCTGTAACCATTGGCTTTGAAGCCACTCCTGTACCGGTCTCATGTGAAGCACTGCATATGGGATTAATGGGATGCGTGAAGCTATCTTTCCTAGTAGGTTCCCCACCATCCTCACTGTCAGAACTTGTCCCTTGTGGTAACGGTGAGTTTCTTCCAGCAGGAATTGCGTCCTCTTCTTGCTGGGAAAGGATCTCACCTGTATTGTACTGTAGCCTTTCCACCAGGAAAATCTTCTCCTGCTGTGGCACTGGGGAACCTTTTTCTATATTTAATGAGAACCCTAGGGTATGCAGTGTTATCATTACCTCTTGGATGTCTTGCTTGCATTTTTGGTATGACCCCGCTCTGGCCAGCCAATCATCCAGATATAGATATACATGTGTTCCCATTCTCCTGAGATGTACTGCTACTGCTACAAGGCATTTTGTAAACGCTCTTGGTGCAGACTTTAGCCCGAAGGCTAGTACT
This sequence comes from Pleurodeles waltl, assembly GCF_031143425.1. Classification (NCBI taxonomy): domain Eukaryota; kingdom Metazoa; phylum Chordata; class Amphibia; order Caudata; family Salamandridae; genus Pleurodeles; species Pleurodeles waltl. Next base: position 251,605,654 of record NC_090445.1, read on the forward strand.
GTAAATCAATAGTGTGTATTTTGTACCACACATCTCGGGTATCTTTGGGTTTTGCATTCATTGGGATGCGCAAATAAGCATCTTTTAGGTCTATTATTGCCATGAAATCTCCCTCTTGGATTTGTGGTAAGGCTTCCTGGAGGGTAGTCATTCTTGAATTTTTGGGTGTTTATGAATCTGTTTAAGAACCTGAGGTCTGGAATTGGACGTAACGATCTGTTTGGTTTTGGAATTAGGAAGAAGTTGAGTAAATTCCCTTGTTGATTTGTACTTTTGGTACCAGTTTTATTGCATTTTTGTCCAACAATTCTTCTACTTCCTTGAGAAGTTGACTTGTTTCTTCTTTTGAGTATCATTTTGCTCTTGGTTTCCATACTGGAGAAAACTTTGTTAGTTCGATGCAATATCCATATTGTATTGTGTTTAGTATCCACTTGTCTGAAGTGTTTTTCCTCCACTCCAGGAGGATTTTTTTTAGTCTTTCACCCACTGGAGATGTGTGTTTCAAGTTTTGATTTGTATGCACTGTTATTTGTGCCATTTTTCTCCTTTATATAGTCTCTTATTTGGAGTGTTTGTACCTCCTCTGTTTGACTGACTTCTTCCTTCTTGGTCTTCCTCGAAAGGAACCACGCCCCTGTTGTTGGTAGTGCCAGCCATGTTGTGTTGGGGTGCCCTGATGTCCACTTTGAAATGTTTGACGTGAACACCCCATTTGAAAACAACCTCTTGAGGTGGATCGTCTTGATGTGAATGTGCCCCTTTTTATTCTTCCTTGAAACTGTAATGCACCCATGGACTTTGCTATTTCGTTATCTTTTTGGAGTTGATTTAAATTTTCGTCCACTGAGCTACCAAAGAGTTGTTGGCCATTAAAAGGAGTATTGATAATATATGCCTGTACCTCAGGTTTAAAACCCGAGATTCTCAGCCATGAGTGCCTCGTGAGTGTGATCCCCATCATTGTTTGTCTACATGAAGTGTCCGCTGTGTCTACTGCGGACATTAGCCATGCATTTGCAATGTTTTTCCCACTCTCAGTTAGATGAGCTGCTCTTTTTTTGTATTGTTCTCAGAGGCGTTTTGACAATTCTACCACCTACTCCCAATTTTTATGTGCATGCCTATTGAGCAGTGCATTTCACTTAGTGATGCACCACTGATTCGCCACACTACGCTCCATTCTCCGTCCCATGAGGTCAAGCCTCTTGCTCTCTTTTCCTGGTGGAGGCCCCAAAGTGGATGGGATGGTTGCTCTTTTCCTGGCTGTGGAAGTAATAATGGAATCTGCAAGTACTGTGCCCTTAATATACTGTGGGTCTTTTAACAAGTACTTATATTTATTTTCCGCCCTTGGAGTCACTGCTCTACAAGTGGCTGGTTCTTTAAAACAATCTCTCCCTTGGATGAGTGCACTGGGGAGCATAGGAAGGAACTGATTTTTGCTTGGCTTGCAGTAATGTTTCCAAAAGGAAACAGGCTTGGGGCTTATTTTCCTCGAGTTGAACATTAAACCTATTTGCCACATTCTTTATCGCCATATTTTACATCCCAATGTCGTCTCGTGGGGATAGTTTTGAAGGGTACAACTCAACACTCTCCTCTGGTGAGTACGTCTCAGCGTCCTCCCATTGCTGTTAGATGTATTACCCTTCATCAAAAGCCTGGTATATGTCTGCTTGTTCCAGGTCTTCATCAAAGAAGACCTCTTCCTCATCTTCCTGGAGTTCACGTGTTACAGGGGACTGTATTTTTTTACCTCCATCTCTGAAGAGTGTCTTTTTGCCAGAGCTTTATGGGGAATCCTGAATTCCGTTAAGGCTTTCGTCAAAATCTTCCTTTTGTTTTAGGAGCGCTGTCATTTCGGCCTCGAACATCTTTTTTTTCTCTGTCTCCCTCCTAGGTACTTGTGGTACTAGATTTCAATGTCGAACTATCCATTGACGATGATTCAGTCTTCGAGCTTTGGTGACTGGCTCTTGATTGTTCAGTCTTCAACGCTGAAAAATCTTTTACCCTTTTGTCCTTTGATGTTTTGGGCTTTTTCTGTGTCTTGCTCCTCCTGGAGTCCCCTTCAAGGTTTCTTTGTGATTTTTTTTCAAGGGTATTGCCTACGTGTGGTGAGTGTTTCGACCAGAGGCCCCTTTTTGAGCTCGCAAGTCTGATTTGTTTGACTCAGAGTTTTGAGGAGTGTCCACTGTCTCTTACCTCCAACTTTCGTCTTTTCTTGTGTATCTGCTCCTCCATATCGATGATGTCTCGATCCCCCTTCGATGTTTCGCCTTGAGCTCCCTCTGCGACTTTCTCCTCTTCATTGCTCCACAGGGCCAGATCTTTCAGGGACTCACTTGCCTTCTGGTCCTGCAATGCAGGGTGGGTCAGGCGAGGAGAGAGCGGAAAAGGAAGTGGGTGAGAATAGAGGAGTGGTGGAGAGATGAGAGGCTGGAGTTGAGGAGAAGCAACAGTAAACAGCGAGAGGAGGGTGAGTGGGGCTAGGGGGCTGAACCAGCTTTGAAAAAAGCAGTCCTTTTTTTTTTTCCTCACATAGTGAAACGGAGGTACAAGTTTGTAAACTGATTTGCCCTGCATCACACAGTTTGAACGTGTTGTGAGCCTCGCAGTTACTTGTCTGCGGGAAAATCAATGGGCCCATGGCCGATGTTATGTCAAAAGGCATTGGTAATTAAAATAAAGATAGATTTTGAGCCTTGAACGCTACCAGCCTGATGAAGATGCAAGAACTAGGAATGTATTTATGCACAAGAGATCTTTCGGTGATTCTTTATGTAGGAAGTTGGCTCTGTATATACTATCTCAAAGTGACAGATAGTGTACACAGAGTCCAAGGGTTCCCCTTAGAAGTTGACAGTGGCAATAATAGATAATACTAATGCTCTATTTGTGGTAGTGTGGTCGAGCAGTAGGCTTATCAGAGGGTAGTGTTAAGCATTTGTTGTACACACACAGGCAATAAATGAGAACACACACTCAAAGACTTAACTCCAGGCTAATAGGTTTTTATACCGAAAAAATATTATTTTCTTAATTTATTTTAGAACCACAAGATTCAGAATTCAAGTAAGTACATAAATTGTAAGGTACTTGGCATAGGTAAATCTGGAACTTTGAAGTAAAACAGAAAGGTACACAGTTTTGGCAAAAATTGTAATAAAGCCATTTTATAAGTAGACATCAACAGTTTCTGGGGGAGGTAAGTACAAGTTAGTTTAGCAGGTAAGTAAAGCACTTACAAGTTCAGTCTCCAGGGCATAGGCAGCCCACCATTGGGGGTTCAAGACAACCCTAAACAGCCAGCACCAGCAACACAGGGCCGGTCAGGTGCAGAGGTCACAGTAGGGCCCAAATAACATAGGCGCCTATGGAGACTAGGGGTGCTCAGGTTCCAGTCCGCTAGCAGGTAAGTACCTGCGTCCTCGGGGAGAAGACCATTGGGGTATCTTAGAGCACTGAGGGGGATGTGGGGGGGGGGGGGGGTCACAAACAGGCACACAAAATACACCCTCAGTGTCACACGGGCGGCCGGGTGCAGTGTGCAAAGTAGGTGTCAGGTTTAGTATTGGTTTCAATGGAGGGACCCAGGTGTCACTCTGGCGATGCAGGCAGGGCACAGGGGGATGTCTCAGGCCAGCCACTGACTGTGCAAAGATGAGGAATGCCTGCTGGTTACTCCTGCACCAGTAGTTGGTTTCTCTCTGGCCTGGGGGCTGCGGGTGTAGTGTTTCTTCCAGGCATCGGGTTCTTTGTTACCAGGCAGTCGCGGTCAGGAGGAGCCTCTGGATTCTCTCTGCAGGCGTCGTCAAGGAGGTCGTCTCAGGGTGTCCACGTCGTGGGAGTCGCCTGGGGGTCCTCGCTGCAGTGTTGTTTTCTCTGGACACGAGCCGGGGGCGTCGGGTGCAGAGTGTTGGGGACTCACGCTTCAGAAGTGAGGTGGGAGTCCCTTTAAAGATGGTTTCTTCTTGGTTGTTTTGGACAGAGCTGCTGTCCATGGGAGTTTCTTGGTCCTTTGGGTTGCAGGGCAGTCCTCTGAGTCACCAGTGGTCGCTGGTCCCGCTGGATGCGTCGCGGTTGCTGGTTCTTTCAGTCTGGAGAACGGCAAGTAGGGCTGGGCACAAGTCAGTTGTTGTCTCCGTCTTCTCTGCAGGGCTTTCAGGTCAGCAGTCCTTCTTGTTAAAGTCGTCAGGAAATCTGGTTTCCTGGGTTCAGGGTCGCCCCTAAAAACTAAATTTAGGGGTGTGTTTAGGGCTGGAGGACAGTAGCCAAAGGCTACTGTCCCTGGGGGTGGCTACACCCTCCTTGTGCCTCCTCCCTTTGGCACATCCCTAATCCTACTGGGGGAAATCCTCCAAAGCAAGATGGAGGATTTTCTAAGGAAGGTGTCACCTCAGCTCAGTATCTCCTCTGGACTTACCGCCAAAAGTGGGGGCTGTGTCGGGGGGGGCGGGATCTCCCCTAGCTGGAGTTCCCTGGGGCGATGTAACACCAAGCTTGAGCCTTTGAGGCTCACTGCTATGTGTTACAGTTCCTGCAGGGGGAGGTGTGATGCACCTCCATCCAGGACAGGCTTTGTTCCTGGTCACAGAGTGCACAAAGGCACTCACCCCATGTGGCCAGAAACCCGTCTGGATGTGGCAGGCTGGAAGAAACTGGTCAGACTTTCACTAGTAGTTGGGCTGCTATGCAGGGGGCATCTCTAAGATGCCCTCTGTCTGCATTTCGCAATAAATCACATCCACATCAGTGTGGATTTATTCTGCGGAGAAGTTTGATACCAAACTTCCCAGTATTCAGTGTAGCCATTATGGAACTGTGGAGTTTGTGTTTGACAAACTCCTAGACCATATACTCTTTATGGCTACCCTGCACTTACAATGTCTAAGAATTGGCTTAGACACTATAGGGTCATAGGGCTCATGCAGCTATGCCCTCACCTGTGGTACAGTGCACCCTACCTTAGGGCTGTAAGGCCTGCTAGAGGGGTGACTTACCTATGCCAAAGGCAGTGGGTTGTGGGCATGGCACCCTGAGGGGAGTGCCATGTCGACTTTAGGCATTTTCTCCCCACCAGCACACGCAAGCTGTGAGGCAGTGTGCATGTGCTGGGGGAGGGGTCCCTCAGGGTGGCATAATACATGCTGCAGCTCTTAGAGATCTTCATTGGCCACAGGACCCTTGGTACCAGGGGTACCAGTTACAAGGGACTTACCTGTGTGCCAAGGCTGTACCAATTGTGGAGACAAAGGTACAGTTTTAGTGAAAGAACACTGGTGCAGGGGCCTGGTTAGCAGGTTCCCAGCACACTTTCAATCATAACTAACATCAACAAAAGGCAAAAAGTTAGGGGGTAATCATGCCAATAGTAGCATTTTCCTACAGTTTACATACAAGCTTTTCTCTCATTGCGGTTTGGGGGTTATGCCTGCTTTTAAGCTATAGAACAAATACAAGTCAGACGCTTTAGCAATATTCACATCCATCAGGATGACTTTGAGAGAGGGCCTGCTATTAATCTTTATTGGTGCTGTTGTGATCGAGGCAGCACGGATGCTGCCTGTGTAATCATTATGAACATTACGAATAAAACTCGAGTCCTGCGCAGCTGTGAGACGGTGCTGCGCTGGGGCAGGAACAATGTAACAGAGCTCGGAGCATGGTGTTGTGATTGAGGAAGCACAGATGCTGCCCTTGTAATCATTAAGAACATTACGAATAAAACCGGGGCCTTGTGCAGCTACAGCAGAGAAGATGCCGCACTGGGGCAAGAACAATATAACAGAGCTTGGAGCAAACCAATCAAAGAAAGAAAGAATAAAAAGAGTTTGACAAAAACAACAGATAAAGACAAAAGTGTAAACATACCGTAGCTAGGCGGTGCTCCGTAGGAGTATACAAATGACGACGAGGTGGGACAAATAATAAGGAGTAACCACTGGCAAGCAAGGGTTTTTGAAGAACAATCGATGTGACCAATAAAAAGCCAATGGGTGAGCTGTAAGCCCATACAATGATTACAGCATTTTGAGAGACTGAGCATGCATCAATTGTATGCTAAGATTTATGTTTAAATACACTTTGTTTACTAGACGTTTTATTACCAATGAGACACTTGGCACCACCAAGTGTAAACAGACTGAGTCCAGGTTGCCGTGCACCAACACGCAAATGGGCTTGGTTCTTTTTAAAAAAATATATAAAGAAATTGATGCCCAAGGGGCTTACACGCTCTTGCTGAGACATACGATGATCAGGAGGTAATGAGTTTAATAAATTGCAACTTCCATGGTTGCACGATGGTTAAACGACTAATAGGTATTATTATAACATATAACCAGTTTACAATTACAACAAACATTTAATGGTTTTTAAGTACGACTTCTGTCAGGGTGGTTATTTTGTAGCCAGGAGTGAGACTTATTTTTAAAACATATACAGTTTTACAGTCTTTATATTTCTGCCTCAAATAAATAAACAACTTGATTGTCAGAAGGGTCGCTATACTGGTAATGTGACGGTAGTGGCATTTCTCCGCAGAGTTGCTTTACACCCTTGTGTCTCTCAGTAGGTGGTATCCCAATCCACCCTCCACTCACTTCCGTAACAAACTAAACGTCACTGTCCCTTCTCCTGTATGTCGGCTGATGACTGTGAAAAGGCTTACATGTCATGCTATGGCCTTTGGGAAGGCAGTTCTGATGTATATCATTTTCGACCAGCTCTCAGTCTGCAAACTCAAGGGTGTGCCAATTGTGCTGGCGTGCGTTACTGGCCTCCGTTACTGGCCTCAGAGGGTGTGTCTCACAAATAGTGCACCTGCGGGACACCGAAATCCAGGCACAGAGAAGCAACATTGCCGTTTTTAAAGTGTTTAAATTGATACTTTGCTCACTAAATATCACTAAAGTGTACAAATTATAAATATTAGAAAACATTCACAATTGACGTTCTGTATGTTGCTTAACTACATTGGGGTGGCATAGAGAAATGTCCTGGCACAGAGAAGTGTACAAGGGAAACAACTGAATTAAACATGCACTCTCAAGGAGAGATTTGGGGAAAAAGAAAAGGGTTTCAGAAAAGGTACATAAAAACCATATAAAATGCCAAAATAACAACATTCCTATTCAAAGGCAATCCTGAACCGAGTTTAACAACAGATATAGAGTTCCACATCCATGCAGCCTCAAAACATTTATACATCAGGTATTAAAAATATTTGTAAGAAGAAACAATAGGAAGCTTATTGTGTAAATCTCAAATGAGGCAATTGGCACAGAAACAGTAGGTGAAATCTTCAGGGAAATGTGAGTTATATCACCAGTTAAAGCACCAAAAAATGGAAACGGTACCAAAACTTTTAGACTGATGTCTGAATATTTAGCCACATTTGACAAATCGAAACAAATTATATGAGGGGAAAAAAACGAAATCCAGCAGTTATGTGAAAACCGAACAAATAACCTACTTTTTGTCTGATACACTTATTAATGTAAAGGGAACAAATGGGCTAATCTATACAAGACTAAGCAAAATCCGGATATCCCCATCACAGACTGAACACAAGATATTAATCAAACGAAAGGTGTATGTAAAATCAGGCAGCCAAAGGCCTGGTGCGAAGATCTGAGCGCAACCTACATATCTCACCTACAAATGTCCGCGAAGAGGAAAATACAATACTCAACATTCCCCAATGATATGAGGTATTTTCCACTGAAACAATGGTAATGGCACTAATAACACCACATGCAATAAACGGAGTAAACTTTACAGGCATATATGCAGGGTCCAGCTGAACACACATGCATACACAAATTATTCTAAACGGAAACAGCACTTAAACTATTTTAGCTTGCCAAGAAATAAGGATATGCCAGGATTACATGGGACCGTGATAATAAAATAAAATCAGATAATATCAGAAATAAACATATCATTTTACTGATGCTCGAGAGAAATAAATAACACTGTTTGGGCTTTGGTTGCACCTCATTAGTACCAATTTAACGCCAAAATATAACAATAAGTGACAAAAAGCTTTGCGAATTGCCTTCCACCATGCAACAACATGTGTCACTGCATTTTTAGTAACTTTTGAACCGTTTGAGCTACTATTTTGTGTTCTCTAACAATGCAAAAATCCCCACTGCCTCACAATCGCATAATTCCAGTGGCCCTTGCTACAGGATATTTCTTTTCAACTCCTTGCTAGGAACTTCTAGAATTAGGTTTGGAATTACTCTATGGTTATTTTCTTATTTAGAGGATGTATATAGAGGGTAGAATGCAGGTTTTGGGTTGAAGCCTGACAAACAGTGCAGCACTCTGGTTGCAAAAGAGTTATTATGAGACATGTTGATAATTGACATGGAAAGCAACTTCACCCACTGCTCTCTACTGTAATTTTTGTTAATGACTTTTACTTTCATGCTTTCTATTCAATGTCTTAATTTGTTTTAACCTGTTTAGTCTTTGTGGAGCACTGCCCGTTTACCATCCCTCTGATTGGCACATTCTTTTCCTTTCACAAGTGTCTGCTTTGCGTGAACTTTTATTTTTCTAAGAGCACTCCATGACAGGGCGTGCCTTTTCCCCTTTCTCCATGTTTTTAGGTCGAGCCTGGATGACATGCACTAGCACATGCTCTTGATCTTGTGAGACCTGTTTTCTATATTGGGCTTGGAACCCACCATTGCTTACCATTGGTTTAGATCAGTTGTCCCTCTTTTTTCGTGCCTTTTAATTGGACACTGCTTGCCATGACATCCTTTAGTTCTGATGGCGCAAAGGCCAAGCACAGATTATGTAACTTCAATTAGTGTCCCTCTGCTGCTCGCTCTGTGATTCAGGTACTTTTCCTGTTAAAAAAAACAAAGCACTATGACACAGTCAACGCTAGCAGCGTCATAGCGCTTTCTTTTATCTTCTCCTCACCCCATCAGTTTCTTCTTTAAAATCTTGTTTTTCCTGGCACATCCTGTTTTTTTTTTGTTTTTTTTAAACAGCGCAAATTCGGACCGAGGACACTGCAGTGCTTTATACGAGTACCAGATTACTTTTTACTTTTCACATTTCACTTTTTAATTTTTTTTTAAATCGATGTTGAAGAGTGCCTCGCATAGCTTTAATCTGAAACACTATAAGCACATAAACTTGTTCCTTATCAAGGGCCAAAGTAAAGTCCGCCTGTGTTTCAGATCATTGCGACATCATGTACGGGTGCCTGCGCATTCTCCAACACATATGAGGACTGCCTAGGCCAGTGGGAACCTAATCCCAAAATTAGGGGCGTCAGCCAAAAATCTCTTTGCGGCTCGTGTGCTGGTGGGACTTTTTAATACATTAATCCCTTCCGTCGAACAACCCAGTAAGGGCTTTCACTTCTTTGGTGAGCATCAGTTCTCTCAAAAGAGAGAGAGTATCTCTCTGCCTCGGAACACCAGTGCATAGTAGAGCAACTTGCCATACCGTTGCATTCTGGAAACATTTCTTTGCTAAGTGAGGCAAAAAGCACCATTATCATGAAGGTGTAAGGCAGCTGTTTGATTGACCACACGTCTTCTTTGTGGTATAGCTTGAACTCTAGTTCGGAGCCCAGCAGCTCGTCACCAGAACAGTTTGTCTTCCGAACAAATATGACTTTCACCTCAGTGTTTTCTGGCCAGGTTTGCGCTAAATATTTACAACATACTTTTTAATGCTCCGATGGGAATAACCATGGTGAGGTGACACCTGCCATGTCCTCAGCTTCTCCCTAGTAAGGTGGTTTGAATAGTGTGTCATCTCCAGTTTGTGTACACAACGGTGCGCACCTGACGGGCATTTTCAAATAAATAAGTTTAACCCACAGTTCCAATATTTTCTACGACAAAAGTAGGTCTTCGTAATTGTAGTATGTGTGCTTTTCGATGAGAATTACAATAGGATCTTTGGGAACACATTTCATAACTTATAAATGTTAAAAGTGTGTAGCCACTGGTAAATAGTGATTATCATTCAAATATCTGAATGAAGTAAGGAGTGAGACTTTTTCCTTTAAATATGCTTCCAGTACAAAAAGAAGAAACAACTCTTGCATTCTTTTTATGCACACTTGGGGCGAACACCTACAAAATGCCACAGCCGGCCATGTAGGTTTTTTCTGTTTATTAGCCATGCTGCACATCAGCAAAGATGCTGTGGAGCATGACTAAAATCAATGACAAATCCAATCAGTCTAAAAGGCAAGACCTATTGGTATTGCCAATGCTTGCATGTTTAGTCATTGTGTTAAGGGTTGAAGACTTCGTTTCGGTGGTGGTTCTGTTGGAAGGATGCAAGACTGTTTGGGAGAAGATGCTGTAACGAAGAGAGTGTATGCGCGATTACTGCTTTTGTTGGGTAGTTTTTCTGTATTTAGCTCCAATGTGAGGCTTCTCAATTGTTCTGAGAATTAACAGTGTGTGTGTGTGTGTGTTTTAGTTTCAGCAGGTAACTATTTTGGTACAATCCTATTTTTTTGGAACACTGGCAACAGATATGGACTAGCATTGAGATTGTGGGTTCTCTAAGGTTATATAATCTCCCTAGGACTCTGAAATCGCATGTATAGCCACATTCTTAGGCTCACCACAGAGTTACCCTTTGACCCCTTTCCAACAGCTCTTGTAATGTGCACACGAGGAACAGCAATACAGTAGCCTGTGTACCTTTATCTAATAGTCTAGTCTTCTGTTGTTTTGACATCTCCCAGCATGAGATTCCTAATCCTGACAGTTTCTCACTGTTTTTCTAGTGCTTGGAACTTTTATAACGTTATTACTGTCAGAATTTCGGTGTAAAGTGTTTTTAAATCTGGGTTCTGTTTCTGTGAGTCATTTATCATTATAGACCTGACGAGGTACCGCCCAACAGCCCTTCAATAATGTAACCTTTGAGGTAGAGGAAGTAGTTTGTCCTCCAAAATACTAACAATATTCCAGTTGTGCGTCTAGGCCTAACCACTAAAACGGAAAAGGCCCCTAAAGTGGTAAAGGCCCCCATAGCAACATGGAGACATCAAAATGTTTGCCTTGCAAACTGACCCATTATGGCGATGTGCCTAGCTGTGGAATTTGAGCCCAGGCTCATCCGCAACCCAGGTAAATCTATTAAACCCAAACATTTCTGAAAACTAGACCCCAAGGGAAGTCCCCGGGGTATGATTTCTGTGGATCCCACTACGTTTCTTAACAAGAATGCCCTGCAAATCACAAACTTTCGAGAATATCAATAATTTTTGTAACATTTCTGTGACGGAACATTCTTGAATCAGAGAGGAACCACAAACTTTCTATCACAGAGCATAACTACACTTCTGCAGAAAGAAACAGTACCTCAATTATGTGGCTGCCCCCATCACCCTTGAATGGAACTGATCAAAACTTATAGTATGCAAAGTTAATGTGGTGTTAATAATGTCTTCACATGGTTACAGTTTTGGTCCGTTCCAATGGCACGCATTAAATGCACCCACACGCTGGAGGCAGCGTTTCAATCAGAAGACTGTGAACAGCAGTCTTAAGTCTCCGGACACTGACTGGAAGTGCTCACGTTTTTGCTTTATACATATGGAAAAAACAGCCTTTTGTGATACTGGGATGTTTGCAGGGCATTCTAGGTAATAAAAAAAAAAAAAAACATTTTTAAAAAAAGGATGCTGAGGTCTACACAAGCCACATTACCCTAGATTTCCCTGGATCTCTTGGTTTAAAAAATGCTGGGGTGGATAGCTTTTACTGATTGGTGGTTGACCATGAGCCCAAATAGTGCAGCCATTCTCCATGGAAAGTTTGTTTTGACCATTTTTCACTGGTGCCTGATGGGCAGAAAGTCTGCGAGGTCTGTTCTGGGATGGGCCTATGGGTCGACGTTTAGGCACATTCCCTCCAGCCCTTCTTTTTTTTTTTTTTTAAATACCTTTTCCATTGTGCCTTGCAGCCTTTCTACCTTCCCTTGAGGGGGCAGATCACAGGTAAAAACTTCCAATCAGCCTCAACTAACGAGGGGTGGGGGGGGTTTGGGGTTTAATGGGCTTGGGTCCTTTAGATACGGGCCTAGTGACGACTAGTGTGATTTCTGCCCCAAGAGGACAGATTGGGGGTAACCACTTGCTGACCTTGCCAACTCCTTCAATCTTACATGCTTCAATTACACAGAGGATGCAGAGATAATCCTACTAGAAAAACAGTCAGAACTCCGGACTTGGCAAATTCACACTGGCATTAGACAAAATGATGCTAAAGAACTACTTAAACTTAATCATCATTTGTTGACCCTGGACTAATTGCAACCCTTATTAACTTAAAACTACGTTTGCCACCAACCACAAAAAACGGAGGTCAAAAACCTTGGACTGGTCATGAATTAAAGTGATGAAAGATGCTCTCTATACCAAGAGAACATTAGGTAGTATCTTCCTTTACCTGTGCCTATTGAACAGTATTCTGGGATAAATAACAACATCAATCTATAATTAAGGAAAGCTATTAGGAACATAATGTTTCTAACGCCACGATTTAACAGTTTTGCAGACCCATGAACATTCTGGTAGGTATTCACTAATTGTAGTTCTGTCATTTACACCGCTTTCATACCACTTCATAAGTAAGACAGGCTGCTGCATCAAATCTGGAGTACATCTTTAAGCCTCACACAGGATAGTATAAAACATGTCATTCGTAATCCACACATCAACAAAACATTCACCAAACCATGCACAAGAAACAGAGTAGCTACTTGCTCAACCTACTGTAGAGTGTTTTAGGGCCCACCAGGGGGTATGAAAGCACTATAAAAAAAATGCTATAATACAATAACAATAAAAGGTGACTTTTTAATTAAAAACTGTTTGTTCTGCCTGCATGTTTTAGCAGTAATTCATTTCTGTGGGGTTTATCCCTCCTGACAGCGGCTAGGCTTTGATTAGGAGTCAATAGATCTTGCTTTTTTAGCAGGAAGATTGGGAGGAATAATCACAAACCACTTTTCCTGGGAAGTGCCAGAGGGGACTTGACAAGGACACAGACATAGTCCTAAGAAAACAGACTGGGGCCTGACACTTTTAATGTATTTACGCTACAGAAAAAACCTGCCTAGTGTAATGAAGGCTTTTGAAACGAGATTGCTCACAACCATCCTGGCAATTAGGAGAACCTGTTTCCAGAACCAGTAAAGGAAAGTTTTGAAGGAGTGGATCATCTTTTGAATAAATCACTCTCTGGGTGGAGCTTTGGTGCTCTGGACATTAAGACAAATGGTCCACCATCTTGAAAAAACCCACAGCAGGGTACTCTGTAAAAGCTTGCAGGAAATTATTAATAAGTAGGTTGAGTGGAATAGAAGTTGTCACCAATCACTAGCACGTAGCAGCTATACAATCGTTATCTTTCCAGCCACCCCTCAAAACATAAATGGACCTGGCAAAGAATAAGAAAAAACTGTGTCTCAATCTAATAGTGAAGAGCAGAGAGGTGTGACTGCTCCCCCCTTTTTCCTAGGGACTGGAAATGCTCTTGAATGGTCAATTGCCTGGCCTCCTGTTAGCCTCAGAGGGAGGCAAGGATGACTGTTTTGCGTGGCGGAACTAGCAAACCAGGTAAGAAAGGACTTCACATAGGGGACCTTATTGGATCCCTGACTGGAGTAAGACCTAGTAAAAAGGAACCTCCCCTGGAAGTCTAGAGACCTTATAAGTCATTCAGAGAAATTTTTCTAGCTCCAGCAAAAATTGGAACGCAATAATTTTCAGACCTCCAGAGAATCATGACAATGTGCATGAACAAGATTTGCAGGTTCGTCCTGCCCAGTGCTTTTTGCTATGAAAAAAAGGCTTCAGCAGGATCTCACAGTAAACATTTACAACGCTCAGCTTAGCATAATACATGTGGATTTCGAGCTCCAAAAAAGAGATTTGAAAGATAGGTGAGAGACTTTGCCCTCCGACATCAGTGGAGACTCTGGCTCTGCTCTGCCACTGTCCGCAAGGTGGGAGGACCACCTACCCTATCTAAAGATCCCAACCCAGCCACTTTTTTAAAAAGCAACAAACCACTGGGGCAAACTCACCTTCATCACTAGTGAGTGCTGAGCAGGCGCTCATGCTTAATCAACCCGCTCTACATTCTCTTTTGGCTTTCTAGTTTGTTTCATTTTTTTAGCTACATCACTCACCCACCCCCAAAATAAGGATACTTTAATAGTCAACCATCACCTACTAGACCAAAGAAGGCAAGTTACAATATAAAGTTATGAAGACAAAATCAAGGTTTATCATGCTTTGAGTATATACATACAACTCACGTGTTGATAGCAACTGGCCACATTGATTTACAACAGTTCCCACAGCTAAGCATTCAGAATCAGAATAGGTACTTCATTTGACAAAATAGTTTAACGGCTCAGCGGGCAAAGAGATAGTTTGAGTTAAATTTGCTGCTTATAATAATCTAGTTAACTAGATTTCGGACCTGAAATAGTTAAATAAATAGTAACAGCATTAAAAAATTTTAGCACCCCTGGCCTCAACAATGTATGGGTGTAGTGATAAAAAGAACCTTATTCTGTCAAGTTTAAAAAGGAATTACTGCTTATTCCATTTCATATCTGTTGGACATGACAGCCTTAGGGTGGTCTTCCCCCAAACTGTTTGCCTTCTCCCCTCCTGTTTGTTAAAATCTAAACTCTAAAGTCCTTGTACTCATGCCTTTAAACATAGTGAAATTGGCTTTCACCCATTTGGCACATTTAATTTACCTATAAGTCCCTAGTAAAGTGGTATTACCTGTACCCAAGGCCTGTACATTATATGTTGCTAGTGAGCCTGCAGCACTTATCGTGCCTCCCACTTAAGTAGCCCTTTAAATATGCCTCAGGTATGCCATTGCAATCTGTGTGCACCTTTAAACTGTCATTTCAACCTTGCAAAACAAACCAACTGTCAGGCTTAAACATTCCTTTTTAATACATACCACCTCAACTGCTTCACCTGTCTGACTCTTGTTCCCACCAGCATATTGTACATAATTGATAATCTTACTTGGTCAACTGTATACCCTTTCTATCATAATTACAGTATATCCTCACAGTCATTCACCTTAGAAGGACAATGGCCAGTACATTCTGCTGCTGAAATATCTGACTCACAATTTATCACAAACGTATTTCTCCTATGGCACACAACAACTTAGTACATAACAAACTCATATGGTTAACATACCATAGGAGATATCGTTTTTCAAATTCCATCCTTCCATCCAGAACTAAAACCTCAACAACAATATAATTACTTCTGTCTATTAGGTAATTATGATCACACTCTGATCAGCAGATCTTTTAAACATTGCTCGTTTCGCCTCTTTTCACACATTGGTTTGGATGCATTCATCTGTTGCTTTTGAACAAAATAATTAATTTTTGCTCTTTGTTTCATCTTTTGGGAACAAAGAAATAAGATCTGTAGGAACTTCACACTTTCATGTGAAGCATTGGTAAATTGGGTCTGGACTCAAATCTTTCTACTCATATACAATACAATGTGTTTATAGAGCACACAACTCCCAAAAAAGGTGTCCCAGCGCTAGGAGTACATTTTAACCAAGGAACCCAAAGTATCAGCATGATGCAGAATCAAGCAGTTGAATTTTTAAACCCTTCCTGAAGAGCTGCTCTGAAGTGCAGCATCTCAAAGACAAAGGCAGAGTATTCCACAGTCTGGCCACCAAGAAGTAAATGGAATGACCTGGACTTATTTATCCTAGGAGGTGAAAATAGTTTGAGATGACTGGAGTGCCTCGCTAGTTTAAACGGTTCCTAAGGTACCCAGAGCCATTAGAATTAGAAACTCAAAAGGCAAAAGTAAGGACCTTGAATTTTATCCTGCTCTTAACTGAGAGCCAATGAAGTTGACGCAGATGGCTGGAGACTGAAATCCTGGGGGGAATCTTAAGAATCAGGTGGGCAGCTGCGTTTTGTATAATATGCAGGCATTAAATCAGACAATCAGAGAGGCTCAGTTAAAGACTGCTACAATAGTCCAGCTTGGAGGTAATTAATGCATGGTCAATTCTTTTGATCGGCCATTGGAATAAGGTGGAGCATGGGTCTAAGCAATCTCAGAGTGAAAAACAGGAACCCAACAACACCTTAATCGGAGGCTCAAAAGTAAGCTTGGAGTCAAATTTGATTCCTAGATTCTGAACTACACCCGCAGGGCTGGTAAGAGGTCCAAACTCAGGGGGCCACTACCGACCAGACTCTGGGTTGGATTTGGTGCCAAAAAAAGTACCTCCGTCTTATCTGAATTAAGTTTAAAAAAACTGACATTCATCCAGTCCATGACAGATTTAAGACAGATTTTAAAAGAATCCAAAGTTGATAGGACTTTTTCTTGAAAGACCAGGAAAGGTTGAGTGACATCAGCATATGTGATCAGCCTTACTCTCAGCAGCTCTACCCGTTAAGCCAGGGATGCCATTTAAAATTGAAGAGAGTAGGGCTAAGGGCAGAACCTTGGGGAACACTGCAGCACAGCGGCTTAGCCTCAGATGTAAAAGGAGGGAGAATAACTGCTGGAGAGTGATTGGCCAAAAAAGACTTAAACCAACACAAAGCTAAGCTCGTGACACCAATGGTTTCCAGTCTTTCCAGCAAAACAGCATGTGACACCATGTTTAAGGTCGCTGAAAGATCTAACAGCACCAGCATCACCTGAGAATTTACATCACAGTTAGCTGTGATAAATTCTAAAACTTCAAGAAAAGCCATCTCAGTGCTACAACCTGGCCTGAAACCAGATTGAGAATCATGGGGTAAGTTATTGCTCTCCAAAAAGGCAGACAGTTGCCTGTTGACATTTATTTTGCACCATCTTGCCATAGTGGGGAGCAGTGAAATGGGTCTGAAATTACTCAATACAGATGGGTCCCCTGCCGGCCTTTTCAGCAAAGAGAGTAAGAAAGCCTTCTTCCAATTCAACGGTACAATAGCCTGTTCCAGCTAGTCATTCAAGAGAGCATTAACAATTGGGTTGATAACCCATGTCACTAGCTTAAGAATGGTCAGAGGACATGGTTCAGATGGGGAGCCTGACTTACAACTGGCCAAATCCATGGTTGATTCTTCAAGTGAGATTGGGGCAAAACGTAACAGAACAGGGTCAGGGGTCAAGAAAGGATGGTGGCCTGTTAGAGTTGAAGGGGACTGACTAAATGAGTTCTGAATGGTTATAATTTTCTCATAAAATAATTGGATAGAACTTCACACAATTGTGAGGAAGGAAACAGCATATTTTTACAAGATAAAGGAGTCAGAAAGTTACTAAGCACTTAAAACAATGCTCGAGGAGCATTATCTGCTTTCGAGATGGAAATAGCGATAAAAGCTTTCTGTGCCTAACAAAACGCTCTCTGTTATTCCTTAAGGGCGGACTGATACCATTTTTTGGCATCATCATAACAAATTCTCCAGGTCCTTTCCAGCTTTATGCAGCTGGATTTCTGTAGTCTGATAGCATTGGAGAACCAGGGAGGACCTGTGAAGCTTTTTAGGAGCAATTACATCAATCTCCTCTTCCACCCAATTATCAAATGAGCACACATCCTGATCTAATGAGCCTGTCAGAATGAATTATTGCATAAGACTGTAGGGCTTCTATCAAGATTGAGTAAGTAACTTTGTGCCAGGGTCTAGAAAGCGATTTGGTTTAACATGGGGCAAACACAGAAGAGGGTAGCGGTACTTCAAATGGAATTACTGCATTGTCGGACCAGACCACGAAAACCACAGGTTGAATCTTAACAACACGGGGATTGGCCAAAACCAAATCAATGGTATGGCTAGCAGTATGGGTAGGGACTTTAACCAGCTGTTTAAGGTTGAAACCCTCAAGAGTATTCACAAACTGCTGTGCCAATTTATTACGAAGATCATCCACATGAAAATTAAAACCTCCCAGAAGCATAATAAGTGCATAGTTGTCCCATAGTATCTGTACAACTTCCTAATGAAGTAGGGGTAGCATCAAGCGGACGACAAATCAAGCCGCCGAACACCAAAAAAGGCAGAGATACAGTGATTGAAAATTACATACCCTCATTATTGACCATGTTTGTTAGATTTACTGCAGAACAGTGCAGTGAGGAACGGTGTATAATTGTAATTATGGAGCCTCCAGATTCGTTGTAACGGTCAAAATGTTTGACAGAATGCCCCCGGGGAATAGCCACGGGAATATCAGCTGCCAAACTAGCTTTTAACAAGGCCTCAGTAAGAAATAACACATCCCAATTATTATCACTCAGAAGATTAAATACCTCTAGAGCGTATTTTGGTAAAGAGCTACAGTTTAGGAGGCCAGCCTTGAAACATTTTTTTCTTTGGACAGAAAGAGTTGGATTAATAATGCTTTTATTCGGGCCAGTAGGGTTAGAGAGATTCTGAAGAGAGCTAAATAATACTTTCCAGCATTATCACAAACTTATATCGGGGGCAGACAAAATTGGATTCTAAATTAGCCATGCAGGGGACATCTGAAGACTGGCAACACTTGAGACATAATGTGAGTGATTCATTCATAGAAAACTTTGTAGGCAAGGACATTTGGTTAAACTTACTAGCAGCATGACTGGCGCTGGACGCGGCTGCCGGGATGCAAACTTTATTCTTATTCTATCTTCTAGTGCTTTTTGGTACCTTTTTCCTTCTATTATAGCAAAATTATGTAGTACTGTTTTTAAAATCATAATCCTAAACAGTTGAAATATTTTGTTAATAGCATTAAAACGAATTATGTACTGTACAAATCCTGAGGACGAAACACGTTGTAATGCAGCTGCATTTTCACCTCTCCCATTTAAGTGGCTCACCAAATCTTTAAAACTCAAAAGAACTGAAAACATTTTTAAAAACTGAAAGATAATTTTTGTTTGAGAATTACATGTTTATGTAACTGATATTGTTCCTCTGTTGCCTTTCTACTGACAATGACTTAATTCCTTAGAACAAGGTGGCTTTAAGCCAGGAACCAGCACCCTGGATCTATGCATTTTCTCGGTTTTGTGTGTCCTGGAATTTGGCAGTGACAAGCAGGAGTAATGTTTATTCCAGCTTCATCGAACTCGACAAGGCCTCTTTTGCAGATGAGTGGAGGGTTTGATGGCGTACATTTCAGGGGTTGGGAATCCCTAGAAGCTTGCCATTTATGACTAGTCAGCTGCACAATCCTACAAGTGTCCTGGTGCAATACAACCAACAAGGCCACATAGCTGAATGAAGGAGGGGTCCATTTTGGTATCTTTGAAAAATATTTCCGAGTATTTCTCTTATTCCCATGCCCCTCAAGAGCCTGCAGAGCAAAGCCTCAAAATGTGAGCATTCTGTTAAGGTATTTTTACACAGGGAGACCCTTATGATCCTTGAGCGAACCAAAGTGGGTTTGCAGCACCTATTAAACATACTCAGTTAATGCTATACTGCAAACAGACTTTTAAATAACGTGTCAAAACTCAAAGATAGGTTTTCGAGAAACCCAGGAAAAAGAAGATATGGTTCTTGGGTAGTACAAAATTGCTTAAAGTTCATCTCTGTGAATACTTTCTTGTGCCATTTACAAGTTCCTCAACATAGAAACACCTCAGAGAGTTTAGGGTTAATAGAGCCTTTACGACAATGGAAGGTCTAATACATTTAAGTACCTCAGACACTGAATTTGTCAATAAAGTTTGAAGCTTAGAGTGGTAATGACTTCTCTTTGACTGTGGGATAAGCAAGACTCACATTTAGGTGCTTTAGAGAACTATAACTATGCTGCAGATTGTCGGGTCAAAATTATTAGCTAGTCATTAGAATCAATTAACTATATTTCCTGGATGCTGAATAGAGGAATATCTTACTTGGATAACTGCTTAGACTTCAGTTTCAGGTACTCAGAGAAAGCAAGAGAACCAGAAAATAAATAAGGTTGGGTGCAGTTGTGGTAGAGACTAAAAGTTGGTTTGTGTCTTTTTATTTAGAACTATATATCTGAAACTGGGAAGACTGTATTTTATTTACATCCATTGTTTTACTCAAATTCTATCTGAACTTGAAGCTGATATGAATTGTGTTTTAACTTTAGATAACCCCTCAAAAGTGCTGACAGTAGCATATTTTAAAACAATTATTACATGTTTTTAATACTGTAAATGTATGAGCTGCAAAAGTGTTATATTGCTGTTATTAAGTGGCTTGCTTTTTATTTTATACAAACTATAAACTTCACACTTGAACTTGAAAATACCACCTGCATAACCAGTAATGGAAGCCTATTCTGCTACTTTATGATTAATGGGATTTTTATGTAACACCATAAGTGGAACCAATGACCACTGACCATCTATTGCTTCTGCTAGAAGATATAGACAATGCTGACATCATTAATCCACATTCGTGATCCATCTTAGAGGAAAGTTCATCGCATGTTCTTCCCAGCAACTCAATTCATACATAACAGCAACAACAATTCTATTGTTAGTGTGACAGTCTGCCTATTTCATATATGATGCCACATCATACAAGCCACATTAATACATAGATGCAGAAACAATGAGAACAACCAACTGTAATACCTTCCAGGCCATTGGTTCCAATATCATGATGTCCAGGGGGAAGATGATTGGATGGAGCCTTGCAATGATAGATCCAACAGGTTTACCAACAAAATCCAAAGCTACCTCAATAGCCACCTGAAATAAGGGAGAAAAATAATCATGAGCATTCTACAAAACTCACAACTTTATATATGAAAATAAATGGCCTTGTTAGTTAGTGATCTATATAGAGTCAATACTAAAAAATAAACGTCAGAACTAGGTTAGCCTTTTCTCAAACTAACCACTCACTTTCATCACACTGAATGTTTAACTTGGTCACCAGCAGGAAAGTAAATTAGATATCTATTAAATAGACCATCTTCTTTTTGCAATATCCAAGTCCCACCTCTTTTAGGGCCACTTCCAAGCCACACAGTACTCTCTCAGAGCCAGGGGTGCAGTGGATCAGACCTCAGAACCAATGCCACACATACAATACTGTCAGTACACTTGAATTATAATTAAATTAATAAAATGATAGTTAATAATGGTCATCATCCAACCGAAAACGTTGAGTCCAGCAATTACTAACACTGTTCAGAAACATTTAATAGGCACATTTTATCCATGGTCTAAGGACCTCAAATTATGGTATTGGGGAACAGTTGTAATGTGTTAAAGGTGAAAATACAATTTTACAACCCTTCACTGGATTTTTAAATGCAATATTTTTTTTCTTAACTAAGCTCATCAACATCTTGGAGGCGCTCAAGCCTCCCTCATTATTTCTTCTGAAACAAGGTTGAAGATAAAGATAGACAACATTTCATTCTTCTGAACTTTTCACAAAATGTTTTCTTCCGACACGGCCATATGATAAACATAACTATATCAACTCCATGGACTGGCGTGTCTATTTACCAGTGCTTAATTTGTGTAAAAAAATAATAAGTGCCAGAGCTCTCGTCACAAGGCCACCTCAGCTTGCACCATATATTGTCACTGTCAACGGCAGTACCTAGACAACTCCTAACCATCACATTACTGCAAGCGTGACAGTTCCTACTGTTCAATGCCCACAGAGGTTTTAAGAATGCATTAATAAACAACTATTGTTCTGCTCATCTTTAAATTACAAAAAAGACAAAAACAGTGCCAACATGTGGCAGCCATCAGGTGAAGGCAGTTAAGTGCCAGTGCTGAGCACCAGAAACCACCGGCTCAAATTAAGCACTGCTGCATACTTAACTTTCTCTGAGCATTGGGTTCTCTGTGTCAGTTAACATTTTACAATTTGACATACTTCATCCAATTTGACCTGTATGTATTTTGGTGACTGCAATTGTCATTGTTTGTGATATTATCAAAGTAGGTATTAGGAAACACTTGTAGTATCCTATAATAAGCCTTGCAAATTTACAGTGGATGGCACCTGTGTTGCTATCCTTATCCATAATGCTATTGTTTATGACAAAATAAAGACAACAATGATTTTCAGAAATGAGCTGGTTTGCACTGCAAGTCTTGGGGACCCCTAGGATCTTGAATTAGATGTTTTGATAGCCAAACACTTCTTGCCGCGGCAACACTATCACCAAAGGACACTTTGAAACTAGGGTACATACTATGAGGGCACAAGGTTCAACACACAATTACTATTGCTGTAAGGAAAAAACTAAGTTTATTTCAAATTAATTCAAACATCCAGCTTGTGACTAACCGTGGCAATGTCAAACATTTATTTTCGGAACAGCTAATTCCTTTATTTTTTTCTTCTTTTTTTTTTTTTTTTTTTTTTTAACATGCCAATTTTCACACAAGTCCTCTTGTAGAACACATCATCTGCTGTAACTGTGAAACCATCTCATTGACCCACCGGCGAACACCAAGATAGGAGGACGCTGACCTACAAAAACAATACAAGTCTCAGTTTCAGGCAAGTCACTGAAGGGGCACATCACATTCTACCCATAAAGATTCTGTGATCAACAATGCCCATGCACACCATAAACCTAATACTAGGTGGGGCTCAATAATAGTTAAATATTGTGTGTCTTACAAAAAAGTGTTAGGCATTCCAACAAGAGGGACAGAAAACATTTATTTTCACACTATGAGGTATAGGTTGTTTTTTGGTCCCCTGTAATCCTCTTTTTGCTACAATATATACATCACAAAGTAATGAAAACATATTAGTGTGCTCAGTACACTAAAACCAGGCACCGTGAAGCAAGATTTCCTACAACTTTGAGCCTGCCTGAAAACTGCAGCAAGAACATTTGCACTGTTGTTGCTGCTTCTATTGTACAAAACGGCCTATCAGGATGTGTCCAAACTAACCAAATATATGAACAAAAATGTTAAAGTATTTTATGTATTCACATAATCAAAATCTAAGCAATAAAGGTATTCTCTACTTTTCAAATGTAAAAGATTGGACTGCTTGATTCATTTTTTTAAGAGGTCATCTACGCAGTCTACTAAATAACTTAGATTTATTGCAGGGGCTGCGGTTCCCTAATATTGAACTTTTAAGTCTTGCAAGAAACAAAGTTCTGAATTCTAATTATTGCTACGAGATTAAAATGTTAACCTGTTTAGGGTGGGTTCATGATGACCCTGTAAGAGTCATGGGGGATTGATGACATCAATGGAATCAATGGGAGAAACAGTTGAAAGGACCGGAGAAAGGTAAGACCACATTTAAAGAAGAAAAGTTAATTCATCAAGAAGGGATGCATGTCTTGCAGTTAAAACAGTATTAAAATGTTAGATTAAAAAATAGAAACTTACAGAAGTTCATTTAATTTTTAGAAATCAAGTGATTAAATCATGGTGTCTCATAACTCAAGTAAAAGTTTCTTATTGGATTTCAATAATCATACAAAATTCTAATTGATAAATACAATGCTTCCGTAATAATTATAAGTATTCACTCCAAGTTGACCCCAACAATTCACAAAACAACTGGTGTTCCAGTGATTTCATGTCAGTATTACTTATCTGACAGAGTAATCTAATGGAGAGCAAACTACTCCATACCCATATAACCCAGAGTACAGATAGATAGTTAGACCTTATCCTCATTAATTTAAGATATTTATTGGGGCATTTTAAGATTTTATACTGTTAAGCTTGAAGTCTGTCCATAAAATATTCCTAATACCTACAGTAAATACTAAAGTATGCTAATGGCTGGGGGCGTGGCCTAGGAACATGGCTGGCAGGACGTGAGCCCTTCAACTCCGGGCCAGCCAGACCGCAGAATCCCCCTAATCCTATGTTGATCCTGCTGACTATTGCTCCTTCGATGTCCCTGCAACTGCCAACTGCCCCAACTACACGAAACTCAATACGAAGCCAGCGGGGGGACGTGGAAAAGGTCCCAGGTGATTGCTGCCTACATGGGCCTGGAGGCATGAGTGCTGATACCTCGCAGGGCTGAAGCCAGAGCTCCGGAGCCAATGTGCAGGAGGCAGTGACTCTACAGCGTCCACATAGTCGATTGGCTGGTGAAGACTGCTGCAATTGCTCCGAAGATGCCTTCTGCCCAGGGGGATGAGGTGAGCCGGCTCATGAGGCTCTACAGCGGCCACGGCTGCGCCCACCCACAATAAGGGGAGAGCCGAGGCTTGAGTGCGCTGGGCCTTGCGTGTCTACTTGGGTGCAGCGGACTGCGCTAGCAACTCTCCCCTCAGCCTGACTGCATCGGGAGACAGACGGAGTGCGGTGGGGCAACTCTATGTGGTCGCGGAGCTGAAAATTGAGCCGCACACACCCGATACTTTGCCACTAATTAAAGGGGGGGGAGTAATGAGGCCTGGGGGTCGCCCAGTCTACGACCCAATTACAATTGAGACCGATGCCCCGATCTCCCTCCTTCATTCAGAGGACTTCACAAGGCGGCCCCTAGCCTGGATACGTTCTGGATTGGGGGATGGGGCTGCTCTGTACAGCCTGTTGCAGTGATTGCTGTGCCTGGTAGGGGCACCCCTAGAGGCATATTGGTTGGGCATTACACCGCTGATGTTGCAGGCCCCACGATATGCAAGGAGAGCCCAACTTGGACAGCGAACGGCACCTGACAAAAATAAGTAGCTCTTCTGTGACCTTGTCCCCCCCAATCAAGATGTTGCCCGCTTGGTAGGTCACCCGGTGTGAGGGAGCCGGGGTGCAAAAGCAAGTGACCCCTGCACCGCATATAAGCACCACATTGCACGACATGCTCACCCTTGAGGACACAATGGGGCTGCCCGTGCCGGCCTGTGCGTCATCCTGGGACCCATTCTGCTGCAACCTCGCCCCGGAGACACTGCCAATTTTTCACCCCCTTCCACTCATTGACTATTGACTTTCACAGGCCTTGGCTAAAATCTTCCTAGCCACACCCAGCTTGCGTTGTGGGAGATGCGTGCTGGGTTGCTTGTCTGGGGCGTCCGGACTGCACTGAGTGCATCCTTAAATAGTCACAATCAGGAACTGTGGGAATCAACAAGGGATCTGTGCCATCTAAGCTGCTGCTCATTCCCTGGGGGTCCTTCACACTACCCTGCCCCAGAGGTTCTGGGGTTATGGTTTGCATGCTTGTGAGGTGACCATCTGACCAACGCAGTTCATACCTGGCTAATTGACGTAGATCCCACTGTCCTGCATCTCTGACCCGATGCAGCTGGGTCCAGCACTGCACCAGAGGTCATCATGGCAAAGGATAAATCCTCTCGCCGCACGCACTCCTCCAACACCATCACACAGTATACCACACCTCATCAGCCTACCCAAAGGCTGACAAGACAATCAGGTATGCTGGGCGGGAGTGATGCCCTCGAAGACAACGTGGAGCCGACCAGGGCTGAATTGATGGTGGCAATACAAGGCTCTTGTAATGCCCTAGAGCACCAAATTGAAACTGTTTTATCTATCGACGTCAATTTCCTATAAGCTGACCTTTGTATAATGGCAGAAAAGGTCACAACAGCGGAAACGAACATCACGACTCTACAGGAAGAAGTGGCAACTCTAAAATGACAAATGGCAATGATGAGAACTAGTACAGCAGAGCTGAGCAGGCGAGCGGAGGATGCTGAAGGCTGCTTCTGCCGAATATTGGGCATTCTGAAGAATCGGAGGGATCCTCCACAGAGCAATTAATTGAAGACTGGGTGCGAACTGTATTGAAGTGGCAGGGCCTCTCTGACCAGTTTGGGGTGGAAAGGGCACATAGGGCCCTGGTTCCTCCTCCTCGTCCAGGGGGCCCTCCTAGGGCCATTTTTGCTAAAGTCCTTAACTATCAAGTTAGAGACTGCATCCTGACAGCAAAACGTGAGCAAGAGATAACACACCTTGGAAATAGTAAAATCACGGTATATCTGAATTACACAAAGCAGGTACAGGAAGGGTGGAAAACCTTCCTTACTGTCCAACAGAAACCCAGAGCCCTTAATCTGTGCTACATGCTACTGTACCCAGCCCACCTGAAAGGCATTTTTAATGCCAAAGCCAACTTTTTCAACAGTCCAGAGGATGCATGGGAGTGGCTGGAAATCAGAGATGAACCATCGGTCCCAAGACCTGGAGGTAGCAAGCACCTAACGTGGGGAACACAACCCACCAGGGGTGCTCGCCATCCCCACAATGGAAGTGACAATCCAAACGCATTCCCCAGTCACTCTATATGGTTCAAATTGGTGACGATAGCACCATGCACGTGTCCACAGTAGCCCTGCCAGCAGAGGAGGGTGCTACCCCCGTTCAGGTGTCTCTGGGAAGCTCCCTCTCTGAGACCCCAAGTCCCACGACAGACATGATACCAGACACCTTCACGGCTAAGGGCAGGGAATAAGGTCGGGCTGATATTAAAATGTATTGCCCTACTGTTTATGCCACAATTGGCGAAACCCTTGAGGGCGGATGTCATTCATTTGTTATGCAGTTCTTGGTGGGGATCTGGCTGTTCTGACCTAGCCAGTGGGTCTGTTCACATGCTGTATTGAGTGGTCCCAGATGGGAAGTTGGGATAGCTGTGGTTCTCCCGTCACATGGTTGGGATGGGCATCAATTGAAAGCTGGTTGATCTGTGTTTGCCTTTGGAGGGAGGGGTGATGGGCGGTTTGGGAATGTTTGTGTTTGGATGGTTTGTGCACTGTAAATGACTGCTAGTTTCTACAGCAGAGTACAAGTATGTGGATGGCATGATGGGGAGGGGAAGATGTCAACTTATACCCCATAGATGATGTGGGTGACTATTGGGTACTCACTTGCAATGTCCGAGGACTGGGTACCTATACTAAAAGATACAGAGTTCTTTCCTTTCTCAAACAGCATAATATTGATATTGCCTGCTGCCAATAAATGCACATGGACGCTGAGGCCCTAAAATTAGCTAGGCAGTGGAGAGGAGAGATCTTTCACTCCTCATACTTGACATATGCTAGAGGTACCTTCATTTGGGTGTCCCTTGGGATCCCATTTTCCACCACCTACGTGGAGGCTGACGTAAATGGCCGATATGTCTTCATGAAGGGCACGCTGGATGGCAGACAGGTAGCTATTCTAAACTCCTATGCGCCCAATAATGATGATCCAAGATTCTTTTATGAGATTCAGGATCTGAGGACGCCTGACCTAGACTCCTCCCTGTTCTGGATGGGAGACTTTATTTGTATCTTGGAACCCCATCTGAGCAGAGCACCACAGAAGGCAAGGACTAAACTTCATATGACTAAAGCCCTTCTTGAGGTGATGCAGAATCTAGGTCTACATAATGTCTAGAGGCTGTCACATCCTATAACGCATGCATATACATTCTACTCCCTAACGCACAACACACACATCAGACTGGACAGGGTGCTGGTGGGGGATTCTTTCCGACTTGAAGACGTAAAGGTCACAGTTAGACTGGTTTTTATACCATCATTCCCCTGTGTGCTGCGCACGGGTCTGGCAGGATAACTCCCGGATGGGGAGACACTGGCGGATGCCGACTGATTTCCTTGAAGATACCGTGGGTCGCCAGACTTTGGGGAGGGTTCTCATTAAGTACCTGGACCGAACTGGGGATCCACTGCACATAGGTGATTAGAGTGGGACGCATACAAGGCAGTTTTACAGGGTGTCTGTCTTGGCCTCACATGTGGGGTACGGCGTCAGTTCAGGTGGACATATGCAGAGAGGAGTCTCAACTGTAAGCAATACAGGGGGCACCTCCGGATACTTTGGATTTACAGAAATGTGAAGTCCCAAATCTTAGACGGTTGGGGGACCTCTGGGACTGACTTGACAGATATACCCTGCGTCAGTACCGTCAGAAACTTTACAGAGAGGGAGATGAGTCAGGCAAATTCCTAGCCTGGATATTGTGCAGGGAGCAAGCCCGGTCACAAGTCACTCATCTAAATGCTGAGGGAGGTGTCAAGGTCACGTCTATAATGGGCATAATAAAAACATTTCAGCAACACCTGCAGCGGACTTATGCAGCAGATCAGAATATTGTTCCACAACAATATGACACTTTTTTGGCTGAAGTGGGACTGAGGCCTTGGAAGCCTTGCTGACTCTTGAGGAACTCAGGACGGCACTATGTGCTGTCATGCACTCAAAGGCCCCTGGTGGTGATATCTTTCTGCTCGAGCTATACCAAACCTTCTCTGAGTACCTAACACAGAGACTCTTGGAGGTCCTACTAGAGGCCCATGAACTGAGTATGCTCCCTCAGTTCATGAGAGAAGGGTAAATTTGCATGCCTCTTAAGCCAGATGGTGATGAAGCAGCCTCCCCAACCTTTAACAATGATAAAGTCTGACACGAAAATACTATGTAAAGCGCTCATTACACATTTATAGACATACATATCTAGCCTTGTGCATGAAGATCAATGTGGTTTCAACCCAGGACGCAGCACCAGTTTGAACCTGCAGCGAATAACGCATGAACTTCATTAGGTCCCCCTTCGGCTGAAACAGATGGTGCTAGTAGCAATAGATCTGGAAAAGGCGTATGACACCATGGATTGTGGCTATCTCCTAGAAGTCCTTGGTGTCATGAGCTTTGGGCCACAGTTTTGTGGTTAGGTACATCTTATGTAAACTGAGGCTAGGGTGAGTGTGGGGCAATACTGCTTAGAGTCGTGGACATAGGGTAGGGGGACACAACAGGGCTATCCACTCTCCCCACTCCTGTTTATACTGGCGATAGAACCATTAGCGATACGGGTGCGTTGGGAGCTGCAGGAATGGGGAATCTGCACAAGAGGCAATAGTTATATGCGGATGACGTGCTGTTCTATCTGACCTCCCCTCGTGAGGCCATGCCTGCTCTGCTGCAGCTGTTGGGAGGGATTGGTAATATCTCCGGGCTGCGGCTCAACAGGGCCAAATCCTTGGTGTTCCTGCTTGCCACGCTGGTGTCCTCACTGACTGAGCAACTTCCGGATGTGGGCCTGCACTCTGAGATGTCCCATTTTCACTACTTAGGGGGTCAGAGTGGCACATACGCAGAACTTTCAGCTAAGCCTCAACTTGGGGAGGGTCATCGAGAGCTTGCAGGAATCAGTCCATTTCTGGAATACATTACCTCTCTCTTTGATCGGTCGCTTAGCCATTGCTAAAATGGTCATGGTCCCCAGGTGCCTGTACTTGTTTCAGAACTCCTTTAATCTTATTCCGCGCAGGATCTTCCATCAGCTGGACTTTATCCTTATCTCTCTCCTGTGGGCAGGCAGGTGCAGCAGACTTGCACTGTCGACACTGACGAGACAGTATGAAGAGGGGGGGGATTGGATGCTCCACAGATGGATCTGTACTATCTAGCGGCCCACCTGCAGCATGCAGCTCAATGGCTGGACCCAGCTGACAACTGGGAGAAGCCCCTACTGGCAGGAACAGTGGGCACGGACAGCATGCCAGAACGTCTGATGGAGGGCACAGGTATCACAGCAGACACCCCACAAATAGTCAGACAGACTGTGATCCTTTGGCACAGGTTAATTAGCACTGTTCTGAAGCATGCCACATTTTATCGAGAACTCTGGATTTTGAACCCAGTTATGCGGATGGTGAACAATATGTCCTTTCTTCAGTGGCGATAAGGGGGTGCAAACTCCTCGGGACTTATACCCAGGTGACACTTTCCTCACATTTGAGGAGGTTCAGGAGGCCTTCTCCCTTAGACCAGGCCATTTCCTGCAACACACGGGTCTAGTGTTTCCCTCGCCAGCAACTTGGCCTACTTATCAAGCTACCCCTAACACAATCACATACCCTAAGGCTAGTCTTAAGTTGTGGCGTGGGCAGACATCGGATTTCATTACTATACAAAGCCAGGTGTTCTGATGCTAAGGCCACCGTGGGTTTGTATCACCTGAAATGTAGATTTAGACTCCCCACTTACTGAACTTGATTTGGTATGAGTCAATAACCTCACACACACAGTCTCCTGCAATGCCTGCTTTAAATTGGTACATTATTATTTTCTCCACAGGACATACCTCATGTCAAAAGGCTTACATCGAATAGCCACCCTTCGTTCAGAAGCTTGCCCCAGATGCGGCAGTGTGGGGGCGAACTTCTTACACTTAGCATGGCACTGCAGGGAAGTAAAGAACTTCTGGACTCAGTTGGTAGCGGAGATATAGAGGATTGTAGGGATAATCTTTACACAGATGCCTCAGTGTTGCCTCCTACACAATAATCAACACCCTAAAGGTAGGAAGATGGCACACAGGTTCTTGCACCCAACGCTGGTTCTCGCCAGACGACGGATAGCCATAACATGGACGGGACAAAGAGCACCTGAATATGCTCAATGGCGTGCCGATGTGCCAGAATGGTCCATAGCTGAGGAACCATATATGAGACTTAGTCGACAAGATAAAGTGATGGGGGATATAACTGAATGGAAGGAATTGTGTGATGTTTTTCTGGACCAGAAGATGGAACTGGCTTCTTTAGACAGCGAGGAAGCTGAGGCTTGAAAGTGTGATGAAGAATTAGGAATTGGGTGGTAGCCTCCTAATAGGAAGACATTGCATTGTGTTGTGTTGTCTGGTTATATGCAATTGAATGATTATGTACAAGGGTCTGGGAGGGGACAGAATACTCTATCAGGATAAAGGAACTGTTGTTATGTTTTCCTGAACTACTAATGCCTACCTGAATGCCGTTTCTTGACACTCATTATTGCTGTGATGTTTAGGATTAAACTGAACAATAAAGAAAAAAAAGGTATGCTAATGGTCAAACTACTGACATGACTGATTACCTTTTAATAGACTCCTCAGCCATCATCAAACATGCGAATTAAGATCCTGAAAAGAGGTCTCACATTCCACACAGATATCATAATGCTTACTATCGCCTCTAGCCTCGGTCATCAATTCTTGATGTAGAAAGGCACTGTATTTGTTTTTATTTGGCTTTCTTTAAAGCTAGACCGCAAACTAAAACCAACCTTTATTGTTAATTTTGTGACTATTATATAGCCAAAGCATCTTTACTATTGTGATTTGCTAGAAGCTTGAGTCCTTGTAGTTTAAAGTCTGAGCGTTCTACACCAAAACTGAAATTATTTGAACTAGTATAAATCATCTAATGGATGCACGAATAGTGTCAATGAAAACAAAAGAGTGCTTGGATGGATGGAGTAACTCTGTGCCAACGAGTGTCCTCCATTTACAAACCCTGTAAAATAGACAATACTTGTGTAAAAGGTGCCCATCAGTAAACCAGAGCCCAAAAGTGCTCCACCCAAAATACATAACCAAGTTTTTGATCTTATTATTTTTCAAGACATTGTTTAGTGCATTTTTGGACCGTAGGTTTAAAATATGTTGAAATCCAAGTGCAGTCCAGGTCCACAGCAGCGCATCATCTAGGTAATACAAGTTGCACACTTAGTGTGAGGTGCCAAGATCAGGAGGAAATATTTGGAAGCTTAACAGAGCTTCATAAAGATCACAAAGAGTGGCATGTATGCTGATTTTTCTTTTTGATTTTTTTTTACAAACATCGCACATCCTGAACCAAAACACTTTCCTATAACTTCTAGCTTTGTCTTGAACATGGTCAGCTGGAATCCATCAGTCTAGCAGAGCACCTTGCATAGCTTGACAGCAGGTGTCTTATTTCAGTCTAGGATACATGGCTATAGAAGAACAAATATGATAATGTGATGTGTCCTTTTGCCAATGGCTGCAATTATTTTTAAAAAGGGCAACAAAAGGGCACACTGGCAATCCCCATAAAAAACAGAGATTTTCCCGAGGTAGAAAGAGATCAACTTCCACTAAACTTAAGATGGTGACATAATGACGCAGGTTATAAATGAAGAGGTCACAATATTGTATTGACAGTGTTCAATCGAAAAATTCCTCATAAAACTCCTGATTGTAAGATTGTAGAAATGTGCATTATAAAGGAATTATTTTCAATCATCCAGAAGTTTATATGCTGCCGGTGCCTGATTACAACACAAAAACGTGATGATACTGCGAACAATTAAACTTTAGTTGTATTCAATGAACTTTGAAGAATACCACCTCCAATCTTCCTGAACTGAAGTGAACTCATATTTAAAGAGGGATACAGTTACTGTAATTGGAAAAAAGATTTTATCAGAATAGTGAACAGATTACAGGGAATTAATTACACCCGGGAACTACCTACACAGATCAGTAGATGAAGGTAAGCATTTCTCATTCTACAATTACTCTCAGAATAGCTACCATTCTTCACTGGAATGTTCTTGAAATTTCAATGAATGCAAGGCAGAAGACAAAATTGAGTAATGATTAGTCAAAGAGGAGTGTCACAATAACAATTATACTGTCATTCTAAAGCTCCCACCAAGTGGTCTTCAGTTAGTGATTCTACAAAAACAGTGCAATTAAAAATGACTTAAGGTTCTGTCAATATTGTTTTAAGAGATTCTACCTCTCTAGATCCATAGTGCATCGGAGAGGCCTCAAGGTAGAAGTAAAAAAACAAAACAAAAAAAATTTAAAAAACGTAATGGAAAGACTGACACTGTTGAGCGATTTGTTTTGTTAATTAGGTTGATTATCCAGTTTAGTGATCCTAGTGGCATGGCAAGGACTTCCATAAAGGGAACCAGTCCACTCACCATTATTTGTCATTTGAAGCCTATCAGACAGCACAGCTGAATGGATTGCTAAATACTTCTTGAGGACATTCTGAAGGCTGACACAAGAATGCATTCCTCTCATTGCTTAACCATTGGCTTTGTGTTTTGTAAACCACATTTGCTTGCTTTCCTTTTGCTGGCTTTATTTGTTTTAGGGTGTCCTCTTGTGGAGCATAGCCTGTTTACTGTATTCATTCACAAGTGTTTACTTTCTGTAAAACAGGCCTTAAACTTTTGTTCTTATCTTGTCACATTTACTGCGCCTTCAAAGACAGATGTGAAATTTCAAGCTGTTGCTTCCGAGGGATTAGGGTGTGAAAAGAAAGGCTTTTTTTCTAACACACAACAAAATGTAAATGCCTGTAAATGAACTGTGCAAACATTTCAGGCTATATCAGAATTAGGAAAGCACAGATGGAGCACATTTTTGTAACTGCTAGAAACAAATATTTTAATACGATTAAAACAAATCAATACACTTGTTGATTTCATTTCCACACATCATCGTTTGTGCACTATATAGGTTTATCAGTAAGACTGTGTCTCTGTGCAAATGTAGTGGCCATTTCAATAGAAAATGGGCTGTCAGTAATGACAGTGCACTACTACACCATGCATAGTCTGCACAATACTTTAATTCCGCTATATGCCATCCACTCTGCGACACTCCACAACCCCTCTACTCCACTCCTCTCTAAGACACAGCTCTCTACGATATTGTCATCTATGCCACTAACTTTAAGGCATGCTGAAAAGCAGCCAGACCGGTATACTACACTGGCTAAAACACACCTCCAAAGCCAATAGTTCTTGCATAGGCGAGACATATTGGCTTTGTCAATGCTCATTTAAAGATATTATTTTAATTAATCTAGTGCCAATTGAATATGGATAATGTTATTTATGAGCATTATTATGAATAACTTCACCTCTTCGATTTTATATTACCTTTTTATTATATGGA
Organism: Pleurodeles waltl; assembly: GCF_031143425.1. Taxonomy (NCBI): domain Eukaryota; kingdom Metazoa; phylum Chordata; class Amphibia; order Caudata; family Salamandridae; genus Pleurodeles; species Pleurodeles waltl. Next base: position 251,639,353 of record NC_090445.1, read on the forward strand.
GCAGAAATGTAAAACAGTTCAAACATTTCAACAGCTGCATTTTAAAATATTTAAATCCCTCACTGAAAAATGAATAAAGATGTGACCTGCATGGATGTGGACACACTGTTTGCAATTATTTCACAATCAGAGTTCTGAATTTCTGTCCTGTTGAATCTCTATATATATATTAAGATGCAACAACCTCAGCCTGCACCATTCCCTATTACATAGATCAAATCAATAAAACCTTTGGTAAATGTAGTAGTGCCAAAATACCCAGTAAGTACAAACTGTACATAATATGCCCAGATAAATCTACAAAAAGCATGCAGTAACTGATTAAAACATTTTGGAAAGGATGAGTGTGTAGCAGACATAAACTATATATGCTTATAACAAATAATCTAAAGCTGTACACACTGTTCCTGGGAACAAAATACATTTGGGCTGGTACAAAACCATAATACCAATCTGTAGAAATCATGACATAAAAAAGTAAAAAGTACACTTAAATGGTATGGCATTAAAAAATAATTTTAATTGGACTGGAGTGATGTTGATTGAAATGGGGTGGGTGGATTGGGGTGGGGTGGACTTCAGTGGGGTGCACTGCATTGAGGTGGGGGTGAACAGATTGGGTGAGGTGGACTGGAGTGGAAAGGGCTGGAATAGATGGAGGGTACTGGAGTGAAGTAGATTAGATTGCAGTGGGTGGACTGGATTGGAGTGAGGTGGAGTGGATTAAGAGGGGTGCAGGCCTCGGAAAATCTATTTTGAGTGAAATGTTATCAGATCAACTTATTTTTAGGACCTACTGGTCCTTTCTGGCCAGTGAAGTTGAGCTGGAAACAACAGGTGTTCTGTTCATTCAGAAATGAATGAGCAATAAAGATGACTTTAAATCTTGTTTTATCTTGACACATTTCTTTTCTTTTCATGGACAGAGGTCAAACGTCAGTTTGTCTTTTTACTAAGTGCTGCTTGTATTATCCTGAAAAATGATGTTTACTTTTTTCTTCTTTTTACAGTTGGATGATTTTGTAAAGTGAGCTTTCTGACAATCATTGTGAAACAAAAGGCTTTAGGATGTCAGTTGTTTTTTATTACAACAGACATTTAAATAGTTTGTAAATAAATAATACAAATATTTCAAAATATATCAGGAATTACAAATGCACTTTTTTGTAATTCAGAAGTGTGATGCAAAGAGTTAAATAGCAGCAAACAAAACCGAACACTTTACTTGGTGATGTCAAAGATTTCCAAACATTACTGCTTGTGCGCTATATGCTTTTATCACTAAAACCGCATGGCAACTGGACACTTGTGTGGCTATTTCAATGTAAAATGTGCGGATTGGAAAGGACAGCACGCTACCACTTCATGCTTTAGATACATATTCATTAAACCATGATTAGAGAAACAGTCTTGCCCCGCCCCGATGACAATGCTGTAATGAACTAAGAGCAGTGCCACTGGAATTATGCAGCAGTAGAGATCCAAATTATGTGGCAGGGTTGAGTAAATTATGTGCCAAAAAAAGGCAAATTATGCAGCATAACGCATCACATTTTGCCATATTATTACTTCTTTATTATTTTTAAACTTGGTACCACAACTGGGCATTGTGCGCACCTCATGCGTACCAATTTAACACCCAAATATAGCGATAAGCAGCAGAGAGGCAGCCAGTCCAGTTGTTCAAAGGGCCTTTCACTGCACTGCAGGACATGTCATCACATATTTAGTAACTTTTGAACCGTTTGAACTAGAAACAACATTTTTTGCAAAAATATGTATATTATGTGGCAAATAATGGATTATGCGTCAAATCTATAATTATACGAAAATCGCCGCAGCCACACAATCTCATAATTCCAGTAGCCCTGAATAAGAGGCAAGTCAGGGGTCATGTGTATCTTGTATGCGGCTAGATTTTTATTTTATATGGAACAAATATTTAGTCTATTAAACAGGAGTTTTTTGTACAACAGTCATGCTGCACCATATTTAAAAGTGCTATCATGTGTGATAATGAAGAAAATAGTGGTTCCATGACTAAAATTATTTGCCCAGAATACATACTTTGAAACTAGTTTATGGGTCAAGAGCATTACAGTTACGTCGAGTAGATTATTTAAATCACTAGAACTGTGGGTTTTGTAACATTTTTATGATTTTTGGAGGCCAGGGGCGGATTGGAATGGACTGGACTGAGGTGGATTGTATTGGAGTGGATGGATTGGAGTGAGGAGGATTGGAAGTGGGGTGGATTTGTCTGAAAGTGGGGTGGATTGGATCGGAAGTGGGGTGAATTCTATTTGGCTGAAATGGGATGGATTGGATTGGTGTGTGGTGGATTGGACTAGAGTGGACTGGATTGGGGTGACGTGGATTGAGTTGGGGTGGGGGGATTTGGTTGGAGTGGGGTGGATTGGAGGGGGCAGATTGGAGTGAGGAAGATTGTTTTGGATTGAAGTGAATCAGACTGGAGTGGGGCAGACTGTTTTGGTTTTGAATGGGGCATATTGGAGTGAGGCAGACTGATTTGGATTGCAGTGGGGAAGACTGGAGTGGGGTAGATTGTTTTGGATTAGAGTGAGGCAGACTGGCTTGTGCAGATTATTCTGTGTTGGAGTGGGACACATTGGAGTGGGGTAGATTGTTTTGAGGCCAACTGGAGTTGGCTCGGCGGATTAGAGTGGACAGATTGTTTTGGGTTGAAGTGGGACAGGGTGGATTGGGGTAGACTGTTTTGGATTGGAGTGGGGCAGATTGTTTTAGAATGGATTGGAGTGTGGTGGAATGGATTGGGGTGGATTAGAGTGGGTGAAATGGATTGGGGTGGATTGGAGTGGGGTAATTAAGATTTGGCTGGGTTGGATTGGATTGGTGTGGGTTAATTTGGTTTGGGCTGGAGTTGGGTGGATTGTGGTGAATTGGAGTGAGGTGAATTGGGCTGGAGTGGGTGGCTTGGGGTGAGGTGGATTGGACTGTTTTGGGGCAGACTGTATCAGGGAAGACTACAGTGAAGCAGATTGGAATGGGGCAGATTGTTTTGGATTGGAGTGGCGCAGACTGGAATGGGGCAGATTGTTTTGGATTGGATGGGGTGTAATGCTATTTGTATTTAACCACCAGCTCCATCTTGACCACTGGCTCCGATCTGTGCTTAGCTTCAAACACTGTCACATTGGTGGTGCAGGTATTTTTTCGCGCATAGCTTGTTGACCTGTTTTTGCTTTTCTCACCAGGGAAGGGCACATAACATGGGGGCGGCATTACTGATAAGGGTGTACTAGGCGGAGACTCTTTATGGTAGAGCAGGGTACAGATCGATCTTGGAAATACGCTATGAGATTTGGCCAGTCTCTAAAATGTTTTCTCAACACGGACGGCTAGCACGAGAATTTCACAACTTACTTGAAGGGAAGTGGGTTTCTAGAACCTTTCTCTTAAGTTTGTGTAAAGTATATAAGGTGGGGAAGCTTGACAATGAGGTAGAAGGAACTCATCTCTGAGGGTGGACGCACTGCTCAGAGTAAATCCCTTTTGGGGGTGTTCTCTTTTTGTCTCAGTCATCACGGGTTCTACAACTTGACGCTGGCAGACAAAGGATGATGTCTGGATTCAAGCCCCATGGTGATGCATTTTTAATTCTTATGTCTAGCTTTGCTGTGTGCATGCATGAATACGTAGTCACTGAAAATACATATTAAATTCATTACTGATGTATTGCATTTTCTTTGATTATTATTCCACTGCTGTGATTATTTTAAGAGTTCCACTGTGTTGCTGCATTCATATTAAGTGCTCACGTTATTATCTTTGTGTACCTGAGAAGTGCCTTCATAACTACATTACTCAAACTAAGAGTGCTGCATTCTTTGCATTTCTTTCACTTTGTTCCCTCTTGGTCTGAAGCAAAGTAGAACAAATTGACGTAGTTGACAGGACGAGAGTGGAAGGTTGAAAAAGTGTAAGATTTAAAAGAGAAAAATGTTTGGCAAAAAAGTCATAAGCAGCTTCCCAGGTTTCACATAAGATTCCAGGGTGGGATACAGAACCTTATAATGTCCTTGCAAACAAATGGTCTTTTGGTGCTGGTTTATGCAAGAGCTGGGACAGATGTTTTAGCAATGCTAAGCCAAAAAATGTTTTAATGTGTTTACAGAAAGTACCTTTAGAACGAGGATCTATTGCTTTTTAGGCAGAAGAGGCTGGATTCCGTTATCTGCTTATAGAAAAATGCAAGCAGCTGGAACAAGAAAACCAGCAGTTAGAGGCAGCTGGTTGAAACTAAAAATAATGCGAGCATGCTGCCTTGACAGAATAAGTTATTGCAAGATAAGGTCGATACTTATCAGTCTGTTGCGAAGAAAGCAGCTTTCAAAGTCGCTCAACACAGGTATCAGAAACAATGGGGTAAAATCAATCAAAAGAAAGTTTGTTTAGCTATTGCTAAAGCAGGGCTAGACTGGGACCCCGAAAAATGGGATTTAAATATCTGGGACTGATTTTCCAAATTTCAATGATGAAGAAGTTAAAAAAGGTAGGGGCCAGCGTGAGCCAGGCAAGCCCAAAGGGGCTCGTACACAGCCAATATTTAGACAGAGGATACAGGACACTCCACAGAACCAGGGTGGAATTGAGATGTACTCTCTAGAAGATTACACCCAGCAAGTAGTCAATGATATTGTAGACCAGAGGTCTTCAATCTGGGGGTTGCGACCCCACGGGCGGCCGCGGAGTCCTGGAAACGGGGTCTCGTATTCCCCCAGCCAACTATTAAAATGCCTGAGGTGAACTTTGATTTACTGAGTCTCTTGTGCTGTGAAAGCCGCACAGACAGCTAAGAAGGCCTTCATACCAGGGTGCCTGCTTCCTGCATGAAATGCAAATGTGCTCTACGAGCTGATCTAAAAATGTAAAGGGTAATCTGTGACTGTAAAGGATGTTTAGGAGCTGATGAAATCACAAAGCTTTGTGATGACAAACATTTATTCTTTTTTAGGGTAAGTGTAAAGAGTTAGTAAGCATGTGTGCTTTTAATTGATAGTGGCCTATGGTATACTGTGTGTAAAGCAATTATAAAATAATGCCTTACATATTTGCAGTGCTTTCTGTCACAGGCTGTGCCCTCGTGGCACTAAAAATACACGTCACTATTCTCAACTGCACCAGCCAGTATTTAATTCTGTCGCTCTCCGATTACACACAGACCGCTGCAGTGCATTAACTATTAGAGGTATCATAATGCACTGCAGTGCATTTGCCACTGAGTAACAACTTTCTTTTATTTATTTTTCATTTAAGCTGGCTGTTATTTTATATGTAGGTACCTCATGATGAAAGACTTTAAAACAACATATAATATGTTGGGGTTTCATTTATTTTGAAGCTTGCGCTGCTGAGGCATTACTTTTTTTTGACGCTCCAGTGGCACAAGCCTCTCAATCATACGTATGAGATGACGCAAAGCCACCCTGTGTGGCCTCACAGATATAGAGTAAGGCAAAGCAGTGCAAGCCACTGCATTGCCTTACTTTGCGTCAAGGAGGTGTTCCATGGTCATTGCGGTTGGTGTTCCCACACAACACCCAGGGATTTTGACACTGCCCCAGATTTACAAAATCACGTAAACTGGAGCAGTGCCAAAACCTTACGCCTCCCAAGAGCAGGCATAATGAGGAGAAATGTTTTAATTTCTCCTTGTTTTTCCTCTTTCCATGTGCACTGCTATCTGCCACACATATAGAAAGCTATATAATGCCTCTCTGGATTGTTTTTTGTTCCTGCACAAAACTATTCTGCCTACATTGGCGCTAGGCAGCAGTTTGTGCGCTAGCGCAGAGGGGAAGGACAGAAATGCACTCTATTTCATAGATACGGTCCATTCCTGCCCTTTTGTATTGGCATAGGGCAGTGTAGCAAGAAGACTTGTGGCACTGCCATACGCCAAATCCTCATAAATGAGGACCTTTGTTTTTAGTTACACCTTTGACGACGCACCCACAGTCACTGACCTTTCGTTTGCTAAACACTGTTTAATATTAATATTATTTCCTCATCATACAAATTATTTGCTGTGGGAAAGGGGGACATTTATTATTATTGCTGATGAGGAGTACCAGGTTCTAGAAATGTGTGACAGGTGGGGTCCTTACACCTAAACATCTTTGAGAGGGGATCCCGGCATCAAAAGGTTTGAAGACTTCTGTTATAGACAGTTTCAAATAGAAGTATGGGGGAAGCATTGCTTATGTGGATGGTGAGGTTGTTTGACACAGGTGCCTCTGGAGTGGCACTAGATGAGGGAGATTCAAGGAAGTTTTGTACTCTTACCACTGACCCCATAATAAAAGAACAATTTAGAAGCCAAATAATAAGCCTTAGTACACGTTGAGAGATGCTATGCAAAGAATTAAAGAAAGTATGGAAACTGCTATTCTCTTGGATGAAGCTGACAATTTGTTAGATGCCCCATTGACAATTTCAGTACGAAATAAAATTATTTGCCTTGCTCCCCCAGCTTACAAGCAGGTAATAATGACTCTCCTAATTAATCAGACAGGGCAGGTATTGAAAGCCGTGCTGGAGGCAGTTCACAAGTTAGGAGAGCTGGGAGACTGGAATAGACCTGAGAGAGTCTCGAGGTCTGAGGGTACCACAGATAATAACAGGGTATCTAGGAGAGACATGTTTATGGCATTACTGAAGGATGGTGTCAACAAGGAGCAGGTTGATGGGAAAGATACCAAAAGCCTGTGGGAGATGTACCGCAAGAGAGGGTTGGACCGAAAAGAAGGCAGCAGAAAAGTTAACAAGCTAAATAATAAACAAGTGAATCAGAGCCAGCCACAGATGCAGGAGGACGGAAAAGAGAGGGGGGAAAACGTTTCTTCAAGAAGGAAAGAGGATGATGATTTGGACAGCGAGTGGTTAACTGCTGAGAACAGAGAAGAGGAGGAATCTGCTCGCAGATATTAAAACATATATCCAGACCTGCCTTGGGCAAAAGTTGACATGTTTAATTCAGATTAGGAAACAGGCCGAGCTCTGGTACAGGGATGGCCTCGTAAAGATAATAGACCTTATGTTGATTTATAAATACAATAGAAACACAAAAATGTTCAAAGGGTCCAGGCATTAATCGACACCAGTGCGGAGGCCTCTGCAATTCATGTAAATCTAAAAAGGTTTACCAGTCAGCACTACACCATCACAGGGTTGGGTGGAAAACAAACCCCTGCCGTGCAGACTGCTGTTCGGATAAAAATAGGAAGAACACCAAAAAGAAAATATATTGTTCGGATTGTGACCCACCTAGAATATATACTGGGAATTGACATTCTGAAGGGGATGACATTGTATTTGGATGATGGCTGTTATCAATTTGGATCAAAGAGATACATTTCAGTGGCAGCAATGAGGGTGGGGCATCTGAAGATACCCCCAGTAAAGGTGCCCCCAGCAACCAAGGTGATTTGTTTAAAACAGTATTGTATTCCAGGAGGGCATGAGGACATAAGTAAGACTATAGAGGAGTTGATTGAGGCTGGTGTGGTAGCTCCAGTCACCACCGAATGTAATAATCCTCTGTGGCCCATGCCCCGACCTGACAGGTGCTATAGAATGACAGCTGATTACCGCGAGTTGAAGAAATATACCCCCCCTTTGACTGCTGCGGTCCCCGACACTATCACTTTGATTGAAAGAATACAGAAATATAAATGGACTTGGTATGCAACAACTGATATGGTGAATGCTTTATTTTCTATACCATTGGCCCCTGAGAATCAGGAGCGATTTGTTTTTTCACATGGTGGCAGACAATTTAAGACATTATCTTTGCCTATGGGGTTTGTACATAGCCCCACCGTCTGTCACCAGATGGTGGCATGTTTTGCTTGACTAATGACCGAGCTGAAACACTCATGCACTGACAAAAATCTCTGGAATGCGATTCTTAGTTTAAAGAAGACATTTATTATTTCACTTCGCAAGGTTCGTAAAGGAAGGTCAGCATGCTGAAAGCACACGTTTAAAAATGGCCACAGCAATGAAATGAAAACATGTACAAATGATTCTCCACTGCAATATACACAGAAAAATATGTGTATCCATATTATAATGCAAAGCAAATAATTCAAAAATATGCATCACCATGAGGCAAGGGCACAACTGCTTCATCTTCCTCTTATCAGCATCAGATCGCCAGATCCCAGAATCAATCAAGGAGAGAGAGATCAATTATCCTCACGGGAAGGATGAAACACCCCAGCATCCTGGGCATGTCTGAGATCTGAATCACTCCGGTCCATCTGGTCTCAGCCTCTTATACTTTGAACAAACAAAAGAGGTAAAATTCTAGAACCTCCCTCTCACTGCAGAAGTTTATTATTAAAAAAATGCTGATTACTTTAGACCAGCTGTGAAAAGAACACGCCGGGACTTGGCCACAATCCCAAGGTGCCCTTTCAAAACAAGACCTTTCCCTGCCGCCTCAGTACAATCTTATCAGCCTAAGCCCTTGGTGGGAAAAGAACACAAAAAATAAGAACATGAGCACATTGTACAATGTGGAAAATTACTTACAGCTTTTAACGTGGCAGTGGCTAATGCTAAAGTAAAGTCAATAAGCAAAATGAATCTTGTGGTCACTATTGTGACGGTGTGCTGCCAGGCTATGTGCAACATGGAGTCAGTGGTCAAAACACCAATATCATTACATGGCAGAACACCTGGATGACTATCTGTCATTCCAGGGGTCCAGTTGACCCATTCCATTGATGATGTGATGATTCAAAGAGACACAAGAACAGGTACAGACTCAATAAGGTTCAGGTTGTGGAACTCTTGGAGAGCAAAGGGTGGATAATTAATCCAGATACAACACAGGGACCCTCTCAAAATGTGAAGTTTCTAGGAATTCAGAGGAATCAGGGACATAGAGAGGTGTTGCTGCAGACGACACAAAAGATCATAGAATTTGCCACTCCCCGCACCAAGCAGGAGACACAGCGATTCATTAGATTGTTTGGTTTTTGGAGACAGCATATCCCTTACTTGAGTCAGATTTTGGCCCCTTTAACAAAGGGGCAAGAAAAAAACATGAGTTTGAATGGGGTGAACAACAGCGTTTGACTTAGCAAAGGAAGCAATTCAACAGGCCTTAGGCTTATAGCCAGTACAGGAAGACGACACTGAGTTGCATGTAACCGTTCAGGGGCAATATCCAAAGTAGAGCATGTGGCAAAAACAGGGAAGAACAAGGGTGCCCCTGGGTTTTTGGACTAAAAAGCTACCTGATGCTGGCGAGTGATATACTCCCTTCGAGAAACATTTACTTGATAATGGGCTCTAGTGGATACTGAGCAAATGACCATAGGTCGTAATGTGATTCTGGGACCAGAGTTTCCAATAAAGCAGTGGGTGATGAGTTTACCTGAAACTCACCGCACATGACATGAAAAAGAAGCTAGTATCATACATTGGAAATGGTACATACAGGATAGGGCCCGAGTGGTATCAACAGGGACAGCAGCTCTGCATGAACAAGTATCACAAGCCCCTGTACAGGATGATGAGGGGGTGCAGGAGGTATCACAGATAAGAGAGTCACCAGTGAGATAGAGTGAGCCATTTGAATCCTTGTCCCGAGGATAGGGAATATATATGGTTTATCAATGATTCAGCCAAATATGTGGGGGCCAAAAGACATTGGAAGGCAGTGTCATGTAACCCAGTCACCAAGACTTGTTATCTACTACAGGAGAAAGGAAGAGTAGCCAATATGCAGAATTGTGCGCTGTGTATCAGGCACTGAAACAATAATTATCTGGGACTTGTCACATTCATACTGATTCTTGGTCTACCACCAATGGGTTAGCCACCTGGCTTCCCACATGGCATGCACATAACTGGCAAATACATTCTAAGGAGGTGTGGGGCAAAGAGTTGTGGCAAGAAATTTGAGAAATGCTAGCGCAAAGTACCATTACTGTGTATCATGTAGATAGATGCCCACTGTCCCACCGACTCACAAGAACGCTGGTTCAATTCCTTTGCAGACTATAAAGCCAAAATCTCAGAGGCATAAGTGGGGACACCAGATTCTGACTTGGTGGGGATGGCTAAGTGGGCGCACCAAAAATGTGGACATCTGGGAGAGAAAGCAACTTACAGGTGGGCAGAGATTAAAGGGATGCACATTCCCCTAGACTTGATAAAAACCGTGATTACGCAATGTCCTATTTGTTAACACACACACAAAAAAGAGATCTGTCCCGTAAACAGTCAAAGGTCAGTTGGGGATAAGGAGGTTGCTGAGGCAGATATAGCAAATTGATTACATTGGGCCACTAGCGACTAGTCACAGGTGTCAATATGCTTGCACAGTAGTGGACATTTATTCTGGTTACCTGATAGCCGTCCCTTGCAAACGTGCCACCCAGTACAACACCATCAAGACTCTGGACTTGTCAATGTTCTATTACAGAGTACCACTCCAAGTCCAGACTGACAATGGGTCACATTTCAAAGGACAATTGGTACAAGATTATTGTTCACAACACAATATTGAGTGAATTTATCACATTCCATATTATCCACAAGCTGCAGGACTGACAGAGAATGAACGGCTCGCTAAAAGCCCAATTGTGAAAAATATACTAACAAAGATGGAGATGTTCAAGGAAGCAATGTGTTAACTCCTTTTAGTCCCTACGAATACTGTAGATTTGGCCAAGAGGTAAGAGATGAAAAGTGGGACAACTTGACCCAAGTGATTACTTACAATATTACCCCTGGTGATGTATGTTACAACATGACGCGAGTCTCACAAAATCGGAAAATGTGCTTAACTGCATCTAGAGGCAACAAAGGGTCTCCTCAAGAGATCCCGTGGGAACAACGAACCAATAAACATTGTAAGGCAATGAACAATGGCATGTCTTGCCTTCACATCGTAACTGCTACTAGTAATATCAAGCTTGTCAAACCACCTGTGGGATGATTATTTGATTATTTCCTTGTGGAAATTCCACCTTTACATACATTCCAGCTAATATAACTGGTGGACCGTGTACCTTTACAAGATTAGGGCTCATGATGTTTCCATTTCACTCTGTAAATACTTGCTATCCAAAGGAAAAAGTTCAATTAAGCGCAGACTGTGACTCTGAAATTCAATTATTATCTAAATCAGAGTATGTGAGTTTAAGCATTTCTATAGTAGGAGTTCAAGGATTAGCTATTTATAATACCCGAGTTATTAACAAGTTAGCATGTTTCATGGTTAAGAACATCAACCGTGCTTCCATTGCTTTCGCTGGATTATTACTAGATATTCGAGGTACTAGAAAAGCTACATTGCAGAACAGGGCTGTTATTGATTATTTACTGTTAAAGCACAATCATGGCTGCTCAGAATTTGATGGCCTCTGTTGTTTCAATCTATCAGACCACTCTAAATTCAATCAATTCCATATGGAGACTTTACATGAATTGGTGAAAGGAGTGGTGGGACTTGTTATTTAGTTGGTTGCCTGATTTTGGGCAATTACGCAATGTTTTAGGCGGGATACTTGTAGTGATTTGTATTATAATAATGCTATGTTGCTGTGTACAATGCATACCTAACCAGGAAAACAACACTTTGGACCCGTCCCAATCTGGCTTTTGCTGCAATCACAGCACCGAGACCGCACTCATCGCTGCCACCGACGACATACGGACCCTCCTGGACAAAGGAGAAATCACAGCCCTCATCCTCCTTGTCCTCTCGGCCGCCTTTGACACCGTCTGCCACCACACCCTGCGCACACCCCTCCACAACGCAGGGATCCACGACAAGGTCCTGGACTGGATCACCTCCTTCCTCTCCGACAGAAAACAGAGTCTGCCTCCCTCCATTCCTATCTAAAGCCAAGACCATCTCCGGCATACCAAGGGCTCCTCCTTCAGCCCGACACTTTTCAACGTCTACTTGGCACCGCTTGCCAAAATCGTCCGATCTCACAACCTCAACATCATCTCACAGAGGTCCTTATCGGCCCCACCCACTCAGCTTGGGACGCCTCCTGGTGGCAGCCCATGCTGGGAGCCGCACCAACGCCCACCAACCACGCCCGCAACCTGGCTTTCATCCTTGATTTATCGCTCTCCATGACCCATCATGTCAACTCCGTCTCATCCTCCTGCTTCAACACCCTCTGCATGCTTTGCAACATCTACAGGTGGATCCCTACCGAAACCAGAAGGACAGTTACCCAGGCCCTCATCAGCAGCAGACTGGACTACGGCAACGCTCTCTATGCAGGAACCACGTTGGATCTCCAGAAAAGACTGCAACGGATGCAGAACGCCTCCGCACATCTTATCCTCAACATCCCCCACCACAGCCACATCGCAGCCCACCTGAGAGAACTACACTGGCTTCCCGTCAACCAAAGGATCACATTAAAACTCCTAACTCACACCCACAAAGCACTCCACAACGCCAAACCTGCATACCTCAATGATCGTCTCACCTTCTACACCCCGAACCGCCAGCTCTGCACCGCCGACCTCGCCACCGTCCCACGCATCCACAGGGCAACAACCGGCGGCAGATCTTTCTCCTCCCTCGCTGCCAAGACCTGGAACACCCTCCCCTTCCACCTACGGCAGACCAAGGACCTACTGACCTTCAGGAGACTCCTCAAGACCTGGCTGTTCAAGCAGTAGAAGCTCCTACCCCCTCCCAAGCGCCTTGAGATCCTCACAAGTGATTGATTGATAGGGTGGAGTGGATTGAGGTAAATTAGTGGATTTGATAGAAGTATAATGGGAAGAATTGAACTGAGTGGGGTGGACTGAAATGGGGTAAGATGGCTAGGATTGATGTGAATTTGAGTAGGGTGGATTGGATTGGGGTGGACCGGAGTTACTGGACTGGAGTGGGGAGGATAGGATTGGACTGGAGTTGGGTGGACTGGATTGGGGTGGGGTGGATAGAATGGAGTGGGATGGGCTGGAAGGATTGTAGTGGGATGGGCTGGAAGGATTGGAGTGGATGGGCTGGAAGGACTGAACTGGGATGGGGTGCGGTGGATTGGATTGGAAAACAGTGGGTGGACTGGAGTAGAGTATAGTGGATGGAGTTAGTGTATTGGACTAGGATGGACTGGTGTGGTGTGGTGTGGGTGGATTGGCCGGCAGTGAGGTGGACTTGAGTGGGTGGTTGGATTGGAGGGGGGGTGGATCAGGCTGGAGTGGGGTGGATTCAACTGAGGTAGGGTGGATTCACCTGGAGGGAGGTGGATTCAAGTGGGGTGGGTTTTTCTGGATTGGGGTGGATCTGACTGGAGTAGGGTCGATTTGACTGGAGTGGATTGGGGTGGGGTGGATTGGATTGAGGGGAGTCGAGGTGTATTGGAGTAGGGTAGACTTGGCTGGATTGGGGTGGTATGGGTTGGTGTGGGGTGGATTGGAATGAGCTGGATTGGGGGTCGACTGGATTGGAGTGGGTGTACTGGGGTGGATTGGAGAGGAGTGAATTGGGACGACTGGGGTGGATTAGACTGGGGTGAGAGACTGGATTGGTGTGGGACAGATTGTTTTGGATTGTAGTGGGGCAGATGGGAGTGGGGCAGATTGTTTTGGATGAATGTAGGGCAGATTGGAGTGAGGGAGACTGGAGTGGGGTTGATTATTGTGGATTAGGGTAGGGCAGATTGTTTTGGATTGCAGTGGGGCAGATTGTTTTGGATTGGGGACCAGCAGATTGCAGTAGGTCAGATTGTTTTGGGTTGGGGCAGATTGTTTTAGGGTTGAAGTGGGGCAGAATGTTTTAGATTGGAGTGGGGCAGATTGTTTTAGGGTTCGAGTGGGGCAGATTGTTTTGGATAGGAGTGGGGAAAACTGGAGTGGGGCAAACTGGAGTGCTGCAGATTAGATGGGGTGGGTTGGGAGGACATGGGTGGATTGGGGTGAGTGGAGTGGACTGGTGTGGGGTAAGGTGGGGTGGACTGGGGTGTACTGCACAATTACTTGTTAAAGCATCACTTCAGAAATTACACATAATAAAGAAACAATGTCACTTTGCGATATTTCGAACAAGATAATTGTCATCTTTTGCGAAGAGCGCCCACAAGCAAAAAAAGAAAAAAGAAAAAAAATGAGTGGCAAATGAGAAAAGACGACCTGGCAAAATAAAATAAAAAAGAGTTAGCTATTAAAAAGATAAAACTTTGCAATGATGTTTGTCCTGCGGGCATGTTTTTACTAGTCACAAGCCTTCTGTTTGCAGGGCACTAGAAGTTAAAGTACAAAATAGTACCTCAATCACGTTGGGAGCAGCAGACGGACACTGATTAAGCTGAATCAATCAGTGCTTGGTCCCAACTCCACAGAGAGGAATGGAAATTATGCTTGTCCTGCAGTGACGAATTACGAGGCTGTAAAGAAGAGTGCCATGCAAGCCAACAAATGGTAAGTGACAGGCAGACTTCAAGCCCTTTACTGTACACAACAGAGTTTCACATAGTCATGCACTCGCAGGCTCGACCCTAAAAAGTAGAATACCGACATATTATAGTGCATTAAATCAGACTCCAAACAGCACTATAGACAGGACATAAATTCACGGCACAAAGAATGCACCCTCACAGCCTGCACACTACTTAAACAAAACAAACACATAACCCACACCCCTCTCAACACCAACATGTGTAACCAATATTTTGCATGAGACTAACATTTAACATTAGTGAACAGTACACAGAAATAAAATACAGAATACACTCTGCTCCATTAAACCCCCAAAAAAAGACGATGTGCATGCAAAGCACACCACCATAACAGTGTCCACATTTCTACTTGCAAAAAAATGTATCCATAACTTAATCGAACGGAATACAGTCAACCAGTGTAAGCAGAGATGAAGAACATTAAATTGTAATAGACCGCCAATGCCAAGGAACACAATTAGAAAACCATTTACACTGCAAACATTGGCAGACTCACTCTAAATGCCAGTAGCAAATTTAAACTGCAAAAAACGAGTAAGCACTAACAACATTTCTTTCAAAAGAATTCGGCAGACATCACACAATAATGAATTCTTAGTCCTCCGTCCATGTCATGGACTTTACAGGGAACCATGTTATGGTCCTTCTTCTACTACCTCAATGCACTAGAAAGTAAGTACTTTTCTTAGTCTCCCGTTTGACATTGTTCATGTCTCACAGCAGCAGTCATTCCTCTTTGTAAGTAAATGCAAAACTTCAACACTAGTCAGAAGATATCCAAAGTCTGCAATACCACCAACTGACACTAACAGGTTCAGGCAGACACTACACGATGTAGCTGTTCCTCCTTTAGGACATACACTGTCACAGCTGTGTGCCTGTTTCTCTGTAAGACACATTCTAAGTACTCTTCCCTTGATGGAAAACGCAAACCTTTGCCATGTGACAGAAATCTCCTTAGGTTGTTGGGCAGCTCACCGATGTCTTGTGAGTCTTCCTGACACCATGCTCGGCTACCCAGTTTCACAATCTAGCCAACGGATAGAGGACATCATAATCAGACCACAAGCAGCACTGGCAGGCTTCAACATTTTAACAAATGCAGCACCAAGGTTGGGATTGCACAGTACCTAATACACAGGCATTCAAAACCTTTTCAAAGAGCCTAGCACCTGTGTGCCAGTCTACAGCATAGTTACCTGAGCCGTATCTATGCTGTTCCAACAATAATGACCTATTAGGTAACAGCTTGTTCTCAATACATGGAAAACCAAACAAACAACACAAAGAGCAGGCCTCTGAGTAATCATGGCAGGGCTTTGATAGAATATCTCCTAAGTAAAACTGCTGTCAGAACTTGCATATTAACTCATTCATCGACCTATATATTCCTCTCAACGATTTGTCTACAAGCTAAATAAATGTCACTCATGCCTTAAGTGTACATGTTCTGCGAGTGATGAAAGTTAGTACTATTCTGCCCTGCTGGATCTGCTCTGTATGGAATGGAAGTCGCCAGTTGCTGCTTTCTGTGAGCGAGGGAAGATTGCTTTTCTACTGTCATGCTGTACCAGTTTTGCGAGGAGGCAAAACTTACAATGCAACTGTACAATGTGTGCCTGCCTTGTGATAGGGAAGGCTTGCACTGATGCTGTCCTAGCTGTACATGTCCTTTGAAGGAGCAAAACTTGTAGTGTTTCCGCCCAAGGTGTACCTGCTGTATGAAGAAGGGCGTTTTCCAATGTTGTTGCCCAATCTTATGAAAAAAATTAAGGATACATTTGATATACTGAACACACTTGCATAAGTCATCCTATGAACCAGGGTCCTTCACAATATTTGATATGAGATACCTATTTTCCAGAGTAAGGCACCTGACTCCGTTTGGACAATATTTGAGTGCTGAAACACAGACTTAAAATAGAAGCGTGGGTCCAATGCTGGAGCCACCTGTTCTTAAAGCTGTGGTACAAAGACACCAGTCAAAACACTTTTAGCTCAACCGCACAGTTTTAAGGTAGGTCTACCAATTAAATAAAGCGAAAACGTAAATGTGGACATTACTTCACCTAAACAAGGCAACCCAGAACTCAGAGACTGAACAACTTCTGAAAATTAGTACTTTAGGATGCTTCCCAATGCTTAAAGTGGAAATCAACTAACAAAGCATACAATTCTAGGTAGGTAAGTAATAATCATTATATATGAGTACATGAATGTATGCCAATTTGGTTAAAGGTTTGGCTGTTTCTCCAAGAGTTCTGTTCTAATGTCTATTTAAGGAGCGCCTAAAACAGTCCTTTATTTCCTTTCACTACTACTGTGTTTGCTTTTACTGAATCTGCCCAGTATATATGGGAAAAAATGATGTTCCGCCTGCTACTACCACCTGACCTTTATGTTTTGTTTTGGGGAAGGCTGTGTTGCTGTTGGCCATGTTGTACTTTTGTTGTGTTGTGAAGCTTGGTACAAAACATCTTTCCACTTCCAAACAGAAACAGATTTGCACTGCCAATGCTAGTTTTAAATGCATGATGTGAATGAAAAAGTGAACTCTCACAAAGTATGCAAGCAGGGCTTTTAGTTTTGCATGTGAAATAAACAGTATTTGAAATGAATTAAAAGTCTCTGTAAAATTTGAAAAAGTGGCTCTGTGTTATCAATAACAACTTAGGATGATTATGGCATTTTAGCCAACATCGCTTTACGTTTTGAATTCATAATGAAAAACTGTTCAAAGAAAAACTATAAGCACGACAGTGCACCATGCTGTTAACTGAAAGAACCGTGATGGCTGATGGTATCATATGTCATAGTGCAACTTGGCAGATTTGTCAAAATGCAGCATAAAATGTAGTGTCTGGATTTCTGCCTTTATTTCTTGTAGGCAATCAAAGGCTAAAGAGAAAAGGGGAGTTGGGCAGTGACAGCATTTGAAATGCAAACATCTCAGTGCTAATGGGCTAACATTTCCATTCCTTGAAAAAGCAAACTACATGCTAAAACAAGCATTGGCAAAGCCAATAAGTCTTGCAAGAGCTATTGGTTTTGCCGATGTGTTTTATCCATGTTGTACACTAGAGTAGCTGCTGTTCAGCATGGCTTAAAGTTAGTGGCATGCAGGAGAGTGTCGTAGAGTGGAATGGCGAAAAGTGAAGTAGAGTGTTGTAGAGTGGAGTGGCAGAGAGTCTCGTATATTGGAGAGGCATAGTACGGAGTTGAGCAGAGTGGCATACACTGGAGTGCCATAGAGTTGAATGGACTGGTGTAGAGTGTATTTGCGTAGAGTGTTGCAAAGTATAGCGGCGTAGAGTGCAGTGGTATTGAGTGCAGTGGCAATTCATATAGTGGCGTATTTTACAGTGGTGCCTAGTACAATGGAGTGGTCAGATAAGAGTTGAGTGGCGTAGAGTGCAGTGGTGCAGAGTGGTGTGGCTTAGAGTTTAGCGATGCAGAAGGCAGTGGCGCAGAATAGAGTTGAGTGGCATAGAGTGCAGTGGGGTAAAGTGCAGAGTAGAGTCAAGTGGCATACAGTGAAGTCACAAAGTGGTGCAGAGTATAGTAGCATAAACTGCAGAGCACAGTACAGTGTCCCAGAGTGCAATGGCATAGAGTGGAGTAGAGTAGAGTGGTGTAGAGTTCAGTGGCTTAGAGTACAATGATGCAGAGTAGAGTCCAGTTTGGCAGAGCGCAGTCACAGGGTACAGTTGTCTAGAGTGATTTGGCATAGAGTGCAGTGGTTAAGAGTAAAGTGGCAAAGAGTGCAGTGGCATAGAGTAGATTGTTTCAGAGTAGAGTGAAGTGGTGTAGAGTGGAGAGGTGCAGGGTAGAGTGAAGTTGCATAGAGTGCCATACAGTGTAATGGAGTAGAGTAAAGTGGTGTAGAGTACAGTGGTGTAGAGTACAGGGGCATAACGTGCAGTAGTGAAGAGTAGATTAGAGTGGAATACAGTGGATTGGCGCAGGGGCATACAGTTGAGTGTTACACAGTATAGTGCATTGGCGTAGAGTGTACTGGAAGAGAGTTCAGTGGCGTAGAGTGCAGTGCTGCAGAGCGGCTGTAGGAAGCTGGCTGTCTATAAGGTACACTAAAAAAGTATACCGTGAAGAGAGTACAGTGAATCCCCAATTAGTTTGCAGAGGAAAAAGTAAATAGGACTAATGCTCTATTTTGTGGTAGTGTGGGCGAGTTAAGGGGTTTATCAGATGGTAGTGCTCAAAGATGCAATAAATGAGACAAACACTGAAAGAAGAAATCTGAGACCAATTTAGAACAAGCATTTGCAATGCAATGGGTCTCGCGTTTGCTCGAGTTAAGAGCTACTAGTGTTGCAAATTCCTAACTTTTCTTGCCATATAAATTGAAAATGAAAAAGTAAAACAGTTGGCATAAGCAAGCAGATTCAAAACGCCATGGCCGCCATGAGCGCGAAGGAGAGATACAAAAAGAAAAAGAAGATTGCTTGCAGTCAAACGTATCGGCAAACGCGCAATTATCCATGTAACAGGGTCGATGACCAAGGCAGTAACAAAACCTCCCCTAGGAGGGACAAAAGTAAAGCATTTACCAATTATAGAAAAGGATTTTTGAAAGGCAAGCCTATGAAAGGGTGATAGGGATGGGTGTCGGGTGGACATGGTTAAAAGCCAACAGATAGATTACAACAGGCCAGAGAGCTTGCACGCTCAAACTAAAAATAACAGTTCTAAACCCATGAACTTCATTATAAGGCAAGTATGCTTTCAAGCATAAATACGTGTTAGTGCAATTTCAGAGTTCTTCAATGTTAACCTATGGAGGAAAACAATGTTCAGCAAACACACAGGGTTAACAACGACTTACAAGGCTACTCTCAGACAATAAAGTTAAGTACTGGGCATTAATCAGAACCACACCAGCATGTCACTCCAGGTAACACTGGGCCGGCCAGGTGCAGGGATGCAGTAAAGCATTGGGTGCCCAATGGTTTCCAATGGAAATCGTTCCTCGTGAAAACAGGCTGCAGGTTCTGGCTAGTGAGCCAGTCAGGGATAACAAGCAGCTAGGTTACCAACGAGGGGTGCACGGGAAGGTTGGGGCACATTTGGTCCCTTCCTCCAGGGCCCTGGGGCAACAGAGGCAGGGATGTTCTTGGGCATCAGGTTTCTTCGCCCGGGATCTCTCGTGGTCAGGGTGTCCTGCGTGTTGAGGCTGCAGATGTCGTCGGGGTGTCTAGCAGAGGTGAAACTAGGGTGGATCCGAGCTCAGGGAAGTTGTTGGAACAGGTGACCCACCTCAGATTGGGCCAGAGGCGATGAGTGCAGTGGTTGCTGGAGGTGTCTGCTTTTCTCTCACCTCAAGGCTGTGGGAGAGTGGGCCTGCGTGCAGAGGCTGCAGGCAACTGGGGGGTGTCTAAGATGTGTGAGACCACAATGGACCGAGATCCTGGATGGCTGAAGAACCCTGCTGCCACCGGTGGTTGGGTTCACCTCAGATCGTGGACGTCAGATGCAGTGGTCACTTTGGGTGTTTGGTCTTTGCTGTCCTGGAGGCTGCAGAGTTCTTTCTTGAGACTTTGTTGCAGAATAGATCCACTGCTCACAGAAGTCTGTGGAAGGCAGGCAATCCATCTGAGTTTCTGGAGGCTCAGCTGCAAGACAAGTCATCTTTTTGGGCAGGGTCCACCAAGGTCAGCAAGCAGGCCAGTGGGGTTGGTGTCAAGTCAGCTTGTTCTTCTTTTCGTCTTCTGCAGTTGCGACTCCTCTATGTCCTTTTCTTTATAGGTCATCAGGATCTGACTTCTACGGTTCAGGGGTGCCACCTAAATACTCAATTTAAGGGGTGTTGCAGGGAGTGCCAGGTGGTAGCCAATGTGCACACGACCGATAGGGTGACTACACCCTTTCTATGACCTTTTCTGCTGGGAAGTGGGCATAACCCTAACCCTACTGGCCTAATTCCTTCCAAACAAAGAAGGAGGAATTTAAAAAGAGGTGTCTACTTCAGCTCATTCACTTTAGGGGTAGGACTGCCATGAAATGGGCACATCTCCTAATCTGCCTAATTGTCCCACCTGTTCTGCTGCCAAAGGTGTGGTCAGGATGGGGGAGGGGGTTAGACACCTCTGCCATTTGGAGATACTCGGGTCACATTTCAAAAGCGGCCAGGCCTTTGAAGCTTCCCTCCCTGGAATGTCTATCCTGCCTGGGTGAGGTGCTAACACCCCCCTCCCAGTGCAGGCTTTTGTCTCTGGCCCACTAGAGCGCTGGCTCCCACCTTGGGAGGGCCAGAGTCATGTCTAAGGTGGATGGACTGGTCATGACAAGTCAGTCAACACACTAGTAGCTGATAGGCTTTCAGGGGGCACCTCGAAGGTGCCCTCTGGGTACAGCTATTAATAAATCCATCATTGGAATCACTGAGGGTTTATTAATCTGAGATGTTTGATACCAAACATCCCTACATTCAGAGAAACTATCATGTAGCTGGGAAACTCATAGTGACCAGTGTCCAGCACATGCATTTAAAATGGGTTCCCTGTTCACTTACTATGTCTAAGACTCACCAGGGACATAGCACGGGGCATGTCTGCTCATGCAGATATGCCCTCACATGTGCCCTAATGCACCCTGTCTTATGGGTGACTTACACCTGACAGATACACTGGCAGGTGACCTGGTACACAGAGGTGTGTGATAGGTTATGTTTTCAATTTTACCTGCACCAACACACGCAGTCTGCAATGGCAGCACTATGTGGGTTTGGTGAGGGGTCCCTGGGGTGGCACAACTGGTGCTGCAGCCCTCAGGGACTTTCTTTAGCAACCCAGGCCCTAGGTACCAGGGGTACCATTTACTAGGAACTTACAGTGGGTGCTAAAGAGTGTGTCAATTGTGCAAAACAACTGTGCAGTGTGGGGAAAGAGCTCTGGCACTGGGTACCTGATTAGCAGGGACCCAGTGCACTAATAATCAAATTTATCTCAGGTACAAGGAAAAAATTGGAGGGTTAACCATGCCAAAAAGGATGCTTCCCTACAGTGGCATAGAGTACAGTGGCATAAAGTGGAGTTGTGCAGGATGCAATAAAGAAGACTACAGTGGTGTAGAGTGGCAAAGAGTACACTGGCGTAGAGTGGTACAGGGTAGAGAAGAGAGATATAGAGTGCAGTGGCATAGAATGGAGTGGTGCAGAGTGTACTGGCATGGAGTGGTGAAAAGTGGAGTGGTACAGAGTAGAGTGGAGTGGCGTAGAGTGGAGTATTCATGGTGTGATAGCACACTGCCTTTACAGACAACACATTTTCAAATGAAATGCTGATTACATTTGCACAGACATACAGTTTTACTAATAAAACTATACACTGCACAGACGAAAATGTGTGGAAATTGCATCATCTAGTTTAATGATTCACTTTCATCATATTAAAGTATCTGTTGCCAACAGACTTGAGAAATAACTAAAAATGTCTTTCATTCTTGCATTAATTCTGATATTTTCTGAAATACTGACAGTTCATTTAAACGTTGCTGTGTGCTAGAAAAAAACTCTTTCCTACCCCCAGTATCCAGCAAGCTTGTCACATAAATACTTTCATCTTAAAGCCAGAGAAAGAAAAGTAAACAAGGGCCCTTGGAAAACACTGTCTGACACTCCTTCAGTCTTTGAATGTGCTGAAAATGTGAGGAAATAAGAACAAGATTTAAATGCCTGTTAATATAAAGCAAGTTTGTGGAAGGCTATAGAAAACATGATTTAGGCAATGGGAGGGACAAACTGAACCTGGAGAGCCTAAAGCAAATTGAAAACCACAAAGCGTGAGCTGCAAACCACAAAGCCAATGGTAATCAATACATTTCTAGGTCAACTTTCTGAAAATCCCCAAGATGTCTTAAGCAAACCAGATAGCTGCGTTGTCTGGGAGGCTGTGACCTAAAAAGACACACGTGGGTAAATTAAAGAAGCGATTCACAATTACGCAGATTATCCCATAGGAGCTGCTGTCACTTCCCAAGATCCTACTCCTCTGTTACTCCCAATAGCCTCCAGGCTTCAACTGAAACCTCACACAATTATATATCGTATAAAATAAATACATCGTATAACTGCACAGCATACTAAACAAGATAAAGCAGCTATGCTTTCCATCCCGACTTCCCTGCCTCGGTTTTGCAAATCCCATCCTATGTGAAACGCCTCACAATCCATTTAACGATAAAGGTATCGGCCCTAGAACCACACTATATACTGAATGCGGCGTCTCGGACTGGTGCTAGAGATAATGGCGCAGAGACGCCTCCGAGTAGGACTGCTGTAGGATTTGCTGAAACAGATAACGCTACACCCAACACGCACCATAACCTCGGAACTAAGAAAAGGAGCCCCTACGCACATCTAACCACATCCGAACTCTTGATATTACTGCAGTCACCCATTGGATGCTACTCAACAAACACCCGGCAACGAGCACAACTCACGGGTGATGCTTCTACCAACCCGGTGTCCTAAGAACACTTCACCCATTACTTGGGTGCTGGTCCTTTAATGTGTGCCCTGTACAATACTACCTAAGGTACCTGTCCGCTACTTACACACAAGCCGTCCGCAAAGTCCCGTTGTCCGTTATTGATCTTTTCACTAGTAATTGATTAGTTCAGTACTTCCGGGTCGTATCACGGCCAATCCCATGGCTGAAAATATTCTGGGAGTGGGAGGGACTAGAAATGTAGACCATAACCTAGGATTGGAGCATTGTCGGGACCTTAACCAATCCTAATGCGAAGGCGAAATTCCGACGTGCTTTATTAGCTGTGCCTCTGAGATGCAGAGACAGTATCTGACCCGTTGAAATTTAGTTGGATGGTGAGCTTCAGAACGGACGTGAGCGTGACTAAGCTGGGTGATGTCCTAAAACGAGTCAACCACGGATCCTACAGCACACTTTTAACTGTGCGACGAGCACTGGTCTCGGCCGGGATAGGCCGTGATGCCGCCACCTCCATAAGAAAGGTTGTGTAAGGTGGTGCGGCGCTTAACAGCAGCATCCTTGCCAACCTTCTTAGTGGGCCGGGAAGTTATTTCACAGGTTGAAATTAGACTCAGTTTCGCCCAGCAACCTAGTCGCAGGTTGACATTAAAATCTTAATCGGCCAGCATCATTTTTGCAGCATTTTATATAAAGCATATTCTTTCGACTGTATATTAAATAATGGAACCCGTCCCTCCGCAGTGCTTAATTTGTGCTTGTTGTTTCCGGTGCGGAGCATCGGCACTTATTTTTTAGGGACGGGGTTTATTGTTCTGCCTCAACCATTTGCTGCGAGCGAAAGAGACATATGGGAAAGACGAAGGAAGGGAAAAACGAAAAAGCGCCATAAAGGGAGAATGCTGAAAGAATGAGCTGAAGGGGCAGGGAGTGGCTTTATTTGGATTGAAGAGACCCGAGATGGTTCAAGGATTACGCCGCCTCAGTATTTCAGGTTCACACATTTAATTGCAGCAGCCGCGCGTTTAAGAGGAGGGCTTTGGGCACAGCACCTTTTTATTTACAAATTAAGCACGGTCCCTCCGTCATTAGTTATGTTCATCGTAATGAATGGAGCACTCCTTTACACTACCAGTATGTAATACTTGCTGAATAGGAAAATCAAATTGGCTCACAAATACTTTTGATGTTCTTCAAACACTCCACATTTACCTACACAAGGTCCATGGGGTTTCGCCTGCTCTGACAACAAAACTTGGGCCCACAGTGCCACCCTTCCAATACAGTCATATGGATTTCTACATTAATATGTACCTAACCTTTTTCTCATGAAGATTAGTTTGGCTCACCAATATTCACATTATTCCTATGAAAGGGACGGTACAGTTAATGAATAAGTACTCACTATTACCCTAAATGAAAAGCAAATTAGCTTACAATTATTTATTTTGTTTTTTTAAACACCCACATCCCTCCTTCAAGTTCAATGTGAATTTATCCAGAGCCAAGCAACATTCCCACCAAAACATAGGCCATCTGTGCCACCCTCCAGCCAATGTATTCCTCAGAAGGTATAGATGAATAAGTAACCATCCTTTCTCTCATGAAAATCAACTTGGCTCACCAATATTCATATTGAGCCTAACAAAAGAGGTGTCCTTCTACACTACCATTATGTAAAGTATCTGAATCGAGCAAAATATGTCATAACACTGTCACCAAAACGGCTCACCCCCATTTAAATGCTTTCCAGTGCAGTTACCTTCGCATAAGTAATCATAGGAAAATCACATTTGCTCACAAATATATATGTTGTTTTTCAAGCACATCTCATTCACCTGCAAGGCCCATGAGGTTCTAGCTTGAGCCAAGCAATGTTTTCACTAAAACGTGTCCAATGTGCCACCCTCCATATCCATTCTCATGGACATATGTGTGAGTAAATAACCTATCTTTCCTTTATAATAATCAGCTTGGCTCACTTGTTTGGTCTATTTTTAATAATTGATGTGTCCCTCTACACTTCATTTGTGCAACTTTCCAGATCCAAGCAAGACTTTTCTTGGCATCTGAAAATGTCACCCTCCGGTTACTGAATTGTATGTACCTCTGTACAAATAAATAACATTCCCCTTCCGTTCTGAATATCCTCTTGGTTCATTAAAGTGTAAATTGTTAGTTTTAAAAGTGGCATCGTTCTACACTTCTGATATGCAGTTTGCCTGAAACCCTCTAACCACTGTATTCCTAATCTTTTTACGTATGAATATTCTTTCCTTTATGAAGATCAACTTGGCTATAAAGTTACTCAGAAATCATACTTCCTTTTACACTACATCTGTGTAGTCTGACCCTAGCAGGATTTGTCACATAACCTGGCCCCCATGAATGACATGTAATTCATTGTATTTTCATGCATGAATGTCCAAATAAATAACTATGATATGTCTACATAAATCAGATGTAGTTCAGTTCTTATGTTGTTCATGCACATCACACCCAACATGACCCATATGGATTTAGCCACAGCCGAGCAATATAACACCTAATCATATTGC
The DNA here is from genome assembly GCF_031143425.1 of Pleurodeles waltl. Lineage (NCBI taxonomy): Eukaryota > Metazoa > Chordata > Amphibia > Caudata > Salamandridae > Pleurodeles > Pleurodeles waltl. The sequence goes on from NC_090445.1 coordinate 251,664,871, forward strand.
GTGATTTGCCAAACTCAAGTTCATGCACCCAAGCTATATCTGAATCCTAACCATCATTTTCGTGAAGAAGATTAACTTGGCTCATAAACAGAACACCTGTCTGCGCTACCTGTGGGCAATGAGTCCGAGCCAAGCAGACATGTCACGAAATACGGCACCAAATCTTTGACACTTGATCGCCTGCATTTCAATGTTGTTTTGCTTCAATAAGTAATAATACTTTCCCAATGTGATCGTTACGTTGGCTGTGAGACTGAACACCCCTGTAGCCATGTCAGAATCTTCTAATGACACCTGAACAAGTTAATGCCCCAAATCCAAGACTGCACACCTGTTTTTTTTTTTTTTAGAGAAAATTAGTTGCCTGACCAACCCGATACATTCTATGCTTTGTGTTGCTCAACTAAATAGAACCTAGAAGCACAAAGTGAAAACAACACTTCGAAATGGATGTCGTGGAGATGTGGCACATTGAGATACAAAATACGGATTGTCCTGATTGATTCCCCTCAGATGTTTGGTATTACAGGGAGTGCAGAATTATTAGGCAAGTTGTATTTTTGAGGATTAATTTTATTATTGAACAACAACCATGTTCTCAATGAACCCAAAAAACTCATTAATATCAAAGCTGAATATTTTTGGAAGTAGTTTTTAGTTTGTTTTTAGTTTTAGCTATTTTAGGGGGATATCTGTGTGTGCAGGTGACTATTACTGTGCATAATTATTAGGCAACTTAACAAAAAAAAAAAAATACCCATTTCAATGATTTATTATTACCAGTGAAACCAATATAACATCTCAACATTCACAAATATACATTTCTGACATTCAAAAACAAAACAAAAACAAATCAGTGACCAATATAGCCACCTTTCTTTGCAAGGACACTCAAAAGCCTGCCATCCATGGATTCTGTCAGTGTTTTGATCTGTTCACCATCAACATTGCGTGCAGCAGCAACCACAGCCTCCCAGACACTGTTCAGAGAGGTGTACTGTTTTCCCTCCTTGTAAATCTCACATTTGATGATGGACCACAGGTTCTCAATGGGGTTCAGATCAGGTGAACAAGGAGGCCATGTCATTAGATTTCCTTCTTTTATACCCTTTCTTGCCAGCCACGCTGTGGAGTACTTGGACGCGTGTGATGGAGCATTGTCCTGCATGAAAATCATGTTTTTCTTGAAGGATGCAGACTTCTTCCTGTACCACTGCTTGAAGAAGGTGTCTTCCAGGAACTGGCAGTAGGACTGGGAGTTGAGCTTGACTCCATCCTCAATCCGAAAAGGCCCCACAAGCTCATCTTTGATGATACCAGCCCAAACCAGTACTCCACCTCCACCTTGCTGGCGTCTGAGTCGGACTGGAGCTCTCTGCCCTTTACCAATCCAGCCACGGGCCCATCCATCTGGCCCATCAAGACTCACTCTCATTTCATCAGTCCATAAAACCTTAGAAAAATCAGTCTTGAGATATTTCTTGGCCCAGTCTTGACGTTTCAGCTTGTGTGTCCTGTTCAGTGGTGGTCGTCTTTCAGCCTTTCTTACCTTGGCCATGTCTCTGAGTATTGCACACCTTGTGCTTTTGGGCACTCCAGTGATGTTGCAGCTCTGAAATATGGCCAAACTGGTGGCAAGTGGCATCGTGGCAGCTGCACGCTTGACTTTTCTCAGTTCATGGGCAGTTATTTTGCGCCTTGGTTTTTCCACACGCTTCTTGCGACCCTGTTGACTATTTTGAATGAAACGCTTGATTGTTCGATGATCACGCTTCAGAAGCTTTGCAATTTTAAGAGTGCTGCATCCCTCTGCAAGATATCTCACTATTTTTGACTTTTCGGAGCCTGTCAAGTCCTTCTTTTGACCCATTTTGCCAAAGGAAAGGAAGTTGCCTAATAATTATGCACACCTGATATAGGGTGTTGATGTCATTAGACCACACCCCTTCTCATTACAGAGATGCACATCACCTAATATGCTTAATTGGTAGTAGGCTTTCGAGCCTATACAGCTTGGAGTAAGACAACATGCATAAAGAGGATGATGTGGTCAAAATACTAATTTGCCTAATAATTCTGCACTCCCTGTAATTTCAAACTCGACTGACCAGGATAAAATCTGCTACTGCAGCATACTCAGTTTCCACCTTTCACTTACAGAATTTCTACTTACATGTGTTTAGAATGGCAAGACCTAGAGCCAGAATAGTTGTCTCCCTTAAGGGTTAAAGGCTATACCCCAAGCTAAGAGGAAGAATATCTTTGCTTCTGAGCCTTACTGAAGAATGGGCTAGACTGCCTTAAGAACTGAAAACCTTCCTTGTTGAGCCAGAGCATGAAATCCAATTAAGCCTCTACTGTTGTGAAACACTTAGTGCTGCCACATCAAACTGAGGACAAAGCTACTACAACACCGACTAGTCCGACTAAAAGAAGCTCATTTTAGGGAGTGTATACCAACAATTTTTGTAGGCATGCATCTGCATTAGTGGTGTGGCACCTTTGCCGTGGTGGTTCTTCACCCCTTGAGTCCAATAACCTGAAGGATGGTAGTCCCATCAACGGGAACCCTGACAGGCATGAGGCTGGTGTGTATCCCTGTTATGGCAGATAGTCCCATCAAAGAGAACCCTGACAGTAATGAGGCTGGTGTGTATCCCTGTCATGGCAGCCAGGAGTGGTGGTCCACAATCTATAAGTCCTTGCACCCTGTCTGCGCTCAAAAGCTCACACCCAATGGCCAACTGCACATGAGGCCCTTGTGGCACCTGAGAGTGGTGGTCCATCATTACTGTGAGCCACCACATAATGACCACAGCCATATCCTACAGCCAGGATATCAGGCATGTAAGGCTCTCACCTGGGCCCCTGCAGTACTGTCTGGCAGCTATTGCAATTTCCCCACCTTTTACAACAGAACACAAATGCTTTTATAAGAGACTCTGTTGACAGGAAGAGACACATATAACCGATGCCCTTGAAACAGGTACTGTACTTGAACATGAGGCTAATTACAAATCTACCTTGTATTCATTTTTTTCTACATGCAGCCCACCTGTTGAACAGAGTAGTCCAACACATATGTTGTGATTGCACAGAAGTCAAATAAGTCTATTGTTATGTTATTAAAAACATTTACAATTTTAGAAAAAGTAATAAAAGGGAATTAGGCACCCAATAGTACCAGTGAAATATCAACTGTATACTCCAGTTAAAAAAAAATGAACAGCTCACAGTAGGGTCCAGATTTATAGTAGAGAAGAAGAAAATGAATTCATCACAACACCACTGCTCAAGACACAAAGGTAACTCATAGTACAGGTTGAAAACAAAACTGTAGGAAGTTGGCTCTGTATATACTATTTCAAAGTAAGAAATAGTGTGCACAGAGTCCAAGGGTTCCCCTTAGAGGTAAGATAGTGGCAAAAGTAGATCATTCTAATGCTCTATTTTGTGGTAGTGTGGTCGAGCAGTAGGCTTATCAGAGGGTAGTGTTAAGCATTTGTTGTACACACACAGGCAATAAATGAGGAACACACACTCAAAGACTTACTCCAGGCCAATAGGTTTTTATATTGAAAAATATATTTTCTTAGTTTATTTTAAGAACCACAGGTTTAAGATTTACATTAAACACTTTAAATGTAAGGTTACTTAGATACTTTAGAAACTTTGAATGAAAACAATATCATGTACAGTCTTTGTAAAAATGGCAATCAGCTATTTTCAAAGTGGACACAGTGCAAAAATCAACAGTTCCTGGGGGAGCTAAGTAAAGGTTAGATTAGGAGGTAAGTAAAACACTTACAAGTCTCAGTCCTGGGGCATAGGCAGCCCACCGTTAGGGGTTCAAGGCAACCCCAAAGTTACCACACCAGCAGCTCAGTGCCAGTCAGGTGCAGAGGTCAAAGAGGTGCCAAAAACACATAGGCGCCTATGGAGAACAGGGGTGCTCCAGTTCCAGTCTGCCAGCAGGTAAGTACCTGGGTCCTCGGGGGGCAGACCAGGGGGGTTTTGTAGAGCACTGGGGGGACATAAGTAGGCACACAAAACACACCCTCAGCGGCACAGGGGCGACCGGGTGCAGTGTGCAAAGCAGGCATCGGGATTTGTGTAGGTTTCAATGGAGGGACCCGGGGGTCACTCTAGTGGTGCAGGCAGGCACATGGGGGCTTCTCGGGACAGCCACCACCTGGGCAAGGTACAGGGTCGCCTGGGGGTCACCCCTGCGTCGAAGTTCAGTTCCTTCAGGTCCTCGGGGCTGCGGGTGCAGTGTTGGTTCCAGGCGTCGGGTCCCTTGTTACAGGCAGTCGCGGTCAGGCGGATTCTCTCTGCAGGTGTCGCTGTGGGGGCACAGGGGGGTAGTCTCTGGTTACTCACGGGCTTGCAGTCACCGGGGAGTCCTCCCTGAGGTGTTGGTTTTTTGCAAGTGGAGCCGGGCGCATCGGGTGCAGAGTGTAGAGTCTCACGCTTCCGGCGGGAAATGTGAAGTCCTTGGAAGTTGCTTCTTTGTTGCAAAGAAGTAGCTAGTTTTGAACAGGGCTGCTGTTCACAGGAGTTTCTTGGTCCTGTAGTCCAGGGCAGTCCTCTGAGGCTTCAGAGGTCGCTGGTCCCTGTCGGATGCGTCGCTGGAGCAGGTTTTCGAAGTTGGAGACAGGCCGGTAGGGCTGGGGCCAAAGCAGTTGTCGTCTTCCTCCTTCTCTGCAGGCTTGTAGGTCAGCAATCCTTCTTCTTTCTTCAGGTTGCAGGAATCTGATTATCTGGGGAGCCCCTAAATACTGAATTTAGGGGTGTGTTTAGGTCTGGGAGGGCAGTAGCCAATGGCTACTGGCGCTGAGGGTGGCTACACCCTCTTTGTGCCTCCTCCCTGTGGGTAGGGGGCACATCCCTAATCCTATTGGGGGAATCCTCCAAACTAAAGATGGAGGATTTCTCAAGGCAGGGGTCACCTCAGCTCATGACACCTTAGGGGCTGTCCTGACTGGTGGGTGACTCCTCCTTGTTCTTCTCATTATCTCCTCCAGCCTTGCCGCCAAAAGTGGGGGCAGTGGCCGGAGGGGCGGGCATCCATTAGCTGGGATGCCTTGGGGCGCTGTAACAAAAGGGGTGAGCCTTTGAGGCTCACTGCCAGGTGTTACAGTTCCTGCAGGGGGAGGTGAGAAGCACCTACACCCAGTACAGGCTTTGTTCCTGGCCACAGAGTGACACATGCACTCTCCCCATGTGGCCAGCAACATGTCTGGTGTGTGGTAGGCTGGCAGAAACTGGTCAGCCTACACTAGAAGTCGGGTATGTATTCAGGGGGCATCTCTAAGATGCCCTCTGGGTGTATGTTACAATACATTGCACACTGGCATCAGTGTGCATTTATTGTGCTGAGAAGTTTGATCCCAGTTTTCAGTGTAGCCATTATGGAACTGTAGAGTTCGTGTTTGACAGACTCCCAGACCATATACTCTTATGGCTACCCTGCACTTACAATGTCTAAGGTTTTGCTTAGACACTGTAGGGGCATAGTGCTCATGCACATATTCCCTCACCTGTGGTATAGTGCACCCTGCCTTAGGGCTGTAAGGCCTGCTAGAGGGGTGACTTACCTATGCCACAGGCAGTGTGAGGTTGGCATGGCACTCTGAGGGGAGTGCCATGTCGACTTAGTCATTTTCTCCCCACCAGCACACACAAGCTGTAAAGCAGTGTGCATGTGCTGAGTGAGGGGTTTCTAGGGTGGCATAAGACATGCTGCAGCCCTTAGAGACCTTCCCTGGCATCCGGGCCCTTGGTACCAGGGGTACCAGTTACAAGGGACTTACCTGAGTGCCAGGGTTGTGCCAATTGTGGAGACAAAGGTACAGTTTAGGGAAAGAACACTGGTGCTGGGGCCTGGTTAGCAGGGTCCCAGCACACTTTCAAATCATAACTTAGCATCAGCAAAGGCAAAAAGTTAGGGAGTAACCATGCCAAGGAGGCATTTCCTTATAAAAACCAATCGGGTTTTATCGTTGTAACAAATGTCTCAATCTGGTGTTTTAAGAAGTTTTAATAAAGTTAGCATCTGTAAGTCACATATTAATACTTGCTGCGGTTATAAGGAATGGGCACCAGAGATGTTTACAATATGAACAAAGTATACCGGACAGCAACAATTTAGATTATCCGTTACCTCTTTCTTCTAGCCATATAGTGTACCACAGTATCATGGGAAATCTAAATTCTACTACATCATATGGAAATTCTTTTTTGGTGCCATAAGAAGCCTCACGTGGGTGTTTAACCAAGAGAAGCTGGATTTCTCAAAGCTGGCCTGATGTAGGTATAAAGGTACGTAATGTAAAATCGCCCGTATCTTTGTCCCAATGTCCATCAATTTCCCTTCAAGGAAGGCTAGGTTAACATTCTCCTTTAGATCTTTTTTTAAATTGTAAGGGCAATTGTAGCCCTTTGGCATCCTTCTGTTCCACCAGGGGGTGTGCAGGTTATGACCTTGCAGAGCCAGGACCATGTTTAATTTAACCTCTCCACAAACATTTTTCGCTAATTAAAACAAACTCCCAGTGGAGTTTTTTTTGTCTGACTTAAAAGCAAATTACCCCGATGGGTAGGACCTTACCCTTCCTTTCAGGGCTAATTAGCATTTTGCCTACCCATTACTATCACATCTCACCATGCCACAGTCGTCCTGCCCTCAACAGGGCAGGTTGACCACCAGAGTGACCATGCAATTCTGTGGCAGTTTGGCAGATGGGTTAGGGTTGACTGCAAATGAAGTCAAGAATGGTTCCACTGATGCTAACCCAGACATTTCTTTGACGGTAAATAGAGCTGGGGAATTACAGGTTTGACGGGATAGGAGGACCACCAGTTTATGCTCCTTAAAAGCCTACTTAAATCCATAAGTATTTTAGACCTGCAAACCAAGACACATAAATAGTCAAATCTATTAATGAGTTTAATAACTAACAAGGCCATTGGTTAGAACCACGTGAATTGTCATTATAAAATAATCTACCTTGTACTAGGGACACTGTACATTCAAGGCCATATTGTCAAAAGTTAATTTACCTTTATATGCTTGTCAGGAATCCACAAATGGTTTCCTAGCAGGCAGAAATCCATTTACTAGTGCAGATTCCTCCACTTTGAAATCTGCAATAATAAATTGCTTTCGAGGTGTGTTGAATTGGGCAGTCCGTTGTCTGCCTTGGACGTTTTGGCACAGCCACAAGCATTATATTGTTGGAATTCCCAAACTCCGATCTGACCCTTTCCCCCTAAATGCTGGAGTAACTCCCCTTCCAGCATGCAAAGGAGAACATCCCAAACTTGATTAGTATTTAGAGGAAGGGCCTTTTCCACAGGGAAAGTTGTTTTCCCTGTGGAGGAAATAAAGTGCATATGCACATGAAGCTTCTATTGCTCCTGTGCAGAGTTATCTGCTATGAAGAAGCCTGAATAGGGGAAGAGGCGCTGTGGGAAAAGTCATATGAAGTATACAAAAAAGTGATGGGTAGAATGATTGAATTAATGTCCGGCACTCAGGGCCACATTCCACTCCATCAGTGTTTTGCACAGCGACTGAAAATCAAGACAAACTGATCTTAGGTTGCATGTAAATGGTTCAGGGAGGACTTGGCCTGGCAGTTCAGGCTGTACTATTCCTATTGTAGCAGAGTCAGGACTGATTTGCATAAGGCTGGGTCCAAACTGAGATGGCATGATGTGCAAAATAACGATGGACTGGAATGCGCCACAAGTAATTACCAGTGGCTGAGATTAATACAAGCATTCCACCACCCATCACTTTTTTGTATACTTTAGTGCAGCATCCTAAGTGCAACAGGTATGCCCAAACGTGGGACCCATGCCCAGACATGGGTATTGTGCCACTGATACCAAGCTACACCTGACTGACGAGCCTAAACAGGGAAAAACCGTATTGCTTGTGTTCTGCTTCAGGAGGGCCTGGCCTGGTAGCTTAGGCTGGACTGTCCCTATTGGAGAAGGGTCAAGACTGATTTGCATATGGCTGGGTCCAAACCGATGTGGCACAGTTTGCAAAATAACAGTGGACTGGGATGTGGTCCAAGTAATTGCCAGTGACTGAGATTAATTCTACCCATCACTTTATCCTATACGTCAGTGGGAAAAGTCACAACATTACCAGAAGTATGCCTGGAAACCTGTGCCTGGTGCAACTTTCCAAGGAGTACTTTGGGAATGTCCTCCACCTGCCAGTGGTTGGCAGGATATAGCACTTGACCCCAGTGCATCAACACTCACCTGCCTAGGCAGCAGGCACAAACTGTGCCAGAATGCCGGTCCTGAGCGCTGAAAACGTGCCAGTGGAGAGGTGCAAGATGCCTAACCATTTAATTAATTCATGAGACGATTGTCTGTAGAATCCTAAGCAGTGAGAACACACTTCGTAGTCTCTGCTGGGTTTCTTGCCTGGAATTTTCGAGCCATACAGTTTCTCTATCTTCCCTTGTTGCTCCAGTAGCCTTCCATTTACGAAGTCTTGCCACCCGTAGTTGTTCCTAAATGTTAGAACACTGTCTGTAATGGAGCCAGGATCAACCACAGAGAGTTACGTGGCAGGACCTCTCAGGCTTTGTTCTAGAATGCACTGCAGTTTAGAAGGTCTTTTGTCTTTAATGGGGAACTAGCACCCTTTTGTGCCTAAACCAAAATCCTCAACCAGAGCCCCCACTGAGGACCTCTGCATGTGGACTGCTTTTCCAAGCTCCCCTGTTGGACCAGGGAAAGAGCCCCAGGCTAGGTCTGTGCCTTGGGTTCAGTGCTGGTTGAATGGTGTTTTCTAGGAAGGAACTTGCCAAGAACGTCCTAACCATGGCCACTGCCTCGGCCTGTGTCCCAACATGCAAGAGGGGAGTCAGACCCTGTTCATGGTTGCAGCTGGGAGGCAGTAAAGGACAGCCGTGCCCCATTAACAATTCTTCTTCAGGTTCAGCTACAAAAATATCTGTTGGACTTTTACTTGCTCTAGTAAAATTTGAACCTTGGCCATTGCCAACCTCAGTGAGGCTGAGCCATGAACATCAAGTGAATCATCCAATCTCAGGTACAGATGGGCGGTATCTACAAAGAGCATGAATTCAATTCCTTGGCTCCCCTACTGGAAATTAGATGTCGTAAAGGGGCATTGTCAGGGCACTCTCATGAGGTGCGGGGTTGGCACACGTTTTTTTTAAAAATTTGTTTTGTCCCTCCCCGACTGGGGACAAACTCCTCCTGGTGACTTAAGTTTGCCAGTTCCCAATACCTTCTGGGCACTGACAATCTACTGAATAAGGCAGCCCAGTACTGACATCAATACAGCCTCATTGATATGCTTGTGAAGTCATGAATGACGGCATACACATATTTGAAGGGCCTGGAGGGACACCCTACCATCGAGCCGGTAGGTAGGGCTCCATGATGGGCATAGCACAGCTTTTACTGCCCTATCTCTTCTCTAGCCAAACCCACCAGCTTGATCCGCTTTTTTCTGTGGGTTATAGAAAGGTAAAAGAGAAGGCAAGAGGAAAAAAACAAGTTCCAATCCTCCTCTCCCTCTCTGTAGCATGACCTCTTCCGCCCGGGATCTTACCTGATGCTCCGGTGAGGGATCCTTCAGTGGGGTCTCTGTTGTGACAACGGGAACAAAAAGAGAAGGGCAATGAGGGAAAGACCAATCCTAAATTAGTTTTTTTCTTACCTATTTTTTTTGTTTTGGACGCCTGTTTTTTTTTTTTTCTATCTGGATGTTATTTCGTTTTCACCTGCATGGGGAATGCTAGGGACACTACCCACATGGTGCTGCACAGCTGGTGTCCGGTAGAGGCAAAACTCCTGTTTTGGCCATTATACTTACCACGGATACTCTCTCTTTTTCCTGAGAACCTCCGGCAGCAGTCATTGCTCTGAAAATTCCACACCTGTAAGAAACAGAAGAAAGAAGAGAAGATTGCAACCTCATTCAATGAAAACCCTCCCAGACTTCAGACCCTATCCCAAACTGTGGAGACAATCAATCAGTACAACCCTGGCCGTATCTGTTTTTTGAAGCACAGAGGTCAATAAAAAACAGCCACAATTTCTCAACACATAAAGCCTCAGAAGTTTTATTTCCAACCCCGTCTCCCACACTCTCATTAACCCACCCATTTCACCAACAGAAGAGTGTAACCAAGAGGTGGGAATTAGAAAGGGGTGGATTAGGATTGTTCCTAATCCCTCTCTTCCAGTTCCTGATGCCTCTATCCCAGTCCCTTTTTTAAAACTCTTTTTATTGCAGTTTGTTGGTTAATAAACAACAAACAAGAACAGGCACAAGGGCATCTGGGATTGCCACTTTGTAATACAGTGTTAAAACCAAGCCCTATGGATACAAGTCAACTAGGTGACACCTCAGGTTCCTGAAACATACCAGCTTTGATATCATGACAGTGCATCAAGAAAGTGTTCCATCCATTTGCCTGATTTGTTTCTGTGTATCTTGGAGAACCGTGGTTTCTGCTAGTGCCCATGGTCCATACTGAATAGCCATTCTGCCAGTGTGGGGGCTACCGGTGAGCTCCAGTGTCTCTTTTTGTAACTAGGCAACCAATATCATACAGTATCTTGTCTCAGTTTGTTCCATACCACCCTCGGTGTAGTCCCAGTATCGCCCTGCAAGGTTCATGTTCCATAGGGTAGCTTAGAATACTGTGGGAGGGATTCTAGTCCAGTATTTACAAATCATTGGGCAGTCCCAAGTTATATGTAGCAGGGTTCCTGTCGTCGTGCGATAGCAAGTACACTCAGCGATCAGGGATTTATTGATTTTGTGTAATTTCTCACCATATTTTTGTACTTCTCTGAATTGTACCAGGTGTAGCCTAGAGGAGTTGGTCTGTGTCCTTGATGCCATTTTGGCATCTCGCCAGTCGTCTAAGTCTCCCACGTGGGCCACCCATTGCTCCCTGATGTTCTAAGCAGGTCTAGGGAGTTTATCAACAGTATTCTGTATAGCTTGGAGATCCCTTTCTTATCCTTTATTCTGAGTGTCAAGTGGGCCTTGAGTGAGTTGTGGTCCGGGATGGGGTTGACGGCTTTCCTATGTTTCACCGGGCTAGGTCTTAGTTAGAGGAACCTGAAAAAGTGCAATCTATAAAGGTCAAAATAAGCCACAAGCCCCAAATTTATATGTGATGCGGCCCAGATGTCCCCCAATGTCTTTATGTCTATTTTGCCCAATGCCCTGAACCCAGAGAGTCATGGGATTGAGGGTAGCTAGTCAGCCACCCATAAGGAAGTTGTCTGCGTGGGGGCACCTAATCCACTTAATGTTTCAGGACCTTCAGCCAGCACTAAGTTGTCAATCTTGTGGTGGGGGAAGATCCACCAGTGTTTTGGCTCCCTATAGGAGTGCTAGCACCCCATATTTATTTTTACTTCCTGAGCTCTAGTCGGATGGTGAGCTAGTCCATGTGAAACCAGTTATTGATAGGGAGCATGTGGGCTGCCCAGTAGGACAGTTGTATGCCTGGCATTCCCAGACCCCCATCCCATGGCGACTGCACCACTTTAGAGAAGGAAACACATGGGGCCGCTCTCCCACACGTAAACTGTAAAAGAACTTTGCACTTGTATAGCGCACTACTCACCCGTTAGGGTCTCAAGGCGCTGTACTCATACCGCTGTGGAACCCCTCCTGGCTTTTCCCTGTGAGGCACCCACTCCTGGACAGCCCCAGGGTGAAGCCAGGCATCCAAGCGCTGTGAGGGCCTTTGTGGAGATTAAGCAAGTTTTGCCCAGAGTTACAGAGTGGGACCCATTAATTAGATGAGGCACCGAGGCGAGAATTATCTGGTCCAATGGAATTGAGCCCTGGTCCTGGGCCAGATCTCTGCATCAGGGTCTGCCGCTCTAACCATTGTGCCACACTTCTCTAGGTGGAGAGAGTGGCTCAGAGTCCACTGAAGAAGGCACGAGGCAGTAGGTATGGGTAGTTTTGTAGTATATAAAGCAGTTGTGGGAGGGAGATCATTTTTTTGCAGGGCCACTCGTCCCATGATCGAAAGTGGGAGTCTACCCCAGGCTGAAAGTTGTTTATTCAGCAGCCATTTTACATTTAGCTCCCAACAGTGATCTGGTCTCTACAACACAAGTATTTAAAGGCGCCGTGTGATTGTCAGAGGATTGGCTCCTTGGGAGGACCACCTTGTTGGTCGCCCCCACCAATGTAAGAATAGATTTATGCCAATTGACTGCGAGTACTGAGGCCTTTCCTTAGACACTCAATAGCTGGATGATCAGGAGGACTGATAACTGCAAACGTTCCAGGTAGAGAAGTACGTTGTCTGTATAGAGAGAAATATGAACCTTCTCCATCCACCCCAGTATATCCCATACCTGGGCATCTATAAGACTCAAAGCTGCAAGTGTTTCAATCATTAGGGCGAATAGGAATGGGGATAGTGCGCAACCCTGTTTCATTCCCTGTTCGATTGGGAAGGAGTAGGAGAGAAGGCCATTGATATGGATTCAGTCCTAGGGGGAGCAGTAAAGGAGCTGTATGTATGCTAGGAACCTTGGGCCAAAGTTCTTTCATGTAGCACTCGAAATAGGAAGGGCCAAGACACCGAGTTGAACACCTTTGTGAAGTCTAAGGCTAATAACACTGCCAGTCTAGGAGACTGGTGGAGGAGGTCAAAGACCAAATGTAGACTTCTGATCCATAATCTGGTGCCACGTGTTGGCCTAAAACCATTCTTTCCAGGTGGACCAGAGTAGAGATGACCCCAGACAGCCTACAAGCCAGTACTCTAGTCAGTATTTTCACCTCTGTATTGATAAGAGAAATAGGATGGTAAGAGGAGCTGTCCCTGGTTTTGGGATAACCATCACTGTTGTCTCCCAAAGGCCCCTTGGACAGTTAACTGTTTGAAGTGATCAGTTGCAGAGTGCTGATAGTGGGTTAACTATTAAGCTGGCAAAGCGCTTATAAAATGTGGACCAGGGGTTTTCCCTGAGGGCGTTGGATTGATGACTGCATATATTTCTGTGTCAAATATTGGTAGGTCTAGGGCATCTCTTTCTTCTGGTTATAGCATTGCAACTGGGATATCATTTATTTATAATGTTGTTGTACTCCGCTGCAAAAATAGGGGACGCTTTGTACAGCTTGCTGTAGTAATCTACAAATGTGTCAGCTATGTCTACAGACTTAGGGCTTGATTTAGATCTCGGCGGAGGAGTTACTCCGTCGCAACGGTGACGGATATCCCATTGGCTGAAATTGGATTTCGGTGGATGGGATCTCCTTTACTGTTACAATGGAGTATCCCCTCCACCGAGATCTAAATCAGGCCCTTAGTCACCAGTGTGCCTGAGAGGTCCTGGATACCAGCTACCACCCTGAGTTCCTGGTCTCTGTGCGCTAACCAGTATAGGGATTTCCTAGTATTATCCTCATTTCATACAGACGATGATGGGAGGAGACCCAGCTTCTCCTGACCTTCTCTAGTAGCTTTTCCCTGAGTGTCTGTCTGATGGCCTCTGTGCTGTGAAGTAGGTCATCTCCCTTATCATGGTATGGTGTATCTAGGTTTGTGAGCTCAGTGGTCCTCTCAATGATGTCCTTACCTTCACCTCTACCATGTCCTATAGCTATCAGTGCCAGCTCCACCATGGAGTGGTCAAAGTGGCACCTGGGGAGAATGTGAGAGGACGGAACCTTCGGTCGCAAGAAGAAAGAAGTGATCTAGCCTGGAGTGTGAGTCATGTGTGCCGGAGTAGTATGTGTATTTCTGTGCGTACTGGTGCTGTATCCTCTCCATGTCTGGAAGCCACATGGAGGAGGCTCAGTTCAGTAAGGAGGGTGGTGCGGACACAGTTGCTCAATGTCTGGACATTTAGGGTTGGGACCTTGATTGTGGTAATCAAGGGGAGCTCAAGGATCCAATCAGAGCATATTCATATATGTACTATCTTTAGTGCTGGGGGCACATAAGTACTCATAAATGACCAGGAGATACCTTTTAACTGTCCTGACACACATATATGGCAGCCAAGGGGGGTCTGTATATGTTGCAGTGATTGTGAAAGGAAATGAGTGGTGTATTAAGACCGCCACCCCTTTAGAGCCTGAGGAAAATCCTGTGTGGTACACCCCGGAGAAGCCATGCCTCCCCAAGAACCACACCTCATACCCAAGTGGGTTTCCTGGAGTAGTATCAGACGGGGACTGAGTTTTTTGAGGTATTTCAGCAACACACCTCCTTTAATTTTGTTATTCAGCCCATTGACGTCCCAGGAAAATATTTTCAAGTCAGCCAATAAAGGCTGGGCAAGGTTGTGATTCATAGCAGGGCAATCTACTGATCAGATTGTGACCTCGTACCTCTTGTAACTGGGTTAAATACAAATTCCCTCCCTTGTCCTCCTAACTGCCTAATGAGAACCATCTGACACATGACTAAACTCAACTGAGAGGCTTCTCTCTGGTCCCTTGCATGGCCAGTTAGGCCACTTAAGTGGATGAGTGGTCATACAGTCTGGTGGACCTGTTATTTATGGGGCAGGTGCTTAGGTACAGTCTGCTGTGTCCCATGGCTCCTCCATCCTCCCTTCCACTCTGACTCTCAGGCTCCCCACCCACACCCTCCCTCCCTTTAGTAATCCCCACTGGATTCATGGGAACCTGAGACTGCCTCCTGCTCCCTCAGCTTGTTGTGCCCAAGTCTCTGCCACTGCTTACTCCTTGGGCGGAGGTGGCCTCAGGGTCTCTACATGGTCATCTGGTGTGAGTTGCTGTGGGCGAAGATTCTCTGCTGTAGTTCCTGGGTGGCATGCCTCTCCTCAACCATCCCCAAGCTCTTTAAAGGTTAGTCAAAGAAATGGGTTTTCCACTAGAATTTTACTAGAGTACTGACGTTGCATAACTCTCAAGCTTTGTTTTACCGCCATAAAGGACCAGCGCTGTTGCTGCGTCTTGGCTGTGTAAGCTGGGAATAGTAGGATTGAGGCAGAGGACCTCCATTCTGTCCCGTGACTCCCTCTGGATAGAATCTCTGTCCGCATTGTTCAGAAGGCGGATGTCATGGGGCGAGGAGAGGTGCCAGATGAAGGTCTGGGCCTTAAAGCACGGTGGCCATGTTCCAGCACAAAACAGGGGGAAGGGCCCATGGTGGTACCCAGTATCAGAACCATTCAGTCAGGAATGTCTTTGTGTGCCCTCCTGGTCCTCAGGCAGTCCCACCAATCGGAGGCTACTATGGCGCAGTCAGACTTCAGCGTTGCACGTAGTTCCAGCTCTGGTTTGCTTGAACTGGTTTAATCAGCAGCAAGAGTGTGCAGCTGGTCGTTTACAGAGGATATGCAGTCTTTTGTCTCTTTGGTGCAGTCAGACAGGGTACACAGATCTTGCTGCAGCAGGTATACCTCCACCACCACACCACTTATGCAATCTTCCAGTGCAGTCCGAGATGTTTGGATTGCCTGGACGATCATTTCTGGGGATACCTGTTCTGGTATTAACCCTGCCTCTTCTCAGGGCCCACCTGTCGCATTAGTGGGCATGGCCAATCTGGCTAGCTTAGCCTGCTGGCCTGAGTCTATATGTTTGCCTTGAACCATTTTGGCTAGACCGCTGTGTTGTGGAGGGGGCACTTGTCAGTGGTCGCACTCAACTTGGAGAAGGAGGGAGTCCTGGTGAAGGGGCTCAGTCTGCGCGGCTAGGTCTGTGGGGTGCGAGGGGGCTGGATATATAAATATATATATTGGGGTCCCAGCTTACAGCAGTGATCATCTGCCACACAACCCCTCCAGGATCCATGATGTCCCACGTCGGTATCTGTTGTGTTGCTGCCTTGCTGACCCCTAAGGACTCTTGTCTGGCTGATACCTGGCTTTATTATTTGTGGAGGGGTGCTCAGGCTCAGCGGGGTTTGAGGGTTTCACTGTCTTCCTCATCCCATGTAATGCCGGCCTGAAGAAGTAGGGACTCCCAGCATGCCCCTGAGGTCCTGTGAAACGGACATGTTGCACCTCTTCTACCGTGCACATTGGGTCTGGACCACATTTGTGATCTGGTATTTCATTTGCATCACTGTAACATGTAGTTGGCAGGACACGTCCCTACGGTACACACAATAATTGAAGATCTAAGTTGAACTTATTCAGAGTTTAGTTGCATTTGTGTGCATATCACATTTATTGATAGTTATTGTCTCACTATCTCATGACCTGCACCCTCATTTGTTAAACATGTCGTTTGAAGCAATATCCAGTATCACAGACAACAGGTCTGACACCAAAGCATAAACAACTGAAAAAGCTGCTGAGATCTTTTCTTTGATTAAAAAAACCAAGATATCAGCTGTTCTAGGGGGTCCATCACTCATCAACTTAAACATTTGGAATTTTTATTGCATTGTGAGATCAGTCAGAGATTACATGCTTCAACGCTAATTCAATATCACCGAGCTAAGCACATTCCACATGGTTTACCTTAGCTATCAAACCAATGTTATGCAATTCTTAATTAGTGCTAGATTTAATTTGACTTCTCATTGAAGAATTATCTAAAGTCCTTCGTGAATTGGAGGAAGAGATCTACAATTTGAAAAATCTGTTAACAATTCGCATGGAGCCTGACATTTAGCAATTAACACTGACGGGAATAAACGACAAATTGAATGAATAAATGAATGAATTATTTTCTATTACAAAAATATACTATATATTATCATAATAAAAATCACAATACTCCAATATAAAGTACATAAATATTACGCTGTCTTAAAAAAGAATACAATTTGAAAAGCCGATTTCGCTGAGGTCCAGACATTGGCTCAACCTTTAACAAGACTCATACAGCAATTACTTCAGATTCGATAAGTCTTATTGCCCACCATCCTGCTGCAGCAGAGAATGTGTCCTCTGATTTATTAAAATTTTCTTCTCTGCCTGCTTTAGAAATTTCACCATACAGTAGTTCAAAATTGGATCATCTGGTTTTAGAAATGCTATCATTGCTTGTCTGCATGTTCGTATGCCACGTTGATTAAAGAGAGATTTTAACAAACATCTTCTTTCTTGCAGCAAGGATGGGCAAAAACATAAGAAATGTATCAAATTCTTTCTTCCCATACTTACATAATCTGCAACGTTTCTTCAAGCGCACCCTTTCTCCTAAGAAGTTACTCTTATCATCTGGCAGCTTCCCTAATTGAAAATGCAAGAATCCTAATTTTGAAACGAAGGATCAGCTGACTTCAAAATACTGCTGATGTCGAAGGAACTCATAATCATTCAACACCCCCCATGCATGTGATTTTTTGATAATGCTTCTTTATCTTTCAGTAAAGATAGCCTCTTTATATTGCTATTTACTACTCTCTTAAAACATGTTACCGATAAATCACCTTCCCAGATTTCATGCAACCCTGAATCATTTATTGCCAGATCCAAATAAAGAGAGGCAGGAGTCCTGCTATTTCTTTGAAGTTATTGCCACAACACCTGGCACAGATCATTCCTCTTATTCGTTTTTATTCTGTACCAGATCTTCACGTAGACCCCTTTTCTGGCTATTATCTGGTTTACTAACCCAAACTCCAAACGTATTTGTGCCAGAGATGCGTTTAGCGTTAGGAAAAACAGCTGCCTATACAATTTTATTATAATGTTATTTAAACATACTGTATCGCGTCTACACACAGCTACAGTACCCTAATTTAAACTAGGTGCCAATTTGGCTGATATCACTTTTAGTAATGGTAAGATGCTAGAGCCATTCTAGGATCTTTTTAAGGATGAAAATACTAAATCCAGTGGTGTGCCCTTTCTTCTAAGTTCTTTCTTATGTTGGATAAAACATCCACAGTCATAGAATAGTACTCCCAGATATCGATAAGGTTGTACTTGCTCCATCTGTTCTCCATTTAAAAACCATCTATACTTTTTATTTATCCTCTGGCTGCATTACGTCTTATTTAAATTTCCTAGAAGCCTAGTTTTCTGCAAATAATCGGATAACCTAACTAAGAGTCACTGTAGCCTAATCCATGTTTGGCTTATAAGAATAACATTATCTGCATAAAGCAAATTAGAAATACACATCAGGCCTAGCCTAGATGCATGTGAGTTTACTACTTTAAGTTCGTCTAACAAATCTGCTAGAAACAATTTAAATAAGTAGGGTGCCAGGACACAGCCTTGTTTTAGTCCTTGAAAGGTATATATTTTCCTTGACAAGACAGATCCGTCCAAAATTTGTATCCTCACCCAAGTATTAGTGTATAGGAGCTGAATAGCTTTAAGAAGACCAGATGGAATACCCAATGCTGTAAGTTTTTTCCAAAGCAAATTCTGATTCACAGAATCGAAAGCCGGTTTAGAATCGACAAAGCAAAGATACATTGGTTGCTTCTTTAGGATATGCTTATCTATTAGCGGGGACAAGGTCAATCTTCATTCCAACTCCTTTTGTAAACCCTGTTTGGTTTAATGGTACGATTTTCCTATCTATTGCCCAGTCACTCAATTCACCCAGTTGTAAGCTAGCAAAATACTTTGCTTCTGTATCTTGGAGAGTAATCAACTGGTAATTTTCCAGTAAATCCCTGTTACCTTTCTTATATATAGAGTTTATTATTGACCCCCGCCATGAATCTGGCACTATCTGCTGCTGTAACACACAGTTATAGGCTGAAGTTAGTACTGGTAAAGTTAGTTCACACAATTACAGACTGAAGTTATTACTGGTATAAATCTATATTAGATGAGTACAAGGCTTGAGGGCGGGGCGCCATCTTGCCTGAAACGTAACAGTATTCTCTTTATCTGATTCTCCGTAAAGCTATCAATAACAGAGACTTCAGTTTCTAGTCCTCCCTTCCTGCAACTGTTGTATATAAGTTCTTGTTCTCGCATACCAATTAACGATAGTTTAGATAGTTCTTTTATAAAGTTTACCCATGTCGGTTCTGTTATATTAGAGTTGACTATTGGGCTTTGGGAGTGATTTATCCTATTTACCACTTTCCAAAACTGCCTTGAATTCCTTTGTTTTAATAAATATAGCACCTTAACCCAGAAAATATTGTTTGCTTTCCTTTTGTCTTCCCAGACCAATCTTTAAAAGCTCCTGTTTAGTTTCACAAAGGTACAACGTAGGTCTCTATTTAGTGGATCTTTCCTAATACTCTTTTGCAGTTGTTTTCGCTCTTTACTTAGCCTATGAGGCAAGATGGCTAATTTTATTTTGTCCCTATTTTCCTGCACTGACCTTCCTAGAGGGAGCTTTCGGCGCTCTTTCCTACTTCTTTTTCCATTATTCGATTCAAGAAATTCGCCCATATATGCCAACTAAACTTTCAACTAGCTCCTTACTTTGGACGTCCAAATTACTAGACCACGTCAGCCTTCAATAATTTATTGTAGTATCTTCCCCGAACAACAAGGGTACCTGTTGGTGATGCTGTACTTGCGCTGAAAGCACAATTCTTTGCTGCCCATGGTCACTACTCTGTGTTTTTTTTATGCAAAAAGATTTTACCCTGCAGCAGAGAGTTAGCGTAACCACTGTGTAAACTATTATGGAGCATGCCGTAGTCAAGTAATAAGTCCACTCTGGTGGGCTATCTGATTGAAACCTTCGCATTCCTAAAGATTCAAAGGGGCATACTTAAGATCCCATTGCGCCTCATTGTGCCACATTTGTGTCATTTCTTTAATGCAAATGTGGCCTAAGGAGGCCAAAAAAGCCACTCCATGTTTACAAAGTGGCACAATGCTTGAATTGCGCCACTTTGTAACCCCTTGCGCCACATTATCCGTGCGCCAAGCATAATGTATGTAAGGAGGGTGTCCTGGCGCTGGGGGGGTCGTAAAAATGGCGCTAAGTAATCTATGAAATTTCTTTGCGCCATTTTTATCAGCATGTTTTAATGCCTGCTAAGTGCAGGTGTTAAACAGAGGCTCTCATTGAATACAATGGGCCTCTGGGTGCTTTGCAGGATTAGCGTCATCATTTTTTAACCTAATCCTGCAAATCGACAGACTAGCATTAAAAAGTATGATGCTACTCACCCTAACTACCGCCATGGTGTCAGAGTCACCAGATCCTCAGGGTGTGTGCACGTTCCCAACACTTCCACCACAAGACAGCTCCAATACTCTGATTAGAATTGTCACAGAGTCTAAGAGAGTCCAAGTGGGGAAAAGGGGTTTTAGGAAGGGAACAGCTGGGAAGGAGATCTGTAGGAAGCAAAAAGGTAAAAAACCACACAATATCAAAATTACATCATATGAATATCAATACTAGGCTATGACTCTAAGCATTGTCATTCTGAAAACATGGACAACCTAAGCATAGACTTAAAATGATTAGGCTTCAAGATGACTGGATACCTGTGAGGTAATCAAAAAAGGTTAAATGCAATTTTCAAATTCAATAATTATCATTTACATGAGGATCAGGAAAGAATCTGAATGATTTCTAAACCATCATATGAATCGTGTTTGAGAAACATATTAGGAACACACAACATTACATCTAGAAACCTGGTTCTCTGTTCTCTGTTCTCTCAAATTGCTGAAACATGACTTGCGCACATTGCAGATCTTTACATAGGTAGTAAAAATATCATAGGCTGATTGTGCACCATGAATAACACAAATTAGACTCGAGAAATAATTCATGCAACTTGCCAACCCAAGAAGCCACCAAGTAAATGTCTTGAAATGGTAGCGCGTAATGAACACCGTGATTTTAAGCACAGGAAATGAATCGCGCGTCTTGTTGATTCGAATGCCACCATGTAACTGACAAGGAATGGTAGCGCACAATGAACATCATGAATCAAGCACGAGAAAACGAATCGCACACCCTGCCGATACGAATGGCACCATGTAACTGTCAAGGAATGGTAGCGCACAATGAATATCAAGGGTTAAAATACAAGAGAACGAATCGCGCGTCTTGCCGATTCGAATGCCACCATGTAACTGTCAACTGCCAAGGAATGGTAGTGCACAATGAATAACATGAATTAAGCACGAGGAAAGAATTGCGCGTCTTGCCGATCCGAATGCCACCATGTAATTGCCAAGGAATGGTAGCGCACAATGAATAACATGAATTAAGCACGAGGAAAGAATCGTGTGTCTTGCCGATTGAATGCTACCTTTGTAAATGCCATAAAATGGTAACGCACAATGAATATCAAGAGTTAACACACAAGAAAACGAATTGCGCATCTTGCCGATTCGAATGCCACCATGTAACTGCCTAGGAATGGTAGCGCACAATGAATAACATGAATTGAGCACGAGGAAAGAATCGCGCGTCTTGCCGATTCGGATGCTACCTTTGTAAATGCCATAAAGTGGTAGCGCACAATGAATATCAAGAGTTAACACACCAGAAAACGAATCGCTCGTCTTGCCAATTCGAATGTCAGCATGCAGATGCCACGAAACTACCAAGCGCAC
Organism: Pleurodeles waltl; assembly: GCF_031143425.1. NCBI lineage: Eukaryota > Metazoa > Chordata > Amphibia > Caudata > Salamandridae > Pleurodeles > Pleurodeles waltl. Next base: position 251,686,354 of record NC_090445.1, read on the forward strand.
ATTCACACGCACAAGAGTACTTTAGATTATCATGCAAAGATTAGGCCCAAGAACTCGAGAGTTTTCGATAATGGGGTTGAGGGCCCAGCCCGACCTCTGTCTTACCGCCCTGATCTAGGATCACCAATGAAAGTGAAAAAAGGGCAAGGCCTGGAGGATCAAAGTAGGCAGCCGGAACAGGAGCTCAGGAAGTTGCTGCTGCTCTGCACCGGGACCTCTGAATAGTGAGCACGTGGAGCTGGGCTGGCCCCCTTTTTATAGAATCTTAGCCCAGCCCACCAACCACACCCAGGCATGCTGCAGGGAAAGCTTCTAGAAGGCCCTGGAAAGGGACCACAACCTGACACAGTCTGAAAGCCTGCAGCAGTACATTACATGAGAACAGTATTTATGTGCATGCTGAACATAAATCCTCAGGATTAAACTCTGCAATGCAAAAGGTTAAACAACATCATATCAGCACAATGCATAAATTATGTTAGCTTGAAATTATTTGGTTTATGCGTTCTAGTTGCCCGTAGAGCGCGCACTGCCCTGATGTTGACACATGGTGCTACCATGGTGGTTTTGGGGGGGATGCTAAGGGGCGCAAGAAAAGTGGCGCTGCACTATGTGCAGTGCCACTTTTCATAAATCTGCCCCCAAGTCCTTTACTATGCTGTTTGCTCTTTTATCATGTGTTTTCTCGTAGGGTACCTATTTGTTTGCGGGGGAAGTGACCATGTGACATTTTGCTGGGTTACCTGATCTTCGCTTTCAAAAAGGTATATCAAATCCATATTAAAATCCCCCGTTATTAACATATCAGGTAGATATGGCTCTTGTAACAGAGCCATTATCACATCAAAAAGTTCAGATACTATTCAACACTTTATTTTTGCGTTTGTAGGAATATACACATTTATTATATATAAATAAGTGTTAGTATCTTTTAACCCCTTCGCTGCCAGGCCTTTTTCCCTCAGGTGCCAGGCCTTTTTTTGGCTATTTGGGGCAGTTCACGCTTAGGTCCTCATAACTTTTTGTCCACATAAGCTACGCATGCCAAAGTTGTGTGCTTTTTTCCAACATCCTAGAGGTACCCAGAGTTTGTGGGTTCCCCTGAAGGCGACCAAGAAATTAGCCAAAATACAGCAAAATGTTTTTTTTTTTTTCAAAAAGAATGGGAAAAAAGTGCTGCAGAAGAAGGCTTATGAGTTTTTCCCTGAAAATGGCATCAACAAAGGGTTTGCGGTGCTCAAATCACCATCTTCCCAGCTTTCAGAAACAGGCAGACTTGAATCAGAAAACCCAATTTTTCAACATAATTTTGCCATTTTAATGGGACATACCCCATTTGTACTATAGTTTTGTGCTTTCAGCCTCCTTCCAGTTAGTGACAGAAATGGGTGTGAAACCAACGCTGGATCCTAGAAGGCTAAACATTTCTGAAAAGTAGACAACATTCTGAATTCAGCAAGGGGTAATTTGTGTAGACCCTACAAGAAAATAACAGCTGAATAAAAGAAATATTGGAATTGATGTGAAAAAACAGCAATTGTTCTCCACATTTTACTTTTTCCTGCGATGTCAGATTTTTTAAAGCAATACACCGTTACGTCTGCTGGACTCTTTTGGTTGCAGGGATATATAGGGCTTGTAGGTTCATCAAGAACCCTAGGCACCCAGAGCCAATAAATGAGCTGCACATTGCAATCGGTTTTCATTCTATACTGGGTATACAGCAATTAATTTGATGAAATATAAAGAATGAAAAATAGGTATCAAGAAAACCTTTGTATTTCCAAAATGGGCACAAGATAAGGTGTTGAGAAGCAGTGGTTATTTGCACATCTCTGAATTCCAGGGTGCCCATACTAGCATGTGAAATACAGGGCATTTCTCAAATAGACGTCTTTTTTACACACTTTCTTACATTTGGAAGGAAAAAATGTAGAGAAAGACAAGGGGCAATAACACTTGTTTTGCTATTCTGTGTTCCCTCAAGTTTCCCGATAAAAATGGTACCTCACTTGTGTGGGTGGCCCAGGTGTCTGCAACAGAAAAAGGCCAAAAACCTGTAGAGATTGAGGGGATAGCACAGCGAGTTCATAAGTACATATTTTTCTTTTGTACATCTTTAGGATGACTCTGCTTTGGGAACCCACACAAGTGAGGTATAATTTTACTTGGGAGACTGAGGGGAATGCTGGGTGGTAGGAAATTTGTGCCGGAGCGGTAATCCTACAAAGAAAAGCGAGGAAAATATGCTTTTGTAAGCAAATTTTGAGGTTTGCAGAGGAGTCTGGGTAAAAACATGTTGGGGGACCCTCGCAAGCCACACCTCTCTGGACTCCTTGGGGTGTCTAGTTTAAAAAAATGTCTGGGTTTGGTAGGTTACCCTGGATGAAGGCCTCACCCGTGACCAAAAACGTAGGTGCCCCCGCCCAAACACAGGTAGTTTTGAAATAGATCATTTTAATGTGTCCAGGTACTTCTGTGATGCTCCAAACACTAAAATTGTGAAAAGAAGCACACTAAGGGTATGTTAAAAAAGACACCCTCACCCACCAACCAAGTTGGTTGGCATGCTTCATCATCGGGGTCCCCCCCGAGATACCTAGCATGTCATGGGTGTGCTGCGATGCAGGAGCAGGTTTTGTAATTTTTACCACACATACTGGTTGGATTTGGCACGAAAGTGAGTAATGATTCAGTAGATCAAACTTTATTTTATAAACAAGAGATTGCACAAAAATGACATGCACTGTTAATTATTGAAAGTCCAAAAAACTGAACCAATGACTCACAGTTTGTGAGCTGTAAAGCTGCAATATGGCACCAACCGCTTTACAGTCCATTCACACGTCTTTCATACATGACATGCACAAGACCATTCATGCTTGCAGCCATAGGCTCAGCACATTACAACACTCGCATCGACAGACAGTGCCACTCAAGGACCCATCACTTTCATACGCCCACATGCCTGATACTGCAATCACATCAGCTGATGGGAGTGTGTGGCACCGCCAGCCAAGCGCCACTCCACGCACACTGCCAGCCAAGCGCCACTCCACGCACACTGCCAGCCAAGCGCCACCCCACGCACACCACCAGCCAAGCACCACTCCACGCACACCACCAGCCAAGCACCACACCACGCACACCGCCAGCCAAGCGCCACTCCATGCACATCGCCTGCCAAGCACCACTCCACGCACACCGCCAACCAAGCACCACTCTACGCACACCACCAGCCAAGCGCCACTACACGCATACCGCCAGTCAAGCGCCACTCCACACACACCGCCAGCCAAGCGCCACTCCACACACACCACCAGCCAAGCGCCACTCCACACACACCACCAGCCAAGCGCCACTCCACATACACCACAAGCCAAGCGCCACTCCATGCACACCGCCATCACTTTTTTTTAAAACAGAGAAACCACTAATTATAAATAAGTACACAACTACAAACACAGAAGCTCTAACTGAATACATGACAGTAATGCCAACCGTGAAACTGAACATATGAAAATTTAAAACAGCAGTTTACACTCACTGTAGTTCCCAGTAATTCTTCTGTGTGTGGTAACTCCTGAAATAGCCAGTAACACACAGCCCAGGCTTTGAAGGACAGTCCAGGCAGTACATCCAGCTCTCCCTTTGGATACCTCTTTGGGCACAGACTCTACATTTCTTAGTGGGGAAGTCTTTTTTGGGAGCCGGAGGGATGTGATCAGGAAAGTGGTGATCTTTCAATCTAGCCACATCCTCCACCACTGCTACTCTAGGAACTCTTGCATGTTCCACCACTATAAGGCTCTCTATCGCGGACTCCTGAAATTTAACAAGTTTCATCCTTAACTCAGAGAAACGATCTTTGAACACAATAAAAGCGTTAAAAGTTGCCAAATGAAACAAATGGATGGCCAGCTTTTTATACCACACGTACGACTTACAAAGAACTGTGTAAGGTTCCAACCTCTGATCTACTCTATCAACACCACCCATGTGTTTATTGTAGTCCAAAATGCACGCAGGTTTGCGTACTACCGCAACCTGACCCCAAACAGTCACAGGGGAAGTACTCTCATCATGGATGGTAGTTAGACTGTACACATCCCTCCTGTCTGCAAATTTCAGGGCTAGCAGCTCATAATTCTGCAAGGCACTGCACTGTCCCATCTCAAGTTTTTTACATACAAGCTCCCTTGGATATCCTTTCCAGTTAGAGCGGATTGTGCCACCAGCAACAGTGTCCACTCTGAACAATTCCTTGAAAAACTGAACTCCAGTGTAGAAGTTATCTACATACAAATGGTGACCTTTGTTAAACAGTCGTCTACCAAGTTCCCACACAATTTTCTCAGTAACTCCAAAAGTGGGCGGACAACCAGGGATGTCAATACTGGAATCCCTACCAGTGTAGACCCGGAAATTATAAACATATCCTGTACTACTTTCAGACAGCATATACAGTTTAATTTCATACCGTGCCCTCTTGCTAGGAATGTACTGCCTTAAAAACCAAATGACCCTTGAACAGGACCAAAGACTCGTCCACACTTATTTCTTTGCCTGGAACATAAACCTCTGAAAATCGATCTACAGAATGATCAAGGGCAGGTCTAATCTTAAAAAGATGGTCAATATCAGGGTGTTCTCATGGCAAGGCTGAAGCATTGTCAACAAACTGCAGCATCCGAAGAATAAGCAAATACCAATTGCGAGTCATGGCTGCAGGAAATATAGCCGCTGCCATCAAGGGACTAGTAGACCAACAAGAAGCCAGTAAGGGCTTCCTTATCAACCCCATCAAAAAAGTCAAACCCAAGAACTTTTTCATCTCTTCCAGATTTTGGGAATCCACTGGGTAGCTCTAGACTGAGGCCAAAGTCTGTCAGCGTTGTCCCTCAAATACTGCTCCGCATACAAATTAGTCTGCTCAACTATCTCTTCCAAAAATACATCATCCATAAACTCTCAATGAAATTGACAGGCAAAAAGTTTTCCATATTTACTCTACACCCTGGGAGACCAGTAAAAGCAGGCAACTGTGGCTACTCCTTGTTTGGGGCAATCCAGGTGTCAGGTCTTCCAATGGGAAACCTTTCAGCCCCAAGCTACTGCACTATTGGCACACCAGTGTCCTCCTCTAAAACAGGCCCTTCATCTGCACTCAAAGTAGCTTCCTCTTCAGAAGATTCCTCTCGGACAGAAAACTCACTGCCAGAATCTTTCACTTCCTCCTCCGCCTCAGATGCAGAGTCAGTGTCATAATCATGGTCAGAAGACGACTCAAAAAGCATGCCAACAACCTGCTGAGCGGTCACTCTGCGGCTAGCCATGATCCTTTCTAAGAAGTGTAACTTGACAAATGCGCTAACAACCAGCACTGTCTAAAATAAGTAGTAAACATAGTGTGGCTTTATCAAAGGAGTTATGTACTCAAAAACTATACCAGACACTTGCCTGAAAAAGCTAGACTCACCAGCAACTACTCTGCACAGACACCGCAATCACCAATGATATCCCACAAAAAAGAAAAAGAAAATTAGACATAAGACAACACAAATATCATTGTGCACAAATCTAAGGACAATTTCACACACAATCCTGCATTTATTACACCACCTACAAACGTGTCATTCATGCATGACAGCATTACTCCTTTGGAGTAAACTGTTTTTACTTACCTAAAACATGCAACTACACAAACCACTACAGAAACTGCAAGGAGCCACAGCAAAGGAAGCAAAAGCTTTGATCTAGAACAAAAAGAAGAAATAAACTGTTATAATCACAAATGCAAAAGTATTGCCAGTTGACAAACACCCCGCCACCAAGAATTTTGAAATTTTCCATGGTGCCTAAGTGGATTCTGCTCCCCTTGGGGCACATGGGCCTACACAAAAAATGTCGATCTGCCCCGAAGGGGGGGGGGGGGCAGAAATGGCCATTAGTAATGTACTCCCTATGGGGTGGGCAACCCTTTACCAAAGGGGCTGCCCCACCACACAAAACACACAGACACACACACAAGATCCATGGCGCCTGAGTGGGGGGCAGATGGGCCTAAAAACATAGGCCGACCAGCTCCCAAGGGTGGCAGAAATGGCCAACAGTTCTGTGCCCCCTTTGGGGTGGTGACTCTTGCTAAAGGGGGCATCCCTCCCCCTCCCCAAAAAACTAAGGGAAAAAAAATCCCTATTGTCTTGGTGGTTTCTGCCCCCCTTGGGAGCAGATGTGCCTAAAAAAATAGGCCGATCTGCTCCCAAGGGGGGCAGAAATGGCCAACAGTTCTGTGCCCCCTTTGGGGGGGTGACCCTTGCAAAAGGGGGCAAAAAAAGGAAGAAAAAAAATCACTGGCATCTTGGTGGCTTCTTCCCCCCTTGGGGGCAGAAATGGCCATTACTAATGTGCCCATTTTGGGGGGTGACCCTTGCCCAAAGGGTGCCCCCATGACACAAAAAAACCCACTAACACACACACACAACAGAATCCCTGGGGCCTAGTGGGTTTTGACCTCCCCCCCACCCCGGGGTGAGATCAGCGGAAAATATGGCTGATCTAGCCCCAGGGGGGGCAAAACATATAAAAAAAATATTGCCCCCAGGGCAGCGACCCTTGCCTAAGGGGTAGCTGCCCTAAAACATTACCTTTCACATAATCCCTGGTGTCTAGTGGGGTTAAAAAAAAAATGGCCAATCTGCCCCCATGGGGGGGCTGAAACACGGATATAATTATGTGCCCAGGAGGGCAGATAGGCCTAAAAAAATTGGGGCCAGAAATGGGCATCACTAATGTGCCCCTTTTGGGGGGTGACCCTTGCCCAAAGGGTGCCCCCCATGACACAAAAAAAACACAAACACACACACAACAGAATCCCTGGGGCCTAGTGGGTTTTGACCCCCCTGGGGTGAGATCAGCGGAAAACATGGCCGATCTAGCCCCAGGGGGGCCAAAACATATAAAAAAAATATTGCCCCCAGGGCAGCGACCCTTGCCTAAGGGGTAGCTGCCCTAAAACATTACCTTTCACATAATCCCTGGTGTCTAGTGGGGTTCGAAAAAAATGACTGATCTGCCCCCATGGGGGGGCTGAAACACGGATATAATTATGTCCCCAGAAGAGCGACCCTTGCCTAAGGAGTCACTCACCAAAATAAACTAAAACGAACATCCCTAGTGCCTAGTGGTGGATTCCTGAGCCACGATTGCGGGCCTCACCCGCGATTGTGGAGCAGGAATCCATTGAAAACAGGCACAGGGGAAAGGAAAAAACTCTTTCCTTTCCCCCTGTGTGTCCCCCCCCAAAAAAAACAAGGAGAAGGACTCACCTCGTTTGTGTCCTCTCTCCTAACGTGCTGGAAGCTCGTGGCTTCCAGCGCGTTTCCGGCAGCATTTGATGATGTCGGCATGCTGACGTCATCAGATTGCCGGGAGGGGGGGTCAGGGGTGGAAGGGGAAGCGATGGGTGGGAGGCCTAGGGGGGAGCGCTAGCGCTCCCCCGTGGACAGGGTGCAGGACGACCTGGTCTCGTCCTCCGCACAAGAGCAGCGTGGCCGAGGGCAAGACCAGCTCGTCCATGGCACCCAAGTGGTTAACCAATTACTCAGCTTTAGCACCAGAATGTTATTATTTCCTAAAGGTACCTGGGCTACTTCAATTTTGAATGCTATTTCAATAAAGATTGCTAACCCTCCTTTTGGCCGCCCCTGATTTTTTTGTTTTAACTGCTGGTCTGTAATAACCGACATACCCTACTACATTAAAAACGTCAAGCACCCATGTTTGTTTCCTGGAGGCATATTATCTGACTTCTTTCTAACAACAAGGCAATATCTTTCTTCTGTGACTTTGTTTGTACTCCATTAGTATTTCACAAACTGATGGATAGCAAGTCATTCTTTCTGTTTATAACCTTACCCTCATTAGGTCATGTCCTACATTTGCCATGTAATGCCTCTGTTAGCCAACCTACATTCACTTGTGTACTTCTTTCATTCTCCTGTAATCGTAGGGGATGGTGAAGCTCCTCAGGCTTCTCCATCCTTCCTCTTGCAGATCTGAAAATAGTTGATCCCCTCATATGGGATCACATTTATTTTAGCTTTTGCCAGCACAAACGGTACTAGATACAAATCTTTTGGGGATAAAGATAATTCTATCCCCCTAGCTGCCAAAATATTTTTTTCTTGCATTACTGATTGTGCTAGTAACTTATTTTGAAAGAAAACCATAATGGCTTCATGCACCCTCCCCTCAGCATGGCCAGAAACTCAATTGACACTATGGGCCAGATGTACAAAGCATTTTTCAAGTCGTACACGGCGAATTGGGCTGTTTGCGACTTGAAAAATGCTATTTGGGATGTACAAAGCCCAAACTGCGATTTGGTAACTTGTTACCGAATCACAGTTTGGGTTTTGCAATTCGGTATTAGGAAGGGGCGTGACAAGGGTGTCCCTTCCTGATACCGAATCCAGATGGTATGTATGGTTGTTTTGTGACCGCGAACGCGGTTGCAAAACAATCACAGTGAGCGCCAGTTTCAAACTGGTGCTAACCCATTCGCAACCGGGAAGGGGTCCCCATGGGACCTCTTCCCCTTTGTGAATGGCTGCGAAAATATTTTTTCAGAGCAGGCAGTGGTCCCACGGACCACTGCCTGGTCTGAAAAAATGAAAAGTTTTCATTTTTGATTTTGAAATGCATCACGTTTTCCTTTAAGGAAAACGGGCTGCATTTAAGAAAAGAAAAAAAAAACGGCTTTATTTAAAAGCAGTCACAGACATGGCAATCTGCTGTCTCCAGCAGGCCACCATTCCTGTGAGGGCGGCCATTCCCAATGGGGTCACAAACCTGGGAGTGAAGATTATTTTACATGATAAGTTTAGCTGCTGGGTAGCAAAGTTCCAGTCCACTTTTTCTACTGATGTTCTAACTTGACAGTTACTCACAGTTCCTTCAATATTTCCTCAATCTCCTTCGTCATCTTAGTCCAATTTGACACTGTCGCGTAGGGTCTCATTATCCTAATGAGACTACTGGATTTTGAGCGGCAAGATCGTTCACAGTGTGGGGGACTAACTCTGACCCACGGTGGAGGACCCTTGTCACTCTAAATCCGGGTTTTGCTCCGGCTAATTAGCAGTGCCTCATCTCTCCCAAATGGGAGCGACAATTGGGCAGCCGAGCGCATGACATCTTAGCACTTCCCAGGGAAGTCGTGGTTACTCAGGTCACAACCGGTTCTCTCATACACAGTACAGTCTCATATATAAATGACAAAGGCAGTTTAAGTTTTAAAGATTGGTTTAATAAAACAACTGCATTTTAGATAGCAAAGCGTGAGCTACAATAACCACAACTACACAACACAGTAGAATTAAAATAGTAATGATGAGAGTGAAGCACAAGAATAAGGCAATCATAGTGCTGCTAGATTATTTTCTCTCTAAGTTATATTTCGAGCACAGCATGTGAAGCTCTAAGCCTGCCTTTCAGGTTCCCCCGTGAGGACATCAACCCTCATACCTGAGCAAAGGCCTGTAATCTGCATCAGCATCTGCAACGGGGGATTCAGCATCTAGTTGTAGGTTCCTGGCCGGAATCTCCCTCTTGACGTGTACTAGGACTAGGAAGTGTTTTTATAACTAACACGCAGATGTTCTAAGAAAATGTCCCTCCGTAAGGATGTGTATTTTCTACGAATACTGGAGACTAAACTTCTACCACGTTTACCGGCAATGTACCAGACTGTAGCCTTGACTGAAGCACAGGGTGATCAAGAATGCATTATTTGAGAACACAGTGCTGAACTTAGCTAAACAGTGTGATAGAAGAAATTAAAACACGACCATAAAACTGGTTATTGTAAAATAACAGTGCGAAGTTGAATAAAATATATCTAGGGCAAAGTGCACAGCGGCCTAGTATGCTAAATTAACGTGCATGAAGCTATAATAAAAATGGATACACTACAACACCTCATATCTTTTTTCATTGCACTCTGTACCTCTGAGATATATTCAATTGTATCTGAAGGTTGCAGTTTCACTTTATTGTTATTCACAACACCTGCTGTTGATAATTGTTATCTAGATTTCCAGAGGCTCCCACACTATTAAATACTTCTATTTGCTGCCTTTTCTGGTCCTGGGTCCCCTGTTTAGCACTATGACCCTCATTAAAACCTTGGCAGCCGCAATCCCGCCGGCCGCATTACGACATCCCCGCTGGGCCCGCCGTAACATTGGAGCCGGCTCCTAATGGAGCCGGCGGTGTTGCGGCTGTGCGACGGGTGCAGCTGCACCCGTCGTGCTTTTCACAGTCTACTGTGCAGACAGTGAAAAGCAGGGTGGGGCTGTGCCTGGGGGCCCCGCAACTCCCCTTCCCACCAGCCTTTTCACGCCATGGACAGGCTGGCGGGAAGGAGAGTCGTAATCCCCTGGGTGCGGACAACCATGCCGGGAAACAGCCGGTCCCGGCGGTGAGACCGCGGCGCTACCGCCGCAGTCCTAATATGCCAGATTGTACCGCCAGCCTGTTGACGGTACAATCCCCAAAACAGCCCTGGCGGTCTTTGACCGCCAAGGTTGTAATGGGGCCCTATATTTTCCCCATCATTTAGAGGCACTGCTGTTGAAAGCTTATCTACTTTCATTGTACTTTTTGCGAAATTAGCACCCTTAGTTAACTTTGCATTTGCTGACTTTTAGGCATCATCATTGTAGGAAAGTACCATTTTGCCTGGTATGTTACCCCCATATTTCACTGTATATATGTTGTTTTAGTGTATGTGTCACTGGGACCCTGCCAGCCAGGGCCCCAGTGCTCATAAGTGTGCCCTGTATGTGTTCCCTGTGTGATGACTGTCTCACTGAGGCTCTGCTAACCAGAACCTCAGTGGTTATGCTCTCTCTGCTTTCCAAATTGTCACTAACAGGCTAGTGACCAATTTCACCAATTCACATTAGCATACTGGAACACCCTTATAATTCCCTAGTATATGGTACTGAGGTACCCAGGGTATTGGGGTTCCAGGAGATCCCTATGGGCTGCAGCATTTCTTTTGCCACCCATAGGGAGCTCTGACAATTCTTACACAGGCCTGCCACTGCAGCCTGAGTGAAATAACGTCCACGTTATTTCACAGCCATTTACCACTGCACTTAAGTAACTTATAAGTCACCTATATGTCTAAACTTCACCTGGTGAAGGTTGGGTGTTAAGTTATTTAGTGTGTGGGCACCCTGGCACTAGCCAAGATGCCCCCACATTGTTCAGGGCAAATTCCCCGGACTTTGTGAGTGCGGGGACACCATTACACGCGTGCACTATACATAGGTCACTACCTATGTATAGCGTCACAATGGTAACTCCGAACATGGCCATATAACATGTCTAAGATCATGGAATTGTCACCCCAATGCCATTCTGGCATTTGGGAGTTTCTTTGTCATTTGGGTTGCAGGGCAGTCCTCTGAGACAGCAGAGGTCACTGGGCCCACTAAGCGCATCGCTGTTGCAAGTTCTTTGATTCTGAAGATAGGCCGGTAGGGCTGGGGCCAAAACAGTTGTCGTCTCCTTCTCTGCGGGGTTTTTAGGTCAGCAGTCCTTCTTGTTAGGTTGTCAGGAATCTGATTTCCTGGGTTTAAGGGTTGCCCCTAAATACTAAAATTAGGGGTGTGTTTATGGCTTGAGGGTAGTAGCCAATGGCTACTGTCCATGAGGGTGGCTACACCCTCCTTGTGCCTCCTCCCTTTGGAGGTGGAGGACACATCCTTAATCCTATTGGGCTAAATCCTCCAAAGCAAGATGGAGGATTTTCTAAGGAAGGGGTCACCTCAGCTCTGGACACCCTAGGGGCTGTCATGGCTGGAGGATGTCTCCTTGTTTTTCTCATTATCTCCTCCGGACTTGCCGCCAAAAGTGGAGGCTGTGTCCGGTGGGGGGTGGGGCATCTCCACTAGCTGGAGTGCCCTGGGGCTTTGTAACACCAGGCTTGAGCCTTTGAGGCTCACTGCCAGGTGTTACAGTTTCTGCAGGGGGAGGTGTGAGGCACCTCCACCCAGGGCATGCTTTGTTCCTGGTCACAGAGTGGACAAAGGCACTCACCCCATGTGGCCAGAAACTAGTCTGAAGTGGCAGGCTGGCAGACACCGGTCAGCCTAGCACTAGCAGTTGGGCTGGCATGCAGGGGGCATCTCTAAGATGCCCTCTGAGTGCATTTCTCAATACATCTCACACTGGCAACAGTGTGGATTTATTGTGCTGAAACGTTTGATACCAAACTTCCCAGTATTCAGTGTAGCCATTATGGAACTGTGGAGTTTGGGTTTGATATGGTCCCAGACCATATACTCTTATGGCCACCCTGCACTTACAATGTCTAAGAATTGGCTTAGGCACTGTAGTGGCATAGTGGTCATGCAGCTATGCTCTCACCTGTGATATATATTTTGACTATAGTGCTGTGAAAAAGGTCAAGCATATCATGGGTGGTGTTGAACAGGGTAGTCTTTGTGTAATGCTCAATCCCGGCAATGTTCATCTGGTTCTGCTGGTGGATGGTTTTGAAGACAGTATGGAGAATTTATTGTTCAAACATGCTTGCATGTTTGAAAAATGTATTGGATGTCGTAGGAAAATGCCACTGTTGCCATGGTTACCCTCTGACATTTTGCCTTTTGTTGATGCCAGTTATGTTTGAAAGTGTGCTGGGACCCTGCTAACCAGGCCCCAGCACCAGTGTTCTTTCCCCAAAAATGTACCTTTGTTCCCATAATTGGCACAGCCCTGGTACACAGATAAGTCCCTTATAAATGGTACCCCAGGTACCAAGGGCCCTGATGCCAGGGAAGGTCTCTTAGGGCTGCAGCATGTCGTATGCCACCTTGGGGACCCCTCACACAGCACATGCATACTGCCTCACAGCTTGTGTGTGCTGGTGGGGAGAAAAAGACTAAGGGGGTCATTACGACCCTGGCGGAACAAGTCCGCCAGGGCCGTGGGACGCGGTGGCACCGCCGACAGGCCGGCGGTGCCCCGCGGGGCATTCTGACCGCGGCGGCTCAGCCGCGGTCAGAGAAGGGAAACCGGCGGTCTCCCGCCGGTTTCCCGCTGCCCCAAAGGAATCCTCCAAGCCGGCGCAGCATGCTGCGCCGGCATGGGGATTCCGACTCCCCCTCCCGCCATCCAGTTCCTGGCGGTTCTCCCGCCGGGAACCGGATGGCGGGAGGGGGAGTCGCGGGGCCCCTGGGGGCCCCTGCCGTGCCCATGCCTATGGCATGGGCACGGCAGGGGCCCCCGTAAGAGGGCCCCTAAAAGTATTTCAGTGTCTGCAAAGCAGACACTGAAATACGCGACGGGTGCAACTGCACCCGTCGCACCTTCCCACTCCGCCGGCTCTATTACGAGCCGGCGTCATCGTGGGAAGGGAGTTTTCCCCTGGGCTGGCGGGCGGTCTTGTGAAGACCGCCCGCCAGCCCAGGGGAAAACTCGGAATACCCTCCGCGGTCTTACGACCGCGGAGCGGTATTTCGGAGGGGGGAAGCCTGGCGGGCGGCCTCCGCCGCCCGCCAGGCTCGGAATGAGGGCCTAAGTCTACATGGCATTCCCCTCAGAGTGCCATGCCCACCTCTCACTCCCTGTGGCATAGGTAAGTCACCCCTCTAGCAGGCCTTACAGCCCTAAGGCAGGGTGCACTATACCACAGGTGAGGGCATAAGTGCATGAGCACTATGCCCCTATAGTGTCTAAGCAAAACCTTAGACATTGTAAGTGCAAGGTAGCCATAAAGAGTATACGGTCTGGGAGTATGTCAAACACGAACTCCACAGTTCCATAATGGCTACACTGAAATCTGGGAAGTTTGGTATCAAACTTCTCAGCACAATAAATGCACACTGATGCCAGTTTGGAATGTATTGTAAAATACACCCTGAGGGCATCTTAGAGATACCCCCTGAATACCAGTCCGACTCCTAGTGCTAGGCTGACCAGTTTCGGCCAGCCTGCCACAACCAGATGAGTTTCTGGCCAATTGGGGTGAGTGCCTTTGAGGAGATAATGAGGAAAACAAGGAGGAGCCACTCACCAGTCAGGACAGCCCCTAAAGTGCCCTGAGCTGAGGTGACTCCTGCCTTTAGAAATCCTCCATCTTGAGATTGGAGGATTCCCCCAATAGGAATAGGGATGTGCCCCTCCTCCCCTCAGGGAGGAGGCAAAAAGAGCGTATAGCCACCCTCCAGGACAGTAGCCATTGGCTGCTGCCCCCTGACCTAAACACACCCCTACATTTAGTATTTAGGGACGACCCTGAACCCATTAAATCAGATCACTGCAACCTACAACAACAAGAAGGACTGCTGACCTGAAAGCCCCGCAGAGACGATGGAGACAACAACTGACTAGGCCCCAGCCCCACTGGCCTGTCTCCAGACTCAAAGGACCTGCACAGCGACGCATCCAGCAGGACCAGCGACCTCTGTGGACTCAGAGGACTGCCCTGCACCCAAAGGACCAAGAACCTCCCAAGAACAACGGCACTGTTCAGAAACAGCAACAAACTTGCAACTTTGAAACAACTTTAAAGAGACTCCCACTTCCTGCCGGAAGAGTGATACTTTTCACTCTTCACCCGATGCCCCCAGCTTGAGCTCCAGAGAAATAACACCGCAGAGAGGACTCCCAGGCGACTACGACGACGTGGGTAACCTGAGTCGACCCCCCCCCCCACAACCAGAGGATCCAGAGGCTCCCCCTGGCCGCGACTGCCTGGTAACAAGGAACCCAACGTCTGAACCAAGCACTGCACCCGTAGCCCCCAGGACCGAGAGGAACCATCTTCCAGTGCAGGAGTGACCAGCAGGCGGCCCTCTTCCTAGTCCAGTTGGTGGCTGGCCCGAGAAGCCCCCCTGTGCCCTGCCAGCATGGCCTAAGTGACCCCCGGGTCCCTCCATTGCTTTCAATAGCAAACCCGACGCCTACTTTGCACATTGCACCCGGCCGCCCCTGTGCCGCTGAGGGTGTGTTTTGTGTGCCTGTTTGTGTCTCCCCCAGTGCTCTACAAAACCCCCCTGGTCTGCACCCTGAGGACGCAGGTACTTATCTGCTAGCAGACTGGAACTGGAACCGGAGCACCCCTGTTCTTCATAGGCACCTATGTGTTTTGGGCCCTCCTTTGGCCTCTGCACCTGACCGTCCCTGTGTTGCTGTTGCGGTGACTTTGGGGTTGCCTTGAACCCCCAACGGTGGGCTGCCTATGCCCAGGAGACTGACTGTGTATGTGCTTTACTTACCTGAGAAACCTAACCAAACCTACCTCCCCCAGGAACTGTTGATTTTTGCAGTGTGTCCACTTTAAAAAAATAGCTTATTGCCATTTTAACCTAAACTGTGTATACTACTGTTTTAAATCAAAGTTCTATACTTACCTGTGTGAAATACCTTGCATTTTATGTACTTACCTCAAATATTGAATCTTGTGGTTCTAAAATAAATTAAGAAAATATATTTTTCTATATAAAACCTATTGGCCTGGAGTAAATCTTTGAGTGTGTGTTCCTCATTTATTGCCTGTGTGTGTACAACAAATGATGGCTGTTTATTATTTTCTCCAGTTGCCCCAGCTAATTTATTATCTGCTCATTATGAGGGTGCTGGGCAGGGGGCAGTGTAGGGGATCCCCTGTGGCATGCAGTGCCACCCTGGAAGATTGCAACCTGCACCTGCCGTCAGCCCGTAAGGATCACCAGTCCCGATGAAGACGGTGGTCCCTGGGGGTCGGACCACAAGGGTTGT
Organism: Pleurodeles waltl; assembly: GCF_031143425.1. Lineage (NCBI taxonomy): Eukaryota > Metazoa > Chordata > Amphibia > Caudata > Salamandridae > Pleurodeles > Pleurodeles waltl. Next base: position 251,702,152 of record NC_090445.1, read on the forward strand.
AATATGGCGGTAAGATTACCACAGCAGCAGTGGTCCAGCCCGCCACTGGAAGTCTGACAGTCTAGTGACCGACAGAATCGTAATTAGGCTGTAAGTATTTTTCCATTATTGATCTGAAGAATGCTTTCTTTAGCATTCCTCTTTATCCAGACAGTCACTACTTGACAGCGTTCTCTTATAACAGGACTCAGTATTTGTATTCTCGTTTGCCCCAAGGGTATTGTGAGTCACCGAGTACTTTTAACAGAGTGGTAAGAAATGATTTGTCAAATTTCCAGTGCGATAACACATTGTTGCAATATGTCAACAACATACTAATTTCTTGTCCTACCAAGCATCAGTATAGAAAGGACACTATGGGCCTCATTACGACTTCGGCAGTCTTACTAAAAGACCGCTGAAGCCGCGGGTGCCACTATACCACCAGTGCTGGCGGAATATGTGGCTCCCTATTATGACTTTTCTGCTGGGCCAGAGGATGGAAACAGGGTTTCCGTCCACTGGCCCAGCGGAAAAGTCACATCAACATTGCAGCCGGCTCATAATAGAGATGGCGGCAATGTTGATGTGCAGCGGGTGCAGCAGCACCCATCGCGCATTTCAAATGCGCGACTGGGCTGTGCCTGGGGGCCCCTGCACTGCCCATGCCAAGTGCATGGGCAGTGCAGGGACACCCAGGGGCACCCCAAGTCCCCCTTCCCGCCAGCCTTTCCATTGCGGTGTTTACTGTCATGGACAGGCTGGCGGTTGGGGATTATGACCGACTGGCGGTCAAGTGGAATGGCCGGCGGTATGGCCGTGGCTAATGCGCCATGGTCATAATACACCGGCCTATTGGCGGTGTTACCGCCAGTGAACCGCCAGCCGCCAGGGTCGTAATTAGGCCCTATATTTCTCCAAGTTCCACAAATAGGATACAAAGTAGAGAAAGACAATGTACTGTGTTGCTAGGAGGAAGTTCATTACTTAGGACAATTGTTGTCAGCTTCTGGTCGACGAGTAATCCTTGAAAGAGCAGCATACATTCGTCAGATGACAGAGCCAGAAAATGTTAAAGGAATGCAGAGGTTTCTAGGTCTTTGTAACTATGTAAGACAATGGGTTTTTGATTATAGTACGTTTGTTAGCTTCTATCAAACAGGCCAAAGACAGAAATGACAAGATAACATGGACATCAGTGATGAGGGAGGCTTTTCAGAAATTAAAGACCGAAAACACAAATGCTCCAGTCCAGTTTTGGTTATACCAAGGAATTTTATTTATTGTGCCATTGCAATGGTCAGGTGATGACATTTGTCCTTACGCAGAAATATCATTTGGGACATAAGCCCATTGTATATTTCAGTAGACTGTTAGATCTAGTGATGAAAAGCACATTATCCCTGTGAACAGGTTCTAGGCATTGCAGTTTCTGCAGTGCAGAAGAGCACCCCTATTGTCATGGGAGATCTTTGACACTATGCAGAACATGCAGTATTTGCTATTGTTCAGAAGACTAAGGGGGTCATTCCGACCCCGGCGGGCGGAAACCGCCCAAACACCGCCCCGCGGTCAAATGACCGCAGGGACCATTCTAACTTTCCCGCTGGGCCGGCGGGCGATCTTCAAAAGATCGCCCGCCGGCCCAGCGGGAAAGCCCCAGCAAAGATGAAGCCGGCTCCGAATGGAGCCGGCGGATTTGCTGGGGTGCGACGGGTGCAGTTGCACCCGTCGCGATTTTCAGTGTCTGCCAAGCAGACACTGAAAATCTTAATGGGGCCCTGTTAGGGGGCCCCTGCACTGCCCATGCCAGTGGCATGGGCAGTGCAGGGGCCCCCAGGGGCCCCACGACACCTGTTCCCGCCAGCCTCTTCCTGGCTGTGTAAACCGCCAGGAACAGGCTGGCGGGAAGGGGGTCGGAATCCCCATGGCGGCGCTGCATGCAGCGCCGCCATGGAGGATTCCCCCAGCCGGGGGAAATCCGACGGGAAACCGCCGGACCCACCTGGGCGACCGCGGCTGTAAAACCTGATGTAGCACCGCCAGCCTGTTGGCGGTGCTACCTCCGGCCTAATGAGGCCCTAAGACTCCTCTGACTACACAGAGTGTGTCAGGATATGAGGTGATACTGTCACTACCATCTGTGAAGGTTGTGTAGTGTCACACGCTGAACTCAGCAACATTCTTTGCCCATCCAGTATTAGATTTTGAGGATGAAGTGCATGACTGTGCAACGTACATTTTCAATGAGCCTGGTCAAGCAGCAGAGGACCTTATACTGGATAGCATTGTCTATTTTGTTGATGATTCTTTTACCATTGACCAAGATACAGGGAATTAGATACACAGGTGCAGCAGTGGTCACAGCACAACAGCATGACTCTTCTGATTGTACTCCATACAGTGATTATTGGTTATATGTATTTGTACTCTATGTTGGGCTCAACACATATTTTGCAAATAGTCATCTATTAGTTGACGTATGCAGTTTGAAAGTACTTGCGGTTGGAGGTTATTCTATGATGCCAAGACCTGCGTTGACTGCTGTGCCATGCACCCCAAAGCCTTGATGGAGCAGTCCCTCAAGCTCCTCAATGTGCAACACTGAAGATCTTGGTTGAGAGGAAAGTCCCAAGATTGTTTGCAAGCCATTCCAGGTCCTCATTCACTCCACAGGGTAGGGAATCCAAAAGGCTGTATACCTTTGGGAATAGTATGTCCTCTTTCACCAGCCTGGCACTGCAGTCAGTGAACACTGCATGCCTTGGTCCTTGGACCTTGCCATGGCCCCTCACTAACACCAGTTCACCTCCCGCCCCTTTCATGGTCACAAAAAGGGCTTCCAACTGCGTATTTTCACACCCAGCCACTCCGGCCAGCAAACCACACAGTCCTTTTGTGGCCGAGGACACAGTTTCCACAGACCACATGGGACAGGCAGCCAGAGGACAAGCCAGTCTCACACTTTCTCTGAAGTTTAGTATGCCCTCTGAACATCATGGGCATCCAGTGGGGAATGGAGGGGGGAGCAGGATACACCACTACCTGTTCGACTGGAGGTCAATATAATCAGGCCGTTGGGTTTTGCAGCTCATCCAAAGAGGTTACTCCCTCCCCTTTGTTACCAACCCCCACCCATGCAATCTGCTTGTGACAAGCTGACGAAGGGCCACCTCTTCTTGCTCCGTCAGGAAGTATTAGCTCTCTTGTCCAAGGGTGCTATAGAGAAGGTACCAGCACTAGAAGTAGGTTGTGTTTGCTATTCCCTTACCTCACTTTCTGGGGCCCAAGAAGGCTGGAGGCCTTCGCCCTATTCTAGACCCATGCCTTCCAGGAGACTGGACTGTGTCACTGGACTTACAGGATGCTTATTTTCACATCCCTGTCCTGTCTGCCCACAGACATAATCTGCCCTTCACAGTAGGCCAAGAGCACTTTCAGTTTGCTGTGCTCCCCTTTGGCCTTACAATGCCCCTCAGGTGTTCACACAAATGATGGCGGTGGTTGTAGCTCATCAGTGGGGATCAGGAATTCTACTCTTTCCCTACCTCGACAATGGACTGTTGAAGGTACACTTGCCCTAGGCAGTTGTCTCCCATCTTCAGACTACAGCAAACCTTCTGCACTTGCTGTGGTTCACTATCAATGTGCCAAAGTCACACCTGACTCCTTCTCAAATGTTCCCTTTTATTGGAGCTGTTCTGGACCCAGTGCACTTTCAAGCCTATCCTTCTGAGCGGCGAATCCAGGATATTCAGGCTATGATATCGATGTTTCAGCCTCAAGCCTGGATTTTGGTGAGACTGACTCTGAGGCTGTTGGGCACATGCCCGTTGGCATCTGAAAGCTCTGCAGTGTGATCTAAAGTTCCAGTGGGTACAGCATCAGAGGGATCTCTCTGACTTGGTCCAGATCTCGCAGGGAACTGCAAAAGACCTGCTGTGGTGACTAACGAACCATGACTGTGTCAGTGGAAGACCCCTCTCCGTTCCTCAAACAGAGCTCACTGTAGTGACAGAAAAATAATTTTGGCTGGAGCGACCATCTGGGAGAGGTAGAGTTCAGAGGACTCTGGTCTCTGGAGGAATCCAGTCTCCACAACAACCTGTTGGAGCTCTGAGCAGTCTGGTTGGCATAGAAGCCCTTTCTTCCTTCAATCAGGGAAAGGTTGGTACTGGTGTTCACAGACAACACCACCCCCATGTGGTATTGCAATAAACAAGGCAGAATAGGGTCATGGGACCTTTGCCTCTGGAATGTCAGGTCATATCCTTGGTGGTTCAACACCTGGCGGGCTCTCTGAACTCCAGGACAGACAAATTCAGCCAGCTATGCTCAGCAGATCACAAATGGCGTCTCCATCCGGAGGTGGTGCAATGTCTCCTCAAAGAATGGGAAGAGTCTTGATTGGATCTGTTCGCCTCTGTCGAGAATGCGCAATGTCAACAGTTTTGTACGCTGGAATTTTTAAGGCTGTTCTTACTCGGAGACACTTTTCGTCTTGAGTGGAGCTCAGGCATCCTGTATGCCTTTCTGCCAATACCACTCCTGCTGAGAGTTCTCAAGAAGATCAGAAATGACCGTGCCCAAGTCATTTTGTGGCTCTGGATCGGGCACGGAGAGTCTGCTATCCCGAGCTGTTGAGCATGAGCACGGGTCTTCTGATCAGGCTGCCTCTTTGGGAGGATCTTCTGTCACAGTAACAGGGCAAGGTTCTGCACCTGAACCTGAAAATGCTTCACCTTTGTGCATGGAGACTGAGATGCAACAGTTGAAATTTTTTGACCTTCGCAGAAGTCTGCAATGTTACCTTTGAAGCCAGGTGTCCCTCCACCAAGACAGGATAAGTCTGCTGTTGAAGCAAGTTTGTGGCATGGTGTACAAATAAATATGTTGACTCCTGTTCTATACCTCTTTCCCAGTTTCTTTTTTTTATTCTTACCCTAGCCCAGCAGGCCTCTGCCTTGGGCACACTGAAAGGTTATTTGTCTGCCTTTTTGGCATTTCTGCGGTTGCCAGATCAGCCATCCTTTTGCAAATCCCCTATTGTAAATAGGTTTCTCAAAGGTCTTTAACATATGTTTCCACCAGCACCTTTTGAGCCACTTCACAACTGCACTCTCAGGCTCCTTACCTTAAAAACAGCCTTCCTAGATGTGATAACATCTGCCTAGGGTCAATGAGCTACAAGCACTGTCTTCACAGCCTCAATACCTTACAATCCACCCAGATAAACACCCAGAGCATCCTTCCAACCAAAGGTGGTAATGCCCTTCGATGTAGGTCAGTCCATCACTTTGCCTACATTTTACACTCCGCTTCACCCCTCTAAAGAAGAAGTGAGACTCCATTGGCTTGACCCAAAAAGAGCGTTGTCATTCTACCTTGACTGCACAAAATAGTTCCAAGTGGATGATCAACTCTTTGTGGGGTATGTCCGAGCCAAAAAAGGAATGCAGTGCAGAAATGGACCATCTCATGATGAATAGTGCTCTGCATCAAAATATGTTATGCACTGGCCAAGAAACAACCTCCTGAAAGTTTGCAAGTTCATTCTACCAGAGCCAAGCATGCGACCACTGTGTTAGATTGCGAAGTATCTGTGAGGCAGCAACGTTGGCTTCTCTGCATATGTTTACAAAGCACTACTGCCTAGACAGTCAGAACCAGTGAGATGGGCATTTTGCCCATTTGGTCCTACAGGATTTTCTAGTCTAATCCATGTCATAATCCCACCTCCAGGGAGGTATTGCTTGGGAATCTATTCTAAGGTAAGGAATCTGCGGCTAGAAGCCTTTATCAGAAGAACAAGTTACTTACCATTGGTAACGCCTAATCTGGTAGAGATTCTACCTAGCGGCGGATTCCTTACCAGCCCACCCATCCTTCCCGCTCTGTGAGTGAATTTCAGAGTTAAGGCAGTTTCCCTTCTAAGAGCCCTACTTTAGCACAGCAGTGGTCAGTGGCCTTTGTGATTCAGCACTTCTGGCATGGAAAGTTGCAAAAAAAAAACTGACATCAGTGTGCTGTGGTGTGTCTACATAGGCATGGAGCACGTCACTTCTGGTGTGCATAACGCCAATGATGCCATGTGGAGCCGAACAATGCCACCTACCAAAGTGCAGGGGCACTGCTCACAAAAGATTTCCAGATATAGTCTGACGCCTGGGGATAATTCTAAGGTAAGACATCTACAGCTAGGTAGAGACTTTACCAGATAAGGTTTTACCGAAGGTAAGTAATTTGTTGGCAGTTCAGCCTAATACAATACCTGTATTCTTCACAGACCAAATAAGTTATTCTACTAAATCACCACACACTGCACTCCTCTGGTATGCATATGTGCCGCAAAACAGTGAATGCACATAAAAGCCAAGGTGCCCAAACAACCCATACGCTTCATGCCTCATCTCATAAAAGTGGCTTGTGATGAATGTTATCCACAAGGTGGCGTAATAGCAGAAGATGATAGTCCACACACAGTAGCTCGTTTCTGCCAATCATTGCCTGACATGGACATCAAATTCACAATCTTGCAAGTAATTATTTGCCTAGCAACTGCAATCAGACAGACCATGAAGGAAATAGTGGTACAGAACAAGAACTTCTGGTAATCTGCTGGCAATTCATCATAACTACAAGTCCTCCGATGAGGCCATTCACAACTGTGGAACGTGGTATGTCGGCTCTTGAACACTAAAAAGTCTGTAGCTGAACTACACCTCCAGATTTGGCTGAATGCATGCGGTGTGATCCAGAAAAACCTGCTGCCAAATATGTAGCAAGTTGAAGGGCAATAAATAAAATAATTGGTAGACTTAATTACACAAGGAAGAGCCCAACAACTCACATTCAAGCACACGTGCTCGAAGCTTCAACTGTTAACAGATCTGAAACTTTAATCCAGGAATCCCACAACGACATTGGGGCACATTACAATAAGCCTTCATAGCAGCGCAAAGTACAATATAATAAATAAAGTAAATACAACAGTATAGGAGGAAACATACCACTATTCTCCATACAACCACACTTTTCAGACAATAAAGGACCAAGAAAGTGGACTTGGAACAACACATACAACAGCTTAATGCCAAACATGAATAAACCTGCTTCCGTAGACAAAATAAGGAGTTACCGAAGGTCCAGGGCAAGTATGAGAGAATTTTGATGGGCAGAAACTGCCCGAAGGATGCTCTGAATGAAACACCTCTACTACGAGAAAGGAGAAAAAGCAGGTCGACTTCTGGCATACAAATGAACAAGTTCCTTACCTTCAGTAACATCTTTTCTGGTAAAACCTCTATCTATTCCCAGATTCCTCACCTCGTGATTTTCCCCCATGTGCCATATTGGATCCGGAAACTTCAAAGCAATTCCCTTGAACGTCGGTAGGTGGCATCATGCAGCTCTGCATCAGCTCTGTCCCACCTCAGATGTGACATCAGGACTCCTATTTGTGTGCCATCTTCACGCGTTGACGTCAGTTTCTTTTTGATCTATGTCCGTGCTGTTGAATGCAGAGCCATGAAAATTAGATAGATCTGTGTGCAGGTCTTTTTTAAGTTTGGCATCTTATTCAAAAGACAATGTGAGTTTATTCCTCAGAACAAGGAGGAGGATGGGTCGGTGAGGCATCTGAAGTTAGATAGAGACTTCTCCACCAGAAAAGGTGTGACTAAAGATATGTAACTTTTTTTCTTGAGAGAGACTTATATCCACAGATTCCTCAGCTTGGGCATACATACCAAAGCAGTACACCTCCTCTGGGGGTGAGTCTGTGAAATGGCTCAAACCAGGAAGTCCTGTAACACTGATTGTGCAAAGTGTCAATCTCACTGGACTTGTTATCCAGGCAGTACTGCTTTGTGGAGAGAAGCAATCTGAAAAATGTCCAGAACTAGCACATTATGTGCCAGCACAGTGGTAGCAGCCTTCACTTTAACAGAATGAGTATGTAAGCCTTCTGGGAGCTGCTTCTTGGCTAGTCCATAGAAGATCTTGATGCTTAGCACAATCCCTCTTCAGATGGTCCTTTTCTGCAACTCTTTGCTTTTCTCAGCTCCAAAGAATCCAACAAGAAGTTGGTCATCCTGTCAGAAGTCTCTGGTTCGGTCCACATAGAAGCTAAGAGCCTGTTCAGGGTCAAGACAATGATACAGGTTTTCCCCTTGGAGGGATGAGGTGGGGCTAACTACATTGGGCAGAAATGGGGCTTTATTCTGGATGACTAATTCGGCCAGTAACAAATATGTATAAGGGGGGACCACGGAAAAATGCTTGAAACTCGCTCACTTGCCTAGCTGATGTTATGGCGACGAGGAATGCTGTCCTGATGGCAAGAAGGCAAAGAGAACAATTGTGCATCGGTTCGAAGGAAGTGCACATCAAGTAAGTGAGTACCAAATCATATCGCACTGCTTCGTGGGTAATAGAGTTGGTGAGAACATAAAACCAGCCTTTTAAAAAAACACATTATAGCAGGTGACTTGAAGAGGGGTCTCTGGTCAAGTAGCCATAAGCAGGTCAAAAGGGCGAAGAGAAAATGCTTATCTGTTGCCACAAAAAGGTTTTGCTGGGCTAGTGGAAAACAGAACAAGAGAACATCCAATTACTACTCTTTCAGAGGTTGTATGTTTCAGAAAGAGCATCAAACAACAAACTGCTCGCAGCATCTAGCATAGATCGATTTGGTAAATAACCTGGAGTTCACTCACTCTCCTGGCTGATGTTATGGCGATAAGGAAAACTGTCCTGATGGTAAGAAGGCATAGAGAACAACTATGCTTGGGATCAAAGGAACTGCACATCAAGCAGGTGAGTACCAAATTATATTCCACTGCTTCATAGGTAATGGAGTTGCCGGGTACATATAAACCAGCCCCTTCAAAAAATGCATTGCAACAGGTAACTTTAAGACAAATGGCTGGTCCGGTAACTCTAAGGTTGAAACAGCCAAGGGAATACCTTTAACTGCTTACACAAAAAAGGCTTTGCTGGGCTAGTGACAAACAGAAGAAGAGAACATCCGATAACTGCACTTTCAGAGGTTATGTTTTGGGAAGAGCACCAAATAAGAAACTTTTCTCCTCATCCATCATAGATCAATTTGATAGATAGCTCGACTGTCAATTTGACACCGACCACTTTGGGAGGAAGATTGAAAACGATCAACTGTCTTGGTTTAGTCTCCACGCATGGAGGTGTAGATTGTGCAGGCCCAGATGCAAGACTCTGCTCTGCTCTTACAACAGGCGATCCTCCAGAAGGGGCAGCTGGATCAAAGGAGAAATGTAATGGTCTAAAGTTCAGGCTACCACTAGGATTACTTAGGCTCTGTCTCTCTTGATCTTTTTCATTACCCTGGATAGAATGGCATATAGGAGCACCGACCCAGAGTGCAGGCAGAAGGCATCTCCAAGGGAGGACTGCCTTGGGAACTCTTAACACTGTGCTTTCCCTATTGTGGTGAATATATCAAGTAAGGGTTCTCTCCATTGCTGGAAGGTGGCATGAGGCATCTGAGAGAAGCTGACATTCATGATCCGCTAGGCAACATTGGCTGAGTTAATCCGCACTGCCAAAAAATCGCTTGCAGTTCCAGCAGGTTAATGTGTAGGCAAACTTCTGCCAGAGACCAGAATCCCCTGATCTCCACTTCTCCCAGTACAACTCCCCAACCCAGCAACAATGCATCCATTATGACCATTAGTGGGTGAGGGAAGGAGAAGATTTTTGCAATCTCCGTCTACACCTGCATGAACTGTAATAGGCTCCCTTGGTGCAGAGCCCACAGAGATTCCAGATCCCACTGCAGAGCCCACGTGTGCTACCTTACATGGTTTGTAAGCACGATGCAGGAGGCCAAGGGGACTAGAACTCTTAAAGCTGTTCTCACTGAGATCCAGGTTAAGGGTTGAAACATTGAGATCTAGCCAAACGTCCGTGGCTGAATGAGGTGGAAGGATGGCTCAAAACAACCCTGTATCTAGCATAATTCCAAAGACAGGAATCTGTTGCGTAGGAGTCAAGTGTGACTTTTGCGCATTGAAGGAAAAGCCCATCAATGTCAGTAGATCAGCGGTCATCTGGAGGTGGCCTAAGCCTCTTTGAGGCAAGCCAGTCATTGAGGTATGGAACGACTGGTATTCCCAACCTCCGCAGATAGGTGCAACCAGCACCATCACCTTGGTGAACACATGAGGTGCACTGGTACGGCCAAAAGGGAGCACAGAGAATTGAAAGTGCTTGTGACCTACAGGACTACAGGACACTGCAGGTAACACCTGTGAGACTGTAGAACGGGGATGTGAAAATATATTTGTCATGGAAGTCTAGTGCTACCATTCAGTTTCCTGGTTCCAGGGCAGAGAGAACTTGGGCCAGTGTGAGTGTTGTGAACATGCCCTTCTATAGGAAGAAGTTCAGGAAGCAAAGATCCATGATAATGCAAAGGTTTTCATCCTTTATAGGCACTAAAAATAATGGAAGTAATAACCAGTCCTGATTTTTGACGCCTGCACCCCCTCTCTATTGCTCCCTTGGCGAAGAGAGCTTTACGCTCACAACGGAGTATGGACAGTGGGTCCTCTGGTTGGTGGTTTGGTATAAGAGCCATGTGTGGTTTCTTGACCTCCAACTGGGCAAGTGTGCACTGACGGATACATTTAAGTGGTTTCACGGTGGCTGCAGGAATGGGGGTAGAGGTTTGTGTATTATATTGTCCATCGGGTCCTGGACTCTGTTGGACTGCTCCCAGCCCATGCTGTAGAAAGGGATGGGAGGTCTGTTGATGCTGAGGAATGCACTGCTGTTGTCTTTGTTGGAAAGCCCTATCAAAGCCACGAAAGGGACACTGTTGTGGGGAGGGAATTACAGAATAGGCTGTGATAAGCCTAGAGAGTGGCTGTACTCTAGCTCTTTTTAAATTGCTCGAAGGTTGAGTTAGGCTTTACTGCAGACAGTCTAGAGCGGTTAAAGTGCACTTCCATTGGAGACTGTTGTACGTCTGATTAAAAACCCTGTTGAGCAAATCCATTTGTGGCAGCACAACGCTTGATCTGTCTATTCAATAAGGCAGGCAGTACCGGTACTTCGCTGTACATTGGACATCAGAAAAAAGATGATTTAAGGTGGGTTTGATGTCTTCTAGGATAGCTAGAAAGATGTCCACCACCCTGTTCAACAGCATGTGCGGGTACCTTCCCAAGGGGGATGAGGTGTTCAGAGACCTAAAGCAAGACTGGCACTGGAAAACATTTGTTTTGCAAATGCTTCCTTTAAAAAAAAAAATCTTTAGGAAGGGCCTTAGGGAAGGCATTGGGGCTCTGGCAGCTGGTAGATAGGAGCACCACTTAGCTCTCTGGGGGGGTCCTGAAGGAGGAAATCCGGGTCCCCGGGAGCAGGCCTCTATTGTCTTGGTACTTGCCTCGTCACCGAGGGGGCTGGAAGGGGGCAAGATACTGATTTTGCCCAGGTGTCCACCAGGACATCAATAAGGGCTTCATTAAAAGGCAATAGAGGTTCTTGGTTGGTCTGAGCTGTGTTCAGAAGCTCAGTCAGGACATTTAATTTGACTTCTTGCATTGGTAGGTTGCAATCTAGGACCTCTGCCGGCCACCAGAACACTGTGATGAAGAAGGCAGAGTCTTCTGTAGCCACAGATGGGTTTGGGGAGGATAACCCAACATCTGGTGAGGTATCCAGACTTCTAGCATTCTGAAGGTCTCCAAATAGCTTTCCTTCCTCATATAAGTTATCCCCGTAATCACCATCATCCGGATCCTATTGGTGAGACCTGTCTAGGTTGGATTGTGTGTACTGCCATGGTCTAGAGGGTAGGAGCAGAGCCTCGGAATCCAACAGAAATATCGGATACATGTTCTACGTCAATGAAAATGGTACTGGTGACAAGGCTTGAGCTAGTGGTGTCCGTCTTTGTGCCAGTCTAGTGCCATGCTCAAGGAAGTGGCTGACCTCGACGGAGGTCAAGTGTTATGGTCGGGGACGGATCCGCTAATGTGGTCCAGACGAGCAGCCACTTCATATTCTTGCAACCCAAAGGTACTCCAGCGGGAACCAGTGGGGTATCAAAGATTTTCTCTGCAGCTTCTTAGAATGACATAGTTCGTCTGCTGTTTCAGTCCACTCGAGGGGGTCAAGAACACTGCTGGAGTCCGTTCCGTGGAACGATTCCTCAGCTGAGAGGTTCCTGGGGCATTGTGCGACTCCAAGCAGCAGGATGAAAAAGATCAGTGTTTCGACTTCTTGTGCTTTTAGTGGGATCTCTTTGACTTAACTAAATTCTGCAACTTCAATTTCAAACGTCTTAGGAACGAGTGCAGGTCTGTGTCCTTGACCAGGACTGATTCTTTTGACAGAGTTGGTGATGGCTAACTTGGCTTAGGCTTTGTAATTCATCTTCACTCAGCATGGACACGGCTTTGAGTCAGGTGAGGTGCTGAGGTGCCAGAGGCAGATGTCATGGGTGTCTGTCACCGACATCTGTCAGTGACATTCACGGCATTGCTTGCAAGCAGTTGTTTTAGGAGAGGTGGCATTACTACTTTCCTACCTTTCTTAGCTCTGGAAGCGCACTAAGTAATCTGGCACCTACAATGCAAAGACCCATATAGATATGCACAGTTAGGTCATTGGGCAGGGCAGAGAGAAAGAAAAACTAGCAAGGACAAGAGACTTGACATCCGTCAAAACCCCGCTGAAATAATACTGCACTAAAAGGTTTATATCATGACTGTCCTGTTTTCAGTGTTTATTTTTTGAGGATTTCAGTGGTATTTTCTCAGTGTCGTTTATTGAGCTGACTATCCCCAAAAATATAAAACACAGTCTATTTCCTGTGTTTTTGAAGTGATTGTTATAAAGTGAAAATGTAATTTATAGGATATGTTGCAGAAGGTGTGTAGTGTCTTCCAATTGGCTGTGTGTCCAGTGGACTTGTGTTAAACTGTTGTGAGCATAGAAAGTCTGCATTGCACGTTCTTTCAGACTCACATCTCATTAGCCTCTCTCATATCTCATTACCTTTCACACTTACTCTGTTAGGACTCTGGTTTGCAGGACTAATAATGGATTAAAATTTAAGAATGTTATTTGCAAATATTTTAATAAGCACATTCCTGGACAGAGTTGGGAGCAATTCAACTACTCTTTACTGACTAATATGACATTGTAGGGGTTGTCAACTCTACAAACAGCATACTGCATTGTGAAACCTTTAACATTTTGAATTACACCATGTAAATGCATAGTCCTGCATTCTAAACACCTGAAACGTAGTGCTTTAAGCATGCTTGCTACTGCTTTTCGGCATTCTTTACCCAACTACATTAAGCTGGTGCTGCTGTTCTGTTGGCATTCATAGATGCCAAGCGTCCCCATGGCAGAGGCCTCACCAAGGCAGTCCTGACCTTTTAACAGACATACCCTAGTGTTCTGGAACTTGAGATTTCGCTGTTAACATTGTAACTACTGACCCAGCAGTAAAGTGCAGTTGGGTAAACATCCAGGATTAGCTGAAAATAAATGGGGTACATTGAACATTGCAAATGGGGCACATTGCAGCTCTCAATTGTGTTGGTATGTGGAAAGTCTTGTCTCATTTTTTCACCACTATCCAATGTGCATGATGACAGCGCCCTTCACAGGTACCTGTCACTAATCATTGCATTAGATGTGTAAAGCCTGGAGTGCTTGGCAGTTGACTTAGTAGAAAAGGGGGGTGAATGTCTCAAAGGGTTTTACTCATTGTGTGGTCAACAGTATTGGCTGGCAGGCAAGAGTAATAAACTGTTTATTAATTCCTGAGGACAAATGGGTGGACTACCTGGCCGACATCTTTTTAAAACCTCTCTCATCTGAAGTAAATCTGCATCTGAAGGACTCTGTAAACCCTAGAGCCGTCCGTCAGAGCGATGCTGGATTCAGTGCCAAAGCAGTCTCCCTAGCAATCAGGAGGGGCCGCAGGGATGGGGCTCACGTCCCCTATGGTCTTCCACAAGCTATATTTAAGGCCAGTCCTGAGTACTGGTCAACCACACTGTCAACCTTATATACTGAAGTTGAACGTAATAGAACCATCCCAGACAGTTGGAGAGGATCCATTATCAATCCAATATTTAAAGGGGGTAATAGAACAAGCCCAGCCAACTACAGACTGATTGCGCTAATCAACAGTGAGGCCAAATATTTTACCACCTTAATTTTGGACGACTTGCTCAATTGGTCTAACTCAAATAACTTTGTTCCCTCTGAATCAAACTGGTTTCCGGAAGGGTATTGGCACAGTGATTAATATCCTCACGTTAAGTGACATCACAGACAAAGCAAAATGCTTTAAGAAAAAGTTACATTTATGCTTTGTGGACTTCAAAAGTGCCTTTGATCAGGTGGACAGAGCAACTCTGGTGTAAACTGCGAAGTTGGGACTTGCAAGAACGGATTCTTAGGAGTATCGAAATGCTATTGACAAAACGTGGGTGCAGATCAAGGTAGCAGATGGCTCAAAAATTTCAAGGAAGATACCAACAAATATAGGTTTAAAACAAGGCTGCGTTCTGGCCCGCACCTCTTTAACCTATTCATGGTGGATCTCTCCCCAAAGCTTGACGCGAACAACTCACACTGTCCAAGGATGGGAAGTTTGTCTATATTGCACCTTTCGTATGACATCGTTATATTGAGCCACACAAAAATCGGGCTGCAGCGGCTGGTCAGCACCCTGTGAGACTTTGCAATGACAAACAAATTAGAAATCAACACCACAAAGACTAAAACTATGTCTATAGGATGCCCTTCCAAGTTTGTAAACAAAATAAAGTTGAGCAGCCTTACTCTTGAAAGGACTCACTGCTACAAATACTTGGGTTTTACTATAGACAATAAGGCTATGCCACAAAAGCAGTACATTGCGCAGAAGTGTAAAGCCCTGGCGGTCGCCTTCTGCGCTCTAGCCAAAAGGTTAAACGGGACTTTGTACAAACCATTACTGTCTGTCATGTCGGCCAAATTCCTCCCAGCTATTACATATGGAAGCGCAGCCCTATACGGGAAAGACTCCTTGCTTCTGGATCAGAAACAAATAAAAACTTACAAGCAAGTCTTTAATCTTCCTCGTACTGCTCCCCCTGTACAGGTCAGGTTAGATTTTGTCCTTAAATGACAGAAGCTGGACAGGAAAGCTCACAAAATAAAGATCTGGTATAAAATAAGCAGAAACACTGCTAGCCCTTTAGTTGCGGCTTTATGGAATTCAGTGAGTAATAATCCAAAGTCAGTATACAATAGGTATTTGCAAAATTCCCTGCAAAAGACACAAATGATGCACCTATGGGACTCTGATATCTCATATCCCCTCTTGTGTCGTGTGTTAAAAAAGGAAATAGGTCTGCAATCCTTTCTAGATGACAAATCAAAATTTGCACGCCTGGTTTCTTATGCACACTTACACTGCCCTGGCACCATCGCAATACCTGATTTAAACTTTTGCAGTTCACATCAAACATCGTCTGCTTGCGCTCCGTTTAGGAGCTCTACCATCTAGAGCGGATCAACCATCATGGAAGAATGGAGGTGAGACGTCTTGCAGGCTATGCAATGGTGCCAAGGAGGACAGGGTCCACTTGATCTGTATTTGCCCGGCCTTAAAAGAAGCACGTCAACAACTGCTAAAACAAGTTTTCAAGAGGAATGGGATTCGTTCGTTTCCGCCAGCAGTGATGAAAATGTTTGACTCAACCGATCCTCAAACAATCTGCAGACTCATCAAATTCTTGACTGCGCACACCACAAGCGTAAACTTGCTATCTGGGACGCACATTTAATTGATAAGATCAAAGAGTTTTGCATTTTACAAGTGTTCAGTTACTTTTATTAATTGCTTTTATTAATGTCTTAGTCCGAATCTTTTTGTTTTCTAATACTATTTTATTATTGTTCTTGTTGCTAAGATTTTAATTAATCATGCAAATAAATAAATAAATAAATATTTGTCGTTGTGGGTAAATGTGATGGTATATACTCGCTATGATTTGTATGGACCATTCATTTCACCAATCTATGAAATGATTAAACAAGGTCAAAAGATCCAGAAGGATTTAAAATTTCCAGATCCTCTCTAGTGTATACAATAATTGGATCAGACCTAACACATGCTTCTAGCCCTTGCACTTTTGATCCAAACACACACAACTTGAAGAAACAAAAGGAAGAAGAAATAATATTTTAGTGACATCCCTAAACAACAAAGCTCAAGTAGAATATTCTTCACACAGTTTTTCTTGCTAATACCTTGTATAACAAAGTTACACTGTGCTGGCTGCCTCCGGAAGAAATATAAATTACTCACTCTCTCTCACTTTCCTTTCCTTCAATGGGATTGTAATCTGTGGTTCTGAAAGTGTTTATCAGGGTTTATATGTTGACACTGATGAGGGCTGTTTCCATCTCGGTGGGGTTTTACCAATCATTGTATGTTTAAACCTAAACCTAAAATAGGATAGCCTAGTTATATCCCATTTATAAACTTGTGAGGATATCTTGGGAAACACCCCCAAACCTTTTTATGTCAACCTGGGAAACCAAACTAGTCAAGGAAATCACAGATGACTCCTGGTTGAATATTTGGCTTAATGCAGTCACTACATTGATATGTTCTCAACATAAAGCTATGTATAACATTGCTAGAATATTTTTATGCAGTGGTATCACTCAAGGCTCCATAGAATGTATAGTTCACGATCAGCACACTGGCGTTACCACTGGGAAAGCTGAACTATAACACACACAGTGGTTATACCAATGCTTAATTTGTTGCCTGACCCAAAGTGTTCATTAGAAACGTCCCACTGGCAATACTAAAGGTCAGGGTTATTGAAAATTAGGGCTGTATAGTCTTGATTCCACCTCATGCCACTTTTATCTGTAGGCACAATGAACCCTGTATTTCGACACCCCAAAATGTATCTCAATCAGAACACCCACATTTTGATCAGAAAATACATTCAATTAAGTAAAAGTGCCCACTCAGTAACTGAGTTATAGAACAGCGGACTAGTTAACGGGTTTAATTACAAAATCCAAAAGTAAGGTGATACAGAGTTAATGCCATGAAGGCTCTCAGTAAATAGTGCATTACAAAGAAATTTCAAAAAAATTAATACAAGTCCCAAGTGGGCAGCAAACTCAAGTGTGAAACAGACAGCATCCCTAGCAGCATCCAAGTCTCCAGGAAAGTCTACTGCCTCACCACCAAAATCGAGGGTTTATTTACATTATTTTCATATATTAAATTAACCGCACCAGAATCACGGTGGGGTGAGCAAAAATATAATTTCTTTAGCAAATCAAAGCAATAACAATGGAAATAAACATTAACAAATCTGCTTGACTGTGTGCAGGAGAAATATCAAGCAATGTAATGTACAGCATGAAGAACAGGATAACATCCATTGACATGCATTTTGGAAAATATGGGTTCTAAGCCCTAATTGAGTCCGAGTTAACATAAGTCAAGAAAACACAATTCTATACATCCTAGCATATTCATATAAAAGACAGAGCAGCGTTAGGATTGTCCACAGGGCAGTCCGGGAGCCCCGTGCCTTGTGGAGCAGAAGAGCAGTGATGCAAATGCGGCGAGATTCAGGTAAGTTTATTTATTTATTTTTTTGTTTGTTTTGTACCCCCGTAGGAAGTTGGCTCTGTATATACTATTTCAAAGTAAGAAATAGAGTGAACAGAGTCCAAGGGTTCCCCTTAGAGGTAAGATAGGGGCAAAAAGAGATAATTCTAATGCTCTATTTTGTGGTAGTGTGGTCAAGCAGTAGGCTTATCAGAGTGTAGTGTTAAGCATTTGTTGTACCCACACAGGCAATAAATGAGGAACACACACTCAAAGACAAATTCCAGGCCAATAGGTTTTTATATAGAAAAATATATTTTATTAGTTTATTTTAAGAACCACAGGTTCAAGATTTACAAACAATACTTTAAATGAAAGGTATTTCACTCAGGTATTCTAGGAACTTTGAATTATCACAATATCATGTACAGTTTTGACAAAAATGGCAATAAGCTATTTTAAAAGTGGACACTGTGCAAAAATCAACAGTTTCTGGGGGAGGTAAGTAAATGTTAAGTTCACAGGTAGGTAAAACACTTACAGGGTTCAAAGTTGGGTCCCAGGCAGCGCACCGTTGGGGGTTCAAGGCAACCCCAAAGTTACCACACCAGCAGCTCAGGGCCGGTCAGGTGCAGAGGTCAAAGTGGAGCCCAAAACACATAGGCTTCAATGGAAATAGGGGTGCCCCGGTTCCAGTCTGCCAGCAGGTAAGTACCCACGACTTCGGAGGGCAGACCAGGGGGGTTTTGTAGGGCACCGGGGGGGACACAAGCAGGCATCGAAAGTACACCCTCAGCGGCACAGGGGCGGCCGGATGCAGAGTGCAAACAGGCGTTGGGTTTTCAATGGGGAGACCCGAGGGTCTCTTCAACGATGCAGGCAGGCACAGGGGGGCTCCTCGGGGTAGCTCCACCTGGGCTAGGTAGAGGGTCGTTTGGTGGTCACTCCTGCACTGGAGTTCGGTTCCTTCAGGTCCTGGGGGCTGCGGGTGCAGTGTGGTTTCCAGGCTTCGGGTTCCTTGAAGCAGGCAGTCGCGATCAGGGGGAGCCTCTGGATTCCCTCTGCAGGCGTCGCTGTGGGGGCTCAGGGGGGTCAACTCTGGCTACTCACAGGCTCGCAGTCGCCGGGGAGTCCTCCCTGTAGAGTTAGTTTTCCGCACGTCGAGCCGGGGGCGTGGGGTACAAAGTGGAAAGTCTCACGCTTCCGGCGGGAAACGTGTGGTCTTTAAAAGTTGCTTCTTTGTTTCAAAAAGTTGCAGTTTCTTGAACAGGGCCGCTGTTCTCGGGAGCTTCTTGGTCCTTTAGATGCAGGGTAGTCCTCTGAGTCTTCAGAGGTCGCTGGACCCTGTTGGATGCGTCGCTGTTGCAGTTTTCTTCGAAGTAGGGAGACAGGCCAGTGGGGCTGGGGCCAAATCAGTTGTCGTCTCCGTCTTCACTGCAGGGCTTCAGGTCAGCAGTCCTTCTTCTTCTTTAGGTTGCAGGAATCTATCTTCCTCAGTTCTGGGAGCCCCTGAATACTCAATTTAGGGGTGTGTTTAGGTCTGGAAGGGCAGTAGCCAATGGCTACTGGCCCTGAGGCTGGCTACACCCTCTTTGTGCCTCCTCCCTGTGGGGAGGGGGGCACATCCCTAATCCTATTGGGGGAATCCTCCATCTGCAAGATGGAGGATTTCAAAAAGTAAGAGTCACCTCAGCTCAGGACACCTTAGGGGCTGTCCTGACTGGGGAGTGACTCCTCCTGGTTTTCCTCATTATCTCCTCCAGCCTTGCCGCCAAAAGTGGGGGCAGTGGCCGGAGGGGCGAGCATCTCCACTAGCTGAGATGCCCTGTGGCGCTGTAACAAAGGGGGCGAGCCTTTGAGGCTCACCGCCAGGTGTTACAGTTCCTGCAGGGGGAGGTGAGAAGCACCTCCACCGAGTACAGGCTTTGTTCCTGGCCACAGAGTGACAAAGTCACTCTCCCCATGTGGCCAGCAACATGTCTGGTGTGTGACAGGCTGGCAAAACTAGTCAGCCCACACTGGAAGTCGGGTATGTTTTCAGGGGGCATCTCTAAGATGCCCTCTGGGTGTATTTCACAATAAAGTGCACACTGGCATCAGTGTGCATTTATTGTGCTGAGAAGTTTGATACCAAACTTCCCAGTTTTCAGTGTAGCCATTATGGTGCTGTGGAGTTCGCGTATGACAGACTCCCAGACCATATACTCTTATGGCTACTCTGCACTTACAATGTCTAAGGTTTTGCTTAGACACTGTAGGGGCATAGTGCTCATGCACCTATGCCCTCACCTGTGGTATAGAGCACCCTGCCTTAGGGCTGTAAGGCCTGCTAGAGGGGTGACTTATCTATGCCATAGGCAGTGTGAGGTTGGCATGGCCATGGGGAGTGCCATGTCGACTTAATCATTTTCTCCCCACCAGCACACACAAGCTGGCAAGCAGTGTGTATGTGCTGAGTGAGGGGTCCCCAGGGTGGCATAAGACATGCTGCAGCCCTTAGAGACCTTCCCTGGCATCAGGGCCCTTGGTACCAGGGGTACCAGTTACAATGGACTTACCTGGGTGCCAGGGTTGTGCCAATTGTGGAGACAAAGGTACAGTTTTAGGGAAAGAACACTGGTGCTGGGGCCTGGTTAGCAGGGTCCCAGCACACTTTCAAATCATAACTGGTCATCAGCAAAAGCAAAAAGTCAGGGGGTAACCATGCCAAGGAGGCATTTCCTTACACCCCCCCATCCACACCCTCTGCGCCACAACACCATTTTGCCCCACCACCAGTCGCAACTGCTTGGGCCACTCCAAGAATACTCACATCCTGAACAGAAATGTCCTATTACTAGCACCCAGGAAACAAGGGCCACTCAAATACCACAATCAGGATTCTCCCCTGCTGTTACAAATGCAGGGATGGAATTTTGAAGCAGTAAAAACAGAACTCGGAGGTCTCTAAAGATAAAATACGAGATGCTGTTCCCTGCAAAGCTACATGTTGTGGCAGAGAACAAGAAGTGAACATTCCAGATGCCGGAGGAGGTCTGGCAGTGGATTGGAGGTTTGGCAAGCGGTTCCCAGAACACATGCTCCTCTGTGCTCCAGACTACAGCTAACGAGAAAAGAAAAGAACCCATCAGAAGAATTTTCAACGGATGACAAGAAAGAAAATGAGTCACTTGTGAAATTCCCACAGTGGTATGCAGATGAAACTGGAGAAAGGCAGACAGGAAAGGGCGCTGAGGTGACAAAGGTAAGAGATATTCTGGTGGTGCCCATTAACACAGGTGTGGGTGTTATGTGAGAGGGGAAAACACAGTAGATGATGTGGGGAGGAGGCGACATGAACAGACGACCAAACACCTGAGATAGACTGTCAATATTGGTTGACCACTGTCTCTAAGGTTCTGTAAGTGCCACAACGGTGAAGAGATACCAAACTGCAAAAAGGAGAGGGGGTGGAGCTAGTGTAGAGATGAAGGGCCAGATGTACGACCGTTTTGAGCCGTCACAAACGGAGATTTGGCCCGTTTGCGACCGCTGAGATGGGCATTGGCATGTAGAAACCCTATTTTGTAAGTCTGTAACCTATTACTAACTTGCAAAATAGGGTTTGTGAGTCGCTATTAGAAAGGGGCGTGCCAAAGGCATCCCTTCCTAATAGCGAGTCACAGGGGGATGTATGATTGTTTGGTGACCGGAATGCAGTTGCAAAACAATTTCAGTTTACCGCCTTATTTAAAAGCAATCATAGACATGGTGGTCCGCTGTGCCCAGCAGACCACCCTCCCTGTGTTATTGCCCATTCCCAATGGGTCAGAAATTACGACCTGCCTCATGAATATTGATGAGGCAGGTCAATTGCTACCCCATTGGGAAACGCTAAAATGTATCTGTGACACATTAGTGCATTTCCTTTTGCGAATTGCAAGTTGCAAAAGGAAATGGTCCTACATCTGGCCCGAAGTGAAGTACAAGCAGAAGCAACTTCCTGGTTGGGAGTTTTTTTATAATGTAGTTTGCTTCTTTTCACTAGCTTGGTCTTGGCCATCCCCGGGTAATGAGATGGGGTTTTCGGGGCGACAGGCTCCCTACGAATTGGGCAATTGAAGGCTGGCAACGCAAGATGGCAGGTGAGGAGAGGTGAGTTGAATTGTGGGGTGCGTTTAAATACTACTAGTGGGTTGAAGCACTGTTTGTGCCACTCGCTCCAGTAGCACTGCAAAACATGTCTGCGGGTGTAGCACTGCAGCTTGGGTGGCACTTTTAAGCTGCCATTTCGACCTGCCAAAAAAAAAACTTTTGCCATGTTGCAACTTTCCTTTTTAATACTCAACATCCACTAGATAGACTGGGCTCCCCTCTACATTGGGGCCCAACAGACCTTCTCCGGTATTTATTATATTGCCACACAAAGATACTCCCTGGGTAGATGTGCTGCTTACTCTCTGGCCAGGGGAATATCAGGCTATTTGCCACTGAGAGTAGATTTTCAAGGAGGGAAATATAATCACACAGTGGATGGAAACTTGATGCCTTTGCGCTTAAAGATAGAGACTTAAGCAGCAATTGAGGGAAAGTTAAGAGCTATAATTTAAAGAATACACCACGACAGTTGAATCCCAAGTGACATTTTGGGGATACATACGAGAGTGGGGGAGGGCAACACATTGGGTTCCTACACACAATGAAACAAGAATATCAACACAGTGAGAGAGGCATACCAGAATCATTATCTAGCCACTCAGAAGAGACCGTTTGATGTTGGGAACAAGGCCGGGAAACTAACTGCCTGGCTAGCGAAGCAAACAGAGATTAAGGGTGTAATTTGGTTCAGAAGTGCAGTGGGGCAAATTAAAATCCAAAAGAATGAGGACACAGCAACCACGTTCACAGAAAATTACAAGAATCTCTATTGCAGGAAGACCAGGGCAAGAATACACGAAACGTAGTTTTTTCTGAAAGATGGTAGTCCACCTAGATTGTCAGGGGATAACAAGAGAGAGTTAGAGGCAGGGCTCATGGAAACTGATTCAGGAAGCCATAAAGGACCTTCTATCAGGAAAGGCTTCATAGTCACAACAGTCTGCCAGTTTAGCTCTACCAGGCCGTAGCTAGTAAACTGCCCCCCCCCCCATTGGACATATGTTTGAAAGGTGTTTGAAAGAGTCAGAAAATATGGGTTTCTGCCCTCTGATCTTCAAATGACTACAAGAGCCGTAATAGATAAGAGGCAAACCTCGTGATGAGTGTGAATCATAAAGCCTGATATCATTACTAAACATAGAAACTAAAATGCCTGCCACCCAGTTGCGTAGGCTAATGAAATCACGAGTACATCCATATCAGTCCTTATTTATGCTTGATAGAAGTTACTGCCTCAATCTGAGGCACCTCTTCTGATGCTTGCCATATATGAGAAATGTACAAAACAGTTGTTAGATGCCACAAAATCATTCAACTGCCTGCAATGGTCCTATATGTTAAAAGTGCTGACCCGGATGGGATTCATCCCACAATATTTGCTGTGAGTAAGGCTGCTATATACTGAACCATTAACCAAGGATGCTTTCAAATCCAGTCATATTGGGAAGAGGGATGAGGCAAGGGTGCCTGTTGTGCCCAATGCCATTTACTTTGTCTTGGAGCCTCCGACCTGTTGGATACAGAGAGATGCATTAGTAAGGCCAGGGCAGTTGGTATACAGAGAAATTCAGACTAATGAAACACCAATGCAAACAAATAGAGCACAAATGGAGAATGAGCCAGGACAATGCAGACTGGAGGATATTAAAATCTGCTGTAAGACGCTGCCACCAAATGATCCGGACTACAAAACTCACTGCCCTGGTGGACCGCATCAATACCAGCACCAACAAAAGCACAGAACTCTTTGTCATTGTGAAGTATTTCACCTAACCATCAGCCACCTCCAACTCAATCACCCCTTTGCAGGCCCTCTACAACAATTTCTGTCAATTCTTCAGCAACAAAATTGTCATTTACTGCAACCTCAGGCCACAACCGGACTTAACAGACCTCGCCAAACACCTCCTGAACTTATCCTAAGAACAAATGCTAACCACATGGCCCATCATTATCCTGGAAGAAACCGCTGCCACTATGAAGTCCATCTACTCGAGCCCCATCAGATCCTGCCTCCACCACACCTACTTCAGAGGACTGCAACCCATGACAGTCATGTGTACACTCATTTTGAGTGCCTCCACCTCTTCTTCTACTTTCCCAGACGCTTGCAAACCTGTAACTGTTCTCCCATTGCTAAATAAACCATTGTCAGACCCTTCAAAACTTGCCAACTACAGACCGATCTCTCTGCTACCATTCCCAACCAGCATCTTAGAGAAGTTAATTAACAGACACCTCAGTGAATACCTCAGAACTACCAACTCATTGACACCACTCGGTCTGGTTTGAGACCCAACTACAGCATGCAAACTGCCCTCATCAATGTGATGGACGACATCTCCATGATTCTGGATAGAGAAGGCATGGCGGCCCTCATTCTCCTCAGCCTCTCCAAAACATTTCACGCAGTCTCTCACTCCATCTTCATCAAACACCTACATGACATCGGAATCCAAGGGCACACGCTTCAATGGATTTGCTCCTTCCGGACTGGAAGGACCCAGTTAGTCAGCTTGGCACCGTACACCTCAGATGCCCGTGACCTCATCTGCAGAGTTTCGCAAGGATGTTCCCTGAACCCGACCCTCTTCAACACATACGTGATCCTCATAGTCAGCATCATCTGCTCTCACAACACCAACATCCTGTCCTACAGCGTCCACATGCAACTCATCTCTTCCTCAAGGACAAGATGCTCAGTACCTGGATCAAGTTCAATGCCTGCATGACTGAAAAAGCCCACTGGATGAATACCAACTGTCTAAAGCTAAACACCAACAAGACCAAAATCGTGATCTTTGGTTAAGAGCATATCACCACGGGATTCCATCCAGTGTCTATGATCGGCACCTGTGGGAAAGTGCCATCTTTCTGCCATAGTTACCCCCACTTTATGCCTGCTGTCAGTGTGTTTGGACTGTAGTTCACTGGGATCCTGCTAACCAGGACCCCTGTGACAGTGCTCTCTCCCCTAAATTTAGTTGTTGGTTACTGTTCACACTCACAATTGGCATACTGGTGCACCCATGTAAGTCTCTAGTATATGGTACCTAGGTACCCAGGGCATTGGTGCACAGAGGTCTCCTATCGGCCGCAGCATGTATTATACCACCCATCGGAGCCCATGCAAATTATGACTGCAGGCCGAACCACTGCACGTAGACTCTACAAGTCACCCCTCTGGTAGGACCATCAACCCAAGGGCAGGGTGCATGTCTCTAAGTGTGAGGATGCCCCTGCATGATGAGGGCACCCCTACAGACCCCAGGCCAATTCCTGGACTCCTTAAGTGAGGGCAAGCCATTTTAACATATGTAGTGGACACTGGTCAACAAGAGTGGTCCAGGTACATAATGGCCACTCCGAACCTAGCCATGTTTGGTAACAAACATATTGGAATCATGCAACTGCACTGATTCCAGTGTTAGTTGCATGACACCATGTACTCTGGGGGTTCCCTAGGTGTTCCCCAGTTCTGCCTGTGCAGCCTTAAGAGGACCTGCCGGCAGCATGTGCTGCTGCTGACCCCAGGCACTGTTTTGCCCTCCTGCTGATGGCTGAGAATCGCTAGTTTTTCGGGTGATATCCAGGCCTCGCTCATAGACTTGCCCTTCGATGGCTTTCAGTTGTTTGGAGGGAAGGTGGACTCTGCACTTGAGTGCTTTAAGGATACCAGAGCTACGGACAGGTCCTAGGGCCTTTCCATGGCCCTCCAATCAACCCAGTCCACCTTCTGCCCCTTTTATGGCCTCAGAAGGGTTTTCCAACCTGCACAATTGTTTTGTGGCTGAAAACATGGTCCCCACAGGCCACGTGGGATAGGCAGCCAGAGGTCGAGCTAGCCCACTACCCCACCCCGGCAGCCATAGCCTCCAAATCCCTTTAGTGTGCCCTTCCACCATCATAAGCATCACGTGGGGAGCAGGATATGACATCACCTGCACCACTGGAGGTCGATAACATCCGACCGTTGGGTTTTGCAGCTAGTCCAAAGGGGCTACTTTCCCCTCTTTGTGACCACTCATGCTACCTAATTGCAACAAGGGGGACCACCTCAACTTGTTTTGTCAGAAGGTGTTAGCTCTCTTGGCCAAGGGGGCTATAGAGAAGGTGCCAGCATCAGAAATAGGTTGTGGTTGTTGTTCCTGCTACTTTCTGGTGCCCAAGAAGGACGGAGGCCTTCATCCTATTTTAGACCTGTGCCTTCTCAATCTCTTCCTGAAAATGAAAACATTCAAAATGCTCAGACTTGCAAAAGTCCTGTCTGCCCTGGACCCAGAAGACTAAATGGTATTGCTGGACTTACGGGATGCTTTTTTTCACATTCCTGTTCTGCCTGGCCACAGGCGGTACCTGCAGTTCACAGTCGGCCAAGAGCACTTTCAGTTTACCATGCTTCCCTCCAGCCTTACTAGTGCCACTCAGTGTTCACAAAGGCGATGACGGTGATTGCTGATCATCTGCAAAGGTCAGGGATTCCAGTCTGTCCTTATCTTAACGATTGGCTGTTGAAAGCGGGCTCCCCCCATGCAGTCGTCTCCCACCTTCAGCCTACAGTGAACTTCCTGCACTTGCTGGGGTTCACTATCAACATGTTAAAGTCGCACCTGACGCCTTCTCAGATGCTCCCTATCATCAGAGCTGTTCTGGACACAGTGTAGTTCTGGGCCTTTCCTCCTGTGCAGCAAGCCGAGGATATTCAGGCTATGATATTGATGTTTCATCCTCTATCCTGTATTTCGGTGTGACTGACTCTGCGGTTGTTGGGCCTCATGGTTTCCTGTATCCCTATCATTATCCATGCCCACTAGCATATGAGAGCTCTGCAGTGGTACCTGACATTCCAGTGGGCACAGCATCAGGGGAATTTCTCTGACGTGGTCCAGATCTCTGAAGAAACTGCAAAAGCTCTGCAATGGTGGCTAACGAACTTGATTGGGTCAGTAGCAGACCCCCCACCCTTCACCAACTAGAGCTGATTGTAGTGATAGATGTGTCACTTCTGGAATGGGGTGGCCATCTGTGGTGGGGATCAGATGACTCTGGTCTTCGGCAGAAGCCGGACTTCACATCTACCCATTGGAGCTCCAAGCTATCTGGCTGGCATTGAAGACCTTCCTTTTATCAATCAGGGGAAGACTGGCACAGGTGTTCAAAGACAACCTTTGTCAAGAGAATCTGCACCTTTGGACATGGCTGGAATGTCAGGGAATATCCCTGGTGGTTCAACACCTGGCGGGCTCTTTGAACACCAGTGTTGACAAACTCAGCTGTCGATGTCTAGTGGATCATGAATGGTGCCTCCATCCGGAGTTGGTGCAAGATCTTGTCCAAGAATGGGGAGAGCCTTCGTTGGATCTGTTCGCCTCCGTCAAGATCGTGCAGTGTCAGCAGTTTTGCACGCTGGAGTTTTTAAGTCGCTCATGCCTCCTGCACGCCTTTCCACTGATACAACTCCTGCCCAGAGTTCTCAAGGAGATCAGGAACTACCATTCCGAAGTAATCCTTGTGACTCCTGATTGAGCATGGAGAGTCTGGCATACCATGCTGTTGAGCATGAACAAGGGTCCTACAATCAGGCAGCCTATTTGGGATGATCTTCTTTCACAGCAAGAGGGAGGGCTGGGTTCTGCACCCGAACCTGAAAAAAACTCACTTTCATGCATGGAGATTGAGCTATGACATTCACCCTCCTGCCCGAAGTCTGCAATGTTATCTTGGCAGCCAGATGATCCTTCACCAAAAGGGTACATACCTGCTGTTGGAGCATATTTGTGGCAAGGTGTACAGACAGACAAGTTGATCCACTTTCTGCACACCTTTCCCAGGTTCTGTTGTTTATTCTATCCTAAGCTCAGCAGGTCTCTGCTTTGGGGACTTTGAAAGGCTATCGTTCGGCCATTCCAGCATTTCTGTGGTTGCCAGATCAGCCATCCCTCTTGTACTTAGGTTTTTGAAAGGTCTCCAGTACGTGTTCCCGCCTGCACCTGTCATTATGCCAGAGTCGGATCTTAATTTAGTATTGTATTGTATTGTATTGTATTGTATTTATAAAGCGCATTCAGGCCGTAGCATCAAAGCGCTAGGGAGAAAGCAGTAAGTCAAGGGGGTCCAGATCCAAGAAAAAGATCACAGAGAACGTGCGAGGAACCTACTGCCTAATGAGAAAACAGCCAGGTTTTAAGTCGTTTCCTAAAACGGAGGTATGTCTCCTCCTGCCTAATAAAGGGTGGAAGAGTATTCCATAGTCTTGCTGCCACCTCTGAAAAAGCTTTGTCCCCCCATCGAGCCCAATGGTAGCGGGGTACCGAGATCAGCTGCAGGTTAGCCGATTGAAGCTGGCGGCACAGCTGATAGGACTGTAAAACGGAGCTCAGATAAGAGCAGCCCTTCTGGTGATAAGCCTTATACGTAAGGCACAATGTTTTAAACGTAATACGTTTTTCAACAGGTAGCCAGTGGAGCCATCTAAGGCTCCCACTGGCAGATGCAGCGCGAGGTAGATCTAAAACTAGGCAAGCCGCTGCATTCTGAATGAGCTGTAGTCTGTGTAGGGTGGCCTTGCTGATGTCAACATAAGAGCGTTGCAATAATCCAGTTTAGAGATGACCAGAGCTAAAATAACAGTAAATTTAAGTTCCTCCTGAAGAAAAGGGAATATTTTCTTTAGCATTTTCATAGACCAGTAACATGGTTTAACCGTCTGGTTAACTTGTTGCTCAAACAATAATGTTCTGTTAATTGTAATACCAAGATTCTAACTAGGGACTGAGCGATCGTTGGAAGATGTAGGCCACCAGCATGAGCTCCATGGACTAGTGTCCATGCCAAAGAAAAGAAATTCAGTCTTGTCTCCATTCATTTTGAGCCAGTTGTGGCTCATCCAGCTATTGATCCTACACATGCAATCATGGAATCTGTCTGCCACCTCCTCCCAATTCTGGTTCACCGGAATGATTAACTGAGTATTGTCTGCATATGATACCACTACAAACCAAAAGAGCGAACCAATTTAGTCAAAGGTGCGACATAAAGATTGAACAAAGTGGGGCTGAGCGACGACCCTTGTGGAACACCACAAGGGAGTTGAAATGGCGTAGCCTTAAAATCGCCACAGCTCATCATGATGGATCTATCCGTCAGGAGAGATTTCAAAATGTCAAGCGCCTTGCCTCTTACTCCAGCTTGATCAAGCCGCTGGAGCAAGAGTTGGGAGGATATGGTATCAAACGCCACAGAGAGATCCAATAAAACAAGGATGGCTTCTTCCCCCAGATCCACTTTTCTCCGAATAATATCTGCAGAAGATATCAGGGAGGATTCTGTGCTATGAGCTTGGCGAAACCCATGTTGAGAAGGGTCAAGTGCGCCACTTGCCTGGAGAAAAGCAGCCAGTTCGGCATTCAGGTGTTTTTCTAATATCTTGGCAGTGGTTGGTAACAAGGATATAGGGCATACATTTGTCAAGTCATTGGGTTCACCGCTGGGCTTCTTAATAAGGAGGATCACAATGGACTCCTTCCAAGTGGGAAGGAAGAACCATTCCCTTAAAATATCTGAATAGACCGGTTCCAGAGCAGCAGAAACCAACTTAGACACTAATTTTAATATCCTAGGGGGGCAAGTATCATTAGGTGAGCCAGACTTAACCCCTTCCAATAGTTCAGAGATTCTACTGGCTGTTAGAGAAGAGAAATCAGTTAACATAGCACTGAAATCAGAGGGTAGAGTGCCCTCCGCGTCACCTCTGTCACCTTCAGGGGGGAGAGGGACAAAGTGCGAGTGCAGCTGAAGAATTTTGTTCTCAAAGAAGTTTGCGACTCTTTGGCAAAAGGTGGGAGAGTTCTCAAGCCAGGAGGAGACCGGCGGGTGGGTCAGAGTGTGAACCACTTTGAAGAGTTCCTTAGCTCCATTCTGTGCTTCCCTAATTCTACTAGAGAAGTATTCAGTTTTTGCCTTTTTAATGGCAAATTTATAGTTCTCGAGAGGCCCTGAGCTTAGCTCTCTCCGCTACAGTTTTATGGGCCTTCCATCTACGTTCCTGATGACAACAGAGTCTCTGTAGGTTCTTAAGTTCCTCTGAGTACCAGGGTGAGGAAGGGGTCTGCCCCAGCCTGGGATTTAACTTCACCAAAGGGGCAAGCCTATCAATGGCAGCCCAGAGCCCAGAATCAAAGCTCTCCAAATTGGAGAGGCCCCCGCTCTTTAGCATGGTGCCATCCAGACTTCAGGGCCAAGGCCAGACTTTGCTCCTCCACCTTATGCCGTTTCCTGCCTAACCTAGAGACCGCAGGCGATTTAATATCAGCTGCGGGCCAAGCTGCCCTAAAGGTCAGCAAATGATGGTCTGGCCAATCCAAGGCAGTATTATCTAGGCCAGTCAGGCTATCATGTCGTGTAAAGATGCCATCCAGCTTCAGGCCTGCGCGATGGGACGCGGTCAAATCAGTGAGAGACCAGTCCAAGTTAGTCATAAAATCAAGAAACTCCCTTGTTAATGGGTCCTGATTATCCTCTAAATTAAAATTAAAATTGCCCAGTACAATGGCCTTAGATATCAAAGCAATAGGTTCAATTATGGCCGGCCAAGAAGCAAGAAAGTCATTCTTGGGGCCAGGAGGGCGATACATTAAAAGGGCCTCAAAGAGTATGGTGTAATTAAAACGAAGCTTAAAATATGCTCCTTCACAGACAGCTGATTTGACAATGATGTCATCAAATGAGCAATTGAATTTGCTCCTGGTAATAGCTGCAAGCCCCCTCCCCTTTTACTCGTCCTGTCGAGTCTGGAGAATGAGTAGCCAGGGGGTGAGGCGGCCAAAAAAATCAGGATTAGAATCTTCACATTCCTAATGTGTGCTTCTTTTGAGCAGTTACAAATCTGTTCTATCAGACTCTTTACCATCAAAACAGCCTTCCTAGAGGTAATAACATCTGCCCAGAGGGACAGTGAGCTGTTGGCCTTTTCATCTCAGCCTCCGTATGTCACTATCCAAACAAACTGGTCCTTCGGATTAGAGCATCCTTCCTGCCAAAGGAACTCCCTTTTATGTAGGCCCGTCCATCACACTGCCTTCCGTTTACACTCCAGCTCACCCCTCTAAAGAAGAGGAGAGACTGCAGGAGCTGGACCCAAAAAGAGCATTGCTGTTTTATCTTGACCTCACAAAAGAGTTCTGGGTCGATTATCAACTTTTTGTGGTGTATGTCAGAGCCAAAAAAGACAAAGCAGTGAAGAAGTGGAGCATCTCATGATGGATAGTGCATTAAAATCTGCTACATTGGCCAAAAAGCAACCTCCTGATGCATTGCGTGGTCACTCCAACAGAGCCAAGGCTGCGTTAGCTTGCAGAGTACCTGTCCTGGATATCTGTCAGGCAGCAACATAGGCCTCCCTGCACACGTTTACGAAGCACTGCTTCCTGGACAGCCAGGTCCAGTGACACAAGCAAATTTGCCAGTTCAGTTCTAGTGGATTTTCTCGTATAAATTTGTGTCGTTAACCCAACTCCCAAAAGGTATTGCTTGGGTATCTAGTCTAAGGTAAGGAACCTGTGGCTAGCAGTCTCGGATGAACAAGCTGCTTGCCTTCGGTAATGCCTTATCTGGTAGAGACTCTGGCCGAAGATTCCTTACAGACCGACCCATTCACCCTTCTCTGCAAACTGATTTCAGAGTTAGGAACTATTCCCCTTTTAAGAGCTCGTGTTTCACTCACCAGTGGTTAGTGGTCTTTGTGGCTCCACGCTTCTAGTGTGGAAAGTCGCAAAAAGAAGCTGATGTCAGCACGCTGGGTGGTGCCTATATAGGCACCGCGCACACATCACTTTCAGCCTGGATGATGCCAACAATACCACACGTAGACAAACACCACCACCTACCGGTGTGCAGGGGTAATTCAAACGAAAACATTTCCCGATCCAGTCTGATGCCTGGGGATTATTCTAAGGTAAGGAATCTGCAGCAAGATAGAGGGGGTCATTACAACCCTGGCAGAATGCGTAAAACCGTCGGTAAGACCGCCAACAGGCTGGCGGTCTTACTGTGGTGTAATATGACCATGGCGATTACCGCCATGGTCATCTGCCGGTTTTCCGTCCCACCCGCCAGGGCGGAGATGACCGCCGGGCTGGAGACCTGGGTCTCCAGCCCGGCGGCCGTCAGTATACCGCTGGTGGTATTTGGACCCGGCTTACCGCCGTGGATTTCCAGCGGTTTCAACTGCCATGAAATCCATGGCGGTAAGCACTATCAGTGCCAGGGAACTCCTTCCCTGGCACTGATAGGGGTCTCCCCCACCCCGACTCCCTCCCCTACACCCCCCACCACCCATGCCACCCCCCAAAGGTGGCAGGGCCCCCCTCCCCACCCCGACCCCCAACATAACATTACTCACACACACCTGACACGCATGCAGGCACCACCAACACACACACGCACACACCCCGACATACATGCCTACATCCACACACACAGTCATACACGCACACCCACATTCAAACATACAAGCACACATCCATACAGACATACCCACAGACATACACACACTCATTCCCATACACACAACACCCCCGCAAGCATACACGCACTCACACCCCCCCTCGACATACACACACGCACACCCCCATGCACGCACACAACACCCAACACCCCCTCACCCCCCTCC
Source organism: Pleurodeles waltl (assembly GCF_031143425.1). Classification (NCBI taxonomy): domain Eukaryota; kingdom Metazoa; phylum Chordata; class Amphibia; order Caudata; family Salamandridae; genus Pleurodeles; species Pleurodeles waltl. The sequence continues at coordinate 251,734,578 of NC_090445.1, forward strand.
CCTAACGGACGATCGACTTACCTGGTCCGGCGATCCTCCGGGAGGGGACGGGAGCCATGGGGGCAGCTCCGCCGACACCACACCACCAACAGAACACCGCCGCGCCGAATCACAGGATGTGATTCGGTGGGCGGTGTTCTGTTGATGTGGCGGTGGAGGTGGGGCAACCTCCACTTCCCCGCCGCCCGTCACTATGGCTGTTGGCGGCTCTCCGTCGGAATAACGACGGAGAGCAGCCAACAGTCATAATATGGCGAGCGGCAAACTGCCTGCACAGGCGGTCTTCCGCACGGTGGTCCCTCGCCGGTCTTGCAAAAAGACCGCCGAGGTCATAATGACCCCCAGAGTCTCTCCCAGATAAGGCGTCACTGAAGCTAAGTATCTTGTTCATATATACGCTACTCTCTGTGCAAACTGATATTAAAAAAAAAAACATTACTCGGCCTCTCAGATGGTGAAAATAAATGAGTGGGCTTTCCTAACATTGGGCGAACCCTCTTTAAGAGTAGGAGTATAGATAGATAGACATGCAAAGGACCCGAACGGCTCTCTAGCCATCCATTACACTTGAAAAAGCCAAGTCTTTCCCTACCTGATGACACAAAATCATTGCTGAAAGTATGGGAAACAAAACAACCAGATACCTAAATGGGAAAGAATTCTAACGAAAAGAAAGTCCACTATGGGGCAACAATATATTAAAAGAGGTGGGCACTCTGAAGGAGTTCCAAAAATGGGACATGGTAGAAACTAGTAAACTGGGAGATGACTGGAGAGGACTGGGACTTGTTACACTTGACGGCTTAAGGGAAGAATACCAATTGGCAGACAAAGAAACGTATTAATACAACTACCACATGATTTATCGGCCGACATTCCGAAAGAAGCCCAATTAGAGGATTGCACCCCATTAGAAGACAGGATCGTATTACAGCCACTCTTCCGACTCCAGGGCCCATGTGTAGTGTGAATACCACCCCATATAAGGATTGATAATACGTATAAAATTACACTCTGCATCAAAAATCACAAACTCAAAGTTATAGTGTAGGAGTTTCTTGTACATATGCATTGTAATCTGTAAAACCTGTGCACTTTTGGTACATGGAAACAAGCACACCATTGCGAAAAGCAGCATAATACCCCTTGTGTGGCAGGTCCCCTTAAAACGGGGAAGGCGACGAATGCTGTACAAATACGAATATTGTATTTTATTTTGGGTGAAGTTTGAAACTACAGCACACTCATTTTAGCAACAACAAACTAAGGAGTTCAACAATATCTGATGATGCCCAGCCTTGCTCCCTTCCCAAACTTTCCTCATGTGAACATGCCTAGTAGTGAGTAGTGTTAAAGCGTAATACATATTCACCAGTTTTATATGATGTAAGAAAGATAGGCGCATACAAATAAACCTTGTGGGTCTAACAGCTTGGGGTAAGAATGATACTTTCACAAACATCTAAATAAATATTTAATTTAAAGTGGTGCATTTATACAGTATCAAAACCAACTTGTAACTTTATGTATGGTGGTCTCTGCTGTACTTTTATCTATACAACTTCCCGTTGGGGAGGGCCAGTGCTCAGCTAGAAATACATGAAAGGGTCTTACATCTTTATACAATCTACTGTAGTAAATATCCCATTTAAACACAAATAAAAAGCACCGAGAAATCACTTATATTATGCACTAAGCTAAGCACTAACCAGCTAACCAGGTAGAGGTCCGAAGTGGTCTTTTATTGGTGAGGACTTTCATTGTTTCATCCCAAGGTGTGGGCCAGTTTTACCCTCCTCAGCCTTTCCTTTTCGCCTATTTACAACACCATGATTTTTTGTGGGCCACATTCCAATGACAGCCATCCATCTCGTTATAGAGAGGGCACCAAATGTTTATTTCACTGTCTGCTCTTCCTCCAGTTCAAAATGTAGTCATGTAGCGCCTTGAACAATACAGTGACCCAGATTTACAAGAAGTGGTGTGCCAAAAGATTTTACGCAGAGGAAGACATTTCCTAGTGCCTTGTGTGTGCCATATTTACAATGTGGTGCAACATCGCAATAAGGAAAGCTGAGTGCCACAAAAAATGGCCCTAATCAAAATGGCACCATAGCTGAAAAGGTAGCACTAAGGGGATTTGTGGCATGTTATATGACGCTAATCGTAATAGTGTCATTTTTCAGCTAAAAGTGTCCAGGAAAAGCACTCTAAACTGCCAAAAGTAGCCTCCAAATTGAAAAAATTGAGAAATTGGGATAGGAGAGACCCCGTAGAGACCCCAGTGAGCCAGGTACTAGTCAGGATGCCCATGTAGAATCCCAGGAGAAGGGGAAAAGGAAGAGGAAATGTCGCTTCAGTCAGGAGGAAAATAACATCTTGATCATAGAGGTGATAGAGCACCAACACCAGCTATTTATCACCTCTAAGTTGCCATTAAGTAGGAAGGAGGCAATTTGGCAGTCCATAGTAAATAAAGTCAACAGTGTAGCAGTGTAGATTGTAAGAAGCGCTGGCACAATCTTAAGCACAGAACTAAAGAAAAACTGGCTAGCAACTGAAAGGCAGCACTGCAGACTGGAGGTGGGAGTCCGGCACTCCAGGAGCAGCTGGATGAGCTAGAGGAGATGGTGGCAGCGGTCATCCTGGATGAGCTGATGGAAGGAGTCCAGGGACAGGACAGTGCGATGGCACAGGAGCAACAACAAACACAGGCTAAGTTGAAGTGGGAGTCAATGTTGTAACTCACAGATGACCTAAGGGGGAGGCACATTGGAGGCACTGTATGCATGCTAATGGGTTGCATTGGGGCACACTCAAGGCTAAACATCAAATGCATATAAAGTCCACCGACCCCAAGCCCCGTATGCACAGACCACTTCACTACCTTCCCACCACTACCTCCACTGTGTCAACCGTACCATCTAGCCACGTCTAACTCACAATGGACAGCACATACCAGGCATGTTGCACATGGGGGGCACCAAGGGCTAGGAAAGGCCTGCCTGTACCACTGGGAATGGGCACTAATGCAATGTACACACAACAAATGGGGCTTAACTGTCATCACCATCTGTGCTGCTACACATTTTGGTGCCACATGCCTACGCAGGCACATCTGCATCATACTGCAAGGGGGCCTGTGTTGAGTGGATGATTGCTGCTGTGCATGATGGGACACCTTCCCGCATAATAGTAGGTACAAGTACTGTGTTTGTTCCACCATGTGTTATGCACATAGCAACACACGTGGAAATTTGAAAAACACTAGAACCAACAATACTGTCACAAACACGTCATCTCTGGGGCGGAAGCTATACATGCAGCAATCCCGGTCATGCACATGTGTGAAGGCATCAGTAGTATGCTTGGCTCTATCTGTGTTTATTTGAAAAGCTTCTGTCAACACACATGGAATGCCATCCACATGCAGTGTCAAGTGTCAATGGTGCACAAAAGTACCAGGCAGTGAAAACGCATGCAGGGCACCAACCTTAACCTGGTAAATACAGGGTGGCACACTGCACCACTGGATACACATTTACACATTATGCTCTGGTGGGGCAGTGTGCTATCAATGTCTGGGACATGTGGCCTAATAAAGACCATGTATGTTGAAAGGATACAGTGCTGTGTTGCATCATTTGCAATGTGCAGGCATGTCTAGTCCTTACAAACATACATTGCTTCCCTGTAGTATGATTGGTGATGTGCCACAAACTGCAGTCCAACACCAAAATAGCCACACAATGGTAATGATATAGGAGTGCATCTATACCAGGTCTGATTGCACATGTTCAGGGAGGGACCCATACTGCAACATCAACATTCAGAAATGCATTCTTCAATCCTCCAATGTCTGTTGCAGATTGTGACACACATTGGAAGTTGCAAAACACGGGACCACAACTAAGTCAGTCATGTGTAGCCCCACTGCAATGGCACCCCTGAGGCAATCTAGCTATCTGATACACTGACCTATCATCAAGTTTGGAAATGTGTCCGATCCCTATGCCACCCCACATGTGTTGTAAGAGTAATGCAAGGAGCAACTGTCAGTGTGCATCCTCCATGTTACCTTGTTTTGTGTGCATCATTCTGCACCATCCATAGTAAGATGCACCCACCTTGTGTGTATGTGTCCATACAAGAAGGTCTACCTTCATTCACAACAACACTTAGCCCAACAATGCAGACATCCTTGCACCTATGCTGTATTGCCGCATGCAGTGTTGGGCTGTGTGCTGTTGTGCATGAAGGGACAACTCCTTATATGGACACATACATACAAGGTGGATGCATCTCCTATGAATGGTCTAGGATAATGTACACAAATTAAGAGGTGACATGGAGGTTGCATGTTGACAGTTGCGCCCTTGCATTACTCTTACAACACGTGTGGGGTGGCATAGGGACCTGACACAGTCCCTAAAATAAAGACCTGACAATGCAATTGAAACAGCATGCATCCATGAGTGTTGCATGGGAAAATCACCACCAACACTCATGGCATGCAATAGCCATGCAATGTACTGCAAGAAATGGGTCATATGCATATGCCAAGAAAACGCTGTGTAAGAGAGATGTGAAGTAGTTTTGGATATGTGGGCTCACACAATGTGTCACCTGAGGGTCATCAAAATACATGCCCTGGTAGCGTTCTGTACAGCCAGGTGCTCGTGAATGAGGGACTTGATGTGTGGCTCAGTGCCATGAAAATTAGGCAAAGATGATTGTGAAATAAATGACAAATCAGAATAGCTAGTACAGGTCAACAATGACATATCTCTATCTCATTGTAGACACTGCAGACATATCTGTTGCCCAGCCACTTGTCCTGGATTTCCAAGATGACCTAGATAACAAGATGCCAACCATCAATCCAGACATGTTAAGTGCAAGCCACTCAGCAGAATTCCAGGTGTTTCGATGGGGTGATGACTATTCCCCAATCCCGGTGAGGAATAACGTGACCGTGATGAAGAGTACATTGCCCTCTCACAAGTCCTCACTAGGGAGGGGGTTTTGGGAAAAGAAAAAGAGAAAATACCAGCTTCTGCTTCGTGGACTGCAGATTCGAACTGGTTGACCCCGGACTGTAGATTGTGTTGGGCATCAGGACTTCTGATTTCTCAAAATACTGGGTTCTTGGTTTATAGTATTCTGGGCTGCAAAATAATTCGTTCATTTATACATTGAACTTGCATAAACTATTGCACATTGCATAATGTCAGTTATTGTTGACACAATGGCATACGTTTCTTTAAGGCTGAACAAGTCTCTTTCTCTTTTTACAATATATTCAGAGTCTCTGAAGCAATATCCAAACTCAAAAACAATCAACTTGACTAAAGGGCTTCTTTGTGTTCTGGCGTAATCTCTTGCCAGTAATAGTTTTGATAAACTTGCGCTTGTTACAGGAAATATGTCTTTTAATATCTGTTTAGCTGTATCTTGGATTCCCACTCAAACGATAAATCACTCTAGTTCTGATTGTCATAAATCAATTAAAAGACAGAGCTCTGTTTTGGTTTATTTAAGCAAATAATCTTTCTTTACCTTAAAATGAAATTACTTGCTTGAAAATTTCAGAAGAACACAAACTGGGTTTTTTCACCTTTCTTATTTTCTCTCTTTTACAGGAAATATGGAATCATCTGCAAAAGATAGAAGAGGAGAGCGGGGACTTTGCAGAAAGCTGACCGGAGGGTGAGGAGAGCCGGAATCGACTAGAGGCTGTCCGGAGGACGAGAAATGCTGGAACTCGACTGGAAGTTAGTTGGAGAATGAGGAACACTGGAACTCGAGTGGAGGCAGGGTGGAGAACAAGGAACTTGCACTGAACTCGACTGGAGGCAGGCTGGAGGACAAGAAACTTGACTGGAAACAGTTGAGCAGGGCAATAGGTAAGAAGCCAAGCAAGGCCTCAGACTCACATGTATCCTTAAATAATCAAATGTGCACATGTACCTTTTGGCAGTTGATTTCTTGTTAAGGAAATGAGCAATTATCCTTATAATTGTGGCATATGTTCAATACAGATCACATTGTGAAGAGCACATGTTTTAGCAGTTACAGTTTGAGCAGGTGGAATACAATGTGCATAATCAACAATCATTGGTTATAATAAATGAGACATTTAACAAACATTGGGTATTGCAAACTTGATATTCAAGGATATAATGAATATACCCAAATAAGCCTGAGTATTGTAAGCCACAGTAAGTTAATAGAATTGACCATTGGACGTGCAAGTGTAACCACAACACGTCATCACAGCGAACACGATGCCAACGACACCCGCGGAGTCGACCGACGCCACCTGACGGCGCGCAGAGGAACTGCTCGAAGAAAAATCTCCGGATCCACTCTGAGGCCTGGGGAAATTCAAAGGTATGGAATCTACAACTAGAAGTCTCTGTCTGAATGTTGCATCTTACTGTAATAGAGCTCTTGGATGTGCTAGTGTACCCACAACAAGACACTCTCCAGCAGATCCTGCGTTTTATCAGGACACCACCTCTGGTTGCAGGGAGGACACACAGTGTTTCTGTGACTCCATATGACCCACCCAACAGAGCACATACAACACCTGCCAGCTCACCCAGAGCTCTGGACTCCGCAGACCCAGTTATCAATTGTTAAAGTCCAGCGGTAGGAGTCTAGCGGGAGTTGGCACAACATGTGCGGCTAGGGATGGAGACCATAGCGGGCAGCCTAGCTGAAGTAAGCGGTGCCTCAGTCCCAATCGGGACAACTCTGCTGCCATTAGTGGCACCCACTCCCCGCTGCGTGGACTGAAGCAGTCCCTGGCTGACATCGCTGGCGTCATGAGACACAGGCATGAACAAATGCCATACCAAAGGGGCGCCAGCGATGTTGCCAAGAGGCTGGGGGAAATGCACACTTGCATGCAGTCCATGCAGCAGGAACTGGTATCCATCAAGAAGTACTTGGCTGCCTACCACTGTGATGTTGCTGCTGTGTTGAGTAGCCAGCAGTTCCTCCTTGCTGAAGTGATGCCTCACATCTTCTCACAGATGACAACTACTGGGACCTACCATTCCACTTTTTGTGGGTCTGTCTCCCTCAGCTTCAACACCAGCACAACCCCTGGCACAGGAGGTACCGCAAACATCAGAGGATGAAGATGTGGAAGAAACATCTCTTACTCATAAAAAAAGCCATGTAGCTACAGTCTGTGGGGAATGGACAGTTACTCTTTGGCTTTGTGTTTCACACCGTGCCCGTTGTGCAAAAGACTATCTACATCCCCACTTCTCCCTCCCACTGTTGACAATTTAGACCTATGGACTTTCAATGTGTCCCAACCTACATAATGCCAGTGTGATCATCTCCTGACTGAAGCACCCCTCTCCCACACATGTCTTATGACATGTTCCCCAAACCCTGGAATCTGTTTGTGCATCTGATGGATTGGGACCTCTACTGGGACCTAACTCCTGATCCATGCACTGACTCCACATTTCACAATAAAACATGTAAATAAAAGCACTGTATAGATGATCTGAATCACATCTGTGTCTGAGGATGTAACAAAATTAACTGAATGTATGTGGTGAAGCTAATACATTGAGGGGAATATGCACAAAGAAACGGTGCAGTGCATTTACATAAGTGAAGTTCCTACACTGAGGTGTGTCATTCCTAAAGTGCAGAGTAGGGGCGTATGGAAAAGAGAAATGACAAAGTGTGTGCTCACAGGTGCAATATCCACAGACTAGTCCCAATGCAGGAATCCTAGCACCAAGCTGCAATGTGTGGCAGTGTTGCAGGTAAAAGTTGTTATGTCTGCAGGAAGGTGTCCCTTCCAGATAAAAATCAGTCACCAATGTATACTTGCCCTTTATATGTGTGTTGTGAAATTGTACACACATAGCAAAAGCTAAGCTGTGATGCACGGAATGTAAAAACCGTAAATGTTTCCATGCAAACCCCACCCCTGGCCAGGTGTCAGTTCATGTCACATTGCCTCAGGTACACGTATCATTGGATATGTGATGCAGCATCAAACGCAATGGGTCTTGCATGGGTATGGCCAAAGCAACACCTATTGAATGTCCCTCTGCTGCATTACCATGCTGCAGGGGAGCCAGTAGTCAACTTTGGCATAGAGGCACCCAAAGTGCGACAGTGACAACTCGAACATTGGTGAAAGAAACCATCAGCACTGTATTGTCACAAAAAATGATGGCATGGTTGCGGTTTTGTATTGTACATATGCCACTCGGTACCCTCCTAAGGGATTTGGGTGTCTTTTTATCTGGCACAATGCCAATTATACTGACTGCAACCTGGTTAGGGTGACTGAGAACTATGATGAGACCCAAATAATACCTAAGGCTTTCAAGCATGGCATGTGTCATGTAGCATGGGTGTATTGTGATACCTGATACCAAGTACAACACAAGGGGCTAGGCCAAGCAAGTCTTACAACATTACAACATCAGTACAACAAAGACATAATGCATGTGAGAATATGAGGGGTAGGCATGAGTGACTGTACCAAAAGCTAGGTTCAGAGGGAGTGCATTGTCAAATTTGGTTCAGACAGTGCAGTGCAAGTTGTAGGAAGCTGGCCCTCAATGTAGTGTGGTGTGCAAAGCTAAGCACATTGTGCAGGCGGTCCAGGCAACCACACGTTGATTTACATTGGTAAAAACTAGATCACCTAATGCTCTAATTTTTAAGGTAGCTTGGTCGAGCAGTTAGGCCAATCTTTGAGAAGTGCAAAGCATTTGTTATACTCACAGTGTATCAATTATGCAACTCTCACACTCAAAGGAATAACTCAAGACCAATGTATAAAAAAGCTTCTGATTTTAAAATAAGTTTTAAGACCAAGATTATTAAAATTGGTTAAGTACTTTTTGAGATATGACATTTTGACGTTTAATAAAAATAGCCTTTTTGTGCGTGTAGGAAGTTGGCTCTGTATGTACTATTTCAAAGTAAGAAATAGCATGCACAGAGTCCAAGGGTTCCCCTTGGAGGTAAGATAGTGGCAAAAAGAGATAATTCTAATGCTCTATTTTGTGGTAGTGTGGTCGAGCAGTAGGCTTATCAGAGGGTAGTGTTAAGCATTTGTTGTACACACACAGGCAACAAATGAGGAACACACACTCAGACAATTCCAGGCCACTAGTTTTTTTATATAGAAAAATATGTTTTTTTAGTTTATTTTAAGTACCACAGGTTCAAGATTTACAAACAATACTTTAAATGAATGTTATTTCACTCAGGTGCCTTAGGAACTTTGAATCATCACAATAGCATGCACAGTTTTGGCAAAAATGGCAATAAGCTATTTTGAAAATGGACACTGCAAAAATCAACAGTTCCTGGGGGAGGTAAGTAAATGTTAGTTTCACAGGTAAGTACAACACTTACAGGGTTCAAAGTTGGGTCCAAGGTAGCCCACCGCTGGGGGTTCAAGGCAACCCCAAAGTTACCACACCAGCAGCTCAGGGCCGGTCAGGTGCAGAGGTCAAAGTGGTGCCCAAAACACATAGGCTTCAATGGAAATAGGGGTGCCCCGGTTTTAGTCTGCCAGCAGGTAAGTACCCACGACTTCGGAGGGCAGACAAGGGGGGTTTTGTAGGGCACTGGAGGGGACACAAGCAGGCACAGAAAGTACACCCTCAGCGGCACAGGGGAAGCTGGGTGCAGAGTGCAAACAGGCGTCGGGTTTGTAATAGGATTCAATGGGGAGACCCGGGGGTCTCTTCAACGATGCAGGCAGGCAAGGGGGGGGCTCCTCGGGGTAGCCACCACCTGGGCTAGGAAGAGGGCCGCCTGGGGGTTGCTCCTGCACTAGAGTTTGGTTCCTTCAGGTCCTGGGGCTGCGGGTGCAGTGTGTTTTCCAGGTGTCGGGTTCCTTGAAGCAGGCAGTCGCGGTCAGGGGGAGCCTCTGGATTCCCTCTGCAGGCGTCGCTGTGAGGACTCAGGGGGGGTCAACTCTGGCTACTCATGGGCTCGCAGTCGCCGGGGAGTCCTCCCTGTAGAGTTAGTTTTCCGCAGCTCGAGCCGGGGGCGTCGGGTGCAGAGTGGAAAGTCTCACGCTTCCGGCGGGAAACATGTGGTCTTTTAAAAGTTGTTTCTTTGTTGCAAAGTTGCAAGTTGGTTGAACAGGGCAGCTGTCCTCTGGAGTTTCTTGGTCCTTTTAGATGCAGGGTAGTCCTCTGAGGCTTCAGAGGTCGCTGGACCCTGGAGGATGCGTCGCTGTTGCAGTTTTTCTCGAAGTGGGGAGACAGGCCGTTAGGGCTGGGGCCAAAGCAGTTGGTGTCTCCGTCTTCTCTGCAGGGCTTCAGGTCAGCAGTCCTTCTTCCTCTTCAGGTTGCAGGAATCTATCTTCCTCGGTTCTGGGCACCCCTAAATACTCAATTTAGGGGGTGTGTTTAGGTCTGGGAGGATAGGAGCCAATGACTACTAGCCCTGAGGGTGGCTACACCCTCTTTGTGCCTCCTCCCTGTGGGAAGGGGGTCACATCCCTAATCCTATTGGGGGAATCCTCCATCTGCAAGATGGAGGATTTCTAAAAGTCAGAGTCACCTCAGCTCAGGACACCTGAGGGGTTGTCCTGACTGGCCACTGACTCCTCCTTGTTTTTCTCATTATCTCCTCCAGCCTTGCCGCCAAAAGTGGGGGCAGTGGCCGGAGGGGCGGGCATCTCCACTAGCTGGGATGCCCTGTGGTGTTGTAACAAAGGGGGTGAGCCTTTGAGGCTCACCGTCAGGTGTTACAATTACTGCAGGGAGAGGTGAGAAGCATCTCCACCCAGTACAGGCTTTGTTCCTGGCCACAGAGTGACAAAGGCACTCTCCCCATGTGGCCTACAACATGTCTGGTGTGTGGCAGGCTGGTAAAACTAGTCAGCCCACACTGGAAGTTGGGTATGTTTTCAGGGGGCATCTCTAAGATGCCCTCTGGGTGTATTTCACAATAAAATGTACACTGGCATCAGTGTGCATTTATTGTGCTGAGAAGTTTGATACCAAACTTCCCAGTTTTCAGTGTAGCCATTATGGTGCTGTGGAGTTCGTGTATGACAGACTCCCAGACCATATATTCTTATAGCTACCCTGCACTTTCAAATTCTAAGGTTTTACTTAGACACTGTGAGGGAATAGTGCTCATGCACATATGCCCTCACCTGTGGTATGGTGCACCCTGCCTTAGGGCTGTAAGGCCTGCTAGAGGGGTGACTTATCTATGCCATAGGCAGTGTGAGGTTGGCATGGCACCCTGAGGGGAGTGCCATGTCGACTTGGTCATTTTCTCCCCACCAGCACATGCAAGCTGTGAGGCAGTGTGCATGTGCTGAGTGAGGGGTCCCCAGGGTGGCATAAGACATGCTGCAGCCCTTAGAGACCTTCCCTGGCATCAGGGCCCTTGGTACCAGGGGTACCAATTACAAGGGACTTACCTGGGTGCCAGGGTTGTGCCAATTGTGGAGACAAAGGTACAGTTTAGGGAAAGAACACTGGTGCTGGGGCCTGGTTAGCAGGGTCCCAGCACACTTTCAAATCATAACTTGGCATCAGCAAAGGCAAACAGTCAGGGGGTAACCATGCCAAGGAGGCATTTCATTACAGTGCGTAATTACAAACTATAGGAATCAATGGAAGATCACCTTTAAAAATACATAGAAAATCGTACAGTTGGTTTACCAAATTCTTTTTTTGCAGGTTGGTTGAGGTCATTGATGGGCACACTGTGCCAGCTGGAGAAAATCGGATGGCTCCTGGTTCTGGCGGGAGCAGCGATGAAATATCTCTGGAGCTGGTGCAGGGTCACTGCGGGGACCACTTGGAAAAGCACTACACAAATAAGTTTAAAGATGGTTCCTTGGGGTACCCTTGGACTGTCAAGGTCGGAAGGAGAGGAGGACCCTTAAGGCACAGCAGGGTTTTTGCTGCAGGGCACAGGGTGGCTGGGTGGAGAGCGAATCGGTGAGCTGGGAGTTGTGCACAAGGATGCTCTCTGGAGCAGGAGGTAAGTTGGTTCAAAGGTTGTTTGCAGGACAACGGGGGCACTCTGGGGGGAGGTTTGAGGTGTTCCTGGAGTCGTTCAACCGGGGCATCCTGCTGGTCCTTTTTTATAGCTGGGCAGGTTGGTTTTCTTGGTTCTCGATATTAGCTGCCCAATACCCAGGGTATAGATACGGTTTGACCACTGGAGGGTGCAGTGCCACCAAACTTGCCACATTTGGAGGGTTTGTCCTCACGGTCATCGATGTATTGTTGGGTCTTGCTTCAACTTCCGGTTCAGGAGTTAGCGGCTAGTCAGTGAAGTGCCTCTAACTGGTTTGTTGGTTTCTTGTTGTTGTAGAGTGGTACCTCCACTCTGGAGGGATATCAGTGGCAATGTTCGAGGTCCTCAGGGGTTCTTTAGAGTTTTTCCAGCTGTCCAGCAGCTCCTCAGAGGCGTTTGTCAGGTCCTGGGTGCAGCAGGCAGGGTTTGGCACCTTTTCTTTGTTGCAGCAGGTCCACAGTTCTCGTGCCTTGGATCTTCTTGGTGCTGATCTTCTTTTGTCCATTGAATCTAATTTCCTGGTTTAGGGGTGCCCACTAAATACTTTATTTAGTGGGCGTGTTCAGGCAAACCTGGTAGTGACCAATGGATCACCTACCTTTGGGTGGCTACACCCACTAAGGTGACCACTTCCTGTGGGAAGGCTCATGTCCCTCTTCCTGATTGGCTATTTTCCTTCCATCCAAGATGGAGGACAATGAAAAGGAGTTCCCACCTCGCAAGCAACACCTTAGGAGTGGTGCATGCCAGGTGGGGCCACTCCTCCTACTCTTTCTGTAGATTCCCGCCTTTGCTCCCACCAAAAGTGGGGGTCTGCAAATGTGGTGGCCATCTTCTGCTAGCAGCAGGCCGGGGGTCGAGTTTCAAAGGCAGTAAGCCCTTTGAAGCTCGCTGCCAGGGCAGTGCACATTCCTGAGGGATGGGGTGTTAGCACCTCCACACAAGAAGGACATTGTTCTACGAACCAGAGAGACAGATAGAACCAGACTGCTGGATAGGACCAGTCAGCAACAATGCCAGGGTAGTTAGCTTTTGAAGGGGACACCTCTAAGGTGACCCCTGGGTACATTTAGGGATACATCCAATAGTGGTACCAGGATGGGTTTATCACTCTGAGTTTTTTGATACCCGACAACCCATGGTTCGGAGTAGCCCTTATGTAGCTGGGAAATTCGTGCTGACCAGTGTCCAGCACATGTATTAAAATGGCTGCTCTGTTTACTCACTATGGGCCAGGTTTATCAAAGCTTTTTGCATTCGTAAACAGTGTGAATGCCCGTTTGCGAATGCAAAAAGCCATTTCAGAATGTATCAAAGGCATTCTGAAAGCAATTTTAAGGAATTGCTAAAATAGCGATTCCTTAAAATTGTGACCCTGTTTCGAGAGCCGCAAATTGCGACTCTCTAAATAAGAAATCGCAAATAAGGATTCCTTATTTGCGATTTCTAAAGCACATGTAAGAAGCAATTCCTTAATGCGAATTGGGCATTAAGGAATCGCTATTTACCAACAAGTTGAACTTTGTGGTAACCATGTGCAAATTTTAAAAATGCATTTAAAATGCATTTTTAAAATGTACATGTAAAGCACACATGTCCTTTTGGCATGTGTGCACCTTACATGTCCTAAAAAACTTTTTGGGGTACAGCAGAGGGGGCTTTAGGCCCCCAGCACCCTGGGGTTTTGCATTTCCAAAATTGCGATTTCCAGTTATGAAATCGCAATTTTGGAAATGCAAACAATTCGCAAATATGGGCCTACAGGCCCATAGGTGCGAATGGGGCTGGTATCGCAATTTGCGATTCAGTAATAGCATTTGCGATTTTTAAGAAATCACTATTACCGAATCGCAAATGTGATACATTGCATTTTGCAAATCAGAAATAGCGATTTCTTAAAAATCACTGTTTCCGACTCGCAAAAGGCATTCTTGATACACCTGGCCCTATGTCCTAGGTTTGACAAGGACACAGTGGGGGCATACTGCTCATGCAGCTATGCCCTCACATATAATATGGTGTACCCTGCCCTAGGGCTGGAAGGCCTGCCAGAGGGGTGTCTTATCCATAGTGTATGCAGTGTATGGTGGACTCGGCACATAGACAGTGTGCCATGTTGAATTTGTACATACTATCACCAAGACAATAGACATGGTGGAGAGCAAGCTGTATGGTTCAACAAGATTTATTCAACTATATACTCACATCTAAATAAACAAGAACTGGGGGCGTGGCCTCGGGCGTCAAGATGGCGGTCGCACTCTGAGAGTGCTCTGGACCCCTCCGTCATCCGCCCATAATTAGCACAGTCCAAGGGAGCTGAAAGACACCGATTCGGACACCCCTGTGACCCTGGGTCTCGCGGGGGTCGCGCACGCCGAAAAAAAACGGAGACCCTGCACTCTATGCCCGCGCGGAGATCGGGCCGATCCCGGGAGGGAAAACAAGATGGCGATTGCGACGCGCCCGGCCGGGCCGGGGCCAGGCCGATAGCTGAGCTGATGACGTGCGTGGCAGGCTGAAAGACCGGAGAGAGTCCCTGGGGGGCCTGGACCGGGCCCCGGCGGCGGATCCCTGTAGGCGGGCGGCCGAGGAAGAAGGCACCAGGTGAGCGGCCCCGCCCTGTGCACTGACCTGTGGGTGCAGGCCGGGAGGCCTGGGACCCCCCATCCATCCTGCCTGGCTGCGAGACGGAAGTGAAGCGGCCGGGCGTGGACGAGAAGACCGCCGCCGCTGCTTGTTCCCCCCGCGGCCCCCTCCTGGTATGTAATAGGGGCTGGGGCCACGCGGGGGTCGGGTCTCGACTGGAGGTCGGGCGGGTCCGCCCGGGGGGACGGAGACGATACCCGGGGCCCGGGAGTGGAGGAGAAGGAAGGAGAGGGGGTCGACGAGTCGGAAGAACCCCCCCTCCCCTGTCATTGCTACGGTGAAGGGGACAGGCGGTGGCCCACCTCCGGATCCCATTCAGATCTCCGTCAAGAGGGGATTGGCCAAGGACCACGCCAAGAGCTGGTAGCAGACCAGGTTCCGAGGAGTGGAGACACACACCCTGAAACAGCCTGAACTCCAAGGCCTCGAGTTATGGACAATTGACCCTTGTAGAGACAGATCTGAGAAGTGGAGGCCAGCGTGTGGCGAAACGGGGCCCTTTACGGAAACACCAGATCCTGGGTGTGGTGAGGCTTTGAGCCCAGAACTATAGTGAGTCCCTTTCGCCTGGGAAGAGGGTGAGAGGAGGGGAGCTACCGGATGGGAGCCAACGATTAGATCTTTCAACGATACCGGCAAAAGATGCTTCCATAGAGCCCAAGAAAGAGTAAATTAGTCCAGACAACGCCCCTGAGACAGTGACACCCCGCCATCCCTGCGCGGAGCGACGCGGCGGTACCTTCCCTGGTCCAAGACACCGGAAAACAAATTGAAAACCTGGGCTTGAAAACATAAATACAGGGAGTGGGACACACCCGGCTCCCGCCCCGGACACCACGATGGGAAATGACAAGGCAAACAAACAGCCTCCACCCTCCCAACAAAAAATCGATCAGTTCACGACGACGGCGGGCCAGCGGGGAGGGGGAGACGCAGCCACCGGGGGCCCGACCCTGGACGGAGTGAGCGCCATTCTCCAAGCTATTCAGTCATCGCAGGTAGCCGTAGAAACCAAAATCGGAGAAGTACGAGTGGATATGGGCCTCATCAGACAAGACCTTAGAAACGCAGTAAACCAAATCACTGAGGTGGAATCCCGAGTTTCCCAGAATGATACTGATTTGTCTGACCTCAAAATCAAAGTGGCCCAACTGCAGACCCGAACCAACGAGCTTCACCGCCGTGCAGAGGATGCTGAAAACCGGGCAAGACGCAACAACCTACGCTTTATCGGCTTCCCCGAGGGTATAGAAGATGACAGGGCCTCCGAGTTCCTAGAGAGATGGATCAAAACGTGGATGCCGGACCAATCCCTCTCGCCCCTGTTCGCAGTTGAACGAGCCCACAAGGCACTCGCACCTCGCCCCCCCACCGGGCGGCCCGAAGCGCCCAATGATCGCACGTTTTTTTAATTTTAAAGATAGAGACAACATCCTTAAAGAAGCGAGGAGGTTGGAAGATCTTCAATGGGAAAACCACAAAATCCTAATTTTTCCGGACTACACCAGAGAGGTCCAAACCCGCCGCAGGTCGTATGAGCAAGTTAAGCAAAAACTCAGGGCAATGCAACTTTCATACATGCTCCTCTTCCCTGCTCGCCTCAAAGTTCTCATGGCTGGGAAAGCATACTTCTTCGAATCACCTGAGGAGGCGTGGGACTGGCTGACGGAGGAGGGCGTTGGGGCCCGGAGGGGTCCATTGGGGGCTGCCGGGAAAACCCCTTGTGTCATACCCCCCTCTTCAGAAGGACCTCGGAGGAGCAGGCGACGCACCAGATCTCGAAGACCTGAACACTCCTGCGGACGGTGAGACGGCCCAAGACTCAGGCTCACAGACTGAGATCACGGCGGACGCTCTTCCGGGGCCTCAGACACCGGCCCTAGTGACAGAAGATGGTCGCCTGAGTCAATCTCCGGTGCTCGGCTGACAAGTCGTGTGCGGCCCCCTCGTTGGACGTGGGAAGAGACTGGCCGCACCTGATGTGCTCGGGCAGGCCCCAGTGGGACTGCCGTTGTCGACACCAGAGACCTTTTAAAATATGGTGTTGAATGCTCGTTTTGCGACCGCTAATTGCAACTGATCCGAAAGAAAGGAGGGGTCCACCACTCCACCCCAACGACAGCAATGCTGGCTGTCTGGTTTTGGTTGGGTTTTTGGGCGACAGATGCTTCCGGGGTGGGAGTATGGGGAGGAGGGGAGTTTCAGGGGGGGGGGGAGTTTGAGTTGGGTTTAAAGGGCTACGAGTTAGTCAGCCTGGTTTGTAACTTTAAGATTTCGCCTAATTGTTGGAAATGGTCGTCCCTGGGTTTACACCCACACACTAAATCTTGCGTAACACCTACACACCTCACGCTTGGCCCTTGATGACCCAAGTCCTTTCCTGGAATGTAAATGGCCTATTGGACAAGATCAAGAGATCAGCAGTATTCCACACTCTCCGTAGATATTCCCCCTCCGTGGTCCTCCTCCAGGAGACCCACCTCCTGGGATCCAGATGCCCTATGCTCGCGCGAGGAGGATATGATAGAGTATACCACGCAGGGTTCTCCAGAGGCTCTAGAGGGGTGGCTATCCTACTGCACCGATCTTTACCCATGGTGATCACAGCCACGCAGTCCGACCCACAGGGTAGATTCGTAGTAGTCACAGGGACTCTTCAGGGACACCCGTTAAACCTTGTATGTGCCTATGCCCCTCCAGCGGGGCTTGACACCTTCCTACTTTCGCTCCACCGAGTGACCTCAGGACTTCCCCAAGGGACCACCCTACTGGGGGGCGACGTCAATGCGGTCCTTGACCCAACTCTGGACATATCTGGGGAAATCACCACCAATAGATCTCAGAGGGCTTCAGCCCTAAGCAATTGGGCGGAAAGCCTCGGCCTGTGCGAGGTGTGGCGCACCTGGCACCCCAGAGAGCGCCAGTACACGCACACGTCCGCGGCCCACCAGACGCAATCCAGAATAGACCTTGTGTTTATGCCCGCTCTGGACTTCTTAAACATCACCGGGGCAGAGATTCTCCCCCGAGGGGTCTCGGACCATGCGCCGATAAGTATCCGACTAGGCGGAGTAGACCCCACCAAACGGCCTATGTGGCGCCTGAACGCTTGGCACCTGCAGGATAAAGATTACATGCAGGAGCTCAGGAATCACCTCAGTCAATATTTTGAACTTAACGTAGGTTCGGTTCAATCCCCGGGAATAATATGGGCCGCTTGTAAGGCTACTCTTAGAGGGCACGCCAAACACATTCTTCGGTCCCGTGAGCGGGACCAGAACTCCCAGATCTCTGTAATGGAAACCGAGGCTCTAAGACTGGAACGCCAGCATGTAAACTCGGCCTCGGCCTCTACCATGAGGCGACTGACTAGGGTGAGAGAGGATATCAAACATATGATGCTGGAGTCGGCCAAACACATGTGGAGAGCCTCAGCAGCCCGAATATATGGATGGGGGGATAAAAACGGGAAACTGCTGCACTGGCTAGCCACCCGCCCCATGGCTGGCAGAATTATACCCGAGATCCTAGAGGACTCGGGCTCCCTTGTTAAAACATCTGCAGAAATTGCACAGAGCTTCGCCTCCTACTATACGCGTCTATATGCCAAGCACCCACGCCCCCCCATTGAGAGAGAGACCCCACTACTAAACGATATTACCCTTCCAAGGGTGTCCCCAGAGGCGAGAAATAGAATGGAGGAGGCCATTACCCTTGCTGAGATTGGCAGTGCAATATCTAGCCTGGCAACGGGCAAAACCCCAGGCCCGGACGGCTTCCCAGCAGAACTATATAGTAAATGCAGGGACATCCTGGGTCCCCACCTACTTAATATGTACCACGAAGCTGAAAACCAAGGCCGCTTCCCCACTGAGATTGACCAAGCGATAATTGTGGTGATCCCCAAAACCCAGCCCCCTTCACGACACTGCTCAGCGTACCGGCCCATCTCGCTCCTAAATGTCGAAATTAAGGTACTCTCCTCGATCCTTGCCTCCAGACTAAAGGAGGTAATGCCCACTCTGGTTCACCCTGACCAATGTGGCTTCATGCCTACCCGTAGTACCAGGCACTGCATCAGGCGGTTACATCTGGCTTTGGCGCACCGCCAAACTCTGTCACACAAATACTTGGCACTACTTCTACTTGATTTTGAAAAGGCCTTTGATACGGTGGATTGGTCTTACCTCGAACAGGTCCTGCATAAAAATGGGCTCGGACCGAAATTCAGAGGACTAATGAAACTCCTATACTCTAATCCGACTGCCCGAGTCCGGGTGAACGGAGTAGTCTCCGACCTGTTCCCCATTGGCCGTGGAACGCGACAGGGATGCCCGCTATCCCCTCTACTTTTTGCGCTAGTAATAGAACCCTTGGCGATACTACTGAGAAACGACCCATTGATTGAGGGCTGGCACTGGCCCATCGGTTCGGAAGACCGAGTGGCATTATACGCAGACGATGTTCTTCTGTATATCTCCAACCCACCCAAAAGCGGCCCGCGCGTCCTAGAAATCCTGAGACTTTTCGCAGAAGCCTCAGGATTGATCCTGAACCCAGCCAAGTCCCTGCTAGTCCCCCTACACCGCTCTCGCGACTGTATAGACTGGCAACGAAACATCCCAGTTCGGAGAAACAGCTTCAAATACCTAGGAATACATATCTCACTTCTTCCCGAGTTAGCATGGGAACTTAATATCACGCCACTAACAAAGAAAATCAAGCTCGACCTCCTGCGCTGGAAGGTGCTTCCCCTGAATCTACTTGGCAGAATAGCGCTGTACAAGATGATGATCCTCCCCAGGCTCCTATACCTCCTACAGAACTTCCCACTTCCCGTCCCCAGGAAATGGTTCAGAGAGATGGATTCCTTAGCGCGCCAATTCATATGGGGCGGAACTCGCGCACGATTGTCACTTAAAACATGTCAGAGAGACATATACGAGGGGGGCTTAGGCATGTCTAATATCCAATACTACTATCTAGCGATGCACACACTTGTAATTAATGACTGGGTGGTAGGTGGTTGGTCAGACCCCGCATACAAACTAGAACTACAAACAATGGGCTACCCACAGATCTTCGGCACCCTTTATGGGAATCCGATCCCTCGAGATACCCCAGATGTAACCCAAGTGGTGCTACAGGGATGGCGGACAGCTCAGAAAGTGACGGGGTGGTGGGGACGCCTTACCCAACAGACCCCGCTATGGCACGGGAGGCAGTTGGAACATGTGGCAGGCCTAGAGGGCCTTCAGACCTGGGACAACATAGGTATCTCCACTCTGGGTGATATCTGGGAAGGTCACATATGCGGTCCTTTCAGGACCTCCAGAAACAATACGCCTTGAACAAGACACAGTTCTACCGATACCTTCAGTTGCGCCATGCCCTACTAGTCCACATACAGTCTGGAGACATCATCCCCGAGCATAGCCCCATGGAAGCCAAAGCTCTGATGGGAAACCTGGGCAGAGGAGGGGTTTCCCAGATATATCGCACCCTAACTACCGTCGCGGCGGGCCTCCTGGGAGGACTTCGCAGGAGGTGGGAGGATTGGGTGGGTCCCATGGAGGACACGGATTGGACAGAAGCACTGATGGCCCCGCGCTCCCTTACAATGGCCACTCGCCTCCGGTTAATACAAACCTACTTTCTGCATGACGCATATCTCACGCCCGACAAACTACACAGAGCGGGCCTCCGCTCCTCGGCGGAATGCACACGTTGTGGGAGCCCCACAGCTGACTTCTTCCACATGGTATGGGCATGCCCGATAATAGCGACCTACTGGGGGGCGGTTGTGCAGGAGATTTCTGGGGTCTTACAAGAGGAGGTGGAGAGGTTGCCAGTGCCCCTCCTCCTGGGGGTCATGGGTGACACTGGGCTGAGAAGATCAGACCGGACCTTTTTAGGGATGGCATGCCTGGTGGCCAAGAGGGATATAATGACAGAGTGGAAGGCAAAGAATGCGCCGACACTGATTAAGTGGAGACGGGGGGTGGATTGGTGTGCGTAGCGTGAGAAACTTATATATGAGGCCAGAGGTTGTTTGAATAAGCATAACAAGATATGGGGGAGGTGGGAGGGCACGGCAGGCTTTTAGGTTTTAGGATTTTATATTGTATGTATCAACAAAGTGTGGGGGGGACCTAGGATTCGACCATCATTGTTTAAATGCCCGTTGACATCATGTTGATTTGTATTTACTACTGTTTTCGTGCAAAATCAATAAAAATTTCTTTATCAAAAAAAATAAACAAGAACTAAATTACCTAACTAAACTATGCTTTCCTACACTAACTTATCCTACCTTATTACTACAACTACCTTATCTAATCTTTAACCTATTCTAAACATCAGACGCCACAATTAAACATCAAACCTGCCCCCTTTTAAATATATCCATTGACAAACAGCTACAGCTAAACATTTACTAACTACACATATAGGCTCACAATTATATTTTTTTTGTATTTAATACAATTTTTATTTATTTATTTTAATTACATATAACATAGACCTAAACATCACCCCACCCCTCCAAACTAAAGCACATATCACCACCAAACCCACCTCCTACCATGATACAAATATGTCCTAACCCTAACTACACTATGCTAACTAAATTAACCTAACCTATCTAACAACCTCATCTATGATGTTTAAAGTCTGAACAAGGGGAAGGTAAGGGGGTGGTAAGAATTGTCCAAAGTGCCAAATCGTCCACCTCACTGCTTCCTTTTTCTGGCCTGGATTTCCCTCACAATAGTCAATATCTGATCGAGTTGATGCTCCACCTGAGCAATTCTATATTTTTGATTGGCCAGTTCACCTCTTAGTTCCTGTACATAGGGTGGCTCTACACAGTGCTGGCCTGGCTGGAATCCTGCAGGTGCTGGTTGAACAGAAGGTGGCATGGGTCCAGGTGATGGTCCTGCTACTGAAGGTCCAGTAATGTCTGCTCTAGCTGACCTGCTTGCTGGGTGAGTGGCATAAGCAGCATCTTCTCTTGTATGTCCCTGAAACAGGAATGCACTCCAGGTTCCTGAGGCCTTTTGCCAGTCAAAGAGAGCCTCCATGCGCCTGTACCCATTGCGGACTAGCTTGATGTGGTGATAGCATTCCCCACGTCTGGTAAATTGTCTTTTTTTCCTCTGGGGTCATGTTGGCAGCTGTATGATAAATAGGACATGTCAGGCAACTGTCTGTCAGGCAAGTGACCAACAGGCATGCATCGAAAGCACCAACTGCTAACCTTTGACAGTGACACACAGATTTCATGATGTTGCTCTTATGGGCAAGGTGTACACAAATTGCCCCATTTTCAACTTCCCCAAGAATGGGACTTTTGCAAGGTGCCACAGCAATCCACTGTAGTACATCGCCAAATCACCATCCCTGAACATCTTCTAAGACACCATTGACTACTGTTGTCATACACATCATCCATGTGACCATTGTATGTCATTCTCATCATGTTGGATTGTTCATCTCTGTCCCTTATTCATGCACCGTAGACCCCTGCTCTGATTGCATGTACAAAATCCAACTGAGATAGGAGCTCTACTGAAAGGTAGGCCCACAACAGTTTGTGCCTGCTATGAAAAAGAGAGTGTCTGACAGCATTGGTACATGGAAAATGATTGTGACACATATGAAATTGAAGATTGATGGGAACAGCAGTCACCCATGTCACACAGAGGAGGTTGACAATTCTAATTTCCACACTGCTGTGTACCACGTTAATTGTGCCATAGCTGAAGGAAGAGTCCAATATTAACTTTATGTGTAGCACAATGTTGATCATACTATGTATACAAATTAAGGACAGATGAGCTGTGCCACCATCTTATATGTGGATGCACACATGTCAAATACCTATTCTGCCCTGGGAATTTGGTACAGCAGTAACTAATGCTGTACACGGTGTGAGGTTGTTAGCATCACATCATGGCCACCTAAAGAACCACCACTATCTGAGAATGTTTAAATGATGACAATGTTGGATAGACATCTCACAGCCCACACATACAGGTCAAGCTCTCTCAGGATGATATGTGTTGTCAATGTAGTGACTCACGACACTGAGTATGGGGTGTGACACCTCTATGGTGGTTGAGACGTGGACAAATCTGAATTGTTATACATTGCCCACTATACAGCATAATGAGAGAGGTAATCACATGGTGAAATATCTCACCATGTACAGAGATGATGTGTGGTACGTGGGGCACACAGTGCAGTCACATGTTTAACAAACAACAGATTCACAAAATCCATACACGTCTGACCTTCAACAGCAAGCACATTTCATAATAGTCAACACTGTTATTGGAACAACTCAAATACCATGACACATATTTTCAAGGCACTTTCTGTACATGTTGACTCTAGTGCATTTTTTAGTTGGGATTCACATCTTAAAACACATGCAAAAAATGAGCCCACATCCATGTATTGCATATGAGGACTGCAATGGCATGCATGCAATTGTTAAATGGCATCACAGATCACCATAGCGCATCTCACACCATACTTCAACCACACATGATGTATAGGTATTAACACTTACTGGCAGATTCGGCGTTGGCAAAAGTGGAGACCTTTCCGCTGGTATAAGGAGGGCGGACACCTGCAAGAGTGAAAATGTGACACTGAAATGTAAATGTTGACCAATGAACAGCATGGACACATATTGCACATCACACACATTTTCACACTGTACATAGGGGACTTTGGTTGGTGATTACTCAAAAAGACCAATTGAGATGTATTTGTGACATACACTGGTAGGTCAGCTTTACATGTCCACATATATGCAGGGACAATACATTCATGTCTCAGCCACTTTATCCACATGTTGCAAATCAGTGCATCATTTTAAGACTATAGACAATTGTCATGTCACTCCACATCCATGGCTCAAAGGACACACTCAGGCATGATTTTCGTTACTCCTCCATCACTTCTAACATCACATGTACATGACTATGCAACATACGACATCTATTATTCCCTTAGTGGACAAGGACATATCTTCATGTGAAAGGTTTTCTATACAACCATGGCACAGTTGTGCTAACATTGCTACACATCATATTTGTGTCATAAAACCATGCATAACATACTAGGGATTAGGTGAGGGCTGTCCCAGTTAACTGTAGTACAGTACTTCACTGGTCTCTTCATGGATGCATACACTTTCAATTAGACAATATTAACTAGTCTGCCCTCGTGCTTAATTTTGTCAATTTTGGCCTATATCATACAGACATGAACTCGCATTAGCACAACAGGAGTCAACCAGAAACTTTTTGTACTCACCAACAGTTCCGTCGACCTCAATACCAAGGAAGTCCAGCAGCTCACTTTCCTGTGCAATTAAGTCTGCCTACCGATGTTTTAGTTGCCGGACAGTCCTCTCCACCTTGAATATCCTGTTCATATGGGACAGAACCTTGCCCCAACACAGCTTTCTGGCCTCTGTCCTGTACCATTGTAGGGCCCTGGCACCCTGGGCCACCATGTGGGGGCAGAGGGATAGTGAATGACCAACCAAATGAATGCCCCCACCTCCTCAGAAACTAAAGTGACGGGCCCTCACCTTCCCTCACATCCTACTCTACCACAGTATTGTAAACTCTCCCCCAAAAATAAAGCCTGACCTAACCCCAACTGACCCAACTACCTAACTACCCCAAAAACAAATACCCCACAATACAATGACCAAACAGTACAACAATACAAATATTAAACACCAGATAGACACAATGAATGGTACGAGACACAACACAGCACAACATACCACTCCAACAGTACTCCAAATCTCAGCTCCAAACAACACAACCTCCCTTCAAGACAGACAAAAAAACTGTGAGTTGAAAAAGAAAGTGAAAGTAAGTTTGCAGTTCATGATTTGTAGCATTGCAGATCCATTAACTCACTTCCTGTGAACATGTGGCACGTTTTGTGCAATGTGTCGTTTTTGTTGATGCTACGCTTAAATACATAATTTTTGCTTGTCGTACCGATTTAGAAACATGGCAATGATATAAAAAAAATACATTTGGACTATGTCGATTTTTTGGTAGAAATGTGTATAAAGTGTGTTTGGACATGTATGGTGTCTTGTTATACACGTCAACATTTTCTCAGGCATGTGGATTGTTTTCCTCCTTTTGAAGGTCGTATATATGTCGCTATTTCTCCCTACACATGTGTCTAATGTATGTGTCATCAGTTGATAGGGGTGATGGTACATGCCTCACAGGGATAATGTAATGCTAAGGCAACATTTACTATTATTCATGTACAAGTAAACAACAGGAATTTGCTTCATGTGCAAACTTTGTGTTGTCAGCTCAATCCAATGCCCATATGACCCCCAGGGATGCCATGGACTTGACATGGATTGTGGTCTGTATGTCTACAGGTAGAATTGCCCACGTCTTAGAATGTGTGCAACATCCCAAGGTGCAATGCAGGCTATCGTGCTAGTGACATGTTTTGGGATGTGGTAGACAGACATTTTTAAGGGTACATGTATTCTTATCCTGATATGTATGTGGGTGGTATTTGTCATTTATGTGTTTTTATCTTCTGCAAACTAAAGTGGTGTGTTCTGGGATGTCACTTGTACAATCCTTGTACTCATTGATGGGTCAATGCAGTCCTTCACAGCACTGCCTTCGCTCATGTTGTCCTATGTTGAAACATCTATCCTCTACCTAAGTGTGAACAGGTGGTTTCCTCATACACCAGGCCCGATGATGCATCTTTGCATTTGCCCAAATTCAAAGTTATGATACACACAATGCTGAGGCAAGTAGGGGGTACAATGACGTGGTAATTTGTGAATATGTTCCTTACATATACACTTCGACTGTGGACTTCCTCTCCATGGTTTATTTCAAAGGTATACTTTTTGCACACACTCTGCATGGCAGGGCAGTTGTCAGGCTACACAGCAGTGCAGACAAAAGTGCAGTAACACTAATGTTTGCTCCACTCCCCTGCCCTATTATCTACTAGGGACTCACAGGTCAATTGGTATCAGCCTTGCCCTATTATCTACTAGGGACTTACAGGTTGTTGGGCTAGCAGACAGGGGGACTTGCAGATAGTGTAAGTGTGGTGTAAAGTACCCTAGACAATGGTTGAGCTTCTGTGTGGGCCTACATGGTACAGTTTTGACTTGTGCCCTGATTTTGGAGATTTTGAAGTGTTTCCCACACTTTGCAGCTACCTTATGTACTGTAGTCTTCAGTTTTCACTTGGCTGCCACTGTTTGCAGATATTTTATTTGTATGCATGTTACAGTATTTGTTCCAAACAATATTTACTCATCCACTTTGATTCATCTACAGGCCTTTACCTATTTGCTGTTGCATTTCCATTGTATGCAGGATTGGAGACTGACTCCCACACATCTACAGACTTCTGCAACAACACTTGCACAGTCTGTGAGTGACTTCCACAAAGTGGCTGGGCCAGTTGAGTACAGGATTTTTTCAGTTATCCTTCAAAAATGTGTGTGTTTCACATACGTTCTCCCACACAGTTGCAGCTAACATCCTTTGTCAGATGCACAATTAGTGTGGGTTGATTTGTAAAACATGCATGTGGTAATATTTCTGTGTCCTGAATGCCAGATACATATTTCTTAGGTTTTGAGACATGCTATGTCATTGCGTGACATACATGCAAGATGACAACTGATCTAAGTGTGAAGGTGCTGGACAGGAAGGTGCTGAGTCCTCTGTATTTCACTCACTATTTGTCATACATGTGAGTGCCACTGATGGGTGTGTTGATAGTTTTCACCGCTGATGGTGCCAGTACACATTGCTTTGTCACATGGCTCACTGTGACCCACTGGTGCTGGCACTGCCTACTGTTATCCTACCTATACTTAACATATGGATGGCATTCCTCAATTTGATATACATTTTTTCTTTTATAATATTTAAATTCGACAGACTTGTGTGACATAAGTGTAGCTATGTGCTATCGACGTGCAACTGGCTATGCATACATTTCACTAGCACCTTCCTTCCTCAGTGCATTGAGTGTGATTGTACTAGAATAGTGGGTGATTTGATGTTGCATCCTAATGCCAAAAATACCCCAAGACAGTTGTGTGGATAAGCTATTTATTTGCAACAATGGTACACAGTGGCTAATTGCTTATAACGTTCATGAAAAAGCTTTTTAACTATATTTGCCTTTCTGTGGGCCCCAGCAGCAGTATTGAGCAGTCCTCTCTTGTGTGAGGACCCTCATCTTCCTCCCTAGGGTCCTCCATCTGTTCTTTCAAGGAGACATTGGTCCTCACACAAATGTGCAATATGGCACAGACAAGTACACTTTTGCACACAGCTGGTGGTGAATACATCAGTTTGCCACCAGATATATCAAGGCATCTGAAGCAGGCCTTGAGAATGCCAAATGTCCTCTCCACTAGATTCCTGGTCTTTTTGTGTGCGTCATTTTATGCCTTCTCTGGGTCCGTTTCTGGGTTGCAAATTGGGGTCATCACCCACAACTGGATGCCATATCCTTGCTCCACTGTATTGTAAGAGGGGAGACAGTGTTAGACTTGCCCTTGTATATCTTATTAACTGGCCTGGCGTGGTATTCGTGTATTAATGAGGGAATCAGACTTTCATTCTACATAGTGTGAGTTCCTGCATGCATACATGATTATATAGGTGTATTGTGGCACACCTTCCCGTCAAGTGTGCAGCCTCAGGAGCATTGGTGATTGTTTGTTTTGAATAGCATGACAGTTCACCCATGCAGAAAGTGTGTGATGTTGACGAATATGGTGCTAATGTCTTAAAACAAATTGTAGGAATGTACCCTCTTTTTCGCATGGTGATCGCCACTTTTTTCCTGCTTTCAGTGTGTTTTGACTGTTCTCACTGAGATCCTGCTAACCAGGACCCCAGTGAATGTTCTCTCTCCCTCTAAATTTGGTTGCATAGGACTTTTCACAGCCCACAAGTGGCATACTGGTGCCCCATATATGTCCCTAGTATATGGTACTTAGGTACCCAGGGCATTGGGGCACCCATGGGCTGCAGCATCTATTGTGCCACCCATGGGAGCCCATGCAAAATGTGTCTGCAGGCCTGCCATTGCAGCCTGCGTGAAAAGGTCACTACACCAGGTCACTGTAAGTCACCCCTATGGTAGGCCCTACTAGCCCAGAGGGTAGGGTGCAGGTACCTGTGTGTGAGGACATCCCTGCATGAGCAGAGGTGCCCCATTGAACTCCAACTCCATTACACTGGACTTTGTAAGTGCGGGGAAGCCATTTTACCTGTGTACTGAACCTGTGTCTAGCTACACAATGGTAACACCGAACCTGGGCATGTTTAGAATCAAACATGTTGGAATCATACCCCAATACTGTTGCCAGTATTGGTTGTATGATTCCATACACGCTGCAGGCTCCTTAGAGGACCCCCAGGATTGCTTCTACTAGTCTTCTGGGAATTTCCAGGCAGCCCAGGCTGCTACCACCCCTCAGACAGGTTTCTGCCCTCCTGCTGTTTCACCAGCTCATGCAAAGGAAGGCAGAACAAAGGATTTCCTGTGGGAGAAGGAGGTAAAATGCCCTCCTTGGGTTGAGTCCCCTGGAACTTGCTGGTTCTCTTCAGCTTTGCAAAACCCTTTTCTGACTCTTGCATTTGCCAAGGCTCGTTGGTGGTTTTCCAGCCCCACTGACTGACTGCATCAGGACTACCGATGTGGAACATCATTTGCATCACTTCTGAAACTCCTCTTCTGCTCTGCTGACTTTCTTCATCCACTGTCAACCTGGTCCTGCATCCACAGAAGGGTGGTTAGTGGCTCCTGCCACAACTGTACACTCCAATCCAACTCAAACTGGACTTAGTCCCATTCTGTTGCATGTCCTCTTCTGTCAGGATCCACCTTTGGTTTCTTCCAGTCTTGTCTGGATCTTGCACAATCCTCTTCCAAAGTCCTCCTGATGGTTCTGAGGAAAACCAGGTACTTAGCGCTCTGCTCTCCTGGTCGCTCTGGTACTCACCTCTTAGGGTTCCTAGTTCCTCCAGCTCCCCTCTACCAATTCCACTTCATTCAGGTAGGGGATTGCCTTTCACATTCTACTTCTATATGATTTGGCCCTCCCCTAGGGCCCTCACTGTTTACTATTGCTTTTACCAATTCCTATTGCTTTCTATGCTATTTACTGATTGCTAATATGTGTATATAATGGTGTATTCACTTACCTCTATTGGGGTATTGCTTATACAGTATTTTAGTATTTGTGTTACCATAATAAAATACCTTTATTTTTGTAACACTGCGTGGTTCTTTCATGTGTGTAAGTGCTGTGTGACTACAGTGGTATTGCTTAAGCTTTGCATGTCTTCTAGATAAGGCTTGGCTGCTCATCCACGGCTACCTCTAGAGAGCCCTGGCGTCCAAGACACTGTCTACACTTCACTAATAGGGGATACTTGGTCTTGGAATAAGGTGATAACACCATAGGTGCTCACTACACCAGTTCAGCTTCCTACACATATGACCTATCAAAGAGCAATTTTGTGTGAAATTGATCATTTTCTTTCTGTTTCATTGCAGGAGACAGCTGTTGTGCCTTTGTGTAGCCTGTACCTCCCCACCCACCCTGACCCAGACATGGTACTCCTCCCTTGCACATATGTCATTTTTATATTTGCAGACTTACATGCATGCATGTGTGTGCATCATGCAAAGGGTATTATTGTTGCTTGGAATGGATTGGAATGTATGTGGATATAATGGTAGCCCCTGTGGCACAGGATGTGGCATGAATTGTCTTGCTGCACCACCCTGCACCACTGGGACATACCAACAGTGTGCCATGATTACTAGGTATGGTGCATTGCTGTCCTCACCCACTGCGCAGAAACTTACTCAGCTGCCAAGTTGCAACATAGGCACCCTGGCACCTTGGTAGTATGATGCCTGCATTGCAGGGAGGATTGCTTAAGTGCATGAAGGTGTCCTTTTCTGCACATGACATATCAATGTTGGTGATTTGATATTTCTATGTGTGCTGTGGACTGCCATACGCATTGGGAGAACAAAAGACAAGTAATGTGTGGAGTATTTCTCCTCTTTGCACAATAGTGATTGCACCTCAATGGTGTGCGTAATTTTGGGTACTGCCACAGGTGTACAAATTGCTGTATATGCGAGCCAATGACAACAGGCAATATGTTATGTGGTGGCACAGCCACATCATGACCCAATGTACAGCACTTCCACATTCAGTGATGCAAGTGATAAGGCAATATTGACAAAGCTGCGTTGCCGCTAGAGTTGCTGGACACCGCCTTGTGAATGCACAGCAGGCACTGCTATATGGGAGCATCATGACACATGACACTCCTTTGGCACTAGGGGCCTTGACAGTGGTCCCTGTGTGTTTGAGATACGGATTTGATTTTTGCAGTGAAGCATGTTGCATATGCGTTGCTCATTGTTTCCCCACGTGTCCCTATCAATATGTGGGGAGTGTTTTGTGTATATTGTTTGCACCATGGGTATTGTGTGTTGTATGTGTTACATAATTGCCGTATGCTTACCTACGAGTAGGCTATTGCCATACTGCTCATCCTGGAAGCACTGGCTGATGATGGAATGGCAAAAGATGTAGGCATCATGCACACTTCCAGGCTACTTGGCCAGCACATTGCTAAATAGTCCGCAATGGTCCACAATGGCCTGCACATGTGAGAACCCAGCAACTGCTTAAAAACCCTGTTTAGCCTTCTGTTGCAGTTGCTGTTTGCTGAGGAAAATTATGTGAGGCAGATGATGGCATCCAGCTCAACTGGCAGTAAGGCTGAAAGGGAAAATCCACCCATTTCTGCCACAGTTGACTGGAGTGAGCCAGAGGCCAGCATGTGCAGCACAACCGGGAGCTTGGTCATGGTTGGTATGTTGGTTGAACTACGCATCCAGGGTGTTATTGCTGGTGCAATGTGGTGGAGCAGCTGCACAATGGACTCTGGCTTCAGCCGGTAGTGCCTTATGATGGTCTTCTCTCTTTGGCCAAGGATGGATGCTCATAGTCTATATATGTATTAATTCCTCCTGTGCTGCCTTTGTAGTTGGTGTAATGGTGATGGAGTTGCTGCGGTGATGTTGTCAGTGCTTGGTGATGTTGCATTCTTCTTCTCCGCATGCCTAGCTGGAAGAGTAAGAGGTCCATATTGCCCTGGTGGTTGCCAGAATGCTTAATGTGTGTTTTCCTTTTATACCTGTGCTCCACAGGTATAAAACGTTGACACTATTAGGAATTAGTGCAGTTTTTCCATTACGTGCAAGGCTTGTAATTATGGAGTTAGCTGTCTAGCATAATTTTTTAGTAGGGAATGCCTTGCTAGCATGTCATTTTCGTTAAACAGCGCAGGGTTAGACAGCATTATTAAAAAATGGTCTAAACTTCTGTAAAGTCGCGCTAGACAGGTCTAGCTCACTCTGTAAATATGGCGTTCATTTTTCGCTGTCATTGCACCAAAAATTGCGGTACAATGGCAGCACTAAATCCTTGTAAATCTGGGCAAGTGTGTTTTAAAAGATGACCTTTATCTTCACAAGTAGACTGGAAAGATCTGAGTGCATGGGTAATGTGATCACGGCCATGGCATTTTAGTCTCAATATAATGTGAGAAACAGTTTTGTACTCACTGAAACTTGGTGATGGATGTGTAGAGACTATTATATAATTTCACACCGTACAAAGCCATAGCGAAGATCAAGGCGAGTTTCTCCAGGACGTTTAATATCGTTAGAATCCCTTCCAGTTGGCAAAGGTGGACAATACAGATTTGCAAACCAGATTTATCTGTGGCAAGAATGCAAAGCCACTGTTAGTTGTTTTTGTGTGGAAGGGGCCCATTTTGCTTTGATGGGTATAAGTTTGCAAAAAAGAAGGAGAGCCATACCAGAGCAATACCTTTAATATCAGCTAAGGAATTCAGTCTATGATTTAGCACCTGGTGAAGGATGGTGTCAAATGCAGCAGAGAGATCACGTGGTGTCAGAGTGCAGCGGTGGCCCTGGTCATGGGCAGAGAGAAGCATACTGGACACCAGATGGATGATTGCTGGCAAGAAACAACAGTTTCAAGTACCTTGCAACAGAGGAGAGGATCGAGACAAGTTTATAATTGCCAAGAATATAGGGGTTTGCTTTTGGTATGTTTAGGATGGTTGTAATGATTGAATGTTTAGGGGCCTGGGGGATTTCCCCACTGGCTAAGGAGTTATTTACAAGGTTGGTCATGATTGATAAGAGTGCTTGGAGGCCCATATTGATAACTTTCGCGTTGCAGGATTTCAGGACTAAGAGGAGTTTTTTAAAAGATCGGTAGAGTCAGTAGCCACATTGTTTGGAAAACTGATGTTAGCTCCTTGAAGATGTGGAAATGTTGCCTGGTGAAAGATACGGCAATGAAAGACTTGTAGTTTTCTGTGTTGTTTTGCCCTTGCAAATACAGATCTGTATCCTCAGGTGTGTATGCAGTAGTCTGAACGACCAAATGTAAGTTTGGTTTAATTCTTCCTTCTAATGCTCTTCCTTGCTTCTACATTGACCGCAGGCAATTCTTTAAAGCAAGGTGACTAAAACCTCCTTTCTTGAACAGAGTTCTCAACAGTAGGACCGGAAAGCGTTAAAACAGTCTAGCTATCATATATACATTACAGTCTTTGCCAGTACCGTGCTACGGAGGAATATTAAAAAAGCGATGAGTGGATTGCTTGAAATAATCTCTGCCGCAGGTACGTACTACTTTGTGATACAAACCAGTCCAATTTGTTTTGCCCACCTTACCACCTGAGATAGGAACTAGCTATATACAAACCTTCCTTGCTCCAATAAGCTGTGTTGCAGCAGCGGCTTACCTACCATTCGCTGTCCTCTCCTGCCACCTCGCTTGTCCTCCTTTCCTGTTCTGGTGTCCCAGCATCTGCTGGGACACCAGAACAAGCTCCCCAGCAATCCTGGTGTTGCTTTCATGCTAAAGCTAGCATGAAAGCAGCACCAGGATTGGTCTGAGCGGCAGTGAGTGCCGCTCAGACACAACCCTGGGCGATGTGCTGTTTGTCCAGCCCAGTTGTGTACTCAGGCGGGCTGGAGAAACCTAAGTGCACATGTGTGTTTGAATGGCTGTCTTAGGCTGTCCAAACACAAATGAGCACTTAGTGCACACAATTCCTAATCCCCCCTCACACCTCCCAAGGCCCAGCCTCGCCCCTTCCTTCACATGCTGGCTGAGATAGCAGCAGAAAAATAAAAACAATATTCAAGTAATGTTTTATTTTTCTGCTGCTGGCTCTTAGCCAGTGGGGCGACGCTCCTCCGCCATTGCAGATAAACTGCCCCAGCTGTATTGTGATATGGGATTGCCCTGTGTTCTCAGAAACTGGGACAGTACATTCTATCACTCGAATGGAGGTTCTGTCGGAAATGATGACTGTATATCATGCACTGACAATGAGTAAGTACAAATCATTGTATGAAACTGTCAATCTTTATCGTAAATGATTCAAACACACAGATAATTCAAATCAGCAGTTACATTTCACTCAGTAAGCAATATATCTTTTTAGGGTGGTCCATGCGCAGTGCAAAGGTGCTTGTGCTGACAATAAGTGTGCATGCAAAAATATATACAGTGTGAATCAGATAACAGTCTCTCAAGTGTGTCCATTCCCTGAGTTATTAAATTTTTGACTAGGCAGGTTCTCCATGGCCCTTAAATTAGTGGTCAGCTGAATTAAATCGTACAGACACTCATTCGTCGATGTTTTGACCCCAGCCTTGAAGTGTGAGATTTGTTCATCACAATGGGTCTTCAGGACAGCGTGTGGAGATACCATGCATGGTATTGATATGAGACTGTAAACTTTATTCTTTGTGTGATTCTCATTGGGAAAAATCAGAGACCTGGTAATAACCAGGCCTCCACCTTTGCTTGTGGGACTGTCGAATTGCACTCTTTCCGATGCGAGTTGCCTTCGTATTAAAATGTGGCTATGAATCAAAACACGTCATTCCCAGGAGCAGAAATTTGGAAGTCAAATTAGGTTTCACACTCACTCATATGAAGCTGAGAAAAGTTCCACTGTCATCTGGTTTTTCTTCCTATAAATCCTGTCACTGATAAGATGATGGTCACCAAATCCACCTACCAAGTAAAAATAAACTGTGTAAGCAACATGGTATATAGTATTAGGCGTAAGAAAACCTACTCACCATTAATGAGGTCCGAGGTAGGTTCGTTTCAGTTAAAAAAATAAGTTGCATCCACCAGCAGATTTTTCTAAACAAAAATAAGCATGAACAGAGTGAATAAAGTCAAAAGGACTAAGTCCTAGACTTTCTTTCTTTTTTTGTGCGAGTCTGATGCTACTGTGGCCAGCGAGCTGGAGTCCCCCCCAAGATAAGAGATGTCAGGGTGCCTGCAGCTCGGGAAGTAATTCAAAGTATCACCTTCCATCCACCAAGACGCCCGCTGGACTCCAGTGTACTAGTGTTTCCGAGGCAGCTCAAATATTGCAGGTGTGCTTGAGCATGTAATGTGACCTGCGGTCAGGGTACGTGACACATCCTATCAATTCCAACAGCTTCCATAATTGTAAGGATGCTAAATCAAATATGTGACATGCATCAAGAATTTAAACAGTACATAATTGCCCGGCATGATGACTTAGATGCCAGTTTTCATCTCAATCAAAATAGTTACCAAAGAGCTTAAGAGAGGGTTACTCAAGGAAATCTCACGTTTTATGTAAGGGCTATGCGATATTTTTTACATATGCTCTTTAGTGTGTACATCATGGCAATCACAAATAAACTTTGCGTCATAGAAAGGACAGCACAACTTACATTGTATGACGCTGATGTTCTATACATTGTGTACATCATGACAGTTGTCTACTAACAGTCCATAGTGCAGGACAGGAACCAAACAGGGTATATTTATATGTTGCTGATATTGCCATTTAATGATTAGAACAATCAGTTATTGATAAAATGGACCACTTGCCTAATGATGTCTTCATATTCGTTCAACCCTCTGTAAAACGTATCTAGCAAGTGTATCCATTTGCATTTTCCAATATTTAAGGTGGCATTGATATCTCCACCCTCTGGGTTCTGTGTGACTTCTGTATTTCGATAGCTGAAAGTGTTCCACTAAAGATGCACTCTGCGTCCCACACCATACCTGGCAGCATTGTTGCAAATCCTCTTTTTCTCTTTCAGTCTGGTCTGGCCGACATATGTTAAATAACAAGTGTATTTTAGCATGTAGAACACATCTGTGCTGTTACAGTTAGTGAAAGATTTGTGAGTGATCTTATGATCTCGGAACTGAACCTCATTTGTTTCCTCTTTTAGGTCACAAGCTAGTGGGAACAGAGTGCTTTTTAAGTGGTGCCTAGCCCAATTTGAATTTGCTGACATTTTTTGTACATCACCTTTTTAATTTCATTGCTGCTATTACTGTTTTTTTTAACACATACTAATCTGTTACTGTTGCTCTCATAAGCCCTGACTTCGAGTAATGCTCTCTGTCAGGCAGTACCAAGCCCTCTTCCTAGCATGTCTGCCTATATCCTGTAATTTATCAATGAGTATGTGTGATTCCGTAAAGTAATCCCCTCTCAGGGCATAATTCTTACGAATGCGCCAATGCTCCAGTCTGAACTGCCACATCAAGTCCCCTTCGAGCACGGACAAAAGCAACCACAGACAAGTTTTGGTGTAATTGTGATCCATCAGGAGGGTACAGCTTAAGTCCTATGGCACAGTGACCAGTGACACCACATCTGAGTATAGCCCTCAAACTTAGGGTATCACAAGGAGAAATACAAAAAGTGACGGCTGGATAGCTTTTATTGTTCTAGGGCACTGGTAATTCCTCTGGGTGGTAAACCAGTCCATTGTTTTTTCCCCATAATACTATTATACTGCCACAGATTGTGACAAGGTCTTCCAGAATTTCCGAGGACAGCAAACAAAATCTTTCAGCTAATCATGTTGAACAGCTTTTCCAACTCGATCAGCATCACCACTGGACATGATAGATTAGCTGGAACCACCTCTATCACTTATGAGAGATATTCATTGTTTAAGGAGGTGTTACACCCTAGTGTAAACCCATTTTGATCTGGATGAACATGCTATGGAGGAGTGCAGGCAATCTTACTGCCAGAACTTTGTTTAAAAATCTTGTAGTAGATGTTTAATCAGCTGCAGCTTGTCCTTACGAGCAGATATGTCACGCCCCCCCCACCTTTTTTCTGAACAAGAAGAGTGTCTGTAAGGCTGTGCAAAGGTCAACTAACACACACTCTCCTTGTTCCTGTCACGCAGCCAGGAGCTACCCTTGTGGTAAATGTGCAGACTTCTAGCTGGCTGAGCTGATCTTTGCCGGGCTAAAAATGTCACATCTCCTGTGGATGTAACTTTGAGGCCCTCTCACCTCAAGGCCCTCCCTTATGTGATGAGACGGAGCATCAGTGATAGCCTTGGACCTAGGTGCTTCAGGTTTAAGCCCTGGATTCAGTTTCAAGCCCTGGATTGCCCAGAGACGAATGTCTATCACTGACACCTAGTCAAAGACTGGGGTGGGGTCAGCAACTCTCACTGACCCCCATCTTACTCTTTGATCAGGTAGGGACTGCTGCCTCCTCTCATTGGCTTACCTTAGGTCAAGCCAATGAGAGAAGGAGGCAGTCCCAAACCTCCTGGGATCTCCGAGGCTTCCCTTCCCAAGGGCTGCAGCAGGTAAGTGTAATGATTGGATTGGTAATGTTTGGTGCATGCATGTCTATGTATGAATATTTGGGAATGAATTTTTTTAATCTCTGTGTGTGTGTGAATGCGCGCGCATGTGTGTGTGTATAGATATATATATATATATACACACACACACACACGCATGGTCGTGTGTGTGTGTGTGTGTGTGCCAGCCACCCACCCACTCCCTGCTAAAAAGTACCAGCCCAGACTTCAAATTCTCAGGTGCATAACAGTCGGCATGACCACCATTGAAGGAGCTGTTGCACCTCAGTTGTTCATTGCTGTCCAACTAGTTTGGAACCCACCTCCCCTGACCATCAAGGCGAATTTCTACAACTTATGTCAACTCTGTTGACCTTATGACCTTTTTATTAAAGGCAAGTTGGGGGTGAATGTGTTTGCTCTCTTGAGTGGGCTGCTGAAGTCACAGTGACTGTTAGACGCTGCCTGTGTGGTGACTAAACTACTCATCATGCTAGGCTTCACAAGGATCTCACTGGACTTCAAAATCCTTAGTGCATACCTCCTGCTGCTCTGTACTTGAAGTGGTACAAGCACCATAAAGTCTTGGCAGGACATCTTTCCCTTAATTACTCTCTGCTGCTCTCCTCATCTCTTCTGGCTTATTCCTTCTGACACCCTGCTAATTTGTATATCCAGGGTCCCTGTTGCGGGGCTGACTGACTATTGTGGCTAACTTGAATAGACTGCTGTAGAAGAAGTGGCTGATTGATCCTTGAATTGGAACACTTTGATGACAGCACATCTTTTTTCTAACTATTTTATTGAGATTTTAAGGCAATACAACAAAAAATACCAATACAAAACGTTGATACTTGGAATTGTAAGGAGCTTAGGGAGTACAACATACAGGTAGAGGTAATACAAAAGTACATAATTTGGCTGTAGTTGACATAGTAAGCTGAGATAAGTCCTTTTTTTATACAATGTGGGTCACAATAAGTACAAAATTGAGGACAGTATCATTTAAAAAAGACAACAATTAATGTACTCCCTGTCTGGCGTCATGATTGACTGTAGAAGGCTGGCCTGGCTTATAGTGGGCACCTGATGGTACTTACACCTTGTACTAGGGCCAGTTATCCCTTATTAGTATATTAGTAGTGTTCTAGCAGCTTAGGCTGATAGAGGTAGCTATAGCAAAGAAGCTTAGGCTGAACTAGGAGACATGCAAAGCTCCTACTATACCACTTATATCATATCAGTACTATATCATAAGAAAGACAATACTCAGTTACTAAAGAAAAAGTTACTTTGTTTTAGTTACAATGTGCCAAAAATATCTTAGAGGATATACTCCCCTAGGAGGTAAGTAAAATACACAAAATATAAACACAAACCAAAATCAGGTAAGTAAAACAGTAAGAGAGTAGTGTAAACACTGTAGAATACAATAGGATGCAATAGGCCCAGGAGCAACACAAACCATACACCAAGAAAGCGGAATGCGAACCACAAATGGACCCCTAGGCCATTTTAGTGTGTAGAGGGTCGCTGGGAGTGTAAGAAAACACTGAGGCCCATATTTATACTTTTTTAGTGCCGCATTTGCGTCATTTTTTTACGCAAAAGCGGCACAATCTTACAAAATACAATTGTATTTTGTAAGTTTGTGCCGCTTTTGCATCAAAAAGCGGTGCAAATGCGGCACTAAAAAAGTGTAAATAGGGGCCTAAGTGTGTCCAAGATACCCCACCCCAAGACCCTGGAAAGTAGGAGTAACAGACTGCAAAGCACTGAAGACGGATTCCTGGATCTGAGGACCTGCAAAGGAAGAGGACCAAGTCCAAGAGTCGTGAAATTGTCCAGTGGGGGCAGGAGCCCACTAAACCCCAGATGAAGGTGCAAAATGTCTGCCTCTGGATGGAAGAAGCTGAAGATTCTGCAACAACAAAAGGTGCTAGGAACTGGAAGATGTCCCATGGAGTGCTGGAGGATGCAGAGTTGTTTCTTTGGCAAAAGACGGCAAACAAGCCTTGCTACCTGCAAGAGTCACGGTTGAAGAAAAAGGGTGCTGCCCGGGCCCAGGAAGGACCAGGATGTCACCACTTAAGAGAGGACACAGAGGGGGCCCTCAGCAATGTAGAGAGCCCACGCACAAGAAGGTAGCACCCACCAAAGCACTTGAACACGGGTTCAAGAAGTGTGAACACGGCGGTTGTCTCAACACTGCAAAGGAGGGTCCCACGAAGCCGGAGATCAACTCAGGGAGCAGAGCATTGCAGGACAGAGTGCTGGGGGCCTGGGCTTGGCTGCACACAAAGGATGTTGTGGAAATATGCACTGAAGCCCTAGCAGCTGCAGTTCACGTGGTGCACAGGCTTACTGTCTGGAGAGGGGAGGCAAGGACTTACCTCCTCCAAATTTGGAAAGTTGGACCACTGGACAGTCTGGGTCACTTGGGTCCACCATCTGTGTTCCAGGGGCCATGCTCGTCAGGATGAGAGGGGTCCCAGAGTACCAGTGACGCTGAAGTTCGGTGCCTGCTGAAGCAGGGGAAAATTTCCATCAACCCATGGGAGATTTCTTTCTTCGTGGCTTCCAGTGCAGGATGAAGGCAGGCAGCCCCCAAAGCATGCACCACCAGGAAACAGTCGAGAAAGCTAGCAGGATTAGGCGCTACAATGCCACTGGTAGTCTTCTTGCTACTTTATTGCAGTTTTGTAGGTGTCCTGGAGCAGTCAGCAGTCGATCCTTGGCAGAAGTCGAAGAGAGAGGTGCAGAGGAACTCTGGTGAATTCTTGCAAATTGTTATCTGAGGAAAAGCCCACAGGAGAGACCCTAAATAGCCCTCAGAGGAGGATTGGCCACCTAGTCAGGTAAGCACCTATCAGGAGGGGTCTCTGACGTCACCTGCTGACACTGGCCACTCAGAGGCCTCCAGAGTGCCCTCACACCTCTGGATCCAAGATGGCAGAGGTCTGGGACACACTGGAGAAGCTCTGGGCACCACCCCTGGGGTGGTGATGGACAGGGGAGTGGTCACTCCCCTTTCTTTTGTCCAGTTTTGCACCAAAGCAGGGTTCCCTGAACCGGTGTAGACTGGCTTATGCAAGGAGGGCATCATCTGTGCCCTTCAAAGCATTTCCAGAGGCTGGGAGAGGCTACCCTTCCCCAGCCTTTAACGCCTATTTCCAAAGGGAGAGGGTGTAACACCCTTTCTCAGAGGAATTTCTTTGTTCTGCCTTCCTGGGACTGGGCTGCCCAGACCCCAGGAGGGCAGAACCCTGTCTGTGGAATGGCAGCAGCGGTAGCTGCAGAGAAAACCCCAGAGAGCTGGTTTGGCAGTACCCGGGGTCCATAGTGGAGCCCAAGGAATGCATGGGATTGGCACCCCAATACCAGATTTGGCATGGGGGGACAATTCCATGATTTTAGACATGTTACATGGCCATATTCGGAGTTACCATTGTGAAGCTACATTTAGGTATTGACCTATATGTAGTGCACGCATATAATTGCGTCTCCGCACTCACAAAGTCCGGGAAATGGCCCTGAACTATGTGGGGGCACCTTTGCTAGTGCAAATGTGCCCTCACACTTAGGGCCAGATGTATCAAACGATTTTGCATTCGCAAACGGTGCGAATCGCAGAAATCGGTCGTTTGCGCATGCATAAACGTGGTTTGCGATGCATGAAAAGCATTTGCAGGCCAAAAACAAGGAATCGCAAATTTTGCGATTTTTTGCGATGCGACATGGTTTTGCGTGTCGCATTTTGCGTCTCGCAATTTGCGACATGAAATACCGAATCGCTATTAGCATATCGCAAATTGCGAGTCCGAATAGCGACTCGCAAATACAGATTCGGTATTTCATGTCGCAAATTTTCGAAGAATGGCCTTTTGCAAATGCAATTTGCACGGATAGAAACCAGGTGGTAACCAGGTGCAACCTATATAAAGATGCCCAGAATGCCTCAGACTCTTTTCCACAATGGGTGCACTCTACGTCATGGCGAGGAGAATGAGGATCTTGGCAGGTTTGAGGAGATGGAGGAGGAGACAGGAGTGCATTTTCAGAGTGCGCATTACCCTTTTTGACCAGAATGAGGAGGAAATTTTTGATAAGTACAGGTTGAGCTTAGCCATGATACTTGACCTGATAGCTGAGCTACAAACCATACTGCAGTGCACAACACACAGGACTAATAGCATACCCACCCATGTGCAGGTATTATGCCCCCTGCACCTACTTGCCTCAGGAAGCTATCAAGGGGTCATAGCAGCAGCTGGAGGGGTATCACAGAGTGCACTCTCTAGATTTTTCAACGCATTTCTAAACGGCATGCTGAGCAGGATACACCAGTACATCAGATTCCCCAACACCCCCACAGGAATTACAGCAGACAAAAATAGATTTCTACCAGATAGCACAGTTCCCCCACGTCCTAGGTGCCATAGATGGGACACATGTTGCGATCTGTCCACCATCGGCTCCAGAGTATGTGTACCGCAACCGTAAATACCAACATTCAATGAACATACAGGTGATATGCAATGCATCCTACATCATAACTGATCTCATGACCAGGTACCCAGGGAGCACACATGATTCGTACATCTTTCGCCACAGTGGGATTCACACAAGACTGCTAGCTAGGGAATTTGGTGAAGGATATCTACTAGGTATTTTCCCTCTGTACAATGGTTTATTGATGGCAGTTTGATGTCAGATGGCTCAGCTACTCATTATACCCTCTGTTCCTTCCAGGAGACAGTGCCTCCGCAGTGCGCACCTACATGATGACGCCCTACCTAAACCCAGCAACACCAGCAGAGCAGAGATACAATTCAGCTCACAAGGCAACCCACAATGTTGTGGAGCTCACCTTTGGCCTGCTGAAGAGTCGCTTCAGATGCATCCACAAAAGTGGAGGGGCACTACAGTACAGCCCGGACACGACCTGTAGAATAGTGGTGACATGTGCGATCTTGCACAATATAGCTACCACCAGGGGCATACCTGTGGAAATATCAGAGCCAGACTCAGATGAGGATGATGATCCCATACCACCCCTACAGCCAGCAGACAGGACCAGTGCAGCAGAGGGCAGGCAAAGGCGTGCTGACATCACGCACAACCATTTCAGATGTAAGTCATGACAACACAATCTCACTGACATGTATTCCGGTAGTTAGCACCTTTATTACCTTGACTTCAGGTAACATCTGTCACTAGGACAAAGCAATACACGAGTCATACATGAGCCACTAACAGTGTCGCACTATTGTCATCATAGTTTACTGTAATTCTACATGTGAAGTTAGTCCCCTGTGGCCATCAATGTCACTTTTTACAACCACGCATTCCACTTGAGTGCGCAGTGGCCTCGCCGGCACCTCTTGTATCAGGCTCACAGGCAGTACTGTGCCTGGCACTGCGACGCCTAGGATGCATCATGGGCACTGCAAGGCTGCTGAGGCTAGATGACTAGTCAGTATCCCCAACTCCCAGTTCACTGGGTGCAGCACTGCGTGTTGCCAGCATAGCATCCAGAACGTTGGTAATTTGGACCAATCCCTGGGCAACATCCCGACTGCTATGTGCTGCCTCTACCTGTGCGGCTACAGCACGCCGTGATATCAGGGCAGTAGATGTAGCTATACAATTTACTGATCTACAAAAGCCACTGAACATTCCCATGAATTGCCTTTCATGCCTGCGGCGGCTAACTCGCTCATGCCTGATCTCAGTACAGAGTTCCTTTATGGCATTGGTCAGTTCCCTGGTGTTCTCCGCAGCTGTTTGCTGTCCCTCATGCAGCTTGCAGATGTTTGTATTCAGACACTCCAACTGCTTGTGCAGCCCCCCATATTGGCATTGTGTGACTGCATCTGCCTGTGCATTGCCCTCATGTTTTTGTTTGGCAGGCGCTGCACTTTGAGCATAGATGCTACCAGGCCACCGAAGAATGATGGGCCCTCACCTACTTCCGTGTGCTGTGTGCCTGCATCGTGAGGCCTCCTGCGGGGAGTTGAGTGATGCTGGGGCAGGGACTGCTGCCTTCCGGTGGATCTGGCTTCTGGGGATGGAGTGTGGCCTTCATCCCGCATGTCATCAGAGTCCAGGCTGAAATCAGGGAGAGGTAACACCCTTGCGCCCTTGCCCTTGTCTGATTGGCACGATACACAATGACTCGCTGGTGTTGTAGTCGGACAGAGGCTGTGTTTCTGCATCCCCCACAATGGCACATTCTGCTGCTGGGCCTGAGCCATCTGCAACGACAATGTACAGCATGTCATTTATGTATGTATCACCAAATGTGGCACAATGGTAATAAATGTACACTTACACGTATCACTATGTACTGGGTGTTGTGTTCTTCTGGGTGTCGCTCTACTTAATTGCATTGTATGTGCTAATTTCATCTCTTAAAAATCGCTATTTCCGATTCGCTAAGGTTTTTTTTCATACATCTGGCCCTTAGTAACTTTGCACCAAACCTTCAGCAAAGTGAAGGTTAGACATATAGGTGACTTATAACTTACTTAAGTGAAGTGAAAATGGCTGTG
This sequence comes from Pleurodeles waltl, assembly GCF_031143425.1. Taxonomy (NCBI): domain Eukaryota; kingdom Metazoa; phylum Chordata; class Amphibia; order Caudata; family Salamandridae; genus Pleurodeles; species Pleurodeles waltl. The sequence goes on from NC_090445.1 coordinate 251,777,657, forward strand.
AAATAACCTGTGCGTTATTTCACTCAGGCTGCAGTGGCAGTCCTGTGTAAGATTTGTCTGAGCTCCCTATGGGTGGTAAAAGAAATGCTGCAGACCATATGAATCTCCTGGAACCCCAATACCCTGGGTACCTAGGTACCATATACTAGGGTATTATAAAGGTGTTCCAGTGTGCTAATTTGAATTGGTAAAAATGGTCACTAGCCTATAGTGACAATTGTAAAGGCAAAGAGAGCATAAGCACTGAGGTTCTGGTTAGCAGAGCCTCAGTGACAGAGTTAGTCACTGCACAGGTATACACATTCGGGCCACAAACTATGAGCACTGGGGTCCTGGCTAGCAATATCCCAGTAAGACAGGCAAAAACAAACTTTTTACATGAAAAAATGGGGGTAACATGCCAGGCAAGATGGTACTTTCCTACATTGACACAAAGAATACAGACAGCAAAAATAAGAGGGCAAGAGGAGGAGGAAGAGTAAAAGAAAAGAGAGGAGCCACATGAAGCGGTGGGTGGTCTGACAGAATTGACGCTAAATGTGATGCATATGCAGGGGTAGCAGGACTAGGGGGACCCTCAAGGGTGCTAGAGATTGTGAGTGAAGGTGTTTAGTGTTTCCCATCTGGGTCTGACATAACTGGGTTGCTGCTGCCATGTGATTGGGCTATATGTGTGCTCCTAAGATAAGTGATCCATGCCCAAAACATATGGGAAGAAATATTGTTAAAGGATTTCCAGTCTATCAGTACAACCTTAAGAGCAATAGTAATTAGCAAGTCCAAAAGGGTGAGGTCTGGGAGCTCAATAGGTGGTAGGCTGCCTGTGGCCTGAGTATTATCAGTGGGAAGTTCAATAAAATGGAAGTTTTGAAGATTTTATTTAGTTAAGAAGTAATACACTCCCAAAAGGAGGTCAAGCATTGGCACGAGAATAACATATTCTCAATGTCGCCGGATGCTGATTTACAGGACCAGCAGGTGTCAGATTCTATTAGTTTTTGATTAACAATTTTAGATTTTTTTTAAAGAGTTTAGCAGAGGTTCAATGGAGGAAATGAAATACAAAAAAACGTTGTTTATATTAGTGAAGGGATCAGATTGTTTTGAGGTAGCCTGGGGCACATTTTAACCAGGTTTGTGCTGCAAGAGGTGGTGTACGCTTTAGCGGAGAAATATGAAGACCATTTGTTTGTAGGGCGGGGTTTTGTTGGGAGGTGGTTTTATTTGATATCTTGTAGATCTTATATGCTACGGGGCTGCCTTTTAGCAGGAGTTGAATAGTGGGGAAAAGAGTTGTTTTTAGAAGTCGACCTAGCTTGGAGACTTGCACTTTGAGTTGCAATAAATCATGTAAGTGGTATCAACTACAAACCAATGCTCCCCTTGTGCTGCCAGAAATGCTGTTTGGTAATTGACCAAATTCAGAAAGTTGTATCCATCATCCTTAGAGTTAACCCTTAGTTTTTTAAGACTTATTTTAGTCTTTTTTGCACCAAAGGAAGTTAGAGGTAAGTTTATCAATAGTTTAGAAAAAAGTTCTGAGACAACCGAATGGCAAGCATGCTAGCCAGGACGTTGACTAATGGGGACACCATAATTTCTATAGATTCTAGCCTCCCCCACCATGAGATATGTTTAGGATCCCAAGCAACCAGTAGATCTATAATTTTTTGGATTGTTTTCAGTTCATTCTGGGTTACCGATTCCGAAAGGTCACTGCAAACCAGATACCTAGGTATTTGATGAATTTGGACTTCCACTGGTAGTTAGGATTACAAACACAAGAGGGGTAACAGTGTACAGTTAAGGATAAAACTTCAATTTTTTCCTTGTTCAGAGAGTACCCAGAGAAACCGGAGAACTGATTATTAATATTCAAGATTGCCAGGATTGCTATGTCTGGGTATTTAGTAAAAAATAATATGACGCCTGCATATAGAGCTGGTTTGTAGACCACGTCACTAAACCGAATGCCTCATATTTCAGTGGACTCATTTAACAGTAATAGGAGGGGATAGATGGCTAGCAGAAATATACGAGAGGCAGCCCTGACGAGTACCCTGTTGTAAGGCAAGAGGGTGACAAGGCACCACTGATTTTAATTCTGGCTCAAGGATTGCTATACAAGGTCATGGTCATTCTGAGGAAGGAATCACCCAGGTTATGTGTGGATAAGGCGGCTTCTGTATACGACCAGGAAACCTTATTAAACAATTTCTCTGCATCCAGAGCTATAACAGCTGCTGATGAGGAGAACGAGGTAGAGGAATTTTAAATTACACAGCAGAATAGGTGAATATTATCACAGGCTAATAGACCCTCAATAAAGCCCGTCTGAGTAACATGGACCAGTTTTATGATCTGGAGTGCAAGCTGTTGGGCCAAGAGTTTGGCATTAGTCTTTGCCTCTATATTTATTATCTAGGTGAGTCTGAAATTCTTAGGGTCAGAATGGTTTTCCCTTCTTTTGATATAACTACGATATTAGCCTCGGAAGCCGTATCAGACACTTTACCTGAGGAGGCAAAATGATTTAGGACAAACTCCAAAAGATCCATAATCATGGGAATGAAGGTTTTATAAAAGTTGATGGGACGGCTGTCCAGGCCTTGGGCTTTATAATCTCCTTTCTCTCAATAGGTTTGTTTAGTGTGTTTGCTAGTGGCAGAGATCGATTTTATTGGGAGGCTCTAAGGGAATTTGAAGCATGCCCGTTTAGGAGTGGTTATAGCAGATATGTATAGATCAGCGTAGAAGGTCTGCAAGGCTCTGAGAATATCTTCGGTTGTTGTCTGTTATCTACCATGATAGTCCTTAATCCTCTGGATCATTGTAAAGTTTCTTTTGAACTTCAGATATGTTGCTAAGGACTTACCTGCCTCGTTCAAGTAGAACAGTTTCTTGCCTTTCTGGATATGCACCCATAAGTGTGCTTGTTTACTGACAATGGTGATATATCCATATTTAAGACATTTAAGAGCAGCCATGGCTAATGAATCATTATAATGTCTATACAGAATTTCTTTAGCTTTAATCTCAGCAGCCAGTTTGTCCAGAGAGTTACATGAGCTTATCATTTGGCCTCTGAAGAAACACTTCAATGTATCCCAGAGTATAATGGATGCAAGGCAGAAGCTTTGTTTACCTGTACAACCAGAGCTAATCAACTCAATTCAATTTTTTATTCATGATTTGGAACTCAGAAGAGGTCCACAAAAAAAGAAAAAAAGAGAAAGAAATAAAACATTACAGTTCATAAAATACAATACCAGTACTGAACGTAAGAGCAGATTACTCCGTAATAAATAATAAATATCTAAAGTGGCTCTCCACCCGATATAGCAGCAGACATTATGTGCAAATTACTCTACAGTAAGCAGCCAAAGGAGTCCCCTCCCCAGCCATATCAGCCACCCTTAATCCAGATTAAAACTAAATACATACAACCTTTAAAACATTTAAGGAGTTAATGGCTAAATCAATTCAGAGAAACCAGAAATAGTAAGCTTATATGCAAATACTCCCAATACATTTCTATAGAAGTTCTCCCTCAGGCATAACAGCACACATAATGTGCACATTTACTCTATAGAAAACAAACACACAGTTCCCTCCCCAAACAAAGCAACAAGCCTAGATACAAATTAAAACAAATTCATAAAACCTTTGAATTTTTTTTTGTATAAATTACTTCATTCTTTGGGTGGAAAAGGAGCTCTTGTGCTGCCTCTACAGAAGGGACATTGTTCTGTGAAAACATTGGCCATAAGAGGTAGTGTCACAGAGACAATAATGCTGGACAAACAAAAAGATCATGGTTAAGATCCGGTATCCCTAGATCACAAGTTATAGCCTTTCCCTCTTTACCCAGAGGCGGCCCACTTTGCCGTTAGGTCATTTAACGGTAGCAAATTACTTTAAAATAATGTCATAAAACGGGGAGGACCATCATCTAAATTCCAAGCCAGTTACTTCTGGACAACCTTAGGGGCGACTAGTTAAAGCTATCCCCTCCAACCTTTTCTTCATAGTACAATACATAATATCACTTTGGTAACTGATAGTGCTACTGATGCCTTTTAATTGCTTTTTTAGCTCTAGTGGAGAGAGGCATATCACCACCTCTTCCTGTGAATCAAAATAACATAGCACCTAGGCAAAATCTAGAGAATAGAGAATTTGTCCAGGTCTGAGCCAACTATTTTATGAATTATGAGGCCCCTTATGGAGTCCTTTTCACTGTTCTTCAGCTGATAGCCCCACCGAAACACATTGGCTAATCCTTGCACATAGGAGCTTGTCAGACCAAACTCCAACCTAATTGCTCGATACAGATGCATTAGTTTGTGTAGAATTTGTCCTTCTGTTTTATCTAGAAAGTCCCATTTTATTACATTTTTAGATTCTATAGCATATAATAGAGTTGGTGGGACTTTCACGTTGAAAACAGATAGCAGAGTGCCTTTGCCCCATTCCGTTATAAAAGGCATGTAACGCATTTGCATGCGAGGAGGCTTTGGAGGAACAATATTCTATATGAGCTTTATCCAGTGGATTACCATTTACAACTTTCCCTAAAAAGAGATATGACTTTGCGATCTCCAGTTTCTCTGAACTTATAGTCGAAACATAATTACTGATCCTCCCAGGCAGGCTTTCTGCTTTTGAAAATCAATATCTTGCTCTTTGAGACATTAATCTTCAAAAAGTTTAAGGCAGTATATTGTTGGAGGGACACCAATCTTTTTTTCAATCCCTTGGATGTTAAATCCACGATTATAATAACATCTGCATACATCTGACAGGGAAAGAGGCGACCATCTATCTTCAGAGCATGACCCATATTAGGTGCAAAACAATTAGCGAGGTCCGAATCATACAAAGAGAAAAGCAATGTGGCCAGCAGACATCCTTGTTTCAGACATTTTTGGGGAGGCATTTCGGAGGGTAGTCCTCGCCTGACCCCCTCCCCCAAAAGCAGTTGTCATCAAGTAGGGGAGTGTAGGGCAATTATTAATGACAGTAGGGTATCAGGCATACCCACCTTCTTTAGTTTTTCCCAAAGTGTTGGCCGTTGACAAATCTATGAACGCCACGTAAATATTGGCCCCTCGAATTAAGGTGTATATTTCAACTATGAGTTTCAGCATACAGATGTTATCTAATGTGCAGTTATTTTTCCTGAAGCCTGCTTCTTGGATAGGAAGGATTTTCTTCACCACCCACTCAGTGAGGTGCTCCAGAATGCCCCTAGTGAATACTTCCCCCACTGCATCTAATGCTGCTATTTAGCGATAATTGCCATGGGGGTTCCTAGGTCTCTTTTTGTGAAGCGGAAATGCTTTCAGACCAGGAAGTGGGAGTAACCCCATGCTAGTAACAGAAAGCAAAAATGAGTGTGAGATAGGAGGTCTACAACAAGGGCTCCTTTTTAATAACTGTCTTGAGGATTTCATCTGGGCACATAGCCCCTGAGGGTATCATTATCTATCTATCTTATATATCACGCTCACAGTGGGAGCATAACATAGTGAGGGAGAAGCGGGTGCCACTGTAGGGGGAGAAAGCAGCCAGACAGAATCAATGTTTTCAGAGTAAAGTTCTTTAAGATATGTTCTACATACTTATTTTATAGGAACCAGAAGCGACTTTGATCTTGAACTTGCCCAACAATGTTGTCACATCTCCATCCCCTTCTTCTACACCTATGTGAGTGCCACCGACAAACTTCACCTTCTACCTTTACCGAAATACACCGGAATGTCTCTACCTCCAGTACAACGGCTATAGAAGGATGGGGCAGGAAGCGCTACCACCACAGTGGAAGAAAAAACTGTACCTTCTAGAGAAGAGGAGTCAAACTATACTTTCTGGGAATAGGCACTTAATGCTGAGGTCATACGTCATGAGCATTTGGGCTGCTCTCATGGCTAGAAATAAGAGTAAAACTCAGTTTCTTAGATGATGAAGAGAAGGAACTTGTCCACAAATATGTCCTTAAATAACAGCCATAAAAGGACCCAGCGAGTCGTTATAACAATGATAATCCACACTTCTATGCCACATGAGGGCCACCATATATCCACTTGGCTGAAGGCTGAGATGAGGCAAAGTTAAGGCAGGAATCACAGTTGGTGGCACAAGACGGGTCTAAAACTGGAGGTGCAATGAGGAGTGTGGTGTGGTGGCCCTCCGTGGGAGCAAGCCGCACCGACCTAATGCTGGCCACTTCCCCGCAAACTCAGAGGGACCCACTGCTCTAGGTCTTGTCTACACTCCTGGATCTACTCTTGCCATGTCTTGCTACTTCTTGTGGTCACTTTGCACCACGTCTGGCAGAAACGGAGGTTGGAATAACACTGCTCTTTCCCACCAGAAAGACAACTTGCCGCAGGAACTTTTGCCTAAACTAAGAATCAACTGTAGACGGGACGGATACCGTCACATTCTTTTCAAAAGTGACACATAAATTAATCACCTGAGTGTCCTATATTTCTTTACAGTCAATTTATTATAGCCTCAGTTTCTATTTATACAAATATCTATTGCCCCTATATTCACATACAGATTTAATATATACACCTCAATTATTCATCACTTATTCAATATCACTACATGACATAATACAACATATACATGAAACAAAAACAAATGCTTTTTTAAAAAACAGGTACCACAGAAAAAAGAGAAAGTTTCCCATTGAATTCAAAATGGCTGCTATATGTGCAAATCACAAAGCAGTGAAATCCTTTGATGGAGAAAATAGAAGTGTCCAGTACAGATGGCTCTCATGTCATCCTGATTCATTCACATGGACTCATCTTTTTACTTTTTTGTCCAATTTATACATTTTCATTTCTCCACAAGGATCTCTGTCTGTCGACGCGTTTCGGCTGCACTTCATTTAGAGCCTCCTCAGGACATAGGGAAACATTGATACCTAGATATAAAATCACACTCAAAAGTATTCTAAAATCTAAACAAGTGTTTTTTCTGAAATCTAGAAAAGTGACAAAGCAACACCAGGGTTACATTTCACCCTGTTCACCAAGACATGACAATGCCTTTCTACCACTGGAACACCTAGTGATTATTTAAATTTGTCTCTGATATAAGCTATTCATGCAACTTTTACGCAATGCTTCAAATGCTGGTGCTCAGCGCCTTTAACCCCGTAGTATAGTACCAAAGGTGAGGCTGTTTGCAAAGACTATGTGCCACCAAATCACAAGAACCAACTGGCAAGTAGTATAAAAACACCATATTGTCAGGTTATTTTAAGGAACCAAGTTAACGATTCAAGAAATGGTATGTACGTTTCTTAACGGCTGCCCAAAAGTAGTGGCATATTTGAAACAAACAACTTCTGATTCAACCTACAAAAGTAAACAGAATACTCATGGGACATGCAACCGAAAAGACTCTATGCACACGATATTGTGTGACACGTTTGTAATCCTAGTCTACTATTCAGCTAGTCTCACCTTATTTAAACTTGAACATGAACGGGAAAATCCTTCGTTCCGACAAGTGATTCTCAGGGCATATTTCACGCATCCGAACGAATCCGCATTTAAACGCTATCAAGTTGCCCTTTGAACTTAAGTGTCATGATCAGGGAAACCCGGCATACCATGCACTTCTCATCTTCATCAAGGGCAATGCCTGAACACTAAGGCAGCCATTATTGAAGGAAGTTCAACGGACTCCAAACTGAAGGGCTGTTATTCTAACTAGGGACTACTAATCAAAACAAATCAAAAACACTCTCTAATACAGTTATCTCCAAGGATGCAGAATGACATTGCATGCACCTGTTTCAATATGAGACCATTTATAAAACCATATACATATATGGCTACAGCTGGCGTTACTATTTTAAAAGGAAAACTTTCACCTCTGATTTCTGTCACAAATTAAATAGTCCAAAAATGTCGTTCTCTTTATGATTCTCTTTAATAAAATGATCTACCATTGGAGTGCCATGAACCCTGCATTTAATCCTGGAACAATGTTGCAACACCTGGGATTTCACTGGTTGTGTAGTTTGTCCTACATATGCCAGTTTACATGGACATGGTATGCTATAAATGACATTCCTTGTATTACAATTAGAGAACCTATATTGTTTATGTATTTTACCATTAATCACCACGCTATTATGGTTGGTAGTAAATTCACACGCCATGCATGTGTTACACCGAAAGTGACCAATTAATGGCGGAAGTGAAAGCATATCTCTAATATCCTTTTTCTTTGTGTTTATTAGCAAGGCATGTACCACAAAATCCTTTATATTCCGTTCTCTTTTAAACGAGAACAGTGGTTTTGGTACTTTTAAGGAGGAAAAAACTCTCCAATTCCCCTCTGTTATTGAGCGTATCTTATTTGCTTTTGTATGGAATGTCATAACACAAGTGAGTGGGATCTCTCGAGGTCTTATCTTAGGCATGAGTAGATCCTCTCTTGATGTATACCAAGCCCGCTTGCATGCATGTTTTTACAAGTTTCCTTGGGTATCCTCTTTGTATCAGTCTAGGTATTAAATTATCTGCATTTGCAAAATAATTGGAACAATTTCTTCAGATACGGAGGAATTGTCCATATGGTAGGTTCTCTTTAAGACCCCGTGGATGGTTGCTTGAAAAACACAGTAATGTATTTCTGTTAGTAGGTTTAGTGTACAAATTCACCTCAATCAATCCATCAATTGATGTTATCCATAAGTCAAAAAAATGGATCTGTCTGGCATCAGAATTCATTGTGAACCATAGGTCCACTGTTCGTCGATTCAACCAATTCTGAAAAACTGCACTGAGCTTCGGTTCCTTCAGGTCCTGGGGGCTGCGGGTGCACTGTTAGTTCCAGGCGTCGGGTCCCTTGTTACAGGCAGTCGCGGTCAGGGGGAGCCTCTGGATTCTCTCTGCAGGCGTCGCTGTGGGGGCTTAGGGGGTCGTCTCTGGTTACTCATGGGGTCGCAGTCGCCAGGGAGTCCTCCCTGAGGTGTTTGTTCTCTGGATCTCGAGCCGGGGGCGTCGGGTGCAGAGTGTGAAGTCTCACGCTTCTGGTGGGAAAAGTGCAGTCTTTGAATGTTGCTTCTTTGTTGCAAAGAAGTAGCTGGTTTTGAACAGGGCCGCTGTTGACGGGAGTTTCTTGGTCCTTTAGTCCAGGGCAGTCCTCTGAGGTTTCAGAGGTCACTGGTCCTTGTCGGATGCGTTGGTGGAGCAGGTTTTCGAAGTTGGAGACAGGCCGGGAGGGCAGGGGCCAAAGCAGTTGTCGTCTTCCTCCTTCTCTGCACGCTTGTAGGTCAGCAGTCCTCCTTGTTTCTTCAGGTTGCAGGAATCTGATTTCCTGGGATCTGGGGAGCCCCTAAACACTGAATTTAGGGGTGTGTTTAGGTCTGGGAGGGCAGTAGCCAATGGCTACTGTCCCTGAGGGTGACTACACCCTCTTTGTGCCTTCTCCCTGTGGGGAGGGGGGCACATCCCTAATCCTATTGTGGGAATCCTCCAAACTCAAGATGGAGGATTTCTCAAGGAAGGGGTCACCTCAGCTCAGGACACCTTAGGGGCTGTCCTGACTGGTGGGTGACTCCTCCTTGTTTTTCTCGTTATCTCCTCCAGCCTTGCCACCAAATGTGGGGGCAGTGGCCGGAGGGGCGAGCATCTCCACTAGCTGGGATGCCCTGGGGCGCTGTAACAAAAGGGGTGAGCCTTTGAGGCTCACCGCCAGGTGTTACAGTTCCTGCAGGGGGAGATGAGAAGCACCTCCACCCAGTACAGGCTTTGTTCCTGGCCACAGAGTGACAAAGGCACTCTCCCCGTGTGGCCAGCAACATGTCTGGTGTGTGGCAGGCTGGCAGAAACTGGTCAGCCTACACTAGAAGTCGGATTGGTATTCAGGAGGCATCTCTAAGATGCCCTCTTGGTGTATGTTACAATAGATTGCCCACTGGCATCAGTGTGTATTTATTGTGCTGAGAAGTTTGATACCAAACTTCCCAGTTTTCAGTGTAGCCATTATGGAACTGTGGAGTTCGTGTTTGACAAATTTTCAGACCATATACTCCTTATGGCTACCCTGCACTTACAAAGTCTAAGTGCTCATGCACTTATGCCCTCACCTATGGTATAGTGCACCCTGCCTTAGGGCTGTAAGGCCTGCTAGAGGGGTGACGTATCTATGCCACAGGCAGTGTGAGGTTGGCATGGCACTCTGAGGAGAGTGCCATGTCGACTTAGTCATTTTCTCACCACCAGCACACACAAGCTGTGAGGCAATGTGCATGTGCTGTGTGAGGGGTCCCCAGGGTGGCATAAGACATGCTGCAGCCCTTAGACGTCTTCCCTGGCATCAGGGCCCTTGGTACCAGGGGTGCCAATTACAAGGGACTTAACTGAGTGCCAGGGTTTTGCCAATTGTGGAGACAAAGGTACAGTTTAGGGAAAGAACACTGGTGCTGGGGCCTGGTTAGCAGGGTCCCAGCACACTTTCAAATCATAACTTAGCATCAGCAAAGGCAAAAAGTTAGGGGGTAACCATGCCAAGGAGGCATTTCCTTACACTCCCCCATACCAGCACCACCATCCCAGCAGCCCCTCAGCATTTTGCCCGTACCCGCTTACCCAGGAGAGTGGGCATCTCCTTTGCCCCAGGCACCTCAGGCCCTGCCCCAGTGAGCCCTGCTGCCCTGAGTGAGGAGGCTATTGACCTCCTGAGATCCATCTCTGTATGGCAGTTAACCATTGTGAATGTCATTCAGGTGCTGGCATCCCAGATGCAGCAATGCAATGTATTCCTGGAGGGCATTCACAGTGGATTGGTGGCCCAACAGAGATCGATTCAGGCTCTGGCCTCCTCTCTGATGGCAGCCATTGTCCCTCTTTCTAACATCCCCCCTCCACCTACCACTTCCCAGTCCCATTCTCCTCAACCCCAAACCATCCCAGGCACACATACAGATGAGCATGCACACAAGACAACACACAAGAGTAGCACAATCAATCAATCAATAATTTGCAAAGCGCGCTATTCACCCGCGAAGGTCTCAAGGTGCTGGAGGGGGTGGGTAGGGGAGCTGCTACTGCTCGAACAGCCAGGTCTTGAGGTGTTTCCTGAAGGTCAGTAGGTCCTGGATCTGCCGCAGGTGGATGGGAAGGGTGTTCCAGGTCTTGGCAGCGAGGTGGGAGAAAGATCTGCAGCTGGCTGTTGTCCAGTGGATGCGAGGGCGAGGTTGGCGGAGGCGAGCTGTCGGTTCGGGGTGTAGAAGGTGAGTCATTCATTGAGGTATGCTGGTCCGCCGTTGTGGAGTGCTTTGTGAGTGTGGGTGAGGAGCTTGAAGGTGATCGTCTTGTTGACGGTGAGAAAGTGCAGGTCTCCCAGGTGGGCTGTGATGTGGCTGCAGCGGGGATGTCGAGGATGAGGCGTGCGGAGGCGTTCTGTATGCGTTGCAGTCTTTTCTGGAGATTGGCCATGGTTCCCGCATAGAGAACGTTGCCGTAGTCCAGTCTGCTGCTGATGAGGGCCTGGGTGACCGTCCTTCTGGTTTCAGTGGGCATCCACCTGTAGATCTAGCAAAGCATGCGAAGGCTGTTGCAGCAGGAGGATGAGACAGCTTTGACTTGCTGGGTCATGGAGAGGGATGAGTCCAGGATGAACCCCAGGTTGTGTGCTTGGTCGGTAGGTGTCGGTGTGGCTCCAAGTGTGGCCGGCCACCAGGAGTCGTCCCAGGCGGAGGGGGAGGAGCCAAGGCTGAGGACATCTGTCTTGTCCGAGTTCAGTTTCAGGCAACTGTTCTCCATCCAGTCGGCGACGCCTTCATTCCTTCGTGGAGGTTAGTTTTAGCGGTGGTGGGGTCCGTGGTGAGGGAGAGGATCAGCTGGGTGTCATCGGCATATGAGATGATGTTGAGGTTGTGAGATCGGACGATGTTGGTGAGCGGTGCCATGCAGACATTGAAGAGGGTCGGGCTGAGGGAAGACCCTTGGGGTATGCTGCAGATGGCCTTGGTGGCTTCAGATCGTAAAGGAGGGAGGCAGACTCTCTGGGTTCTTCCGGTGAGGAAGTAGAGATCCAGTCCAGGGCTTTGTTGCGGATCCCTGTGTCATGGAGGCGGTTGCGTAGGGTGTGGTGGCAGACGGTGTCGAAGGCGTCCATGAGGGCGGTCTCAGTGCTGTGGTTGCTGCGGAAATCGGATTGGGATTTTCCTCAAGGAAGTGGGTCAGTTGCCTGTTGACGATCTTCTCAATGATCTTCACCGGGAACGGGAACAGGGAGATGGGCCAGTAGTTTTTGAGGTCTTTTGGGTCTGCCTTGGGTTTCCTCGAGTACGGCGTTGATCTCAGCGTACTTCCAGCTTTCTGGGAAGGTGGCGGTCTCGAAGGAGCTGTTGACAATCATCCAGAGTTGGGGGGTGATGATGGAGCTCGCTTTGTTGAAGACGTGATGAGGGCAGGGGTCGGATGGTGAACCGGAGTGAATGGTGTTCGTGACTTTGATGGTATCATCGTCATTGATGTGGGTCCAGGAGAGCAGGAGGTTGGGGTGGCTGGGGGGCGGTGGGTCTGATGTGTTGGTGACTGTTGGAGGTAGGTCTTGGTGTTAAAGCTGTTGTGGATGTCTGCGATCTTGCGGTGAAAGAAGGTGGCTAGGGAGTCGCAGAGGTCTTGCCAAGGTGGGATGTCGTTGGAGCTGGGGTTGGAGAGTTCCTTCACGATGTTGAAGAGCTCTTTGCTGTTGTGTGCGTTGTTGTTGATGCGTTCCTTGAAGGAGGATCTCTTGGCAGTCCGGATGAGCTGGTGGTGGCTGCGGATGGAGTTCTTGAGGGCCGTGTGGGTGACCGGTGTCTGTTTGCGGCGCCACTTCTTCTCGGGTTTTGGGCACATCTGTTTGGAAGCCTGGAGGTCGGCGGTGAACCAGATGGCCTTTCTGTCAGTGCGGTTGTTGGAGGGTTTCTTGATCGGGATAGAGCGTTGGCGCAGTCGTCAATCCATTGCCTGAGGTTGCGGGCAGGTGTGTCGGTGTCGGCTGGTGGGGCTCGGGCGAGGGCGGTGATCAGCTGGGTCTTTAGTGACCTTGTTCCAGTTGCGGCGGGGGATCCGTTGCGGATGATGGTGTGTGGTGGGATTCTCGAAGGTGAAGTGGATGCAGCGGTGGTTGGTCCAGTGGAGTTCGGTGGTGTGGCTGAAGGTGACGTGGCTGCTGACAGAGAAGATGGGGTCAAGCGTGTGTCCAGCGGAGTGGGTGGGTGTCGTGATGAGCTGTTTGAATACGAGATTGGCGAGGTTGTCGAGCAGGGCAGTGGAGTTGCTGTCATTGGTGTTCTCGAGGTGGAAGGTCAGGTCTCCAAGGAGGATGTAGTCTATGGAAGCAAAGGCGTGCGTGCTGACGACGTCGGTGATAGAGCCACTGAACTGCAGCCAGTGTCTGGGGGTCTGCAGACGAGGGTTCCTCTGAAGGTGGGTTCCTCTGAAGGTGGTCTGGGATCAATGTGTATTGACCCCAGACGCCATTAAGAAGGGAAGGTGGGAGGGAGGAGCAGCTGGGAAGTGGGAACGAAGCGCGAATGAGCATGCGAGAGGTTTGGGGCCACAGGGGATGCAGCAGTGGGAAAAACGAAGGGGGAGCTGGCAAAAGGCAGGGGAAGGCAAAAGGAGACACAGAGAGAGAAGCAGAAACCGTGAAAAGCAAAAAGCAGAATACAGTGAAGAAGGCCGAAAAAGACAACAGCAGACACAAAGGCAGACTCAAAAATTACTTACAGGCTCACAACTGGCCACCAGGGATGAGGCACAGACGGGAGCCTGCGGGTGTAGGAGGGCATCTAACTCTCAGCAGCAGCAAGAGCGGGGAAGCAGACACATGCACAGTCAGGTGGAGCTGTGTGGCATGGGGAGCGATCCGACTTCAAAAACAGGCAAACACAAGCACCACACTTCATCACACAAGCACTCACACAAACACCATACAGTTGCAGAGACGACAACATCCACTGCCTCCACTGTCTCCCCCTCCTCCACCTCCCTCCCAGTCACGTCCACACACACACACCTGCATGCAGTACATCAACATGCACCACCAGCATCACCAGACCAAGCAGCACATACCCCTCACTAGCAGACAACTCCACAACAGCCATTCAGGCGTCCCCTTTGTCCTCTCCCTCCCTGTCTGTCCCCCCCTTAAAGGACACAAACGCAAACACTCACACACCCAACAGCCATCCACCTTACATCAGCATATAGCCCACTTACACCTCCTACAACCACTCCCTCAACCTCCACTCCCATCACTCCTCCCGCTCCACCGTCCCTAAAAAGCTTTTCATTGCCCAATTGACCTCTTCCCTCCCCCCGTCCTGCCCGTATGAGCAGGGTACCAAAGACCCAGCCCAGCACCTCAGCCAAACAGTCCATAGGGACAGTGTTGGCACCACCTACTTGTGGTGGTAAGGATACCACACCTCCATCGAAGAAGGGGAAGGAGCCTTCACCTTCATCGAAGAAGGGGAAGGAACCTGCACCTCCATGCAAGAAGGGGAAGGAGCCTACGCCTCCAGGCAAGAAGAGGAAGGAGATTCACCTCCATCCAAGAAGGGGAAGAAGCCATCCACCCCTGCCAGGAAGGGTAAGGAATCCACACCCCATGTAATGGAGGAGACAAAGCCCTCTACTCCAGCAGAGGCTGTCAGGGTGACACCTCCAACACCACCAGTTGTCACGGGCCCCCATCGCCAGCTGATGAAGTGCAGCCATCAGCAACTGCAGAGTCTGCCCAGGAGGCATCTCCATCCACCACCACACTGTAGCCATCAGCAACTGCAGAGGCTGCCCAGGGGGCAGCAACTGCAGAGGCTGCCCAGGAGGCACCTCCATCCATCACCACACTGCAGAAATCAGCAGCTGCAGAGGCTGCCCAAGAGGCACCTCCATCCGCCAACACACTGCAACCGTCACCGCCAGCGGACTCCATGTAGCCCACCCTCCATGGGCTGCTGTACAAGGGGCCCCCTCCAGAACCAGTGGGGGAGTCACCCACCTGCGACCTGAGAGACTGTGGCCTTGCACTCCCCAGGAAAGAGCAATTGGCATGTTGCCCTATCCAGAACCAGTGGGAAAGTCACCCACCTGAGAGACTGGCTTTGTATTCCCCCAGGACAGAGCAATGGGCATGTTGTCCCATCCAGAACCAGTGGGGGAGTCACCAACCTGAGAGACTGTGGCCTTGCACTCCCCAGGAAAGAGCAATGGGCATGTTGCCCCATCCAGAACCAGTGGGAAAGTCACCCACCTGAGAGACTGGCTTTGCACTCCCCCAGAACAGAGTAATGGGCATGTTGCCCCATCCAGAACCAGTGGGGAAGACACCCACTCCAGGGACTGTGGCCTTGCACTCCCCAGGATAGAGCAATGGGCATGTTGCCTCATCCAGAACCAGTGGGCAAGTCACCCACCTGAGAGACCGTGGCCTTGCACTCCCCAGGACAGGGCAATGGGCATGTTGCCCCATCCAGAACCAGTGGGGAAGTCACCCACCTGAGAGACTGTGGCCTTGCACTCGCCAGGACAGAGCAATGGGCATGTTGCCCCATTCAGATCCAGTGGGCAAGTCACCAACTCCAGAGACTGTGGCCTTGCACTCCCCAGGACAGAGCAATGGGTTTGTTGCCCCATCCAGAACCAGTGGGCAAGTCACCCACTCCTGAGACTGTGGCCTTGCACTCCCCAGAACAGAGCAATGGGCATGGAGTCCCCTCCAGAACCAATGGGTTTGTTCCCACATCCAGCTGAGGTGCCCACCCCCCCGAGGTGCCTGCCCATTTACAAACTGATGCCCCTGCAGAGTACTATCCGGATGAAGTCAGGATTCGAGTTGGGCCTTAGACTGTGCCTTGTGGGCCCTTTGAACATTGGACCGGGCAGTGTCCCTTTGTGTACATGTGTACATATCTGTTTCATTATCATCACTAAAGGTGTGGGGTAGTAGGAACTGAGGGTGGGCCTGGGTTGATTCTCTCCGTGCACCGTATTTGAATCGTTTTAGATTCTAAATTGGGGAAGTCATGGTAGGGAATTTTCAGGTCAGGGGGTGCTATGTAGTTCTACAGGTGGAGGGGGGGAGTTCCCTTACGGACTAGGTGGTCTCACACACATAATAGTGTCTTGCTTCATCTTTTGACCACCTAGCCCCACCCAAGTAAGATGATACTACTTGGGCGGACTCAACCTCTTGGTTAAAAGAACCAGAGGGAGTGCTGAAATTAAACTAACTGGATAATTACAGAGATCCAGATGGGGTGAGAAATAAAATTACCAAGCAAGTCACCAATTACTACTGCTAGTTTTAATGAGGCTGTATGCTGGTAAGGTTAAGAACAAGGGGGAACAGAAGGCTCGTTCGAGGATAATGTCTCTTAGAGTCTAAAAAGGAATACGTAAGACCAACATGTTTCTGCCCTCACTAAGTGCTGGTAGGTCAGGGGCATTCGTCAGGGTCGGAGCACACGCGGTAGGTGAGGTGCTCAAAGTGAAAAATGTATGACCTACCTAAACAGGTAGTTTCACGGTGGGGTAGGTCTAAAATAGCCCGTAGTCGGGGGCGATTTGCCCCTGGTCTGGCTAGTGCCGGGGGTGGGGGAGGGGGAGTTTCCCTTGTAGTCACATTCACTCCAAAGGGAATACCATAGGGGGGTACCTAAATGCCGGAGCCAGGCTGCTCTGTTTCATTGACAAATCCATTACGTGTTTTAGATGTTGATTTGATTACAATCACTTTTGTCCATTTCTATTGTTCTTGCATTATTCTGCCGTGTATAGGGGGCAAATTGTTTTTCGTGTGCAGTTGGTTGTGTGTAGGGTGTGTGTGTGAATGGTGTGTGTTGTGCATGTGTGTGTCACTCTTGTTTTCCTCCCGTCTATCCTTGTGTGCTAGGTGGCTGTACTCACCGTCGTCATATTTGTCGGTGTTGGTGTTCCAGGTGGAGCATAACGTAGAAGATCATAGGGAAGACTTGCAGTTCGGGTTCCATGGGGGCATTGTTCTTCCCTGTGTCTCCAATGGTGAGTCCTTTCTCTTCTGTGATGCATTTCCCCCAGGCTTTAGATGGTGTTGGTACCACCCTGGAAACGGTGGTGGTGTACTGGGTCATAATATGGTGGGAGGTACTTTGTCTTCTGCCTGGCTGTTGGTGACTCCCGCCGTGGTGATTGTTGTTTCCGCCCTGCCGGTTGGTGTGGTACATTGGCTGTCTATGGTCATACTTTGTTGATACTTACCACCAGCCTGTTGGTGGTATTACCGCCACTTTATCACTCAACGTCAGGGTCATAATGAGGGCCAGAGTGTCTATCTAAGGTGATGTAAATCAGGAGGTTGAAATCACTGCTGTAGGGGGCAAAAGTGTGAGTTTCGGTGATAATTTGTCCCAAATTGTGGATCATCTATAGAATATGGTTACAGCATATATTTCTGTTACACTGCTTTGAAGACATGTGATCAACCATCTACCACTATCGTCTTGTTCAGACATAATAATAGTGATACCAGAGTTCCTTGAGATTAAAGTGATTGCATTTTTATTAGAGACTTCAGCAGAGCAGGCTATTTCTGACACCCAACCGTAAGGCATGGAAAGTACTTCTGTATAGCCAATCCTGATTTTTTTGGAGGCAGACAAGGTCACCCATAATTGAGTGGCAGTAATCAGCAAACTTCCTACATTTTCACTGGGTGGTAAAGGCCTTTAGTGTTAGGGTAAATAACTTTGAGCGAAGGAGTGTGGTGGTCAGTCATTGGAGTGGGAGGTAACTATTGGATGTGGGGTGTGAGATGGGCCCACTCCATGTGGCAAGTCAATAGGAGGGTTAATAGTATCCTATGGCTCAGAAGAATGGCAAGTAACAGAGTAGAGGAGAGAAAGAAAGAAAGTAAAAGTCATAACATATTTAAACTCAAACTTCCCCGAGGCCATGGGGAAGCCTCTAAGAGACAAAGTAAGGGGTATCACGCACATCGAGAAAGAGAGAGTGCCCCCAGCATCCAACAATATAAAGGGTATGTAAATACACAGCCAGGGTGTGGACTATAATTGAAAGCTATGCCTCATGGAGTCTAAACACTATATTTAATCACAAAATATGAAGAATATGATGAACTGGTAAATTAGTTAATGGCAAACCTACCAGTCTTTAATTCCTGTGAAGAATTGGAGATCAAATGGTTAACTCAAGGGTTAATATTTGATTCCGGGTCATTTATCAATATAGGCTGCTGCCAGAAAGGGTTGTATGATGCAACCACGCATACCTTGACCACGCATGCCGTAACAATTAATTTCGTTTTAAAAGCATATGTGGTAAAGAAATATGCGTGGTAAATTCCACCTGCTCTAATACCAGACACTCCTGCCCTGCAATGCACCCCATTCCTGTACTTAAAACTACCCCGACCCTCTCCACCTGTCCTGCTCTTAAAACTGTCCCAACCTCCGCCGCCCTGATCCCTAAACCTAAAAAACAACCCAACCCCCCCCCCTCGACTCCCCTGCTCTTAAAACTACACCACCACCCAACCTGAGGCCTAAAGACACAAAACTACTATGACCCCCCTGCCCCTGCCCTTAAATCTACCCTGATCCCCCCGCCCTAAGCCCTAAATTGCCAAAACTACCGACCCCGTGCCCTGAGCTCTAAAACTGCCCACATACCCCTAAAAACAAGCTCCCCTCCCCAAACTACCCAGACCCTTCTGCACTGAGCCCTAAATCAAGAACCCTGCCATCCACCCCACTCCTGTCCTTAAAACTACCCCGCGCCCCCACCCTGAGGTTTAAATCCACAAAACTACCCCAACCCCCCACAGCCCCCTGCTTTTAAATCTACCTGACCCCCTCTGCCCTGAGTCCTATATTTCAAAAACTACCCTGACCCCCCGCCCTGAGCCCTAAAACCTCCCACATACCCCTAAAAACAACCTCCCCTCCCCAAACTACAGAGACCTAAATCCACAAAATTACCCTGACCCCCCCAGCCTGAGCCCTAAAATCCCCACATACCCCTAAAAACAACCTCCTTTCACCAAACTACCCCACACCCACACCCTGAGACCTACATCCACAAAACTATGCCAACCTCCCCCCCCCGGACCTTCTGCCCTTAAATCTATGCCGACCTCCACCTGCCCCAAGCCCTAAATTCCAAAACTACCCCGACCCCTCCACCCTGAGCCCTAAAACCCCCTACACACCCCTAAAAACAATTGCCCCTCCCCAACTACCCTACCCCTCAGCCCTAAATCCAGAAAAACTATCCCTAAAAACACCCCAAGCCCCACTTACTTCTCCCGATCCTTCTCCCTGCTCCTTCCTGCTTGCCCACCCATCTGCACAGCTCGACCGCTTCCTGAACCACTCATATGCGTCCTGCCTTAACCACACATATGTGTGGTTAAGGCATGTTCGTAGTTCAAGCAAGTGTTGTTCAGCTTGTGAGCAAATGGCAAGCGTGGCTGAGCCCGAGTAGTTTAGGCTGTCTCCGTACAGGTTTGCTAAGGTGGTGAGTGAATTATTACACTGTTATTACAATGCGTTTATTACCTGTTAACATCTGCATAATGTATACCATAATACAAGCAAACAAATAAATTCCTATTGAGTGATCACATGAGAGAGCAGTTGTTGAGGGTAACATACAAAGTAAACAGCTCTAAGGAGAGGCCTTGTCTGATAAATCTAATATCCGAAATAGGGAAGGAAAAAGGTTAACAACATTAACATCAAACCAGTGGAGTTAATGCACTCTGGTAGATGGGAATCAATAATCAAAGACGACCTTGTATAAACAGTTGTATTGTCTATGGTCAATTTATCATCAGTATGAGGAAACAATAAATTTCCAAGGAGGTGTTTGAATCGCAATATGACTTTAGGTATAGTCAGCTAGGATGACATCATGCGTTTAAATCAATAGTATTACCGTTAAGTCGCGAAAAGTCTCAACTTTAAGTGCATGTACTTGGCATTATTAGCAAGTTAGATCACTGGAATGATAGGGTAAAACAGGACCAGTTGCGGGGGTAATCCCAGCAAATAAAGGTTTCCTCAAAGTGTAACCAAACAGCTCTAGTTAGGCCAGAAACCCTCTGGGGGGCTTACCAGGGTTACCGTGTAAGTCATCCATTCGTGATTCAAAGTCACCAGATCCGTGGGTTCCAAGAAAACATGTTTTTGACCTTTGTAGAGGATTATAAAACTTGATGTGCCAACATAGGAGTGCTGAATTGATCTCTCTGACAATGTTTTCCTGAGTGTCAAGATGCCTTTCCTTCAAAAATAGAGCGTCTCTGTCAAAATCCTAGGAGATTTCCTAAGAGATGGAGAATCTAGTGCCTTGCCAAGAGAGCAGTTTAATTTTCCTCATGTGCACCAGAATAAGTTTAGAGTGTTGATAGTGCAGTGGTTTAAACATCAGCACTTGTGGAGTCATGGTATTCTTTGGTTTGTAAATGGGGATCCGGTGGGCCCGTTCAAGCTAAAGGTCTTTATTGAACGTGATGTCTAGAGTCACAGGGATCCAGGATGGCAACCACAGAGGGGGGGCGTTGTCCACCAGCCCCCCTGGCAGACTGAAAATTCTTCGATTGCCTCTTCTATTGCAGTACTCCAGTTCAGTGATTTCTTATCTGAGGTATGTCAGCATAAAATAAGTTTTAAGGAGATGTTTGGATTGTGCTGCTATACGATCTTTTGCCATTCTGATTCTTCCCTCACATTTGCCACTCTAAAGTTCAGTTCTTTGAGGTCTCCCCTGATCCTGGAAACCTCCACTTGCAGGATATCCATGTTTGTTTTTGTGTTTTGTGCTGTATCATGGACATTGTTTCATTTTTTGAGGATCGTTTAAAATGTGGTGAGGTTTTCTTTCTTTTCCTAACTGCCGTTTCGGGGAGCGATGTTTCCTATTTGGATCTTTTCAGGTTGCCTTTCCCCTCTTTTTGCTCTTTAAATTCCATCATTCTCGTTAGGCACAACTGACTCTGCTGTTGTTAAATGGTGGTGAGACAGCAGAGCTGCATGTCTCATCTGATGGTTGCAGGTAGTAGCAGGTCGCAACAGGACACTATATCGAAGGTTGGATCACAAGTTGATCTTACCGGCTGAGTAGGTGGTGAAAGGACGCTATACCGAAGTTTGGATCACAAGTCGATCACACCAGCTGACAGTGGGTAAATGTGAATGCAAGGAAACAGGCTCTTTGCAGGTTCCCCCCACTTTTTTGCTCCCCATTTGAAATACTAGCTGCTGATTTTTCGACTCTGAGAATGCCCAGAGGCCTGCTGTCCAGATCCCAGTGACAGTGTTCTAACCCTATACAAATTGCATGTCGAATCGGATATACCCAATTGGCGAGGACTGACTGACTTATCCATAATATATGGTACACAGGGCATGTAAGGCAGAGTGTCCAGCACTGTTTGTGCCACCCTGTGTGGGACAAAGTACACAGTGGCTCCCAGCCTGCCACTGCAGACTGGAAGGACAGTGTTTTCCCTGCCAGTTCCCACTTTGCCATTAAAACATCGGCAAAGCCACCACATCCCTTAACATTATATAGGTCTCCTCTTAGGAAGGCCTATGGCGCCCTTGGCAGGGAGTTGTATTTTGTTAAGGCATGTTTTTAATATGTTTTAACAGCAACACATCAAAATTGTTGTTTTGCTGTGGATAAAGTTAGTAAACCTCATTGGATAATCCAGGGTTACCGGTTGGCACCCCAACACAGCTAGCTCCTGAGGGGGCTACCAAACTGGGTCAAGTAAGGTATCAAATTAATTGTGGCATTAAATGCAACTTGATGGGCATAGTGACATTTACGTCACTTTTAAAGTTACACAACTTTTATAAAGTTGCCACTCTGTGCCCCAGCTAGTCCAGTGGCCTCACAAAGGCCCTGGCTCACAGAAAGCTTTCTGACCACCTGGGGAGACGTGTGAATGACTCCCAAGTTCAGGAACAAGCGCAGTTGCTGCAGAGTGAAGTACGACCTCCTCCTCCAGGATGGCCACTCAGGAGTGTTAGCCCAAAAGGAAAGCTTCAAAGAGGAAGCCCCCTTTGAAGGGCAAAAGGTGATAACACTCCTGAGGAAACCCAGTGTCAGAACCAGTTTTACCATGGGCGTGTAGCCCTTAAGTAGCCACACCTCTGGGGTGGGCTACCAAACTCCTGACGACCAAGAATGGGTTGTGCCATTTTTAAAGGTACATGAATGTGGCATTCTGGGATAGCCAGATCCCACACATCACATGACCTTTGTCACTAGGCAGGAGAAGACCCAGTAGCCCATTGGCTAGTGACCACGTGGTCCCCTCAGGGCAGTTTCTGGGATAAATATGGCAGCCCTGGCATCCTGACCCTCAGATCACGCTGGAACCAGAAAAATGACCAAAGAAGGACTGCCCAGCTATCCTTGGACCTGCAGAAAGAGTGGCTCCATGCTCAGGAGGGCTGCACCTGCTGCACTTTGGGATAGCAAAGTTTGAGCTATTCCTACAGCTTCTGGTTCAGAGAAAAGTTGATTCCTGGCATCCAACAACAGCAGTGACTCCAAGAATCAGTTAGCAGATCTCCTGGCACCAGCTCCAGGAACACAAGAGCTGAAAGAGCCCAAACTGACAAGCTGGAAGCTACTGCAGGGCTTTAGCTGCTGCCAGTTACTGGGTACCCAAAAGGACAAATCTGAGATAGCCAAAAACTGCACCAGAGTCTGCGGGACCTGGGAGTGCTATCAAAGTCCAGAGTCGCCATACCCAAGGGACACTAGCCCCTCCACCTGAAGATTTCACCCTAATCGAGGTGTAAGCTTATCAGTAGCCCAGCATCCATTGGCCTGCTACTGAAACGTAGAGGACTTCAAGGGACCCCGTCTTCTGTGGCCAAGTTTGCCCAACTTCACCCGTGGACTGAGGCAGAACCACAAAGGCACCCCCGATCGATGGCACAACAAATGGAGCATCCTTTGAGCACCTTTTTTGCCTGCATCCTTCACCATCCGGATCACTGCATTGATTTCTACGGTGGTCATCCTGTAAAATTTGGATCTTGCTTTAAAATGCTCCAGTGGCCAGGTAACTGTCCAGAGTATTATTTCAGCCACCTAGACCTCTGTCCTACTGGACTTGGTTGCCCAACTTGGTTAGGAGTTGCTGAACTAACTGTTTCCAACTCTTGAAAAGTTTCCAAACTTTTTGTTGGCCAATGCTTGTTTGCCATATAAATAAGTTATTTATTCATTCTAAGATCTGTATCTCCGGAACCCTTCAGTGGATTTTGATGAGGTCTCTAAAAATTAATAAATTATTAATTTCTATGAATTGGTGCCTTATTTCTTTCATGTACTGCACGATAAGGCCTCCCAGCCTATTCATTTAGTACCCCCAAAACTGCACAGTGAAGATTGGCAACACAAAGTGCAGAGCAGTGCTAGGGTAGATTTTTGGGCTATTAACCCAAGGTAAAGGCAGTTGCAGTGCTGACGGCAGTTTAAGCGGACTGACACAGAGGCAGTGATTAGGTGGTGCGACATCAGGTACAGGACACACCATATGGGCGTTTAGGGCCCTGGCGAGTTTTCAAGGGTAATCACCCATGTGTACTGATTTGACGGGGAGGAGCATGGTAAGGAGTGTGAAGTAATAATACCAAGGAGGCCCAATGTTCCCCTCCTTCCTCAAAGCAGATCACGCTGTTAAACTTCGCCAGTGTGTCCGGGGTCGGTCATCTTGAGTGATCTAGGAGGCTCAAATGGTACAGCAGAAAGAGCTCAAAATTATCATTAGCCCAACCCTGAAAAGCTGGGGTTAATATAGGGTACCTGGCAGTGATGAGTAGTTGAGATTGCACCAGTATTCCACATTAGTAGGCAGATAGGGGAATTAGCAGGCCACCAGCACATCCAAGACGCCACCATCTTGCCCTACATGCAGTGTTCCTCTCCCAGTGTGACATGGCCGCATCCGGGGAGGGCGTCACTTGGCACACACGTTCTCAACCCTGTTTCTGATTCTGCAGGATGTTGCCGTTTATGTCAGCAAATCTTGCTGTTCAAATGCTTCCTGTTGGCTGTGCAGGATGCAGAGTGGTGTAATGGTCGCACTGGAGCTCAGCAAGTAGCAATCTTGTGCAGACGCTGGCTATGCCCCCATCTGATGACAACACTTCTAAATAGGATTACTGCCCTGTGAATTTTCAGAATGCTGAAGGAAAAGGCAGATAGGAAGGCCAGGCAATCAAGAAACACTGCACTGGGGGGCAGTGGACCATTTATGAATCCACGGAATAGCCCTGATATTGATCCACTTCTTCCTCTCCAGAACAACTCAGAGGGTCACGCTCCCTCCCTCCACATCTAAACCCACAGGAGTCAGCTGCAGCATTCCCCCAGGATCCTCCCTGAGTCCAACTCTTTTCAACATATACATGACACCACTCGCAGCCATCGTCAGAAGCCATGGAATGAACATCGTGTCATACACTGATGACACACAACTCATCATTTCACTCACCGAAGACCAAGACACGGCCAAAAGGAATTTACACTCCGGAATGGAAGCCGTCACCACCTGGATGAAAGAAAGCTGCGCCAAGCTCAACTCTGACGAGACAGAGCTCATCATCTTCAGAAACGCCACCTCAACATGGGACGACACCTGGTGGCCCACAACTCTCAGCACCACGCCTTCACTGACTGAGCACACCCGCAACCTAAGCATCATCCTTGACTCCTCCCTATCTATGACCCATCAGGTAAACGCAGTCTCCTCCTCCTGCTGGCACGCCATCCGCATTCTCTGGAGAATGGATCCCAGCAGACTGCCGCAAGACAGTCACCGACGCCTTAGTTACAAGCAACCTTGACTATGGAAACGCTCCCTATGCCGGCACCACGAAAAGAAACATCAAAAAGCTGCAACTTATCCAGAACACTGCCACCACACTTGTCCTCAACCTCCCACGCCAAGAACATATCTTCCAGCACCTGAGGACCCTCTACTGGATCTTGACAGGAAAACAAATCACCTTCAAGCTACTCACCCACACGTACAAAGCCATACATAACGTCGGACCAGCCAACCTGAACCACAATGTCTCCTTCCACACCCCGCCAGATCCCCCTGCTCCACCCAGCCACCATGCCACGCATACGGCAAACCACAGCCAGAGGAAGGTCCTTCACATACCTTTCAGCAAAGACCTGGACAACCTACCTCTGCACCTCAGACAAAGCCCATCGCTCACCATCTTCAGGAAGGAACTCAAGACGTAACTCTTCGAATGAGGCTCTGTCTCCCCCCTTTCCCTCCTAGCGCCTTGAGACCCTCACAGGTGAGAAGTTGCGCTCTACAAAAACTGATTGTTGATTGATTGATGTCCTCAAGACAGCTGATACTAGGTACATTGGGGCAAGTGGGTGTTTAGCATTTTATAGGCTGATTTAACTGCTGGGATTACCACTTTTCCCTGGAGAATTTTGTTCCTATAGGACCATTTTCTTACATTGATGGAAGAAGGGGACTTGGTTGGATCACATTTTACTGGAGTGAATTGTGCTGTTGAGGAGGAAGAGGAATCACTAAGCCTGTGGCTCACTAAGTTCACATGGGACTCTTTGATGGGCTACTGCGTGTGAAAATATTAGTTGCATTCAGAGAAACAAATAGCTATGTTGAGGGGGAAAGAATGGGTGCCTGCCATTCACATCACAGAATACAAATTGCAGGCGATGCATCCATGATTTGGAAAAGGTGGCAAAAGGTTGGGTATATTGATCGTACAGTTGAATCACACATTTTGAAGGACTAATAGTTCCACATAGTTAGTACTCTTCTGTTAGTATTTTCAAATAGGTATTACTGCATCCCTCTCAGAGGTACTGGAGGAGAACCTGAAGATGGCCATCAGGTAAGTATCTATTGTAAGAGGTGAGCACACTGTTACAAGCATGTGCTGACTTATCTTTTGTGGTAGTGGGGTACACCTAACATCCTACACCCCAAAGACACTTCTATAAAATGTCCATAGGTGGGTGGATTTGGAGCAGTGTTAAACCTCAGTTTTAAGAGGCAATGTGTCACAAGATAAGCTGCAAATCAGCATAACAAAAATACACTTTAGCAAGAAAGGCCACACACAATATGTGAGTTCTAGGAATAAATTAGAAAATTATAAACATTCATTACAAACATTTGAAAGGTACAATACAAAAATTGTACAGTGCAAATGCATGGGTCATTTACATGAATGCTCCTAATAATAAGGCAATACAGCATAATGAGCAAAATCAAAATTATTTCAGTCCCGAATGAGCAGCAAAATCAGTAAGAAATCAGACAGCATCCCTCGTAGCATTACAAATGTCTCACAGGACTTTTGGCTAACCCAGATATTTGAAGGATTATACACGAAGTCTCCACATAGAACAGAATGGAAAGTGCTGATTCATCATGGTCTGAGCAAAATAATTACAATTCCAACACATTAGAACATGGAATTAAAGAGCATCCCTCAACCTTAACCACCTAAGCACCATCCCACTGCATGAATATTAATTCTCCCCAGTGAACTTTTATGAATGAATGCAATAATTTGACCATGCGGAAGAAACCTAGAAAATTTACCATTACAGAGCCCATGCTAATGAGTCTTCTTCAATAACAACATAATTTGGAAATAAACAAATATTACTTAAGTATGTGCAGAAAAAATAATAAACAGTGAACGATCACAGTGCGACATACATTTCAAACAAGATGACTTTGAAGTGTAACTGAGGCCTATGTAGCATAATCCAAGAAAATATATACTAACAAGTCATAGCAAAATGGTTTTAAAGGCAATAGCATCATATAAGTGCAGATATGTATATGAGTGTAGGTTACTATTCTGCTGCACATTGTTAATTGTGCACAAATAATATTCGACTCACAAAAACCTTTTTTTGCAGCTGATGCTTGTGAGTAGTATGCAGTCAGAAAAATGATGTGCCAATGCTGAGATCCAGGTGGTGGTCAAATCAGAAGGTACCAGGATTAAAGCAGAGCACCACAGCAAGGCAGCAACTTTAAAGGCAAGTGGATGGTGCTTTCTGTGCATGGCTTATGAAGAGAGGCAGCACCCAGAATACAAGAGCAGTTCTTCCCTCCCTCAACCAAGTACTTCCATTATGCTGTGATCCAAGGGATACCTACTCTAACAATGGAAATGTGTTTGGGGTGCTCCCACCAACCACCTTATAAAATAGGGTTAACAAAAGAAGGCATGCATGAAGAATAGCTACCTTTGTGCATCTTGCACATAGTGTCCAAAAAGACCACACCTATCACTCAATAGATGGGAAACACATGCCACATATACACATCTTTTGTTCATACCCCCATATGACGGACCATGTCTAGTGGCTCAGTGGACCAGTGCATACTCTCCAGGAATCTGTTTGAACGCAAAGTTACAGGTTCCAATCCTGGTAGGTCCACTCAGCCTTTCATCCTTTGGAGGTCAATAAAGTGAGTACCATTGAGCCGGGTAACAATAAACATCTATTCTTCAGACCAAGATATTCAATGGTGTGAATATGTGCTTTATAAATACACTTGTTACTTTAAGAAACTTAATGGCCCCAGTTATGTTGAACGAGTGGACCTTAATTAGCGAGAACCATTAGGTGTTCTCCCACCGGTACGCAAATGGAAGAGGCCTGTGATCGTACACAAACAGACGCTACCAGTTACCATCTAGTCTAGGATGAGGAGGCAGTAGCCACCATCACTCATGAGAACTGACAGTTACTGTGCTCACTTAAGAAAAAACAGAAACCCAGTCAAAAAAGAAGGCAGCGGGAACAACTATTTCAAGTCAACGAGAGGTATTTCTTCCAAGCATGGTAGTAGTAGATTGCTCTACCAACTACCATCCAAAGCTGCTGATGCTGAAAGCAGTACCATATAAACAGCATAAAAAGTGAAGGGCAGAACGCTTAATTTAATCTCAACCACTGCCAATCACTCTTGGCCACTTTCCATCCAACTGTTTATTACCTAATATGTGCCATTGCAGCTAGGGATCAACCTTATGTAAATCAGTCTTAGTCCAAATTAAAAGGGAAGAGACAGCTCAAACTGCTGAACCATGCCCAATAGTACGAGAAGCAAACCCATACCCATGTTGGCCTCGTTGGGTTTCTTCAGTGAAGTACCACTCAAATCCTATGGGATAGCACCCTCCAGACCGCTGTCTGGTCATATCCTTTCTACTTCTGGACACTGGTGTAGGCAGCAGAGAGAGTGACGGATTGAAAAGCTGAATTCAACACAGCCTCAGGTAATTACTGGAATGAATTCTGTTCTATTGTTTGTTATCTCTTCTGTGACATTACAGGCAAGGACAAACCATATGAATTTTAGCCAATGCCACACAAATGATGGTCAACCCCAACCACTAGGCATAAAATACTATGGACTTTAGTGCGGCTCATAGTTGTTAACAGTGGCTAAAATGAATTCAATCACTCCACTCATTCCCTTTGTCTTTTTTTTGTTGTAATCCGAGGTTTGATGGGAATACCCAGATATGGACCACTCTCCATAGATCACTGCCAGAGGATTCAAACTGCAACTTATTGATGGGCCCAAATAATAACGATATACATATTTTCCTGTGTTCCTGTACTGAGGGGACTCGGCCTGGCAGTATGGAGTGGAATGTTCCACTTTGCAGCAAGCAAAACTGAAAGTTGGGGGTGGAAACCGAAGACAAAATGTAGCTCTGCAGCAGTGTTACTTTCCGTACAGGACCAACTTGTTACCTGGAAGACTTCCACAAAGATACGTGTTACTACTGAACAGGTTCCTAACTACCCTTAGAATTACTTGTTGACTGTCTTTGCCTTTGACACTGTACAGCACTTTGCAGTCTTTCCTGTACAAATAGTGCACACTCTTATATCTATAGCCTAGGGAAAAAGGACTTGTTGAAGTCTCCGTAATTAGAATGGAATGGAAAGTTTTTCCCCCAGCAATAGCTCTTCGGCATCGCTAGGTAGGGCCTTGCAGTTCCATCCACGACTCCATTTCCGGACATGACGAAATCGGAGGTTTTTTAACTGCCGACCTGGTGACAGTCCCTGAACTTTTCCTGCGCCCCATGGAGATGTGCAGCGAGAAGCCTAGAGACAGACAAATACAGCACACAATATATTTGTATATCGTGGGATCTTGTTAGTCATGGTACTAGCTCCTGAAGGTAGAAACGCAGGCGAGGAGGAATCTGTGACACGACTGTTTATTCATCAGAAGTATTGTTACTAAAGGTTGGTAACTTTTACTTTTACTTCTGATTGATACATCTTCCCACAGATTCCCCACGTTATGAATGAATCCCCAAGCAATACCAGTTAGCCAAGGAAGATGAGCAACACAGCTCTGTCTAAGTACCACTCATTGCTTGCATGAGGCATCTGGCAGTAATGCTTGGCAGCAGTAGGTAAAAATTAACATGTAGGCACCTGGCAAATGTCAACAATAGGGATATCTCTGAACAGTGCCATAGATCCAACCATTGCTCTAGTGGGATGGGCATGTCATGAATGCCTTCTGGAGGGTGTTTTTTGGGCACGGCATAGCAGATCTTAACACAGAGCATGGCAGTGCAAATGGATGTGTTTGGCCACTTCTCCGCCTTTCTTAACTCTGGTAGAGCCCAAAAAGAGATGACCATCCACTCTGCCCGAGGTATTAAGATTTTTTTTTAATCATCATCAGCATAGCTACCCAGTGCCTCCATATCATGTGCGGCACTACCAGCTAGCTGTTCCTGCCTTTTTTTTAGCGAGTAAACTATTACATTCTGGGACTTGTGGTTTTACCTCTGTAGGAAGTTGGCTCTGTATATACTATCTCAAAGTGAGAGATAGTGTGCACAGAGTCCAAGGGTTCCCCTTGGAGGTTGATAGTGGCAAAATTAGATAATTCTAATGCTCTCTTTTGTGGTAGTGTGGTCGAGCAGTAGGCTTATCAGAGGGTAGTGTTAAGCATTTGTTGTACACACACAGGCAATAAATGAGGAACACACACTCAACGCCTTAACTCCAGGCCAATAGTTTTTATATAGAAAAATATAGTTTCTTAATTTATTTTAGAACTAAAAGATTCAAGATTTGAAGCAAATACATAAAATGCAAGGTACTCCACACAGGTAAGTAAGGAACTTTGAATTAGAGCAGTAACATGCACAGTATAGGTTAAAATGGCAATAAGCTATTTTTAAAGTGGACACTGCAAAAATCAACAGTTCCTGGGGGAGGTAAGTAAGGTTAAGTTTCTGAGGTAAGTAAAGCATTTACAAGTTCAGTTTCCTGGGCATAGGCAGCCCACCGTTGGGGGTTCAAGGCAATCCCAAAGTCACCGCACCAGCAACACAGGGCCGGTCAGACACAGAGGTCAAAGGAGGGCCCAAACCACATAGGCACCTATAGAGAACAGGGGTGCTCCGGTTCCAGTCTGCCAACAGGTAAGTACCTGCGTCTTCGGAGAGCAGACCAGGGGGGTTGTGTAGAGCACTGGGGGGGGGGGAACACAAACAGGCACACAAAACACACCCTCAGTGGCACAGGAGTGGCCGGTTGCAGTGTGCTTAGTAGGCATTGGGTTTTCTGTAGAAATCAATGGAGGGACCCGGGGGTCACTCTAATGATGCAGGCAGGGCACAGGGGGGCTTCTCGGGCCAGCCACCGACTGGGCTAGGTAGAGGGTCGCCTGAAGGTCACTCCTGCACCGGAGTTCGGTTCCTCTCAGTCCTGGGGGCTGCGGGTGCAGTGCTTGGTTCAGGCATCGGGTTCTTTGTTCCAGGCAGTCGCAGTCAGGGGGAGCCTCTGGATCCTCTGCGCAGGCGTCTCTGTGTGGGTCCAGAGGGTCATCTCAGGTTACTCATGTGGACGCAGTCGCCTGGGAGTGTTGGTTCTCTGGAGCTCAAGCTGGGGGCGTTGGGTGCAGAGGGTGAAGTCTCACGCTTCCAGCGGGAAGAGTGAGTTCTTTAAAAGTTGCTTAAAAAATGCAACAATGTTGCTGTTGGTGAACAGTGCCGCAGTTCTCTGGAGTTTCTTGGTCCTTCTGTTCAGGGCAGTCCTCTGAGGCTTCAGAGGGTGCTGGTCCCTGTCGGATGCTTCGCTGTGCAGGTTCTTTGAGTCTAGAGACAGTCCGGTAGGGCTGGGGCCAAGTCAGTTGTTGTCTCTGTCGTCTCTGCAGTGCTTTCAGGTCTGCAGTCCTTCGTTTTTGTGTAGGTTGCAAGAATCTGATTTCCTGGGTTCTGGGTCACCCCTAAATACTAAATTTAGGGGTGTGTTTAGGTCAGGAGGGCAGTAGCCAATGGCTACTGTCCTGGAGGATGGCTACACCCTCGTTGTGCCTCCTCCCTTAGGGGAGGGGGCACATCCCTAATCCTAATGGGGGAATCCTCCAATCTCAAAATGGAGGATTTCTAAAGGCAGGGGTCACCTCAGCTCAGGGCACCTTAGGGGCAGTCCTGACTCGTGGGTGACTTTTTCTCATTATCTCCTCCAGCCTTGCCGCCAAAAGTGGGGGCAGTGGCTGGAGGGGCAGGCATCTCCACTAGCTGGGATGCCCTGGGGTGCTGTAACAAAAGGCATGAGCCTTTGAGGCTCACCGCCAGGTGTTACAGTTCCTGCAGGGGGAGGTGAGAAACACCTCCACCCAGTACAGGCTTTGTTCCTGGCCACAGAGTGACAAAGGCAGTCTCTCCATGTGGCCAGAAACTCGTCTTGTTGTGGCAGGCTGGCAGAAACTGGTCAGCCTAGCACTAGAAGTCGGACTGGTATTCAGGGGGCATCTCTAAGATGCCCTCTGGGTGCATTTTACAATAAATCCCACACTAGCATCAGTCTGCATTTATTTGCTGAGAAGTTTGATACCAAACCTCCCAGGTTTCAGTGTAGCCATTATGGAACTGTGGAGTTCGTGTTTGACAAACTCCCAGACCATATACTCTTTATAGCTACCCTGCACTTACAATGTCTAAGATTTTGCTTAGACACTGTAGGAGCATAGTGCTCATGCACATATGCTCTCACCTGTGGTATAGTGCACTTTGCCTTAGGGCTGTAAGGCCTGCTAGAAGGGTGACTTACCTATGCCACGGGCACTGTGAGGTGGGCATGGCACTCTGAGGGGAGTGCCATGTTGACTTAGTCATTTTCTCCCCACCAGCACACACGAGCTGTGAGGTAGTGTGCATGTGCTGAGTGAGGGGTCTCCAGGGTGGCATAAGACATGCTGCAGCCCTTAGAGACCTTCCCTGGCATC
The DNA here is from genome assembly GCF_031143425.1 of Pleurodeles waltl. NCBI lineage: Eukaryota > Metazoa > Chordata > Amphibia > Caudata > Salamandridae > Pleurodeles > Pleurodeles waltl. The sequence continues at coordinate 251,810,018 of NC_090445.1, forward strand.
AGGGCCCTTAGTACCAGGGGTACCATTTACAAGGGACTTATCTGGGTGCCAGGGCTGTGCCAATTGTGGGAACAAAGGTACAGTTTAGGGAAAGAACACTGGTGCTGGGGCCTGGTTACCAGGGTCCCAGCACACTTGCAGTCATAACTAGCATCAACAAAAGGCAAAAAGTCAGGGGGTAACCATGCAAAGGAGGCATTTCCGTACAACCTCCAAAAATTATAATTAATTAAAAAAAGTCAACATGAAAAGGTTTTTTGACTAAAAAGCAAATTGAGGGTGTCACTCGTATAGGTGATAATTTGCTGCTACGACTGAAATAGGTTAAACTGCTCAATAGGGGAATTGTTTTGTGGGTGTGGTCGCTTCCAGGATACCTGAAATTTAATGTAAAATAGATTAAGTGTGATGTGTTCTGCCTCAGATTTGTATTGCTGTATATCTTTGACTGGTGATTCCTATTTTCCAGGGATTAAAACTCTAAGGCCTGTATAAATGAGCTGTGTGAATCTGTAGTATTAAATAATTCTCATTGCAGATGTTTCTCAATTTAAAAAAATAGGGCTTTATGTTGCTGTGTATCTATTTTTAAGTTTGGCGATTATTTTGTCATCAACAATATGTGGGTATGCATACATGTGCAGCGGGAAGATTTCAGGTGCATCTCTCTTAAAAAAAAAAAAAAAGGCAACAGAACTTGCAGGGATGTCAGAAAGGGGGATCTCAGCTCTAAAAAGGCAGAGGAATGCGGGAAACTTCTTGAAGCACGAGTCATTAAAAAAAGATTGGGGAAAAGCTAATATCGCATCACGATGGGTTAAAATCCCTGCTTTCCTCTACAGGATGCACTATCTTGTCATTTTGCTGTGCCACATTCTATTACCTGGGTGCACACACGGCGGAGTAAGTTGCAGACACACAGATTCAATTTCTGCACACAGAGTAAAATTGGAAATAACATTCCAGACAAGTGTGGGTAATGCAGTAAGAGAATGCTCATTCGGAGTCCAGTCTATGCTGTCGCTTATTCTCCTTAGCTGGATGTGGACGATGGAAGAAAAATAGGAGTGTAATAGACTGAGCCATATGAAACCCAGAAATCACCAAGTGAAAGAATGATGGGATGGTGGGGCAAATTGAGTTATTTGGGTAGAAAACTAAAAGATGGACCAAGGGATGGGGCCTGAAATTCTCTCACCTTACAGTTTATTGCCACCAACAAAAATATCTTAAAGACAAGAAGACAAACCGGAGAACTAGGCATCTGCTTGAAAGGGAAAGATATGAAGAAAATCAAAACGAGATTCGGACCCCATTGAGGAACAAAAATGGAGTAGGAAGAAAATTGGAAAGGAAACCTTTCAGTTAATGCTCCACTAGTGGTGATCTAAACCGAGACGGTTGATGAGGCATACAGGGCTGCCAGATATGTCTTAACTGTAGCCATCACTAGACTCTGTTGTGAAAGGCACAGCACAAATCACAAGACATCAAAAAGGCAAGAGTTAAAGTGGCTGATGGCTATGGACTCAAGCCACTGAATGTAATTAGTCCAGCAGCATGTGCAGATGGATTTGGTCATGGGCTTCTTGGCCTCCAAGATGGCCTCTGTGACTTCATCAGAAAGACGCACGGGTTCTAATTGGCATTGTTCAATCTCCACACATGCATGCACAGCATTTGCGAATTGGGGTGAAGGGCTCGATTATTCTGTTGCAAAAGCAGGTCTGCTCTGCATGAGAGAGGAAGGGGCAGTCAAAACCTGAATACACATACAGCAGGGCTTGAGACCAGGTCAACCTGACTGCCCCTTGCAGGGAACCATTTAGATGAAAGTGGGTGGCACAAAACTGAGTACAGTTCCTGTTCTGGATCATGGTGGAGGGATCCACACATGAAAACCCCAATTTAGAGATCGCCTCTCTCATCTCAGGGTGTAGCTTGCACTTGTGGTCCTCAAGTGAAAGGTGACAGAGAACATCCACACCTCCTAGTTATTTGATACAGGGAAAATTCTCTGTCTTGGAGAATATTTACACGGGCGAATTTCCTCACAAAGTAGCATCCATTAACGCACATTTCACTGTCTGTTGATATAATGGCCGGTGGTGGTATTGTCCAACAACATCTGGATGATGCTCCCTGAGAAAGAAGAGAAAAATGTCTTAGTTGCAAGACAAGACTGCTTGGACATTGAGCACATTTATGTGCAGCCACTGCTCAAGTGGTGGCCAAAGAGCCTGTGCTATCACATTGACCAGATGGGCACTGCAGCCCTGTGATGAGGTGTCCATGGCTAAGATTGCCTATGCCTGCAGAGGGCTGAAAGGATGCCCCTACCAAAGGTAGAAGGGGTTCATCCACTTGTGCAGATCTAAACTAGGAGATATGCACCTCAGCTGTGAGGCTCTCAATATCTTTTTAGGTGTAGCAGCTGGTGTCTGTGGAGGCACAGAGTTAGGCGGTATTAGGGTCAGAGCTGCTGCAGTCACGAGCCTTCAATGAATGTACTCTCCCTTGGGGGGTGCTTTGCAAGAGCAGGAACTGGTTTGAACAGATCCAACATAGGTCTTAACCTGCAGTAGGTGGGACGATAAACAGGAAACTCCAGTCTCATCTTTTAATATCAGGATCTTATCTAGTAATGTAGAATAGTACAATGTCAGGGAATGGCAGCAGGACTGCAAACAATCCCACGAAGAGGGCTTCTACTTCCTTTGGCAAATGTTATATTTTGTGCTGGGACATCTTTTGGATGGTTGTTCCCCTGACAGGTGCCAAACAGGTGGTTAGGTGTTTCCCTACGGACCTCAGCAAGAAACAATTTGGCCCACACACTAATATCCTTGGAGGCCCAGGAACTACAGGCTGCCTTGTTGTCATACAATCTGACACACCACATGTGGTTCTCATGTGGCTCTACAAGGGACATCATCTTGAAAGCTTTGGAGGAGACAATTGACCTGGTGCTGAGTAATTTTAATCATGAGATATAGAGTGTGCTTCACAACCAAGTACATTAGGCATCTGATATACTCCATTGTCATCATGTCCAGAGATGGAGGCAGCTACAGCCACATGGCACTACCTGGCACTGGAGAGCTATTACTGGGGAAAAGCTTTCTGGACCAGTCTGAAACCTGGAAGGATAGTTCTTAAGGTGAGAAATCTGTGGGAGGATCTATCCATCGAAGATACCTCTAACGTGTATGCTGTCCATATCTGTGGTCAAAACTATAAAAAAACAAAAACGTGCAGGTCAAAATGAAATCAAGGAAACACTAATGGGCCTGTAGCTGTACAAGCACAGAAGCAATCTAAAGGTAGCCAGTAGGGGGCATTTACGTGTTCTGTAAAATGTAGATTGTAATCTCATTAAAATGGCAATACACTGATGTGCAAATAATAACGGACCAATAACAGGCATTACACTAGAGATAATATCCAGGTCATTAAGTGTTCATTCAAATGAGCGCGTCAACATTTCCAACATTCTTCAATCGTTGATCCTGAAGAAAGTAGAGGTATTACTTTGGCTCTCAGTTGGAGGTCTGCAGCGATGCAAGGTTTAGGACCCAGGACTCCCTGTGTTCTTTGAGACATATACCAAGAGCAGGTGTGATGATGCTGGACAGAAATGTATAATTGGAATGTGATCTGGGGCAGTTTTGTAGGCAAGCAGGGGCTTTAATCAAGAAGGTCCTGATGATAATGTAGACTTGCTTACACTTAAGTCTGTGAAGGCAATACAAGACTTTCAGAGCAGGTCAAATGTTCAAAGTTACATAAATAATTCAAGCACTTCTTTGAAGCTTGATTTTGGAATCTCAGCTACAGATTAATCAAGTTCTTTGGCAGGCTTGTATAAACCGATTTACTTTAGTCTATCTGAATCAAACAAAAGATTTTATTATTTTAATTCAGTGGCCGAACTGAAGGAGACAGAGGATGGTGCAAAGCAAATAAAGTTGCATCCTGGCTCCTTTGACTATGACATTAAAGATAAATTACAGATTCAAGTTAAAGAATATTTCTCCATGTTTTTAGATATTTTTGTGTAACAGCTGAGGAAGCAGATCACAGACTGATGAGCCAGGCAAATAGAAGAAAAGAACTATTCTAACTACCTAATATTTTGATTTGTGTGTTAGCTCTGTTTCACAAAGAAAGCTTTCTCTCATCCTGTGTCGTATATTGCTTAGACAGTTGGTGATGTTGTTGTGGGTGTCCAAATTGTTGCCCAATTGGATGTGGATGTGAGTATCATCAGCATACATGTGATACTGGTCAAGCAGGTGAGAATGGAGAACAGGTAGCACTGAAAGTTGAGTGGGGAGAAAGTGGGGACTTGTGATCCACCACACGGTTCTTGAGAGGTTAATTCTGAAGGACATGTGAACTTGCTGAGTGTAGTCCTGGAGGAATGCATTGATCTGTTTTAAATAGTAATACCAGAAATTGTGGGCCACCAATGATCAAGAATGTCATATGCTGATGGGAAAGAGATCCTGCTGAGAAGAGATCCTGGAGAATCAAGTCTGCTTGCTGGCATTAGAGTATGGCAAAGAATACCTGTCATGTCAGCCATGGCTGACATGCTGATGAAACTATGGATATAACGGATACCTGGTGAATGCAATGCAATTGTAGAGGAAAGACTGGGACCATGTCATGACAATACTGGTCTTCTTTGTCCAGTCCAGGTCTTTTGAGAAGAATGCTGTTGTCCATCATTTCACACATTGTGGAGGGATCTAGAAATATGATGGTGGCCAGGTTAGTTTAATTTCCCCTCAATGGTCCAAGCCCAGACTGTTGGTCATGAAAGACAATGTTTTGCTCAAAGTGTTTCTGTAGATGTCTTTTCACCCCTTTTGTGCAGTTGTGCAGGAAAAGGTTTTTAATATAAAATAATTCTATTTTTATTGTCTTTACCAACCAGTTATTAAAACCAAACCATGAACTGCGGTACCTAACACAGCAGATCGTATCAATTATTACATGCATTATGTATATGACCAAGTACATTTATACAGCATGTCATTACATAACATCTCAGGTTACCCACCCTGCCCATTTTCCATTATCTACTAGGACTAAAGTAAATTCTATAAAAAATAATTCAATTTGATTAACTATAATTTACAGGGAATAGCTACTACCCAGGCTGCCATCCTGGCCTCCTGTCATTGATTATTCTCCATTTCTCCCACTTTTCAAGCATCTCTTACTTCCTGTAGTGAGTAAGGCCATTTAATAAGAGGGATTTGCACAGCTTTGATATACCCCTTTTAACTAGTGGTCCATGGTTAATTTAACTTCAAGTGGGTTGTAGTCAGCTAGAGCATTAAAGTCTGTACAGTAAGTGTCTAATGCATGGTTCAAATGGAGATAACTAAAATGGTATTGGTGAGTTTGGAAGTCTTCTTTTAATTTGTCAAATTAGAGCATATGGTCAAATTCCCACACTTCCCCTAAACATGAAATACCAATTAAGTTCCATCGTCTAATGCCTGGTAGCTCTGCACAGTTAGGCCCATATTTATACTTTTTTAGCGCTGCATTTGCGCCACTTTGTGACGCAAAAAAGGCACAAACTTTCAAAATACAATTGTATTTTGCAAGTTTGCGCTGCTTTTGAGTCAAAAAATTACGTAAATGTGGCGCTAAAAAAGTATAAATATGGGCCTAAGTTTGCCCATCCATTTAATGTGTGTTATTGCTGCATAGTATCAGGCTAGTGGATGCCGAGTGACCCAGGGTAGGGAATGTAGTGGGGATTAACAATATAAGAGGTCTGGAATTCATGGGTTTGCTGAACTCCAAACACTGTGAGAAGTTCTGCCAGTCTCCTTTCTGTGCCATCTGTGAAGCCCAATAGTATCATTTAAAAAAAAGGAGACTTTTGGAACCTTGCCCGCCCAAAGGAATTGGGACATTACTGTTTACAAGTCTGTGAAGAACAACTGGGGAATCACAAATGGGTAGTTTTGAAGTAAATAAAGGAAGCAAGGGAGGATCATCATTTTATAAACTGTTATTCCTCCCAATAAATGTAGGGGCAATTATGAACATGCCTTCAAGTCCCCCTCAGTGCCTGTGTTTTAAGATAGGGGATATGTTGGTGTCCCATGCCATTTGAGGATCTCAGGAAATGTATATACTCAAGTATCAAAATCCATGATCACAAGACTTCTGTCACAAAAGCTCCAATGAACTGATCTAAAAAATTTCAAAGAATGAAAATGACCTGAGGGAGAACACAGACACTACCACAACGTGTACCCTAACCACCACAGAAGAAACACCAATAACTATTCATCAATCCATACTTTTGATAGCCTGTATCAAAAAGATTTGCAGCCAGACTACCAGGATCACTATCAGAACCAGCACCGCCAAGAATCTTTAAAGATATCCTATGCTCAACCTGTGCAGGAGAGGTAGCCAGATGCCTACTTAACAAGTCCCCGAAACAAGGTTCATTCCCACCTGAGCTGAAAACCTCCTATATCAGACTTCTTCTCACAAAGAAAAACCTAAACCCATTGCATCCAGCACACTATAAGTCCATATCAAATGGACCTTTGTTAAAAAAAAAACTTTTGATAGAGAAGTGTTTATTTAAATCTTTAATTTTATCAAACATAGCTTATTGTCAAACCAAAAGCCTGGGTTCTGACCAGGCTGAGGCACAGTCAGCTATCAAATCCATCTGGGAAGATCTACAACTCACAGTGGACAAAAACGGAGTAGCTGCCTTCTTACATCTGGCTTTATATTTGACACTGTCCATCACCACGCACTACTGCAAAGACGTCACAATATTGGAATCTGTGAAAATGCTTTAAATAGATTACTTCTTATCTCACAGACAGTGTAATCTACCTACCTTCTTTTCCATCACGTCCTCACACACAGCACTGTGACGTTCCTCAGGGGTCCATCATATCCTCTCTATTGTTCAACATATACCTAACCCTTCTTACTAAATCTGATTAGACCATAAATCTCACCTGTTACAACTAAGCAGAGGACACCCAAATCATTTTAAAAATGGATAGCCCCAAAGATCTCTACAACTTAAAACTCAATGACTGCCTTTGTGCCATAAACGCATGGATGATGAATAACCATCTAAAACTACAATATTCTAAAAACAGAGATTATGACATGGGGACAATGGTAAAACTACCAGCCTACCACCATGTGGCCCAAGGAATTTGAGGTCCTTCCGACAGCATCAAGACAAGTTAGAAACTTAGCAGTAACAATGGATTCAGACCTATCTTTGATACCTCATACTAACAACATCATAAGTAGAGCCTTCTACACAATAACAACACTATGTTGCATCTTCCCTTACCTTACATACCAACAAACTATAAGCCTTCCTCACACATGTCATCTCCAAGCTTGGCTATGCCAACAGCCTATATCTTGGCGGGTCTGCATTCATTATATGCAAAATACAACTCATCAAATATGATGCTGCTGCAAGACTTCGTCTCTGCCTTCACCCAAGAGAGTGCATGACCCTAGTCCTGCAAACTATCAATTGGCCACCTATAGCTAGAAAGACAACATTCAAAGCACTCTGTTGTCCACATAGCCTACCAAGGAAAATGACCGCTATATCTACAAGTTAAATTCAAGCAATACAAACCAAACAGAAACCTGCACTTCTACCGCTTTTCATCACACCGTTACCATAAGAAATCTGTAGAAGGCAATGCTTTCTCAGTACAAGCTGTCAACCTCTGTAGCTCACTGACAGCCTTGATTAGAACCTCCCTGGAGCATATACACTTCCAAAGAAGGTTCAAAACTTGGTTACACCACCAAATGAACAGGCATAGATTAACTGAAGAGATCAGTCACACATTACTGTACAATTGAGGACTTTAATATAGTCCATTCACCGCAGGTCCCAAATATTTATACAATGTGACTGCTTCTTTACATCTCACATGGACACTCAGATATGAGATGATAGTAAATATGCTGAATCCTACAGATCTCTCCACCTCTCTCTCCCTCCTACCGTGCCACCTCAGGGCCACAACTATACACAATATCACAGATTGGACAACACAGAACAGTAACCAGCTAAGCAGACTATAACAAACAAAATACCATAAAGAGACCTGCAGAGCTGTTCAAAGCTAACAGAATACTGAAAATCATAAAACTGTGCATCTCTGTTTCTTGCCCTTCATCATCCAAGACACTGCAATGCACAGTGTCCCATAATACGATAACCGCACCTCAGTGGTCATCACTCACGACATGTAAACACTTCCCACGTAGGATCAAAACAAAAACAACATCCTTCCAACCATACACCCTACATAGTGTAGCATGCTAGTTAGGTAGGCAAGTGCTTCAGCGCCACGCATATATAAATGTTGCAACATAATACAACACAATAAAATAAATATGTAGACTTTTATCAATTACCAGACAATACAGAGACATCCCCATTTATCTCTACTATATGTGCCAGGCCTGGAAGTGAGCTTTCTGGGTGTTGCAAATGAAGGAGCATGTCATCTCATACTGTGACACCTTTTCCTCCGATCCATCCGGCCAAATAAACCTCGATTGTGCATCCCTTCTGATCCACTTCATTATCGGCTCTATTTCAAGAGTGAAGAGCAGGAGCGAGAAACGGTATCCTTGTCTCATGCCCCACTGCATGGTGAAGGAGGGGGAGAATACTCCATTGATTCTAACATGGGAACTTGGGAGTTATATAGGACCACGTATCTTGGGTTAATCTGTTGGAGGACCTAAAGCAAACAAAAATGCAAATGTATGGTGTCAAACGCTTTTTTGTAATCTAACAGGAATAATGTCAAAGGGCCATGCAAGTAATATAAGTGGACCACTGCCACGTAGAGCCTACGTTCTCAGCATCTTGTGCCCCTTTTTGGCAAGAAGCTGCTTTGGTCTTCATGACTCAAGAACCTCACACTCCTTGACAGCCTTGTGACCAACAACTTGATGGGTATCTTAACCTCAACACTGAGAGGCAAGATGGGATGATAGCACACACATTCCCCTGGTGGTTTATCAAGCTGAAGTATCACAGGGATCATGGTGCAAAGGAAGTCAACCAGTAAGAAGCTGGGGTCACCCACAGCATTGAAGAAGTTGAGCAACTGAGGTGTAACAAGTGCCAGAAACCACTTAAAGAACCATTTCGGCTTGGAGTCTTCCCTGAGGAAGGCTGCAACAGCTGTCTGGACCTACTCTTGTGTTAGAGTTGTGTCTAGACCTTTGCTGCTGAGAGAGCCCGAAGTGGGAGATCTGTAGCTATGGGTTTATTTTCTCATGAGTTGGTGTAGGTCACTCCTGGTAAAGCTATGTGTAATACTCTGAAAAGGCCTCAACTATCTCTTGTGACCTAAAGACCAACAGTCCTTCAGCCCTACAGACTGAAGGGATGATTTCCACCCCTTTCTCCTGTGCCAACCAATTTCAGAAGCTTTCCTGCTTTGTTTCCTTGTTCATAAAGTCTGTATCTGGACACAGCCCAAGCAAATTTGGCAGGATCCATTAGGTTAGTTTATGTCTGAGGTTCTCCTGAATCAGAAAACCACATATTTGAACACAATTTTGTCATTTTACTGGGACATATCCCATTTTTACTATTTTCTGTGCTTTTAGCCTCCTTCCAGTTAGTGACAGAAATGGGGGTGAACCCAGTGCTGGATCCTGGAAAGCTAAACCTTTCTGAAAAGTAGATAAAATTCAGAATTCAGCAAGGGGTAATTTGTGTAAATCCTACAAGGGCTTCCTACAGAAAGTAACAGCTGAAATGAAAAAATATTGAAACTGAGGTAACAAAAACAGCATTTTTTCTCCACATTTTACTCTGTAACTTTTTCCTGCGATATCAGATATTTTAAACCAATATACCATTACGTCTGCTGGACTCTTCTGGTTGCGGTGATATATAGGTCTTGTAGGTTCCTCAAGAACCCTAGGTACCCAGAGCCAATAAATAAGCTGCACCTTGCAGTGGGTTTTCATTCTATACCGGGTTTACAGCAATTAATTTGCTGAAATATAAAGAGTGAAAAATAGGTATCAAGAAAACCTATGTATTTCTAAAATGGGCACATATAAGGTGTTGAGAAGCAGTGGTTATTTGCACATCTCTAAATTCTGGGGTGCCCATACTAGCATGTGAATTACAGGGCATTTCTCAAATAGACATCTTTTATACACACTGTCTTATATTTGGAAGGAAAAAATGTACAGAAAGACAAGGGGCAATAACACTTGTTTTGCTATTCTGTGTTCCCCCAAGTCTCCCGATAAAAATCGTACCTCACTTGTGTGGTTAGGCCTAATGCTCGCGACAGGAAATGCAACATGGACACATCACATTTTTACATTAAAATCTGACAAGTTTTTTGCAAAGTGCCTAGCTGTAGATTTTGGCCTCTAGCTCAGCTGGCACCTAGGGAAACCTACCAAGCCTGCACATTTTTTGAAACTAGACACCTAGGGGAATCCAAGATGGGGAGACTTGTGGGGCTCTCAGCAGGTTCTGTTACCCAGAATCCTTTGCAAACCTCAAAATTTGGCCCACAAAACACTTTTTCCTCACATTTTGGTGACAGAAAGTTCTGGAATCTGAGAGGAGCCACAAATTTTCTTCCACACAGCGTTCCCCCAAGTCTCCCGATAAAAATGGTACCTCACTTGTTTGGGTAGGCCTAGCGCCTGCGACTGAAAATGCCCCAAAACACAACATGGACACATCACATTTTCCCAAAGAAAACAGAGCTGTTTTTTTTGCAAAGTGACTAGCTATGGATTTTGGCCTCCAGCTCAGCAGGCACCTAGGGAAACCTACCAAACCTTTACATTTTTTTAAACTAGACACGTGGGGGAATCCAAGATGGGGTGACTTATTGATCCCTCACCAGGTTCTGTTACCCAGAATCCTTTGCAAACTTCAAAATCTGGCCACAAAAACACTTTTTCCTCACATTTTGGTGACAGAAAGTTCTGGAATCTGGGAGGAGCCACAAATGTTCTTCCACCCACCGTTCCCCCAAGTCCCCTGATAAAAATGGCACCTCACTTGTGTGGGTAGGCCTAGTGCCCACAGCTGTAAATGCTCCAAAACACAATGTGGACAAATCATATTTTCCTAAAGAAAACAGAGCTGTTTTTTGCAAAGTGCTTAGCTGTGTATCTTGGCCTCTAGCTCAGCCGACACCTAGGGAAACCTATCAAACCTGCACATTTTTTAAAACTAGACACCTGGGGAATCTAAGATGGTGTGACTTGTTGAGCTTTCACCAGGTCCTGTTACCCAGAATCCTTTGTAAACCTCAAAATTTGGCAACAAACAACAACTTTTTCCTTACATTTCAGTGACAAAGTTCTGGAATCTGAGAGGAGCCACAAATTTCCTTCCACTCAGCGTTCCCCCAAGTCTCCCGATTAAAATGGTACCTCACTTGTGTAGGTAGTCCTAGTACTCGTGACAGGAAATGCCCCAAAACACTATCTGGACACATCGAAATGATCAAATACAAAACTACCTGTTTTTGCACGGGGGCACCTGTGTTTTTTGGTCCAGGGCTCAGCAGCCATCTAGGGAAACCTACCAAACCCAGACACTTCTGTAAACTAGACACCCGTGAGAGTGCAGGGAGGTGTGACTTGCATGGATCCCCCAATGTTGTCTTACCCAGAATCCTCAGCAAACCTCAAATTTAGCTAAAAAATCAAATTTTTCCCATATTTCTGTGTGGGATCACCGCACCGGGACAAATGTCCTACCACCCAACGTTCCTCTCAATCTCCCGGTAAAAATTATACCTCACTTGTGTAGGTGGGCCAAGTGCCTGTGACAGGGAAGAGCCAAAACATGTTGAAATTGAGGGGGAACCAAACCGGGTCCAAAATGGCAGTTTGGAAAAAAAAAAATTAAGCTCACAAGTGCAGCAGAATGTTCAACGGTATAGATGAGACAATGTTGGGTGGTAGGAATTTTGTGGATTCCTGCAGATTCCGGAAGGTTCCATCACAAAAATGTGGGAAAAATGTGTGATTTCCAGCAAAGTTGGAGGTTTGCAGGGCATTGTGGGCAAGAAAATGGTGCGGGGTGCATGTGAAGCACACCACCCTGAAATCAACCAGATGTTTACTTTTCTGATGTGTCTAGGTCTTGTGGATTTTACTACATGTCAGCGTCCCAAAGTCAAAAAAGTGCACCCCTCACCATTCCCCAAGTGGGACGATTTTGAGAGTTACCAAGCTCTCATGGCCCAAATGTAAAACCAAAACCAAAAATAATCAAATATCCTCTTGCCTGCCGTGGGTTAAGATGTTTTAGTATGCGGGGGGAGCTCAAAGACTGTTACCCCGTTCAGTCGGGGTGGGGGCATAACCAGGCCCATACTGGTTGGCAGCTACCACCCAACTATTTTTAATTTCCTGGCATCTAGTAGACTTTCTGCCCCCTCGGGGTGTGGATCGGGGGTCATTGCCCATCAGAACAAATTTGGCCCCATTTATTTGGGGTGGGGGTATGGCCATACCCCCACCATCTTATTTTAGAAAAAACAAGTCTTCCCTGGTTTCTGGTGGGCTTTCTGCCCCCCTTTGGGGGAAGATGGGCCTTCCAAAAATAGGCCAAGGGTGGCAGATATGGTCAACAGTAATGTGCCCCCATGGGGAGCGACCCTTGCCCAGGGGGCTGCCCACCTAACACAAAACACACACATACACACACACCAATCCCTGGTGTCTAGAGGTTTCTGCCCCTAATTATATTAAGCCAATCTGCCTCCGGGGGGCAGAAAAAGCCTACAAATATTTCCCCCCCCTGGAAAGCGCCCCTTGCTCAAGGGGCCGCTCCCCTTAAGAGTAAGTATAAAAAAAAAATCCCTGGTGTCTAGTGGTTGCTGCCCCCCCCACCCCGGTGGCAAATCGGCCTAATTATAATAAGCGAATGGCCTGAAAACAGTTTGGCCCCCGGGGAGTTACCTTTGCCTAAGGGGTCGCTCCCCAAACTTAAAAGAAAAAAATAAACAAAACAAAAAATGTTTCCCTGGTGTCTAGGGGTTTTCTACCCCCGGGGTGAGGGGATGGGGTGGGCAGAAATGGCCTAAAAATTATTTGGCCCCCTGGGGACCCTTGCCCAAGGGGCCGCTCCCCTTATTCAACATAAAAAAAAAATCCCTGGTGTCTAGTGGGCATTTCTGTCCCCGATCACATCGCAATCGGGCAGCAGAAATGCTTTCAGAGACATAAAAGGAAAGGCCTTTCCCTTCATGTCTCTGCCGGCCCCCTCCTCCTGAGCGGAAGAGAAATGCAAGGCATTTCTCTTCCCGCATCCTGCTGGAAGCATGGGAGTTGACCTTTGATAAGGTCAGCACGCGATCGCGTGCTGATGTCATCAGACGTCACTGGGGAGTTGGGGGTGGAAGAGGAAGCGATTCCCCTTCCAGCCCTGACCCTTCAGCCCTCGGGGGGAGCGCTAGCGCTTCTCCCGACGGCCGGTACACGGACGTAATGGTTTAAGTCTGTGGTGCCTGAGAGGTGCAGCAACGGATGTAACCAATACGTCAGTGGCATACAAGGAGTTAAATGCACTGCAAATGTGACAAGGTAAGAACAAGATTTAAAAGCCTGTTTACCAAAATCCAGTACTGGTGGAAGAATACAGTAAAAAGGATTTGGGCAATGAAAGAGAAAAACTCAAGCTGGGCAGCCTAAAACAAATAAAGCCAGCAAAATAGAAATCAAGCAAATGTGAGTTACAAACGGCAAAGCCAATGGTAAGCAATGAGCAAAAGCTTTCCGAATGTCCCCAAGATATTGTTTGCAAACTAGATAGGCTTCAACCTTAAAAGGGGGGGAAAAAGGTCAACAGGCTTTCAACATGGGTTTGCGATTAATCAAATTGAACAGTGCCTTATAGACTTTCATTAAACCCTCTAGGAGTGCTCCTTAGTTGCCCCACCTACTGGGGAGACTCAGTGGCTTTTATTGTCTGTGTCCATGAGGTCTGTCTGTGGCCCTTGTTGCACTTTGCTGGGCCGGGGATCCATTGTAAAGCTTCCATTCTCTACCGTGACCTGGTGTCTTTGTGGGCTTTTCCTCCACTCATTTGGCACCACTTGGTCTGGTTAGATTAAAGATGTTCTGTGAATGACTTTTGACTTGGTTGGACATAGAAGCATATATTTGATCTCCATAGCATATAGTTTTAGCTTTATCTGGTCAAAGGACTCTCTTTGTCACTGCATTTGCCTTTTGTAGTCAGGGAAAATCAGGATCTTAAGGGAGCCATAATGACTTCTATGGAATCCCCTGCCAAGTGGCAGTTTATGAGTGAAGGCATGGTGGGTGTACTCAGGAAGCATGAAGAGACATGATTAGTCGACAAAAAAGCTATAAGCCAAGTTTCTAAAACTTTTTAGGGTTACTTTCCCTTGCATACCTTGGAGATTGATTGCGCTTGAAATGGTCCTTCGCATCCTTGAGGTGGGTTGCCATTTCACCAGTGCTGCATTTTAAATTCTGTAACGTTTGTCAAAGGACTGTTACTATTTCTTTAAGAGTGGCATTGCTTTGGTGACCCGACTAGTGGTGTTACATAGGAGGGCCACATACGCAGCCACCTCTCCAATCAGTGCCAAGTGTGACAATGAAATGGCCTGTAAAATGTTGTCTGTGTTTGAACTGGTGACCTTGGCACCTATCTTTCTGCAATGCGCCATTTCCCTTGTTTGGGAAGAGCTTTAGCTTTTGCCATGGTGAGGGCAGTATGGAGCTAAGTGTTTCTATGTAATGGTGAGCCCAGATCCAAAATGGCTGAGATCCAGACCCCTTGAAACAAGTGAGTGACACAAGTGCATTCACTACCTTAGGTCACTAGAAGAAATGGGTGGGAGTCGGTGGGAGGGGGGTGTTGGGGTAGGCGCCACCCAACGGTCGTATCTCCAGTTCCTCACAAGTAGGTGACATGTAAAATCCATACGCACTCTCAGAGCCGTATCCCCACCCTTGTGGCCTCTTGTCCCCAAATCATAGCTCAACACACTAGGCCTAGTAAATGAAGGGCACTCTCCTCTGGGGTCGTTACTTCTCAAATCAAAGTCATCAGTTTATTGTGTTACCAGAAGGGAGCCGTCCCATTCTTTGAATATATTAGAGGAGTCTGTGATCCGGTATAAATCAGCCCCACATGGAGATAACTGCAGCCATCCCCCGGTGCCCCTGATCTCTGTCAAGTCACCAGACTGCCACAAGCCAAGGGACTCGACTACCTGGCCCCAAGATGAGACATTCACTGTGAGGGTTTCTTTTATTTGTTTGTGGCTGTGCTGTGGATTTAAAAGTGCTTCCTGATTCTCTGAGGCCTGCTACTACCAGGGTGCTTGCTCCAAATTCAAATATAGGTGTAATGTTGGCCCAAGGGAGGTGATACTATGCCATGACCCCAGGGAGGGGGGAGGAAGAGGAGTGTTTTCCCCATGCATATAATGTATTCTGTTTTGCCTAGTGCATCCGTCCATTTGGAGAATAAAAGTGGCGCCAGGGAAACGGGCGGGGTCAGTAAATTAAGGCACAATTCCAGTAGCACTGTGTCGTCCTGATCCGACTCTACACTGGTAACGAGAAGGCAGCGCAACTCGACACGCGTGCCTCCACATCACCTTGTTGACCTGCTGTGATTGTGCCTTGGCCTCCCCTACATGGCCATCCAGCATGGGCTGTCTCACCCCGACACAGTACCTTGGCCACCCGACATTGTGCGTCTGCCTCGCATATGGAGCCAATCGCAGCCCCATTGCTAGCACAGCTGCTGCCGCCAGACCCCAGCAGCCTACAAAACCCACGACCTACATGCATGCCTTATGACTGGCTGTGAAGTGTCCTCCTTTGACTTGCCCTCAACTAGCTGAAGCCCGCCAGTCAGCTTCCGAGAAGCCTCGAAGTGAGTAGGATGCAGGCAGTCGCCCGGCAACGCCCGCCTGACTGCTTCATCCTTGGGCATGACAGGCCACACAGTGCTTCAGCCCACCAGGCCCCTGCCTCTTTCTGACATGCAAATGCTAGGCCCAAGGTTGTGGCTCTCACCTGCCAGAAGCCCTGCCCTGTTCCTGTAAGCATGCCTCACCATCTAGAATCCAAATCCTGCATCCCACAGAGGGGCATCTGTGCCAGACCACGAGGCAACCTCCGGGTGGCCCCAACGAACTTGAGGTAGGATTCAAACTAGTCTTACAACCGACACTGCACCACTGTGAAGGACATCCCACTCACCAGCTGGCTCTGCCTTGGCACCATTAGATGCTCTCATGTCGACCATCCTAGCCCTTGAACCCTTCACAGTAAGTGGGGCCCCACCTACACAAGCTGCCCCGTGGAACGTAAGGGTTGAGAGCCTAGAGACCTATTTTGACTCCATTGACGCTGCTGCTGAAAGGAACGTCCCCTGCTTTTACACTTAGGAGCGACAGACATCCACAAAATATCTAAGATGGTCATCAGAGAGAGGCCACAGCACACGTAAACAATGCTAAAAAATTCCATAACTGTACACTTTGAGCTAACGCCAACCCAGATTATGAATGCTTCCTGCCACGGAAGGCACGCTGTTAAAAATGGGATCTCTAGTTGGCAGTCAGTTTACACCCTGTCCAAGTAGGGGACCCTCAGTCTAGTCAGGGTAAGGCGTCACACACCTAAGATGACCCCTGCTCACCCCCTTGGTAGCTTGGCTCAAGCAGTCAGGCTTATCTCAGAGGCAATGTATAAAGTGTGTGTGTACACACACACACACACAGTAACACAGTGACACAGTGAAAACACCACAAAAGCACTCATTAACAGTTTAGAAAAACAGCCAATATTTATTGGAGTGAAACAAGACCAGAACGATGAAAATCCAACATACACAAGTAGAGATATTCCTTTTTAAGGTTTAAAAGAGTATTAATCCTTAAGAATCAATAGTTGTATCCGTGTAACACACAGTACCTTGGCTGCGTCAAAAACACAGATGATGCAGGCCCCAAAGGAGGTGATGCGTCGGAAAAGCAAGTGATGTGTCAATTCTTTCCCACAGGACGGGCAATGCGTCTATTCTTTTTCCACCGGGTTGGCGATGCGTCAATTCTTTTCCTTGCAGGAAAGGTGATGCGTGGAATCCTTACTGGGGTGCAGAGCAGATAAAGAAAATGACAGCCCAGTGCATGGGTTTATCTTCAGGTGACCAGTTTCCACTTCCAAGGGCACAGGGACTGGATTTGGCACCACTTGGCAAGTCAGGACTCTCGACAGACGAACCCAGGCACTGGCAGATGAAGTCTTTGATGTCCCTGAGACTTTTTAACAGGAGGCAAGCTCTTGGAAAACCTTGGAAAACAGGATGTAGAAAGCAGTGTCCAGTCCTTTCACTTCCAAGACAGAAGCAGCAGGCTAGCACAGCAAAGCAAAATGTAGAGTGGAAGTACCTCCTACAGCATCCAGCTCTTTTCCCTGGCAGAATGTCCTCATTCAAGAAGTGTTCTGAAGTTGTGGTCTCAGGGGCCCAATAATTATACTAATTTCTGCCTTTGAAGTAGGCAAACTTCAAAGGAAACTCTTTGTAGTGCACAAGACCCTACCTTTCCTGCCCTGGTCCTAGAAACACCCCAGGGGGTTGGAGACTGATCTGTGTAAGGACAGGCACAGCCTTATTCAGGTACAAGTATCAGTTCCTCCCTCCACTCTAGCCCAGGAAGATTCATAAGGATATGCAGGGCGCACCTCAGGTCCCTTTGTGTGACTGTCTAGAATGAATTAACAACTGTCAAGATGACAGCCCAACTGTCATCCTGACTGTAGGAAAGTCACTCTTTTTGGCATGGTTACCCCCACTTTTTGCCTGTTGTCGGTGTGCTTAGAATGTTTTCACTGGGATCCAGCCAACCAGGACCCCAGTGACTGTGCTCTCGCCTCTGAATTTGGTTGCCTTGGTACCCTTTACACCCCACAATTGGCATACTGGTGTACCCTTGTAAGTCCCTAGTATATGGAACTTAGGTACCCAGGGCATTGGTACACCAGGTGTCCTCCAATGTCTGCAGCATGTATTATGCCACCCCTGGGAGTCCATGCAAACTGTGTCTGCAGGCCTGCCATTTTCAGCCTGCTGGTCACTACACCAGGTAACTGTAAGTTACTCCTATGGTAGGCCCTTCCAGCCCTGAGGGCAGGGTACAGGTCCCTGTGTGTGGGCACCCCTGCAAGAGCAGAGGTACCTCTACGAAATCCAGGTCCAATTCTCTGGACTTCTTAAGTGCAAGGAAGCCATATTAGCCATGTACTGGCTATAGGTAAGCCATATTAGCCATGTACTGGCTATAGGTCACTACCAGAGGTCCAGCTACATAATGGTAACTCCGAACCGAGGCGTGGTACCTCTACGAAATTCTCTGGACTTCTTAAGTGCGAGGAAGCCATATTAGCCATGTACTGGCTATAGGTCACTAACAGAGGTCCAGCTACATAATGGTAACTCTGAACCGAGGCGTGTTTGCTAGGTTGTTTGTTGGAATCATACCCCAATACTGATGCCAGTATTGATAGTATGATTCCATGCACTCTGGGGGCTCCTTAGAGAACCCCCCCAGTATTGGTCCTACTGATCTTCCAGGGTCTGCAAGCAGCCCACGTTGCTGCAGCCACTCAGATAGGATTCTGCCCTCCTGCAGCTTGACCAGCTCAAGCGAGGGAAGGCAGAACAAAGGATTTCCATAGGAAAGGGGTGCAACCTCCTCTTCCTTGGAAAGGAAGGTAGACTCCCCACACCACTGGCTTGCTTTGAAGCGCACATTTGGTGCCCTCCTTGCATAATCTGGTTTCCACAAGTTCAGGGACCCCCAGTCCCAGCTCTGGTGCAAAACTACACAAAGGAAAGGGGAGTGATCACTCCTCTGTCCATCATCACCCCAGGGGTGGGGCCCAGAGCTTTTCTAGGTTGCCACTTGATTTTACCATCTTGGCAGAGGCCCCTGGGAACATCTGAGTGGTCAGGTTAGGTAAGTGATATCAGTGACCCCCTCTCATAGGTTGCAAAGTGACCAAGCCCCTTTTTGGGCCCCTTGCGGTGGATTTCCAGATTCAGAAGGCAAGACTCCACCAGGACACCTCTGCAATGACCTCTTCTGCTCCTGGTCACCGGAACCGTTGCTGGTCTTCACATGAACCGAACAAGGCTGCAACACCGAGGCAACCTTGCCCTGCAACATTGTTTCTGCGGCTCGTGTCGTCCCTTTGCAATATTTCCACAGCCGTGCATCCTCTGGGGTCGGCAAGACTTCAGCTGCATCAAAGAATCAAGAAGGAGTCTTCCTCGGAGTGAAGGAGTCACTCCCCTGTATCTGTAGGCACTTAAGGCAACAACGTCCGGCTGCTGAGATCTGCTGTTATCTGGATCTGCGAAGATTCTCCAACTTAGGTTGTGGTTCTGAAGGGTACTTTGGAATCTCTTTGCCTTCTGTCAAACTTGGGAGATGGTGAGCCTTTGCCTCTTCCTCCAGGACGGAATCTCCATGCAATGCGACTGTTGCAGCAACCAAGGCTTGTTGATTCCTGCTCTGAAGATCTTCAGGCTCCAAGTAGCCCCGGCCCCCAGCACTCTACCTCTGCAAAGAGTCTCCTCTCTGCTGCTCCAGCAACGTGGGACTCCTCTTCAGGTGTGCTGCCTGTGCCTCACTGTGACTTACTGTGCCTGCTGCCAATGGGTTGCTCATGGGGGCTCTGACTGCTTCTGCTGGCTCTCCTGTCTTCGTAGGGTCAGCCCGTACTCTCCTCCAAGGATCGGGTCGCCAGGACCTTGCTGGTCCTCTCCATCCCTGCAAATCTTCTTCAGCTCCAACTTGCATTTGGTTGTGCTCGCTGGTGGTCCTCCTGACCACTGACCTATCTGTATTCTGGCAACCGCCGAGGGATAGCTCCTGGATGTCTTCAGGGACTCCTCTGCAGCTGGCCTTAACCCCTCACTGTTGTCCTGTATCTTCACCCACAGAAGGGTGGGCATTGCCTCCTGCCCCACCTGGACACTCCTGCGTGGATTGGACTCTGTCCCCATCTTTTACAGGTCCTCTTCATCCGAAATCCACCATTGGGTTCCACCAGTCTGATCCTGTTCTTGTATTGCTCCAATTTTAAGTCTCCAAATTTTAAGTTCCCATGTTAGCCTATGGGACGACCAGGTAACTTACCTCTGCTCTCCTGGTCGCTGGTGGTCTTCTAGATACGCAACTCTTGGTGTTTCATACTCTCCCAACCCTTAGCTAACGACTCCACATCCTCTGGTGGAGGACCCATTCTACCATTCCACTATTTTAGAATGTAGTTTGGCTTCCCTTTGAGGCCCTTGCTATATCTAATGTTTTTATGCTAATTCCTAGTACTTACCTGTGTGTATTTTGTGGGTGCTTACCTCTAGAGAGGTGGGGGGTTGCCTATAGTATTCTAGTTCAGTGTAGCTATAATAAGGAACCTGCGTGGTTCCTTTCATGTGTGATAAGTTAATGAGTAACTACTGTGGTATTGCAAGTGCTTCACACTCCTCTTACATACGTCTTGGCTGCTCACCACACCTACCACTACAGAGCCCTGGCTTACTAGACACTGTAACACTTACTAGTAAGGGTTGACTGGACCTGGTATAAGGTGCCAACGCCATAGGTGTCTACCACACACCAAGCCAGCCTCCTACTCTGACCTAGACGCGTATTCCATAGAAAGGCAGAGGCACAGAATGGTTAAGCAAGAAAATGCCCACTTTCTAGAAGTGGCATTTTCAAACTTACAATTTAAAAACCAATTTCACCAAAAGATGTATTTTTAAATTCTGAGTTTAGAGACCCCATACTCCATATCTCCATCTGCTCCCAATGGGAAATTACACGTAAAAGATATTTCAAGGCAATCCCTAAGTTATCCTGCGGGAGAGATAGTCCTTGCAATAGTGAAAACAAAGTTTAGCAGTATTTCATTATCAGGAAATGTAAACCACACCAGTACATGTCCTACCTTTTCAATACACTGCACCCTGCCCATGGGGCTGCCTTGGGCCTACCTTAGGGGTGACTTGCATGTAGTAAAACAGAAGGTTTGAGCCTGGCAAGAGGGTAGTTCAAAACTGCACACACAGACACTGCAGTGGCAGGTCTGAGACATGTTTATAGGGCTATTCATGTGAATAGCACTATCAGTACAGGCCCACTAACAGCATTTGATTTACAGGCCCTTGGCACACATGGGGCACTATCCTAGTGACTTACTGGTAAATCAAATATGCCAATCATGGATAAATCAATCACCAATATAATCTAGACAGAGGGCACTTGCACCTTAGCACTGGCCATCAGTGGTAAAGTGCTCAGAGTCCTAAAGCAAAAACTAAATACAGCACAAGATTAAAAAAACAGGAGTTGTTCTCACATGCCAAAAAGACAGGGGAAACTCTGCAGAAAGCACCATTTCAAACACATGCGAAAGGTCAGATGAATCAACTGATGTTTTCAATAGCCGTCTGAAGGAACTAGCGAGCACCAGTAATGTTCCAAATGAAGATGATGAAATTCAGACAAGGGTGAGCATCATCCAAATTCCACAAATGCATCCTCCAAAAACCAAACATGGCCATGAGAGACATCTTATCTCTCCAACGATCCAAAGAATTGTCCAAAGAAGTGCAACACACATGTATCCAGGGCAGCCACCCCCTGTCAAAGTCGAAGCCTTCAGCGCCTTCCACCAAGGCAATAGCTAGTCCAAGCCTGAATGTCACAGGCAAAAAATGTGAAACTGGCTGTCAGCTGGTGTGGGGGCTCCCTCCCCCACACATTTGACTACCCTGAGCGTGGGAAAACCTGAAGTGCTTGGGGCAAGCTAAACCACTTCTTCAAAGTGTGCCCCTCCACACCAAAACCATCAGTGACGTCCTCGAAGAAGTTGGTGAAGGATCTCACCACTCCCCCTACAGTATTGACAGTCAGCGACATGGACTCTGATGACCAGGAAGTAGTCACTTCCCACGTGGCATGTGGATAGAGAGATCGACCCCTGCAGCAACACCCACTGCTGTCTCCCTACATGTCTGGTAGCCATGCAAGGACAACACTTTTCGGCCCAAATAGACACAGGAGCATCTACAAACCTCATGGCCACCAAAAGTACACCACAATCTGCCAAATCCACCAGTCCTAAGAGCCACAAGAGTTCAAGTCTATGCATTTGGCAACCACTCATCCCTCCAACTAGCCGGCATGTTCACTGCAAATATCACCCATGACTCTACAAGCCTCAGCTCCAAGATATATGACCCCCTGGAAGGGTCAGGTCTCCTTCTTATTTGACAAACTGCCTTAACCTGGTGCAATTCACCTTCAGCGTACATGCCACTGACCTCAACAAACTAATTAGGGAATTCGCACCCCTCTTTGATGGCATAGGGTGTTAGGCTGGCCAGTTCGTCCGCCTTCACATCAATGACTTTGTCTCCCCTGTAGCACTTTAACACCAGTAAATAGCCTTCCACTTATGCCCCAAAGTCGAACGTGAGCTACAACTTCTGGAACAATCTGGCAACATCAAGAGGGTTACTGCCTGCACACCCTGGGTTTCCCCAGTCATAGTTGCCAAGAATCCAAAGTAGCCAGATGCAGTGTGCATCTACGTTGACATGTGGCTACCCAACCTAGCCATCAAGAGAGAGTGGCATTTAACCCCAACAATAAATGACCTAATTAATTTACGTTCCAGCTGAAAGTGGTTTTCTAAAATGGATCTTCGATCTGGCTCTCAGCAGATCCCATTACACCCAGACTCTCGGCCTATCACAATCTTCTTCATGGACACTGGTCTTTGGACATAAATTTGGCTGAACTTCATGAACTCTAGTGCCGCCAAAGTATTCCAGCACATGATTAAAGAAGTTCTACGTGGTCTCCCAGGTGTACTAAAGGTGAATGATAATATCCTGGTACATGCCCCGAAAACACAGAGGAGCCACCACTCTTGTCTCCGAGCTGTGTTCAACTGACTCTTAGGAACACAGCCTGACTCTCCACCAACAGAAGTGTAAATTCCTGAGAAATTACATCTGTTTCTTTGGTTACCGGTTCTCAGACCGAGGAATAGGTCCGACCAGAAAAAGGTCAAAGATATCCAGGACGCTCCCATCACCATGCCTGGTGTCCGCAGCTTCCTATGAATAGTGACATACTGCTGACACTTCATGAAGAACTTGACAGACCTCACAGGTCCTCTCCACGAACTAACTAAGAACTCCAGCCCCTAGGTGTGAGGCGAAGAACAAATACAAACATTCAAGAAGACCAAGGAAGCCTTGTCAGCCAATACAACTCTCGTATACTTCAACCCCAAGCGAGAATCCCAACTAGCAGTGGATGCCAGCCCCAGAGGCTTAGGAACGGTGCTGGCCCAACAACAAGGTTGCGTTGAATGGATGCCAGTCGCCAATGTCAGGAGAACTCTCACACCTACCAAGCAAAAGAACAATTGAACAAGAAGCCATTGCAATTCATTAGGGGTGTCGATACTTCTACATATACCTGTTTGGCCCACCCTTCACCATTCTCATAAACCACAAGCCACTGATACCACTGTTTAAAGGATCTTCATCTAAACCACCCCAATGCATTGAAAAGTGGACCCTGCAGCTGCAAGAATTCAACTTCACAGATGAATACCAGCTTTGGCACGCGCAACTCCGCAGATTTCCGATCATGGCATGTTCACCTTCTCACCCCCATGGAAGCCCAGGAAGCTTAAGACAGAGAGGAATATGTCCGGCTAGTGCTGGACAAAGCAAGGCCTATCCCCATGTCACTCTTGGATGTGGTTAAAGCAACCAAACATTATGACTGCATACAGCTTGCCATCCAAGCTATCCTATCAGGAGATTAGCAACCCCTCTAGTGCCCAGAGGCGTACCACACCGCTGAAGCCAAGATAACTTTGTAATCATTCCACCACGTCCAACACGAATTGTCTGTCATGGAAGAAGGATGTCTCATGGGTGGCCCACGCCTGGTTCGCCCTGACAGCCTGAGGTGGAGACGTGTCCTGCTAGCACAGGGCGCCTATCAAGGGGTGGTCAAGTCCAAAAACAGGCTTTACGAGCAAAGTGTGGTTTCCCAACCTTGACCAGCATGTAGAGGAATGTGTCAAAAGTTACCCTGCCTCCCAAACTAGCGGTCAACCCTTAGCAACATGTCAGTGTGGATTATGGAAGTCTTCCTGATGGTGAACATATGCTCATCGTGATTGATGGTTTCTCTCAATATCAGGAAGTGGATATTGTCCCGACCAAATGTGCGTTGGAAGTCATCCCGAAGATAGAAAAAATGATGGCCACACATGGTCTGTTTGAAGAAATATCTTTGGACAATGACCCCCCCCGATGAGCACAAGCAAGTGGAACGGTTAAGCATTTTGTACAAACTATGACACAAGTCATCGCTGTGGCAGGGGCCTACAGTATTGAAAGAGCATCTACAATTTCCTTTGAGAATTTGGACTCCCACCTCATTCTACTACCCACATTGGCCCCAGCCAGTTGTCTTTTGGAACAACAGTGACTGACTGCATCCCGCACAAACCCTTCTGGGTTGAATAGAGTTCAGAGTCAAAGAGAGCACATAACAATGAATACACCTCACAATGACAGATAGCCAAACAGAGTGCCATACAGTTTGACAACACCGTATTTGAGCCAAACAGGTGGAAGGTGTTGAATGCTTTTTGACACTGACCCATGGACAGTCACTGCAGTCAAACGCACTAAATTGCCGCAGGGAGAGGAACAGACATAGTCATCAGGACCATGTCCCAGTTCAACAGAGTGCCAAGGTGGTCATCTGAGGGCTCAGCATGATGAAAACTGGGGTAGTCCGCACAATTGTGAGAGAACTCATAGTCAAATCACATCAAGCGCCCCGGAACCCAAAAGGAGATCTGAATCCAGCCAGGATGCCCTGTCGCCAACCTCCAGGCCCCAGTATGAAGAGTCCCGCCCTACATCAACCAAACCCCCAGGAGCAGAAGGGTCTACCGTTGAGTCTTCAGCAAAGAGTGACCAAGGGCAGTACTATGTTGAGCCAACTGTAGCCTGTTAAAGCACTATACTGACTTCCTGATTGACTGAAATTGAGTGACCAGTGAAACTAATCCTGTAGCCGCCCAGGTGGCCTGGCTTCACTAATACTCACTAGTTGTTCATTTGAGTTGACTGTTAAAACATTAAGGCCCTCAATTTGACATTGGCGGTAAAAACCACCTCCTGCCACGGTGACGGCTGGCAAAAGACCGTTGCCGTGGCTACCAGCCGTCCACTGTATTATGACCACAGCCGGATTTCTGCCACAAGAATGGCGGAAATTCAGCTGTGGCCATGCCGGCAGATGCCGGTAAGGTGGCGCTGCTGCCACCAGCAGTGCCATGCCAGTAGACCGCCGCCAGCCTTATTATGACCAATAAGACAGCCTGGTGGTGTTCTGGCAGCGCCCCGTTCCCTGCCGGAGGACCCCCTGAACACAGGTAAGTCGGGTCTCCAACAGGGGAGGAGAGCATTGTGTGTGTGTGGGGGTGCAAATGTTTGTGTGTGCGTGGGTGTGTGTTGCGTGTTGAATGCGCATGTGCATGTATGGAGGTGTGAGTGTGTGAATGTTGTGTTATGTGAATGCGTGTCTGCATGTATGTTTGGAAGTGTGTGCGGATGTGTGTGTGATTAGATGTATGCATGCGTGGAAGCATGTGGGAATCGGTGTGTGTATGCATGTGTGTCTGTGAAGGCGGGCGTGAATGTAGGGGGGTTGAGGGCTTTGGAGAGGTAAGGGGGTTGGGGAATACCTGGAGAGGAAGGGGGGGGAGACCCCGCCATGGAAACCATGG
Source organism: Pleurodeles waltl (assembly GCF_031143425.1). NCBI lineage: Eukaryota > Metazoa > Chordata > Amphibia > Caudata > Salamandridae > Pleurodeles > Pleurodeles waltl. The sequence continues at coordinate 251,835,974 of NC_090445.1, forward strand.
CAGTAGGTGGGGTCATAATCCCAGCCTGGCGGTTGTTACCGCTGTGGCGGTCGGAGTGGTACATTGGCGGGCTGGCTTCAGCCAACCCGCCAATGTCATAATATGGCGGTACATACCGCCAGCCTGTTGGCAGTACTTACTGCCATATTAACCTTGACCGCCGGGGTCGTAATGACCCCACCTATAGTAGTTCTGACATTGTGTCCTCTGTTTTTCAATGCTAAGGCAAAGGAGGAATGTAGTGTAGTCCCATGGGAGGTGATACCACCACATGATCCCGGGAAGAGGGACGAGGAGCGTTTCCCCCATGTAAGTAATGTATTTGATTTTGCCTACTACTTATGTCCGTTTCGGGGAAAAAAGTTGCATCCGCAAAACAGCCGGGGTCAGTGAATAACGGCACCTTTCCAATAGCACTGTGTCAGCCTGGTTTGTCACCCTGCTGTACCAGTGCGACTTTACAGTAGGGTCCAGGAAGAAAGTGGCAGGCTCCGCACGACCTGGCTCGTGGCCTATTCACAATTCCCAAAACGGGCTGCCTCCTCAGCCGGTTTTGCCCATCACTCTCCTCCTAGTGGTGTCGACGGGCCTCTGTACCTGAGCCCTCCCACACATTGGGTCAGGTATGACCCCATAGTGCGGCACTCCAGTCCCACTCGTTGCCTCTCTGGATGATTCTCTTCACCTCCTCCTCCAGGTCAGCTTCTTGTCTGCTGCCTCTGCTCCAGCCCAGGTTTGGCGTCACATAAATACATAATGATTGGAGCTGGCCCGGACTGTTGTGGTTAAGTGACCGCCATCATGTGCTGCTTGCCAAGGCCCTCCCAGTGGAAGACATGCTTCCAGGATTTGAGGATTTTTCAAAAGCGGTGCAACGATTGCATGTTTCAGTGAGCATGAACTACATCAATCAAGATTTGTGCACTGATTAGATGTGTGATGTTCGCTGGAAAGAATAACATTAAACCTAAGCTGTACAAAGTTCATTGGAAAACAGTAGTTTTTTATTTTTGTGCATCAGCTGATGTAGTACCCGATTGCCACAGATCTTAAGAATGTGAATTTGTTTAGATGCTGGTGATGGACGATGGGACAAGATTCAGGTAGAAGACTAACACTAAGTAAGAGGTCCATAGCATTATTGATATATTTGATTAGAAATATTGAAGATCCTATCAGTGTTGCTAGGAAGTGGTGCGATGGTTTTTAATCCATGTGGGGTTGGCAAGACCTCTCAAATTATTAAAGATCGTTTGGTTTGAAGCTTAACTGGCATGTTAGGCAAACAGGTTTTGTTTAGTTCTTTTGATACCCTTAAACATAACTCCTTTTATCTGTTTTAAACTAGGGCGTGTCAGTTCCGAACTACAATTTTGATCTATTTATGTTTTAGTTCTTTTCTTAAAAATTCTAGTCACTCTTAATTGGTCCACACATGTTCTTAGCCTAGGGCATTTTTTTGGTTTTTAGTTTAATTGGTTGTCAGACCCTTCAATATGATTATAGTGAAGATAATTTTTATGGTGCTTTGGTTTTCCAATGCAACATTTTTGCAGATGTTGAAGAGGATACAGTAAATTTGTGTGATAAGGCATTGTTAGAACACATTTTTTGATGTATTTCGTTATCTGTGGGTTCAGCGTTGTGTGAGAACAACTAGTGGGGTGTGTGAGGAGCTGGGTTGGGACTTAGCTGCATCTCTCCCACCTCTCACTGCTTGGTAGAGTATGGCCCAGGCCTCCTCTGAGACCTGAGGCAGCACTTTTGCAACTGTGTCCCAATTGGTTTGGAAGAAACAGCCCAAAAAACATGAGGTGTTCATTGATAACAGTGCCAGGCTGGTGGAAGAAAACAACTTCTTCCCAGGATGGTCCAGCCTCTTGGATTCCCTCTCTGGGGGAGCGGAATGGGATGCGCAATGGGACATAGAAGCTCCCAGGGGTGGGGTGTTGGCTGAGAAAGCTAGGATCAGCCGGAGCGACAGGCAATCATCCTATTAACAGGAGCTGGACAAAGTTCCCAGCAGGACATCTGTAAGTGCCTCATTAAAGGGCAAAAGGGGTTCAGGAGTGGAAGCCCCAGGATGAAGCACTTTTGTCAAGATGTTGGTCTTGATTGCCACTGAGGGCAGTTCGAGGTTGAGGATCCCGCTGCCCTACGCACCACCATTGCATATGGTGCTCCCTCCCCTGTGGCCACAGTAGGAGGGGAGGAGCTGGGGGGGGAGAGCAATCTAGTGTCTGTAGAGGTGTCCAGACCACAGTCCTCTCCTAGCACCTCATACCAGACCATGGACCTTTCCAGCAGGTGTTCTAAAGGGTCCAGCGTCCCCCTGCCTCTTCTACCATGCCTGACATTGTACAATAAGGGTCAGGCAATGATCTGGCATCTGTGGGACCCGTCTGCACCAGAATCGGCGTCATGCTACACTGTTCCGGCTACCGATCATTGTGTATAAGAATGTGGCTGGTACTGCTGGTGTGGTGACCAGCGCTGGGGAAGGTGACCTGGGCACGACCAGTGTCGGTCCGGATCCAGAGTCAGATCCCTGAGACTCTACCAGAGCCAAGGCTGAAGCCGCTGGTGTGGATCCAGAGGGAGTCTCATTTGACCACACGGGGCCCAAAGGCGCGCCAGAGCAGTCAGTCCACTCAAATACACGGCGCATGGCCTCGTAGAAGTCCTTTATTTGAGCTGTGTCGACCCGGTCCCCGGAAAAGGTGGTAGATGCAGAGTCAAACTGACTAACAGATCTGCAGAACCGGGCCGGGAACGCCAATATTTCCCACTCATCTCGTCAGCTGATAGACGAGGTGAAGTCAAAGTTCTCTTGGACCTCTTATTCTTCTTGTGCCTCTTTTCCAAGTGTCTGGAGGACCTTGAATGGGAGGAAGAGGACTTGGGGCTCTGAGATCGGTCCTGCGACCTCGTTCTCAACTGGAACTGAGACCTTTGCGGAGTCATGCGTGCCGGTGTTGCCGACTGCTGGGCCTCAAGCAGCTTTAAGGACCACTCCCTCAAAGCCTTCGGCACCATGGCCCGGCAGTCCGGGCACGAATTGGAGTCGTGGTTGCACTTAAGGCACCACAGGCAAACGAGATGGGGATCAATACCCGACATGGTGCGGTGACCACGCGGTTGGAACCCAGCCTTCCTCGAAGACATTCTCAAAACACTTATAAAAAAAACTTGACAAATTGTTGAAAAAGGCCTGTCAAAAAAGCAGCAGAGGGGTAGCTCTCCCCAGATTTGCCCTAACTGGCGCAGAAAGAAAAGAACTGACGCCTGCGTGCCTGAGTGGCATCTATATAAGTGGCTGCGGCATCATATCCGGTGCCAACAATGCGACATGGAGCCACCTGACAGCTTGCACAAGGGATATTGCTCAGCAAACGTTTCTGGATCCAGCCTGCTGCCTGGCAAAATCAAAGGTAAGGAATCTGCAGCTAGACGTCTCTAACAGATACATCCTTTATTACGCCTGAGGGGGCATTCAGATATAAGAGAATGCCATTTGGATTAAGATATGCATTCACAGTATTTCAGAGAGTTATAGGTAAGTGTAGGAAGCTTGCCTGGTGTGTGGTGGACACCTATGGTGTTATCACGCTATACCAGGTCCATGTATCCCCTAATAGTGTGGGCAGTGTCTAGGAAGCCAGGGCTCTCTAGAGGTAGCCGTGGATGAGCAAGCAAGACTTATCTAGGAGACATGTAAAGCTCATGTAATACCACTATAGTCATGCAGCACTATCACACATAAAATAACCACACAATGTTACAAAAATAAAGGTATACTTCATTATAGTAACACAAATACTAGAATAAGGAATACACAATCCCCCAACTGGAGGTGAGTAAACACACTCTTATATACACATTAGCAATCAGTAAAGCGCATAGAAAGCAATAAGCATTTGCAAAGTATAGGTAAACAGTCAGGGCCCTAGGGGAGGGCCAAACCATATACTAAAAAAGTGGAATGTGAAAGTCAGTCCCCTTCCAAGGAAGTGGAATCAGTAGAAGGGAGCTAGAGGAACTAGGAACCCCAAGAGTTGAGTACCAGAGTGACCCCCAGCGACCAGAAGAGCAGAGGTGAGTACCTGGTTTTCACCAAAACCAAGAGGAGGACTTTGGAAAAGGATTATGCAAGACCCAACCAAGACTGGAAGAACTCAAAGGTGGATCCTGACAGGAGAGGACCTGCAAAGGAAGGGGACCAAGTCCAGTTTGTGATGGAGTGTCCCGTTGTGGCAGGGGCCATTACCCACCCTTCTGTGGATGCAGGACCAGGTCGACGGTGGACGAGAAGGTCAGCAGTGCAGGACAGGAGATGAAGAGAAGTCCCAGAAGTGGTGCAAGTGATGTCCTACGTCGGCGGTCAAGATGCAGTCAGTTAATGGTGCTGGAAACCACCAAGAAGCCTTGGCAAATGCAAGAGACAGAGAAAACATTTGCAAGGCTGAAGAGGACCAGCTAGGTCCAGGGGACTCAAGCCAAGGAGGGGAGTCCAGGGTGAGCCTCAGCAGCTTGGAGAGTCACAAGAAGAGGAGGCAGACCCCACAGGCAACCCACTGGCAGTAGGCATAGGATTCGCAGCGAGGCCCCCTCAACACACCTGAAGAGGTGTTCCACGGTACTGAAGCAGCAGGCAGGAGACCATGCTTTGCAAGAAGGAGTGCTGGAGGCTGGGGCTACACAGAGCCTGAAGATCCCTTGGAGGAGGAGCAAACAAGCCTTGGTAGCTGCAAGAGTCGCTGTGCACAGGGGTACTGTCCCGTAAGAAGCAGCAGGGGCTTACCGTCTCCTAAGTCAGACAGCTGATAGGACCCAGGGCACCGCTTTAGACCACCACCTGTGATGCAGGAGCCACACAGTTCAGGAGGAGAGCAGATTCACGCAGCCAGTCGTTGTTGCAGTTGGTGCCTGCAGAGGCAGGGGAGTGACTCCTTCACTTCGAGGGAGATTCCTTCTTACTTCATGTGCAGGCTGAAGACTCGCCACCCTCTTAGGATGCACATCTGAGGAAATGTTGCAGTTGCTGGAAGGAGCCAGAGAAACTGTGTTGCAGAACAGAGTCATCACTGTAGTTGCAGATTGTCGGTTCCTGGTGGGTCCAGTTGCAGTCCCAGTGGCCAGAAGATGAAGTAAACGATGCAGAGGAGTCCTGTTGGAATCTTGCACGTTGAATCTGAGGAACCACCCAAGAGGGAGACCCTAAATAGCCCAGAAAGGGAGATTGGTCACCTAGCAGGGTGACATCTAAGAGGATGGGGCTGTGACGTCACCTACCTGACCTGGCCAGTCAGGGGCGTTTGCCTACCTTGGATGGCAGGCAGTTGGTGCCTGCAGATGTAGGGGAGTGACCCCTTCACTCCAAGGGAGATTCCTTCTTACTTCTTGTGCAGGCTGAAGACTTGCTGCCTGGCCGTGGAAATGTTGCACTTGCTGGAAGGAGCCAGTGAAACAATGTTGCATAGAGGACTATTTCCAAGGGAGAGGGTGTTACCTCCCTCTCCCACAGGAAATCCTTTGTTCTACCTTCCCCTGCCTGAGCTGGTCAAGCAGCAGGAGGGCAGAAACTTGTCTGAGGGGTGGCAGCAGCGCAGGCTGCCTGGAAAACCCAGAAGACTGGTAGGAGGTAATGCTGGGGGTTCTCTAGGGAGACCCTGGAGTGCATAAAATCATACAACCAATACTAGCAACAGCATTGGGGTATGAGTTCGACATGTGTGATAACAAACATGCCCAGGTTCAGAGTTACCATTATGTAGCTAGACGCAGATAGTGACCTGTGTCCAGTACACAGGTAAAATGGCTTCCCCACACTTACAAAGTCCAGGGTGATGGAGCTGGAGTTCGTAGGGGCACCTCTACTCATGCAGGGGTGCCCTCACACACAGGTACCTGCACCCTGCCCTCTGGGCTAGGAGGGCTTACCGTAGGGGTGACTTACAGAGACCTGGTGCAGTGACCTGTAGTGAAAGAGTGCATGCACCTTTTCAAGCAGGCTGCAATGGCAGGCCCGCAGATACATTTTGCATGGGCCCCCATGGATTGCACAATACATGCTGCAGCCCATGGGGAATCTCTGGTGCCCCAGTGACGTGGGTACCTAAGTACCATATACTAGGGGCTTATATGGGGGCACCAGTATGCCAATTGCGGGGTGTGCAACGTCCTAAGCAACCAAATTTAAAGGGAGAGAGCACAATCACTGGGGTCCTGGTTAGCAGGATCCCAGTAAAAACAGTCAAAGCATACTGACAGCAGGCAAAAAGTGTGTGTGGGGGTGTAATCATGCCACAAAGAGTGACTTTCCTACAGTAAGGCTCCCAGTTTTCACTTTTTACGGATTTTTGCAGATAAATATAGACAGAAAACAATGTGATTCCTGCCTGTATTTATTTATTTATGCAGTTTTAAATGAACATACAACAAAGATGCCATTCGACCTATGCAACATTAACGCATACATAGCCCCAACAGTGCACAACAACGAAGGCGTCTCCAACAGGTCACAAGAGGAAGGGTATCGGGAGGAAGTGTCCCCCCACTCAGTTCAAATACATCAGAATCCAACAATAATACAAGAATATCAGTCCTCAGGAAGCGTGAACCCAAGGCCGCTCACAATAAATGCTCACGCTTGAAGGGCTGAAAACAGATCTACAACTAACAGAGATATAAAGAGGACAGCAGGTAGGTGGCGTGGGCAGCACGATCATCTATCACCACAACCATCAGCAGCACACAGGAATGGCAACACAAAGCTAATTCCCAGATGCGTGGCCAATCGGAATGAGCACCCATCACTTAGTAAGCGGTCTCCAAAAAAGAGCGCAGAGGCGCCCAAATGTCTCGCGCCTGAGAGCCCTCAGGAACCAGCTCCCAATAAATCATCAGTTGTTCTTAACAGAACGCGGCGTCACACAGCCAGTCAGAAACACGAGAAGGCTGGCCCCGCCCCCAACAGATCACGACCCTGTGCTTAGCCAAAAGCAGCAACATGCCCACTAATCTCCGCAGAGCTATTGTCACTCCATCCACCCATCCTAGCAGCACCGACACAGGGGAAGGGGCCAACGCTAAGCCAGTCATCTCCTCAATCGCATGCATTACTTCCAGCCAAAATTTGCGTACTTCCCCACAGTGCCACGCCAGATGGAGAAAATCGGCGTCCGGGGCGTGACATCTTTCACAGTTAGCATCCGCACGCAGCCCCATAGCATATAAACCTTGAGGAGTGTAATATAGACGATGTAAAAATTTGAAATGAATGAGTCGCAGCCTATAGTTCGGTGACAGTGCCCTCATATGCGCACAGCACTTCTTTCATGCCTCATCTGAAATGGCCTCACCGACATCCGCCTTCCACTCTGCTTTAGCAGACATTGCAAACTCACCCCCTTGTTCCTGCAAGCAGCCATACAACTTGGTGATGAGCTTCCTTGGCGACTGTGCACTCCATAATACCTCCAGCGCCCGTCATATCAGCGGGGTCTCCGGGAGACTAGAATAGCACGTACGAAGCATTGCACACACACGCAAGACATATAGCCGATGCAACGCATTATCAGTCTCATCTCCAAGCGCCACCTCCGGAGAGATCAGCCGCCCGTCCACAAACCAGTCCCCCAATAGAGACAGGTCCGAGTCACAAAGATAGCTCCGCAGCAGCGAATCCCAGAACATCCTCTCATCAGCAACAGCAACCACCGACATCGATGGCGCAAAGGGCTCACGTACACCACATCGCTTCAATAAAGCCATCCATGCCCTTATAGTGCACACCACCGTGTCCACTCCCCAAGACCTGGGCCGAGACAAGCTCCCGAGAACACGCGTCAATCCGCCCGGCCATACCGCATCGCTCTCAGGGGCGAGATGCAGCATGTATCGAACAGGGAGGATCCAGTAATATGCGAAATGGGCTTGTGCACAGTGATAATAGAGCTCCAGGTCAGAAGCAGCAAGGCCACCCAATTTGAACAGCAACGTCAATTTCTCCCATGCAATTCTAGGCTGGCCACCTGCCCAAACCAGTCGAATCATAGCGGAGCGGAGGCGTTGCAAAAAACACGCTATGAGGATGAGAGGACTTCCTGTATTTATTTTTAAAAGCGGAAAAATACTGAAAGTTGTGCTTTTTTGTGAAAGACTCTTCATTCTGTCTTTCATGAATTCCAAGCACAAGCAGAGCAAATAGATATGGAGTTACAAAACAGGATCAAATTTCCTAAAATACAGGCACATGCTAACATACATTTGTAGTATAAAGGTAATATACACCTATAGGTGTAGTGTTTTGTTATATGTACACGTCTAAGGGTTAAAAAATTGTGGAAAGGTATCATTTTACGACTCCATTTATTCTTAAAACACAAGATAAATATGGATAAATACCAATAAGACGGTCAAAAAATAAATATGGATAAATACAGACAGAAATGTAAAAAAAAAAAAAAACTACCATAAAACCGGGAGCCGTAGGCAACATATTAGTATTTGGCAAGAGAAAAAAGAACATGCAGAAACTCTAAGCAAGGTGTTAACCAATCTGTTGGTTATTTAGGTCACAATAGTGGTAAACACAGTATATCTCCAAAACTAATTCTTGTTGAAGCCACTGAAGATACACCTGAGCCACAAAACAAAGATCAACTAAGTTAATTTTTGGGGTTGGCAGAGTATTATGCTGCGTTTATTTCAGCATTAGCAGACAAAACTAAACACATGAGGCAAATAATTTAGAAAGATCAACAACTTATATGGAAAAGTGAATGTTCATGTGAATTCAGTGAGTTAAAGTCATTGCTTGTGCATTGTCATTGTCTGTTTTTGACACCAATTGTGTCGCTACAATGTCGATGGTAGTCTTCTTGCTACTTTGTTGCAGTTTTGCAGGCGTCCTGGAGCAGTCAGTGGTCTATCCTTGGCAGAAGTCAAAGAGGGAGATGCAGAAGAACTCTGGCGAGCTCTTCCATTTGTTATCTGAGGAATAGCCCACAGGAGAGACCCTAAATAGCCCTCAGAGGAGGATAGGCCACCTAGTCAGGTAAGCACCTATCAGAAGGGGTCTCTGACATCACCTGCTGGCACTGGCCACTCAGAGGCCTCCATTGTTCCCTCACACGTCTGGATTCCAGATGGCAGAGGTCTGGGACCCACTGGAGGAGCTATGGGCACCACCCCTGGGGTGGTGATGGACAGGGGAGTGGTCACTCCCCTTTCCTTTGCCCAGTTTCGCGCCAGAGCAGGGGCTTGGGGAATCCCTGAACCGATGTGGACTGGTTTATGGGAGGGCACCATCAGTGCCCTTCAAAGCATTCCCAGAGGCCAGGAGAGGCTACTCCTCTCAGGCCCTGAACACCTATTTCCAAAGGGAGAGGGTTTAACACCCTCTCTCAGAGGAAATCCTTTGTTCTGCCTTCCTGGGACTGGGCTGTCCAGACCCCAGGAGGGCAGAAGCCTGTCTGTCTTTTGGCAGCAGCGGTATCTGCAGTGAAAACCCCAGAGAGCTGGTTTGGCAGTACCCAGGTCCATGCTGGAGCCCCGGGGATGCATGGGATTGGCACCCCAATACCAGATTTGGCATGGGGGGACAATTCCATGATCTTAGACATGTTACATGGCCATATTCGGAGTTACCATTGTCAAGCTACATATAGGTATTGACCTATATGTAGTGCACGTGTGTAATGGTGTCCCTGCACTCACAAAGTCCTGAACTATGTGGGGGTACCTTGGCTAGTGCCAGGGTGCCCTCACACTTAGTAACTTTGCACCTAACCTTCACTAAGTGAGGGTTAGACATTTGGTGACTTATAAGTTACTTAAGTGTAGTGAAAGATGGCTGTGAAATAACGTGGACGTTATTTCACTCAGGCTGCAGTGGCAGTCCTTTGTAATATTGGTCTGAGCTCCCTATGGGTGGCAAAAGAAATGCTGCAGCCCATAGGGATCTCTTGGAACCCCAATACCCTGGGTACCTAGGTACCATATACTAGGGAATTATAAGGGTGTTCCAGTGTGCCAATTAGAATTGGTGAAAATGGTCACTAGCCTGCAGTGACAATTTTAAAGGCAGAGAGAGCACAAGCACTGAGGTTCTGTTTAGCAGAGCCTCAGAGACACAGTTAGGCACTACACAGGGAACACACATTCAGGCCACAACTATGAGCACTGTGGTCCTGGCTAGCAGGATCCCAGTGAGACAGGCAAAAACAAACTGATATACAAGTAAAATTGGGGGTAATATGCCAAGCAAGATGGTACTTTCCTACACGCCTCCACACCCCCAAACGAGGGACAATAATGCTAACCTTGCCCAGATGAGTCTTCATTGTCTAAGTGGAAATATCTGGAGAGGCCATCTGCATTGGAGTGGGTACTCCCAGGTCTATGTTCCACTGTATAGTCCATTCCCTGTAGGGAGATGGACCACAGCAACAATTTAGGGTTTTCACCTTTCATTTGTTTAAGCCATAATAGAGGTTTGTAGTCTGTCTGAACAATAAAATGAGTAGCAAACAGGTATGGCCTCAACGTTTTCAGTGCCCAGACCACAGCAAAGGCCTCCCTTCCTATGGCAGACCAACGCTTTTCTCTAGGGGTAAACCTCCTGCTGATAAAAGCAATAGGTTGATCCTGGCCCTCAGTGTTAACTGTGATAGAACTGCCCCCAGCTCTAATTGCAAAGCATCAGTCTGGACTATGAATTTCTTGGAGTAGGAAGGGCTTTTTAGGACAGGTGCAGAGCACATGGCCTGTTTTAGCTCATCAAAAGCCTTTTGACAGCTAGCTGTCCACAATACCTTTTTAGGCATCTTCTTATAGTGAGGTCATTAAGAGGTACTGCAATGGAGCTGTAGTTCTTAATGAACCTCCTATAGTACCCTGTGAGGCCTAAGAAGGCTATCACTTGGGTTTGAGTTGTAGGGGGAGCCCATTCCACAATAGTCTGGATCTTCCCCTGCAGTGGTGCAATCTCTTCTCCACCTACCAGGTGGCCCAGATAAACCACTTTCCCCTGCCCTATTTGGCACTTTGAAGCTTTGATAGTGAGGCCTGCCTTTTGCAGGGCCTCCAAAACTCAGGTGCTCATCCCAGGTGGAGCTAAAGACAGCCATATCATCAAGGTATGCTGCACTAAAAGCTTTCAACCCTTGCAGGATTGTGTTCACCAAGCTCTGAAAAGTGGCAGGTGCATTTTTCAAACCAAAGGGCATAACAGTGAACTGATAGTGCCCTCCAATGGTGGAAAATGCAGTTTTAGGTTTAGCATCTTCTGACAATTTAATCTGCCAATACCCTGCAGTTAAATCAAAAGTGCTGAGATACTTGGCAGAAGCCAGTGTATCTATTAGCTCATCTGCCCTGGGTATAGGGTGAGCATCAGTTTTGGTTACTTGATTGAGACCTCTGTAGTCAACACAAAACATCATTTCTCTCTTACCATCTTTACTGTGAGGTTGTGGGACAAGCACCACTGGGCTAGCTCATGGGCTCTCTGAAGGTTCCATCACTCCTTGGTCCAGCATTTTCTGTACATCTTGTTTTATGCAGTCTCTGACGTGGTCAGGCTGCCTATAAATCTTACTTTTGACAGGTAAACTGTCTCTAGTATTGATTGTGTGCTCACACCAGGTAGTTGTACCTGGGATTAGTGAGATGAGGTCAGAGAATTGGCCTAGGAGATTTATACAGTTGTCCTTCTGCTCAGCAGTAAGGTAATCTGCAAGCACCACTCCCTCCACTAAGCCATCATCTTCAGTGGTGAAGAAGAGGTCAGGGAGAGGGTCACTCTCTTCTTCCTGACCCTCATCAGTTGCCACGAGCAGGGTTAAGTCAGCCCCGTCATAGTAAGGTTTTAGGCGATTGACATGGAGCACCCTAAGGGGACTCCTGGCAGTGCCCAGGTCTACCAAGTAGGTAACCTCACCTTTCTTTTCAACAATGAGATGGGGTCCACTCCATTTGTCCTGGAGTGCTCTTGGGGCCACAGGCTCCAATACCCACACCTTCCGTCCTGGGTGGTACTGGGTCAGGACAGCCTTCTGGTCATGCCATTGCTTTTGGAGCTCTTGGCTGTCCTGAAGGTTTTTACTGGCCTTTTTCATGTACTCAGCCATTCTGGATCTTAGGCCAAGTACATAGTCCACAATGTCTTGCTTTGGAGCTTTTAAAGGTTGTTCCCAACCCTCCTTCACAAGAGCAAGGGGACCTCTTACAGGGTGTCCAAAGAGAAGTTCAAAGGGGCTAAAGCCCACTCCTTTTTGGGGTACCCCCCTGTAAGCAAAAAGGAGGCATTGCAACAGGACATCCCATCTCCTTCTGAGTTTTTCAGGGAGTCCCATAATCATACCTTTTAGAGTTTTATTAAACCTCTCAACCAGACCATTTGTCTGTGGATGATAAGGAGTTGTGAACTTATAAGTTACACCACACTCCTTCCACATAGCTTTGAGGTATGCAGACATGAAGGCACTATCTCTGTCTGACACCACTTCCTTAGGGAAACCCACTCTGGAAAAGATTCCCAGGAGGGCTTTTGCCACTGCAGGAGCTGTAGTGGTCCTTAAGGGAATTGCTTCAGGATACCCAGTCGCATGGTCCACTACCACAAGGATGAATCTATTGCCTGAAGCAGTTGGAGGGTCAAGGGGGGCAACTATGTCAACCCCTACCCTTTCAAAGGGCACACCAACCACAGGAATTGCAATTAAGGGGGCCTTAGGTGTGCCATCAGTCTTGCTACTGGCTTGGCAGGTCACACAGGAGCGACAAAACTCCTTAGTTTCTTCTGACATGTGAGGCCAGTGAAACAATGGAACAAGTCTGTCCCAAGTTTTACTCTGGCCCAAATGCCCAGCCAAAGGAATATCATGTGCCAAGGTCAGAAGAAACACCATATACTGCAAAGGGATGACCAATCTCCTGGCAGCTCCAGGTTTAGGGTCCCTTGACTTAGTGTACAGGAGGTTATCTTCCCAATAGACCTTATGGCTATCAGTGATATCCCCATTCTGCTGTTTGACAGCTTGCTGTCTTAAACCCTCTAGTGTAGGACAGGTCTGCTGTGCCACACTCAGCTCTTCCCTGGCAGGCTCCCCTGCACCCAAAAGCTCAGCAGTATCTGCTGCCAGCTCATCTGGTGTAGGTTCTGCACAGGGAGAGGATTCCTCTTCCTCAAAAGGGGAATCGTCTGGAGAGGGAGGGATAGTGGGCAAGGATTTACCCTTTCTACCCCTAGCTTTTGGGAGCACTTGGTCCATTGTTCCAGGATCCAAGCTTCCCTGTCCTCTTTGCTTCTGGGCCTGAGCCCTGGTGAAAGCAAAGCTATGCCCAGGAATGCCCAGCATTGCTGTATGAGCTTCCAACTCCACTTTAGCCCAAGCTGATGTCTCCAAATCAGTGCCTAGTAAGCAGTCTGCAGGTAAATCAGTGGCTACTACAACTTTCTTTGGGCCAGTAACCCACCCCCTCCCAGTTGAGATTCACAATAGTCATGGGGTGGCTAAGAGTGTTGTTATGAGCATCTGTCACTTGGTACTGCTGACCAAGTAGGTATTAATCAGGGTGAACCAGTTTCTCAATCACCATAGTGATACTGGCTCCTGTATCCCTGTAGGCCTCAACCTCAACACCATTTATTAGGGGGAGTTGCTTGTACTTACCCTTATTAAGGGGACACACAACCAAGGTGGCAAAGTCAATACCACCATCAGAGACTAAAGTAGCCACTGTGGTCTCCCTAACAAGACCAACCCCAACTACATTACCAATGGTGAGCCTAGCTATACCCTTTGATTGGCTATTTGTAGTAGACTTCCCGCCACCACTGCTATTACTAGGGGCACTAGAGAATGCAGTTGGGGTTGTGGTAGTGGGAGCCTTGGTGTTTTTCTTTGGACAAGTGGAATCACTTGCCCAATGGCCTTTACTTTTACATAAATAACACCATGGCTTCTTTTGATTGTGAAAAGAGGATTTGGACCCACCTCCCCCAGAGGATTTTTGTGGGCCTGATGAAGACTCAGAACGTTTTTTATCTTTGTCCCCACCATTGTCAGAAGACTCACCATCCTTCTTCTTGCCATCCTTGTAACCACCTGTATGAACTTTCTGTTCACTCTTGTTCTGATCCATTTGTCTGCCTTCTTGTCCAATTCTTGGGGAGAGGTCAGATCTGAGTCTACCAAGTACTGATGTAACAAGTCAGACACACAATTATTCAAAATATGCTCTCTCAGGATTAGATTATATAGGCTTTCATAGTCAATCACCTTACTGCCATGTAACCATCCCTCCAAGGCCTTCATTGAACAGTCTACAAAGTCTGTCCAGTCTTGAGAGGACTCTTTTCTGGTATCTCTGAACTTTATCCTGTATTGTTCAGTGGTTAAGCCAAATCCATCTAGGAGTGCATCTTTCAAAACTTTGTAGCTATTGGTGTCACTTTCTCTGACAGTAAGGAGCCTATCCCTACCCTTTCCAGTGAATAATAACCACAAGATAGCAGCCCGCTGCCTTTGAAGGACCAACTATACCATACAGGCCCTCTCAAGTGCAGCAAACCACTTGTTGATGTCATCCCCCTCCTTGTAAGGGGGGACACTTTTGTGCAGGTTCCTAGAATCTTGTTCTCTTACAGGATTACTATCAAGAACACTGCTGCTGCCAACATGGGGAACTAACCTCAACATCTGCCTTTCCCTCTCTACATATAGAGATTCTCTGTCTAAGCCCAACTGCTGCTGTCTCAGCTTCAGCCTGGCCTTTTCCAACCTCAACTTTCAGAGTTCCCTGTCTAGGGTGTTATCCTCAGGGTGGGAGGCTTGGGAATTCTGAGACACAGAGGAAATATGGGACTGTGCAGAAGTGAACCTGTCTAACTGGCTGGACTCTAGTTACCTGGCCTTTTGGAGTGAAAGGTGCCCTACTGATGAGTGACCCACCTCCCACTAGCAGCTTCACTAGATGGTCTGTTAGCTGACGGGTCTTGGGAGGAACCCTCACCAGAGTCCTCAGGGCCCTCCCCGATTCTTGCTGGGTCCCCCCTCCTCTACCTCCTGATCCTGGGATGGGCCAGACTGGTTCTGGTCACTTTCTAGGAGAAGGCTGAGGAGAAGATCTTTGGTAGGGTTCTTACCAATGCTTAAACCTCTTTCTATGCAGAGACCCCTCAAACATTTAAATTTAAACTACCATAGGTTGCCTGGACAACTGTGGGAGTGAGCTCTACTGCAGACATAGTTGTAAGAAAGAGTTTAAGATAGAGAGAAAAAAGTTTAGAAACTTTTTAAAGAAAAGAGGAAAACTTTTCAAACGTTTTCAAAACTTTTGAAAACATTTTAGAAACTTTTTAGAAAGAGTTAAACTGTTTAGGTTAACTGTGTATATTTTTAAGTAATTGGAATATGTTTTTCTTATGAAAAGCACCAATGACAAAGTGGTAAAGCAGTTACAAGTACTTATCCCACCGCTGCACCACCAATGTAGGAGGCTGGCAAGATCCAGTTATCCCTTGTTAGTAGATTAGTAGTGTTCTAGCAGCTTAGGCTGATAGAGGTAGTTATAGCAGAGCAACGTAGGCTGAACTAGGAGACATGCAAAGCTCCTACTATACCACATATCATAGAGCACCATATCATAAGAATCACAATACTCAGAGTTACTAAAAATAAAGGTACTTTATTTTAGTGACAATATGTCAGAAAATATCTCAGAGGATATACTCCCTTAGGAGGTAAGTAAAAAACACAAAATATACAAACAAACCAAAATCAGGTAAGTAAACAGTTAGAAACTGTAGAATACAATAGGATGCAATAGGCCTAGGGGCAACACAAACCATATACTAAGAAAGTGGAATGCGAACCACTTAGGAACGCCTGGCCTAGTGTAGTGTGTAGAGGGTCGCTGGGAGTGTAAGAAAACACTAAGGGTGTCCATAATACCCCACCCCAAGACCCTTAAAAGTAGGAATAAAGTTACCCTACTTCCCCAGAAACACACTAAAGTCGTGATAGGAGATTCTGCAAAGACCACAACTGACTGCAAAGCACTGAAGATGGATTCCTGGACCTGAGGACATGTAAAGAAAGGGGACCAAGTCCAAGAGTCACGCAAGTGTCCAGGGGGGGCAGGAGCCCACTAAACCCCACATGAAGGTGCAAAATGGCTGCATCCGGGTGGAAGAAGCTGAAGATTCTGCAACAACGGAAGAGGTCAGGAACTTCTCCTTTGCACAGATGATGTTCCACGGCATGCTGGAGGATGCAGAGTTGTTTCTTTGGAGAAAGACCTCAAACAAGCCTTGCTAGCTGCAAAGATTGCGGTTGAAGAAAATGGGTGCCCGGGCCCAGGAAGGACTAGGAGGTCGCCACTTGGAAGGGGACACAAAGGGGGCGCTCAGCAACACAGAGAGCCCACACACAAGAAGGCAGCACCCGCAGAAGTACTTGAACACGGGTTCAAGAAAACTGAGCACGGCGGTTGTCTCAACACTACAAAAGAGGGTCCCACGAAGCTGGTTGTCAACTCAGCGAGTTGAGCAATGCAGGGTGGAGTCCTGGGGACCTGGGCTGTGCTGTGCACAAAGGAGTCCTTGCAAAAGTGCACAGAAGCCCTAGCAGCTGCAATTCACGCAGTACACAGGATTACTGTCTGGCGAGGGGAGGCAAGGACTTACCTCTGCCAAATTTGGACAGATGAACCACTGGACTGTCGGGGTCACTTGGATCCAGCACCTGTGTTCCAGGGACCACGCTCATCACAACGAGAGGGGACCCAGAGGACTGGTGAAGCAGAAGTTTGATGCCTGTGTTAGCAGGGGGAAGATTCCATCGACCCACAGGAAATTTCTTCTCGGCTTCCAGTGCAGGGTAAAGGCAGACAGCCCCCAGAGCATGCACCACCAGGAAACAATCGAGAAAGCTGTCAGGATTAGGAGCTACAATGTCGCTGGTAGTCTTCTTGCTACTTTGTTGCAGTTTGGAGGCGTCCTGGAGCAGTCAGCGGTCGATCCTTGGCAGAAGTCGAAGAGGGAGATTCAGAGGAACTCTGGTGAGCTCTTGCATTCGTTATCTGAGGAATAGCCCACAGGAGAGATCCTAAATAGGCCTCAGAGAAGGATTGGCCACGTAGTCAGGTAAGCACCTATCAGGAGGGGTCTCTGACATCACCTGCTGGCACTTGCCACTCAGAGTCCTCCATTGTGCCCTCACACCTCTGGATTCAAGATGGCAGAGGTCTGGAACACACTGGAGGAGCTCTGGGCACCACCCCTGGGGTCACTCCCCTTTCCTTTGTGCAGTTTCGCACCAGAGCAGCGACTGGGGGATCCCTGAACCGGTGTGGACTGGTTTATGCGAGGAGGGCACCATCTGTGCCCTTCAAAGCATTCCCAGAGGCCAGTAGAGGCTACTCCTCTCAGGCTCTTAACACCTATTTCCAAAGGGAGAGGGTGTAACACCCTCTCTCAGAGGAAATCCTTTGTTCTGCCTTCCTGGGACTGGGCTGTCCAGACCCCAGGAGGGCAGAAGCCTGTCAGTGGGTTGGCAGCAGCGGTAGCTGCAGTGAAAACCCAGAGAGCTGGTTTGGCAGTACCCGGGGTCCATGCTGGAGCCCCGGGGATGCATGGGATTGGCACACCAATACCAGATTTGGCATGGGGGGACAATTCCATGATCTTAGACATGTTACATGGCCATATTCGGAGTTACCATTGTGAAGCTACATATAGGTATTGATCTATATGTAGTGCTTGCGTGTAATGGTGTCCCGCACTCACAAAGTCTGGGGAAATTGCACTGAAGTATGTGGGGGTACCTTGGCTAGTGCCAGGGTGCCCTCACACTTAGTAATTTGCACCTAACCTTCACTAAGTGAGGGTTAGACATATAGGTGACTTATAAGTTGCTTGTGCAGTGAAAAATGGCTGTGAAATAACATGGACGTTATTTCATTCAGGTTGCAGTGGCAGTCCTGTGTAATATTGGTCTGAGCTCCCTATGGGTGGCAAAAGAAATGCTGCAGCCCACAGGGCTCTCCTGGGACCCCATAAAGGTGTTCCAGAGTCTCAATTAGAATTGGTGAAAATGGTCACTAGCCTGCAGTGACAATTGTAAAGGCAGAGAGAGCATAAGCACTGAGGTTCTGTTTAACAGAGCCTCAGTGACACAGTTAGGCACTACTCAGGGAACACACATTCAGGCCACAACTATGAGCACTGGGGTCCTGGCTAGCAGGATCAGAGTGGGACAGGCAAAAACAAACTAATATACAAGTAAAATTGGGGGTAACATGCCAAGCAAGATGGTACTTTCCTACAAGCGGCCATTGTCGGGACTCTGGTGCAGGAAGCAGGGGCCTTGGGGCCTCTTCTAGTGCAGCAGGTCTTCTGTTATCGCCCTGTCGGGTTCTTTGGTGCTGTCTTCTTTTCTTCCTGATGAATCAAGTTTCTTGGTCTAGAGGAGCCCACTAAATACTGAATTTGGTGGGTGCTTTAGGGGGAACCTGGTAGTGTCCGATGGGACACTACCAGGTTCCAACATGGAGGAAAATGAAATGGGGTTCCACTTTGCCTGGAACCCCCTAGCGGTGTTGCATGCTCAGTGAGACCCCTCCTCCTACTCTTTGTGTGGTTTCCCACCTTAGCTCCCACCAAAAGTGGGGGTTGAAAAAGGAGAAAGTCATCTGCTGCTAGCAGCAGGCCTGGGGGCTCAAGTTTCAAGGCGGTAGCCCTTTGAAGCTCACCGCCAGGAGAGTGCACATTCCTGAGGGAGAAGGTGTACTTTAAATGGCTGCTCTGTTCACTCACTATGTCCCAGGTTTGGCAAGGACACAGTGGAGCATATTGCTCATGCAACTATGCCCTCACATATGGTATGGTGCACCCTGACTTAGGACTGAAAGGCCTGCAAGAGGGGTGACTTACCCTTAACATATATAGTGTAGGGTAGACATGGCACCCAGTGAGTGTGCCATGTCGAATTTGTCTTTTTAGGTTTGCCCCAGTACACTCAGCCTGCAATGGCAGTGCTGGGTGCAGGGCCCTAGAGGGTGGCACAATCAGTGCTGCTGCCCTCAGGGGCCTACCCTTAATACCCCATGCCCTAGGTTTATGGGTATCCATTTACTAGGGACTTACAGTGAGAGTTAAGAGTGTATCCAATTGTGCCAAGAATCAGAACAGATTGAGGGAAAGAGCTCTGGCCCGGGGAACCTGGTTAGCCTGGGCCCTGGGCACTACAACTTCCAGAACACATCAACATTAGGCAAAAGGTATGGGCTAACCATGCAAAAAGAGGCCTCCCATCACACTAGTGCCAGTAGTTGGTAGGGACAGCCTACTCAAACTTGAGGATGAAAGCAGCACTGAACTCCTGGGACTAACCCATGAAGAGCATAGGTAGAAGATGAGCACAATAGAGAAGGGGGCAACACAGACATGGGTTGATCAAACTGATACTTCAGTTAAGTCACTAGATTGCTGAAAAAAGGGCAACAAAGACACATTTGAAGGGATCTACAATTTGATTATCAAAAAAGCACATTTTAACAGATTGCCATTCACAAAAGTTGCCCACTTCTCTGGGGACTCTAAACTGTTTAACCCCAGAGAACTGGGGAAGACAGCTGATGAGTGGGTTCATATCAGGGTCCTCAAGAAGTCCCGGGGCGGTGACCAAAAGAAAGGAATTCAGGCATCCCTTCAGGGGAAGAGGGGGGTAAGCATAAAAAGGATAGCCCCAAAAAGTCCCCAAAAGATGCCATTAGGGATCGCGGGGGGAGAAGCACATCTCAATCCAAGGGGAGGGTGTATCAGGGAAAGAAGTTTGACCCTTCAAAGGTCGGGGTGTGTTTTGACTGTAAGCAGCCAGGCATACGATTCAGATTCAGTGTGCATCAAGAAGGCACATACTGGTGATCAAATCAAATGGTTGGCTAGTGTAGGAATGAATTGGGACGTTGCCCCAGAGATCCCAAAAGTTACACAGAAGCCACCTTGGTGTCCATGAATGGGGAGAACATTGAACCTTCGGCTTATTGCTCTCCTAGCATGGAGAAGTATAGGCAGCAGTCGAAAATCAATGGTGGGAGGCGAAGGCTCCGAGTAGACAGGTCCCAGTGTAACCATGGTAATAGCTAAACCGGTTTCCCAAGACTAGATCCTTCCAGAAGAGGTGCACCAAATTGATGACAATGAGACAAAGTTGCTTCCAGTGGCTTTGGTGGACTTTGAGTGGGGAGGTGTTACTGGACTAAAGAAAGTAGCTCTATCCCCTGCCACCCCAGTAGAGCATTTGCTAAGCAATGACCTGGAAACCTCTGCATGGGCAGAGGTGGAAAGAAGGGCCCCTGCAGCATTGCTGGGTCTTCCTGATTGGGTGTGTGTTGCCACAAGAGCACATAAGGCCCTGAGGGACAGTCAAATGATTGTGGAGCCTGAAAAAATGAACCAGGTCCCTAAAGTCAACAGGATGGGCATGCAGGCTGGCCACCCAGCTTCCAAGAGTCCACAGGGTCAGAAGGAGCCCAACCCTCAGGGGGGGAAGGTCTGGTACCCGAAGAAGGGACTACTCCTGGTGACTTGCCAGACCTGGAAGAATCCCAAGGAGCAGGGGGAACTCTCTAGAGAGGACCTGAGTAATAGACAGAGGACATGCCCTACTCTTGAGGACCTTTGACAGCGGTCAGACAGGAACAAGGGGATACCAATAGCACCCACAAGGTATACTGTGAGGATGGAGCGAGTCAAAGGACCTCCGGACAAGGTGATCCAAAAGAATAGTGATCCCTCAGCAGTACAGGGAGTTTCTACTTAACCTGACCTATGAAATCCCCTTAGCTGAACACCTGGTGAAGACCAATACCTGGGAAAGGCAGAGCAATCACTTTTACTGTCCCCTGATGTCTGAGAAGGTCAAGGCGTTTTGTCAGTTCTGTGTAATCTGCCAGGTAGGGGGCAACCCAAAGGCTCTCCTGGTAGCATTTTTAGTTGTGACATTGTTGGTCCCTTAGACCCCAATAGTCTCAGGAAGGAGATGTTTACTGGTGACAGCGGACCATGCCACCATGTATCCTGAAGCTATTTCCCCTAAGACAGCCACTGCGCCTGCAGTAGCTAGGGCCCTCCTTGGAAACTTCACCAGATTTGGGTTCCCTAGGGAGGTGATATCAGATAGAGAGACGCATGTTATGAAATTCTATCTGAAGGCTACATGGGATGAGTGTGGTATATCTTAAAAGTTAACCACCCTCTACCATCCCCAAGGAAATGGTTTAGTTGAAAGATTTAACAAAACCATAAAAGGTGTGATCATGGGTTTGCCTAAAACACTCAGGAGGAGATGTGATGCTCTCCCCCCGTGCCTGTTCGAATATAGGGATGTTCCCCAAAAAGGAGTTGGCTTTAGTCCCCCTGAACTACTCTTTGGACACCCTCTGAGGTGTCCACTGAGCTTGGTGAGAGAGGGTTGGGAAAGAGCCCACAAGGCGCCCAAGCAGGACTTAGTGGACCATGTGCTTGGCCTTCACGCAAGGATGGCTGAGTACCTGAAGAAATGGCGAACATCAATTTGGTGACCAGCCAGGACCACTGAATACCCCCAGCGGCCATGTGGGCAGAGATAAGTTATCTAGTCGTCCCATAGGCTACCATGGGGACTTATAAATGGAATATTACAAAAGCAGGACCGGGGGGGGGACCCAACGGTGGATTATGGATGAAGAGGACCTGCAAAAGAAGGGGACAGAGCCCAGTCCACACAGGAGTGTCCAGGTGGGGCAGGAGGCAATGCCAACCCTTCTGTGGGTGAAGATCCAGGTCAACAGTGGTGGATGAAGTCCAGCTGCAGAACTGTAGAGGAGTCCTTGAAGTCACCTATGAGCTGTCTCTCGATGGTCGCTGGATTGTAGATTGGTCAGAGATCAGGAGGACCATCAACAAGCACAAGCAAGTGCAACTGGAGCAGTTGTAGATTTACCAAGCTGAAGAGGACCAGCAAGGTCCTGGGGACTCGAACCTTGGAGGGGAGTTCGGGCTGACCCTCTTAAGAGAGGAGAGCTAACAGAAGCTGTCGGAGCCCCCACAAGCAACACACTGGCAGCAGGCACAGCAAGTCACAGTGAGGCCCAGGAAGCACATCTGAAGAGGAGTCCCACGTCGCTGAAGCAGCAGAGAGAAGACTGTCCTTGCAGAGGTAGAGAGCTGGGGGCCAGGGCTACCTGGAGACTGAAGATCCGTCGGAGCAGGAGTCAAAAATCCTTGGCCGCTGCAACAGGTTTGTTGCACAGGGGTTCTGTCTTGGAGGAAGAGGCGAGGGCTTACCATCTCTGAAGTTGGAAAGAAGGCTGAGAGGACTCAGAGGACCCCCTCAGAACCACCACCTGTGCTGGAGAATCTTCACAGGTCCAGAGGACAGTAGATCCCAGCAGCTGGATGTTGTTGCCTTAGGTGCCTGCAGATGCAGGAAAGTTACTCCTTCACTCCAAGGGAGATTCCTTCTGCTTCTTTGGTGCAGCTGAAGTATTGCCGACCCTAGAGGATGCACAGCCATGGAAATGTTGCAAGTTGCTGACAGGAGCTCCGGAAACAATGTTGCAAGTAGAGTTCATCTCTGGGTTGCAGTCTTGTTCGGTTCCTGTGAAGTCCAGCAGCAGTTCCAGTGGCCAGGAGCAGAAACGGTAATTGCATAGGAGTCCTGATGAGTTTTGCACCCCGAATCTGGGGACCCACCCGCAAGGGAGTCCCTAAATAGCCCAGAAAGGGGCTTGATGACTTTGCAAGGTGACCACCTATCAAAGGGGGTCACTGATGTCATCTGCCTAACCTGACCAGTCATATGCTTCTAGGGGCCTCTGCCCGTCTTGTTTTCTAGATGGCATAATATAGTGGGCACCTGGAGGCGCTCTGGGCACCTCCCTTTGGGTGGTGATGGATAGGGGAATGGTCACTCCCCTTTCCTTTGTGCTGTTTCCTGCCAGAGCAGGGACCATGGGTCCCTGGTCTGCTGTAAACCAAATTATGCAAAGAAGGCACCAAATGTGCCCTTCAAAGCAAACCAGTGGCATGGGGAGGCTATCCTTCCCCAGCCTTGTAACACATATTTCCAAAGGAAAGGAGGTTGCACCCCTGTCCCACAGGGAAACCTTTGTTCTGCCTTCCTCTGCTCAAGCTGGTCAAGCAGCAAGAGGGCAGAATCCTGTCTGAGGGGCTGAAGCAGCTTTGGCTGCTTGCAGACCCTGAAAGGCTGGTAGGTGCAATACTGGAAGATCCTCTAAGGAGCCCCCAGAGTGCATGCAATCATGCCACCCATACTGGCATCAGTATTGGGGTATGAGTCTGATATGTCTGATATCAAACATGCCTAGTTTCAGAGTTACCATTATGTAGCTTGTCCATAGGTAGTGACTTGTGGCCAGTGCATAGCTAAAATGGTTTCCCTGCAATTACAAAGTCCAGGAAATTGGAACTGGAGTTTGCAGGGACACCTCTGCTTCTGCATGGGTTGCCCACACACATGGGGCCCTTCCAGCTACCCTTAGGGCTGGAGGGGCCTACCATAGGCGTGACTTACAGTGACCTGGTGTAGTGACCAGCAGTGAAAGGGTGCATGCACCTTTTCACGCAGGCTGCAATGGCAGGCCTGCAGATACAGTTTGCATGGACTCCCATGGGTGGCATAATATATGCTGCAGCCCATGGGGAACCCTTGGTGTACCAATACCCTGGGTACCTAAGTACCATTTACTAGGGACTTACAGGAATACACCAGTATGCCAATTGTGGGGTGTAAAGAGTACCAAGACAACCAAATTTAGAGGAGAGAGCACATACACTGGGGTCCTAGTGAGCAGGATCACAGTGAAAACAGCCTAAGCACTCTGACAATAGGCAAAAAGTGGGGGTAACCATGCCAGAATAGGGGCCTCCCTACAAGAACCCCTGAAGCTCACTCACTCTGCCTGAAGCTCACTCACTCTGCCGGAAGATGCAATCTCCACAAGGAAGGCTGTTTTCAATGGCATTTTTGGCTTAATTCGTCCGCTCTGGCATTCAGAAAGCCTGCCAGATTTTGAACCACCAGGGATATGCCCTGCTGTTCCAGCCACATCCAGAGGTGCAAAGACTCCTGAAAAAGGGTTAATGCCCCCTCCCCGCTCTGCTTGTTACAGTACCACATGGCAGTGTTTTTGTCTGTGAACACTTGCACCACCTTAACCTTGACAGAGGGAAGAAAGGCTTTCAATGCCAGTCGGATCCCAAGAGCTCAAGTATATTTATGTGGAGTCCCGCTTTCGTCAGAGACCATATTCTGCGGATCTCCACCGCTCCCAGATTGCCGTCCCATCCCAGGAGTGACATCTGTCACTTCTGTCAGATCTGGTTGATAAAAGGTCTTAGATCTGCCTTTGGCCCAATCGCATTAACTACCACTGCAGATTACGCTGCACCCACTGGAACAGGATGCAGGAAGTCATGAGTCCTGCAGCTTCACAGTACCTCTCACTGAAATCCAGGATAGTGGCTGGGAAATCAGTGCATAGCCTGAAAACCCTGGGCTCGCCCTCTGGAGGAAAAGCCCAAAACTGCACTGTGTTGAGAACAGTGCAGTTCAGATGAAAAGGAGCGTCTTAGAAGGAGTGAGCTGTGACTTCTGCTGTAGCCTGAAGGTGTGAAAGGACAGCATGGGGAGAGCTCACTGTCAACAGCCAGTCGTTGAGCTAGGAGAAGACTGATACCCCTGGTCACCGCAGATGAGCTGTAACCAACTCCATCACCTTGGTGAACACCAAAGGGTACTGGCAAGGCCAAAGCAGAGCACTGTGAACTGAAAGTGCTTGTGGCCAACCTTGAAGCACAAGAAATGTGAGGGAGATGTGAACATAAGCATCCTGCAAGTCCAAAGCAACCATCCAGTCTCCTGGGTCCAGGGCAACAAGACCTAAGCCAAAGTGAGCATCTTGAACTTCTCCTTCTTAAGGAAGAGATTAAGGACTCGTAGGTCTAGGATACAGCAAATACCCTTCTTTTTTTGGGGACCAGAAAGTAGTGGGAATAGCAACCACTGCCTACTTCTGGCACTGGAACCCTCTCTATGGCTCCTTTGGCCACGAGAGCCACAACCTCCTCACAGAGAAGGGCCAAATGATCCTCTGTCATCTGATCGTAAGATGGTGGCTTGAATTGAAGGGTAGTCTTGAAGGGAAGGAATTACCCCTTTGGACTGTTGTGTAGCCATTTTAGTTATGGCGCCATGCATGTTATTTTAACACACTAGGCAGCTGTGCACTTTAACCTAGATATATTTTATTCAGCTTTACATTGTTATTTTTACAATAACCATTTTACGGTCTTGTTTTATTTTTCATCTATCTAACTGTTTTTGCTTAGCCCAGCACTGTGTTCTCAAACAAGACATTATTGATCACTCTGTGCTTTATTCAAGGCTACAGTTTGGTTCATTGCCGGTGAACGTGGTAGAAGTTTAGTCTCCAACATTCATAGAAAATACACATCCTTACGTAGGGACATTTTCTTCGAACATCAGCTGTGTTATTATAAAAACACTTCCTAGCCCCATTACACGTTAAGAGGGAGATTCCCGCCAGGGAACCACAACTGTATGCTGATTGCTCAGTGCTTTGCTACAGATGCTAACGCAGACCACAGGCCTTTGCTCAGGTATGGGGTTGATGTCTTCCCAGGGGAACCTGAAAGGCAGAATTAGAGCTTAACATGCTGTGCTCAAATTATAGCCTAGGTAGGAAATACACCCTCGACTATAGTGACAATATGATAGCTAAGTTTTTATGCTTCACTGTTCTCTTCACCATTTTAATACTATCATGTTGTGTCGTCCTGGTTATTGCAGCTCACACTTTGCTATCTAAGATGCAGTCATTTTATTAAACTAATCATTGAAACATATACTGCTTCTGTTTGTCATTTATATACGAGACTGAATTGTAAGTGAGAGAACCAGATGCAACCTGAGTGACCACGACTTCCCTGAGAAGCCTAATATGTCATCCGCTCGGATGCCCAATCATCACTATCCCCTGGTAGAGATGAGGCACTGCTAGTTGGCCGGAGCAAAACCCGGATTTAGAGCAACAGGTGTCACCCACAGTGGGTTAGACACAGTCTCCCACACCGTGGAAGATCTTGCTGCTCAAAATCCAGTAGTCTCATTAGAATAATGAGAGCCTACTCGACAGGACTATCTGCAAACCCCACTTGTCTGAAGTAATTTATTGCCATGGGGCAAGTGATGACAAAGCCTGCTGCCAACTAGTACGTGGTGGGAGAGAGGCAGACTACGGAGATTTTGCTGCAGACGGGGGCGGTGGACTGACCAGACTACTGAACACCAGACCCATGAGGTCGGTGGGTCCCTTCCTCATGCAGAGGCTGGGCAGCATGCGTGGCATGGTGGCTGGACGGGAATTGGCATAGTTGGTAGCCCCTTCATAGCACAAAATTAGTGAAAGGGCGACTGGGAGGGATGAGGGGCCTCCATAGGTCCCAAGGACCAGGCCCTAGCACGAGAATCCTTTAAGCACTCGAGTGTCAAGCCTGGCTTGTCTCCAAAGAGATGGGTGCCATTGAAGGGCATGTCCAACAGGGAAGCTTGGATATCCTCCGAAAAAGCCAGACGTCCTCAGCCACGCGTGGCGCCTCTACTGTCATAGAAACCACTCTACCTAGCAAGTCGGTCATGTCCAGTCCAGAACAGATCGTGAACTTCGCTGCATTTCTGCTGTCAGCAACAGCCTGTGATGGGTTTGGGCCAGGTACCCAGAAGGACACCAGTGAGGGCATTATTGAATAGGAGCAGGTGTTCTGAGGTGGAAGCTCCTGGTTGCAGAACCGGTCAAGAGATTAGTCTTGATGGCCACTAAGAGTGGCTGAAGATCCGGGACCTCAGCCGTCCTCCTCACCACTATTGCATAAGAAGCTTGCCAGTGCAGAGGAAGCATGCCAGTATCTGGAGATGTATTCAGTCCGCTGGCTTCACCCAAGTCCTCACGCCAGTCTATTGCTCCTTCATATGGCTGGAATTCTAAAGGGTTCTGCGACCCCTCCCATTCTTCCCCGAGGCATAACCCAGTGTAATGGGGCTCAGGATTGAAATGAGGAGGCAAAGCTCCTGCCAGCAGCTGAGTCGGGTGACGACCATCCGTCTATGTGTTGGAGTCAGGGATGACAGTGGGGATGTTGCCCCACTGGGTGCCTGGAGCATCAGCTTCGGGAGTGTCGGCATCAGGACCAGTGCTAGAGAAGGTCAAGGTGGTATGACCAGTGCCGGTCTGGATCCAGGACTGGATTCATGGGAGCCTGTTGGCGCAGAGGCCAAATGCCGCTGACACAGAACCCAAGGGCAACTCCGACCCCGTAGGGCCTGAAGGGGCTCCAGCAGCGTTGGACTGCCCAAAAATGAGGCACATGGCCCCATAAAACTTTTTCAGTTGGACAAGGGTCGCTCGGCTCCCAGAAATACAGGGACACACAGTTGGCCCAGGCACAGGTTCAAAAGAACAAGGCCTAGAATGACAATGCTTCGTCGTCGCGTCAGCCGATGGATGAGGAAAAGTAGAATAGCGCTTTGACTTCTTACTTTTTTTTCCTGTGCCTTGACTTACCCGATTGCCCGAGGACTTAGAGTAGGATGCCGACTTTGGACTGTGTGACCGGTCACAGGACCCTCCTCTTGAGCAAGACCTCGACCTGCACGGAGTTGCGTGCCGGGCAGCCATCAGCTTTAGGGACTGCTCCCTCCAGCCTATGAGATCATGGCCTAGCACTCGGAGCATGGCTTCCAGACGTGGTTGTGCTCCAGACACTACAAGCACATGAGGTGCGGATCTCATGCCCCAGAGCCCTCAAACACACCAAGCAATATTAATGGGAGAGAGAGGAACTTCCCACCCAAGGACACCTGAAAGGTCATGTATAACCTTGGTCCAATAGTTCGTCACCACTGAGCAGGACCATACCATGTTGGAGAAATCTGCTGAATCACTTCCACACCGGGGGCAGGAGGGGTTGTGGCGAAAGCCCACCGTGTACATACGGGTTGGGGAGAGGTAGACAGAATAAAGGTAATATGTTTGGACCAACCGTAGTCAAGAGGAAATGGTCCATAGCCAGCTCCGGACAGACCAAGTTGAAGAAAGCCCCAGTACACCATGTCAAAGGCCTTTTCAAACCAAGGAAAAGTAGTGCTAAGTCGTGAGGCAGACAATGGAAGTGGGCCAGGGCCACATGGAACCGTTTGAGGCAGTGGCTCTAATTACAGGTCAGCGTAAAGCCACTTTGATCCGGGTGCATCAACATAGTGAGGACAGGCTTGCGATGGTTGGCCAGTATAGTTATGAAAATGTTGACCTCTCCGTTAAGGAGTGATATTGGATGATAGCCCTTACAAGATGTAGAGGGGGGATGTGTCTTGGGAATTACCACAACTGTGGCCAGGCCCAGTTCTGGAGGAAAGGCTTTGACACTTCTCTATACAGAGATAGAAGGTAGTACGTGTAGGAAAGTATCCTCTTTTTGGCATGTTTACCCCCACTTTTTGCTTGCAATCAGTATGCTTAGACTGTTTTCACTGGGATTCTGCTAACAAGACCTCATTGATTGTGCTCTCTCCCTCTAAATGTGGTTGCCTAGGACTTCGTACGCTCCATAATTAGCATACTGGTGTCCTCCTATAAGTACCTACCATATCCTATAAGTCCCTACTATATGGTACTTAGGTACACAGGGCATTGGGCACCAGGGGTCCACATGGGCTGCAGCATGTATTATGCCACCCATGGGAGCCCATGCAAAATGTGTCTGCAGGCCTGCCATTGCTGCCTGTGTGAAAAGGTGCATGCACCTTTTCACCACAGGTCACTGAAACAGGTCATTGGAAGTCAGCCCTATGGTAGGCCCTCCTAGCCCAGTGTGTGTGAGGGCACCCCTGCACGAGCAGAGGTGACCCTGCAAACTCCAGTTCCATTGCATTGGACTTCTTAAGTGGGGGAAAGCCATTTTACCCATGTACTGGACACACCTGTGTCCAGCTATATAATGGCAACTCTGAACCTGGGCATGTTTGGTATCAAACATGTCGGAATCACACTCCAATACTGTTGCCAGTATTGGTTGTATGATGATTCCATGCACTCTGGGAGCTCCTTAGAGGATCCTCCAGTATTGTTTCTACAGTCTTCTAGGGTTTTCCAAGCAGCCTGCGCTGCTGCGACTCTTCAGACAGGTTTCGGGCCTCCTGCTGCTTGACCAGCTCAGGCAGGGGAAGGCAGAACAAAGTACTTCCTGTGGGCAAGGGAGGCAACACCCTCTCCCTTGGAAATATGTGTTACAAGGCTTGGGAGGGGTAGCCTCCCCAAGCCATTGGTTTGCTTTGAAGGGCACATTTGGCGCCCTTCTTGCATGAACCAGTTTGCACCAGTTCAGGGACCCCCGTTCCTGCTCTGGTGTGAAACTGGACAAAGGAAAGGGGAGTGACACTCCCCTGTCCTTCACCACCCTGGGGGTGGTGCAGAGAACTCCTCCAGGTGGCCACTTGATTCTGCCATCTTGAAACCAAGATGTGCAGGAGCCCCTGGGAGCATCCGAGTGGCCAGGTTAGGCAGGTGATGTCACAGCCCCTTTCTGATAGGTGGTCACCTTGCTAGGTTAAAAATCTCCCTTTTAGGGCTATTTAGCGACTCCCTTGTGGATGGGTCCCCAGATATGACATGAAAGACTCCACCAGGATTCCTATGCATCGTTTACTTCAACTTCTGGCCACTGGAACCACAACTGGACTCTTCAGGAACAGACAATGCTGCAAATCCAGCTATGACCTCACCTTGCAACACTGTTTCCCCGGCTCCTTCCATTAACTGAAACACTACCCAGGCTCTGCATTCTCTGGGGTGGCAAGACTTCAGCCTGCACCAAGAAGCAAGAAGGAATCTTCCTTGAAGTGAAGGAGTCACTCCCCTGCATCTGCAGGCACCTACAGCAATGACATACGCCTGCGCGAATCTGCTCTCCTCTGGAACTGCGTGGATCCTGCATCACAGATGATGGTCTGGATTGGTCCACTTGCTCCTCTTTGCCAGCTGTCCAACTTGGGAGATGATGAGCCCTTGCCTCTCCTTGTAGGACAGTACCCCTGTGCATAGCGACTCCTGCAGCTACCAAGGCTTGTTGTCTCCTGCTCCAAAGTATCGTCAGGCTCCGATTAGCTCTGGCCCCCATCACTTATCTCTGCCAAGCACAGCCTCCTCTCTGCTGCTTCTGTGATGTGGGACTCTTCAGGTGTGCTGACTGGTCCTCACTGCGGCCTGCTGCCAGTGGGTTGCCTGAGGAGGCTGCAACTGCTTCTGTTGGCTCTCTCGACTGCTGGGGGTCACCCCAGACTCCCCTTCAAAGGTCGAGTCCCCTGGGCCTTGCTGGTCCTCTTCAGCCTTGCAACTCTTCTTTTGCTCCTCTTGCATTTGCCAAGGCTTGTTGGTGGTTCTCCAACACCACTGACCATCTGCAACCCGACAACCGACATATGACACCAACTGCACCACTCCAAGGACCCCTCTTCAGCTCCTGAGCTCCACAGCTGGGCTTCTTTTTCCCCTGTCGATCTCAAGAAGAGTGGCCTCAGGCAGGCAGTTTCATCAATAATTTTGGGTATCATCCGATTCAGCTGTTGATGGGAGGCTAGCCAGTATTACAGCTTCCCACTTTTGATCCCCCTCCCCCCCACCCACAAGTCCTGGACGTTGTGGCCTGCCAAAGGTGTTTGGTGGCTTCCAGGGAGTACTAACTGATTATTTCGCGGATCAGTCCTAACTGACGAGAGATTAGTCATGAGGCTTTGTTACAAAAAAGAGCGCACAATTCTAGTTGGGTACTATCACGTTTCTGGGACCGAATAAGACTGAAATTATCCTATCAATGGGGCGGTTTAGCCGCCCCAGACTTCGAGCTCTACTACTGTTGTGTTCAAGCACACTTCGCACACTTTTGGTACTGACCCCCTCCATATATGACATCTGCCTATTGAACATGACAGTGGTGATCAAGTGCAAATCCCACCCTGATGGAGCTGCTATTGGGGTGATCAGTACAGTGACATGAAATCAAACAGCGTGGGAAAATATCTGCAGGAGAGTCAAACTTTATTCCTTAAACCAATACCTTTAGAATTTCTAGGCATCAGCTTTGAATCCAAAACTTTTCCCTTTTTGGATTGGTTTACACCGCCAGGGAAAGGCTGGCGGAATGAGTGACTCAGGCCCCTTAGGGCCCCTTCACTGCCCATGGACTTGGCCTGGGCTGTGCAGGGGCCCCCATGCACAGCTCCGTCATGCCTTTCACTGCACCCGCTGCTGCCCCCGCTGCACTGCCACATTGCCAATGTTCAGGCCCTGTTTCCAGAAGGGCCGGCGGGCTGAAACACTTTCTGCCCGCTGGCCCAGCTGGATGTTCTTTATGTGGCCGGCGGGGGGTTCTTCGTGCTGGTGGTTTTCTGTTGAGTTTCAACGCAAATTCCTGCTGAGATCGTAATGCCCCCATCCCCCAAATATGGGAAAAATGGCCAAATAAGCATGAGGTGTTTACCAACCTCAATGCCAGGCTGTTGGAAGAAAACATTTTCTTCCCATGCTGGTCCAGCTACTTGGGTTCCCTAACCGGAGGTGTGGAAGGGGAGGCACCCTGGGACTTGGAGGTTTGGACTACCAAGCTCTCCCAGGTGGGGTGTTGGGTGAGGAAACTAGGGTCGCCAGGAGCTGAACGATTGTGGCGGCCAATTGTCCTATTTACAGGAGCCCCTGTACTGGGTTTGGACCACGTCCCCAGCAGGACATCAGTGTGGGTTTCATTAAAAGACAGCACTATTTCCTATGTGGAAGCCCTCAGCTGGAGCACCTGTCAGGAGGTTAGTCCTTACCTGTACTGAGGAAAGTTCAAGGTCAAGGACCTCCGCTGCCCTACACACCACAATTGCATATGATGCACCCTTCTCCATAGCCACGGTAAGAGGGGAGAGCAGGCCAGTATCTGGGAAGGTATCCAGTCCACTGGCCTCCCCTAGCTCCTCATACCAGTCCAAAGGCTCCATACGGGTTTCTAGAGGGTTCAAAGACCCCCCTCCCATTCTTCACTAGTGCCTGGCTTATCGAGCAAATGCTCAGACAATGATCTGGCGCCGTTGGCTCCAAAATCAGTGTTGTGCAATGCCGTTCCAGCTCATTGGTGATGATAATGGGGCTGGCGCCACACCAAAGGCATACCTGATAGGGATTCGTCACCGACCTGGTGCGATGGCAGGTGCCACACAGCTTGAATCTCTTCTTCCCCAAAGTCATCCTTCGGACAGATGAAAACACTCAACAAAAGGCTGAAAAAGGCCTGTCAAAAAAGACAGAGGGGTAGCTAGATTATGAATCTGCGCTTAACCGGCACGGAAGGAAAAGAACTGACGTACATGCGCCTGAGTGGTTATAGGCAACCGTGACATCACAGATGGCAGCAACGATGCCAAGCGGATCTGAACTACGCCACCCAACGGTGCGTGCAGGGCTATTGTTCAGCAAAAGCTCTGGATTCCAAGCTGAAGCCTGGAAATTCTGAAGGTAAGGAATCTGCCGCTATAAGACTATCAGATAGTGATTTTCATAACTTGAGAGTTTGGGGCTCATTATGAACACAGCAGGGATCCCTGCTGTGTTCATGCTGGTGGTCTGAACACAGACCGCCAGCCTTTTGAGGACCCCGCCGGCCCAATAAAGAACATTCTGCAGGGCTGGTGGGCGGAAACAGTGTTTTCGCCCAGCGGAATGCTGGGCCTGGACATTGCCGACAGCTCCACATGGAGCCGTTGTCAATGCCGCAGTGCGGCGGGTGCAGCAGCACCCGTCGCGCATATCACTGCCAGTAAATCGGGCATTGACCTGCGTGATGGGGCTGCATGCAGGGGCCCCCAGGAGAGCCCCATAGCACCCCTTTGCCCGCCTTTCCCTGCCGGGTGTGACCACCAGGGAATGGCTGGCGGAACACGGGTTCTTTATCCGGAGGGCAGCGCTGCTTGCAGCGCTCCCCTGTCGGATAGAGAACTCTGCCATCGTCAGGTTGCCTGGCGGCGGTAGCCTGGCGGTGGCAGAGGGCCGCCTGTGGCGGTCCCCCTTGTGTTTATAATATGGCGGTCGAGTAATTTCCACCACTGCTGGTGGGGCGGTCTGGACCGCCGTGTTCATAATGATGCCCTTTGTATCGTGATCGCTTTTTGTGGTTGTTGATAGTAATTTGGGAAGGTGAGCTCTCTCTTCTTACTTTCTTTATTGGTACACATACATACTGGTTGGATTTGGCATGATGGTTCAGTATATAAAATGTTATTAACAAGAGATTTCACAAAATGAAAAGCACTGTTAATAATTGATAGGCCAAAAAACTGAACCAATAACTCACAGCTTGTAAGCTGTAAAGCTGCCTTAAAGCACCAACCGCTTTACGGTCCATTCACACACCTGACATACATGACACATACAAGACTATTCATGCCGCTGGCCCATCACATTACAACACTTACATCAACAGAGGGTGCCATTCAAGGGCCCATCAGTTTCATATGCCCACATGCCTGACACTGAAATCACACTGGATGACGGAGTGTGTGGACTGGCGTTTGGCTATCAGTGTGTGTAGTGACCAGCAGTAAGTCACTATTCACACCGCCAGCCAGGCGCCAGTCCACGCACACTTCCAGCCAAGCCCCAGTCCATGCATGACCCCAGCCACGCACTAGTCCACGTACACTGCCAGCCAAGCACCAGTCCATGCACACCCAGTCATATATATTTTTTTTTAACAAAAAATAAAACACAAACCACAAAACTACAAACACAGAAGCTCTAAATACATTACACTAATGCGAACCGTGAAATTGAACAAAAAATATAAAACAATACTGATCAGGCAGTTCACTTTTACACTCACAGTTGCTCCCAAAAACTCTGTTGCATGTGGTACAATATAAAACATGCAGGCACATACAGCCCAAGTTAAGGAGGACAATCAGGGCAATGCATACAGCTCTCCTTCCGCATCCCTCTTTGCATACAGACTCTACATCTCTTACAGGGATTGGTTTTTTTTTGGGTGTGGGAAGAATGCCACCAGTCAAGTGGTGATCTTTCATTCTCTCCACATCCTCCTCTGGGAACACTTGCCTGTTCCACTACAACAAGGCTGCCTATCACAGACTCCTGTAACTGAACAAAAGTAATCTTTAACTCTGGAGAACAATCATTGAACACAACAAAAGCATTAGAGGTTGCTAAATGGAACAAATGTATAGCCAACTTCTTATACCAAATGTAAGCCTTACAAACGGCTTTCATCATGGATGGTAGTCAGCATGTAGACATCCCTCCTGTCTGCAAATGTCATAGCTAGCAGTGCATCACTATGCTAGGCACTACACTATGCCCTCTGAACACCGAAGTTTATTTTTTTTGTACTTTATACAAACAAGCTCCTTTGGCTGACTTTTACAGTTAGTGTGGTCTGTGCCATAAGCAGCAGTGTCCACTTTGAACAATTTCCTGAACAATTGCACAACAGTGTAGAAGTTATCTTTGTATTAATGGTGAAATTTGTTAAAAAGTCTTTGTAAGGAAATGCCTCCTTGGCATGGTTACCCCCTGACGTTTTGCCTTTTGCTGATGCCAAGTTATGATTGAAAGTGGGCTGGGACCCTGCTAACCAGGCCCCAGCACCAGTGTTCTTTCCCTAAACTGTACATTTGCTTCCACAATTGGCACAGCCCTGGCACTCAGATAAGTCCCTTGTAAATGGTACCCCTGGTACGAAGGGCCCTGATGCCAGGGAAGGTCTCTTAGGGCTGCAGCATGTCTTATGCCACCCTGGGGACCCCTCACTCAGCACATGCACAGTGCCTCACAGTTTGTGTGTGCTGGTGGGGAGAAAATTACTAAGTCGACATGGCAAAACCCTCAGAGTGCCATGTCAACCTCACACTGCCTGTGGCATAGGTAAGTCACCCCTCCAGCAGGCCTTACAGCCCTAAGCCAGGGTGCACTATACCACAGGTATATGTGCATGAGCACTATGCCCCTACAGTGTCTAAGCAAAACCTTAGACATTGTAAGTGAAGGGTAGCCATAAGAGTATATGGTCTGGGAGTTTGTCAAACACGAACTCCACAGTTCCATAATGGCTTCTGGGAAGTTTGGTATCAAACTTCTCAGCACAATAAATGCACACTGATACCAGTGTGGAATTTATTGTAAAATGCACCCCCAGGGCATCTTAGAGATGCCCCCCTGAATACCAATCCGACTTCTAGTGTGGGGCTGACCAGTTTCTGCCAGCCTGCCACAACCAGACGAGTTGCTGGCCACATGGTGAGAGTGCCTTTGTCACTCTGTGGCCAGGAACAAAGCGTGTTCTGAGTGGAGGTGCTTCTCACCTCCCCCTGCAGGAACTGTAACACCTGGCGGTGAGTCTCAAAGGCTCAACCCTTTTGTAACAGCGCCACAGGGCATCCACGCTAGTGGATATGCCAGCCCCTCCAGCCACTGCCCCACTTTTGGC
Source organism: Pleurodeles waltl (assembly GCF_031143425.1). Classification (NCBI taxonomy): domain Eukaryota; kingdom Metazoa; phylum Chordata; class Amphibia; order Caudata; family Salamandridae; genus Pleurodeles; species Pleurodeles waltl. Next base: position 251,871,600 of record NC_090445.1, read on the forward strand.
AGCAAGGCTGGAGGAGATCATTAGAAAAACAAGGAGGAGTCACCCACCAGTCAGGACAGCCCCTAAGGTGTCCTGAGCTGAGGTGACCCCTGCCTTTAGAAATCCTCCATCTTAAGTTTGGAGGATTCCCCCAATAGGATTAGGGATGTACCCCCCTCCCCGCAGGGAGGAGGCACAAAGACACAAAGACAGCCATTGGCTACTGCCTCCCAGAAATAAACACACCCCTAAATTTAGTATTTAGGGGCACCCAAGAACCCAGGAATTCAGATTCCTGCAACCTGAACTAAGAAGACGGACTGCTGATCTGAAAGCCCTGCAGAGACAACGGAAGCCGACAACTGCTTTGGCCCCAGCCCTACCGGCCTGTCTCCTGACTCGAAAAACTGCAACAGCGACGCCTCCAACAGGGACCAGCGACCTCTGAAGCCTCCGAGGACTGACCTGAACCTAAGGACCAAGAAACTCCAGTGAGCAGCGGCTCTGCTCAACAAACAGCAACAATATTGCCACTTTTCTGCAACTTTCAAAGACTTCACTCTTCCTGCCAGAAGTGTGAGACTTCACCCTTTGCTCCCAACACCCCCGGCTCGAGATCCAGAGAACCAACACCACAGGGAGGACTCCCAGGTGACTGCGACCCAGTAAGTAGCCCGAGACGACCCCCCTGGACCCCCACAGCGACGCATGCAGAGAGAATCCAGAGGCTCCCCCTGACCGCGACTGCCTGTAACAAGGGACCGATGCTTGGACCAAGCACTGCACCCGCAGCCCCCAGGACCAGAAGGAACCGAACTTCAGTGCAGGAGTGACCCCCAGACGACCCTCTGCCTAGCCCAGTTGGTGGCTGGCCCGAGAATCCCCCCTGTGCCCTGCCTGCACCGCTAGAGTGACCCCCGGGCCCTTCCATTGAACCCAATACAAAACACGATGCCTGCTTTGCACACTGCACCCAGCCGCCCCTGTGCCACTGAGGGTGTGTTTTGTGTGCCTACTTGTGTCCCCCCCCAATGCTCTACAAAACCCCACTGGTCTGCCCCCAAGGACACGGGTACTTACCTGCTGGCAGACTGGAACCGGAGCACCCCTCGTCTCCATAGGCGCCTATGTGTTTTGGACCCCTCTTTGACCTCTGCACCTGACCAGCCCTGAGCTACTGGTGTGGTAACTTTGGGGTTGCCTTGAACCCCCAACAGTGGTCTGCCTATGCCCAGGAACTGAGATTTTTAAGTGTCTTACTTACCTCACAATCTAACCAATACTTACCTCCCCAGGAACTGTTGATTTTTGCACTGTCTACGTTTAAAATAGCTTATTGCCATTTTAGCAAAAACTGTATATGTTATTGCTCTAGTTCAAAGTTCCTAACTTACCTATGTGGAGTACTTTGCATTTTATGTATTTACTTCAAATCTTGAACTTGTGGTTCTAAAAATACATTAAGAAAATATATTTTTCTATATAAAAACTATTGGCCTGGAGTTAAGTCTTTGAGTATGTGTTGCTCATTTATTGCCTGTGTGTGTACAACAAATACGTAACACTACCCTCTGATAAGCTTACTGCTCGACCACACTACCACAAAATAAAGCATTGGAATTATCTAATGTTGTCACTATCTTACCTCTAAGGGGAACCCTTGGGCTCTGTGCACGCTATCTCTTACTATTGAGATAGTATATACAGAGCCAACTTCCTACAGGTCTCTACCAATTTTCTCACTAACTCCGAAAGTGGGCAGGCAACTAGGGGGGGGGGGGTCAGTAGTGGAATCCATACCAGTGTACACCCAGAAAATATAGACATATACTGCTTTATTCTCAGACAGCATATATATCCTAATTTAATAATGTGGACTTTTGCTAGGAATGTACTGCCTACAAACCAAACAGCCTTCAACAGGACCAAAGACTCATCAACAGCTATTTCTTTCCCTGGAACAAAGATCTCTTAAAATCGATCTACAAAGTGCTCAAGGACAGGCCTAATCTTAAAAAGACGGCCACAGTCCGGGTGATCTTATGGAAACGCTGAAGTATTATCAACAAAATGCAGCATCCGAAGCAGAAGCAAATATGAACCACAACACATGATTGCAGGAAGTATGGCCATTGCCATCAAGGGACTGATAGACCAATATGAAGACAGCAACAGCTTCCTTACCAAGCCCATCAAAGAAGTTAAACACAAGAAATTCTACATCTCATCCATATTTGTGGGTGTCCACCAGGTAGCTCTAGAGTGGGGCTGGCACTGTTTGCCCTCAAATACTGCTCAGGTTACAAATGAGTCTGTTCAACAATCTCATCCAAACATACATTGCCCTTGAACAACTGAAAGAAATGTATAGGCAGCAAGTGTTCAGTATTCATTCTTCACCCGCAACACCAGTAAAGGCAGGCAACATCTGCTGCACCATGTTTCGGGCAACTCTGGCAGCTCTTCCAATGGGAAGCCTTTCAGTCCCAGGCTGCAATTGAGATGCCTCTTGCTGCACTATAGGCACATCAGTGTTCTCATCTGAAACATGCACTTCATCCGCACTGAGAGTAGCTTCACATCATCAGACAATTCCTCACAGACAGAAAATTCACTGCCAGAATCATGCAGTTCCTCCTCTGCCTCAGATACAGTGTCAGTCTCATAATCATGGTCAGAGGAAGATTGAAAAAAGAATACCAGCAACCTGCTGAGCAGTAATTTTGCGGCCAGCCATAATCCTTACTAATAAAAGTAACTTGACAAATAAGTCAACAACCAACACTGTGTAAAATAAGTTATAAACAAAGTGTGGCTTTATCACAAAGACCTGTGTACTCAAAAACAATACCACTCACTTGCCAGACACAGATAGACTCAGCAGCAAGCACCATAGATATCCCACTAAAAAGGAAATACAAAATACAATTACACATAAGACAATACAATACACATCATGCACAAATCCAAGCAGAACTTCACACAGAATAAAACATAAGCTAAGTATGCTGCTATTATTGCACCATTTACAAAAAACTCATTATTCATGCATGGCAATGATACTCATTTGGAGAAAACAGTAACAAATTTTTCCTTACCAAACACATTCAACTATGCAAACTGCAGATCTACCAGAGCCGGAACCACACGCAAAGGAATCAAAAGCTTTGCACTACAATAAAATGAAAAAATAAAAAACTTTATGATCACAAAAGCAAATTATGCGCCAGTACACTCATACCCGCCATCAAACATATAGAAAATGTCCCTGGTGTCTAGTGGTTTTCTGCACTTCTTGGGGGCAGATGGGCATAAAAAAACCTCCAGAATATGTGCTCCCCAAAGCAGACCCTTCATCAAGGGGCCGCTCCTCAAACACAAAAATAATGCTCCTATTGAAATTCCTGGTGTCTAGTGGTTTCTGCCGCCCCTTGGGGTATATGGGCCTAAAAAAGAAAAAGAAAAAAGGCTGATCTGCCCAGAAGGAGGGCAGAAACGGTCAAAATATGTGCTTCCCAAAATGGAGGGATCCTTGCTCTGGGGGCAGCTCCCCAATAATGCCACAACAAAATCCCTGGTGTTTATTGGGCATTCCTGCTGCACGATTGGGCACCCATGTGCAATCATGCAGAAGAAATGCTCACAGGGACATAGGAGGAAAGGAAATCCCTTTTCTTTCCCCTGATGCCTCTCCATAAAAAAATAAATACTCTGGGCCACATCCAGGATAAACTTCTAATTACTTTGGTGTGTGGTGCATGCTGATGATACCCATCCCTGGATTTTGGGGGGGTGCAAAAGGTCAGCCCACGGGAAGAGCACCAGCGCTTCTCCCATGGGTGGGTGCCAGGACATTCAGGAGCCATTTGACGCAGAAGCCCACTGTGTTGGATGTCTCCCGGCTGTCTGACGCATGAAAGGATTTAAATATATTTATTGAGTAGCACTATTTCTTCACAAACAGAAAACACCCGCTTTGCTAAGTGCAACATGCCAGAGGCAGGCTTCCTGCCCCTGGAGTGGGAATGCCTGGCGGTGGCCCGGTACTGGTGTTGGGTGGGCTGCGTATTGTTGGATAGGATAGGTAAAGATATAGTGCTATCCCTGAAAGTGCCACTGCTAGGATATGCCAGAGATGTGTCACGCCCTGGAAGACGATCAGCTAGAACTCTGCTATTTTATGACCCCCCAGATCCATAGAGGAACATATGGCACCCCTTACAAGCTAAATCCTGACATTGGCTATGTTGATGCTGCATGAGCGGGGGTGGAGGTGGTTACTGAAAAAAAGTGCAAAACTATACCTGTTCATGCATGTCATTCACGGGCAACAAATGTCCCAGTTGGAAATGGGTAGATGACTTGTGTCACCACAAAAAATGCTCTACTGAGTTGAGAATATGATATAGGCTGATTAGGGGTGGCTCTAATAACAGACACAATGTAGGACTATTATTTTATTTATAGGTATGTTGGTATGCTGAGTACTATATTCCATATACTGCTGGTGTGTGCTTGTTTGTATTGAACTTTATCATCAATAAAAGTTACACAAAAAAAGTGTGACGGCAAATGACAACACTGGTGCCAAACGTCCGCCTCATGGAATCAGTGGTGGCCAAGCCACTACGAATTGTAAACTTGGCAGCATCCTGATCATTCTGGATGGCCGGGGCAAGGCAGGTTGGTGGTCTTCTGGGACACCAGGGTAGACTCTAGCCACTTTGTCTCAAAGGGCATAGGAATAGCATCCAAGGAGAAAGCTGACATTTACTAAGCAGAGAGCCAAGCTGGCAGAAAAAAAACTACTTACTCCCTGTAGGAAATAGCCTCTTTCTAGCTTGGTTACCCCCACTTTTGGCCTGTTTGTCAGTGTGTTTGACTGTTCACTGGGATCCTGCTAAACTTGGTTGCTGGAACTGTATTTCATCCCACAATTGGCACACTGGTGTGCCACTGTAAGTCCCTAGTATATGGTACCTCGGTGCCCAGGGCATTGGAGTTCCAGGGGGTCCCTATGGGCTGCAGCATATATTTTGCCACCCATAGGAAGCCCAAGCAAAGGGTTCTGCAGGACTGCCATTGCAGCCTGCATGAAAAGGTGCAAGCACTCTTTCACTGCCACTTTTCACTGCACTAGGTCACTTTTAAGTCACCCCTATGGCAGTCCTTCTAGCCTAGAGGGCATGATGCAAAATACCTGTGTGTGAGAGCACCGCTGCACTAGCAGAGGTGCCCCTCCGAACTCCAGGCCCATTTTCCCAGACTTCGTGAGTGCGGGGACGCCATTTTACATGTGTGCTGGACATAGGTCAATACCACTCTCCTGTCCATCACCACCCCAGAAGTGGTGCTCAGAACTCCTCCAGAGGGTCCCTGGGTTTTGCCATCTCGGATTCAAGGTTGGCCGGGAACTGTGGGAGCATCTGGGTGGCCAGTGCCAGCAGGTGACATCAGAGCCCCCTACTGATAGGTGGTCACCCAGCTAGGTGGCCAATCCCCCTTTCAGGGCTATTTAGGGTCTCTCTCTTGGGTAGTTCTTCAGATTCGGATTGCAAGACTCCAGCAGGATTCTTCTGCAACCTCCAATTTGACTTCTGACTGAAGAAACTACACCTGGACGGTCCAGGGCCTGACAAGCTGCAACAAAGAAGCAAGAGGCCTCCTGCAATATTGTATCCACAGCTCCTTCCAGCAATTGCAACATTTCCCCGGTCGTTCATCCTCTGAATACAGCCCGTCTTCAGCCTGCATCAGAAGGGAGAAGGAATCTCCCCTGGGTTGAAGGAGTCACTCCCCTGCTTCTGCAGGCACCAACTGCAATGACGACCGGCTGTGTGGATCCCCTCTCCTGCTGAGCTACGTGGATCCTGCATCACGGGTGGTGGACTGAAGTGGTCCCAACGTTCCTCTCTTCCAGCTATCCAACTTGGGTGGAGGTAAGCCCTTGCCTGCCCACGCAGGACAGTACCCCTGTGCACTGCGTCCTTTGCAGCTGCCAAGGCTTGTTGGCATCTTTTCCACGAGATCTTCTGGCATCCTGAGGTTCCGTCCCCCAGCACTCCGTCCTGCGACACACAGATCCCTGAGTGGTTCTCCGGCAGCGTGGGAGCCTTTTTCGTAGTGCTGCATGGCCCTCTTCCTCGACTTGTGGGTGCTGCCTGGGCTTCTGTGGGCTCTTTGTCTTGCTGGGGGCCCCCTCTGACTCTCCCTCCTGGGTAGAGTCCCCCTGTTCCTTCTTGGTCCCCGTCAGCTCCACTTTCCATTAACCGTGAGTTTTGTGTGTGCCAAGTCTTGTTGGGGGAACCCAAAGACGCAAACCCAACTGCAATCCTCTTTCCGGCGTAGGACATTACCTGCATCTTCCAGGAACTCAACCTTGGCTCCTCTGGTGCAGTGCTGACTCTCCTTCTTCACCAACGACTTACCTCTTGCACCTTCAGTCTGGTGGGTAGGGGCTCTTGCCCTTCCTGGACTCTGCTGTGCTTCTTGGAATTGGTTCCCTTCTTCCACAGGTCCTCTTGTCCAGGAATCCACTGTTGGTGTCTTGCAGTCTCTTCTGGGCTTTGCATTCTTTTTCGTTTCTTCTCAGGTGTTCTGGGGAATTTACAGTGGTTTACTCCTGCTTTCCTGGTCGCTGGGTTGGGTTGTGGTACATACCTTTGGACTTTCCTAGTACTCCCAGCTCCCCTCTACACACTCCACTTACCTAGTGGGGGACCAACTTTCACATTCCATTTTTTTAGTATATGGTTTGTGCTCCCCCTAGGGCTATTTCTCTCTATGTGATTTTCACTAATTGCACTGTTTTCTGTTTGTATGCCTATTTCTGCATACTAGTGTACATAATTTGTGTATTACTTTCCTCCAAAGCGAGAATAGCCTCAATGGTATTTTTGGTATTTGTGTCACCAAAATAAAGTACCTTTATTTTTATACAACTGAGTGTTTTCTTTCCTGTGTGTGAGTACTGTGTGACTACAGTGGTATTGCCTACACTACACGAATAGAGGATACCTTGACCTGGTATAAGGTTTAAGTACCATAGGTTCCCACTACACACCAGGCCAGTCTCCTACAATCCCTAAACATTTCTACTCACTTGGATTCCCTTTTGAATGGGAGTAATCAGGAAAATATTTGGAATTAGAATGGCTTGTGGATGCCTGCACTACCAAACTTTTCAGGGAAGGGTGTTGAGAGAGGAACACAGAATCGTTCGAGCAGAAGGATGGCATCTTGCTTTTTGTCTATTGATAGGGGACCAGAGCAGGGATTTGCAGAGGGGTCAAACAAGGTATCTATCACTACCTCTTTAAATGACAGAAGGGGTTCAAAAGATGTTTGCCTCAGCTGGAGGCCTTCCATTAACACATTAGTTTTGAGCTGGAGTTCAACAATTTCAAACACCCTACGCATTATCATGACAAAGGAGGTGGATTACTCTGGCTGGGCCATGGGTTGAGAGAAGAGCTCCTTCAGGGAAGGTATCGAGACCGCTGGCCTCCAGTAAATCATACCAGTTGTGCAGGTCTGAGCAAACCCATCACCCATGTCATTGTCAATTCTGCTTGCCTTTCTTTGGAGCATCTGCACGAGGTATGGATTTCTGGGATCTCTTCTGGTTGTAGTGATGTATGTTAGTTCGTCATGTCACACAATTATTTTCATATACCAGAGATTCAGTTATCTATAAAATATGTGCAATGATTATCACATGCTCTAATGTACAATAAAACAGTTTCACATTGCTTAACTCTGGGTTACTTCCAAATGTCCAAATTAAAACAGAACGGCATAACGGTAAATTCCACTTACCGTCATGCCGATTGCTGCTAACATACCGCTGCAGTGGCAGATATCTGCCAACCATATAATGACACACACATACCAATCCGTCACTATAGAGCTACGCCAGCCCAAAGGTCAGTTATAAGCTGACGGCATCCAAACCCACACTGTTACGGCAACAGAACTACACCCACAACATAATGACCCACGAATCACCGTGGCGGACATTCAATGGCGGTAAACCATTGACAGTACATACTGCTGCGCTCAAAATACACACACACAAACAAAACAACACTACATTGGTCAATTCAAACTACACACACCAGACACCTATACACACACTACAGCCACACACCACTATAAAACACACACTCACATTACCCCATCCCTTTATGACTACTAACCATTGCCAACAGAGAGAGAGACAGCAAGAGCACCCACATAACCAGAGCCACATACCACCATCACCTGTACACCACCCACGCACCTCACAACACACACCCTAACACATCACCCTACACACCCTCACTCATACCACACTCATGGAACCACAATGACACCCCAGGTTCTCTGAAGAGGAGCTAAGGGTCAGGTGGAGGAAATCATCCGGGTAGAGCCACAGCTATTTGGATCACAGGTGCAGCAGATATCCATTGCTAGGAAGATGGAGCTATGGCGGAGGATCGTGGACAAGGTCAACGCCGTGGGACAGCACCCCAGAACAAGGGACGACATCAGGAAGAGGGTGAACGACCTACAGGGGAAGGTACATTCCATTGCAGCAAGACACCAACTAGCTGTACAGAGGACTGGCATGGACCCCTACCTCCTCCCCCACAACAGTTACATCCCCAGAGGTAACCCAGCCAATGTCACCGGCGAAGAGGTGCCAGCAACATCCAGTCCCCCCACAGAAGAGGCCCACAGTGATGACAGCAGCTCTGGTCGCCTGGATCTGGATGATCAACCTGGCCCATCTGGGACCTCCGGACAGTCGGTTACCTAGGCACACTCTCACACCACCACAGAGCCTACCCCTCAGGAAAGACCACAAAAGCACCCACCTGGAGGGCCTATACCCCTGTCCCCAAGACACCTCAATCAGCAGTGTGTCCAATACTACAGGGATCCCAGGGCACCCCACAAACACAGGACAATCAGGGACCTGGAGTCAGTGGAGGTGGGCACACGGTTCAGGGGACAGAGGCACAGGACAACAGGGAAGCTTGAAGGACTGCTGTGCGACAGGGGGAGAACAGGCCCCACTCTCCAGGAGGTACTCACCGCGATCCTGGGAGCATACCAACATTCCCAGAATACGCTGGGCCAGATTCTGGACAAGTTGCAAGAGAACATGCGGCTGCAGGAGGGACAGTACCCGGGGTCAGGGAGGACTTGAAGGAGACCACCCTGGTCTCCATTGCATGGGTGCTGGCAGACATGGCAAACAGTATGAGGGAGGCAGTGGCACACCACCAGGCCCCTGACACTAGTCAAACCACTGAACAGCACTCACCTCAGCTGCCGCTAGTGGACAGAAGACCCTGCCACAGAACCAACAGGCCACCAGCACCCCTCCCCCTGCAGAAGGAGAACCACCCCGCAAACGTTCCCTGCTATCCAGGCAGAAGCCAGAGACTATTGCCAAGACCCCCGCCAGGAAATGAGACTCTCCTGATTGTCACCCTTGTGTCCCACTCTGTCACCCTGTCCACCTGGAACTGCCATTGCTCCCCTTCCTATTCCCCCTTGGACAATGCACCTGTGATACAAATAGACTGGACTCTAAACTGGACTGTCCTCCATCATCACCCCAGACCATTGCACTACCCCCTCTTCTTCAGAGCACTGAAATAAACACATTTTGATAAAATACAATTATGGTGAATGTCAAATGTTTTCAAAATGTATTGGTTTAACCAGGTTCAAACATTGCAATTCAACTGTACAGTAATGTTTACATTGGAGAGACCTGTAGTTGGCTGCACTGACCACACCAGGAGCAATAGTGGGGCACCAACATCTGCAAAAAGAGATGCCAAAGGGTACAGTGAGTGGGCATAGAAGTAGGAATACACAGCCTGCCAGTGACAATGTCACAAATCAAACTGTCAATGAAATGTGTACTAACACTGTCTTACCGATGTCTCAATGGAAGTTTTGACGAATAATTGCACTTCTGTTGTCCTCATCCTCTGCCTCCTCATCTTCACTGTCCACAGGATCCACTGCTGCCATACAGCCATCTCCAGCCGCCTCTTCCTGCAGAAAAGGCACCTGGCGACACAAGGCAAGGTTGTGCAACATACAGCATGCCACGATGATCTGGCAGACCTTCTTGGGTGTGTAGCACAGGGATCCACCTGTTAGATGGAGACAACAAAACCTGGCCTTCAGGAGGCCGAAGGTCCTCTCTGTAATCCTTCTTGTTCACCCATGTGCCTCATTTTAATGTTCCTCTGCCCTTGTCCTGGCATTCCTCACAGGGGTCAGTAGCCATGAGAGGTTGGGTTAACCAGAGTCACCTGCAAATATCGAGGGACAACTGTTAGCCACTCACTCACCCTTAGGACCCACACCATACCCGTACACCAACATTCACTGGGTGGGAACCAGGGCTCACCTATTAGCCACACTCTGTGCCTCTGGAGTTGGGCCATCACATTTGGGATGCTGCTATTTCTCAGGATAAAGGCATCATGCACAGACCCAGACTACTTTGCATTGACGTGGGAGATGTACTGGTCCGCCAGGCACACCATCTGGACATTCATGGAATGAAAACTCTTTCGATTTCTGAACACCTGTTCATTTCGCCAGGGGTGGGGGGACAAATGCAATATGTGTTCCATCTATTGCCCCAATGATGTTGGGGATATGTCCCATTGCATAGAAGTCAGCTTTCACTGTGGCCAAATCCTCCACCTGGGGGAAAACTATGTAGTTGCACATGTGTTTCATCAGGGGAGACAACACTCTGGTCAGCACTATTGAGAACATTGGCTGTGACATTCCTGCTGCCAAGCCCAATGTCACTTGGAAAGAGCCACTTGCCAGGAAATGGACCACTGATACGACTTGCATAAGAGGGGGGATCCCGTTGGGGTAACGGATAGCAGATATTAGGTCAGGCTCCAATTGGGCACACAGCTCTTTGATTGTGGCCCTGTCAAGTCTATAGTTGAGGATAATGTGGCTGTCCTCCATTGTTGTCAAGTCCACCAGGGGTCTGTACACAGGGGGATGTCTCCATCTCCTATTCATCCGCAGCAGTTGCAATCTATGGGGCAAAAGAGTGAGCAGCTGGTCATTATCTCTACATTCCAATCACTGCAGTTCAATGCATATTGTAACATTATTTTGTTGCAGATGTCCAAATAGTGCAGTTGTGTACTGTGACGCAGTTAGGAACCATGGCCTGCACCCCCCCTGAAATGGCATCCGCCTGTCCTGTATGGAGGGACAGGTGGAAATAAGGGAATTCCGCTGACGTACACCGTTGCGGTAGGCGGTCGAGAACCGTCGTGCAATTCCTCATTGGTTATCATTGGGCCCTATGAGGTGCAGTGGCCAATGGTGATGTACACCGGCGGTGACGGTACGCACCGCTGCAGACGTGACCGCCATTTTCTAGCTGTGCACTCACTTGCAACCTGACCTTCAACAGGAGAGGACCTACACTGCAAGTGCTCCTGTGACCTGTGTCTGCAACCGACCATGGCTCGTGTTACTGGGGAAAGGGCCCCCCGCCTTCACCTCAGCAGAGTTAGAGCGACTGGTGGATGGGGTCCTACCCCAGTACCGACTGCTGTATGGGCCTCCAGACCAACAGGTGAGTATGATGCATGGGGCGTGAGTGCATGGAGTGCTGTGTGTGAAGGCCTCATGTGGTGGGGTTGGTGGATGGGCCCTTAGCAGCGTACAGCATGTGCGGTGGGCCATGTCTGTGCTAATGGGGATGGGAAGGGGCATGGTGGGCCATGAGTGGTACAGGCAGGACGGTGGGACTAATATCTTTCCCTGTGTCTATTTCCCTGCAGGTCAGCTCCCATCAAAAGAAGGGTATATGGCGTGCCATCGCCAAGGACTTGCGGACCCTGGGGGTCTACGGCAGGTGGAGCACCCAATGTTGGAAACAGTGAGACGACCTGAGACGCTGGGCATGGAAGACGACGGAGGCCCAGCTGGGGATGGCCTCCCAACGAGGAAGGGATGCCCGTCGAACCCTGACCCCCTTGATGGCCCGCATACTGGCGGTGGCCTATCCGGAGCTAGATGGGTGCCTGGGGGCACCACAAGGGGGTGAGTACAGTGTCCTAATTTACAACTTACGCCTGGTGGTGTGGTATCCAGGTGAGGGGGTGGGCCCTGTGGGTGCCCCTAGGCCAGGCCTGGCATTGCAGAGTAGGTCCCATGTTGTGCAGGATTCTGATGTGAAAGTCCTTCAACCAAGCTAGTAGGCATCCACTACTGGGCAGGGGTCTGTGGGTCTCAGGTATGCTGCAATTTGCGTTAGATGTCCCTATCCATGGGCTGGTGATTAGCATTGTGACTAGTAGTGCATTGCCTAATGCGTAGGGCTGCTCCCTGTGTGTGTGTTGTGTATGCCAACGGTGGTGTTGGTGTCGCCATTGACCAAGTGTATCCTTTGTCTCTTCCCCCCCTTTTTGTCTTGTCACCCTGTCCTTATGTGCATTAGCATCATCTGGCGGAGGAGCAGAGGCAACAGCGACAAAGGGAGCTGCATCCCACAGGACCCAGGAGGCCAGTCCACCGATGGTGAGGGCACCAGTGGGACAGAGGGCAAAGGGAGCACCACGGCAGAGACTGGAGGGGACAGTTCGGACACGGATTCCTCCTCCAACGGAAGCTCCCTGGTGGTGGCGGACACCTCTGTGCCCACCCCAGCTACAGGTACAGCCGCCATCCCCATACCAGCACCGCCCTCCCAGCAGCCCCTCAGTGAGTATCCCGTGCCCGCTCACCAAGGAGGGTGGGCATCTCCTTTGCCCCAGGCACCTCAGGCCCTGCCCCAGTTAGCCCTGCTGCCCTGAGTGAGGAGACTATTGGCCTCCTGCGATCCATCTCTGTTGGGCAGTCAACCATTGTGAATACCATCCAGGGGCTGGCAGCCCAAATGCAACAGTCCAGTGCATTTCTGGAGGGCATTCACACTGGCTTGGTGGCCCAATAGAGATCAATCCAGGCTCTGGCCTCCTCTCTGATGGCAGCCATTGTCCCTGTTTCCACCCTCCCACCTCCAACTTCCTCCACCCAATCCCATTCCCCTCAACCCCAACCTATCCAAGCACACAGGCAGATGAGCAGGCACCCAGGACAACACACAAAAGTGGACATGGCAAACACAAGCACCACACTTCATCCCACATCCAGAATCAGACATACCAACATCCACTGCCTCCACTGTGACCCCCTCCTCCTCCAGCTCCCTCCCAGTTGCGTCTACACTCACACCTGCATGCACCACATCCTCATCCATTACCACCAGCACACCTATCAGTACACACCCCTCACTGGCATTCACCACCCCCACATCCATGCACACGTCCCCTGTGTCCTCTCTCACTGTGTCTGTGTCCCCTCCTCCCAAAGTACACAAACACAAGCACTCAGACACCCAACAGCCATCCACCTCACAACAGCATCCAGCCAATGCACCTGCACCCAAACACAGCAGACTGACACCTCCTACCACCACTCCCTCTTCCTCCACTCCCAAACCATCTGCCTCTTCCCACCCCAATGTCCCTAAGAATCAACACTGACCTCTTCCCTAGCCCTCCCCCCGTCCCACACATCAGGGTGGTCAAAACCCAAGCAAGCATCTCAGCCACCCAGTCCATGGGCACAGTAGTGTCCCCAGCTACTCCAGGTGGGAAAAGATCAGGCCACCAGCCAGCCAGACGTAAAGGGTGCCTGCCCCAAGTGCATCAAGGAAGGGCAAAGAGTCAGTCCCAGCTGCAGGAAGGAAGGGCAAGGAGGAAGCCCCAGCTGCTGGAAGGAAGGGCAAAGAGGCAGCCCCAGCTGCTGGAAGGAAGGGCAGGAGGGAGCCCCAGCTACTAGAAGGAAGGGCAGGAGGCAGCCCCAGCTACTGGCAGGAAGGGCAAGGGGCCTGCAACAGCAGGCATTAGAGGCAAGGGGCCTGTTGCTGGGACTCAGTCAGAGCCCCCACCACCAACCATGATGGTGCAGCCCTCCGCGGCTGCAGGGGATGTGCTGGAGCCTCCCCCCAGCACCGCCACCAGTAGAAGCAGCCCCAGTGGGCAGCTGTCTGAGGCTGCAGGGGATGGGCTGGAGCCTCCCTCCACGGCCACCAGCACCGCCACCAGCAGCTCCAATGGGCAGCTGTCCGAGGCTGCAGGGGATGGGCTCGAGCCTCCCCCCACCACTGCCAGCACCACCATCAGCAGCAGCAGCCCCAGTGGGCAGCCATCCAAGGCTGCAGGGGATGTGCTGGAGCCTCCCCCCACCACTGCCAGCCCCGCCACCAGCAGCAGCAGCCCCAGTGGGCAGCCATCCAAGGCTGCAGGGGATGAGCTGGAGCCTCCCCCACCATCACCAGCAGCAGCAGCCCCAGTGGGAGCCGTCCGAGGCTGCAGGGGGTGGGCTGGAGCCTCCCCCCACCACTGCCAGCACCGCCAATACCAGCAGCAGCCCCAGTGGTCAGCCATTCGAGGCTGCAGGGGATGGGCTGGTGCATCCCCCCACCACTGACAGCACCGCCACCAGCAGCAGCAGCCCCAGTTGGCAGCCGTCCGAGGCTGCAGGGGATGTGCTGGAGCCTCCCCCCACCGCCACCAGCAGCCGCAGCCTAAGTGGGCAGCCATCCAAGGCTGCAGGGGAGGGGATGGGCTGGAGCCTCCCCCCACCACTGCCAGTACTGCCACCATCAGCAGCAGCAGCCCCAGTAGGCAGCCGTCCGAGGCTGCAGGGGATGGCTGCAGGGGATGGGCTGGAGCCTCCCCCCACCACTGCCAGCATCGCCACCAGCAGCCCCAGTGGGCAGCCATTCGAGGCTGCAGGGGATGGGCTGGAGCCTCCCCACCACTGCCAGCACTGCCACCAGCAGCAGCAGCCCCAGTGGGTAGCCGTCCGAGGCTACAGGGGATGAGCTGGAGCCTCCCCCCACAGTCACCAGCACCGCCACCAGCAGCAGCAACCCCAGTCAGCAGCTGTCCGAGGCTGCAGGGGAGGGGATGGACTGGAGCCTCCTCCCACCACTGCCAGTACTGCACCATCAGCAGCAGCAGCCCCAGTAGGCAGCCGTCCGAGGCTGCAGGGGATGGGCTGGAGCCTCCCCCCACCGCCACCAGCAGCAGCTCCAATGGGCAGCTGTCCAAGGCTGCAGGGGATGGGCTGGAGCCTCCCCCCACCACTGCCAGCATCGCCACCAGCAGCCCCAGTGGGCAGCCATTCGAGGCGGCAAGGGATGGGCTGGAGCCTCCCCCACCACTGCCAGCACTGCCACCAGCAGCAGCAGCCCCAGTGGGCAGCCGTCCGAGGCTGCAGGGGATGGGCTGGAGCCTCCCCCCCACCACTGCCAGCACCGCCACCAGCAGCAGCAGTCCTAGTGGGCAGCCGTCCGAGCCTGCAGGGGTTGAGCTGGAGCCTTCCCCCCCAGTCACCAGCACCGCCACCAGCAGCAGCAACCCCAGTCAGCAACTGTCCAAGGCTGCAGGGGAGGGGATGGGCTGGAGCCTCCCCCCACCACTGCCACTATCACCACCAGCAGCAGCAGCCCCAGTGGGCAGCCGTCCGAGGCTGCAGGGGATGGGCTGGAGCTTCCCCCACCTCTGCTAGCACCACCACCAGCAGCCCCCCCAGTGGGCAGCTGTCCGAGGCTACAGGGGATGGGCTGGAGCCTCCCCCCACCACCACCAGCACAGTCACCAGCAGCAGCAGCCCCAGTGACCAGCCGTCTGAGGATGCAGGGGTTGGACTGGAGCCTCCCCCCACCACTGCTAGCACCGCCACCAGCAGCTCCTCCAGTAGGCAGCCGTCCGAGGCTGCAGGGAATGGGGTGGAGCCTCGCCCCACCACTGCCAGCTCCACCAGTGTTATGCCATGAATTGTGTTTGACCACTGACTTTGTGTTTCACCACTGCGCATATTAGTTGTTCAAAGTTCATCAGTAGCACATTACATGTTGTATTCAGTTTAGCTGCCTATTGGCTTTAACGTGGCATTAGACATTACATTTTGTATTTAGGTTAGCTGCCTATTGGCTTTAACGTGGCATTAGACAATACATTCTGTATTCAGTTTAGCTGCCTATTGGCTTTATCGTGGAGTTCGACATTGCAGATGAGATGTGTTTTTCCACATGGTGGACCAAGCTGTGTTTTTCATATTTTATTCACACGGAACCCTAGTGTGATAAGAGAGCGTATATTTTGTGTTTTCCTCTCTACTCAGCCTTGGGAAGGAGCGAGGTTTAGGAGATCTGGCCAATCTCAAATGGCTTGTTTTCTTCCCAACTCTCCAACTCTACATGTTTTGACTATTAGAGGAAAGGGCCTGTTTCATTATAAGGGGTGTCCCTGGGCAGCAGCAAGGGGAAATTTTCCAGCACACACAACAGAGATCTGTCCCACAAACAGTCAAAGATCAGTTGGGGAGAGGAATGTTACCAGGACAGAGATGGCAAATTGATCAGGTTTTAGGGGGAGTGATTGCTGCAGATTAACAAGGAGAAATCCAAGTTATTCTGATTACTAGAAGAGAATCTGATTTATATATACAGATTGGAGACAGAATTGCCCAACTTGTCATAAGTGCAGTGAATGGAGGTTTTGTAAGAAAGGAGTCTGCCCCAGCCCTCCTGACAGTGCAAGGAAAGGGAAGCTGTGGTGCAGCAGATCAAAACCTCAGTGCTAAGGTGTGGGTTGAATCCCCAAATGACCCACCAGAACCTGCAGAAATCACAACAAAAGGCCCCAATAACGTCCTGCTGATTATAAAACAAGGAAAAAAGGAAGAAGAAGGGCACATTTCAGATGACAAATGTTATTTGCAAGAAAAGTCATACTTTTTTCTTTTTCAGATCCTACTACGACTCACCACTGACCATGAGTGTGCTGTGTGGTCTCCCTTCGGGTGTTTGCGTGTGGGGTCGGGGGAGGGACCGCACCCCCAACCTGACCCTGATTGATTAAAGTACAAACCCCATGGATCGATTTTGCGCAGCTGGCGCCGTCAGTTCAAGTTCTACATGGGATCAATATAAAGTTTGTCAACTTGTTTGATTACATTCTTCCACTGGAACTAAGCAACATTGCCAGTTAACTGTCTGTTTTTTCGTGTGGAAACTTGACATTCACTTAAATTCCAGCAAACCTTTTAGGTGGACCGTGTACTTTTACATGGGTAGAACTCATGCTACATCAACTTGCTGTTTTAGAGACATTATTCAATCAGGTATTATTCCAATCAGAGTATATAAGCTTCAGTCTTTTCATTGTAGATGTATCTGATTTGAAAGGTTATGAGATCAATATGTTAATCAACTTCCATTGCTTTACAGTGATTGCTTTTATCATTCAAATCTGATTTGCATATAATGTTTTAGTTTTTTGTTTAGAAATGTAAACAAAAGTCATTGGTCATAGGGTGGATATGTTATGCCATTAATTGTGTTTGACCACTGGCTTTGTGTTTCACCACTGCGCATTTTAGTTGTTCAATGTTCATCAATAGCACATTACATGTTGTATTCAGTTTAGCTGCCTATTGGCTTTAAAGTGGCATTAGACATTACATTTTGTATTTAGGTTAGCTGCCTATTGGCTTTAACGTGGAATTAGGCATTACATTCTGTATTCAGTTTAGCTGCCTATTGGCTTTATCGTGGAGTTCGACATTGCAGTTGAACATTGCAGATGAGCTGTGTTTTTCTAAATGGTAGACCAAGCTGTATTTTTCGTATTTTGGTCACACCAAACCCTAGCGTGATAAGAGCGTATATTTTGTGTTTTCCTCTCTACTCAGCCTTGGGAAGGAGCGAGGTTTTGGAGATCTGGCCAATCTCCAATGGCTTGTTTTCTTCCCAACTCTGCATGTTTTGACTATTAGAGGAAAGGCCCTGTTTCATTATAAGGGGTGTCCCTGGGCAGCAGCAAGGGGGAATTTTCCAAGACTTCAGTCAGGAGCGGATGTCAGCTGCCTGACCTCCTGTTTGGGTGGAAAATCTCTTTCTCACAGTTGAAAAGGAGTCATCAACTTGCAGGCATGAGAAAGATGACGAGCAGTGATAGGCCCTACGGTGATGAATTTTGACTTTTATTCTTTGCTTTGAAGTTATGCTATAATATAATCACATATATTTGCTGTGTACCTTACAATTGAGAAGTACTTTGATGTATTTTCCTTTCATTGGGGTGACTACTTTTAAATGTGTGCTTCCAACCTACTAATCACGTCTCTCAGGACCCTTTTGGTGAAGTAATAATAAATGTCTTCTTTAAACTAAGAAGTGCATTCCAGAGAAGTTTTGTCAGCTCGGTCATAAAATAAGGAAAGCAAAACAACCAGCCACCACTGAGCAGCCGTCACCGCCAGCGGGCAGTGTGCAGTCCTGCATCCAGGGTCTGTTGTGCGGCCTGGCCCCTGCAAATCCTGTGGGTATGGCACCCAGGTGAGAGACTGTGACTTTCGACTCCCCAAGATCTGCATCACAAGGCATGATGCCCCATCCAGAACCAGTGAAGAAGCCATCCACTCACCCCATCCACCCCAGGATGAAGCTCACTGGGCACAATGCCCCCTCCAGAACCAGTGGAGAAGCCATCCACTTACCCAATCCTCCCCAGGATGAAGCTCACTGGGCACAATGCCCCCTCCAGAACCAGTGGAGAAGCCATCCACTCACCCAATCCTCCCCAGGATGAAGCTCACTGTGCACAATGTCCCCTCCAGAACCAGTGGAGAAGCCATCCACTATCCCCATCCTCCCCAAGATGAAGCTCACTGGGCACAATGCCCCCTCCAGACCCAGTGGAGAAGCCATCCACTCACCACATCCTCCCCAGGATGAAGCTCACTGGGCACGATGCCCTCTCCAGAACCAGTGCGCAAGTCCCCACTTGAGAGACTGTGGCCTTGCACTCCTCAGGACCAAGCACAGGGCATGTTGCCTCCTATAGAGCATGTCGGCAAGTCATCCACTTGAGAGACTGTGGCCTTGCACTCACCAGGACCAAGCACAGGGCATGTTGCCCCCTCCAGAGCATGTGGGCAAGTCACGCACTTGAGAGACTGTGGCCTTGCACTCCCCCAGAACAGAGTGATGGGCATGTTGCCCCCTGCAGGACAAGTGGCATTGTACCATTTTCTGGCTAAGGTGCCCCCCCATTCCCCATCCTCCTGAGGTGCCTGGCTATTTTCGACCTGATGCCCCTACAGTGTTCTCTCCGTGTTGTTGCAGGAGGGGTATGGGGTGAATATGTAATGTTAGCGCATCTGCTTGTGTGTATGGTGTTGAGGGTGGGGGTCTTGCGTGTGTGTCACTCTCTTTTTCCTTCCCCCTCCCCTGTGTGCTAGGCGGCAGTACTCACTGTGGTCGTCTTCGCCAGCGTTGGTGTTCTTAGTGGAGCAGAACGTAGAAGAGCATGGGGCACACATGCAACTCGGGCTCCATGGCAGCGTGGTTCTTCCTTGAGTCTCCAGAGGTGAGTTGTTTCTCTTCTGTTCAGTGTTTCTGCCAGGCTTTTGATGTCGTTGGTACCGCCCAAGAAAAGGTGGCGGATTGGTGTATCATTATACAGTGGGTGGAACATTCTCTTCTGCCTGGCTGTAGGTGGTTACTGCCGTGGTGCCTGTTGGTGTCGCCATTGACCAAGTGTATCCTTTGTCTCTTCCCCCCCTTTTTGTCTTGTCACCCTGTCCTTATGTGCATTAGCATCATCTGGCGGAGGAGCAGAGGCAACGGCGACAAAGGGAGCTGCATCCCACAGGACCCAGGAGGCCAGTCCACCGACGGTGAGGGCACCAGTGGGACAGAGGGCAAAGGGAGCACCACGGCAGAGACTGGAGGGGACAGTTCGGACACGGATTCCTCCTCCAACGGAAGCTCCCTGGTGGTGGCGGACACCTCTGTGCCCACCCCAGCTACAGGTACAGCCGCCATCCCCATACCAGCACCGCCCTCCCAGCAGCCCCTCAGTGAGTATCCCGTGCCCGCTCACCAAGGAGGGTGGGCATCTCCTTTGCCCCAGGCACCTCAGGCCCTGCCCCAGTTAGCCCTGCTGCCCTGAGTGAGGAGACTATTGGCCTCCTGCGATCCATCTCTGTTGGGCAGTCAACCATTGTGAATGCCATCCAGGGGCTGGCAGCCCAAATGCAACAGTCCAGTGCATTTCTGGAGGGCATTCACACTGGCTTGGTGGCCCAATAGAGATCAATCCAGGCTCTGGCCTCCTCTCCGATGGCAGCCATTGTCCCTGTTTCCACCCTCCCACCTCCAACTTCCTCCACCCAATCCCATTCCCCTCAACACCAACCTATCCAAGCACACAGGCAGACGAGCAGGCACCCAGGACAACACACAAAAGTGGACATGGCAAACACAAGCACCACACTTCATCCCACATCCAGAATCAGACATACCAACATCCACTGCCTCCACTGTGTCCCCCTCCTCCTCCAGCTCCCTCCCAGTTGCGTCTACACTCACACCTGCATGCACCACATCCTCATCCATTACCACCAGCACACCTATCAGTACACACCCCTCACTGGCATTCACCACCCCCACATCCATGCACACGTCCCCTGTGTCCTCTCTCACTGTGTCTGTGTCCCCTCCTCCCAAAGTACACAAACACAAGCACTCAGACACCCAACAGCCATCCACCTCACAACAGCATCCAGCCAATGCACCTGCACCCAAACACAGCAGACTGACACCTCCTACCACCACTCCCTCTTCCTCCACTCCCAAACCATCTTCCTCTTCCCACCCCAATGTCCCTAAGAATCAACACTGACCTCTTCCCTAGCCCTCCCCCCGTCCCACACATCAGGGTGGTCAAAACCCAAGCAAGCATCTCAGCCACCCAGTCCATGGGCACAGTAGTGTCCCCAGCTACTCCAGGTGGGAAAAGATCAGGCCACCAGCCAGCCAGACGTAAAGGGTGCCTGCCCCAAGTGCATCAAGGAAGGGCAAAGAGTCAGTCCCAGCTGCAGGAAGGAAGGGCAAGGAGGAAGCCCCAGCTGCTGGAAGGAAGGGCAAAGAGGCAGCCCCAGCTGCTGGAAGGAAGGGCAGGAGGCAGCCCCAGCTACTAGAAGGAAGGGCAGGAGGCAGCCCCAGCTACTGGCAGGAAGGGCAAGGGGCCTGCAACAGCAGGCATTAGAGGCAAGGGGCCTGTTGCTGGGACTCAGTCGGAGCCCCCACCACCAACCATGATGGTGCAGCCCTCCGTGGCTGCAGGGGATGTGCTGGAGCCTCCCCCCAGCACCGCCACCAGTAGAAGCAGCCCCAGTGGGCAGCTGTCTGAGGCTGCAGGGGATGGGCTGGAGCCTCCCTCCACGGCCACCAGCACCGCCACCAGCAGCTCCAATGGGCAGCTGTCTGAGGCTGCAGGGGATGGGCTCGAGCCTCCCCCCACCACTGCCAGCACTGCCATCAGCAGCAGCAGCCCCAGTGGGCAGCCATCCAAGGCTGCAGGGGATGGGCTGGAGCCTCCCCCCACCACTGCCAGCCCCGCCACCAGCAGCAGCAGCCCCAGTGGGAGCCGTCCGAGGCTGCAGGGGGTGGGCTGGAGCCTCCCCGCCACCAGCAGCAGCAACTCCAATGGGCAGCCGTCCGAGGCTGCAGGGGGTGGGCTGGAGCCTCCCCCCACCACTGCCAGCACCGCCACCACCACCAGCAGCCCCAGTGGTCAGCCATTCGAGGCTGCAGGGGATGGGCTGGTGCATCCCCCCACCACTGACAGCACCGCCACCAGCAGCAGCAGCCCCAGTGGGCAGCCGTCCGAGGCTGCAGGGGATGTGCTGGAGCCTCCCCCCACCGCCAGCAGCAGCCGCAGCCTAAGTGGGCAGCCATCCAAGGCTGCAGGGGAGGGGATGGACTGGAGCCTCCCCCCACCACTGCCAGTACTGCCACCATCAGCAGTAGCAGCCCCAGTAGGCAGCCGTCCGAGGCTGCAGGGGATGGGCTGGAGCCTCCCCCCACCGCCACCAGCAGCAGCAGCAGCTCCAATGGGCAGCCATCCGAGGCTGCAGGGGATGGGCTGGAGCCTCCCCCCACCACTGCCAGCATCGCCACCAGCAGCCCCAGTGGGCAGCCATTCGAGGCTGCAGGGGATGGGCTGGAGCCTCCCCCCACCACTGCCAGCATCGCCACCAGCAGCCCCAGTGGGCAGCCATTCGAGGCGGCAAGGGATGGGCTGGAGCCTCCCCCACCACTGCCAGCACTGCCACTAGCAGCAGCAGCCCCAGTGGGCAGCCGTCCGAGGCTGCAGGGGATGGGCTGGAGCCTCCCCCCCACCACTGCCAGCACCGCCACCAGCAGCAGCAGCCCTAGTGGGCAGCCGTCCGAGCCTGCAGGGGTTGAGCTGGAGCCTTCCCCCCCAGTCACCAGCACCGCCACCAGCAGCAGCAACCCCAGTCAGCAGCTGTCCAAGGCTGCAGGGGAGGGGATGGGCTGGAGCCTCCCCCCACCACTGCCACTATCACCACCAGCAGCAGCAGCCCCAGTGGGCAGCCGTCCAAGGCTGCAGGGGATGGGCTGGAGCTTCCCCACCTCTGCTAGCACCACCACCAGCAGCCCCCCCCAGTGGGCAGCTGTCCGAGGCTACAGGGGATGGGCTGGAGCCTCCCCCCACCACCACCAGCACAGTCACCAGCAGCAGCAGCCCCAGTGACCAGCCGTCTGAGGATGCAGGGGTTGGGCTGGAGCCTCCCCCCACCACTGCTAGCACCGCCACCAGCAGCTCCTCCAGTAGGCAGCCGTCCGAGGCTGCAGGGAATGGGGTGGAGCCTCGCCCCACCACTGCCAGCTCCACCAGTGTTATGCCATGAATTGTGTTTGACCACTGACTTTGTGTTTCACCACTGCGCATATTAGTTGTTCAAAGTTCATCAGTAGCACATTACATGTTGTATTCAGTTTAGCTGCCTATTGGCTTTAACGTGGCATTAGACATTACATTTTGTATTTAGGTTAGCTGCCTATTGGCTTTAACGTGGCATTAGACAATACATTCTGTATTCAGTTTAGCTGCCTATTGGCTTTATCGTGGAGTTCGACATTGCAGATGAGATGTGTTTTTCCACATGGTAGACCAAGCTGTGTTTTTCATATTTTATTCACACCGAACCCTAGTGTGATAAGAGAGCGTATATTTTGTGTTTTCCTCTCTACTCAGCCTTGGGAAGGAGCGAGGTTTAGGAGATCTGGCCAATCTCCAATGGCTTGTTTTCTTCCCAACTTTCCAACTCTACATGTTTTGACTATTAGAGGAAAGGGCCTGTTTCATTATAAGGGGTGTCCCTGGGCAGCAGCAAGTGGGAATTTTCCAGCACACACAACAGAGATCTGTCCCACAAACAGTCAAAGATCAGTTGGGGAGAGGAATGTTACCAGGACAGAGATGGCAAATTGATCAGGTTTTAGGGGGAGTGATTGCTGCAGATTACCAAGGAGAAATCCAAGTTATTCTGATTACTAGAAGAGAATCTGATTTATATATACAGATTGGAGACAGAATTGCCCAACTTGTCATAAGTGCAGTGAATGGAGGTTTTGTAAGAAAGGAGTCTGCCCCAGCCCTCCTGACAGTGCAAGAAAAGGGAAGCTGTGGTGCAGCAGATCAAAACCTCAGTGCTAAGGTGTGGGTTGAATCCCCAAATGACCCTCCAGAACCTGCAGAAATCACAACAAAAGGCCCCAATAACGTCCTGCTGATTATAAAACAAGGAAAAAAGGAAGAAGAAGGGCACATTTCAGATGACAAATGTTATTTGCAAGAAAAGTCATACTTTTTTCTTTTTCAGATCCTACTACGACTCACCACTGACCATGAGTGTGCTGTGTGGTCTCCCTTCGGGTGTTTGCGTGTGGGGTCGGGGGAGGGACCGCACCCCCAACCTGACCCTGATTGATTAAAGTACAAACCCCATGGATCCATTTTGCGCAGCTGGCGCCGTCAGTTCAAGTTCTACATGGGATCAATATAAAGTTTGTCAACTTGTTTGATTACATTCTTCCACTGGAACTAAGCAACATTGCCAGTTAACTGTCTGTTTTTTCGTGTGGAAACTTGACATTCACTTAAATTCCAGCAAACCTTTCAGGTGGACCGTGTACCTTTACATGGGTAGAACTCATGCTACATCAACTTGCTGTTTTAGAGACATTATTCAATCAGGTATTATTCCAATCAGAGTATATAAGCTTCAGTCTTTTCATTGTAGATGTATCTGATTTGAAAGGTTATGAGATCAATATGTTAATCAACTTCCATTGCTTTACAGTGATTGCTTTTATCATTCAAATCTGATTTGCTTATAATGTTTTAGTTTTTTGTTTAGAAATGTAAACAAAAGTCATTGGTCATAGGGTGGATATGTTATGCCATTAATTGTGTTTGACCACTGGCTTTGTGTTTCACCACTGCGCATTTTAGTTGTTCAATGTTCATCAATAGCACATTACATGTTGTATTCAGTTTAGCTGCCTATTGGCTTTAAAGTGGCATTAGACATTACATTTTGTATTTAGGTTAGCTGCCTATTGGCTTTAACGTGGCATTAGGCATTACATTCTGTATTCAGTTTAGCTGCCTATTGGCTTTATCGTGGAGTTCGACATTGCAGTTGAACATTGCAGATGAGCTATGTTTTTCTAAATGGTAGACCAAGCTGTATTTTTCGTATTTTGGTCACACCAAACCCTAGCGTGATAAGAGCGTATATTTTGTGTTTTCCTCTCTACTCAGCTTGGGAAGGAGCGAGGTTTTGGAGATCTGGACAATCTCCAATGGCTTGTTTTCTTCCCAACTCTGCATGTTTTGACTATTAGAGGAAAGGCCCTGTTTCATTATAAGGGGTGTCCCTGGGCAGCAGCAAGGGGGAATTTTCCAAGACTTCAGTCAGGAGCGGATGTCAGCTGCCTGACCTCCTGTTTGGGTGGAAAATCTCTTTCTCACAGTTGAAAAGGAGTCATCAACTTGCAGGCATGAGAAAGATGACGAGCAGTGATAGGCCCTACGGTGATGAATTTTGACTTTTATTCTTTGCTTTGAAGTTATGCTATAATATAATCACATATATTTGCTGTGTACCTTGCAATTGAGAAGTACTTTGATGTATTTTCCTTTCATTGCTGTGACTACTTTTAAATGTGTGCTTCCAACCTACTAATCACGTCTCTCAGGACCCTTTTGGTGAAGTAATAATAAATGTCTTCTTTAAACTAAGAAGTGCATTCCAGAGAAGTTTTGTCAGCTCGGTCATAAAATAAGGAAAGCAAAACAACCAGCTACCACTGAGCAGCCGTCACCGCCAGCGGGCAGTGTGCAGTCCTGCATCCATGGGCTGTTGTGCGGCCTGGCCCCTGCAAATCCTGTGGGTATGGCACCCAGGTGAGAGACTGTGACTTTCCACTCCCCAAGATCTGCATCACAGGGCATGATGCCCCATCCAGAACCAGTGAAGAAGCCATCCACTCACCCCATCCACCCCAGGATGAAGCTCACTGGGCACAATGCCCCCTCCAGAACCAGTGGAGAAGCCATC
Source organism: Pleurodeles waltl (assembly GCF_031143425.1). NCBI lineage: Eukaryota > Metazoa > Chordata > Amphibia > Caudata > Salamandridae > Pleurodeles > Pleurodeles waltl. Next base: position 251,897,130 of record NC_090445.1, read on the forward strand.
CACTTACCCAATCCTCCCCAGGATGAAGCTCACTGGGCACAATGCCCCCTCCAGAACCAGTGGAGAAGCCATCCACTCACCCAATCCTCCCCAGGATGAAGCTCACTGGGCACAATGTCCCCGCCAGAACCAGTGGAGAAGCCATCCACTATCCCCATCCTCCCCAAGATGAAGCTCACTGGGCACAATGCCCCCTCCAGACCCGGTGGAGAAGCCATCCACTCACCACATCCTCCCCAGGATTAAGCTCACTGGGCACGATGCCCTCTCCAGAACCAGTGCGCAAGTCCCCACTTGAGAGACTGTGGCCTTGCACTCCTCAGGACCAAGCACAGGGCATGTTGCCTCCTATAGAGCATGTCGGCAAGTCATCCACTTGAGAGACTGTGGCCTTGCACTCACCAGGACCAAGCACAGGGCATGTTGCCCCCTCCAGAGCATGTGGGCAAGTCACGCACTTGAGAGACTGTGGCCTTGCACTCCCCCAGAACAGAGTGATGGGCATGTTGCCCCCTGCAGGACAAGTGGCATTGTACCATTTTCTGGCTAAGGTGCCCCCCCATTCCCCATCCTCCTGAGGTGCCTGGCTATTTTTGACCTGATGCCCCTACAGTGTTCTCTCCGTGTTGTTGCAGGGGGGGTATGGGGTGAATATGTAATGTTAGCGCATCTGCTTGTGTGTATGGTGTTGGGGGTGGGGGTCTTGCGTGTGTGTCACTCTCTTTTTCCTTCCCCCTCCCCTGTGTGCTAGGCGGCAGTACTCACCGTGGTCGTCTTCGCCAGCGTTGGTGTTCTTAGTGGAGCAGAACGTAGAAGAGCATGGGGCACACATGCAACTCGGGCTCCATGGCAGCGTGGTTCTTCCTTGAGTCTCCAGAGGTGAGTCGTTTCTCTTCTGTGCAGTGTTTCCGCCAGGCTTTTGATGTCGTTGGTACCGCCCAAGAAAAGGTGGCGGATTGGTGTGTCATTATACAGTGGGTGGAACATTCTCTTCTGCCTGGCTGTAGGTGGTTACTGCCGTGGTGCCTGTTGATTTCGCCCTGGCGGTCGGTGTGTTAAAGTGGCTGGCTGTCCGAGCGGTTTCCGCTGTGGTCATAATTTCATATTTATTACCGCCACTATATCACCGACCGCCAGGGTTGTAATGAGGGCCCTGGGGCCAGATGTAGCAAATGTTTGCGAGTCGCAAATGGGTTGCATCGCTATTTGCGACCTCGTGAAATGGGAAGTACAAATCCCATTTCGGAGTACCAAATAGCGATCCGACCCATTACCAACTCGCAAAATTTGCGACTCGCAATTAGGAAGTCGCAAATTGCGAGTCGCAAACCGAATGCAAAAGCCAGTCGCAAATTGCGACTAGTCGCAAAAAGCCCGTTTTGCACACCCAGATTACCACTGATTCAGAACAGGTGGTAACCAGAACCAGAGTATAAAAGGAGATCCAGAAGGCATCTGGGTTACTCAAAATGGCTGCACTATACATGATTGCATGCAGGACGAGAGTCCAGGCTGCCCAGCAGAGGAGGAGGAGACAGAGACAGGAGAGGATATACCGAACTAGGCAGACACTATTCCAACAAACTGAGGACGAGATTTATGATAAATACAGACAAAGCAGCGCTATCATCCTAGAAATCATTGAACTGCTGAAACCTCAGCTAGAACGCCAGACAATGCGCGGCAGCGCCATCCCCACACATGTGCAAGTGCTATGCTCACTGCACCTCTTGGCCTCGGGTAGCTATCAGGGGGTGATTGCAGTGGCAGGTGGGGTATCCCAAAGTGCCCTCTCAAGATGCTTCAGACGTTTCCTAGATGCCATACTCGCACACATGTCCAGATATATATATACCTTCCAAGGAATGAGGCAGAAATGAACAGTACCAAGTTGGATTTCTACAGAATTGCCATCTTCCCACATGTAATAGGATGTGTGGACGGGACACATATACCAATTTGCCCACCAGCAAATCTGGAATATGTGTTCCGCAATAGGAAATGTACCCACTCACTAAACATCCAGGTGGTATGTGACGCCCATAATGTCATTACTAATATTGTGGCTAAATATCCAGGGAGTACACATGGTGCATACATATTCAGACACAGTGGGATACACCAACGCCTACGCCTAGAACGTGGGGAGTTTGGAGAAGGATATTTATTAGGTACTGGCGACCTGTGATGCCCTGCTAAATTCGCCTCTTTTGTCAAACATGTGACAGTGCATATGCCCTAAGACCATGGATACTCACCCCATCCCTAACACCTGGCAATCAGAGTGAGAGGCGATACTACAACATTGGACATCGGCGAACCAGAGTTGTAATTGAGAGGACTTTCAGCTTGTTGAAGTCACTATTCAGATGCCTGCACAAAAGGGGAGGAGCACTTCAGTATGCCCCAGAAACAGCATGCAAGATAGTTGCCACCTGTGCCATTCTACACAACATTGCCACCAGATGTGGGCTATATCTCACCCCTGACGAGACAGATTCGGAGGATGAGGAGCAAGAGCTACCACACCAACAGCCTGGGGATGGAAGCATTGCAATGGAGGGCAGACACAGACGGAACCACATAGCAACCCACTACTTTGGCAGGTACGTAACAACCGTGACAACACTCACTAATGTAAGACACACATTGCCCAATTGTGTAGTTCAACAAATTAACCCTTTTATTGCAGGACTATAATGTGGAAACAACAGTCAACTACACTACAGAATGCAAAACTAAAGTGTAGTCTGACACATTACGTGCATGGGCCTCTGTAACACCACATATCAGTAGTTCACAGCCTCCTGCGACTGCGGCCACCATGGATCACTCCAGGTTGGTCCCCTGATCCCTGGCGTGCACTGCTACTCCGCAACACACATGCATCAGTGGCAGACACACTACTGACACTGGAGACCTCCTCACTGTCCTGCGGGGTATCCCCAGTGCCCCTTGCTGCCTGTCTGGTCTCCAGCAGGTCCACCGCATGGCTGATGCGGCCAAGTCCTTGAGCCACATCTCCTGCAAAATGGCCTAGTTCCACTTGCAGGCTGACAGTGTGCCTTGACAGGCAGGTTGCAGTGGTAGCCAGGTGCCCTATAGACACACCTAGCCTGTCTAAACGGCAACAGTGTTGCACTCCCTGCGCTGTGCTTGTGCCCTGTCGGCCACCATTTCCCTGACCAAGTTGTCTATGGAGGTAGTCAGGTTACCCAAGAGAGAGTTCATTGTAGTGAACTGGTTGTCCACATTCGCAAGCCCATGTGTGAGTGTGTTCTGCAGTCTTGAAGGGTTCCGGTTCATTAACCGCATTTGTCTATTTTGCAGCGGTGACTCTGCAGTAAGGATGCCTCCAGTACCAACAATTCCTCATCAGTAACATCCTCCCTACGCACAGACTGCATTGTGCATCGTCGTCTAGGCACCGAGCCAGCTGATCCCCGTGGTTGACTCTCCCTAGGCATTGGCCCCGGTGTCACAATGGCTGCCTCTATACCCAGAGCAGGATCATCCATGTTCTCTTGTGCCGATTGGACGGGTGGTGTTGTCCTGCACTCCCCTGCGGTGTCTGTGGCAGCCTCCTCCTGTGTGTCAGTGCCTTGATCCTCTCCCTGCACAGTGGCGCTGATGTGGGGTCCTTGTGGGAGACCTGTGGGATATAGGGGATACACTGTCAGTGTCTCACATATGTTTGATGCCTCAGAATAAACATTTCCCTATATTTGGACTACTGTACTACATTCCCATAATGCACTGTTCTATAGGTTGAAAACTGGGAACGGGGCTAATCTGGAGGTGCATGCTGATGTGTACTGTGATTGTGTGCATGGTGCATAGGCTGGTGTAAATACGTACATTTTGGTACTTACTTTTTGATGTTTCTGGTGTTGAACTGTCTAGGTTTCCAATGCCCAGTACAGCCTCCGGCTCCAGAGTGGTCTCCACCATGGTTTGAATGACTGTAGGGGGTGGGACAGTAGATGGCCCTCCCCCAGTGCCAGGCATCTCCCTCATGCACTCTGCCACCCTTTCCTTGGTCCTGGAGCGAAGGTCATACCACCTTTTGCAGACCTCATCCAGGGTGCGGTGGCTGACACCGATGGCATTTATTTTGTTGAGGATGTCCTGCCAGATCTTCTTTTTGTTGCTGTCAGGGATACTCATTGCTGCCTTGCCAAATAATTCCTCATGGTGCAGGCAGCACTCCTCAGTGAGCACCTCCAACTCCTTCTCAGAAAAGGAAAGTTTTCGTTTTCTGCCTCCACTGGGTGTCTCCTTCTCCTGTGTAGCCATTGTTGCTGCAGCTCCTCTCACCTGGGTGTGGCTCTGCAGTTTGGACTGGGTGGGCTCCTCCCTGTTCCATGGGGTTACTACCTGGTTCTGATGTCATCACTTAGAACCAGGAAGTGGGTTTTTCAAACGTTTAATTTTCACCTGCGTGCAATTTGTGAGTCAGTCGCAATTTGCGACACCGGACCACACCCTTGTGCAATATGTGACCTCGCAAAATCCGAGGTCGCAAATTGCGGTGCGACTCCACACCGAATCGCTATTTGGTATAGTGATTTTTCCTGGCATATCGTTTTGCGAGTCAGAAATAGCGATTCGCATGGAGTCTAATTTTTGCGTTCCTACATCTGGCCCCTAGCATCTTATTTCGTTCCAAAGGTTTTCCTTAACACCCAGAATATGCACTGATAAGGAGCATGTTTGGGTTCAATTTGGCTTTCTTCTTCCTGGGTCAACAAACTTTATTCATTTAAAAAAAAAAAAATACAGTTGTCTTTTATCACTGAGTTTTCTGTAGTACAAACTGACACGTCCTTTACGGCTCTGAGAAATGTAATGTTGGATTTACGTATTTGTTCAGATCTTCACCTTTCTTTTGTTTCAGTGATTGCTTATTCTGTATTACAGGCTGCGTGAAGAACAAGGCGCCTAAAGCTGACGAAGGCTACAAGGCTATAGGTGAAGAGCGGATCTGGAATCTTTCAAGTCCAGTTTCTTCAGTGTTGCGGTTGAGTTCTTTAGTGAGCCGTCTCGAGGCAAAGTAAAGATCGGAGCTTAAACGCAATTTAATACTAGCAGCGCCCAAAATGGCTACCAAGATCTCCGCAAAACTTGATGAACACAACTGAGACCATGGCAAATAATCCAAAGGAAGTACAAGACAGTGAGCGCTTGCGGCTAAGTCCCAAAGACACAATGTCCATCGGGACCCATTCAGTGACACAGTCCGTTTAGTGTAAAAGGCCATTTTTATTTAGGACAGGATTGCAGTTTATACATAACTTTGAAACTTTCAATAATAACCCCAACTTTGGAACTGCACCCTTATAACATTTTCTTTGATCATCCTTTCCACTCTCCCCTTCACTTTTCACTTCCATTACCCCACACATTCCCCTTTTCCTTTCATGCCCTACCTGTTTCGGGCATCCCCCACACTCTCATCCTTCACCTGCTTCTTTTTCCACTGGAAGGGTAACCAGGCCCAGATCTGACTCTCCACCCTCCCCCATCTACTGTCTCGCACTTAGTCACAACCTGCCCTAACTTGCATTCTAAACACTCACCCCACACGCTCTCCTCCTGTTGTTAAAAACCACATGACTCTCCTCCAAAGACCTCATCCTTTTGCCGGGTGGGTGGGTGGCTAAGCTCTTGACCGCCGAAGAGGCCGGTCCCTCCCCTTCAACCCTTACTAAACCCCCTCCCATGTCCCAACCCCACGTACCTGTAATCCAATCCTGTCACTGCCAGGTCACTTCCTCTCCCGAATGTTCCCATGGAGAGACTAGACCGTGTCTCTCTCCACGGGACCCTCCATCTGGACCCATTCAGTGACACAGTTTGTTTAGTGTGAAAGGCCATTTATTTAGGAGAGGATTGCAACTTATACATAACTTTTAAACTTTCAACAATAACCCCAACTTTGGAACTCCACCCTTTTAAACTTTTCTTTGATCATCCTTTCCACTCCTCCCTTCACTTTTCACTTCCATTCCCCCACACATTCCCCTTCCTTTCCATTCCTCCCTTCACTTTTCACTTCCATTCCCCCACACATTCCCCTTTTCCTTTCATGCCCTATCTGTTTCGGGCATCCCCCACACTCTCATCCTTCATCTGCTTCTTTTTCCCCTGGAAGGGTGGCCAGGTCCGCATCTGACTGTCCACCCTCCCCCATCTACTGCCACTCAGCACAAACCCTATTGGTGTTTTGCTGCCCCACCACGAACACTACTGCAACATGCTGTCATTACACCTTCTCTTTGAGCCAAATCTTTTCACCCCACAAATCACCTACAAGTAACCTAAGATCCGTAAGGTATTATGCATTTCCCAATTTAGACAGGTGCACACCATCCGCCCTGAAAAGCGCTTCATCTTGCTCTGTGATGTCCTAATGACTTAAAACTTTGATATCATGAGCCCAACAGAAAATCCTCATAGCCCTATTGAGCTTCCTTCGAGCCCGTTCCACGGCTCCCTGCTTGATAGCCACTCTCTATGTTCGACGAGGCACAAACTCAGTCCAAACCAAGCATGTGCTGTGTAGTTTCTGCTTGAGCAGCTCCAAGTCCCGCTGCAAATGTTGCAGTAGTGTGAGCACCGACAGTTTCACCAGATCATTTTCCCTAAGATGAATCAATAGCAAGTCAGGACAACCCCAGGTCGGCAAAATAGATGTTATGAATGGAAGCAGATTACCCCACCTGATGCTACTCTGCCCCCACAAGAATACTTCATGTTGTTAACTAGGCAGTCCCAGAGCACATCCGTAAATCTGCTTCTCTGCAAATTTTGTGCCCAGTAGATGAATGAATGCCCCACCAGCCATGTGACCATTTTTTCTTTCCTCGGACCGGACAAACAACCTGAAAATAAAACAAACTGTAATATCGTCTTGTATCAACCTTCCCTTACAAAAAACAGAAAAAAATTCCCCTTTTTGTCAGCTAACTTGCTCAACATTTCAATACCCACCCTCAAGGCCTCATGTAACGCTCGCAGCACCTAGACTTCAGTATGGCAATTCTCCTAATCTGTGCCCAGTCCCAACCTAGAAGCGCCGCAGCTGTAGCCGCCCCAATTCTAAATGAATGTGTGCCAAAACCCGAAGGCCCGTCCACCGCAAAGCCATTTGTAACACCTGCAATAGCTGGAAGGCTGTAAGCTTAGCACCAGTCTCATGAGTAAATGCCCCACTCCCCCCTCAAAATCCGAAAATTCATCCACTCCAAAACTGGGCATGCAGCCATATCACCACCTTTCTCCAACCACACTCATTTCCCTTTTCCTAGATGAGCAGTTTTGGAGCGCCTGAGCCAAATGCTCAAACGTTCCCCTTGCATTTGAACCTCCTCAATCTTCACTCCCACAGCCTTACCAAATCACAAAAGCTCAGACACTCGAAAAGTGCCAAAAAACATCCACACCATGCCTAAACGGAAAAGAGGCAACTCATACGAGTCCACACAGCATACTGGCAAAACATGCAGTATCTCAAGCAACAGCTCAAACGTAATCGGTTCCCTGACCGCCTTAACTGACCCTACTCTAAACCGACCCCAACCTTTCAACATCTTCCCCAAAAGGTCATTCTTAGCTGGATCGCAACCAAAAAACAGCTTCCCATAAAAAGAACTCCCTGCCAATTTGCCCCCTATATTGGCGGGCAATGAACCCTTTTTTATCAGGAAAAGTACAAAACGCAACACGCGCAACTCAAGCTCTGTCACTCTATAGCCAAAAATTGCCCCAAAAAACTTTCATAACTCTGAAACTCCAACCATGCCAGGTGGTAACTCTGCTGTGTGGATTGCGCTAAAGACATCTCCACCAGCCCAGTGATCATCAAGCCCCCCACTCCCAAATGTCGCCAGGACCGCTGTCTTGGTCTGTTCTGCTTCTGGTGCCAGGGTGTGAAACCGTTGCCACTGTGAACAAGACAGGGAATCTGCAATCTCATTATACACCCCAGGTATGTGTGCAGCTTTGAAAATAACATTCAAGGATAGACATCTAAGCAAGAAATGCCGCAATAAACGCAGCACCCTGAGATCTTTCGCTCTCTGCCGGTTCACTAGCTCTACAATTGTCATGTTGTCGACATGAAAAACTACAGTCCTGTTCGCAAGCTCTTCACCCCATACTGCCAGAGCCACCAGAAGCAGAAAAAATTCCAGAAACGCAATGCTCCTACCTTGCTTAAGCCATTGCCTTGGCCATGTCTGTGCACACCATCTACCATCCCAAAAAAGCCCAAAACCTGTGGCGCCTGCCGCATCAGAGAATATCTGCACCTGCGAAACCACATCTTCCTCACAGAAATACATGGAGACACCATTGAAATGTGTAAGGACTGTTTCCCAGACCTGGATGTCCTCCCTCAGTCCCATGGACACACGTATCCTGTGGTGTGGAAGAGCAACCCCTGACATGGAAATCCCTATCCACCTACAAAATGTCTTGCCCCCCCTGCAAAACCCTACGACCTTATGCGCCTCAAAAATTCTAGAATCTCTGCCACTTTACTGGCTGGTAATCTCTGTATTAAGGCTTCAGCAGCCAGTTCAATGCCCAAGAATGTCAGTAGGCAATGCAGCCCTTCTGTCTTCCCAGGAACCAGAGGTACCCCCATCTGTTGAGACAGTCTCTGAAAGGAAAACAGGGCCTGTCCACAAGTCCCAGAAGTCTGTCAACATAGATTGCCCCATCCAGCTGCATACCCAGCAATTCAAAATCATCCGGGTGTATGGGCAGCAGCCTGAAAGACGTTTGAATGTCACATTTTGCCAACTCTGAACCACTGCCACACCCATGGTCTAGTTTAATGACATCATCCACAGAGGCATACACCACCTTAGTGTCCTCTAGTGCAATAAAATCATTTGCTAAAGCACCCTCCGGCCATGACAAGTGATGCATCAAGCGAAACTCACCTGGCGCATTTTGGGGACCACGCCTTTTTTGGGCCCAGAGATCCTGAGTTGGCCAATCGTAAAACGGGCCCACAATTCTGCTCAATGACACTTCCTTGTCTATTTTGTCCCTCACTGTTTGTGGCATATCTTTTGCAGACCGCAAGTTGTCTGCCCATCTCATTCTCGCGCCCTGGTCGCTTACCCTAAAACCTTCTCTGAAACCCCATTCTAGTTTTCAAGCCATGTCCGTATCTGGGTAACTATGCAGCCAGGGCAGAAGAGCCTTCAGCCTAATTGGCGTAGGAGCCCTTTGGCGGAGGAGCACCTTGCATGCCTCTTCCTTTGGTCGCCCTCCTTTGCTCGGATGGGGTAGAGCGTGAGAAACATTGAGTGACTGGGTGATGACCCCCGCATTTGGAACAGTCATGTTTAAATTTACAGGGCTGTCTGAAACAAAAACCTTTATTGAAGTTCCAGCAGGCTCCTGTTGTGGCCACCGGGGCCTGTTGACCCACACCCGCCCCTCCTTGGGCGGGACGGGTATGAAAAGGCTTGTAAAGTACTGGTAAGCCACTCGCAGTGTGCGTAGAGGCTGTGGACTGTGACTACGACATCCACTGCATCCATAATTCAGGGTCTACATCCCTCCATGGCTTGTCAGGATTAACACTCACTCTCTCCCTAAACTCCTCGTCATAGCTCAACCAGGCGAAACCCCCAAAAAGTATCTGGGCCTTTTGTATAATGTCCATGTACTTAAACAATGATATAGCCCTATCTGGGAACTTCTCGCAGTAAATACTAGCAAATATCAAAAAGGCCGATGTCCAATTATCCATAGTTATTGGTACCTGTGGTCGGCGAGACAGCTCCCACTCCTCTTCCTTAGAACCTTCCTTAGCCTGCATGTCTCTATGTAAGAGCTTGAAAACATCCACATACTCGTGCTTCCATATCCGTGCCTTCGTTTTCTCCGCTACGTGGGAGCCTAGCGGCATTGCCAAACCCATGTAAGGAAGCCTCTTCTTGTGTCCCCCCGCATCCTTGTCCTCAGACCCCCTGTCCTTTCCAGTTGCCTTAACCCCAGTCTTGGTCACCAATGCCGCACCTGCGCCCTGCGTCTTTGAGTTGTCATCTAGCATCACCCCAACTGCAGGGGTCTCATTAACTGAAAATTATGGGTGTGAGTCCCACCCATTCCTTTTCCTTCCCCCGACACTGACCACCATTCGGCCTTACCTTTGCCTTGTGACACCAGAGGCCGCAATCCTTTCCCTGTGACCACGTGCCAGTCCACGAAGCACCTCTTGTGGTTCACCCCCAACCTTGCGTTCCTGCAAGATAGAAACAGAAGAAGGGGTTGCACCGCTACTGCACCCTCTCCCCCTCCCTCTACCACTGCTCACCTCAGGCTCGCGACTCTCCCCGTCCTCCCATTCAGCCATCTCCTCATAATTGAGCTCAACCACATCCTCATCATCACACTCCCACCTGCTGTCATCTCCACCAGTCATCAGTACATTGGTTGACTGATCTTCTGCATGCCCACAATGGCACAAATCATCTCTACAATGACCCCATTCCTGTGTCATAGAGAAGGCCGCTGAAGACCCCTCTATTGCTTCTGACCAACGTCCTGAGGCTGTGTTGCGCCCCGTTGGCAGCACCTTTCTGCCAGTCTCCACCACTGGCATTGACTATCCACGCCCTTCATGGCCGTGTGCGCCACTCATGCTCATCGCGCTGGAAGACCCCTGGCCACACAAGCCTCTCGACCCCTCCTCACCTCTACCTGTGGCAACCATACCCAACCGCCTCGCCCTGGTGTCTCAGCCGGGGGCCCTGTCTCACCCACTAACCCTGCTGACCGCTTCAGTTGCTTGATCCTTGCTCATGTCCCGTCCCTATCGCTACACAACTGTGCCCATCTCTCCTCTGTCTCTGCCACAATGCGCCTCTGCTCCTGCATTCTGGCTTCCAAATCCCATGTATCCCCAACATCAAACTTATGCCGTCGTGGCCTACCCACCTCTGTGCCCTCCTGTGCTGGCCCAGGAATAACCCCAGCCTGCCCTACCTGCCCACTCACACCCTTAGGGGGCACTCCTCCCCCCCACTCCTGCACTCCTCTCCTGGTTGTCCCCCCCGCTTCCTTACTAGTACTCTTGGTCTTCTTCTTGGAAGGGGGCTCCCCTGCCTTGCACATACCCTGCCAACTCTTGGGCAGTGAGAGGACCAGTGGCATCATGCCACTGGGCCAGGTTGTCCACTACCACCAAAGCTTCAACCTCAACTAACTTTCCTTCAGGGCATGCTGAACCATCCACCACGAGGGCCTCACCCTCCTCTCCCCTATCTGCATCCGCCCCATCCTGGCTATCTTCAACTTTATTTAGTGGCCCCTGGGGGGTGGATGCACTGCGCGCCCTCCTCCCGCATATTTTTTCTTTTTGGGTCACTCTGGTGACCCACACGTGGCTACAACTGGCGCTACTCTGCCCGACATGACATGCGTTGGGCGCGTCATGCTGACCCAGGCCAGGTCCAAAACACCAGGCCTGAGCAAATCGGCCCAGCTGGCTTCATCTAGCACGCGAAGTGCGGCCCTCACAGCCTCCACGTCGTGGCTGGTTGCCATGGCACTGAGGGTAATGTGCACAAACAAAAAACTTGCCTGATTGAAAAACTCCCCGGGGACCGGCCAACTTCTTGACTGCGCGATGAGCAGCGCGGAAGAGGCCAATCCCTCCCCTTCAACCCTTTATAACCCCCCCTCCCCTGCCCCACCCCCACTTTCTTGTAAGCCAATCCTGTCGCTGCCAGGTCACTTCCTCTCCCAAATGCTCCCGCAGAGAGACTAGACCATGTCTCTCCGTGGAACTCTCCACTCCAAAAGGGGGCCCACGATGGAAGGTGCTCAGGGCTGAGACGTATAGGAAACAGTGCATTCTAACTTACCATTGCTAAACACAATCATAGCACAAGATATCAGTAGTAACATAACCCTTCCCATGAGGCTCCCAGTCAAAGTACCAGCAGCAAAGAGACAAGTGGTGTAGCGAATTAGGGCAGTGTTGAAATCATGATGAGTGCAGGAGGGTAAAAGGAGACTCCGGGCTGATCGTACCAGTTTTGGATCTCCTCGCCTAGCATCTATGGATTTGGCACCGGTGTCGAGGTTCCAGAAACCACTGTGGATCTAGGTGTCAGAGACTGACAAGCTTGCAGGGTGCAAATGGCGCAAAAGGACAACCCACCAGTGGTTTGGCAGGTAGGGCTGTGGGGGGGGCAGTGACCTTGACCACTGGGTCAGTAAGCGAGTCATGGACTCGAAGTGGCTGGGCACCTTGATGAGGCTGAAGTGGTTGGGGTACCCTCTGCCAAAACCACAAAATGAATGATCGGGCTGCTGCCAAGTTGGGGCCGATAAGCCTACAGGCGTGGTGTGGTCCTGCTCTCTTTGAACCTATCCAGGGCGGAATCTGCCTTTTCCCCAAAGATGCAAGTCCAAAATCAAAAGGGACGATTGAATATCGCCTGAGAACCTCTTTGATTGTAGCCAGGCATGGCAACAAATGGAGACACGGGTTCCAATGGCTCTCTCAGTGGAGTTGATAGTATCCAACGCACAACAAATTGTGAACTTTGCTGTTTCACAACCGTCCTATATGGCTTGGGTCAGAAACGGTTAAAGATATTCCGGGACACATGGGAGGAGTTGAACCATCGAATCCCAAAAAGAGTGGGTGTATGGCCCATGAAACAACTGGCATTAACAGACCTGAGGGACAAACTAGAAGAAAATATCCTCTCCCCAAAGGTCTCCACTTTTTGGGATTCTGTATCAGGGTAGCTGGAAAAGTATTTGGGTTCTCTGACTGGTAGATATCTGCCCCACCCAGCTTTCAGGGCAGGGGTTCTAAGACAAAAATACGGGATCAGATTGGTGCAGTCTTGCAGTTTGGCACTTGACTGGGGCGCCAGAGCAATGTTTGACCTAGGCCCCTTAGAGATTATCTGTGAATGCCTCATTGAAGGGGAGTAAGGGCTCATAGATGTTTACTCTGGCTGGGGCACTTCCGACAAGACACTAATTTACACTTCTAAATTGGGAAGCAGAAGGTCAATGTAGGAAAATGCTGTTGGCATGGTTACCCCCCACATTTTTGCCTTTTGTTATGCTAGTTATGATTGAAAGTGCACTGGGACCCTGCTAACCAGGCCCCAGCACCAGCGTTCTTTCCCTAAAACTGTACCTTTGTCTCCACAATTGGCACAGCCCTGGCACACAGATAATTCCCTTGTAAATGGTACCCCTGGTACCAAGGGCCTTGTGGCCAGGGAAGGTCTCTAAGGGCTGCAGCATGTATTATGCTGCCCTGGGGACCTCTCACTCAGCACATGCACACTGCCTCACAACTTGTGCATGCTTGTGGGGAGAAAAAGAATAAGTTGACATGGCACTCCCCTCAGGGTGCCATGCCCACAACCCACTGCATGTGGCATAGGTACGTCACCCCTCCAGCAGGCCTTACAGCCCTAAGGCAGGGTGCACTATACCACAGGTGAGGGCAAAGCTGCATGAGCACTATGCCCCTACAGTGTCTAAGCCAATTCTTAGACATTGTAAGTGCAGGGAAGCCATAAAGAGTACATGGTCTGGGAGACTGTCAAACATGAACTCCACAGTTCCATAATGGCTACACTGAATACTGGGAAGTTTGGTATCAAAGGTTTCAGCACAATAAATCCACACTGATGCCAGTGTGTGATTTATTGAGAAATCCACACAGAGGGCATGTTAGAGATGCCCCCTGCATACCAGCCCAATTACTAGTGCTAGGCAGACCAGTTTCTGCCAGCCTGCCATATCCAGACGGGTTTCTGGCCATATGGGCTGAGTGCCTTTGTGCACTCTGTGACCAGGAACAAAGCTTGTACTGGGTGGAGGTGCTTCACACCTCCCCCTGCAGGAACTGTAACACCTAGCAGTGAGCCTCAAAGGCTCAAGACTGGTGTTACAGCGCCCCAGGGCACTCCAAGTAGTTGGTATGCCCGCCCCCCCGGACACAGCCCCCACTTTTGGCTGCAAGTCCGGAGGAGATAATGAGAAAAATAAGGAGGAGTCACCCTCCAGTCAGGACAGCCCCTAAGGTGTCCTGAGCTGAGGTGACCCCTGCCTTAGTAAATCCTCCATCTGGGAGGAGGCACAAGGAGGGTGTAGCCACCCTCAGACAGTAGACACTGGCTACTGCCCTCTAGCCCTAAACACACCCCTAAATTGAGTATTTAGGGGCGATCCTGTATCCAGGAAAACAGATTTCCTGATGACCTACAAAGAAGGAGGACTGCTGACCTGAAAGCCCTGCAGAGAAGACAGAGACAACAACTGACTTGGCCCCAGCCCTACCGGCCTGCCTCCAGACTCAAAGAACCTGCAACAGTGACGCATCAAGCGGGACCAGCAACCTCTGCCAACTCAGCGGACTGCCCTGCAACTCAAAGGACCAAGAAAGTTCCAAGGACACCGGTCTGTCTGAACACCCAAGAAGAAACCATCTTTAAAGGGACTCCAGCCTCACTCCTGAAGTGTGAGTTCCTAACACTCTGCACATGACGCCCGGCTCATGTCCAGAAAAACCAACACTGCGGCGAGGACCCCCAGGCGACTCACGACGTGGACACCCTGAGACGACCTCCCTACACCCTCTACGGCGACGCCTGCAGAGAGACTTCAGAGGCTTACCGCGACTGCCCGGTAACAAAGAACCCGACGCCTTGAAGAAGCACTGCACCCACAGCCCCCAGGCCCAAGAGGAACCAACTACTGGTGCAGGAGTGACCAGCAGGAGGCCCTCATCCTTGCCCAGTTGGTGGCTGTCCCAAGAAGCCCCCCTGTGCCCTTCCTGCATCACCAGAGTGACCCTGGGGTCCTTCCATTGCTTTCAACACAAAACCCGACCACTACTTTGCACGCTGCACCCGGCTGGCTCTGTGCCACTGAGGGCATATTTTGTGTGCCTGTTTGTGACCCCCCTGTGCTCTACAAAACCCCCTGGTCTGTTCCCCAAGGACGCAGGTACTTACCTGCTAGCAGACTGGAACTGGAGCACCCCTAGTCTCCAAAGGCACCTATGTTATTTGGGACCTACTTTGACCTCTGCACCTCACCGGCCCAGTATTGCTGGGGCTCGGTGTTTGGGACTGACTTGAACCCCCAGCGGTGGGCTGCCTATGCCTCTGAACTTATAAGTGCTTTACCTACCTGCTAAACTAACTTGTACTTACCTCCCCCGGGAACTGTTGATTTTTGTAGTGTCCACTTTTAAAATAGCTTATTGCCATTTTTGCCAAAACTGTGTACCTGTTTTACTTCAAAGTTCCATATTTATCTATGCAAAGTACCTTACAGTTTATGTATTTACTTGAATTCCCAATCTTGTGGTTCTAAAATAAATTTAGAAAATAATATTTTTCTATATAAAAACCTATTGGGCTGGAGTTAAGTCTGAGTGTGTATTCTCATTTATGTGTGTGTACAACAAATGCTTAACACTACCCTATGATAAGCCTACTGCTCGACCACACTACCACAAATAGAGCATTAGTATTATCTATTATTGCCACTTTCAACTTCTATGGGGAACCCTTGGACTCTGTGCACACTATCTCTCACTTTGAGATAGTAAATACAGAGCCAACTTTCTACAGTCGATAACTATGGCTGCCCAATGCATGACCATTGTGAAAGATAAACTCTCCTCAGTGGAGGGGCCTCGGGTGAGAGTAGTTCAGACTCAGGTAAAGTGTCAAGGTCAGCAGCTTCTTGGAGGTCATCACACCAATTTTCTTCAGGGTATGGTTAACCCAATTCATCACTCGCATCATAGCCGTAGTCCAAATCCGTACCAAATAAGGAATGTACCGAATGGGTTTTTCCTTATAGAGGTGGTATTTCAAGCGGAGGAGGTTGCACTTTGACTGGAATAGAGCGCGTCCTCATTCGAGACTGTAGCGGCATGAACACAATGGGCACCTCAACCTCCAATGTCGAAGAAGTCTGTGTTGAGGCTCTGGATACCGGCATGGAGTGTGGTGCTGAAGGGAGAGCCTGTGCAGGAGCCAGGGGAGGCTCAGTGGTGGATGTAGAGGGTCAACTGGTGGCAAGGACGAATCCGCCACTGGTATCACAGATGGTTGGCCTCTCGGTTCCTTGGGGCCTGCAAGCGTGCCAGAGGAGAAGGTAAGGATCTGAAGAATCAAAGCGTAGCAACTTGTAACTCTTTCATCTACCTCAGTGTCACAGGCCACCCTATAAACTGGTTGTGCTGGAATAAGTTGCAGGGTGGGCTCAGACATCAACCAATTTCAGGAACAGTGATTGAGAGGCATGATGACACCCACACACTCCTTCTGAGTATGTGAGTGGTGGGAAGGGGCAAAGTCCTGCTTGGACCTTTTATGGATTTTTTTGTTTTTGTTTTTTTAAACATATCTGAAGGCTTGGAGTGCAACGTGACTGACCTTGGGAAATATTCTTGTGGACCAGGACAGACCCTTTGACTTGGGCCTCCCTGTCTCACCACTGGGTCTTCCGGTGCCTGGTGGCACAGTTTTGCCTCTTTGTCTCGTATGGGCTCCGGGTTCATCAATCTGCAATCACAGCAGGCATTAGAGTCATGGCCCAACCCCAAGCACCACAGGCAGACCTGATGAAGATCTGGCAGAGACATTTGTTTGCAGCAATCCTTACATGGCTTAAGACCTGTTTTGGAAGGTGACATTTCCCTTTCACACAGAAAAACCCTTTCAGGTAAATTGTCTCAGAGTCTAGCTGTACCTCCATATGCACGTCTGGTGCATGGAAAGAAAGGAATTGACGTCAGCACATCTGACTGGTGCCTGTAGAGACTCTGCATGTCATTGCCAGAGCAAAACTGGAGAATATGAGCCTTTAAATACAGTGACATAAGGTGGCAGAAACTCTGGCAAGTGTCTACCATGATGGCATATTACAGATCTATGCACACTAAACTGGTTTAATCCTGAGGCAGTAAATTGCCTGCCTCACTGTCCTAACTTTCATTATCCTTTCCGAAGCCGTGAGGAGACCAAATAGGAAAGGATAAATGCTCCAAATACAAACCAAATAAATCTTCCATCCTATTCAGATATTGCTGTCTGGAATTTGTAGTATCTGAAAAACAGGTCTCTTAAGTAAGGCCAGTTTTCTTTCTAACATTCTCAAAATGTATTTAGAGATCTGAGTTGGATCAGACTCCAAGACTAGCTGTCCTAAAGAACCGACAACCTTTAACCTCTGCTCAAGAGAAGAGGAGACAAGCGCTGGCAGTGCATCAGATGCCATGGCTAAAACGTGCTTTGAGCATAGCCCCGTCAAAGAGGACATAGAAGCAGACAAACACTGCTTTTTATTAATGTCAACAGGCAGCAGTGGTAACAGTCCTGGAGGCTCTGAAAGGTGCACCAAATGCCACTTGGTTGACTTCTTAAAATCCTTCAGCTGCTGATCCAAGGAACCCTTTGGTGAAAAACCTATATTTTGTACAGGCTATACAATAGGGATTGCAGAGTAGTGATTACCTTTGAAGATGAGGACATTTTTTTGTAAAAAACTTTTCTGCCTTCTCTGTTTGGATCCATTTACTTCCTCTTCTTCCTCTTATGTTTCCAAGGGATAGGGTTCCTGCAGCTCAACAGGTTATTGACCTGACCCCCAACCTGGATGGAAACCTCAACTCATATGAAGCCATAAGTTGCTTAGCTTCCCTAGCTCTCTCTCAAAGTTTTGGACTGCATCATGGAAGGGATCATAGAGCACCACGTCATGTGACCTCCCTTTCTTAATACTACAAACAATGTAGCACTATGAGACTAATGAGGTAACACAGCACCAAAAATGTATATCTTCTTAACAAAGACTGGTTACTTTTTGAAATATTGTTCTAGAAGGTGCGTGTCTCTTCTGTTTAGTCTTCACACAAGACTGTCCACCATATGAGTCCCAGAGCACCAGGATGAGGTACTGAGTAGTGCAGCTTAAACAAGGATATCATGCAACATGTGTTACAAAGTACCCATCGCTCTGCATCAAAACTGCCAGAGCGCAATGATTAGCAAAAGGATGCAGAGAAGATTAAGTGGCCGCCCAGCAAGCAAATTTCAGCCACAAGGTGTACCTCAGAAGAACCCTGGAAACCGCTGTAGGAAGCTGGCTCTGTATATACTATATCAAAATGAGATATAGTGTGCAGAGTGTCCAGGGGTTCCCCACAGGCTTAATAGAGTCTAAAGTAGAAAATCCTAATGCTCTCTTTTGTGGTAGTGTGGTCGAGCAGTTAGGCTTATCAGAGGGTAGTACAAAGCATTTGTTGTGCACACACAGTAAAGAAATAAGGCACACACCCAATGACTAATTCCAGGCAAATGTATTTATATGGGAAAATATATTTGTTACTTTATTTCTAGAACCAAAATATTCTCATTGCAGGTAAGTACAGTTGTAAGTTTGTATCAAGCATATCTACCAAATGTACTTTGCTTAAGTTTGGCAAATAAAACAGTTTACAGGCAAGTAACACTTTTCACATTCAAAAGTTGACAGTGCAATTTTTATAACAGTCCTGAGGGGGGGAAGTGTTATTGCATTATTGAGGTAAGTACTCGACTTACAGTTCCAGTCTCTGGGGATTCGGATGTCCACTGGTCAAGGTTCAAGATGACCCCAAACATACACCCCCAGCATCAAATGGCCGGCCGGGTGCAGAGGTCAAAGTTGGTGTTAGATTTAGGATGGGATCATACAGAGATTGGGGGCACTTGGAAACAGATCTGCTGGCAGGGAAGTACCCACGTCTTTGGAGGGCAGACCTGGGGGGAGGGGTTTAGGTGAGCACTGGGAGGGCAACAGGTAAGCACCAAACACATACCCTCAGTGGCACAGGGTGCAAGCATAGCGTCAGGCTCCCAATGCTTCTCAATAGGAGGATCCTGGGGATCACAAAGATGCTGCAGGCTGGGTCCAGGGGGTCGGTTCCTGAAACCTAAAGGCAGGACAAGGAGGAGGGTTGCCTGCTGGCCATTGCTGGATTGTCGGTCGGATTCTCTAAGGCCAGGAGGCTGCAAGTGCAGGGGTACCTTTGGGTGTTGGGTATCTTCGTCTGGTTCTCTTGCAGTCAAGGAGGATCCTCTGGATTTGGGCTGCAGGCGTCATCGTGGTGGCCAGGAGGGGTCAATCCAGGGTGGACACAAGGTCAGAATCGCCTGGGGACCTGCTGTGCACCAGTGGGTCACCTGGACTTGGGCCGTGGGCGTTGGGTGCAGAGTGGGCAGGACTCGTGGATCCAGGGTGGTTCTGAAGTCCTTCTTGGAGTTTCTTGTAGACAGGGCTGCTGTCCTCGGGAATTCTTGGTTCTCTGGTGGGAAGGCAGTCCTCTGGAGGTTTGTAGAGGTTGCTGGTCCTGCAGGATGCGTTGCCTTTTTGTAGCAGGGCTTCTGAAGCTGATGACAGCCCGGTAGTGCTGGGGCCAAGTTAGTTGATGTCTGAGGTCTTCTCTGCTGGTGTCGGCTTAGCAGTCCTTCTTCTTGCTTCTTTATTCTTTTCTTCTTGAGATCACCAGGCATCTGGTGAGCTAGATCTCAGGGGTGCCCTTAAGAAATGATGGTGGCTACACTCTTCCTGTGCCCACTCCCATTGGGGAGGGGGACACAAACCTAACCCTATTGGTCCGTGCTCTCCAAACCAAGATGGAGGACTCTGCAGGGAGGGGTCACCTTAGGCGTGATCCTAGCTGGAGTGGTCACTCCCCCCGTTTTACCTAATCTTCCCACTGGACTTGCCACCAAAAGTGGGGCTTTGTCCGGGGGTGGGCATCTCCACTAGCTAGAGGGCCATGAGGCACTGTAACAGGAGGCATAAGCCTTTGAGGCTCACCACCAAGTGTTGCAGTTCCTGCAGGGGGGGAGGTGTAAAGCATATCCACCAAGAGCAGGCTTTGTTTTGGACTCCAGAGGTTACAAAGGCCTCATCCCATGGGGTCAGAAACTTGTCTTTTAGTGGCAGGCTGGTACAGACTGGTCAGCGTAACACTAAAGGGTTGGTTAGGATCCAGATCTCTGCTCCCACTGTTGGTAGTTGTTATTGATCCCCCTAAAATGAAATCTAGTGTGCAAGGGAACAGATGTTGGACACAGACTTGGACAAAGTGTGTTTTTTTGTGTTTGGGTTAGACTCCAAGGTGTGCAATGATCGCTCCATCATGCACCCAAATGTGTTCCGGGACCACAATACGCCGCTGAATGTTGCTAAGCACAGGAGGAAGTCACAGGCCTCGCTTAGGTCCTGCTTCAAGTTGAGGGAATGGACCAGAGGCTGCCATTCCAGCACAAAGCCGTCTCCATATTTGAAGTCCTCCGGGAAGTCAAAGTCCAAGAGGAAGCATGAGAAAGCAAAGCAGGATAATACCCTATCCCACTACTCTCTATCAAAAGAGAAGTGAGGATGTTAAGCTACTAATTGATCTCATATCTGATCGCAGACTCAGGAGTCTATTCTGTAGTTTATCACAATGTGCCCGCGTTTCCTGGACCACTGACAATGCTGCAGCTGGTTGAAGCCTTTAGGAAGGTCATGCTGCATATCTTACAGCTTCCTCATGTGTACCTTTGAGCATCAAGGACTCTCAACTTCCCAGCCAGATTACAGCTGCTGGATTCATCCTCCACACTGTGTGAACCCCTAGGACCAGTCAAGGGTTCTGCACGCCTCCAATGCAGACTTCCATCCCAGCTCGGAGACCTGCATTGGTCCCTCCTACGACGCTGCTGACACTGGAGAAGAATTTGGTACAGACTCTGATGTCCGGCTTCCAAACCAGCATCAGTTCAATACCAACAGACATCACAGTCTGAATCCATTACAATACACCCAGTTCCTACAAGCCGGAGTCTGATCCTATGCTACCACTTCTTCAGAGGCTTGCTTGGAAGCTCCTCTGTGTTTCTGACTCAGACTCTCATCAGAGCTTGACACCACTCAGATGATGGTGGAAATGGGGATAATTTACCCCCACCCCCCGACTGTGATGATGACAGCCTTTCTATCAGCCTGATACCTCCCCTGGCAGAGGGTTGAATTCGCCTCTTGTGCCCTGTAGGAAGTTGGCTCTGTATATACTATCTCACAATGAGGGATAGTGTGCACAGAGTCCAAGGGTTCCCCTTAGAGGTTGATAGTGGCAAAATGAGATAATAATAATGCTCTATTTTGTGGTAGTGTGGTCGAGCAGTATCAGGCTTATCAGAGGGTAGTGTTAAGCATTTGTTGTACACATACAGGCAATAAATAAGGAACACACATTCAAAGACTTAACTCCAGCCCAATAGGTTTTTATGGAGAAAAATATAAATTCTTAATTTATTTTTAGAACCACAAGATTAAAATTTGAGGTAAGTACATAAAATACAAGGTACTTCACACAGGTAAGTACAGAACTTTGATTTAAAACAGTAGTACACACAGTTTTGGTTAAAATGGCAATATGCTATTTTAAAAGTGGACACAGTGCAAAAATCAACAGTTCCCGGGGGAGGTAAGTATTGGTTAGTGTAAGGAAATGGCTCCCTGTTGCAGTTAACCCCCACTTTTTGCCTGATACTGATGCTGACTTGACTGAAAAGTGTGCTGGGACCCTGCTAACCAGGCCCCAGCACCAGTGTTCTTTCACCTAAAATGTACCATTGTTTCCACAATTGGCACACCCCTGCCACACAGATAAGTCCCTTGTAAAAAGTACCAGTGGTATCAAGGGCCCTGTGACCAGGGAAGGTCTCTAAGGGCTGCAGCATGTATTATGCCACCCTGGGGACCCCTCACTCAGCACATGCACACTGCCTCACAGCTTGTGTGTGCTGGTTGGGAGAAAAAGATTAAGTCTACATGGCATCCCCCTTAGGGTGCCATGCACACAAAATACTGCCTGTGGCATAGGTAAGTCACCCCTCTAGCAGGCCTTACAGCCCTAAGGCAGTGTGCACTATACCACAGGTGAGGGCATAGCTGCATGAGCAATATGCCCCTACAGTGTCTAAGTCCATTCTTAGACATTGTAAGTACAGTGTGGCCATATTAAGTATATGGTCTGGGAGTTTGTCAAAAATGAACTCCACCGCTCCATAACGGCTACACTGAATACTGGAAAGTTTGGTATCAAACTTCTCAGAATAATAAACCCACACTGATGCCAGTGTTGGATTTATTAAAAAATGCACACAGAGAGCATCTTAGAGATGCCCCCTGTATTTAACCCAATCCTTCAGTGCAGGACTGACTGGTCTGTGCCAGCCTGCTGCTGAGAGACGAGTTTTTGACCCCATGGGGTGAGGGCCTTTGTGCCCTCTGAGGCCAGAAACAAAGCCTGCTCTGGGTGGAGGTGCTTCACACCTCCCCCCAGCAGGATATGTAACACCTAGCAGTGAGCCACAAAGGCTTTGTGTTACAATGCCCCAGGGCACTCCAGCTAGTGGAGATTTCCGCCCCCTGGACACAGCCCCCACTTTCGGCAGCAAGTCCAGGGGAGATAATGAGAAAAACCAGGAGGAGTCACCCACAAGTCAGGACAGCCCCTAAGGTGTCCTGAGCTGAGGTGACCCCTGCCTTTAGAAATCCTCCATCTTGATTTTGGAGGATTCCCCCAATAGGAATAGGGATGTGCCCCCCTCCCCTCAGGGAAGAGGCACAAGGAGGATGTAGCCACCCTCAAGGATAGTAGCCATTGGCTACTGCCCTACCAGACCTAAACACACCCCTAAATCTAGTATTTAGGGGCACCCCAAAACCCAGGAAATCAGAGTCCTGCAACCTGAAGAAAGAAGGACTGCTGACCTACAAGCCTTCAGAGAAGGAGGAAGACGACAACTGATTTGGCCCCAGCCCTACCAGCCTGTCTCCAACTTCGAAAACCTGCACCAGCAACGCATCCGACAGGGACCAGTGACCTCTGAAGCCTCAGAGGACTGCCCTGGACTAAAGTACCAAGAAACTCCTGTGAACAGCGGCCCTGTTCAAAATCTGCAGCTTCTTTGCAACAAAGAAGCAACTTCCAAGGACTTCACGTTTCCCGCCGGAAGCGTGAGACTCTACACTCTGTACCCGACGCTCCCGGCTCGACCTGCAGAAAACCAACACCACAGGGAGGACTCCCCAGCGACTGCGAGCCCGTGAGTAGCCAGAGATGACCCCCCTGGACCTCTCAAGCGACGCCTGCAGAGAGAACACAGAGGCTCCCCCTGAGGGCGACTGCCTGTAACAAGGGACCTGACGCCTGGAACCAGCACTGCACCCACAGCCCCCAGGACCTGAAGGAACCGAACCTTTGCACTGTGTCCACTTTGAAAATAGCTTATTGCCATTTTTACAAAGACTGTACATGATATTGTTTTCATTCAAAGTTCCTAAAGTATATAAGTGAAGTGCCTTACATTTAAAGTGTTTAATGTAAATCTTGAACCAGTCGTTCTTAAAATAAACTAAGAAAATATATTTTTCTATATAAAAACCTATTGGCCTGGAATTGTCTTTGAGTGTGTGTCCCTCATTTATTGCCTGTGTGTGTACAACAAATGCTTAACACTACCCTCTGATAAGCCTACTGCTTGACCACACTACCACAAAATAGAGCATTAGAATTATCTATTTTTGCCACTATCTTACCTCAAAGGGGAACCCTTGGACTCTGTGCACACTATTTCTTACTTTGAAATAGTATATACAGAGCCAACTTCCTACAGTTAGTTTTTCAGGTAAGTAAAGCACTTACACAGTCAGTCTGCTGGGCATAGGCAGCCCACCGTTGGGGGTTCAAGGCAACCCCAAAGCCACAACACCAGCAACACAGGGCCGGTCAGGTGCAGAGGTCAAAGAAGGGACCAAACCACAAAGGCGCCTGTGGAGAACAGGGGTGCTCCGGTTCCAGTCTGCTAGCAGGTAAGTACCTGTGTCCTTGGGGAGCAGACCAGGGTGGTTTTGTAGAGCATTGGGAGGGACACACACAAGCACACAAAAACACCCTCAGTGGCACAGGGGCGGCCGGGTGCAGTGTGCAAAGTAGGCATCGGGTTTTCTATTGAAAACAATGGAGGGACCCAGGGATCATTCTGGCGATGCAGGCAGGGCACAGGGAGGCTTCTCGGGCCAGCCACCGACTGGGCTAGGTTGGGGGCGGCCTGCTGATCACTCCTGCACTGGTAGGTGGTTTCTCTCGGTCCTGGGGCCTAGGGGTGCAGTGCTTGGTCCAGGCGTCGGGTTCCTTTGTTACCAATCAGTCACGGTCAGGGGGAGCCCCTGAATCCTCTAGGCAGGCGCCGCTGTGGGGGTGCAGGGAGGTCGACTAAGGGTGTCCACGTCATTGGAGTTACCTGGGAGTCCTCTCTGCGGTGTTGGTTGTCCTGAACTCGAGCCGGGGGCGTTGGGTGCAGAGTGTGAAGACTCACGCTTCTGGCGGGAAGTGAGAGTCTCTTTAAAGTTGCAATTTTGTTGCTGTTTTGGACAGAGCCGCTGTCCTCTGGAGGTTCTTGGTCCTTTAGCTGCAGGTCAGTCCTCTGAGTCCTCAGAGGTCGCTGGTCCCGCTGGATGTGTCACTGTGCAGGTTCTTTGAATCTGGAGACAGGCCGGCAGGGCTGGGTCCAAGTCAGTTGTCGTCCCCGTCGTCTCTACGGGGCTTTCAGGTCAGCAGTCCTTCTTCTTGTTGTAGGTTGCATGAATCTGATTTCCTGGGTTCAGGGTTGCCTCTAAATACTGAATTTAGGGGTGTGTTTAGGTCTGGGGGGCAGTAGCCAATGGCTACTGTCCTTGATGGTGGCTACACCCTCTTTGTGCCTCCTCCTTGACGGAAGGGGGGCACATCCCTATTCCTATTGGGGGAATCATCCAAAATCAAGCTGGAGGATTTCTATAGGCAGGGGTCACCTCAGCTCAGGATACCTTAGGGCCTGTCCTGACTTGTAGGTGACTCCTCCTTTTTTTTCCTCATTATCTCCTCTGGACTTGCCGCCAAAAGTGGGGGCTGTGTCCGGGAGGTGGGGGGGGGGCATCTCCACTAGCTTGGATGCCCTAGGGCGCTGTAACAACAAAGACACTCACCCCGTGTGGCCAGAAACTCGTCTGGTTGTGGCAGGTTGGCAGGAACTGGTCAGCCTAACACTAGGAGTCAGACTGGCATGCAGTGGGCATCTCGAAGATGCCATCTGTGTGCATTTTGCAGTAAATCACACACTGGCATCAGTGTGCATTTATTGTGCTGAGAAGTTTGATACCAAACTTCCCAGATTTCAGTGTAGCCATTATGGAACTGTGGAGTTCTTATTTCACAAACTCACA
Source organism: Pleurodeles waltl (assembly GCF_031143425.1). NCBI lineage: Eukaryota > Metazoa > Chordata > Amphibia > Caudata > Salamandridae > Pleurodeles > Pleurodeles waltl. The sequence goes on from NC_090445.1 coordinate 251,922,459, forward strand.
GACCATATACTCATTATGGCTACCCTGCACTTACAATGTCTAAGGTTTGGCTTAGACACTGTAAGGGCATAGTGCTCTTGCACCTATGCCTTCACCTGTGGTATAGTGCACCCTGCCTTAGGGATGTAAGGCCTGCTAGAGGGGTGACTTACCGATGCCACAGGCAGTGGGTTGAGGGCATGGCACCCGGAGGGGAGTGCCATGTCGACTTAGTCATTTTCTCCCCACCAGCACACACAAGCTGTGAAGCAGTGTTCATGTGCTGAGTGAGGGGTCCCCAGGGTGGCATAATACATGCTGCAGGCCTTAGAGACCTTCCTGGCCACTGGGCCCTTGGTACCAGGGGTACCAGTTACAAGGGACTTATCTGTGAGTCAGGGGTGTGCCAATTGTGGGAATAAAGGTACAGTTTAGGGAAAGAACACTGGTGCTGGGGCTTGGTTAGCAGGGTCCCAGCAAACTTTCAATCATAACTGGCATCAATATAAGGCAATATGTAAGGGGGTAACCATGCCAAGGGAGGCATTTCCCTACATGCCCCCAATGGAAGATACGGATTTGTAGTGAATCCTAGTTTGTTTTAATGGGATAACAGGAGTTAGCTTAGCCTTTGGCTTGCAGACTCGTGCCCCCGTCACCTAGTGACTTTTAACCTACTTAGCTTGCTCTGTCTTAGCCCATTTAATTCTTTAATTCTTCTAAGATGGCTGCCTTGTTTATAGTTAGGCCACTTGTTATGATTGACATTATCAGTGCCACAGCGTTAAGGCGTCAAGATCAAGTGACAAAGAACAAACAAACATTAGGTATTCACACTTAGGGGCTTTCCCTCTCCATGCTTTTGAGGGAATTGTTTATATTAATTGCCACCCCAAGCATGCCTGTTATCTATTCTTTGGGAACACACCTACGTCAGGGGTCCAAGTAGATCTGTATATCACACTTTAGACAGATAATCAGAGGGATTGCGACCAGAGGGCATCGCTACCATCGCTGATATCGAATCTGCACGTCCTCTTGACGCTGACGGAGTCTGAGATAGAGACCTCATTCCAAGGTAACGAGGGTTGGGGGCTCCTCTCATGGACTTGGCATTGGCAGATTAGGTTTAACATACCCAGCTCTCCTTTAGGTAGGAGGTTAGGCCTATCATGATAGGGTATTAGGACATATTACACACTATGGGAGTCATTACCACCCTGGCGGACGGTGTTAAAGCAGCGGTAATACCGCAAACAGTGCGACGGATAAAAAAATGGAATTATGACCCTGGCGGAAACCGCCAAAAAAGACAGCCACTTTAACACACCGCCCGCCACGGCGGTACAGACAAGCAGCGCGGCAGTCACCGCCAACAGACAGGCGGAACCCAATGTACCGCCCATAGTATTACAACCCGCCAATCCGCCACCTTTTCCGGGGCGGATTCACCGTGGATAAAAACACGGCGGAAACAGCTTTTGCAATGGGAAAACGCTCACCTGAACACATCCCACGAGGAACGAGGACTCCATGGACCCGGAACTCCAAATACTCCCTGCCCTTGTGTTTCTGCTCCTCTACGACCAACATCTACGTAGGCGCCGAAGACAACAGTGAGTACTGCACCTACGACATGGGGGAGGGAGGAGGCAAAAGTTAGGGGGACACCCACCAAACACCCCCACCCCCACCCCCACCCCCAACCTCGTATAATACAACATACACACCAATGCATTCACAAAAATCACAGTAACAACCCACAACCCCCCGGAAGAATGAAAAGACAAAGCGAAATTCGGTCAAACATTGTAATGTGGCATAATACATGTCATACAAAAATATACAGAGATATATATGAAAATCAGTCATAAATATATACATTATGAGAAGTAGTGCAGATATGTACATAACAATGTCCGTGCACCAACAGTCCAAAAATGCATGGGCGAGGCCCACAAAGGATACCTGACCACAATCGGAGAGAACACTGCCGGGGCATCAGATAGAAATACTACAGGCACCTCAGGGGGAAGGGAAGGGGGGGGCACCTCAGCCGGATGACTGCAAAGCCAGATCCACGACAGGGCTCCATGCCCATTGATGTATCCTGGGGAGTGCAAAGCCACAGTCTCTCAAGTCTATACAGTGGGTGGGGTGCCCACCGCGCCATCCTGGGGAGTGCAAAGCCACAGTCTCTCAAGTCTCTACAGTGGGTGGCTTGCCCACTGTGCCATCCTGGGGAGTGCAAAGCCACAGTCTTTCAAGTCTCTACAGTGGGTGGGGTGCCCACCGTGCCATCCTGGGGAGTGCAAAGCCACAGTCTCTCAAGTCTCTACAGTGGGTGGCTTGCCCACTGTGCCCTCCTGGGGAGTGCAAAGCCACAGTCTCTCAAGTAGATGCAGGTCTCCACTGGTTCTGGAGGGGGACTGGTGCCCAGACTGGATGAGTCTCCCCGTGAAAGTACCTGTCCTGTCACTGTCCCAGCTGCACATGGGATAAGGATGCCTGATGTGGCGGTCTATTCATTCCTACCCGGTGCTTGCCCTGTTCAGCGGTCTTCACCATGGCGGTCTTTGCCCTGTTCAGCGGTGCTTTGCCATGGCGGTCTTTGCCCTGTTCAGCGGTGCTTTGCCATGGCGGTTGTTGCCCTGTTCTGCGGTGCTTTGCCATGGCGGTCGTTGCCCTGTTCAGCGGTCTTCACCATGGCGGTCTTTGCCCTGTTCAGCGGTGCTTTGCCATGTCGGTCGTTGCCCTGTTCAGCGGTGCTTTGCCATGGCGGTCGTTGCCCTGTTCAGCGGTGCTTTGCCATGGCGGTCTCTGGACTGTTCAGCGGTGCTTTGACATGGCGGTTCTGGACTGTTCAGCGGTGCTTTGACATGGCGGTCTCTGGTCTGTTCAGCGGTGCTTTGACATGGCGGTCTCTGGACTGTTCAGAGGTGCTTTGCCATGGCAGTTCTGGACTGTTCAGCGGTGCTTTGACATGGCGGTTCTGGTACGGATATTGGTGTGTGGCATGACGTTCCCTAGACTGGGCATTGGTGTGTGGCATGACGTTCCCTACACTGGGTATTGGTGTGTGGCATGACGTTCCATTATAGCCCACCTGGGCTGTGGCAGCCGGGGCCCTCCTGGGCAATGACTCCGGCGGTGGCGGTGGTCTCTGGACCAGTGACGATACTTGGGCCCTCCTGGGCTGTGACTCCGGCGGTGGTCTCCTGACCAGTGACGATACGTGTGCCCTCCTGGGCAATGACTCCGGCGGTGGTCTCTGGAACAGTGACGATACTTGGGCCCTCCTGGGCTGTGACTCTGGCGGTGGTCTCTGGACCAGTGACGACGGTGCTGGTGGTTGTGTCTTGACCGCCGGAAATGATGGCGCACTTCTCCGCCATGACACTCACAACAGGCTGGGCAGACTTCCTCTGGCCCTTCACCACCTTTGGGGGAGTCACAGCTGACTCTCCAATCCCTTTGGAACACATGTCAGTTGTTTTCCCACCAGGAGTCTTCACACGGTCCCGTCGTCCACTCTCCAATTTCAGAGCCTTTATAGGGGGTGGGCTGCCAGTGCCTTGGCTCCGGGTCATACTGCCTGCCCTGGGGGCCTGTGCACTCCACAAACCTTGAACAGGCACCACTGGTATTGGAGGCTTTTTGGCTGAGGCGCTACGACGGACTGATTAATTGGAGGGGGTGGGGGCAAAAGGTCAACTTTACAGAGGGACAGTTTATGACGAACACTGGGATGGGTAGTTGGAGGGGGCCTGGGAGTGGAGGAAGAGGAGGTGGTTGTCGGAGGTGTCACTTTAGGTGTTTTGGGTGCAGGTGCAGGTACTGGAGGCTGGCGTGAGGTGGATGGATGTTGGGTGAGTGATTGCCGGCGTTTGTGTACTTTGGGAGGGGGCGTCACAGACACACTGGGAGAGGACACAGGGGACGTGTAAATGGCAGTGGAGTTGGTGAGTGCAGGTGAGCGGCTTGTGGTGCTGGTGTCCTTGTGCGATTCATGGTGCCTGTAGATGTGGTGCATGCAAATGTGTGTGTAGACGAGACTGGGAGGGAGGAGGGAGAAGAGGAGGAGGGGGACACAGTAGAGGCAGTGGATGTTGCTGTGTCTGTACATGGGTGAGGCTTGCGTGAGTGCCTGTGGGTTGTGTGGTGCCTATGTTTGCTTGAGCTACCTGTGTGTGCTGACTTGTGTGCATGCTGGTCTGTAGGTGTGCTTGGGATGGGCTGGGGTACAGGAGATTGGGTCTGGGTGGAGGAGGTCGGAGGGGGGAGGCTGGATACAGTGACAATGGCTGCCATCAGTGCTGAGGCCAGAGATTGCAGGGTTCGCTGAAGGACAGCCTGACCAGAATGAATGCCCTCCAGGAATGCATTACCGTGTTGCAACTCTCGTTCTACACCCTGGATGGCATTCACAATGGTAGACTGCCCAACAGTGAGTGACCTGAGGAGGTCAATGGCCTCCTCACTGAGGGCAGCAGGGGTGACTGGGGCAGGGCCTGAGGTGCCTGGGGCGAAGGTGATGCCCACCCTCCTGGGTGAGCGGGCACAGGGCGAACGCTGAGGGGCTGCTGGGAGGGCGGTGCTGGTAGGGGAGGTGGCGGCTGTACCTGTAGAAGTGGGGCGCACAGATGGTGCCGCCACCACAAGGGAGCCCCCATCGGCAGACGAGTCCGTGTCGCTGCTTGGTGATCCGGTGGCCGACGTGAAGCTCCCCTCGCCCTCCGTCCCACTGGTGCATTCTGAGTCCGTCGTGTGGCCCTCCATGGCCATGTGGGATGCAGCTCCCTCGTGCTCCGGTGCCACTGTACCTCCGCCTGATGATGCTGATGGACAAAAGGACAGGGAGAGCAGAAAAAGGGGGGAGACAGTAGAAAGAGAGTTTTAGTGCATGGCATACCGCTACCGTTGGCGGACAGGACAGACACAGCAGCCCCCTGCATTACGCCGTGCTCCTGCCCTCTGCACATGCAATTTCTGGGATATGGCCTACATGGCAATGGTGGACATCTGCGCACATGGATGCCACAGGGGCAACTATACCTCGACTTGGCACTCTGCTGAGGTGGGGTAGAGTGCCACATGGGCTACATTACGGAGGGGCCTTGCCTACCGAACTCGCCCTGGCCTAGGGACACCCACAGCCCACCTCCCCCACCCAGGCCCCTCTACTGCGCGCAAAGTCCGCAGAATGGGGTTGTACTCACCCACTTGTGTCTGCTGTGATGCCCTCAAGCGCCCATCCAACTCCGGGTAGGCCACCGCCAGGATCCGGAACATCAGGGGGTAATGATGCGATGGGCACCCCTCCCACGTTGGGAGGCTATCCCCATCTGAGCCTCCGCCGTCTTCTTGCTGCAGCAGCAAATGTCCTCCCATCTCTTACGGCAGTGGGTGCCCCGTCTCTGGTGGGCCCCCAGGGTCCGGACTTCCTTGGCGATGGCACGCCAAATGTCCCTCTTCTGGTGGGCGCTGACCTACATGACATGTACAAGGAAAGAGGAACAGTCATTACCAACTGCACCATCGTTGTGTGTGGCCCCCTCCCTACTCTGGCCATGTGGCCCATTCATTCCCATGTATTAATGTTCTATGAACTCTGCCCCCTTCCCTCTTCCACCCAGCCCTCTCCACCCAGGCCTAGCCCATACAACGTGCTCCCTGTGTACTAACCTGTTGGTCTGGAGGACCGTAGAGTAGCGTGTACTGGGGGAGGACCCGTCTACCAGTTTCTCCAACTCCTGTGCAGTGAAGGCAGGGGCCCTTTCCCCAGACGCAGCAGCCATTGTCGCTTCCAGACCGAGGTCACAGCAGCACTTGCAGTGTAGGTCCTCTCCTGTCGAAGGTCAGGTGTCTAGTGATTGAACAGATAGAAAATGGCGGTGACGTCCGCGGCGGTGCGCATCATCACCGCCGGCGCACCTGTTCATTGGCTCCTGGGACCCATAGGGTCCAATGTTAACCAATGCAGCATTGCGCCGCAGTCTACGACCGCCTACTGCGACGGTGTGCAACGCCAGCGCAGTTACCCCACAATCCCATTGTCCCAGTTTAGAGGTCAGGCAGCCGCCATTTCAGGGGCCCACATGGCTTCATTTACCTCTGCGTCACACATAGCTAGGCCTACACTCAACACACATACAGGAAGGGTTTCGTGAGTGGTGTAGTCTTGTGTGTAACTGTGGGTACATACCTGGAGGAATTATGACTGATTCGTCGCTGTTGTCCTTCGTAGGCACCGTCAGCTGGGACAGTTGAGAAGATGGCGGAATCCTCCGGTGTACCGACCGCTGGTGGACCTGTTGACAATGGAAGAGCGACATGTCATCGTCACCTACCGGTTTGACCGTGCCACAATCCAGGAACTATGTACCCAGTTGAAGCCAGACCTGATGTCACCAATCCGCCATCCGACTGGAATCCCCCCTGACGTGCAGGTGCTGTCAGTGCTCCATTTCCTTGCTAGTGGGTCTTTTCAGACAACAGTGGCCATGGCATCAGGGATGTCCCAGCCTATGTTTCCCAACGTCCTGTCCAGACTGCTGTCTGCCCTGCTGAAACACGTAAGGAGATACATCATTTTCCCTGAGGTGGCAGATTTGCCTACAGTGAAAGGTGACTTCTATGCACTTGGACATATCCCCAACGTCATAGGTGCCATTGATGGGACCCACGTAGCTCTGCCCCCCCCCCCCCCCCCCCCACAGGAGTGAACAGGTGTGCAGGAACAGGAAGTGTTATCATTCAATGAATGTCCAGATGGTCTGTTTGGCAGGCCAGTACATCTCCCAGGTAAATGCTATGTTCCCTGGCTCAGTGCATGACGCCTACATCCTGCGGAATAGTAGCATCCCTGATATGATGGGTCAACTCCAGAGGCACCGGGTGTGGTTATTAGGAGACTCTGGTTACCCCAACCTGTCCTGGCTATTGACACCAGTGAGGAATCCCAGGACCAGGGCAGAGGAACGCTACAATGAGGCCCATGGGCGGACTAGGAGGGTGATCGAACGCACCTTCGGCCTCCTGAAGGCCAGGTTCAGGTGCCTCCATATGACAGGGTGATCCCTATTCTACTCACCGAAGAAGGTGTGCGACATCATCATCGCCTGCTCCATGCTTCATAATCTGGCTTTGCGAGGCCAGGTGCCTTTTCTGCAGGAGGATGATCCAGATGACGGTGTTGTAGCAGCTGTGGAGCCTGTGGACAGTGATGAGGAGGAAGCTGAGGAAGAAGGCAACAGGGAGTCAGTTATACAGCAATATTTCCAGTGACACTCAGGTGAGAACATTTTCATGTTTGACATTACATTAACTTTCACAGGTCTACCTCTATCCTGTCTGTCGGTTTCAACCACTATTTGGTAACTGAGTTGTACCTTTCGATTACTGTTTCACAGGTGTGGTTACCAACGTGTCATCTGCTTGCATCCTTCAAGTACTTGTGATGTGTGACATAGGTATGTTAGCTTTACAATGGGAAATGCATTATAACACTGTCATTGCTAATACACATTTTCAAAATCACAGACTGACTCCAGATTGTTTTGTGTTTCAAGGGTGTTTATTGAAGTGCTAATTATTGGTGGGAGTGGTAAAATGGTGATGGGTGATGGTGGAGGAATGTCCATGGCAGAGTCCAGTCTATTAGTCTCACAGGTGCACTGCCCATCTGGGCATAGGAAGTGGAGCTGGGGCTGTTTAAGTATGGACAGGGTAACAAGGTGAGACAGTGGGATGACAATCAGGGTGGTCTCATTTCCTGGCGGGGGTCTTGCCATCTTGCTCTGTCCTGTTCCTGGATCTCAGGGACCGCTTGCGTGGTGGTTGTCCGTCTGCAGGGGGTGGGGTGCTGGTGTGGTGGTCCGGTGGTGGGGCGTCCTGTCCACTAGCGCTGGCGGAGGTGGTGGGCAGTTCATCCTCCTGGCTAGTGTCAGGGGCCCCTTGGAGTGCCACGGTGTCCCTCAAGGTCTGCTGTATGTCCTTCAGACCGTTGAACGCACCTTCCCCCGTAGGTCGTTCCACCCCTTCCTGATGTCCTCCCTATCTCTTGGGTGCTGTCCCACTGCGTTGACCCTGTCCACGATTCTTCGCCATAGCTCCATCTTCCTGGCTATTGATGTGTGCTGTGCCTGTGAGCCAAATAGCTGTGGCTCTACCCGTACGATTTCCTCCACCATGACCCTGAGCTCCTCCTCGGAGAAGCGGGGGTGTCTTTGGCGTGACATGGGGTGGTGTGTGTGATGTGTGGGGCAGTGTGAGTGTTGATGTGTGTGGTGATGTGTAGTGGTGTGTGGTGTTTTGTGCGTGGATGTTGTATGGGTGATGGTGTTGTGTGCCTTTGTATGGTTGTATTGTCTTGGCTGTGCAGTCTCTCTGGCCTTCGTCTCTAATTTGTGGTCGTAGGGGTTTGTGGGTGATGTGGGTGTGTGTTTTATATTGTGTTGGGTGTGTGGGAGTGGTGTTTGTATGTGTGTCAGGTGTGTGTATTTTGAATTGTCCAATGTGGCGGTGTTTTGGAGATGTGTGTGTATTTTGAGCGCGGCGGTGTGTACCGCCAATGGAATACCGCGGTTGAAAGACCGCCGCGTGGATTCGCGGGTCGTAATAGCATGGGCGTGTTTCTGTTGGCGTGGAGGTGGAGGTTTTGTTTTCGCCAGTTTATCACTGACCTTTGGTGTGGCGGACTTGTGTGGGTGTCTGAATTTCGGCAGATTCCGAGATGTGGGTCATAATAGCTGTGGCGGTATGCCGCGGCAGTGTATTGGCGGTCTTCTGCACGGCGGTAAGCGCCTTTTAATGCCAATGTTGTAATGACCCCCTATGTCTTTTCATTATATTGCAAGATGGTGGGGGTCTTTGCAATAATGACTCTTGCCTTTACAATTCTGTTTCTTGCACTTTTCATTATCCTAATCATTGCAGCCCATGCAAGTTATCGCAGATTGCAGTTGTGTTAAATAAAAACTGTTGAAACTTTACTGCAGCGTCGTTATTGCCTGTGTTTGAATGAGAAAGGGTAATCTCCGTTTAACCACGACACTCCCTGAGATGTCATACTTTCGAGTGCATGCGTAAAGGCTGCCACAAATCACCTTTTACTGTTTGGGTTTTTGGTGAGGTGCTGCTAGTGAGCCAGAAGGGTTGGGACGACAGCTGCGACTCGTAGGATAGGCATAGCCTCCTGCAAACATAAGTACTGTCATCCTTAAACCAGCAGTCTTGCCTAGAGCAAGAGTCCAACTACGACAGATTGATTTGCTGTGGTAATTCCTTTGCTGTGGTAATTAGACAAGTTGCAGTCTAGAAAAATTCCCTTCCTGAGGCTTTGTCACCTGGGGCAGCTTCACCTGAGTGATCTCTTTGGTTCAAACCATGTTCATGCCAGCCAGTGAATAGGCAGGTGGCCAGAAGCCATTCAGGGCTCCTGTAGACCCCTCTTTCCTTATACAGCATCCTACTGCAGAGAGTCTGGTGGTCCAGGGTTCCACCAGCAAGATAGTGAATTCCAAGAAATGTTCAATTAGACCCACCCACAAATGGAGTCGAAGAGGATTGAGTCATTTGAAAAACACATTTTCTCATTGATCAGCCTAGCACTGAGGTAAGTTGATGGTGTTTATTTGACCAACATGTGCACAACCTATGGGTCATGGCCAATAAGATCTTGCTGGTGTTCCCAGAAGAACTGGCGGCCTATTTGGCTCAGTTCATTCAAGAGGGTCAGGATGCAGTCAAATACATGTTTTGCGCTGGTCTTGATACTACTGATTGTCCAGGACAGGCAGTTGACTGCAGTGTGGTGGTCCATCGAATGTATGGATGAGGTCCAGGGTTTCTCAGAAGTTGCGCAGGCCTCCCTTTTGGATGTCTTTCAATGACTCACATCTGTTTGTTGACAAAGCTGATTCAGCTCTAGAATTCTTTAAGAAGAGTAGGACCACAGCATGCTCTCTGGGCCTTGCAGCCCCTGCCTTTTTCCTCACCAGTTCAGGATGTTCCAAGGCTACGCCAGTGGGTTGACATACACACATTTCTCCAGCCCCCCCCCTCTGCAGACACCCCAGTTCTTTAATGGCAGAGGATGTTGATCTGGTAGGCAACAAGCAGGTCATCCGAGACATCAGTCCACTCAGCCCCCCCATTCACAATCATCCTATGGAAATGAAAATCTAGGACTTTCTCCCAGTGCGGTGATCCATAACACATGACAGACTGGTCCTCCAGATTGTTCCGCATGGTTATGCCCTACTCTTTCATTCTGTCCTACTGCACCTCCCTCCCACTCAGAAGAGTACCTGTCCATTCCAATGCAGAAGGTATTAGCTTTACTCACCAAGTCATCAAGTAAGTTCCAGACTCTGAAACAGGGACTGGTTATTACTCTCACTATGTTCTAGTACCCAAAAAAAAGGATGGAGGGCTTCAGCCCATCTTTTATTGCTGCACTCTGAATGCTTTCTTAGGGAAGGACAAATTAAAAAAGTTTGCGCTGGTTCTGTCTTTCCTGGAACTGGGTGGTGGCATTAGACCTGCAAGATACATACAGGGAGTGCAGAATTATTAGGCAAATGAGTATTTTGACCACATCATCCTCTTTATGCATGTTGTCTTACTCCAAGCTGTATAGGCTCGAAAGCCTACTACCAATTAAGCATATTAGGTGATGTGCATCTCTGTAATGAGAAGGGGTGTGGTCTAATGACATCAACACCCTATATCAGGTGTGCATAATTATTAGGCAACTTCCTTTCCTTTGGCAAAATGGGTCAAAAGAAGGACTTGACAGGCTCAGAAAAGTCAACAATAGTGAGATATCTTGAAGAGGGATGCAGCACTCTTAAAATTGCAAAGCTTCTGAAGCGTGATCATCGAACAATCAAGCGTTTCATTCAAAATAGTCAACAGGGTTGCAAGAAGCGTGTGGAAAAACCAAGGCGCAAAATAACTGCCCATGAACTGAGAAAAGTCAAGCGTGCAGCTGCCACGATGCCACTTGCCACCAGTTTGGCCATATTTTAGAGCTGCAACATCACTGGAGTGCCCAAAAGCACAAGGTGTGCAATACTCAGAGACATGGCCAAGGTAAGAAAGGCTGAAAGACGACCACCACTGAACAAGACACACAAGCTGAAACGTCAAGACTGGGCCAAGAAATATCTCAAGACTGATTTTTATAAGGTTTTATGGACTGATGAAATGAGAGTGAGTCTTGATGGGCCAGATGGATGGGCCCGTGGCTGGATTGGTAAAGGGCAGAGAGCTCCAGTCCGACTCAGACGCCAGCAAGGTGGAGGTGGAGTACTGGTTTGGGCTGGTATCATCAAAAATGAGCTTGTGGGGCCTTTTCGGGTTGAGGATGGAGTCAAGCTCAACTCCCAGTCCTACTGCCAGTTCCTGGAAGACACCTTCTTCAAGCAGTGGTACAGGAAGAAGTCTGCATCCTTCAAGAAAAACATGATTTTCATGCAGGACAATGCTCCATCACACGCGTCCAAGTACTCCACAGCGTGGCTGGCAAGAAAGGGTATAAAAGAAGGAAATCTAATGACATGGCCTCCTTGTTCACCTGATCTGAACCCCATTGAGAACCTGTGGTCCATCATCAAATGTGAGATTTACAAGGAGGGAAAACAGTACACCTCTCTGAACAGTGTCTGGGAGGCTGTGGTTGCTGCTGCACGCAATGTTGATGGTGAACAGATCAAAACACTGACAGAATCCATGGATGGCAGGCTTTTGAGTGTCCTTGCAAAGAAAGGTGGCTATATTGGTCACTGATTTGTTTTTGTTTTGTTTTTGAATGTCAGAAATGTATATTTGTGAATGTTGAGATGTTATATTGGTTTCACTGGTAATAATAAATAATTGAAATGGGTATATATTTGTTTTTTGTGAAGTTGCCTAATAATTATGCACAGTAATAGTCACCTGCACACACAGATATCCCCCTAACATAGCTAAAACTAAAAACAAACTAAAAACTACTTCCAAAAATATTCAGCTTTGATATTAATGAGTTTTTTGGGTTCATTGAGAACATGGTTGTTGTTCAATAATAAAATTAATCCTCAAAAATACAACTTGCCTAATAATTCTGCACTCCCTGTATTTTAAATACGAGCCCTGCTGTCCCACAGATATTACCAAGGTTTAAGTTAGGCAAGGAGCATTTCCAATTTGCTGTGCCTCCCATGTCAGATACAGCAGGTGGCATATGGGGGCACTGCAGTGGAAGCTTAAGTTCCAGTGGGCTCAGCACTAGGCAATCCGTCAAATGCAGGTTTTGGAAGTGACTGCACATGATCTGCAGCATTGGGTGCTTGATTGCAACTGGACCAGTGGCAGACTCTTATCTCTTCCCACCAAGAGCAGAGTGGAGTCACTGCTGTGTTTAGGAGGAAGGTCTGAGAGCCCATTCTACCAAGAGTAATGCTGATACCACTGCATAGAGTGCCCGTTCTTTATATTTGCCAGGCTGCAACCTTGAAAGGGGGGGGGGGGGGGTAAAAGAAGAAGAAGAGAGGTTTTCATTTTTTTTTTATCAGGTGCATGCATTGAGACGGCCTTTGGTTGGGCCACAGACACCACAGATGTCGATGATGTGACAAAACCATCGTTTTTCAACATCTGACCTGAACACGTTTAAATGTTATGAGTGATTTCAGTAAGGCCCAGACAAACAGTAACTGATGCCATTGCACCAGGCAAGCGATGCCATGAACATCATGGACATCTAATGCTAGAGAAGGGTTTTCTGAATCTAATCAGGAGTCTTAGAGATATGCATAAGGTGAGGAATCTATGGACAGGAGTATGGACAGGTGAGGGGAGGGTAAAGGGAAAGCAGCAAAGACGGCCAAAGAATGCAGCAGAGAAGGAAGAGGAAGGCAGCAGTGGGGAAGGTTAAACAACCGAATGAAGAATGTGAAGTATCAGAAAATAAAAATAAAACATCAGACACGAAGGGGTTTTAGAGAGGAGGGTAATGACTTTTAGAACATCTGTATCTAGACATCAGAAATGTGATTATCTTTCAAATTCCAGTCTACCTTTTGCATACTAAATTAAAACATAAGTGGATGTCTACTGAACAAATAATTCTTCACCAGTCTACCTACAACCAAATACACGCCACCTGTCTCAAAGTCAAAACAAAGCAGGACCTGAAAATTCACTAAAGTGCCACTAGAACCGTAGGTTTAGTGATCTAATCACATATATTGGCACTTTAAAGTCCCTATTGAGCCTTTGTTTTCTTAAAGTAGGTGTACTTTTGGCAAATGTTGTATAATTTGTCAAAATTATTGTAATGCAATAGTGCTATGATATATAGTCAGTCATGTGAAGGAGTGTACTTGGAACTAACTTACCCCACCTTATCACCCGTTTCAGATGTAACTCTGGCACATAAGAGATTCTTTTGAAACAGCTGCCAAGTTTCCAAGCTCCCTGCGTGGTGTGCTACTCCAGTCCATGTTTTTTTTCTTTGAATTCTGGAACTTGTAGTCCTGTTTTATAATAGAATAAATATGACTACAAGTCCCAGAACTCAAGTAAACACCTGAACTGGAGCAACACATCATGCATAGACCTGGAGAACTTGGCAGGGCTGCATATCATAATGAAAAAAGAAAAGGAAAAAAAAAAAGAAGGATCTATGATGTGGACAGCGCTGACCAGGTCATTGTGCTTTTTTTAAATATTTTGAGAGAGGCTGCTGAGTGATTTCAAAAAACTATTGACAATACCATTACATTTCGTAGAGCGGGAACCTATTGGCTTTGCCAGTGCTTCTTGTATTTTGCACTTTTCTGTAGCCCAAATTCCACCATAAAGTATTTATGTTAGCACCAATTACATAAGGTTGCATTAATTTATTTTTATATGCACAGGGAGATTAATATTTGCCCAGAATCAGAGAACGTTGAGACTGGAACTCTGTTCCCCAATGCCAAAGTGAAAGCTGTGACCATGGAGCCAAAATCTCTATCCTTCCACGTCTGGCGCGGTTTAGAGTACAGACTAGAGTAGACTTTGTGTGAGGCGGATGGATTATTGTAGGATGCTTGAATGTGTGTGGGACAGATTGACGGATGTACAAGGCTTGCATCGCGCACTATGCATGGTTAGCCATCTTAAGGCACTGATGTAAGCTGTTTCTTCTTCCGTTGTTCAATTGCACAGTCAGAATACAGCTTATCCCGCGCTCTGCTCCTGCTGTTGTACACTTCCGTCACATCTGCTGACATCAACAATAAGGTGCAGTGTTGATGCACAAGTTACTTACCTTTGGTAACGCATTATCTGATAGAGACAATCTAGCTGCAGATTCCTTACCTTAGAATTTCCTGGCTTCCACTTGGAATCCAGAACTTTTGCTGAGCAGTACCCTGTACATGGAGTCGGTTGGCGATGTTCGGATGCATGTGGCGTCATCGTTGGAGCTGTCTGTGACATCACGGCCACCGATAAAGGCACCACCCGGCGCCAGTACGTCACTTCTTTTTCCAAAGAACTTCCACGGCAGAAGCACAGTCATGGATAGAAGCAACAGTTCGTCTGTGCAAAAACTAGGGCCCTGAAAGGGATAAACCCCAACTCTATTAGACATATCTGCAGGCATGGGTGGGTGTTAGGAATCTGCAATTAGATAGAGTCTCTCCCAGATAAATTTTACCAAAGGTAAGTAACTTGTTCATCTGATACAGACTTCTAGCTGAAGATTCCTTACCTTAGAATAGATACCCATGCCATAACCTCCTGGCGGTGGGATGCAGATAGATTTTCTCACATTAGAAAGTCCTGTAGGACCGAACCGTCAAAGTATGCATCTCTCCGGACCTTATTGTCCAGGCAGTAGTGTTTTGCAAAAGTATGCCAAGATGCACACGTTGCTGCCTGACAGATATGCAGGACTGGAACACCTCGTGCTAGCAGTTTGCCCCTGGTTGAATGAGCCCTCAGGAGGCTGCTTCTTGGCCAGTGCGTAGCAGGTCTTAGTGCAAAGAAGGCTGTCATGATAGTGAGCAGCTGGAAGGGAAAGTTGTGTAAAGGCTCAAAGGGAGCACACATGAGAAACATGAGGACAAGATTTAAGCCCCACTGAAGCATAACAAAGGGCATAAGTGGAAACATATGTTCAAGCCCTTTAAGATATCTATGTATAATAGGAGACTTGAAAAGTGAAGGCTGATCAGGCAGCCGAAGGAATGCCGATAAGGCAGAAAGATAGCCCTTGAAGGTACCCAAGGCAGAACCCTGCTGGGCAAGGAATAGTATAAAGAGAAGCCCATCAGAACGAGAAGCCGAAAGAGGATCAATTGATCTTTCTACACAACAATATACAAAACGTTTCCAACAGCAGGCATATACCGTTTTAGTGGAGGGGCGCCTGGCTGCCAAAATAACTTTACAGACTTCAGGAGGAAGGTCAAAAGCCATCAACTGCTGTCGCTCGATCTCCATGCCTGAAGGTGCAGAGTTGACAGGTTTGGGTGGAGAACCTTTCCCTGCTGCTGCAACAGAAGATCCACCCGAAGGAGCAACCTGATTGGGGGAAATCGATGCACATTTTCAGCTCGGATACCGAACTCTCCCTGCCCAGTCCGGAGCCACTAGGATTACTTCGGCTTGGTCGTTCTTGAGAAGTCTGGGCAGAAGTGGTATGGGCACAAAGGCATATAGGATGCCTGAACTTCACTCGCGCAGAAAAGCGTCACTGAACGATTGCCGCCTTGGAAACTCCAATGCGTAATACTGCTGACACTGTGTGTTCTCTGCAGAGGCAAACAGATCTAACCAAGGCTCTCCCCACTGCTGAAAGAATCCTTGTGCCACTTCTGGGTAGAGACACCATTCGCGATCTGCTAGGCATTAATGGGTGAGTTCACCCACCCTGGTGTTCAGAAAACCTGCCAGGTGTTGAACCACCAGGGTTATTGTAGGAAGCTGGCCCTGTATATACTTTATCAAAATGAGATATGGGGTTTCCCAAGAGGCTTGACAGAGGCAATAATAAATAATACTAATGCTCTATTTGTGGTATTGTGGTTGAGCGGTTAGGCTTATCATAGGGTAGTGTTAAGCATTTGTTGTACACACACAAGCAATAAGTGAACACACACATTCAATGCCTCCAGGCCAATAGGTTTTTATATAGAAAAATAATCTTTTGTTAATTTATTTCTAGAACCACAAGATTAATTTAGCAGGTAAGCTCATCAAATGAAAGGTACTTTGCATAATAATACTTAGGACTTTGAATAGATTCACTATTGTACACAGTTTTCTTAAAAATGGCTAAATCAATTTTAAAAGTGGACACTACAATTTTCAACAGTTCCTGGGGGAGGGTAAGTGAAGTACAGTTTCTGAGTTAAGTATCACACTTACGGGTTCAGTCTCTGGGGCATAGGTAGCCCACTGTTGGGGGTTCAATGCAGCCGCAAACACCCAGGATCAGCAACACAGGGCCGGTCAGGTGTAGAAGTCAAAGAGGAGCCTACATAACATGGGTGCCTATGGGGGGTACTCCGGTTCCAGTCTGCTTGCAGGTAAGTACTTGCATTGTCGGAGGGCAGACCCAGGTGGTTTGGAGGAGTACTGGAGGGACCCCAAGTAGGCACAAAAAACACACTGTAACCGTGTGGGGGTGGATGAATCACTCTAGATCGCGTTAAAGTCTTGGAAAAAGGAATTTTATTGATGATATTGGATGTGGTATGAATCAGGTGAGTATATTTCAGTCTTTGGTTACTGGGTTTTGGTGGTGGGATGTTCTTGAGGTTTGGTCTTCACTCTTCTCTTTCTGTCTCCCTTGTTCACAGGTCGTCCCCCGGGACTCGCATGTGGAGAGAAGAGAATAATAGCAGTAAGTGAACGTGATCCTTGTATCTATTTTGTTTCCTTATGCTTTCTTTGTTGTCCCTGTCTCACTGTTCTTGTCAAGGTTACATTTCTCAACTGGTTAAGGTTAGTATGTGCTTTCTTCCATCTGTCTATTAGGGGTGTAACTCCTGTCCTTTCTGTCTTCTTATTTTCTTTCAGCGCTCAACCGTTCCTGTGCGCGGGTCTTGGCTGGTCTATTTGTGGAGACAGTGCTCTACGGTGCCCGGTGGTAAGTATGTTATCTCTCCCTGTTGGTTCTCTCCCTCGCTTTTGTCCGTTTCTCTTTTCCACCCCCCCTTCCCCAGTGCCCGTGGTTTTGTGTTTCCCGGTGTTGTCCTTCCCCCTCCCTTCTCTCCGTGTTACCCTTTTTCCCCTTCCCCCCCTTCTCTCACTCCGCTCTTTTCCTCTCTTTCTCACTCACTCGTTCAGGGACGTGGTCCCACGCACCTGAATGGCCACGCTTCTCCTGAAGTGTGGCGGGATGCTGCACTTCATCCTCCCGGTCACCTGGAACAGGGTCTTCCGTCACTCGTCTTCCGCCTTCTCCTCCGGTACTCGGACGGTACCGCTGTCTCCAGATCTCGAGTGGGCTCCGCTCCTCTTCTTCCTCGTTCGTTTCACTCTCACTGGGTTTCTCCTCCTCCGATGGCTGGTTCACGGCTCCTGCTTTCTCCTCCCAACCTCTGAACACCGTAAGTGCTGGCAGCGGAACATTTGACCTCCTGGCGTCCCGCCACTGCTGATCTTCCCACCAATCACGGGCAGAGAGACCAGGAAGTCTCGGATTAAGAGGGGCAGCATCAGCACAAGTGAGAGCCATGTGCGGGCGAACTGGTTCCAGCCCGTCACATACACTCCCCCTAGAGAGCGGCCTGTTGAGACGCTCCAAGACCGGATAACGGGAAAGAAAATCCGTGGTCACCATATGTTTACCCGGAAGATGCTGGATCCGAAAGGAGAAAGGCTGTAAGGAAAGGAACCAGCGGAGAACACGGGAATTAGTAGTGTCCTTATGATGGGCGAGCCAGGTAAGAGGAGCGGGATCAGTAATCAGGGTAAAGGCCCTGCCGGACAGGTAATATCTGAGAGATTCAATCGCCAAACACTCCTTCTCTATAGCTGTATAATGGAATTCCCACGGTAGAAGTTTCCTGCTGATGTATAATACTGGGTGGAGAGAATCATCCTGCGGTTGGTATAACACAGCCCCAAGACCCACGTCTGAGGCATCGGTTAGCAATACAAAGGGTTTACTAAAATTAGGACAACATAGCACAGGTTCAGATGTGAGAGCGGCTTTTAACTTATCAAAGCTACGTAATGCAGTCACAGAGGGAGGACCAAGGGTGTTGTGATAGGTGTTTTTAGCATATTAGTAAGAGGTTCCGCAACTGTGGAGAAATGGGGAATAAAGTGCTGATAAATCCAAGGAAAGCCCTAATGTCTTTTTTTCTCTTGGGGAAATCCATTTTAGAGATGGCTTCTACTTTTTCTATTTGGGGGCTAATCCGACCGCTCCCCACAATATAGCCAAGATATTTGATACTAGTCTGTCCAAGTCTACATTTTTCAGGATTGGCGGTTAACTGGGCCTTTCGGAGAGCTTGTAATATGGTATCTAGGTGTGTCATGTGCTCATCCCAGGTCTTGCTATAAATGACAATGTCATCGAGATAGGCAGCAGCATATTGCTTAAAAGGTCGTAGGATTTAGTCCATGAGTCTTTGGAAGGTGGCGGGGGCCCCGTGAAGCCCAAAAGGGAGGACAGTAAAGTGATATAATCCCGAAGGGGTAACAAATGCTGTTTTTTCTTTGTCTTCCCTTCTTAGGGGTATTTGCCAATAACCCTTTGTGAGATCTAGGGTGGATAAGTACTTGGCTTGGCCTAATCTCTCAATAAGCTCGTCGATTCTAGGCATGGGATAGGCATCAAAATAGGTTAAGTTGTTGACACCCCTATAGTCTACACAAAACCGAGTACTGCCCTCTGGCTTGGGTACCAACATGACTGGAGAGCACCAAGGGCTGGTTGAAGGCTCTATGATGCCAGCTGCCCACATGGCTTGGACTTCTTCTTCAATAACCTTTTGTTTTGCTTCAGGGATGCGGTATGGCCGCTGTCGTGAGACAATATTCATTTTCAGGCGAATGGGATGTTGGACTAGGGTGGTTCTACCTGGATATTTAGAGAAGACATCTTGATTTTGATGCACTAGGTGGGTTAGTTGATTGCGATACGACTTAGTAAGATCGGGATTGATCCATGGTTGTACCTGGTTGGACAGGTCATGGGGAGGTAACCTAGGATATGGGATGTCGTCAGTAACATCGGAGTTGATAAAGTGAACAGAATAGTCTCCTGTGGGTTCTAGCCATTTTTTAAGAAGATTGATATGATATATCCGTTCCCTACCACTTCCTTGGGGAATGGCCAGCTTATAGCTGGTGGGGTTGATCTGTGCTATCACTTCAAATGGTCCCTGCCATTTGGCCAATAACTTATTTTCAGTGCTAGGGAGTAAGACTAGAGCTTTGTCTCCTACTGTTAGGGTGCGAACGGCACTTCGGGTATCACATATTTGCTTTTGCTTATTCTGTGCTTGCTGTAGGGCAGTATGGGCTTCTTCCCATACTGTATGAAGATTCTCTCTTAAATCTCTGGTATAGGTTAAGAGGTCTTTTACTTCCTCTTCTGTGTCCTCCCACTGTTCGGCTAACATATCTAACAGTGTGCGTGGTTGTCGACCGAACAACATCTCAAAAGGGCTATGGCCTAAGGATGCTTGTACGTGGGTACGGATAGCATATAAAACCAACGGTAGTTTCTTTTCCCAGTCCTTACCAGCCTCAGATATACTCTTTCTTAGTAAGGATTTAATGGTTTTGTTGTATCTTTCTACCAGCCCATCTGTTTGCGGATGATATACTAAGGTACGAATTTGTTTCACCCCTAGCAATCGACATACTTCAGCCATTAACCTACACATAAAAGGAGTCCCTTGGTCAGTCAATATCTCTTTCGGGAAACCCACCCTGGAAAAGAACTCTATCATTGCCTGGGAAATAGCTTTAGTGTGTATACTGGGAAGGGGAATGGCCTCGGGATATCGTGTGGCATAGTCCACCAAGACTAACACATATTGTCTACCCCGAGTGGAAGGAGTGAGGGGACCGATAAGGTCCATTCCAACCCGGGTAAATGGAATATCGATAATTGGAAGAGGTTGAAGGGGGAACAGGTTTTTGTGGAGAGGGGTTGTACAACTGGCATTTGGGACACTCGGAACAATGCTTGCGTATTTCGCCATAAACCCCTGGCCAATAAAATCGTCTAAGGACCGCTTCCTCAGTTTTCTCCCTTCCCAAGTGCCCTTCCCCGTTATCCCCATGTGCTAATTGCAACACTTGTTGGCGGTGACTTTTAGGCACTACTAATTGTAGATCATTTCCTCTTGTGGGTGTGGGATTTCTGTATAATAGTTTATTATGAATCAGGAATCTGGGACCTACCCCTTGTGCTGTCCCGGACTCGGCCTGCTGCCATGCGTCTTTTAAGGTAGGGTCCTCATTCTGATTCTGCCGGAAATCCCCGGTGATTGTGCAAACCTTCCCAATACCAATAGGACCGTCTTGGGATGGGTAGTTCTGTATAGAGGAATGCCCTCTTTTTTGTCTCCTGCTGAGGGTAATTCGTACCCGTTTGGGTTCCTCTGTAATCATTCCACTAGGTGCTTCCGTCCACCCATCCTTCAAAAGGTGCTTTTGTCCGGCTTTCTCTAATAAGGAGGGAAAATCCTCGTAATCTGTCCCGAGGATTATGCCCTCATCGAGGGTGGAGAGCACCCGTACCCGGAGGTTCTCGTTTCGTTCTCTCCATTTCAACCTTATAGTAGCAATTGGATAATACCGCTGATCACCATGTACACAGGTGATGAGGACCTGGGTTTCTGTATCTTCCTGCCCTGGTAATACTAAATCTCCCCTGATCACGCTCTGGCTACATCCAGAATCGATTAGAGCCATTCTTTCCACTTCATTGACGATGATAGGGAGGGTATATTTAGGTTTCTCCCCTCCAGTCCAGAACACTCTTCCCTTGGTCAGGCCTATCTCCATGGGCTCCTCTGCGTCTTTTTTATGTGGGCAATATCGGGCAATATGGCCCCAGTCTGAACAGTTGTAGCACTGGGGACCAAGGCCTGCATATCCAAAGGGACCCGGGCCCGCTGGTTGTTATCGGTCAGCTCCGGGATTTACTACCGGCCGAGGCAGATGTATTCTAGGTATGGCCGGTCTGACCGGAGGTGGAGGAGCCCGACTAATGGTAGCCCAGTAGTCCAAGCCTCTATGATAAGCACTGGCAAGATCTACGGCCGTCTCATTCGTGAGTCCAGGATGTTGTCGTACCCAGTTCCGGGTGGTAGGTGGTAAAGCATCCAAGTATTGTTCTAAGACTATGATGTCAAACATGTCTTCCCTTGTTTTCTCCGTGGGATGTAACCACCTCCCGGCTGCATGTTGGACTCTATAATATAAGGTACGGGGGTTCTCCTGATGCTGCCATTTCATTTGTCTAAACCTGGTGCGATAACTCTCACTATCCAAACCTACTCTTTCTAAAATGGTTTTCTTAAGGTCTTTGCATGGAAGGTTACCACTCGGATTAATAGCTTGGTATGTTGTTTATAAGTGGCCGGTGAGTAGGGGGGCGATATACTGACCCCATTTGTCCTCCGGCCAATTAGCAGTACTGGCCACTCTTTCAAAGTTTGTGAAGAAAGAGTCTGGGTCTTCCTGCTCTTGATAACGTTGCAACACACTACCTGGTACCGTGGGGTGTACTTTTGTATGGGCGATGGTATCGGTAAGCTTACCCAGTGCTGTCTCATATACCAGTTGGTTATTGGCCATAATCGTTGCCTGGCTTGAGTGCTGTTTGCAACGCCTCCCGTTCCTCTTTGGCTTCTTTCATTTGTTGTTCCCATATCAACTGGAGATGCCGTTGCCCTTCTGCCAACTGGGCGATTACATCTGCCATTGTTGCCTTTTCTTCCATGGTGGTGGTTTCTCCACAAATCCCTCTTCTGACACCACTTGTAACCGTGTGGGGGTGGATGAATCACTTTAGATCGCGTTAAAGTCTTGGAAAAAGGAATTTTATTGATATTGGATGTGGTATGAATCAGGTGAGTATATTTCAGTCTTTGGTTACTGGGTTTTGGTGGTGGGATGTTCTTAAGGTTTGGTCTTCACTCTTCTCTTTCTGTCTCCCTTGTTCACAGGTCGTCCCCCGGGAAGCGCATGTGGAGAGAAGAGAATAATAGCAGTAAGTGAACGTGATCCTTGTATCTATTTTGTTTCCTTATGCTTTCTTTGTTGTCCCTGTCTCACTGTTCTTGTCAAGGTTACATTTCTCAAACTGGTTCAGGTTAGTATGTGCTTTCTTCCATCTGTCTCTTAGTGGTCTAACTCCTGTCCTTTCTGTCTTCTTATTTTCTTCCAGCACTCAACCGTTCCTGTGTGCGGGTCTTTGCTGGTCTATTTATGGTGACAGTGCTCTATGGTGCCCGGTGGTAAGTATGTTATCTCTCCCTGTTGATTCTCTCCCTCGCTTTTGTCCGTTTCTCTTTTCCACAACCCTCGGGTGCTCGTGGTTTTGTGTTTCCCGGTGTTGTCCTTCCCCCTCCCGTCTCTCTGTGTTACCCTTTTTCTCCTCCCCCCTTCTCTCACTCCGCTCTTTTCCTCTCTTTCTCACTCACTTGTTCAGGGACGTGGTCCCACGCACCTGAATGGCCACGCTTCTCCTGAAACGTGGCGGGATGCTGCACTTCCGTCACTCGTCTTCCACCTTCTCCTCCGGTACTCGGACGGTACCGCTGTCTCCAGATCTCGAGTGGGCTCCGCTCCTCGTCTTCCTTGTTCGTTTCCCTCTCGTTGGGTTTCTCCTCCTCCGATGGCTGGTTCACGGCTCCCACTTTCTCCTCCCAACCTCTGAATGCCGTAAGTGCTGGCAAGCGGCACTTTTGACCTCCTGGCGTCCCGCCACTGCTGGTCTTCCCACCAATCAGGGGCAGAGAGACCAGGAAGTCTCTGATTAACAGGGGCAGCGTCAGCACAAGTGAGAGCCATGTGCGGGCAAACTGGTTCCAGCCCGTCACACACACCCTTCAGAGGCACAGGGGCAGCCAGGTGCAGTGTGCAAACAGGGTGTCAGGTTCTCGATAGAACTCTATGGAGGGACCTGGGTCACCTAGGCACTGCAGGTAGGGCATGGGGGCCCTCTAAGGCAAGCCACCAACTGGGCAAGTGTGAGGGCCGCCTGCTGGTCGTTGCTGCACCGGTGGTTGGTTTCTCATGGGCCTGGGGACTGTGGGTGCAGTGCTTCTCCAGGCGTCGGTGAGCTTAACACCGGCAGTCACGGTCAGGGGGGTCCTTGGGATTCCCTCTGCAGACGTCTTCGTGGGGGTGCAAAGAGGTCAGTCCAGGATAGACACGTCATCGGAGTCATCTGGGGGACCTCTCTGGATAGTTGGTTTCTCTGGACACGGGCCAGGGGCATTGGGTGCAGAGTAGTTGGACTCATGCTACTGGAGTGAGGTGAGAATCCCTTTAAAGTTGATTTCTTGAGGATTTCTCAAGGAGGGGGTCAATTCAGCTCTGGTAACCTTTGGAGTGAACCTGGTTGGAGGGGTGACTCCTCCTTGTTTTTCTCATTATCCCTTTGGACGTGTTGCCAAAAGTGGGGGGAGGGAGGGGGTGTCATCTCCACTGGTTGGAGTGACCTGGGGGCATTGTAACACCAGGTCTGAGCCTTTGAGGCTCACCGCCAGGTGATACAGTTCCTACAGGGGGAGGTGTGAAGCACCTCCACACAGTGCAGGCTTTGTTTCTGGCCCCAGAGGGCACAAAGGCTCTCACACCATGGGGGTCAGAAACTCGTCTCTCAGGGGCAGGCTGGCACAGACCATTCAGTCCTGCACTGAAGGATTGGGTAAAATACAAGGGGAATCTCTGAGATGCCCTCTGTGTGCATTTTTAATAATCCCAACACTGGCATCAGTGTGGGTTTATTATTCTGAGAAGTTTGATACCAAACTTCCCAGTATTCAGTGTAGCCATTCTGGAACTGTGGAGTTTGTTTTGTCAAACTCCCTAGCCATATACTTAATATGGCCACACTGTACTTACAATGTCTAAGGTTTTGCTTAGACACTGTAGGGGCATATTGCTCATGCAGCTATGCCCTTACCGGTGGTATAGTGCACCTTGCCTTAAGCCTGCCGCAGGCAGTGTTTTGTGTGCATGGCATCCTGAGGGGGATGCCATGTTGACTTTGCCTTTTTCTCCCCAACACACACAATCTGCAATGGCAGGGTGCATGTGTTAGACCAGGGGTCTCTTATGATGGCACAACCCATGCTGCAGTCCTTAAGGACCTTCCCTGGTCACAGGGCCCTTGGTACCACTGGTATCTTTTACAAGGGACTCATCTGTGTGCCAGGGGTGTGCCAATTGTATAAACAATGGTACATTTTTAGTGAAAGAACACTGGGGATGGGGCCTGGTTAGCAGGGTCACAGCATACTCAGTCAAGTCAGCATCAATATCAGGCAAAAAGTGGGTACCTGCAATAAGGAGCCATTTTCCTACAGTTATGCCCTGCTGTTCCAGCCACACCGAGACCCAGGACCTCTTGACGAAGGGTCCACGACCCCACAACGCCCTGCTTGTTGCGGTACCACAATGTGGTAGTGTTGTCCATGAACACCTTCTTCATCTTCCCTTTTACAAAAGGAAGAAATGCTTTCAATGGCAGTCAGATCGCCGGGAGCTCCAGTAAGTTGATATGGAGTCCGGATTCTGCCGCAAACCAGAGGCCCCTGATCTCCACCACCCCCAGATGGCCGCCCCATCCCAGAAGGGACGCATCTGTCACTACTGTGAGATATGGTTGCGGAAGGGAGAGGAGTCTGCCTTTGACACAATCGCAGTTCACCAGCCACCACTGCAGGTCTTTTGCAGTTCCCTCCGAGATCAGAACCATGTCAGTGAGATTACCCAAATGCTGTGTCCACTGAAACTGCAGGTCCCACTGCAGAACCCTCATATGCCATCTTCCATGTTTGACTAACAGGATACAGGAGGCCATGAGGCCCAGCAGCCTCAGTCTGTCTCACCGAAATCCAGGATAGAGGCCGAAACATCAGTATCATAACCTGAATATCCTGGACTCGCTGTTTGGGACAGTAAGCCCAAAACTGCACTGCATCCAGAAAAGCCCTGATGAAAGGGAACTTCTAAGAGGGAGTCAGGTGTGACTTCGGCATGTTTGTAGTGAACCCCAGCGAATGCAGGAGGTTCACTGTAGTCTGAAGGTAGGTGACGAGAGCCTGGGGCGAAGGAGGCTTCAACAGCCAGCCATCAAGGTACGAGGAGAAGACTGAAATCCCTAACCTGCACAGATGAACCACCGCCATCACTTTTGTGAACACCCGAGGGGCACTGGTGAGATCGAAGGGAAGCACAGTAAACTTAAAGTGCTCGTGACCCATCTTGAACTGCAAGTAATGCCTGTGGGCAGGCAGGATGGGGATGTGAAAATACACATCCTGCAAGTCCAGCGCTACCATCCAGTTTCCTTGGTTTAGGGTAAACAAGACCTGAACAAGAGTGAGAATCCTATAATTTCTCCTTTTTGAAGAGACTGACGTCCCGCGAATCCAGAATGGGGCGAAGACGCTTGTTCTTTTTGGGAATCAGAAAGTAGCAGGAATAACAACCACTGCCTACTTCTGACATCGGGATGCTTTCTATGGCTCCCTTGGTCAAGAGAGCCATAACTTCCTCTCAGAGCAAGATTAAGTGATCCTCCATCAGCTCTTTTAGTGGCGGCATAGAGGGAGGGAAATACTGGAAAGAGAGGGAATAGCCCTTCTGTATGATCTGCAAAACCCATTTGTCCAATGTTATTGACCGCCAGTGAGGGAGATTAAACTGAATCCTCCTTCCAACTGGACGTGAGTGGCCTTGCAGAATCATACTAGGAGGACTTGGGTGCTGTGGAGGAGGGGGGCTGGGTGGTGGCTGACCTCTGGCTAGATCCTCTGGGAGAAGGTACCATAACTACATCCTTGCCCTGGATGTTGAGTTGAAGGTGGCGGATTTGTGGGTGGCGTGGTACCACACCCCTTCCGAAGCCTCAAAAGGGGCTAAAGGCAGATGACTGGTGAGCAGGCGCCAAGAGGCCCAAGGATCTGGCCATAGCCTGACAGTCATTGAACCGCTCAAGTGCAGAGTCTGCATTTTCTCCAAATTAGTGCAAGCCATCGAAGGGCATGTCCATAAAGTTTGCCTGGACATCCCCCAAAAAGCCAGACGTACGTAGCCAGGCGTGGCGATGAAGGGCCACTGTCGATGAAATTGCCCTACCCAACGAGTTAGTCGTGTCCAAACAACACAGTGTTGTAAACTTTGCTGCATCTCTCCCATCTTTAACAACTTGTGAGAGAGTGTTCCGTGGGACCTGGGGCAGCACCTGTGCCACGGTATCCCATAAAGTATGGGGAAAATGGCCCAATAGGCATGAGGTGTTTATGGACCTCAATGCCAGGCTGGAGGAAGAAAACATTTTCTTACCAAGCTGATCCAGCCTCTTGGATTTGCTGTCTGGGGGAGCAGAAGGGAAGGCATCATGGGAAGTGGAGGCCTGTACCACCAAGCTCTCCGGGGTGGGGTGCTTGGTGAGGAAACTAGGATCATTAGGCGCTGGTCAATGGTGGCAGCTGACTGTCCTATTTACAGGAGCCCCTGTGCTGGGTTTGGATCACGTCCCCAGCATGACATCAGTGAGGGCTTTGATACAGGGTAACATTGGTTCTAATGTGGAAAAACCTGGCTGAAGCACCTCGGTCAGGATGTTAGTCCTGACTGGCACCGTAGGCTAATCCAGGTCCAAGACCTCAGCTGCCCTACGCACCACCATAGCATATGAAGGTCCCTCCTCTGTAGCCACAGTAGGAGGTAAGATCATGCCAGTATCTGGAGAAGTATCCAGTCCACTGGCCTCCCCTAGTTCCTCATGCCAGTCCATATGCTCCAAACCATTTTCAAAAGGGTCCTGAGACCCCTCCTACTCCTCACCTGTTCCTGGCTGATCACAATAAGCATCAGACACTGATCTGGCCCCAGTCGGGGCAGTCAAGTTGGAATCGGCGTCGTAGAACGTCGTTCCGGATCATCAGGAATGAGGATGGGCCTCGCACCACCGGTGGAACGTCGATGTCGGGAACGACTGCGGAGGAGGCTGACTGTGTACGCTCGGTGTCATTCTGGATCCGGGAGTCCCCAATGGCCCCAAGGCCGAAGCCGCTGGTGTGGAATCCTGTGGGGCCTGAAGGCACACCAGCAGGGGTAGACCTCTCAAAGACAAGGCATATGGCGCCAAAACTCTCTGAACTGAGTGGGGGTCGCTCTAGCTCCCGGAAAGGGGGGGGGGAGGCTCGAGCCTCTTCCCTGAGTGCCCAGAAAACCATGAGTGCGAAGAAGAGGACTTAGGGCTCCTGGAGCAGTCCTGTGGCCTCCTCCTCCTCCATCGGAACGGTGACCTCCTAGGAGTCGCGACAACCAAAGTAGACTGCAGGGCCTCCATGAGCTTCAGAGACCGCTCTCTCAAAGCTTTCGGGACACTGCCTTTCAGTCGGAACACGACTTCGAGTCATAGTCTCTGCCGAGGCACCAGAGACATACCTGATGGGGGTCCATCACTGATATGGCATGATGGCATGCACCACACGGCTTGAACCCCATCTTTCTCAATGTCATCCTCACACAGACTTCAAAAAGATTTGACAAAAAGGTCAAAAAAAAGGCAGAGGGTAGCTTGAATCTGGACCTGCGCTTAACTGGCACGGAAGGAAAAGAACTGATGTAGGCACACCGGGGTGGTGCCTTCACAGACGACCGTGACATCACAGACAGCTCCAACACCACATGGATCTGAACGACGTCACAGGAGGACGCGCGCAGGGTGCTGTTCAGCAAAAAATTACAGATTCCAAGCTGACACCAGGAAATTCTAAGGTAAGATATCTGCAGCTAGAAGTCTCTATCAGATAGCATCAATAAACACATCACTAGTGTCTCACCAGTTTTATGGCAAACATCCTGAGGTTGTTACCTTCAATACTTTACACCCACATATGCATCATACAATATGGTGGCCATAGTAATGTAAGCACCTTCCCATCCCAAGTCCTACAAAGTGTCTAACACGTCTTTTGAGTCCTTAAGCCGGTGCTGAGTGAAGTGAGGGAGCAGCCACTCGAATAGGAAAAGGATGACCCTCCTCAAAGCTTCACCTTCAGTTGTATGCGCTCCCAAATATATCATCAGTCCTCACAGTCTGTCAAACCATTTCTCTACAAACTTTAACTCTTTTTATTGTCTACGATCAAGTTACGTCAAACTGACAGTGAGTCACACAGGAGATGACGATGGCTATGAAACACAACAATGCATGCCAATAACACAAGAGATTAAGCGAGCAGCAATGGTGTAATCATATTTGGTACCTTGCTGAAAATCCCAATATAAGCAATTCTAATTTAGCCCTTTAAACCCTTTCTTCGTAGTTAAACCTTTTAAGGCCGCACAGCTTACCGCAAACGTATCTCTGACCAACCATCTTCGAAACACCAAATATATATTTTTTTTTAAAAGTACCTTCCGAAGTGGAAGAGCACTGGTCAGTAGCCAGTGACAGAATGATGGCATGGATGGCAAAGCACAGAGCAGGCAGTCAAAGCATACAGCGTGTTGGCCAACGAGAAGCACATAATTTAGAGTGACGTCTGAAAAAATGAAAACGGTAAGATCAGGAAAGTCAGGTGCAGGGTTTAAGCCCCTTTTAAGATCATTTTTACTCACAAAAGATTTTGCAAGCACAGCTTGCTGGCGAAACCTAAATTTGAACCAGCCCTACAAGCATTTCAGAGGCAAATTCTGCCATGCGAATGACACTTAAAGAACAAGTTACTTACCTTTGGTAACAAAATATCTGGTAGAGACATATTCTAGTTGCAGATTCCTTACCCTAGAATATCCCCCAGGTGTCAGTCTGGATCTGGAGATTTTTCTTTGAGCAATACCTCTGCACGCAGTTAGGTGGCGTTGGTCGACTCCGCGGGCGTCGTGCTCGCCATGGTGATGTCGTGGTTGAATATAGACACCACCCTGGTGCGCTGACTTTTACGTCTGTCGTTGCCGTCGTGATCTCCGGATATGTCGTCACGGGTCATATATAGGCACCACCCCTGTGCAATGGTGTCAGTTTCTTTTAACAACTTGCAACTAGAATATGTCTCTACCAGATAATTTGTTACCAAAGGCAAGTAACTTGCTCATCTGATAGAGACTTCTAGTTGGGGATTCCTCACCTTAGAATAGATACCCAAGCAATACCACCACCAGAGGAGGGTCTGCGAACCAAGATCGTACTAGGAAGTCCTGCAGGACCGAACAGGCAAAGTACCTGTCCCTTTGGACCGGACAATCCAGGCAGTAGTGTTTGGTAAATGTGTGCAAGGATGCCCACATTCCTGCCTGGCAGATGACCAGGACTGGACTATGTGTACTAACACAGTGGTTGAAGCTGTTGCTCTAGTAAAGTGAGCGTGCATAGCACATCTTAATGCAGAGAACAACCCATCTAGAGATGGTTCTTTTCAGCACAACCGGGCCTTTCTTAACCCTTTTTGGGTCTAGGGGTGGAGTTTCTCCTCTTCCTTAGAAGGATGTCCGGGTGTGTAAAAAGTAGGTAAAGTGATGGATTGGCCTGATCTGAAGGAAACAGGAATTGTGCTTTCACTTGGTACATATGTTGAAGGAAATGAGGTGGGGAGGGGGGGCAAGAGACCTCCAAAATGTGAGATTCAAGTTTTAGGAAGAGAGTTAAATCTCATGGTAGATTCAGATTCTCTATGGACGATAGTAACTGAGGAATATTTTTTTGATAAATTCCCCCCAAAAAATTCTGTTGATGCGCTACAGGAATCTGATGTAACTCAAAGCTTTGATGGGTCGATTATAATTCTTATGGGGTTTGTTCCTGTTGAAGTGTTTTTTAAAAGTGAGGGAAGCATCTATTATACTATGTGGCAAAGAAGGGTGTAAATGTTTTGGGATGGAGGGATCAATGGAAATGATGTATTACTCTAGAAGGGAGTTGACCCTCTTTACAAGGATCTTGTTTTAGAAGTGGATGAACAAAATGATGCTACATATATTGTGTCGAAATTTCCTGATGATGTCACTGACAGTTTAGGACAACTTAAAGGGTATGTTCACTGTATTAACTTAAGCAAGGAGCAAAACCTGTTAAACAGAAACTTAGAAATGTACCTATGAACGTGCAAGATGAACTTAAAATTATCTTGGATGAGATGTTAAAAGGGGAGATTATTGAAGGACAATCTTCTGAATGGGTTTCGCCCATTGTCTTAGCATGGAAAACAGACAAGTCTTTGAGGCTCTGTGTTGATCTTAGGGCATTGAAATAAAAGTTATTTACCTACTGTAACAATATATCTGGTAGAGATAGATTCTACTTGCAGATTTCTTACCTTTGAATGTCCCCAGGCGTCAGTATGGATCCAGAGATTTTTCTTTAAGGAGTACCTCTGTGTGCTATCAGGTGGCGTTGGTCGACTCCGCGGGCGTCATGCTCGCCATGGTGATGTCGTGGTTGTATATAGACACCACCCTGGTGCGCTGACTTTTTCAGGACATTCCACACCAGTAGCGCAGAGCCATGAAGAACACTGAGTGGTGCGCCAAAACTAGGGTCCTTAAAGGGAAGTCCCTGTCCCTAAAAATCAGTTCACAGTGACGGGGAGGATGGGTGGGTCGGTAAGGAATCTGCAACTAGAATATGTCTCTAACAGATTTACCTTTACCGAAGGTAAGTAACTTGTACATCTGATAGAGACTTCTAGTTGCAGATTGCTTACCTCTGAATACTTATCCGAGAAATACCATCCCCGGTGGTGGGCTGCGAACCAAGATCACACCAAGAAGTCCTGCAGGACCAAACGGCCAAAGTAGCTGTCCCTGCAGACCTGACTGTCCAGGCAGTAGTGTTTGGTAAAAGTGTGCAGAGATTCCCAGGTTGCTGCTTGACAGATGTCCAGGACTGGAACGCCCTGTGCCAGCGCTGTGGTAGCAGCAGTAGTTCTGGTGGAGTGGGCACGCAAACCTTCGGGGGGTTGCTTTTTAGCCAGAGCGTAGCACATTTTGATGCATAAGAGTATCCATTGTGAAATGGTCCTCTTCTGCAGCGCCTTCCCCTTCTTTGCACCCACATATCCCACAAAGAGAAGATCATTCACCCGGAAGTATTTGATACGATCAAGGTAGAACGCCAACACTCTTTTTGGATCCAGACCGTGGAGTCCCTCCTCTTCATGAGAGGGATGTGGGGATGCATAAAAGATAGGCAAGGTGATGGACTGTCCGACATGGAAGGGTGTCACTACCTTAGGTAGAAAAGAAGCCCTCGGACAAAGCACCACTTTGTCAGGATGTATGGCAAGAAAAGGTGGCTTAGATGACAGAGCCTGGAGTTCACTAACTCTGCAGGTAGAAGTAATGGCAATTAGAAAGACAACCTTTATAGTTAGGAGCCTTAGGACTGAGGACAGTTGTGAAGCACTTCAAACGGGGTACACTATGTATGTTAAGACCAGTTGAGATACAATTGGGGCATGATGAATGGGATAGGAGAAAAAGATGTGTGAGGCCTTTAAGAAACCTCCCAACTATGGGAGATTTAAATAAGTAAGACTTATCTGGTAACCTCAAGAAAGCAGAGAGCTATCCCTTAAGATTACCCAAGGTGGAACCCTGCCAGGCAAGGGAAAGAATAAAGGGAAGAACTTGAGAAAGAGGAGCAGAAAGAGGATCAACAGTATTGTCGATGCACCATGCCACAAATTTCTTCCAGGGACAGGCGTATACAGTTTTAGGTGAGGGACGCCTAGCTGCCAAGATAACGTCGCATACTTCGGGGGCAAGTCAAAAGACGTCAACTGCTGCTACTCAGTCTCCACGCATGAAGCCGCAAAGTTGACAGGTTCGAGTGGAGGACCCTCCCCTGCTGCTGCAACAGAAGATCCTCCCGAAGGGGCAATCTGATCAGAGGAACTATGGCCATGTTCAAAAGCTGGGGATACCAGACTCTTCGTGCCCAGTCCGGAGCCACCAGTATTGCTTGGGCCCGGTCTTGCCTGATCTTCTTCAGAACTCTAGGCAGAAGTGGTATAGGCAGAAAGGCGTACAGGAGGCCTGAATTCCACTCGCGACAAAAAGCATCACTGAGCGAGTGCTGCCTTGGTAACTCCAATGCGCAAAACAGCTGACATTGCGCGTTTTCTATGGAGGCGAACAAGTCTAACCAAAGTTCTTCACACTGCAGGAAGAGACCTTGTGCCACCTCCGGGTAGAGATGCCATTCTTGGTCGACCACGCATCGTTGGCTGAGTTCATCTGTTCTGGCATTCGAGGAGCCTGCCAGGTGTTGAACCACCAGAGAAATGCCCTGATGTTCCAGCAAGTCCAGAGGCGAAGGGCCTCTTGACAAAAGGTCCATGACCCCACTCCGCCTTGTTTTTTGCAATACCACATGGCGGTGTTGTTGTCTGTGAACACCTGCACTGCTTTCCCCTTGAGGGAGGGAAGAAATGCATCAATGCTAGTTGAATCGCTCGGAGCTGCAGATTGATATAGAGCCTGGTATCTATGGGAGAGAAGAGGCCTCTAATCTCTGTCTCTCCCATGTGGCCACCCCATCCCAGGAGTGAATCATCTGTTACTACTGTAAGATCTGGTTGGGGAAAGGAGAGGGATCTGCCTTTGAACCAATCCTGATTCGTTAACCACCACTGCAGGTCTCTCAGAGTTCCTTCTGAAATCTGGACCTTGGAGTCTCCCCCTATGCTGCGCCCAGTGGAACTTCAGGTCCCACTGCAGAGCCCGCTTATGCCATCTGGCCTTTTGAACTAACAGGATGCAGGAGGTCATAAGGCCCAGCAGCCTCATAGTCATTCTCACCGAAATCCAGGATAGATGCTAAAACATCGGTATCATAGCCCGAATATCCTGGACTCGCTTTTCAGGAGGATATACCTGAAACTGCACTGTATCCAGAACAGCTCAGGGCAGCCTGAGAAGGAGTCAGGTGTGACTTCGGCACGTCGATAGTGAACCCCAGCGAAGGCAAAAGGTTCGCCGTAGTCTGGAGGTGGAAGACAACTGTCTGGGGCGAGTTCGCCTTCAACAGCCAATCGTCGAGGTAGGAGAAGACTGGGACCCCTAACCTGCCCAGATGAGCTGCTACCATCACTTTCGTGAACACCCGAGGGGCACTGGTAAGGCCAAAAGGGAGCACAGTGAAATGAAAATGCTTGTGACTTACCACAAATCCTGGGTAACGTCTGTGGGCCGGCAAGACGGGGATGTGGAAGTATGCATCTTGCAAGTCCAATGCTACCATCCAGTCTCCGAGGTCCAGGGCAAATAGGACTTGAGCCAATGTCAACATTTTGAATTTCTCCTTCTTGAGGAAGAGGTTGAGGGATTAAAGATCTAATATAGGACAAAGACCCTTGTCCTTTTTCGGCACCAGAAAGTAGCGGGAATAACAACCACGACCTACTTCTGGCAGCGGAACCCTCTCTGTAGCTCCTTTGGCCGAAACGGCTTGGACTTCCTCGCCAAGAAGCGCCATATAATCCTCTGATATGCGATTGTATGAAGGTGGCATGGCTGGAGGGGCTGTCTCGAAGTGGAGAGAGTAGCCCCTTCGGACAATCTGGAGAACCCACCTGTCCGAGGTAATGGATTGCCATTGGGGCAGGTGATGGAGAATCCTGCTACCAACTGGTTCCTGGTGTACCTGCGGACTAGGAAGGTTTGGAGGCTGAGGAAGGGGTGGGTGGCGACCCTCTGGCTCCCAGGTCCCCGGGGGTGTGGGATCCCACATCCGCAGCCGTGAAGGTGCTGTACAGAATGCGCGGGTCGATTGCCGGGGTGGGGGGGGGGAACGTGGTTGGGTGCCCCTTCCGTAGCCATGAAAAGGGCAAAAGGTGGACTGCTGGGGTCTAAGAGCAGGCACAAGGCCAAGAGACCAGGCCGTGGTTCGGGAATCCTTTAAGCACTCAAGTGCTGAGTCTGCCTTGTCTCCAAAGAAACGTGTGCCAAAGGGCATGTCCATCAGAGATTGCGGGACATCCCCTGAGAAGCCAGATGTTCTCAGCCAGCCGTGGCGTCTCAATGCCACCATTGAAGCAACCGATCTGCCCAGAGAGTCGGTAGTATCCAGTCCACAACGCATCATGAACTTTGCTGCATCCCTCTTATCTGTCACGGCTTGGGAAAGGACAGTCCGGGCCTCTAGGCAGCACTTGCGCAACCGTATCCCAGAGAATATGGGAATAGTGGCCCAAAAGGCATGTGGTGTTCACAGACCGCAGCACTAGACTGTTGGAAAAAAATTCTTCTTCCCCAAGTTGTCCAGTCTTTTTGACTCCCTATCCGGGGGTGCGGCAGGGATTGCGCCTGATGAAGATGAAGCCTGGATGACAGGGCTCTCAGGCATGGGGTGCTGGGGGAGGAACTTTGGGTCTGTCAGCGCAGGCTTTTGGCAGCAGGCAATCGTCCTGCACTGGACGCCCCTGCGCTGGGTCTGGACCAAGTACCCAAAAGGAAGTCTGTCAGTGCCTCATTAAATGGAAGAAGGGGTTCGGATGTGGAAGACCTCAGCTGAAGCACGCTGTTTAGGATATTAGGCCTAACCTCCACAGAAGGTAGCTCAAGGCCCAAGAGCCCAGCCGCCCTGCTCACCACCATGGAGTATGAGGCGCCCTCCTCCGTAGCCACAGTAGGAGAGAGCATACCGGTGTCAAGGGAGGTGTCTAGATCACTGGCATCACCCAAATCCCGCAACCAGTCCATTTGGGGGTCAAGCTGGTATTCTAAAGTGTCCAGCACCCCCTCCGAGCTCTCCCCGTATCCATACCCGTAAGCATAGGGGTCTGGATCAACCAGGGCCCAGAAGAGCCCATAGAGGATGGAATTGGAGTTGAGCGACATCGTTCCGGCTCCAGGTCGTCAGGTCTGAGAATGGGATCGATGCTGATTGTGGGCCCAACCGACATCGGGAGCGTCAACGTCTGACCCGACGCTGGGGAAGATCGCTGTGGCACGACCAGAGTCTGGATGGATCCAAGATTGGATCCGGAGGAGCCCTCCGGAGTCGTGGCCGAAGATGACGACTTCAAACCTGAGGGGGCCACCACCAACTCACCTGTGCCCAAAGGCGGGTCGGTGGCATTTTCCTACAGCTATTTTAAAAGTGGACACAGTGCAAAATTCAACAGTTCGTGGGGGAGATAAGTACAAGTTAGTTTAGCAGGTAAGTAAAGCACTGTAAGGAAATGCCTTCCTTGGCATGGTTACCCCAAGGTTTTTTGCCTTTTGTTGATGCCAGTTATGATTGAAAGTGTGCTGGGACCCTGCTAACCAGGCCCCAGCACCAGTGTTCTTTCCCTAAACTGTACATTTGTTCCCACAATTGGCACATCCCCTGGCTCACAGATACGTCCCTTCTAAATGGTACCCCTGGTACCAAGGGCCTTGTGGCCAGGGAAGGTCTCTAAGGGCTGCAGCATATCTTATGCCATCCTGGGGACCCCTCACTCAGCACATGCACACTGCCTCACAGCTTGTGTGTGCCGGGGGGAGAAAATTACTAAGTCGACATGGCACTCCCCTGAGGGTGCCATGCCCACAACCCACTGCCTGTGGCATAAGCAAGTCACCCCTCTAGTAGCCCTAAGGCAGGGTGCACTATACCACAGGTGAGGGCATAAGTGCATGAGCACTATGCCCCTACAGTGTCTAAGCCAAACCTTAGACATAATAAGTGCAGGGTAGCCATAAAGAGTATATGGTCTGGGAGTCTGTCAATTACGAACTTCACAGTTCCATAATGGCTACACTGAAATCTGAGAAGTTTGGTATCAAACTTCTCAGCACAATAAAGGCACACTGATGTCAGTGTGGGATGTATTGTAAAATACACACAGAGGGCATCTTAGAGATGTCCCCTGAATACCAGTCTGACCAGCTTCTGCCAGCCTGCCACAACAGGACGAGTTTCTGGCCACATGGGGTTAGTCCCTTTGTCACTCTGTGGCCAGGAACAAAGCCTGTACTGGGAGGAGGTGCTTCTCACCTCCCCCGGCAGGAACTGTAACACCTGGCAATGAGCCTCAAAGGCTCATGCCTTTTGTTACAGCACCCCAGGTAGTGGAGATGCCCGCCCCTACAGCCACTGCCCCCACTTTTGGTGGCAAGGCTGGAGGAGATAATGAGGAAAACAAGGAGTCACCCACCAGTCAGGACAGCCCCTAAGGTGCCCTGAGCTGAGGTGACCCCTGCCTTTAGAAATCCTCCATCTTGAGTTTGGAGGATTCCACCAATAGGAATAGGGACGTGCCCCCCTCCCCTCAGGGAGGAGGCACGAAGTGTGTAGCCACCCTCAAGGACGGTAGCCATTGGCTACTGCCCCCCAGACCTAAACACACCCCTAAATTTAATATTTAGGGACGACCCTCAACCCAGGATTCCTTCAACCTACAACAAGAAGGACTGCTGAACTGAAAGCCCCGAAGAGACAACTGACTTGGCACCAGCCCTACAGGCCTGTCTCCAGACTCAAAGAACCTTCACAGCGACGCATCAGACAGGGACCAGCGACCTCTCTGAGGGCTCAGAGGACTACCCTGAACCCGAAGGACCAAGAAACTCCTGAGAACAGCAGCAGTGTTCAAAAACTGCAACAACTTTGCACCTTTAAAGCAACTTCCAAAGAACTCTCTCTTTCCGCCGGAAGCATGAGACTTCACACTCTGCACCTGACGCCCCCGGCTCGAGCTCCAGAGAATCAACACCGCAGAGAGGACTCCCAGGTGACTACGGCGACGTGGGTCCCCTAAGTCGACCCCCCTGGAGCCCCACAGCGACGCCTGCAGAGGAGATCCAGAGGCGCCCCTGACCACGACTGCCTGGTAACAAGGAACCCGACGCCAGGACCAAGCGCTGCACCCGCAGCCCCCAGGACCGAGAGGCACCACCTTCCAGTGCAGGAGTGACCAGCAGGTGGCCCTCTTCCCAGCCCAGTCGGTGGCTGGCCCGAGAAGCCCCCCTGTGCCCTGTCTGCATCGCCTAAGTGACCCTCCATTGCTTTCTATAGCAAACCCGATGCCTACTTTGCACACTGCACACAGCAGCCCCTGTGCAGCTGAGGGTGTGTTTTGCGTGCCTGTGGGTGTCCCCTCCAGTTCTCCACAAAATCCCCCTAGTCTGCTCCCGAGGATGCAGGTACTTACCTGCCAGCAGACTTGAACCGGAGCACCTCTGTTCTCCATAAGCGCTTATGTGTTTTATACCCTCCTTTGACCTCTGCACCTGACCAGCCCTGTGTTGCTGGTGCTGTGACTTTGGGGTTGCCTTGAACCCCCAATGGTGGGCTGCCTATGCCCAGGAGACTGACTGTGAAAGTGCTTTACTTACCTGAGAAACCTAACCAAACTTACCTCCCCCCAGGAAGTGTTGATTTTTGCAGTGTCCACTTTTAAAATAACTTATTGCCATTTTAACCTAAACTGTGTACACTACTATTTTAAATCAAAGTTCTCTACTTACCGGTGTGAAGTACCTTGCATTTTATGTACTTACCTCAAATCTTGCTCCGGTTCCAGTCTGCTAGAAGGCAAGTACTTGCGTCCTCGGGGAGCAGATCAGGGGGGTTTTATAGAGCACTGGGGGAGTCCCAAACAGGCATTCAAAATACACCCTCAGCAGCACAGGGGCGGCCGGGTGCAGTGTGCAAAGTAGGTGTTGTGTTTTGTATTGGTTTCAATGGCTGGACCCAGGGGTCACACGCTGGTGATGCTGGCAGGGCACAGGGGGGCATCTCGGCCAGCCACTGACTGGGCAAAGATGAGGGTCGCCTGCTGGTCACTCCTGCACCAGTAGTTGGTTCCTCTCGGGCCTGGCGCTGCGGGTGCAGTGCTTCTTCCAGGCGTACGGTTCTTTGTTAGTGGGCAGTCAGGGGAGCCACTGGATTTTCTCTGCAGGCATCTCCGTGGGGGTGTAGGGAGGACGTCTCAGGGTGGCCACATCGTGGGAGTCGCCTGGGGGTCCTCGCTGCAGTGTTGGTTTCTCTGGACATGGGCCGGGAGCATCGGGTGCAGAGTGTTGGGGATTCAGGCTTCAGGAGTGAGGTGAGCGTCCCTTTAAAGATGGTTTCTTCTAGTTTCTTTGGACAGAGCCGCTGTCCATGGGAATTTCTTGGTCCTTTGTATTGTATTGTATTGTATTGGTTTATTTATAGAGCGCATTCCGGCAAAAGCATTGAAGCGCTAGTCAAACCAGAGACACAGGGAAAAAAGCACAAGCTACCCCAAAAAAGTCTAATTTGCAAAAAGCCACGTTTTAAGGCTTTTCCTAAAAGCAAGATGAATCGACATTTGATGGAGTGAGAGGGGCAGGCCATTCCAAAGGTTGGCCGCTTCCACCGTGAACGCCCGGTCTCCCTATCTGGCCTTGTTACAACGAGGCACCTTGATCATAAATTTGGAAGAGGATCTCAAATATCTCGACAGTTGATAAAGACGCAGAGTAGACTTCAAATCGTCACATCCCTCCGACTGTAATGCTTTCTGAGTAAGGCAGTGTGTTTTAAAGATAATTCTCTTCTTAATCGGGAGCCAGTGAAAAGATGAAACACATCTACTGGCTGATGTAGACTGAGGGAGATTCAAGGTTAAATGAGCTGCCGCGTTCTGAATAGACTAATTTGTCTAAAGAAGATTTGTTCGCATTGAGCAGCAATGAATTACAATAGTCAAGTCTAGAAGTGACTAACGCCAGCACCACCGGCCGCCTTAAGTCATCTTCTAAAAGAAGTAACATTTTCTTAAGTGTTTTTAATATCAAAAAACAGACCTTGACTATAAGATTAGTCTGTAACTTAAAGGAGAGTGTGTCATCAAAAATAATACCTACATTTTTTGTGATGGGCACGGGTGACGGGCAACCCCCACACGCCGGGGGCCACCAACTGTTGTGCCAAGGGGAATTATTACACCCAAAGCACATAATCACCGTCTTATCCCCATTAAGTTTAAGCCAATTGCTGGCCATCCAGTTGTTAATTGCTGTCAGGCAGTATTGAAAATTCTCCTTCGTGTCCTCCCAGTTACGAGAAACTGGCACAATCACCTACGTATCGTCTGCATAGGAGACAATCTGGAAACCAAATGAACGTACCAAGTTTGCCAGAGGCGCCATATATAGATTGAAAAGTGTCAGACTGAGGGAAGACCCCTGCGGAACACCACACGGAAGATGGAAAGAAGAAGCACAGTGGTCACCACAGGCCACCGCGATTGTTCTATCCATGAGAAAGGAGCTAAGAAGCTGCCAAGCCTTCCCTCTCACTCCAGCCTGGGACAGACGATTAAGCAGAAGGATAGGAGAGATAGTATCAAAAGCTGCTGACTAATCTAGCAGAACCAGAATCGAACCTTCTCCCAAATCGCCTCTACGACGAATAATGTCAGAAGTAAAAATAAGTGCTGTTTCCGTACTATGAGCACCACCATAGCCATGCTGAGATGGATCCAGTTTGCCATTCTCTTGAAGAAAAATAGATAACTCATAGTTGAGATGTTTTTCTAACATTTTGGCCAGACCCGGTAGTAGTGAAATCGGGCGAAGATTTGTAAGGTCCGCAACATCTTTTCCCAGTTTTTTAGTCAGAGGAATCACTGTGGCCTGCTTCCAAACTGCCGGGAAAATCCCTTCCTGAAGAATCTCTGCAAACACTGGCTCCAAGGCCTCGGCCATCAGCTGAGGAACTAACTTTAAAATGCGGGTGGACAGAGATCCATGGGAGCGCCTGATTTTAGTGTCATGAGCAGATCACAGATTTTGTTAGCAGAGAGAGATTGAAAGCTATCCAGTGCATGCACTGGTTCTACATAACACGAAGAAGCTTTGCCCTCTAAATCAAGGAGGGGAGGACTAAAGTCCGTTAGCAAATTGGCAATTTTAGTTTTGAAAAAATCTGCCACAGACTGACAGAATTGAGGGGAATTTTCTAGCGGTGAGACTGTTGACGAAGAAAATGTCAAAGCGTGAACTGTATTAAACAGTTCCTTAGACGAATTCAAGGCTCCTCTGATTGCTTTAGAAAAATGCGAAGTTTTTGCTAGCTTAGTGGCTGCTTTA
Source organism: Pleurodeles waltl (assembly GCF_031143425.1). Classification (NCBI taxonomy): domain Eukaryota; kingdom Metazoa; phylum Chordata; class Amphibia; order Caudata; family Salamandridae; genus Pleurodeles; species Pleurodeles waltl. The sequence continues at coordinate 251,962,692 of NC_090445.1, forward strand.
TACTTCCCCAGGGCTTCCCTAAGTTTTCCTCTTTCTAAAAGGGATTTATTTAGTAGCGATTTACGCTCCTACCTACGATAAGTTCTTGTAGATCTTTCAACTCCTCCAAAAATCAAGGAGCCGATTGAAGCCGTCGAACTTTAGGAGTTATCACGACTTGTGGTGCAAGCGCATCAATGGCCCTTTTCAAACCCTGGTAAAAAAATCTCAAGCTGAGAGCCTACTGCTAGCTTAGCCTGGGCCCAGCCCACTTTCAGGGCCTGAGGAAAATTAAATTTATTGATTTTATGCCATGGTCTTTTTTGGGCAAAGCTGGGAGGAAGTTTAGGTATAGGAGGCAACCGAGAAAGCATAAAAGATAATAAAAATTGGTCTGACCAGTCTACCTCCCTATTGCCATTCCTAGAGATCAATCCTGATCTTGTAAAAATGGCATCCAACATATGGCCAGCCGTGTGCGAAGGAGCAATATCTCCAAAATGCCAATCCAAACTCTGCATGTAGCTAGTAAAGTCCACCAAGGTAGGATCCGATAGATCATCTAAGTGAAGATTGATGTCACCTAATACAAAAGCATTCTTAGCTAGAAGCAATGGTTCCAACATTGCCGGTCAGGCCACCAAAAAAGCATTCTTGGGGCCTGGTGGTCTGTATAAAAGTAGGCCTTCAATAACCAGACTATTCTGAACTTTAATTTTGAAGTAAGTAACTTCACATATCTGGGGGCTGCACTTAAGTACCATTAAGGAACAGCTTAAATCGTTTAAAAAAAATGATGGCTCACACTCCTCCTCTTTTTCCTTTTCTATCATATCTAACAAAGGAATAGCCAAGGAGGTGATGCAATTAAGAAATCCGGGTCAGAGTCATCTCTGGCCCAGGTTTCCGTAACAAAAAGGCAGTCCAAGTTGGCTGACTTAATTAGTTCATTAATTTCAAGGGCGTGTTTAATCAAAGAGCGGGCATTAATCAAACCCCATGTTGTGCTTTGCTTGGAGAGCTTCCCATTGCTGAGTGAGTCTAAAACATCACCTTCTTCCAAATGGGGCGAGGGCTTCCAGTAGCAATGACTGCAAACGGCACTCATATCAACTGCCGGATCTAATCGTTTGCAGCGGTCATTAGCAGGGGCTTTATTTAAAGAGAGTAAATCCTGATTAAGATAGGAAATACTATGTTTAGCGGCATAATGCCCGGCCCCCGGCCTCTTCAGGACACGGACGGGCGCAGACGGGCTTGCCTTTGGCACGCCCGCTGCACGCGTCAGCTTCCGCGACAGCATATATAGTAAATGCCCCCCAGAAGCCAAAACCAAAGCGTCAGCAAGCAACTGGCCTGACGACCTAAAAATCCACTCAAGATGTCTGCCGCTTGATGCCGTGAAGGAGGTGGGCTCTAACAGGCCCTAACCTCGAGGCAAGCGGCAGACCTGCAGCCAAAAAAGCACTGCCAGTGATCAGGGAGAGAGCCCCCAAAATATGACCCCAAAGGGTGAGCGCTAAACGAATATCGATGAGCCAATCAAATTTTGGTTGCAGGGCAGTCCTCTGTGTCAACTGGATGCGTCGCTGTTGCAGGTTCTCTGAATTTGGAGACAGGTCGGTAGGGCTGAGAAAAGCAGTTGTTGCTTCCATTTTCTCTGCTGGGTTCCCAGGTCAGCAGTCCTCCTTTTTCTGGTCGGCAGGAATCTGAAATCCTGGGTTCAGGGTCACCCCTAAATACTGAATTTAGGGGTGGGTTAGGGTCACAGGGGAGAGGAGCACATCCCTATCCCTATCCCTATTGGGCTAAATCCTACAAACCAAGATGGAGGATTTTCCAAGGGTGGGGGGGGGGGGGTCACTTCAGCTCTGGTCACCTTAGGGGTGGACCTGTCTTCAAGACGACTCCTTGTTTTTCTCATTATCTCCCCAGACTTGACGCCAAAAGTGGGAGCTGTGTCCAGGGGGAGGTGGGTGGGGGGAGCAGGCATCTCCACTAGCTGGAGTGCCCTGGGGCATTTTAACACTAACACAAAGCCTGACCCTTTGAGGCTCACTGTTAGGTGTTACAGTTCCTGCAGGAGGGGAGGTGTGAAGCACCTCCACCCAGTGCAGGCTTTGTTTCTGGCCCCAGAGAACACAAAGGCTCTCACTCCAGGAAGTCAGAAACCTGTCTCTCAGTGGCAGGCTGGCACAGCATTCTTTAATAAATCCAACACTGGCATCAGTGTGGGTTTATCATTCTGAGAAGTTTGATATCAAATTTACCAGTATTCAGTGTAGCCATTATGGAACTGTGGAGTTCGTTTCTGACAAACTCCCAGACCATATACTTAATATGGCCACACTGCACTTACAATGTCTAAGAATGGACTTTGACACTGTAGGGGCATAATACTCATGCAGCTATGCCCTCACCTGTGGTATAGTGCACCTTATCGTAGGGCTTTAAGGCCTGCTAGAGGAGTGACTTACCTATGCCATAGGCAGTGTTTAGTGGGCATGGCACTCTGAGGGGGATGCCATGTGACTTTGCATTTTTCTCCCCACCAACACACACAATCTGCATTGGCAGTGCGCATGTGTTAGGTGAGGGGCCCATTAGGTTGGTACAACACATGCTGCAGCCCTTAGGGACCTTCCCAGGTCACTGGGCCCTTGGCCACTGGTACCTTTTACAAGGGACTTATCTGTGTGCCAGAGGGGTGGCAATTGTGGGAACAGTGGTACATTTTAAGTGAAAGACCACTGGTGCTGGGGCCTGGTTAGCAGGATCCCAGCATCAATATCAGGCAAAAATTAGGGGGGTAACTGCAACAAGGAGCCATTTTCCTACAGGGTGCAAGTGTGTTTTTCCACATTAGATTTAAGATCGGCCAATCATCAGATAGAACTTACTAAAAACTCCAGAAATTTAACTGCATTCATCACCCCACAGGGTTTGTTTCAAGTTAAAACGGTGCTGTTTGGCCTAGCATCTGTAGAATCTGTTTTCCAAAGAGTTATGTTTCACATTTTTGGAAATATAGAAGCACTTGTCAAATGTTTTCAAAATGATATTCTGATGTTTATGAACATTGGGAACATTTAAGAATGGTGTGTGAAGTTTTAAAGAGTAATGGTCTTACCCTTAAGGCTTCGAAGTGTAGATTGTTCCAAAACGCAGTGGAGTATTTAAGTCATATGCTTTGCAAGGAAGGTATAATTCCAAAACTATCGCTAATTGATGCTATTGTGAAGGCACCAGCACCCAGATAATAAGGAAAAATTATCATTTTCAGGTCTGTGTGAATATTATAGCAAATTTATCATGGAGTTTGCCACCAAGATGGAACCCTTGAGAGAACTTACTAGGAAGAACAGAGCTTACCTGGACAGAAATACAACAAAATGCTTTTGTTCAGATTAAGAAAGAAATGATGTACGCACCCACATTGAAGCCTTTTCATGTGAATAAAACATGCATCATTACCGTAGATGCGAGTCCATATGGCCTTGGGAGTGTTCTATCACCACAGTGTAGTGGTAAAGAGGAATGGAACGTTGCTATTGCTTCCCGTACACTTAAAGTCACTGAAATGCATTATGCAATTATAGAGAAAGTTACTGGCATGCATATGGGCAGTTGAGCATTTTCGTAATTACATTTGGTGATCTATTTTTTGGTTAAGGACTGATCATAAACCTTTAGTTGGAATTGTATCACCTGGTGGAGGTAGGAATGCTACTGCTCGTATTGCGCGATTAGTGTCAAGATTGCAGGAGTATAGTTTTGTTGTAGAATATGTTCATCTAAGTTACCCTGTGGTATGAGTGAGAATGTAAATTATGTAGAGGAAACTGAGGTAACGGCAAGTGTCACAGAGTTGGTTCTTGGAAAACTTGAGTTTATCACACAAGAAATTTGGGAAGATGCCATAGAAAAAGATAAATTAGTCATGCAGCATCTCAGAGAGGGTTGGCCTCCACGGAGGGAAATTTCTACTGAATTGTCCCCATTTTGGAAAATTTCACAAAGTTTGGAGACTGAGAGGAACATGTTCCTTAAAGATGGAAAGTGTATACCCTCCTGTCAGTCTGAGAGCTCACATCTTATCTGTTCCCCATGAAGGACATTTAAGTATGTCATCCATGAAAAGATTAACCCCTTCGCTGCCAGGCTTTTCCCCTCCTGTGCAGAGACTTTTTTGGGTGATTTGGGGCAGTTCGCGCTTAGGCCCTCATAACTTTTTGTTCACATAAGCTACCCACGCCAAATTTGCATCCTTTTTTCCAGCATCCTAGGGATTCTAGAGGTACCCAGACTTTGTGGGATCCCCTGAAGGAGACCAAGAAATTAGCCAAAATACAGTGAAAACTTTTTTTTTTTTAAACAAATGAGAAAAAAGGTCTGCAGAAGGTGGCTCCTGTTTTTTTCCCCTGAAAATGGCATCAACAAAGGGTTTGCGGTGGCAAGATCGCCATCTTCCCGGCTTTCAGGAACAGGCAGACTTGAATTAGAAAACCCAATTTTTCAATACAATTTTGACATTTTACTGGGACATACCCCATTTTTACTATTTTTTTTGTGCTTTCAGCCTCCTTCTAGCTAGTGACCGAAGTGGGTGAGAAACCAATGTTGGATCCCAGGAAGCTAAACATTTCGGAAAAGTAGACAAAAATCTGAATTCAGCAAGGGGTCACTTGTGTAGATCCTACAAGTGTTTCCTACAGAAAATAACAACTGAAATAAACAAAATATTGAAAGTGAGGTGAAAAAAAACAGCCATTTTTCTCCACGTTTTACTGTAACTTTTTCCTGTGATGTCAGATTTTTGAAAGCAATATACCGTTACGTCCACTGGACTCTTCTGGTTGCGGGGATATATAGGGCTTGTAGGTTCATCAAGAACCCTAGGTACCCAGAGCCAATAAATGAGCTGCACCTTGCAATGGGTTTTTATTCTATACCGGGTATACAGCAATTCATTTGCTGAAATATAAAAAGTGAAAAATAGGTATCAAGAAAACCTTTGTATTTCCAAAATGGCCACAAGATAAGGTGTTGAGAAGCAGTGTTTATTTGCACATCTCTGAATCCCGGGGTGCCCATACTAGCATGTGAATTACATGGCATTTCTCAAATAGACGTCTTTTTTACACACTGCCTTACATTTGGAAGGAAAAAATGTAGAGAAAGACAATGGGCAATAACACTTGTTTTGCTATTCTGTGTTCCCCGTCTCCCGATAAAAATGGTACCTCACTTGCGTGGATAGGCCTAGCACCTGCAAAAATAAATTCCCCAAAACACAACATGGACACAACAAATTTTTTCCACAGAAAACAGGTGTTTTTTTTTTTTTTTTTACAAAGTGCCTACTTGTGGATTTTCGCCTCTAGCTCAGCCGGCACCTGGGGAAACCTAGCAAACCAGCATATTTTTGAAAACTACACACGTAGGGGAATCCAAAATGGGGTGACTTGTGGGGCTCTGACCAGATTCTGTTACCCAGAAACCTTTGCAAACCTCAAAATGTAGCCAAAAAAACACTTTTTCCTCTCATTTCGGTGACAGAAAGTTCTGGAATCTGAGAGGAGCCACAAATTTCCTTCCACCCAGCGTTACACCCAAGTCTCCCGATAAAAATGGTACCTCACTTGTGTGGGTAGGCCTAGCGCCCACGAAAGGACATGGGCCAAAACACAACATGGACACATCACATTTTTTCACCGAAAACAGAGGTGTTTTTTTTTTTTTTTTTTACAAAGTGCCTACCTGTGGATTGTGGCCTCTAGCTCAGCCAGCACCTGGGGAAACCTAGCAAACCAGCGCATTTTTTTAAAACTAGACACCTAGGGGAATCCAAGATGGGGTTACTTGTGGGGCTCTGACCAGGTTCTGTTATCCAGAATCCTTTGCAAACCTCAAAATGTGGGCAAAAAAATGTTTTCCTCTCATTTCGGTGACAGAAAGTTCTGGAATCAGAGAGGAGCCACATCTGCCCACATGGGGGCAGAAACCATTTAGGCACCAGGGATTGGTGTGTGTGTGTGTGTATGCGTGTGTTTTCTTTAGGGGGGGCAGCACCTTGGGTAGGGTCGCTCCCCATGGGGGCACATTACTGTTGGCCATGTGTGCCCCCCATTGGGGGCAGATGGGCCTATTTTTGGAAGGCCCATCTGCCCCCAAGGGGGGGGGGGGGCAGAAAGCCCAGCAGAGGCCAGAGAGGTCAGAGAGACTTCAAAGGGAAGGAAATTCCTTTCCTTCCCTTTAAAGCCTCTCAGGCCTCCTCCACGTGATCAGAAGAGAAATGCTGAGCATTTCTCTTCCGATCGTGTTGGAAGCAGAGGAGGAGGCCTCTGTGATAGCGCGCAATCGCGCGCTGACGTCACGGGGGGGGGCCAGGGGGCTGTTAGGGGTGGGGGTGGAAGGGCTTCCCCTTCCATCCCTGCGTTGGGGGAGGTGTGGGGGAACCCCACAGAGGAAGCGCTAGAGCTCCCTCTGGGCTCTGTGCCCAGGGCGTAATGGTTACGTCCTGGGCACACGAGCACTGTGCTGCAGGACAGAACCATTACGTCCGCGGCACAGAAGGTGTTAATAAGGACTGTATTTTGGTGGCCTGGTCTTGACAGGATAGTTGATGGGGTAGTGAGTGTGAGACGTGGCTAACGGGAAGAAGATGTTGAAAGGGACACCTGCACCTTTGATTCCTGTTGAGAGGACAACATTTCTGTGGCAAAAGGTTGGTTTGGCTATTTCAGGCCCTCTCTATTTTTTTGCAGCAAGATTGTAGATTTGCCATTGTTTTAATAGACTACCATTACATGGCCTGAAGTAAAGTTTGTACCTAAAATCAACACTGCATATGTTATTGAGTTTTTAAAAGAGCTTTGCGCCAGAGAAGGATATCCCGAAGTTCTTGTTACAGACAATGGAGTGCAATTGAAGTCAGTGGAGATGGAAAGTTTTCTTTAATTTTCCAATATTCACCATTCTATCACTGCTTTATATAAACCTCAAAGAAATGGTCAGGTAGAGAGATTCAAACATCTTGTGAAACAAGATATATTGAGGGCTCAGGAGTTTGGACCAGGATGGAAGGATAAACTCGAGGAAAAGTTATATTTGTATCGCTTTACACCTCATACTACTACTATGGTGTAGGAAGCTGGCTCTATATATACTATATCAAAATGAGATATAATGTGCACAGAGTCCAGGGGTTCACCAAGAGGCTTGACAGAGGCAATAATATATAATACTAATGCTCTATTTGTGGTAGTGTGGTCAAGCAGTTAGGCTTATCAGAGTGTAGTGTTAAGCATTTGTTGTACTCACACAAGCAATAAGTGATAACGCACACTCAATGACTTAACTCCAGGCCACTAGGTTTTTATATAGAAAAATATACTTTTGTTAATTATTTTTAGAACCACAAGATTCAGATTGCAGGTAAGTACGTTAAATGTAAGGTACTTTGCATAGTAATACTTAGAACTTTGAACCAAAACAGTAATGTACACAGTTTTTCATAAAATAGCAATATGCTATTTTAAAAGTGGACACTGCAATTTTCAACAGTGGCTGTGGGAGGTAAGTACAGTTTAGTTATTACAGTAAGTAAGGAACTTACAAGTTCAGTCTCCGGGGCATAGGTAGCACCAGCAACACAGGGCTGGTCAGGTGCAGAGGTCAAAGAGGAGCCAAAATAAAATGGGTGCCTACGGAGACAGGAGGTGCTCTGGTTCCAGTCTGCTGGCAGGTGAGTACCCTCGTCCTTGGAGGGCAGACCAGGGGGGGGTTTAGTACAGCCCTGGGGGGGGGGGGGGGGGGGGAAGAGAGAGGAGGGCAAGTAGGCACACAAAGTACACCCTCAGAGGCACAGGGTGTAGGTTTTCAATAGGATTCAATGGAGGGACCCGGGAGTCACTCAGATGTTGCAGGCAGGGCACGGGAGGTTTCTCGGGGCAGTCACTGACTGGGTAAGGGTGAGGGCCGCCGCTGGTCACTGCTGTACCGGTGGTCGGTTTCTCAGTCCTGGGGGCTACAGGTGCAGTGCTTCTCCAGGCAACAGATATCTTCGTCCCTGGCAGTCGCAGTCAGGGGGGTCCTCAGGATTCCCTCTGCAGGTGCTGTCTTGGGGATGCAGAGAGGTCAGCCCAGGGTGGACACGTCAGAGTCTCCTGGGGGTCCTCTCTGGGTCATTGGTTTCTTTCGACAGAGGTGTCGGGTGGAGAGTGGTGGGAATTCAAGCTTCTGGAGTGAGGTGAGAGTCCCATTAAAAATGGTTTCTTCTTTCTTGGTTGGACAGGTCCGCTGTCCAAGGGAGATCTTGATCCTTTTTCAGTGCAGGGCAGTCTTCTGTGTTGGCAGAGGTCGCTGGGCCTGCAGGATGCGTCGCTCGTGCAGGTTCTCTGAAGTAGGAGACAGGCTGGTAGGGCTGGGCCCAAAGCAGTTGTCATTTTCCTTCTTCTCTGCAGGGTTTTTCAGGTCAGCAGTCCTTCTTCTTTGTAGGTCGTTAGGAATATAAAAACCCTGGGTTCAGGGTCGCCCATAAACACTGAATTTAGGTGTGTGTTAGGGTCACAGGGCAGTAGCCAATGGCTACTATCCTTGAGGGTGGCTACACCCTCCTTGTGCTCCCTCTCTTTGGGGAGGGGAGCACATACCTATCCCTATTGGGCTAAATCCTCCAAACCAAGATATAGGATTTTCCAAGGAGGGGGTCATTTCAGCTCTGGTCACCTTAGGGGTGGACCTGGCTGAGGGGGTGACTCCTCCTTGTTTTTCCCATTATCTCTCTGGACTTGCCGTCAAAAGTGGGGGCTGTGTTCAGGGGATGGGCATCTCCCTAGCTGGAGTGCCCTGGGGCGCTGTAACTCCAGGCTTGAGCCTTTGAGGCTCACCACCAGGTGTTACAGTTCCTGCAGGGGGAAGTGTGAAGCACCTCCACCCAGGAGAGGCTTTGTTTCTGACCACAGAGTGCACAAAGACAGTCACCCAAAGTGGGCAGAAACTCGTCTGGAAGTGGCAGGCTGGCACAAACTGGTCAGTCACACACTATCAGTAGAGCTGGCATTCAGAGGGCATCTCTAAGATGCCCTCTGTGTACATTTCTCAATAAATCCTACACTGGCATCAGTGTGGGTTTATTGTGCTGAGAAGTTTGATGCCAAATTTCTCAGTATTCAGTGTAGCCACTATGGAACTGTGGAGTTTGTTTTTGACGAACTCCCAGACCATATACTCAGTATGGCTACCCTGCACTTATGTCTAAGAATTGGCTTAGACACTGTAGGAGAATAGAGCTCATGCAGCTATGCCCTCACCTGTAGTATAGTGCACCCTGCCTTAGGGCTGTAAGGCCTGCTAGAGGGGTGACTTACCTATGCCACAGGCAGTGGGTTGTGGGCTTGGCACTCTGAGACGAGAGCCATGTCAACTTAGTCTTTTTCTCCCCCATCAGCACACACAAGCTGTGAGGCAAGTGTGCATGTGCGGAGTGAGCGGTCCCCAGGGTGGCATAATACATGCTGCAGCCCTTAGAGACCTTCCCTGGCCACAGGGCCCTTGGTACCAGGGGTACCTTTTATAAGGGGCTTAACTGTGTGCCAGGGCTGTGCCAATTGTAGAGACAAAGGTACAGTTTTAGGGAAAGAACACTGGTGCTTGGGCCTGATTGGCAGGGTCCCAGCATACTTTCAATCAAAGCTGGCATCAACAAAAGGCAAAATGATAGGGGGTAACTATGCCAACAGTGGCATTTTCCTACATATGGTTAGTTCCTTTAAGTTGCTTAAAGGTAGGGAACCCATGTCCAAATTGTGCTCTTGATGGTTTGTGAGAAGACAAGGTGAAAGGGTTGATGGTGTAAGCCAAAAAGATATAGAGGGAAGGGTTAACAGAACAGAGGATATGTTTAAACAGGCCTATGATTCTAAATGCAAAGTCAAGATACCTAACTTTGTCGTGGGTGATTGGGTCAGGATTCGGCAGCCTGGGTTGCCAGCAAAAGGAGAACTTGAGTTTGGTAAACCTATACGTGTGGTCAAAGTGAATCGTAATGGTGTGGTCACTCAAGATTTTAAAGTGTGGAATGTCAGGAGAGTGACCAAAAGCAAAAGTTACTTTTAAGTAGAGTGTATATGCCATAAAGACTTAGATATTACTGTTTGGGATTTTTCAGAGTGCTATATATAGACATTGTTTTATTGTATTTTCTTTAGTGTATATTTCTCTTGTGTTATTATTCCCTTTTCGTTATATTGTCTTCTATGTCTTTATTTATTTTTCTCTTAAGGAGGGAGATGTGTCACATTCTGGTATTTTGCCTTTTATTTCTATGTGTCATCATTCAGCTGTGGCATGCGCCGCCAGTTTATTATGTGTATTCTGTTTGGAACTCTGAGGAGAATGGATTTAGATGCCTGAGGGTCCAGTGATGTACCGTGTTGCCTCCAATAAATCTTGTGGAAATGTTTATACTGCGGATCGTTATTTTCAAGTCACTATTGCCTATTTGCTATTGCACTATTTTTCATTGCTATTTATGTATATTTCTGATTAATAGTATACATATCTAGTGAGTTACTTACCTCCTATTGGAGGGTTGCCTCTCTAGTACATTTTGGTTATTTTGTCAGTAAAGAACAAGTTACTTACCTTCGGTAACGCTTTTTCTGGCGGATACACTAGCTACCTGTGGATTCCTCACCTTATGAATTCGTCCTTGCGCCAACATCCGACGGAAAGTCTTCTTCCTAGCTGTCCACGTCGACAAGGACGTCATAATGGCACGGGGCTCCACGTGACTCCGTCTGACGTCACCGTGCCAATAAGAGGTCCTCGTCGGCGTGCTGATGTCAGTTTCACCCCATTTTTTACGTGCCTTTGAGGCGAACAGGTGAGAACTGACCCATAAAAAACGTAAAGAAAAATACATATACACAAGAACACTTCCCATAACTGCATATATTCACATTAAATAAGTATCAGATTACACACAAATATACATATATATATATATACATAAATACATATAAACTTTTGCAAGATATCTGTGCAATCAGGCAGGCAACGGGGAGGCAGGAGGGACCGTGCGGAATCCACAGGTAGCTAGTGTATCCACCAGAAAAAGCGTTACCGAAGCTAAGTAACTTGTTCTTCTGATGGATACAACTACCTGTGGATTCCTCACCTTATGAATAGAGTCCAAAAGCCGTACTGCACTCGGTGGTGGGTGCCCGCCTGATTACACCAAGAAATCCTGCAACACCGAGCGTGCAAAATGGCCATCCCTCCTCGCCTCAGAATCCAAACAGCAATGTTTTGCGAAGGTATGGAGGGACGCCCAAGTTGCTGCCTTACAAATGTCCACTGATGGAACCCCTCTTGCTAGGGCCGAAGTGGCCGACTTAGCCCTAGTGGAATGGGCCCTGATACCCTCAGGGGGAACTTTCTTCGCCAGTGAGTAACAAACTTTTATACACAGGATGACCCACCTGGAGATTGTTAGTTTCTGGACTGCTCTGTCCTTCCGCTGTCCAACATACCCCACGAACAGCTGATTATCCAGATGAAAGTCTTTTGTTCTCTCCAAGTAGAAACTAAGAGCCCTTTTAGGGTCCAATCGATGGAGCCTCTCTTCATCTTTAGAGGGGTGTGGAGGAGGGTAGAAAGAGGGAAGGGTAATAGTCTGTCCCATATGAAAAGGAGTGACAACTTTTGGCAGAAAAGCTGCCCTGGTTTTCAGCACCACTTTATCAGGGAAAAACATGGTAAAGGGGGGTTTAACGGAAAGGGCTTGAAGCTCCCCAACCCTTCTAGCAGAGGTAATTGCAATCAAGAAAACAGTCTTTAGGACTAAGTATCTTAACGGGCATGAATGCATGGGCTCGAAAGGCGAACCCATCAGAAATGTCAAAAACAGATTTAGATCCCACTGAGGCATGAGAAAGGGCGTGGGAGGAAACTTATTAACTAATCCCTTAATGAACCTATTTACAATCGGAGATTTGAATAAAGAAGGCTGGTCCGGAAGGCAAAGAAAAGCCGACAGAGCCGCTAAATAGCCCTTAACTGAAGCTATCGCACAGCCTTTCTTTGCTAAATCAAGAGCAAACAAAAGAACATCTGAAAGGTGGGCCTTTAAGGGATCTTTTTGATTCTCTCCGCACCAAACCACAAATTTTGCCCACCTACATATGGATTTAGTAGAGTGCCACCTGGAGGATAGAATAACATCCACTACATCCATTGGGAGAGTGAAGGAACTCAGGTTGCCCCATTCAATCTCCAGGCATGAAGGTGCAGGCTCTGGAGGTGGGGGTGTAGAACCTGCCCCTGCGACTGTGAGAGGAGGTCTGCCCTGAGTGGGAGACGGAGCGGAGGGCACTGAGAGAGTTGAAGAAGGTCTGTGAACCACACCCTTCTCGGCCAGTCCGGTGCCACCAAGATGACTTGGGCCTGGTCTTGACGAACCTTCCTCAGAACACGAGGAATCAAGGGTATGGGGGGAAACGCGTAGAGCAACTGGCCACTCCATGACATCTGAAACGTGTCTCCCAACGCTCCTTGCAACGGATACTGGAGGCTCCAAAACAACGGACAGTGCGCGCTCTCCCGAGTGGCGAATAGATCCACCTGAGGCGAACCCCACATCCCGAAGATGTAGCGGACCAGGTCCGGATGGAGACGCTACTCGTGATCTACTTAGTAGTGACGACCGAGACCGTCCGCACGTACATTCAGAGCTCCAGCCAAATGATTTGCTATTAAGCAAATCTGATGGTCCTGAACCCAGGACCAGAGTCACAGAGCCTCTCTGCAGAGAAGGTACGACCCTACCCCTCCCTGCTTGTTTATGTACCACATCGCGGTAGTGTTGTCCGTCAGGACCTGAACCGACTGACCGCGAAGGGAAGGGAGGAAGGCCTTGAGCGTCAAACGTATTGCCCGCAACTCCAACAGATTGATGTGCAACATCTGTTCCGCTGGAGACCAATAACCCTTGATCTCCAGGTCCCCCAGATGAGCTCCCCACCCTAGAGTGGAAGCATCCGATACCACTGTAGCCACCGGCGGTGGCAGCGAAAACGGTTTTCCTTGGGAAAGGTTGCCATCCACCAATGAAGGTCCGCTGCAGTGTCACTGGAGATACTTATCGAATCCCCGAGATCTCCTTTGTGCTGGAACCACTGCCTGCGGAGGCACCACTGAAGAGCCCTCATATGCCAGCGTGTGTGAGTGACCAACAGAATGTAAGAAGCAAACAGACCTAGCAGGCGTAAGACTTTGAGGACTGGAACTGCCGCCCCATTCTGAAACATTGGAATCGGCGCCTGAATGTCCTGAACCCCCTGAGGCGGGGGGTAGGCCCGAAACAATGTTGTGTCCAGTACTGCCCCTATGAGCAGGAGGCGTTGAGAGGGCTCCAGGTGAGATTTGGGTACGTTTACCGAAAAAGCCAGATCGAACAACAACTGGGTTGTCATCCGCAGATGAGACAGCACAAGCTCTAGAGACTTGGCTTTGATCAACCAATCGTCCAGGTAGGGAAATACTGCTACCCCCTTCCTTCTGAGATGTGCTGCAACCACTGCCATCACCTTCGTAAAAACTTGAGGTGCTGAAGTAAGTCCAAACAGAAGGACCGCAAACTGGTAGTGTTGCTACCCCACCACAAACCGGAGATACTTCCTGTGCGACTTGATTATCGGAACATGAAAGTACGCATCCTGCAAGTCGACAGACACCATCCAGTCTCCTTCGTTCAACGCCAATAGCACCTGCGCTAGGGTCAGCATTTTGAATTTCTCCTGTTTGAGGAACAAATTCAAAATCCTCAAGTCCAGGATCGGTCTTAGACGACCGTCCACTTTGGGAATCAGGAAATATCTTGAATAACACCCCTGACCCCTTTCCTGCACCGGCACCAACTCTATTGCGCCCTTTGATAACATGGTCAGAACTTCCTGTTGTAACAACTGAAGATGGTCTTCTGAACAAAATGAAGGACGGGGGGGGGAAAGAGAGGAGGGTACTCCTGAAAGGGGAGAGCATATCCTTTTTCTACAATCCTTAACACCCAAGAGTCTGTTGTTACCGACTCCCACTTGCGGAGAAAAAGACTCAGCCTTCCCCCTACAGGAGAGGTATGAGCAATAAAGTCGGGAAAACTAGGGCTGCTTCTGCTGTTGTCCACCAGAGGAAGAGGATGATGATGAAGGCTGATGAACTGCCCCTCTAGCACTACCCCTACCCCGCCCTCTAAAGGAACGTTTGGGCGAATTGGCAGGTTGTTGGGCCAAGTAAGGGGACCTCCGAAAGGCAGAACCACGTGCAAACCCCCTGAATCTGCGAAAAGGTCTATAAGATGTAGCAGTGGTAGTCTGTAAGCCCAAAGACTTAGCTGTTGCCTGACTGTCTTTAAACCTCTCAAGGGCAGAATCCGCCTTCTCCCCAAACAACTTCTCATCATCGAATGATAGATCCAACAAGGTGGTTTGAACGTCCGAGGAAAACCCAGAGGACCTCAACCAGGCGTGCCTCCTAGTAGCCACAGATGTCCCCATGGCCCTGGCTACCGAATCAGTTGTGTCCAGGCCAGACTGTGTAATCTGTTGTGCAGCCGCCTGCACATCCAAAAAAAGAGACCCAAAGGACCTCTGTACCTCCTGCAGTAGATCTCTGACCATCTCCTTAGCAGAGTCCATAAGGGCGTGGACATACCTGCCCAGCACACAGGTAGAATTTGCAGCCTTGAGCGCCATGCTACAGGATGAAAAGATCTTCTTAGAAGACTGCTCCATCCTCTTGGACTCCCTATCAGTTGGAACCACAGGGAATGTTCCAGGAACAGACTTCGCGGAGCAAGACGCCTGGACTACTAAACTTTCAGGAGTCGGATGGCGTGACAGGAAACCCGGATCCCCGGGTGCGCCCCTATGCCTCCTCCCTATTGCCCTGTTCACTGCCGGAGTCGTAACCGGCTTCCTCCACAGATCCAGAATGGGCTCAGTCAACGCCTCGTTGAAGGGCAGCAAAGGATCGGCACTGGAGGTAGAGAGGTGCAACACCTCAGTCAGCAGGTTGGTTTTCACCTCTGCCACAGACAAGGGCAAATCTAGAAACTCTGCTGCTTTCCTGATCACTGTATGAAAGGATGCTGCCTCCTTTGTAAACTCACCCGGAGATGCAATGTCCCACTCCGGGGAAGTATTCAGGGCGCTTGCAGGACCCAAACCGTGGTACTCATCACAAGGCCCAATCTCACCCTCTTCCAACTGCCTGTACTCTTCCAGGAGTTGTAATGCCTTTCTTCGAGACCTAAGGCGTGTTTCCAAAGTCGGCGTCGATAGCGAATCCACCGACGCCGAAGACTTCGAATCCCGGTAGAGCACTGGAAGAGATGGATGACTCCTAGCATCACCTGGCGCCGACACTGACTCCAATGACGTCTTCTGAGGAGTCGGCTGGCAGGTAGGCGAAGGGACCAGCCGGGAAGGAGACATCATAGACGTCGAATGACGTGGCAATGGCGTCGGCTGACGCGATGATGGAGCCACAGACCCAGCTGGTGAAGATCTTCCACGAGGAGACAACCTCGGCGCCGATCCAACACCTTCAGGAGGGCAGAACGGCATAAACGGAGCCACCTTATACGGCGCCGGAGAGCCCAAATCAAACGCCAATGGCCCCGTGGGACCCACCGGTGCACCAGCAGGAGCAATGGACTGGAAAACGGCATACATTGCATTAAAAAATGCAGCCGGATCCGCTCCTGGAGCCGGGAAAGCGGGATATTAAAGAGTAGAGGACTGTCCTTGAGCCTCCTGCACATCAGGCTCCTGCGACGCCGGTGAAAACTGAGGGCTATGATGAGTCACCTCATAGACCGACGGCGCCGGAGATATCTCTGGACTCCTGGGCTGAGCTGTCACAGTAGGGCTCATCTCCCATGTCTTTTGGCGTCGAGAAGACGGAGACCTCGATCGACTCCGCTCAGACCGGCGCGGAGAGTCATGACGGCGTCGTGAATCATGGTAACGCTGCTTCTTATGCTTCTTTGGTGAAGCATGGGAGGAATCTCTCTTATGGCCCTTCTTCTTGGCTTTCGCCATGAAAAGCTTAGCCTCTCGCTCTTTTAGAGCCTTAGGGTTCATACTCTGGCACGACCTACACCATTTGATGTCGTGCTCAGAGCTGAGGCACCAGATACAATCCAAATGTTGATCGGTCACTGACATCCGACCTCCACATTCCCTACAGGGCTTAAAATCGGACTTCTTTGGAGGAGACATTGTAACCACTAAAAACGCAACAGTAATCACGAGCCAGGAAGAAAAACCGTTGGCGTCGAAGGCACGGAAAAAAAGAGAACTGACGTCAGCAAGCCGACAAGGACCTCTTATTGGCACGGTGACATCAGACGGAGTCACGTGGAGCCGTGCCATTATGACGTCCTCGTCGACGTGGACAGCTAGGAAGAAGACTTTCCGTCGGATGCTGGCGCAAGGACGAATTCATAAGGTGAGGAATCCACAGGTAGTCGTATCCATCAGAAATAAAGTAACTTTTTTTTTTTTTAACACAGTGTTTTCTTTCACATGTGGAAGTGCTGTGTGACTACAGTGGTATTCCATGAGCTTTGCATGTCTCCTAGATAAGCCTTGGCTGCTCTTCCACAGCTACCTCTGGAGCGCCTGGCTTTTAGACACTGCCTACACTACACTAATAGGGGATACGTGGACTGGTATACGGTGCAAGTACCTTAGGTACCCACCCCACACCAGGCAAGTTTCCTACATTGGTGGTGCAGTAGTGGGATAAGCACTTGCAACTGCCTTACCACTCTGTCACTTGGTACTTTCCACAGGAAAGACCACATATTGACTAGGGGTACACACTGTACTTAATATCAGGGAGATAGTCTCCCAAGTTTGGGTAAGCTAGGGGTCTAGTCATAGCCCTTGCTCCAAACTTCTTTGGGGAGACTAACAGAGTAGTCAGGGATCCTACACCACTCTAGCTACCTGACATGTCTTCAGCAAGGCACACCTCCAAGGCCAAGGATTCTCCATAGGAGAACCTGACCTTCCAAGAACTTAGGAAGATGTGTACTGAGAGAAAGCTGAAGACAGGTAGAAATCCCAATAGGACTCTGCTTCTGGGCCTCCTCCTCCAGGATGGCCAGGAACATGCTGGTAGCCAGGAAGAAGAGGAGGAGGACGAAGTAGACTCTGACCCTCCAGTGCTAGAAAAGGAAAACTTAGCTATTGAGGTAGGTCAGGAACCAACCCAAAGTCCTTTGTCTCTAGAGGGCTGGTTGCGAGAGTGTCCGAGGGCAGAAACAGATCCTCCTTTGCCCATTCTCACATCTCCTCAGTATATGAGGGGACCCACTGTTCATCTTCAGGAGAATATTCCATAGACAGGGAACTCAAGCAACTGAGACTGGGGGAGGGAGAGGGGGAGATATATGGTAGCAGCCCATGGCGGCAGAAACATTAGTTTCAGGGAACCTAGAGTCATGGAAGATTCTTGAATCCAGAAATCTAAACAAGGTTGTTCTCCCCTACAAGGTGGGGGATGACATTTACAAGTGGTTCACTGCTCTGGAGAGGGCCTGTAAGGTACAAAGGGTCCCCTCAGAGACAGTGGGCTGGTATCCTGCGGCTCTCCTTCTCTGACCAGGGGAGAGAGAAACTTCTGTCAGGGAAGAATATGCTGACAACTATATGTACGGAAATGCCTTCCTTGGCATGGTTACCCCCTTTTTGCCTTTTGTTGATGCCAGTTATGATTGAAAGTGTGCTAGGACCCTGCTAACTAGACCCCAGCACCAGTGTTCTTTCCCTAGACTGTACATTTGTTCCCACAATTGGCACAGCCCTGGCACATAGATAAATCCCTTGTAAATGGTACCCCTGGTACCAAGGGCCATGTGGCCAGGGAAGGTCTCTAAGGGATGCTGCATTTATTATGTCGCCCTGGGGACCCCTCACTTAGCACATGCACACTGCCTCACATCTTGTGTGTGCTGGTGGGGAGAAAAAAACTAATTCGACATGGCACTCCCCCTCAGAGTGCCATGCCCACAAACCACTTCCTGTGGCATAGGTAAGTCACCCCTCTAGCAGGCCTTACAGCCCTAAGGCAGGGTGCACTATACCACAGGTGAGGGCATAGTTGCATCAGCACTATGCCCCTACAGTGTCTAAGCCAAACCTTAGACATTGTAAGTGCAGGGTAGCCATAAAGAGTATATGGTCTGGGAGTATGTCAATTACAAACTCCACAGTTCCATAATGGCTACACTGAAATTTGAGAAGTTTGGTATCAAACTTCTCAGCCCAATAAATGCACACCGATGCCAGTGTGGAATTTACTGTAAAATACACCCAGAGGGCATCTTAGAGATGCCCCCTGAATAACAGTCCGACTCCTACTGCTAGGCTGACCAGTCTCCGCCAGTCTGCCACAACCAGACGAGTTTCTGGCCACATGGGGTGGTTCCCTTTGTCACTGTGGCTAGGAAAAAAGCCTGCACTGGGTGGAGGTGCTTCTCACCTCCCCTACAGGAAGTGTAACATCTGGCAGTGAGCCTCAAAGGCTCCTGCCTGTTACAGCACCCCAGGACATCCCAGCTAGTGGAGATGCCTGCCCCTCCAAACACAGCCCCCACTTTTGGCTGCAAATCCGGAGGAGATAATCAGGAAAACAAGAAGGAGTCACCTACCAGTCAGGACAGCCTCTAAGGTGCCATGAGCTTAGGTGACCCACTTATAGGAAAGTACCATCTTGCCTGGCATGTTACCCCCATTTTCACTTGTGTGTCAGTTTTTGCATGTCTCACTGGGATCCTGCTAGCCAGGACCCCAGTGCTCATGGTTTGTGACCTAAATGTGTTCCCTGTGTGGTGCCTAACTGTGTCACTGAGGCTCTGCTAACCAGAAACTCAGTGCTTATGCTCTCTCTGTCTTTAAAATTGTCACTGCAGGCTAGTGACCATTTTTACCAATTCTGATTGGCACACTGGAGCACCCTTTTAATTCCCTAGTATATGGTACCTAGGTACCCAGGGTATTGGTGTTCCAGGAGATCCGTATGGGCTGCAGCATTTCTTTTACCACCCATAGGGAGCTCAGACCATTCTTACACAGGACTGCCACTGCATCCTGAGTGAAATAAGATATTTCACAGCCATTTTACACTGCACTTAAGTAACTTATAAGTCACCTATATGTCTAACCCTCACTTGGTGAAGGTTAGGTGCAAAGTTACTAAGTGTGAGGACACCCTGGCACTAGCCAAGGTGCCCCCACATAGTTCAGGGCAATTTCCCAGGACTTTGTGAGTGCGGGGACACCATTGCACGTGTGCACTACATTTAGGTCAATACCTATGTAGCTTCACAATAGTAACTCCGAATATGGCCATGTAACATGTCTAAGATCATGGAATTGTCCCCCCATGCCAAATCTGGTATTGGGATGCCAATTCCATGCATCCCTGGGGGGTCCAGAATGGACCCCGGGTACTGCCAAACTAGCTCTCTGGGGTGTTCACTGCAACTACCGCTGCTGCCAACCCACAGACAGGCTTCTGCCCTCCTGGGGTCTGGGCAGCCCAGTCTCAGGAAGGCAGAACAAAGGATTTCCTCTGAGAGAGAGTGTTACACCCTCTCCCTTTGGAAATAGGTGTTAAGTAGCTTCCCCCAGCCTCTGGAAATGCTTTGAAGGGCACAAATGGTGCCCTCCGTCCAAAGGCCAGTCTACAATGGTTTAGGGATCCCCCAGCCCCTGCTCTGGCGCAAAACTGGATAAAGGAAAGGGGAGTGACCACTCCCTGTCCATCACCACCCCAGGGGTGGTGCCCAGAGCTCCTCCAGTGTGTCCCAGACCTCTGCCATCTTGAATGCAGAGGTGTGAGGGCACAATGGTGGCCAGTGCCAGCAGGTGACATCAGAGACCCCTCCTGATAGGTGCTTACCTGACTAGGTGGCCAATCCTCCTCTGAGGGCTATTTAGGGTCTCTCCTGTGGGCTATTCCTCAGATAACGAATGCAAGAGCTCACCAGAGTTCCTCTGCATCTCCCTCTTCGAGTTCTGCCAAGGATCGACGGCTGAGTGCTCCAGGACGCCTGCAAAACCACAACAAAGTAGCAAGACTACTACCAGCGACATTGTAGCGCCTAATCCTGCTGGCTTTCTCGACTGTTTCCTGGTGGTGCATGCTCTGAGGGCTGTCTGCCTTCACCCTGCACTGGAAGCCAAGAAGAAATTTCCCGTAGGTCGATGGAATCTTCCCCCTGCTAACGCAGGCACCAAACTTCTGCAACACCGGTCCTCTGGGTCCCCTCTCATCTTGACTAGCGTTGTCCCTGGAACACAGGAGCTGGATCCAAGTGACTCCGACAGTCCAGTGGTCCATCTGTCCAAATTTGGTGGAGGTAAGTCCTTGCCTCCCCACGCCAGACAGTATTCCTGTGTACTGCGTGATCTCGTGATCTGCAGCTGGTAGGGCTTCTGTGCACTTTTGCAAGGAATCCTTTGTGCACAGCACAGTCCAGGTCCCAAGCACTCCGTCCTGCATTGCTCAAGTCGCTGAGTTGACCACAGGCTTCGTGGGACCCACCTTTGTAGTGTTGAGACGACCGCCGTGCTCAGATTTCTTGAACCCCTGTTCAAGTGCTTCTGCGGGTGCTGCCTGCTTCTGCGTGGGCTCTCTGTGCTGCTGAGTGCCTCCTCTGTCTCCTCCTCCAAGGGGCGACCTCCTGATCCTTCCTGGGCTCGGGCAGCACCCATTTTTTCAACTGAGACCTTTGCAGCTAGCAAGGCTTGTTTGCGGTCTTTCTGCGTGGAAACAACTCTGCATCCTCCACACACCGTGGGACATCATCTGTGCAAAGGAGAAGTTCCTGGCATCTTCCGTTGTTGCAGAAACTTCAGCTTCTTCCACCTGGAGGCAGCCATTTTGCACCTCATCTGAGGTTTAGTGGGCTCCTGCCCCCCCGGACACTTTCGTGACTCTTGGACTTGGTCCCCTTCCTTTACAGGTCCTCAGGTCCAGGAATCCGTCTTCAGTGCTTTGCAGTCAGTTGTTGTCTTTGCAGAATCTCCTATCACGAATTTAGTGTGTATCTGGGGATGTAGGGTAACTTTACTCCTACTTTTCAGGGTCTTGGGGTGGGGTATCTTGGACACCCTTAGTGTTTTCTTACACTCCCAGTGACCCTCTACACACTACTCTAGGCCTGGGGTCCCTAAGTGGTTCGCATCCCACTGTCTTAGTATATGGTTTGTGTTGTCCCTAGGCCTATTGCATCCTATTGTATTCTACAGTGTTTGCACTACTTTTCTAACTGTTTACTTACCTGATTTTGGTTTGTGTGTATATTTTGTGAATTTTACTTACCTCCTAAGGAAGTATATCCTCAGATATTATGGCACATTGTCACTAAAATAAAGTACCTTTATTTTTTGGTAACTCTGAGTATTGTGATTCTTATGATATAGTGCTATATGATATAAGTGGTATGGTAGGAGCTTTGCATGTCTCCTAGTGCAGCCTAAGCTGCTCTGCTATAGCTACCTTTATCAGCCTAAGCTGCGAGAACACTACTAATCTACTAATAAGGGATAACTGGACCTGGCACAAGGTGTAAGTACCATCAGCTACCCACTTTAAGCCAGGCCAGCCTCCTACACCCCTGCCTTTACAAATCCTCCATCTTGAGTTTGGAGGATTCCCCCAATAGGAATAGGGATGTCCCCCCGTTCCCTCAGGGAGGAGGCACAAAGAGGGTGTAGCCACCCTCAAGGACAGTAGCAATTGGCTGCTGCACCCAGACCTAAACACACCCATAAATGTTGTATTTAGTGGAGACCCTGAACCCAGGAAATCAGATTCCTTCAAGCTACAACAAGAAGGACTGCTGACCTGAAAGCCCCGCAGAAACGACAGACACCAACTGACTTGGCCCCAGCCCTACCGGCCTGACTCCAGACTCAAAGGACCTGCACAGCGACGCCTCCAGCAGGACCAGCGACCTTTGAGGACTTAGAGGACTGCCCTACACCTAAAGGACCAAGAAACTCCCGAGAAGAGTGGCTCCTGATAGGTGGTCACCCTGATAGGTGACCAATCCCCCTTCCTGGGCAATTTAGGGTCTCCCTCCAGGGTGGGTCTTCAGATTCAATGAGCAAGATTCCAGCAGGACTCCTCTACATTATTTACTTCATCTTCTGGCTACTGGGACTGCAATTGTATCATCCAGGAACAGAAAATCTGCAACTCCAGCAACAACTCCGCTCTGCAACATTGTTTCTGCAGCTCCTTCTAGCAACTGCAACATTTCCCTGGCTGTGCATCCTCGGAGGGTGAGGAGTCTTCAGCCTGCACAAGAATTAAGAAGGAATTTCCCTTGGAGTGAAGGAGTCCCTCCCCTGCATCCACAGGCACCAACTGCAACGAACGACCGGCTGCATGGATCGTCTCTCTTCCTATAGTGCATGGATCCTGCATTGGTCCCCTTGATAAGCTGTCTAACTTGGGAGATGGTAAGACCTTGCATCTCCTTGCAGGGCAGTACCTCTGCGCACCGCAACTCTTGCAGCTACCAAGGCTTGTTTGTTATGCTCCAAGGGATCTTCAGGCTCCACGTAGCCCGGCCTCCAGCACTCTTCCTTGCAAAGCACAGTCTCCTGTCTGTTGTGTGCTTAGTGGGCCTCACTGCAACTCCTGTGCTTGCTGCCTGTGGGGGCTGCATCCTCAGTGCTGAGGGTCACCAGGAACTATCCCCCTCCTACTCTTGGGTTGAGTCCCCTCTGGACCTTGCTGGTCCCCGGCAGCCCTGCAACTCTTCATCTGCGACTTTTCCCTCAGCCAAGGCTTGTTGGTGGTTTTCCAACACCAATGACTGACTGCAACTCTTCTTGTGTTGATGGACATCGCCTGCATCACTCTGGATCTCTTCTCCTGCTCCAGTGCTACACAGCCCTCCTTGTCTCAATCATCTACATGGTACTGCATCTCCAGAAGAGTGGGTAGTGGCTCCTGCCACAACCGGAAACTCCAACTTGAACTGGACCTGGTTCCTTCATTTGCAGGACCTCTTCTATCAGGATCCACCTTGGGTTTCTTCCAGTCTTGTTGGGTCTTGCACAGTCCTTTTCCAAATTTACCTGTGGGTTTGGGGAAAAAAATCAGGTACTTACCTCTTCTCGTCTGGTCGCTGGGGGGGCACCCTGGTACTTATCTTTTGGGGTTCCTAGTTCCTCCAGCTCCATTCTACAGACTCCACTTCCTTGGGTGTGGGACTGCCTTTCACATTCTACTTACTTAGTATATGGTTTGGTCTCCCCCTAGGGACTTCAATATTTTCCATTGTTTTAATGCTTGCTATTGCTTTCTATGCTAATCACGGACTTCTAATGTTTATATAATAATATTTTACTCGCCTCTGAGTGGAGTATTGCCTAAATAGTATTTTAGTATGTGTGTCACTCAAAATAAAGTACCTTTAGTTTTGTAACACTGTGTGGTTCTTTCATGTCTTTAAGTGTTGTGTGACTGCAGTGGTATTGCATAAGCTTTGCAGGTCTCCTAGTTAAGTCTTGTCTGCTCTTCCGCTTATACCTCTAGAAAGATATGGCTTCCTAGACACTGTTTACACCTCACTAATAGGGGATACTTGGACCTCTTATAAGGCGATAACCCCATAGGAGCTCACCACACACCAGGCCAGCTTCCTGCACACCCAACCTGCACAGTTGAGCTGCGACCACCGCCATCACTTTGAGGAACACCAGAGGGGCACTGGTAAGGCCAAAGGGGAGCACAGGAAATTGAAAATGCATGTGAACTCTCATGAACCGCAAGTAATGTCTGTGGGCTGGAAGGATGGGAATAAGGAAATATGTATACTGCAAGTCTAACTAGACCATCTAGTTTCCTGGGTCCAGGGCAGGTAGGACCTGGGCGAGAGTGAGCATTTTGAACTTCTCCTTCCTTAGGAAAAGATTAAGAGACAGGAGGTTTACAATAGGGCAGAGGTCCTTGTTCTTTTTGGGCACCAGAAAATAGCGGGAATAGCAACCATGACCTGCTTCTGGCACAGGGACCCTCTCTATGGCACCCTTGGCTGAGCTGTAACCTCATTGCAGAGAAGTGCCAGGTGATCCTCAGTCATCCGATTATAGGATGGTGGCAGTGATAGAGGGGTAGTCTTGAAGGGGTGGGAGTTGCTGTTTCGGACTATTTACAAAACCCACCTGTCTGACGTGATGGTGTGCCAGCAGGACAGGTGATGGGAAATCCTTCCGCCGACTAGTCCCTGGTGGGGAAGTGCCAGACTAGGAAGGTTTGGAGGCTGAAGCTGTGGGGGGAGCAGTGAACTGGTTAGACTGCTGGCTCCCTGATCCATGTGGACGCTGGATCCCACGTCCCTGGCCAGGCAGATGCTGAGCAGCATGGTGGCTGGCGCAGAATGGATATGGCTGGGCACCCTTCCATTGCCATGGCCTTGTAAAATTCCTTCAATTGGGCAGGGGTGACTCTGGCTCCTGAAAACTGGAGGAGGCAGAGTCGACCCAGAAGTAGGTTCCGGAGACAGAGGCCCAGAGCGAGGGCGCTCCTTCTACTCCATCAGGTCATCTGACCAACGGGGTGAAGTTGAAGAGCCCTTGTCCAAACACCACAGACACATGAGGTGCGGATCCGTCACAGACATCGTACGGTGACAGGAGTCGCAGGGCTTGAAGCCAGTCTTCTGTGACGACATCATTGATGCACCAAGAAGTCAAAAAGCTTTGACAAAAGGTAAGGTCGAAAGGCCGGTCAAAAGCAACTGTAGGGGTAAGCTCTCTTCAGCCCTGCGTGTAGGCTAGCATGGAAAGTAAAGAGCTGATGTCAGCGTGCTGGGGTGGTGCCTATATACAACTCACAACGTTCTATCCAGCAACAACAGATGCAGAGTTGACCGATGCCGCCAAACGGTGTTCAGGGGTACTGCTCAAAGAAAAATCTCCAGATCCAGACTGACACCTGGGGGAAATCTCAACATGGAAAATACATACACAAATTAACACAACCGGTTATAGACAGTTGGCTTTTAATAGCTGCTGGCTTGCATAATGTGGACTAGTTCGCCACTCTGATTGAACAGAGAAGTCAAAACAAATAAGAATACAATTAACTGGTGCTTGGGAGTGATGGTCTGCAAAATAATTTAGACGTCAGAGCCGCAGTAAGCATTTGAATAAACTGCAAACACGCCCAGTCTCTACCCATGACAGGTACATGTGCAGTTTGGACACAGTTAAACTGCGGCTAATTTGCCTATGTAGGACCAGCTAAAGACACTCGGCACATACCTGCATCATGGGGAAAAAATTAAACGTTG
The DNA here is from genome assembly GCF_031143425.1 of Pleurodeles waltl. Taxonomy (NCBI): domain Eukaryota; kingdom Metazoa; phylum Chordata; class Amphibia; order Caudata; family Salamandridae; genus Pleurodeles; species Pleurodeles waltl. Next base: position 251,988,061 of record NC_090445.1, read on the forward strand.
AAAAACCATCAAGAGAAGGTCGCCAGGAAAAGAGGCTTTTTATATGTGATTTATTTGGATTTCCCTTTTCTTTTAATGAACTGCAAATATATTAATGGGGAAAATTATTTTCCTAAGACTGTACAATTTGTGAATGAAATTAGAAACCAGTAAACAGAAAAATATAAAAATATAAAAATGAGAAATGTAAAAAAAATAAAGACAACTCATTTTATGGTCTATACAATTGCCACAATCACACTTTCACTGTAATTTTCGAGTCACTTTAGTTACAAAAGTACTTATTTTCTTCATCTCTGCAAAGAAGGGCACGTTCTAGAGTCTCCCCTTCCTTAAGGGTTTAATACTGGTTCACAACAAGATTTTACAGGTTAGGATTATAGCGTGGCATAACACAAATTCACGGAGACTGGCAGAGGGAGGATGTAATGCATACAGTGAGTATTTTAACAACAGAGGTCATTTTAAGGCTCTCTTAAGTTAAAGAGCCCACCAACGTGGGCATTATAGCATCTGCTCCTGGCAGCTTCTGAAGATAAAAACTATAAGGTATTTTTTTCAGTGTGTAAGGCAAAGCTAGCATGTTGTTGATTACATTTTCGCATGGTCAAAGGTATTATCAAGGGCTTCCATTCTTCTTCTTTAACCTTACGATCAAATTGGACTGTTGAAATGCAACAAAATCTTTAAAGTATATTACTGCATCAAGCAATGGCAGGCTGTATATCAGCAACTAAGAAAGCTGCTTGTTCTATGCATTTGCTTCTGCAACTAAGTTACTATTAATCACAAAATACATAGGCAACTAGGTTACCCTAACAAAGAATAATTGCCATGTATAAATCTAGAAGTAGCATTTTCACATCAAATTATTTCCATTCAGTGTCGTTAAGACTGATGTATGTATTCAAGCTTCGTTTCCAATAAGCACATCAAAAATTAACAATTTCCGCTTCTTTAGTAAGAGTGAAAACTTCGGTTGTGTTGTTCAGCACAGAGTCCCTGTATATTGTATTTGAACATCCACCTTTAAGAGCCATTTTGTCAAACTTTGAGTCATAGCTATTTAGGTACTTCATGCACGAGTCTTCACACATGTTTACTATCGCAAGAGCATCATTTTGGATGAAGCATCTACTAACTGAATGAGACTAGTACTTTAGGACACATGATGTTCACTGATTTAGTCATATGTAGCCTTAAACAGGTTGAAGCAAATCTGAGCTATAATGATGCGTCCCTTGCAAGTACACATGCCCTGCCTTGGTAGACAGAACCTCCAACTACCACACAGACTTGTAAGCCCTCGACATTCAGTTCGATGTAATTCTCACAGCAAGCTGTGGTTTACGGGGCTCTTTGCATGTTACACATTTGATGCCTTGGATCAAATAAAACACACATCATACAAGTACTAGGATATCTGACGATGCTGGAGATTTTCTTACAAAAGCCCTTTCCAGTGATGTACTTAGCTGAAGCAGCAGGGAGGCACAGACGTCCAAATCTGCAAGTAAATCTGTTACAATACATCTCATTGGTGGTTTTAAAAGACCAGTCAACAAAGATTCTGCAGGGAGAACAATAACATTTAAGTAGCTCTTTAAATAAGCATTCAGTGTCTGGACTATCAGAAAGACGTTTGCTAAAAACGAGAATTGACACTGCTTGAGCAGGCTGATATATTTGTACTGAGTATCACTTTGAGCCCTATGTGCAACTATTTTACCTGTGGAACTTTTAGGCTCCAAAACGAGAGATTACATTCGACTTTTCCATGGGTTAAAAAAAACATTCTAAGACAGACAAATTCAAGATGAACAACGGACCAATGTATCAATGTATGGGTGCACAAAGACTTGCAATGACTATCATTGTTAACCTTGAACAAACATTTGGGAATTAATTTGGTCTACAATGTCATATCAGAAATTCAAATTTTTTGATTAAAATGTACTCCCTCTTCCATTAATGTGAAGTAAAGGATTATACCATTTCAACTAACTGGGTTCATGATCAAAGCTCAGGTAACATCAGACATACACATTTGAATAATCTCAATCACATTTTAATCCTAAAACAAGCAAAAAACATTTTAGTCGTAAAAATGAAAATGTAAGGCTTGGTCACCACATTCCTAAGTGAGGACAATTGTGAATGGCTAATGATCCTGCTAGACTTGTCATATAAAATAGGGTCCTTTTTCATACATGGGTTGGGTGGCGGCATGAAGAGCTCACTGTAGGAGAACATCTTGGCTCAAGCTAACAAATGGTTCTTCCTCATCCAACTGCACTGTTGCTTTCTCCAAAGCCAGGACATCTGTGGCTGTGCTACGATAAGGTTATAGCTACTCTTTGATGCCTCCATGATAGTCACATAGGTGGTTTCCACCAGTTATCATGGTCATCACGTGTATTTCGATGACCTGGGTGGTGGCCAAACGTCAGTTCTGTATAATGGGTATCAAAACTCCTCATAGAATATTAGCTATTGTTATCTTTATCTAAGACAGCAGCTTAAGATCTATGAAAGTTGAGGAATAATTACAGAAGAACCTGAAGTTCTTATCAATGTGTCCCCTTTCATATTTAGTAAAAGAAGCAACCATAACATTACTGTGGAACATTAAAATCTGCCTTATTCCGTAAAAAACGTTTGGGAGTGGAAGACAAACCCATCCTTCTTGCACATATCCCAATTCCATCTCTACGATTCTCTGAAAGAATTTAAAAAGAACCAGACCTTTTCTATAAATCATATTTGAATGTTGAATAGCTTGACTGGAAGCTGGTAGCATGTGACTGGCATTTGTCATTGCTATTAGCACCAGATTCTATCCCTGACAGAATATAGTGTCTAAATATCAGGGAGCAAGCCTGTGGTAGAGTTTTAGAACAAGGTCTGATCACATGAAAGTAATTCTACATGGTAGGTGTAATCCTGATCGGTACAAATAACGTACACTCACACAACCTTTGCCTTCAAAGAGTTTCTGGCACAGCAAAACAAAGTTCATAGTTTTATTTCAGAATAAGACTGAAGGAGCTTCCTCTGTGAGTAGATATCTGTAGGAACGGACCACTGACCGCAGAATATGTCAAGTAAAGTCAGTGATCATCCACAATAACAACCTAATCCACATTTAGCTTAAAGAGAGGGAGAGAAAATAAAGCAGGTGTCAATAATAATGTTGTCAAAAAGGAAGACTGTGGTACAGGTTGCAATCTTTACTGTTCTCTGTCCGGGAGTGCTGGATGACTAAAAGGGTTAAACCGAGTTGTATCTAGTGTGTCATGTGGAGTGTATGACATTTAGCCCACTAGCTTCCCACATTCTCGACTGCTGAGGCATTTTTCCTAATGTCAATTGAAAGACAAACAGCTTATAAAATATAAATGCAAATGAGGATGACTGGGTCAATAGTACTTCTATTATTTTATAAGGCAGAGAGGACTCACTAAGGGTCTGTGCATTACTACGTTAGAGGCATTTGTCACAAAACAATGTTAACTTCAGCCCAAAATGAAAATCAGTGAATCACATACTGAAGACAGTTGTATCTTCAAGCTAGACCAGCTCTCTCTGAAACTTTTTTAAAGGTGTGGTAGGAAATTTATTGACAGGCTTTGCACCTTTCAAATGCAATTACTTCATAGGACTGGAAAAGGAAGCCTGAAAGAGTGACTTCAAAAAACCCTTAATTCTTGCATTCTCTTGCTGTCCAACAATAAGTCCATTACTGCTTTTAAACTGTTCACGCAAAAACAGAGAAGGGAGGTTACTATCGAGAGCAGCCACTTGAAAGCTTATTCTGCATTACCTCCAACATACACTCTGCCAAAAAGCAATAACTTACATCCACAGAATAGGAATCATTCCAAGTAAAACATTTGTTCCTAAACTCAGTTTGGTAAGTGTAAGGTGAAAATGAAGCACACTGTCAGATCACAACAAAAATCCCAGTGCCAAACGATGACAACTGCGAGGGCTCCTAACTGGCTTGCTTCAATCAACAGTGGCTTAATAGGCCCTGCTCGGTGAACACTGAGCACAGAAGGAACAACGAGGTCGATCTTAAATATAACAGGCACAAAAACTGAAGGCTAGCACTGGCGAATGTGAGAAGCTCACAAGCCCATCAATACTTTCTCGTAAAGGTTTTAACCTTGGCAAGCGTTTTGAACATTAAATTAATGGTTTTATTTCTCCAACGTCATGCCATTGGCTGAGAGGAGACAAGTACAGTGTTTACCACTTCTGAGGCATCTTCCAATATTGATTCTCGGATAGGCAGTGCATGCGACCAAAGTACTGAGGAAAACAGGCGTAAAAAAAAAACGGGATTTTTTTGTTTAAGATAGTTCAGTACACAGAGGGAAAAAAAACCATACAAGTTTAGTTCATACATTGCCAAATTCCTCCGTTACTTCGAAGAATCATTCAGCTGGCAGCAACTCGTAGGTTCAAGTTCGTTCAACTTCAGTTAGAGCAACATTAGGTATTAATCAGGTATATTCTTCCAAAATAGTATCTACACTGTACACTAAAAAACATACAAAATTTGGCAAATCGATTAGAAAGACCTCTCACGCTGCACTTGGAGAATGCTACCTACCATACGGACAAAAAAAAGAGCCAGTCAGAACGCAAAATGTAGACAGCCGTTTTGGCAGCCATTGGAACAAAGCACAAGAGTGAAGGTTTTAAAATGTAAGAGCCCTCTCCAAGAAAAGGTTCACTGCCCACCATAATAAAAAGGAAAAGGGCTTCATACAATTTTTTTAAACGCTTTTAAAATACAGCAAACGCAATGCCCTTTATCCTATTTTATGCACACTTTCCTAAAATCACAACCACTGCTAGGTTTCTTCACTACGTTTGGCAGCAATGACATGCCATTAGTATTTGCCAAGATATCAACAGAGGTATACACCAAGCTCCTAAGAGAAAACAGTAGGAAGGAGCTTTTCACCTTTTATTATTCCTTCCATTAACACGAGTTGGACAATGATTTACAGTTTGCACTGTACCTTGCTTCACTTGGAGGTGTAAAAGCAAATGTGTTTCCATTTAGTGGCCATCTTTGGCCCTCATCCAAGGTTACCTTACACTAAAGGCGCAAGGAAACAACAAAGTGTATACATTTTCTTTTTTAATGTTTGTATTGTTATATATACATATATTTGTAAATATATATATATATATATATATGTGTGATCTTAGAGACATTCCACGACATGAGCACATGCAATCATTGTTCACAGAAGCTCCTGAAGGATTCAAGAGCCAACCAAATTGCCCGGGTTTTGTGCTCCTTTTTATACAAATCGTATTCAAGGGTCCATATTCGACAAAGTTTTAGTGCTGCCCATGGCAGACTCGAAATAAAAAAAATCCATCAGAAACCCAGTAGCTGCAGCATGAAAAAAATTAAGTTATGTAGGAGTTCTTTCGTATTTCAAGTTTGTTTAGAGACGTTTTTTGTTTGGCGAAAGAAAGAAAAGGAAACAATTCTTTTCAGTAAAACTTCCCCACACGTTTGACCCCTCCAAGTCTTTCAGTTTCATATCGAAAGATATCCATTTTCGGAATAGTCTCTCCTTACCAAAAAGGGAAGGCGGCTCAGGAAAGCTGCATTGTTCCAAAGTGCAGCGTCACAGAATATTGCACGACTTTAAATTCCCAGATTGTAGACTGTAAAACAGCTGAACTGGTGCATTGCTGGCAGAGTATTAACAATACCATGAAGGCTTAGTGGCTTTGAAAGACCTTTTATGGTGATGGATAAAATAACAGTCAACTCCAAGGTCCCATTCAGCTTTGTCCAGGGTTAAAACTCGTCACTCTCTGCTGCATGTAGCTGTGTGTCGTCTGCATCTGTCATGCTGCTCTCCTGGGATTCATCGGTTCCAACTTAAAATAGAGGTTAAAATAGAGGTAAAAATAGTTAGTGTCCTTGCATGAAACACAATGAAAAAGTGAGATTAAGAATATTTTGTTGTTGTGGTTATTATCTACAGGCCGGACTGGGAACCAAAAGCAGCCGTGACAAAACTATACAAACAATCTTCACTTCATTCCTCTTCTCTCATCTCTCTCCCCCTAAATAACTCCTCCACCCCTGGCCTGCAATGATTACCTGAGGAAGCTGGAGAAAGTGACAGACGCAGGCAGCAGCCTCCTGCGTATCAAGCATTAGGAAAGCCAATAGGTTCCGCCTACGAGACATATTGGGGTTGTTAATATTTTTTAGCCATGTTTAACAGTATTTTGGCTGCTGTGCAACAGGGCGAAAAAAAGACCTAATAACGTGACTGTTGCATCATTTTGTATACATTCAACATCAATGCGCGCACTTACAAAGGGCACTGTTTTGTCTTTATATTTACAGATCCTAGATGGCCTAGCAATTTTCTTTTTATCAAAAACGCGTGAAAGAGCTGTTTTAAAAAGGAGCTTGAAGCACTTAAAAAAATAATAATGGATGAGCTGGCTGCAGTAGTGGGCGGGGTGAGGCAACATCGGGTGGGGAGAAGTAACACGTGCGATAGAACATGGGCAAAGGAGAGAAAAGAGGAGTGCAAAAGCGCACGGTGAAAGAGGAACGTGGAGTGCACGGCAGAAGCACATGGGAGAGAGAGCAACAAAAAAGTATGGGTGGTGGGAAAGAAGCACATGGACAGAGCATGGGGGACAAAAGCACACGAGGGAGGCAGCAGGAATTCAACTGCACTCTCACGGAGTACTTAAACCAAATAAAATCAAAAAAACTAAAAAAGGTCCCAAATAAATACAGTGTGTGTTTATATACACAGTTTTTCTAACAATTTTTTAAAAAAAATGAAAAAATACACATTGACCGACAATGCACTTACTACAGCAATGTTATACACACTATAAAAACGGTTAAAGGTATACCTGCGTTTAAAAAAAAAAAAAAAAAAAAACCTTAAGAGCTATTAACAGTATGTATTTAGTGGCCCAATAAATCCAGCAACAACATTAATTTGAACTTGAAAGCTTGTGAGCATGCCTACATGATATGGTCAAGGCTGCAAATCTGAGCCATAAAATGGCACCCTAAAGCAGTAAATAAACAGCCTTTACCAATCATTCTTTACCACTCATGCATTTACCATGCAAGATAAGTATGGAAAATGTCACTTACCCAGTGTACATCTGTTCGTGGCATGAGTCGCTGCAGATTCACATGCTTTGCACATCCCGCCATCTAGTGTTGGGCTCGGAGTGTTACAAGTTGTTTTTCTTCGAAGAAGTCTTTTCGAGTCACGAGATCGAGGGACTCCTCCCCTTTCGGCTCCATTGCGCATTGGCGTCGACTCCATCTTAGAATGTTTTCCCCGCAGAGGGTGAGGTAGGAGTTGTGTATTATAGTAATAGTGCCCATGCAATGGAGTGAATATGTATGTACATAATGTAGTTAAAGTGATATATTTACAAATTTGCAAATGTTCAAGATCAACTTCAAAACGGCTACAGGCTCCCGGGGAGGCGGGTGGGCGCATGTACACTGAGTAAGTGACATTTTCCGTTCAATGGCATGTGTAGCTGCAGATACACATGCTTTGCATGGACTAGTAAGCAGTTATCGCCCCAAAAGCGGTGGTTCAGCCTGTAGGAGTTGAAGTTGTTAGAAACAAAGTTCGTAATACTGCTTGGCCTACTGTGGCTTGTTGTGCTGTTAACACATCCACGCAGTAGTGGTTGGTAAATGTATGAGGCGTAGACCATGTGGCTGCCTTACATATTTCAGTCATTGGAATATTTCCTAGAAAGGCCATGGTAGCACCTTTCTTTCTAGTCGAGTGTGCCTTTGGTCTAATAGGCAGTTCTCTTTTTGCTTTGAGATAGCAAGTTTGAATGCATTTAAACTATCCATCTAGCAATGCCTTGTTTGGAAATCGGATTTCCTGCATGAGGTTTTTGGAAAGCAACAAATAATTGTTTTGTTTTCCGAATTTGTTTTGTTCTGTCAATGTAGTACATGAACGCTCTTTTGATGTCTAATGTATGTAGTGCTCTTTCAGCTACAGAATCTGGCTGTGGAAAGAACACTGGTAATTCTACTGTTTGATTCAAGTGGAACGGTGATATGACTTTTGGTAAAAATTTAGGATTTGTCCGTAGAACTACTTTGTGCTTGTGTATTTGAATAAATGGTTCTTGTATGGTAAATGCTTGAATCTCACTTACTCTTCTTAGAGATGTGATGGCAATTAGAAATGCAACTTTCCATGTTAAGTATTGCATTTCACAAGAGTGCATGGGCTCAAAAGGTGGACCCATGAGTCATGTTAAGACAATGTTGAGGTTCCATGAAGGAACTGGTGGTGTTCTTGGTGGTATAATTCTCTTTAGGCCTTCCATAAACGCTTTTATGACTGGTATCCTAAATAGTGAAGTTGAGTGCGTAATTTGCAGGTAAGCTGAAATTGCGGTAAGATGCATCTTAATGGAAGAAAAAGCTAGCTTTGACTTTTGCAAATGTAGTAAGTATCTTACGATGTCTTTGGCAGATGCGTGTAAGGGTTGAATTTGATTATTATGGCAGTAATAAACAAATCTTTTCCACTTATTTTCATGGCAATGTCTAGTGGTAGGTTTCCTAGCTTGTGTTATGACTTCCATACATTCCTGTGTAAGGTCTAAGTGTCCGAACTCTAGGACTTCAGGAGCCAAATTGCTAGATTTAGTGATGCTGGATTTGGGTGTCTGATCTGTTGTTTGTGTTGAGTTAACAGATCTGGTCTGTTTGGTAGTTTGACATGAGGCACTACTGAGAGGTCTAGTAGTGTTGTGTACCAAGGTTGTCTTGCCCAAGTTGGTGCTATTAGAATGAGTCTGAGTTTTTTTTGACTCGACTTGTTTACCAGATATGGAAGGAGTGGGAGAGGGGGAAAAGCGTATGCAAATATCCCTGACCAACTCATCCATAACGCATTGCCCTGAGACTGATCTTGTGGGTACCTGGATGCGAAGTTTCGGCATTTTGCGTTTTCCTTTGTTGCAAATACATCTATTTGTGGTGTTCCCCAACTTTGGAAGTAAGTGTTCAGTATTTGGGGGTGAATCTCCCATTCGTGGATCTGTTGGTGATCCCGAGAGAGATTGTCTGCTAACTGATTCTGAATCCCTGGAATAAACTGTGCTATTAGGCGAATGTGGTTGTGAATCGCCCAATGCCACATTCTCTTGTGCCAGGAGACACAACTGTGTCCCTCCCTGTTGGTTTAGGTAATACATCATTGTCATGTTGTCTGTTTTGACAAGAATGTGTTTGTGGCTTATTATGGGTTGAAATGCCTTTAACGCTAGAAATACTGCCATTAGTTCCAAGTGATTTATGTGAAACTGTTTTTGCTGAGTGTCCCATTGTCCCTGGATGCTGTGTTGATTGAGGTGTGCTCCCCACCCTATCATGGAGGCATCTGTCGTTATTACATATTGTGGCACTGGGTATTGGAAAGGCCGCCCTTGGTTTAAATTTATATTGTTCCACCATTGAAGCGAGGTGTATGTTTGGCGGTCTATCAACACTAGATCTAGAAGTTGACCCTGTGCCTGTAACCATTGTGATGCTAGGCACTGTTGTAAGGGCCGCATGTGCAACCTTGCGTTTGGGACAATGGCTATGCATGAGGACATCATGCCTAGGAGTTTCATCACCATTTTGACTTGTATTCTTTGTTTTGGATACATGGCCTGTATTACATTGTGAAATGCCAGTACCCTTTGTGGGCTTGGAGTGGCAATCCCTTTTGCTGTGTTGATTGTCGCCCCTAAGTATTGCTGTGTTTGACACGGCTGAAGGTGTGACTTTGTGTAGTTGATTGAGAAACCTAGTTTGTGGAGGGTTTCTATGACATACTTTGTGTGTTGTGAGCACCGTTCTAGCGTGTTGGTTTTGATTAACCAATCGTCTAGGTACGGGAACACATGTATTTGCTGCCTTCTGATATGTGCAGCTACCACTGCCAGGCATTTTAGTAAAAACTCTTGGCGCAGTTGTTATTCCGAATGGCAACACCTTGAATTGGTAATGTACACCTTGGAATACAAACCTTAAGTACTTTCTGTGTGAAGGATGTATCGGTATATGGAAATATGCATCCTTTAGGTCTAGTGTTGTCATGTAGTCTTGTTGTTTGAGCGGTGGGATTACATCCTGTAATGTCACCATGTGAAAGTGATCTGATTTGATGTAGGTATTTAATGTTCTGAGATCTAATATAGGTCTTCGAGTCTTGTCCTTTTTGGGTATGAGAAAGTACAGAGAGTAAACTCCTGTTCCTTTCTGTTGAATTGGTACTAATTATATTGCTCCTTTTTGTAGCAACGCTTGGACCTCTAGTCCTAGAAGATCCATGTGTTCTTTTGACATATTGTGTGTTTTCGGTGGGCTGTTTTGAGGGAATTTGAGAAATTCTATGCAATAACCATGCTGGATAATTGCTAGGACCCAAGTGTCTTATTATTTCCTCCCAATGCTTGTAAAACTTGGTTAGTCTCCCCCCTACAGGTGTTATGTGTTGGGGATTTGTGACGTGGAAGTCACTGCTTGTTTTGAGGAGTTTTGGGACTTTGGAACTTCCCTCTATTCTTTTGGAATTGTCCCCCTCTATATTGCCCCCGAAAACTTCCCCGCTGATATTGGCTTTGATAAGTGGGCCTTGCTTGTGAGGTTGTGGCTTCTGTGGGTTGACCTCGAAACCCCCCCCCCCCCCCCAATTGTGTCTTGCGAAATGTGCCTCTGCTCTGTGGGGAGTAGAGTGCACCCATGGCTTTTGCCATATCAGTGTCTTTTTTAAGTTTCTCAATAGCAATGTCCAGTTCCCGGCTTGAATCCTGACGTACGAAACCATGCGTGTCTCCTTATTGTTAGTGCAGTATTTACTGTCTGCTGCATCCATTGCTGACCGTATCTGATTATTTGAGATACTTTGTCCTTCCTCCACCACTTGTTGTGCCCTTTTCTGGAACTCTTTGGGTAAGTGTTCTATGAAATGCTGCATTTCGTCCCAATGAGCTCTATCGTATCTTGCCAGAAGTGCTTGTGAGTTGGCAATGCACCATTGGTTTGCTGCAACCCTTTTCCCCGCAGCGTCGAATTTGCGACTCTCCTTGTCTGGAGGTGGAGCGTCTCCCGAGGTGTGAGAGTTTTCTCTCTTGCGAGCTGCCCCAACAACCATAGAGTCTGGTGTTAATTGCTGCGTAATATAAACAGGGTCTGTTGGCAGTGGCTTGTACTTTTTCTCCACCCTTGGAGTTATTGCCCTGCCTTTCACAGGATCCTGAAATGCTTGTTTGGAGTGTTTTAGAATTCCAGGGAGCATAGGTAAGCTTTGGTATTGGCTATGAGTGGAGGATAGTGTATTAAACAAAAAGTCATCCTCAATTGGTTCTGCATGCAAGGTGACGTTATGAAAAGCAGCTGCCCTTGAGACCACCTGCGTGTAGGATGCACTGTCTTCAGGTGGCGACCGTCTAGCAGGGTAACAGTCTGGGCTGTTATCTGATAACGGAGCATCATAAAGGTCCCATGCGTCGGGATCATCTTGACTCATTGCAGTATGAGTCGGGGATTGTATCAGTGGTGGAGTGGCTACCGGTGATGTGTCCATTGATGGTGGTGGAGATGGTGGCGGAGTTGTTTGTCTTGCCACCTTTGCCTGTGGCTGCTTGTCCTTTTCTTGAAAGGCAAGTCTTCTTTTCATTTTAATTGGGGGAAGAGTGCTTATCTTCCCTGTGTCCTTTTGAATGTGGAGCCTCCTTTGAGTGTAGTCTGGCTCCATTGATTCAAGTTCTTGTCCGAACTTATGTCCTTGCATTTGGGAGGACAACCCGTGTTCCTCTGTGTAGGAACCTGTTTTCGGTTCCGAGGCTGGGTGTTTCGGAATCGAAACCTTTTCGGTCGCCTTTTTGGGCTCCGACGAAACCTTCTTTATTTTCGGCGTCGTGGTGTCTCGGTGACGACCCATTTCGGTGCCACTGTCTCGTCGCCGAACTTGCTCGGAGCCGCGGTCTCGGGCCCGAGATTGCTGTGTGCCGGTATCTCGACCGGAGTCGGATGACTTCGACACAAGCGTGCCCTTTTTCGGTGCCGATGATCGGTCACCTATTTTTCGGGTTAAGCCATGGCCTGTTGGCGGTGGCGTCCCCTGGGCTTTTGTGGTCTTCTCGTGAGTTTTATGTTTCGACGTCTTACTCACGGTTTTCGGCATTTCTTCGGGATCAAGCTCGTCTGAGTCAGACTCCTGAATGGAGAAGGTTTCTTCTTCCTCCTCGAAACGCCCTTGTCCTGTCGGCGCCGACGCCATCTGCAGTCTTCTCGCTCTTCGGTCTCTTAATGTCTTCCTCGACCGAAACGCTCGACAGGCTTCACAAGTATCTTCCTTGTGCTCTGGAGATAAACACAAGTTACAGACCAGATGCTGATCTGTATACGGATACTTGTTGTGACATTTTGGGCAGAAGTGGAATGGGGTCCGTTCCATCAGCCTTGAACAGACACGTGGTCGGGACGACCAGGCCCCGACGGGGGATCGAAAAAAACCCAAAGGGTCACCGGAGCTCTTCCAAAGTCGGTGTCGATCTGTTGTAACTAACCCGATACCGAACGCAAACAATATCGACGATTTTTCCGAGATTCTAACTAACTTTTCGACCCAAAACACGGAGCGAAAAGCAACACGTCCGAACCCGATGGTGGAAAAAAAACAATCTAAGATGGAGTCGACGCCCATGCGCAATGGAGCCGAAAGGGGAGGAGTCCCTCGATCTCGTGACACGAAAAGACTTCTTCGAAGAAAAACAACTTGTAACACTCCGAGCCCAACACTAGATGGCGGGATGTGCAAAGCATGTGTATCTGCAGCTACACATGCCATCGAACATACATATATATATATATATATCAATTTAGCCTTACCAGTAATTGAGACAAATACATGTATATACATCATCACCAACGAAATGAAACATCGCACTCCCAAAGATTTCACTGGCAAGTTGGTTTAATGACAGGTAGCAGTACTCAGGCAACGTTAATCAGACACCACGACTAGTTCCAACATCTTTTCTTTTTCAAGTGGTTGTCAGTCTCTCTCCAGACTGTTGATGGTTGCCTGCCTTTTTCAGTGCACACAGGCATTCTGGGATTTATAATCTCCTATCCCACATGTTGGGAACTTAATCATCTAGTGAATGTCCTCAAGTACATGACACGCAACACGAATCACGTTCATACATTTACAAGTGAGTAAGTGCACATATTGCACTACTAATTCTCACGATGCCAGCAAGCATATTAGTTATTTTGATGATTTAAACTCACCGCAATCAAACGTTTATGCATATAATTCAACGCCTGTAATGTTCCTCATAGCAATCCATTCGGGTTTTACTTAGCCTCCGTTCACTCATAGTATTAACATTGAAATGCCAAATCTCCAGACCCTGTAATGATTTAAAGGGTCACATTGGTGCTGTGAAACAAACATTTTCAGCTGTGCCATGGCGCAATCAGAGAAAGTGTGCCCAATGTGTTATAGGGTCCCAGGTGCATGCCCTGCTCTCAGAGATAGGATGTCAACCTTGATACAGAACTTTTATTCTCACTTTTAGCCATGCTGCTCTGAAACATTGCCAAATCCAATAGCCCTCACATAGACTAAAACTATTGGCTTTTCCAATGCTTGTTTATTATGTTTTTCTAAAAAAAAAAAAAAAAAAAAAACATACATGCAACACTTTAAACCCATCTCCTGTGCTGAAGGCCAGTATGACCCTAGGCAAAATAGGCTGGCTTTATCCGTTCCGATGGCCTTCAGATGCCAATGAACAGAAGCAACAGCCTGTGTTTTGACACAAGGCATAACATGCAGATGTTATGAGGGTCAGATAAGACATAACCTAATGTTTTGTTTTAAACAGAGTTTAAATCTTAGGAAGAGATATTTGACCTAATTCATGTTGAAAGCTGAGAGTTATGTCGCTGAAACAAAGAAAAGAGCTCCACAACTGCATCGACGAGGCAAAGAAAAACAGAAGTAAGCCTATCCATTTGTGCCTTACATACTATATGATATGATATATCTGAAGCGGGCAGAGTTGCAGCTGATACCACCTGGCTGCACTGAAGAGCTGTTGCTGGGGAAACAGTTTACCGATTCAGTGTAGGGCTTGGGGGATATTCGAAAGGTAAGAAATCCACAGCAATGAGATATCCATACATTCTCATTCATAGCAGAACTCTAGGCGCATTTTATCATGCTTGAGGTCTCTTTTTCTACAGTACTAGTAGAAAGATTGATGTAGACAGGACCAGATATTCTTCCATTAACGTCTCTGAACTAAGCGAAATGGGCAAGCACACATTTAAACTGCTCTGTAACATTTTTCTATCGATAAATGTATTGTCGGGCTTCAGGCTCAAAATGTGAATAACCATACTTAGGATGACCGAACTTGGCAACCACTTACAAATACTTGGCTTGACATTGTCTGTAGCACAGTATTTTCACTGTGCCAACTGTTTATCCTTTTGTATAATATATGCAAGGGGAGGGTGTAGGAAGCTGGCCTGGTGTGTGGTATGCACCTAGGGTGATGAAGAGAAGTCCCAGAAGTGATGCAAGTGGTGACCCACGTTGGCAGTCGAGATGCAGTCGATTAGTGGTGCTGGAAAAACCACCAAGTCTTGTCAAATGTAAGCGAGGGAGAAGAAGATTTCAAGGCTGAAGAGGACCAGCAAGGGCCAGGGGACTCGACCCAAGGAGGTGATTCCGAGTTGACCCTCAGTGGCTGGGAGAGTCAGAAGAAGAGGAGGCAGCCTCCACAGACAACCCACTGGCAGCAGGGCACAGGAGTCGCAGTGAGGCCCACTCAGCACACCTGAAGAGGAGTCACACATTGCTGGAGCAGCAGGAAGGAGACTATGTTTTGCAGGAAGGAGTGCTGGGGCCAGGGCTACATGAAGCCTGGAGATCCCTTGGAGAAGTAGCAAACAAGCCTTGTTAGCTGCAAGAATTGCAGTACACAAGGGTACTGCCCTGCAAGGAGAGGCAAGGGCTTACCGTCTCCCAAGTTGGAAAGCTGGTAGAGGAGACCAAGGGGGCCACTCAAGACCACCACCTGTGATACAGGATTGTTTTGCTTTTCACTGACCGAGCTGAAATACTCATGCACTGACAAAAAATCTCTGGAATATACTTCTTAGTCCAAAGAAGACATTTATTATTTCACTACGCAAGGTTCCTAAAAGGAGATTAGCATGTTGAAAACACACATTTAAAAATAGTCACAACAATAAAATGAAAACGTACAAAAGTGATTCTCCACTGCAAAATACACAGCAAATATACGTATCTATATTATAATGCAAAGCAAATAATTAATTAAAAAAGCATCACCGTAGGGCCTGTCAGGTGCTTCATCTCTCTCCTGCCAGCAAGCTGATGACCTTGTTTGATTGCGAGAAAGAGATCTCCACCCTCACGAGAAATCTATATCAGGCATCCAATGTCTGAACCCTGATTGAGGTCTCTAAATCTCCTACTATCGATCTTGGTCTATTTTATATCTTAAAAAAACGAAGTAGGAGCTTTCTGGAAAAAACCCTCAAGTTGCGCAAGAAGTATTCAAACATGCTGGCTAGTTTAGGTATGCTATGAAAATAACACGTTGGGGTTTGGCCACAATCCCTAGACATCAAGTCAAAGCAAGGCCGTTCCCTGCTGTCTAAGTACATTCTTATCAGCCAAAGCCCTTGGTGGGAATTAATACGAAAACAAGACAGAATGCACAGTTTACAACATGGAAAACTGCAGGAAGCCTTAAACATGGCAGTGTCCAACACTATGATAAAGTCAATAGGCAGAATGAAGCTAAGGCTAAACTGAATACAAAAGGGAGTCTGTAACTGGTGATCACTAGTGTGACGGTGGACTGCCAAGCCAAGTGCAAAGCGGTGCAACACAAAGTCAGTGGTCAAAACACACATTTCACTACAAGGATCCACACAGTCCCTGAAGAGAGCAGATCCACGCAGCCAGTCATCGTTGCAGTTGGTGCCTTCAGGTGCAGGGGAGTGACTCCTTCACTCCAAGGGAGACTCCTCCTTACTTCTTGTGCAGGCTGAAAACTTGTCACCCTCAGCGGATGCACATCTGGGGAAATGTTGCTGTGGCTGGAAGGAGACGGAGAAACAATGTTGCAGAGCGGAGTCATCGCTGAATTTGCAGATTGTCGGTTCCTGGAGGGTCCAGTTGCAGTCCCAGTGGCCATAAGATGAAGTAAACGACGCAGAGGAGTCCTGCTGAAATCTTACATGTCGAATCAGAGGTCTTACCCCAAAGGGAGACCCTAAATAGCCCAGGTAGGGGATCGACCACCTATCAGACGGGGCTGGGACATCACCTCCCAGACCTGGCCACTCAGATGCTGTCAGAAGCCTTTGCCCACCGTGGATTCAAGATGGCAGAATCAAGTGGACACCTGGAGGAGCTCTGGGCACCACCCCTGGGGTGGTGATGGACATAGGGGTGGTCATTCCCCTTTCCTTTGTCCATTTATGCGCCAGAGCAGGGAATGGGGACCACGGACTGGTGCAAAATGGTTTATGCAAGGAGAGCCCTTAATTTGCCCTTCAAAGCATACCAGTGGCATGGGGAGCCTACCCCTCCCAAGCCATGCAACACTTATTTCCAAGGAAGAGAGTGTTGCCTCCCTCTCACAGAGGAAATCCTTTGTTCTGCCTTCCTCTGCCTGAGCTGGTCAAGCAGCAGGAGGGCAGAAACCTGTGTGAGGGGTGGCAGCAGCGCAGGCTGCCTGGAAAACCCCAGAAGACTGGTAGGAGCAATGCTGTGAGTCCTCTTAAAAGCCCCCAGGGTGCTTCCCCGCACTTACGAAGTCCAGTGTAATGGGGCTGTAGTTCATTAGGTGCACCACTGCTCATCCATGGGTGCCCTCACACACAGGTACTTGCACCCTGCTCCCTGGGCTAGGAGGGCCTACCATAGGGGTGACTTACAATGACCTGGTGCAGTAGCATGCGGTGAAAGGATGCACACACCTTGTCACGCAGACTACAATGGCAGGCCTGCAGACACATTTTGCATGTGCTCCCATGGGTGGCACAATACATGCTGCAGCCCATGGGGAACCCCTGGTGCCCCAACGCTCTGGGTACCTAAATACCATATAATAGGGACTTACAAAGGCGGCACCAGTATGCCAATTATGGGGTATGCGAAGCCCTAGGTAACCACATTTAGAGGGAGAGAGCACAATCACTACCGTCCTGGTTAGCAGGATCTCGGTGAAAACAGTCAAAGCATACTGACAGCAGACAAAAAGTGGGGGTAACCATGCCAAAGAGGGTACTTTCCTACAGAGGGGTGTTGAAATAGCTTGGGTTTTGGATCAAGTATATTTAAAGTAACATGGATTACTGTCATGCAGAAAATGGCTGATATACGGTTTATCGGTCTAATGACAAACTCCAACGATGTTGATTTTTATATAAAAGGCTTGCGTTCACAGATACTTTTACTTGGAGAACTTTAAGTAATGGGTGTTAAGACTATTCCCATTAAAGTCTATTGATTAATCTCTGACGGATGAATGTCTGAGTTGCCCGACCAAGATTTGATTCAGTGACACTGAGGCTCGTCAGCTCTATTCATGGCTAAACCTCTTTCTAATGTCCTTAGTAATTTTTTTGTTTTAATGCCCTCTTAGATGACTTAAAGGTCATCTTCAGATAGCACAGCTGAAAACGTAACCTTGGAGAAAGCAGTCGAATTTGCAAGTAGCACTGAAGCAACCACAATTTACATGGGGCAGATGTCTTTAAGCCCACAGGTACATGCTGTGCAAGGAAAGGATGTGGTAATAGAGAAGACATTTGAGGGGACAAAGAAGGTTGTGAAGTGTTAAAGATGTGGGAACAGATCTCATTTTAATTCCTCATTGTGTCCTGCCACCAGATTCAAGCTAGCCTGGCTGAAGGGGGGTGACACCCCGAAACTGGTCCCAGGATGCTTGGTTCTGGTCCAGGGAGGACCTGGCCTGGCAGTTCGGGCTGGACTGTTCCCATGGGGGAACAGGGTCAAAACTGATTTGCATATGGCTGGGTCCAAACTGGAATGGCATGGTGAGCGAAAAAAAACTGATACATTAAACCCAGATCTGCAATTGGGGGAGAATGTTTGATTTGGTCTACATTCTGCCCATCAACTGTTCTTTTTTCATGTGTCACACCAAGTGGTAAGGGTATGCCCAGACGTGGGTCCCGTGCTTACTATGCCACCAGATTCAAGCAAGCGTAGCTGAAGAGGGGTGATTCCCCGAAACCAGTCCCAGGATGCTTGTTTCTGGTCCAGGGAGGACCTGGCCTGGAAGTTCGGGCTGGACTGTTCCCATGGGGGAACAGGGTCAAGACTGATTTGCCTATGGCTAGGTCCAAACTGGAATGGCATGGTGAGCAAAAAAAAAACAAAAAACTGATGGATTAAACCCAGATCTGTGACTGGGGGGAGAATGTTTGATTTGGTCTACATTCTGTCCATCAACTATTCTTTTTGCAGTTGGCAAAAAGTGAGCAAAGTACAGAAAAGGGGACTATTTGCTTAAGTGTGTATATCAAGCAATGACAAATCTGCACCTAAAACATGTTGACATGGTTGACTCTACATCCAGTAATGACATTTAAGTCTAATGATGAAAATGTAGTGTTCAGCTTTGAAAAACATAGAAGGGGTTTGTATGAAGAATGCGGAATGCATGAAGAATGATGTGTTGCAGACAGGGACTGGTGGGATTAAAAAAAACTAAAAAACAGTCTCATTAATGTGTCAGATGTTCTCATCAACGTGATGGCAGAATCTGAATCACTTTTCACTCTAACCGGTATTGAGCAGTGGGGAAAAAATGTTAAACTGTGGATCTGAGGAAGCCATGTGTATGACCTGATGCGGATGGAGGTAAGTCCATAGAAGTGGTAGGGGAGTCTGATGACGTTCTGGACTTCAAAGGAAACAAGGCACAGGCCAATGTGTACGTGGCCAAGGATGGGTCATATCTGTTGGGATGGATGGAACAGTGAAATGTGGAAATCGTTTTGGACCCCAGTAGGTATTACTGAAAAAAGATTGGGTCACGATTGGTGCCAGGGAAATGTGCCCTTGGGTGAGTGCATTTCCATACATTGCCCAAGAGAAAGTGGGAAAATGTAAAGGTTTTTCTCATCAGATGATATTGAAGTCAGGTGCCACAACCGTAGAGTAGAAAGTGAGACATGTACCCATGACCAGGAGGGAAGAGTTCAAGAAGGAATTGAAAAAACTGTGTGATCAAGGCATAATTGAAGGCACTGAGAGTTCGGACAGGTTGCTGTTGATTGTGTTGGGGAGGAAGGCCAGTGCGTTGTTGAGGATGTGTATCTATTTGAGGGACCTCAAAGAGAGAAACTGGACGGACAGGCATTCATTACCAAATATTACTGAAATGTTAGCCTCTGTACTGGGCGCCTAGGTGTTCAAAACCTTAGACGTGACCGCTGCTTATCAGATCACATTGAAACATTTGTCGAGGCATTTGACATCATTCATCACTTTGAGCTTTAAGTGCATGCCATTTGGTTTGGCCTCTGCCTCCTCTGTATTTTCAACGCGCCGTGGAGGCACTGTGTACAGGCATACCAAATATTAGGTGGTTCCAGGATGACATCATAATATTTGGTCAAGATATGTCAGCCCATGATTAATCCAAGACTAAGGTTTTGTCTCCACTGAAGGGGAAAAGCATGACATTGAGCACTTATGAGTGTAAGTTTGCGTTAGATTGTGTGGACTATTTGGGCTACAGGATTTAATCATGTGGTGCAGAACTGAAAGTTTAGAGAACAATTTAAAATGTCTCCAATCCTACCTAGAAAGTTCCGGTACCGCCATTCTTTGGCATGTTGGCATTCTTTGGGGGGTGGGGGAGGTTAACCACTTTATTAACTACATGTGGGGGGGGTAGCGTACACCATTAGAGTGGACCAATAGCCTTTAGTCAATCTGTTTACAACCAAAGGAGCCAGTAACGAGACACCATGCATTGCCAAATGGCAATTTAGACAGTAGGAATACCACTATCATGTGAAATATATTCCGGGTGTGAGGAACCTAAATGCAGATTGTTTATTCTGTTTATCGTAGAGTGACAGTGATGGTGTGGTGGATGTTGAAGGAGAAGTTTTTTGTGTGCTGGGTGCGATTTGCAATCTCAACATTGGCTGTATTTGAGAGAGTGAGTGGATGGCTGCTCTGGATGGTGACAATATTTTACCTGATATCAAGACCTTGATTGGTGCATGTTAATGCTTTAAGCATTTGTTTCTTGAATTAAGTATATCTGATGGTATACTAAGAAGGAGTGGTGCATTGGTTGTGCTCTGTGATGTTAACAGCAAGATGTTGCCGCTAGCGCACCACAGCCATGTGGGGATGAGAGCTATGAAAAGGAAGATCAGGGACAGGCTTTGGTGGCCAGATATGGACAAGGAAGTGGAGCATATAGTGAGGGAGTGTGTGGCATGTCAGCAACAAATCCCAAATCACCAAACTCAGTCCATCCAGTTGAAGCTGTACCTGGCCCACATAGAGCTTGTGCCAAATTGGGTATGGATATCATAGGACCCATCACTGTGGTTAAAAAGTTGCAAATATGGAACTGTGCTTATTGATTACTGTTCACAGTGGCCAGAAGTGGAAATCGTAAGGTCATGTATTACCTCAGAAGTCATTGGAATCCTGCAATCTGTGTTCATGAGAGAAGGGGCTCCTGATGAAATAGTGACAGATAATGGGGTTCCATTTGCTTTAGGTGAATGTGAGGATTTCCTACTCATTGGGGTGGGACAGATATCAAAACATCTTTGTACCACCCGCAGATTAATAGTCTTGGAGAAAGGTGTAATAGAGACATCAACGACAATGCCCAGTTATCCACTGTCCGCGGGTTGGGGCAAAGAAATAAAGAATTTACTGTGGGCAATCCATACCACTTCCAACCCTGCCACAGGGATGTCTTAATTTACCCTTCTCAAGGATAGTGAGCTCGCTAGCAAGTTGGTTTGTCCGTGGATGGTGAATTCTACGGCGCACAAGAACTTGTCATCAGTAAAGCTCAAGTGTGAAATGGCACAAAAGATGTATGCTTGTACAAGACCAGAGGAAGAATGTAACTTCCTTATTAAACCAGGTGATGTGGTCAGAGTTCGGCTACCAGGCATCGTAACCAAGGGTCAGTCCAAGTTCTCTCACCCAAAGAAAGTTATTCAGGTCAAGGATAGAGTGCTCATGCTAGAGGACTGCAAGGGGTGGAACAAAGAGGCTGTCCACCCAGTGGTGTGGTGGTGCATGTTGAGGAGTTTGTGTGGGGAGTGACTGTGGTGTCCGGTCCAGTGCTCAACAACTGTCCTGCAGTATGAGGACACCCAATGAGAGACAACCCACAAACTTTAACTACTACGTGTAACCTTTCCTTAGTTCTTTTAAAATGGACTTTGAATATGTATTATAGAACAAGTTACTTACCTTCCGTAACTATTTACCTGGTAGAGACATATTCTAGTTGCAGATTCCTTACCTTAGAACCTCCCTCGGGTGTCGGACTGGATCCAGAGATTTTTCTTCGAGCAGTACCCTTGCATGCTGTCAGGCGGCGTTGGTCAACTCCGCGTTCGTCGTGGTGGCGTTGCGGTGGTACCACCCCGGCGCACTTATGTCAGTTTCTTTTCACGACTGTCAACACCAGTAGTGCAGAGCCATGAATAACACAAACTGGTGCACCGGACCTAAGGCCCTGAAAGGGAAATCTCTGTCCATAGAAATCAGTTCGCAAGAGGGGAGGATGGGTGGGTCCATAAGGAATCTGCAACTAGAATACACCTCTACCAGATAAATCATTAACAAAGGTAAGTAACTTGTTCATCTGATAGAGATTTCTAGTAGCAGATTCCTTAGACTAGTATACCAAGCACTACCATCCTCGGTCGTGGGCTGCGAAACAAGATCGTACTAAAAAGACCTGCAGGACCGAACGACCAAAGTAGCCGTCTCTGCAGGCCTGACTGTTCAGGCAGTAATGTTTTGTGAACTTGTGCCGAGATGCTCACATGGACTCCTGGCAGATATCCAGGACAGGAACTCCGTGTGCTAACACTGTGGAAGCAGCAGTTGCTCTGGTGGAATGAGCATGCAAGCTTCTTTGCCAGAGTGTAGCACGTTTTGATGCAAAGCAATACCTATCGTGAGATGGTACGCTTCTGCACCGCCTTCCCTTTTGTCGCACCCACATATCTAACAAAGAGCTGATCATCCACCTTGACATCTTTAGTACGATTGAGGTAGAACGCCAACTTTTTCTTTGGATACAGACGGAGTTTCTCCTCTTTATGAGAGGAAGGTGGGGATGAGCAAAAAGTAGGCTAAGTGATGGATTGGCCTACATGAAAAGGGGTAACAACCATTGGAAGGAAGGAGGCCCTTGTACGAAGCACCACTTTTTCAGGGTGGACAGACACAAATGGTGGCTTGGAAGAAAGAGATTGAAGCTCACTCACTCTGCAAGCAGAGGTGATGGCAATAAGACAAACAGCCTAGATGGACAAGAGCTGCAAGGGACAATCATGCATCGGCTCAAAAGGGGCACACATGAGATAAGCCAGGACCAGGTTCAAGTCCCATTGGATCATAATGAACGTGGTCGGAGGAAACAAATGGGTAAGAATCTTGAGGAACCTTCTAACAATGTGAGATTTGAATAAGGCTGGATGGTCTGGCAATCTAAAAGTCAGAGACGGCTGATAAATAAACTTTAAGGGTGCCCAAAGCAGAGCCCTGCTGGGCCAAAGAAAGAATGAACAAGAGAACCTCAGAAAGGCGTGCAGAAAGGGTGTCAGACTTCTTGGTAAACCATGCCACAAACATATGCCCTCGACCGGCGTATACCGTTTTGGTGGAGGGACGCCTGGCTGCCAAGATAACATAACACACTTTGGGCGGAAGGTTGACAGCTGTCAACTGCCGCCGCTCAATCGCCACGCAAGAAGGCGGAGAATGGACATGTTCAGGTGGAGAACCGTCCCCTGCTGCTGTGACGTAAGATCCTCTCGAAGGGGCAGTCTGATCAGAGGATCCGTAGCCATGCTCAGTAGCTCTGGATACCAGATTCTTTATGCCCAGTCCGGAGCCATAAGGAATACTTGGTCTGGTCATTCTTGATCTTCCTCAGAACTCTGGACAGAAGTGGTATTGGCGGTAAGGCATAAAGGAGGCCCGAGTTCCACTCAAAAAGAAAAGCTTCGCGAGATAGGGCTGAAACTCCAACGTGCTAAACTGCTGACATTGCAAGTTCTCTGTGGAGGCAAACAGATCTAACAAAGGCTCTCCCCACTGCTGAAAGACCTTGTGTCACCATTCGTACGGCTTAGTTTGCTGTGGCGTTCAGAGTGCCTGCCAGATGCTGAACCACCAGGGTGATGTCCTGATGGATGTTCCAGCCACGTCCAGAGGCATAGAGCATCTTCACAAAGGGTCCATGGCAAGTCCGGAGGAGATAATGAGAAAAACAAGGAGTCACCACCCTCAAGCCAGGATAGCCCTAAGGTGTCCTGAGCTGAGGTGACCCCTGCCGTAGAAAATCCTCCATCTTGCTTTGGAGGATTTCTCCCAATAGGATTAGGGATGTGCCCCCCTCCCAACAGGGAGGAGGCACAAGGAGGGTGTAGCCACCCTCAGGGGCAGTAGCCATTGACTACTGCCCTCCAGCCCTAAACACACCCCTAAATTGAGTATTTAGGGGCGACCCTGAAACCAGGAAGATAGATTTGTGACGGCCTGAAACAAGAAGGACTGCTGACCTGAAAGTTCAGCAGAGACACGGGGGAGACAACAAATGATTTGGCCCCAGCCTTACCGGCCTGTCTCCAGACTCAAAGAACCTGCAACAGCGAGACATCCTGCGGGACCAGCGACCTCTGCAGACTCAGAGGACTGCCCTGCAACCCAAAGGACCAAGAAACTCCCGATGACAGCGTCTCTGTCTGAACATCCAAGAAGAAACCTTCTTTAAAGGAACTCCAGCCTCACTCCGTAAGCGTGAGTCCCCAACGCTCTGCCCCCGGCTCGTGTCCAGAAGAACTAACACTGCAGAGAGGACCCCCAGGCGCTTCCAATGACGTGGACACCCTGAGATGACCTCCCTGCACCCCCACAGCGACGCCTGCGGAGAGAATCCAGAGGCTCCCCCTGACCGCGACAGCCCGGTAAGAAAGAACCGGACACCTAGAAGAAGCACTGCACCCACAGTCCCCAGGCCAGAGAGAAACCAACTACCAGTGCAGGAGTGACCAGCAGGCAGCCCTCAGCGTTGTCCAGTCGGTGGCTGGCCCAAGAAGCCCCCCTGTGCCCTGCTTGCGTGGCCAGAGTAACCCCTGGGTCTCTCCATTGATTTCTATCTAAAACCCAACACCTACTTCACACTCGGGTTTAGTCAATGTCTGAATCCTCAGAATTAACAGGTATATAGGAGTAACAAGAAACAGCCAACACGTGTCCCCATAGGGGATAGCATTAATTTGGGGCTTTGGATGCGAACTAGTGGCGTGCAAAATAGCATTACATGCCGTAGGTTTTCTGAAAAGTTTAGTGCAGATTTTACCCTGTTCAATGTAGATAGTGAGGTCCAAAAAGTGATGGAAGATTGGCTGGCCTCATGGGTAAATCTAATGTTGAAACTATTGTTGTTTAGGTGCTCTGTAAAAGCTAAAAGAGACGGTGCATCGCCTGACCAGAAGACTAGAATGTCATCGATATATCTGCCCCAATAGAGAATGTGCTGTGTCAAGGGTGGAGGGCAGGAACGCCACACATGTGTTTTCTCCATGTACCCCATATATAGATTAGCATATGATGGGGAGAATTTGGCCCCCATAGCTACTCCTCGTATCTGACGATACCAGTCTCAATTGTGCAGAAAGATGTTGTTATCTAGGACTAGAGTAATCAAGTCCATAAGCATGTTAGTATGATCCAGTAGAGAGGCATCTCTAGTATCTAAATAATGTTGGATAGCAGTAAGGCCCTCTATTCTTGGGATGCTTGTGTAAAGTGAGGTCACATCCAAAGTGACTAGATAATGGCCCTCTGTCCATTCATAGTCTGCCATTTTACACAATAAGTCCTTGGTGTCCCTAATGTATGAGGGTAGGTTATGGACAAAAGGCTGTAGGAAGATGTCTATGTACTCCGACAGTTTTTCCGTAGGGGAACCAATGCCCGAGATAATGGGTCTGCCTTCCTACAAGATGGTCATTGACAAGTTATATCTCTTATTATATTTGGAGTATTCATCTATACCATTATGTTGGCTCTACCTGCACACTATACCATATGTGCTTTGAGTTAGGGAGGCCAAGGTAATTTTCCCCGTCACGTCTTAGTGCTACGCCCAGTCCGTATATCATGGGCAACGTCTCCATTAGGGTGAGACAGGGCTTGTCTAACCCCGGCTTATTATACCAAACGCGCAGCAATCACATTCCAACACACATTATGTACCGTCTTGTTCGCATACACGTTATATAGCGGTTGACTCCTTTTCCATTTTCTCTGATCTATCCCTACAGGTAGGGTCCACTTAGACCTCCAAATTATTCCATGTCCCTTATTGCGGACACACCGTTGGTTCCAGGATTGTCACACAGAAGTAGTACCTTTCCCATGCACAGTTGGAACACGCGAATAACTGTTCTGACCCCTTAGCTCATGGTAGGTTTACCATCGCGCCTCCTTCATCTCATTTTACAATACCTTGCTTAATT
Organism: Pleurodeles waltl; assembly: GCF_031143425.1. Classification (NCBI taxonomy): domain Eukaryota; kingdom Metazoa; phylum Chordata; class Amphibia; order Caudata; family Salamandridae; genus Pleurodeles; species Pleurodeles waltl. The sequence goes on from NC_090445.1 coordinate 252,013,958, forward strand.
TGTTAACTTCTTACTTCTATTGGGCAATCTCTAACTCTACAATTAACGCTGCATTTCTTTTGGTTTTTGCCTCTTCTTCATAGACTTAGTCTCACCATTTGGATTTCAAACAGTAACTGTAGCTTCGTTCTCATTTGTCTCGAGGTAAATTAATGTACTCACGAGCACCGTCTGTCTCACACATATCTGTATACTGTACTCAATAACTTCCTGTTCGTACATGTTGGCTGTCGGGTCTCCCATTTCACTAAGGCTTCTCGCAATACCCCCCGTAGTACAATCAGACCTTCTCTTTTCTGCACTCACGGTGACCTCTTATCCATCCCCTTGTTTCTTCTTCTTTTAGCTGCTTCTTGTTACTCGTATATACCTATTAATTCTGAGGATTCAGACATTGTTAAACTCGTATATATCCTTTCATGTGTGGACTTGAACATTTCCCCTTTTTTTAATATATACAATGTTTCGGATTAAAGGGTGTTATCTATTTTAAATCTTTCTTTACGCTGGGGCTAAATAACTCCTCTGCGTGATCACCTCTGATATTTGTATTCTTTAAATGCACCTACCGGATGGTAGTGCCACGAATTGTAATTAGTTTCCATTTGTCTCTGTTCGCAGCCTTGAAAAAGTCCATGAGGACGAAACACGTGTTGGCTGTTTCTTGTTACTCCTATATACCTGTTAATTCTGAGGATTCAGACATTGACTAAACCCGTATACATCTCTTTATTTGTGGACTTGAACATCATAGAACTGCGAATCGACTACCGATCACAAAGGATTAAAGTGTGTGACACAAAGCTACTCAACTTTGGACTCTTTTTTTCTCTTTGGAGTGCCCTGGTTGCTCTTTTTCTGAATTTGTAACTTACAGCACATGACATAGGTGTTTTCTATATCCACCTCTGTTCATGTGCATTGTGAAACCCTTGGTGGTTGGGTTTCTTTGCACCAGGTTGGCACCCGCCACAGGACTCATTGATGTATGCTATTTTTGTTGCTACTGGTTTCAGATGTGCGTCGTTTAGCATCAACCACCTCTCTTAAATATTTTTTACGTTGTGTATTTTGTGTGCCTGTTTGTGACCCCCCACATCCCCCAGTGCTCTACAAAAGACCCCCTGGTCTGCTCCCTGAGGATGCAGGTACTTACCTGCTAGCGGAATGGAACCGGATCACCCCTAGTCTCCATAGGCGCCTATGTTATTTGGGCCCTACTTTAACCTCGGAGACTGAACTTGTAAGTGCTTAACTTACCTGGGAACTAACCAATACTTACCTCCCCAAAGGAACTGTTGTTTTTTGCAGTCTCCACTTTTAAAATCGCTTATTGCCATTTTTGACAAAATTGTGTACATTACTGTTTTAATTCAAAGTTCCATATTTACCTATGCCAAGTACCTTACAATTTATGTACTTACTTGAAGTCTGAATCTTGTGGTTCTAAAATAAATTAAGAAAATAATAATTTTCTATATCAAAACCTATTGGCCTGGAGTTAAGTCTGAGTGTGTGTGTTTTCATTTATTGCCCTTGTGTGTACAACAAATGCTTAACACTACCCTCTGATAAGCCTACTGCTCGTCCACACTACCACAAAATAGAGCATTAGTATTATCTAATTTTGCCACTATCAACTTCTAAGGGGAACCCTTGGACTCTGTGCACACTAGCTCTCACTTTGAGATAGTATACACAGAGCCAACTTCCTACAGGAGCCACTAAGTTGACTTGGGCCCGGTCGTTCTTGATCTTCTTGAGAACTCTGAGCAGAAGTGGTATGTGCGGAAATGCTAATGGAGGCCTGAATTCTACTTGCCGAGAGGTTGTCGCCTTGGAAACTCCAACGCGTAATACTGCTGACATTGTGCGGTCTCCCCACTGCTGAAAGAGTCCTTGCGCCACCTCCGGATGGAGATACCATTTGTGATCCGCTAGGCATAGACGGTTGAATTGGTCTGCCCTGACGTTCAGAGAACCTGCTAGGTGTTCAACCACCAGGGTTATACCCTGCTGTTCCAGCCAAGTCCAGAGATGCAGAGCCTCTTGACAAAGGGTCCATGACCCTACACTACCCTGCTTGTTGCAGTACCACATTGCAGTGGTGTTGTCCGTGAACACCTGCACTAACTTCCCTTTCACAACAGGAAGAAATGCTTTCAATGCTAGCCGAATCGCTCTGAGCTCCGATAAGTTGATATGGAGCCCGGATTCTGCAGGAAACCAGAGGCCCCTGATCTCTGCCTCTCCCAAATGGCCTGCCCATTCCAAAAGAGACGCATCTGTCACTACTGTGAGATCTGGTTGGGGAAGCGAGAGAAGTCTGCCTTTGACCGAATCGCAGTTTACTAACCACCACTGCAGGTCTTTTGCAGGTCCCTCTGAGATCTGTACCGTGTCGGTAAAATTTCCCTGATGCTGTGCCCACTGGAACTTCAGGTCCCATTGCAGAGCCCTCATATGCTGTCTGGCATGTTTGACTAACAGGATGTAGGAAGCCATGAGTCCCAACAGCCTCAGAGTCTGTCTCACCGAAATCCAGGATAGAGGCCGAAACATCGATATCACAACCTCAATATCCTGGACTAGCTTCTCGGGAGGATAGGCCCAAAACTGCACTGTGTCCAGAAATCTACGATGAAAGGGAGTCAGGTGTGACTTTGGCACGTTTATAACGAACTCCAACGAATGCAGGAGGTCCGCCGTAGTCTGAAGATGGGTGACGAGTGCCTGGGCCGTAGGAGCTTTCAACAGCCAGTCGTCGAGATAGGGGAAGACTGAGATCCCTAACCTGCGCAGATGAGCTGCCACCACCTCCACCACTTTGGTGAACACCCGAAGGGCAGTGTTAAGACCGAAGGGGTGCATGGTAAACTGACAGTGCTCATGGCCCAACTAAAACCACAAGTTATGCCTGTGGGCTGCCAGGATGGGGATGTATTGTATTGTATTGTAATCGTATTTATATAGCGCTTACTACCCCTGACGAGGCGTCAAAGCGCTTTTCGGTGAGTAGCACGCTACTCTGGAACCCAACAAGAATTAGTGATGTATTAGTATCGGGAAATAATGAGTACAGTTTTAGTATTATTATGAGTTAATTTGAGCAGCGGATATGAGTTTGTTAGTTAGATTGACTAGAGTAATGGAGGGGTGGAGGAGGAAAGAAATCCAGAAGTGTTAATTGGGAGTATATCCTTAATTTACTCAACCCAAAGGTAGTGGAGGAGGGAAGAGTATGTGGAAGAGTTAGGGAGAGCATAGTAGCAGGGTGAGATAAATGAGGGAGAATTTAGTAGGGTTGTGTTTGAGGTCACAGTAGTAGAGTGAGGTTTGGTGAGTTAGATGTGGAAGCGAAGGGAAGAGCTTAGGCAGAGTTATTTAGGAGATGAAAGTAGTAGAAAGGATTTGGGATGAGTCAGAGTGAGAATGGAGGATAGTTTGATAGAGACATGACGTGATGAAAAAAAATAAAAAAACCTAGATTGGTTGAAATTTGTATCTACATAGGATATAATTTGCTTTTAGGAGACTTGTTCAAAGGACCCATTTTTATTGGATGGCTATTTATCCTTACATCAACCAGTAATAACCTCCATAGCGGGAAGGGAAAGAGGGGACCTTTTAGTTCTTGTTTCTGGTCCTCATCTTATTTTATGATTGTTTTACTACTAATTGAGGGGAGGGGATAATACATTTCTACAATAATATACCACGTGGTCTCCTGAAGGGAAGCCTTGATGATGTAATAGACTTTATTGATTCATCTACTTGGCTACAGGACAAAGAGCTAGTCATGCTATGGGTAGGAGATTTTAATAGGGCCCTATGCCATCAGGAAGCCCCACATGTGTGCAGCATTCCTACTGAGGGTAGAGAGATGTTAACCCACTTTACTAATTCAAATGAAGGCGAAGTTTTAAACTCTTATCTGTAAGTTTGATCTTGTATATGAAAGGGGAAAAGCGTCTGCAAACACCCAAAAAATCTCCACATTCACAGAGAATTCCAAAAAGAGTATTATTGATTTTATTTTTAATAGCGCTTCAGATTTCCATCTAATTCTTGATTTCAAGATAATACCCCATTGCGCCAGTGATCATAATCCCCTATGTATTGATCTAGCTTATAACATCAAACTGGACACAAAGAATAGGGAAGTGAGAGGAAAATCTGTATTTAATAAAAACTCTGGTGTACGCATGAAATGGGACAAGGTAGATCCAAATACATTTAATCTGGAAATCATAAAATCAAAGTTAGGCTCCATTGAGGTCTATCACATCAGTCAACCCATGATCTCATAGTCCAAGAATATGAACATTTAAGTAATGCCATCTCTGTGGCACTGGTAACTGATAGGATTTCTCCGGGTCCAGTTGCAAACCGATGGTTTAACTCTGCATGCACAGCTGCTCACAAAAACTTTAAAAAAGCTATTAGAACTATTCCCTTTTCCCGCGATCTAGTTAAAATGGCAAGGGGTCAGTATAAGGCAACGCTAGAAGAGAGGAAATTGGAAATGAGAACTAAAGCATTGGAAGAGCTTTTGGCAGCTACTGAACTGAAGGATACTTCAAAATTTTGGAGGGTGGTAAATCACCCGTATTTTTCTGATCATGAATACTTAAGACGATGACTGATTTCAGAAGCTGTTTGGTTGAATCATTTTACGAGGGTATTCCACCCAGGAAATGATTTACCACTTGAAGGGGAGGAAAGTATCAAGCAGAAACCTGCAGAATCTAATTAGAACATTTTAGATATTTCCATTGACCTTCATGAGGTCACTACAGCTACAAATCGCTCAAGGTCAGGAAAGGCACCTGGACCAGATGGGGTCCCTGTAGACATCTTTAAATCTATGCCAAATCTTTGGGGTTCGTTAGTCACAAATGTGCTAAGAAGTGTAGTAAAGAGTAACATTGCTCCTTCATAGAAGTTGGCCATAATTATCCCTATATTCAAAAGGGGTAATAGACAAGATCCAACGTGCTATAGGCTAATCTCCCTTATAGATTCCACGGCTAAGATATTGGGGCTTATGATCCTATCACGGATGGAGGGCTGGGTGACGGAGGCAAAGATTTTCTCCCCAATTCAATATGGCTTTAGGCCTGGCCAAGGCACAGTAGAACAAGCACTTAATTTGCATCTCATTCTTAGCTAGTACGTAATTGCTAAAAAAGAATCCTTTCATATAGCATTTATTGACCTCTCAAGTGCTTCTGACCTGGTAAATAGAGGGAAAATTTGGCAAATTATGGAAACCCTGGGGATTGATTTGAACCTGTTGGAGTTAATAAAGCGCTTACATACAGACCTGAAGGTCTCAGTTCAGTTTGGCTTGCATGGTGAGAGAACACCCCCTATTCCATCAAGACGAGGAGTAAGGCAGGACTGTATCTTAGCCCTGTTTTTATTTTTGTTATACATCAATGGGCTCTATGACTTTCTAATAAAATTTGGGAAGGATTTCCCTAAGATGGGACAGAAACAGCTCCCGGTTTTACTGTACGCGGATGATGCTGTATTAATTGCGCGTACAGCAAACGGTCTTCAAGGCCTGTTGGATCTTTTTTTTTATTTTTTTTTTACTTTTATGCAGGACCTTGATTTGAAAGTAAACTTCTCAAAGATGTACGTAATGACATGTGGCCCCCGAAATACAAGGTTAAACAATTCACCATGGGAAGAAATATTATTAACAAGGTGAAAGTCTTTTGTTATTTAGGCATGCACGGGAGTTCCTCTATTCTTTGGAACTCCCACTTCAAATTTAAGACCCAGCAATTGGTAAGAAATATAGAAGCGACATTTTGCTTCGCCGGTAAATTGGGCCATAGACCAATATCTCATACTGTTATGCTCTATAATTCCAAGTGTGTATCAGCGGCTATATATGGGGCGGGTTTGTGGGATTATGTTAGAGTAGACTTGCTTCAACGTGTTGAGAACAAATTTGCCCACAGACTACTGTTGGTACCCAAGAATGTAGCAAATATAGTTTCCCATGAGGAACTGGGTTCACGGCATATAGAGGATTTGACTGCTGTCGCCCCACTTCTGCTGTGGCTTAGATGCTGGAGAAACCCTGCGGCTAGCTTGGTACAAGATTGTATGACTGATTATTTAAGATTGGCCAAATCAAATAGAATTCCTTAGCTCCCATATTTGCAAACATCTTTTCATAATTTGGGGCTTGAGAACATGTTTACAGACCCAGAGTCCTTGCCTATAAATGCAAAGGAGGTGGTGAAACAACAGCATACTTATTATACCCTGAACCTTAGATTGCATGGTGCCCTGAAATTGAAAACCTTTGAACATTATGTCCAGATTTTAACTGTGCTTACTATGGAACCCTATTTAACTTGGTTATCGAGTCCATTAATATGCTCCTTTCTAACTTTATTCAGATTACATTTAATTCATTATAGAGTGGCCTTCCACAAACAATGTATTTGGCAAAAAGAGCTCCCACCCTGTCCCTGTGAATCCAGATCTAAGCAGAGCACTTGTCACTTTTTTCTATTTTGTACACTTTATACTGCCTCTAGATATGCTTTTATATTGTGCCTTTTTTGTAAATTAAAGTTCATAAATTACAAAGATGCTATGACTTATGTTAAAAACTGCCAGAAATTCAAATCTGTTATCCTGTATTAAATTTGATTAGATCTGCTATCGCGATCAGGAAATGATATGAATCTGCTGACACAGTTGTACAATAGTTTAATTTGGAAACGGATACTACTTTAAAATGAATTTGTGATCTTTGATATAAGTGAGCATTTGTCATATTTATCCTGCATACTTTTAAAGTTCTGAAATAGTTTTATACTGCTTTTATAATTTAGCTAAAAGTTTCGCACTACAAGGCTGCTATGACTTTGCATATAATCGAAGGGTATTACATTTATTTTTCTGTTTTAAATCTTACTAGATTTGCTACTGCTACCAGGAATTGACATGAATTTGCTGATATGGTAGTGTAATTAGATTTGGACTTGGGCCATGCTGCTAAAATGTTTTCTAATTGATACTTTGCATATCTTTTCATGTATTTTAACCCTTAATCTGTATAAAATGGTTTGTGCTTTATGGCATTTTGCCTAATAAAAATTGTTGACTGACTGACTGGAGTGGGACTTATGTGGAGTCTTGCAGTGTTTCGCCACATAGGGTTTCACACACTCAGATGTCTTTCAGAGTAATTTAAGTGCAGTTGTTAAAAGCCTTGGAATCATGCGCCGAACCTAAACAACAGTGGCACACCTCATGCAAATCTGTCACAGATATCTGTTTGAAACACTCCCTACAAGGTTTGAACTCTGTAGTTTTAAGGAGTGACATGTTCCCTCACAGACTGGAAGAATTCAGAGGGAAAAATCTCCTTAAGGAGTGAAGCAGAGTTGCAGGGCTCTGGATCTGCTTCTAAAGACGTAGAATGAAAGGAACTGATGTCAGTGCACTTGGGCGGGGCTTATATGTGGCTCAGCTCATCACTTTCAAAGTAGAATTGAACAATGCCACCTACTGGTATGCAGGAGCACTGCTTTTAGAGTTTCAAGATCCAGTCTGGCATCTTCTGGAGATCTTCACAAAGTGAGAAATCTGCAGTTAGATGTATCCATCAGAAAAAGGCAGTACACATTGGCAATCTAGGGAAATGGGATGACCATCCAACTATTCTTTTACGCTCTTTGGAAAGAAATGCAAGCAATTGAACATGTCCATTCCCAAACAGGAGAAATACACAGGTAATTGCCCATGTTGACAATCAAAGCAAGATAATAGATGGACAAGTTGCTTACCTTCTGTAACGCCTTATCTCAGAGACTATATCTAGCTACAGATTCCTTACTTTTAAAAACTCCCTTTTGTAAGCAGTACCCCTGCATGCAGTTAGGTGGCGTTGATTTGCTCCTCGTCAGTCTTTGACAACACATCTGCGTCTGTCATTGGCATCACAGGCCCTATAAAGGTGCCACCCAGGTGTGCTGATGTCTGTTTCTTTTCACAAGTTTCCACGTTAGAAGTGCAGAGCCACGAAGAACACTAACTACTGGTGTGTCAAAACTAAGGTACTGAAAGGGGAGTCCCTACTCCTAGAAATCAGTTTGCAGAGCAGGGAGGATGGCTTGGGTGGTAAGGAATCTGCAGCTAGATATAGTCTCTACCAGGTAAGGCGTTAACAAAGGTAAGTAGCTTGTCCATCTGACAGAGACTTCTAGCTACAGATTTCTTACTTTTGAACTGATAACCAAGCAATACCATTCATGCAAACAGAGTTCAGACTAGAAAGTCCTGCAGGACCAAAGGGGCAAAGTGCCCGGCACTAAGGACCTGACTATCCAAGCAGTAGAGTTTGGTAAACCTGCAGAGACGGCCATATTGCTGTCCGACAGATGTCAAGGACTGGAGCTCCTTGTGATAACGCAGTGGTCGCAGCTTTAGCTCAGGTAGAGTAAGATCGCAAACCCTCAGGGGGTTGCTTTTTTAGCCAGTGCGTAGCAGACCTTAATGTAAAGTACGACCCATCTGGAGATGGTCCGCTTCTGTACTGCCCGACCTTTCTTCGCACCCACATACCTTGAAAAGAGTTGGTCATCCACCCGGAATGCTTTTGCATGTTGAAGGTAGAATGACAATGCTCTTTCTGGGTACAGGTGGTGAAGTCTCTTCCTTAGAAGAATGTGGGGGTGCGTAAAAAGTAAACAAGGTGATGGATTAGCCTACATGAAAGGGCGTGACCACATTTGGCAGAAAAGAGGCCATAGTGTGAAGCACCACTTTGTCAGGATAGAAAGGTAGGGCAGCTTAGATGACAGCACCTGCAGCTCACTCACTCTGCAGGCAGATGCAGTCATCACAAGGAAGGCAGTTTTCAACGTGAAGTTTTAGAGGACAATTGTGATGAGACCCGAAAGGAGCGCACATCAAAAAATTCAGAACCAATTTCAGATCCTACCGAAGTATAATGAATGGGGACGGAGGAAAAAGATGTGAAAGACCTTTGAGGAACCTACTGACCAGGCAAATGCAGAAAAAAGCAGACGTAGCAGACAAATATCGCTTATGAGTGCCCTGAAAAATTGGGTTTGGAGTGGTATGAGCAAAAAGGCATACAGGAGGCCAGAAATCCACTCGATATGAAGTGTCTCGGAGCCACCATGGAAACCTCAATGTGCAAAACTGCTGACATTGCACGTAAACAGCTCTAACTAAGGCTCTCCCCACTGTTGAAAGAGACCTTGCACCATCTCTGGATGGATCGCCAGTTGTGATCCGCTAGGCATTTTCAGCTGAGTATCTGCTCTGGTATTCAGAGAGCCCACCAGATGCTGAACTGAAACGCTCTGCTGTTCCAGCCACATCCAAAGGCACAGAGCCTCTAGACAAAGTCCACAACCCCACCCCGCCCTGCTTGTTGCAGTACCGCAAGGCGGTGATGCAGTCCGTTAACACCTGTACCATCTTTCCCTTGATAGAGGGAAGAAAGGCTCTCAATGCCAGCCGGATCAAACAAAGCTCTAGCATGTTGATGTGAAATCCTCCATCTGCTGCTCTGATCTCCACCTCTTTCAGATGGCCACCCCATCTCAGGAGTGATGCATCTGTCACTACTCTCAAATCTGGTAGGGGAAGGGAGAGGGATCTACTTCTGACCAATTTGCAGTTGGTTAACCACCACTGCGATATTTTGCTGTTCCCTCTGGAACTTCAGGTCGCACTGCATAGCCCACTTATGCCAGGGGGCAGGATACAGGAGGCCATGAGTCCCAACACCCTCAAAGTCAGTCTCACCAAAATCCATGACAGAGGCTGAAACATCGGTATCAGAGACTGAATGTCCAGGACTTGCCACTCAGGATGATAGGCCCCAAACTGCACTGTGTCCAGAACAGCCCGCCCTGATGAAGGAGTGTCTGAGATGGAGTCAGGTGTGACTTTGGCATGTTTATAGTGAACACCAGCAAATGCAGGAGATCCATTGTAATCTGTAGGTGAACTTCTGAAGTAAGAAATTAGGAAGGCGCAGGTCTAGAATAGGACAAAGGCCTCCGTCCTTTATGGGCAGCAAGAAGCAGCGGGAATAACAACCACGAACCACACCTGGTGTTGGCACCCTATCTATGGCTCCCTTGGTAAAGACCGACATTACTTCCTGGCAGAGAAGGGATAGGTGATTATAATAATGCATGTACTCTTCAAGTAAGGATGAGATGTAGCCACAGGATTCTAGCTTATGATATTTAAGTTAAAAGGTACACAGAAATAATTTCCGCCATATTCACCAACTCACTGTCCAGTTACATCTGACTCCCAACATTCCTCCCACAATCTTTCCATCCGTTAGTTCCAGTGGGATAGTAATACCTCACATTCCACAGGAAGCACCACTTATCACACACCTCCATCTCTTAATAATAAACGCAAGTCATAAACATACATCCATTAAACATATTAAAATGCATATAAACACACACACATATTTTCTTCTTAAAAGTGTGAACTTAAGGTTAATCCACAGACTTAAATATGACTAATAGTGCTACTTGGACATTTACATAACTTCCCTTTTTCCCCAATATTTGGCATTACTTATACTCCAAGAACTTCGGTGCCTTCACCTTTCTTTTAACTCATCTTTCTCTTTTCTCACATCCCCATTTTTCCTCTTTTTTTTATACCATATACTAAAAAAATGGAATGTGAAAGTTACTACTAACCAAGACTACCACCCAAGGACTCTTAGGACTGGGGAAGCACTAAAACCCAAACATTAAGTAGTTAGGATCCCTCAGGTGCTCATGTGCAGAGTTGTAATCCTGGGTCAGTGTGCATTGCATAACAAGGGGAAGTCGCAGTTGGAATTTTCATGTTCTAGGATCTTTCCCAGAGGACCCTTCTTGGAAATGCTTTCCTGAGGGATGGTTGTTGTGGAAGTGCAGCTGTGGTGTCCGGGTGCTGCAGGCAGATCTCAGGAGTCGTCCACGAGCTGTCCCATGCTACTCATCGGACTGCAGAGGTGTCAACGGTCAGCAGGACCACCATCAAGGCTTGGCACATGCAAGAAAGCGTTGTACAAAGTGTTGCAGGATTTTGGGAACAGCAAGGTCCAAGGGACTCAACCTTTGTTGGTAAGCAGGAGAGCCAGCAGGAATCGTTGGAGACCCACGGAGGACCCACTGGCAGTAGGCACAAGGAGTCGCACAGAGGACTCAGCAGCACAAGGACGGAATTCTTTGAGTGATGTGATGCTGGAAGCTGGGGCTTCTTGGAGCTAGGAGATCTTCGGACTGAAGAGCCAATAAGCCTTGGCAAAGGCAAACAGGCACAGTGCATAGGAGTTCCGGCCAAGAAGCCCCAACGAGGGACCACAGACTTCTCAGGTGCAAAGAAGACAGGTCAGACCTCTGGAGAGCCACAGAACTAACACCTGTGCTGTAGAGCCTTGTAGAGTCCATGGGACAGCAGGATCCAAAAAACGGGCATTGACATTGAGGTGCCTGCAGGTGCAGGGGAGTGACTCCATCTCTCCGAGGGAGATTCCTTCTTGCAGTGCAGACAGAGTCCCTGTGACTGTGGAGGATGCACAGCCACTGGGTTGCAGAAGTCTTTGTAGAACCTGGAAACAAAGATGCAGTAGGAGCCCTCCTACTGGTTACAGTCTTGCTCTTCGTTCCAACGGAGAACAGCAGTGGTTCCGGTGTCCAAGTTGCAGAAGTGTCTTACAGAAGAGACTTGCAGACGGTTCCTGAAGTCTTACAGATAAATCTAGGGTCCCACCCTCACGGGAGGCAGAGTCCTTGCAATGCACACCAATTGCAGTCTTGTCTTGGTTCCTGGCAGAGTTCAAAAGCGTTGACAGTGTTAAGGCTGCAGGAGCGTCTTACAGAAGAGGCTTGCAGACCAATCTTGCTCTTGCAGACAAATCTAATGTCCTGCCCTCATGGGAACCCAGGAAAGAGATAGGACAGCTTCTGCTGTGACCCAACTATTGGGGAGAGGTACTGATCTGCCAGACTGACCAGTCAAATGCTACAGGGGGGGGGGGGGGCTCTGCTCATCCTAATTCCAAGATGGCAGAAAGTGACCAACTGGAAGACCACTGGGCACCTTCCTAGGGGACGAGCTGGACAAGGAGGTGGCCACTCCCCTGCCCTTTTTGTGGTTCCGTGCCAGAGCAGGAGCTGGGGGAAATTCTTTGCTCTGCCTTCCCCTGCCCGAGTTAAGCTCAGTAGCAGGAGGCCAGAGCAGTGTCTGGGGCAGCACTGATTTGCATGCAGAGCCTGCAAGGCTGCACAGGCAGATATAGGGGGATTCTTTAAGGATCCCCACAGTACATGATATCATGCAATTAACACTGGAATCAGTGTAGTTGCATGATTCCAACTTGTTTGATACCAAACATGACTAGGATCAGTTAAGCCATTATGTAGTTGGATACCTCATGCTGACCTGTGTCCCCTACTTACCTTAAGATGGGTTCCCCGCACTTCCAAAGCCCAGAAAATGGGGTCTGTGGTTCGCAGGGGTGCTTCTGCTCATGCAGGGCACCCTCAAACTTAGAACCATAAATCCTGCCCCTGGGGTGAAGGGCCTACCTTAGAGGTGACTTATAGGGTCAGAGTGCAATGACCATGATATAAGGGAAACCTTATATTTGGGGTGAAATGTGCATACACCATTTCACACAGGCTGCAATGGCAGGCCTGTAGTCACAGTTTGCATGGGCTCCCATGGGTGGCACAATACATTCTGCAGCCTATTGGGGTCCCCCGGAGCACCAATGCCCTGAGTACCTAAGTGTAGGTAGCTAGCCTGGTGTGTGGTGAGCACCTATGGTGTTATCACCTTATACCAGGTCCAGGTATCCAGTAACAGCGAAGTATAGACATTGTCTAGGAAGCCAGGGCTCTCGAGAGGTAGAAGTGGATGAGCAGCCAAGAATTCTCTCGGAGGCATGCAAAGCTTATGCAACACTACTATAGTCACACAGCACTTAAACACATGAACGTACCACACAGTGTTACTTTATTAAGGTAACACAAACACTAGAATACTAAATAGGCAATCCCCCAACTGGAGGTAAGTAAACACACTATTATATACACAGCAGCAATCAGTAGATGTTAACGTGTCTGTGATATTGGAAATGGGATGCTTTTTCTACCACTACTCCTTTGTTCTACACATAGCCTCACTTCTCCACTGCTTTTCCTTGCAATGACTAGTGGAGCTAACCGGTCCGTTCCCTGTACTTCCTCAATTGTAATTCCTCTTTACCACCTCAATAATCATGTCTTTTTTTTACTGCAAATGGAACATTACGTACTTAGCTACACACAGTTTGAATATTCTCTTTTAACCTAATTGTATGTGTGCAACCTCTCTAGCAACCCAACTCTGTCTTAAAGACAGTTGGAAATGCCTTCCTTAAATTGGCCACACGTTTCTCATCACCCACGCCTTTTACCACCTCCTCCACAAATCAAACTATTTCTTTAACAATGATTGGAGGAATACTGTTAGGACCAAACATGACTTCAACGTCCTTTTGGTGAATCTAGCTCAGTATGCTGTCACCTTTAGTTGAAGCATACACTTTGCCAGTCGCAAATCTTTCTTTGCCCTCAATCATACCCATAAAATAGCCTTTCAACCTAATTTGTACACCACCAGGCCCAAATTATCTTTGTGGCTCCGAACTGGGCTCGAAGAGTGTGGTATCCAGAGCTATTGAGCATGTCCATCGATCCTCCACTCAGACTGCCTCTTCGGGCTGATCTTCTGTTGCAGCAGCAGGAGACGGTTCTCCAGCCGAACCTGTCCAACCTCCGCCTTCATGCGTGGAGATTGAGCGGCAACAGTTGACGGCATTTGCCCTTCCACCCTAAAGTCTGTAGTGTTATCTTGGCAGCCAGGCGTCCATCGACTAAAACTGTATACGCCTGTCGTTGGAATAAATTCTTGGCATAGTGTACCAACAAATCTGTTAATCACCTTTCTACCCCTCTGTCAGAGGTTCTTGTGTTCATTCTTTCTTTAGCACAGCAGGACTCTGCTTTGGGCACTGTAAGGAAACGCCTCCTTGGCATGGTTACCCCCTAACTTTTTGCCTTTGCTGATGCTAAGTTATGATTTGAAAGTGTGCTGGGACCCTGCTAACCAGGCCCCAACACCTGTGTTATTTCCCTAAACTGTACCTTTGTCTCCGCAATTGGCACAACCCTGGCACTCAGATAAGTCCCTTGTAACTGGTACCCCTGGTACCAAGGGCCCTGATGCCAGGGAAGGTCTCTAAGGGCTGCAGCATGTCTTATGCCACCCTAGGGACCCCTCAGTGCCATGCCAACCTCACACTGCCTGTGGTATAAGGTAAGTCACACCTCTAGCAGGCCTTACAGCCCTAAGGCAGGGTGCACTATACCACAGGTGAGGAGATGTGTGCATGAGCTCTATGCCCCTACAGTGTCTAAGCAAAACCTTAGACATTGTAAGTGCAGGGTAGCCATAAAGAGTATATGGTCTGGGCGTTTGTCAAACACGAACACCACAGTTCCATAATGGTTACACTGAAATCTGGGATGTTTGGTATCACGTCTCAGCACAATAAATGCACACTGATGCCAGTGTGGAATTTATTGTAAAATGTACCCAGAGGGCATCTTAGAGATGACCCCCGAATACCAGTCCGACTCCTAGTGCTAGGCTGACCAATTTCTTCCAGTCTGCCCCAACCAGATGAATTGCTGGGGAGAGAGTGCCTGTGTCACTCTGTGGCCAGGAACAAAGCCTGTACTGGGTGGAGGGGCTTCTCACCTCCCCCTGCAGGAACTGTAACACCTGGCGGTGTGCCTCAAAGGCTCATGCCTTTTGTTACAGCACCCCAGGGCATCCCAGGTAGTGGAGATGCCCGCCCCTCCGACCACTGCCCCCACTTTTGCGGGCAAGGCTGGAGGAGATAATGAGAAAAACCAAGGAGGAGTCACCCACTAGTCAGGATAGCCCCTAAGGTGCCCTGAGCTAAGGTGACCCCCTGCCTTTAGAAATCCTCCATCTTGAATTTGAAGGATTCCCCCAATAGGATTAGGGATGTGCTCCCCTCCCCTCAGGGAGGAGGCACAAAGAGTGTGTAGCCACCCTCCAGGACAGTAGCCACTGGCTACTGCCCTACTGACCTAAACACACCCCTAAATTCAATATTTAGGGGCTCCCCAGAACCCATGAAATCAGATTCCTGCAACCTGAAACAGGAAGAAGGACTGCAGAGATGACGGAGACGCTAACTGCTTTGGCCCCAGCCCTACCGGCCTGCCTCCTGACTCGAAGAAAACTGCAACAGCGACGCATCCGACTAGGACCAAAGGACCAAGAAACTCCAGTGAGCAGCGGTTCCGTTCAACAACAGCAACAACTTTGCAACTTTCAAAGACCTCACTCTTCCTCCGGAAGCGTGAGACTTTACCCTCTGCACCCGACGCCCCCGGCTCGAGCTCCAGAGAACCTACACTACAGGGAGGACTCCCAGGTGACTGCGACCTTGTGAGTATCCCGAGGCGACCCCCCTGGACTCCCACAGCGACACATGCAGAGAAAATCCAGAGGGTCCCCCTGACCGCGACTGCCTGCAATAAGGAACCCGACGCCTGGACCAAGCACTGCACCCGCAGCCCCCAGGTCCAGAAGGAACCGATCCTCAGTGCAGGAATGACCACCAGGCGACCCTCTGCCTAGCCCAGTAGGTGGCTGGTCCGAGAAGCCCCCCTGTGCCCTGCCTGCAAAGCTAGAGTGACCCCGAGGTACCCCCATTAATTCTAATAGAGAACCCGACGCGCCTGCTTTGCACACTGCACCCGGCCACCCCTGTGCCGCTGAGGGTGTGTTTTGTATGCCTACTTGTGTCTCTCCCAGTGCTCTACAAAACCCCCCTGGTCTGCCCTCCGAGGACCCGGGTACTTACCTGCTGGCAGACTGGAACCGGAGCACCCCTGTTCTTCATAGGTGCCTATGTGTTTTGGGCACCTCTTTGACCTCTGCACCTGACGGGCCCTGAGCTGCTGGTGTGGTAACTTTGGGGTTGCCTTGAACCCCCAATGGTGGGCTGCCTAGGCCCAGGAACTTAGATTTGTAAGTGTCTTACTTACCTGACAAACTAACCATTACTTACCTCTCGCAGGAACTGTTGATTTTTGCACTGCGTCCACTTTTAAAATAGCTTATTGCCATTTTTACTAAAACTGTGTATGCTATTGCTCTAATTCAAAGTTCCTAACTTACCTGTGTGGGGTACCTTATGTATTTACTTCAAATCTTGAACCTGTGGTTCTAAGAATAAATTAAGAAAAGTTATTTTTCTATATAAAACCTAATTCGCCTGGAGTTAAGTCTTTGAGTGTGTGTTCCTCATGTATTGCCTGTGTGTGTACAACAAATGCTTAACACTACCCTCTGATAAGCCTACTGCTCGACCACACTACCACAACAAAGAGAATTAGAATTATCTAATTTTTACCACTATCTTACCTCTAAGGGGAACCCTTGGACTCTGTGCACACTATCTCTTACTGTGAGATATTATATACAGAGCCAATTTCATACAGCATGCCCTTAAGTGATGCTTGGACATACCCTAGAGAAGCCAGTTGTCTTCAACAGGCGCAGCACAGTAAGCCCACTGTTGACTAAATCACTCTGCCTAGTAAGTTGGCGGTGTCCAGTACACATCTTATTGTAAACTTAGCTGTTCCAGGGCCTCCTCTGAAACCATTGGCAGCACCTGCGCAACCATATCCCACAGAGCATGGGAATAGTGGCCCAAAAGGCAAGCAGTGTTCACGCAGTGCCAGGTTGGTGGAAGAAAACATCTTCCTTCTTAAGTTGGTCAGCCTCTTAAATTCCTGATCTGGTGGTGTGTTTGGGAATGTGGCAGAATTTACATGGGAAGTGGAGGCCTGGTTCACCAAGCTCTCTAGGGTAGGGTGCTGTGCGTGTGAGGAGGGAGATGGGGTCCCCTTGGGTGGGTTGGTGGGCAACTGCCCTGTTTACTGGCACTCCTTTACTTGTGTAGACCAGGTCCCAAGCAGGACATCATTAGGAGCCTTGTTTAATGAGAGAAGCGGCTCTGAGGGGACAATCCCGGTGGAAGCACTTCAGTCAAGGCATCTGTCTTGACTGCCACCTAGGACAAGCTAAGGTCCAGAACCTCAGCTGCTCCTCCATGCTTTCTCCATGGTAGGGGGAGAAAGCATGGCAGTATCTGGAGGTATTCTTCAGGGTCCAGCAAACTCTCCCAATCCTCCCAGTTGCACTTAACAGGACTCAGGCTCTGGCCTGGAAAGCATGGCTTCAGTTTGCATCTAAGTCCTCCTCTGGCTCTGTGTCCAAGTCTGGGATCAGAATGGGGACAGCACCAGCATCCGGATCAGTGCCAAGGAAGGTCAAAGTGGGCACTAGAAAGTAGCAGGAGTAACAACCTACTTCTGGCACAGGGACCCTCTCTACGGCTCATCTGGCCAAGAAAGCCATAACCTCCTTGTGTAGACGTGTCAAGTGATCCTCTATCATTCAATCATAGGATGGCGGCATAGATGGAGGAGTAGTCTCAAAGTGGCGGGAGTAGCCCCTTTGGATTATTTGCAAAGCCCACCTGTCTGACGTGATGGACTGCCATCAGGTGATGGCGAATCCCTTCTCAGACTGGTCCCTGGTGGGGAGGTGTCAGAATAAGAAGGTTTGGAGGCTGCTGCAGAAAGTTAGGGAGTGACTAGACCTCTGGCTCCCTGATCCAGAATGACATTGGATCCCAAGTCCCCAGAAACGCAGAGGCTAGGCAGCATGTGTGGCACGGTGGCTGGAGGGGCTCCCCTTTCATAACCAGGAAAGGGGCTAAAAGCAGACTGAGGGGGGCGAGGGGCAATTGCGAGGCTTAAGGACCTGGCCATAGCCCATGATTCCTTAAAGCACTTGATCGTCGACTCTGCTTTGTCCCCGAAGAGATGGGTGCTATCAAAGGGCATGTTCATAAGGGTGGATTGGACATCGTCCGAAAAGCAAGATTTTCTCAACTAGGCCCGGTGCTTCAAGGCCACCGACGATGCAACTGATCTGCCTATGAAGTCTGTTGTAGGTAACCCACACTGTATTGTGAACTTCGTCTCTCCCATCAGCAACAGCTCGTGACAGAATGACTCAGGCCTCCTCCAGGAACTATGGCAGCACCTGCGCAATCATGTCCCATAAAGTATGGATGTAACAGTCAAAAAGACAAGTGGTGTTCACAGACTGCAATACCAGGCTGGAGAAAACATCTTCCCAAGCTGATTGAGCCTCTTGGATTCCCTATCCGAGGGTGCTCTCAGGTGTCAGGTGTTGCATTAGGAACAATAGGTGATTTGGAGCAGGTCTATGGTGGCGGTCAATAGTTATGTTCATAGGAGCTCCTGTGCTGGGTTTGGACCTGGTCCCCAGCAAGCAGCACATCAGTGAGGACTTCATTAAAGGGCTAAAGGGATTCAGAAATGGAAACCCCAGGCTGAAGCACCTCTGTCAGGAGTTTAGTCCTGACTGCCACAAAAAGGCAGCATGAGGCCCAGGACATTGGCCGCTCTTTGTACCACCACTGAGTAGTGCACTCCCTCCTCCATAGCCTTAGTAGGGGAAGAAAGCATGCCAGTGTCAGGGGAAGTGTCCAGACCACTGGCCTCACCCAGGTCTGTCAGTCCATGGGATCTGCTAGCTGGTATTTGAAAAAATCCAGTGATCCCTCCCAAGCCTCAATGTACCCAAACCCAAGAGAATAAGGGTCAGGATCTGACCTAGGGAGCAAGGTCCCTGTCTAAGTCGTGTCAGCAATGAGGATGGGGTCGATGCCACCTGGTGGCACGGGCAGCGTTTGGAGCATCAATGTCAGAACCAGCATCAGGGAAGGTTGAGGTGGAATGACTGATGCCGGTTTGGGTACAGGAACGGCTCCATCGGTGCCCCCCCCCCTCCCCCCCCCAAGAGCTGAGGCCAAAGCTGCTGACCCCGCGGGGCTCGAAGGCACTCCAGCAGAGTCAGACTGCCCAAATATGAGGCGCATGGCCTCATAAAACTCTTGGAGTGGGTAAGGGTCGCTTCAGCTTCTGGAAACTTGAGGAGACGTATAGCCGACCCAGGCGCAAACTCCTTGAAAACGAGCTCTAATTTGACACTCCCCTGTGATACTGAGTTAGAATGAGCTCAGCCTTACCCAGTTTGATGGCTTTTGAGCAGAACAGAAAGCACTGGTCACATGAGTCTGAATTATATTCTGTCATCAAGCACCACATATAGGGTAGTGGGGCTGGAAAGCTATACAGGTCTCTTGCAGTTGTACCCAGTTTAAATTCTGATGTCTTAAGTGGAGGCATTCTCAGACAATAAAAAAAAGAAAAATCTAACAAAATGTAAAAAAAGAACCTATGAAAATACCCTAAAAATTGTGGGAACTGAAATAAAGGTAAGTGACATACCTCGTGCAGGTGAGGTCAAAATTCAAAATGGACATCTGGCCAGCTCTGGAGGTGACACTTGGGAGGCTGGTGCTGCTCTAACACAACCTAGCTCTCGGTGGAGATATTGCTGAACTAATTCTGGATCCAGTTTAATGCATCTGGAACTGTCAACAATGAGGAATATCTTTCAAGAAGTGTCTGCAAAAAGAATAAGTTACTTACCTTTGTTAACGTTTACTCAGATTTTCAACTTCGGAATATTCCCAGGTGCATGTCTAGATCAGGAAAACAATTCTAGCAGTAGCTCTCCTGGGCCACCTGGCAGTGCCACACAACTCCAGTTTAAGCTTGCATCACTTCTGAAGTATTGATGCAAGCCTATGTACAGCCACCTTCAAAACTAGCATCAGTGCTTTCACTTTTTCTTCTGTTTAACTAAACTTTACAGGGAGGAATCAAAACAAACCTAATGATAGCAAACCATGATCATCGGAAATGCAAAGCAATCCGATACCTTGGAACATTTTTAGGACAGATAATACATCAGAAAGAGTAAGGAATGAGGCAAAGAATCTGTGAGAATATCTAGCGTCCACCACAAAAAGATTTACTGAAGGAGTCTTCACTTTAAGAATAAGTACCAAAGCAATACCCAAAGGGAGGCAAGTTGCGATAACTAAACAATTAAGTCATTTAGAACATTATTACTCTTCTGAGCAGGTTAGCACTAGGATATGAAAAAGTATGCAACAAGGCCTAATGAGACACTACCATTTGGTCAGTGTAGTATGAGAGAGCATCCTTTAGGTCTAACCTGAACAAACTGCTCCTCCGAGAAGGACGAGAGAAGAAAGTTGAAAGAATGACAGAATGTCCGATATGGTAATTAAAGGAAGGTCAAGTGTGCAGAACAAATTTATGGAACAGGGCTCAGCTTTTGGAATCAGCAATTGAAGTGCCTCTGCTGTCTAGTTTATTTAATTTGAAGGAGGGCCTGAAGGATAGGGAATATCCTCTTATGGAGGCATATCAAGGCTACAGGTGCTTCGAAGAGTGAGATAAATCCCAGCATTGTCATGCTATGCAAGAAAGATATGATCAACTTTTGCAAAGTCATCCTCAGTGAGGTGGAAGGCCAAGCTTGCCATGCCCAGAGTGTCCAAAACCGATTAAAATGCTCTTACATACCAGTGAACCTCTAAGCTATGAGTAAATGGTCCACAAGTAGAGAGTCTGTAAAGATTGGTTACAAATGAGTACTTTCACAATCTCCCTAAAAACACTTACTACATTTTCTTTTTAAAGGCTGATGCCGCTTTGAAAGCAGACCTAGTGCCATGCCAGAAAGTGCTGCCTGTGCCAAGCAAAACAGTGTCTTGAACCGTAGTGCTATGCTGGGGCCCGTTATGGCGGAAATGCAGGCAGACTGATCCAAACAGTCTGAGCCTCTTAAGGAGGGCAGGCCTGAAAAAATCCACCATCTGTGAGAGGTCCGTTGAAGGAGCTAAGAACAACTGGCGAAGCTGAGAGGTTAAGAACTGGCTCAGAGAACTACGTAGAGACAGGCATCTGAACACAACTGTCAATTCTCCAAATGGTCCAAAAAGAGGGATTGTTTTCTAGAATTGGTAGAAAGGGACTGATGATTCGCACGAGCAGAGTTTTGGTGGGGCAACCCTTAGCAGCAGAAACACAGGGTGGGGAAAGAAACCGATTAGGGAGGTGTTTCCCAAACTGTGGTCCGCGGACCACCAGCGGTCCGTAGGCCTGGGGATGACAGAAAGATACTTCTCCAGCTGGGGCCTGACAAACACATGCATGTTTATTTGTGCAGCAGTTGTAAAAGCACTTCAAAGTTCTTTGTACAACAAGCAACTTTCGGGTGAAAATAAAAGCGTCAAGATAACTTTGGTGATTAATGTACCTGCTGGAGAGAGATGGGAGTTTTGTCTAGTGACAGTTTCTAAGGTAGGCAGATGGTTAATGTGCTTGATGCAGAGAATGTAAATCATGCAAAGAAAATTATTTTATGTGCATAGCACAGTGGGTTACTGTTTCTGTCACAGAGATTATTTTGTTATTGCACAGTTCATAAGTTACAATCGTATTCTAGCACAGTGAGCTATGAATTGCCATTAAAGAGTTGTATGCAAACTGTTTATTTTCTTCTCTGCCCTTCATTATCCTTATGCTGCTAAAAAAATAAAAAAAGGTTTGCTGGCGTAGAAATACATTATTATTAAAGTCAACGCTAACCACTGTGTTATGTTCTGAATCCTGAGTTTGTGCTTCTCCAGACCAAACACTCTTAGAAAATACCTACCATTGTGAATGACATGTGAATTGTACACCTTGTAGTCACTGGGAAAGTGCCACAAAACCCTACACTGGTATGCGAGGTGCTATGAAACAAATGAATTACATGTGACAGATAGGCTATGGAAACTTGAGGGGTCCTTATGGTTTTACTTCCTTTCCCCACCACATATTTATGTGAAAAAGCTTTCTCAGATCTTATATACCTAAAAAAATAAAAACCGAATTCGCTTGGGAAATGTAGAATCTGACCTGAGGAGTCAGCTTTCCTAAATAAAACCAAATAATGAAAAGTTAGTCACCAAGATGCAGCAGCAAACTTCTCATTAAATTGTTTTGATTTCTGCATAAGTTTTCGATATAAATAATTATATCATTAGTAATTCGAGTATTTGTTTGTGGTGTACTTGTTTGTGTATTTTTTGTGAATTACTGTTTTAATGTTTGAAATTGAAATTGTACAAATTGTTTGGGGGTCCCCGGCTTCCAGTAGTGATTCAATGTGGGTCCTCAGGAGTCAGAAGGTTGGGAACCACTGGCTTAGGGTCTATGCACCAACAGCTTAGCCTGCCGCTGCACAATGGCCTTCAGATGCATAGATGGTAGTGCAAAGATTGAAGACTGAGGTATCATAAGGTTATAAGTACCACACACAGGACAGGAATATCAATATACAGTATTGTCAATAGAATTCAAGCTCCAACACATTAGGAGGCGAGTCCTTAGGAGGTGACAAATGACCCAGTCTGCTGAAAAAATGGAATTGTGAAAAGTGTTTAAACCAGGTAGTAAAAACCAGACGACAGCTCTAACTTCCTATCAGGTGTGGTAATATCCATCATTAACTATACCCAAGAAACGAAGTACAGCAAGTATTTTCATGTTCCTGAATGAGGACCAACCACCAAGGAAAGAATTCAAACATCTGTCTCAAATAAAACCAATTCCTTTGCGTACACACTAACACCTACACAAGTGTTCCATTAACTGCATACATGTCATAACATTACCTTCGGCATAGCCAGTTGCCTTTCAATTTTCACTATGCTGAAAGCAGAACTGCATACCTGACTCGTAGGGATAACACTCGCTGACTTGCTCCTCCTGGGTAACTGGTTCCTCGTCATCAGGAAGGTACCGTTTATCAATGGCTTCTTTAATCTGGTTGTTGGCACCTTTGGGGTCTAAATCCATCGCCCATGAGAAATTCATCAATGCTAAATGGGTCTGACCAAGTTTCTTATAAACCTGAAAAGGAAGAATGCTGGAGTCTATATCATATTCTCTAAAAAAATAAATGTGATATTGTATGTCAGCTGACCAGGTCAACCTTTGAGAAATTAGTTACACAAATGTCTGCTAAGAAACAAAAAACTGCCCATTATTTATGCCAATATCAGAATGACACACAAATACTATCACCAGCTAATAAATACAGACACCAGAAGTAAATATAGCCCATCATCTCTAATTACAGTGCACTGAGCCTTGTAATGTATGTGCATCACTAATTATGCTGGGATGGTGTATTTTCAGACATGCAGATATTATGAATTTACTTGCACAAGGCCAGAGAAACTCAGCAGTTAGAGTTATTTCAAATAACTGTAACTCGCGCCCCAGGGTAATTATAACTTGCGCCCTTGCTATGCAGTTATCTGGTCAATAATTTTAATGCAGATGTTAGTGACATTATCAATGATGTTTTCAAAGATGTCATGTGTGCTGCAATTTGTAGGGTAATAAGCAGTGCATGGCGAGGGAGCGAGTTATATTTACTTAAGGGCACAAGGTATAATTACTTGAAATAACTATTACTTTTGAATTTCTCTGGCTTTGCGCAAGTAAATGCAGAACCTAACTATAATGTCCCTGTAACCTTTGTTTTTTTGGGTGAATTTCTATGTTTTTTTCAAATTTTACTTCCTAATCATAACGTCCCTGTAACCTTTTCTTTTTTTTAGTGAATTTCTGTATTTTTTTAATTTATTTTTTAAGTAATGTAATTTCAAATTACTATACATTAATCCAACCACCGCCGTGCACAGACTTTGGCTGTGCGCAGTGGAGGTTGACTGCCAGGCCCTGCAGCCAACCTCTATAACCACCCAACCCGGTACCAGGTTTGGCTGCAAAGCCTGGCCTGTGGCCTGGCCATGCAATCAACTCACTGTAACCACCCAGAGTGTTTTTATAAACTTTAGGTAATGATATAGTTAGAATGATAAATTTTAGGACAAATTGAAAAGAAAAATGTAATTGTCAAGTAAGAAGATTGTGATCACCTTTCAGTATATAACTTAAACGTTTGAAGTTGGAAAGAAATTAAATTAGGCAAACAACCAGACACACACTGAGACTGGAACCCTCAACCTTCAGTGTGAGAGTCAGAGACCTTAACCACTAGCCCATATACGACTCCTTAGTTTAAAGCATAACCTTGACATTCAATTCAAAGATTTTGTTTGTATAAAAGACTTAACTATTGTATCACTAAGAATGTTCAACATTCAAGACACTAGTAAATGAACAGACACTGCATGAGATACCAGGACTTGAATAGCCGGCTCCTGCAGGGGCCGGCATTGCTCCCACAAACCGTTCATCAGTACATCAGTATAGTTGGCGCGCCACAAGTCCGTCACCCATCCCATGTGTTACAAATAAAATACATTAAAAACAAAAAAAAAAAAACGAAATTGACAGAGTGTAACCCCTGAGCTGGGATTTTTTTCCTTATTTTTTAAAATATTTGTGTGGTTTCCTTGAGGGCCATGATCACCCCCCACCCCCAGGGAAACAACACATCTACTAAAAACATACCTAAATATATGTACATATACATGCATATATATGTAGAAAGAGAGAGACTCTATAGAGGGAGAGAAATAGCTCTCTCATATATATGTTATATACATATGTGTTTATGGGTGTGTGTGTGTATAGACACATACACACACATATATGGAAAAAGTCACTTACCCAGTGTACATCTGTTTGTGGCATGTTGCACTGCAGATTCACATGCTGTGCACTGTTCCTGCCATCTAGTGTTGGGCTTGGAGTGTTACAAGTTGATTTTCTTCGAAGAAGTCTTTTCGAGTCACGGGAAGGAATGACTCCTCCCTTTCAGCTCCATTGCGCATGGGCGTAGACTCCATCTTAGATTGTTTTCCCCACAGAGGGAGAGGTAGGAGTTGTAGTAAGGATACTAGAGGTGCCCATGCAATGGAGTAAATGTGTATGTACATAGAGTATTAAATCAAAATTATTTACATATATACAATTTCAATTCAACTAAAACTGCTACAAGCTCCCGGGGAGGTGGGAGGGGGCATGTGAATCTGCAGCGCAACATGCCACAAACAGATGTACACTGGGTAAGTGACGTTTTCCGTTCGATGGCATGTGTAGCTGCAGATACACATGCTGTGCATAGAATACAAAGCAGTAATCTCCCCAAAAGCGGTGGTTAGTCTGTAGGAGTTGAAGTTGTCTGAAATAATGTTCTTAGTACAGCCTGTCCTACTGTGGCTTGTTGTGCTGCTAACACATCTACACAGTAATGCTTAGTAAATGTATGAGGCGTAGACCAAGTAGCTGCCTTACAAATTTCTGTCATTGGTATATTACCAAGAAAAGCCATTGTGGCGCCTTTCTTTCTAGTGGAGTGTGCCCTTGGAGTAATGGGTCTTTTAGCTTTAAGGTAGCAGGTTTGTATGCATTTGACAATCCATCTGGCAATGCCTTGTTTGGATATGGGGTTGCCTGCATGTGGTTTTTGGAATGCTACGAACAATTGTTTTGTTTTTCTAAATTGTTTTGTTCTGTCAATGTAATACATTAGCGCTCTTTTTATGTCTAACTTATATAATGCCTTTCTGCTACGGAGTCTGGCTGTGGGAAGAAGACTGGGAGTTCTACCGTTTGATTTAGATGAAACAGTGATATGACTTTTGGTAAGAATTGTGGATTTGTACGGAGAACCACCTTATGTTTATGTATTTGTATAAAGGGTTCTTGAATAGTAAACGCCTGTATTTCGCTGACTCTAAGTGAAGTGATGGCTATTAGAAAGGCTACTTTCCAAGTTAAAAATTGGATTTGACAAGAATGCATGGGTTCAAATGGTGGGCCCATGAGTCGTGTTAACACAATATTAAGATTCCACGAAGGCACTAGTGGTGTCCTTGGGGGTAGGATTCTTTTTAGTCCTTCCATAAAGGATTTATTAACTGGAATTCTAAAAAGGGATTTTGTATGTTTAATCTGCAGATAAGCAGATATTGCAGTGAGATGTATTTTAATGGAAGAGAAGGCTAGATTGGATTTTTGTAAGTGTAGTAAAAAACTTAATGTTTTGTGTGGAGGTGTCTAGTGTCGTAATCTGATTAGCCTGGCAGTAAAACAAATCTTTTCCATTTGTTACCGTAACAATGTCTGGTTGTGGGTTTTCTTGTTTGTTTAATGACCTCCATACATTCTTTAGAAAGGTTTATATATCCACATTCTAAGACTTCAGGAGCCAGATTGATAGGTTGAGCAATGCTGGATTCGGGTGTCTGATCTGTTGTTTGTGTTGTGTTAACAGATCTGGTCTGTTTTGTAGTTTGATGTGGGGTACCACAGATAGATCCAACAGTGTGGTGTACCACGGTTGGCGAGCCCACGTTGGTGCTATAAGTATTAGTTTGAGTTTGTTTTGACTCAGTTTGTTGACCAGATAAGGAATGAGCGGGAGAGGGGGGAAAAGGGTAATCAAATATCCCTGACCAGCTGATCCATAGAGCATTGCCCTTGGACAGAGGGTGTGGGTACCTGGACGCGAAACTTTGGCATTTTGCGTTTTCCTTTGTTGCAAATAGATCTATGTTTGGTGTCCCCCAGCGGTAGAAGTGATCTTGTAGAATCTGGGGATGTATTTCCCATTCGCAAGTCTGCTGTTGATCTCGACTGGGATTGTCGGCCAACTGATTTTGAATGCCTGGTATGTATTGTGCTATCAGGCGAATGTTGTTGTGAACTGCCCAATGCCAAATTTTTTGTGCTAAGAGACACAGCTGTGACGAGTGTGTCCCCCCCTGTTTGTTTAGATAATACATTGTTGTCATATTGTCTGTTTTGACAAGAATGTCTTTGTGGGCTAGAAGTGGCTGAAACGCTTTTAATGCTAGTAATACCGCTAGCAGTTCCAAGTGATTTATGTGAAGTAGTTTTTGTTGATTTTCCCATTGACCTTGTATGCTGTGATTGTTGAGGTGTGCTCCCCACCCAATCATGGAAGCGTCTGTTGTGATAATCACGTGAGGCACTGGGACTTGAAAAGCCGCCCTTTGTTTAAATTTACTGGGTTCCACCATTGAAGCGAAGAGTGTGTTTGGCGGTCTAACAACACTAGATCTTGGAGCTGACCCTGTGCCTGCGTCCATTGTTTTGCTAGTCACTGCTGTACTTCGTACTGTACGTATCTATGACGTATTGCGTTTGAAACGGACGTTGTTGAGTGTTTGCTTTTATTAGCCAATCGTCTAAATATGGGAATACGTGCATGTGCTGTCTCCCTATATGAGCTGCTACTACAGCTAGGCATTTTGTAAGTACTCTGGAGGCAGTTGTTATTCCAAACGGTAGCACTTTGAATTGATAATGTTTGCCTTGTATT
Source organism: Pleurodeles waltl (assembly GCF_031143425.1). Classification (NCBI taxonomy): domain Eukaryota; kingdom Metazoa; phylum Chordata; class Amphibia; order Caudata; family Salamandridae; genus Pleurodeles; species Pleurodeles waltl. The sequence goes on from NC_090445.1 coordinate 252,041,426, forward strand.
ACAAACCTGAGGTATTTCCTGTGAGATGGATGGATGGGTATATGGAAATACGCATCCTTGAGATCCAGTGTTGTCATGTATTCCCCTTTTTTTAGTAAGGGAACTACGTCCTGGAGTGTTACCATGTGGAAATGATCTGATTTGATGAAGAGATTCAGTGTTCTGAGATCTAAGATAGGCCTTAATGTTTAGTCTTTTTTTGGAATAAGGAAATACAGGGAGTAAACACCGGTTCCCTTCTGGGGATAGGGTACTAGCTCTATGGCTTGTTTTTGTAGCAGTGCTTGGAACTCTATATGTAATAGGTCTAAGTGTTGTGGAGACAATCTGTGTGGTTTTTGTGGAACATCCGGAGGGAATGTTGTGAATTCTATGCAATAACCATGTTGGATAATTGCTAGGACCCACGTGTCTGTGGTAATGTGTGTCCAATTGTGGTAGTATTTGGTTAGCCTCCCCCCCACTGGTGACAAGTGTTGGGGTAGTGTGGCATTGAAGCCACTGTTTGCTAGGGCTTGGTTTGGTGGGCTGGAATTTCCCTCTTCCTCTTGGGAATTGTCCTCTATAGGAACCACAAAACCCCCCTCTTTGGTATTGTGACTGATAGGTGGGTTTTGTTTGGAAGGTAGATAGTTCAGATGCTTGTTGTCGAAACCCCCCTCTAAATTGTGGTTTCCTAAAAGTGCCTCTGTATTGTCGGGAGTAGAGCGCGCCCATGGCTTTGGCCGTGTCTGTGTCTTTTTTCATCTTCTCTATGGCGGTATCGACTTCCGGCCCAAACAACTGATGTTGGTTAAATGCCATATTTAGTACCGCCTGTTGTATTTCTGGTTTGAATCCAGAACTTCGCAACCATGCATGCCTTCGGATCGTTACCACTGTGTTGACTGTCCGTGCTGCTGTATCTGCAGAGTCTAATGCAGACCGTATTTGATTGTTCGATATGGCCTGTCCTTCTTCAACTACTTGTTGGGCACGTTTTTGGTGTTTCTTACGCAAATGCTGGATGATGTCTTGCATTTCGTCCCAGTGTGTCCTGCCGTAGCATGCAAGTAGGGCTTGCAAATTTGCAATTCGCCACTGATTGGCTGCTTGTGATGCCACTCTCTTGCCCGCTGCGTCAAACTTTCGACTCTTTATCAGGTGGTGGGGCATCCCCTGAAGATTGTGAGTTCGCCCTTTTTCTTGCAGCCCCCACAACCACTGAGTCCAGAGTGAGCTGTTGCGTTATAAACACTGGGTCTGACATGAGTGGTTTATATTTCTCTTCGACCCTCGGCGTGATAGCTCTCCCCTTTACAGGTTCTTGGAAGACCTGTTGTGCGTGCTTGAGCATGCCCGGTAGCATTGGCAGGCTTTGATAGGATGCGTGAGTGGAAGCCAAAGTGTTAAAAAGGAAGTCATCCTCTACTGGTTCAGAGTGCATTGTTACGTTGTAGAACGTAGCTGCCCTGGCTAGTACTTGCGTATATGCTGTACTTTTGTCTGGTGGTGAAGGCTTGGTTGGGTAACACTCTGGGCTGTTGTCCGATACAGGTGGATTGTATAGATCCCAGGCATCAGCATCATCTTGGGTCATCCCAGTATTTGTGGGTGACTGCATTATAGGTGTACCCACTGGTGACAATTGTGGAGAATGCAGTGGGGATGGTTGTGGTGAGACCTGTGGTGGTGGTGACTTGTCTCTAACCACTTTGGCTTTAGGTTGCATTTCTGATTCTTGAAAGGCTAGTTTTCTTTTAGATTTGAGTGGAGGGATGGTCTGTATTTTCCCTGTATCCTGGATTTGTAACCTTTGTTGCGTCTGGTCCGGTTCCTCTACATCCAGATCTTGCTCAAATCTGTGCTTTTCCTTGAGCTGTAACGAAAGGCCTTGCTCCTCACTGTATGATGATCGTTTCGGCTCCGAAGCCGGATTTTTCGGTACCGAAATTCCTAATATTATTGTCTTTTTCGGTTCCAAGGAGCTTTTTTGAGGCTTGTCCGATTCGACAACTCAATACCGAATTTATTTCGGTGCCGGAATCTCGACTGAAGTCGGAAGTCTTCGGCAAATCTTTGTCCTTTTTCGATGCCGATGTGATTCGGTCACCTTCCTTTCTGTGGGTTAAGCCATGGCCTGTTGGCGGTGGTGTCCCCGTGGCCTTGAATTTTTTGGTGTGACCCTGGGTTTGGGACGGGGCAGGTTTACTCAAAGTTTGTTGCACCGTCGAGGGTCGCTCACCATCGGAATCATCCGAGTCGGTTTCCTGGATGGAAATTCTTTCTTCCTCCTCGACTTTGAGATCTTTCGGCTTCTACGCCATTTGTAGTCTTCTTGCACGTCGATCTCTCAAGGTTTTCTTTGATCGAAACGCTCGTCAAGCTTCACAAGTATCTACTCCGTGTTCGCGCGACAAACACAGGTTACAGACCCAGTGCTGGTCTGTATAAGGATACTTGGCGTGACTTAGGACAGAAACGGAAGGGGGTCCGGTCCATTAGTGTTGGATGATGGGTGTGGTCGGGCTGACCAGGCCTCGATGAAGAATGGAAGCCCCGAAGGGCCGCCGAAGCGGTCTTGATGTCGGTGCCGATACACTAGAACTAAACTGGTACCGAACGAGAACAATACCGAAATTTTTTCGATACTTAGCTAACTTTCCCGATTCGAAATAAGGAGCGAAGAGGAACACGTCGGAACCCGATGGCGGAAAGAAAACAATCTAAGATGGAGTCGACACCCATGCGCAATGGAGCCGAAAGGGAGGAGTCACTCGTCCCGTGACTCGAAAAGACTTCTTCGAAGAAAAACAACTTGTAACACTCCGAGCCCAACACTAGATGGCAGGAACAGTGCACAGCATGTGTATCTGCAGCTACACATGCCATCGAATATATATATATATATATATACTCCAAAACCTACAATTGTCAAACAATTGATTCGTTGCACTCCAGGAGAGTTTCCAGGCAGGAGTTGGTGGAGCTCTAAGTGGAGTAACTCTTTTAATGGCCTTCCATAAAAGCTTTTATACATACAAAGAGGTATGCTGTCTGTTTTGAAGGTAGGCTGATATTGCTGTTTAATGAATTTTAATAGATGAATATGCAAGATGCGCTTTTCTTAAGTAAAGAAAATAACATACAATATCCTGTACTGATTCTTTAAGTGGATCAACATTTTTGGGTTGACAGTAATATACAAAAAGTATCCATTTATCTGCATGGCACTCCCTGGTTGTAGGTTTACGTGCGTCCTTTAAAATGTCCATACATTCTGATGGAAGCTGTAGATATCCAAACTCTATGACCTCAGGAGACAAATCGTTAGGTTGAGGATGCTGGGATTGGTACGCCTGATCTGTCCTTTGTTTTGAGACAATAGGTCTAGTCTGTTTGGGAGCTTGTGATGTGGTACTACAGATAGATCCAACAGTGTTGTGTAAAAGTGATGATGTGCCCATGTGGGAGCTATGAGTATCATAGTGAGGGAGGTGTGACGTATCTTGTTGACCAGAAATGATATTAGTGGCAGGGGGAGAAAAGCATCAGCAAATATCCCTGACCAATTTATTTATAGAGGATTGTCCTTGGATCGAGGGTGTGGGTATCTGGATTCGAAGTTTGGGCATTTTGCGTTTTCGCTTGTTGCGAAAAGGTCATGGGAGTGAATCTCCCATTCGTGTATTTGTTGCTGCGTCCTGCTGAGGAGGTCCGCTAGTTGGTTGTGTATCCCTGGCATATACTCTGCTAGTAGTTGAATGAGATTGTGAATTGCCCATTTCTAAATTGTCTGTGCTAGAAGGGACAATTGGGATGAATGTGCCCCCCCTGCTTTTGCAGATAATACATTATTGTCATGTTATCTGTTCTTATTAGCACTGTATTGTGTGTGATCTGTGGCTGGAATGCCTTGAGTTCTAGGAACACTGCTAGCAATTCCAAGTGGTTTATGTGTTAAGTTTGCTGGACCGAGTCCCATTCTCCCTGTATGGAAAGATTGTTGAGATGGGCTCCCCAACCTGTCATTGATGCATCTGTGGTGATTATGGTCTGTGCCACAGGGTCCTCAAATGGCCGCCCTTTTGATAAGTTAGTGTGATTCCACCATTTCAGAGAGATGCAAGTCTGGCGGTCCAACAACACTAGATCGTGAAGTTAACCCTGTACCTGAGAGCATTTGTAAGGAAATGCCTCTTTGGCATGGTTACCCCCTGACTTTTTGCCTTTGCTGATGCCAAGTTATGATTTGAAAGTGTGCTGAGGCCTGCTAACCAGGCCCCAGCACCAGTGTTCTTTCCCTAAAACTGTACTTTTGTTTCCACAATTGGCACAACCCTGGCACTCAGGTAAGTCCCTTGTAACTGGTACCCCTGGTACCAAGGGCCCTGATGCCAGGGAAGGTCTCTAAGGTCTGCAGCATGTCTTATGCCACCATGGGGACCCCTCACTCAGCACAGACACACTGCTTGCCAGCTTGTGTGTGCTGGTGGGGAGAAAATGACCAAGTCGACATGGCAGACCCCTCGGAGTGCCATGCCAACCTCACATTGCCTATAGGTATAGATCAGTCTCCCCTCTAGAAGGCCTTGCAGCCCTGGGGCAGGGTGCACTATACCATAGGTGAGGGCATAGGTGAACGAGCACTATGCCCCTACAGTGTCTAAGCAAAACTTTAGACATTGTAAGTGCAGGGTACCCATAAGAGTATATGGTCTGGGAGTCTGTCAAACACGAACTCCACAGCACCATGATGGCTAGACTGAAAACTGGGAAGTTTGGTATCAAACTTCTCAGCACAATAAATGCACACTGATGCCAGTGTACATTTTATTGTGAAATACACCCCAGAGGGCATCTTAGAGATGCCCCCTGAAAACATACCTGACTTCCAGTGTGGGCTGACTAGTTCTGCCAGCCTGCCACACACCAGACATGTTGCTGGCCACATGGGGAGAGTGCCTTTGTCACTCTGTGGGTAGTAAAGCCTGTACTGGGTGGAGGTGCTGCTCACCTCCCCCTGCAGGATCTGTAACACCTGGCAGTGAGCCTCAAAGGCTCACCCCCTTTGTTACAGCGCCCCAGGGCATTCCAGCTAGTGGAGATGCCCGCCCCCTCCGGCCACGGCCCCACTTTTGGCAGCAAGGCCGGAGGAGATAATGAGAAAAACAAGGAGGAGTCACTGGCCAGTCAGGACAACCCCTAACGTGTCCTGAGCTGAGGTGACTCCTGACTTTTAGAAATCCTTCATCTTGCAGATGGAGGATTCCCACAATAGGATTAGGGATGTGCCCCCCTTCCCTCAGGGAGGAGGCACAAAGAGGGTGTAGCCACCCTCAGGGCTAGTAGTCATTGGCTACTAACCCCCCAGACCTAAACCCACCCCTAAATTGAGTATTTAGCTCCCCCCCAGAACCAAGCAAGATAGATTCCTGCAACCTGAAGACAAAGAAGGACTGCTGACCTGAAAGCCCTGCAGAGAAGACGGAGACACCAACTGCTTTGGCCCCAGCCCTACCGGCCTGTCTCCCCACTTCGAGAAAAACTGCCACAGCAACGCGTTCCCCAGGGTCCAGCGACCTCTGAAGCCTCAGAGGACTAGCCTGCATCTAAAAGGACCAAGAACTCCTGAGGACAGCGGCTCTGCTCCAAAGAAGAAACAACTTTGCAACAAAGAAACAAACTTTAAAGGACTGCACGTTTCCTGCCGGAAGCGTGAGACTTTCTACTCTACACCCGACGCCCCCGGCTCGAACTGCGGATAACCAACACTACAGGGAGGACTCCCCGGTGACTGCGACCCTGTGAGTAGCCAGAGTTGACCACCTGAGCCCCCCCAGCGACGCATGCAGAGGGAATCCAGAGGCTCCCCCTGACTGCGACTGCCTGCTTCTAAGAACCCGACGCCTGGTAAAGACACTGCACCCACAGCCCCCAGGACCTGAAGGATCCGACCTCCAGTGCAGAAGCGACCCCCAGGTGGCCCTCTCCCTTGCCCAGATGGTGGCTACCCCGAGGAGCCCCCCCCTTGCCTGCCTGCTTCGCTGAAGAGACCCCTGGGTCTCCCATTGAACTCCATTGCAAACCCGACGCCTGTTTGAACTCTGCACCCAGCCGCCCCGTGCTGCTGATGGTGTACTTTTTGTGCTGACTTGTGTCCCCCCCCGGTGCCCTACAAAACCCCCCTGGTCTGCCCTCCGAAGTCGCGGGTACCTACCTGCTGGCAGACTGGAACCGGGGCACCCCCTTCTCCATTGAAGACTATGCGTTTTGGGCACCACTTTGACCTCTGCACCTGACCGGCCCTGAGCTGCTGGTGTGGTAACATTGGGGTTGCCCTGAACCCCCAACGGTGGGCTACCTTGGACCCAATTTTGAACCCTGTAGGTGGTTTACTTACCTGCAAAACTAACAAATACTTACCTCCCCCAGGAACTGTTGAAATTTGCACTGTTCAGTTTTAAAATAGCTTTTTGCCAAAGCTGTACATGCTATTTTGGTGATTCAAAGTTCCTATGATACCTAAGTGAAGCACCTTTCATTTGAAGTATTGATTGTAAATCTTGAACCTGTGGTTCTTAAAATAAACTAAAAAAATATATATTTCTATACACAAACCTACTGGTCTGGAATTGTCAGAGTGTGTGTTCCTCATTTATTGCCTGTGTGTACGTACAATAAATGCTTAACACTACCCTCTGATAAGCCTACTGCTCGACCACACTACCACAAAATAGAGCATTAGAATTATCTCTTTTTGCCACTATCTTACCTCTAAGGGGAACCCTTGGACTCTGTGCATGCTATTTCTTACTTTGAAATAGTACATACAGAGCCAACTTCCGACAGCTTTGTTATGAGAGAGACTGTTGCAGGAGTCTCATATTTAGATGTGCATTGAGTACTATTGCTATGGACGAAAACCTTTCACTGTGTAAGTTTGATTGTATTGTAACTGTGATATGAGATCATGGAAAGCTTTAATTCTCTGAGGGTTTGGGTACGCTAATGCTGACTGAGTGTTCAGCATTGCTCCGAGACACAGTTTTATTTGCGCTCGTTGGAGATGAGATTTTTGGTAATTGACTGTGAACCCTAGATGGTGTAGGGTATGGATTGTGTATTGTGTGTGCTCTTGACAGGTTTAAATGGTGCTGGCTTTTATGAGCCAGCCGTCCATATAGGGAAAGACATGTATACTTTGCCTTCTGAGGTATGCAGCAACCACTGCAAAGCATTTGGTGAATACCATTTTTACTGTTGTTACTCCAAAGGGTAGCACTTTGAACTCATAATGTGTGTCTGCTATCACAAGTCTTAGATATTTGCGATGTGCTGGATGTATGAGAATGTGGAAGTAAGCATCTTTTAGATCTAATGATGACATGTAGTCCTGTTTTTGTAGTAGGGGAATGACATCCTGAAGAGTGACCATATGGAAATGTTCTGAGAGGATGTACTGATTGAGAGGACTGAGATCCAGGGTTGGTCTGAGAGTACCATCCTTTTTTGGAATAAGGAAGTAAAGAGATTATACTCCTTTCTCTTTTTGAGCTATAGGTACCACCTCTATTGCACATTTGAGTAGAAGTGATTGTACTTCTTGTTTTAATAAAATGAGATGCCCCTGAGTTAGTTTGTGTGAATGAGATGGAATGTTTGGTGCAGTGGAAGTGAGTTCTAGACAGTAACCATGTTGGATAACTGACAGAACCCACTGATCTGTAGTGATGTTGTGCCATTGTGGATAGAAATCTATCAGGCTTCCCCCACAGGAGATGTGTGCTCTGTCGGGATGGTGAGAAAGTCACTGTGTTTCATTGTGAGGAACCTCTGGATGTGGAGGGTTTACCTCTTCCTCTACTGTTGGATCCTCTAGTGTAGTATTGTGAGGATTGTTTTTGATGAGTGGTTGCTGTTTCTGCAGCTAATGGTTTGAAACTCCCTCTAAATTGGGGTGTACAACAATTATCCCTGGTGGTTGTGGTATACAAAGACCCCATGGCCTTAGCTGTTTCTGAATCTTTTTTAATATGTCAATTACTGTGTCCACCTCAGGGCCAAGTAAATGCTGCTTATCAAAGGGCATGTTTAAAACTGCCTGCTGTATCTCAGGTCTGAAACCTGAACATCTTAACCAGGCATGTCTCCTAATAAGCACACTGGTGTTACCGGATCTAGCTGCTGTACCAGCTGCATCCATAGCAGTTCTAATAGCATCGCTAGATATTGCTTGCCCTTCATTAACTATTTGCTGTCCCCTTTTTTGGTGTTCTGGAGGGAGGTACTGTAACAGCTCTTCCATTTCCTTCTGTGTGCTCTGTCATATCTAGCCAAAAGAGCATGTGAATTGGCTATGCTCCAGTGATTTGCAGCTTTTGAGGCCACCCTTTTCCCAGCTGCATCTATTTTCCGCCTTTTCTTATCAGGAGGTGGAGAATCTCCTGTGGACTGACTGTTGGCCCTTTTTGTCGCTGCACCAACTACAATGGAGAATCAGGAGATAGTTGAGCTCTTATAAACACAGGGTCTGAGGGCGTTTATATTTTTTGTCCACTCTAGGAGTAAAAATCCTAGCTTTCACCGAAAGACATCACAAGCATGCCTGGGAGCATAGGAAGACATTTGTATTGCTTATGCGTTGATGCCAATGTGTCAAACAGAAAATCGTGCTCTATGATCAGTGTGCATTTGCACATAATGGTATGCTGCAGCTGTAGCCACTACTTGATTATATGCTGTAGAATCTTCTGGTGGTGAGGGTCTGGCCGGATATAACTGAGGGTCATTTGGTAAAATGGGATCAGAGTCAAATGTATCCCATGGATCTGTGTTGGGCATGTTCTTCGCCAAAGATGTCTGGTGTGTCTTCTGTTGATTTCAATGCCATCTCAAGACAGCGAGCTCTACGGTCCCGAAGAGTCTTCTTAGATTGAAAAGATATACAGGCGTCACAATTGTATCCTTGACGGTCTGGAGATAGACAAAGATTGCACACAGAATGCTGATCAGTGTACAGAAATTTAGCAGGACACTGAATATAGAATCGAAACGGAGTTCGCTCCATCAGACTTACATGGAAGTGGGCCCTTAATGGGCACTGCCCTTGTAACGACGAGAACGCCGACCCCAACAGTCTAAATTGGACCGAGAGTAGATAGAAATATGATCGAAAACAATACTGACGATATTATAGAAAGATGAGAATACATTTTGAATTACCAAATCAAGATTAACCAGATCGAGAGGAAACACGTCTGAACTGGACGGCGGAAAGAAAAACAACTTTTAACACTCCGAGTACAACACTAGATGGCAAACTTATGCAAAGCATGTGTATCTGCAGATATATACATATATATATGGAAAATGTCACTTACCCAGCGTACATCTGTTCGTGGCATGAGACGCTGCAGATTCACATGCTGTGCATATCCTGCTATCTAGTGTTGGGCTCGGAGTGTTACAAGTTGTTTTTCATCGAAGAAGTCTTTTCAAGTCACGAGATCGAGGGACTCCTCCCCTTTCGGCTCCATTGCGCATGGGCGTTGACTCCATCTTAGATTGTTTTCCCGGCAGAGGGTGAGGTAGGAGTTGTGTATATAGTAATAGTGCCCATGCAATGGAGTAAGTATGTATGTACATAATGTGACTAAAAATGTTACACTTATAAATTTACAAATGTACAAGTTTATTTTCATCAACTTGTAACGGCTACAGGCTCCCGGGGAGGTCGCATGTGAATCTGCAGCGTCTCATGCCACGAACAGATGTACACTGGGTAAGTGACATTTTCCATTCGATGGCATGTGTAGCTGCAGATACACATGCTGTGCATAGACTACTAAGCAGTTATCTCCCCAAAAGCGGTGGATTAGCCTGTAGAAGTTGAAGTTGTTTGAAATAATGATCGTAATACTGCCTGTCCTACTGTGGCTTGTTGTGTTGTTAACACATCCCCACAGTAATGTTTAGTGAATGTATGAGGCGTAGACCATGTGGCTGCCTTACAAATTTCTGTCATTGGTATATTTCCTAGAAAGGCCATGGTGGCGCCTTTCTTTCTAGTGGAGTGTGCCTTTGGTGTAATAGGCAGTTCTCTCTTTGCTTTGATATAACAGGTTTGAATACATTTGACTATCCATCTGGCAATGCCTTGTTTGGATATTGGATTCACTGTATGACGTTTTTGGAAAGCTACAAACAATTGTTTTGTTTTGCGAATTTGCTTAGTCCTATTAATGTAGTACATTAGCGCTCTTTTGATGTCTAATGTATGTAATGCTCTTTCAGCCACAGAATCTGGTTCTGGAAAGAACACTGGGAGTTCTACTGTTTGATTTAAGTGGAACGGTGATATGACTTTTGGTAGAAATTTGGGATTTGTGCGTAGAACTACTTTATGTTTGTGTATTTGTATAAAGGGGTCTTGTATGGTAAAGGATTGTATTTCACTTACTCTTCTAAGAGATGTGATAGCTATCAGGAATGCTACTTTCCATGCTAAGTACTGTATCTCACAAGAGTGCATGGGTTCAAACGGTGGACCCATGAGTCGTGTTAATACGATATTGAGGTTCCATGAAGGAACTGGTGGTGTTCTTGGTGGAATAATCCTTTTGAGACCCTCCATAAATGCTTTTATGACTGGGATTCTGAATAGTGAAGTAGAATGTGTAATTTGCAGGTAGGCCGAAATTGCTGTGAGATGTATTTTAATGGATGAAAAAGCTAACTTAGACTTTTGTAAGTGTAGCAGGTAGCTTACAGTGTTTTTTTGCAGATGCGTGTAATGGTTGGATTTGATTATTATGACAGTAATAAACAAATCTTTTCCACTTATTTGCGTAGCAATGCCCTGTAGTAGGTTTCCTAGCCTGTTTGATGACCTCCATGCATTCTTGTGTAAGGTCTAGATGACCAAATTCTAAGATTTCAGGAGCCAAATTGCTAGATTGAGCGATGCTGGATTCGGGTGTCTGATCTGTTGTTTGTGTTGAGTTAACAGATCTGGTCTGTTTGGCAGTTTGATATGAGGTACTACTGACAGGTCTAGTAATGTTGTGTACCAAGGTTGTCTTGCCCAAGTTGGTGCTATTAGTATTAGTTTGAGTTTGTTTTGACTCAATTTGTTTACCAGATACGGGAGGAGTGGGAGAGGGGGAAAAGCGTAAGCAAATATCCCTGACCAACTCATCCATAACGCATTGCCTTGGGAGTGAGGATGTGGGTACCTGGATGCAAAGTTTTGGCATTTTGCGTTTTCTTTTGTTGCGAATAAGTCTATTTGTGGTGTTCCCCATCTTTGGAAGTAAGTTTGTAGTATCTGGGGATGAATCTCCCATTCGTGGATCTGTTGGTGATCCCGACTGAGATTGTCGGGTAACTGGTTTTGAATTCCTGGTATGTATTGTGCTATTAGGTGAATGTGGTTGTGAGTCGCCCAATGCCAAATCTTTTGGGCTAAGAGACACAACTGTGTTGTGTGTGTCCCTCCTTGTTTGTTCAGGTAATACATTGTTGTCATGTTGTCTGTTTTGACAAGAATGTGTTTGTGAGCTATTAGTGGTTGAAATGCTTTTAACGCTAGAAACACTGCTAGTAGTTCCAACTGATTTATATGAAGTTGTTTCTGTTGAGTGTCCCATTGTCCCTGTATGCTGTGTTGGTTGAGGTGTGCTCCCCACCCTACCATGGAAGCATCTGTTGTGATCACATCTTGAGGCACTGGGTCTTGGAAAGGCCGCCCTTGGTTTAAATTTATAGGATTCCACCATTGAAGCGAGGTGTATGTTTGGCGGTCTATCAACACTAGATCTTAAAGTTGACCCTGTGCTTGTGACCATTGTGTTGCTAGGCACTGTTGTAAGGGCCGCATGTGTAATCTTGCGTTTGGGACAATGGCTATGCATGAGGACATCATGCCTAGTAGTTTCATCACTAATTTTACCTGTAACCTTTGGTTTGGGTACATGCCTTGTATTACGTTTTGGAATGCTTGTACCCTTTGTGGACTTGGAGTGGCAATCCCTTTCTTTGTGCTGATTGTTGCTCCCAAGTACTGTTGTATTTGATACGGCTGTAAGTGTGATTTTTGGTAGTTCAGTGAGAACCCTAGTGTGTGAAGGGTTTCTATGATGTATTTTGTATGTTGAGAACACTGTTTTTGCGTATTGGTTTTGATTAACCAATCGTCCAGATACGGGAATACATGTATGTGCTGTCTTCTGATATGGGCTGCCACTACAGCGAGGCATTTTGTAAAGACTCTTGGGGCTGTTGTTATCCCGAATGGCAACACTTTGAATTGGTAATGTACCCCTTGGATTACAAACCTTAAGTATTTTCTGTGCGAAGGATGTATGGGTATATGGAAATACGCATCCTTGAGATCTAATGTTGTCATGTAGTCTTGTTGTTTGAGCAAGGGGATTACGTCTTGAAGTGTCACCATGTGAAAGTGTTCTGATTGGATGTAAAGTTTTAGTGTTCTGAGATCTAAGATGGTTCTTAGAGTTTTGTCCTTTTTGGGTATGAGAAAGTACAGGGAGTAAACCCCTGTTCCTTTCTGATGATTGGGTACTAGTTCTATTGCATCTTTTTGCAACAACGCTTTGACCTCTAGCTGTAATAGATCCATGTGATGTTTGGACATGTGTGTTCTTGGAGGCACATTTGGTGGTAATTGTAGGAATTCTATGCAATAACCATGTTGGATGATGGCTAGGACCCAGGAGTCTGTTGTTATTTCCTCCCAGTTTTGTAAAAAATCTGTTAGTCTCCTCCAACCCCCCCCCCCCCCACTGGTGTTATGTGTTGGGGTCTTTGGACTTTAGAACTTTCCTCTAGTTTTAGGGAACTGTCCACCTCTGTATTGTCCCCGAAAGCCTCCTCTCTGATACTGGCTCTGGTATGTGGGCCTGGTTTGTGAGGTTGAGGGTTCCGTGGTTTGGCCCAGAAACCCCCCTCTAAATTGTGTCTTCCTAAATGTGCCTCTGCTCTGTGGGGAATATCTGTATCCTTTTTCAGCTTCTCGATAGCTGTGTCCACTTCTGGCCCAAACAACTGCTGTCCATTAAAAGGCATATTAAGCACAGCCTGTTGGATTTCGGGCTTGAATCCTGAGGTGCGTAACCATGCGTGTCTCCGAATAGTGACGGCTGTATTGACAGTTCTTGCAGCTGTGTCTACTGCGTCCATTGCCGATCGTATCTGGTTATTCGAGATACTTTGGCCCTCTTCCACCACTTGTTGTGCACGCTTTTGGAACTCTTTGGGCAGATGTTCAATAAAGTGCTGCATTTCATCCCAGTGAGCTCTGTCATATCTTGACAGCAAAGCCTGTGAATTGGCAATGCGCCATTGATTGGCTGCATGTGCTGCAACTCTTTTCCCCGCTGCGTCGAACTTTCGACTTTGTCGGGTGGTGGTGCATCTCCAGAGGTGTGTGAATTCGCCCTTTTACGTGCTGCTCCTACTACTACTGAGTCAGGTGTCAGCTGCTGCGTGATGTACACAGGGTCTGTAGGGGGAGGCTTGTACTTTTTCTCCACTCTAGGTGTGATGGCCCTGCCTTTTATGGGCTCTTGAAATACTTGCTTTGCATGTTTCAACATTCCTGGTAGCATTGGAAGACTCTGGTACTGACTATGTGTTGATGACAGAGTATTAAATAAAAAGTCATTGTCAATCGGTTCAGCGTGCAGTGTCACATTGTGAAAAGCAGCTGCTCTGGACACCACCTGTGTGTAAGCAGTACTGTCTTCAGGTGGTGATGGTCTTGCTGGGTAACAGTCAAACTATTATCTGATACAGGCGCATCATAAAGATCCCATGCATCTGGGTCATCTTGGCTCATCCCTGTGTGCGTTGGAGACTGCATCATAGGTGGGGTAGCAATTGGTGATGGTGGCGGAGTTACTTGCTTTGCCACCTTTGTCTGTGGTTGTTTGTCTTTGTCTTGGAAAGCAAGTTTCCTTTTCATCCTTATAGGAGGGAGAGTTCTTATCTTCCCTGTATCCTTTTGAATATGGAGCCTTCTCTGTGTATAATCTGGCTCCCGTGCTTCTAGCTCTTGTCCGGATTTATGGCCTTGCATTTGTGCTGAAAGGCCTTGTTCCTCGGTGTAGGAGCTTGTTTTCGTCTCCGAAGCCGGATGTTTCGGTACCGAAACCTTTTCCACTTGTTTGTGTTTCGGTGTTCCGATCTCTCAGTGCGACTCATCTCGGTGCCAGTATCTCGATGTCGAGATTGCTCGGAACCAGGGTCTCGGTGCCGAGAATTTTCTGTGCCGTATCTCGACCGGAGTCGGATGACTTCGACACATGTGTGCCCTTTTTCGATGCCGATGGATGGTCACCGATTTTACGGGTTAAGCCAGGGCCTGCAGGCGGTTGTGTCCCCTGGGCCTTCATGATCTTGGTGTGAGTTTTGGCTGGGGCTGGTTTACTCACGGTTTTCGGTGTCTGCTCTGTTTCGGGCTCGTCCGAGTCAGCAATGGAGAAAGTCTCTTCTTCCTCGATGTCGTGGTGTCCTGACGGCGCAGACGCCATTTGAAGCCTTCGTGCTCTCCGGTCCCATAGCGTTTTCTTCGACCGAAACGCCAGACAGGCCTCGCAGGTATCCTCTTTGTGTTTGGGAGACAAACACAAATTACAGACCAAATGTTGATCTGTATTAGGATACTTGTTGTGGCATTCGGGGCAGAATCGGAATGGGGTCCGTTCCATTAGCCTTGAAGACGCACGCGGTCGGGCCGATGAGGCCCCGCACGGGAATCAAAGCCCTGAAGGGCCACCGGAGCTTTTTCTTGATTCAGTGTCGATCTGCGTTAACTAACCCGATACCGAACGCAAACAATACCGACGATTTTTCCGATATCTAACTAAGTGTCCGAACCGAAACACGGAGCGAAGAGGAACACGTCCGAACCCGATGGCGGAAAGAAAATCTAAGATGGAGTAGACGCCCATGCGCAATGGAGCCGAAAGGGGAGGAGTCCCTCAATCTTGTGACTCGAAAAGACTTCTTCGAAGAAAAACAACTTGTAACACTCCGAGCCCAACACTAGATCGCGGGATATGCACAGCATGTGTATTTGCAGCTACACATGCCATCGAACATATTATATATATATATATATATATATATATATATATATATATATATATTCAAATTCGCCACCAGTTGTCTCACAGTGCACTTGTTTGCCAGTGCCAGAGGTCGACTATACCTCTGTAACATGTACACATCACCAGAATAATGCTGCACTCCAGGGATATATGTCGTCAACATTGTTATTAATTTTCAAAGCAACACACATACCCCAACCAACGCGTTTCAACTCTAGCTTTTAGGCAGCAGCAATAAAAATGTCAAGGTAACTCTTGCGATTAAGAGACCCAACTTTTGTCTAGTGCCAGTTTTGATGCCAAAACGTAGCACAGAGGGTTTATACACCTGTTGCAAAGAACAGATCTGTATTTCATGTGAATAGCTGAGTGGATTAGTAAAGCCAGCTGTTACCTGCGCTTTAAAACAAATGAAATCTATGTCAGGGGGGGCTTTGGAGAGATGAAGGGCACTTTTGTTGGGAGGTAGTGAGCGAATCCGAGAAAGAGGTAATGGGAATGGGAGCACCAAAAAGGACGGTCAGACTGGGCATCACCAGTGCTAAATGCTGCTTTGGTAAGGTAACTGACATTTAATGTTGCACACATCACACACACACACACAAGCAAATTTGTGACCATATCTGCCTTCTACATAGCCTAGAGCTTTAGATGGACAGTTTAGCCAGTAGCAGAGATGGCATCTCGTTGGATGACTGCTGCTCAGGCCCTAACTCGGGTTAAGGAAAACAGCTCTGAGGCAGGATCAAAGACTGATACAGTAGATACTGAGAAAGCATCTGAGGGAAAGGACATTGAGCAGACTCTGGGAGTGATTTTTCAGTCAGAGGAGTCCCATCCGATGACTCTCCTCTTCCAGTGATTCTGAGGGAGAAGATGAGGTCAGTCGTGCTGTCCTTTCACAAGCACAGTCTGTGCAGCGGGACAACAGTGAGTTAGCCCATCCCAGAGAGCAGATGCGTGCGACAGCAAGCACAGAGAGAGTGCTCTCTTGGTAACCCCCAAATTAGTTCAGCCCCAAATTCCACCTTTTACTGGGGACGCTGGATGTAAAGTAGATAACAGCCAACTTTTTGTCAATTGACTACGTCCATGTCCTTTTGGATGTTGACTTCCTTCAGCAAATTGCTTAGCAAACAAATCTGCGTGCCAAACAATTTGTGAGGGAGCATGGAGTTACTCTAGGGCCCTGTTCTAGGGCGTGCCAGTGGACTCCTACTTCGTTGGCAGAGTTGAAGATATTTTTGGGCCTTACGCTCAAAATGGGGTTAGTGCAGAAACCCACCTTGCAGTACTACTGGATGACTTGCACGGTTTGGGTAACCCCCACCTTTGCACAGGGCTGCAACAGGGAAGGGCCCAAATTGTATTGTGGAGACATAAAAATTATATATCACATAACAACCTGGTTTTGTAAGGCGGGCCCCTCCATTTTGGGTCCTGGGCTCGGCGACCATATAGGGAAAATTACCAAACCCAGACACTTCTGAAAACTAGACACCCGGGGGAGTCCACAGGGGTGTGGCTTGTGTGGCTTCCCCAAAGCTTTCTTACCCAGAATACCCTGCTGAATAAAAACTCAAATTCTTTTGAATTGCATTTCTGTCACACACACACCACAGAAATATGCAGGAATTCACAGAATTCCTACAACCAAGCCCACATGTGTGCCTGTGCATGCATCCGGAATAAATCACTCCAGGGTCAACAGTAGTCCTGATGTAAGGACTACCATTAACCGTTGTGTGATCCAATCCTGTCACTTGCACTAAGCCCAGGCACACCATTGGGGTAGCGTTTTTATCGGGACAAGTTGGGGAACACAGGGTGGTAAGCAGTTTGGGGGTCCCTGCATATTCCTTTAGTTTACGTCACAGAAATGCAAGGAAAAATACTGCTTTTATTTAACGTTTTACCTTTGCAGGGCATTCTAGGGAAAAAGAACTTTGGGGAATCCTCACAAGCGATACTTCCCTGGTCTACTTTCCAGAAATGCCTGGGTTTGATAGGTTTCCCTAAATGGTTCCCGATTCCAGGACTAATTAGTTCACTCACCGTAGTTGTCATTATCGCCACAATATGTTTTGGAACCTTCCCTGTTGCAGGCATGAGTTTGTGGCTCCTCAGATTCCAGAACCACCAAAATGTGCAGCAGACTTAATGGCATATTGCTTTAAAAAATCTGCCAGAGCTGGAAAAAGTTAAGAAAAAAACGTAAACAGAAATGACTTTTTCAACTCAAGTTCAATATTTATGTATTTCAACTGTTAGTTTCTGCAGGAAAACCTTGAAGGACACAAATGACTCCTTGCTAAATTCAGAATTGTGTCTACTTTTCAGAAATGTTTAGCTGTCAAGGATCCACCACTGGTTTCACATCCATTTCTGTCACTAACTGGAAGGACGCTGAAAGCACAAAAAATAGTAAAAATGTGGTATGTCCTGGTAAAATGCCATTTTTGTGTTGAAAAATGTGTTTTTCTGATTCAAGTCTGCCTGTTCCTGAAAGCTGGGAAATTGGTGATTTTTAGCACTGCAAACCCTTTATTGATCCCATTTTCCCTCCAAAAAACAGATGCTTTCTTCTGCAGCACATTTCCCCATCTCCCCCCCCCAAAAAAACATTTTAGCTGTATTTGGCTATTTTCTCTGTCTCCTGCAGGGGAACCCACAAACTCTGGGCACCTTTAGAATCCCCAGGATATTTGAGGAAAAAAAATAAAAGACGCAAATTTGGCTTGGATAGCTTATGTGGACAAAAGTTATGAGGGGGCCTAAGTCCGAGCTACCCCAAATAGCTAAACAAGGGTTCAGCACTTTGGGGGGGAAAGGGGAGAGGGGGGTGTGGCGGGGGTTTGAGGCCCAGAAGACAGGCAGTCCTCCTGGGTTTCTTGAAAGCTCAGCTGCAGGAGTCGTCATCTTTTAGGCAGAGCCCATCAAGGTCAGCAGGCAGGTCGGGGGTTGGTACCAAGCCAGCTGCTTCTTTTCCTCTTCTGCAGGTGACTCTTTGTTCTTTGCTTCTTAGGTCATTAGGATCTGTGTTCTAGGGTTTAGTGGTACAAGGAGGTAGCCAATGGGGTGACAACATTCTTTCTATGACCACTTCTGCTGGGAAGTGGACATAACTAACCCTAGAGGCCTAATTCCTTCCAAACAGGAGGAAGGAATTTAAAAAGTAGAGTCTGTTTCAGCTTGTCCACCTTAGGGGTGGGACTGACATGAAGTGGGCACACCTCCTAATCGGACTAATGTTCCCGCTTGTGCTGCTGCCAAGAGTGGAGTCAGGACAACTGGGGCTGTCATCTCTGCCGTTTGGAGACCTGGGTCGCAGTACAAAGGCAGCTAGGCTTGTAAAGCTTCCCACCCTGGTTTGTCCATCCTGCCTGGGGGATTGCCAACACCCCCGCCCAGTGCAGGCTTTTATCTCCAGCCCTCAAGAGCACTGGCTCTCTCCTTGGGGGGGTGGGGGGGTGGGAGGCGGGGGGGGGGCAAAAACCAGTCTGTGGTGGCTGAACTAGTCAGGACCAGTCAAGTAACCACACTAGTAGCTGGTCGGTTTTCAGGAGGAACCTCTAAAGGTGCCCTCTGTGTGCATTTATTAATAAATCCATCAATGGGATCAGTGAGGGTTTATTATTCTGAGATGTATGATACCAAATGTAGGAGGCTGGCTCAGTTTATGGTGTACACCTACAGGTGAGGCACCCAGCATACAGTCCAGGTAAGACTCAGTGATAGTGTTAGAGGCTTTACAATAACCAAAGCACTCAGAAAAGGGTAGCTGTGGAAAGACACTAAGGCTTTATCGGAGAGGGTGTAAAGCAATTGCAATAACCACAAATCAGTCAATGAGTTACACACAAGAATGAACCACAGCAAGTGTCAGAAAGATATTTATTAAAACACAGGCACTAAACTAACTTTGGTATATCGCCTAACTGGAGATATGAACATACAAAAATATATACAAAATATACTTTAAAACAGGCTGGTATAAGCACATAATAACATGTGCCTCTATAGGAGGGGAATGCGGGGGTTGGGGAGTGCAAACCATATACTAAACAAATGGGTAAGTAAAGTAGCTGACCATGGCTAACACTTCAGGAATCCCAAGGACTGGGTAAGTATTATGTAGGAACGTGGGCTCTTTTAAACATGGTTACCCCCACTTTTTGCCTGTTGTTGGTATGTTTTTGACTGTTTTCACTGGGATCCTGCTAACCAGGACCCCAGAGATTACGCTCTCTCCCTTCTAACTTGGTTACTTACACTCCACATTTGGCATACAGGTGCCCAAATATAAGTCCCTAGTATATGGTACCCAGGGCATTTTGGGTAACAAGGGAACCATCCCATGGGCTGCAGGATGTAATATGCAAACAATGGGGAGCCCGTGCAAAGTGCATCTGCAGGCCTGCCATTGCAGCCTGCATGAAAGCATGCAGGCACCCTTTTCACTACAGGTCACTGCACCAGGTTGCTGTAATTCACCCCTATGGTAGGCCCTCCTAGCCCAGAGGGCAGGGTGCAAGTACCTGTGTGTGAGGACACCCCTGCACTAGCAGAGGTGCCCCCCAGGAACTCCAGTTCCAATTTCCTTGGACTTCGGGAGTGTGGGGATGTTATTTTATGCGTGTACTGGACACAGGTCACTGCCTATGTCCAGCTACATAATGGTAACTCCGAACCTAGGCATGTTTGTTATCAAACATGTTACAATCATAACCCAATACTGTTGAAAGCATTGGAAGTATGATTCTATGCACTTTGGGGGCTCCTTAGAGGACCCCCAGCATTGCTCCTACCAGCCTTCTGGGGTTTTTTGGGCAACCCAAGCTGCTGCCAGAGGTTTCTGCCCTCTTGCTACTTGAACAGCTCAAGCCGAGGAAGGAAGAACAAAGGATTTCCTTCGCGAGAGGCAGGTAATACCCTCTCTCTTAGGAAATAGGTGTTACATGGCTTGGGAGGGGTAGCCTCCCCAAGCCACTGGTATGCCACTGGTATGCTTTGAAGGGCACATTGGTGCCCTCCGTGCATAATTCAGCCTACACCGGTTCAGGGACCTCCAGTCCTTGATCTGGCACGAAATTGGACAATGGAAAGGGGAGTGACTACTACCCTGTCCATCACCACCCAAGGGGTGGTGCTGAGAGCTCCTCCAGAGGATCCCTGGGTTCTGCCATCCTGAATCCAAGGTTGGCAGGGACCTCTGGGAGCATCTAAGTGACCAGGTCAGGCAGTTGATGTCAGAGCCCCCTCCTGCTAGGTGATCACCTGGCTAGGTGGCCAATCACCCTTACAGTGCTATTTAGGGTCTCTCTCTTCGGTGGGTCTTCCGATTCGGCAAGATTCCATCAGGACTCCTCTGCGACCACTACTTTCTTCTAGCCACTGGATCTGCGACTGGACCCTCCAGGAACCGCCAATCTGCATCCACGACGAAGACTCTGCTTGCAACATTGTTTTCACGGCTCCTTACAGCTTCTGCAAGAAACCAGTTTTAGCAGAAGGGCACAAATGTGACCTTCAAAGGAGTCTGGTGGCAATCAGGAGCAATCCCCGCCCTAGCCTAGAAACACCTATTTCTAAAGGAAATCGGGTAACACCTTTCCTCAAAAGGAAATCCCTTGTTCTGCCTTCCCCTGCTTCAGTTAAGCTCAGTAGCAAAGGACAGAACAATGTTGGTGGCAGCACTGGCTTGCATGCAGACCCTACAAGGCTGGACAGGCAGACATGGGATACTCTCTAAGGAACACCCAAAGTACATGGCATCATTAAACTAGCACTGGAACCAGCGTAGTTGCATGATTCCCACATATTTGATACTAAAGAGGCCTAGGTTCGGAGAAATCATTATGTAGCTGGACATCATGTGATGATCAGCATCCACTACATACCTTATAATTGTTTCCTTGCACTTACAAAGCCCAAAAAATGGAGTCTGGGGTTTGTAAGAGTAACTCTGGTTGTGAAGAAGTACCCTCACACTTCGAACCAAGCACCCTGCCCTTGAGCTGAAGGGCCTTCCTTTGGCGTGACATAGGGTAAAACTGCAGTGATCGTGAAAAGGGTAAAACTTATATCTGGAGTGAAATGTGCATGCACTATTTCACACACGCTGCAATGGCAGGCCTGTAGGCACAGTTTGCATGGGCCCCCATGGGTGGCATAATACATGCTGCAGCCCATGGGGGACTCCTGGTATACCAATGCCCTGGGTACCTAAGTACCACATATTACAGACTTACAGGGGTACACCAGTATGCCAATTGTGGGGTGTACAAAGTACTTACCAACCAAATTTAGGGAAGAGAACATTGGAGTCCTGGTTAGCAGGAACCCAGTGTACTACAGTCAAAACACACTGATACCAGGCAAAAAGTAGGGGCTACCATGTCAGAAAGATCCTACTTTCCTACACCAAACATCCCAAGATTTAGAGAAGTCATCATGTAGCTGGGGAACACGTAACGACCAGTGTTCGCCAAAGGCTTTTAAAATGGCTTCTCTGTTCACTTACTAGGTCTCAGAATGAACAAACATAGCCGGGGCATATCTGCTAGTGCACATATGCCCTCACATGTGCCTTGATGTACCCTGCCTTATGGGTAACTTACACCTGGAGCATGCAGTGATAGGAGTCCTGGCATACAGGGGTGTGTGACAGGTCATGTTTTCAATTTAGCCTGCACCAACACATGCAGTCTACAATTGCAGCATTGTGTGAGTTTGGTGAGGGGTCGCTAGGTGTGGCACAACTGGTGCTTCAGTCCTCGGAGTCCTTCTTTAGTAACCCAGGCCCTCGGTACCAGCGGTACCAATTACTAGTGACTTACAGTGGTAGCTAAAGAGGTTGCCCATTGTGCAAAACAACTGTGCAGTTTTGGGGAAACCATGCCAAAAAATGTGCTTTACTACAGGGGCCATTAAAGGGCATGTCCATAAGGGTGGATCCGGACATCCTCATCCAGGCATGGCGCCTCAAGGCCACCGTCGATGCAACTGATGTGCCTACTGAGTTGGTCATATGCAGCCCACATCATATTGTGAACTTCGCTGCATCGCACTCGTCAACAACAGCTTGGCACAAAATGGCCCGGGCCTCCTCTGGGACTTGTGCCAGCACCTGCGCAACTCTGTCCCATAAATTATGGGTTTAACAGCCCAAAAGGCATGCTGGAGGAAAAAAACAATCTTCCCAAGTTAATCCAGCCTCTTGGATTCCCTATACGGGAGTGCAGAAGGGAACTGCCCGGGGACGTGTAAGATGGATAACGAAGCTCTCAGGGGTTGAGTGCTTTATGAGGAACACTAGATCATTTGGAGCAGGTCTATGGCAGCGGGCAATTGCCCTGTTCACAGGAGACCCTGTGCTGGGTTTGGACCAGGTCTCCAGCTGGACATCAGTGAGGCATTCATTGAAGGGCAAAAGGGGTTCAGAAGTGGAAGCCCCAGGAGGTTAGCCCGGACTGCCACTGGAGGTAGCTCGAGGCCCAGGACCTAGGCCGCTCTTTGCACCACCACTGAGTAGGACACTGTCCTCCGTAGCCATGATAGGGGGAGAAAGCATGCCAGTGTCATGGGAAGTATCCAGACCACTGCCCTCACACCCAGGTCAATCTGCCAGTTCATGGGATCTTCTAGCTGGTATACCAAAGGGTCCTGCAACACCTCCCAATCCTCAATGTACCCCAACCCAGGAGATTAAGGGTAAGGATCTGACCTAGGGAGCAAGGTCCCTGTCGAAGTGTGAATCAGTGACGCCAGTCTGGCTCCATGTTGGAGTCGGCAATGGTGTTGGGGGGGGGTCAACGCCACCTGGGGGCACAGGTGTTGTTGAAAGCATTGACGTTGGAACTGGCATTGGGGAGGTCGAGGTGGTACGATTGATGTTGGTTTGGATCCAGGAACGGATCCATGGGTGCCCCCCCCGGAACCAAAGGTCAAGCCACTGGGGTAGAACCGAAGGGGTCAGAAGGCCCTTCAGCAGAGCAGGACTGCTCAAATTTGAGGCGTATGGCCTCATAAAACTCTTGGAGTTGGGCAAGGGTCACTCCGGCTACTGGAAACTTGGGGAGGCGTAGAACCAGCCAAGACGCAGGCTCCAAGGATGTAGGCCTGGAACGATGATGCACCTTTTCCCTTGTTTCATCGGCCGACTGAGGCGAAGTCAAAGAACGCTTATTCTTCGGCTTCTTTTTGTGCCTTGACATACCCGATCATCCTGAGGTTTTGGAGTGTGAAGATAGCTGGTAAGCAGCCTTTTTGGGATGGTTAGCCCACACTTTTTTCCTGGTATCTGATGAAATTTCGACTGAAAGTGCACTGGGATCCTGCTAACCAGGTCCACAGACCCAGACCTCTTTCCACAAAACTGCACAGTTGTTTCCCAACTGGCAAAACGTTTAGCACCCTCTGTAAGTCCCTATTAAATGATTTCCCGTATACCCAAGGCCTGGGGTGCTAAAGAGGCCCCCTAAGGGCTGCAACAGAATTGAGCCACCCTAATGGACCTCTCACAAAGCACACGACTGTCCCCTAACAATGCATGCAATATATGTAAGTCACTCCTCGAGCAGGCCTTAGAGCCCTAAGACAGTGTGCATGATATTACATGTGAGGGCATATCTGCCCCTGCTATCTCTTCGTCAATTCTGAGACATAGTAAATGACCATTGAAGCCATTTTAGATCCATGTGCTTGCCACTGGCCACTATGAGTTCCCCAGCTACAGGAGGGCTTCTCTGAAGACACGGATGTTTGGTATCAAACATCTCATATCGGTGAACCCACATTGATGCCTGTGTCGGATTTACCAATTCATGTATCCATGCCCCTGATCAGCTGCTAGTGGGTTGACTGACTGGTCCTGAACAGTTCAGACAACTTACATGCGTTTCTGCCCCCCCCAAGGTGAGAGCCAGCAATCTCGAGGGCCGGAGATGAAAGTCTGCACTGGGCAGCGGTGTTGACAACTCCCCAAGCAAGGATGGACAGTCCAAGGTGGGAAGCTTTAAACACCTAGCCTCCTTTGTAATGTAACAAAGGTCTCTCCAAATGGCAGAGTTGACCAAACCTCACCCGCCCCCCTCCCCAAACTTCCCCCCAGCCGTCCTGGACCCACACTTCTTGGCAGCAAGACAGGTGGGAAAATTAGTTAAATTATGAGGTGGGTTATCAAGCCAGACCCATCCATAAATTGGATGATCTGAAGTGGACACCACTTTTTAAAATCCTCCATCTTGTTTTGGAGGAAATTAGACCTCTAGGGTCAGGGTTATGCCCACTTCCCAAAGAAAGTGATCGTAGAGAGCATGTAGTCACCCTAAAGGTGGGCAACCCATTGGGTGCCACTTGGCACTCCCTGTAACGCCTCTATAATGAGTATTTAGGTGGCCCACTTGACCCCAAGAACTCAGATGCTGACAACCAAATAAGTCCAAGGACACACAAAAGTCGCACCTGCAGAAGAGGACAAGAGAAGTAGCTGACCTGGTACCAACCCTGCAGGTCTGTCTGCAACCTTTGCCCGACTCTGCATCAAAAGACAGCTTGCCCTGCAGCTAAGCCTCCAGAAACCCAGGAGAACTGCCTGCCTTCGACAGACTCAAGACTCCCAAGAGCAGTGGACCTTCTCCCCAACCAACTCTAAAGAAAGAGCTCTGCAGCCTCCGGAACAACAAGGACCCAACAACTGAAGTCACCACTGCAACCGCTGTCACCGACCCACATGGTAGTGGAGCTCCAGCGCCATCATGGTTCCCCAGAGTCCGATTCCACTGTGGTTTCACCCCTCCTGGACTCCTTGAAGTCACCTGCAGCCTCTGCACACAGGCCCCCTCCCTGGCAACCTCTGTGGTGAAAGAAACCGGACACCTAAAGCAACCACTGCACCCGCTGCCTATGGCTCGATCCGAAGTCGGTCCCTGCTGTCAACGACATCTCCCAACTCTCCTGAGCTCAAGTCAATGTGGTTTGACCACTCCTGGATTCCATGACGACGCCTGCAGCCTCAGAACACAGGACCCCTCAACCACAGGTGCTCTCAAACACAGAAACCCCTGTGCCTAAGCATTTGTAGTACACAGAGTCAAGAAATGAGGAACACACTCAATGACTAACTCCAGGTCAATGTTTTATGTATCAAAACTATACTTTGTTACTTTATTTCTGGAACCAAAATAATATTTGTTGCAGTACCGTTTCAGGAATGTATCACTTTCAAGTATCAAATGCACTCTGATTAGAATTCACAGGTAAAACAGTTTACTACTTTTTGGTTTGAAAAGTGGACACAGTGCAGTCTCTCAGAGAAGGCAATGCAATCCTTGGGGAAAAAAGTAACAACACAATTTGCAGGTAATTACGTACGATACCAATCTTCAGGGGTAAAGGTGTCCACAGGGCACAATTTAGGAAGACATCAAAGGTGCACCACCAGCTACATTGGGCAGGCTGGGTGTAGAGGTCAAAGTTGGTGTACGGAGACCGGGTGCGTTCAGAAAAAAACAGCTTGTAGGTAAGTAACTGTGACTTCAGGTCACAGACACTGGGGGGTTTAGACCAGCACAGGAGGTCAGCACGAAACACACACCCTCAGCTGCACAGGGGCAGACGGGTGAGGGTGCAAACACAGTGTCAGATGCCCAATGCTTTTCAATGAGCGAACCTTGGGAGTCACAAAGATGCTGCAGGCGTCCAGGGAGTCGACTGAAGAAAACCAACTGCTGGACAGGTAAGTAGACATACCACTACACATTGCTGGTCCGTCAGTTGGATTCCCCAAGGCCAGAAGGCTGCAGGTGCAGGGGTACCTTTAGGCGTCAGTAAATCTTCACTGGAGCCGGTCTCGGTCAGGGAGGTCCCCTGGATTTAGGATGCAGGCATCATTGTGTTGGTCAGGAGGGGTCAACCTAGGATGGACACGAGGTCGGAATCGCCTGGGGACCTTCTCTGGACCGTTGGCCATCTGGACACAGGCCGTGGGTGTCTGGTGCAGGGTGGGCAGGACTCACGGATCTGGATTGGTTCTTGAGTCCTTCTTGGAGGGTTCTTTGTGGACACGGCCACTGTCCTCAGGCAATCTTGGTCCTTGGGTAGGCAGTCAGTCCTCAAGGGGTTTCTAGAAGTCGCTGGTTCTGCAGGACGAGTCGTCTTCTTGTAGCAGGAATCTTGAACCTGCAGACAGGCCGGTAGGGTTGGGGCCAAGTCAGTTGTCATCTGGAGTCTTCTCTGCTGGAGCAGCTCTTCAGTCCTTCTTGACAGGTCACCAGGAATCTGAAGAGCAAGGTTCAGGTGTGCTCCTAAATGTTAGATTTAGGGGTGTTACAGGGGTCAGAGGGCAGTAGCCAATAGCTGCTGTCCCCGAGGGTGGCTACACACTTCCTGTGCCCACTCCCTTTGGGGAGGGAGGCACGTCCCCAACCTTACTGGCTAATATCCTCCAAAGCAAGTTGGAGGATTCTGTCAGGAGGGGTTGACCTCAGCTTTGGGCACCCTAGGAGTGGTCTTAGCCAAGGTGGTAACACCTCCTAGTGTTTACTTATTTTCTCGCAGGACCTGCCTCCAAAAGTGGGGCTTGATCCGGGGGCCGGGCATCTTCCACTAGCTGGAGTGTCCTGGCTCATCACCATCTGTTGCAGTTCCTGCAGGAGGGGTAGTTGTGAAGCACCTCCACCGAGAGCAGGCTTTCTTCCTGACCCCAGGGTCCACAAAGGCTCTCACTCCATAGGGTCAGAAATTTGTCTGTTAGTGACAGGCTTGCACAGACCGGTCAACCTTGCACTAAGAGGGTGGTTGAAATACAGGGGGCACCTCTAAAATGCCCTGTTTGTGCATTTTTCAACAAATCTAACACTGGCATCAGTGTGGGGTTATGGAACTATACTTCCCAGTCTTCAGTTAAACCATCATGGAGCTGTGGAGTTCGTAATGCCAAACTCCCAACCCACGTACTCAATATTGCCACACTGTACTTACAATGTTTAAGAATGGACGTAGACACTGTAGGGGCATATTGCTCATGCAGCTGTGCCTTCACCTGTGGTATAGCGCACCCTTCCTTAGGTCTGAAAGGCCTGCTAGAGGGGTGACTTACCTATGGCATAGGCAGTGGTTTGTGGGCATGGCAGCCAGAGAGGGATGCCAGGTCGACTTGCCTTTTTTTCTCTCCACCAGCACACACAAGTTGCAATGGCAGTGTGCATGTGTTTGGTGAGGGGTCCCTTAGGGTGGCATAATACATGCTGCAGCCCTTAGGGACCTTCCCTGGCCACAGGGCCCTTGGTATCACTGGTATCTTTTTACAAGGGACTTAGCTGTGTGCCAGGGGTGTGTCAAGTGTGGAAGCAATGGTACAGTTTAGGGAAAACAGGTGCTGGGGCCTGGTTAACAGGATCCCAGCACACCCTCATCAGATATCAGGCAAAATGTGTGGGAGGGGTGACCATGCCACAAGGGGCACTTTCCTACAGGAAGCCCTATTGCAAAGCACCACTTTGTCAGGATAGATGGAAAGGTAGGGCGGTTTAGATGACAATGCTTGCAGCTCACTCGTCCTGTGGCCATATGTAATAGAGGAAACATGAGTAAGGCCTTTAAGGAACCTATTTACACTGGGAGACTTAAACAAGGAAGGCTGATCAGGCAACAGCAAAAAAAAAAATGCAGACAAACTATTCTGGAGAGTGCCCGTAGAAGAGCCCTGCTGGGCCAGAGAAAGAACATGGCACTGCATGGTTAGCCCTCACTTTTAGCCAGATACCTGATTTAATTTTGACTGTAAGTCCACTGGGTTCCTGCTAACTAGGTCCCCAATGCGAGATCTCTTTCCCCTAAAACTGCATAGTTTTTTCCCTAGTTGGCAAACCTTTAGAACCCTCAGTAAGTTCCTAGTAAATGGTACCCCTTGTATCTCGCGCCAGGGGTCCTAAAGAGGGTCCCCAAGAACTGTAGCACTAATTGTGTCACCCTAAGTAACCCCTCACCAAGCACAAAAGGCTGCGTGTCTTGGTGCAGACAAAAGTGAAAACACAACATGGCACCCAGCCTGTCTGCCATGTCTCCAACACTGCATATAATATATGTAAGTCACCTTTCTAGCAGGCCTTACATCCCTAAGGCAGGGTGCATTATATTACATGTGAAGGCATATCTGCACGAGCAGATATGCCTCTGCTATGTCTGTTGATTCTCAAATATAGCAAGCGACCAGGGAAGCCATTTTAAACATGTGCTAGACACTGACCACTATGAGTTCCCCAGCTACAAGATGGCTTCACTAAAGTTAGGGATGTTTGGTATTGAACATTTCATGCTGGTGAACCAACATTAATGCCAGTGTTGGATTTACCAATAAATATACCCAGAGGGCACCTCAGAGGTCCCCCTGAAAACCTACTAGCGTGTTAAATGACTGGCCCTGATCAGTTCAGCCACCTTAGCCATATTTCTGACCCCCTAAGGTGAGAAGCAGCGTTCTCAGTGTCCAGAGACAACAGCCTGTACTGGGTGGGGGGTGTTGACACCTCCCCCAGGTAGGATGGACATTCCAGGACGAGAAGCTACAAAGGCCTAGCCGCCATTGTAAATCAACCCAGGTCTCTCCAAATAGTGGAGATGACTAACCCCCATGTCCTGGTGTCAAGATAGGCGGTAAAATTAGGTAGATTAGGAGGTGTGCCCTCATCATGCCAGTCCCACACCTAAGGTGGATGAGCTGAAGTGGAGACCACTTTTCAAATCCTTCTATCTTGCTTGGAGGAAATTAAGCCACTAGGGTTAGGGTTATGCCCACTCCCCAACTGAAGTGGTCATAAGAAGGGTGTAGTCACCATTTGCTGCCACCTGGCATTCCCTGTAATGCCCCTAAATTGAGTATTTAGGTGGCAAGCCGGACCCCAAGAACTCAGATCCTGACAATCTAAGAAAAGGACAAAGAGAAGATGCACCCACAGAAGAGGAGATCAATCCCCACTGAAATACATTGGGCACCCGATGCCGGACTGAACTTCTGCATTCTGGTGCCCCAATGCTACCCAGAGTGACCTGTTGGTGTGGCCCAGACGCTTGTCCAGTGCTCACCTTAAGTCTACAAGATTGGTCCTGTGAGTTGTCGTAAAGTGCTTGTTTGCTGAATGTGTTTTCCTTCCATAGGTTAACATTGAACTCTGAAATTGTACTGCCGATTTTTTCAAATGAAAATAATTGATACATAAAAATGTACTTACCTTATACCAAAGTTCTTGTGTTTACAGTATATATAAAATTGAAGTTTTTTTAAAAAATTGGTCTTAGATTTATTCTTTGAGTGTGTCTCATTTATTGCCTCTGTGAATCTGCGAGTGTAACAAATGCTTACCACTTTTCTCTGATAAACCTAACTATTTACCCATACTATCACAGATTAGAGCATTAGTCCTATCTACTTTTGCCTCTGCAAACCAACTGGGGGATCCACTGGAGAGAATGCACAGTGTACTTTTTAGCGCACCATATAGAGAGCTAGCTTCATACAGGTGGTTTATCTTTTTTTTTTTCCCTTGGGAGAAGACGGACAGGACTAACTCATCTCATTCCCTTGAGACTAGGAGATTCTGTAGACTTCTGGTCTCTTCTCTGTGCAGCACTATATGCTTGCTTTCTGCAAATTTTACCACTGTGGCCACCCCCATTGCTTAATATGAGGCCCATTATTACACCTCCAGAGCATGGCTATGGCTCGCTAAATCATTTCCAACAGAAGGTCTGTAAATTTGTTGCTGTCTTTCCTGACATGACGCAGGGAGAAACATCCACAATAAAAGAACTCAGCATTGTTTACGGTCACCTCCCTGTTGTTCTCTCAATGCCACATCATGTGGAAAAAAACATTTTTGTCAGCATGGCAGCGGGTGCACATAACTGCCCCACTAGGTTGCAAATTACTGATAGTGTGCAGAATCATATGTGAGATGTGTTCAGAATGCTGCTACTAAACTCCTCTCTCTGGTACTCAAATTTAGTTCAATCAAACCAGTAATGCAGGCAACTCACTGGCTACTGATCAGAAAGCGAATCAGGTTTAAATCTTTATGTACAGCATTTAAAGCTCTGCACAACACATGCCCTGCTCATCTCAGACAGATATTATTAACCTGTTATGTTCCTAATAGAACACTTCTGGTCTTCAGACTTTAAAATCTTGACTGTTCCCAGAGTCAAAAAGGTAACCTGGGGAGGAAGGAGTTTTACTGTTGGCACTGTCATACCATGGAACGAGTTCCCTCTATTTGTTCTGCTCATGGCCTGCTCTCATGAAGAAAAGCCCTGAAAACGTTATTTAGCAACTAGACCTTTTCTTACCGTTTCCTGTTTCGATGGAGCTAGCTGGCGCCCAGACACCCACAGGTTAACAATGTGCTTTATAAATCTACTTAACATTAACATTAATTGATCACCCTGAATGTGCAGCAGCCTCTTTGGGGTATTCTAATATTTTTCCCCAAGCTTTTCCATGAAACCAGCAGTCTGTGTCTACTTCTCACTTGTGTTTCATTTGATCAAAGGATGCTCCACCCAAGTCAAGTAAGGCCTTCTATGTTCATGTGATTAGCCTCTGGGCATTTTGAACAATACCTCTCAACAGTTTTATGTTAGTGGCTGCATCCGTGGTGCACCACAGAGTATACATCTCTGCTACCAGAGCCCTATAGCACAGAAATTGCCCAGACAGAGGCGGAGTGGGCCTGGCATGTCTACCAATGTGTTGAAAGGGAACTAAGAGGCAGTTCAATACAATTTGCAGTATTCTGTACAGTCATAATGAACAACCCAATGATTTCACGTAATCTCTAGCTCAAATTGCTATGAAACTACTCACTACTAAACACATTATTACATCCAAAAAAAGGAAGTAGTGTTAGGATCTTACTTTGCACGCAGTGTGACTACTTTGCTTGTAGTAGCCATATATAATATTTTTTTTTATCTATGACCAGAATCCATACTATCGACACATTACCTTGAGGAGAAGGCACACTGACCATATTTGTATGATTTAGGAAGTCTTAAATCATGTCACTGATGACAATCATGACAATGGCTTAACCATCAAAACAGTGGCCTACATTTATCACCACAGAAAAGAGGGTATGAACTACTTGGACTTAAAAACACAAATATATACAACACTTTATAAGAAAACTACTGAAAAAATGGGTGCTGTCACATTACAGCTACCATCCCTGATCCCTAAGAGAACTTATCTCATGAAGAATTTTTATTATGACTTAAGCGTTTAAATAGAAACTACTTATTTTGAAACTCCAGTGATTTAAAAGAGCATAAACTGACCAGAAGATGATACACCAGAGCATTAATTGAATAAGAAATGAAAAGGCTTAATATTATCCTTGCAAGTGATTACTGCAACTGAAAGAGTAAGAATCTTTTAAATACCATCTGTTTTTTGTCAGTACATTACCCCCGGCTATCAATGAATGGAAGAAAATAATTCAAAAAAACTGATACCATTTCCAGGATTCATTCATATAACTCATTATTTGCATTAAAAATTAACAGAAACATTAGCGATCATGTTGTTCAAACATACAAATGACGAGGCAATCCTGTTTTAGGTTTAAATCTATAACAACCGATATCCCCACAGAAAACATAACAGCCCTCCGAAAACATACCAGCCCTCCGAAAACATACCAGCCCTCTCATCAATTAAAAAAAAATCCTGAACAATAACAAACTAAAAGGAAAATATGAGAGAATGAGTCATCAGCACTTCTTTCTGAAGGAACCAACGCAAAGTTACTTTGCTATATAAAGTAGAAGCAAGATAACCTGGTCTAAGATCATTGTAATTGAGTACTGTTGTTTAGGGATGTCACTAAAATATAGTTTCCTCTTCCATTTGTTTACCCCACTTTTGAGTGCTTGAAATAAAGGTCCAAGGCTTAGAAGCATGTTTTAGGTCTCATCTAATTATTTTACACAGATTATTAAAATCATTTTATTTTATCTTCTGGCAGTGTTTAAATGTTTCATTCATTGGTGAAATTAATGGCTGGCTCATAAAAATCCTAGCCAATATGTACCATCACATTTGCTCACAAACACAATGAGTAAAACCCTTTGATATATCAGCCCCCTTTTCTAACAAGTCATAATTGATAGAAGGTCAGCAGCAAAACAACCCAGGCTTGAAACATTCAATGCAAGTTGTAGTGACAGGTACCTGTGAAAAGACGCACATGGGGTAGTGGTGAAAACATGTCAAAACCTTCCACACACAAAGGAAATATTAGCTGCAAGGTGTCCTATTGTTGTGTGTGATGCCTTCAGCTAATTCCAGCTTTTCACTCAGTTGCACTTTATTTTTGAGGCTTTTGAGCCCCTACTTACAATGTTAACAGCAAAACTTAATTTTATACAATACAGTGTGATTCAATTTCTACAATACAATGTGAGGCCTGTTAAAACATCAGGAATGAGAAAGTGAGGCATTTGCCAAAGAGACACTTGGTAGCTACGAATGTCCAAAAAGCTGCAACACCATTTAACACAGGAAGGCAAAGAGTGCAGAAAAACAGAGATGAGCATGCTTAAAGCATCAAGTTTGAGGTGTTTTAGAATGGCTAAAAATGAATCTGGTGTAATTCAAAATATTAAGGGGGTCATTCCGACCCCGGCGGGCGGCGCCTGCCGGGGTCGGAATGACCCCCTTAATATCCCCGGGGCGGAAACCTCCATAAGAACGCACAGCGGTCAAATGACCGCGGCGGTCATTCTAACTTTCCCGCTGGGCCGGCGGGCGATCTCCAAAAGATCGCCCGCCGGCCCAGCGGGAAAGCCCCTGCAAAGAGGAAGCCGGCTCCGAACGGAGCCGGCGGATTTGCAGGGGTGCGACGGGTGCAGTGGCAACCGTCGCGATTTTCAGTGTCTGCAAAGCAGACACTGAAAATCTTTGTGGGGCCCTACACCCGTTCCCTCCAGCCTGGTTCTGGCGGTGTAAACCGCCAGAAACAGGCTGGCGGGAAGGGGGTCGGAATCCCCATGGCGGCGCTGCTTTCCCTGGGCCAGGGGTAAACCGGTGGTTCCCCTTTTCTGACCGTGGTGGTCAGAATGGCCCGGGAAGCACCGCCAGCCTGTGAGCAGTGCTTCCTCTGCCCTCCACCCTGGCGGTTTGAAACCGTCAGGGTCGGAATGAGGGCCTAAATGTTTTACAAGGTATTGTACTTCGGACATGGATGACCACACCTACAACGTAATAATATTTAGTAAGGAGTAGGTAAATGACACCCCTCCACCCCCGTGTCTAGGAACTGAAAACATCTGAATGTAGCACTCTTACTTTTTTAATCCAATAACAGTACTGTAACCCCGACAGAGTCCTTCCTGACAGAGTGAGTGTGAAAGATAATGAGACACAAGTAAGGGATATATGCAATACATTGATGTTCTATGCTTAAAACGGTCTAACCTAAGTCCACTGGACACACTGCCTATGGGAAAACACTACATACTCTGCATTACTATGTTTCAAATTAAATATGTTCTATATAACAACCACTGCAACATGTCTTGTAAACACTGGAAAAGCAAAGTCTGTCTATTTTCGGGGTTAGGCAGTTAAATTACCACTGATTTCAAAAGGTTTGGAAAACACTGAACGAGCAGCACTGAAATCCACAAATAAACTCTGAAAACAGGACAGCCTACAAATAATCAAGGAAGATCAGTTCCATCATTGCTCTGTGGGGTTTACCAACTGTAGCAAGCCATTTAAAGTGTGTCCGCTGTCGAGCATGTAGGCTTAAGAATCAACAGTCATTTGAATGAACAAGTTACTTCTCTTCGGTAACGCCTTATTGTACAAGTGACTTACCTTAAGTAACAATATATATCTGGTAGAGACATATTCTAGTTGCAGATTTCTTTCCTTAGAATTTCCCCCCAGGCGTCAGACTGGATCCGGAGATTTTCTTCGAGCAATACCCTTGCGCGGTCTTTAGGTGGTGTCATAGTCGCTGTGATGACATCAGGAGGGATACATAGCCGCTGCCTCAGCGAAGTGACTTCAGTTTCTTTTCATGACTTTCCACGCCAAAGCGCAGAGCTGCAAAGAACACTGAAATTGGTATGCCAGAGCTAAGCCCCTGAATGGCGAACCCCAGTCCCTAGAAATTAGTTTGTAAGCTGGGAGGATTGTTGGCTCGGTAAGGAATCTCCAACTAGAATATGTCTCTACCAGAATGAAAATGTCACTTACCCAGTGTACATCTGTTCGTGGCATCAGTCGCAGTAGATTCGCATGTTCTGCAATAGCTCGCCATCTGGTGTTGGGCCGGAGTGTTACAAGTTGTTTTTCTTCGAAGAAGTCTTTCGAGTCACGGGACCGAGTGACTCCTCCTTTTGTCTCCATTGCGCATGGGCGTCGACTCCATCTTCGATTGTTTTTCCCTGCAGAGGGTGAGGTAGGAGTTGAATTGTAGTAATAGTGCCCATGCAATGGAGTGACTAAGTATGCACCTATTTAAGGTTGAGATGATACATATATAAATAATTGAAGGTAACTTCCAAACTGCTACAGGCTCCCGGGGAGGCGGGTGGGCACATGCGAATCTACTGCGACTGATGCCACGAACAGATGTACACTGGGTAAGTGACATTTTCAGTTCGATGGCATCTGTCGCTGTAGATACGCATGTTCTGCAATAGACTAGTAAGCAGTTATTTCCCCAAAAGCGGTGGATCAGCCTGTAGGAGTGGAAGTAGTCTGAAATAATGTCCTTAATACAGCTTGACCTACTGTGGCTTGTTGTGCGGATAACACGTCTACACAGTAGTGCTTGGTGAATGTGTGAGGCGTAGACCATGTGGCTGCCTTACATATTTCTTGCATTGGGATGTTTCCTAGAAAGGCCATGGTAGCACCTTTCTTTCTGGTTGAGTGTGCCCTTGGTGTAATGGGCAGCTGTCGTTTAGCTTTAAGGTAGCAGATTTGGATGCATTTAACTATCCATCTGGCTATACCTTGTTTTGAAATTGGGTTTCCTGCATGAGGTTTTTGAAATGCAATAAAGAGTTGTTTAGTCTTTCTGATGTTCTTTGTTCTGTCAATGTAATACATTAATGCTCTTTTGACATCTAATGTATGTAGTGCCCTTTCAGCTACGGTATCTGGCTGTGGAAAGAACACTGGAAGTTCCACTGTTTGATTTAGATGGAACGGTGAAATAACCTTCGGCAAAAATTTAGGATTGGTCCTTAGGACGACTTTATTTTTGTGTAGTTGTATAAAAGGTTCCTGTATAGTAAACGCCTGAATCTCGCTTACTCTTCTCAGGGAAGTAATGGCGATGAGAAATGCCACCTTCCAGGTTAGGAACTGTATGTCGCAGGAGTGCATGGGTTCAAAAGGTGGACCCATAAGTCTAGTTAGGACAACATTTAGGTTCCATGAAGGAACAGGTAGTGTTCTTGGTGGTATAATTCTCCTAAGGCCCTCCATGAATGCTTTAAATGACTGGTATTTTATATAGGGAAGTTGAATAGGTAGTTTGCAGGTATGCAGATATTGCTGCAAGGTGAATCTTAATGGAAGAGAAAGCTAGGTTAGATTTTTGTAAGTGAAGCAAGTAACCCACTACATGTTCTGGAGTTGTGTGTAATGGTTGTATTTGATTAATATGGCAGTAGCAAACAAACCTCTTCCATTTACTTGCATAGCAGTGCCTGGTGGATGGCCTTCTTGCTTGTTTTATGACTTCCATACATTCTTGGGTAAGTTGTAAGTGCCCGAATTCTAGGATTTCAGGAGCCAGATTGCTAGATTCAGCGATGCTGGATCTGGGTGTCTGATCTTTTGGTTGTGCTGTGTCAACAGATCTGGCCTGTTGGGCAATTTGATGCAGGGTACCACTGATAGGTCTAGCAGCGTTGTGTACCAGGGTTGCCTTGCCCAAGTTGGTGCTATCAATATGAGTTTGAGTTTGCTTTGACTGAGTTTGTTTACCAGGTAAGGAAGGAGAGGGAGAGGAGGAAAAGCGTAAGCAAATATCCCTGACCAGTTCATCCATAGGGCATTGCCTTGGGATTGTTTGTGTGGGTATCTGGATGCGAAGTTTTGGCATTTTGCGTTCTCCCTTGTCGCAAACAAGTCTATCTGAGGTGTTCCCCAGAGTTTGAAATAAGTGTTCAGTATTTGGGGGTGAATTTCCCATTCGTGGACCTGTTGGTGATCTCGAGAGAGATTGTCTGCGAGTTGATTTTGTATCCCTGGTATAAACTGTGCAATTAGGCGAATTTGGTTGTGAATTGCCCAATGCCAAATTTTTTGTGCTAGCAGGCTTAACTGCGTGGAGTGCGTCCCTCCCTGCTTGTTTAGATAATACATTGTTGTCATGTTGTCTGTTTTGACGAGAATGTATTTGTGAACTATTATTGGTTGGAAAGCTTTTAGTGCTTGAAAAACTGCTAGAAGTTCTAGGTGATTGATATGCAGTTTTGTTTGATGTACGTTCCATTGTCCTTGTATGCTGTGTTGATTGAGGTGTGCTCCCCACCCTGTCATGGAAGCATCTGTTATTACGTATTGTGGCACTGGGTCTTGGAAAGGCCGCCCCTTGTTTAAATTTATGTTGTTCCACCACAGAAGCGAGAGGTAAGTTTGGCGGTCTATTAACACCAGATCTAGGAGGTGACCCTGTGCTTGAGACCACTGTGATGCTAGGCATTGTTGTAAGGGCCTCATGTGCAGTCTTGCGTTTGGGACAATGGCTATGCATGATGACATCATGCCTAGGAGTTGTAATACCATCTTTGCCTGTATCTTTTGTGTTGGATACATGCGTTGTATGATGGTGTTGAAATTTTGAATTCTTTGTGGACTTGGAGTGGCTACTCCTTTTGATGTGTCTATTATGGCTCCCAGGTATTGTTGTACCTTGCGTGGCAGAATTTTGGATTTTGTGAAATTGACAGTGAACCCTAGTTTGAAGAGGGTTTGTATGATATGATTTGTGTGATTTGAGCACTCTATTAACGAATGGGCTTTGATTAGCCAGTCGTCTAGATATGGGAACACATGTATTTGCTGCCTTCTTATGTGTGCTGCGACTACTGCTAGACATTTGGTAAAGACTCTTGGTGCGGTTGTTAATCCGAAAGGCAGTACCTTGAATTGGTAATGTATTCCTTTGAATACAAACCTTAGGTATTTCCTGTGCGATGGGTGTATTGGTATATGGAAATAAGCATCCTTGAGGTCTAAAGTTGCCATGTAGTCGTGCAGTTTTAGCAATGGCAATACTTCTTGTAGTGTGACCATGTGGAAGTGGTCTGATTTGATGAAAGTGTTCACTACTCTGAGGTCTAGGATTGGTCTCAGCGTTTTGTCCTTCTTTGGTATCAGAAAGTACAGTGAGTAAACTCCTGTGTTTATTTGTGTGTTTGGCACTAATTCGATTGCATTCTTTTGCAATAGTGCCTGCACTTCTATCTCCAGGAGATTGGAATGGTGTGTTGTTAAATTTTGTGCTTTTGGTGGTATGTTTGGAGGGAATTGTAGAAATTCTATGCAATAACCATGTTGGATAATTGCTAGAACCCAAGTGTCTGTAGTGATTTCCTCCCATGCTTTGTAATAATGACCTATTCTTCCCCCCACTGGTGTTGTGTGGAGGGGGTGAGTGACATGTGAGTCATTGTTTAGTAGTAGGGGTTTTGAGGCTTTGAAATCTCCCTCTATTTCTAGGGAATTGCCCTCCTCTATATTGTCCCCGAAAACCTCCTCTATACTGTCCCTGGTAAGTGGACGGTGTTGCTTGTGAGGTGCTGGCTTGTGTGCTTTGACCCCGAAACCCCCCTCGAAAGGGCGTTTTACGGAATGTGCTGTAATTCCCTCTGCTCTGCGGGGAGTAGAGTGCGCCCATGGCTTTGGCAGTGTCCGTATCTTTTTTGAGTTTCTCAATCGCTGTGTCCACTTCTGGACCGAACAGTTCTTTTTCATTAAAAGGCATATTGAGAACTGCTTGTTGAATCTCTGGTTTAAATCCAGACGTTCGGAGCCATGCATGCCTTCTGATAGTTACAGATGTATTAATTGTCCGTGCAGCTGTATCTGCAGCGTCCATGGAGGAACGTATCTGGTTGTTGGAGATGGTCTGTCCCTCTTCAACCACTTGTTTTGCCCTATTTTGGAAGTCTTTGGGCAGATGTTCAATGAGATGTTGCATCTCGTCCCAGTGGGCTCTGTCATAGCGCGCAAGTAGTGCCTGGGAGTTCGCGATGCGCCACTGGTTTGCAGCTTGTGCTGTGACTCTCTTACCAGCTGCATCGAACTTGCGGCTTTCTTTATCTGGGGGTGGTGCATCTCCAGATGTGTGAGAGTTGGCCCTTTTCCTAGCTGCTCCTACAACAACAGAGTCTGGTGGCAGCTGTGTTGTGATGAAAACCGGGTCCGTAGGAGGCGGTTTATACTTTTTTTCCACCCTTGGTGTGATTGCCCTACTTTTGACCGGGTCCTTAAATATGTCTTTTGCGTGCCGGAGCATACCAGGGAGCATAGGCAGGCTTTGGTAGGAGCTGTGGGTGGAGGAGAGTGTGTTGAACAAGAAATCATCCTCGACCTGTTCTGAGTGGAGGCTTACGTGGTGAAATTGTGCTGCTCTAGCCACCACTTGAGAGTACGCGGTGCTGTCTTCTGGTGGAGATGGCTTCGTAGGGTATGCCTCCGGGCTGTTATCTGACACTGGGGCGTCGTATAGGTCCCATGCGTCCTGATCTTGGTCACCCTGGCTCATGGTGGTGTGAGCTGGGGAGTGTGATGGCGTTTGTGCTGGTGAAACGTTAATCACGGGCGGAGGAGAGGGTGGTGGTGTAACTCTTTTCACCACTTTTGGTTGTGGTGCTTGTTCCGTCTGGAACTCCAACCTTCTCTTTCTCCTAATGGGGGGAAGGGTGCTTATTTTTCCTGTCCCCTGCTGAATGAAGATACGCTTTTGCAGATGGTCCACTTCAGTTGCTTGTAGCTCTTCCTCAAACCTATGCTTTTGCATTTGGGAGGTTAGCGAGTGCTCTTCTGTATAAGAGCCTGAAGCTGGGTCGCTTGCAGTTTGTTTCGGCATCGAAACTTTGTCTGCGTGTTTTTTCGGCTCCGAGGTGACTTTTTTCCTTTTCGGGGCCGAAACCTCTCGGCGTCGATCTGTTTCGGTGCCGCTGTCTCGGCGTCGAGCCGTGTCCACACCGGCATCTCGGTGTCGAGGCTTGTCTCCAGCACTTTCTCGGTCCCGAGAAGGCTGCATGCCGGTGTCTCGACCGGAGTCGGACGATCTCGGCACTGTTTGGGCCTTTTTCGGTGCCGACGGTCGGTCACCGAATTTATGGGTCGAGCCATGGCCTGGTGGCAGTGGCGTCCCCTGGGCCTTGTAAATGTTTCTTTGTGTGGTTTTCGACGTCTTACTCACGGTTTGTGTATCGTCGAATCCTTCGGAGTCTGAGTCTTGGATCGAGAAGGTACCTTCCTCTTCTTGTTCCTCGAACTCCCGTTGGGCTGTCGGTGCGGACGCCATTTGAAGTCTTCTGGCTCGACGGTCTCGGAGTGTTTTTCGGGACCGGAACGCACGACAGGCTTCGCAGGTGT
Organism: Pleurodeles waltl; assembly: GCF_031143425.1. NCBI lineage: Eukaryota > Metazoa > Chordata > Amphibia > Caudata > Salamandridae > Pleurodeles > Pleurodeles waltl. The sequence goes on from NC_090445.1 coordinate 252,081,176, forward strand.
CTTCGCTGTGCTCAGGTGACAGGCACAGGTTGCAGACCAAGTGTTGGTCTGTGTAGGGGTATTTATTGTGGCATTTGGGGCAGAAACGGAACGGGGTCCGTTCCATCGGCGTTCTTCAGCACGCGGTCGGGCCGACCAGGCCCCGACGGAGGATCGAAAAACTACCCCGAAGGGCACCGGAGCTCTTCGATCTTCGATGCGGTGTGGAATCTAAGTACGCCGATCCCGAACGCAACAATACCGACGAAAATCTTCCGAAATTAACTATTTTTTCCGTTCCGAAACTCGGAGCGACAGGAACACGTCCGAACCCGATGGCGGAAAAAAAACAATCGAAGATGGAGTCGACGCCCATGCGCAATGGAGACAAAAGGAGGAGTCACTCGGTCCCGTGACTCGAAAGACTTCTTCGAAGAAAAACAACTTGTAACACTCCGGCCCAACACCAGATGGCGAGCTATTGCAGAACATGCGTATCTACAGCGACAGATGCCATCGAACATATTGTTACTGAACGTACGTAACTTGTACACCTGAAATAGACTTCTAGTTGCAGATTCCTTACCTTAGCATAGATACCCAAGCAACAGCATCCTCGGAGGTGGGCTGCGAACCAAGATCATACTAGAATGTCCTGCAGGACCGAACAACAAAAGTAGCCATCCCTACAGACTAGACAGTCCAGGCAGTAATGTTTAGTAAATGTGTGCAGGGACCCACGTGGCTTCCTGGCCGATATCCAGGGAAGGAACTCAAGGTGCAAAAGCTGTTGAAGCAGCAGTTGCTCTACTGGAATGAGCGCACAAGCCCTCAGTGCGTTGCTTCTTTGCCAAAGCGTTGCACATCTTGTTGCAAAGAAGGACCCATCGTGAAATGGTACATTTTTGCACCACCTTCCCTTTCTTCGCACCTACATATCCAACAAAGACTTGATCATCCACCTGGAAATCTTTAGTACGATTGAGATAGAACGTCAATGCTCTTTTCTGTTCCAGGCTGTGGAGTTTCTCCTCATGAGAAGGATGTGGGGGTGCGTAAAAAGTAGGCAAAGTGATGGACTGGCTTACATGAAAAGGTGTAACGACTTTGGGAAGGAATGAAGCCTTAGTGCGTAACACCACTTTGTCAGGGTGCACAGACAAAAATGGGGGCTTAGAAGATAGAGCCTGAAGCTCACTCACTATGCGAGCAGAAGTGATGGCAACAAGAAAAGCAGTTTTGAATGTAAGGAGCCGTAAGGGACAATTGTGCATTGCCTTACTTAAGTAAGGACACGATTGAGGTCCCAATGAGGTATGTTAAACGGAGTAGGAGGAAACAAATGGGTGAGACCCTTAAAGAATCTACTAACAGAACAAGTTACTTACCTTCGGGTAATGCATTAACTGGTAGAGACTATCTAGCTGCAGATTCCTTACCTTTGAATTCCTTGACGTCCACTTCGAATCGGTAACTTTTGGCTGAGCAATACCCTGAGTGCGCCATCAGGTGGCATCGTTTGGTTCCGCGAGGCTTCGTCAGTGTCATTGGAGCCTTCTACAATGTCATGGTCATTTATATAGATGCCACCTCGGTGCATGTACGTCAGTTCTTTTATCCACAAAACGTTCACGCCAGAAGCGCAGAGTCATGAACAGAACCAACATTTGTCTGTGCAAAACTAGGGCCCTGAGAAGGGATAAACTCTAACCCTACCAGTCATTACCGCAGAGCGGGTGAGGCAGGGGTGGGTGTAAGGAATCTGCAGCTAGATAGAATCTCTACCAGATAATGCGTTACCAAAGGTAAGTAACTTGTTCATCTGATACAGACTTTTAGCAGCAAATTCTTTACCTTTGAATAGATACCCAAGCCATAACCTACTAGCAGTGGACTGCGGATACCACTCCTTAAACTAGAAAGTCCTGCAGGACTGAACGGGCAAAGTATCCGTCCTTTTGTACCAGACTGTCCAAGCAGTAATGTTTCGCAAACGTGTGCAAGGACGCCCACATGGCTGCCTGACAGATCTCCAAGACTGGTACGCCTCAAGCTAGTGCAGTGGTAGCAGCTTTGCCTCTGGTAGAATGAGCCCGTAAGGCTTCAGGAGGGTGCTTCCTGGCCAATGCGTAGCATATCTTAATGCAGAGAACGAACAAGCGTGAAATGGTTCGCTTTTGCACTGCCCGGCCTTACTTTGCTCTCACGTTCCTCAAAAGAATAGGGCATCCACCCAGAACTCTCTTGTGTGGTCCAGGTAGAACGACGACGCTCTTTTTGAGCCAAGTCGATGGAGTCGCTTCTCTTCTTTAAAGGGATGCGTTGGAACAAAGAAGGTGGGCAGGGCAATATTATGACTCAGATGGAATGGGGTCACCACCTTGAGGAGGAAAACGGCGAGAGTTCTGAGAACCACTTTATCTGGATGGATAGTGACATACTGTAGGAAAATGGCTCCCTTTTACAGTAACCCCCCACTTTTTGCCTGATATTGATGCTGATTTGACTAAGAAGTGTGCTGGAACCCTGCTAACCAGGCCCCAGCACCAGTGTTCTTTCACTAAAGATGTACCATTGTTTCCACAATTGGCACAACCCTGGCACACAGATAAGTCCCTTGTAAAAGGTACCAGTGGTACCAAGGGCCCTGTGACCAGAGAAGGTCTCTAAGGGCTGCAGCATGTGTTGTGCCACCCTTAAGGACCCCTCACTTAACACATGCACACTGCCATTGCTGATTGTGTGTTTTGGTGGGGAGAAAAAGGCAAAGTAGACATGGCATCCCCCTCAGGATGCCATGCACACAAAATACTGCCTGTGCATAGGTAAGTCACCCCTCTAGCAGGCCTTAAATCCCTAGGGCAGGGTGCATTATACCACAGGTGAGGGCATGGCTGCATGAGCAATATGCCGCTATATTGTCTAAGTCCATTCTTAAACAATGTAAGTATAGTGTGGCAATATTAAGGATATGGTCTGGGAGTTTGTGAAAAACGAACTCCACAGTTCCATAATGGCTACACAGAATATTGGGACGTTGGGCACAAAACCTCTCAGAATAATAAACCCACACTAATGCCAGTGCTGGATTCATTTAAAAAAATGCACATAGAGGGCATCTTTGAGATGCCCCCTGTATTTTACCCAATCCTTCAATGCAGGACTGACTGGTCAGTGCCAGCCTGCTACTGAGAGACAAGTCTCTGACCCCCTTGGGTGAGAGCCTTTGTGCTCTCTGGGGCCAGAAACAAAGCCTGCACTGGGTGGAGGTGCTTCACTCCTCCCCCGCAGGAACTCTAACACCTAGTAGTGGGCCTCAAAGGCTCAGGCTTTGTGTTACAATGCCCCAGGGAACTCCAGCTAGTGGAGATGCCCGCCCCCTGGACACAGCCCCCACCTTTGGCGTCAAGTCCAGGGAGATAATGAGAAAAAAAAGGAGCCACCCCCTCAACCAGGTCCACCCCTAAGGTGAACAGAGCTCAAGTGACCCCTTCCTTGGAAAATCTTCCATTTTGTTTTGGAGGATTTAGCCCAATAGGGATAGGGATGTGCTCCCATCCCCAAAGGGAGGAAGCACAAGGAGGGTGTAGACACCCTCTAGGACAGTAGCCATTGGCTACTGCCCTCCTGCCCTAACACACCCCTACATTTAGTATTTAGGGGTGACCCTGAACCCATGAAATCAGATTCCTGACGACCTAACAAAAAGGACTGCTTAGCAGAAGCCCCAGCAGAGAAGGAAAGGAGACAACAACTGACTTGGCCCCAGCTCTACCGGCTTGTCTCCTGCGTCAAAGAACCTGCAGAAAAAAAGCGACGAGTCCTGCAGGTCCAGCGACCTCTGAAAAACCTCCAGAGGACTGCCTGCGTCCCAGAGGATCAAGAACTCCCGTGGACAGTGGCCCTGTCCAAAGTAGAACAGAAGAAGAAACCTCTTCTGAAGGACTCCCTCCTCACTCCAGAAGCGTGAGTCCTCACCACTCTGCACCGGACGCCCGTGTCCAGAGAAAAACAATCCAGAGAGGACCCCCAGGCGACTCCAACGATGTTTCCACCCTGGGGTGACCGCTCTGCAACCCCATGACAACGCCTGCAGAGGGAATCCCAAGGACCCCTCTGACGTGACTGCCCGGAACAAAGAAACCCAACGTCTGGAAGAAGCACTGCACCCGCAGGCCCCAGGCCCGTGAAGAACAGACCACCGGTGCAGCAGTGACCAGCAGTTGGCCCTCACCCTTGCCCAGTCAATGGCTGGCCCGAGAAGCCCCCTTGTACCCTGCCTGCAACGTCTTAGTGACCCCCGGGTCCATCCATTGATTTCAATTACAAACTCAACGCCTTGTTTGCCCACTACACCCGGCCGCCCCTGTGCCGCTGAGGGTGTGCTTTGTGTGCCTACTTGGTCTGCTCCCCGAGGACGCAGGTACTTACCTGCTAGCAGGCTGGAACCGGAGCACCCCTAGTCTCCATAAGCACCTATGTTATTTGGGCCCCTCTTTGACCTCTGCACCTGACTGGCCCTGTGTTGCTGGGTCTTTGGGGTTGACTTGAACCCCCAACAGTGGGCTGCCTATACCCCAGAGATTGAACTTTTAAGTGTTTTACTTACCTCAAAAAATAACCTGTACTTACCTCTCCCAGGAACTGTTGAATTTTGCACTGTGTCCACTTTTAAAATAGCTTGTTGCCATTTTATGCCAAACTGTGCACATTACTGCTTTTATTCAAAATCCTATCTTACCTATGCAAAGTACCTTACATTTCATGTACGTAACTACAATCTGAATCTTGTGGTTCTGAAAATAAATTAACAAAAGAATATTTTTCTATATAAAAACTGCCAAAAGTGGGGGCTGTGTCGGGGGGGGGGGGGGAAGAGATGGCATCTCCACTAGCTGGAGTGCCCTGGGATGTTTTAACGCAAGGCTTGAGCCTTGAAGGTTCACCACCAGGTGTTACAGTTCCTGCAGGGGGAGGTGTGAAGCACCTCCACCCAGGGCAGGCTTTGTTCCTGGTCACATAGTGCACAAAGGCAATCACCCCATGTGGCCAGAAACAAGTACGGAAGTGGCAGGCTGGCAGATACCGGTCAGCCTAGCACTAGCAGTTGTCTAAGATGCCCTCTGTGTGCATTTCTCAATAAATCCCACACTGGCATCAGAGTGGTTTTATTGTGCTGATAAGTTTGATACCTAACATCCCAGTATTCAGTGTAGCCATTATGGAACTGTGGAGTTCGTTTTTGACCAACTCCCAGACCATATACTCTTCATGACTACCCTGCACTTACAAAGTCTAAGATTTGGCTTAGCCACTGTAGGGGCATATTGCTTATGCAACTAGGATTTCACCTGTGGTATAGTGCACCCTGCCTTAGGGCTGTAAGGCCTGCTAGAGGGGTGATTTACCTATGCCACAGGCAGTGGGTTGTGGGCATGGCACACTGAGGGGGGTGCCATGTCGACTTAGTCTTTTTCTCCCCACCAGCACACACAAGCTGTGAGGCAGTGTGCATGTGCTGAGTGAGGTGCCCCCTGGGTGGCATAAAACATGCTGCAGCCCTTACGAGACTTCCCTGGCCACAGGGCCCTTGGTACCAGGGGTACCTTTTACAAGGGACTTATCTGTGCCAGGGCTGTGGCAACTGTGGAGACAAAGGTACAGTTTTAGGGAAAGAACACTGGTGCTGGGGCCTGGTTAGCAGAGTCCAGCACACTTTTAATCAAAGCTGACAGCAACAAAAAGCAAAAAGTTAGGGGTTAGCCATGCCAACAGTGGCATTTTCCTACACAAAGACACAAATATTCTGTCTGAGTAGATGTGCTGCAACCACTGCTAGGCATTTGGAGAACACACAGGTGGCTGTAGTGACTCCGAATGGGAGTACTTTGAACTGGTAAGGTGTTTCCGCTATCACAAAACTGAGGTATTTGCAATGCACTGGATGTATTGGAATGTGAAAATAGGCATCCTTTAAGTCTAGTGCAGACAAAGTCACCATGTTGTACCATATGAAAGTGTTCTGATAGTATGTGATGATTTAGTGGCATGAGGTCTAATATAGGACAAAGTGAACCATCTTTTTGGGGGAATAAGGAAGTATAGGTGGTATACTCCTGAGCTTGCTCTATGACCCCTTTCAGCATGAGAGCCTAAACCTTCTGTTTGAGCAAGGTTAAATGTTCTATGGAGAGATTGTGTCTGCAAGGTGGGATGTTTGGAGGTGTTTTTATGAGCTCCAGACAATAACCGTGTTGGATAACATCCACCAGCCAGTAATCTGTTATGTATTCCCAGACAGGAAAGAATTGTTGTAGACGTCCCCCGACAGGTGATATATGCTCGGGGTGAGTGGAAAGAGTCACTGTTTAGAGGTAGAGGGAGTGGTGCGAGTGGAGGTAGCTTTGCCAAGTCCCTTTGATTTGTTTCCTCTAAACGTGTCTCGTTAAAACCTTTGGAGGGGATGGTTGATGATGTCTATAGGAAGTAGAATCTGATGTCGGTTTGGTGCCCTGTTTGTACATGGGTGACAAAAGGAGCCACATGGAGTGGGAGTTCGAAGTGACTCCATGGATTTGGTAACATCATTACCTTTTTTAATTTTTTCTAATATTTGGACTACTTGTAGGCCAAATAAAATGTTCCTGATCAAAAGGGGTATTTAAAAGTGCTTGTTGCATTTTTGGTTCAAAACCAGGTATGTGCAACCAGGCATGTCTACATATTAAAATGCTAGTTTTAATGCCCCTAGCAGCAGGGTCTGCTGCATCAAGGACACATCTAATGGAGTTAGGAATTAATTTCCCCATCCTGAATAATTTGATATCCTTTCTTCTTATACTCTTCAGGCAGATGCTGAATGAGTTCCTCCATTTCATCCCAATGGGCTCTGTCGAATCTTGCTACGAGGCCCTGGGTGTTGGCTATGGCACAGTGATAAGCTGTTTGGACCGCGACCCTTTTACCAGAAGTGTCGACCAGCTCAGATTCTTTATCAGATGCAGGGGCATTTTCGGATGTTTGGGAGCTGGCCCTTTTCTGTGCAGTTGAAACTACCAGAGTCTAAAGGAAGTTGACCCCAATGTATGCATGTTCCGAGGGTGAAGCCTTATATTTTTTTTGTCTATCCTTGTTGTTATTATGTGGGCACGTACTGGGTCTTTAAAGATCTCTTCTATATGATGTGTCATTCCTTTTAATATAGGCATGTACTGACATCCTTGTGGTAGAAGACAACATTTTGAAAAGAAAGTCATTCTCAATAGCATCTTTATGCAATGGACTTGATGGTATGCAGTTGCCCTAGCTATAAGTTCCTGGAATAATGTTGCATCATCCTGGCGTGAGGGCTTAGCTGGGGAGAGATCCGGGTCTTTATCTCCAGTGGGGTGTATACCATAATTGTCAAATGGATATGTAGGTGGCTTCTGTATGTTACCTCTATCTCCCTGATCTTTGTACGATTGTGGGGAGCCTAAAGGCGTATCATCACCTATGTCATTACATGAGTGATGTGGTGAATGAGGTGATGGGGGTGAAGAAGGAAGAGGAGGCGGTGGGTATAGGAAAGTGCCTTTGGCATGGTTACCCCACACTTTTTGAGTGATATTGATGCCGACTTGACAGAATGTGCTGGGATCCTGCTAACTAGGCCCCAGCACCAGTTCTTCTTTCCCTAAAACGGTATCATTGTTTCCACAATTGGCACACTAATATGACCCTTGTAAAAGGTAAGGGCCCGGTCATCAGGGAGGGTCCCCTAGGGGCTGCAGCATGTATTGTGCCACCCTACGTGAACACATGCACACTGCCACTACAGCTGGTGTGTGCTGGTGGATAAAAGATAGGTAAAGTACACATGGCATCCATCTCAGGATGCCATGCCCACCAACCACTGCCTGTGGCATAGTAAGTCACCCCTCTAGCAGGCCTGACAGCCCTAAGACACGGTGCACTATTGTAGGAAGCTGGCCTGGTATGTAGTGGGTACCTATGGTACTTACACCTTAGACCAGGTCAAGGTATCCCCTATTACTGAAGTGTAGGCAGTGACTAGAAGCCAGGCTCTCTAGAAGTAGCTGTGGATGAGCAGCCAAGGCTCATCTAGGAGACGTGCAAAGCTCATGCAATACCACTGTAGTCAAACAGCACTTACACACATGAAAGAGAACACTCAGTTGTACAAAAATAAAGGTACTTAATTTTTGGAACAAATCACCTCAAAATACTAGACAGGTGCCCTTAGGAGGTAAGTAATACACTAAATATATACACTAGCATTCAGAAACAGGCATAGAAAAGGTTAGAAATCTGTGCAAACAGGAGTAACCAATCGTGACCCTAGAGGGAGCACAAACCATATACAAAAAAAAAAAAAAAAATGGAGTGCGAACAAGGTACACCCACCTAGGTAAGTAAGATGTGTAGAGGGGAGCTGGGAGTACTAGAAAAACACAAAGGTAAGTAAAACAGTAACCCTCAGTGACCAGGAATGTAGAAGTAAAAACACTGGATTTTTCCCAAACCACCCAAAAAGGAGGAAAAGAAGACACCCAGAGAAGAGTGCAAGAAAACCAGCTGTGGATTCCTGAAGAATGAAGACCTGTGGAGAAAAGGGACCAAGTCCAAGAGTCATAGTGGAGCCCAGGAGGAGCAGGAGGCACTACCCACCCAGCTGTGGATGCAGGAGTTGGTTGATGGTAATGAAGAACAGGTCAGCACTGCAGCCCCGGAGCCGGAGAAGAGTTCCTGGTGGATGCAGAAGATGTTCCACGCCGGAAGGAAGATTGCGGACTGGTGTCGGTGCAGGATTTCCACCAACAAGCCTTGGCAAAGGCAAACTCGCGGTTAGTGGAAAAGAGGTGCTGCCGGGGACCAGCAAGGCCCAGGAGGGGGAGTCACAGGGGACCCTTGGCGTCGCAGAGAGTCCACAGAAGCAGAGACAGCACCCACAAGTCCCACAGGGCAGGGACACAGGAGTCGCACAAGCCCACACAGCACTAGAAAAGAGGACCCCACACAGCAGGAGAACCACGCAGGAGGCTGTGCTTAGTAGGATAGAGTACTAGGGGCTGGAGCTACAAATCACCTGAACATGTCGTGGAAGGGAAGATGCAAACAAGTCTTGGCAGTTGCAAGAGACGCACTGCATAGGGGTAATGTCCTGCGTGAGAAGGCAAAGACTAACCTCCACAGCTGGCAGAGAGGACCAAAAGGACGAGTTACTTACCTTCGGTAACGACTTTTCTGGTGGATACATTAGCTACCTGTGGATTCCTCACCTAATGAATACTCCCATGGCGCCAGCATTCGACGGAAATCTTCTTACTAGTCTCTGCACGTCGACGAGGACGTCACTCTAGCCCACGCGACGCCGTCTGACGTCATACAGGCAATAAGAGGTCCTCGACGACGTGCCGACGTCAGTACCAATCATTTTTTACGTGCATGAGAACAACCAGGCAATGCAATGAAAGAGCAAGGCAACATCCCATAACATTGTAAAAATACACAACATTGCATGAATAACTGTAAATCTTTTATATATATATAACTCTCTCTTTTTAAAATATATATACACATCAAGTATATACTCAAAGATATATACATATATAAATATATTATATACAACATCTATTGCACCCTCGAAGACCAAGAGGAGCGTACTCAAGGATTACTTGGTAAGACCAGAAAGGCAACGGGGAGGCGGGTGGGACCGTGAGGAATCCACAGGTAGCTAATGTATCCACCAGAAAAGTTGTTACCGAAGGTAAGTAACTCGTTCTTCTGATGGATACAACTACCTGTGGATTCCTCACCTAATGAATAGAGTCCCAAAGCAGTACCACGCCCGGTGGTGGGTGCCTAAATGGTCAAACCAAGAAATCCTGCAGCACTGACCGTGCAAAATGGCCGTCCCTTCTAACCTCAGAATCCAAACAGTAATGTTTTGCAAAAGTGTGAAGGGACGACCAAGTTGCGGCCTTGCAGATGTCGACCACAGGAACACCTCTGGCCAAGGCCGAAGTGGCCGACTTAGCTCTGGTGGAATGAGCTCTAATGCCCTCCGGAGGATCCTTCTTTGCCAAAGAGTAACAGATTTTAATGCAAAGAACAACCCACCTGGATAGTGTTCTCTTGTGGACTGCCTTTCCTCTCCTCTTGCCCACGTATCCAATAAACAGCTGATCCTCCAGCCTGAAATCCTTTGTTCTATCAATAAAGAAGCTCAACGCCCTCTTTGGGTCCAGACGGTGCAGTCTTTCTTTCTCTTTGGAAGGATGAGGCGGAGGATAGAACGTGGACAAAGTAATTGCCTGAGCCAAATGGAAAGGTGAAACAACCTTCGGGAGGAAAGCAGCCTTGGTCCTCAACACCACCTTATCCCCATAAAAAGTTGTATAAGGGGGCTTTACTGATAAGGCCTGCAACTCACTCACTCTCCTTGCTGATGTTATAGCTATCAGGAAGACTGTTTTTAAAACCAAATACCTTAAGGGGCAAGAATGCATAGGTTCAAAAGGGGACCCCATAAGGAAAGTCAGGACCAAGGACAAATCCCATTGCGGCATAACGAATGGCTTTGGAGGATATTTATTTAGAAGACCTTTCAAGAATCTGATAACAATAGGGGATTTAAATAAAGATGGTTGGTCTGGAAGACATATGAAGGCTGACAAGGCCGATAAATAACCCTTAATGGTAGCCACTGCACAACCTTTCTGCGCTAGAGACAGAGCAAAAGACAAAACGTCCGATAGATGAGCATGCAAAGGATCAATCTGCCTCTCTCCACACCACGCAACAAATTTAGACCATCTATTAGCGTAAATAGATTTAGTGGAGTGTCGCCTGGCCGCTAATATAACATCCACTACCTCAGGCGGGAGAGAGAAGGAACTCAGGTTGCCCCGTTCAATCTCCAGGCATGTAGGTGCAGACTCTGGAGTTGGGGTGTAAAACCTGCCCCTGCGACTGCGAGAGGAGGTCTGCCCTGAAAGGGAGACGGAGCGGAGGGCACATTGAGAGTTGGAGAAGGTCGGAGTACCATACCCTCCTTGGCCAATCCGGAGCTATTAGGATGACTAGAGCCCGGTCCTGGCGAATCTTCCTCAAAGCTCGAGGAATCAAGGGTATGGGAGGAAACGCGTAAAGCAACTGGCCGCACCAGGTTATTTGAAACGCGTCCCCCAACGCTCCCTGCATCGGATACTGGAGGCTGCAGAATAACGGACAATGCGCGTTCTCTCGAGTGGCAAACAGATCTACCCGAGGAAACCCCCACCTCTGGAAGATTAAACGGACTTGATCTGGATGGAGACGCCACTCGTGGTCTGCCGAGAATTGGCGACTGAGACTGTCCGCACGCACGTTCAAGACTCCGGCCAGATGGTTTGCTATCAAGCAAATCTGATGGTCCTTTGCCCAGGACCATAGTCGAAGAGCTTCTCTGCAGAGAAGGTACGACCCCACTCCTCCCTGCTTGTTTATGTACCACATTGTGGTAGTATTGTCCGTTAGGACCTGTACCGACTGACCACGAAGGGAAGGGAGGAAGGCCTTGAGAGCCAGACGTACAGCCCGTAACTCTAACAGATTGATGTGAAACATCTGTTCCTCTGGAGACCAAAGGCCTTTGATCTCCAGATCCCCCAGATGAGCTCCCCACCCTAGAGTGGAAGCATCCGTTATGACTGTGGCCACTGGTGGCGACTGCTGGAACGGCTTTCCTTGTGAAAGATTGTTGCTTGCAATCCACCACTTCAAATCCACAGCAGCATCTCTGGAGATCTTGACAGTACTCTCTAGATCCCCTTTGTGTTGAGACCACTGCCTTCGGAGGCACCACTGAAGAGCCCTCATGTGCCAGCGAGCATGCGTGACCAACAGAATGCAGGAGGCAAACAGACCGAGCAGACGAAGGACCTTGAGGACTGGAACTACCGCTTCATTTCGAAACATTGGAACCAAATCCTGAATATCTTGAATCCGCTGAGGCGGAGGAAAGGCCCGACCCAATGTTGTATCCAGTACTGCCCCTATGAACAGGAGGCGCTGAGAGGGCTCTAGGTGAGATTTGGGCTCGTTCACCGAAAAACCCAGGTCGAACAACAACTGGGTTGTTGACTGCAGATGATGCGACACAAGCTCCGGGGACTTGGCTTTGATCAACCAGTCGTCCAAGTAAGGGAATACTGCTATCCCTTTCCTTCTGAGTTCTGCCGCAACCACCGACATCACCTTCGTGAAGACTCGAGGTGCTGAAGTAAGACCAAACGGAAGGACCGCAAACTGATAGTGCTGCGATCCCACCACAAACCGGAGATACTTCCTGTGTGACTTGAGTATCGGGATATGAAAGTAAGCATCCTGCAAGTCGACAGACACCATCCAGTCTTCCTTGTTCAACGCCAAAAGCACCTGTGCTAGGGTCAGCATCTTGAACTTTTCCTGCTTGAGGAACCAATTCAAGATCCTCAGGTCCAGGATTGGTCTCAAACGACCATCCTTCTTGGGAATCAGGAAATACCTTGAGTAACATCCTCAACCCCTTTCTGCTCTGGGACCAACTCCACCGCGCCCTTTGAAAGGAGGGCTTGTACCTCCTGTTCTAGCAACAGGAGGTGTTCTTCTGAACAATAAGAAGGGCGGGGCGGGATGAGGGGCGGGAACTCCCGAAAGGGAAGGGTGTAGCCTTTTCCCACAATACTGAGAACCCAAGTGTCCGTTGTAACAGTCTTCCATTTGGTGAGAAAATGCTGTAATCTTCCCCCTACAGGAGAGGAGTGAGTGGGAAATGGTGGAAGCCTAAGGCTGCTTCCCCTGCTGCACCCCGCCAGAGGATGAGGAAGAGGCAGAGTGCTGCTGAGAGGCTCCTCTGGTGCGAACCCTACCTCTCCCTCTAAAAGATCTATAGGGATGGGAAGAGGCAGGTTGCTGATATCTTCCCCGAAAGGAAGAGGAGGAAGAGCCACGCCCAAATCCACGAAACCTCCTGAAAAATCTGGAAGAGGCCGTGGAAGAAGGAGCTTGGAGCCCTAACGACTTAGCCGTGGCCCTGCTTTCCTTAAAACGTTCCAAGGCCGAATCAGCCTTGGCTCCAAACAGTTTGTCCCCATCAAACGGGAGATCCAACAACGTGGACTGTACATCCGCAGAAAAGCCCAAGTTACGGAGCCAGGCCTGCCTCCTTGCCACCACAGTTGTGCCCATTGCTCTGGCCACCGAGTCGGTCGTATCCAGTCCAGTCTGGATAATCTGGGTCGCAGCAGCTTGGGCCTTTGAAACAACATCCAAAAGACCCTGGGGAAGCTCTGTAAATGATGAGGAAATGTCATCCATCAGAACATGAATATACCTCCCAGGATACAGGTTGAGTTGGTGGCCTTCAACGCCAGACTGCAGGACGAAAAAATCTTTTTGGACTGCGCATCCAGTTTCTTTGAATCTCTGTCCCCAGGCACCGTCGGGAAAGAACCAGGCGCTGACTTGGATGAACAGGAGGCCTGCACCACCAAGCTCTCCGGCGTAGGGTGCCTAGACAGAAAACCAGGGTCAGTTGGAGCCGCCCGATACCTCCTGGCCACGGCTCTGTGAACTGCTGGGGAAGATGCCGGCCTCTTCCACACCTCTAACACCGGATCCAGCAGAGCGTCATTAAATGGCAAAAGAGGCTCCACTGCAGCTGAGGCCGGATGTAGCACCTCCGTTAGAAGGTTTTGTTTTGCCTCCACCACCGGCAAAGGCAGGTCCAAAAAACTAGCTGCCTTCCGTACCACTGCGTGAAAGGAAGCAGCCTCCTCCGTATATTCTCCCGGGGACGAAAGGTCCTACTCAGGGGAAGTGTCCAGCCCACTGGCCGACTCCAGACCACGCAGCCCATCACCCGAGTCCTCTAGCTCTCCTTCTTCCAGGGCTCGTTGGTACTCCTGCTCCTCTAATACACGGAGAGCACGTCTCCTCGAATGAAGCCGTTGCTCAATACGCGGAGTCGACAATGCCTCCGCCGAAGATCGGCGCCGATCTTCAGAAGCCACCGACGCCGCGTCCGGCGCCACAGGTAACTTCGGCGCCGACGAAAGAGCAGTCGGAGCAGATGGACCCACCGGAGTCACAGGCCGAAATCCCGACGTCGACGGGATGGAAATCTCCGGGGCCAATCCCTCTGAAGCCACCGGAGCGGCCACCGGCGCCGAGCCCACGTTCCCAAAAGGGAGAAAGGGCATAAAGGGTGCCGGCCGAAGAGGCGCAGGATCACCTAATGAAAAGGCCAAAGGCCCAGCCGGAGCACCCCCTGGAGCCATCTGTTGGAAGATGGCATACATCGCATTCAAGAATGCGGAACTATCGGCTCCAGGGGTGGGGAAAGCCGGATACTGGGGTGCCTGTCTCGGAGGCGACCCCGACGCCGGCCTCGACGTCTGCGACACCGGAGATAACACCTGAGGCTCCAATACCTCAATCACCGACACCTGTCCAGGTGAAGTCGGAGACGCCGGAGAGGGCAACGGCGTCGAAGGATGCGGCGTAACCGTGGGACTGATCTCCCATGTCCTTCGGCGCCGATCCGAAGACCTGGAACGAGTCTCCTTTGAATGACGCCGAGATTCTCTACGGCGCCGGGAGTCTCGATGACGCCGATGTCTTGGCAAAGAAGACTTCTTGTGATGCTTCTCCTTCGATTTCGCCATAAACAGCTTCGCCTCACGTTCCTTGAGGGCCTTTGGATTCATGTGCTGGCATGAATCACAAGTCGAGACGTCGTGGTCGGAGCTCAGACACCAAAGGCAGTCGGAATGAGGATCCGTCACTGACATCTTGCCTCCACACTCACGACAAGGCTTGAATCCAGACTTTCTCTGCAACATTATTACCACAGCGAAAGACTACGCAGCAAAAATACACTGAAACCACAAAAGTAACAGTTGCTCCCTCGAAGATAACCGTTTCGAATGCACGGAAAAAAGGGAACTGACGTCGGCACGTCGTCGAGGACCTCTTATTGCCTGTATGACGTCAGACGGCGTCGCGTGGGCTAGAGTGACGTCCTCGTCGACGTGCAGAGACTAGTAAGAAGATTTCCGTCGAATGCTGGCGCCATGGGAGTATTCATTAGGTGAGGAATCCACAGGTAGTTGTATCCATCAGAAGGACTACTACTGACCACCACCCGTGATGCAGGATACACGCAGCTCAGCAGGACAGGGGATCCATGCAGCTGGTCTTCCCTTGTTGCAGGTGCCTGCGGTTTTAGGGAAGTGACTCCTTCACTCCAAGGGAGATTCCTTCTTCTTCTTGTGCAGGTTGAAGAGCTGCAGTCTTCTGAGGATGCATGGCGAGGGAAATGTTGCAAAGCTGTTGGAAGACCTGGAATTAAAATTGCTGAAGAGTCCCTTCTTCTTGGAATCAGCTTGTCAGGTCTATGAGGGTCCTGTTGCGGGCCAGACGTTTAAGCAGAGGTTGCAGAGGAGTCCTGCTGGAATCTTTCAAGCCGAATCCAAAGATCTACCCAAGCGAGAGACCCTAAATAGCCCTGAAAGGGAGATTGGTCACCTAACCAGGTAAGCATCTATCAGGAGGGGGCTCTGACGTCACCTGCCTAGGCTGTCCACTCAGTTGCTCCCAGAGTTTCATGTCAACCTTGGAAACAAGATGGCGGAGCCCAAGGAGCCTCTGGAGGAGTGGGGGCACCACCGCCACGGTGGTGATGGACAGGGGAGTGGTCTTTCCCCTTTCTGTTGTCCAGTGAACCGGTGTGGACTGGTTTATGCACAGAGGGCACCAAATGTGACTTTCAAAGCAAACCAGTGGCTTGGGAAGGCTACCCCTCCCAAGCCAGTCACACCTATTTCCAAAGAGGAAAGGAAATCTGTTCAACTTCAAGATCTAGTGTTGATAGACCGCCAAACACACTCTTCGCTTCAATGGTGAAACCCTGTAAATTTAAACAAAGGGCAGCCATTTCAAGACCCAGTGCCTCACGCTATTATTACAACAGACGCTTCCATGATTGGGTGGGGAGCACACCTCAACAATCACAATATACATGGTCAATGGGACAATCAACAAAAACAACTTCACATAAATCACTTAGAACTACTAGCAGTATCCCTAGCACTAAAAACTTTTAAACCCCTTCTAGTCCACAAACACATTCTTGTCAAAACAGACAATATGACAACAATGTACTATCTAAACAAACAGGGGGACACACACTCGTCACACCTATGCCTCTCCTAGCACAAAAGATTTGGCATTGTGCAATTCACAACAACATTCGTTTAATAGCACAATATATACCAGGCATTCACAATCAGTTAGCCGACAATCTCAGTCCGGATCACCAACAAACTCACGAGTGGGAAACACATCCCCAGATTCTACAGGATTACTTCCACCGCTTGGGGACACCAGACAGATCTGTTTGCAACAAAACAAAACGCAAAATGCCAAAACTTTGCATCCAGATACCCACACCCTCAGTCCAAGGGCAATGCTCTATGGATCAATTTGTAAGGGATATTTGCTTACGCTTCTCCCCCTCTCCCACTCATTCCTTTACTAGTCAACAAACTGAGTCAAAACAAACTCAAACTAATACTCATAGCACCAACGTGGGCTCGCCAACCGTGGTACATCACACTGTTGGACTTCTCAGTAGTACCTCACATCAGACTCCCAGACAGACCAGATCTGTTAACACAACACAAACAGATCAGACACCCCCAATCCAGCATCGCTCAACCTAGCAATCTGGCTCCTGAAGTCTTAGAATTTGGCTATCTAAACCTTTCAAATGAGTGTATGGAAGTCATTAAACAGGCAAGAAAACCGACAACAAGGCATTGTTATGCTAATAAATGGAAAAGATTTGTTTTCTACTGCCAAGCAAATCAAATCACACCGTTAGATGCCTTCATACAAAACATTGGGAGTTACTTACTACACCTACAAAAAGCAAATCTAGCTTTTTCTTCCATCAAAATTCATCTCACTGCAATCTCTGCTTATGTGCAGATTAAACATACAAAGTCACTTTTTAGAATCACAGTTATTAAAGCCTTTATGGAAGGACTAAAAAGGATCATACCTCCAAGAACCCCACCAGTCACCTCGTGGAATCTTAATATTGTACTTACACGACTCATGGGCCCACCTTTTGAACCCATGCATTCTTGCCAGATCCAATTCTCGACTTGGAAGGTAGCTTTTCTAATAGCCATCACTTCACTACGAAGAGTTAGAGAAATACAGGCGTTCACTATTGAAGAACCATTTATACAAGTACACAAACAAAGTGGTTCTCCGCACAAATCCAAAGTTTCTACCAAAAGCCATTTCACCGTTTCATCTAAACCAAACAGTAGAGCTCCCAGTCTTCTGCCCACAGCCAGACTCTGTAGCAGAAAGAGCACTGCATACATTAGACATAAAAAGAGAGTTAATGTACTACATAGACAGAACAAAATCATTTCGTAAAACTAAGCAATTGTTCGTTGCTTTCCAAAAGCCCCATGCTGGGAACCCTATATCCAAACAGGGCATAGCCAGATGGATAGTCAAATGCATACATACCTGTTACCTCAAAGCTATAAGAGAGGTACCCATTACACCAAAGGCTCACTCCACTAGAAAGAAAGGAGCAACAACGGCCTTTCTAGGTAACATACCAATGACAGAGATTTGTAAGGCAGCCACTTGGTCTACACCTCATACGTTTACCAAACATTACTGTGGAGATGTGTTAGCAACACAATAAGCCACAGTAGGACAGGCTGTACTAAGAACATTATTTCAAACAACTTCAACTGCTACAGGCTAACCACCGCTTTGGGGAGGATTACTGCTTTGCAGTCTATGCACAGCATGTGTATCTGCAGCTAAACATGCCATCGAACGGAAAATGTCACTTACCCAGTGTACATCTGTTTGTGGCATATTGCGCTGCAGATTCACATGCGGCCTCCCTCCTCCCCGGGAGCTTGTAGCCGTTCAAGTTGCATTAAAATTGTATATATGTAAATAAATATTCCTTTACCACAAACTATGTACATACATATCTATTCCATTGCATGGACATCTTTAGTATCCTCATTCTACCACTCCTACCTAACCCTATGCGGGGAAACAATCTAAGATGGAGTCAATGCCCATGCGCAATGGAGCCAAAAGGGAGGAGTCACTCGGTCCCATGACTCGAAAAGACTTCTTCGAAGAAAAACAACTTGTAACACGCCGAGCCCAACACTAGATGGCAGGAACAGTGCACAGCATGTGTATCTGCAGCTACACATGCCATCAAACATGTATTTCTGTACTTAGCTACAACTTGAATCTTGTGGTTCTAGAAATAAATTAACAAAAAATATTTTTGCTATATAAAAAGAATTGGTCCGGAGTTAAGTCATTAAGTGTGTGCTTCTTCTATTGTCTGTGTGTGTGCAACAAATGCTTTGCACAACCCTCTCATAAGCCTAACTGCTCGACCACACTACCACAAAAGAGAGCATTAGTATTATTTACTTTATCCTCTATTCAGCTTCTGGGGAACCCCTAATATCAGTACACACTGTATCTCATTCTGATACAATATATACAGAGCCAGCTTCCTACACTGGAGAAATAGGCAAAGAAGGATGTAAAGGACTAGTGGAAATATCCTATTTACGTTTCGCTTGCACTATGCTTGTGAAGTCTTTTTTGAGTGATTAAACTACTTCAGAGGGGCTTATATCCTGCCTCCAACTACTTTTTAACTTACCATTTGTTTTCTTGCCCAACAGTCAGTTGTCTCTTGTGTTTTATTGGTTTGGATGTGTGATTTCCCAGTTTGACTTGTGCTTTTCGTGTGCTTTCTGTTCTGTGGAGTGTAGACCACGTACTTATTCCTTGGCACATTTCCTCTGCCAGCAGGAGCTACTTTTTTCTCTTTAATCCAGCTTGCTTATCAACTGCATGTGTACTTTGGAGCTGGATTTATTTCAGGTGTTATTTCCTTTGTAACCCAGCTTGCTTTTCTACTGCATGTGTCCTTCGGACCAGGAGTTAATTCGTGTTTTACATTCTTTTTAATCTAGCTCGCTTTCTACTGCATGCATACTTCAGACCTGGAGTTAGTTTGTGTTTTATATTCTTTTTAATCCAGGTTGCTGTTATTTTTTATTGTAATATATACAGCAATAATCGACTCTGCATTATGTATCATTTTTATTTACGTAAAGCGCTTCAGTGAAAGCTCTGCATGAAAATGGTTAGATAAATAAAAACAGCGAACAGTTTATAACAGTGTTCCTGACCTTTAGGAAACATGATCTGGGGCAGTTGAAATTGGACAGGGAAAGCATTAGGACGAGAGCTCAGGTAAAATTGAGCTAATTTGCGTTTGTTTCCTCTCCATTGTAGTGAGGTTGCACATGGCTTTTTTGTGCTCCGTAAAGCAGTCTGGTTTTCAGCTCAATGTGGCATCTAGGTAAATCCTCAACTACAGGTCACAGCCTTCGCCACTGCCTGTCATCACCTCTTTTTTTTTTTTTAAATGTATGTATGATCGCAAATTGTAATCACTGCGTATAAGCAAATGTGAGTAAAAATTTAACAAAGTGGCTCGATAAAACACTTATATGTTTGCACTTATATTGGTATGATTTATCAAGGAGCTTTGTTCATTTTTTACTTGTGTTCATATATTTCCTATGGCAAGCTTAAAGTGGCTGTCGCTTTACTTTGTAAGCTTTTATTGTATGGGATTTTCGTGTTTCTAAAAGGTCTCATTGGGCAATTATAGTCATCTTTTGGTTTATTATTGCTACGTAAAGCGCTTTGGTGAAAGCGCTGCATAAAAATTATTTGCTAAATAAAAACAACTGTGTGCAGATTTTGCAGCAGATGATGGATTATGTAGCAAATGCAGCAAATCTATAACTCTGCTAAACTCTCTCCGGCAGCACAATCGCATCATTCCAGTGGCCCAGAGTTGAGCGAGGGCCTGCTGCTGATGTCCGCATGTACACTACGTGTTTCAAACCAAGAGAGCATTCTTGCTAAATCATTATCTTTTAAATGCCATCTGTTTAAACACCCTTGTGCCAGGTTATATATATTTAAATGGGTCCTCGTGCACAACTTATGGAAAATGTCACTTACCCAGTGTACATCTGTTCTTGGCGTGTAGTCCTGCAGATTCACATGCTGTGCATATACAGCAATCTAGTGTTGTCCTCGGAGTGTTACAAGTTGTTTTTCTTCAAAGAAGTCTTTTTCGAGCCACGGGATCGAGTGACTCCTCCTCTCGGTGATAGAGCGCATGGTCCTCGACTCCTTTGTTAGACTGTTTTCCCGCAGGAGGGTGAAGTAAGGTATTGTGTATGTACAAATATTTATAGAAAGTAAAGAAAATGTCCATGCAATGTATATGGAAAATGTCACTTACCTAGTGCCCATATGTTCGTGGTATGTAGTGCTGCCGATTCACATGCTATGCATATCTCTTCCGACATCTAGTGTTGGGCTCGGAGTGTTACAAGTTATTTTTCTTCGAAGAAGTCTTTTCGGAGACACGGGATCGAGTGACTCCTCCTGTCAGTTACAGTACACATGGGCATCGACTTGATTAGACTGTTTTCCCGCAAAGGTGAAGGAAGGAGTGATAGAGTATAAGAATACAAAGAGATGTCCATGCAAATGTAAATGTATCTACATATGTACAAATAATAAACTTAGACAACTACAGGCTTCCGGGGAGGAGGGAGGGTGCATGTGAATTTGCAGCTACATGCCATGAACAGATGTACACTGGGTAAGTGACATTTTCCGTTCAATGGCATGTGTAGCTGCAGATACACATGCTATGCATAGACTCCCAAAAATAAGCGGTTGCTAGCCTGTAGGAGTTGAAGTTGTTTGAAATAGTGTTCGCAAGACAGCTTGGCCAAAACTGCCCTGTTGCTTTAAAAAAACATCTACACAGTAATGTTTTGTAAATGTATGAGGAGTGGACCATGTGGCAGCTTTACATATATCAGCCATTCGTATGTTTCCTAAGAATACCGTAGACGCACCTTTCTTTCTTGTACAATGTGCTCTAGGTGTGATCAAAAGTTGTCTTTTTGCCTTAATGTAACATGTGTGCATGCATCTAACAATCCATCTTGCTAACCCTTGTTTAGAGATAGGATTGCCTTTATGTGGTTGCTGAAAAGCAACAAAAAGTTGTTTTGTTTTCCCTAAAATCTTTAGTTCTTTCTATATAGTACATAAGAGCTCTTTTGAGATCTTGAGTATGAAGGGCTCTTTCTGCAACGGAGTCAGGCTGTGGAAAGAAAACGGGCAATTCCACTGTTTGGCTGATGTGAAAAGGAGATATGACTTTTGGGAGAAATTTAGGATATGTTTTAAGTACAACTTTATGTTTTTGTACTTGGAAAAAAGGTTCCTCAAGAGTGAATGCTTGTATTTCACAAACTCTTCCTAATGAAGTGATAGCTACGAGGAAGTCAACCTTCCATGTTAAAAATTTAATTTGACAAGAGTGCATGGGTTCAAAAGGTAGGCCCATGAGTCTGGTAAGTACGATATTTAGATTCCAAGAAGGGACAGGTGGTGTTCCAGGTGGAGTAATGTTTTAATCGTTCCATGAAGGCTTTAATAACAGGAACTCTGAATACAGATCTGTGCTTAATAGTTTGTAAGTATGCGGATATTGCAGTAAGGTGAATTTTGATGGATGAAAAAGCCAAATTAGATTTTTGCAAAAGAAGTAGGTAGCATACAATATCTTGTATTGATGCTGTAAGTGGATCCGTGTTTTTAGATTTACAGTAGTAAACAAATCTTTTCCATTTGTTAGCATAACATTGTCTAGTAGTATGTTAGCATGCTTGCTTAAGCACTTCCATACATTCCAATGGAAGTTTCAGGTATCCAAATTCTATGACTTCAGGAGCCAAATCGCTAAATTGAGAGCACTGGGATTTGGGTGCCTGATGTGACCTTTGTTTTGTGTTAACAAATCTGGCCTGTTTGGGAATTTGGAATGAGGTACTACAGAGAGGTCTAGGAGTGTTGTGTACCAATGTTGACGTGCCCATGTTGGGGCTATGAGTAGCATAGTGATGTCTGATGTAGTTCGTTGACCAGAAAGGGAAGGAGTGGGAGAGGGGGGAAAAGCGTAAGCAAATATCCCTGACTAATTGATCCATAGAGCATTGCCCCTGGATAGGGGATGTGGGTGACTGGATGCAAAGTTTTGGCATTTTGCGTTTTGGTGGACTATTGTTTGGAGGTGAAAAAGAAAGCTGTGGAGAATGGGAAGGAGAAGTAGGGACAGGGGCTGGTTTATCCTTTTGCTTTTGAATTTTTGCTGGTGGTTGAACAGAGTCTAATTCCTCTTGAAAAGCCAGCTTTCTTTTAGTTTTCAAAAGAGGTGCAGTAACAATTCTGCCAGTCTCTATGTATATGAATTCTGGATTGTCTCATCCATAACCTCCAGTACAGGCTGAATCTCTGTGTCCTCTTCAGAAAGCCTGTAAGATTCTTGCATTGGCTTCGAACTTTGCTCGAGTCGGCTAGAAAGTCCTGGTTCCTCTGTATAAGAGGCTTTCTTTGGTTACGAAGTTTGGATCTTTTCCGGTCCCGAAAATGAAGTCGGCTGTTTCAGCTCTGAAGAAGGGCGCTGAAGCTTCAACTACGAGGAATGAGGACGCTTACTGGAGTCTGAGGCAGAACTTTTTACCGACTTACTCGACTCCGAAGTGGACGGAGGCACCGAACCCAGAGGTCGGTCGACAGTCTTTTTTCAGGTCGAAACCATGGCCTTCCGGCAGTGGTGTACCCAAGACCTTCGATGCTTTTCCGTATGTGGGCGTAGGGGCAGACGTACTTATGTGCTGGCCAGCAGTGATAGGCCTATCTTTTTCTGATTCTTGCTCGAAGTCGGTGTCTCGGATGGAGCCTGCTGTCTGCGCCAGTTCTTCTTCAGTGAGGCTGAAATGCTCTGTACTTTGCTGCCATCTCTAACCTTCGAGCTCTCCGATCTTGCACGGTCTTCTTGGATCGAAACGATCGACAGGCCTCACAATCCTGTTCTCAGTGGTCCGGAGAAAGGCACAAATTACAAACCAGGTGTTGGTCTGTATAGCAAAACTTTGCGTGGCACCGAGGGCAGAATAGAAATGGAGTCCAATCTATCAAGCTCCCACGCAGTAGGCCCGAATAGGCCAGAGTCGGGCGCGCGCACCCAGAAGGATGAAATCTATATTTCGACTGTACTATGGGATCGAGGCTAGATGGAATGCGTTAGAAAACTCATTTAATCATCTGTATTGTTTCGAAGGTTTCCGATTTGAAATCTCGGAGCGAGAGGAAACACGTCCAAACCAGACAGCGGAAAGAAAACAATCTAACAATGGAGTCGGTGCCCATGCGCACTGTAACTGACAGGAGGTGTCACTCGATCCCGTGACTCCGAAAAGACTTCTTTGAAGAAAAACAACTTGTAACACTCCAATCCCAACACAAGATGTCGGAAGAGATATGCATAGCATGTGTATCTGCAGCTACACATGCAATCTAACACATATTTATATAATTAAGGACTACAACAACTACAGGCTTCTGGGGAGGAGTGAGGGCTCATGTGGATCTGCAGCACTACATGCCATGAACAGAGGTACACTGGGTAAGTGACATTTTCCGTTCAATGGCATGTGTAGCTGCAGATACACATGCTGTGCATAGACTATAGTTCTCCTCCCAAGTAAGTGGTGGTTAGCCCGCTGGAGTTGAAGTAGTTTGAAACAGTGTTTTAAGCACTGCTTGACCAACATTTGCTTGGTGTCGAGATAACACATCCACACAGTAGGGTTTAGTAAATGTGTGTGGTGTAGACCATGTGGCTGCTTTGCATACGTCCGCCATTGGTATATTTCCTACAAATGACATGGAGGCACCCTTTCTCCTAGTGGAATGTGCTTTTGGAGTTACTAATAGATGCCTTTTCCCTTTAAGATAGCAGGTGTGAATACATTTGACCATCCATCTAGCTAATCCTCGTTTTGAAATAGGATTACCTTTATGAGGCTGTTGAAAAGCCACAAAAAGTTGTTTTGATTTTCTAAAATCTTTTGTTCTGTCTATATAATACATGAGAGCTCTTCTGAGATCAAGAGTGTGAAGAGCTCTTACAGCAACTGAATCTAGATGTGGAAAGAAGACTGGCAATTCCACTGACTGATTGAAGTGAAACGGTAAAACCACTTTAGGCAAACATTCTGGATTTGTCTGAAGTACTACTTTGTGTTTGTGTACTTGGAAGAAGGGTTCTTCTAAATTAAATGCTCGAATTTCACTTACTCTTCTTAAGGAAGTAAATGCTACCAAGAAATCAACCTTCCATGTGAGAAATTGAATAGCGCAAGAGTGCATGGGTTCAAATGGTGGACCCATAAGTTTTGTGAGCACAATATTAAGATTCCAGGCAGGAGCTGGTGGTACTCTAGGTGGAATAACTTGTTTAACTCTTCTATAAATGCTTTTATGACAGGAATTCTAAACAGAGATGTATGTTGTCTGTTTTGTAGGTAGGCTGATATTGCTGTCAAATGAATTTTAATAGACGAAGAGGCAAGATTTGCTTTTTGTAAATGAAGCAAATAACACGCAATATCCTGTACTGATGCTTTAAGTGGATCAATATTTGTAGGTTGGCAGTAATGTACAAAATGTTTCCATTTATTTGTGTAGTACTGCCTGGTTGTAGGTTTATGTGCTTGGTGTAGAATGTGCATACATTCTAATGGTAGTTGTAGGTATCTAAATTCTATGACCTCAGGAGCCAAATCGCCAAGTTGAGCACATTGTGACTCGGATTCCTGATTTGACCTCAGTTTTGAGTTAACAGGTCTGGTCTGTTTGGAAGCTTGTAATGTGGTACTACTGACTGATCCAACAGTGTTGTCTACTAGTGTTGACGTGCCCACTTGGGAGCTACGAGTATCATAGTGAGGGAAGTGTGACATCTTGTGGACCAGAAATGGAATTAACGGGAGAGGGGGAAAAGCTTAAGCAAATATCCCTGACCAGTTGATCCACAGAGCATTGCCCTTGGATTGAGAGTGTGGGTATCTGGATGTGAAGTTTTGGCATTTTGCGTTTTTGCTTGTTGCGAAAAGGTCTATGTTTGGTGTTCCCCACATCTAAAAGTAATATTGAATTACTTGTGGGTGAATCTCCCATTTGTGCATTTGTTGCTGCGCCCTGCTTAGAAGGTCCGATAGCTGGTTGTGTATTCCTGGGATGTTTTGTGATTGAGAATTTCCCATTTCCATATTGTTTGTGCTAGAAGGGACAATTGGGATGAGTGTGTGTCCCCCGTTTTTTTCCAGATAATACATTGTTGTCATGTTGTCTGTCCTTATTAAGACTATTTTGTTTATGATCCGTGGTTGTAATGCTTTGATAGCTAAGTACACTGTCAGTAATTCCAAGCGGTTTATGTGGTAAGTTTGCTGGATTGAGTCGCACTCCCCTTGTATTGTCAGATTGTTGAGATGGGCTCCCCCACCTGTCATTAAGGCATCTGTTATAATTATGGTCTGTGGCACAGGGTCCTGAAATGGCCACCCTTTTGATAAGTTGTTGTGATTCCACCAGTGCAGAGATTTGTAAGTTTGGCGGTGTAACAACACTAGATCCTGTAGCTGACCCTGTGCCTGAGACCATTGTCGGGAGAGACACTGTTGCAGTGGTCTCATGTTTAGACGTGCATTTGGCACTATCGCTGTGCATGATTCCATCATTCAATAGTTTCATGACAAACCTTACTGTTTAAGTTTG
Source organism: Pleurodeles waltl (assembly GCF_031143425.1). NCBI lineage: Eukaryota > Metazoa > Chordata > Amphibia > Caudata > Salamandridae > Pleurodeles > Pleurodeles waltl. The sequence goes on from NC_090445.1 coordinate 252,106,985, forward strand.
ATTGGCCTGTAATTAGGATATAAGGAAGTGAAACAATTGTATCCGTTGTGGTTTTGGGTAGGCTAATGCGGACTGAGTGTTCAGAATTGCTCCTAGATAAGGTTGAATTTGTGCTGGCTGAAGGTGAGATTTCTGGTAATTGATTGTGAACCCTAATTTGTGTAGGGTATATATTGAATGTGTTGATGGCAGTTTGGAATGGTGCTAGAGTTTATTAGCCAGTCGTCTAGGTAAGGGAAGACATGTATGTGCTGCCTTCTGAGGTACCCTGCAACTACAGCTAGACATTTTGTGAACACTCTTGGTGCTGTTAACCCAAAGTGTAGTACCTTGAATTGATAGTGCTTGCCTGCTATGACAAACCTTAGATACTTGTGGTGAGCTGGGTGTATAGGAATGTGGAAGTAAGCGCCCTTTAGGTCTAACACTGTCATGTAGTCTTGTTTTTGTAGCAAGGGAATGACATCCTGTAGCGTGACCATGTGAAAATGCTCTGACAGGATATACAGATTTAGAGGCCTGAGATCGAGAATGGAATTGAGAGTACCATCCTTTTATGGTGTAAGGAAGTATAGGGAATATACTCCTGTTCCTCGCTGTGTGATGGGAACTATTTCTATGGCCTCCTTGAGTAGTAGAGATTGTACCTTAGGTTTTAGTAGAATAGTGTGTTCTAGAGAGAGTCTGTGAGAATGAGGTGGAATGTTTGGTGGAGTAGAGATGAGCTCTAGGCAATAACCATTGCAGATAATCGAGAGTACACATTGATCTGTAGTAATTTGTTGCCAGTGAGAATGGAATCAGTCTTCCTCCCACAGGAGATGTATGGTGCTGTGGAATGTCTGGGATGTCATTGCTTTGTGGATGTAGAAGTACCCTTTGAGGCTGGGAATTTACCTCTGGACCTGTAATTTTGTCCTCTGTAAAAGCCCCTGAATGACCCCCTTTTGTAATACTGCTGGCCTTCGCGTTGAATGGGAGGTGGAAGCCTCTATAGTTTGGGTTATAAATCCTCCCCTAAATTGTGGTTTTCAAAAGGAACCCCGAAATGGTGTGGTATAAAGAACTCCTATGGCTATTGCGGTGTCTGAATCTTTTTAAAGTTTTTTTCTAGTTGTGTCCACCTCTGGTCCAAAAAGCTGTTTGTTAAATGGCATATTAAGGACCGCCTGCTGTATCTCAGGTTTGAAACCGGAGGACCTCAACCACGCATGTCGCCCAGAAGACTGACTTTTGGTGCGCTTCCTGGCTGCACTGATCACAATAGAATCTGGCGGTAATTTCCTGGGAAATGTAAATTGGGTCAGTTGGTGCAGGCTTATAGTTTTTGTCAATTCTTTGTGTTAGATCCCTTGCTTTAACTGGCTCTTCGAAAATATCGGCTGCATGTTTAAGCATACCAGGAAACATTGGTAGACACTGGTATTGCTTATGAGTTGATAGGGTATTGAAAAGGAAATCCTCCTCTAAAGGTTATGCATGCATTTGCACTCCATGGTATACAGCTGCTCTGGAGCTGGGACCTGGTTGTATGCTGTACTATCCTCAGGTGGAGATGGTCTGTTGGGATACAATTCCGGATTATTAGATGAGACTGGATCGGAATCGTACATATCCCATGGATCTATGGTGTAGCTAGAATCACCCCTTTCTTCCTTTGCAAGGAAGTGTGAGAGTGTGAGGGTGAAGGTGGCGGAGTCAGAGGTTGCAGTGAAAAGAAAAGTTGCGGTGAATGTGGTGGAGAAAACTCAACAGGTTTTGGCTTTTCCCTTTGCTTGTAGATTTTTGACAGTGGTGGGGCAGTATGGATAAGTTACTTACCTGTAAATCCTAGTTCTCTTCCAGGGGTATCCTCATCAAAGTCATAAACATTGAATATTCACACCCTTGTGCGGGGACCCCGGAGCATATATAAAATACACACATATTATACATGTGTAAAACAGCAATGCAGGCTATAATGTTAAAACAGGCTAAAATGCTTTATTTCTATGAAGTTTTTTTTTTTTTTTTATATTATAAAATTACAATAGAGAATAAATATCTACCCAAGCCCCCAAAACTGGGCTTAGGGAAGTAAGCAGCAGTAAACTCTAGAGAAAAAGAGAAAAAAACTGCATTGAAAAACAATGGAGCATTCTTAGCCAATAGGCTGCATGCAGGTTAACACAGGAGAACCATAAAAACTTTGGCACCGTGCCTTTAAGACCCTGAGCACCTCCAGTATCCCACCATGCCTCAGGGGTGAAGGAAAGGTGACAGTTGGTTCACAGTTAGGTCAGTTCTTTTTTTACGGTGACAATCTGTGTAACTGATTCAAAATACAGTCTGTCCTGCACTTCTAGGAGACGTGCGTCCGGGGAGGAGGGTGGGTTGTTTATGACTTTGATGAGGATACCCCTGGAAGAGAACTAGGATTTACAGGTAAGTAACTTATCCTTCTCTTCCAGGGGATCCTCATCAATAGTCATAAACATTGAATAGATTAGCAAGCCCATCCCTAAACTCTGCGGACTGTCCGATAGAAGTGCAGGAATAGATACGTATTATGCAAATAAATTTCTCAGAGAGGCCTGCCCCACTTGGGCATCCGCTCTTGCATCTGAGTCTAAACAGTAATGTCTAGTAAACGTATGCACAGACTTCCATGTAGCAGCCTTACAAATCTCAGATATTGGAACATTGTTAAGGAGGGCAGCAGTAGCCGCTTTTCCCCTTGTGGAATGCGCTTTAGGCCTCGCAAGTAGTTGTTTATTAGCCAGCTGGTAAGTATTAACAATACAAGAAACTATCCATCTTGATATCGTTCGTTTAGATGCTGCCTCTCCTGTCCTCAAATGACCATAATTTACAAACAAGCGGTTAGTGTCTAATCAATTTTGTCTTATCCAGATAAAATTTCAGCACTCTTTTCAAGTCTAAGGAGTGCAATGCTTTCTCTGCCGGAGTCTCCGGATTGGGAAAGAAAGTCGGTAAAGATATAGTCTGATTGATATGGAATTCTGACACCACCTTCGGAAGGAAAGATGGGTGAGTTCGCAGAACCACTCTATTGTCATGAAAAACCGTGTACGGTTCTTTGGAAGACAAAGCCTGGATTTCGCTGACCCTCCTCGCTGAAGTAATGGCCACTAAAAAAGCTGTCTTCCACGTAAGGTGTTGTAAAGAGGCCTTATGTATAGGTTCAAAAGGAGGGCCCATAAGTTTTGCCAATACTATGTTCAGTTCCCATGGAGAAGAAGGTCTCCGAATGGGCGGAAAAACATTTTTCAAACCTTTTAAGAAATCCTGGACTACAGGTTTCGTAAAGAAGGATTCCTGAGAAGGTGACTTGCGATAGGCTGTAATAGCAGACAAATGTACCTTAATAGATGATACCTGCAGACCGGACTTTGCCAGATGAAGCAAATAGGACAGTATGACATCCTCCTGAGCCCGTATGGGATTCTGACCTTGTTGACAGCACCATATGTAGAATCTCTTCCACTTAAAAGCGTAAGAACGCCGCGTGGAAGGTCGTTTGGACTCTTTCAAGATGTTCATGCACTCCTGTGAGAGCCCTAGGTGCCCATACTGCAGGAATTCAGGAGCCATGCTGTTAAGCTCAGAGAGGGTAGGTTGGGATGTAGAATCCTGCCCTCCATTCTGCTCAGAAGATCTGGTCTGCACGGCAGCCTCCTGTGAGGTTTTTCCGATAGGTTGAGGAGATCTGTGTACCAGAATTGACGGGGCCATTGTGGCGCTATGAGAATCATTCTGGTTCTGGATCTGTAAAGTTTGTTGATCACTGCCGGTATGACGGGAATCGGCGGAAAGGCGTAGAGAAATATCCCTGACCAGTCGATCAACAGGGCATTCCCTCGAGATCCCGGACGGTAGAACCTGGATGCGAAGTCTGGGCATTTCTTGTTTACTTCGTCTGCAAAGAGATCCAGTTGAGGCCGACCCCATTGAGCGAAGATGTATTCTGCGACTTCGCCGTGTAGGACCCAATCGTGAGCGTCCTCTAGGTGTCTGCTCAGAAAATCTGCTTCCACGTTTTGTTGACCTGGTAGGTGAACCGTTGTGAGTGACATTCCTCTGGCCAGGAGCCAATGCCATATCGTTTGGGACTCTAGAGATAGGGTTAGGGATCTCATTCCCCCCTGTTTGTTCAAATAATACATCGTGGTTGTATTGTCCGTTTGTATTAGGAGAGTTTTCCCCTGAATTAGTGGTAAGAAAGACTTGAGAGCCAGATGGACCGCTCTGAGTTCTAGCAGATTGATGTGGTACTGCTTTTCCTGGTCTGACCACAGGCCCTGAGCTTGAAGGGGACCCAGATGAGCCCCCCATCCCTGAAGAGACGCATCCGTTACCAGAGTGTCGGATGGAACTACCTGGTGAAACGGAGCACCTACTGACAGGTGAGGTCTGTGCATCCACCATCTCAATGACTGAAGTGCTACTGCCGGTAGTCGCACTCTGTCCTCCCAGCGACCTGTCTTTTGGCTCCAGTTGCTCTCCAATGCCTCTTGGAGGGGCCTCATGTGGAGTCTGGCATTTGGGACAATAAAAATGCATGATGCCATGGAGCCCAGCAGCGATGTCACCTGACGTGCCGTAGGTGCGTTGGCTCTCAACAGGTCCTGACACTTCCTGTCTATTGAGGATAGTCGTTCCTCCGAAGGATACACTCTTTGGAGTTCTGTGTTTATGATCGCTCCCAGGTAGTGAAGGTTCTGTGTTGGAATCAAGGTTGACTTTTGGTAATTGACCTGAAGACCTAGAGACTCGCAAACTCCGAGCACAATGTCCCGATGGCTTCTCGCCTGCTCCGGAGAAGAAGCCTTCAGTAACCAGTCGTCTAGGTATGGATATATGAATATCTTTTGTTTTCGAAGATGCGCCGCTACCACTGCCATACATTTCGAGAAGACGCGTGGGGCAGATTTCAGGCCAAATGGTAGAACTCTGAACTGATAATGCTGTAACGCTACTTGGAAGCGCAGGAATTTTCGATGTTTGGGAGCTATTGGGATGTGAAAATATGCATCCTGCAGGTCGATGGAGCACATCCAGTCTTCCCTGATGTAGCTGAGGGAAAATCTGGTGAAGCGCTAGCATCCTGAACTTCTGTTTCCTTATGTATTTGTTCAGCAGCCGTAGGTCCAGAATTGGCCTGAAAACGCCCTCTCGACCCTTCTTCGCCACCAGAAAGTAACGGGAGTAAACCCCCTTTCCTCTGTGCGCAGGTGGAACCTTTTCTATGGCATTCTTTTGTAGGAGGGCGAGAGCCTCTTTGCGCAGCAGGCTGAGATGAGATGGATTGCCTTTGGTTGGTGGCAAGTGTGGTGGAGGCTGTTTGAAAAGAAGAGAGTAGCCATGTTCGACAATATTGAGCACCCATTTGTCTCTTGTGATAGAGTGCCACTCGTGAAGATAAGCTGTAATACTTCCCCCCACCGGAGTGGTGTACAGTGTCGAGGGAAGCGAGATCTCATTGTTTGGCCGGCGCTTTCGGAGTGGACTGTTGAGGTCTACTTGACCCTCGCTCCCTTGTGTTCCTTCGCTGAAAAAGAGGGCGTCCCTGCCGTTGCTGTGACCTTTGGGACCAGTGAGGGGTTTGAACCCTCTGCTGGAAAGGGCGCCTGTCATAAGGCCTATACCTCCGCCTGAAATCTTTCTTTCTTTCCAGGCCCACTGCCCTCATGGTATCCACCTCGGTCTTCATGCGGGCCATTTCCTCGTCTGCATGGGCACCAAATAGCGAGTTCCCGGCGAATGGGAGATTCAGGATGCGTTGTTGTGCTTCCTGCTTTAAACCAGTGAGCCTCAGCCAGGAAGACCTCCTTGCACAGATTCCATGCGCGTACCCATGTGCAGCTAAATACGCCCCATCTGCTGCCGCGCTGATAACCTGGTTGGATACCAGGCATCCTTCTTGCAGGATCTCTTGAAAATCTTGTCCTCTCTGGGCAATTTCTCTGTGAATCTATTGAGAGAGTCCCACAGAGAACGATCATACCTGCCCAGGAGTGCAGAAGCACTGGAGACTTTCATTGCCGAAGCCGCCGTCCCGCATATCTTTCTCCCCAGAGAGTCTAGATGCCTGCTCTCTTTATCCGGGGGGACCGTGGATGATGATGCCACCGTCTTTCGGGCTGCGGCTAATATTACCGAGTCCGGTGGCGGATCCTTCCTGAGGAACAAAGGGTCCTGTTCGGGAGCCTTGTACTTTTTGAGAATCCTAGCCGGGGCAGATTTGAGCGAGGCTGGGGCCAGAAAAGTGTCCATGGTTGGCTGCAACAAACCAGGCACTAGAGGCAGAAGCTTTTTTGATGCTGATCTCTGTTGTAGAGTCTCAAAGATGACTGACGAGGAGGTAGATGGCTCTGGAACCTCTATGTTTAGTTTCTGCGCTCCTCTTAACAGCACCTCTTAAACGTGGTAATGTCATCCACCGGTGAGACCCTAGCAGGTGGAGAATCTGTTAGGGTGGGGGAGTAACGCCCGACAGATGATCCTGACGACGACCAAGAGGGTGATCTTCTTCGTGAACGAGACCTGGATCGTCGTTGAGAACGAGACCTGCTGCGAGACGCTGTAGCAGAGCGCCCAGGCCTCGCGGCCGGTTGACGAGGAGCAGAACGAGCCCGTCCTGCCCTTGCTGTCGGTGATGGCGTTCTTGGCAGGGAGGCAGTAGGCGAGTACATTCGCAAATATTGCGAATCCGGGGAGGCCGCTGGTCTGTTAAGGCTCTCTAGCCATCTTGGAGCTAGATTGATGGGCGAGACATGCTCAGATGATGCCGCTCTTGAACGAGATGAGTCGCTCGGTATGGAGACCACTGGAGATGGTGCGGCCTTGTCTGGCGTGGGGCGATGTTCTACTCTCTGCGGGACAGGTAAAACCTGTGTCGACGTCGACGGCTGTGTCGATGTCGAAGCGCGCCCCACCGGTTGCTCTTGCCTCGGCGTAGAGTGTCTCGACGTAGAGTGTCTCGACGTAGAGTGTCTCGACGTAGAGTGTCTTGACGTAGAGTGTCTCGACGTTGAACGGCGATCTTTGGACCTCGACCTGCTCGCCGTCGTGTGCCTCGACGTGGAGCGGTGGGAAGCCGACGGCGGATGCCTCTCATGCCGTCGTGGCGATTTGGACGCCGTGTCTCTTGATGTCAGGGGGCGCACAGCCTTTGGCGGCGACCTGGCACGCCGGCGATGGCTCGACGTCGATCGGCGGGCTGCCGTCGACGGAGATCTGCCCCTGTGATGGTGTTCCCTCGACGCCGTCTCCTTCGACGTTGGGTGTGTCACCGTCGACGGCGATCTATGCCGGTGAGACGGTGGTAGCGACGACGTCGACGGGGAACAAACAGGTATTTTCCTACCTGCTGACGTCGACCTAGCCATTCTCTCCTGAGAATGGCCTGCTGGTTGTCTGGGAAGTGAAGAGGACGAGGTTTTCTGCCTCTCCTGAAGCCCATGTAGCCTGATCTTTTCTCTGTCCTTCAGAGTCCTCTTTGACATATTCTTGCAGTGCTTACAAGTGTCAGGGCAGCGACTCTGAGGCAGGCACACTATACACAGAGAGTGTGGGTCTGACTGGGCCGCCTTCTTCCCACAAGCAGGGCATTTGACAAAAAGTGAAGGCATTTTTCTGTCAGGAAAAAACTGCCAAGCTCAGACAAAGATGTTATCTGTCGAATGAAAAAGGAAAAAACGCTTTTTTAAAGGATTTTTCTGAGAAAAACTCAGAAAAAACTGAGAGCTCAATGCTCCAGGATCCTCTCAGAGGAAGCCGGAAAAAAGAACTGACCTAACTGTGAACCAACTGTCACCTTTCCTTCACCCCTGAGGCATGGTGGGATACTGGAGGTGCTCAGGGTCTTAAAGGCACGGTGCCAAAGTTTTTATGGTTCTCCTGTGTTAACCTGCATGCAGCCTATTGGCTAAGAATGCTCCATTGTTGTTCAATGCAGTTTTTTTCTCTTTTTCTCTAGAGTTTACTGCTGCTTACTTCCCTAAACCCAGTTTTGGGGGCTTGGGTAGATATTTATTCTCTATTGTAATTTTATAATATAAAAAAAAAAAAAAAAATCATAGAAATAAAGCATTTTAACCTGTTTTAACATTATAGCCTGCATTGCTGTTTTACACATGTATAATATGTGTGTATTTTATATATACTCCGGGGTCCCCGCACAAGGGCGGGAATATTCAATGTTTATGACTATTGATGAGGATCCCCTGGAAGAGAACCAGAGTTTCCTAGAATGCTTACTTCCTTTCAGTATGTGGAGGGGGAGAAGTAATAATTTTTCCAGTCTCTTTTTGGATCTGAATTCTCTTTTGTTTGCTGTCCATTACCTCCAGAATGGCTTGAATGTCTGATTCCTCCATTTAATGTTCTGAAGCATGTTTTGTGCTTTAAGAGGAATCTTCTGTACATTTCTTAGTCACATGCGTCATTCGAGTCGAAAGCCCCATTTCTTTTGTGTAAGAGGTTTTTTTCGTCTCCGAAGATGAACTGAGATGTTTTGGGTCTGAAGAACAAGTTACTTTCCTTTGGTAACGCTTTTTATGGTGGATACACTGACTACCTGTGGATTCCTCACCATATGAATTCGATCCTTGCGCCAGCATCCGACGGAAAGTCTTCTTCCTAGCTGTCTACGTCGACGAGGACGTCATAATGGCACGGCTCCGCGTGACTCCGTCTGGCGTCAACGTGCCAATAAGAGGTCCCCGTCGGCGTACTAACGTCAGTTTCACCTCACTTTTTTCGTGCCCTTAAAGCAAATAGGAGTAAACCGACCATGAAAATTGATAAATAATATAGAAAGATATACACACAAAAACCTTGACCATTTAAACAATCCATTCTTATTGAGAGCTAAAATACATAAACATACAAAAATAAATAGAGAAATATCACTATATATATATCCATATATATATATATATCCATATATATATATATATATATATCCATATATATATATATATATCCATATATATATATATATATATCCATATATATATATATATATATATCCATATATATATATATATATATATCCATATATATATATATATATATCCATATATATATATATATATATCCATATATATATATATATATATATATATCCATATATATATATATATATATATATATATATCTCCATATATATATATATATATATCTCCATATATATATATATATATATATATATCCATATATATATATATATATATATATATCCATATATATATATATATATATCCATATATATATATATATATCCATATATATATATATATATATCCATATATATATATATATATATATATATCCATATATATATATATATATATATATATATATATATATATACATATATATATATATATACATATATATATATATATATATATATCCATATATATACATATATATATATATCCATATATATACATATATATATATACATATCCATATATATACATATATATATATATATATATATATATCCATATATATATATATATATATATATATACATATATATATATACATATATATATATATATATATATATATATATATATATATATATATATATATATATAAATATATATATATATATATATATATATATCCTCCAACTCTCCTCCAAATAACAGGAGACCCAGGACACCTCCAAGGTGCAAATCAATTTATTTCAGCACACAAATCCAACGCGTTTCGGCAGCAGCCTTACTCATGGATACATCATTGTTACAGTGCCCCAAGTTAAAAAACCATGCAATCCTAGACATTAAAAACAGACAACATCTCAAATCCCCACCAAAAGACACAAAATGTGGCGGCCATCTTAAAGTGCATCTATAAATAAGTTTCACAGTAGTTTGTACCATAGTCCTATCAAAATACAACTCAAATTATTGTTCAAATCCATCAGAATCTTTAAATTAATGTGATATCATAATTCGCACAATAAATAGAGTAAAATTCAATTGCCAAAATACAAAAATTGTAAATAGAATAATTCATTGCATAATAAAAGTTTGTTAACTATGAATGTTTTCAAAATTTAAAATTCAATATATCACTTAAATCCTGAACATTATTAACTATGCTTGAATTAATTACATATCATCCTATACCATCCAAATAGACCTGTACACCTACACAAAACTTTTGGGGGATCTCATATTTTTGGGGAATCTCATATTGGTATATGGAGCTTCTCTACCCAAGTGGGTAGACAAACAAATTCTTCTATTGTAGAAACCTTATAGACCCCAACACCTGTACCCTTCTACTAAGAATCAAATAGGATTCAAAAAATCACCCCTACATCACATTCTGTATCAGATGACCACCCACCAAACAAAGTATCGATTACCCTAGATGGATGCTCAGCTCCTCACTCGAATTTAGCCCTACAGGTTCCAACGTTTCGAAGTCTATTATATATTTAGACTCTAAAACACGTAACAATCTCTCTCTATCGCCTCCCCTTTTACTCATCCTTACTTGGTCTATAACTACAAACTTCAGCAGATTCTCATTGCCAAAATGATGGCTGAAGAAGTGCCTAGCTACTGGATAGTTTTTATCCTGATTTCTAATGGCTCGTCTGTGTTCTAAAACTCTTTTCTTTGCATTGTGTATCGTGCTGCCCACATACAATTTTTCACATGGGCATATCAGACAGTACACACAGTAAGATGTATTGCAATTGTAATTACCTCTAATTACAAAGCTGTCTAACCTTCCTGGAACATATAATGTCCTGCAACTATTGCTGGTCTTGCAGGCTTTACACTTCATACAACAGAAGAAACCTTCCATTCCCGTATTCTGTATCCGTCCTACTGATGTTATCTCGTTGCGACACAAATTGTCCTTGAGAGATCTATTTCTCCTAAAGGTTATTTGGGGATTATCACTGATCCAGTCTGCCAAAACAGGGTCCGTCTGCAAGATATGCCAACTCTTGCTAAGTAGTGAGCGTATTTTGTACGACTGATTACTATAGGTTGTAATGAATCTAATGGACTCACTTTCCTTCTCTTGCCTTCTGTTAGTTCCATACAAAACATCATCTCTACTCAATGTCACCACTTTGCGTTTGGCTTGATCGATCACTTTAGCCCCATAGCCTCTGTTCCTGAACCTTTCACACATCACATTACACTCTTGGTGAAAATCAGCTTCTTCGCTACAGTTCCTCCGGGCTCTCAACAATTCTCCAAACGGAATACTCCGTATTAGAGTCCCCGGATGTGCACTGTGCGCACTTAGTAGACTATTACCGGCTGTTGCCTTCCTATACAATTTGGACACTAATCTACTGCCCTTCACAGAAATTTCCACATCGAGGAACTCTATACACTTTGAATCCAAATGCTCAGTAAATCTTAGGTTGCACTCATTGGTGTTCAGATCTCGCACAAATTGCATAGCTGCTTCTTCATTACCCCTCCAAATTACAAAAATGTCATCAATAAAACGACACCACAAGACCACATTGGTATCGAATTGGGTAATTCCTTCTGACACCTGTTCCTCCCACCAGCCCATAAACAAATTTGCATAGCTGGGGGCAAAACAGGTGCCCATAGCTGTCCCTTGAAGCTGTTTGTATAGTTGACCATCAAAGATGAATACATTGTTCTTAAGACAGAACTCTATCATAGTGCATAGCATTTCCGAATGGAAGAAAAAAGACAGTGACCTTGCTCTGAGAAAGTGTCTAATAGCTCTCACCCCCAAGCCATGATCTATGCTCGTATACAGACTAGTCACATCTAGGGTTAACAGTAAGAAGTCATCTTCCCATACAATATCCTCAATGATTTTTAAAAAATGTGTGGTGTCTTTAACATAAGAGGGTATTGACTCCACAAAAGGACGTAGGAAGAAGTCAATATATTTTGATGTACTTTCCAGGAGCGATTCCATAGCCGAAACTATAGGCCTCCCTGGTGGGTTAACCGCATCCTTGTGAATTTTGGGGAGAAGGTACAGAACTGGAATTTTCAGATGATCACATTTAAGAAACAGGAATTCATCCCATTCTATCAACCCTTGATCTTTCCAATCAATGAGCATATCAATATATTTCTCATTCATTGATTTGACATCTCCCCAACTCACTACTTCATAACACAGAGTATTGCTTAGCTGTTTCATTCCCTCTGACACATATTTGGTGGTATCTTGAATGACTACATTACCCCCCTTATCGGATTGTCTAATCACAATGGTATGGTCTTCTTTCAATTTCCGAAGGGCTTGCCACTGTTCACCTGATAAATTGCTGTTTTTCACATTCGTCACACTATATCTCAACTTCTTCAATTGTTTGGTCATTTCTCGCTCAAAAACCTCAAGGGCATCACAATGAATGGCATGATGACGCCGCTTCTTATGTTTTTTGGGAGAAGTATGGGAAGAAACCTTCGTGTGTTCCTTCTTCTTTGCCTTGGCCAAGAAAAGCTTTGCGTTCCTTCAGAGCTTTCGGATTCATGCTCTGGCACGAAGAACAACCTTCCACATCATGTTCGGAGCTTAAACACCAAATACAATCCGAATGGGGGTCGGTCACTGACATCCGAACCCCGCATTCCCTACACGGCTTAAACCCGGACTTCTTCGGAGGCGACATTGTAACTTCAAGAGATCGCTACACTTACCAACGGGCCAGGAAGAAAAAACCGTTGGAGTCGAATGCATGGAAAAAGGAAAAACTGACGTTAGTACGCCGACGGGGACCTCTTATTGGCACGTTGACGTCAGACGGAGTCATGCGGAGCCATGCCATTATGACGTCGACAGCTAGGAAGAAGTCTTTCCGTTGGATGCTGGCGCAAGGATCGAATTCATAAGGTGAGGAATCCACAGGTAGTTGTATCCATCAGAAGCGGTTAGCCAAGGTTTCGGCTCTGAAGCAGAGCGCACTTGTTTCGGATCCGATGGTGTGGGACATCGACTCAGTTCGGAGGTAGAGGCTTGCATTTTGCGGCTTGACCCAGGCACTGAAACCGCATGGTAGCCTGTTGAGTGAGTTCCCTGGCCTTTTTCGGCGCCGAACCCGAGGGTCAGTCGACAATTTTTTTCGGGTGGAACCAGTGTTTAAAAGCAGTGATGCACCCAAGGCCTTAAATGATTTTTTAGTTATGGTTGGGGCAGGTGTGCTCACGTACTGCGCCGCCAATATTGTCTGGCGGTCCTCCTCTGAATCCTGCTCGGAGTCGGAGTCTGGTATCAAAACTGCTGTTTGTGCCTGCTCTTTGCCAAGGACGTCTGTGGTGGGCTCTGAGTTTCGATGCCATCTCCAATCTTCTTGATCAAGTAATGTTTTCTTCCATCGAAAAGACCGACATGCCTCACAGCTTTCCTCTCGATGTTCTGGATATGGAATGGAGTTTGATCCATGAGCCTATGACGCAGTAGCCCCGAACAGGCCCTAGGAGGGCACGGTGCCTGAAAGGGCATTTATTTGGTTCCAACAGTACTATTGGATTGAGTGCAGAAGGAAACCGCGTTCGAAACAATACCAACGGTATAAGAAAAAGGTTGAAAGATTAGAGAATTTCCGAACCAAAAATCACGGAGCGAGAGGGAACACATCCGAACCTGACGGCAGAAAGAAAGCACTATCACCAAGAGGAGGAGTCACTCAATCCAGTGACTCTAAAAAAAAAAAGTCTTCTTTGAAGAAAAACAACTTGTAACACTTTGAGCCCAACACTAGATGGCGACATATGCACAGCATGTGTATCTGCAGCTACACATGCCATCAAACATACATTTACAGTTAGTCTCAGGTTTGGGCTTGAGCAATTTATTTTTCTTCATGGCTTTTTTAGCTCCAGGCTCACAACCATTTAGCTATTTGATTTAGTGTTTGGGCACTGGGAAACATTTATGACAGTGTTCTTGACCTTTAGAAAACACAATCTGGGGCAGGTGAAAGTGCATGAGGGGGGACATTAGGATGAGAGCTCGGCTAAAAGCAAGCTAACGTGCAGTTGTGTTTTTTTCTCACTGTTGAGAACTTTTGTAAAGATCCTTTTGCCTTCAGTGAACCTGCTTGGCTTTCAGCTGTTGATGTTTAATCTGTGTATTCCCTCAACTTCGGGTCACAGCTTTGTCCAGTGCCTTTCATTAGCTCACCTTTATAAATGATTGCAAATGGTAATTGTAGGAAGCTGGCTATATATACAGTGCAGTAAAATGAAGTACACTGTGTAGAGTCCCATGGATCCCCAAAGGTTTTTAGAGGCAGAAATAGATAGGTCTGGTGCTCTTTTTGTGGTAGTGTGGGTGAGCAGTTAAGCTTATCAAGGAGTCGTGTTAAGTATTAGTTGTACTCAAAGAAGTAAAAATGGGACTCACACTCAAAGAATAAATCAGAGACCAATTTAGAAAAGTAACGGTTGCTTTTATCTATATATATGCTTTGAATCAAAGTTTCGTTATACGTTAAGCAGTTTTAAAATTAAAAATACTTCGCTGTTTTAACAATCTACAGTGCAATTTTCAGCGTCTTCAATGTTATCCTATGGGAGGAAAACAAAAACGCTGCTTCACAGGTAAAGGCAAGGATTAGGATCCCAGTCTTCAGCGTTTTAGACTAGCACCAGACAAGGTTCAGGGTGATACCAAGAGTGCACCCACAGCAGCACGGGGTGGCTAGGTGCAGAGGTTAAAGTCTGAGTCGGTGCCCAATGTTAATCAACTGAGACTGTGGGAGGGATGACGACGCGCAGCTCCCAGTTAAGTACAAGCGGTGTCAGAGGTTGATTCCCAGGGGTTGAGGCAAGCAGTGGGGGGGGCCCACAATGCAGCACCAACCTTACACCTTCAGCAACACAGGGGCAGCAGGGTGCAGAGTACCAACACAGCGGTGGGCACCTAATGGTATCCAATGAAGACAGAGGTATCCACTGAAGAGCTGCTTACAGGTGAGTAAAGCAGGGCCAAGGGTCAATCTCCTGCAGTTGAGAAGTAAAAGGGGGGGTCATAAGACAGCACTGTAGGAGGCTGGCTCAATTTATGGTGCACACCTATGGCGTGGTACCTTATACTGAGTCCAGGCAACCCGGAGTGATAGTGAATAGTTCTCCAGATAGCAAGAGCTCTCTAGGGGTAGCTGAGGCGAGCAGCTGAAACTTATTCAGGAGGAATGCAAAGCACTTGCAATACCACAGTAGTCGGTCAGTAACTGTTACACAAGAAAGGACCACACAAAGTATTCTTTATTTTAAGACTAAACTAACATTGGTATACCTCCCTTTGGAGATACTTACACACAAAATATATACTCAGAGACAACCAGGAATAGCATAGCAATACATTTGGTCCCATACTGGGGTGTGGGGTAGGCGCAGAAAGTGGTATAAGAATGGAGTGACAGCAGCAAGGGCCCAGTCTCCCAAGTTGGTCAGAAGAAAAGTTTGACCAGGAGAGGACCACAGAATCACCACCTGTGTTGCAGAGCCTTTCGATGTCCGTGGAACAGATGCTCCAAGTGAGATTCCTTCTTGGACGTAAACATGGTCACAATGCCAGTCTTGAGGTGCCTGTGGATGCAGGGGAGTGACACCTTTCCTCCAAGTAAGATTCCTTCTTGCTTTTTGGATGTAAACAGAGATACAATGTTGCAGTGGGAGCCCTCCCAACTGGATACAGACTTGTTTCAGTTCCAAAAGCGGACAAGAAGTGGTTTCCAGAGGCCCCAAGCAGAAGGTGTCGTCCAGAGAATTCCTTGTAGAGTCTTGCCCGACAAAACGAAGGACTCACCCTCGGGGAGCCCCTAAGTAACCCTAAAAGGGGGATGGTCACTATCTGTAGTGACCCACCTATCAGAGGGGTTGGGGATGTTGTCTATCTGGCCTAACCAGTCAGATGGTCTCAGGGGCCTCTGCCTACCTTGTTTCCAAGATGGCAGAGTCAACCGGCCACCTGGCAGAGATCTGTGCACCTCCCTAGGGGAGGAGCTGGTTGGGGGGGGGGGAGGGGGAGGAAGTCACTCCCCTGTCCTTTGTGTGTTTCGTGCCAGAGCGGGAACCGGGGGTGCCTGCACTGGTGAAAACCGGCTTCTGCAAGGAGGGCACCAAATGTGCCCTTCAAAGCAGCCTGGTGGCGCTCAGAGGCCACCCTAGCCCGGAGACACCCATTTCAAAGGGAGAGGTGGACACACCTCTCTCTTACATGAAATCCTTTGTCCTGCATTTCTCTGGTTGAGTTAAGCTCATCAGCAGGAGGGCCGAACAGTGTCTAGGGTCGGCAGCGGCGCATGCTGGCATACACAACCTACAAGGCTGTACAAGCAGAACTGGGGGAATCCTTTAAGCCAGTGATTTCCCAACCTGTGGGCCGGGGACCCCTGGGGGTCCGTGACGCCTCCACAGGGGGTACCCGACTGCTAGGAAAATTAAATAATATTAACAGATTGAGTCCCAGCAGTCAGTGGAGGGGGTCGTCGGATTCTAAAAATGATTCAATGGGGGTCCCCAGGTTCCAGTAATGATAAAGTGGGGGTCCACAGAAGTCAAAAGGTTGGGAAGCACTGCTCTAAGCAACCCCCAGAGTACACAGTATCATGCAACTAATACAGGAATCGGTGTTGCATGACTCCAACATGTCGGATACCTATCATGCCTAGGTTCAGAGAAGCCATTATGTAGCTGGACCACTAGGTGTTGACCAGTGTCCATTATATGCCTTAAGATGGCATTCCCATACTTACAAAGCCCAGGGAATGGAGTCTGGAGTTTGTAGAGGAACCTCTGTTCATGAGGGTGTCCCCTCACACTCAAGAATATGCACCCTGCCCTTGGGCTGAAGAGCCTACAAAAGGGGTGACTTACAGTGCCCAAGTGCTTCACACCTCCCCCCTGGAGGAACTGTAACAACTAGCAGTGAGCCTCAAAGGCTCAGGCTTCATGTTACAATAACCCAGGGCACTCCAGCTAGTGGAGATGCCCGCCCCCCCTGGACACAGCCCACACTTTTGGCAGTAAGTCCGGGGAGATAATGAGAAAAACAAGGTGGAGTCACCCTCTCACCCAGGTCCACCCTTAAGGTGACCAGAGCTGAAGTGACCCCTTCCTTGAAAAATCCTCCATTTTGTTTTGGAGGATTTAGCCCAATAGGGATCGGGATGTGCTTCCCTCCCCAAAGGGAGTGTGGAAACAAAGTTTCTTAACTTGACATGAGGGCTCCATTTTGCATGCTATTTGATTTCTCTATGTATGGACTACGTGCAGAGCTGCACCTTGCGTGTAACAGTTGCTCTGTTTGACCTTTAGACCTGCTTTACTCGGAATTTGTTTGCTCACACTTAGCAGATGGGTTATATAGTGCTGCTTCCCCTATTCTGAGATATTTTAGATGAGATGAACGAGTTACTTACCTTCGGTAACGACTTTTCTGGTGGATACATTAGCTACCTGTGGATTCCTCACCTGATGAATACTCCCATGGCGCCAGCATTCGACGGAAATCTTCTTACTAGTCTCTGCACGTCGACGAGGACGTCACTCTAGCCCACGCGACGCCGTCTGACGTCATACAGGCAATAAGAGGTCCTCGCCGACGTGCCGATGACAGTACCAACATTTTTTACGTGCATGAGAATAATAATAACCCAATGTAATGAAAGAGCAAAGCAACATCTCTTAATATTGTAAATCACACAACATTGCAATAAAATAGCTGTAGATTTAATATAACCTTCTTTTTTTTTTTTTTTTTTTTAAACAAATATATTTATACATACGAATCATGTATATACCCAATATATATATAGATTTATATATAAATATACACATATATACAAATATCATATATGCAAAATGTATTGCAACTTTGAAGACCAAAAGGAGCACACTCAAGGATTGCTTGGAGAGACCAAAAAGGCAACGGGGAGGCGGGTGGGACCGTGAGGAATCCACAGGTAGCTAATGTATCCACCAGAAAAGTCGTTACCGAAGGTAAGTAACTCGTTCTTCTGATGGATACAACTACCTGTGGATTCCTCACCTGATGAATAGAGTCCCAAAGCAGTACCACGCCCGGCGGTGGGTGCCTAAATGGTCAAACCAAGAAATCCTGCAGCACTGACCGTGCAAAATGACCGTCCCTTCTGACCTCAGAGTCCAAACAGTAATGTTTCACAAAAGTGTGAAGGGACGACCAAGTTGCGGCCTTGCAGATGTCGACCACAGGAACACCCCTGGCCAAGGCCGAAGAGGCCGACTTAGCTCTGGTGGAGTGAGCTCTAATGCCCTCAGGCGGATCCTTCTTTGCCAAAGAGTAACAGATTTTAATGCAAAGAACAACCCACCTGGAGAGTGTTCTCTTGTGGACTGCCTTTCCTCTCCTCTTGCCCACGTATCCGACAAACAGCTGATCCTCCAGCCTGATATCCTTCATTCTGTCGATATAGAAGCTCAACGCCCTTTTTGGGTCCAGGCGATGTAGTCTTTCTTCCTCCTTTGAAGGATGAGGCGGAGGATAAAACGTGGACAAAGTGATTGTCTGAGCCAAATGGAAGGGTGAAACAACCTTCGGAAGGAAAGCAGCCTTGGTCCTCAACACCACCTTATCCCCATAAAACGTTATATAAGGGGGTTTAACCGATAAGGCCTGCAACTCACTCACTCTCCTTGCAGATGTTATAGCTACCAGGAATACTGTTTTAATAACCAAATACCTTAAGGGGCAAGAATGCATAGGCTCAAAAGGGGACCCCATAAGGAAAGTCAGGACCAAGGACAAATCCCATTGAGGCATAACGAACGAGTTACTTACCTTCGGTAACGACTTTTCTGGTGGATACATTAGCTACCTGTGGATTCCTCACCTCATGAATACTCCCATGGCGCCAGCATTCGACGGAAATCTTCTTACTAGTCTCTGCACGTCGACGAGGACGTCACTGTCTCGCACGCGACGCCATCTGACGTCATACAGGCAATAAGAGGTCCTCGACGACGTGCAGACGTCAGTACCAATCATTTTTTACGTGCATGAGAACAACCAGGCAATGCAATGAAAGAGCAAGGCAACATCCATTATATTGTAAAATACACCACATTGTATGAATAACTGTAAATCTTTTTATGTACATATATATATATATATATATATATATATATATATATATATATAAAACTCTCTCTTTTAAAATATATACACACACCAAGTATATACATAAAGATATATACACATATACACATATATATATATATAAATATATTATATATATATACATCTATTGCACCCTCAAAGACCAAGAGGAGCGCACTCAAGGATTACCTGGCAAGACCATAAAGGCAACGGGGAGGCGGGTGGGACCGTGAGGAATCCACAGGTAGCTAATGTATCCACCAGAAAAGTCGTTACCGAAGGTAAGTAACTCGTTCTTCTGATGGATACAACTACCTGTGGATTCCTCACCTCATGAATAGAGTCCCAAAGCAGTACCACGCCCGGCGGTGGGTGCCTAAATGGTCAAACCAAGAAATCCTGCAGCACTGACCGTGCAAAATGGCCGTCCCTTCTAACCTCAGAATCTAAACAGTAATGTTTTGCAAAAGTGTGAAGGGACGACCAAGTTGCGGCCTTGCAGATGTCGACCACAGGAACACCTCTGGCTAAGGCCGAAGTGGCCGACTTAGCTCTGGTGGAATGAGCTCTAATGCCCTCAGGAGGATCCTTCTTTGCCAAAGAGTAACATATTTTAATGCAAAGAACAACCCACCTGGATAGTGTTCTCTTGTGGACTGCCTTTCCTCTCCTCTTGCCCACGTATCCAATAAACAGCTGATCCTCCAGCCTGAAATCCCTTGTTCTATCGATAAAGAAGCTCAACGCTCTCTTTGGGTCCAGACGGTGCAGTCTTTCTTCCTCTTTGGAAGGATGAGGCGGAGGATAGAACGTGGACAAAGTAATTGCCTGAGCCAAATGGAAGGGTGAAACAACCTTCGGGAGGAAAGCAGCCTTGGTCCTCAACACCACCTTATCCCCATAAAAAGTTGTATAAGGGGGTTTTACTGATAAGGCCTGCAACTCACTCACTCTCCTTGCTGATGTTATAGCTATCAGGAAGACTGTTTTTAAAACCAAATACCTCAAGGGGCAAGAATGCATAGGTTCAAAAGGGGACCCCATAAGGAAAGTCAGGACTAAGGACAAATCCCATTGCGGCATAACGAATGGCTTTGGAGGATATTGATTTAGAAGACCTTTCAAGAATCTGATAACAATAGGGGATTTAAATAAAGATGGTTGGTCTGGAAGACATATGAAGGCTGACAAAGCCGATAAATAACCTTTAATGGTGGCCACTGCACAACCTTTTTGTGCCAGAGATAGAGCAAAAGACAAAACGTCCGATAGATGAGCATGTAAGGGATCAATCTGCCTCTCTCCACACCACGCAACAAATTTAGACCACCTATTAGCGTAGATAGATTTAGTGGAGTGTCGCCTGGCCGCTAATATAACATCCACTACCTCAGGCGGGAGAGAGAAGGAACTCAGGTTGCCCCGTTCAATCTCCAGGCATGTAGGTGCAGACTCTGGAGGTTGGGGTGTAGAACCTGCCCCTGCGACTGTGAGAGGAGGTCTGCCCTGAAAGGGAGACGGAGCGGCGGGCACGTTGAGAGTTGGAGAAGGTCGGAGTACCACACCCTCCTTGGCCAATCCGGAGCTATTAAGATTACTAGAGCCCGGTCTTGGCGAATCTTCCTCAATACTCGAGGAATCAAGGGTATGGGAGGAAACGCGTAAAGCAACTGGCCGCACCAGGTCATTTGAAACGCGTCCCCCAACGCTTCCTGCATCGGATACTGAAGGCTGCAGAACAACGGACAATGCGCGTTCTCTCGAGTGGCGAACAGATCTACCCGAGGAAACCCCCACTTCTGGAAGATTAAACGGACTTGATCTGGATGGAGACGCCACTCGTGGTCTGCCGAGAAGTGGCGACTGAGACTGTCCGCACGCACGTTCAAAACTCCGGCCAGATGGTTTGCTATCAAGCAAATCCGATGGTCCTTTGCCCAGGACCATAGTCGAAGAGCTTCTCTGCAGAGAAGGTACGACCCCACTCCTCCCTGCTTGTTTATGTACCACATCGTGGTAGTATTGTCCGTTAGGACCTGTACCGACTGACCACGAAGGGAAGGGAGGAAGGCCTTGAGAGCCAGACGTACAGCCCGTAACTCTAACAGATTGATGTGAAAAATCTGTTCCTCTGGAGACCAAAGACCTTTGATCTCCAGATCCCCCAGATGAGCTCCCCACCCTAGAGTGGAAGCATCCGTTATGACTGTGGCCACTGGTGGCGACTGCTGGAACGGCTTTCCTTGTGAAAGATTGTTGCTTGCAATCCACCACTTCAAATCCACAGCAGCATCTCTGGAGATCTTGACAGTACCTTCTAGATCCCCTCTGTGTTGAGACCACTGCCTTCGGAGGCACCACTGAAGAGCCCTCATGTGCCAGCGAGCATGCGTGACCAACAGAATGCAGGAGGCAAAAAGACCGAGCAGACGAAGGACCTTGAGGACTGGAACTACCGCTCCATTTCGAAACATTGGAACCAAATCCTGAATATCTTGAATCCGCTGAGGCGGAGGAAAGGCCCGACCCAATGTTGTATCCAGTACTGCCCCTATGAACAGGAGGCGCTGAGAGGGCTCTAGGTGAGATTTGGGCTCGTTCACCGAAAAGCCCAGGTCGAACAACAACTGGGTTGTTGACTGCAGATGACGCAACACAAGCTCCGGGGACTTGGCTTTGATTAACCAATCGTCCAAGTAAGGGAATACTGCTATCCCCTTCCTTCTGAGCTCTGCCGCAACCACCGACATCACCTTCGTGAAGACTCGAGGTGCTAAAGTAAGACCAAACGGAAGGACCGCAAACTGGTAGTGTTGCGATCCCACCACAAACCGGAGATACTTCCTGTGTGACTTGAGTATCGGGATATGAAAGTAAGCATCCTGCAAGTCGACAGACACCATCCAGTCTTCCATGTTCAACGCCAAAAGCACCTGTGCTAGGGTCAGCATCTTGAACTTTTCCTGCTTGAGGAACCAATTCAAGATCCTCAGGTCCAGAATTGGTCTCAAACGACCATCCTTCTTGGGAATCAGGAAATACCTTGAGTAAACTCCTTGACCCCTTTCCTGCTCCGGGACCAACTCCACCGCGCCCTTTAAAAGGAGGACTTCTACCTCCTGTTCTAGCAACAGGAGGTGTTCTTGTGAACAATACGAAGGGCGGGGCGGGATGAGGGGCGGAAACTCCCGAAAGGGAAGGGTGTAGCCTTTTCCCACAACACTGAGAACCCAAGTGTCCGACGTAACAGTCTCCCATTTGGTGAGAAAATGCTGTAATCTTCCCCCTACAGGAGAGGAGTGAGTGGGAAATGGTGGAAGCCTAAGGCTGCTTCCCCTGCTGCACCCCGCCAGAGGATGAGGAAGAGGCAGAGTGCTGCTGAGAAGCTCCCCTGGTGCGGACCCTACCCCTCCCCCTAAAAGATCTATAGGGATGGGAAGAGGCAGGTTGCTGATATCTTCCCCGAAAGGAAGAGGAGGAAGAGCCACGCCCAAATCCACGAAACCTCCTGAAGAATCTGGAAGAGGCCGTGGAAGAAGGAGCTTGGAGTCCCAGCGACTTAGCCGTGGCCCTGCTCTCCTTAAACCGTTCCAAGGCCGAATCAGCCTTAGCCCCAAACAGTTTGTCCCCATCAAACGGGAGATCCAACAATGTGGACTGTACATCTGCCGAAAAGCCCGAGTTACGGAGCCAGGCCTGTCTCCTTTCCACCACAGTTGTGCCCATTGCTCTGGCTACCGAGTCGGTGGTATCCAGTCCCGTCTGGATAATTTGGGTCGCAGCAGCCTGGGCATCAGAGACAAGATCCAAAAGACCCTGGGGAAGCTCTGTAAACGAAGAGGAGATGTCATCCATCAGAGCAAGAATATACCTCCCCAGGATACAGGTTGCATTGGTGGCTTTTAAAGCCAGACTGCAGGACGAAAAAATCTTCTTCGACTGCGCCTCCAGCTTTTTTGAATCTCTGTCCCCCGGCACCGTCGGAAAAGAACCAGGCGCTGACTTGGACGAACAGGAGGCCTGCACAACCAAGCTCTCCGGCGTAGGGTGCCTAGATAGGAAACCAGGATCAGTTGGAGCCGTCCGATACCTCCTGGCCACGGCTCTGTGAACTGCTGGGGAAGATGCCGGCTTCTTCCACACCTCTAAAACCGGATCCAGCAGAGCGTCATTAAAAGGTAATAGAGGCTCCGCCGCGGCTGAGGCCGGATGCAACACCTCTGTCAAAAGGTTTTGTTTCGCCTCCACCACCGGCAAAGGCAGGTCCAAAAAACTAGCTGCCTTCCGTACCACTGTATGAAAGGAAGCAGCTTCCTCGGTATATTCCCCCGGGGACGAAAGGTCCCACTCAGGGGAAGTGTCCAGCCCACTGGCCGACTCCAGTCCACGCAGCCCATCACCCGAGTCCTCTAGCTCTCCTTCCTCTAGGGCTCGTTGGTACTCCTGCTCCTCTAGTACCCGGAGAGCACGCCTCCTTGAATGCAGTCGTTGCTCAATCCGCGGAGTCGACAATACCTCCGCCGAAGTCGGAGATCGGCGCCGATCTTCCGAAGCCACCGACGCCGCATCCGGCGCCACAGGTAACTTCGGCGCCGACTGAAGAGCAGTTGAAACGGATGGACCCACCGGAGTCACAGGCCGAAATCTCGACGTCGACGGGATGGAAATCCCTGGGGCCAATCCCTCCGAAGCCACCGGAGCGGCCACCGGCGCCGACACTGGCGCCGAGCCCACGTTCCCAAACGGGAGAAAGGGCATAAAGGGTGCCGGCCGAAGAGGCGCAGGATCACCCAAAGAAAAGGCCAAAGGCCCAGCCGGAGCACCCCCTGGAGCCATCTGTTGGAAGATGGCATACATCGCATTCAAGAATGCGGAACTATCGGCTCCAGGGGTGGGAAAAGCCGGATACTGGGGTGCCTGACTCGGAGGCGACCCCGACGCCGGCCTCGGCGTCTGCGCCGGAGAAAACACTTGAGGCTCCAATACCTCAATCACCGACGCCTGTCCAGGCGAAGTTGGAGACGCCGGAGAGAGCAACGGCGTCGAAGGATGCGGCGTCACCGTGGGGCTGACCTCCCATGTCCTCCGGCGCCGATCCGGAGACTTGGAACGAGCCTCCCTTGAATGACGCCGAGATTCTCTACGGCGCCGGGAGTCTCGATGACGCCGATGTCTTGGAGAAGACTTTTTCTTGTGATGCTTCTCCTTTGACTTGGCCATAAACAGCTTCGCCTCGCGTTCTTTAAGGGCCTTCGGATTCATGTGCTGACATGAATCACAAGTCGAGACGTCGTGGTCGGAGCTCAAACACCAAAGGCAATCGGAATGAGGATCCGTCACCGACATCTTGCCTCCACACTCACGACAAGGCTTAAATCCAGACTTTCTCTGCGACATTATTTCCACAGAGAAAGAGTACGCAGCAAGATATACACTGTAACCGCAAGAGTAACAGTTGCTCCCTCGAAGATAACCGTTTCGAATGCACGGAAAAAAGGGAACTGACGTCTGCACGTCGTCGAGGACCTCTTATTGCCTGTATGACGTCAGATGGCGTCGCGTGCGAGACAGTGACGTCGACGTGCAGAGACTAGTAAGAAGATTTCCGTCGAATGCTGGCGCCATGGGAGTATTCATGAGGTGAGGAATCCACAGGTAGTTGTATCCATCAGAAGAATGGTTTTGGAGGATATTGATTCAGAAGACCTTTCAAGAATCTGAGAACAATAGGGGATTTAAATAACGATGGTTGGTCTGGAAGACAAATGAAGGCTGACAAGGCCGACAAATAACCCTTAATGGTAGCCACTGCACAACCTTTCTGCGCTAGAGACAGTCAAAAAAGACAAAACATGTGACAGATGAGCATGTAAGGGATCAATCTGTCTCTCTCCACACCACATAACAAATTTAGACCACCTATTAGCGTAGATAGATTTAGTGGAGTGTCGCCTGGCCGCTAAGATAACATCCACTACATCAGGCGGGAGAGAGAAGGAACTCAGGTTGCCCCGTTCAATCTCCAAGCATGTAGGTGCAGACTCTGGAGGTTGGGGTGTAAAACCTGCCCCTGCGACTGCGAGAGGAGGTCTGCCCTGAGAGGGAGACGGAGCGGAGGGCACATTGAGAGTTGGAGAAGGTCGGAGTACCATACCCTCCTTGGCCAATCCGGAGCTATTAAGATGACTTGGGCCCGGTCTTGGCGAATTTTCCTCAACACTCGAGGAATCAAGGGTATGGGGGGAAACGCGTAAAGCAACTGGTCGCACCAGGTTATCTGAAACGCGTCCCCCAACGCTCCCTGCATCGGATACTGGAGGCTGCAGAATAACGGGCAATGCGCGTTCTCCCGAGTGGCAAACAGATCTATCCGAGGAAACCCCCACATCTGGAAGAATAAACAGACTTGATCTGGATGGAGACGCCACTCGTGGTCTGCCGAGAATTGGCGACTGAGACTATCCGCACGTACATTCAAGACCCCGGCCAGATGATTTGCCACCAAGCAAATCTGATGGTCCTTTGCCCAGGACCATAGCCGAAGAGCTTCTCTGCAGAGAAGGTACGACCCTACTCCTCCCTGTTTGTGTATGTACCACATCGTGGTAGTATTGTCCGTCAGGACCTGTACCGACTGACCACGAAGGGATGGGAGGAAGGCCTTGAGAGCCAGACGTACAGCCCGTAACTCCAACAGATTGATATGAAACACCTGTTCCTCTGGAGACCAAAGCCCTTTGATCTCCAGATCCCCCAGATGAGCTCCCCATCCTAGGGTGGAAGCATCCGTTATGACCGTGGCCACTGGTGGCGACTGCGCGAACGGCTTTCCCTGTGAAAGATTGTTGCCCGCAATCCACCACTTCAATTCCACAGCAGCATCTCTGGAGATCTTGACAGTACCTTCTAAATCTCCCTTGTGTTGAGACCACTGCCTTCGGAGGCACCACTGAAGAGCCCTCATGTGCCAGCGAGCATGCGTGACCAACAGAATGCAGGAGGCAAACAGACCGAGCAGACGAAGGACCTTGAGGACTGGAACTACCGCTCCATTTCAAAACATTGGAACCAATTCCTGAATATCTTGAATCCGCTGAGGCGGAGGAAAGGCTCGACTCAATGTTGTATCCAGTACTGCCCCTATGAACAGGAGGCGCTGAGAGGGCTCCAGGTGAGATTTGGGCACGTTCACCGAAAAGCCCAGGTCGAACAACAACTGGGTTGTTGACTGCAGATGATGCGACACAAGCTCCGGGGACTTGGCTTTGATCAACCAGTCGTCCAAGTAAGGGAATACTGCTATCCCCTTCCTTCTGAGCTCCGCCGCAACCACTGACATCACCTTTGTGAAGACTCGAGGTGCTGAAGTAAGACCAAACGGGAGGACCGCAAACTGATAGTGCTGCGACCCTACCACAAACCGGAGATACTTCCTGTGCGACTTGAGTATCGGGATATGAAAGTAAGCATCCTGCAAGTCGACAGACACCATCCAATCTTCCTTGTTCAATGCCAAAAGCACCTGTGCTAGGGTCAGCATCTTGAACTTTTCCTGTTTGAGGAACCAATTCAAGATCCTCAGATCCAGGATTGGTCTCAACTGACCATCCTTTTTGGGAATCAGGAAGTATCTTGAGTAACAACCTCGACCCTTTTCCTGCTCTGGGACCAACTCTACCGCGCCCTTTGAAAGGAGGACTTGAACCTCCTGTTCTAGCAACAGGAGGTGTTCTTCTGAACAATAAGATGGGCGGGGCGGGATGAGGGGCGGGAACTCCCGAAAGGGAAGGGCGTAGCCTTTCCCCACAATGCCGAGAACCCAAGTGTCCGTGGTGATAGACTTCCACTTGTGGAGAAAATGCTGTAATCTTCCCCCTACAGGAGAGGAGTGAGTGGGAAACGGTGGAAGCCTAAGGCTGCTTTCCCTGCTGCACCCCTCCAGAGGACGAGGAAGAGGCAGAGTGCTGTTGAGAGGCTCCTCTGGTACGGGCCCCACCCCTCCCCCTCACTCTAAATGACCTATAGGGGAGGGAAGAGGCGGGTTGCTGGAACCTCCCCCGAAAGGAAGAGGAAGAAGAGCCACGCCCAAATCCCCGAAACCTCCTGAAAAATCTAGAAGAGGCAGAGGAAGAAGGAGCTTGCAGTCCTAACGATTTGGCTGTGGCTCTGCTCTCCTTAAATCGTTCCAAGGCCGAATCTGCCTTGGCTCCAAACAGTCTGTCCCCATCAAACGGGAGGTCCAGCAGGGTCGACTGCACATCCGCCGAAAACCCTGAGTTTCGGAGCCAGGCCTGTCTTCTTGCCACCACAGCTGTGCCCATCGCCCTGGCCACCGAGTCGGTCGTGTCCAGCCCAGACTGGATAATCTGGGTCGCGGCAGCCTGGGCGTCAAAGACCACATCCAAGAGACCCTGGGGAAGCTCCGTAAATGAAGACGAAATATCATCCATCAGAGCATGGATGTACCTCCCCAGAATGCACGTTGCGTTGGTGGCCTTCAACGCCAAACTGCATGACGAAAATATTTTCTTGGACTGCGCATCCAGTTTCTTGGAGTCTCTGTCTCCAGGCACCGTCGGGAAGGAACCAGGCGCTGACTTTGAGGAACAGGAGGCTTGCACCACCAAGCTCTCCGGCGTAGGGTGTCTAGAGAGAAATCCAGGGTCAGATGGTGCAGCTCGATACCTCCTGGCCACAGCCCTATGAACGGCCGAAGAAGACACCGGCTTCTTCCACACCTCCAACACCGGATCCAGCAAAGCCTCATTAAATGGCAAGAGAGGCTCAGCTGCAGCAGAGGCCGGATGCAATACCTCTGTCAGCAAATTCTGCTTCGCCTCTGCCACCGGCAAAGGCAGGTCCAAAAAGCTCGCTGCCTTCCTCACCACAGCATGAAAGGAAGCAGCCTCCTCCGTATATTCCCCTGGAGATGAAAGGTCCCACTCAGGGGAAGTGTCCAGCCCACTGGCTGTATCCAGACCATGTAGTCCGTCTCCAGAGTCCTCAATCTCTCCCTCCTCTAAGACTCGCTGGTACTCCTGCTCTTCTAAAAGACGGAGAGCACGCCTCCTCGAATGAAGTCTCTCCTCGATACGCGGAGTCGACATGACCTCCGCCGACGTCGAAGAACGGCGCCGATCTCCAGAAGCATCTGACGCCGCGTCCGGCGCCACAGGCAGCTTCGGCGCCGAGGTAGGAGCCGGAGGACGAGGTCTTGGAGCCGATGGACCAACCGGAGTCACAGGGCAAAATCCTGACTTTGACGGAAGGGCAACCTCCGGGGCCGAAACATCCGAAGCCACCGGAGCGGCCACCGGCGCCGAGCCCACATTCCCAAAAGGGAGAAAGGGCATAAAGGGTGCCGGCCGAAGAGGCGCAGGATCACCCAACGAAAAGGCCAAGGGCCCCGAAGGACCAGCCGGAGCAGCTCCTGGAGCCATCTTCTGAAAGATGGTATACATCGCATTAAGAAACGCGGTACTATCGGCTCCAGGAGTGGGAAAAACCAGATACTGGGGTGCCTGGATCGAGGGCGACCCCGACGCCGGCCTCGACGTCTGCGACGCCGGAGAAAACACAAGAGGCTGCACCACCTCAATCACTGACGCCTGACCAGGCGAAGTCGGTGACGCCGGAGAGGGCAACGGCGTCGATGGATGCGGCGTCACCGTGGGGCTGACCTCCCAAGTCCTCCGACGCCGAGCCGAAGGTGACCTCGAACGAGACTCCTTGCTGGAA
This sequence comes from Pleurodeles waltl, assembly GCF_031143425.1. NCBI lineage: Eukaryota > Metazoa > Chordata > Amphibia > Caudata > Salamandridae > Pleurodeles > Pleurodeles waltl. The sequence continues at coordinate 252,135,857 of NC_090445.1, forward strand.
TGACGTCGTGAGTCTCTACGGCGCCGGGAGTCTCGATGACGCCGGTGAGACCTTGGCGAAGAAGACTTCTTATGATGTTTCTCCTTCTTCTTTGACTTTGCCATGAATAACTTGGCCTTACGCTCTTTGAGGGCCTTCGGATTCATGTGTTGACATGAATCGCAAGTCGAGACGTCGTGGTCGGAGCTCAAACACCATAGACAGTCGGAGTGAGGATCTGTAACTGACATCTTGCCCCCACACTCTCGACAGGGCTTGAAACCCGACTTCCTCTGAGACATTATTACCGCAGAGAAGACTACGCAGCAGACAATACACTGTAACCACGAAGGTAACAGTAGCTCCCTCGAAGATAACCGTTTCGAATGCACGGAAAAAAGGGAACTGTCATCGGCACGTCGGCGAGGACCTCTTATTGCCTGTATGACGTCAGACAGCGTCGCGTGGGCTAGAGTGACGTCCTCGTCGACGTGCAGAGACTAGTAAGAAGATTTCCGTCGAATTCTGGCACCATGGGAGTATTCATCAGGTGAGGAATCCACAGGTAGTTGTATCCATCAGAAGTTGTCCATATATTGTTAGCCCAAGGCGCTTCAGTGGAGGTATTGCCTATATCCTTCCAATTTGCAAATGTTTTCTGATAAGACATTATCTGTATCCTGTCAGTTGAAACTGTTTCTGTTAAGATGCAATCTGCATCCTGTTAATCTTGCTTAAACCAGTTCGGGGATGGGTCCTCGACATATATGGAATTAACTAAGCACAGACACAGTGGGAGGGAGGTGGAAATTACAGTATAAAGGTGATCAGGGAGAAGGGTTGGGGGTTGCTACTGCTTTACATTAGGAGACACGTGCTCCGGTGCTTCTAACCCGCTGCAGCGAATAAATTGATGAAACTGAAGACCAACACCAACTCTTCGTATTCTATGAACTAAATCTTGGTGATTTCTCCTACTGGAAGACACCTTGGGGAAATTTAGCCCCAACAAATGGAGGCACTGCTGAGATCCTCATGGCAAGAAATTTGACAGACTAGAAGCATGTGACAGACGGAGGAGACTGGAGACAGCGGATCGTGGGGGCCCCTGCCTTAAGATGAGTTTCTTGCAGCTGCCATCCAACGTCCACAAAATCCGTCCATCTGTAAAGAATTTCTTCCACTGAGAACCAGTAGGAGGGTAGACGAAATTGCATCTCAAGAATACGAAGTCCCGGCCCCTGACTTGACCACGCCACTTGACTGCACTTAATTGGTGAGACTGTTCTACGTCACTTTGTACCTTTTGGGGTGTTTTGACGTCTTGGATACTTAGCTCTGAGATATTGTTGACCTAGGCATTTGGTTTGGTAAAAGACCTTCTCATGCCCATAATCCGCTTTTAGGATAAGGATGATTAAGCTCAAGAAATACATTTCTAAGTGTTATTGTTGTTTCGGGAAGCCCGACTTGGTTTGTGTTAAAAAAATATGGTGCGGGCCCAACCCTCTGGGGCCCATCATGGCACAAATACACAAGAAAAGGAGGGGAAAGGCAATGGCCATTAAATGGCTCTTGGGATGATGAAAAACTTTATTACCTTGAACAAATGTTGAGTAAACAGAAAGTACGGGAAGCTATGTGGGTTAGTTATCGTACCTGGAAAAAGGAAGCAAGAAAGGTTAGAATGAAAGAAATGAAAGAACAAATAAAAGAACAAAACAAGTCCCCAGCCCAAAAACTAACTGATTATGCTCATCAACAGAAAGCACAGAATATAGAAGAGGGGGATGGGGAGTTCAGAATGACTACAAGTAAGATGTATCCTTCAGTGCCCCAAAAGTTAAAAGAAGAACATTCAACACCATCTGATCCGTTGTTGCAACATCTCCTTGATAACCCCCCCCTTCGGCAAAATGTGGCCATGACGGTTCCCTCCCAGCCACCTCTAACATATAGCGCTACTTCAGCCCCTTCCACTACCACTAGTATCTCCTCGTCCTCCACTGCCACCAGTTCCACCCGTAGTGTCCCGTCTGGGACCAGGGGACGAACGTCGTCGTGGGGGAGTACTTCGTGCTCAGTTCTGTCATGAGAAAAATGACCCCGAAATAGAGTTTTCCCACGCTCAGACTTAGTAGTGAGGATTGAACACAGGGAGGACCTCTAGGTCCATCACACACAAATTAAAACTCACTAATGTTGCAAAGGACTGGATAGATGTGAATAAAAAGGTACATGTAGCAGAAATACTACATCAGTTTGAAGATTACAATGATGTCCAACAGGGCATTATACTTCCACATATGTATAAAATACTGCGAGGTAGATGTGAGGAGGCAAAGCATGACTTTCCTGCAGACATACGGGAAGATGAATACAGTCGGTTTGGGACTCATATTAGATTAGAAGATCGGTGTATTCCCATGGGACGATGTCTTACACATGCTCAGGCTGTAAAGGCACTATGTCGCCAACTCCCCATGAGTGAACTTCACCCTAGAGCTGATGCAACAGCTGAGGGAGGTTTCATTCGTCACTATGTACATACCCCTTGGCAACGTTCAGATCTCCTCAGTATTAGGAAAAGTCTTCCTGACTACAGAAAAAACCCTACTTTGTTTTACGAGGAATAAGAGGCCGCCAGCAGGATGGCCATTATGACACATAAAGATGTAGATATGTTTTTTGGTATATTACTCCCGCTCACTATTTGACAGCAAATAAAAGAAGGTGAATGATGCTAATATATTTGGGGATACTTTGATGGAGTTGGAAGGGGATGGCGCAGAACGGGAGCCAGGCGCCCTCCCCTGGGAATGTTTGTGCAACCTACCCCAGCGCATTATAACTCACCTCCAGACCATAATGCCTCGCACACATGTAGATTGGGACAAATCAGCCTGCAAACAGAAGGTAGATGAGGAAGTGTCAGATTTTTTCACCAGATTTGAGGGAACATTCCGCTCCTTTAGTGGGCAGGATATTGATATGCTGACAGGACAACTAATGTTTGTGGATACATTTGTTTCTAATTTACAGAAGGATGTCTGTGATGCTATTAAAACAACAGAGTACGTGGCCAACAAAGAATCCGTCTGAATTGTTAGTTATGTCCACCCACTATGAAAATACATCGAAAGTTAGAAAAGAACATAGAGATAAAAAAATTTAAGGACTTAAAAACAAAGGCGCTTATGGTGCAGGCATTTTCCCAGCAGTATCAAGGTAATAACATGGGACGAAGAGGACGTGGAAGTGGGGTTGGTCGGGGGCACCCAGTGGCCCCGGCACAACAGGGACAGAGACCAATAGGGCCAAACGCTTGCACCTATTGTAAAAATGAGGGACATTGGAAAGACACTAGTCTGGATTTACAGGAGACCACACAACATGGTCAGAGAGGTTGTGGACAGGGATACCAGACAGTGAATAGGGTGGGGGGTGGGTGTGGAGTTGCCAGACATGATTTCAAAGCACACGCTGAATACCAACTGCCACGCCCAAACTACTTTGACAATTACTACACCGTAGATGATTATATTGACAATATGTCATAGGGGTGCTCAGGAGAGGGTAATGGGAGGGTGGCCATACCTGTTGACCAGCAAGGACCCTATGTACCTGTGAAAGTAGAAAATAAGGATCATCCATTTCTGTTAGACACTGGCGCTACACTTGTTTCAGCCATGCGCAACTCTCTCCCTCGGCACCCCTCTCGGGCTCTACAAACATGTCGCTTGGGTTCGCAGGAACACCAGTACACAGCACCATCTCCAAGCCACTTGACATCCCTGTAGGACCTTTTTCTGTCTCACACTCCTTAGTCGTAACTGAGGGGGTGCCATGAGAATTTGCTTGGTTTAGATCTCCTAAAAACAAATTGCATGCCCACATATATTATTCCCCAGACAGTGTATATGTTACCATAGCCAATCCCAAAACAACACACAACTATTCAGTGTCATCCCTCCTAAACACACACCCAGAGCTGCATACCATAAACGCTTCCCTATTGACCGCAGACAAAAATGACGTTAGTACTGTAAAAATGGACCCCATTAAAACACGGGTAAGGGATTATTCTCCTCTACCTCGTATTCCCCAATTGAAGCTAGCCCCGGAAGTAGAAGAAGTGCTGTTCCAAGTCATTCAACACATGTTGCTCCAAGATGTACATGTAGCCTCACAATGGACGCAAGAATGTGAGCAGGCTTTTGAACAACTGAAAAAGGACTCTATGTAAGGCACCAGTATTGGCCACCCCAGACTATCAAACAATTTATGCTTTTTGTACATGAAAATGAAGGATGCAGTTTAGCCCTGCTAACACAGTTACATGGAGAAAGGAACAGACCATGTGCGTACTTCTCATCCATGTTGGATCTGGGGGCCCGAGCATGGCCTTGATGCACACGGGCGGTAGCAGCTGCTGCGGCTGCAGTCAACCAGAGTGAGGGGTATATATTGGGCCGCAGATTGACAGTCATGGTACTACATGCAGTAGACGTTTTATTAAACAAAACACAGACTAAACATCTGACCAGTGCTAGATTGACTGGATATAAGTTGGTGCTATTTGCACCCCATATCACCATCAGAAGATGTAACATCCTAAATCCAGCCACCATGTTGCCCCTCCCAGACAAAGACCTCTCTCACGAACACATTTATGACTGTATTATCACCACTGAGGAAGAGACGAAAGGGAGCGCTGACCTTACCAATCAACCACTGCAAGATTGGGAGGGGGAGCTGTTTGTGGAGGGGTCTTGTTTCATATTGCCCAGTGGAATGGCTACTGCTGCATATGCCATCACTACACTCGAGACTGTTGCAGAGACTAACAAAATATCTAAAAACTCTGCACAGACGGCAGAATAGATAGCTGTAACAAGAGCCTGCAAACTGAGAGAGGGGCTAAGAATAAATGTCTACACAGATAGCCAATATGCTTTCAGTGTCGCACACTCCTTTGGACAATTGTGGAAAGAAAGAGGGTTCATGACATCGCAAGGGATGAAGATACAACATGGGGATTTGATTGTGAGATTACTGAATATCCTGACGCTACCCAGTAAGATTGCCCTTATAAAATGTTCAGCCCACAAGAGAATAGAGAATGATGTGAGAAGAGGCCATGCTTATTGTAGGAAGTTGGCTCTGGATATACTATCTCAAAGTGAGAGATAGTGTGCACAGAGTCCAAGGATTCCCTTTAAAGGTTGATAGTGGCAACATTAGATAATACCAATGCTCTATTTTGAGGTAGTGTGGTCTAGCAGTAGGCTTATCAGAGGGTAGTGTTAAGCATTTGTTGCACACACACACAGACAATAAATGAGGAACACACTCAAAAAACTTACTCCAGGCCAATAGTTTTTATATAGAAAAATATATTTTTCCTGCAACCTGAAGACGAAGGAAGACTGCTGACCTGAAACCCTGCAGAGAGGGCTCAGGGGGGGGGTCGTCTCTGGTTACTCACAGGCTCGCAGTCGCCAGGGAGTCCTCCCTGAGGTGTTGGTTTTCTGCAGGTCGAGCCGGGGGCGTCGGGTGCAGAGTATAGAGTCTTACGCTTCCGTTGGGAAACGTGAAGTCTTTGGAAGTTGCTGCTTTGTTGCAAAGAAGTTGCAGGTTGTGAACAGGGCCGCTGTTCACGGGAGTTTCTTGGTCCTGTAGTCCAGGACAGTCCTTTGAGGCTTCAGAGGTCGCTGGTCCCTGTCAGATGCGTCACTGGAGCAGGTTTTCGAAGTTGGAGACAGGCTGGTAGGGCTGGGGCCAAATCAGTTGTCGTCTTCCTCCTTCTCTGCAGGCTTGTAGGTCAGCAGTCGTCCTTTCTTCAGGTTGCAGGAATCTGATTTCCTGGGATCTGGGAAACCCCTAAATACTGAACTTAGGGGTGTGTTTAGGTCTGGGAGGGCAGTAGCCAATGGCTACTGTCCTTGAGGGTTGCTACACCCTCTTTGTGCCTCCTCCCTGTGGGGTGGGGGACACATCCCTAACCCTATAGGGGGAATCCCCCAAACTCAAGATGGAGGATTTCTCAAGGCAGGGGTCACCTCAGCTCAGGACACCTTAGGGGCTGTCCTGACTGGTGGGTGACAACTCCTTGTTTTTCTCATTATCTCCTCCAGCCTTGCCGCCAAAAGTGGGGGCAGTGGCCGGAGGGGCGGGCCCCTCCACTAGCTGGGGTGCCCTGGGGTGCTGTAACAAAAGGAGTGAGCCTTTGAGGCTCACCGCCAGGTGTTACAGTTCCTGCAGGGGGAGGTGAGAAGCACCTCCACCCAGTACAGGCTTTGTTCCTATCCACAGAGTGGAAAAGACACTCGCCCCATGTGGCCCGCAACATGTCTGGTGTGTGTGGCAGGCTGGCAGAAACTGGTCAGCCTACACTAGAAGTCGGGTAGGTATCCAGGGGGCATCTCAAAGATGCCCTCTGGGTGCATGTTACAATAAATTGCACACTGGCATCAGTGTACATTTGTTGTGCTGAGGAGTGTGATACCAAACTTTCCAGTTTTCAGTGTAGCCATTATGGAACTGTGGAGTTCGTGTTTGACAAACTCCCAGACCCTATACTCTTATGGCTACCCTGCACTTACAATGTCTAAGGTTTGGCTTAGACACTGTAAGGGCATAGTGTTCATGCACATATGCCCTCACTTGTGGTATAGTGCACCCTGCCTTAGGGCTGTAAGGCCTGCTAGAGGGGTGACTTACCTATGCCACAAGCAGTGTGAGGTTGGCATGGCACTCTGAGGGGAGTGCCATGTCGACAGTCATTTTTTCCCCAACAGCACACACAAGCTGTGAGGTAGTGTGCATGTGCTGAGTGAGGGGTCCCTATGGTGGCATAAGACATGCTGTAGCCCTTAGGGACCTTCCCTGGCATCAGGGCCGTTGGTACCAGTTACAAGGGACTTACCTGAGTGCCAGGGTTGTGCCAATTGTGAAGACAACGGTACAGTTTAGGGAAAGAACACTGGTGCTGGGGCATAGTTAGCAGGGTCCCAGCACACTTTCACATCATAACTTAGCATCAGCAAAGGCAAAAGGTTAGGGGGTAACCATGCCAAGGAGGCATTTCCTTACACCTGGGGTGAGCCTGCCTTTACCAGCAAGTTGTCAAGCTAAGGTAACACTGGAACGCCCAACCTCTGAAGGTAAGCTCTGACCACTTCATGACTTCCGTTAACACCAGAGGACTACTGGTGAGGTCAAAATGGAGCACTGTGAACTGAAAATGCTTATGGCTCAAATTTAAACAGCAGGTAGCGCCTGTGAGCCTGCAGGACGGTGATACAGAAATGTGCCCTGCATGTCCAAGGTTACCATCTAGACTTAGAGGGGTGTGGCAGACAGGCCTTTGGCTAACAAGAGCATCTTGAATGTGTCCTTTCGCAGGTAGAGAGGGCAAAGTTCTAAAATAGGCGAAAACCTCCATCCTTCATCACAAGGAAGTAGCAGAAAAAAAACCAGTTCCTACTTCAAAGGCCTGAAGCCCTCTACTGTCCCTTTAACCAAAAGGACCTGCACTTCCTATTGCAGAATGGACAGGTGGTTCTCCATCAGCTACCCTGATGATGGTGCAAGGTGCAGCTGGGCAGAAAGAAATGAGAAGGCGTAGACCTGATGGAGATTTTGAAGGACACACTTGTCTGAAGTGATGACAGACCATTCCTGGAAGAAATATGGGATCATGCTGGCCACAGTGCAGCTGTGTGCCAGCAAGGTCCGAATTAAGTTGTTTTTTGCCTTTGGATGCTAAATGGGGCAAGGAATTGAGCTGCACGCTATTTCTGCAGTTCCGGGAGCTGTCTCTGAGAACTGCTGTCTTGTCCAGAAAAGGGCAGAAATTCCTCCTGTGCTGGTGATTGGTTACTGCGCTGGCAAAATGGATAACCCCGACTGTAGCCACTGAGGACTAAATTGCTTGTGGAATTGACTTGTGGGCGCTGCCCAAGAAATGCAATGGGGCTATGCACTCCTAAAACCGTCCCAGGGATGAGGGCTTTCTATCCAAAAAAGCATGAGCTGTTAAACAACATTTTCATTAAGGACACCTCAGCATCCCTTGAGAAACCCGTAAACCTCATCCAGAAGTGGCACTGAAGAACCACACTATCGTCCATCACTCAACCTAAGCAGTCAGTCGTGTCCAGGCCACAGCATTTGACAAATTTCACAGCATCATGACTGTCCTGAATAGCCTGTATGAGGGACACCTGAATGCCATCAGGAACAGCAGGTAAAACTTGTGCCACTGTATTATGAGAGTAGCAAGTTAGAAGGCTGCTGACTTTCACTGACCACTGGCTAAGGCTCGTAAAGGAGAAAATCTTTTTTCAAAATGTCTCTATTCTTTTATATTCCCAATCAGACAATCTGGAAAGTAAAGTACTAGGATATACTTCTCTTACGAACAACTGTACCACAAAACTCTTTGGCATCAGATGTTGTGTAAGAAAAGCTGTTTCACTTGGTGTGGGTCTATGGCAATGAGGAACCTGCCTACTGGACATGAAGATAGTTTCCAACAAGTGTCAAAAAGGGTATCCGTGAGGGCCTCACTAAATAGTAACAAGAGCTCTGCAGGGGCCTGACCGGGTTGAAGTGCATCAGCTAACACATCAATCTGCATCTCCACAATGGTTAACTGTAAGTCTAGAACTTCTGCCACCCTCTGCATAGCCACTGCGAAAGAGGCGCTTTCCTCCGTTGCAGGATCTGTGAGACAAAAAGCCAGTGTCTGCAGAAGTATCCACATCACTGGCATCTCTAAGTTCATCATGCTAGTTTTTCCTCACCAAATAGGGGAAACACAGTCATAACATTTATTAACCAAATCAGTGCCAAAAGGATTGTGTAAAGTTGGGTCTTGCCACGTTGTATGGGCAGAGTATCGGAATCTGAAGGATTGCTTATTGGCTGTGTACAAGTTGGAGCCAGGCACGATCTTGGTCAAGGTGGATTCAGCTTGGAGTCTAACAGCTTTATGGGGCTGCACATTTTCCTCTGGTAGAAATGGGAAAGGAACTGGGGCAGCGGATGTTGCTGAAACTAAAGTCACCCTTTGAGTCTGTACTGAGCATATACAGTTTCACTGGCACAAATGGCACCACTGGCGGGAGCCCCGACTGGAGGCCACTGTGGCCCTTTGCTACCTGAAGGTGCAGCACCACAGGGAGCTGGTAAAGAACTGAAAATGCACAGTATGGCATTTCTGAAGGCCCCTACCTGCTGCAAAGTTGCCATTAAGGGTGCTCTGGGACCCTACTCAATCTGCTCCAATTGAAAATTGAGGGCAAGAAATGGAAGCACAACAACAGTCTTGTGCCCTCTCTGAAGTCCAAGAGTGACAGGAAGGGGATGACTGCAGCTTTAAGTTCTCATGCCTTTTCTGGGTCTTACCTGGAGACTTCAACCACAACGATTGCCTGTAGGAACGACTTCAGGATCGGTATTGGAATCTCCTTTTTGACTTCGACTAGTTGCGTCATTGAGTGTTTTTACGTTTCTGTATAGCATTCAAATAGCTCTAGGAGCAGTCGCCACAGGCCTTTGAGTAGTGTTTTGCCCCAGACACCATAAGCATACTTCATGAGGGTCTGTCATACACCGGTTTGCAATAGTTCCTGCCAGTATAAAATTGGTCATCGTAAGGGGTGACATTTTCCTTGCACACTGGTAAATCCTGATAAAATCTGTGATAGGTAAGACCAATGAGAAGCTCTGGGTCTGAAGGCACGGAAAGAAACTGATGTCAGCGAGCATGGGAGGCACTTATATAAAACTCCGTTCATCCATTCTAGAGAGAGGAGGGATGTTGGTGAGGAGCTGAAGGCACCATATACTGGCCCACAGGAGTTCAGCTCGAAAAGTTTCCAGATCCAGTCTGACGCCTGGGGAGGATTCACAAGCAGAGGAATCTGTAGTTAAACGTATCCAGCAGAATGTTGTGATGAGCAGGAGGTTTTTTTGGGCTAAAATTAGACAACTAACGTTTTTACTTTCAGGCTCACTCCGGAGAAAAGAAATTAACTTTAAAAACTGGCACTTCTCCTGTCTCCAGCTCTCAATTTACTACACAAGGTTTAATTTCCTCAAGTATAGGAGCATGACTGAATACGACTCATTTAAACAATATATTTTTGGGAGAATTTCAAGGGTATCTAACTGAGGTTTTATTATGTAAAGGGTTACATAACTCAAACAACACCAAATAGGTTAAAAGGAGTCACTCATCTTTAGGTTCGGCTAAGCACCTGAATGAATTTCAGTGGTGACATTAGTTACCCGAAAAGCACTCAAATTTCGATTTGTGGGGTGTAAATGTTATATAAACATTTCTCTGCATCAGATTAGCTTTATCAAGTCACTATAGTATCCCATGGGGCACAGAGCACAATAATGAGGGCTGTAGCATCTGGCACAAATAAAGTTCCTGTCTTATTTTACAGTAATTACAAAGACTTTTTTTTTTCGGGGCGTGGCCGACGCGTCAAAATGGCGGACGCACTTCTGTAGTGCTCCGGACCCCTCCATCATCCGCATCTAACTGACACACCATCCAGCCCCATCGGATGACCCTCTTGGCCCTGTGGCCTTTTTGAAACACTGTCGCCGCTCCCCCTGTGGGGTCGAGGGGCTTTGTGGGCCGATTTTTGCGGGCCGCGAGACCCAGGCTGGAGAGACCCAAAATGGCGGAGGACTGCTGAGGCCGCGTTCCTGAGCCTTCAGGGGAAGAGACGAGCGGCGGTGACTGCTCGCTGCGGATCGGGGGCGAGCACGGAGTTGGGGCCGGGGGCCCGCATCATCTGGGGCGACCCCCGTGGCTTGGGGCGCTAGACCCCTCCCCTCCCCCCTCTACAGCTGGATCAGAGGTGAGCCAGTGCTCCTCGGGGGACTTCTCCCCCGCCTGGATGAGCGCTGTGGACGTGCCACCTGAGGCGCCCTGGGACCCGGTCGGGCGTGCAGCCCCTCCGGGGGTAGCCCTCGCAGCCTGGAAGAACACCGTAGAGACCGGAGCCCTCCTTCGTTCCCCCCCCCCCCTCCTGTGGGACGTGACATCTAGGGGGGGAACCCCGTCGAGAGACAAACGGTGAGTCTCGGGCCGGCCCGGCCAGCAATAATTAAGGCCGAAGCCGCTGAGGACGCCGGCCCGCGCTCGCCCCTACCTGCCGCCCGGATCTGTGTCGAGGCCAGAGAATGTCATCCAGAGACCATTGAACCAGAATCCTTCTTCTCTCCCCCTTCCTGCTTTTGAGGAATGACATCGGTGGGAAAGGCCCGTTGAGGGGCGAACAGAGGGTCCCCCGACCGGCGGTACACGAGGCCGGAACATCGGGAGGCAGTGACACATAAACTGGGCCCAGGGAGGAAGATCAGGGCCTGGCCTACTGCTTGGAATGCTTTGGGCCTAGTGGCTGCTGAAGGGGGACAGCTGAGACCGCCTCCTCCACCTTCTCTTCGGCACGCCCGAGAACCTGGGTCCGGCATCCCGGGAATGCTTGGGGCCAGGGCCAGAGACAACGGGTCGGCAAAAGTCGGAGCCCCCTTGGAGAGATAGCCTTAGATCCTGCTAAATTTCACCGAGGAACCCCACAAAAAACCCTGCGTACCCAGATATTGAAACCTCAAACCAGGGCCACACCGGACTCAGCATGGGCAAAGACAGACCTGCGCGACAAACGACGGCCCAGACCCGCATGGACCAGTTCACCACGGGAGCCGCCGGGCCTCGGTCGGAGGACCGGACCCCGGGTGGAGGCAACGAACATCAGGTGGCATCCGGGGACTTAGCAACAATACTCCAGGCAATCCAGGCTTCCCAAGCAGCCGTCGAATCTAAAATTGGGGAAGTTAGAGTGGACGTGGCCCTGGTCAGACAAGACCTCCGCAATGCCACAGCTCGTATCACAGAGGCTGAGTCTAGGATCTCCACGGGAGAGGACGATGTGGCCGCCCTCAAGGCCCAGGTCTCCACGCTGACCGCTCGTACCTCAGAGTTGCATAGGAGAGCCGAAGACGCTGCGAACAGGTCAAGACGAAACAACCTTCGCCTGGTGGGCCTTCCTGAAAACACAGCAGAAACATCTCTTGTCCAATATCTAGAAGACTGGCTCCACTCCTGGATCCCCACCGACCGTCTCACACCATGGTTCGCTGTTGAACGAGCCCACAGGGCCCTACAAGTTAAACCCCCGCCGGGTGCCTCACCCAGGTCAGTGATACTACGCCTCTTTAACTTCAAAGACAGGGATGTGATTCTACAAGAGGCACGTACAAAAGGAGACCTCACCTGCAACGGTGCTAAGGTCCTTCTGTTCCCGGACTATACGCGAGAAGTTAAACAACAACGCCGCCCATTCACGGAGGTGAAACAAAAATTGAAAGCCATGGATATCCAATATCGACTCCTGTTCCCAGCGCGACTCCGTGTGGTATATCACAACCAAACCCAATTCTTTGACCGTCCGACTGCTGCCTGGACTTGGCTGACAGAGGAGATCCCCCTGGGCCTCTCCAGGGGAAGCGTGCGCCCCTCCCGGGATCCAGGGCCGGGCCGGCCCAGGGGACAGCGGCTGGACTGACGTCGCCGCACAAGATCTCGGCGGCGTGGGGCACCGACGGGGTCCCCTGCAAAATCACTGCCCGGATCCCACCGTGCAGAACAGCGAGATCTACGTACTGACCACAGCCCTGGGGGCTCCGGAAACAGCCCCGTTTCTGTGGGCGAGAGGCGGACCGGGTCTGGGCCCCTGGGGGACTCAGACTTGTCGCACAGCCCGGTGCTGTGAAGCCGCTAGTGCTGAGAGACACTTGGAGGAGAGTCTTTAACGGACTAGCGGGGCACAGAAATCAAGACAATCTTATTATTAATATTATCACATTTTTAGAATCAATCCGAAGGTGGAGGGGTCCACCATCACTACAGTTACCGCTACCTCATCAGTTTAGAGTACACCTCACCAGTTCTAGACGGGAGGTGGTTATATGGGCGACAGATGCTTCTGGGGGGAAGTATGGGGTGGGGAGGGAGTTGGGGGGCCAGGGAGTTCAGGCCGAGTTGTACAGGCCACCGGTGCCGCGTTTAGGTCACCAACACGTTTAATTTTTAGGTCTAGCAGACAGAAGAAAAACCATAAGGACTCAACTGACCATGGGAAAACACACACTCCACAAAGCCAGAGACTAGGCCAGGGCTCTCCCATGTTTCGGGGTCCACTGGAGATAGGCCCAAGCGAATATGATGAACACCTTTTAGATACACACCCCCCATGAGCCAAACACAGGTTATCTCATGGAACGTCAACGGGCTCCTAGATAAAATAAAACGCACAGCCGTACTCACGTACGTACATAGACACAGGCCAGATGTGCTTCTGTTACAAGAGACTCATCTTCAGGGAGACAAATGTCCCTTTCTGGCTCGTAGGGGTTTTGACAGAATTTATCACGCCGGGTTCACCCGTGGCTCTAGGGGAGTGGCTATTCTTCTTCATAGATCCTTCCCCATGACAAATATTCAAACACGAAGAGATCAACATGGGCGATTCATAGCTATTACAGGGAAAATTGAAGGGAATACGATCAATATGGTCAGCACCTATGTCCCCCCCACTTTGGTTTGGAAAACTTTAGATGATCTCTCCCAACTGCTTCTAAATCTACCACCAGGGCTCACAATGATAGGAGGGGACTTTAACTCCACCCCAGACCCAACAATGGATGTGACAGGCCCAATCTCCACGCATAGACACACAATGGCAACAGGGCTCAGGGGGTGGCTCTCGGCGACGGGGCTCTGTGATGCCTGGCGAGTATGGCACCCAAGACGGCATCAGTTTACCCACACGTCAGCCGCTCACGGTTCACAATCCAGGATAGACCTGGTCCTTCTTCCGGGCACTGACTGCGCAGCTCTCTCCCACATTGAACTACTGCCGAGGGGAATCTCTGACCACGCTCCACTCCGATTCAGTATAGGCCACACTCAATCCCAGATTCGTCCAATGTGGCGACTAAATGCATGGTACCTCCAAGACCAAGGTTATGTGGAACAGTTGCGTGAGGAGATAAAAGAATATTTTGAGCTGAACGAAGGGTCGGTGTCATCCACAGGTACTTTGTGGGCGGCGGGTAAGGCGGTGCTAAGAGGAAGGGCCAAACACCTGATACGGATCCAAGAACGTACTCAAACCCAACACATTGAAAAGTTGGAGCTGAGAGTCGTGGCCCTGGAAAGTAAGAATGATGTAAGCCCGACAGATAAAATGACAAGACAAATAAGCTTGCTCCGAGAGGAAATAAGAGACCAATCCCTAGAATCGGCTAAATACATATGGAGAGCTAGTACTGCAAAAATCTACGGCGGGGGAGACAAGACCGGTAAAATGCTACATTGGCTGGTATCTCACCACCAAGTCTCCAGGATAGTCCCCGAAATTCGGGATGGCGAGGGAAACACTGTCGTTCAACACACAGAAATCGCAAATGCCTTTGCCACATATTACCAAACTCTTTATCAAGCGTCGGGATGGGTCAATATGAATGTAGCCAGACAGTTACTAGACGAAACTCCCCTCCCGCGGTTGTCAGAGACAGAAGCAAAGGCCCTAGACGAACCTGTCGACACAGAAGAAATCCAAATGGCCATTTTGGCCCTGGGCGCGGGGAAAACACCGGGACCCGACGGACTCCCTGCAGAATACTACAAGGTCTTTAGAGTGGAGTTAATACCACACCTGTTGAACCTCTTCGCGGAGGTGGACAACAGTGGTGTCTTCCCCAGAGAACTAGACACAGCTACCATTGTGGTGCTACCTAAGACTCAACCCCCCTCACTACTCTGTGCCGACTACAGGCCAATTTCACTAATCAATACAGAGATAAACAAAAATTGCAACCATCCTTGCCACCCGTCTTAAAAAGATCCTTCCTCTACTTATAAACCCAGATCAATGCGGCTTTATGGCCACTCGCAGCACTCGGCATTGCATCCGCCGGTTACACATAGCATTAGCCGAACGCAGCCGTTTGACCCGAGACCTTGCCCTTTTACTCATTGACTTTGAAAAAGCCTTCGATTCTGTTGATTGGGGTTTTCTCCGGTTGGTACTCCGACGCGCGGGCCTGGGCCCTAGATTCTGCCGCTTGGTTCAGGCACTATACACCAACCCCACTGCCCGATTGCAGGTTAACGGTTCTCTGTCGTCAACATTAGAGATTCACAGGGGCACATGACAGAGTTGTCCTCTATCCCCCCTTTTATTCACCTTAGCCATTGAGCCTCTGGCGCAGATGGTGAGATCCGACCCAATATATAGCAGCTGGAGATGGAAGCACTCCCAGGAAGACAGAATAGCGCTCTATGCAGACGATATCTTGCTATACATGGAGGAACCTAGTGTAACAGGCCCGAGATGCCTCAGACTACTGGAACGCTATGAAGCGGCTTCAGGTCTGAAAATCAACCCTGCTAAATCCATACTAATTCCGTTGGCACACTCACGAGACTGTTTTGACTGGCAGGAACATATACCATTGCGTCGACTAAGCTTTAAATATCTGGGCATCTGGGCATCACTGCTGCCAGAACTGACCTGGGCTAAAAATTTGACCCCCTTACTGTCACGCATAAAAACGGATCTCCAGAAATGGCAAACTCTACCACTAAACATAATGGGCCGAGTAGCTTTATACAAGATGATGATTTTGCCGAGGCTCCTCTACACCTTTCAAAACTTCCCCCTACCCAACCCCCGCTCATGGTTCAAGGCCCTTGAAAGAGCTACAGGGTTGTTTTTCTGGAGGGGTACCAGACACCGCGTAGGGGCCCACCACTGCCGAAGAGGGATTTACGATGGAGGCCTGGGTGCCTCAGACCCCTACCTTTACTACTTAGCCTCCCAATTAATAGTGATACACGACTGGTTTAATGGGGGATGGGGAGACCCAGCCTACCGAGTAGAATTGGAGACCCTAGGGTTTCCCCGCCTTCTAGACATCATGTACGGGAATCCCCTGCCCCGAGAGATGGGAGAAGTTACCAAAGTGATTTTCCAGACATGGCGAGCTGCCCTGAGATACACCCACTGGAATACCACTGTTACACACCAAACACCACTGTGGAGAGGGAAATGGTTAAGCGCAACTGCAGCTCTAGAGGGATTCCGGGAATGGGATCTGGTGGGCATCTCCCTGGTTGGTGACGTGTGGGCAGGGGACTCCATGAAATCTTTACAAGACTTAAGGAGAGATTTTCAACTAGCCCCAACACAATTCTTCCGATATCTCCAACTCAGGCATGCTTTAAAAACCCTTATACCGACAGCAAGTTCTCTACCAGAATCTAACCCGCTAGAAGCCAAACTACTCATGGGAAACCTGGGAGGAAAAGGGGTTTCCCAAATCTATAAAATGTTAGTTAACAATGCCCCTGGAGACGTGAACCTCATTAGACCCAGATGGGAAGCATGGGTGGGAGCCCTAGAAGACACAGAATGGAGGGAAGCACTGATGGCACCCAGGTCCTTAGTAGTGTCGGCCAAGCTCCGCACAGTGCAATTCTATTACCTGCACAGTGCGTACTTATCTCCTGCTAGGCTATACCGCGCAGGTCTACGACCCTCGGCCCAATGCCCAAGATGCTTGCTTGAACCTGCAGATTTTTTCCACATGGTCTGGTCATGTCAAGTGATTCAGTCCTATTGGGAATCAGTGTTTCGAGTGCTGGAGAAAGTCTTAAATGGTGAAATACAAAGAACTGCCAAATTAGTCCTGATGGGCGTAATGGAGGGCATGAGAGGAACACGGGCTCACCGAGCACTGGTAGCCACAGCCCTGTTGATAGCTAAAAGGGACATAGCAGCAACATGGATCTCCCCCGAGGGCCCAAAACTCCATAAATGGAAGAAAGGGGTAGACTGGTGTGCGACCCAAGAAAAGGTGGTGTATGATTCTAGAGGGTGTCCCCGGAAATTTGAAAAGATATGGGGGAGATGGGTAGACCTGCTACTATAATAGAGGATGAGAACCTGGCCAAGACGGCAGTACTGGAAACAAGGCAATGGACAAATCCCACAGTTCTAAACTTTGACTTCCCGTATGGTATCTATCTGTTTGATAATCACTAATGTCCTTAACCTTGTATACAATGTCATATGGAACTGTAATTGCGCTCTGCCTGACCTATCACTGTTTTTGTTCATTGTTGCTGGTTTATTATTTTTCTCAAAACAATAAAACTTGTTTATCAAAAAAAAAATTACAAAGACTTTTCAGGGATGCGGTGCACACAAAAAAAAAAAAGGAGGGTCGCATCATTTTAGAAGGTTTATGGAGGGCAATTAAGCTTCAGAGAAATTGTATTTACCTTCCCAATCAGGAAATATACAAGGGATTCTTTGGGAACAATCTGCTTGAGTTCTTCAAGTTCTCGTAATGCAGACTGCAGAAGAAAAGGAAAAGAAAAAGATTTATAGCAATACTAGGGTGACATTTATTCAAGTTAAATTCAATAGTTTAGTTTATAACATTTTCGAGATAAATACACTGTAGGAAGCTGGCTCTTTATATACTATCTCAAAATGAGAGAGTGTGCACAGAGTCCAGGGGTTCCCCAAGAGGCTTTACAGAGGCAATAATAGATAATAATGATGCTTTATTTGTGGTAGTGCGGTTGAGCAGTTAGGCTTATCAGAGGGTAGTGTTAAGCATTTGTTGTACACACACAAGCAATAAGTGAAAACACACACTCAATGACTAGACTCCAAGCCAATAGATTTTTATATAGAAAAATATCATTTTCTTAATTTATTTTTAGAACCACGACATTCAAATTGCAGGTAAGTACATTGAATGTAGGGTACTTGGCATAGGAATACTTAGAACTTTGAACCAAAACAGTAATGTACACCATTTTTCATAAAATTGCAATAAGCTATTTTAAAAGTGGGCACTGCAATTTTCAACAGTTCCTGGGGGAGGTAAGTACAGTTTAGTTATTATGGTAGGTGAAGCACATACAAGATCAGTCTCCGGGGCATAGGTAGCCCACCGTTGGAGGTTCAAGTCGACCTCAAGCACCGAGCACCAGCAACACAGGGCCGGTCAGGTGGAGAGGTCAAAGAGGAGCCAGAATAACATGGGCGCCTATGGAGACCGGGGGTGATCCGGTTCCAGTCTGCTGGATGTTAAGTACCCGCTTCTTCGGTAAGCAGACCAGGGGGGTTTAGTAGAGCTCTAAGGGGGCCCCAAGTAGGCACAGGGGCAGCCGGGTGCAGTGGGCAAACAGGGCATCAGGTTTGCAATAGGTTTCAATGGAGGGACCCGGGACAGGCAGGGCCCAGGGGGGCTTCTTGGGCCAGCCTCCAACTGGGCAAGGGTGAGGGCTGCCTGCAGGTCACTGCTGCACCGGTGGGCAGTTTCTCATGGGCCAGGGGGCTGTGGGTGTAGTGCTTCTCCTGGCATCGGATATCTTCGTCCCGGGCAGTCAGGGGGTCCTAGGGATTACCTCTGCAGGTGTTGTGGTGTGGATGCAGGGAGGTCAGTCCAGGGTGGACACGTCGGAGTCACCTTGGGATCCTCTCTGGGTCGTTGGTTTCTCTGGACACGGGCCAGAGGCATTGGGTGCAGAGTGGTGGGGACTCACGCTTCTGGAGTGAGGTGAGAGTCACTTCAAAGATGGTCTCTTCTTTAATTGATTGGACAGGTCTGCTGTCCACGGGGGTTCTTGATCCTTTGTAGTTGCAGGGCAGTCCTCTGAGTCGGCAGAGATCACTGGGCCCGCAGGATGATTCGCTGGTGCAGGTTCTCTGAAGTTGGAGACAGGCGGGTAGGGCTGAGGCCAAAGCAGTTGTCATCTTACTTCTTCTCTGCAGGGTTTTTCAGCTAGAACGTCGTCCTTTGTAGGTCGTCAGGAATCTGACTTCCTGGGTTCAGAGTCTCCCCTAAATACTACATTTATGGGTATGTTTAGGGCTGGAGGACAGTGGCCAATGGCTACTGTCCCTGAGGGTGGCTACACCCTCCTTGTGCCTCCTCCCTTTGGGGAGAGGGCACATCTCTATTGGGCTATATCCTCCAAAGCAAGATGGAGGATTTTCCCAGAAGGGGGTCACTTCAGCTCTGGTCACCTTAGGGGTGGACCTGGCTGAGGGGGTGACTCCTTGTTTTTCTCATTATCTCCCTGGACCTGCCGCCAAAAGTGGGGGCTGTGTCTGGGGGGATTGGGAAAGGGGCGCGGGCATCTCCACTAGCTGGTGTGCCCAGGGGTGCTGTACTACCAGGCTTGAGCCTTTGAGGTTCACCACCAGGTGTTACAGTTCCTGCAGGGGAAGATGTGAAGCACCTCCACTCAGGACAGGCTTTGTTCCTGGTCACAGAGTGCACAAAGGCACTCACCCAATGTGGCCAGAAACTTGTATGGAAGTGGCAAGCTGGCAGAGACCGGTCAGCCTAGCACTAGTAGTACAGTTGGCATCCAGAGGACATCTCTAAGATGCCCTCTGTGCATTTCTCAATAAATCCCACACTGGCATCAGTGTGGGTTTATTGTGCTGAGATGTTTGATTTCAAACTTCTAGGTATTCAGTGCAACCATTATGGAACTGTGGTATAGTGCACCCTGCCCTAGGGCTGTAAGGCCTGCTAGAGTGGTGACTTACCTATGCCACAGGCAATGGGCTGTGGGCATGGTGCCCTGAGGGGAGTGCCATGTCGACTTAGTCTTTTTTTCCCCACCAGCACACTCAAGCTGTGAGGCAGTGTGCATGTGCTGAGTGAGGGGTCCCCAGGGTGGCCTAATACATGCTCCAGCCCTTGGAGACCTTCCCTGGCCACAGGGCCCTTGGAACCAGGGGTACCTTTTGCAAGGGACTTAACTGTGTGCCGGGCTGTGCCGATTGTGGAGACAAAGGTACAGTCTTAGGGAAAGAACACTGGTGCTGGGGCCTGGTTAGCAGTGTCCCAGCACACTTCCAATCAAAGCTAGCATCAACAAAAGGCAAAATGTTAGGAGGTAACCATCCCACCAGTAGCTTTTTCCTACATACACTGTGCTCTCTTAATCAGTTTTCACTTACAGTGATAGAGGCCTTTGAGCCGAGAAACCCAAATAAATTTGATTCTTTGAACTGCTGGGCTGTGTATGGATCTCCTTAGCCATCCAGGTATATACAATTTTAAGGAACTGGGATCTATTATATGGTGTGGTTGTGCGACTTCACCATGTAATTCACTTACCAACCCCTTTATGAGCAGTAGGTTTCGTTTGTAAAACCCTCTAGCTTACCCCTGGGTACCTGTGGCTCTAAGCAGCAAGGCTTACACAAATAAAGTGGAAAGCACTTCAAAAGCACCAAAACAAATGAAGAAATCAACAAGACATTACAGAAATCAGAGATTCATTTATAAAAATAGCTGAGCACTGGCAAATTCAAAAAACTTAACGCTTGAAAACGTTTTCATGAAAAAGTTGGGTAAGTATCAATGTGGTTACTTTGAGTTAATTTAGGCAACCAACTCCACCAAGAAGCCAGTCAAGGGGACCAATAAGGTCCACATGAACAGTTATTTTGAAGGTAGGACAGGGCTTGAAATATCAACTCGACCACTCGCTATGGTGAGTTTTATTTTATGAGGTCGAACTATTTTTAGATTCCACTCGACCCTTCTGGCAAGTGGACAAAGAAGAGATGTTCTGTTCAGTCAGAAAATGAATTAGCAATTAATGTGCCTTTAAATCGTATTCTTGTCACATTTTCTGTGTTTAGAGAGTTCAAAAGTCAGTTTGTCTTCTTGCAATGCAAATATTTTTCCTTGTGGCTGCAGGGTTCCACGATTTTGTAAGATCAACTCTCTGACCTATGTGAAATGAAAGGCTATTATCAGGTTTTTCCTAACACACAACATTTATATAAATAAATAAGTCACCTTTACAAACATTTCAAAATATATTTCAGTAGCTGTGAAAGAACATTTTTTCTACTTGTGTAGTGAAAAAATGATTCTAATAGAACGGAAAAAAAGTCAGAACACTTTACTTGGTGATGTGCAAACGATAAATGTTATCTGAAACCCAATTTTCATAGATTATTGTTAATACATAATATAGTTTTATCAGTAATGCTGCAAGTTAGTGGGAAGGTTTTTTTTTTACATTTCTTGGATATTTACTGTCTGTAAAGTACAGTGCAGTTCCACATCATGCTTTAATAATTTATTTATTAAAAGTCAGTGTTTAAACAAACTGAGAAACGCTCCTGCCCTGATGGAAAAGCTATTAGTAAACTAAGAGGCAAGTCATGCATGAATCATGTGTACCCTATATGTGAACTAGAATTATTATACATGAATCAAACTTTTAGTGTATTTAATCAAACAAAAGATGATTTGTTTTTTACAGCAGAAATGCCTAACTCATATTTGAAGGGGTACTCACGTGAGAATGAAGAAAAAGGTGACTGTAAAATTCAATATTTGCCTAGGATCACACAATTTAAGACTCATTTCTGCATTAAGTACATTACAGTTAGGTTGAGTAGATTATTCAAGCTACTCGACCTGCAGGTCTAGTAACAGTTTTATGATTTTTCGAGGCCCGTAGGAGCAATCTTCAGTGAGGTCCAGGTACTTTTACCCCTTTGCTGTAGTTTCCTATGGAGTGGTCCTGATGAACAAGTGATCTGCTAATCCGGTCCCCAATACCAGTGTTCCTTCCCTAAAACAAGGCACATGGTCATTTGATCCCCAAGTAAACAGGCTCTTCAGCCCCTCCACAAGTCCCTAGTAAATGGTACCTAGGGCATGGGTATTGAAGAGGGCCCCTCAGAGCTGCAGCACAACTTGTGCCACTCTGAGGGACCCAGCACCAACCAACCTTATGAAGACTGCCATTGCATGCTGCATGACAAGGTGCTCCCAAAATTGCCAAGTCACTCAAAACACTACTTGTAATATCTGTCAGTCACCCCTACAGAAATCCTTTGGCCATAAGGCAGGGTGCATTATATTACAAGTGAGGACATATATATACATGAGCAAATTTGCCCCTATTATGTCTGTCGATTCATAGACATAGTAAGTGACCAGGGAAGCGATTTTAAACAAGTGCTGGACACTGGTCACTATGAGTTCTCCAGCTACACGATGGCTTCTCTGAAACTGGCGATGTTTGGTATCAAACAATTTGTATTAATAAACTTTCACTGATTCCAGTTTAATAATACATTCAACAAGAGGGCACCTTAGAGGTCCCCCCTGAAAAACATACAAACTGTTGGTGAGCTCACTGCCCGGTCCTGGCCAGCTGCCACCAACAGACAAATCTGCACTCCCAGAGTGAGACCCTCCACTCTCTAGCGGTCAGAAAACAAAAGGCTGCCCCAGCTGGGTTGTTACCACCCCTCCCCACAGGATGACCTGCATTCCGAGGTAGGAGCTTCCCAGAAGTCCACCAATTTTGATATGCGGGACTGGCCTTCCTTAGAGGAAGATGCCAACCCCCTGCCTCAGGGCCCAAGTGGCACCTGGGCAGGTGGGAAAATTACTTATGTCACACTTCCAGACTGGGAAAACTCCTAGGGTGGCCAGCCTGAAGTGGACATAACTTTAGAAAATCTGTCATCTTCGGTGTTGAGGAATTTAGGGACTCTGGACAGGTAATGCCCACAGGAAGTGGTCATCTAGGGGGTGTAATGACCTCAAGGTTAAGTAGCACATTGGCCTCTACCTTTCACTCCCCTTCACAGTATTTAAGAGATCCCCTTCTAAGGAGCTGGGTTCTGGTTGTAGAATCCCCCAACGTTTTGGCTGGTGTCAGTGTGTTTTGACTACAGTACACCGGGAACCTGCTAACCAGGACTCCAGTGCCCGATCTCTTCCCTGAAATTGACTTGGCAAGTGATTCCTGCATCCTACAATTAGCATAAAGGTGGACCCAGAAGTTCCTAGCATATGGTACTAAGGTACCCAGGGCACTGGTACACCAGGGGTCTCATGGGCTGCAGGATTTATTACGTCACCCATGTAAACCCACGCAAACTACGTCTGCAGGCCTGCCACTGCCGCCTGTGTGAAATGGTGCATGCACCTTTCACTTCTGATGTAAGGCTTACCTTATATTACAGTCACTGTAAGCCACTCCTCTGGTAGGCTCTTCAGTCCAAGGGCAGGGCGCATGACCCTAAGTGTGAGGGTACTCCTGCATTAGCAGGGCACCCCTACAAAACCCCATACTCTATTTTCTGGGCTTTGTAAGTGTGGAGAAGCCATGTTAAGGTAGTTAGTGGACTCTTGTCAACACGAGTGGTCCAACAATGTAAAATCTTTTCTGAACCTAGGCATATTTGGTATCAACATGTTGGAATCATGCAACCACACAGATTCCTGTGCTAGATGCACAAGACCATTTATTCGGGGGTGGGGGGGGGGGGGGGTGGATGTTATTCCCTAGGGCATCACTCATGTCTGCCTGTATAGCCTTGGAGGGTCTGAATGCCAGTGCTGCCGCCAACCCCAGACGCTTTCTGGCCTCCTGCTGCTGAGACTAACTAGGGCAGGGGAAGGCAAAACAAAGGATTTCCTGTAAAGGACAGGTGTGGCCACTCTCCCTTAGAAAAAGGTGTCACTGGTCTGGGTGGGGTGCCTCTGAGTGCCACCAGACTGCTTTGAAGGCCACATCTGATGCCCTCCTTTCACAAATTGGTCTACTCCAGTGCAAGAGCTCTGGGATCCTGCTCTGTTGCGAAACCACACAAAGGAGAAGAGTGACCATCTCCTCCCTTACGGAAGTGCCCAGAACTCTGCCAGGTGGCCACTTGATTCTGCCACCTTGCAAAGAAGATGAGCAGAGGCCCCGGGAGCAACTGACTTGTTAGTCCAGCTGGGTGACGTCCCTGCCCCCCACTAGGTGGGTCAATGCAGACAGTGTCAAACCCCATTCCTGGGTTACATAATGGCTCCCCTGAGGGTGGGACCCCAGATCTGTCTGCAAGACTTCAATATCCACCTGCAAGTCTCCTCTGCAAGACACTTCTGCAACCTGGACAGAGGAAGGGTTATGCCACCCTCAGCGACAGTAGACACAGACTACTGTCCTCTGAATCCTGTAACGTCCTTAAATCTAGTATTTAGGTGAAAGAAAGCAGCCTCTTAGCATGGTTACCCCCTGGTTTTGCCCGTTTGTCACTGTGTTCACTGGAATTCTGCTAAGACCCCAGTTACTACGCTATCTCCTTTTAAACTTGGTTACTCTAACCATTTTTACCCCACATTTGGCATACTGGTGCCCCATTGTAAGTCCCTAGTATATGGAACACAGGTACCCAGGGCACTGGGGGCTCCAGGGGATCCCCATGGGCTGCAGCATGTATTATGCCACCCATGGGGAGGCCATGCAAAGTGTTGTTCAGGCCTGCCACTGCAGCCTGCGTGAAAGGGTGCATGCACTCTTTTTCACCATAGGTCACTGCACCAGGTCACTATAAGTCACCCCTACAGCAGGCCCTACTAGCCCAGAGGGCAGTGTGCGAGTACCTGTGTGAGGGGGCACCCCTGCACTAGCAGAGGTGCCCCCACAAACTCCGGTGCCATTTTCATGGATTTTGTGAGTGTGGGGATGCCATTTTATGCATGTATTGGACATAGTTCACTACCTATGTCCAGCTACATAATGGTAACTCCAAACCTAGGCATGTTTGGTATCAAAAAAGTCAGAATCATACCCCAATACTATTGCCAGTATTGTAAGTATGATTCCATGCACTCTGGGGGCTCCATAGAGGATCCCCATCATGGCTCCTACCAGCCTTCTGGGGGTTTACCGGCAACCAAAACTGCTGCCACCCCTCAGTCAGGTTTATGCCCACCTGCTCCTTGAACAGCTCAAGCCCAGGAAGGCAGAACAAAGTATTTCCATTGGGGGAGGGAGTTAACACCCTTTCCCTTTGGAAATCGGTTTTACATGGCTTGTGAGGGGTAGCCTCCATTTTTGCTTCACCGCGACTGCTGCCTTTGCCAAGGCTTGTTGGTGGCATTTCCACACCACTGACCGACTGCAATCTTCCATCCAGCGTAGGACGACGACTGCATCCTCCAGGAACTCTTCACCTGCTCCAGGGCTGCACTACTGACCGTCTTCGTTTCACCTTCGACCAACTCCTGCATCCACAGCTGGGTGGGTAGTAGTTCCTACTCCTCCTGTGACTTCTGGACTTGGTCCCCTTCTTCCACAGGTCTTCCTCTTTAGGAATCCACAGTTGGTTTCTTGCAGTCTTGTCTGGGGTTGCACTTTCTTCATTTTCATTTTCTTCCTTTTTGGGTGGTTTGGGGAAAATGTAATTTACTCCTTTTCTCCTGGTCGCTAGGGGGTACTGTGATACTTACCTTTGGGGTTTCCTAGTACTCCCAGCTCCCCTCTACAGTGTCCACTTAAGTAGGTGGGGGTCCTCTGTTCGCATTCCATTCTTTTAGTATATGGTTTGGGGTCCCCCTAGGGTCACTATTACTGATAACTAGTGTATATAGGGTGTTACTTACCTCCTATTGGAGGGTTGTCTCTCTAGTACTTTTTGGTTTTGTGTCACTAAAATAAGGTACCTTTATTTTTTTAACACTGAGTGTTTTCTTTCATGTGTGTGTGTGCTGTGTGACTACAGTGGTATTGAGTGAGCTTTGAACGTCTCCTAGATAAGGCTTGGCTGCTCATCCACACCTATCTCTAGAGAACCTGGCTTCTAGACACTGCCTACACCAGTAACAGGGGATACCTGGAATAAGGGTTAAGTACCTTAGGTACCCACCACACACCAGGCCAGCTTCCTACATTAGGGGCACCCCTGAACCTCATTGCCAGATTCCTGGCGACCTCAATGAAAGGAGGACTGCAAAGCCGACCCCTGTAATGAAGACTCCAGATGATAAATGACTTGGCCCCAGCCCTACCAGCTTGTCTGCAGCTTCAAGACTCATGCTCCAAAAAGGTGATGCATCCTGCAGGACCAGTGACCTCTGCAAACCCCCAGAGGACTGCCTTCCCAGCAGAGGACCAAGAACTCCTGAGGAAAGCAGCCCTGTCCACAAGAAACTTCCAAAAATGACTCCAGAACCTCCCTGGATCAGTTCTGCACACTCTGTACCCGAGGCACATGGCCATAGTCCAGGTGGTCCACCGGTCCAGAGAATGTCCACAGGCGATTCTGACCTCGAGTCCACCCTGGGTTCACCGCTCCTGACCAACACAACGATGCCTGCAGCCTGAATCCTGAGTAACCCCTGACCGCAACCGGATCAGACGAAGATTTCAGACACCCAAGGAACCCTCAGCACCCACAGTCCCCTGGCCTTGAAGAATCCAATCGATGGTCCACAACGTCCAACAGGCATCTCTTTTGCATGTTCAGACTTTGGTTTCCCGTAATCGACCCCCCCACCACCCACCCACCCCGGGACCTAGCCTGCAGCATCTTTTGTGACCCCTGTAGCCTCCCATTGAAAAGCATTGGGCAGACAGCTCTGTTTGCACCCTGCACCCGGCCGCCCCTGGGTCGCTAAGGGTGTGTCTCTGGTGTGAACTTGTGGCCCCCGGTGCTGACCTAAACCCCGCGGGCCTTTGTCCTGAAACTGCGGGTGCTTACCTGCAATCTGCTTTCTACCGAGCACCCCCAGTCCTCCTAGGATTCCACTGCAAAACCAATGCCAAATTTGACCTCTCTACTCAGCCGTCCCAGTGTTGTTGGTGGTGCACTTTTGTGGTCAGCCTAAACTTTGACCTGTGGACATCCTAACACCGAAGACTGGAATGGTAATTTGTGTACTTACCTGTTAAATGTGCTAACACTAACAACTCCTCCCCACAGGACTCTATTGACTCCTATGAAAAACTGCACTGCCAACTCTTATGTTTTATCTGCAAAAAACAAAGTACATTTGATACATAAGCTTGACACCTATCTACAACTGTACTTACCTGCAAAAAAGTTCTTCTGGTTCAAAATATACAATATATTTTTCCTATATAAATCACCTCCACCCAGAGCAGGCTTTGTTCCTGTCCCTGGAGAGCACAAAGGCTCTCACCCTATGGGGTAAGAAAATTGTTTATTAGTGGCAGGGTGGCACAGACTGGTCAGCCACACATTAAAGGGTTGGGTGATATATGCGGGGGCATCTCTAAGATGGCTGTTGTGTGCATTTTACAATAAAGTGAACACTGGCATAAGTGTAGGTTTATTGTGCTGAGAAGTTTGATACCAAATTTCCCAAGCTTCAGTGAAGCCATTGTGGAGCTGTGGAGTTCGTGATGACATACTCCCAGCTGTGTACTTAATATGGCCACACTGCACTTACAATGTTTAAGAACGGACTTAGACAATGCAGAGACATATTGCGCACATGCAGCTATGCCATCACCTGTGGTATAGTGCACCCTGCCTTAGGGCTTTAAGGCCTGCTAGAGGGGTGATGTACCTATGCCACAGGCCATGGTTTGCGCACACAATATGCAATGGCAGTGTGTATGTGCTTGGTGAGGGGTCCCTCAGGGTGGCACAATACATGCTGCAGCCCTTAGGAACCCTTCCTTGTCACAGAGCCCTGGTACCACTGGTGCCTTTTACAAGATGGACTTTGCTGAGTGCCAATTGTTAAAGCAACAATAGAGTTTAGGGAAAGAACACACGTGCTGGGGCCTGGTTAGCAGGATCCCAGTACACACACATTCAAGTTAGCATCAGATATCAGGCAACACGTGTGTGTGTTGGGCGGGGATGGAAGGAGGAAATATCCATCCCAAAAGGGGCACTTTCCTACACCCAGTGCTGGAGATCTTTCCCCCAAAACTGCACTGTTTTTCTCAACTGGCAAAACCTTCAGCACCCATTGTAAGTCCCTAGTAAATGGTACTCCTGGTACCTAGGCCCTGGGGTACTTAAGAGGGTCCCTAAGGGCTGCAGCACGAATTGTGCCTCTCCTAAGGGACCCCTTACCATGCACATGACAGGCTGCCATTGCAGGCTGCGTGCCTTGGTGCAAACATAAGTGAAAACATGAAATAGCACACAGCCTATACGGCATATACCCTAAACACTTCATAGAATACATGTAAGTCACCCCTCTGGCAGGCCTTGCAACCATAAGGTATGGTGCATTATATTAAATTGAGGACATATCTGTATGAGCAGATATGCCCCTGCTATGTCATTGTCGATTCTCAGACACACTAAGTGTCCAAGGAAGCCATTTTAAATGCATGTGGTGGACACAGGTCACTACGAGTTCCCCGCTACATGATGGCTTCCCTGAATTTAGGGATGTTTGGTATCAAACATCTCAGATTACTAAATACTCACAAATGCCAGTGAGGGATTTATTAAGAAGTGCACCCAGAGGAGACCTTAGAGGTGCCCCCTGAAAACCTACCAGCTACTAGTTGGTTGAGTGACTGGTCCTGCTCAGTTTAGCCACCACATGTGTTTTTGTCCCCTGACCCCATTCCCCTCCCCCCAGGTGAGAGCCAGCATTCTCGAAGGCCAGAGACAAAAGCCTGCACAGAGTGGGGGTGTTATCACCTCCCTCAGGCAGGATTGATATTCCAGGGAGGCAAGCTTCAAAGGCCTTGCCGACTTTGTAATGCGACCCATGTGGAGATGACCGAGCCCCACTTTCCTGACCCCACTTGTGGTGGCAGCACAGGCGGGAAAATTAGGCCGATTAGGTGTGCCCAGTTCATGCCAGTCCTACCCCTTAAGGTGGACAAGCTTAAGTGGACACTACTTTTTAAATTCCTCCATCTTGTTTGGAAGGAATTAGGCCACCAGGGGTAAGGTTATGCCCACTTCCCAGCAGAAATGGTCATAGAAAGGGTGTAGTCATCCTAAAGGTGGGGAGCCCACTGGCTACTGACTGGCACTCCCAGTTATGCCCCTAAATTCAGTATTTAGGTGGCAACCTAGAACTCAGATCCTAGCAAGTTAAAAAGCAAAGGCCAAATTAGAGTCGCACCTGCAGAAGAGGAAAAGAAGCAGCAGCTGACTTAGATTCAGCTGCACTGGCCTACCTGCTTAAGTCGATAGACTTTGCCCAAAAAGACGTGTCGTCCTGCAGCTGAGCCTCCAAGAAATCCAGGAGGACTGCCCATCTTCCATAAAGACTAAAGACTCCAGTGAGCAGCGGCTCTCCTTTGCAACAAAGGACTATGCAACCTCTGAAACAGCAAAGACTCGACACCTGCAGTGACCCAAGATGAAGCCAACAAAGGGTACCAGCAAGGTTGCCCAACTGTCCACAGACCAAGTCCAGTGTGGTCTCACCCATCTTGGACTCCCCCAAGTCGCCTGCAGCCCCTGCATGCAGGCCCTTTCTCCTGCAGTCTTGTGGTGAGAGGAAATCAGACGCCTCCAGTAACTACTGCACCCGTCGCCACTGACCCCTTCTGAGGTGGGTCACTAGTGCCAATGACGTCCCCCGCTTCCCTGAGCTCAAGTCCACCATGGTTCGCTGCCCTGTACTCCACAATGCCTGCAGCCTCAACACGTAGGAACCTCTGACCGGGAGGTGTTCCTGAACTATGAAACCTGAACCCGAGGACACTCCTGCATCAGTCACCTCTGGGCCGTGGAGAAAAGGTCCAAAGGTGCACCTATGCCCCAAGCACCCCAAGTCTACAATTTACCTGCTTGTTGTCCCCCGACTGGCTTCCCAGCCAGAGCCTGCAGCCAGTCTTCACAAGGACCAAACTCCCATAGGAAAACGTTGGGCACCAGACGCCTTACTGCACACCCCTGCACTCAGCCGCCCTAGTGCTGCCTGGAGTGGCCTGCTGGTGTGGTTCTGATCAGTGCCCAGTACTTATCTTTACCCTCTGAGATTGGCCTCTTAAGTGAACGTTAATCCTGTGTTTGCTGAATACTGTTTTCCTCCATAGGTTAACATTTAAGAACTTTGAGAATTGCACTAAGTGTTGATTTTTTTAAGAGTATTTAGACTTGAAAAAGTGCTTACCTGATTACAAAGTTCTTGGGGTTGAAACATATATAAAAAGAGAAGTTATATTTCTAATTTGGTCTCAGATTTATTCTTTGAGTGTGTCATTTACTGTTTCTATGAGTACAACAAATTCTTAGCACTACCCTCTGATAATCTCTGACTGCTCACCCATGCTACCACAAAATAGAGCATTAGTCCCATCTACTTTTGCCTCTGCAAACCAATTGGGGATCCACTGGACTCTCTGCACGGTGTACTTCTTTGTAGTGCACCATATAGAGACAACTTCCTACACAGAGCAGTCTGCAGTACAGCACACTGGTGCAATTATATCAATTAGTCAGCCATCATATAACTCACCCATCAACAATTCCCCTCTTCCATCAAGCCACATCAAAGGGCACACTACCCACCAGGCATTCAGAAACTCAGTTACATCCTGCATCTTGGTTTCTACACTCAATCTCACAAAGCAGCCTAGGCCTGGTGCCCTTCAAATGTTGCACCTTACCAGCGTGCAACTAAAATACACGGAAAAATAAATTGTGATGTTAGTTTTCTAAATTTCAAGTCCTAGCCTGAAACATACTGAAATAGATCTGAAGCTCTTACCAATTTCTAATTCCTAGTTGACAAAAGTTTGATTGGGCACAGATTGCTTAACATGTCCGCTTTCGTATGGATCTAACTTTAGTTCAGCTAAAGGCAATGTCGCTTACCATAAATGATCTACAGCAGAAATAGTCTTACCTTATATTTCTCATTTGCAAATAAGATAGAAGCTCTGTGGAATTTGCATAGTGGGTTCTTGGGGTCAATATCTATGGCTTTATTCAACGTATCCAAAGCCTTTTCCGATTTCTTCAGTGCATGCTGAACCTACAAATGAAAATTAATTTGACATTGTTTTCAGTCATGATACAGTTGTACATATGTAGATATGTTAAGAAAGCAGTATTTGTATGCACTCAACTTCAAAGTGGCATTCATTTTCACTTTTCTAAATTTCACCAATGTTGCTGCTGACTAGTATACATTTTCTTATGCTAAAAATATTGATAATTACTGTAACCTGGTGGAGAAAATATAAAACATTTTCCATAAAACTAAGGAACCAACCAAATTGTTTTCCTAAATCTACAACCTCCACTTTACACATATGAATTAATATTTTAAAAAAAGACTACTAAAAGATCCTATTTGGAGAACAGAAATGTATATTTAAATGCTGTTTGTGGCTATCTCATTAGCTACGTTTGTTTTGAACACCTTCAACTATCGTATATGTATGAGGAAAATGTAAAAATAGACTGCATTTTTAAGAGGATTTCTGCTACAGAAAAAAGTTACTTACCTTCGCTAACAATATTTCTGGTGGATACTGTATCTTCCCACAGATTCAATGCCTTATGAAAATACGCAAAGTGACATACTTTGGCATTTGGAAAACTTTCACCAGCAGTATAGCACTTGTGCTGCTGAATGGCACCATGTGACTTCAATTGTGACTTAGTATCTGGCCTACAGGTGTCATTTCCTTGTGTATTTTCCAAACCCCACTAAGGAATGCGGAGTGTTCAGATCTTTAACATCAGATGATAACATCAGAAGAACTTCTGCTAATCTTGTAATCTTTTAATAAAATGTACTGACCCATCCGAAGAGGAGAAAGGATGGTGAGTAATCTGCAGAAAGATGCAATATAATTACTTAAGGTATGAAACTGTTTTTTCTGATGTGTACAACTTCCCACAGATTCCTTGCCCCATGAATGAGTCCCAACACATTACCCAGCAGGAAGTGGGATTTTTTTTTTAGATATATTTTATTGGTTTATAACATAACATTTAATATTCGCAGAGGTGGGGTCAAGGACAGAAAGATATAGAAATGTGAGCAAGGATACAAAACATCCTCTCGCAGCGGGGATACAGGCAGGTTACAGATACGAATGCGGTGAGACAGTACTTATCGTTAGTGCATAATTGAAGCATGTGCTAAAGGCACTTAAAAAGAAAAAATGAGTTAGTCAGAAAAATATATGAATTTAGGCACAGTATGGACAACTGTAAAATGTGTTGATTCTGGAGAGAGTGGGTGGATGAACTAAGAAAATAAATGGTAGGTTATGCTGTCTTTGGTAAATAAGTAATGAACCCTAACACAATCTAATGACATTCGCTGTGCCATTCTCCACTGAGATGCGCTATCAACATAGTATTTTTTTCCAGGTGGCTAGTTTTTTATTCTCAGCATTTGTAGGTGTTGTGACGTTCGATTGGTATGTTGGTTGTATTTATATCGTCATGGTGGTCAATGATCGTTTTAAGCCTCTATTCTTACCACAAACATCCCAGATTTTACTCCCTGTACACAACTGGCCTCCATCTCACAATGAGCGCAATACGCGTCCCTCTGCCTTTGCCCATTGTAGTACTATTTAAAGCCATTTAGAGGTGTCTGGTGGTAGGGGGGTCTTCCACTGAATGGCTATTTGATGTTTAAACAAAATAAATGCAAGGTACCTAGGGCACGAAGGAATGTCTTTGAGGGTTGCAGCACCAGTTGTACGACCCCCAGGGAAACCTCACCAAACCTACACAGTGCTGCCATTGCAGACTGCTTGTGTTGGTGCAGGTAAAATTGAAAATATGACCTGTGTCACACCACTGTGTGCCAGGTCCCCTACTACTGCATGTGCCAGATGTAAGTCACTCCTAAGGTAGGGTGCATCAGGACACATAGGAGCATTTATGCATGGGCAGATATGCCCCTGCTATGTCTGTTGATTCTTAGAAATAGTAAACAAACACGGAAGTTATTTTAAATACATGTGCTGGACACTGGTGACCACGAGTTTCCCCAGCTACATGCTGGCTTCTCTGAGATTTTTGATACCAAACATCTATGGGTTCAGATTACTAAACCCTCAGTGATTCCAGTGAGCGATTTATTAATACACCCAGAGGGCACCTTAAAGGTGCCCCTTGAAAACATACAAGCTACTAGTGTGTTAATTGACTGGCCCTAACCAGTTGAGCCACTCTAGCCACGTTTCTGACCCCCTAAGGTGACAGCCAGCGCTCTCGAGGGCCAGAGAGAAAAGCCTGCACTGGGTGGGGGTGTTAATACCCAACAGGTAAAGGGTGGGAACCTTCAATAGCCTTTATAATGCGACACAGGTCTCTCCAGATGGTGGAGAAGACCGACTCCCCTGTCCAGACCCCACTTTGGCAGCAGAACCAGCGGGAAAATTAAGCAGATTAGGAGGTATGCCCATTTCATGACAGTCCCACCCATAGGGTGGACGAGCTGAAGTGGAAACTACTTTTTAAATTCCTCCATCTTTGTCTGGAAGGAATTGTGCCACTAGGGTTAGGGTTTCCCAGCAGAAAGTGGTCACAGAAAGGGTGTAGTCACCCTAAAGTTGGTCAGCCCATTGGCTACCACCCAGCACTCCCTGTAACAACCCTAAATTGAGTGTTTAGGTGGCACCCCTGAACCCTAGAACTCAGATCCAATTGACCTAAGACGAAAAGGACGAAGAAGAGACGCACCAGCATAAAAGGAGAAGGAGTAGCTGACTTGGTACCAATCCCGCCGGCCTGTCTGCACTCCTTGACGTCCTCTGCCCCAAAAGACGCCTCATCCTGCAGCTGAACCTCGAGAAACCTGGAAGGACTGCCTGCCTTTGAAAAAGACTGAAGTCTCCTATAAGCAGCAGACCTGCACTCCCACCAACTCCAGAGAAAGGACTCTGCAGCCTACAGAACCGCAAAGACCTGATACCTGAAGACACAACTGCACCTGCAGTCAATGACCCAAGTGGGAGTGGACCTAGGCCTCTGGTGCCAGCAAGGTACCCCATCTGTCCACAGTACAAGTCCATTGTGGCCTCACCCCTCCTGGACTCCTTGAAATCGCAGACAGGCCCCCTATCCCGCAGCCTCTGTAGTGAGAGAAACAAGATACCTAAAGCAACCACTGCACCTTACGCCACCAGCCTAAGTTGAAAGGGACCCTTGGTGCCAATAACGTCCCCTAGCTCTCCTGACCTTGAGTCCACTGTAGTTTCAACCCTCCTGGACTCTCTGATGGCCTCTGCAGCATTAGGCCACAGGACTCCCCCTAATCCCTCCCCTCCTAACAGTGAGTGCTTCTGGACTATGAAACCGACGAAGGATGCCCCTGCATCTGTGGGCTTTGAAGAAGAAGACCAAAGGACCTATGTCTCCGAGCGCCCCATCTTTGCACCTTACCTGTGGGTTGTCCTGACATACTGCACCTCTGCAGCCAGATGCCCCAGTGCTGCCTGGAGTCACCTTTTGGTGTGGTTCTGACCCTAGCCCAGTACCAACTTTAAGACTACAAGATTGGGCCTATGAGTCAACAACAAGTGTTTGTTTGCTGAATTAGTTTTCATTCCGTAGGTGAACATTGAACAACTCTAAAAGTGTAGGTCTTTGCAACTAAAAAGTATTTATGCTTGAAAACGTACTTATCTTATAACGAAGTTCTTGGGTTCGAAAATATATATATAAAAAGACAAGTTATTTTTCTAAATTGGTCTTGGTTTTACTGTGAGTGTGTGTCCCATTTATTGCCTTTGTGAGTACAACAAATGCTTAGCACTACCCCTCTGATAAGCCTAACTGGTCACCAACGCTGCCACAAAATAGAGCATTAGTCCGATCTACTTTTGCCTCTAGAATCCAATCCACTGGACTCTACACAGTGTACTTTTTAGTGCACCATACAGAGCCAGCTTCCTACATTGGAAGAACAGCAGTGGGGTTGGCAACTTGTCATTTCCTGATACCACTTGGTCAATAGGTGACTACACAAGTAAATCCAAAAATTGCCTTTAAATTGCATTTTTGAATTGAGTATTTTTTCTAAATTCTTAGAAGTAACTGGTAGGGCCCTGGGTAGGCCCCTGGAGTTGTTGGGAGAGTATGAGCTGGCCTATCCTACTGATGAAGTCAATGACCCTGCAGATCAGGGCAGCTCAAGTGACTAGGAGGATCTGGACCCTTGAAAGAGTGGAATCTCCACCCCACAAACAACCTCAGGATCTGGTTCCTCAAAGGTCCAGAGAAGAACTATCTGAAGAGGAGGTTCTCCTAGAGAGTCTAGCTTGGAGAATTGCCCTGCAGGACAAGATACTGGCCATAGAAATGGAAAGAGCAGAGATGGGTTTAGCACCCATAAATGGTGGCAGCAACTTTATATCTAGAGAGAGTAGGGTACTCTGACCCCAAAATCCCCAAAGGGATTGTTCCCAAATATGAGGATGATATCACCAAATGGTTCACAGGCTATGAGAGGACCTGTGTTCCCAGAAAGCTTGACACAGCATCGGGGCTCTCCTCTTTGGAAATGTTATCAGGAAAGTGCAGGGATATACTCCTGACACTGAATGAGGCAGATGCTAGGTCCTACAACCTCATGAAGGCCACCCCGATTGAGGGTTTTGAGCTTACTCCTACGGAGTATAGAATCAAATCCAGAGAGACTAAAAAAAACAGTCAGTCCTGGGTAGATTTTGTGGAATTTGTGACACTAGATGGCTGGTTAAAAGGTAACAATGTGCATGATTATGAGGGGCTTTACAATTTATTGATGAAAGAGCATCTGTTGCGTAATTCTGAGCAGGAGAAGTTACATCATTACCTGGTAGACCTACGCAACTTTCTCATCAAGAACTGGGGAAAAGACAGACCACTGGGTGAAGACAAGGGTGACCAACACTTCCACAGGTGGGGGCGACCACAATAAGGATGCCAACAAGTCCCCCTCCCAGGAAAAGAGGGTAACCAGAACAAAGATAAAAGCAAAGAGTCTTCTAAAGGCCCCCGAAACCTCCACAGAAGGATGGGCCCAAGACTCCTCACAATCAAAGGGTGAGTTACAAAAGAAAGAACTGGGATTCCAAAATGGCTTAGTGTCGTGATTGCAAGGCTCTTGGACACCGACATGAAGACCAGACCTGTTCCCAAAAAAGAATGCCTCTAGTGCATCTGCAGTAAATACAGTGGTAAGTGCCCAGATGGGATTCCAGAAAGGACCTGACTGGTCAGTGATCCTACTGAGGCTACTCTAGTCTCAGAGTGCATGGTAGATGTATCTGCCCTGGCTGTCTGGTAAGTCAGGGAAACCAACTTACCAACAGATGCCAGATCAGGTCCTGTAGGAAGTTGGCTCTGTATGAACTATTTCAAAGTAAGAAATAGCATGCACAGAGTCCAAGGGTTCCCTTTAGAGGTAAGATAGTGGCAAAAAGAGATAATTCTAATGCTCTATTTTGTGGTAGTGTGGTCGAGCAGCAGGCGTATCAGAGGGTAGTGTTAAGCATTTGTTGTACACACACAGGCAATAAATGAGGAACACACACTCGAAAGACAATTCCAGGCCAATAGGTTTT
Organism: Pleurodeles waltl; assembly: GCF_031143425.1. Lineage (NCBI taxonomy): Eukaryota > Metazoa > Chordata > Amphibia > Caudata > Salamandridae > Pleurodeles > Pleurodeles waltl. The sequence continues at coordinate 252,172,251 of NC_090445.1, forward strand.
TATATAGAAAAATATCTTTCCTTAGTTTATTTTAAGAACCACAGGTTCAAGATTTACAAGTAATACTTCAAATGAAAGGTATTTCACTCAGGTATCTTAGGAACTTTGAATCAACACAATATCATGTACAGTTTTAGCAAAAATGGCAATAAGCTAATTTAAAACTAGACAGTGCAATTTTCAACAGTTCCTGGGGAGGTAAGTTTTGGTTAGTTTTGCAGGTAAGTAAAACACCTACAGGGTTCAAAGTTGGGTCCAAAGTAGCCCACCGTTGGGGGTTCAAGGCAACCCCAAAGTTACCACACCAGCAGCTCAGGGCCGGTCAGGTGCAGAGGTCAAAAGTGGTGCCTAAAACGCATAGGCTTCTATGGAGAAGGGGGTGCCCTGGTTCCAGTCTGCCAGCAGGTAAGTACCCGCGACTTCGGAGGGCAGACCAGGGGGGGGGGTTTTGTAGGGTACCGGGGGGGGGGGGGGGGGGGGGACACAAGTCAGCACAAAAAGTACACCCTCAGCGGCACAGGGGCGTCCGGGTGCGGAGTGCAAACAGGCGTCGGGTCTGCAATTGGTTTCAATGGGAGACCCAGGGGTCTCTTCAGCGATGCAGGCAGGCACGGTGGGGGGGGGGGGGGGGGGGGGGCTTCAAAGAACCAGGCGTCAGGTTCTTTGAAGCAGGCAGTCGCGGTCAGGGGGAGCCTCTGGATTCCCTCTGCAGGCATCGCTGGGGGGGTAATTAGGGGGGTCAACTCTGGCTACTCACAGGGTCGCAGTCGCCGGGGAGCCCTCCCTGTAGTGTTGGTTCTCCGCAGGTCAAGCCGGGGGCGTCGGGTGCAGAGTGGAAAGTCTCACAGTTCCGGCGGGAAACTTGTTGTCTTTAAAAGTTGCTTCTTTGTTGCAAAGTTGTAGTCTTTGTGGAACAGGGCCGCTGTCCTCGGGAGTTCTTGGTCCTTTTAGATGCAGGGTAGTCCTCTGAGGCTTCAGAGGTCGCTGGACCCTGGGGGACGCGTCGCTGTTGCAGTTTTTCTTGAAGTGGGGAGACAGGCCAGTAGGGCAGGGGCCAAAGCAGTTGGTGTCTCCGTCTTCTCTGCAGGGCTTCAGGTCAGCAGTCCTTCGTCTTCAGGTTGCAGGAATCTAGTTTCCTAGGTTCTGGGGAGCCCCTAAATACTGAATTCAGGGGTGTGTTTAGGTCTGGGAGGGCAGTAGCCAATGGCTACTGTCCTTGAGGGTGGCTACACCCTCTTTGTGCCTCCTCCCTGAGGGGAGGGGGCATATCCCTATTCCTATTGGGGGAATATTCCAAAATCAAGATGGAGGATTTCTAAAGGCAGGTGTCACCTCAGCTCAGGACACCTTAGGGGCTGTCCTGACTGGTGGGTGACTCCTCCTTGTTTTTCTCATTATCTCCCCTGGACTTGCCGCCAAAAGTGGGGGCTGTGTCCAGGGGGCGGGCATGTCCACTAGCTGGAGTGCCCTGGGGCATTGTAACATGAAGCCTGAGCCTTTGAGGCTCACTGCTAGGTGTTTCAGTTCCTGCAGGGGGGAGGTGGGAAGCACCTACACCCAGAGCAGGCTTTTGTTTCTGTCCTCAGAGAGCACAAAGGCCCTCACCACATGGGGTCAGAAACTCGTCTCTCAGCAGCAGGCTGGCACAGACCAGTCAGTCCTGCACTGAACAATTGGGTAAAATACAGGGGGCATCTCTACGATGCCCTCTGTGTGCATTTTTTAATAAATCCAACACTGGCATTAGTGTGGGTTTATTATTCTGAGAAGTTTGATACCAAACTTCCCAGTATTCAGTGTAGCCATTATGGAGCTGTGGAGTTTGTTTTTGACAAACTCCCAGACCATATATTTAATATGGCCCCACTGTACTTACAATGTCTAAGAATACACTTAGACACTGTAGGGGCATATTGCTCATGCAGCTATGCTCTCACCTGTGGTATAGTGCGCCCTGCCTTAGGGCTGTAAGGCCTGCTAGAGGGGTGACTTACCTATGCCACAGGCAGTATTTTGTGGGCATGCCATGTCAACTTTGCCTTTTTCTCCCCACCAACACACACAATCTACGATGGCAGTGTGCATGTGTTAGGTGAGGGGTCCCTTAGGGTGGCACAACATATGCTGCAGCCCTTAGGGACCTTCCCTGTTCTCAGGGCCCTTGGTACCACTGGTACCTTTTACAAGGGACTTATCTGTGTGCCAGGGGTGTGCCAATTGTTGAAACAATGGTACATTTTAGGTGAAAGAACACTGGTGCTGGGGCCTGGTTAGCAGGGTCCCGGGACACTTCTCAGTCAAGTCAGCATCAGTATCAGGCAAAAAGTGGGGGGTTACTGCAACAGGGAGCCATTTCCTTAAAGGTCCCCTCTCCTTAGGGAGAAGACCTATCAGTCCCAGAGGGAACTAAGCACCAGGAGCTAGAGCCTTACAAGGCAGATCTCTTAGGACCATGGGGACCCTCTAAGAAGGATCTGTTATCAGTGGCTTCCACAGGACCTACTGGGACGAAGGACTCATTTACACTGAGGCCAGAAATTCCAAACCTAGTGTCACTAGGAGAGTGGTAGTGCCTCAGACGTTTAGAGAGTTTCTCCTCACTTTGGCATATGATATCCTCCTAACTGGGCATCTTGGCCAGGCCTAAACAAGGAGTTGGCTGGTAAACCACTTCTACTAGCCAGGTATGTCCCAGAAGGTTAAATCATTTTATTTGGTTTTCAATAGGTGCATACCATATAGAAGGAAGATGTACACAGTAATACCTTACCGCAGCACCCCTATTGAAGAAAAAAGGAACAGATGAATAACCCTCTCTCCCCTCCCCCTGCCTCCCAAACAACCCACAAACACAAACATACTCTTGAGCATAACAATATCTGTTCCCTCCCCCAATCATAGGCATCCCAGTCCCTGTGCTTCACAATAGTCAGCAGTTCGCAGTCCATAGCACAGTAATGTGTACGAGTCATCAAATTCCTATACATCTAGTGAGTAGTATGCTGTCCAGGCCTCCCAGACCCTCCCTAACTTTCGAGGCAGCCTCTGTTTGCATATGTTGCCTTCTCAGCCATCATAAATCCATCCATCCCTCTTCTCCACTGCTGGGCACACCTCCGATCCCCATAGACTGGTGATATATGCCTTTTAGCCACCATCAACCCAAGCCCTGGGTAATTCAACATCATTGGGGATTCTGAAAAGAAAAAAAAATGAGGGTCTAGCAGGACCTGTTCTGACAGGACCCCCGCAATTCCCCAACAATCCTTGTCCAATATTCCTGTATTAGAGGGCATCCCCAAATAGTATGCAAGAAGTCACCAATTCTACCCTGGCACCTGAGACAGTTCGAGTGTTGCGCCTTTCCCATAGCATGCAACCGCTGTCTGTCATAGTCGATCCTGTGAAGGATCTTGAACTGAATTAGTTGCAGCCGCAACCTAACGGCTACCTCTTGTGGGAACATCAGTGCTGCCTCCCATTCCAAGTCTTCCATTTCCCCTATATCAGACTCCCAACGACTACTCAATCTACAGTGTGTGTAAGGCATATTGTTGTTAATTGTCATGTACATTATAGACAGCTCTAGTGTCTGAATTGTCCATCAACAATGACCCTTTGAGTGGAGCATATTCAGGTATTCCCTTCCCTGGAAGGCCGTCCGCACTTCAAGCATGTTTCAATCACACATATCAATCAATCAATTTGTAGAGGGTGGCTACTCACCTTTGAAGGTCTCAAGGCGCTAGGGGGGTCGGGATGGGCCTCATTCGAAGTCTTGAGGTTCTTCCTGAAGATGGTGAGTGACTGGCTTTCTCTGAGGTGCAGGAGGATGTTGTTTTAGCTCTTTGCTGCAGCATAGGTTTAAGTTCGTCCTCCACAGGTGGTTTTGCAGATGCGAGGGACAGTGGCCAAGGCCATCTGGGTGGAGCGGAGGGATCTGGCGGTGTGTGGAAGGAGGTGCGGTGGTTCAGGTAAGCTGGTTGTGCATTGTGTATGGCCTTGTACGAGTGGGTGAGAAGCTTGAAGGGGATTCGCTTCTTGACCGGTAGCCAGTGGAGGATCCTTAGTAGTTGGGAGATGTGTTCTCGGTGACGGAGGTCCAGAATGAGTCTGGCGGCAGCTTTCTGGATGAGTTGAAGTTTTTTTATGTTCCTAGTTGAGGTGCTGGCATAGAGGGCATTGCCGTAGTCAAGATTGCTAGTGACTAAGGCGTGGGTGACTGTCTTGCGACAGTCTGCTGAGATTCATCTGAAGATCTTCTGAAGTTGCAGAGCACGTGCCAGCAGGAGGAGGCAACAGAGTTTACCTGGCAGGTCATGGAGAGGGAGGAGTTGAGGATGATTCCTAAGTTGCAGGAGTGCTCGGTCGGTGCAGGGGAGGCGCTGAGGGATGTGGGCCACCAGCAGTCGTCCCAAGCTGAGGTGGCGTGTCTGAAGATGACGTGCTCAGTCTTGTTGGAGCTGAGCTTGAGGCAGTTTTCTTTCATCCAGGGGGTGACGCCTTCCATTCCTGACTGAAAGTTCCTTTTGGCTGTGTCTGGGTCTTCGGTGAGGGAACTGACGAGTTGTGTGTCATTGGCATAGGACACAATTTTCATACCGTGGCTTTTGATGATGGAAGCAAGAGGGGCCAGGTATACGTTGAACAGTGTGGGACTCAATGAGGATCCTTGAGGGACTTCGCAGTTGACTCCTGTGGGTCTTGAAGTGTAGGGCGGGAGTCTGACCCTCTGCGTCCTCCCAGAGAGGAAGGAGTGGATCCAAACCATGGCTCTTGCGCAGATTCCTATGTCGTGGAGTATGGTGCGCAGAGCGCTGTGGGAGACAGTGTTGAATGCTACTGAGAGGTCGAGGAGTATGAGTGCTGCGTTGTGGCCGCAGTCTAGGACTTATCGGATGTCGTCGGTGGCAGCCAGGAGTGCTGTCTCAGTGCTGTGATTGCTGCTGAAGCCAGACTTGGAGCTGTCCAGTGAATTGTTGCCACAATGAAATTCCGTAGTTGTGCGTGGATTGATTTTTCCAGTACTTTGGCGAGGTAGGGTAGCAGCAAGATGGGCCAGAATTGTTTTTTTTTTATTTTATTTTTTTTAGTTCTGATGGCTCGGCCGAAGGTTTCTTCAGGAGAGGGCATATTTCGGTGTGTTTCCAGTCCACGGGGAAGGTGCCCATGCTGATGGAGCAGTTGATGGTGTTACAGACCTCGGGCTGATGGTCCGAGGAGGCTTTGGAGTCGGTGTTGTTCATGATGTTGACTATTTCCTCTGTTGTGAGTGTGGACCAGCTATGGATTGTCTGGGTGGGTTCTGGGGGGAGGAGGGGTTTGGGTCGGTCACAGGTTCCGCTGCCAGGATTTTCCAGGAGGATGCTGTCATATATGTCCTGGATCTTGTGGTAGAAAAAGGAGGCAATTTTGTCGCAGAGGTCCTGTGACAGGGGATGCTGGTCACTTCAGAGGGGGGGGGGTCTGTGAACTCTATGACTGACAAGAGTTCCTTAGAGTTGTGTGCAAAGAAGTTGGTGCGCTCCTGGAGTGCGTCCTTCCTTGCGTTATTGATTTTTTGTCGGTGGGCAGCAGTTGTGGCTCTGAATGAGGCGAGGTCTTCGCTGGATTGGCTGTTCCTCCATATTTTCTCTAAACATCTGTGGGTACGCTTTGATTCTTGGAGTTCAGTGGTGAACCAGCTGGCTTTCTTAGGTACACTTTCGGCCGATCTCACCTGGAGAGGGGATAGAGTGTCGGCGCATTCGGTGATCCATGCATTGAGATTGCTTGCTTGTGGGAAGCTGGCTCTGTATATACTATATCAAAAAGAGATATAGTGTGCACAGAGTACAGGGGCTCCCCGAGAGGCTTGACAGACGCAATAATAGATAACCTAATGCCGTATTTGTGGTACTGTGGTCAAGCAGTTAGGCTTATCAGAGGGTAGTGTTAAGTATTTGTTGAACACATTCAAGCATTAAATGAAAACACGCACTCAATGACTTAACTGCAGGGCAATAGGTTTTTATATAGAAAAATATTATTTTCTTTATTTTAGAACCACAAGATTCAAATTGCAGGTAAGTACATTAAATGTACTTGGCATAGGTATAGTTAGAACTTTGAACCAAAACAATAATGTACACAGTTTTTCATAAAATGGCAATAAGCTATTTTAAAAGTGGACACTGCAAAATTCAACAGTTCCTGGGGGAGGTAAGTACAGTTTGATTAATACGGTGAGTGAAGCACTTACAGTTCAGTTTCCGGGGCATAGGTAGCCCACCATTGGGGGTTCAAGTCAACCCCAAACACCCAGCACCAGTAACACAGGGCCGGTCAGGTGCAGAGGTCAAAGAGGAGCCAAAATAATATGGGCAGCTACAGAGACAGGGGGTGCTCCAGTTCCGGTCTGCTGGCAGGTAAGTACCCCGCATCCTCAGGGGGCAGACCAGGGGGGTTTAGTAGAGCACTGGGGTGGGCCCCAAGTAGGCCCATAAAGCACACCCTCAGCGTCTCAGAGGCGGCCGGGAGCAGTGGGCAAACAGGGAGTTGGGTTTGCAATGGGATTCAATGGCGGGACCCAGGGGTCAATGCAGGCAGGGCAAGGGTGAGGGCCGTCTGCTGGTCACTGCTGCACCGGTGGTTGGTTTCTCCCGGGCCTAGGGCCTGCGGGTGCAGTGCTTCTCCTGGCGTCGGATCGCTTCGTCCCAGGCAGTTACGGTCAGGGGGGTCCTCGGGATTCCCTCTGCAGGCATTGTGGGGGTGCAGAGAAGTTAGGCAGGGGTGTACACGTCGTCAGAGTCGCCTGGGGATCCTCTCTGGGTCATTGGTTTCTCTGAACACGGGCCAGGGGTGTCGGGTGCAGAGTGGTGGGGACTCACACTTCTGGAGTCAGGTGGGAGCCCCTTAAAAGATTTTTTTCTTTCTTTGGTTTGACAGGACTGCTGCACATGGGAGTTCTTAATCCTTTGTGATTGCAGGGCAGTCCTCTGGGTAGGCAGAGGTCGCAGGGCACAAATGATGCATTCCTGGTGCAGGTTTTCTGAAGTTGGAGGCCGGTAGGGCTGGGGCCAAAGCAGTTTTCTTATTCTTTTTTCTCTGCAGGGTTTTTCAGCTAGGCAGTCAGGAATCTAAATTCCTGGGTTCAGGGTCACCCCTAAATACTAGATTTAGGGGTCTGTTAGGGTCACAGGACAGTAGCCAATAGCTACTGTCCTTGATGGTGGCTACACCCTCCTTATGCTCCCTCCCTTTGGGGAGGAGAGAACATCTCTATTGGGCTAAATCCTCCAAAACAAGATGGAGGATTTTCCAAGGAGGGGGGTCACTTCATCTCTGGTCACCTTAAGGGTGGACCTGGCTGAGGGGGTGACTCCGCCTTGTTTTTCTCATTATCTCCGTGGACTTGTTGCCAAAAGTGGGGGCTGTCCTGGGGGTTGGGGGGGTCTCCACTAGCTGGAGTGCCCTGGGGCGCTGTAACACCAGGCTTGAGCCTTTGAGGCTCACCGGCAGGTGTTACAGTTCCTGCAGGGGGAGGTGTGAAGCACCTCAACCCAGTCCAGGCTTTGTTTCTGGCCACAGAGTGCACAAAGGCACTCACCCAGTGTGGTCAGAAACTCGTCTGGAAGTAGCAGGCTGGCACAGACCGGTAAGTCTCACACTAACAGTAGAGCTGGCATACAGGGGGCATCTCTAAGATGCCCTCTGTGTGCATTTCTCAATAAATCCCACAGTGGCATCAGTGTGGGTTTATTTTGCTGAGAAGTTTGATACCAAACATCTAGGTATTCAGGGCAACCATTATGGAACTGTGGAGTACGTTTTTTTACAAACCCCCAGACCATATACTCAGTATGGCTACCCTGCACTTACAAAGCCTAAGAATTGACTTAGACACTGTAGGGGCATAGCGCTCATGCAGTTATGCCCTCACCTGTGGTATAGTGCAACCTGCCTTAGGGCTGTAAGGCCTGCTAGAGGGGTGACTTACCTATACCACCGCAAGTGGGTCGTGGGCATGGCAATCTGAGGTGAGTGCCATGTTGACTTAGTCTTTTTCTCTCCACCAGCGCACACAAGCTGTGAGGCAGTGTGCATGTGCTGAGTGAGGGGTCCCCAGGGTGGCATAATACATGCTGCAGCCCTTAGAGACCTTCCCTGGCCACAGGGCCCTTGGTACCAGGGGTACCTTTCACAAGGGACTTAACTGTGTGCCGGGGCTGTGCCAATTGTGGAGACAAAGGTACAGTTTTAGGTAAAGAACAATGATGCTGGGGCCTGGTTAGCAGGGTCCCAACACACTTTCAATCAAAGCTGGCATCAACAAAAGGCAAAAGGTTAGGGGGTGACCATGGCAACAGTTGCATTTTCCTACACATACCTATTTCAAATAAAGTACTGTTGATACCTGTGTGAAAAAACGAAACTTTTAAAGGTACTTACTTGTAACTTGAATCTTTTGGGTCTACAAATAAATTAAGAAAATATATTTTTACAATACAAAAACCATTGGTCTGGAGTTAAGTCACTGAGTGTGCTTCTTCTATTTTCAGTAAAATTGCACCAGAAACCAGGCAAAAAGTGTGGGGGGGGTGAGGTTGGGGGGGGGGGGGGAGGGACCGTGTCAAACAAGGCACTTTCTTACAAACCGCAAGTAAGGTGTGTGGGCTGCTAGGACGGGGATATAGAAATATGTGTCCTGCAAGTCCAAAGCTACTATCCAGTCTCCTGCGTCCAGGGCAGATAGAAACTGAGCCTGAGTGAGCATTTTGAACAACTTCTTTAGAAAGAGATTGAGGGACTGAAGGCGTAAGATAGGACAAAGTCTCTAGCACTCTTTGGGCACCAGAAAGTAGCAGAATTAACAACCATGACCAACTTCTGTCACAGGGACCCTTTCAATGGCTCCTTTGCCCAAGAGAGCTGTACCTTCCTCTTTGAGAAGTACCAAGTGATCCTCCATCATCAGATTGTAGGATGGTGGCATGGATCGAGGGGTAGTCTTGAAGGGAAGTGAGTACCCCCTTCGGCTTATCTGCAAAGCCCACCTGTCTGATGATAAGGATTGCCAGCGGAGCAAGTGATGAGCAGACCCTGCCTCTGACTGGTCCCTGGGTGGGGAATCAGACTAAAAAGGTTTTGGTGGTAGCGGAGGTGGGGCAGGATAGGCAGACTGGCCAGACCACTGTCTCACTGATCTATGAGGACGGTGGATCGCATGTCCCAAGCCACGCCGATACTGGGCAGCATTGTGTGGCTCAGTGCCTAGAGGAAAACGGACGTGGTTAGGTTCCCCTTCCATAGCCTCAAAAGGGATGAAAAGCAGACTGAGGAGGGGCTGGGGGAATGCAGTGCTGCCGTGAGGCCCAAGGACCTGGCTGTAGCAGGAGAATCCTTGAAGCGCTTGAGCGCCAAGTATGCGCTCTCTAGGAAGAGACAGGCGCCATCAAGGGGCATATCTTGGACATCCCTGGAAAAGCAGACATCCTCAACAAGGCACGTCAGCTGAAAGCCACTGTTGAAGCAACAGCTCTGCACAGCGAGTCAGTTACGTGGAGCAGAATGGGAGCTGGCACAAGCTTTAGGGACCGCTCCCAAACATGAAAGGCACACGAAGTGTGGATTCATCACGGACATCGTCTGATGACAGGATCTGCAGGGCTTGAACCTGGTCTTATGAGCAAACCTTCACCCTGCTTCTGCAGGCAGGTTGCTCCCCGCTCGGCCGCCTGCGCCACCTCCTCACTGTACTTCACCACCTTTTCTTTTTGCCAATTTCCCCAAGCCGCTGCCGTCCCCTGCGGCCCCTCCCGCCTCCCCCCTCCTCCTCACCGTCTTTTCCTCTTGCTTTTTTCCTACCGCTGCCTTCCCCTGCAGCCCCTCCAACCTCCCCCCTCCTCCTCACTGTCTTTTCCTCTTGCTTGTTTCCCACCGCTGCCTTCCCCTGCGGCCCCTCCTGCCTCCCCCCTCCTCCTCACTGTCTTTTTCTCCTGCTTGCTTCCCGCCGCTGCTTTCCCCTGCGGCCCCTCCCGCCTCCCCCCTCCTCCTCACCGTCTTTTCCTCTTGCTTTTTTCCTACCGCTGCCTTCCCCTGCAGCCCCTCCAACCTCCCCCCTCCTCCTCACCGTCTTTTCCTCTTGCTTGTTTCCCGCCGCTGCCTTCCCCTGCGGCCCTACCCCCCCCCCCCCAGCCTTCCCATTCGACCAGCCCTCCCTCCTCCCAGCTGCCACTTCCACTCTCCCCTCCTTTTATGGCAGCTGCGGCACGGCTGGCGCACCAAAGGCAAGCCTGTCTGCGCCAAGACCACGCCCAGCGCCAGTCCCCCTCGCCCTCTCAAACCTACTCCCCCCTCACCCTCCACTCACTCAACCCAGGCCCCGACCCCACGTGCACTCCTTCCAGCCCCAAACACACTCACGGCCCCTTCACCTACCACACCTGCCATTTCACCTGCTCCACATCCCTCACATCAACGATAGCGACACCCCTTTCAACAAACACAACACCCCCAACGCAATACTCACCTGCTCTGCCCCCACCCCCACCAACCAACCCCGCCGCACACCAGTCCACAACCAGAACACACCCTGCAACAACACCCTCATGCACCACACCATTACCGCCCACCACAACCACCTCAACTGCCTCAACTGCCTGCTCCTCAACATCCGCTCCCTTCACAAACATGGCATAGAACTCTGGGACCTCATCACATCACACTCACCCGACATAGCCTTCCTCACGGAAACCTGGACCAACCCCTCCTCAGAACCAGACAGCCATCGCCACCCCCAAGGGATACAAACTCCAACGCAAAGACCGCCTCAACAGGCCAGGGGGTGGCATCGCCATCCTACACAGGGACAACATCAAAGTCATCACCAACTCCCAAGACACTATCGACAACACAGAACACATGCACTTCCTGATCCACATTAACAACTCCACCCTCAGAGGTACTTTGATCTACAGACCACCAGGACCACGCCCGCCTTCTGCGACACCATCAGCTCGCACTCCCTCACCTCCACAGACTACATCCTCCTCGGTTATTTCAACTTTCACTTGGAAAACCTACGAGACCACAACTCTACCTCCCTCATAGACAACCTCACCAACCTCGGACTCAAACAACTGGTCACCGCACCCACCCACTCAGCAGGACACACGCGCGACGCAATTTTCACATCAAGCCAACACAGACTACACCCACACCACCGAACTCCTCTGGACTGACCAGCACTGCGTCCACTTCTCCTTCACCAAACCCCCCACACACCATCAACACACCACACCCTACCGCATGTGGGACAAGATCCCCACAGAACGACTAAACACCCAACTGGCTCACAACGCCCCCCCACGCCAACGATACCAACATAGGAGCACACAACCTCTCCAAATGGATCACCACCTGCGCAGACACACTAGCCCCCCTCAGAAACCACATCACCACTTGCAACATCAAGAACGCCCCATGGTTCACCCTCGAACTCCAAGACTCAAAACGCAAATGCCGCCAAGCGGAGAAAATATGGCGACTAGAACCCTCCACAACCAACTTCTCCATCCTCAAAACCTCAATTCGCACCCATCACCAACTCATACACACCGCCAAAAGAGATCACTACAAGACACGCCTGGACAACAACTCTCAAAACAGCAAAGAACTCTTCACCATCATCAACAAACTTGCCAAACCCAAAGCCAGCAACATAGACCCCTCACAAACACAGCCCCTATGTGACCCCTCTCCAACCACTTCCACCACAAAATCCTGGACATCCACAACAGCTCCATACCACACCCACCCACCGCAAACACCCCTCACTCACCCAACCCAACCCCCACTCATGACCCCCCCCCCCTCACCACACTCACCACCTGGACCCCCACCACACACGAAGAAACCGAAAATACCATGAACTCCATCCACTCCGGATCCCCCCCAAACCCTGTCCACAATGCATATACAACAAAGCCAGCCCAACCATCGCCCTCATACCCCGTGACGTAATCAATTCCCCTTTCGACTCCGCCACCTACCCAGACCCCTGGAAGCACACGGAAATCACCGCTCTCCTAAGGAAACGCAAAGCTGACCCGGAGATCCTCTCCAATTATGGCCCCATCTCCCTCCTCCCTTTCCCCGCCAAGGTTACAGAGAAACTAGTCAAAGCCCGCCTATCCCACTTCCTCGAAGCAAACAACACTCTTGACAACTCACAATCCGGGTTCCGCAAGAACCACAGCACGGAAACAGCCCTCATTGCATGCACTGACAACCTCAGGACCAAAGTCGACAAAGGCAAGACCGTCGCACTCATCCTCCTAGACCTCTCCACAGCCTTTGACACTGTCTGCCACCACACACGCCTCCACAACATAGGAATTCGCCACAAAGCCTTACACTGGCTCACCTCCTTCCTCACTGACCGGACCCAGAGAGTCCGCCTTCCACCTTTCCACTCCACCACCTCCAAGATCTGCGGAGTCACCTCCCTCAGCCCCACACTCTTCAACATCTACATGATTCCCCCTAGCCAACATCCTCCGACCACACGGAATCACTATCCTCTCCTACGCAGATGACACCCAACTCATCCTCTCCCTCACCCGCAACCCCACCACCGCCAAAACCAACCTACATGCTGCTCTCCTCGACACCGCCAACTGGATGACTACTAACCACCTCAAGCTCAACTCCAACAAAACCGATATCATCATCTTCGGCCCCAACAAAACCACATGGGACGACTCCTGGTGGCCCACCGCCCTAGGCCCCGCACCCACCCCCGCAAACCACGCACGCAACCTCGGCATCCTCCTAGACCCCCTCCCTCTCCATGACACAGCAAATCAATGCCCTAACCTCCTCCTGCTTTCACACACTACACACTACACACTCAAAATAAAATCCTTCAAATGGATTCCCCCAGAGACCAGGAAGACAGTCACCCATGCACTCATCAGCAGCAGACTAGACTACAGTAAGGCCCTCTACGCCGGCACCACACTCAAACTCAAACGCAAACTCCAGAGAATCCAGAACACAGCTGCACGCCTCGTCATTGGCCTCCCCCACCACGAACGAATCTCACCACACTTCAAATCCCTTCACTGGCTCCCCATTGACAAGAGAATCACATTCAAGATCCTCATCCACACTACCAAATCCCTCCACAACACCGGCCCAACCTACCTCAACGAAAGAGTCAACTTCCACACTCCCACACGCAACCTCCGATCAGCCGACCTTGTCCTAGCCACAGTCCACCACATCCAACACACCACCACAGGAGGCAGATCCTTCTCCTACCTCACCCCCAAAACCTGGAACTCCCTCCCAACCACCCTTCGCAAAACCAAAGACCTTTCTGGTCTTCAGAAAGAGCCTCAAGACATGGCTGTTCGAACTGTGACCCTCCCTACCCCCCCCCTTTTTTTGTGTCCCCCCACCTTGAGACCCTCAAGGGTGAGTAGCGCGCCCTATAAATATTTTTGATTGATTGACATCGCTGAAAGCAACAGGAGTAGAAACACGACAAAAAGTTGAAAGTCGAAAAAAAGACCAGTCAAAACCAACTGAGGGGTAGCTCTTTCTTTGATCTAGCTGACGTGGAAAGAAAAAAACTGTTATCAGCGCACTGGGGTGGCACCTATATAGGACCCACGAGGCCATATCTGGCGCAGACAACGGACAATGTGCTGATCTAAGCCACCTACCGGCGTGCAGAGGTACTACTTGAGAAAAATCTCATTATCTAGATGGATGCCTGAGGAAATTCTAAGGTAAGGAATCTGCAACTAGATTTCTCTATCAAATACTTGGATATGTAACCACATTTTAATTTTACCAACATCTTTAGTTTTAACTCAACTAGTAGTAGCCAGAGTATGTATTATACCTTTCAAATTTCAACTAAGCAGGGATCTATACGTTAGCTGCAAATACCGATTACAAAAACTTTGTTACAGGGAGCTGTCTCCGAATCCCTATTTCTCTCAAGTGTTGTATCTGTCCACACGATACTATTTATCACAATACACATAACTGTCAACAGTAAATCAGACTAAATTTCTTTGCACATAGACCTAATACAAAAACCACAACACATTACTTATTAGTCACAAAGCAAATGCTGCTTCCCATAATTGCCTCCTACAGTAATACAAACTGCAAAAATTGATAATTTACTTACCACTCCAATGTGACAGAGCAAGACAGAACTTTGAGGATTGATATCAAGTGCTTTTTGGAAATGCATTTCTGCCAGACTGAATTTTTCTTGTTTGTAGTAAATCATTCCCAACCCATACCTGCAAAAAAAAAAAAACAGGTCATTAGCCTAAACTCAGCATTTCAAGGTGACTGTGTAGGCACACTAGCATTCTACAGCATGTTCACCAATTACTGAACAAAACAGGCTGCTGAATGACTGTCACTTGTAAAGTTATATTGTGAATACAAAACTAGGGTTATAAGCTTAAAGAGGATGTGCAGGAAGCTGGCTCTCTATATGGTGAGCCAAAAAGTAGTACACCCATGCAGACAGTCCAGTGGATCCCCATTTGGTTTGTAGAGGCAAAAGTAGATAGGACTAATGCTCTATTTTGTGGTAGTGTGGGCGAGCAGTTAGGCTTATCAGAGGGTAATGCTAAGCATTTGTGGTACTCAGAGGTAATAAAGGAGACACTCAAAGAATACATTTGAGACCCATTTAGTTAAATAAACCTATTTTTGACATATACTTTAAACCCAAAAACTTAATTAAAAGGTGAGCACCTTTTTAAGTATATATTTTCACATGCAAAAATCGACAGTGCAATTTCAGAGTTCTTCAATGTTTACCTATGAAAGGAAAGCACATTTAACAAACAAGCACTTTCCGACAACTCACGGGACAACCAACAGCTAAGTTGCAAAGTGGGGTGCTTGGGGACATAGGTGCACCTTTGGTCCTCTTCAACTGGGCGCAGGGAAGATAGATACAGGGGTGTCCTTTGGCATCTGGTTTCTTTGTCCAGGAGCACTCATGATTTAGGAGTCCTATGATCTGAGGCTGCAGGCATCATAATGGAGTCCAGGAGGGGTGAAACCATAGTGGATTCTAGCTCAGGAGACCTGGGGGATGTCGTTGACACTAGGGGCATACTTCAACTTAGGCTATAGGCAACGGGTGCACTGGCTGTTTGAGGCATCTGGATTCTCTCACCACAGAAGACGCAGGAGAGAGGGCAGTGTTGGTACAAGGCCAGCTGCTGCTTCTCCTCCTCTTCTGTGGGTGCATCTCTTCCTTGTCCTTTTCTAATGTCGGCATGATCTGAGTTTCTGGGTGCACAGGTGCCACCTAAATACTCAAGGGGCTTTATAGGGAGTGCCACGCAGCAACCTATGGGTTGACCACCTTTAGGGTAACTACACCTTTCTCATGCCCACTTCCGTTGGGAAGTGGGCATAACCCTGACCCTAGAGGTCTAATTCCATCTAAAACAGGATGGAGGAATTTAAAAACTGGTGTACACATCAGCTCGTCCACCTTAGCCGTGGGGCATGACGTGAGCACACCTCCTAAATGGACTTATTTTCCTGCCTGTCTTGCCACCAAGAACTGGGATCAGGAAAGGGGGGGGGGGGGGGGGAATCATCGCCACCATTTGGAGAGACCTGCGTCGCATTACAAAGACACTAGTCCTTTGAAGCTTCCCGCCCTGGAAATTCCGTCAAGCCTGGAGGAGATAACACCCCGCTGTAGGAAAGCACCCTTTTTGACATGGTTAACCCCCAATTTTTGCATGGTTTCTGATGTGGGTTTTACTGTTAGTGCACTGGGTCCCTGCTAACCAGGTCCCCAGTGCAGATATCTTTCCACAAAAATGCACAGTTGTTTCACACATTTGGCAAACTCTTTATCTACCACTGTAAGTCCCTAGTAAATGGTACCCCTGGTACCTAGGGCCCAGGGTACTAAGGAAGGTCTGAGAGGGCTGCAGCACCAGTAGTGCCACCCCCACGGTCTCCTCACCAAACTCACACCACTGCTGCCATTGTAGACTGCATGTGCTGGTGCAGGAAAATTGGAAAACATGACCTGTCACACACCCCTGTGTGCCAGGTCCCCTATCATTGCATATGCCAGGTGCAAGTCACCCCTAAGGTTGGGTGCATCCAGGCACATGTGAGGGCATGTATGCATGAGCAGATGTGCCCCTGCTATGTCTGTCATATCTGAGACATAGCAAGTGTACAGGGAAGCCATTTTAAATGCATGTGCTGAACACTGGTCATTACGAGTTCCACAGCTACATGATGCCTTTTCTGAATCCTAGGATGTTTGGTATCAAACATCTCTGAATAATAAACCCTCATTAACCCCAATGATGGAACAAATGCACACAGAGGGCACCTTAGAGGCGCCTCCTGAAAACTTACTAGCTACTTTTGTGCTGACTGACTGGTCCTGACCAGTTCAGCCACCACAGATGCATTTCTGGCCCTCCAAGGTGAGAGCCAACACTCAAGGGCCTGAGACAAAGGCCTGCTTGGGCCTGGTGTGTGACCTCCTCTCCCAGGCAGGATGGACATTGCAGGGCGTGGGAGCTCCAACAGTCTTGTCACATTTGTAATGCGACCCACGTCTCTCCAGATGGCGGAGATTACCAAACCGCCCAACCCCTCTTTCAGTGGCAGCACAGGCGGGATAATTAGTTAAATTAGGAGGAGTGCCAACTACATGCCAGTCTCACCCCTAAAGTGTACGAGCTGAAATGGACAATACTTTTTTAATTCTTCCATCTTGTTTGGAAGGAATTTAGCCACTAGGGGTATGCCAACTTCCTAGCAGAAGTAGTCATAAGAATTGTGTAGTCACACTCAAGGTAGTCAGCCCATTGGCTACCGCCTGGCACTTCCTGTAATGCCCCTAAATTGAGTATTTAGGTGGCACCTCTGTACCCTAGAACTCAGATTTTGACAGCCTAAGAAGACCTGTACAAATAAGAGCTACACCCGCAGAAGAGGAAAAGAAGCAGCAGCTGACTTGGGCCCAGTCCCTCCAGCTTGCTTGCTGAACTCGAAGGGTCCTGCACAGGAAGCCAACTTGTCCAGCCTTCAAAAAAGACTCAAGTCTCCCGGGGGCACCGGACTTGCCCTGCAACAAGAAACTCTAAGGAAAGGACTCTGCAGCTGCTGGAGCCCCGGAAATCCAACACCAGAAGTGACCACTGCACCCGAAAACCATGACCCGAGGTGAAGCCAATCAACAGTGCCAGGTGGGTTCTAAGCTGCCCAGAGACCGAGCCCAGTGAGGTCTCACCCATCTTGGACTCTTCCGAGAAGCCTGCAGCCTTCTCACGCAAGCCCCCTCTCCCACAGGCATGTAGAGAGAGAAAATCTGACAGCTACAGCAATCACTTCATCAGTGACTCCTGAGCTCAGCTGAAATGAGTCATCTGTACCAACAACGTCACCTGGCTCCTAAGAGCTCGAGTCCACCGCTGCCACACTCCCCGCTGCCACCTGAAGTCTCAATACACAGGACCCCCTAATCACGAGTGCTCCTGGACATGAAAACCTGACCTCTAAATACACCCCTGCATCCATTGTCCCTGGGCACAGGAGAAGAGGACCAACAGTGCATCCACACCCGAGCACTCCAAGTCTACTACCTACCTGTTTGTCGTCCCCAACTGGCTTCTTAGCCAGAATCTGCAGCCTGTCTTCATGGGGACCAATCTCCCATAGGAAACCATTGGGCATTGCATACTGCATCTCTGCACCGACTGGCCCAGTGCCGCCCAGTGTGACCTTGGTGTGGTTCTGATCAGTGCCTAGTACTTACCTGAACTCCCTGAGGTTGGCTTTCTAAGTTGTCGTTAACCCTGTGTTTGCTGAACATTGTTTTCATCCATAGGATAACAATGAGAGAACTCTGAAATTGCATTGTTTATTTTTTAAACTGCAATGTATTTATGCTTAAAAATCTACTTACCTGATTACAAAGTTTTTGGGTTTGAAATATATATATAAAAACAATGTTAGCCACAGCACCAGCAACACAGGGCCAGTCAGGTGCAGAGGTCAAAGGAAAAACACACAGGCACCTATGGGGAACATGGGTGCTTTGGTTCCAGTCTGCTAGCAGGTAAGTACCTGCATCCTTGGGGAGCAGACCGGGGGGGGGAGGGACACACACAAGCACACAAAACACACCCCTAGCGGCACAGGGGTGGCAGGGTGCAATGTGAAAAGTAGGCGGCGGGTTTTGTATTGAAAACAATGGAGGGACCCGGGGTCACTCTGGCGAAGCAGGAAGGGCGCAGGGGGGCTTATAGGACCACCGACCGGACTAGGATGAGGGCCACCTGCTGGTCACTCCTGCACTGGTAGGTAGTTCCTCTCGGTCCTGGGGGGCTGCGGGTGCAGTGCTTGGTCCAGGCATCTGGTTCCTTTGTTACTAGGCAGTCGCAGTCAGGGGGAGCCTCTGGATCCTCTTTGCAGGCGTCGCTGTAGGGAGGTTGAGTCAGGGTGTCCACGTTATTGGAGTCGCCTGGGAGTCCTCTCTGCAGTGTTTGTTTCTCCAAACTCGAGCCGGAGGCGTCGGGTGCAGTGTGTGAAGACTTGTGCTTCTGGCAGAAAGTGAGAGTCTCTTTAAAGTTGGTTTCTTGTTGCTGTTTTGTTGTCGTTTCTGGACGGACCCGCTGTCCTCGGGAGGTTCTTGGTCCTTTAGGTGCAGGTCAGTCCTCTGAGTCCTCAGAGGTTGCTGGTCACACTGGATGCGTCGCTGTGCAGGTTCTTTGAGTCTGGAGACAAGCAGGTAGGGCTGGGGCCTAGTCAGTTGGTGTCTCCAACGTCTCTGCAGGGCTTTTCAGGTCAGCTGTCCTTGTTGTAGGTTGCAGGAGTCTGATTTCCTGGGTTCAGAGTCGCCCCTAAATACTGATTTTAGGGGTGTGTTTCGGTCTGGGAGGCAGTAGCCAATGGCTACTGCCCTGGAGGATGACTACATCCTCTTTGTGCCTCCTCTCTGAGGGGAGGGGGGCACATCCCTATTCCTATTGGGGGAATCCTCCAAAACCAAGATGGAGGATTTCTTAAGGCAGGGGTCACCGCAGCTCAGAACACCTTAGGGGCTGTCCTGACTGGTGGGTGGTGACTCCTTGTTTTTCTCATTATCTCCTCTGGACTTGCCACCAAAAGTTGGAGTGCCATGGGGCGCTGTAACACCAGGCTTGAGCCTCTGAGGCTCACCGCCAGGTGTTACACTTCCTGTAGGGAGAGGTGAGAAGCACCTCCACCCAGAACAGGCTTTGTTCCTGGCCACAGAGTGACAAAGGCACTCATCCCATGTGGCCAGAAACTCGTCTGGATGTGGCAGGCTGGCAGAAACTGGTCAGCCTAACACTAGTAGCTGGACTGGTATACAGGGGGCATCTCTAAGATGCCCTCTGTAAGCATTTTTCAATATATCCCACACTGGCATCAGTGTGGGTTTATTGTGCTGAGAAGTTTGATATCAAACTTTCCAGTATTCAGTGTAGCCAATATGGAACTGTGGAGTTCGTGTTTGACAGACTCACAGACCATATACTCTTTACGGCTACCCTGCACTTACAACGTCTAAGATTTGGCTTAGACACTATAGGGGCATAGTGCTCATGCAACTATGCCCTCACCTGTGGTATAGTGAACCCTGCCTTAGGGCTGTAAGGCCTGCTAGAGGGGTGACTTACCTATGCCACAGGCAGTGGGTTGTGGGCATGGCACTCTGAGGGGACTTAGTCATTCTCTCCCCACCAGCAGTTGCAGATTCTCACGGCGGCAGGGAAAGGCCAAAGAGCAGGGTGCGGGACGAGGCTTGGCTCTCGCTAAGATGAACGCTGCTTAAGGGAGCGGGTAGAATACTCCCACCATCTGTCTCAATCCGGCAGCTTTAAGCTGCAAATAAAGAGTAGGGCGACCCACCGATGGTGGTGGGACCTGTGACGCCAGCGCCGAACCTGTGAATCGGACGGTGGCCCCGAAAAACGCAGGCCGCCATAGTCAGGACGGAGGCCACTTGTCCGTGGGCTGGGCGGCTGTGGCGCTGCAGACCGAGCCTCCGGATGGCGGAGCGCTAGCAGGGCCGGACCACGACTGGAGCACTCAGGAGGAGAGTGGCGCACACTGCAGGGACCATTGGCTGGTGCTGAGGCTTGGAGTGGTGAAACTGGATGGTGATCTGGTGGCAGGCAGAATCCGACAGCAACCCTGAAGGACGCGGGCTGCCATTTCCATTAGGGAGGCAGAGCGCCTCCTAGCCAGGCAGCGACCAGGGCACCCAGGAGGAGAGTGGTACATGTTGCGGAGGACCGTTGGCTGGAGCGGAGGGTGCTGAAGCCGGAGGTCCTGGGCCCCAAAGAGTGATCCACTGGCGGCGTGCAGAGAGGGCTGAAAGGAGCAGATCGCACCCCCATGGCCTGGAGTGTGGGTGAGCACAGAGGCGAACAGCACAGACAGAGGGTCAGACCTGGTCTGGACACTTACTTGGGGAACAGCGGGCTGGGCCCCGGACTAAACCACTTCTGCCACCCGGACGTTCCCCGGGGTAGAGGGGCCACCCAGAAGTGACTGGAGGCCTTTCCACGGCCTTGCAAGACATTTGAACAGAATACTGCATGGGGGGGTAGGGTGTGTGTGTGTTTTTGGGTGGGGGCAGGCAGAGGGTGTCGGAGGGGTAAGCCTCCCTCGTTTGATCTTGCCAGGCCCGGGACCTCTGGGGCCAGGGAGTTGGAATCCTGCAGTGTAGCTCCACGTCGGGCAAAGTGGCCTGTAGTACATGAGAGAGGGGCTGCACCCACCCTGGGGTAGGTGTGGATGACTTCATCTTTACAGGTATTGAGTGGGATGCTGCATGAACTCTAAATTCTACAAGAGGGATGGACATATTCACTGTATAATTCGGTCCATTTGGGCAGAGCTGGTCAATCCGTATCACAATTAATGTTAAAGTTGGGGTGACAGGCACTCTAAGTTGGGGGGAGATGGGGGGGTTGAGGGGGGGGCAGTTTTAAGCCTACTAAGCAGGGAAGAAGTTATGTTGTTTGGGGGTTCAATGGTCCGGTTGGTTGAGTACCTTTAGTGTACTTGTTAAGTTCCGCTCACAACACTTGACCCAAGGGAAGAAAGAGAGACCCAAAAGAGGAGTGGGAAGTGGGGGAATGGCTCATGATACCAGACACCCGCAGGCCCCACAACATGATCAGACACATTATGGTGACTGTTAGGCCTATATCCCTGAAGGACATGGAACGTCAATGGACTGGGCAATAGAATTAAAAAAAATGTGTCCAACAATTCCTTCGTAGACATGCACCAGACGTGGTTCTTATACAAGAAACCCATCAAGAAGGCAACCAATATAGGGCTTTAGATTAAATGGGTTATGATCTGGTGGCGCATGCAGGATTCACCTCCAATTCTAGAGTGGATATCTTACTCAAGAAAGCTACACCTTTTGTCCCAGGACAGATGTAGACGGACCCAATGGGCCAGTTTGTGTCATGGAACGTGACCTGGAATGGCTGGACTCTGAACCTCTGCTCGGAATATTTACCTCCGAAGCTGCATTTGGATACCCTGCCATCACTCAGGCCATACTGCTTGACTTGCCTCCGGGCACCCTTAAACTTGGGGGGGAGGGTAGCTGAGAAGGACACCACTGACCCGGTTTTGGATATGAGGATTGGAGCCAGTGAGAGTGGGAGACTCAATGATCTGTTGGATCTATGGAGGGCATACAACCCACATGAGAAACAATTTACATTTTTATCTGCTGTTCATGGAAGCTTTTCATGCCTCTATTACCTATTTATATAACACTCGGAGGCTGGGCGCTTTCAGGAGGTAACACATCTGGTGTGAGGTATATTTGATCACTCCCCGCAGTAGCCACATTGCTAGGCACAGCTAGAGACGCTGGACTACTGCCCAGAATAGATCCCTGGCTTTACCGAAAAGATACTGGAGGGAGCTGACCAATATTTATCTGACAACTTGGGAACTGTGACTTTGGCGGGGGTACTCTGGGATCCCTTTAAGGTGGTCATTAGAGGGGAAGTTCATGCACTGGTTTGGGGGGGGGGGGGGTTGAGAAAGGAGCAGCGGCTTCAGTGTGAGGTGACTGAGAACGAGATTCTTAAACTGGGGCAGGAGACATTGACACGGGGCTCGATGGACCAACAACATTGTAATAAGCTGTTGCTTACGTAACAGGAGCTGAGGGATCTAGCAGACAATAAGACACACAAGCACGCCTTGGCCATGCAGAGGTGCTTTTATGAAGTAGGTGACAAAAAGAACAAGCTGTTGGCCTAGTGGGAAAAAAGGGACCGGAGCAGAAATTGGGTAGCTGAGATAAGGGACGAGACAGACGCACAATATACCACAGCGGACACCATTGCAGAGGCCTTTGCCACCAACTATGAGCACACATATTCCTCCCTGACTGCCCACACCTATGCGGAGTGCATGGAACTCCTTGGAGTCCTTCCGCTGGTGGAAATCCGAGCAGCAGATAGCGAGGCGATGGATCTGGATCGAACGGTGGAGGAAGCGAAGAGGGCACTAATGGAGACACAATCGGGGAAGGCGGTGGGACATAATGGTCTGCCTGTAATGCTCTATAAATGTATTGCAAACATTGTAGAGCCACAAATGTTCGCAATGTTTTGGGAAGCTATGGAAGATGGTGCACTGTCCCTGGATCAAAGAATACCAACAACTGTAGTCCTGCATAAATAGGGCAAGCCACATACAGCATGTAGCTCATATCAACCCATATCTCGGTTACGGTATTTACTGCAATACTGATAAATAGGCTTCGTCCAGGAATGAGCTACTTGATCCACTGATCACACAGGTTTCATGCCCTGTAGGAATAACAGATTTAATCTGAGGTGCCTATATGGGATCTTGCACCCAAGGGGTACCCCCAGAGGCGGAAAAAACGGTACTGCTTTCACTCGATGCGAAAATGGCCTTTGATAGTATTGAGTGGTTATACCTCTGTGCAGTCCTAACCAGATTGGGCTTCAGCCCTCAGTTGTGTGCATGGGTCCAGTCTTTATATAGTGGCCCACGAGCATGAGTAAGTTAATGGGGTGACTTCCTGCTCCTGTGCCTTCCACAGGGGAATGAGGCAAGCCTGCCCTCCGTCCCCGTGGCTGTTTGCCCTGGCCCTGGAGCCACTGGCCACCTGGGTGCGGCAAGGCACTCTTATATGGGGTATTCCGGAAGATGGCTTATGTTGACAGCAGGTGTGGCCAAAAGAGATACAGGAAGAGCATTGTGGGGGAGGGGGTTTTAGGCCACCGGAGATTCAAGTCTGGGAAAACAACCTAGATTGGTGCCAGCACGCAGAGCAGGCAGTCTAGCCAAGCTGTGGCTGCCCCTGGAAAAATAACAAAATCTGGTCCAAATGGCAAGAAGTACAAGTTACTTACCTTCGGTAATGAAATATCTGGTAGAGACAAATTCTAGTTGCAGATTCCTTACCTTAGAATTTACCCCAGGCAACAGACTGGATCTGGAGATTTTTCTTCGAGCAATACCCTTGCGAGTCTGTCGACTCTGGGGGCGTCGTGGTCGACGTGATAAGATCAGGAGTAGTACACAGATGCCACCTCAGTGCATTGAAGTCGGTTTCTTTTAATGAATTTCCACGCCAAAGTGCAGAGCCGCTAAGAACACTGAGATTGGTGCACCAGAGCTAAGAACCTGAAGGGGGAATCCCGGTCCCTAGAAACCAGTTTGCAAGCGGGTCGGTAAGGAACCTGCAACTAGAATTATGTCTCTACCAGATATTTTGTTACCGAAAGTAACTTGTACATCTGATAGAGACTTCTAGTTGAAGATTACTTACCTTAGAATAGATACCCAAGCAATGCCATCCTCAGAGATGGGCTGCGAACAAAGATCACACTAGAAAGTCCTGCAGGACCGAACGATCAAAGTAGCCGCCCCGACGGACCTGACTGACCAGGCAGTAGTGTTTAATAAACGTGTGCAGGGATACTCACTTAGCTGCCTGGCAGATATCCAGGACAGGAACTCCACATGCTAACTCAGTGGAAGCAGCAGTCGCACTGGTGGAATGAGCGTGCAAGCCCTCAGGGGGTTGCTTCCTGACCAAAGCGTAGCACAGCTTGATGCAAAGAAGTACCCATCGAGAGATGGTATGTTTTTGCACAGCCTTCCCTTTCTTCACACCCCCATACCCGACAGAGTTGATTGTCCACCAGAAAATCTTTAGTACGATTAAGATAGAACGCCAACGCTCTTTTTGGGTCCAGACGGTGGAGTCTCCTCCTCATGGGAAGGATGTGAGGGTGCGTAAAAAGTAGGCAGGGTGGTGGACTGGCCTAAATGAAAAGGCATATCAACCTTGGGACAGAAGGAAGCCTTAGTTTGCAACACCACTTTGTCAGGGTGCACAGACAAGAATAGAGGTTTGGACGAAACGGCCAAAGGTCACTCACCCTGCGAGCAGAAGCAATGGTAACAAGAAAGAGTCTTGAAAGTGAGGAGCTGTAAAGGGCAATTGTGCATCGGCTCAAAAGGAATACACATTAAGTAAGTAAGGACAAGTTTGAGGTCCCACTGAGGCATGATAAATTGAGTAAAGAGTGAGGGCTGATCAGGTAACCTACGAAAGGCCAAAATGGAAGCTAAGTACCCTTTAAGGGTGCCCAAAGCAGAGCCCCACTGAGCCAAAGAATGAATGAACAAATGAACCTCTGATAGAGTGGCAGAGAGGGGATCAACAGCTTTGTTGGTGCACCAAGCCACACATTTATGCCGACAGGCATATACCGTTTTGGTGGAGGGATGCCTGGCTGCCAAGGTAATATTGCAGACTTCCGGTGGAAGATCAAAAGTCGTCAACTGTCGCCGCTCAATCTCCACGCAAGAAGGCTGAGATTGGACAGGTTCAGGTGGTGTACCGTCCCCTGCTGCTGCGACAGAAGATCCGCCCGGAAAGGCAGTCTGAGTGAAGGATCGATGGCCATACTCAATAGCTCTGGATACCATACTCTCCGTGCCCAATCTGAAGCCACCAAGATGACTTGGGCCCAGTCGTTCCTGATCTTCTTGAGAACTCTGGGCAGAAGTGGAATAGGCGTAAAGGAGGCCGGATGTCCACTCCAGACGAAAATCATCTGAGCGAGTGCCACCTTGGAAACTCCAATTGCAAAACAGCTGACATTTTGTGTTCTCTGTAGAGGCAAACCGATCTAACCAAGGCTCTCAACACTGCCGAAAGAGACCTTGCGCCACCTCCGGATGGAGCCGCTCTGGCGTAGAGAGAGCCTGCCAGATATTGAACCACCAGGGTAATGTCGTGATGTTCCAGCCATGTCCAAAGGTGTAGTGCCTCCTGACAAAGGGTCCAGGACCCTACTCCGCCCTGTTTGTTGCAGTACCACACAGCGGTAGTATTGTCCGTGAACACCTGCACTACTTTCCCTTTGAGGGAGTGAAGAAATGCTTTCAACGCAAGCCTGAATGCCAAGAGCTCCAGAAGATTGATATGGAGCCCAGACTCTACCAGAGACCAAAGACCTCTGATCTCTGCCTATCCCGTGTGGCCGCCCCAACCCAGAAGCGATGCATCCGACACTATAGATAGATCTGGCTGGGGAAGGGAGAGGGATCTGCCATGGACCCAATGCAGATTCGAAAGCCACCACTGCAGGTCTTTCGCAGTGCCCACCGTGATCTGGACTATGTCGGAGAGATTACCCTGATGCTGCGCCAACTGGAACTTCAAGTCCCACTGCAGAGCCCGCATTTTCCATCTGGCCTGTGTCACTAGCAGGTTGCAGGAGGGCATGAGGCCCAACAGCCTCAAAGTCAGTCTCACCGAAATTGAAGACAGAGGCTAAAAGATAGGAATCATAGCCTTAATATCTCTGATTCGCTTTTCAGAGGTTAAGCCCAAAACTGCACTGTGTCCAGAACAGCTCAGATGAAAGGGAGTGTCTGAGAGGGAGTTAGCTGTGACCTCGGCATGTGAACCCAGTGTGCAGGAGGCTCGCCGTAGTCTGAAGGTGGGAGACGACTTTTTGGGGAGAGTCTGCCTTCAACAGCTAGTCGTTGAGGTAGGGAAAGACAGAGACCCCTAACATGTGCAGATGAGCTGCAACCACCGCCATCACTTTCGTGAACACCCGAGGGGCGCTGGTAAGGCCAAAGAGGAGCATGGTAAACTGATAGTGCTTGTGACCTACCACGAATCGTAGGTAACGTCTGTGGACAGGCAGGATGGGACTGTGGAAATAAGCATCCTGCAAGCCCAATGTTACCATCCAGTCTCCTGGGTCTAGGGCAGACAGAACCGGAGGCAGGGTGAGCATTTTAAATTTCTCCTACTTGAGGAAGTAGTTGAGGTCCCGAAGGTCTAGGCCAGGACGTAATCCCCTTTCCTTTTTCGGACCAGAAGGTAGCAGGAATAACAACCACAACCTACTTCTGGCACAGGGACATTCTCTATAGATCTCTTGGCGAGAGCCGCGACTTCCTGGTGGAGAAGTGCCAAATGACCCTCTGGAAGTTGGCTGAGTGATGGAGGCATGGCCGGTGGAGCAGATTCAAAAGGGAGGGAATAGCCCTTTTGAACTATCTGCAAAACCCACCTCTTCGTAGTGATGGATTCCCAGTAGGGCAGGTGATGGCAAATCCTGCCGCCAACTGGATCAGAGTGAGATGACAGACTAGGAGGGTTTGGAGGCTGCAGCAGGGGTAGGGGTGGAGTGGGCAGACATCTGGTTCCCTGTCCCACGCAGTATTCCCTGTCCCCAGCCACGCAGCAGCTGGATAGCAGCTGGACAGCGTGGGTGGCACAGTAGCTGGGGGGTGGAATGGGGGTGGGGAGTGAGGAGACACAACAGGGAGCTCCTTCCGTGGCCACGACAGTGGTGAAAGGCAGACTGCTGGGGGCGAGGGGCAGCGGAAAGACTAAGGGAACGAGACATAGTCCGGGAGTCCTTGAATCTCTCCAAGGCGGAGTCCGCCTTGTCTCCAAAGAGTCGGGAGCCATCAAAGGGTATGTCCATGTGAGACTTCTGGACGTCCCCGAAAAAACAGAAGTACGCAACTAGGCGTGGGGTCTCAAGGCCACCGTCGTAGCAATAAATCTGCCGCATCTCTCCCATCAGTGACAGCTTGGCAGAGGATAGCACGGGCCTCCTCCGTTATCTGCGGCAGAACTTGCGCAACCGTATCCCACAGAAAGTGGGCATAGTGGCCCAAAAGGCATGCGGTGTTCATGGACTGCAGCTCGAGAGTGGAGGAAGAAAACATTCAAGCCTTTTTGATTCCCTATCCGGGGGTGCGGAAGGGAATGTGCCAGAGGAAGAGGAAGCCTGGATGAGAAGACTCTCAGGCGTGGGGTGTTGGGACAGGAATTTAGGGTCGTTCGGAGTGAGACGATGGCGGCGTGCGATAGTCCTATTCACAGGAGCCCCTGTGTTGGGTTTGGATCAAATACCCAAAAGGACATCGGTGAGGGCTTCATTGAATGGCAAAAGGGGCTCAGATGTGGACGCCCCAGGTTGAAGCACCTCCGTCAGGAAATTGGACCTGACCTCTACAGTTGGTACCTCAAGGCTAAGGACCTCAGCCACCCTACTGACCACCATAGCATAAGTTGCTCCCTCTGCCGTAGCCACAGTAGGAAGAGACAGCACGGCAGTGTCTGGGGAAGTGTCCAGTCACTGGCCCCAACGGTCATCCTGGAATCATAAGGGTCCAGGGACCCCTCCTATCCTTCCCCGAATTTGTACCCATAGGGAAAAGGGTCCAAATCTGACCTGGGGTGAATAGGCTCCATCGAGGACAGAGGTGGCGGCTCACGCCGCTCTGACGGAGTCGTCAGGGATAAGGATCGGGTCGACATCTATAGTGGACACTACCGACGTCGACAATCGAACCGGAGCTGGGGAAGGTCTCAGTGGTACGACCGGCGACGGTGCAGATCCACGAGCTGATACGGAGGGGACCTCGGTGGCCGGAGCTGAAGCCACCGGTGTGGAACCCGAAGGCCCCTCGACCGATCCCCTTGGGCCCAAAGGCGCTGTATCGGGGTGGGTCCACCCAAAAATGAGGTGCATGTCTTGATAGAACTTGGACAGGGGAAACTCCGGGTCCCAGAAACTTGGGGGAAGCACGGAGAAGACCCAGAAGCAGGCTCCAAGGACGGAGCCCTTGAGCATCGACACTCCTCCCGCGTCGCATCGGCCGAATGACGGGACGAAGTCGAAGGGACCTCTTCGACAACTTCTTACCTGTATCCGAAGATTTGGAGAAAGACGAATGGTGGTGGCTCCGCGAAGGGTCTTGGGACCTTCCTCTCGAGCAAAACCAGGACCTACAGGGAGTGGAGCACCGGGCTGCCACGAGCTTGAAAGTAAGCTCCCTCAAGGTCTTCGGGGGCATGGCTCGGCACTCGGAGCACAACTTTGGGTCGTGGTCGCGCTCTAGGCACCACAACAAACCCAATGCGGATCCGTCACAGACATCATGCGATAACAGTCCTCGCAAGGCTTCAAACAGATCTTCGAGAATATCCTCAATGCACCAAAAAAACTCACAAAAAACTAGAAAAAACGGGTTGAAGTCAGTCAAAAAGAGACCAGGAAAGCTCTCTCTGGATCAGCGCGTGGCGTGGAAAGGAACTGATATCACTGTGTGGAGGCTGTGTCTGTGTACTACTCCTGATGTCATCACGGCGACTACGACTCCAATGACGCCCGTGGAGTCGACAGACGGCACCTACCGACGCACAAGGATATCTCTGGATCCAGTCTGACGCCTGGGGAAAATTCTAAGGTAAGGCATCTGCAACTAGAAATCTCTATCTGATTATAGAGACATGTATGGGAGTCCTGGAAGGGTAAGGGGACTAGGTGAGCTCAAACGCAACTCAACCATCACGTGGGGGTCACTCCTGCCTTGAAGTTCGGTTACTTCAGGTCCTGGGGGCTGCAGGTGCAGTGTTGGTTCCAGGCATCGGGCCCCTTGTTACAGGCAGTCGCGGTCAGGGGGAGCCTCTGGATTCTCTCTGGAGGTGTAGCTGTGGGGGCCCAGGGGGGTCGTCTCTGGTTACTCACAGGCTCAAAGTCGCCAGAGAGTCCTCCCTGAGGTGTTTGTTCTCTGGATCTCGAGCCGGGGACGTCGGGCACAGAGTGTGAAGTCTCACGCTTCCGGCGGGAAACGTGCAGTCTTTGAAAGTTGCTTCTTTGTTGCAAAGAAGTAGCTGGTTTTGAACAGGGCCGCTGTTGATGGGAGTTTCTTGGTCCTTTAGTCCAGGGAAGTCCTCGAGGTTTCAGAGGTCGCTGGTCCCTGTTGGATGAGTCACTGGAGCAGGTTTTTGAAGTTGGAGACAGGCCGGTAGTGCTGGGGCTAAAGCAGTTGTCTTCCTTCTTCTCTGCAGGCTTGTAGGTCAGCAGTCCTTATTGTTTCTTCAGGTTGCAGGAATCTGATTTCCTGGGACCTGGGGAGCCCCTAAATACTGAATTTAGGGGTGTGTTTAGGTCTGGGAGGGGAGTAGCCAATGGCTACTGTCCTTGAGGGTGGCTACACCCTCTTTGTGCCTCCTCCCTGTGGGGAGCGGGGCACATCCCTAATCCTATTGGGGGAATCCTCCAAACTCAAGATGGAGGATTTCTCAAGATAGGGGTCACCTCAGCTCAGGACACCTTAGGGGCCATCCTGACTGGTGGGTGACTACTTGTTTTTCTCATTATCTCCTCCAGCCTTGCCACCAAACATGGGGGCAGTGGCCGGAGGGGAGGGCATCTCCACTAGCTGGAATGCCCTGGGGTGCTGTAACAAAAGGGGGGAGCCTTTGAGGCTCACTACCAGGTGTTACAGTTCCTGCAGGGGGAGGTGAGAAGCTCCTCCACCCAGTACAGGCTTTGTTCCTGGCCACAGAGTGACAAAGGCACTCTCCCCATGTGGCCAGCAACATGTCTGGTGTGTGGCAGGCTGGCAGAAACTGGCCAGCCTACACTAGAAGTATTCAGGGGGCATCTCTAAGATGCCCTCTGTGTGTAGTTTACAATAAATTGCACACTGGCATCAGTGTGCATTTATTGTGCTGAGAAGTTTGATACCAAACTTCCCAGTTTTCAGTGTAGCCATTATGGAACTGTGGAGTTCGTGTTTGACAAAATCCCAGACCATGTACTCTTATGGCTACCCTGCACTTACAATGTCTAAGGTCTAAGACACTGTAGGAGCATAGTGCTCATGCACATATGCCCTCACCTGTGGTATAGTGCACCCTGCCTTAGGGCTGTAAGACCTGCTAGAGGGGTGGCTTACCTATGACACAAGCAGTGTGAGGTTGGCATGGCACTCTGAGGGGAGTGCCTTGTCGACTTAGTCATTTTCTCCCCACCAGCACACACAAGCTGTGAGGCAGTGTGCATGTGCTGGGTGAGGGGTCCCCAGGGTGGCATAAGACATGATGCAGCCCTTAGAGACCTTCCTTGGCATCAGGGCCCTTGGAACCAGGGGTACCAGTTACAGGGGACTTCCGTGAGTGCCAGGGTTGTGCCAATTGTGGAGACAAAGGTACAGTTTAGGGAAAGAACACTGGTGCTGGGGCCTGGTTAGCAGGGTCCCAGCACACTTTCAAAACATAACTTAGCATCAGCAAAGGCAAAGGCAAAATGTTAGGGGGTAACCATGCCAAGGAGGCATTTTCTTACACTAATTAACAATCCATTGTTCCCCATAGCTTAACCCGACAATTCATACATACATTTGCTATATGAAATGCACATAGCACAGCACTTATGAACAATATAGTGCACAAAAAAAATATAAAACGACCCTGGATATTTCCAATGGGTTTTTCTGCCAAAATATGGTGCCTGAAAGTAGGGACTTAACAAGTTTCCGCGCTTTAGACTCTCAGAAAATTCTGTAGACTCCCAAAGGGGTACAAGAACAGTCCAGGACTGTTCTCAGCTTGAGTTATATCTATTTTACATGACATTGACCCTAGGGCGCGGTAATACATGGATGATATCTACCTTACAGACAACGATCTCATGCAACATATAAAACGGGAAGCCCTCGTTGTGGGATTTGCTGAATGCGGCTACAAATTCAATTTAATTAAAAAAAAATATCCTTCCTTAGTGTCCTATTCTTGGGATACAAATTATCAGATGTAGACAAGAGCCTTGCACCCCAATTTCTAGAAAAATGTGCACAATTACAATCTCCAAACACAATCAAAAAGCTCCAGTCTTTATTGGGCTTTTTAAATTTTGGAAGAACCTATATCCCAAACTATGCTCTACGCATTAAACCTTTTTTATGAATTGATACGTTCTGACTTTTCCAGCAAATACTTGACAATCGAACACACACGCATTCTCAGAGCATTACAACAAGACCTGCTTGCAGAAAAACACCTACAAACAAGGGACAACAAAAAACACTTTGCCAGCAGAGTAACTGCTGGTGCCATAGGTTTAATCTATGAAACGCTCAATGAGGGAAAGACCGCCCCGATAGCATACAAATCACATTTGTACTCCTCAGAAGAATAACACTTTGCTCCCACAGAAAAAGTTATCACTGCTGTTCAGATGGCTGTCATCAATGAGAGATCTATGGACCAGGGGAAACGCATGACTGTCAAAGCCCCCATCCCAGCCCCTGAGGCTGTTATCAAAGCTAGCGTTCCTAGTGCTAAAGGCTTACACCCATGCTGGATCCAATGGGCTACGTCTTTGATGGCCACTGTTGTTAACTATTTTTTTTTTACTCAAAATAACAAACACAAGAATTTTTGCAGTAGGAACTCGAATACCCAGTTCCAGTAAATACATTGCCTACTGAACAATATCAAACAATTATGTATACTGATGGTTCAGCTCAACCAGCTATAGGCCCAAAACATCAACACTCCGCCACATGCACAGTCGTAAATGGCTACATGAAGGATGGTGCGTTCCATCCATAACATTACACACAGTCCCCGACACCTGATAGCACAGGTAAATACATTTTAGTCGCTGTTGACTCATGCTCCAGATTTCAATGGGTTTGGCCACAACACTCGGCTGACGCTCAAACTGTTATTAAAGATTTGCAAGTCTTTATCGGCACATATGCTGTTGCAGCTTTCCACTTCGAACAGAGCCCAGCTTTTGCCTCAAGGGCTTTCAAGGACGCCATGGCTTCATTAGGGTCCAACTATATTATTAGTCTCCATTTCATCCCAAGGGAAATAGTGTTGTGGATTGACAAAATCGGGATTTAAAGCAATCCTTTACAGAATGAGTATTAGGCATGGGTTACAGTAGGCTTACACACCCGTACGGAGTCCAGAGAGTACTTAATCTGCCCAGAAGGTCCATGGGGGGGAAACGTACTTGATACGAATGCTTGCTTGGAACACAAATCTATGTTCCAGACCTTGATGGTTCTGGCACGGATGCGGCACATACACCCTTTGGCATAAGTTAACGTGTCACTGTCTTGCAGGACTTACAACAGTTCGGTGACAACACATCCGCCAGTGCCACCTCCTTGGGAATAAGGGATGTACCAATAACATCAATCGGCTGGATTCCAAAAGTTGGGGATCTAGTGCATAAAAAGATTTCTGTGGAAATGGAGTTCGGTCCTTCTTATCGTACACCTGTTCCAGTCCTGGGAATACACGCTACCAGAACAGTCATTCTACCACTACTGCCTGGTTCTAAAGAAAATTGCTTAGTCTCCATCGACAATGTCTAACTATACCATAAGGCTGATCCTGCACAGCAGACTTAGGGGAGTCCTGGGTACTATCCGAATCCCTCTCACTACAGATCAGGACGTTCCTCTACAGGGTTCAAGCAGCAATGCAAACACCTTTCAGAGCTTGGGGAGAGTGAAAAATTATCTTTCATTGGTTCCACTAACCTCTACTGCTAAATGTCATACTGACAATATTTATTGATCCTATTCAAATTCTACACAAATGGATTGCAAAGTCTACTATGAACCACAGAGGAAGACTTCTGCTAGCTCTCCTCTTCCAAACACGGTTCCAGTTTTCGCACAAGCTGCTTCTGGATATTTTGCCGGCATCAATGACCCGTTCACTGACTCATCTGCCTCGACTGCAACAGAACTCCATAGAACTATCTATGGTTTTTACTAACTGTACTTGCCTTCCTCCTTTGGATTGGGTTTGTCATCGTTTAGTGATACATGGTCATTTCCTTCCTGAATGCTCTACAGTTGAACTGGTGGATGAGGTCTTAAAACCACATTTGTTCTCTCAGAGTTTGCAGAGACTTGTCCCTAGTGAACATTTCCACTATACCAATTCATGATGCGATTGTTTGGGATAAAGTATTATTTGATATATATGGCCCGATGGATGTCATTCAAATTCCATATGTATCCAAACTTTCCATGAACAATGTAATTACACCAGGAGTAGTTTGTTCATTGAGATGTGAAAACAGTTGATTCTATGATGTCCGATTCGCAATATTTTACTGTATTTGAAAATGAGGATGTTTATCAATCCAGAGAATATTATGGAGATATGTTGTTATAATTATTATGGACATAATTTTATTCACAGAGCAAGTACCTGAAAGACAATTTTTTATTATATACAGTGGGAACACTGTCCGACTCCACCAGTGGGGAGTCATAAAACGTATACCAAAAAGTTTGCATTATCGTATTATTCATATTGTATTATTTTGAATTGCTAGTAATGGAAAGTCAACATGTTTTATTGACCAATACAAAATTAATTTATTCTGATTCCTTTGTTTCCCGTTTAGCTATAGAAGGCTATGAATATTGGTTGACATTGACAGACTTGAAAAGTGTGCGGGGAACTAAAAACTGGCAAACACGGGGAAAGGAAGCTTTATTTGGAGCATGCCTGATACCTGTTCAAATGATATTCTTAACTGAAACTGTACAACAAACAAGTTGTTTAGGGTTGGCAAAATTTGAGGAATAAAATGCACCTTGTATTCCTGTCCCCCAATTTTTTTTTTATAAATGGCCTAAGTATATAAATGCATCTTAAGATCAGCTTGATGAATGGGTCCACAAGGGAACATTTAACACATCACTTTAACGTCCTTGTGGGTCATTTTCCTGGCCAGTAGATACCGATGGGTGTTATACACGTTTTGTAAACTCCACGGGGATTCAGAACATATAGGCCGGACCCTCGCTATGTGTCCTAAGAACACTCCGGTATAGTGACCACATATAGTGTAGGACAATTATGCCAGCAATGGTTAAAAAGTTCCTTACTGCATGCTGTTAAGGAACACCTTAGTTTCCTGTCTAACAATACGGATTTGCAGGATTTCCTGTTAGGTCCCAGAACACAACGTAGAAAATGCTTCTTCTATTCAGTATATAATGAAATTTGGAAACTTTCCTAACAAGAAGCGGCTTCCCGGTTAATGCAAATAGATCACGAAAACTTACAGAAAGCATTAGCTGTTGTAGATAATGGTAATAAACCCTTGTCCACCTGGACATACTCTTTAAACAACATTGTATCTTCTGCAATAGACATAGCTACAGAGTGACATGTCATCTTTACACCATGGACAGAGTCAACTAAGGTCCATTATGCAGTTGGGTTGGACATTACAAACACTGAAAGCAGGTCACATTCCCTGGCAACACATTAACGCAAGGGACATATTTTCAACAATTAATTTAACACAACAACAACAAATAATGGATTAGAAGGAAGAGACTTATGTCATGCTAAATATTGAGAAATTTGAAAAGTTGACTTTTACTGTGGCTGAAATACTGTCTGCTGAATGGTTGACACACAGGGTTATTAATCTGCCTATTTCAACACTTGAATTCACATCCTGCTTGAAACACATTCCAGTAGGCAGATATGAATGTCTGGGAAATAGTTACGTTAGATTGTTTGTAAACAGCTGTCCTTGCACAGGGCATTTAATGCCTCTGCAGCAAACTTGGCTTGCTAGCTGAAGGGAGTTTTAGTCCCCTTGATTAGACCTGCATTACAGGTGCTCTCAAATGGTAGCTACGTGCTCCTTTACACAGGGAGCTGTTGTGGAATGCGGGCCAGAATAGCTTATGTCTTTTCGGTCTCCTAAATTGTCACCTATTGCGGGAATGTCCTCTTTCCCCCTATACAAAAAAGGGCAGTAGCAGAGATCTGGCCTCAGTTTGCTATTGCAGTTGTGAATTTTGACGGACTCAAGGCTTTATTGTTTCAAAAACATGTGGCGATAACATCTGCGCACGAAACCTATGCACTTCAAGCTGAAAGGTCATCTGCAGAGATTCAGTCCCTTTAAGTGAAAACTTTGAGACACTTTGGTGAACTCATGGGACAAATATTCAACGCATCCAGCACTATTTGAATCATGCATTTCTTTAAGGCTATTGGCTCTGGTATCGTTCACACCCTCTCCTCTATATTTGGCTTAATATCTTCAGCCATACACCCAATATTTTAGAGTATTTTCAGGTGTGTTCCGATTAATTTGGCTATAAAAGGTGGCATCTTGCGGTTATTACTTTGCACAATGGCTGTCCCTTCACAACAAGGAGGAATGAAAGCGCTACAACCAGCGCAACTGTGTCATGAAAGGATGATGCAGTATTTCGGAGTACTAATCCTGAAAGAACTGGAGTGTGACTGGTCTCCGTCACTCAGACCAGTTTCGGATTGTGTGCAGCCTGTGTTTCGATACCTTTGGCGCCTTTTTGAATGTGCACTTAAAGTTTGTCTTGCCACGTGGCGCTTACTTTCATTAGATGGTCATCTGTTGATGTTCTTGCTGAGGGCTCATTACTAGACCTGCATGTCGAGGGTGCGTTTGCTACAGGAAGCTGTCTATGAGTTGCACCTTTTGGATAATGCAACTCTTAACTCAACGTTGAGCACAACACTGAATGCTGTTGCCTCAGCTAGAACTCAGGCTTTGGAAAACAACTGCTCTATGGCTTTCCTTGGCAACCATTTGGATATTTTACTGCAGGAAGTTGGCTCTGTATATACTATCTCAAAGTAAGAGACAGTGAGCACAGAGTCCAAGGGTTCCCCTTAGAGGTAAGATAGTGGCACAATTAGATAATTCTAATGCTCCATTTTGTGGTAGTGTAGTCTAGCAGTAGGCTTATCAGAAGGTAGTGTTAAGCATTTGCTGTGCACACACAGGCAATAAATGAGGAACACACACTCAAAGACTTTACTCCTGGCCAATAGTTTTTATATAGAAAAATATTTTTTCTTTATTTTTAGAACCACAAGTTCAAGATTTGAAGTAAATACATAAAATGCAAGGTACTCCACACAGGTAAGCTAGGAACTTTGAATTAGAGCAATAACATATACAGTTTTTGTTAAAATGGCAATAAGCTATTTTAAAAGTGGACACTGCAAAAATCAACAGTTCCTTGGGGAGGTAAGCATTGGTTAGATTGTGAGGTAAGTAAGACACTTACAAGTCTCAGCTCCTGGGCATAGGCAGCCCACCGTTGGGGGTTCAAGGCAACCCCAAAGTTACCACACCAGCAGCTCAGGGCCAGTCAGGTGCAGAGGTCAAAGAGGTGCCCAAAACACATAGGCGCCTATGGAGAACAGGGGTGCTCCGGTTCCAGTCTGCCAGCAGGTAAGTACCCGCTTCTTCGGGGGGCAGACGAGGAGGGTTTTGTAGAGCACTGGGGGGGACACAAGTAGGCACACAAAACACAACCTCAGCGGCACAGGGGCGGCCGGGTGCAGTGTGCAAAGCAGGCATCGGGTTTTGTATTGGTTTCAATGGAGGGACCCAGGGGTCACTCTAGTGGTGCAGGCAGGGCACAGGGGGGCTTCTCGGGCCAGCCACCACCTGGGCTAGGCAGAGTCGCCTGGGGGTCACTCCTGCACTGAAGTTCGGTTCCTTCTGGTCTTGGGGGCTAAGGGTGCAGTGCTTGGTCCAGGCGTTGGGTCCCTTGTTACAGGCAGTCGAGGTCAGGGGGAGCCTCTGGATTCTCTCTGCAGGTGTCGCTGGGGAGGTTCAGGGGGGTCGTCTCGGGCTACTCACGGGGTCGCAGTCACCAGGGAGTCCTCCCTGTGGTGTTAGTTCTCTTGATCTCGAGCCGGTGCATAGGGTGCAGAGTGTGAAGTCTCACGCTTCCGGCGGGAAGAGTGAGGTCTTTAAAGTTGAAGAAAAGTTGCAAGTTTGTTGCAGATTGTTTAGCAGAGCCGCTGCCCACGGGAGTTTCTTGGTCCTGGGATTCAGGTCAGAAGTCCTCCTTTAGTTCAGGTTGCAGGAATCGGATTTCCTGGGTTCTGGGATGCCCCTAAATACTAAATTTAGGGGTGTGTTTACGTCTGGGAGGTCGGTAGCCAATGGCTACTGTCCTGGAGGGTGGCTACACCCTCGTTGTGCCTCCTCCCTGAGGGGGGGCACATCCCTAATCCTACTGGGGGAATCCTCCAAAACTAAGATGGAGGATTTCTAAAGGCAGGGGTCACCTCAGCGCAGGGCACCTTAGGGGCTGTCCTGACTGGTGGGTGACTCCTCCTTGTTTTCCTAATTATCTCCTCCAGCCTTGCCGCCAAAAGTGGGGACAGTGGCCGGAGGGGCGGGCATGTCCACTAGCTGGGATGCCCTGTGGCGCTGTAACAAAAGGGGTGAGCCTTTGAGGCTCACCGCCAGGTGTTACAGTTCCTGCAGGGGAAGGTGAGAAGCTCCTCCACCCAGTACAGGCTTTGTTCCTGGCCACAGAGTGACAAAGGCACTCTCCCCATGTAGCCAGCAACTCGTCTGTTTGGGGCAGGCTGGCAGAAACTGGTCAGCCTAGCACTAGGAGTCGGACTGGTATTCAGGGGTCATCTCTAAGATGCCCTCTGGGTGCATTTTCCAATAAATTCAACACTGGCATCAGTGTGCATTTATTGTGCTGAGAAGTTTGATACCAAACTTCCCAGATTTCAGTGTAGCCATTATGGAACTGTGGAGTTCGTGTTTGACAAACTCCCAGACCATATACTCTTATGGCTACCCTGCACGTACAATGTCTAAGGTTTTGCTTAGACGCTGTAGGGACATAGTGCTCACGCCTGTGGTATAGTGCACCCTGCCTTAGGGCTGTGAGGCCTGCTAGAGCGGTGACTTACCTATGCCACAGGCAGTGTGAGGTTGGCATGACACCCTGAGGGGAGTGCCATGTCGACTTAGTCGTTTTATCCCCACCAGCACACACAAGCTGTGAGGCAGTGTGCATGTGCTGAGTGAGGGGTTCCCAGGTTGGCATAAGACATGCTGCAGCCCTTAGAGACCTTCCCTGACATCAGGGCCCTTGGTACCAGGGGTACCAGCTACAAGGGACTTATCTGAGTGCTAGGGCTGTGCCAATTGCGGAAGCAAAAGTACAGTTTAGGGAAAGAACACTGGTGCTGGAGCATGGTTAGCAGGGTCCCAGCACACTTTCAATCATAACTTGGCATCAGCAAAGGCAAAAAGTCAGGGGGTAACCATGCCAAGGAGGCATTTCCTTACACATTTTATTTAGCATTGCTTTGTTTTTCTAGTATTAGCCACATTTGCAGTGATGTTTTATTTTCTCTAATTGTTCTTTCGCCTAGGAAAGCATCACGTTCTTAGTATTGCATTCATTTCACTCTTGCTTTCCTCAAGGCTGCAGTCAGATTTGCCGGCAAAAGTGGTATGCTGTGTCTCTGACATTCACAGAAACATACACATTCTCACATGGGGACATTTTCCTAGAATATCAGTTGTTTTGTTATAAAACACTTCTCTGTCACATACACGTTAGAGGGGGATTCCAGCCAGATGACCACAACTGTATGCGGATTGTCTTTGCTACAACAGTTTGCTTAGACTATCGAATCATTGTCCTACATGGGGACGTATCTTTTTAGACAACAGGCTTCCCTGCTCAGGTATGGAGCATGATGTCTTCCCGGAGAGAAACCTGAAGGACACATTAGAGCTTATCACGCTGTGCTCTAACATAACATAGGTGGTGGGAAAGATATATCACTCCTAGTGGCAGTATGGTGGGACTGTGTTTGTGTTTCACTCTCCTTGTTACAATCTTGCTTCCATTGTGTTTTATCATCCTAGTTATTGCAATACATGCCGTTTTATCCAAGATACAGTTACTTCAATAAACCCTTATTAAACTATATTCTGCCTCGCTTTTTCTTCGCCTGTGTGAGACTAATGTAACCGAGAGAAAGGGGTGCAATCTGATTTACCACGATGCCCCTGAGGAGTCTTTCTTGTCATGCGCCCAGCTACTACAATCATCCCTGGTCTAGGGCAGAGAAGAGGCGCTGCTAGTCAGCTGGGCAAACCAGATTAGGCCAACAGGTGTAATATGGTGTGGAACTGTACGTAGTACCCCACATTTCAGATGATTCTGCCAACCGAATCCAGTAGCCTCATTAGGATAGTGAGAACCTACGCAGCAGATGGATGCATGCGCTGATCCGGGGATAACAATACACGTGGCTCTGTGAGGGAGTGTAGGATTTGCCTCGCCCATGCTGCTTCTGGTACTCAGGAGCGTAGTCAGCGCTCAACACACGCTCCGGGGAGAGAACAACAACAAGCACTCACGCTATAAGACAAGGAAGTAAAGAATGAAGAGTGCTCATTTCTACCCAAGTACAGCCACAAAAATACAGCGCTTTCCAAGCATAATACTTACAGGACGAGAGGCAGCAACAGGAATCGCACACTGGCCCCGAGAGGACAATTTTGAGAAAGCAGCAGTGGGAAAGGAGGCCCGGTCAATATGACCCTTAATGGCAGTTCCTCCTGGTAGTCTAGCAGTGCAGACGCAGTCCAGATTAGGGGAACAGCTGGCAGCAGGGCACCAGGCAGAAAATCAATCCAGTGAGTCTTTTATGCCACCCAGCAAGTAGTAGGCAGCAGGGCAACAACAGCACAGCAGTCAGGAGTCCTTTCTGCAGCTTAGCAGTCCTGATACAGGTTCAGTCCCAGTTCCAAAATTGCTCTTAACATGGGGCCCCTATATTTATACCAAAAAAATGTATTTTTGCAGGAGTTAACTTCACAGTGATCCTTTCAAGTGAAGCGCAACTCCCTTTAAACTTGGTTACTTGAACCACATACACCCCACATTTGGCATACTGGCAACCTCATTTAAGTCCCTAGTATATGGTACCCAGGGCACTGGGGTATCAGGGGTTCCCCATGGGCTGCAGCATGTATTATGCCACCCATAGGGTGATCATGCAAAGTATATCTGCAGGCCTGCTATTGCACCCTGTGTGAAAGTGTGCATGCACCCATTTCACTACAGGTCGCTGCACCAGGTCACTTTAAGTCACCCTTATGGTACGCCCTCCTAGCCCAGAGGGTAGGGTGCAAGTACCTGTGTGTGTGTGTGTACCCCTGCATGAGCAGAGGTGCCCCCACAAACTCCAGCTCCATTTTTATGGAATTTGTGAGTGAGGGGACACCATTTTACGTGGGTAATGGACATAGGACCTATGTCCAGCTACATAATGGTAACTTTGAACCAAGGCATGTTGCAATGAAACATGTCGGAATCGCACCCCAATACTGTTGCCAATATTAGAAGTATTATCCAATGCTCTCTGGGGGCTCCATAGAGTACTCCCAGCATTGCACCTACCAGCCTTTCCAGATTTTCTTAGCAGCCTAACCTGCTGCCACCCCTCAGACAGGTTTTTGTCGTCCTGCTACTTGAACAGCTCAGAACAAAGGTTTTTCTTTGGGATAGAGGGTAATAGCCTGTCCCTTTGGAAAGAGGTGTTGCATGGCTTGGGGTTGGTAGCCTTCCCAAGCCACTGGTATGGTTTGAAGGGCATATTTAGTGCCCTCCAAGCATAAACCAGTCTGTACAGGTTCAGGGACCCCCCAGTCAATGCTCTAGCACAAAACTGGACAATGGAAAGGGGAGTGACCACTCCC
Organism: Pleurodeles waltl; assembly: GCF_031143425.1. NCBI lineage: Eukaryota > Metazoa > Chordata > Amphibia > Caudata > Salamandridae > Pleurodeles > Pleurodeles waltl. The sequence goes on from NC_090445.1 coordinate 252,213,236, forward strand.
CTGTCCATCACCACCCCAGGGGTGGTGCCCAAAGCTCCTCCAGAGGGTCCCTTGATTCTGTAATCTTGAATTGAAGGTGGGCAGAGGCCTCTGGGAGCATCTGAGTAGCCAGGACAGGCAGGTGACATCAGAGCCCCCTCCTGATAGGTGGTCACCTGCCTAGGTGACCAATCCCCCTTTCAGTGCTATCTAGGGTCTCCCTCTTGGGTAGGTCCTCAGATTCGGCTTGCATAATTTCAGATTGTCTTCTCTGCAACCTATACTTTGACTTCTAGCAACTTAAACATCAACCGGACCCTCCAGGAACCAACAAACGGCATCCACGACAAAGACTCTGCTTGCAACATTGTTTCCACAGCTCCTTCCAGCTTCTGCAACATTCCCCTAGCTGTGCATCCTCTGAGAGCAGCAAGTCTTCAGTCTGCATGAGAAGGAAAAAAAAATCTTCCCTGGAGTGAAGGAGTAACTCCCCTGCATCCACATGCATCAACTGCAACGACTACTGGCTGCATGGATCTCCTCTCATCCTGAGCTGTGTGGATCCTGCATCACAGGTGGTGGTCTGGAGTAGTCCTCTTGGTCCTCTCCACCAGTTGTCCAACTTTGGTGGAGGTAAGCCCTTGCCTTCCCACGTAGGACAGTATCCCCCATGCACAGCGTCTCTTGCTGCTACCAAGGCTTGTTGGCATCTCCTCCAAGGGATCTTCAGGCTCCATGTAGCCCAAGCCCCCTTCCCTGTGATGCACAGCCATCTGCATGCTTCTCCTGCGGTGTGGGACCCTTCTCCAGTTGTGCTGTGTGGGATCCTCTGCGACTCCTGGTTCCTCTTCCAGTGGGTCTCCTGTGGGGGTTACCTTTTCCTCAGTGGACTCTGCCTTGCTGAGGGTCCTCCCAGGACTCGTCCCCTGGGCTGAGTGTTCCTGGACCTTTGCTGGTCCCCGGCAGCTTCACTTTTGCTTCATCACGACTTCTGCCTTTGCCAAAGCTTGTTGGTGGCTTTTCCACTCCACTAACCAACTGCTATCTTCCATCTGGCACAGGATGTCAACTGCATCCTCCAGGAACTCTTTTCCAGCTCCAGGGCTGCTTTGCTGACTGTCTTCATCCTACTGTTGCCCAACTCCTGCAATCAGATGGGTGGGTAGTGGCTCCTGCCACCACCGGACACTCCTGCGACTTCACTTACCTAGGAGGGGGTCCTGAATTTGCATCCCATTTTTTTTAGCATATGGTTTGGGCTCACCCTAGGGTCACTATTGTTTATTTGCTATTGCACTGTTTTCTATCACTTTATGGTTATTTCTGATTACTAGTGTACATATCTAGTGTGTTACTTCCTACTGGAGGGTTGCCTCTCTAGCACATTTGGGTAATTGTGTCACTAAAATAAAGTACCTTTAATTCTGTAACACTAAGGGGGTTATTCTAACTTTGGAGGAGGTGTTAATCCGTCCCAAAAGTGACGGAAAAGTGACAGATTTACCACCAGCCGTATTACGAGTCCATTATATCCTATGGAACTCGTAATACGGCTGGTGGTATATCCGTCACTTTACTGTCACTTTTGGGATGGATTAACACTCCTCCAAAGTTAGAATAACCCCCTAAGTGTTTTCGTTCATGTGTGTGAGTCCTGTGCGACTACAGTGGTATTGCATGATCATTGCACGTCTCCTAGATAAGCCTTGGCTGCTCATCCACAGCTACCTCTAGAGAACCTGGCTTCTGGACACTGCCTACACTACACTAATATGGGATGCCTGGACCTGGTATAAGGTATAAGTACCTTAGGTACCCACCACAAACCAGGTCAGGTTCCTCCCTCTCTCCAGCTCAGGGTCAGTATTAGTATGCAGATGCCTCTTCTGTCACACCCAGCCCTTCCTGTGTTATGGATGTCTGGAAAGTATGCATCAATTGAAGCTGTCAATTCAGATGTGGATTGGAGTCTGGCTGCAAAGCACCAGTTATAAGCATAGTAAAATGCCAACTTTCTTGAGGTGGCATTTCTAAAATAGTAATGTAAAATCCAACTATACCAGTAAGCAGGATTTCTCACTACCATTCCAAATATGCCCATGCTACTCCTCACAGATCAGAAATTACCACTTAGACATATATAGGAAAATCCCCAATGCAAACCTATGAGAGGAGCAACACTCACAGTAGTGAAAAACAGAATAGGTTGTCTGTCACTACTGGGTCATGCAAAAACAAATCTCTATGTCCTACCATTTACATACACAGCACCCTGCCCCGACCATACGGCTACATATAGGACCTACCTTAGAGGTGACATAGGCGTAGTAACAAGGGAGTTTAGGCCTTGGCAAGTAGTTTGATTTGCCAAGTCAATGTGGCAGTAAACTGTGCACACAGGTACTGCAGTGGCAAGCCTGGTTCAAATTTGAAAGGCTACTACTGTGGGTGATGCAATCAAAGCTGCAGGCTCACTAGTAGCATTTAATTTACAGGCCCTGGGTTTATGGTATACCACTTTACAAGGGACGTAAAGTTAAAAGAAGTAAGCCAAACAGGTTTAAGCCAATTATACCAAATTTTAAGGGAGACAGCACATGCACTTTAGCACTTTTTAGCAGTGGTAAAGTACCCAGAGTCCTAAAGCCAACAAAAAGATGGTCAGAAAAATAGGAGAGAAAGGCAAAAAAGTTGGAGATACACCTGCAGAAAGGTCAATTTCCAAAACTGATGAACTATTAAAAATAGTCCTTGAAATAATTCTTTAGCTGTTTCCAAGTGGAGACAACACTAAACATAAAATTGTTTCCCAATGCTTTCCTATGGAACAACCAACCATGCTACAGTGAAAATAGCTTTGAGGTGTTTGCCAGTGTGAGGACATGTTTAAAATTAATCTTTACATGTTCTCCTTTTAACTATCATGTTCCTTGTCTTAGCAGGAAGTAGTTGCTTACTTATAAGTGATTTAGAAATATTTAAAAGGAGGTTTTTAAGACTGTCAAAGGGAATTATTTTGACAGTTTTAATTTTCCGATTCAACCTACACAGCCAGCTTTTGGTGGCAGGCCTGCAGTCACGTTAGCATTGTTACTGCACTTGGGGGCATGAGTGCTACAGCCAACTGGTGACATTTAATTTATAGAACCTAGATACCCCTTGGGTACCATGTACTAGGGACTTGTATGTAATATAAATATGCCAGTTAGTGGTACTCCAATTTCATCATGTTGAAAGGAGGAGCGCAATTACTACCTCAGACTAGCAGGGGTAAAATGAATAACGTACTATAGCCAGCATAAATGGGGCTCAGTAAAAAGGTAGAAAAAGTGTGGTGACCCTGAAGAAAGACCAAGCTCTGGCCCATCTTTTTTAATGCACTGCAGATTCAACTGGCCTTATTGTCAAAAGGACAGGAGCAATTAAAGAGCACAGCCATTACACAAGTTGTATTAGTTAAATTAAGAGCAAGGCTCCCCTGAATATCCTACCTTCATTCCCATGTCTTCAATCTCCTTCAACTCTCTCTTTAGTGGACAGGCAGGAAAAGAATCAGGGTTTTGTTTAGAAGATGAAGGTGTCTGCACCAAACAACTCAGAAGAGACAGGTATTAAGTCACAATGTTAGGGTTCCCAGGATCGAGGATGGTGGCATGCAATATGGTTGTTGACAGCTGGTGCAGAAGCTAGCTTGTTTCAAGCAAACAGATTGGGTTGATCAGGGCATCATTAAACACCAGCAAAGGGTCACTGGAAGCAGGAGTCTGGAGAATTTAGGTGAGGAAATTTGACTTCATTTCTCCTACAGGCAAGGGCTTTCATATCTTAGCAGCCTTGAGCATTTATGGAGTAAAAGTATCCACCAACTATTATTCTGAAGGTCCAAGTAGTTCCCTGCATCAGTGTTTATGAGTGGAAGAAGGTGACCAGCTTTGCTACAATCACAATCATCATGATAAACCATAAATAATAAGATCACTCAGGTCTGAAAGATGCTCCCATCCTATTCCAATAATTGCCAGGAGGCACGGGGCATGTATGCCGATTCTTCCAACAACTGTTGAGCCTTTAGTCTACATCTAATAAGGACAGAATTAGTTATAGGAAAATCTGCCAAATCATGACATGGACTTTATATAAGTTGATGAGATGAAGCCAGGATAGAAACTAGAAAGAATGCCAAGGACTCCGGAGAAGTACAAGGAGCAGGACGGCTTTGAAATATAGTTGAAAAAAGCCAGAATAGCACCGAGCCAGGCCCAGATCGGATGACACAAACCATGTCTGAAGCCCGGTAGGCTTCATGGGGCCTGAAGAAGGGTGGCATTAGTGAGAGAAAGCCAGCATCGCCTAGGTGAAGGCTAAAAAGCATAAGACCAGTGTCCGAGACAAAGAAGAACAGGGGCACCTTTTCTGGCTCCTGCTGGATTAATACTTATCAGCTCCCAAGTATATACTAGGATCATGAAGCAAAACTACCAACGCCATGATCTAACTCTTGAATTGAATGGGCTTAGTGAGACTGCAGTATCGTTCCTTCTCCAGCTATGTGGTCTTCTGGAGGACTTAAGGCAAAATAAAGCAGGGAGCTGTTATGGCACCTCTAAGCAGCCATTTTCCCAGGCGTCGCTCTTTGTCTTGTGGTTGGTGTCCATCTCCTTTATGCCTTGGTATGCATATGCCATCACTTCTCACAGGACTTGATTTAGAAAAGTAGTCATTTTAAGTAAATTAAATAGCTGAACAACAAAATCCAAACAGTTCAACTAGAAATATAAATTTTTTAAATATTACGTGAAAATGGTGCCAAAAATCAAAATGGTGCCAAGGGTCACTTAGTCAAGCTATACCAGGGAAAAGTCGCAAGTTCAGGCCAACCGCAATAGATCAAGGGTTGAATATAGCGACTAGGTCAGTCCGGCTGAAAAGTTACCTTCTCAAGTTCAGTAACAAGTGGTCTGCTTGCATTCGAGGGGGCTGTGAGGAGCAGGCTGCTGGCTTGAGGAGCAATTCAAGTGTCGTGGACGATCGCTGCTTCAATGCAAAGTGTTGGTTGTCAATGGAGCTATGCATTTGTTGACAGGTGTGGACGGTCGCTGACGATACAGCTGCGAGGAGCACACAACGTTTGTATCTTTCTTTTTTCATCAAGAGGAGTTCACACTGATGTCACTCAAGGGTTCAGGATCCAGAGGGCACTTCTTGGGGGATCAGGGCTCACTCCTGCAGAGGTCTACAGCAAAACACAGGCAGGCCCAGTCAGCGCTGGTCAGCTGGGAGGATGCAAGACCTCTGTCACTTTGTGGTGTCCCTGTAGCTCATAGAGGAGGTCAGGTAACTGACTTTGAGCAACTCTCGGTAGCCTGAGTCCAAAACAAGCAGATTCAATATTCCTTCTTCAGTCATCAGGGCAGTCCTTCTGAATCTTCTACAGGTTCAGGAGTATTTTGATGAGAGCTTCTGAAGTCCCATACTTATATGTGGTGCCAACTATTGTGTGAATGAATTACCTGGTCTCCCCTCATAACTGATTCTGATCAGTTCTTTCCCTGCCCTTGCCTCCAAACTGTCTAGGGTGACAAAGGCAAAGGCTGCAGACAGGGGCCTCTGAAGTGTGATCAGGTCAGGGCACTGCTCCTCCGTAGCTATAATATCAAGAAGTCCTACTCTCACCCCACCTAGGCCTTTTTGGTCACATATCTGGAAGAAAACACAAAACACTATAGGAAAGCCATTCACAGTCATATGCCCCAAAAAACCTGCAAAAAAGACATTTGGTTTAAGGTAGAAAGTGCAAACTTTCAATAAGTGTTGTTTTTTAGAATAGTAACTTACAATCAAACTTTAGTATTAACCCCTACGGTCCCCTTCCACCCGATCCTCCCCCCATGACGTCTGATGACATCAGCATGGGATTGCGTGCTGACCTCAGAGGTCACCTCCCATCGCGATGCAGAAGAGAAATGCTTAGCATTTCGATTCCACTCAGGAGGAGGGAGCAGGCAGAGGAATGAAAGGAAAGGAAAGGCCTTTCCTTTCATGTCTCTGTAAGCATTTTAGCAGCCCGATTGTGATGCGATCGGGCCGCAGAAATGCCCACTAGACACCAGGAATTTATATATTTTTTCTATATGTGAATAAGGAGAGCGGCCCCTTGGGCAATGGCTACTCTCCAGGGGGGGAAATAATTATTAGGCCTTTTCTGCCCCCGGGGGGCAGAAGCCACTGGACAATAAGGATTTTTTAATAATTTTTTTATTTGTTTTGTTTTAGAAGGGGAGCTCCCCAGGGGGCAGTAATTTTATTAGGCCTATTTTTTTTAATGACATTGGCATAAGTGGAGCGACCCCTTTGGCAAGGGTTGCTCCTGAGGGGGCATTTTTTTTTTTTTTTTTAATTAGGCCTTTTCTGTCCCCCGACCCCCTTGCCCTTGGGGGCTGATTGGCCTATATTGATTAGGCCGGTCTGCCCCCAGGGGAGGGGGAATGAGGCAGAAGCCACTAGACACCAGGGATTTATTTATTTTAGGCCATTTCTACCCCCCTTGGAAGCAGATCAGCCTATTTTTGTAAGTCTCATTTGCCCCCCTGCCACCCCCCCAGGGGCAGCAACCCAACTAGACACCATACCCCCACCCCAAATAAATTGGGACAATATTGTTCTGCCCACTGGTGGGCAGATGGGGCAATTACCCCGATCCACCCACCGGGGGGCAGAAAGCCTACTAGATGCTAGGGAATAAAAACAAATATAAAAAATAGTGGGCTGGTGGCTACCAACCAGTATGGGAATGGTTATGCCCCCGCTCCAACTGAAGGGGGAAACAGTCTTTCAGCTCTCCCCTGGGTTTTGGTTTTACATCTGGGCCATGAGAGCTTGTCTAACTCTCAAAATCGTCCCACTTGGAATGGTGAGGGCTGCACTTTTTGGACTATGGGACTCTGCCATGTAGAAAAATCCACAAGACCTAGACACATATGAAAACTAAACCTCTGGGTGAGTCCAGGGTGGTGTGCTTCACATTCACCCTGCACCATTTTCTTATCCACAATGCCCTGCAAACCTCCAATTTTGCTGGAAATCACACATTTTCCCCCACATTTTTGTGATGGAACCTTCTGGAATCTGCAGGAATCCACAAAATTCTTACCACCCAGCATTGTCGCATCTACACCAATAAAAATTCTGCCCCACTTGTTAGACTAAAAATATATATTTTTTCAAACTGCCCTTTTGGATCCGCTTTGGTTCCCCCTCAATTTCGACATGTTTTTGGCTCTTCCATGTCACAGGCACTTAGCCCACCTTCACAAGTGTGGTATAATTTTTACCAGGAGACTGAGGGCAACATTGGGTGGTAGGAAATTTGTGCTGGTGCAGTGATCCCACACAGAAATGTGGGAAAAATTTGATTTTGTTTGATAATTTGAGCTTTGCTGAGGATTCTGGGTAAGAAAACACTGGGGGATCCACGCAAGTCACACCTCTCTGGACTCCCTCGGGTGTCTAGTTTTCAGAATTTTGGGTTTGGTAAGTTTCCCTATATGGCTGCTGAGCCCAGGACCAAAAATGCAGGTGCCCCACTCCGCAAAAACAAGTAGTTTTGTATTTGATCATTTTGATGTGTCCAGATATTGATTTGGGTCATTTACTTTTGCGGGCACTAGGCCTACCCACACAAGTGAGGTATCATTTTTATCAGGAGACTTGGGGGATCGCTGGGTGGAAGGACATTTGTGGCTCCTCTCAGATTCCAGAACTTTCTGCCACCGAAATGTGAGGAAAGTTTTTTTTGGCTAAATTTTGAGGTTTGCAAAGGACTCTGGGTTACAGAACCTGAGACCCCACAAGTCACCCTATCTTGGATTCCCCTAGGTGTCTAGTTTAAAAAAATGCACAGGTTTGGTAGGTTTTCCTAGGTGCCGGCTGAGCTACAGATCAAAATCCACAGTTAGGCACTTTCCAAAAAACACGTCCGTTTTCAATGTAAAAATGCTGTGAGTCCATGTTGCGTTTCCTGTCACGGGCATTAGGCTTACCCACGCAAGTGATGTACCATTTTTATCAGGAGACGTGGGAGAACACGGAATAGCAAAACAAGTGTTATTTCCCCTTATCTTTCTCTACATTTTTTCCTTCCATTGTAAGACAGTGTGTAAAAAAAGACGTCTATTTGAGAAATGCCTTGTAATTCACATGCTAATATGGGCACCCCGGAACTCCGAGATGTGCAAATAACCACTGCCTCTCAACACTTCAGCTTCTGGCCATTTTGGAAATACAATGGTTTCCTTGATACCTTTTTCCAACCTTTATATTTCAGCAAATAAATTCTTCCTAATGAACCTACAAAGCCCTATATATACACGCAACAAGAAGAGTCCAGCAGACGTAGTGGTATATTGCTTTCAAAAATTTGAAATCGTATGAAAAAGTTAGAGTGAAACGTAGAGAAAAATGACTTTTTTTCACATCAATTTAAATTTGTTTTTATTTCAGCTGTTATTTTCTGTAGTAAAACCTTGTAGGAGCTACACAAATGACCTCTTACTGAATTCAGAATTTTGTCTACTTTTCAGAAATGTTTTGCTTTCCGGGATCCATCATTGGTTTCACACCCATTTATGTCACTAACTGGAAGGAGGCTAAAAGCACAAAATATAGGAAAAATGGGGTACGTCCCAGAAAAATGCCAAAATTATGTTGAAAAATTTGGTTTTCTGATTCCAGTCTGCCTGTTCCTGAAAGCTGGGAAGATGGTGATTTTATCACCACAAACCCTTTGTTGATACCATTTTCAGGAGGAAAAAAAACAAAAACACAAGCCTTCTTCTGCAGCCCTTTTCCCCCATTTTTAAAAAAACTAAATAAAATGTTGCTGTATTTTGGCAAATTGCTTGGTGTCCTCCAGGGGAACCCACAAAGTCTGGGTACCTCTAGAATCCCTAGGATTTTGGAAAAAACGATGCAAATATTGCGTGGGTAGCTTATGTTGAGAAAAAGTTATGAGGGCCTAAGCGTCAACTGTCCCAAATAGCCCGAAAAAAAGGCCTGGCAGCGAAGGGGTTAAGGAGGATTTTAGATTACAATTCATTTGAGTGTAAACAGCACACCTCTATCTGGTTTCAAACTGAAGCTAGTACTTTAGTGTAAGAAGGGCATCCAGTGTTAGTCTGTGGCCTACAGCAGTGTGAAAATACTTTGAATGGGAAGGTGGGAATTAATACATGCTCCTCTTAGTGAGTGTGAAGGGATACGTGTCCATTGTGACACCCCTCACTACACAAGCAATAAGTGAAAACACACACTCAGTGACTTAACTCCAGGCCAATAAGTTTTTATATAGAAAAAATATTCTTATGTTAATTTATTTCTAGAACCACAAGATTCATTTAGCAGGCAAGTACATTAAATGAAGTGTAATTTACATAGTAATACTTAGAACTCTGAATGGAATCAACAAAGTAAACATTTTTCTTTAAAATAGCAAAAAGCTAATTTAAAAGTGGACACTGCAATTTTCAACAGTTCCTGGGGAGGTAAGTAAAGTACAATTTTTGAGGTAAATAACAAACTTACGTGTTCAATCTCCGGGGCATAGGCAGCCCACCGTTGGGGGTTCAAGTCAACCCCAAACACCCAGCACCAGCAACACAGGGCCGGTTAGGTGCAGAGGTCGAACAGGAGCCAAAATAACGTGGGTGCCTATAGAGACAGGGAGTACTCTGGTTCCAGTCTGCTTCCAGGTAAGTACCCGTGTTGTCGGACGACAACCAGGGAGTTTGAAGGAGTACTGGAGGGGTCCCCCCAAGTAGGCACAAAAACCACGTCCTCAGCGGTACAGGGGCGGCCAGGTGTAGTGTGCAATCAGGGTGTCGGGTTCGCAACAGAACTCTATGGAGCGACACGGGGGTCACTTAGGCACTGCAGGCAGGGCACAGAGGGGCTTCTCGGACAAGCCACCAACTGGGCAAGGGGAGGGCCGCCTGCCTGTCATTACTGCACCAGTGGTCAGTTTCTCTCAGGCCTGGGGGCTGCAGGTGCAGTGCTTCTCCAGGCGACGGATATCTTTGTCTCGGGCAGTGGCGGTCAGAGGGGGTCCTCGGGATTCCCTATGCAGGCGTCATCGTGGGGTGCAGAGAGGTCAGCCCAGGGTGGACATGTAGTCTGAATCGCCTGGTGATCCTCTCTGGCTAGGTGGTTTCTCTTGACATGGGCCAGGGGCGTCGGGTGCACAGTCGTTGGACTCACGCTTCTGGAGTGAGATGAGTCCCTTTAAAGATTGTTTCTTTGTCTTCTTGTTGGACAGGTCTGCTGTGCAATGGAGTTTCTTGGTCCTCTCTGATGCAGGCAGTCCCCTGGAGGCTTTTCAGAGGTCTCTGGTCCTGCAAAATGCATTGCTTCTTCTTTTACAGCTCTTTGAAGCAGAAAACGGGCCGGTAGGGCTGGGGTAGAGTCAGGTGGCGTCTCCTCCTCTTCTCTGTGGGATGTTCTGATCAGCAGTCCTTTCTTGAAGTCATCAGGAATCTGAAGAGCTGGGTTCAGGGTCACCTCTAAATACTAGATTTAGGGGTGTGTTTACGGTCAGGGGCAGTAGCCAATGGCTACTGTCCCTGAGGGTGGCTACACCCTCCTTGTGCCCACTCCCACAGGGGAGGGGCACATCCCTATTGGTCCTAATCCTCCAAAGCAAGATGGAGGATTTCTCAAGGAGGGGGTCACTTCAGTTCTGGACACCTTAAGGGTGGTCCTGGCTGAAGGGGTGACGACTCCTCATTTTTCTCATTATTCCTCTGGACTGGCCACCAAAAGTGGGGGCTCGTCTAGGGGATGGGCATCTCCACTGGCTGGAGTGCCCTGGGGCAGTTTAACACCAGGCCTGAGCCTTTGAGGCTCTCCGCCAGGTGTTAGAGTTCCTGCAGGGGGAGGTGTGCAGCACCTCCATCCAGGACAGGATATGTTTCTGACCACAGAGTGCACAAAGGCGCTCACCCCATGTGGTCAGAAACTTGTCTGGAAGTCACAGGCTGACACAGACCGGTCAGCCTTACACTAGCAGTAGTGTTAACATACAGGGAGCATCTCTAAGATGCCCTCTGTGTGCATTGTTCAATAAATCCCACACTGGCATCAGTGTGGATTTATTGTGCTGAGAAGTTTGATACCAAACTTTCCAGTATTCAGAGTAGCCATTATGGTGCTGTGGAGTTCATAATGACCAACTCCCAGACCATTTACTCAGTATGGCTACCCTGCACTGACAATGTCTAAGAATTGACAGACACTGTAGGGGCATAGCGCTCATGCAGTTATGCCCTCACCCGTGGTATAGTGCACCCTGCCTTAGGGCTGTAAGGACTGATAGAGGGGTGACTTACCTAGACCACAGGCAGTGGTTAGAGGGCATGGCACTCTGAGTGGAGTCCCATGTCTACTATTTTCTCCCCACTAGCACACACAAGCTGCAAGGCAATGTGCATGTACTGAGTGAGGGGTCTCTGAGGGTGGCATAATACATGCTGCAGCTCTTACGGCCCTTCCCTGGCCACAGGGCACTTGGGTACCATGGGTACCTTTTACAAGGGACTTAACTGTGTGCCAGAGCTGTGCCAATTGTGGAAACAATTGTACATTTTTAGTAAAAGAACATTGGTGCTGGTTAGCAGGGACCCAGCACACTTCCAATCAAAGCTGGCATCAAAACTAGGTAAAAAGTGGTTATATGCCAACAGTGGCATTTTCCTACAGTCAGGACCTGCAGTTCACTGATCCTATGTATCGAGGTGATAGGCACTAAAAATATGGTCTTCAGTGTCTAATAATTGACCTCTGCCTTGTTCATGGGCTCAAAAGGTTCCCTCATCAGTTGACTGAGCATCAAGTTCAGGTTCTGCATCAGCACATGTCCAGCCCATAATAGGGGCTATTCTCTTTAATCTCTCTAGGAATTTGACTATGGGTGTAGTGAAGAGGCTTCTTGTGATTTCTCTCCTAGAGTTCCAGGTGTACCTTAATGGATGAATAGGTCAGCTTGTTTTCTAAGAGGTATGTTCGGTATCTAATGACCATTGCTTCTTGTGTTCCAGCGCTAAGCAGCCCTTCTCTGTTGCACCAATGGGCATATCTGTTACGCTTAAATTTGTAACATTTTCTCTTTGCAGGTCTCCTAGGCTCCCCTCAAGATCTTTGTGTTTCTGCTGGTGAGCCCCAAGTGTCCAAATTCTAGGTCCTCAGGAGCCACGTTGACACCTGGTGCTTGCTACTTCTAGGTGACATACTTGCCCCTTCTGTGCTGTAAGGAGATTCTGTGCATTTGGTAACATTATTTTTTGCCCTTGGGCCATCTACATGCAGTCTGAGAACCAAATCTCTCTTGTGCATTTTGGTGCAATGAAGATTAGCATCACTGATGACTGCCTCCACTTATCACCAGTGGGATTGAGGGGAAAAAGGTATGCACGTGTCCCTGACCAATCTATCAATACTGCATACCCTCTTGACTGATGGTGCAGCTAGTACTCAACGCTAAATCATTTTGTATTTTTCTGGTGTTGGAAGTAGGTCTACAGTTGGTGCACCCCACCTTTGAAACACCCCTTGCAGAGCCTGGCCTTTTAGCTCCCATTCATATAAGCTGTTTCCTTGCCTGCTTAATGTGTCTGCCTCTAGGTTCTATCCTTCTGGTAGGTTTATCAACACTAGGTCCATGCATCACTGAAGAGCCCAATTCTTGCCATCGTGGCCATGATGACTGAGTCAGCCCCCGTGATGCCACTAATTACAGAAGGTCATGTGTAGAGTGTTAATACTTTTTCTCCAGTCAGAGGATGACTTCAAGGAAGATGGCTCTTGAAAAGCCCTTTTGTCTAAGATGCTCAGGAGTTTTGGAGATTGAGGCTTCTCCTTGGACTCTGTATGAACTTCTGCAGGATGAAGCATGATTCTGACTCTCTAAGTTGGACTGTGTCTGCTGTTTGCTTGTAGGTTGGTATGTCATCCAGTGGATGGATACGAGTCCATTGCTTCTTCTGGCAAGTCAGCATCAAAGTCCTGCCAAGCATCTTGTGCACTATCCCAGTCGAAAGCCATTTCCTTGCTGCCGCCTACCCCATGTAGAGGAATTCATTGTACTCCTCACCGTGTGGTTCTGGCATCAAAAGGAGACTCTAGCACCACCTTTACACCACCTCTTGGCTCCTGTGGTTTCAATGGGATTCCAAAAGTCTTCAAGTGCTCTGTTTCCTTCTTGTGCAAGATGGTCGCCATCTCTGCCTCAAGATGTCGTCTTTTCCATTCAACTTTGCTGGCCCATTCCACTGTGTCAAAGGTAGTTGTTGACTTCCACTCCGATGAGGGTTGCTTATCTTTCAGATCTCTACCCCTCAACTGTTGTCAATCAGTCTTTGGCATCAAAGATGTCCTTGGCCCCTGGGGGAAGGGGGCAGGGGTGCTTGAGGCCATCTTCAAAGGGTCAATTCCAGTGTGTTTGTTACTGCTTTCTGCCTTCTGGAGTCTGCCTCTTAGCTGCTCTCCTCACTACACTCAGTAATTTGAGTTTGATGACACAACCCCCAAACCCCCCCCGACCACTTCCCCTCACCTCCCTGTGTCAGAACATCTTACCCTCAGAGAGCTCGGTTTGCTATGGGTTTTCATCCTCTTCGTCGCTAGATGATGCAGTCACAGCAGAAACACCTCTTGCTCTGACCCAGCTGTCCATCATGTAGGAAGGCGGGTTGGGAGCACACTGCCTCACATCCCAGTCGAGTTCGCCCCTTTGCATCCTGGTAAATGCAGTTCAAATTTAACGCTTACTTGAAAGTGTCCGTAATTTTTCACTAAAGTTAGTGCAGTCATTGCTGTTCATCTCTATACACGTGTTTCAGGGTAATTGCCCTTCGAACTCGACTGGGATGTGAGGCAGTGTGCTCCCAACCCGCCTTCCTGTTAAAAGGCTCCCTTGAGCCACTGAGCGGACGAGCTCTGGAGACGCACCTGTGAGCCTGTGAGTGGTACTAGACCAGAGACGATTTTGGCAGCATTTCCAGCAACCCCAGATATTTTTTTATGCTTTCTACTCTCTACTGTGGTATTGCAAGTGCTTAACATTCCCCCTGGACACACTTTAGCCTCAGCTACCTCTACCATTAACGGTTGCTTGGACTCAGTGTAGGGTGCCACACCATAAACTGAGCCAACCTCCTACCCCTCTATCCTGCTTAGGAAAAAGAATCTGAAGATGGCAACTACACACAGGAACAACCAAGGCATGTGTTGGGCATCACAGGGGGTGGTCGAGGATGAGAAAGACAATTCCAGACCCAGCTAGTAGATGGCAGAATAACGCACAACACGTGAATCCACAAAAGATTCAAACTGCAAAACACATTTTCTGCTATTCTCTGTTCCAACACTTCCCCCAATAAAAGCAGTACCCCACATGAGTGGGCAGGCTTATCATCCGCAATAGGAGAGGCCCCCCACATACAACATAGAGAATTCAAGATTTTTGGGCTTTAAATCATTCTGGTGATGCGAGTAGCCACAGTATTTGGACCCAGGGCCAGAGAGAAGCCAAGGAAAGCTACCTACCCTCAGATGTTTCTGATATCTACAGGGAGTGCAGAATTATTAGGCAAGTTGTATTTTTGAGGATTAATTTTATTATTGAACAACCACCATGTTCTCAATGAACCCAAAAAACTCATTAATATCAAAGCTGAATATTTTTGGAAGTAGTTTTTAGTTTGTTTTTAGTTTTAGCTATGTTAGGGGGATATCTGTGTGTGCAGGTGACTATTACTGTGCATAATTATTAGGCAACTTAACAAAAAACAAATATATACCCATTTCAATTATTTATCATTACCAGTGAAACCAATATAACATCTCAACATTCACAAATATACATTTCTGACATTCAAAAACAAAACAAAAACAAATCAGTGACCAATATAGCCACCTTTCTTTGCAAGGACACTCAAAAGCCTGCCATCCATGGATTCTGTCAGTGTTTTGATCTGTTCACCATCAACATTGCGTGCAGCAGCAACCACAGCCTCCCAGACACTGTTCAGAGAGGTGTACTGTTTTCCCTCCTTGTAAATCTCACATTTGATGATGGACCACAGGTTCTCAATGGGGTTCAGATCAGGTGAACAAGGAGGCCATGTCATTAGATTTCCTTCTTTTATACCCTTTCTTGCCAGCCACGCTGTGGAGTACTTGGACGCGTGTGATGGAGCATTGTCCTGCATTAAAATCATGTTTTTCTTGAAGGATGCAGACTTCTTCCTGTACCACTGCTTGAAGAAGGTGTCTTCCAGGAACTGGCAGTAGGACTGGGAGTTGAGCTTTACTCCATCCTCAACCCGAAAAGGCCCCACAAGCTCATCTTTGATGATACCAGCCCAAACCAGTACTCCACCTCCACCTTGCTGGCGTCTGAGTCGGACTGGAGCTCTCTGCCCTTTACCAATCCAGCCACGGGCCCATCCATCTGGCCCATCAAGACTCACTCATTTCATCAGTCCATAAAACCTTAGAAAAATCAGTCTTGAGATCTTTCTTGGCCCAGTCTTGACGTTTCAGCTTGTGTGTCTTGTTCAGTGGTGGTCGTCTTTCAGCCTTTCTTACCTTGGCCATGTCTCTGAGTATTGCACACCTTGTGCTTTTGGGCACTCCAGTGATGTTGCAGCTCTAAAATATGGCCAAACTGGTGGCAAGTGGCATCGTGGCAGCTGCAGGCTTGACTTTTCTCAGTTCATGGGCAGTTATTTTGCGCCTTGGTTTTTCCACACGCTTCTTGCGACCCTGTTGACTATTTTGAATGAAACGCTTGATTGTTCGATGATCACGCTTCAGAAGCTTTGCAATTTTAAGAGTGCTGCATCCCTCTGCAAGATATCTCACTATTTTTGACTTTTCTGAGCCTGTCAAGTCCTTCTTTTGACCCATTTTGCCAAAGGAAAGGAAGTTGCCTAATAATTATGCACACCTGATATAGGGTGTTGATGTCATTAGACCACACCCCTTCTCATTACAGTGATGCACATCACCTAATATGCTTAATTGGTAGTAGGCTTTCGAGCCTATACAGCTTGGAGTAAGACAACATGCATAAAGAGGATGATGTGGTCAAAATACTCATTTGCCTAATAATTCTGCACTCCCTGTAGACATCTGGAGACTAGGGTGGTGTGGCTTATACAGATCCCCCCACTTTTCGGTTTCAAACTGTGGCTAATGTTACGGAAATCCAAAACATTTCTGGGAAGTAAAGTTCTGGACATTCTTTCCACTACTGTGATACCTCTCCTACTTTATCGGAGAGAGGGGGAAGAGATTTGCCTCCAAGCACCAATTACAATGAAACAGCCATAGCCTAAAGGCTTAGCCCTCTTTCACCAACTTTGACGTCAGTGCACATATTACATCAAACAAAGAAAATATGTATGTTGGGCTTAAGGGAAGCTCTTTCCCTAAAGCTCTCATGAAAAGCTTAAAAAAGAAAACTCCACAGGCCTCCCTTTAGTGGGCCAACAAAATGTGCACGCCCTCCACACTGGTGAGGTAGTGCAAAGGACACAAATGTCATATCCGCGGCAATAAAGTGGTTAAAGTAAAGAATATGACTTAACATGTAATGAGTGACTCAATATGTGGCCTTATAAGCAGTACATGTCAGAGGCGCCATTTATAATTGCATAGCAAACTATAACTGGTGAATTTCAGTTTTTCTTTTAGTTTTTAAAACTTTGGTTTTCATCTCATTTCAAGACCTAACTATAAAGCCACCTAAACTGTTATTTTCCCCAGCATTTTTTTTTTAAAATATTCAGATTTGAAAATAACCTAAACTCCCCTGGGGCAACACGCATCCAGGACCTCTGCTGCTGCAGGATGCCCAACCCCACACAGGCATCCAGCATCCCCCAGAGGACAGAGCTTGCAGGAAGTGCGCAGAAGTAGGCTGACCTACACCCAACCACGGCAGACAGCCAACTCCCAGTGTGCACAGCCTATAGTCGCTGTTGCCCTCAAGGTCTGGTGATCCTATTTAAAAAAAAAAAAAATGTTTATGTAATCAAATTCTTTTTTAAATTAACTTAGGGTTAACGGACACGTAGCCTTGGGGGTGTTCACCCTACCGCTTTATAGACTTTTTTTTCTCTGAAGATTTTGAGAAAAGGTGCGGCTAGCTAGCCACTCTGACTGTGGTAGCATGATACCGAAATGACCAAGAGGAGAAAAGGTTTCCTTAATCAGAAGGCCCTAATTTGTTTGGTACTAGAGTCCCACAGAACTGACTGCCCAAATGCACTAAACTTTTTCTGAGTGTTAACCCCCTTATACCCAACTGAATTTCTTGAAAATTGCTGAATGGATTTACATCTAATCACAGACAGCATACTTTGAGTAAAGGTTTAATTTTAATTTTGCTAAAACTGGTGTAATTTCATTCTGTATTGAAGAGCTTGGAGACTGGGAATTAAAAAGAAGATGGCACTTTTATGACTTTCTCCTTTTTTCTGGCTCCTGCTTGATAGATAAACGCAAAACCTTTCAAAAAGAAGCTGCGGTGAATGATTTTTTGGGGGAAAGTTTTGCGCCGATTTGTCAAAAGTCACCAAAGTTATCAAGAAAACAAAAACTGATACAAATACACAGTGACAACTGCCAATATTATAACTCACTCTCCGTCTCTCTACCTCTCTCCCATGTAGAAAATTGCCCCTTTGGCATGGTTACCTACCCCCCCTACCCCCCACACAAACTTTATGCCTGATCTTGATGCTGACTTGACTGAGTGTGTGCTGGGAGAAGAAGACCCCAGCAACAGTGTTTTTCCCTTAACTGTACGTCACACAGCTAAGACCCTTGTAAAAGGGTACCTGTGGTACCAAGGACTCTGAGCATGGAGGGTCCCTAAGGTCGGCAGCATGTAAAAGGTAAAGTCGGCATGGCATCCCTCTCAGGGTGCCATGAATACCACCTACTGCCTGTGGCATAAGTAAGTCACTCCTCTAGCAGGCCTTACAGACATAAGGCAGGGTGCACTATACCCCCAGGTGAGGGCATAAATGCATGAGCAATATGCCCATACAGTACCTACGTCCATTCTTAGACTTTTTAAGTGCAGTGTGGCTATATTAAGTACATGGGCTGGGAGTTTGCCATTACTCACTCCACAGCACCACAATGTCTTCACTGAAGGCTGGGAAGTTTGGTATCAAACTTCTCAGCACAATCAACCCACACTAATGCCAGTGTTGGATTTTTTGTACAATGCACCCAGAGATGCCCCCTGCACTTTAACCAACCCTTTAGTGTAAGGCTGACCAGTCTATGCCAGCCTGTCACTAAAAGTGAAGTTTCTGACCCCACGTGGCGAGAGTCTTTGTGATCTCTGGAGTCCGAAACAAAGCCTGCTCTGGGTGGAGGTGCTTCACACCTCCTTCCTGCACAAACTGCAACACTTGGTGGTGAGCATCAAAGGCTCAGGCTTTCTGTTACAGTGCCTCGGGGCACTCCAGCTAGTGGAAATGCTCCCACCCACAGACGAAGCGCCAATTTTGGCAGCAAGTCCGGTGGGAAAATTAGGTAAAACAGGGAGGAGTGAACACTCCAACTATGTCTGCCCCTAAAATGTACAGAGCTAAGTGACAGCAGAATCCTCCATCTCGGTTTGGAGGATAGGGACCAATAGGGTTATGAATGTGCCCACTCTCCAAAGGGAGTGGGCACAGGAAGGGTGTAGCCACCCTCAGGGACAGTAGCATTGGCTATGGGCCCTCTAACCCCCCTCCCTACATCTAGGACTTAAGGGCACCCCTGCGCCTAGCTCAACAGATTCCTGGTGACCTTCAGAAGAAAAGAAGAAAGAAGCAAGGACTGCTAAGTCGACCCCAGCAGAGAAGACTCCAGACACCAACTGACTTGGCCCAGCTCTACCGGCCTGTTTTCAGCTTCAAAGACCCCTGCACCAAAAAGGCACCACATCCTGCAAGACCAGCAACTTATACAAGTACCCAGGGGAATATGTGCCCAGCAGAGGACTAGAAACTCCAGAGGACAGCGGCCCTGTCCAAAAGTAACTCCAAAAAAGACTCCAGATCCGCCCCGGATCCATGAGCCCTGCCAACTCTGCACTCGTCCCCCACGATCTGTGTCCAGGAGGCCCACCAGTCCAGAGAAGGCCCCCAGGTGATCCCAACCTTGTGTCCTCCCTAAGTTGAGCCTTCCTAGCCAACACAACAATGCCTGCAGCCTAAAACCAAAGGACACACCATTGACCGCAACCGGATCCGATGATTCCCGATGCCTTAAGGTACCCCTTACACCCGTAGCCCCCAGGCCTTGGGGACTCAGACTGACGGTCCAGCGACGTTCAGCAGGTAGCCCTCCTCCCTGTCCAGCCTGTGGTTTTCTTGAACCTATACTGTGGACCCAGCCTGGAGCATCTTTTTTGACCTCCCGGACTCCCACTATTGAACAGCATTGGGCACCCAACTTATGTCGGCACCCTACAACCGGCCACGCCTGTGCCGCTGAGGGTGTGTGACTGGTACTTACCTGTGGCACCCATGATGCTCACAAACTCCCCAGGACTGCTCTCTGAAGAGGCAGGTTACTTACCTGCAAGTAGATCTTTTCCAAGCATGCCCAGAACTTATAGGATTCCATTGTAAACCTGACACCAACTTTGACCCTATGCACCCGCCGCTCCCGTGTTGCTGGTGCTTGCACTTTTGGGGTCAACCTAAACTTCAACCTATGGACATCCTAACCTCCAAAGACTGTACTTACCAGTTAACTATACTATACTGCTCCACCAGGACTCTATGGATATCTATGGAAAATTACAGCGTCAACTTTTGAAATAGAAAATTACTACTTACTTGTAAACTGTTTTAAGTGTGAAAACCAAACAATGTACATTTGATACATATGACTGATACCTACGTACCACTGTACTTACCTGCAACTAAGTTCTTCTGGTTTTAGTAATAAAGTAACAAAATATTTTTGCTATATAAAAACAATTGGCCTGGAGTTAGTCATTGTGTGCCTCATTTCTTGACTATGTGTATATACAACAAATGCTTTGCACAACCTAATAAGCCTAACTTATTAACTTTATTATTATTATTTTTTTTTTTATTAACTGATAAGCCTAACTGCTCGACCACACTACCAGAAAAGAGAGCATTAGTATTATCTACTTTAGCCTCTGGGGAACCCTTGGAATCTGGGCACACTATACCTCATTTTGATATACTATATACAGAGCTAGCTTCCTACAGTGAGCTTTTGGGCCAGTTGCTGGATCTTGTTATGTCGTTCCAGAGAGACAGAAGCCGTTTTGGTATCTATAACTGCACTGACTAAGTTTAGGCTCGTCTTCAGAGTGAGACACAACTTTATGTTTGTTGTGGGACCTAGTTTCCTGAATAATGAGAAAGACAGGTTCATATGGGCTGTGGCTGAGATGCTGGATCCTTGACTATCCAATCATCTAAGTATGGGAAACCTGCTTGCCTTTCTGCCTCATGTGAGCTGCCACAGGTGAGACATTTGGTGAATATACGTTGGGCTGACTTTAATCAGAAAGGGAGAACCTTGAACTGATAGTGGGCACCGGCTACCTGGAATCTAAGTACTTTTGATGTTTGGGATGAATGGGGATGTGGAAATATGCACCCAAGAAGTCAAGAGCTGTCATATGGTCCCCATGATCAAGAAGGTGTAAAATGTCCTGCAAGGTGAAAATTCAAAATTACTATTTTTTCAAATACTTGTTCAGCTTCCAATGATCTAAAATCTAGCACCAGTCTTTTGACTTTTTCATGATGAGGAAGAAATGGGAGTAGGAACAGATTTCCTTATGAGAATTCAGAACCTTCTCTAGTGCCGCTTTTCTTTATCTTAAGAAAAACTTATACCAGTAGCTGTTTTAGATGTGGATGGGGTAGTGCTTTGGGTGGCACGTTTGATGTTTTTTTTACAAAGTCGAGGGTATGTCTCTGTGCTATGACGCCCAGAACCCATTATTCCTTTTGTTATACCAGACCACTGATGAAGGAAGTGGGAAATATGACCTCAAAGATGTTTTGTCTGAGTGTAGGGGGTAGCCAGCACCAGTTTACGTCACTGCTTCCTTGCAATGTCTCACCCTCTGATGGGCTGCTTCCCTCTTGCTGGCTGTTTGTAAGCTGACAAAGGTGTTTTCTGCACTGTTGCTCATATTGCAAACTATACTGCCTCAGATAAGGTTGATAATGCTGCCTATAGGATTGAGAGCTTCCTGAAAATGAAAGCACTCCTACCCCTGGCTCCTCGAAAGGGCGGCCTCTTCATTTGCAATGTAACCAAGGATCTGGCAGTATGTGTGTCAGTCTTGATGGCTTGCAGAGTGTCACTGATAGGTTTTCTCCAACAATGCTTTGCCATTGTAAGGCTTGTGTTGTAGCTTTACATGCTCTACATTGTCCTACCACCTAGTTTTGGGTCTGGACTGTTGCAAGTTGTTTTTATTCAAAGAAGCTTTTTTTTTTTTTGAGTCACAGGATAGAGTGACTCCTCATTCTCAGTAATATTGCTCATGGGCAGTGACTGCTTTGTTAGATCGTTTTTCTGCAGATGGATGAGAAAGAGGAATGAGAATTAAGTATAGAGAAAGATGTCCATTCAAGTGTAACTACATATATATATATATAAAAATATAAACAAATATAAGGTAACTGCAATGGCTATAAGCATCCGGGGATGAGGGAGGGAGCGAGTGAATCTACAGCTCTACATGCCACGGACATATGTCTACTGGGTAAGTAATATTTTCCGTTTGATGGAATGTGTGGCTGTAGATACACATGCTCTGCATTGACTGTAAAGAAGTCCCTACAATAAGAGGTGGCTAGCCTGTGGGAGTTGCAGTTGTCAGGCAAAGTCTTCTTAAGACAGCCTACCCTACTTTTGTCTGTTGTCGTGCTTGTACATTTACACAATAATTGTAGGAAAATGCCACTGTTGGCAAGGTTACCCCCTAACCTTTTGCCTTATGTTAATGCCAGCTTTGAATCAAAGTGTGTTGGGACCCTGCTAGCCAGGCCCCAGCACCAGTGCTTTTTCCCTAAAACTGTACCTTTGTACAGGCAGTGAGTTGAGGGCATGGCACCCTGAGGGGAGTGCCATGTCGACAGTCATTTTCTCCCCACCAGCACACACAAGCTGTGAGGCAGTGTGCATGTGCTGAGTGAAGGGTCCCCTGGGTGGCATAATGCATGCTGCAGCCCTTAGGGACCATCCCTGGCCACAGGACCCTTGGTACCAGTTATAAGGGACTTATCTGTGTGCCAGGGCTCTGCCAATTGTGGGAACAAAGGTACAGTTTAAGGAAAGAACACTGGTGCTGGGAGCTGGTTAGCAGGGTCCCAGCACACTTTCAATCATAACTGGCATCAACAAAAGGCAAAAAGTTAGGGGGGTAACCATGCCAGGGGAGGAATTTCCCTACACAACCCCCTGCCCCCTCCCCACCCCCCCAATCCAATGAAAGAGGATGAAACTAACCTTTCCCAAGAGAGTCCTCATTTTCTAAGTGGAAGAACCTGGAAAGGCCATCGACATGGGCAGTCCTA
The DNA here is from genome assembly GCF_031143425.1 of Pleurodeles waltl. NCBI lineage: Eukaryota > Metazoa > Chordata > Amphibia > Caudata > Salamandridae > Pleurodeles > Pleurodeles waltl. The sequence continues at coordinate 252,235,855 of NC_090445.1, forward strand.
ATTCTGTGTTCCACTACAAAGTCCATTCGCTGTAGGGATATAGACCACCTCAACAGTTTAGGGTTTTCTCCTTTCATTTGCATCAGCCATCTGAGAGGTCTGTGGTCAGTCTGAAATGTTAAGTGAGTACCAAACAGGTGTGGTCTCAACGTCTTCAGGGACGAAACCACAGCAAAGGCCTCCCTCTCAATGGCACTCCAACACTGCTCTCTGGGGAGTAACCTCCTGCTAATAAAAACAACAGGCTGGTCAAGGCCATCATTTGTTTGGGACAGGACTTCTCCTATCCCATGTTCAGAGGCATCAGTGTGCACAATGAACTGCTTTGAATCATCTGGAGCCTTTCAAAACTGGTGCTGAACGCATAGCTTCTTTCAGGGTGTCAAAGGCCTTTTGACAGTCCAAGGTCCAGTTAACTTTTCTGGGCATTTTCTGGGAGGTAAGTTCTGTGAGGGGTGTCACAATGGATCCATATCCCTTCACAAACCTCCTATTGTACCCAGTCAAGCCAAGGAATGCCCTGACTTGAGTCTGGATTTTTGGAGCTTCCCAGTCCAGAATAGTCTGGATCTTGGGTTGAAGTGGCTGAACCTGGCCTCCACCTACAAGGTGTCCCAAGTAAACCACAGTACCCTGCCCTATCTGACATTTAGATGCCTTGATAGAGAGGCCTGCTGCTTGCAGGGCCTGCAAAACCTTCTTCAGGTGGACCAGGTGATCCTGCCAGTTGGAGCTAAAGACAGCAATATCATCAAGATAAGCTGCACTAAAGGACGCCAAGCCAGCAAGGACTTGATCCACCAACCTATGGAAGGAGGCAGGGGCATTCTTTAAGCCAAAGAGCATCACAGTAAACTGGTAGTGCCCATCAGGTGAAGAGAATGCTGCTTTCTCTTTTGCTCCAGGTGCCATTTTTATTTGCCAGTACCCTGTTGTCAAGTCAAAGGTACTTAAGTATTTGGCAGCACCTAATTTGTCTATTAGCTCATCTGCCCTTGGAATGGGGTGAGCATCTGTCTTGGTGACAGAGTTAGGCCCTCTGTAGTCCACCCAAAACCTCACCTCTCTCTTGCCATCTTGTGTGAGGTATGGGGACCAAGACCACTGGGCTAGCCCAGGGACTGTCCGAGTGCTCTATCACTCCCAACTCCAGCATATTCTGGAACTCCACTTTGATGCTTTCCTTGACCAGACAGTTTGAATATTTTATTCTTGACAGGCATACTGTCTCCTGTGTCCACATCATGGGTACACAGGTGTGTCTGACCAGGGGTCAAGAAAAAGAGCTCGGCAAACTGCTGGTGGACAGTCTTGCAGTTAACTTGCTGTTGGCCAGAGAGGGTATCTGAATAGACAAGTCCATCTACTGAGCCATCTTTAGGGTCAGTGGAGAGGAAGTCAAGGAGAGGTTCACTCTCTGCTTCCTGATACCAATCATTAACCATCAGCATGTTTACATCTGCCCAGTCATGATAAAGTTTAAGGCGATTAACATGGATCACCATCTCAGGGGTCCTGCTAGTGTCCAGGTCCACCAAATAGGTGACCTGATTCTTCTTTTCTAGCACTGGGTAAGGGCCACTCCATCTGTCCTGAAGTGCCCTGGGAGCCACAGGCTCCAGAACCCAGACTTTCTGCCCTGGCTCAAACTCAACCATAGCAGCCTTTTGGTCATACCACAACTTCTGGAGTTGTTGGCTGGCCTCAAGGTTTTTGTTTGTCTTTTCCATGTACTCTTCCATCCTTGAACGTAGGCCTAGTACATAGTCCACCACATCTTGTTTATACTCATGGAGAGGTCTCTGCCAGCCCTCTTTTACAAGTGCCAGAGGTTCTCTAACGGGATGGCCAAACAGAAGCTCAAAGGGGGGAAAACTCTACTCCCTTCTGTGGCACCTCTCTGTAAGCGAGCAGCAGACATGGCAGGAGGACATCCCATCTCCTTTTGAGTTTTTCAGAGATCCCCTTGAGCATGCCCTTCAATGTCTTGTTAAATCTTTCCACAAGACCATTGGCTTGTGGATGGTATGGTGTGCTGAACTTGTAAGTCACCCCTCACTCATTCCACATATGTTTTAGGTAAGCGGACATGAAGTTAGTACCTTTGTCAGAAACCACCTCCTTAGGAAATCCCACTCTGGTAAAGATACTTATGAGGGCTTTGGCTACTGCAGGGGCAGTAGTTGACCTAAGGGGAACTGCCTCAGGGTACCTGGTAGCAGGATCCACTACTACCGGTGTATATTGGTTCCCGGATGCTGCAGGAGGTTCAAGTGGACCCACTATGTCCTCTCCCACTCTCTCAACGGGAACCCCCACCACTGGAGGTGGAATGAGGGGGGCTTTTGGATGGCCCCCTGTCTTGCCACTTGTTGGACAGGTAACACAGGAGCTGCAAAACACCCTTACCTTCTTGGACATATTGGGCCAATAGAAATGGTTGACTAATCTCTCCCAAGTCTTGGTTTGTCCCTAATGCCCAGCAAGGGGAATGTCATGGGCTAAGGTCAGGATGAACTCCCTAAACTCCTGAGGCACAACCACTCTCCTAGTGGCACCAGGTTTGGGATCTCTTGCCTCAGTCTAAAGGAGTGCATCCTCCCAATAGACCCTGTGGGATACACTGACTCTTCATTTTTTTTTGCTCAGCTGCTTCCTATCTCAGACTATACACAGAACGCAAAATTATTGCGCAAGTTTATACACAAACATTGGTACACTAAGATGATTCTTTAAAAGACATTGTTGGTACCAAACCCGAGATTACATATCGTAGGGGTAAAACATTAAGGTGTATTTTAAGCCCTAGCTATCCCTCAAATCATATCAAGGAGAATTGGCTAACATCTTGAATAATTGGCTTCCACAAGTGTGGTTATTGTAGTGTATGTAAGTGGGCTAGCTGCAAAAGAATAGATTTTACAGATATGTCTGGAAAAATCTAAGATCACAACACGTATTAACTGTGGTACCTCCTTTGTGGTATATATGGTGCTCTGTAAATGCAAACGGTACTATGTTAGAAGTACAATTCGCCCATTACGAATCAGGATAGGTGAACATGCAAAGGTACTTGCACATGAAGACTATAGGTATCCATTAGTTGCACATATACTATCATGTGAACAACAAGGACGTTTTAAATAATTTGAGTTTTTTGGTATTGACCATATTGGTATTGACCCAAGAGGAGGTAATAGGGAACGGACATTAAGGAGAAAAGAGGCCATGTGGATATTAAGATTAAAAGCTGTTGAAATAGGTCTCAACACGGATAGGGAACTTGAATACTTTTTGGGTGATTAGGTGGTGGGATTTATTTTAGGTATTGGCTTACTTTTAATGAGTACATAATCATAGGTCGATAAATATCTTAACCACCTATAAATGATTTTTAGTAAGAATACCATCATGTACCGTATGGATATAAGATAAACACATTAGCCTACACGGTGACCATATTGACTATATATATACACCATATAGTAAGTCCTTCCGATACTGAGTTGAAATGAACGAGTTACTTACCTTCGGTAACAACTTTTCTGGTGGATACATTAGCTACCTGTGGATTCCTCACCTAATGAATACTCCCATTGCGCCAGCATTCGACGGAAATCTTCTTCCTAGCTTCTGCACGTCGACGAGGACGTCACAACTGCCCACGCGACGCCGTCTGACGTCATACAGGCAATAAGAGGTCCTCGCCGACGTGAGTACCAACATTTTTTACGTGCCTGAGAATAATAGGCCATTGAGATGAAAGAACAAATTGCAAAATTTAATGATATTCTAAATAATTACATCATTCTAACCACTCAATTCTTTTTTTTTTTTTTTTAACTAATAAATAAATATATGAGCAATATATATACATATGAACATATATACAGAATATATACAAGTCCTCAAAACCAAGAGGAGCACACTCAAGAATTACTTGGTTAGACCAGACAGGCAACAGGGAGGCGGGTGGGACCGTGAGGAATCCACAGGTAGCTAATGTATCCACCAGAAAAGTCATTACCGAAGGTAAGTAACTCGTTCTTCTGATGGATACACTACCTGTGGATTCCTCACCTAATGAATAGAGTCCCAAAGCAGTACCGCACTCGGTGGTGGGTGCCTGAATGGTCAAACCAAGAAATCCTGCAGCACCGACCGTGCAAAATGGCCATCCCTTCTGACCTCAGAGTCCAAACAGTAATGCTTCGCAAAAGTGTGAAGGGACGACCAAGTTGCGGCCTTGCAGATGTCAACCACAGGAACACCCCTAGCCAAGGCCGAAGAGGCCGATTTAGCTCTGGTGGAATGAGCTCTTATACCATCAGGGGGTTCTTTCTTTGCTAAAGAGTAACACATTTTAATGCAAAGAACAACCCACCTGGAGAGTGTTCTCTTGTGAACTGCCTTTCCTCCTCTCTGTCCCATGTACCCGATGAAGAGCTGATCCTCCAGCCTGAAACCCTTCGTCCTGGCTATATAAAAGCTTAGCGCCCTCCTTGGATCCAAGCAATGGAGTCTCTCTTCTTCCTTTGAAGGATGAGGCGGAGGATAAAAAGTGGAAAGAGTAATCGTCTGGGACATATGAAAGGGTGAAACAACCTTCGGAAGGAAAGCAGCCTTGGTCCTCAACACCACCTTATCCCCATAAAAAGATGTATAAGGGGTTTTTACAGATAGAGCTTGCAACTCACTCACTCTCCTTGCAGAAGTAATTGCAACCAGAAAGACCGTCTTTAGGACCAATAGTCTCAAGGGGCAAGAGTGCATAGGTTCAAAAGGGGACCCAATAAGGAAAGCTAGAACCAAGTTCAAATCCCACTGAGGCATAACGAAAGGAGTAGGAGGGAATTTATTCATAAGACCCTTCAAGAACCTAAGTACTATAGGGGATTTAAACAAAGAAGGCTGGTCTGGAAGACAAATAAAGGCTGAAAGAGCAGACAAGTATCCCTTAACCGTAGCCACTGCACAACCCCTCTGTGCTAAAGACAATGCAAAAGATAAAATATCCGACAAGTGAGCACGTAAGAGATCAATCTGCCTCTCTCCACACCAAAACACAAATTTAGACCACCTATTAGCGTAGATAGATTTAGTGGAGTGTCCCCTGGCCGCTAATATAACATCCACTACATCAGGCGGGAGAGAGAAAGAACTCAGGTTGCCCCGTTCAATCTCCAGGCATGAAGGTGCAGGCTCTGGAGGTGGGGGTGTAAAACCTGCCCCTGCGACTGCGAGAGGAGGTCTGCCCTGAGAGGGAGACGGAGCGGAGGGCACAGTGAGAGTTGGAGAAGGTCCGTGTACCATACCCTCCTTGGCCAATCCGGAGCTATTAAGATGACTTGGGCTCGGTCTTGGCGTATTTTCCTCAATACTCGAGGAATCAAGGGTATGGGGGGGAACGCGTAAAGCAACTGGTCGCACCAGGTCCTCTGAAACGCATCCCCCAATGCTCCCTGTGCCGGACACTGGAGGCTGCAGAATAACGGGCAGTGCGAGTTTTCCCGGGTGGCAAACAGATCTATCCGAGGAAACCCCCACATCTGGAAGATTAGATGGACTTGATCTGGATGGAGACGCCACTCATGATCGGCCGAGAAATGGCGACTGAGACCGTCCGCACGTACGTTCAAGACCCCGACCAGATGATTTGCTACCAAGCAAATCTGATGGTCCTTTGCCCAGGACCATAGCCGAAGAGCTTCTCTGCAGAGAAGGTACAACCCTACCCCTCCCTGTTTGTTTATATACCACATTGCGGTAGTATTGTCCGTCAGGACCTGAACCGACTGATCGCGAAGGGATGGGAGGAAGGCCTTGAGAGCCAGACATACAGCCCGTAACTCCAACAGATTGATATGAAACATCTGTTCTACTGGAGACCAAAGACCTTTGATTTCCAGGTCCCCCAGATGAGCTCCCCACCCTAGAGTGGAAGCATCCGTTATTACTGTGGCCACTGGAGGAGCTTGCGAGAACGGCCTTCCTCGGGAAAGATTGCCGTCTGCAATCCACAACTTCAAATCCGTGGCAGCATCTCTGGAGATCATCACCAAGCCTTCGAGATCTCCTTTGTGTTGAGACCACTGCCTTCGGAGACACCACTGAAGAGCCCTCATGTCCCAGCGAGCATGCGTGACCAACAGTATGCAGGAGGCAAACAGACCGAGCAGACGTAGGACCTTGAGGACTGGAATGACCGCTCCACTTTGAAGCATTGGAACCAATGTCTGAATGTCCTGAATCCGCTGAGGCGGAGGAAAGGCTTGATTCAATGTTGTATCCAGTACTGCCCCTATGAACAGGAGGCCCTGAGAGGGCTCTAGGTGAGATTTGGGCACGTTCACCGAAAAGCCCAGGTTGAACAACAACTGGGTTGTCGACTGCAGGTGATGCAACACGAGCTCCGGAGACCTGGCTTTGATCAACCAGTCGTCCAGATAAGGAAATACTGCTATCCCCTTCCTTCTGAGCTCTGCCGCAACCACCGACATCACCTTCGTGAAGACTCGAGGTGCTGAAGTAAGACCAAACGGGAGGACCGCAAACTGATAGTGCTGCGACCCCACCACAAACCGGAGATACTTCCTGTGCGACTTAAGTATCGGGATATGAAAGTAAGCATCCTGCAAGTCGACAGACACCATCCAATCTCCATTGTTCAACGCCAAAAGCACCTGAGCTAGGGTCAGCATCTTGAACTTTTCCTGTTTGAGGAACCAATTCAAGATCCTTAGGTCCAGGATTGGTCTTACCTTGAGTAACAACCTTGACCCCTTTCCTGCTCTGGGACCAACTCTACCGCGCCCTTTGAAAGGAGGACTTGAACCTCCTGTTCTAACAACAGGAGGTGTTTGTCTGAACAATAAGATGGGCGGGGCGGGATGGGGGGCGGAAACTCCTGAAAGGGAAGGGTATAGCCCTTTCTCACAATGCTGGTAATCCAGGAGTCTGGTGTTATGACCTCCCACTTGTGGAGAAAATTCAGTAACCTCCCCCTACAGGAGTGGAGTGAGTGGGAATTGGTGGAAGCCTAAGGCTGCTTCCCCTGCTGCACCCCTCCAGAAGAAGAGGAAGAGGCAGAGTGCTACTGAGTGGCTCACCTGGTACGGACCCTACCCCTCCCTCTGAAAGATCTATAGGAGAGAGCAGAGGTGGGTTGCTGGAATTTCCCTTGAAAGGAGGAGGAGGAGGAACCACGACCAAATCCTCAAAACCTCCTAAAAAATCTGGAGGAAGTAGAAGAAGTGGCTTGCAAGCCCAGCGACTTGGCCGTGGCCCTACTCTCTTTGAACCTTTCTAAGGCCGAATCCGCCTTGGCACCAAACAGCTTGTCACCATCAAACGGAAGGTCCAGTAGGGTTGACTACACATCAGAGGAAAATCCTGAGTTACGAAGCCAGGCCTGCCTCCTCGTAACTACAGCAGTGCCCATTGCCCTAGCAACCGAGTCAGTTGTATCCAACCCAGATTGGATAACCTGAGTTGCAGCTGCCTGAGCGTCAGATACCAGGCTTAATAATTCCTGAGGAACCTCGGTGTGCGTTGATTTAATCTCGTCCATCAGGGCATAAATGTATCTTCCTAAAATGCATGTAGCATTGGCGGACTTCAATGCCATGCTACATGATGAGAACACCTTTTTGGATGACATGTCCATCTTCTTGGAGTCTCTATCCGAGGGTACAGCTGGAAAAGACCCAGGAGCAGACCTTGCTGAGCAGGAAGCCTGGACCACCAAGCTTTCAGGTGTTGGATGCTTGGAAAGAAAACCTGGGTCAGCCGGTGCAACCAGATACCTCCTAGCCACAGATCTATTGACGGCTGAAGAAGACACCGGCTTCTTCCAGACTTCCATTATGGGGTCCAGTAGCGCTTCATTGAATGGAAAAAGTGGCTCTGCTGATGTAGAGGCAGGGTGCAACACTTCCGTCAATATGTTCTGCTTGGCTTCAGACACTGGCAAAGGGAGGTCCAGGAAGCCAGCTGCCTTTCTGATAACAGAATGAAAAGTGGCCGCCGCCTCCTCTGTGTACTCCCTAGGTGATGACAAGTCCCATTCAGGGGAGGTATCTAGGCCACTAGCAGTGTCAAGTCCATGGAGACCCTCAAGAGAATCCTCGATCTCCCCTTCCTCCAAGGCTTGCCTCTGGTATTCCTGTTCTTCAAGGAAGCGGAGAGCAAGCCTCCTCGAGTGCAGCCTCTTCTCTATCCTCGTCGTCGACATGGCTTCAGCAGACATCGAAGAATGACGCCGATCGTCAGATCCGTCAGACACCGGGTCAACAGGCACCATAGGTGTCTTCGGCGCCGAACGAGAAGCCGGAAGGTGTGAAGACTGTCCCGGAGTCGGAGGAGGTCTAGACGGCGTCACTGGCTGAAAAGTCAAAGCCGCAGGAGCCGAAGCCGTAGGAGCCGAAGCATCAGGAGCCGAGCCCACGTTCCCCAGGGGGAGAAAGGGCATAAAGGGTGCCGGTCGAAGTGGAGCCGGAGCACCCATGTTGAAGGCCAAAGGGCCCGAAGGCCCACCACCCGGAGCCATCTGTTGGAAGATGGAAAACATTGCATTCAGGAATGCGGTACTGTCAGCTCCAGGGGCCGGGAAAGCTGGGTACTGGGGTGCCTGGTTCAAAGGAGACACCGATGCCGGTCTCGACGTCTGCAAGGACGGAGAAAACATCTGAGGCTGCGGAACCTCGAACACTGAAGGAGGATGGCCCGATGACATGGGTGAAGTCGGTGAAGCCGGAGACGGTAACGGCGTCATCGGCTGGGGAGTGACAGTGGGACTGACTTCCCAAGTCTTCCGACGTCGAGCTGATGGAGACCTCGACCGACACCTCTCCCATCTCGACGACGCCGGGAGTCCCGATGACGCCGATGAGACTTCGGTGACGACGACTTTCGATGATGTCTTTTCTCCTTTTTCGACTTCGCAAGAAAAAGCTTGGCCTCACGCTCTTTCAGGGGCTTAGGATTCATATGTTGACAAGAATCACACTTATCAACATCATGGTCGAAACTAAGACACCACAAGCAGTCAGAATGTGGGTCCGTTACCGACATTTTGCCACCACACTCACGGCAGGGCTTGAATCCTGACTTCCTTTGCGACATTGTAACCTCGCAAAGTAAAAATCGCCAAAAAACAAACTGTAACTGTCGATACAGCAACAGTAGCTCCCTCGAAGATAACAGTTTCGAATGGCACGGAAAAAAGGGAACTGACGTCGGCGAGGACCTCTTATTGCCTGTATGACATCAGACGGCGTCGCGTGGGCAGTTGTGACCTCCTCGTCGACGTGCAGAAGCTAGGAAGAAGATTTCCGTTGAATGCTGGCGCAATGGGAGTATTCATTAGGTGAGGAATCCACAGGTAGTGTATCCATCAGAAATTGTCCATATTATTATATTTCAAATTTACCATATAATACGCAATATATGTCCTGTATGATTTGTCTTCCAATAGTGTAGAATGGATTACTGTTATTTTGCTATGTGCCAACATCATTCTCTGTCGTGTGAAAGTATTACTATCGAAGGAGTTTATATTTCACCAGAGTATGATTATCATATAAGGTTCATTTATCCCAAACGACACCACCTTTTACGAGCACTTACTAACTTCCACTGTAGTAATTCTGTACTTTTCATAACCGATTTATTCTTGGCCCCTGATCTTCCTTTGGTATGTGTTACCTATATATATAGGGTATGTCTATGAGTAGTATAGTAAGGCATAACTCTAAATGGATCAAGTATTTAGTATACTTTTTCTTCATGTAGAATTTAAATCGCTAGGTGTACTCTGGTTATATTCTCTATGACTCAGTAAGCGGAGATCGCCTTTTGTCTTTCAATCCGCTTTAATTGAATACGTGATCAATATATTGTCTTCAGTATGGCCGCCGGCATAATAGCTCATTCTTTATTATCGTTATACAGTTGCCAAGCAATAGCTAGCGTGAAAACGGTGGACAGCAGCCCTCTGGATAGTACAATGTAACAGTTCTGCTCATTGGTACTAGTGTACTACCAATATGGCGGCCGGGATTACTGGTACTTTTTTAAATGTAACTTACTATTAACTGAGCGCGCTTGACTTTTAACGCCGCTTTAGCACCCAACCCCCCCATCGTATTTAGGGAGGGGAGACGCTACTTACAATGTTTGACTGATACACAGCGCCACGCGTACTCGCGCTGGGCTGCCGAATATACGATATCACGAGCCTAAATAATAACACATCAGCAGGTGAGTCTATTGACGAATATGGCTCAGGTCTTAGTTTTAAAGCCAGTAAATATCTTTATATACTTTTTGAATTGTAGATATAACTGCTTGTTACAATTTCATCAATCTTTATATATTTGGGATCTGATTTTTAGATATAGTTATGAATAAATTTGACCTATTTTCGGCAAATTACAATCTCTATGCTGCTCATAAACAGCAATATTTTTGGCGTATTTGTATATATAGAGGATCTTACTAATAATACTAAAATAGATATGAGTGGTCGGTGAGTCATACGTCAATTAACTATCAGGGACATAGTCATTTAAGCAATACATACAGATGTGAGGTCTTTGTAAGTTAGAATTTATTTGGTTATTTTGATGCATTTACTATTTGGTCTTTTAATTGGTTTCTGTATTTTTTATAATATATATTCATTTAGAATTATCTTGGATATGACAATAAGACATATAAAATACTAAGTTTGGACCCATTCAGTATAGGTAAGCAAATAGGTTCCCATGTGTGCAATATTATCAGGGGCACTATTAAGTAACAAGGTGAAGCATATTAATGTGACTTATCAAGTCCTATTCCTCTAACTCTCATATATGGATTTATCTCTATCTGTCAGTACTATCTTCACGACTTCACTCTTGCTTTAGTAGCACACGATTCAGTAATAAATGCATGAAGACACTACGCTGACAATTTTTGCACAAGGGAATTAAAATGTTCTAAGTTACTGCTCGACTCTCTATCCCACCATCTATAGCACAATGGTGATGATACCTATTTTCTAATGCGAGCTGGGATTACACTAACAGATACTTACACCACCATTTATATCACTCGGTGGTGGCATCTATCCTTAATGAATACATTTGTGACTATAATAATATGGAAAATGTCACTTACCCAGTGTACATCTGTTCGTGGCATGAGTCGCTGCAGATTCACATGCTGTGCACAGTCCGCCGTCTGGTGTTGGGCTCGGAGTATTACAAGTTGTTTTTCTTCGAAGAAGTATTTTCGAGTCACGAGACCGAGGGACTCCTCCTCTTTCGGTTCCATTGCGCATGGGCGTCGACTCCATCTTAGATTGTTTTCCCCGCAGAGGGTGAGGTAGGAGTTGTGTATGTTAGTCATAGTGCCCATGCAATGGAATGAATACGTATGTACATAATAAAGGTTAAAGTAATATATTTACAAATGTACAATTGTTTAAGATTTACTTCTAAACGGCTACAGGCTCCCGGGGAGGCGGGTGGGCGCATGTGAATCTGCAGCGACTCATGCCACGAACAGATGTACACTGGGTAAGTGACATTTTCCGTTCGATGGCATGTGTAGCTGCAGATACACATGCTGTGCATAGACTAGTAAGCAGTTATCTCCCCAAAAGCGGTGGCTCAGCCTGTAGGAGTTGAAGTAGTTTGAAATAATGTTCTTAGTACAGCCTGACCTACTGTGGCTTGTTGTGCAGATAACACATCTACACAGTAGTGCTTGGTAAATGTATGAGGCGTAGACCATGTTGCTGCCTTACATATTTCGTTCATTGGAATATTTCCTAGAAAGGCCATGGTAGCCACTTTCTTTCTGGTTGAGTGTGCCTTTGGTGTAATAGGCAGCTCTCTCTTTGCTTTAAGATAGCAGGCTTGAATGCACTTAAGTATCCACCTGGCAATGCCTTGTTTTGAAATTGGATTTCCTGTATGAGGTTTTTGAAAGCAATAAATAGTTGTTTTGTCTTCCTAATTTGTTTTGTTCTGTCAATGTAGTACATTAGTGCTCTCTTGATGTCTAATGTATGTAGTGCTCTTTCAGCTAACGAATCTGGCTGTGGGAAGAACACTGGTAATTCTACTGTTTGATTTAAGTGGAACGGTGAGATAACCTTTGGTAAGAATTTGGGATTTGTTCTTAGAACTACCTTATTCTTGTGTATTTGAATAAATGGTTCTTGTATGGTAAATGCCTGAATCTCACTCACTCTTCTTAGAGATGTGATGGCAATGAGAAATGCAACTTTCCACGTTAAGTATTGCATTTCACAAGAATGCATGGGTTCGAAAGGTGGACCCATGAGCCTTGTTAAGACAATGTTGAGGTTCCATGAAGGAACAGGTGGTGTCCTTGGTGGTGTAATTCTCTTTAGGCCTTCCATAAACGCTTTAATGACAGGTATTCTAAATAGGGAAGTTGAATGAGTAATCTGCAGGTAAGCAGATATTGCGGTGAGATGTATCTTTATGGAAGAGAAAGCTAGATTTGATTTTTGCAAATGTAGTAAATATCCTACTACATCTTTTGGAGATGTGTGCAAGGGTTGAATTTGATTATTATGGCAGTAACAAACAAATCTTTTCCATTTATTTGCATAGCAGTGTCTAGTGGAAGGTTTTCTAGCTTGTTTTATGACCTCCATACACTCTTGTGTGAGGTCTAAGTATCCAAATTCTAGGATTTCAGGAGCCAAATTTCTAGATTCAGCGATGCTGGGTTTGGATGCCTGATCTGTTTGTGTTGTGTTAACAGATCTGGTCTGTTGGGTAGCTTGACATGAGGTACTACTGACAGGTCTAGTAGTGTTGTATACCAAGGTTGTCTTGCCCATGTTGGTGCTATTAGTATGAGTTTGAGTTTGTTTTGACTCAATCTGTTTACTAGATATGGAAGGAGAGGGGGAAAAGCGTACGCAAATATCCCTGACCAATTCATCCATAGAGCATTGCCTTGGGATTGATGGTGTGGGAACCTGGATGCGAAGTTTTGGCATTTTGCGTTTTCTTTTGTTGCAAATAGATCTATTTGAGGTGTTCCCCAAATTTGAAAGTAAGTGTTCAGTATTTGGGGGTGAATTTCCCATTCGTGGACTTGTTGGTGATCCCGAGAGAGATTGTCTGCTAGCTGGTTCTGGATCCCTGAATAAATTGTGCTATTAGGCGAAGGTGGTTGTGAATTGCCCAATGCCATATTTTTTGTGTTAGGAGACACAACTGTGTCGAGTGTGTCCCCCGTTTGTTTAAATAATACATTGTTGTCATGTTGTCTGTTTTGACAAGAATGTATTTGTGGGTTATCATGGGTTGAAATGCTTTCAACGCAAGAAATACTGCTAACAGTTCTAAGTGATTTATGTGAAACTTCCTTTGATGTATGTCCCATTGTCCTTGGATGCTGTGTTGATTGAGGTGTGCTCCCCACCCTGTCATGGAATCATCCGTTATGACGTATTGTGGCACTGGGTCTTGGAAAGGCCGCCCTTCGTTTAAATTTGTACTGTTCCACCATAGAAGCGAGATGTATGTTTGGCGGTCTATCAACACCAGATCTAGAAGTTGACCCTGTGCATGTGACCATTGTGATGCTAGGCATTGTTGTAAGGGCCGCATGTGCAATCTTGCGTTTGGGACAATGGCTATGCATGAAGACATCATGCCTAGGAGTTTTAATACCATTTTTGCTTGTATCTTTTGTGTTGGATACATGGCCTGTATCACCTTGATGTGGCTATCCCTTCTGTTGTGTTGATTGTCGCTCCTAAGTATTGCTGTGTTTGACACGGCAAAAGGTGTGACTTTGCATAGTTGATGGAGAAACCCAGCTTGTGAAGGGTCTGTATGACATACTTTGTGTGACGTGAACACCTTGTTAGCGTGTTGGTCTTGATTAACCAGTTGTCTAAGTAAGGGAACACGTGCATCTGCTGCCTTCTGATATGTGCAGCTACTACTGCCAGGCATTTTGTAAAGACTCTTGGCGCAGTTGTTATTCCGAATGGCAACACTTTGAATTGGTAATGTATTCCTTTGAATACGAACCTTAGGTATTTCCTGTGGGAAGGATGTATCGGTATGCGGAAATACGCATCCTTTAGGTCTAATGTTGTCATGTAGTCTTGCTGCTTGAGCAGTGGGATTACGTCTTGTAATGTGACCATGTGAAAGTGGTCTGATTTGATGTAGGTATTTAGTGTTCTGAGATCTAGTATTGGTCTCAGAGTTTTGTCCTTCTTTGGTATTAGAAAATACAGTGAGTAAACTCCTGTGTTTTTCTGTAGGCTTGGTACTAATTCTATTGCATCCTTTTGTAGTAATGCTTGAACTTCTATTCCTAGAAGATCTATATGCTGTTTTGACATATTGTGTGTTTTCGGTGGGACGTTTGGAGGGAATTTGTGAAATTCTATGCAATAGCCATGTTGGATAATTGCTAAGACCCAAGTGTCTGTTATTTCTTCCCAAGATTCGTAAAATTGGCTTAGTATTCCCCCCACTGGTGTTGTGTGATGGGGTTGTGTGACTTGTGAGTCACTGTTTATTTTGAGGGGTTTTGGGACCTTGAAATTTTCCCCGACTTCTTGGGAATTGGCCTCCTCTATATTGTCCCCGAAAACCTCCCCTTTGATATTGACCCTGGTAGGTAGGTGGTCTTGTCTGTGAAGTGTTGTTTCTGTGGGTTGACCCCGAAACCCTCCCCTAAAAGGTGTCTTCCGAAATGTGCCTCTGCTCTGCGGGGAGTAGAGTGCACCCATGGCTTTGGCTGTATCGGTGTCCTTTTTTAGTTTTTCAATGGCAGTGTCTACCTCCGGCCCAAACAATTGCTGTTCATTAAACGGCATATTGAGCACAGCCTGTTGGATTTCGGGTTTGAACCCAGAAGTGCGCAGCCAAGCGTGCCTCCGTATTGTGACTGCAGTGTTTATTGTCCTTGCAGCTGTATCGGCTGCATCCATGGAAGACCGTATCTGATTGTTCGAGATACTTTGTCCCTCTTCCACCACTTGTTGCGCTCTTTTTTGGAACTCCTTGGGAAGGTGTTCGATGAGATGTTGCATTTCATCCCAATGAGCCCTGTCGTATCTTGCCAAGAGTGCTTGCGAGTTGGCGATACGCCACTGATTTGCTGCTTGTGCTGCAACTCTTTTTCCCGCTGCATAAAATTTGCGGCTCTCCTTGTCTGGAGGTGGTGCGTCGCCTGATGCATGAGAGTTGGCTCTTTTACGAGCTGCCCCCACAACTACTGAGTCCGGTGTTAGTTGTGTTGTAATAAATATTGGGTCTGTGGGAGGTGCCTTATATTTTTTCTCCACCCTTGGAGTTATGGCTCTGCCTTTAACTGGCTCCTGAAATATTTGTTTTGAGTGCCTTAGCATTCCTGGGAGCATGGGAAGGCTTTGATACTGGCTATGGGTGGAGGACAGGGTGTTAAAGAGAAAGTCATCCTCAATAGGTTCCGAATGTAGTGAGACATTCTGGAATTCAGCTGCCCTTGCGACCACCTGTGCATATGATGTACTGTCCTCAGGTGGTGACGGTTTAGTTGGATATGAGTCTGGACTATTGTCAGACACTGGGGCGTCGTAGAAGTCCCATGCATCTGGATCATCCTGGCTCATTGTGGTATGAGCTGGTGAGTGCGTTAGTGGTGGAGTTTGCGCCGGTGATGCATGTGTTGATTGTGGTGGAGAAGGTGGTGGTGTTACTTTCTTTACCACCTTTGCTTGTGGTTGCTTGTCCCCTTGTTGGAAAACAAGTTTCCTTTTCATCTTGATTGGGGGAAGAGTGGTTATCTTCCCTGTGTCTTCCTGGATGTGAAGCCTCCTTTGAGTGTAGTCAGTTTCTACAGTTTGAAGCTCTTCACCAAATCTATGCAATTGGGTGTTTAGTCCTTGTTCCTCTGTATAGGAACTAATTTTCGGTTCGGAGGCTTTTTTTGGTACCGAAACCGTTTCGGTAGGCTTTTTAGTCTCCGAAGAAGATTTCTTTGATTTCGGCGTGGTATCTCGGTGCCGAACATCTTCGGTGCCGCTGTCTCTGCACCGAATTGTCTCGGAGCCGGTGTCTCGGCTCCGAGGTTGCTGTGTGGCGGTATCACGACCGGAGTCGGATGACTTCGACACCAGCATGCCCTTTTTCGGTGCCTTGGCTCGGTCACCTAGTTTTTGGGTTAAGCCATGGCCTGTTGGCAGTGGCGTCCCCTGGGCTTTTGTGGACTTTTCGTGAGTCCTAATTTTTGACGTCTTACTCACGGTTGTTATGTCTTCGGCGTCGGATTCCCCTGAATCCGACTCGTGGATGGAGAACGCTTCCTCTTCGTCCTCGAACCGATGTTGTTCTGTCGGCGTGGACGCCATTTGCAATCTTCTGGCTCTTCGGTCTCTGAGCGTCTTCCTCGACCGAAACGCTCGACAGGCTTCACACGTATCCTCCTTGTGCTCCGGGGACAGGCACAAGTTACAGACCAGATGCTGATCCGTATACGGATATTTGTTATGGCATTTAGGACAGAAGCGGAACGGGGTCCGTTCCATCAGTCTTGAAGTCGAACACGGTCGGGCCGACCAGGCCCCGACGGGGGATCGAAATTACCCCGAAGGGCCACCGGAGCTCTTCAAGATTCGGTGTCGATTTGTTCTAACTAACCCGATACCGAACGAAACAATACTGACTATTTTTTCTGAGATTCTAACTAACTTTCTGACCCGAAACAGAGCGAAAAGGAACACGTCCGAACCCGATGGCGGAAAAAAAACAATCTAAGATGGAGTCGACGCCCATGCGCAATGGAACCGAAAGAGGAGGAGTCCCTCGGTCTGGTGACTCGAAAAGACTTCTTCGAAGAAAAACAACTTGTAACACTCCGAGCCCAACACCAGACGGCGGACTGTGCACAGCATGTGTATCTGCAGCTACACATGCCATCGAACATATATATACAATTACAACCCTGATGAAGTCATTGGGACAAACCTAGACGAAACACGTGTTGGCTGGCTGTGAATTTGAAAGTTAAATCAACATCAACAATGAAGATCATAACTCAATTTGGACTGAAGGACTTGGGAATTTGAATTTGGACCATACCACAAGTTTGGAGCATCAATTCATATCATTTGTTTACATTGGATATGAACATTGTTACTTTATT
The DNA here is from genome assembly GCF_031143425.1 of Pleurodeles waltl. Classification (NCBI taxonomy): domain Eukaryota; kingdom Metazoa; phylum Chordata; class Amphibia; order Caudata; family Salamandridae; genus Pleurodeles; species Pleurodeles waltl. The sequence continues at coordinate 252,253,036 of NC_090445.1, forward strand.
GAAGGACGCTGATATATATGACATATACTATTTTATTTCCTTATAGCTAGCAATACACAATATATGTATATAAAGAATACTTATTCATGAGTACTTTGTTATTCAAATGTATAATAATCACACACAGTTATATTAGATTATTGATTATTATGCATATAAGAGTGCCTCTTGTAGTTAACGTGCTTCCTATCTTAGGCCTTCAAGAGTGGCGCAAGTTAGTGTCCCTGACACAGCTGTTCCCTTGAGGGTCCCCCTCGGCTCAAGAGCTCTACCTGACAAGGCTCCAGCTCGATGTACTCAATTCCCTCCGGGGATAGGACATCTTCCTGGGAAGAGAGGTCCTGTTTCTTTTGCTGTGGAGAAGATGGTCCACCAGTCTTCTCTCCTTTGCTCTTGGAAGGTTGGGCCATTATTTCAGACTCCAACACCTCTTTTCCACCCTGTGCTCTGCTCTGTGCTCTTGTCTTAACACATACTAGTTCAGGGCTACCCAGCATGGCTGCATGGATCTTGAGCTCTACCTAAGCCCATGCTGAGGACTCCAGATCATTCCCTAGCAAATGCTCTACTGGAATTGCAGAGGAGACTGTTTCAGGCCAGTGACCCCTCCCCATTCGAAAGTCACCATTGCCATGGGATGGACTTTAGTTTAATTGTCAGCATTGGTGACTGGATGTGTCTGTCCAGCCAGATACTGTCCTGGGGAAACCAGTTTGTCTGTCACCATAGTGACAATGGCACCTGTATCCCTCAGGGTTTCTACCTTATTCCCATGTATCAAGAGTTGCTGCCTGTGTTTTTGCATGTTAGGTGGCCAGGCAGCTACTGTGGCTAAATCCACCCCACCCTCAGACTAAAGTAGCTGCAGTGTGAACCCTGATTCACTCTGGGCACACTGTTGATCCCACATGGAGGCTGGCTATTCCACTGCTAACTGGAGTAGTAGTTGTGGGACTTTTCTTGGGACAGGCCAGTTCAGTGTCCATGCTGTCTACAGTTGTGACACCAGGCCTTCTTGGGATCAACGTTTTTACCCTATACCCATTTGTGGACTAAGAAGAGGCTCAGGGCCCACACTCCTGAGCAGGTTTTGGGGCCCTTGAGAAGACTCTCTAGTTTTGTCCTTGGATGTCTCACCACTCTTCCCCTGGGGAGGCTTTGTGACCCCTTTCTAGTGGTCACCCCTGTGGAAGTCTTGGTTACCTTTGTCTTGACCCAGTGGTCTGCCTTCTTTCCCTGTTCTTGGGGAGAAATTGGACCTAGGTCTACGAGACGTTGATGCAGTTTATCATTGAACAAGATGTTCTTTTATAAATGAATTATACAGCCCATCATTCTCCACTGCCAGTGATGCAACCATCTAGTGTTTTGACTGAGAAGTCAACTAAATCAACTTGGGTCTGGCTCGAGGTTTTGTGAGCCCTGTGAACCTAATTCTATACTCTTTAGTTGAGAATCGAAAGCCCTCAATCAGGGTAGCCTTCATGACGTCATAGGATTCTGGATCCTTATCAGAGAGTGTGAGGAGTCTATCCATACACTTTCCAGTGAACATTTCCCAAAGGAGAGCTCCCAAATGAGATTTGCTTACTTTTCTGGTTGCACAAGCCCTCTCAAAAGCTGTGAACCATTTGGTTATGTCATCACCTTCTTCATATTTAGTTACAATCCCTTTGAGGATTTTTAGGATGTCAGTATTCTCTCTGACCCTATTTAAATTGCCGCCACCATTAATGGCTGTTAAACCCATTTGTTTTCTTTCCCTTTCTATAGCTAGGAGCTGCTTCTCCAAAGCTAATCTCTTGGCCATCCTTGCTAGAAGGATGCCTTCTTCAATGAGGCTGCCCTCAATAGCACTGGACTCCCCTGTGGAAGAACCAGAGTCTGATTTGTAGAGACAGGGGTCTTGGCCTCCTGGTCTCCCTAATTAGGACAGGAGGGGTGAGTTCATCCTCCAACTCAGAGGGGTGGTCCCTTGTATACTGTGCCAAGAGCTCCCGGAGCTTGTCCTTGGTAGGGTTGGACACAGTTTTTATCTTTTTTATCTTACAGCGAGACCTTAGCTCTGACATCCCTAGATGCAGGTAAGGGGTGAGGTTGAGTTCCATCACCATCTCATCTGTGTGACTTATTATGACTCTAAACGTTGGGATTACGTTTTAAGAAACTAAAAACTACTTCTATTACTGAAATCCTAACTTTTACGAACTTTTAAACTTAAAAAGAAATGCTAACAGGGACTTACACAAGGCTCTAGCAGGCCTTGTAAAAATTAAGGGGTACCATTTACAAGGGACTTATCTGTGTGCCAGGGCTGTGCCAATTGTGGAGACAAAGGTACAGTTTTAGGGAAAGAACATGGTGCTGGGGCCTGGTTAGCAGGGTCCCAGCACACTTTCAATCATAGCTAGCAGGAACAAAAGTCAAAAAGGCAGCGGGGTAAACATGCCAACAGTGGCATTTTCCTACACCTCTGATCTCTGCCTCTCCTAGATGGCCGTTACATTCTAAAAGTGACATCTGTCACTACTGTGAGATCTGGCTGGGGAAAGGAGAGGAGTCTGCCTCTGACCCAATCGCAGTTCAATAACCACCAATGCAGGTCTTTTGCAGTTCCCTCTGAGATCAACCGTGCCAGTAAGATTTCCCTGATGCTGCACCCGATGGAACTTCAGGTCCCACTGCAGGGCCCTCATATGCAATTTGGCATGTTTGATTAACAGGATGCAGGAAGTCATGAGTCCCAATACCCTCAGAGTCTGTCCCACCGAAATTCAGGATAGAGGCTGAAACATCGGTATCATAACCTGAATTTCCTGGATTCGCTACTTGGGAGGATAAACCCGAAACTGCACTGTGTCCAGAACAGTCCCTATGAAAGGAAGCTTCCGAGACGGAGTCAGGTTTATAGTGAACCCCAGTGAAGGCAGGTGGTCCAATGTAGTCTTGTTGTGTAGCCATTTTAGTTATAGCTCCATGCACGTTATTTTAACAAACTAGGAAGCTGTGTACTCTAACCTAGATATATTTTATTTGGCTTCGTACAATAACCAGTTTTACGGTCTTGTTTTATTTTCACCTATCTAACTGTTTTTGCCTAGGCCAGCACTCTGTTCTCAAACAAGACATTCTTGATCACACTGTGCTTCCTTCAAGGATACAGTTCGGTACATTGCCGGTGAACGTGGTAGAGGTTTAGTCTCCATCATTCGTAGAAAATACACATCCTTACATAGGGTCATTTTCTTAGAATATCAGCTGTGTTATTATATAAACACTTTCTTGTCCCTTACACGTTAGGGGAAGATTCAAGCCAGGGAACCATGACTGTATGCTGATTACTGAATACTTCGCTATAGATGCGAACGCAGACCGCAGGCCTTTGCTCAGGTATGGGGGTTGATTGTCTTCCCAGGGGAACCTGAAGGGCAGAATTAGAGCTTAACATGATGTGCTCAATTATAAACTAGGTAGGAATCAATAATAGTGACAATATGATAGCATTGTTTTTATGCTTCACTCTTCTTGTCACAATTTTAATACTGTGATGTTGTGTCGTCCTGGTTATTGCAGCTCATGCTTTGCTATCTAAGATGCAGTCGTTTTATTAAACTCTTTATTGCAACATATATTGCTTCTGTTTGTCATTTATATGTGAGACTGAACTGTAAGTGAGAGAACCGGATGAGACCTGAGTGACCACGACTTCCCTGAGAAGCCAAGTATGTCATGTGCTCAGCTGCCCACTCATCACTATCCTCGGGTAGAGATGAGACACTGCTAGCTAGCCGGACCAAAACCCGGATTGGAGCGACAGGTGTCACCCGCAGTGGGTTAGACTTAGCCTCCCACACCGCGAGCAGTTCTGCAGCTCAAAATCCAGTAGTGTCATTAGAATAATGAGAGCCTATGAGACAGTCTGAAGGTGGGTGATGAGAGCCTGGGGAGTACGAGCCTTCAACAGCCAGTTGTCGAGGTAGGAGAAGACTGAAATCCCCAACCTGCACAGATGAGCTGCTACCACCACCATCACCTTAGTTAACACCTGAGAGGCACTGGTGAGACCGAAGGGAAGCACGGTAAACTGAAAGTGCTCCTGGCCCACCTTGAACCGCAAGTAACACGTGTGGGGGGGCAAATACGCATCATGCAAGTCCAACTCTACCATCCAGTCTCCTTGGTCTAGGGCAGACAAGACCTGAGCCAGAGTGCGCATCTTGAATTTCTCCTTTTTGAGGAAGAGACTGATGTTCCTTAAATCCAAGATAGGGTGAATACACTTTCTTCTTTGGAATCAGAAAGTACCAGGAATAACAACCACTGCCTACTTCTGACATCGGGACCCTTTCTATGGCTCCCTTGGAAAAGAGAGCCCTAAGTTCCTCGCAGAGCAAGATTAAATGTTCCTCCATCAGCCATTCTTTCAATGGAGGGATAGAGCGAGGGAGAGACTGGAAGGGGAGGGAATAACCCTTCTGTATGATCTGCAAGACCCATTTGTCTGATGTTATGGACCACCAGTGAGGGAGATGAAATCAAATCCTCCCTCCAACTGGACAGGCATGGTCTTGCAGAACCATACTAGGAGGGCTTGGGAGTTGTGGGTAGAGGGGGGCTGGGTTGTGGCCGACCTCTGGCTAGACCCTCTGGGTCTGAAGGTGCCACGACCTCGTCCTCGCACTGGATGCTGTGAAGCAGGAGGACGGTGGCTGATCTGTGGTTGGCGTGGAACCCCGCCCCTCCTGAAGCCTCAAAAGGGGTGATAGGCAGACTGCTGGCAAGCGGGCACCGAGAGGCCCTAGAATCTGGCTGTGGCTCCAGAGTCCTTGAACCGCTCAAGCGTCAATTCTGCCTTCTCTCCAAAAAAGTGTGAGCCATCGAAGGGCATGTCCAACAGATTAGCCTGGACATCCCCTGAAAAGCCAGTGGTACGCAGCCAGGCGTGGCAACGAAGGGCAACTATCGAGGAAATCGCCCTGCCCAACGAGTCGGTCGTGTCCAAACAACATCGAATTGTAAACTTGGCTGGATTGCTCCTATCCTTGACACCTTGAGTGAGAGTGACCCGTATGCCCTGTGGGACCTGGGGCAGCACCTGTGCCACCGTATCCCATAAAGTATGGGAAAAAACTGCCCAATAGGTATGAGGTGTTTATGGACCTCAATGCCAGGCTGGAGGAAGAAAACATTTTTCCCAAGTTGGTCCAGCCTCTTGGATTCCCTATCCAGGGGAGTGGAAGGGAAGGTACCATAGGAAGTGGAGGCTTGGACAACCAAGCTCTTAGGGGTGGGGTCTGATATCGGATTCTGGGGTGCCCAACGGCACCGAGGTCGAAGCTGCTGGCACTGAAACTGATGGGGTCCCTGCTGTCTCCGCAGGGTATGAGGACCCACCAGCGAGGGCAGCCCCCTCAAAAACGAGGCGCATGGCTTCACAGAAATATTTAATATGAGCAGGGGTTACTCCGGCTCCTGGATAATGGGGAGACGCAAAGACCAAACACTAGATGCAGGAGAAAGCACAACATGTGTATTTACAGCCAAACATGCCATCCATCCTGGGTTTTCCCCTGATTTAAGTCTCTCCAACCACAAGAGTAGTCTTCCCTCCCTGTCCTTCACGGTTTTCTGTGAGTAAGTGGGGCAGATCTTACAGTCTTTGACTTTGTGCTCTGGAAAGAGACAGTAAACACACTCTTCATGGGGGTTCTCAGAGAGTAACCTCTTTTTGCGACAGGTCTTACATGGCTTAAATAAACCCCTTTTTGACATTCTAACACGGTCAGAGACATCTAGGCTTATATAAGATTAAAAATACATCTGACCTGAGGATAATTTTCCTGAAGTAGCTGTTTTGAAGTGTAAACCGAGCAAAGCTCAGGAAGGCTCCTATCATATGACATAAGGGTCCTAAAGGGTGCTGTCACCTGATTGGATGGCCTTCGTTTTTTTTTTTTCCATGATCCTAATAAGCTGTAAAAGGGAATGTCTTTAACACTGACTTCTATGCAAATTGTACTCAACTGCTTTCTAGGTCGCTGATGACGGCCAAATAGCCAGAAACACGTGTCTGAAGATACGGCACTCGCCGCACCAACTTATGGTGAAAAACTTTCAAAACTCTATTCAAATTCGTGCTAATGACTGCATTTACCATGATGCCTCGGGGTCACAAATGCTGGAATGGAAGACAGGGTGCTCCCCATTTTGACTGCTTTCTAGGTTACCATGGGACTCCCACTTCAACGGGGAATTATTCAAGCATGTGAATATATAAGAGATCCAATACTGGATAGCTGATACATTCTTTGCTACATTTCAAACACTCCACTACCTGGTAATTTTGCTTCCTTGAAGATAAAGGTTCTCATACAATAAATCTTTTAAATGGAGCATGAGTATTTATCTAGCTTAGACATACTGAAAAGAATGATTAATATGCTCAGACTGTGATATACATTACATAGGCAATCACTGACAATGTCTATCTTGAATATTTTTTCAAGTCAGTACTTCATTTGTAATCATACCTCCACTGCCACATTATTGCAGTCCAAAATAATAACATTTCCAGAAACACAACTGAAGCCTCGCTTTCACTTGCAAACTGCAAATATATAAAGTACCACCAAGTCTCCAAGTTTTATTATTGGATCCCAAACAAATGTGGCATAAATAAATACCACTGACAGCATTGATTGAGCCACACTCTAAAAAATAACTTTAAAAACAAATTGTCTGATACAAACGTATAGGTCCAAACCAAAAGCGTATGTTAAGAAACAATCTCTTACAAGGTTTTCAAAAAAGTAGCAAGGAGTCTTGTATTTACAGACCATGCCACTATAAAGCTCGCTAAAAACAATGAACATTTAACAATAAATTATTATTATGATGCCAATAAATGTGAATCATAACTTGAGACTTCATTGAGTGTAACATTCATTTTCTGCTTAAGACATTAAAAATACATAATTTAACCCTGCTAACTACAAACATGTTGATAAATGATAAACTGTTAAACTTACCATGCATTATAATGCCTAGGATTAACACGGATTGCATTTCTAAAACAAGCTAAGGCTTTATCAAGCTCTTCCGTTAATACAAATTCATGCCCCAGCAAAGTGAAGGCATAGGCATAACTCGGATCCACTTGTATGGCCCTCTGAAAAAACTTTATTGCGATGTCATGTTCTCGTTGCAAACTGAAACAGTTTCCAGACGCACACCAAGCCTGGCAAAAACAAAAGTGTAAGTTGCTTAGCTTAAAAGTAAGGCTTCCAGTATTATGTATGGTATTTCATATTTTTGACTTGTCTGTATTGTGTTATTGCAATTTTCTTGGTATTTTTTCACATTTGATTCCCTAAAAAATAGAAGTTCCAACTAGTATATTTCAACATTTATTTAAATAATGGATGCATAATTGTGCTTAAATGCCTGCAGGCTTACATTAAGAGGCCAAATTCAAAACAATATATTTTGATTACCATTTTCTTAAACATTGTAATGTCTATTTGATTTCTATAACACTTGTCTTTATGTATAAAAGCACTGAGCATTTTGGTCCTCGTGAGAAAGCTGCTATATTAAGAGCTGCTTCACACAAGTGACTGGAAAGCCAAATTCTGCTCATCTGGGTGAGAAGGTGGTTCAAATAAGCTGCTGGAAAGATCATAGAAATGAAGCCTTGGATAGGACTGCAAACAGACGCAATTCAGAAGATCAGATTTTTTTTATTTTTATTATTAACAAATACTCTTAAATGGCATTTACAAAGAAACTGATATGGGGCATATTATTAATTAGGAATAGCCTTAAGGGGTTTGGAATTACTGGAGAAGCAAGCTATTGATTCTCATCCCACACTACCTTCTATTGGCCTTTTTACAAAGATTCTTAACTATTAGCCATGCACAGCATTATGGGTATTCTGTCCAACTTCGCAAACAAAATAACTTTACTGATGTGCCAAATCTCAGAAAACAATTTTAAACCATATTTACACAGACAGAAGACACATCTATAGGGGCACATCTCAAAGGCAGAGTTCCTTTTATAAGGTTATGTAATTCCTAGGTGGCTTGCATTATCCTTAACATATACAGCAGGAGGTACTTCATTCCTGATAATACATGGTCACAAAAACATATTTCCCACAAACCAGTTAAATCCTTGATGTGTAGCTCTTTGATATGAAAGAGCATGTTTGCAAACAGAAATAAAAGTAGAATCTCCAGCGCAAAACCAATGTTAGATATTTGTTGTAAAAAGATATCGGCTTAATACAAGCGTAGAAACATGCAGAAAGATTATAACTTTTTTGTAATTACCTAAGGTGGGTGTAGGAAGCTGGCCTGGTGTGTGGTGGTTACCTATGTTATACCAGGTCCAAGTCTCCCCTCTCAGTGAAGTGTAGGCAGTGTCTAGAGGCCAGGCTCTCTAGAGGTAGCTGTGCATAAGCAGCCAAGGCTTATCTAGGAGACCTGCAAAACGCATGCATTACCACTGCAGAAACACACTACTTACACACAAGAAAGAAAATACTTGGTTGTACAAAAATAAATGTACAATAGTAGCCCTAGGGGGAACCATATACCAAGAAAGTGGAATGCGAACACAGGGCCCCCACCTAGGTAAGAAATCCGTGTAGAGGGGAGTTGGGTGTACTAGAAAATCACACAGGTAAGTAATACAATACCCCCCCAGTGACCAGGAATGCAGGAATAAAACATTGGCTTTCTCAAAAACCACCCCAAAGGATGAAAAGAAGAAAAAGAAGACTCACAGAACAGCCTGCAAGTAACCAGCAAAGGATTACTAACGATGGAGACCTGCAGAGAGAGAGAGGACCAAGTCCAGAAGTGTCTGTGGAGTCCCGAGGGAGTAGGAGATACTACCTACCAAGAGATACCTTTTGGAGTTGGACGACGAAGAAGGAAGACATTTCAGCACTGCAGCACGGAAGCTGGAGAAGAGTTCCCAATGCGTGCAAAAGGTGTCCCACACTGGAAGCTGGATTGCAGATGGGTGTCGGTGAAGGATTTCTACCAATAAGTCTTGGCAAAGGCAAATTCGCAGTTGGCAGAAAAGAGGTGCTGCTGGGGACCAACAAGGCCCAGTAGGACTCTACACAGGAGGGGGAGTCACAAGGGACTCTCAACGTCGCAGATGGCCCACAGGAACAGAGGCAGCACCCACAGATGTCCCACAGGACAGGGACACAGAAGCCGCTGAAGGAGCAAACGCAGCACCACAGAAGTTGCTCCCACGTCGTCTAAGGACCACACAGAGGCCCAGGAGTTGCAGGAGGGAGTGCTGGGGGCTGGTGCTACACGTTGCCTGAAGTTCCCCTTGGAGGTGAAGCAAACAGGCCTTCGCAGCCGCAAAGGACGCGTTGCACAGAGGTGCTAACTTGCGCGGAGTAGAAAGGACTTACCACTACCAAACTGCAACAGTTGGTAGAGAGGACCAAGAGAGAATCTCCGGTCCACCACCTGTGATGCAGGACCCACGCCACTCAGGATGAGGGGAGATACACGCAGCTGGTCATCGTTGCAGCCAGGTACCTGTAGTTACAGGGGAGTGATGCTTTCACCTCAAGGGAGATTCCTTCTTCTTCATGTGCCTGCTGAACAGTTGCAGTCTTCAGAGGATGCACAGCCGGGGAAATGTTGCAAAGCTGGCAGGGATTCTGGATACAATATTGCAGAAGAGCCTTCCTCGTGGATCTGCAGCTTGTAGGCTCTTGGAAGATCCAGTTGTGGATCCGGAGGCCAGAAGTCGAAGCAGAGGTTGCAGAGGAGTTCTGCTGGAGTCTTGCAAGCCAAATCTGAGAACCCACCCCAGAGAAAGAACCTATATAGCCCATAGAGGGAGCTTGGTCACCTAACCAGGTAACTACCTATCAGAGGGTGCCTCTGATGTCGCCTGCCTGACCTGGCCACTCAGATGCTCCCAGAGTTCCTTGCAAACCTTGGAATCAAGACAGCAGAACCCAGTGACCCTCTGTAGGAGCTCTGGGCACCACCCCTGGGGTGGTGATGGACAAGGGAGTGGTCATTCCCATTTCCATTGTCCAGTTTTGTGCCAAAGAAGCGACTGGGGGGGGGGGGGGGGGGGTGGGGGGGGGGTGTTTGCCTGAACTGGTGTGGACTGGTTTATGCATGGAGAGCACCAATTGTGCTACCCCTCCCAAGCCAATAACACCTGTTTCCAAAGGGAGACGGTGGCTTCTCCCAAAGGAAATCCTTTGTTCTGCCTTCCTGGGCTTGATCAGATCAAGCAGCAGGAGGGCAGAAACCTGTCTGAGGGCCGGCAGCAGCTGGGCTCCCCTGAAAACCCTGTAAGACTGGTGGTAGCAATGCTGGGGGTCCTCCAAGAGTGCATGGAATCATACTTCCAATTCTTGCAACAGTACTGAGGTATGACTCAGATATGTTTGATACCAAACATGGCCAGGTTCGGAGTCACCATTATGTAGCTGGACATAGGTCCAGTACACATATAAAATGGTATCCCCGCACTCACAAAGTCCAGTAAAATTAGTTTGTAGGTGCTCTCACACACTGGTATCTGCATCCTGCCCTCTGGGATGGGAGGGCCTACCATGGGGGTGACTTATAGTAACCTGTAGTGAAACTGGGTGCATGCACACGGTTCACGCAGACCGCAGCGGCAGGCCTGCAGAACCCTTTGCATGGGCGACAGAATAACTGATGCAACTCACAGGGAGCCCCTAGAACCCCAATGCCGTGGGTACCTAGGTACCATACACTAGGGACTTACATGGGGGCACCAGTATGCCAATTGTGGGGATAAAACGTTACCAGCAACCAAATTTAGAGGAGAGAGCACAGTCACAGGGGTTCTGGTTAGCAGGATCCCAGTGAACACAATCAAACACACTGAGTAACAGGCCAAAAGTGGGGGTAACCAAGCTAGAAAGAGGCTACTTTCCTATAGTGGGCAACAAATAAATATGTTCCATAAATATCCCCTTTCTGCTTGTCGCTGTAAAGCTAGAAAAACTGTGCAGGAGAATGAAAATCAATGTTTTGTTTTCCTTCTTTTAACAGCTGATGTAGCCACTTAAGTGTTACTGAATACTTGGTCTCATGCTCCGCACAGTCAGCCCCAACTGAGAGGACAACACTATCTCATCCTTAGCACTCAAGAGGCTAATTGTGCTCCGTAACTGGATCTGCCTTTCACCTTGGCTGCTGGCTATGGCAATAGGTATTGTAGCAGCAGAACTCAACTGCAATAAATGATGACAGTTGACTGTGTTGTATGACTCTTACCTTGGGGATAAGACTGCGTAGACTAGGGCAGCAGCACCAACAAGTGTGGGTGACTGAGTTGATCCCACATAGACTGGAAACTGTCAGCCTGACTGTCAGCTAGCTCGAGGCGCCTCACCCGAACCTAGGGAATAAAGCTGATTTGTGGCAGCCTAGAACATGGCACTCTGACTCCCCAGGGAAGACCTGGTGGACAGATCGTACCTTTTTCTTTCAGCTAAACAAAGTGTCACCCATGCCAAGGTGAATGAGGAGATGCAAAAATAAGTTTCTATATGTTTTATTGATTGCGATTGCATATGATAATAAAAGGCAGGAGTTGTGATCATTAGGCAGATGAAGCATAATACAGTCATCATTGTTACCACAAGAGTGAAAAGGATAAATAGTACCACCATCCGGGTATGAACCTAAAACCCAATGATTCCGATCTACTCTCTAATGTCTCAAATTTGAGACAATACTGATGTTAGCTCTTCTGCCTATCCTAGTCTGTGGGAAGAGCCCCAACCCCATATTTGTAAGATGGGCAAGGGTCTGCCTGTTGTCTGATGGCAGTCCTCCCGGCTAGCTGAAGAGTGAATGTCAGGATCACTGAAACGGTCAATGAAATGTTGTACATCACCGGACGGTCGTGACTAGAATGCCCTATACCCTCCTTAAACTTATATGGTGTCTGTAAGGAAATGCCTCCTTGGCATGGTTACCCCCTAACGTTTTGCCTTTGCTGATGCTAAGTTTTGATTTAAAGTGTGCTGGGACCCTACTAACCAGGCCCCAGCACCAGTGTTCTTTTCCTAAACTGTACCTTTGCTTCCACAATTGGCACAGCCCTGGCACTCAGATAAGTCCCTTGTAACTGGTACCCCTGGCACCAAGGGCCCTGATGCCAGGGAAGGTCTCTAAGGGCTGCAGCATGTTTTATGCACCCCTGGGGATCAATCAGCACATGCACACTGCCTCACAGCTTGTGTGTGCTGGTGGGGAGAAAATGACTAAGCCGACATGGCACTCCCCTTAGAGTGCCATGCCAACCTCACACTGCTTGTGGCATAGGTAAGTCACCCCTCTAGCAGGCCTTACAGCCCTAAGGCAGGGTGCACTATACCACAGGTGAGGGCATATGTGCATGAGCACTATGCCCCTACAGTGTGTAAGCAAAACCTTAGAAATTGTAAGTACAGGGTAGCCATAAGAGTATATAGTATGGGAGATTGTCAAACACGAACTCCACAGTTCCATAATGGCTACACTGAAATCTGGGAAGTTTGGCATCAAACTTCTCAGCACAATAAATGCACACTGATACCAGTGTGCAATTTATTGTAACGTACTCCGTTAGAGATGCCCCCTGAATACCAATCTGACTTCTAGTGGAGGCTGACCAGTTTCTGCCAGCCTGCCACACACCCCATGTGGCCAGCAACATGTCTGAAGATTGCCTTTGTCACTCTGTGGCCAGGAACAAAGCCTGTACTGGGTGGAGATGCTTCTCACCTCTTCCTGCAGGAACTGTAACACCTGGCGGTGAGCCTCAAAAGGCACATGCCTTTTGTTACAGCACCCCAGGGCATCCCAGCTACTGGAGATGCCCGCCCCTCCGGCCACTTCCCCCACTTTTGGTGGCAAGGCTGGAGGAGATAAAGAGTAAAACAAGGAGGAGCCACCTACCAGTCAGGACAGCCCCCAAGGTGCCTTGAGATGAGGTGACCCCTGCCTTTAGAAATCCTTCATTTTGAGTTTGGAGGATTCCCCCAATAGGATTAGGGATGTGCCCCCCTCCCCACACGCAGAGAACCTGCACAGCGACGCATCCAGCGGGACCAGCGACCTCTGAGGACTGACCTGCACCTAAAAGGACCAAGAAACTCGAGAGGACAGTGGCTCTGTCCAAATCTACAACCAAGAAACTATCTTTAAAGAAGACTTCAACCTCACTCTGGAAGCGTGAGTCTTCACACACTGCACCCGACGCCCCCGGCCCATGTCCAGAGAAACCAACACCGCAGAGAGGACCCCCAGGCGACTCCAACGACGTGGACACCCTGAGTCAACCTCCCTGCACCCCCCATAGAGAAGCTTGCAGAGAGGATCCCCCTGTCCGCGACTGACCGGTAACAAAGGAACCTGACCCCCTGGACAAAGCACTGCACCCGCAGCCCCTAGGACCGAAAGGAACCAACCACCGGTGCAGGAGTGACCAGCAGGCGGCCCTCATCCTAGCCCAGTCGGTGGCTGTCACGAGAAGCCCCCTTATGCCCTGCCTGCTTCGCCAGAGTGACCCCTGGGTCCCTCCATTGCATCCTATCTACAACCCAACGCCTTGTTCACACACTGCACACACCCCGTGCCACTGAGGGTGTATTTTGTGTGCCTGTTCGGGACCACCTCCCTCCCCCAGTGCTCTACAAAACCCCCCTGGTCTGCTCCCCAAAGATGTAGATACTTACCTGCTAGCAGATTGGAACCGGAGCACCCCTAGTCTACATAGGCACCTATGTTATTTGGGCCCTACTTTGACATCTGCACCTGACAGGCCCAGTGTTGCTGGGTGTTTGGGATAGACTTGAACCCCCAACGGTGGGCTGCCTATGCCCAGGAGATTGAACTTGTAAGTGCTTTACTTACCTGAGAAACTAACCAATACTTAACTCCCCCAGGAACTGTTGATTTTTGCAGTGTCCACTTTTAAAATAGCTTATTGCCATTTTTGCCAAAACCATTTACATAACTTTTTTCATTAAAAGTTCCATACTTACCTGTGTGAAGTACCTTACCATTTATGTACTTACCTAAATTCTTTCACAAAACTTAAGTCCCATTTCATAGCACTGGCAAGACAGGGGCTGATCTTCGAGTTGCAGAGCGCTGGGGTTTCTTGTCACCTGAAGATCTCTTGGAGGAAGAGTCATCAAGCTTTTGCAAGAGCACAAGTTGTGGTGCACAGGAATTCCAGTCCAGTGGCAGGGGCCCACAGTCGCCCAAGCTGGTCAGAAGCCGAGCAGGACCCAGAGGAAGTCACAGATCCACCACCTGTGAAGCAGAGCCTTTCGATATCCGTGGAACAGCAGACCCCCAGCAGCTGTCAACAAGGTCTTAAAGAGCCTCTAAATGCAAGGGAGTGACTCCTTCACTCCAAGGGAGATTCCTTCGTGCTTCTAGGTGCAAACAGAGACCGTGTGACGCTGGAGGATGCACAGCCTTGGATGTTGCAAAATTCATGCAGGATCTGGAGAAGATGTTGCAATGGGAGCCTCCCCACCAGAAGCAGACATGTTTTGGTTCCAAAGCAGACCAGCAGCAGTTTCAGAGGCCAGGAACAGAAGATGTCTTGCAGAGTTCCATGTAGAGTCTTGCTAGACAAATCTGAGGTCCCACACACAGGGGAGCCCTTAAGTAACCCTAAAAGGGGGTTGGTCACTTTCTGAGGTGACTCACCTATCAGAGGGGGGTCAGGGACATTGTCTAGCTAGCCTAACCATTTAGCTACTCCCAGGGGCTGCTGCCCATCTTGTTTCCAAGATGGCAGACTCAAGTGGCCACCTGACAGAGCTCTGTGCACCTCTCAAGGGGAGAAGATGTACAGGGGGTGGTCACTCCCCTGTCCTTTGTGCAGTTTCACGCCAGAGCGGGAAGTGGGGATTCCTGAACTGGTGCAAACCGGATTATGCAAGTAGGGTACCAAGTCTGCCTTTGAAAGCAGTCTGGTGGCGCTCAGAGGCCACCCCACCCTTAGAGACCTAATACACAAGGGGCGATGGGTCACATCTCCCTTCCAGGAAATCTCTTTTTTTCTTCCTTTCAGGCCTGAGCCAGGCTTGCCAGGAAGAGGGCAGAGCAGTGTCTGGGGTCACCAAAGCGTAAGCTGGCAGCTAGACCCCGTAAGGCAGCACAGGCAGAACTGGCAGATCCTCTAAGGAACCCCCAGAATACACTGTATCATCTGTGTAGTTGCATGATTCCAACATGTTTGATACCAAACATGACTATGTTTGGAGAAGCCATTATGTAGCTGAACCACTTGTGTTTACCAGTGTCCACTACATACCTTAAGATGGCTTCCAGGCACTTAGAGTAAAAGAAACAGGGCATGAGGTCTGTAGGGGCACCCTGCTCATGCATGGGTAACCTCACACTTAGGGACATGCACCCTGTCCTTGGGCTGAGGGGCGACAAAAAGGGCAGTGATCAGGATATAAGGCAAGCCTTACACCTGACTGCATGCACCATTTCACGTGGGGTTCAATGGCAAGCCAGCAGACACAGTTTACATGTGCTCACATGGGTGGCACAATACATGATGCAGCCCACACCAATGCCCTGGGTACCTAAGTATCATTTACTAGGGACTTACATAGGTTCACCAGTAAGCCAATTGTGGTTGTAAAATGTTTACCAGCAACCAAATTTAGAAGAGAGAGAGCAGACACTGGGGTCCTAGTTAGAAGGATCCCAATGAACTACAGTCTAAACACACTGACATCAGACAAAAAGTGGGGGTAACTATGGAAGAAAGATGCTACTTTCCTACACTCTGCATACCAAGGGCAGGGACTTAAAAGTCCCTGCTGCCTTTGGTATGCAATCCCCGCTTCCCCCAGACATAGGAGAGGCAACCCCCTGCCCAGAGGCCCATTTGGCACCAAGACAGGCGGAAAAATTAGCTATGCAGGAAGCATGTTGCACTGCTAGGCTTGACATCTCTAGGGTGACCAGCCTGAAGTGAACCCAAGTCAGGAATTCCGTAATCATATGTGTGGTGGAAGTAGGAATTCCGGGACAGGGTGATGCCTGCTCCCCAAAAGAACTAGTCATCTAGGGGGTGTAGTGACCCCAGGGGTAAGTAGCCCACTGGCTACTTCCCTTCGCTCAAGTATTTAGGGGACACTTTGGTACCAGGACTTCAGATTTACTTCACCAAAGAAGAAGGGCCCAAAGAGCTGTGAAAAGCAAGAACTGAGGAGCAGCAACTGACTTGGCCCCTACCCCGCCACCCTGCCTGTTAACCTCTAGAATTGCGTCAAACAACTCGTCCTACAGCTGTTCTGCCTCCAAAAGCCTGGGACAACTGCCAGCACTTCAAGAAGTAACCTGGATCAATCAATCAAGGATATATAGAGAGCACTAATCACCCGTTATGGTCTCAAAGCGCTGGGGGGGGATGCGGGGAGCTACTGGTCGTAGAGCCATGTCTTAAGTCTGGTGAAGGTGGAGTGGTAGGGAGTTCCAGGTCTTGGTGGCTAGGTGAGAGAAGGATCTTCCTCCGGCCGTGGTGCAGCAGATGGAGGCAAGGGCGAGGCTGGCGGAGCGAAGATTGTGGGTGGGGGTGTGGAAGGTGAGTCTGTCGCTAAGGTAGGCTGGGCCTGTGTTGTGAAGGGCCTTGAGGAGTAGCTGAACTGCTTCCCTGCACCATGCAGGCACCAAAGAAGACTCACTAGGACTCTGGACTGGTAAAACTCAACACTGGACAGCAAGACTGAATCCATCTTCTCTTTAGCCCAAGCTGAAGTGGGCCAACAGTGCCAGCGTGGTGCCCAGACCATCCAGAGCCCAAGCACTCCCTGGGTTTTCCAACTGTGTGCTTTCAGACACCGCCTGCAGCCTCTTTCTGCAGGTCCCCTCCAAACCAGAGTATCGCCTGCACTGGAACCCGATGCCAAAAGACACCACCGCACCCAAGCCCCACAGGTCGAGGAGAAGAGGACCAACAGTGTCCCTACATGCTTGAGGATCTCAAGGGCCTA
The DNA here is from genome assembly GCF_031143425.1 of Pleurodeles waltl. Lineage (NCBI taxonomy): Eukaryota > Metazoa > Chordata > Amphibia > Caudata > Salamandridae > Pleurodeles > Pleurodeles waltl. The sequence goes on from NC_090445.1 coordinate 252,270,086, forward strand.
GCCCCCCTGCTGGTTTCCCCAGACTGACCCCCTCCCCCCCGTCCCTGCTTGCAGCCTCAATGGAGACCGGACCTATCGCCACTGAAGTAAAAGGGACACCCGATGCCGGAACACCTCTGCACCTGGATGCCCCAGAGCCCTCTGAGGTGACCTGCTCCTGTTGGTGTGGCATTGGACCTTGCCCACATACTCACCTCAAGCCCTGAGAAACAATCCTGTAAGTTATTACCAAGTACCCATATGCAGGGCCTGTTTCTTTCCCATAAGATAAGTGAACAGTTGGTGCTGCTTTGGACCTTGCCCCATAGTTACCTTACCTTCAGAACAGTCCTGTAAGTCATTAAGTACCTGCATGCAGTATGTGTCTTTTCCCCCAAAGGATAACATAACCGCCCCAGAAATTTCACTGTCAACTTTTGAAACTTATATAAATTCATATCTCGAAAAGTACTTCCATGATTTTGATTATCTTGGTATCTAAGTTCATATAAAGATGTGTTATTTTTATAAATTGGTGTCAGATTTCTTTATTGAGTGTGCATCTCGCTTACTGGCTCTGCGTGTGCAATAAATCTTAACACTGTCCTCTAATAAGCCTAACTCTTTGCACACACTACCACTAAAAAGAGTTTTTAGCATTATTTTGTCCCTGTCAGCCAATTAAGGGTCGCCCCAGACTGTCTGCATAGTGCCTTCTTACTCCGGTACACTACATAGACAGCCAGCTTTCTACAGTTTCCACAAAATGGGAAGGTGCACCCCTTCTGCAAAATCTGAAACACCCAGTAATTGTAAACTACTGGGGCAGGCGGTGCCTACTCCTTTGTCCTTGTGATCCTGGGTGATGCACAGCCACGGGTGTTGCAGGAGCTGGAGAAAAATTATTGCAGTGGGAGCCCTCCCAAATGGACACAGTCTTGTTTCGGCTCCTAAAGCAGACACGCAGTGGTTCCAGAGGCCAGGAGCAGAAGATGTCTTGCAGAGAGTTCCTTGCAGAGCCTTGCTTGACCAATCTGGGGAACCACGGTCAGGGTAGCCCTTAAGTAACCCTAAAAGGGGGTTGCACATTATCTGGGGTTGGACACTATCTGCAGTAACCTACCTATCAGACGGGGTCACGGTGTCATTGACACGGCCTAACCAGTCAGATGCTCCCAGGGGGCGCTGCACATCTTATTTCCAAGATGGCAGAATCAAGTGGCAGAGCTCTGTGCACCTCCCTAGGGGAGCTGGACAAGGGGGTGGTCACTTCCTGTCCTTTGGTTTGTTATGTGCCAGAGAAGGAAACAAGGGCTTCTGCATTGGCGCAAACTGGTTTAGCAAACAAGGGCACCAAATGTGCCCTTCAAAGCAGCCCAACCTATCCCATGGGAGTCCCCTGGTGTACCAATGCCCTGGGTATTAAATACTATATACTAGGGAATTACATGGGTGCACCAGTATGCCAATTGTGGGGTGTAAAAGTTACTGTGTAACCAAATTTAGGGGAGAGCACACAGATACTGGGGTCCTGATTGACAAGCCCACTACATGATTGGTGTCGGCTGTGGTAGGAGCCACGACCTTGTGGATGCAGGACAGTGGACGAAGGTGGTCAGCAGTGCAGCACAGGGGCAGAAGAGGAGTTCCAGAAGTAATGTAAGTGATGTCCCACGTTGGTGGTCGTAATGCAGTCGGTCAGTTGTGCTGGAAAACCACCAGCAAGCCTTGGCAAATACAAGAGATGGAGAAGGTGGTTTTGCAAGGCTGAAAAGCACCAGCAAGGTCTAGGGGAATCCACCCAAGGAGGCCAGACTGGAATGACCCTCAGCAGCTGGGAGAGTCACAAGAAAAGGAAGCAACCCCCACAGGCGACCCATGGGCTGCAGGCCCAGGAGTTGTAGTGAGGCCCACTTAGTACACGAGGAGTACCATGTCGCTGGAGCAGCAGGCAGGAGTTTCTGCTTTGCAGGAAGGAGTGCTGGGGGTCAGGGCTACATGGAGCCTGAAGATCCCTTGGAAGAGGAAGAAACAAACCTTGGTAGGTGCAAGAGTTGCAGTGCACAGGGGTCATGTCCTGCAAAGAGAGGCAAGGGCTCACTGTCTCCCAAGTTAGACAGGTGGTATAGAGGACCAAGGGGACCACTCCAGACCACCACCTGTGATGCAGGATCCACGCAGCTCTTGAAGAAAGAAGATCCACGGAAACAGTCGTCGGTGCAGTTGGTGCCTGGAGATGCAGGGCAGTGACCTCTTCACTCCAAGGGAGATTCCTTCTTGTGCAGATTGAAGACTCGTCACCCTCAAGGATGCACAGCCGGGGAAATGTTGCAGTTGCTGGAAGGAGCCGAAGAAACAATTTTGCAGAGCTGAGTCATCGCTGGAGTTGCAGATTGTCGGTTCCTGGAGGGTCCAGTTGCAGTCCCAGTAGCCAGTAAAACATGCAGTGGAGTCCTGCTGGATTTTTGCACGTCGAATCTGAGGACCCAACCAAGAGTGAGACCCTAAATAGCCCATGAAGAGGTATTGGTCACCCAACAGGGTGACCACCTATCAGGAGAGGGCTGTGACATCACCTGCCTGACCTGGCCACTCAGATGCTCCCAGGGGCCTCTGCCCACCTTGGATTCAAGATGGCAGAACCAAGTGGCCACCTGGAGGAGCTCTGGGCACCACCATTGGGGTGGTGATGGACAGGAGAGTGGTCACTCCCCTTTCCATAGTCTATTTTTGCGCCAGAGCAGGGACAGTGGGTCCCTGGACTGGTGGAAACCAGTTTGTGCAAGGAAGGCACCACATGTGCCCTTCAAAGCAAACCAGTGGCTTGGGGAGACTAACCCTCCCAAGCCATGTAACATCTATTTCCAAGGGAGAGAATGTTACCTTCCTCTCCCACAGAAAATCCTTTGTTCTGCCACCTTCTGCCTCAGCTGGTCAAGCAGAAGGAGAGCAGAAACCTGTCTGAGGGGTGGCAGCAATGCAGGCTGCCCGAAACCCCCCAGATGACTAGTAGGAGCAACGCTGGGGGTCCTCTAAGGAGCTCTAAGAGTGCATGGAATCCAACAACCAATACTGGCAACAGTATTGGGGTATGATTCTGACATATTTGACACCAAACATGACCAGGTTTGGAGTTACCATTATGTAGCTAGAAGCAGGAAGTGACCTGTGTCCAGTACACATGTAAAATGGCTTCCCCACACTTACGAAGTCCAGTATAATGGAGCTGGAGTTCATAGGGGCACCTTTGCACATGCAGGGGTGACCTCACATACAGGTACCTGCATCCCACCCTCTGGAGTAGGAGGGCCTACCATAGGAGTTGCTCACAGTGACCTGGTGCAGTGACCTGTAGTGAAAGAGTGCATGCCCCTTTTCACGCAGGCTGCAATGGCAAGCCTGCAGACACTTTTTGCATGGGCTCTCATGGGTGGCACAATACATGTTGCAGCCCAAGGGGAACCCCTGGTGCCCCAATGCCCTGGGTACCTAAGTACCATATACGAAGGGCTTATATCAGGGCACCAGTATGCCAATTGCCAATTGTGGGGTGTGCATAGTCCTAAGCAACCAAATTTAGAGGGAGATAACACGGTCACTGGGGCCCTGGTTAGCAGGATCCCAGTGAATACGGTCATAACACACTGACAGCAGACAAAAAGTGGGGGTAACCATGCCAAAAAGAGGGTACTTTCCTACAGTCACCCCCAAGTTTTTGGACTAATGCGGCTAGTTTTGCAACTCAGAATGCACTGAAGCCTGCTAACCCTTCAACTGAAATTGGCTCTTATCGAATTGGCTGAGCTAATTTACCTGTAAATCCCTAGTAAATGGTACCCACGGCATGTAAGTCTGAGGACCCCCCCACACACAGTGTTTGCATCACTGTTACTGCCGTGAGTAAAACAAGGCTCCTAGGCCGCAATTTGCAGGCTGGAAAAGCATTAAAAAGTCAGAACTGTTGTTTCTACAGTGAAAAAGCTTGGTCGCTCAACACATGGACCCCGTAGCTGTGCAAATTCTGTAACGGTGCAACCAAAGTCGGTCATCCAAGGTATCAAACAACTCATTAAAGTAAGGCAACATGGATTCTCAGGTTGAAATTAATATACCAAGTTGCAGTGCACAACTTTAGCACGGTTGTCACATTGTTTAGTCCCCTGTTCCATAATGGTTGCACACGGGGTCCTGTTGCCGAGACAGCTGTCTGCCCTCTCGAGGAGACCTCCTGCGACTCCCAGGAAAGGACACAATCGAGTCCTGTTCTGGAAGAAGGTGTCAACTCTTGTAGGAAAGTGACTCATTTGACAATCACCCCCTCACTTGTTCCTGGTTTCTGGTGTAATTTCAACTAAAAGAGCACTGGGTTCCTGCAAACCAGGTCCCCAGTGCAGGATATCTTTCCCCAAAACTGCACAGTTGTTTTTCCGAATTGGCAAAACCTTTATCACCCTGTGTAAGTCCCTAGTATATGGTACATGTAGGAAGATGGCTCTATTTTGCGCACTAAAATGAGGTACACTGTGCAGAGAGTCCAGTGGATCCCCAATTGGTATTTGTAGGAAGTTGGCTCTGTATATACTATTTCAAAGAAATAGTGTGCACAGAGTCCAAGGGTTCCCCTTAGAGGTAAGATAGTGGCAAAAAGAGATAATTCTAATGCTCTATTTTGTGGTAGTGTGGTCGAGCAGTAGGCTTATCAGAGGTTAGTGTTAAGCATCTGTTGTACACACACAGGCAATAAATGAGGAACACACACTCAAAGACAACTCCAGGCCAATAGGTTTTTATATAGAAAAATCAATTTTCTTAGTTTATTTTAAGAACGACAGGTTCCAGATTTACAAACAATACTTTAAATGAAAGGTATGTCACTCAGGTATCTTAGGAACTTTGAATCATCACAATAGCATGTACAGTGTTGGCAAAAATGGCAATAAGCTATTTTAAAAATGGGGACAGTGCAAAAATCAACACTTCCTGGGGGAGCTAAGTATTTGTTAGGTTCACAGGTAAGTAAAGCACTTACAGGGTTCAAAGTTGGGTCCAAGGTAGCCCACCGTTGGGGGTTCAAGCCAACCCCAAAGTTACTACTTTGGGGTGGGGCTGGGGGGGGGGGGGCACAAAAGCAGGCACAGAAAGTACACCCTCAGCGGCACAGGGGCGGCCGGGTGCAGAGTGCAAACAGGCGTCGGGTTTGCAATAGCTGCTCTTCAGTGATGCAGGCAGGCTTGGTGGGGGCTCCTCGGGGTAGCCACCACCTGGGCTAGGAAGAGGCCCGTCTGGGGTCACTCCTGCACTGGAGTGCCGATCCTTCAGGTCCTGGGGGCTGCGGGTGCAGTGTGTTTCCCAGGCATTGGGTTCTTTGAAGCGGGCAGTTGCAGTCAGGGGGGAGCCTCTAGATTCCCTCTGCAGGCGTCGCTGTAGGGACTCAGGGGGGTCAACTCTGGCTACTCACAGGCTCGCAGTCGCCGGGGAATCCTCCCTGTAGAGTTAGTTTTCCGCAGGTCAAGCCGGGGGCGTCGGGTGCAGAGTGGAAAGTCTCGTGCTTCCGGCGGGAAACGTGTGGTCTTTAAAAGTTACTTCTTTGTTGCAAAGTTGCAGTCTTTGTGGAACAGGGCCGCTGTCCTCCGGAGTTTATTGGTCCTTTTAGATGCAGGGTAGACCTCTGAGGCTTCAGGAGGTCACTGTACCCGGGGGGACGCGTCGCTGTTGCAGTGTTTCTTGAAGTGGGGAGACAGGCCGGTAGGGCTGGGGCCAAAGCAATTGGTGTCTCCGTCTTCTCTGCAGGGCTTCAGGTCAGCAGTCCTTTGTCTTCAGGTTGCAGGAATCTATCTTCTCGGTTCTGGGAGCCCCTAAATACTCAATTTAGGGGTGTGTTTAGGTCTGGGAGGTTAGTAGCCAATGGCTACTAGCCCTGAGGGTTGGTACACCCTCTTGGTGCCTCCTCCCGGTGGGGAGGGGGTCACATCCCTAATCCTACTGGGGGAATCCTCCATCTGCAAGATGGAGGATTTCTAAAAGTCAGAGTCACCTCAGCTCAGGACACCTTAGTGGCTGTCCTGACTGGCCAGTGACGACTCCTTGTTTTTCTCATTATCTCCTCCGGCCTTGCCGCCAAAAGTAGGGGGGCAGTGGCCGGAGGGGGGGGGGGGCATCTCCACTAGCTAGGATGCCCTGTGGCGCTGTAACAAAGGGGGTGAGTCTTTGAAGCCCACCGACAGGTGTTACAGTTCCTGCAGGGGGAGGTGAGAAGCACCTCCACCCAGTACAGGCTTTGTTCCTGGCCACAGTGTGACAAAGGCTCTCTCCCCATGTGGCCAGCAACATGTCTGGTGTGTGGCAGGCTGGTAAAACTAGTCAGCCCACACTGGAAGTCTGGTATGTTTTCAGGGGGCATCTCGAAGATGCCCTCTAGGTGTATTTCACAATAAAATGTACACCGGCATCAGTGTGCATTTATTGTGCTGAGACGTTTGATACCAAACTTCACAGTTTTCAGGGTAGCCATTATGGTGCTGTGGAGTTCGTGTTTGACAGACTCCCAGACCATATACTCTTATGGCTACCCTGCACTTACAATGTCTAAGGTTTTCCTTAGACACTGTAGGGGCATAGTGCTCATGCCCCTATGCCCTCACCTGTGGTATAGTGCACCCTGCCTTAGGGCTGTAAGGCCTGCTAGAGGGGTGACTTATCTATTGCATAGGCAGTGTGAGGGTGGCATGGCACCCTGAGGGGAGTGCCATGTCGACTTATAGTCATTTTCTGCCCACCAGCACACACAAGCTGGCAAGCAGTGTGTATGTGCTGAGTGAGGGGTCCCCAGGGTGGCATAAGACATGCTGCAGCCCTTAGAGACCTTCCCTGGCATCAGGGCCCTTGGTACCAGGCGTACCAGTTACAAGGGACTTACCGGGGTGTCAGGGTTGTGCCAACTGTGGAGACAAAGGTACAGTTTAGGGAAAGAACACTGGTGCTGGGGCCTGGTTAGCAGTCCTCAGCACACTTTCAAATCATAACTTGGCATCAGCAAAGGCAAAAAGTCAGGGGGTAACCATGCCAAGGAGGCATTTCCTTACAGTATTGCAGAGGCAGAAATAGATAGGACTAATGCTCTTTTTGTTGTAGTGTGAGCGAGCAGTTACGCTTATCAGAGATTAGTGCTAAGCATTTGTTGTACTCACAGAGGCAATAAATGACACACACTCAAAGAATAAATCTGAGACCAATTTAGAATAATAACAGTTCTTTTTATATATGTTTCACACCCAAGAATCTCATTATCAGGTAAGTAGATTTTCAAGCATAAGTACTTTGCAGCTTCAAAAATCAACACTTGGTGCAATTTGTCAGTTCAGCAATGTTAACCTATTGGAGGAAAACAAGAATGCAGTTTTGCAGGTAAGTATAGGACTCGCAAATCCAGTCTTCGGTGTTTAAGTCAACACCAGACAAGGTTCAAATCAGTACCAAGAGTGCACCCACCAAGCTACAAGGGCGGCCAGGTGCAGAGGTCAAATTCGGAGTTGGATGCCTAATGTTAACCTGTGGAAACAGGGGTGAACGTATATGAACTCTTCACAGGTGAAGAAAGGGATGTCAGGGGCCGAGCTCCTGAGGTTGAGGTAAGTACAAGAGCAGCCACAAGGCAGCACCAAACATACACCCACAGCAGCACAAGGGCGGCCAGGTGCAGAGTGCCAAAACATTGTCGGGTGCCCAGTGTTTACCAATGGAGACTTGGGGATAACCAAAAATGCGCTGCTCACTTGTGAGTAATGTGCTGTTGCAGTGTCAGAAGTTGATCTCCTGAGGTTGAGATAAGCACAGATGAAACCACAAGGCAGCACCAAACAAATACCCTCAGCAGCACTGGGGCGGCCAGGTGCCGAGTGCCAACATAGCATCAGGCCCACATGTAAATCAATGAGGGAGATCATTTTTGATAAACGGCTGCAGGCTCAGGCAAGGAGGCTGAACAAAGAAAATTCACAGCTGTTCAGGGAAGATCTGATGCCGTGGGACATATGGACACAGTTGGTCCAGCTCCCAAAGGCCCAGGACCATTGGGTGCAGGGGTGTCCTTTAGCATCTGGAACAGCTTACAGGGCAGGTTGCAGTTAGGGGGAGTCTTCAGTTTGAGGCTGCAAGCTTCGAGGTAGAGTCCGGCAGGGGTCAGCTCACGGTGGACTCTAAATCGCTGGGGAACCTTCACAGGATCAGTGAGACACTGACTCAGGCCCTTGGTGTCGTGTGCAGAGGTGGGTCCGGAGGCGGTTTCGCCGTTCTTCAGGGGAAGAGTTCTTTTTTTGTGCTACAGTCCTGAGGGGCCTTCCTTTAGTACCCCATGCACTAGATACCAGAGGTAACATTTACTAGGGGCTTACAATGGTAGCTAAAGGTTTGCCAAATGGGAAAAATGACTGTGCAGTTCTGGAGGAAAGAGATCTGGCACTGGGGACCTGTTTGGCAGGGACCCAGTGCACTTTCTGTCGCAATTGCACCAGAGACCAGGCAAAGCGTCAGGGGGGGCGTAGGGTCCATGTCAAAGAGGTACTTTCCTACAGTACCCCTGGAAGGAATGGTTTCTTACCTGTAACTCCAGTTCTCTCGTAGGGGTATTTCCATGATAGTCATAAGCACTGAATAGTTCCGCGCGCCTGCGGGGACCCCGGAGCACTGGTGTGAAGTATATTCTTAAGTGCAAATACCAACCCTTTGAAAAAAGGTTTGTCAAAAAACACTTAAGAATAACACTGTGCAGCCTATGCGAACAGCTACACAGGCCAAATTGTTAAAAGAAAAAACAGTTGTAGTGTAAATTCACGTTTAAACATCTATTTATTCTATAAATATATTAACAAATACATTCTCATGTTTTATTTACACCTCTCATGAGAATAAAACAATGCAGGGCAGTGTAGCCCATAGGCTGCCATTATACAGAATGAAAATAGAGCTGTGCCTTTAAGAAAGTAAAGTCTTTCTGTTTCCAATCATGCACAGCAAAAGGCAGTTGCCTCAGTTCTTTTTTGGAGGCTTGTAACCGGACATGAAGAAACAAAACATTTGTTGGAGTACCAACCTCAATAATATTCATGTTCTATGTCAACTCCACCGGGGAGGAGGGAGGGTTGCTTATGACTATCATGGAAATACCCCTACGAGAGAACTGGAGTTACAGGTAAGAAACCATTCCTTCTCTCGTAGGGGATTTCCATGTATAGTCATAAGCACTGAATAGAGTAGCAAGCCCATCCCCATAACCGCGGTGGAGTAGACAGAAGAATACGGAGAAAAACATGAATCATGCAAATAAATTCTTGAGCAAGGCCTGTCCAACCTGCGCATCTGCCCTAGCGTCTGTGTCAAGGCAGTAATGCTTAGTAAAGGTATGGACCGACTTCCAAGTGGCAGCCTTGCATATTTCTGCCAAAGGGACATTTCTCATCAAGGCTGCAGTAGCTGCCTTCCCTCTAGTAGAGTGGGCTTTTGGCCTACCACCAAGGGATTTGTTTGCTAACTGATAACATAACATTATACATGAAACAATCCACCTGGATAAAGATTGTTTAGACGTGCCCAACCCTGTTCTAACTGGGCCATAGTTAATAAAACGCTGTTGTGATTTCCGTAAGCTTTTTGTCCTGTCCAAGTAAAATTTCAAGACTCTCTTTACATCCAGAGAGTGCAGAGTTCTCTCAGCAGGAGTAGTTGGATTTTGAAAGAAAGTCGGTAATGAAATGGTTTGGTTCACATGGAAGCCGGAGACTACCTTAGGTAAAAATTTTGGATGAGTTCTCATTACCACTTTCGCAGAATGAAAAACCGTGTAGGGTTCTTGAGCACAAAGGGCCTGGATTTCGCTGACCGTACGCGCTGAAGTGATTGCCACTAGAAAAGCAGTTTTCCATGTGAGATGCTGAAGTGATGCCTTATGTATTGGCTCGAATGGAGGTAGCATCAGACGCGATAGGACAACATTCAGCTCCCATGGAGGAGATGGTCTTCTAATGGGAGGAAAAACCTTTTTTAAACCCTCCAGGAAGTCCTTAATAACTGGGATTCGAAAAAAGGAAGTTTGTGAGGGGCTCTTTCTGTATGCTGTTAGAGCCGCCAAATGTACCTTTATTGATGACAATTGTAAGCCCGATTTTGCCAAACTTAGCAAGTATGGCAGAATAGACTCCTCTCCGCAGGATATCGGGTCAATGTTATTGTCTAAGCACCACACGCAGAATCTCTTCCACTTGCTTGCATAAGTGGATCGTGTGGAAGGGCGCTTTGCTTCTTTCAGGATTTCCATACAATCCTGAGGTAAGTTCAAGTGTCCATATTGCACAAGCCCAGGAGCCATGCTGCCAAACTCAACGATGAGAGGTTGGGATGGGATATCTGCCCTCTGAACTTCGTGAGCAGGTCCGGACGATAAGGGAGCCTGATGTGTGGTTTGAGTGACCGGTGAAGAAGGTCTGGGAACCACCATTGGCGTGGCCATTCCGGAGCAATCAGGATCATTTTGGACTGAGCATTGGATAACTTCTGGAGGACCGCCGGAATCAGGGGAAGCGGCGGAAAGACGTAAAGAAATGCTCCTGACCAGCTTATCCACAGGGCATTCCCCAGTGTCCCTGGATGGTAATATCTGGAGGCAAAGTTTTGGCATTTTTTGTTTTCTGGGGTTGCGAATAGATCTGTAGAGGGGGTACCCCATAGTCCGAAAATGGAATGAACGACGTCGTTGTGTAGAACCCACTCGTGGTTCTCGTCCATTACACGGCTGAGAGCATCCGCTTGAACATTCTGGATGCCGGGCAGGTGAGTTGCTACTAGCGACATGTTCCTGGCTAGAAGCCAATGCCAGATTGTCTGAGCCTCTCTGGATAAAATCCTGGACCTGGTGCCTCCTTGTTTGTTTACGTAGTACATAGTGGCCACGTTGTCCGTCTGGAGAAGGAGAGTTTCCGCTCTCAGAGAGGGAAGGAAAGCTTTGAGCGCAAGGTGGACTGCGCGAAGCTCCAGCAGGTTGATATGATAGACTCTCTTTCTGTGACCACTTGCCTTGGACTCGAAGATGTTCCATGTGCGCTCCCCATCCGAGCAGTGACGCATCTGTTACGATGGTTTGAGCTGGAGGCCGATGTTGGAACGGAATCCCCACCAAGAGATTGTCTGGTAGACACCACCACTTGAGGGACTGTAGGGCGTGGGGAGAAAGGAGGACTTTGCTCTCCCATTCGTTCATTAGTTGACTCCATTGATCCTCCAGGTTTTCCTGTAATGGTCTCATATGGAGGCGAGCATTGGGCACGAGATGGATACAAGACCCCATTGAGCCCAGTAGAGAAGCTATTACTCTTGCAGTGGTCTGTGGAGTCTCTTGCAGTTGTTTGCACTTTTGGAGAATCGATAATCGTCATTCCTCCGAAGGAAACACCTTTCCTAGATTGGTATCTATGATGGCCCCTAAGTAATGCAACCTCTAAACAGGTGTTGCTGTGGATTTCAGGAGATTTACTTGAAGACCGAGCTTCTGCAACAGCTGTAGAGTCCATTTGAAATGTTGTTGTGCCTCTAGATAACTGGAGGCCTTTATGAGCCAATCGTCTAGATAGGGGTAGACAAATATTCGATGTTTCCTCAAGTGGGCGGCTACCATCGCCATGCATTTGGAAAAAGTCCTCGGCGCTGATTTGAGGCCGAAGGGCAGAACCGCAAATTGGTAATGACGTTTTCCGACGGTGAACCTTAGGAATTTTCGATGTTTCTTGGTCACCGGAATATGAAAGTAAGCGTCGCAAAGGTCTACTGCACAGAGCCAGTCGCCCTGACGAAGATGTGGGTAAATTTGGTGCAAGGATAGCATCCTGAATTTCTCTTTGCGAATCCACTTGTTTGCTGTCCTTAGATCTAAAATGGGATGAAACTCTTGCTTGTCTTTTTTGGGCACAAGGAAATACCTCGAATAAATCCCCTTCCCTTGTTGGCTGATCGGGACGGGTTCTATGGCTCTTTTTTGTAATAGAATGGTGACTTCTAACTGAAGAGCTTCGAGGTGTCGGCTGGTTGTTTTGGGTGGAACAGATGGTGGAGGACTGGTGAATCTGAGAACGTAACCGTGTCTCACAATATTCAATACCCAGGCGTCTGTTGTGATGCGTAGCCACTCGTCCAGATGATTTGAGATACTTCCCCCTACCGGAGTGGATAACGGAGGAGGGGGAAGCGAAGATTCAGGGCTTAGACGCGGGAGTCTGTCGCGTTGCCTGAGTTTGAGGTGTTGAACAACCCCTTGTCGACCTTTGTTGTGTGGAGAAACCCCTATGATGCTGCTGCTGTTGCTGGGGGCGTGAAGACGTCCAATGTGGAGTCTGATACCTGTGGGTGAACAGTCTTCGTTGATATGGGTGGAATACCTTTCGCTGTTCTTTCGGTCGTTCCATGCCTACTGCTTTCAGGGTATCCAGCTCAGACTTCATTCTGGCCATCTCGTCATCGGCATGAGAGCCGAACAAAGTGGAGCCTGAGAAAGGTAAATTTTTTATTCTCTGCTGTGCTTCAGGTTTAAGCGATGTAAGTCGCAGCCATGCATGTCTCCTGAGCGCTATTCCGTGAGCATAGTTATGTGCGGATAGTATCGAAGAATCCGCCGCAGCACTTATAAAACTTGGTTAGAAACCATAGCTCCCTCGCCCACGACCTCCAGGAAATCTTCCCATTTGTCCTTAGGAAGATGCTCCGCAAACTGCAGTACAGAGTCCCAGAGGGCTCGATCATATCTTCCTAATAAAGCAGTGGCACTGGCTGCTTTCATGGTGATGGATGCAGTAGAGCATACTTTTCTTCCTGCAGCATCGATCTTTCTGCTCTCTTTATCTGGAGGTGAAGAGGAAGACGGTGACGTAGAATGCAATTTCTTTGCTGCCACTATAACCACCGAATCCGGTACTGGGTCCGACCTCAAGAATAGAGGATCTTGTTCTGGTGGACGGTATTTTTTAATAAGTCTGGAAGGAGCAGACTTTGTTGCAGCCGGTGTAAGAAAAATGTCCATTGCCGGTTCAATAAGACCCGGAACCAGTGGAAGCAAAGGTCTTGAAGATGTCCTGTGATGCAAGGTCTCGAAGATTACTGACGTCAATGGAGCCGGCGCCGCCAGCGGGATATTCAGTTTGGTTGCCCCTCGCACTAAGACCTCCTGGAATGTATTCACATCATCTATGGGGGACACTCTCAGGGACGGTGAGTCCGATAGGGTTGGAGAGTAGTCCCGTGTAGACGAAGAAGAATGTCTATGATGTGAATGCTGAGATCTCTGTCGTGATTCATGACGATGGTGCAGAGAGGAAGAAATACGTCTAGAAGAATGTCCAGAACGCCTTATAGATCGCGTTGGAGTCCTCGAGACTCTGAAGGAGGAGCCGGAAGAGGAGTTGTAGGTGTTACCGGTGTCTGCGGCAACGGCGACTGCCGAGGCGAGAGCTGTGGAGACGCTGGAAGCAGGATAAGTGAGGCCGAGGATTCCGATGTTGTATAAACCCTTCTAGGCCTCTTTGATTGTCGTCTCGAAGTCGACACACTCCTCGACGTCGAAGAGCGGTGATGGTGACCTCTGGACGTCGATTCCTCTCGCCGTGGAGAGCTCAACGACGACCCTCGACGTCGTTGTGGTGACGGCGAACGTCTCCGACGGCGAGTACTCTCTCTCGACGTCGATCATCCTCGCCGTGTCGACGGCGACCCAGATCCTTTCGACGTCGGGTGTCCACGTCGTCTCGACGGCGAAATGGTTGTCGACGGCGAACGATGTCTTTTCCTCGCCGGCGAACCACTCCTCGAAGGCGAACATGTTGGCGCCGTTCCCTGTTTCGACGTCGACGCCCTCGACGTCATCGGAGACCTGTGCCGTTTTTCAGCAGGTCTGGTAGGAGTTATAGAGGAAACAGATTGAGCCCTGGTAGAAGCCTGACCTTCTCCTCGCTCTGTGGTGGAATGGCCACTTTTTCTTCTGTCCTCTCTCGCCTGAAGTCGGATTTTCTCCCTATCACGAAGAGTTCTTCTGGAGAAGGTTTTACAGATGTCACACGACTCTGGTTTGTGGCTGGATGGAAGACAAATTATGCAGACCCTATGTGGATCTGTTTTAGCCTTTTTTCTGCCACAAGAAGGACATTTGTCAAAAAGTGAAGGCATTTCTAAACTAGAAAAACCTCAAAATTCTGTCAGAATTTAACAGAAACTAGTAGGAAATGATCACTCAATGTTAAAAACGTCGAGTGAAATTGAAATTCATAAAGATTTTAAATGAATTTCTGTCACAAAAAACTTTGTGAGATAGAGCTCAATGCTTCAGGGTCCCGTCAGAAGAAGCCGGAAAAAAGAACTGAGGCAACTGCCTTTTGCTGTGCATGATGGGAAACAGGAAGACTTTACTTTCTTAAAGGCACAGCTCTATTTTCATTCTGTATAATGGCAGCCTATGGGCTACACTGCCCTGCATTGTTTTATTCTCATGAGAGGTGTAAATAAAATATGAGAATGTATTTGTTAATATATTTATAGAATAAAGAGATGTTTAAACGTGAATTTACACTACAACTGTTTTTTCTTTTACCAATTTGGCCTGTGTAGCTGTTCACATAGGCTGCACAGTGTTATTCTTAAGTGTTTTTTGACAAACCTTTTTTCAAAGGGTTGGTATTTGCACTTAAGAATATACTTCACACCAGTGCTCCGGGGTCCCCGCAGGCGCGCGGAACTATTCAGTGCTTATGACTATACATGGAAATCCCCTACGAGAGAACCTAGGGTTCTAAGGAGGGTCCCTAAGGGCTGCAGCACAAATTGTGCCACCCTAAGGGACCCCTCACCAAGCATATGACAGACTGTCATTGCAGGCTGCATGTCTTGCTGCAGACAAAAATGAAAACATGGCATGGCACACAGCCTGACTGCCATGTCTCCTAAATACTGCATGCAATACATGAACACTGGAGCAAAGAATAAACTACCATATCCACATCCTCTCAACCACAGCATTCATGTCTAGCTCCCACTATAATGTTTGCATTTCACATACCTAATTCTACAGTTTTTCATCAATGGAAACAAATAAAACTGAATACCTCTGGGGAATTTCTATCCATGTCTGTTAAATCCTTTGAAAGGACAGAAAGTGCAACATCCTTCTGCAAGTGCCACAGTGTTGTAGAATAGATCTCCATGCCTTCCACTCTATAACTCTCAAGACGACGGATTTCAGCAAAAACCCTTTCAGCCTGAAAAAGGGAAAAATCCAATCCGCCAATAAATATTACATCCTTCATAGAAACCAGAATATGATCAACATAGAGACTATTAAAGAATATGCACACATTTACAAAATATAGCTACCTGAATTTTGGGCTGCCCCGCTCCCTTTTTCGTGCCGTTCTAGCTCCCACCTCCCAGCTGTCCTCTCCTCCTCCCCCTCCCTACTTAATGGCGCCCGCTGTGCGGTAGGAAAAGCAACCTCACTGACCTGGTCAGTGAACTATTCTGCCTCCGCATAGCTTCATCACTAATTGGAAGCCCGTCCTGTCTTGAACTCTGACAAGTTCGGGGCCCTCCTCCACCTGCAGGCTTCTGCCTGCGCCTCATCCCTGGTGCCCAGTGGGAGAGCTCTGCTCTTCTGCTGGGCTGCCCTCTGCCCTTTTTCTCTTTTTTTTCCTCCTTTTTCTTAGTGTGCTGTCTTTGTGCCTTTCGCTCCTGCGCTTTCCTCTTTCTTTGCCTTTCTCTTTTCTCTTTGTGTGCTGTCGCTGTGCCTTTTTCGCTTCTGTACTTCTTTTCCTCGTTTCTCACTACTCGCTTTCTCCCTGCCGCTGCTGCCCCGCCCACCTCATCTCTCACTCTCTCCCCGCCACCTGCTGACCCCCCCTTTTTTTGTGCTGCTCCCGTCTCCCAGCTGTCCTCTCCTCCCCCCTCCCTACTTCATGGTGGCCGTGCCTAAGGCAAGCCCTTCTGCGCCCGTCCGGGACCCAACCGCGACCAGTGCCAGGACCCCTGGACCTCTCACCCTCCACCACTCACGCCAGCAGCATTCATTGCTCTCAACCCAGTGCACAACAACAACAACTGTAAGCAGGCATCACCAAGCAACACCAAGGGACCCTTCACCTGTCTCTGTTACTCACGTCCACCCAGAGGACCCACAAAGCAGAACACAACCTCAGATGTATCCTGATCAACACTCGCTCCGTCCACAAGCACGCCATTGAACTCTGGAACCTCATCGACAGCACATTCCCGAACGTCATTTTCCTCACAGAAACATGGCTTAACTCCTCCTCGGCTCCATATATCGCCATCGCTGACGGCTACAAGATCATCCTCAAAGACCGCATAAACCGCCCCGGAGGAGGCATCGCCATTGTCCACAAAGAGTCCCTATGCCTCACCACTGCATCGAAGACTGCACAACCAATACGGAACTCTTCTACTTCCAGACTGGAACCAACCCTCACACCACTCCTCGGGGCACCCTGATCTACAGGCCGCCGGGCCCCGCCCCTCTTTCTGCAATACCATTGCTGACCCACCCATGCTCTTATATCCAAGGTCTACATCTACTGGGGTACCTCAACTTCCACCTGGAAAACCAAAACAACAACTCCACCACCCTGATCAAAAACCTTACCAACATCGGACTCCAGCAACTCGTCACCGCACCCATTCACTCGGCCGGTCACACACTGGACCCCATTTTCTCCGCTAGCAACCACATCTCTGTAAGCCACTCCAATGGACCGACCACCACACCGTTCACTTCACCTTCAACAAACCCACTGTAGGAAGTAGGCTATGTATATACTATTTCAAAGTGAGAGATAGTGTGCACAGAGCCCAAGGGTTCCCCTTAGAGGTTGATAGTGGCAACATTAGATAATACTAATGCTCTGTTTTGTGGTAGTGTGGTCAAGCAGTAGGCTTATCAGAGGGTGTTAAGCATTTGCTGTACACACAGAGGCAATAAATGAGAACACACACTCAAAGACTTAACTCCAGGCCAATAGGTTTTCATATCGAAAAATATTTTCTTAATTTATTTTAGAACCACAAGATTCAGAATTTAGGTAAGTACATAAACTGTAAGGTACTTCACACAGGCAGGGCACAGTGGGGCTTCTCGTGCTAGCCACTGACTGGGCTAGGATGAGGGCCGCCTGCTGGTCACTCCTGCACCGGTGGTTGGTTCCTCTCAGTCCTGGGGGCTTCCGGTGCAGTGCTTTTTCCAGGCGTCAGGATCCTTTGTTACCATGTCGTTGGAGTCGCCTGGGGGTCCTCTCTGTGGTGTTGGTTCTTCTGGACAGGAGCCGGAGGCGTCGGGTGCAGAGTGTGAAGACTCACGCTTCCGGAGTAAGGAGGGAGTCTTCTTTAAAGATGGTTTCTTTGTTGTAGTTTTGGACAGAGCCGCTGTCCTCAGGAGTTTCTTGGTCCTTTAGGTGCAGGTCAGTCCTCAGAGGTCGCTGGCCCTGCTGGATGCGTCGCTGTACAGGTTCTCTGAGTCTGGAGACAGGCCGGTAGGGCTGGGGCCAAGTCAGTTGTCGTCTCCGTCGTCTGTGCAGGGCTTTCAGGTCAGCAGTCCTCCTTGTTTCAGGAATCTGATTTCCTGGGTTCAGGGTCGCCCCTAAATACTCCATTTAGGGGTGTGTTTAGGTCTGGGGGGCAGTAGCCAATGGCTACTGCCTTGAGGGTGGCTACACCCTCTGAGCCTCTTCCCTGTGGAGAGGGGGGCACATCACTAATCCAATTGGGGGAATCCTCCAAAACAAGATGGAGGTTTTCTCAAGGCATGGGTCACCTCAGCTCAGGACACCTTAGGGGCTGTCCTGTCTGGTGGGTGACGACTCCTTGTTTTTCTCATTATCTCCTCCAGAATTGCCGCCAAAAGTGGGGGCTGTGTCCGGCACATCTCCACTAGCTAGAGTGCCCTGGGGCGCTAACATCAGGCTTGAGCCTTTGAGGCTCACCGCCAGGTGTTGCAGTTCATGTAGAGGGAGGTGAGAAGCACCTCTACCCAGTACAGGCTTTGTTCCTGGCCACAGATTGACAAAGGCACTCACCCCATGTGGCCAGAAACCCGTATGGTTGTGGCAGGCTGGCCGAAACTGGTCAACCTAACACTAGGAGTTGGACTGGTATACAGGGGGCATCTCTAAGATGCCCTCTGTGTGCATTTTTCAATAAATTCCACACTGGCATCAGTGTGGATTTATTGCGCTGAGAAGTTTGATACCAAACTTCCTAGTATTCCGTGTAGCCATTATGGAACTGTGGAGTTTGTGTTTGACAAACTCCCAGACCATATACTCTTTATGGCTACCCTGCACTTACAACATCTAAGAATTGGCGAACACTGTTGGGGTAATAGTGCTTAAGGAACTATGCCCTCAACTGTGGTATAGTGCACCATTGCCTTAGGGCTGTAAGGCCTGCTAGAGGGGTGACTTACCTATGCCACAGACAGTGGGTTGTGGGCATGGCACTCGGAGGGGAGTGCCATGTCAACTTAGTCTTTTTCTCCCCACCAGCACACACAAGCTGTGAGGCAGCGTGCATGTGGTGAGTGAGGGGTCCCCAGGGTGGCATAATACATGCTGCAGCCATTAGAGACCTTCCCTGGCCACAGGGCCGTTGGTACCAAGGCTACCATTTACAAGGGACTTATCCGGGTGCCAGGGCTGTGCCAGTTGTGGAGACAAAGGTACAGTTTAGGGAAGGAACACTGGTGCTGGGGCCTGGTTAGCAGGATCCCAGCACACTTCCAATCATAACTAGCTTATCAAAAGGCAAAAAGTTAGGGGGTAACCATGCCAACAGAAGCCTTTTCCTACACAATGTCTACGAATTGGCTTAGACACTGTAGAGGCATAGTGTCCATGCAGCTTTGCCCTCACCTGTGGTATAGTGCACCCTACTTTAGGGGTATAAGGCCTGCTAGAGGGGTGACTTACCTATGCCACAGGCAGTGGGTTGTGGGCATGGCACTGATGTGAGTGCCATGTCAACTTAGTCTTTTTCTCCCCATCAGCATACACAAGCTGTGAGGCAGTGTGCATGTGCTGAGTGAGGGGACCTCAAGGTGGCATAATACATGTTGCAGCCCTAAGAGACCTTCCCTGGCAAACAGGGCATTGGGTGCATTTACAAGGGACCTATCTGTGTGCCAGTGCTGTGCAAATTGTGGAGACAAAATATACATTTCTTGGGAAAGAACACTGGTGCTGGGGTCTGGTTAGCAGGGTCCCAGAACATTTTCATTCAAAGCTGGTATCAACAAAAGGCAAAATGTTAGGGGTAACCATACCAACAGTGGCATTTTCCTACACCTCTCCTCTAGACAGTGACAAAAAGGGAGCTGGGGTGTAGCCTGTATATCCTGATGAACCATCTGAGCTAGAGTGGAGGGAGGAGTGGTCACTTACACCTGAAAGGACTTTGCCTGCCCTCACACAATGCAGTCTCCAACCCCCTGGCGTGTGTCTGGGGCCTGGCCTGGCCAAGGAAGGATCTTGCAAACACTTGAGACTTTGCTTTGAAGTTAGCCAAATTCAAAAGCAGAAAGGGGTATAAGAAGAGGAGCTAAAACCCCAGACTTTTTAAATCTTTCCGGAATCAAGAGGAACCTCTGCTCAGGAGTAGTGCTGAAGGAGGAGTACTGTCCCTTTGCTGTGTTTCTTTGCTGGACTGCCTGCAGGTGCTCCTTCTGCCTGAAAAGAGTGCAAAGAGTGAACTTTGCTGTGTGTCCTGCTTCAGAAAGTTATCCAAGGGCTTGGAGTAGGGTTTGCCTCCTGTTGGAACTCTCAGGGATACCAAAGACTTCAGTTTCCTCGACCTGCAGTGCTGGGAACTGTGTGTTTTGTGCTGTTCAAGAGGAGAAACCACTATGATGCCCCCAATAAAGGCGCTGGCCCACATCGTGACCTGCCGACACCACACGGAGCCTGGTCTAACGGACGCCAACAACGGACGACTTCACCGAGCCGCTGCTTGCACCGCGACCTGTGGGCCTTGCACTCCGGCATCGCCTGCTCACACCACAGCCTCGGCATCCCAGATGACGACGCTCCTGCGGACACTGGCGCCGCTGCCTGAAGTGTGGCCTCTGGACACCGCTTGTGTGCTACATGAAGCACCGTCCTGTCCCACACAGCAGCCCTGGTCCACTGACGGCAGCATCATCGACTCCCGTGACGTCACCACGCATCCTGCCTGCACTGTGGCCACCATTCGTGAGGGTCACGAACTACCGGCCCGCCCCGCTGGCATGGGCCTACCAACGACAACACTTCGGCAGTGATGATGCCACTCCCTGCAAGTGACCTGGTGACACCGCATGTCACACCACCCCGCTCCACACCGCAGCCCTGGTCTCATCAACGCAGCTTGATGCGGTCACCGAGCAGCTGCCTGCACCGTGACCTGTGGGCACTGAACGTCACAACGTCCTGCTTCGCACTACAGCCCCGACGCCACCCACGTCAGCACTCCTGACTTCATCAGGCCGGAGTTCGATCTGCAAGGCGTGTGACTTCAAGAGCCCGACGAGTCCCGCACCGACTCTGGAACAGACACTGCAACGCCACTCTCCGTAGGTCACCTCGAGGATCATGACGCACTGCAATTCCAAAAGTAATGTTTGCGGGTCTTCCCGAGACCTTAGCTGGCCGATGATGCCACTGCTGGTCTGTACTGTTGGTTCTGTTGATCACAACGCCGTGATAGCCACAGGTGGAGCTAACGACTTCAAGGAACTGTATTTTTGAATGAATCTTGCAGAATTCATATTTTATAACTATGTTGGATTTTTAGATAAATATTGGCTATTTTCCTAAAACTGGAGTGGTGTCCTTTTGTAGTGTCTTCTTTTATTACTGTGTGTTATGTGCAAATGCTTCACACGTTGCTTCGGAGATAAGCCTGACTGCTCGTGCCAAGCTACCAAGGGGGTGAGCAGGGGTTATCTGAGCAGGTATCTCCCTTATCCTATCTAGAGTGAGTGTACCTACTTGTACAGGGTGCAAACCAACTGCTAACTAGAGACCCCATTTCTAACACTGGTTGTAGGGGGCCTGGAACTAGAGGGAGTAGCTGTCTTGAAGAGGAGCAATGGTGTAGTTAAAAAAAATGACTTAAGACGATGGCTCTGCACGCAGGCCCCCTCTCCTGCAGCCTTGTGGTCAGAAGAAACCGGACGCCTCCAACAACCACTACACCTGTCGCCCCAGACCCCATTTGCGGTGGGTCACTGGTGCCAACAACGTCCCTCAACTCCTAAGGCCTTGAATTGACCCCGCCCACCTACCCCTCCCCCAAAACCCCCACCTGGGTCCACCTCTGCCAGACTCCCCGATGATGCCTGCAGCCTCAACACACCGGACTCCCTGATAGCGAGGTCCCCTGGATGAGAAAACCGGACATCTATAGACACCCTGCATGCGTCACCCCTGGCACAGGAGAAGAAAATCAAAGGTGCATCTACGTCCCCGAGCACCCAAAGTCTACTACCTACCTGCATGTTGTCCCTGACTGGCTTCCTAGCTAGAGCCTTCAGTGTGTTTGTCACAAGGTCCAACTCCCATAGCAAACCACTGGGTACCTGACACCTTACTGCACACCCCTGCACCCGGCCACCCCAGTGCTGCCCTGAGTGATCTGCTGGTGTTGGTCTGATCAGTGCCCAGTACTTACCTTAACTCCCTGAGAATGGCTTCGTAATTTTGTGTCAACCCTATGCATGCTGAACATTATTTTCCTCCTTAGGATAACACTGCGAGTGTTCGAAAGTACCATCTTTCTAGCATAGTTACCCCTACATTTGTCTGATGTCAGTGTGTTTAGACTGTAGCTCACTGGGATCCTGCTACCCAGACCCCAGTGTCTGTGCTCTCTCCTCTGAATTTTGTTGCTGGTAAACCTTTTACACCCACAATTGGCATAGCGGTGCACCTAAGTATATGGTACCTAGGTACCCAGGGCACTGGTACACAGGGGGTCTCCCATGGGCTGCAGCATGTATTGTGCCACCCATGAGGGCCCAGGCAAACTGTCTGCAGGCCTGCCATTGCAGCCTGTATGAAATGGTGCATGCACCCTTTCACTTCCAATGTAAGGCTTGCATCACAGTCCCTGCACTTTGGCACTATAAGTCACCCATCTGGTAGGCCCTTCAGCCCAAAGGCAGGGTGCATGTCCCTAAGTGTGAGGGTAGCCCTGCATAAGCAGAGTACCCCTACAAACCCCAGACTCCATTCTCTGGAGTTTTTAAGTGTGGGGAAGCCATCTTAAGGTATGTAATGAACACTGGTCAACATCAGTGGTCCAACTACATAATGGCTTTTCCAAACCTAGGCATGTTAGGTATCAAACAGGTTGGAATCATGCTACTACACAGATTCCAGTGTTAGCTGCATAATTCCATGTACTCTGGGGGTTTCTTAGAGGATCCCGCAGTTCTGACTGTGCAGCCTTCAAGGGCCTGGCAGCCAGCCTGTGCTGCTGCAGACTCCAGACACTGTTCTGTCCTCATGCTGGTGAACCTAACCCAAGCAGGGAAGTCGGAACTAAGGATTTCCTGCAAGGGAGAGGTGTGACCACAGCCGCTTTAAAATAAGCGTCTCTGGGATGGGGTAGGGGTGGCCTCTGAGCGCAAGTAGAATGCTTTGAAGGGCACATTTGGTGCCCTCCTTGCATAATCTGGTTTGCACCAGTTCAGGAACCTTCAGTTCCCACTCTGATGCATAACCATACAAAGTTCTTCTAGGTGGCCACTAGATTCTGCCATCTTGAAAATAAGATGTGCAGAGGCCCCTGGGAGTATCTGACTGGTTAGGCCAGGTAAATGACGTCCCTGACATCCCCTGATAGGTGGATCACTTCAAGGAGTTACCAACCCCCCTTTTAGAATTACTTAAGGGGTACTCAGATTGGTCAAGCAAGACTCTTCAAGGAACTCTCTGCAAGATATCTGCTACTGGCCTCCAGAACCACTGCTGTCCTGCTTTTGGAACTGAAACAAGATAGTATCCAGTTGGGAAGGCTCCCACTGCAACATCTTTCCTCCAGCTCCTGCAAGATTTCAGCAACATCCGTGGCTGTGCATCTTCCAGGGTCACAAGGACTCTGCCTGCATCCAAGACGCAAGAAGGAATCTCCCTTCTAGTGAAGGACTCACTCCCCTTCAACCGCAGATAACAACGACGTCTGGTAGAGCCCACTGTCCCACGTACAACATAAAGGCTCCAATCACAGGTGGTGGTCCTCTCCGGGTCCAACTTGTCTTCTGACCAACTTGGGAGACGTTGGACCCTTGCTGCAGCCACTGGAATGGAACCCCGGGCACAGAGACTGTTGCTCTTGCCAAGGCTTGATGGCTCTTCCTCCAAGATCTTTGAGCTCCTAGAAGCCCCAGCCTCCAGCACCCTGCAACTCCGGATTCAGCTTCCACTCTGCAGTTCCTGCAACGTAGGACTCCCATTTTGTTGTGCAGCTGAGGCCTTCTTGCGACTCCCTTTGCAGGCTGTCAGTGGGGCACGTGTGGGGGCTCCTCCAACTCCGGCTGGCTTTCCTTCCTGCCCAGATTCTCCACAATCTGCAAACTTTTTTGCAACCCCAATTTGCATTTGCCAAGGCTTGCTGGGGGTCCTTGCTGGCCACTGACCCTTCTACAAACCAGCGGCCGATGTGGGACAGCTCAAGGGCGACTCCAAGGATCGACTGCATCTCCCTGGACTCCGCAACTGGACTTCTTCTTTCACCTTCCTGTAGACACTTCACCTACCTGCACCACCTGGTCATCTCTGAGTGGTCTGGACACTATCCCTTTCTATTTCTGTTTCTTCTCATCTGGACTCCACCTTCTGGTTCCACCTGCCTGGTCTGCGGGTTGCGACAGCGGCTCGACAACAGAGACTTCAATTGACTCCAACAAGGTTTTCCGATGCAACTTCACCCCTATGCACCTGGGCTCCCTGATGCAGGTACTCCAACATAAGGGAGCATCTGACTGACTAGGCCAGGGTGATGACGTCCTTGATGCTCGCTGATAGGTGGGTCACTTCTGGGTGTCACCAGGAGGGGGCACTCTCCAACCTTCTTTGTGACAACTGGTTTCCTCGGGGTCCACTGGGAAGGGTCATGAATCTAAAAAACAACCTAAGAGCATCAGTCCTGTGTTAACCTATTGGACACCCAACTCAATTACAGAGCTGCACCTGGACGCCTGTGGGTTTTTTAGTACTTACCTCTGGTGATTTCCTACTCCATCAGCCCCTTCGGATCCTAACACACCTACTTTGGTTGGGAACCTCCATTCTTATATACCACTTTCTTAGTATATGGTTTGCCCCCCTTCCGCCCCATAGGGTTCCATGTACTTTAATGCTTTTTCCGACTGTTACTGAGTGTATATTTTTGTGTTTTGATATATCCAGGTGGCGATATACCAACGGTAGTTTAGCTATAGTGTTGTAATAAAGAAACCTTTATTTTTGCAACACCTGGAGTGGTTCTTTCTTGTGACTGGTTACTGACTGACTTACACTCCTCCTAGATAAGCTTTAGCTGCTCACCACAGCTACCCTTAGAGAGCTTTTGCTATCTGGACACCTAAACATTATTTCTAAGGGTAGCTTGGACTCAGTATAGGGTGCCACACCATAAGTGTACACCATAAACTAAGCCGGCCTCCTACACAGTCCTCATTCGTTCATCCAGAAGGAAAACTGTTACAGCCAGGACAGAAATGTAGTGGTGAAGGGAGTGCCACAATAGTCACTGCAATAAATAAAAAGAAGGTACTTATCAGTAAAAGCAAGATTCCATCACCAACATCATCTAGAGCTGTGCATACATTGCACCTCTTTGATGTTGGATTGGCAAGTTTTGCTAAAAATAGTGTATCCATATTTTTTAATATGTAAAAAATGCCCTGTTGACTAAGTAACACCACCCTTAACCACACATATACAACTATTACCTTCTTTGAGACAGTTAGGTAGTCATATGTGACTATCACAGATACCAAATGTTGAAGAAGAACAAGTTACTTACCGTCGGTAACGACTTTTCTGGTGGATACATTAGCTACCTGTGGATTCCTCACCTATTGAATACTCCCATTGCGCCAGCATTGGACGGAAATCTTCTTCCTAGCTTCTGCACGTCGACGAGGACTTCACAATTGCCCACCGTGAGGAATCCACAGATAGCTAATGTATCCACCAGAAAAGTCATTACCGAAGGTAAGTAACTCGTTCTTCTGATGGATACAACTACCTGTGGATTCCTCACCTATTGAATAGAGTCCCAAAGCAGTACCGCACTCGGTGGTGGGTGCCTGAATGGTCAAACCAAGAAATCCTGCAGCACTGACCGTGCAAAATGGCCATCCCTCCTAACCTCAGAGTCCAAGCAGTAATGCTTCGCAAAAGTGTGGAGGGATGACCAAGTTGCGGCCTTGCAGATGTCGACCACAGGAACACCCCTAGCCAAGGCCGAAGAGGCCGACTTAGCTCTGGTGGAATGAGCTCTTATACCATCAGGGGGTTCTTTCTTTGCTAAAGAGTAACACATTTTAATGCAAAGAATGACCCACCTGGAGAGTGTTCTCTTGTGAACTGCCTTTCCCCTCCTCTTTCCCACGTACTCGAAGAAGAGCTGACACTCCAGCCTGAAATCCTTTGTTCTGTCCATATAAAAGCTTAGCGCTCTCCTCGGGTCTAAGCGGTGTAGTCTCTTATCTTCTTTTGAAGGATGAGGCGGAGGATAAAACGAGGGAAGAGTAATCGTTTGGGACATATAAAAGGGTGAAACAACCTTCGGTAGGAAAGCAGCCTTGGTCCTCAACACCACCTTATCCCCATAAAAAGATGTGTAAGGGGGTTTTATAGATAGAGCCTGCAGCTCACTCACTCTTCTTGTGGAAGTAATTGCAACAAGGAAAACAGTCCTTAGGACCAATAACCTTAAGGGGCAAGAATGCATAGGCTCAAACGGGGAACCCATAAGAAAAGTCAGAAAGTGAGCACGTAAGGGATCAATTTGCCTCTCTCCACACAAAATCACAAATTTAGCCCACCTATTAGCGTAGATAGATTTAGTGGAGTGTCGCCTGGCTGATAAGATAACATCCACTATATCAGACGGGAGAGAAAAGGAACTCAGGTTGCCCCGTTCAATCTCCAGGCATGAAGGTGCAGGCTCTGGAGGTGGGGGTGTAAAACCTGCCCCTGCGATTGAGAGAGGAGGTCTACCCTGAGAGGGAGACGGAGCGGGGGGCACAGAGAGAGTTGGAGAAGGTCCGTGTCCCATACCCTCCTTGGCCAATCCGGAGCTATTAAGATGACTTGGGCCCGGTCTTGGCGTATTTTCCTCAAAACTCGAGGAATCAAAGGTATGGGGGGGAAACGCGTAAAGCAACTGGTCACACCAGGTCATCTGAAACGCGTCCCCCAATGCTCCTTGTCCCAGATACTGGAGGCTGCAGAATAACGGGCAGTGCCAGTTCTCCCGAGTGGCAAACAGATCTATCCGAGGAAACCCCCACATCTGGAAGATTAGACTGACCTGATCCGGATGGAGATGCCACTCGTGATCGGCCGAGAAATGGCGAATGAGACTGTCCGCACGTACGTTCAAGACTCCAGCCAGATGATTTGCTACCAAGCAAATCTGATGGTCCTTTGCCCAGGACCAAAGCCGTAGAGCTTCTCTGCAGAGAAGGTACGACCCTACTCCTCCCTGCTTGTTTATATACCACATCGCCGTAGTATTGTCCGTCAGGACCTGAACCGACTGACCGCAAAGAGATGGAAGGAAGGCCTTGAGAGCCAGACGTACATCCCGCAACTCCAACAGATTTATATGAAACATCTGTTCTACTGGAGACCAAAGACCTTTGATCTCCAGGTCCCCCAGATGAGCTCCCCACCCTAGAGTGGACGCATCCATTATTACTGTGGCCACCGGCGGAGTTTGCGAGAACGGCCTTCCTCGGGAAAGATTGCCGTTCGCAATCCACCATTTTAAATCCGTGGCAGCATCTCTGGAGATCTTCACTGAACCCTTGAGATCGCCTTTGTGTTGAGACCACTGCTTCCGGAGGCACCACTGAAGAGCCCTCATGTGCCAGCGAGCGTGAGTGACCAGCAGAATGCAAGAAGCAAACAGACTGAGCAGGCGTAGGACCTTGAGGACCGGAACGACCACTCCACTTTGAAACATTGGCACCAACGCCTGAATGTCCTGAATCCGCGGACGCGGAGAAAAGGCGCGACTCAATGTTGTATCCAGTACTGCCCCTATGAACAGGAGGCGCCGAGAGGGCTCTAGGTGAGATTTGGGTACATTCACTGAAAAACCCAGGTCGAACAACAACTGGGTTGTCGACTGAAGGTGATGCAACGTGAGCTCCGGAGACTTGGCTTTGATTAACCAGTCGTCCAGGTAAGGGAATACTGCTATCCCCTTCCTTCTGAGCACTGCTGCAACCACTGCCATCACCTTTGTGAAGACTCAAGGTGCTGAAGTATGACCAAACGGGAGGACCGCAAACTGATAGTGCTGCGACCCCACCACAAACCGGAGATACTTCCTGTGCGATTTGAGTATCGGAATATGAAAGTAAGCATCCTGCAAGTCGACAGACACCATCCAATCTCCATCGTTCAGCGCCAAAAGCACCTGAGCTAGGGTCAGCATCTTGAACTTTTCCTGTTTGAGGAACCAATTCAAGATCCTCAGGTCCAGGATTGGCCTCAACCGACCATCCTTGTTGGGGATCAGGAAGCATCTTGAGTAACAACCCTGACCCCTTTCCTGCTCTGGAACCAACTCCACCGCACCATTTGAAAGGAGGACTTGAACCTCCTGTTGTAGCAACAGGAGATGATCTTCTGTACAGTAGGAAGGGCGGGCAGGATGGGGGGTGGAAACTCCCAAAAGGGTAGGGCATAGCCTTTCCTCACAATGCTGGTAACCCAGGAGTCTGATGTTATGACTCCGACTTGTGGAGAAAATTCAATAACCTCCCCCCTACAGGAGTGGAGTGAGAAGGAATTGGCTGAAGTCTAAGGCTGCTTCCCATGCTGCACCCCTCCAGAGGAAGAGGCAGAGTGCTGCTGAGTGGCTCCTCTGGTCCGGACCCTACCCCTCCCTCTGTAAGATCTATAGGAGAGAGCAGAGGTGGGTTGATGCTGGAATTTTCCTCGAAAGGAGGAGGAGGAACCACGACCAAATCCTCGAAACCTCCTAAAAAATCTGGAGGAAGCAAAAGAAGAGGCTTGCAAGCCTAAAGACTTGGCAGTGGCCCTACTCTCCTTGAACCTCTCTAGAGCTGAATCAGCCTTGGAGCCGAAAAGCTTATCGCCATCGAAAGGAAGGTCCAAAAGGGTTGATTGTACATCAGAAGAAAATCCAGAGCTACGAAGCCAGGCTTGCCTACTTGTAGCCACAGCAGTACCCATAGCCCTAGCAACAGAGTTGGTCGTATCTAACCCAGATTGAATAACCTGGGTTGCTGCTGCTTCAGCATCAGAAACCAGGCTCATTAATTCTTGGGGCACCTCAGTATGAGTCGACTTAATCTCGTCCATCAGGGCGTAAATGTATCTCCCTAAAATACACGCAGCATTGGTGGATTTCAAAGCCATGCTACATGACGAGAAAGCCTTCTTCGACTATATGTAAAAAAAAAATTAGAGTCTCTATCTGAGGGCACAGCTGGAAAGGATCCTGGAGCAGATCGGGCTGAACAAGAAGCCTGAACCACTAGGCTTTCAGGAGTTGGGTGCCTGGTAAGGAAGCCTGGGTCAGCAGGTGCAACTCGATATCTCCGAGCCACAGATCTATTCACCGCCGAAGAGGACACCGGCTTCTTCCAGATTTCCATGTTGGGATCCAACAGGGCCTCATTAAAAGGCAGAAGTGGCTCTGCAGCTGTTGAGGCAGGGTGCAACTCTTCTGTTAAGATGTTTGGCTTGGGCTCAGACACCGGCAAAGGGAGGTCCAAAAAGTCAGCCGCCTTTCTGATGACCGAATGAAATGTTGCCGCCTCCTCCGTGTACTCCCCAGGTGACGACAAGTCCCACTCTGGAGAGGTGTCCAGACCACTAGCCGTGTCCAAGCCATGGAGATCTTCACGAGAGTCCTCAATCTCCCCTTCCTCCAAAGTCTGCCTCCCATATTCTTGTTCTTCAAGGAGGCGAAGAGCAAGCCTCCTCGAATGCAGTCTCTCCTCTATCCTCAGCGTCAACATGGCGTCAGCAGATGTCGAAGCTTGACGTCGCTCCTCGGATCCATCCGACGCCGGATCTAACGGCGCTATGAATTTCTTCGGAGCCGAACGAGGAGTAGGACGGACAGAAGACTGTTCCGGGGCCGGTGCAGGTCTACTCGGCGTCGCTGGCTGAGACGCTGACGCCACAGGCGCAGACACCGGCGCCAAGCCCACATTTCCCAAGGGAAAAAAGGGCATAAAGGGTGCCGGTCGTAGCGGAGCTGGAGCACCCATGTTGAAGGCCAAAGGGCCTGAAGGACCAGCCGGTCCACCACCTGGAGCCATCTGTTGAAAGATGGAGAACATCGCATTCAAGAATGCGGAACTATCGGCTCCAGGGGCCGGGAAAGCCGGGTACTGAGGTGCCTGGGCTAAAGGCGACATCGGCGCCGGTCCCGACGTCTGCAAAGTTGGAGAAAAGTCTTGACGCCGTGGAACCTCGAACACCGAAGGAGGATTAACAGGCGACATCAGTGAAGTCGGAGATGCCAACGGCGTCGGCGGCTGGGGAGAGACGGTGGGACTAACTTCCCAAGTCTTCTGACGTCGAGTCGAAGGTGACCTCGATCGCGACCTCTACCTACTCGACCGACGTCGAGATTCTCGACGACGCCGGGAGTCCCGATGACGCTGATGCGACTTCGGTGGAGATGACTTGCGGTGATGTCTTTTCTCCTTTTTCTTTGACTTCGCCAAAAAAGCTTGGCCTCACGTTCTTTTAAGGCCTTTGGATTCATACGTTGACAAAAATCGCACTTGTCAACGTCGTGGTCGGAACTAAGACACCACAAACAGTCAGAATGTGGGTCCGTAACCGACATTTTGCAACTGCACTCGTTGCAGGGCTTTAATCCTGACTTTCTTTGCGACATTGTAATGCCTCAAAGCAAAAATAACTAACTACGTCGAGTAGCAACAGTAGCTCCCTCGAAGATAACCGTTGTTCGAATGGCACGGAAAAAAGGGAACTGACGTCGGCGAGGACCTCTTATTGGCTGTATGACATCAGACGGCGTCGCGTGGGCAATTGTGACGTCCTCGTCGACGTGCAGAAGCTAGGAAGAAGAGTTCCGTCGTGAGGAATCCACAGGTAGTTGTATCCATCAGAACTTTATTTACAGGTTGGGTTACAATTCTCTCTATATAAAGTTCTGGAATGGATTGGGAAGAAGTAAATACCTGCGTAGCAGAACAAGAGGTTGTATAGACCTGAAAACATTTGAAATTGCACTGTCAACTTGTGCCCATCCAAGCATCACTGTTCATTACCATGGGCAATAGGAGATTTTAATCGGTCTAAATACTTTGCAGATCACAGAAAATTAAGTTTTCTAAGACGGTGGTTTATGTAGCTTTACAATTGAGCACTTTGTAAAATGTCTGTCAGGTAACTGCTAAAACTAGCTTTTGCATAGGCAACCGTCGTGTAATTTACATGTCAGCTACCTAATATAGATTTATTCACCACATCCCTTTTATGGTGGTTTTATTATCCATGACCTAGTATGGATTTACTCCAAAGACATTTGTCTTTCCACATAAACTAGGGTTTGTGGCTTACATTTTGGTTTAAGAATTTTGCAGAAAACTTAAGATACATTTTGCAGAAGTTGAATATGGACAATATAATGGCATGCCAGATGATTTCCCTCGCAACCAACCCCTGGATGAAATGTCATTGGCTGTTGTAGCTTCATTAACCCCTTGTTCTGGGATTCCAGCATGTGGAAGGGAATATTCTACCTTAATGACCATCGGTGAGGATCCTATGATGCAGTAGAGTACAATGCTAAATGACTAGCGCAATTAGGTTACAAAAGGATGCAAATTTTGGCTTGATAGTCTAGACAAGCTTAGTTAACTTCTCAAGACTGATTTGATGGTTCCAGCAAAATAGTAAAGCTTGCTTCTCTATGTCCAAAGGCAAAGGACTGTGCATTTCTTTGATGTTCTTTTGCTTTATCATCAATTTAGAGCTTACTGTACAATTATTTACATAGAATGCAGAAATCAGTACTCTGGATACTTACCTGCATATACTCTGACATTTCAAAGTAGGCTCTCCCAACTTGGCACAACACCCAACCAGTATTATAGTGATGAGAAGGCAAATGGCTCAAAATACTGATTGCTTCCTTGCAGTTGTATGAACACAAAGCTAAATATCCTTTCCCCATGTCACGAAGTAGACTCATCAAACCATCTGGGGAAATAAAGGACCCAAATAGCAATCATATTATTATCAGAAAAAACTGTGCCAAAACTACAAAATATAAAACGTGCTCTCAAATGACATGAATTGTAATGATTAGTCAAAGGATTCTATAAGTTGGTATTTCTCACACCGATGCTCTTGACTCCAAATTCCCCTACTAAATCAAACCTTTCGACCTGAAACACTCTTTGACAAGAATTAGGATTATGATAGCTAGGCAAAATCTACTACTTTGGAGGTAACACACACAGACCACAGAATTGTGTGCAAGCAACTGGAGAGGAACAAACAGATCGAAAAGTGCTATTAGAAATGAGGGACCAAAAAAACAAGTGTAAACATAAAAGGGATGTATATTAGGCGGTTGATTGGCTTAGGTAAGTAGGTCAACTTCACATGACTATGTGGGTTCAGCATGAAATGGTTGTCCCTTAGTGCAGCCGAATACTGTAGGAAAGTGCCCTTTTTGTCATGGTCACCCCCTCTTTTTGCCCCTGGTACTGATGTTTTTTGACCGATGTGCACTGTGGACCCTGCTAACCAAGCCCTAGCGCTAGTGCTCTTTCACTAAAAACATGGTAAAATGGACTAATTGTGTGACAATTGGCACACACCTTAGCATCCCTGTAGGTCCCTAGTAGATGGTCCCCCTGGTACCTAGGGGCATGGGCACTAAAGTGGACCTAAGGGACCCTCATACAAATTGCATCTAGATTGCCATCACAAACTTGGTGACATGGTACAAACCATGTGTAAAAACATGGCACACTCATCGTGTGCCATCCCAAAGTCACTGCATATGATATATTTAAATCAAACCTACAGCAGGCCTTATAGCCCTAAAGTGGGGAGTACTGTATTACATGTGAGGGCATATATGCAAGCATCTGTGCTGTCTAGTTCAATTACTAGCTGGTACAAGTGAACAAGGAAGCCAATTTAAGTAAATTTACTGGGCACTGGTGTAAGGAAATGCCTCCTTGGCATGGTTACCCCCTGACTTTTTGCCTTTGCTGATGCTAAGCTATGATTTGAAAGTGTGCTGGGACCCTGCTAACCAGGCCGCAGCACCAGTGTTCTTTCCCTAAACTGTACCTTTTTCTCCACAACTGGCACAACCTGGTACCCAGGAAAGTGCCTTGTAACTGGTACCCCTGGCACCAAGGGCCCTGATGCTAGGGAAGGTCTCTAAGGGCTGCGGCATGTCTTATGCCACCCTGGGGAGCCCTCACTCAGCACATACACCCTGCTTGCCAGCTTGTGTGTGCTGGTGGGGAGAAAATGACTAAGTCGACATGGCACTCCCCTCAGAGTGCCATGCCAACCTCACACTGCCTGTGGCATAGGTATGTCCCCCCCTCTAGCAGGCCTTACAGCCCTAAGGCAGGGTGCACTATACCACAGTTGAGGGCATATGTGCATGAGCACTATCCCCCTACAGTGTCTAAGGAAAACCTTAGACATTGTAAGTGCAGGGTAACCATAAGAGTATATGGGCTGGGAGTCTGTCAAACACGAACTCCACAGCACCATAATGGCTACACTGAAAACTGGGAAGTTTGGTATCTGATGCCAGTGTGCACTTTATTGTAAAATACACCCAGATGGCATCTTGGAGATGCCCCCTGAAAACATACCCGACTTCCAGTGTGGGCTGACTAGTTTTTGCCAGCCTGCCACACACCAGACATGTTGCTGGCCACATGGGTATAGTGCCTTTGTCACTCTGTGGCCAGGAACGAAGCCTGTACTGGCTGGAGGTGCTTCTCACTTTCCCCTGCAGGAACTGTAACACCTGGCGGTGAGCCTCAAAGGCTCACCCCCTTTGTTAAAGCGCCACAGGGCATCACAGCTAGTGGAGATGCCTGTCCCTCCGGCCACTGCCCCCGCTTTTGGCGGCAAGGCTGGAGGAGATAATGAGAAAAACAAGGATAACATCCCCCAGTCGGGACAGCCCCTAAGGTGTCCTGAGCTGAGGTTACTCTTACTTTTAGAAATCCTCCATCTTGTAGAAGGAGGATTGCCCCAATAGGATTAGGGATGTAGCCCCCTCCCCACAGGGAGGAGGCACAAAGAGGGTGTACACACCCTCAAGGACAGTAGCCGTTGGCTACTGCCCTCCCAGACCTAAACACCCCCATAAATTCAGTATTTAGGGGCTCCCAGAACCGAGGAAGAGAGATTCCTGCAACCTAAAGAAGAAGGACTGCTGACCTGAAGCCCTGCAGTGAAGACGGAGACGACAACTGATTTGGCCCCATCCCCACCGGCCCGTCTCCCTACTTCGAAGAAAACTGCGACAGCGACGCATCCAACAGGGTCCAGCGACCTCTGAAGCCTCAGAGCACTACCCTGCATCTAAAGGACCAAGAAACTCCAGAGAACTGCGGCCCTGTTCAAGAAACTGCAACTCTTTGCAACAAAGAAGCAACTTTTAAAGACCACACATTTCCCACCGGAAGCGTGAGACTTCCCAATCTGCACCAGACACCCCAGGCTCGACCTGCGGAAAACTCACTACATGGAGGACTCCCCGGCGACTGCGAGCCCGTGAGTAGCCAGAGTTGACCCCCCTGAGCCCCCACAGCTACGCCTGCAGAGGAAATCTAGAGGCTCCCCCTGACCGCGACTGCCTGCTTCAAGGCACCGACGCCTGGAAACCACACTGCACCCCAGCACCTGAAAGAACCGAACTCCAGTGCAGGAGTGACCCCCAGACAACCCTCTGCCTAGCCCAGGTGGTGGCTACCCCAAGGATCCCCCTCTGTGCCTGCCTGCATCGTTGAAGAGACCCCCGGGTCCCCCCAGTGATTCCTATTAGAAACCTGGCACCTGTTTGCACTCTGCACCCGGCCGCCCCTGTGCCGCTGAGGGTGTACTTTCTGTGCCTGCTTGTGTCCCCCTGCACACACCCCCCCCGGTGCCCTACAAAACCCCTCTGGTCTGCCCTCCGAAGACGCAGGTACTTACCTGCTGGCAGACTGGAACTGGGGCACCCCTATTTCCATTGAAGCCTATGTGTTTGGGGCACCACTTTGACCTCTGCACCTGACCGGCCCTGAGCTGCTGGTGTGGTAACTTTGGGGTTGCCTTGAACCCCCAACGGTGGGCTACCTCGGACCCAACATTGAACCCTGTAAGTGTTTTACTTACCTGCAAACTTAACATTTACTTACCTCCCCGAGGAACTGTTGATTGTTGCACTGTGTCCATTTTTAAAATAGCTTATTGCCATTTTTGTCAAAACTGTACATGGTATTGTGATTATTCAAAGTTCCTAGAATACCTGAGTGAAATACCTTTCATTTAAAGTATTACTTGTAAATCTTGAACCTGTGGTTCTTAAAATAAACTAAGAAAATATATTTTTCTATATAAAAACCTATTGGCCTGGAGTAAGTCATTGAGTGTGTGTTCCTCGTTTATTGCCTGTGTGTGTACAACAAATGCTTAACACTACCCTCTGGTAAGCCTACTGTTCGACCACACTACCACAAAATAGAGCATTAGCATTATCTCTTTTTGCCACTATCTTACCTCTAAGGGGAACCCTTGGACTCTGTGCACACTATTTCTTACTTTGAAATAGTATATACAGAGCCAACTTCCTACAACTGGCCATTACGAGTTCTCCAGCTACATGATGGCTTTCCTTAAACCCATGGTGTTTGGTACCAAACACCTTGTCCTAATAAGTCTGTACCGTTGCCAGTACTAGATTTATGGTGACATGCACCCAGAGGGCACCTTAGAGGTTTCCCCTGAAAACCTACGAGTCTTCTAGTGTGCTGGCTGACTGGTATCGTCCAGCCTGCCACCACAGACAAGTTTCGGGCCCCTTGTAGATGAGAGCCACCGTTATCTGAGGTCAGGAAACAATGCCTGCTCTGCCGAAAATGTAGCACCATCTCCAACAGGATGGCTACTCTATCTGCATACCAACCCCAGAGGCTTCAAGGCCTCTGCCACCTCTCATATGCGACAGACAGACGGACACACACACACACACACAGTAGGAAAGCATCCTTTTTGGCATGGTTAGCCCCCACTTTTTGCCTGGTATCTGATGTCATTTTAACTGAAAATACACTAGGTTCCTGCAAACCAGTGCCAAATCTCTTTGACCCAAACTGCAGTCTTTTACCCAATTAGCAAAACCATTGGCACCCTCAGTCCCTAGTAAATGGTACCCCTGTTACCAACGGACTGGGGTACAAAAGAGGGTCCCCTAAGGGCTGCAGCACAAATTGTGCTACCCTAAGGGAACCTCACCAAGCACATGATAGGCTGTCTTGGAGCAGACATAAGTGAAAACACAGCATGGCAAACAGCCTGTGTGCCATGTTCCATAACACTGCATGTAATATGTGTAAGTCTCACCTCTAGCAGGTCTTACAGCCCTAAGGCTCGGTGCCTTATATTATATGCGAGGGCATATCTGCACAAGCAGATCTGCCCCTGCTATCTCTGTCAGTTCTCAGATGAGGGAAACCATTTTAAATACATGTGCTGCCCACTGGCACTACGAATTCCCCAGCTACATAATGGCTTCACTGAGGATAGGGATGTTTAATATCAAACAGCACAAGTAAGTGACATTTTCCATTCGATGGCATGTGTAGCTGCAGATACACATGCTATGCGCATAGACTACAAAGCAGTTAGTCCTCCCATAAAACAGCGGTGGCTAGCCTGTAGGAGTTGAAGTTGTTTGAAATAATGTTCTTAGGACAGCTTGTCCTACAGTGGTTTGTGGTTGAGATAAAACATCAACACAGTAGTGTTTAGTAAAAGTATGAGGTGTTGATCAAGTAGCTGCTTTACATATATCAGCCATTGGTATGTTTCATAAAAAAGCCATTGTTGCACCTTTCTTTCTTGTAGAATGTGCTTTAGGAGTGACTAACAGTTGTCTTTTTGCTTTGATATAACATGTTTGTATACATCTAACAATCCATCTTGCTAAATCTTGTTTTGATATAGGATTGCCTTTATGTTGAAAAGCCACAAAAAGTTTTTTTGTTTTTCTAAACTGTTTAGTTCTGTCTATGTAATACATTCGAGCTCTTAAGATCCAGTGTATGCAGAGCTCTTTCTGCCACAGAATCTGGATGTGTGAAAGAAGACTGGCAATTCCACTATTTGATTGATGTGACATGGTGAGGCTACTTTTGGTAGGAATTTTGGATTTGTTCTTAGTACAACCTTGTGTTTGTGTGCTTGGAGAAAAGGTTATTCAAGAGTGAAAGCTTGTATTTCACTTACTCTTATTTAAGAAGTAATGCCACCAGGAAGGCAACTTTCCATGTTAGAAACTGAATTTAGCAAGAGTGCATGGGTTCGAAACGTGGTCCCAAACGTCTTGTAAAGCACTATATTTAAATTCCCCGATGGAACTGGTGGTGTTCCTGATGGAATGATGCTTTTTAGCCCTTCCATGAAAGCTTTAATAACAGGAAATCTAAATAAAGAACTATGTTGAATAGTTTGTAAGTATGCAGATATTACAGTAAGGTGTATTTTTATGGAGGAAAAAGCCAAATTAGATATTTGCAAATGAAGTAACATAGAATGTCTTGTATTGATGCTTTAAGAGGATCTATGGTTTTAGATTGACAATAATAGACAAATCTTTTCCACTTGCTTGCGTAGCACTGTCTAGTAGTGGGTTTTCATGCTTGTTTAATGACTTCCATACATTCGGATGGGATATTTAAATATCCAAATTCCATGACCTCCGGAGTCAAATCTCTAGATTGAGTGCATTGGGGTCTGGATGTCTGATTTGACCTTTGTTTTGTGTTAGCAAATCTGGTCTGCGTAGGAGTTTGGAGTGAGGTGCTACAGATAGATCTAGTAGTGTGTACCACGGTTGACGTGCCCATGTTGGTGCTATGAGTATCATGTTGAGTGAAGTTTGACGCAACTTGTTGACTAGAAACGGAAGGAGTGGGAGAGAGGGAAAAGCATAAGCAAATATCCCTGAGCAATTGATCCATAGAGCATTGCCTCTGGCTAGACAATGTGGGTGTCTGGATGCAAAGTTTTGGCATTTTGTATTTTCGCTTGTTGCAAATAGATCTATGTCTGGTGTTCCCCACTTTTGAAGTACTTGAGGGTGAATCTCACATTTGTGTGTTTGTTGGTGATTTCTGCTGAGGACATCTGCCAACTGATTGTCTATCCCTGGTACACACTGTGCTAATATATGAATTTCATTGTGAATTGCCCATTTCCAACTTGTTTGGGCTAGAAGGGACAGTTGAGATGAATGTGTCCCTCCCTGTTTGTTGAGATAATACATGGTTGTCATGTTGTCTGTCTTTATAAGAACATTCTTCTGTTTGAGAAGAGGTTGAAATGCGTTCAGGTCAAGAAACACAGCTAATAATTCTAAATGGTTTCTGTGTAGCTGTTTCTGTTTGACATCCCACTGCCCTTGAATATTGTGATTGCTTAGGTGAGCTCCTCAACCAGTCATTGATGCATCTGTCATAATTATGTTCTGAGGCACAGGGTCTTGAAACAACCGCCCCTTTATTAAGTTGCTGCGATTCCACCACTGAAGGGACATATGTTTCTGGCGGTCTACCAGCACTAGATCTTGAAGTTGACCATGTGCCTGTGACCAGTGTTGTGCAAGGCACTGTTGTAAGGGACTCATGTTTAATCTTGCATGTGGGACTATTGCTATGCAAGATGCCATCATTCCTAAGATTTTCATGACAAATCTTACAGTGTATTGTTGATTTGGTTGTATAAGTGGAATTAGATTTTGAAAAGCTTGTATCCTTTGTGTATTTGGATATGCAGCAGCTAATTGAGTATTTAGGATAGCACCTAAATACGGTTGTACTTTTGCTGGTTGAAGGTGTGACTTTTGGTAGTTTATAGAAAAACCTAGCGTGTTCAGAGTTTCTATCAAATAATGTGTACGATTTTGGCATTGTGTATGATTGCTTGATTTTATTAGCCAATCGTCTAGATATGGAAAAATATGGATGCGTTGTCTTCTTAGGTAAGCTGCTACTACTGCTAATCACTTTGTGAATACCCTTGGGGCTGTTATGCCGAAAGTTAACACCTTGAATTGGTAGTGTTTTCCTTGTATGACAAACCTGAGGTATTTTCTGTGAGCTGGATGGATGGGTATGTGGAAATACGCATCTCTGAGGTCTAGGGCTGTCATGAAGTCTTGCTTTTTGTATCAGCAGGATAACATCTTGCAGAGTTACCATGTGAAAAGGTTCTGATAGGATATACAAATTTAGGGGCCTGAGGTCTAATATTGGCCTGAGGGTGCCATCTTTTTTGGGAATTAGAAAGTATTGTGTGTAAACTGTTCCTAGTTGAGACTGTGGAACTAGTTCTATTACTTGTTTGAGTAGTAGAGATTGAACCTCTTGTTGTAAAAGAACTGTATATTCTGGGGTTAATTCGTGATATCTTGGTGGAATAGTTGGAGGAGTGTTTATCAGTTCTAGGCAATAGCCATTGCGGATAATTGATAACACCTAGTTGTCTGTGGTGATATTTTGCCAATGTGCAACTGCTGTAGTCTTTTCCCCACAGGAGATGTGTGGAGTGGAAGGGAGTGAGTAAAGTCACTGTTTTGGTTGTGTTGCTGGTTGTTTAGAGGTTTTGAATTTACCTCTATTTCTAGAGTATGTTCCTCTGTACGTTCCTCTAAACCCACCTCTCTGGTACTGGGTTTGATAAGGTGGTTTTGCTTGTGAAGTTGATGCCTCGGAGGATTGTGGTCTAAAACCTCCTCGAAACTGAGGCTTACATAAAGACCCCCTATATGGTGTAGTATACAGAGCACCCATTGCCTTGGCTGTATCGGAGTCTTTTTGCAATTTTTCTATTGTAGTGTCCACCTCTGGCCCAAAAAGATGTTTCTTGTATAAAGGCATGTTTAACATAGCCTGCTGGATTTCTGGTTTAAAACCAGAGGAGCGCATCCATGCATGTCTTCGAATGGCAATTGCTGTGCTCACGCTCCTTGCAGCTGTATCAGCTGCATCAAGGGCAGACCTTATCTGGTTGTTACTGATAGCTTGCCCTTCCTCTACTACCTGCTGTGCCCTCTTCTGGTGCTATTTTGGGAGATGCTGTATGATATCCTGCATCTCATCCCAATGGGCTCTATCAAACGGGCTAGTAGTGCCTGGGAATTAGCTATCCTCCACTGATTTGCTACTTGGGACGCAACTCTCTTCCCTGCAGCGTCAAATTTCTCTTTATCAGGAGGGGGTGCATCTCCTGAAGACTGGCTATTTGCCCTCTTTTGTGCAGCACTAACCACCACTGAATCGGAAGGCACCCGATGGGTGATGTAATCACAGTCAGAGGGTACAGGCTTATACTTCTCTATTAGAGGTGTGATTTTACTTGCTTTCACAGGCTCATTAAAAATTTGGTCTGCGTGCTTTACCATGCCTGGTAGCATTGGGAGGCATTGGTACCTAGAATGTGTTGAGGATAACGTGTTAAACAAAAAATCTTCCTCTAATGGTTCTGTGTGTATTGTTACCCCATGGTAGGCTGCAGCCCTGGCTATGACCTGATTGTATACTGTAGTATCTTCAGGTGGAGATGGTTTAAAGGAGTAGGTGTCTGGGTTGTTATCTGGGAGGGGATCAGGATCATAAAGGTCCCATGGATCTACAATGTCTTCTTGGGAATCAAAAGAAAGTGTTGGAGAAGGCATTGGAGGAGGGCTGGTGTGAGGCGAGGTAGGAAGGTGTGGAGAACGAGGAGGAGAGGACTGAGGAGGCACTGGCTTCTCTTTTTGCTTTGGCACTTTAGCTGGGGGCTGTGCAGTGTCCAGTTCTTCTCGGAATGTCAGCTTTCTCTTTGTCTTTAGAGGAGGTGCTGTAATAATTCTCTCCGTCTCTTTATGGATGTATATCCTAGAATGCCTCTCATCCATAACTTGTAGAATGGGCTCAATGTCCGATTCTTCCTCAGAGGTTTTATGGCTTTCTCAGTTTTTTGGAAAGTCCTTGCTCCTCTATATAACCTGTCCTTTTTGGTTCCGAAGTCTGATGTTTTTTCGGTATTGAAAATGCTGTGGAAGGTCTCGGCTCCAAAACGGTCTTTCTAATTTTCGACTCTGAAAATTGCGTTTTTTTGCTAGAGTCCGAAATGGAGCCCTTGATAGTTTTTGTCGACTCCGAAGTAGTCAGAGGTGTGGCCTTTTTCAGTGCCGAACCCGAGGGTCGCTCACCGACAGACTTTTTTTGGGGCCGAACCATGGCCTTTCGGAAGTAGAGTACCCAAGCCCTTCTGATGTTTCTTGTGTGGGGGATGCAGGGGCAGACGTACTCACATGCTGACCAGCTGTGATGGGTCTGTCGTCTTCGAACTCCTGCTCAGACTCTGTGTCTCGGATAGAGACGGCTGTTTGCATCTGCTCCTCGTCGGTGACGTTGAGATGTTCACTGCTCTTCGACGCCATTCCCAGACTTCTTGCTCTTCGGTCTCTAAGAGTCCTTTTTGATCGAAACGATCGACAGGCCTCACAGTTTTCCTCCCGATGGTCTATAGAAAGGCACAGTTTCCAAACCAAATGTTGCTCTGTGTATGGGTATTTGGCTTGGCACCAAGGGCTGAATCGGAATTGAGTCCGATCCTTCAGGCTCTCCACGCGGTCGGCCCGAATAGGCCAGAGTTGGCTGCACGCCCCCGAAGGGTGATGTAAGTGGTTTCCCGACGGTACTACTGGCTCAATGCTAGTTGGATAACGCGATCGAGACAATACCGACGAAAAGAAAGGTTTTCTAAAGTTTTCCAAATCGAAATCTCGGACCGAGAGGAAACACGTCCGAACCCGATGGCGGAAAGAAAAGAATCTAACAATGGAGTCGATGACCATGTGCAATGGATCCGAGAGGAGGAGTCACTCAATCCCGTGACTCTAAAAAGACTTCTTTAACGAAAAACAACTAGTAACACTCTGAACCCAAGACTAGATGTTAGAATCGATATGCATAGCATGTGTATCTGCAGCTACACATGCCATCGAACACATATATACATATATATGTAAAATAATGTCACTTACCCAGTGTACATCTGTTCGTGGCATGTAGTGCTGCAGGGTCACATGCTTTGCATAAGTTCGCCATCTAGTGTTCTGCTCACAGTGTTACAAGTTGTTTTTCTTTGAAAAAACTTTTTTTTTTTTTTTTGAGGCACAAGATTGAGTGACTCATCCTCTCGGTGACAGTGCGCATGGGCATTGAGTTCTTTGTTAGATTGTTTTCCCGTAGGAGGATAAAGTAAGGAGGGAAGAACTGTATATGTACATATATACAGTAAGTAAAGAAGATGTCTATGCAATGTATATACATATTTACATAAGAAAATACAACGGCCACAGGCTTCCGGGGAGGAGGTAGGGCGCATGTGAATCAGCAGCACTACATACCACGAACAGATGTACACTGGTTAGGCGACATTTTCTGTTCAATGGCATGTGTAGCTGCAGATACACTTGCTTTGCAAAGACTGAAAAGCAGTCCCCTCAAAGAAAGTGGAAACTAGCCTGTAGGAGTTAGGGTTTTTTGAAATAGTGTTTTAAGAACTGCTTGACCAACATTTACTTCTTAGCGAGATAGCACACCCACATAGTAGTGTTTAGTCAATGTGTGTGGTGTGGAGCATGTGGCTGCTTTGCATTTGCTGCCACTTGTATATTCCCTAAGAATGCCACTGAAGATCCTTTCTTTCTAGTAGAATGTGCTTTAGGAGTTAATAGTTGCCTTTTAGCTTTAAAATAGCAAGTTTTAATACACTTTACTATCCATCTGGCCAATCCTTGTTTGGAAATAGGATTACCTTTATGAGGCGGTAGAAAAGCCACAAAAAGTTGTTTTGATTTTCTAAAATCTTTTTTTCTGTCTATATAATACTTGAGAGCTCTTTGCAAGTGTGTGGAAAGCTCTTTCAGAAACTGAATATGGCTGTGGAAAGAAGACTGGCAATTCCACTGACTGATTGATGTGAAATGGTGAAACCACTTTGGGTAGACATTTTGGATTTGTCCTAAGTACTATTTTGTGTTTGTGAACTTGGAAGAAGGGTTCTTCTAAAGTGAATGCTAGAATTTCACTTACTCTCCTTAAGGAAGTAATTGCTACCAGGAAAGCAACTTTCCATGAGAGAAATTGAAGAGCTCATGAATGCATGGGTTCAAATGGTGGACCCATAAGCCTTGTGAAAACAATGTTAAGATTCCAGGCAGGAGCTTGTGGAGTTCTAGGTGGAATAACTCTTTTAAGGCTTTCCATAAAAGCTTTTATGACAGGAATTCTAAACAGAGAAGTACGATGTCTGTTTTGGAGGTAGGCTGATATTATTGTTAAATTAATTTTAATAGATGAATATGCAAGATTTTCTTTTTGTAAATGAAGCAAACAACATATAATATATCCTGTACCGATGCTTTAAATGGAACAATGTTTTTGGGTTGCCGGTAATATACAAAATGTTTTCATTTAGCTGCATAGCACTGTCTGGTTGTAGGTTTACGTGCCTCCTTTAGAATGTCCTTACATTCTGTTGGGAGCTGTAGATATCCAAACTCCATGATTTCAGGAGCCAAATCATCAGGTTGAGCATACTGGGATTGGGATGCCTGATCTGACCCTTGTTTTGAGTCAATAGGTATGGTCCGTTTGGGAGCCTGTGATGTGGTACTACAGACAGATCCAACAGTGTTGTGTAACAGTGTTGACATGCAGAGGTGGGAGCTACGAGTATCATAGTAAGAAAGGTGTGACTAATCTTGTTGACTAGAAATGGAATTAGTGGGAGAGGGGGAAAAGCGTAGGCAAATATCCCTGACCATCTAATCAATAGAGCATTGCTTTTGGATCAAGGGTGTGGGTACATGGATGCGAAGTTTCGGTATTTTGTGTTTTCGCTTGTTGCGAAAAGGTCTATGTCTGGCCTTCCCCACATGTGAAAGTACTGTTGAATTACTTGTGGGTGAATCTCTCATTGGTGTATTTGTTGCTGCATCCTGCTTAAGAGGTTCGTTAGTTGGTTGTGTATCCCTGGGATATACTCTGCTAATAAGTGAATGCGATTGTGAATTGCTCACTTTCAAATTGTCTGTGCTAGAAGGGACAATTGAAATGAATGTGTCACCCCCTTGTTTCTGCAGATTATACATTGTCATCATGTTGTCTGTCCTTATTAACACTGTCTTGTGTGGGATTTGTAACTGGAATGCTTTGAGGGCTAAGAACACTGCCAGCAATTCCAAGTGGTTTATGTGATAAGTCTGCTGGACTTACTCCCATTGTCCCTGTATCATAAGATTGTTGAGATGGGCTCCCCAACATGTCATTGATGCATCTGTGGTGATTATGGTCTGTGGCACAGGGGCCTAAAATAGCTGACTTTTTGATAAGTTGGTGTGATTCCACCATTACAGAGGTTGTAAGTCTGGCGGTCCAACAACCCTAGATCGTGAAGTTCACCCTGTGCCTGAGACCACTGTTGTGAAAGACACTGTTGCAGGGGTCTTATGTTTAGACGTGCATTGGGCACTATTGATATTCAAGATGCCATCTTTCCCAAGAGTTTCATAATAAACCTTACTGTGTACGTTTGATTGTGTTGTAGTTGAGATATGAGACTGTGTATGGTAACGATTGTGTATTGTGTGTGTTGTTGACAGGTTTGAATGGTGCTGGCTTTGATGAGCCAGTCGTCCAGATAGGGAAAGACATGTATATACTGTCTTCAGAGGTATGCTGCAACCATTGCTAGGCGTTCGGTAAATACCCTTGGTGCTGTTGTTACTCCAAAGGGTAGCACTTTGAATTGGTAATGCTTGCCTGCTATCACAAAATTCAAGTATTTGCGGTGTGCTGGATGTATGGGATTATGGATGTAAGTATCTTTTAGATCTAATGCTGTCACAGTCTTTTTTTTAATTTTTTTAAACAAGGGGATGACATCCTGTAGAGTGACCAAGTGGAAATGCTCTGAGAGAATGTACTGACTGAGAGGTCTGGGATCGAGGACTGGTCTGAGAGTGCTATCCTTTTTCGGTCTGGAGAGTATAGAGTATATACTCCTGTTCCTTGTTGAGTGATGGGTACTACCTCTATTGCAATTTGAGTAGAAGAGATTCTACCTCTTGTTTTAACAGAACAATATGTTCCTGAGAAAGCCTGTGTGAGCGAGGGGGAATGTTTTGCACAGTGGAGATGAGTTCTAGGCAATAATCATTGTGGATAATTGAAAGTCCCCGTTGATCTGATGTAATTTTGTGCCATTGATGGTAGAAATGTTGCAGTTTTGATGAGGTGGAGACACCTCTTGTGGTAGTTGATTTTCCCCTAATTCTGAAGCTATGCCCTCTATAGGATCCTTTGAAATATCCCCTAGAAAAATACTGTT
Organism: Pleurodeles waltl; assembly: GCF_031143425.1. Lineage (NCBI taxonomy): Eukaryota > Metazoa > Chordata > Amphibia > Caudata > Salamandridae > Pleurodeles > Pleurodeles waltl. Next base: position 252,315,019 of record NC_090445.1, read on the forward strand.
GTCCATGTTTTTGTTGGGACGTAGAGGTCTCTGATGATTGGGTTTTAAAAATCCCTCTAAATTGGGGCTTTCTAAAAGTACCCCGAAAATGTGTTGTGTAAATGTTGAACAGCATATTAAGGACTACTTGCTGTATTTCAGGTTTGAATCCTGAGGACCGCAAGCCAAGCATGTCTTCTGATCATAACGCTACTATTTATTTACCAAGCTGCGCTGTCAGCTGCGTCTAGGGTGGAACTAATTTGATGGTTGGTAATAGCTTGTCCCTCTGCCACTACCTGATGTTCCCTTTTTTGGTGTTCCGTAGGGAGATACTGGAGAAACTCCTGCATCTCGTCCCAATGGGCCCTGTCATACCTGGCTAAAAGAGCTTGGGAGTTGGCGATTCTCCACTGATTTGCAGCTTGAGTTACCACTCTTTTGCCTGCTGCTTTCCTTATCAGGGGGAGGGGCATCCCCTGTGGACTGACTTTTTGCCCTTTTTCTAGATGCACTGGCCACAATGGAATCAGGTGGTAATTGTTGTGTTATAAAAAAAATGGGATCTGAAGGTGCAGCTTTATACTTTTTTATCCACCTTTGGTGTTACTACCCTAGCCTTTGCTGGTTCTTTAAAAATGTAATCAACATGTTTTAGCATGCCTGGTAGCATTGGCAAACATTGGTACTGTTTATGTGTAGAGGAGAGGGTGTTGAATAGGAAATCATCCTCTATAGGTTCAGAGTGCAGCTGCACATTGCGGTATGTGCTGCTCTAGCAATCACCTGATTATAGGCCGTGGTGTCTTCAGGTGGAGATGGCCTTGTGGGATATAGATCAAGGTCATTAGATGGAAAAGGGTCTGGATACATGGCCCATGGGTCTACATTATAAGGATTGTCACCCATATAATCCCCATGCAAAGAGGCAGGAGATTGTATAGAAAACTGTATGAGTGAAGGTGGTGGAGAAGTAGGAAGGAAAGGAGAATGCGGTAAAGAAGGCTGATACACTGTCTTTGGCTTCTCCTTGTGTTTAAATATTTTTGCAGGTGCAGGCCCAGCTTCCAGACTTTCTTGGAATGACAGTTTCATCTCGGTTATAGGAGGTGGTGAGGCAATAATTTCCCTGTATCCTTTTGGATTTGCATTTTCCTCTGTTTGTGGTCCATAACTTCCAGAAAAGGCCTAATTTCTGTTGACTCTTCTGCAGATGGAACATTTTCACTTCCCACAAATGTATGCTCTGAAAGCTTGGTGTCTGCTTTAATTGGGCCATAAATGTGGTTTCTGAAGCAGATGGAACTTTTTTCGGCTCCGCGGAGGAGCTTGGATGTTTCGGCTCGGAGGCGGTATGTTCGCATTTCGGTTCCGAAGTGGAATCTTCCACCTTGCAACTCGATCCCGAAACAGGCGTGGCTGCCTGTTCAGACAAACGCATTTTGGCCTTCTTCGACGCCGAACCCGAAGGACGGTCATCAAGATGTAATTTTCTGGTCTGACCATTGCCAGAAAGCAGTGGTGGACCCAAAACCATCTGTGTGTTTTTGGTGATGGGAAGAGGCTGGCGTACTCACGCATTGCGCCGCAGGAATAACTTGGGTGTCCCCATCTGAGTCACGGTCGGAATCAGTCTGCAATGGAAACTGCAGCCTGCATTTGTTCCTTACCGAAAATGTTGGACATTTGTTCGGTCGACATCGATGCCATCTCTAGTCTTCGATCCTGCAGAGTCTTCTTGGAGCGGAAGGATCGGCACGCCTTGCAGGTTTCCTCTTCATGATCTGGAGAGAGGCAAAGGTTACACACGGAGTGCTGGTCGATGTAGGGGAACTTGGCATGGCACCAAGGGCAGAATCGAAATGAAGTCTGATTCATGAGCCTGTGACACAGTAGGCCTGAGAAGGGCGCAGGTGCCCAAAAGGGCGTTTAATCGATCCCGACGTTATAATAGGATCGAGTGTAGTAAGGAAAATGCATTCGAAAAACTGTACAGACATTTAAAGTAAAGATAGAGAAGTTCAGCTAGTACTGAACCGAGATTTACCAGAGCGAGCAGCAACACGACCGAACGTAACGGCGGAAAGAAAACAATCTAACAAAGGACTCAATGCCCATGCGCATTATCACAGAGGAGTCGTCATTCGATCTTGTGACTCGAAAAAGCTTCTTCGAAGAGAAACAACTTGTAACACTCCGAGCCCAACACTAGATGGCTAACTTATGCAAAGCATGTTTATCTGCAGCTACACATGCCATCGAACATATATACATTTCAAACCTAAGCTATGTTAGAGCACAGCATGATAAGCCCTAATCCGCCCTTCAGGTTTCCCCCCTGGGAAGACATCATCCCTCACACCTGAGCAAGGAAGCCTGTTATCTAGAAAGACACCGTCCCCATATAGGCCAGGGTTTCGGCAGTCTACACAAGCAGCTTTACCGAAGAAGTTCAACAATCAGCATGCAGTCGTGGTCATCTGGCTGGAATCTCCCTCTAACATATGTATGGGGCAGAGAAGTGTTTTATAATAAAACAACTGGTGTTCTAAGAAATTATCCCCACATAAGGATGTGTAGGTTTCTGTGAATGTCAGAGACACAGCGTACCACTTTTGCCGGCAACCCTATCTGACTGCAGCCTTAAGGAAAGCAAAAGTGAAATTAATGCAGTGCTAAGAACATGATGCTTTCCTAGGCGAAAGAACACCTAGCTAGAGAGAATAAAACAACACCGCAAATGTGGCTAATGCATTAGATGTTTGTAGCGTCCAACCTAACTGAATAATGGACCTTAGTTTACTCTGTCCATGGTGTAAAGATGACACGTCACTCTGCACTCTATTGTAGAAGAGACAATGCTGTTTAAAGTGTATATCCGGTCAGACAAGGTGTTAATCCCATTCATTATCTACAACTTCTAATGCTTTTGGTGAATTTTCCTGAACTATTTGCCTTAACCGGGCAGCCGCTTCTTGTTGGGAAAGTTTCAAAATTTCATTATATTCTGCATATAAGAAGCGCTTTCTGCGTTGTCTTCTGGGGCCTAACAGGAAATCCTGCAAATCTGTGTTACATGGGTGACTGAAGTGTTCTTTAACAGCATCAACTGAGGAACTTTTCAACCATTGCTGGCATAATTTCCCTACACTATATATTGTCACTATACCCAAGTGTTCCGATGTCACATAGCAAGGGTCTGCCCTGTTAGTTCTAAAACCCCCCTGAGGAGTTTACAAAACGTGTATGGCACACATTGGTGTCTACTGGCCACAATAACCACCCACCAGGACATGAAAGTGATGTGTTAAATGTTCCATTCTGTACCCACTCATCAAGCTGATCTTTGGATGCATTTATGTACTTTTGACATTTGTAAAATTTTGCAGGGGTAGGAATACTGCAATCATACCTCAGGAATACAAATCCTTATTTTTCACTAAGACTAAACAACTTGTCTGTTGTACAGTTTAAAAACATCATTTGAACAGGTAATTGGACATCCTGGTTTGTTGTTGTGCCCCTGCCCCCTCCCTCCTGCCGTTCATGGACCGTTATGCTACAGGCTCCACCTGTCTGTCCTGTATGGTCAGCTTGCTGCCCTTGCCTCTTTCCCCTCTGCTCTCTGATGTCCATGTGCATGGCCCTGTCCCTTCCCTATTGCTTTATATGCTTCGCTGTGCTGCACTGACGTCCTGCTTGCTCTGTATGGTGTATTGTGCTGCTGCAACCCCTGATGCCTTCCCTGTAAGGCAATTTGGTGCACCTGTCCATCCTCCTCCTCCCATTTGTTATCCTATTCCAGGTTGGTTTTTGCCTCTGCCTACCTTTCCCCTGCCCTTCAGTGTCCCTTGTGCTGCCACTACCCCTCCCTCCTGCTCAGCGTGGCTAACTTGTCTCCTATACAGCCTCCTCCCAGCCCTTAATTAACCGAGTCTGTGCCCCTGAAAAACAGCCTCCCACAGTATACTAATGAACAACTAGATTGCAAACATTCTACATTTATTATGAAAGTGTGGCATACTTGACTTCATTGTAGGAAGTTGGCTCTGTATACTATCTCAAAGTGAGAGATAGTGTGCACAGAGTCCAAGGGTTCCCCTTAGAGGTTGATAGTGGCAAAATTTGATAATAATGCTCTATTTTGTGGTAGTGTGGTCGAGCAGTAGGTTTATCAGAGGGTAGTGTTAAGCATTTGTTGTACACACACAGGCAATAAATGAGGAACACACACTTAAAGACTTAACTCCAGGCCAATAGGTTTTTATATAGAAAAATATTATTTTCCTAATTTATTTTTGAACCACAAGATTCAGAATTTAGGTAAGTACATAAATTGTAAGGTCCTTCACACAGGTAAGTATGGAACTTTGAATTAAAAACAGCAGTATACACAGTTTTGGCAAAAGTGGCAATAAGCTATTTTAAAAGTGGACACTGCAAAAATCAACACTTCCTGGGGGAGTTAAGTAATAGCTAGTTTCTCAGGTAAGTAAAGCACTTACAAGTGCATTCTTCTGGTCATAGGCAGCCCACCGCTGAAGGTTCAAGTCAACCCCAAACACCCAGCAACAGCAAAACAGGGCCAGTCAGGTGCAGAGGTCAAAGGAGGGCCCAAATAACATAGGTACCTATGGAGAACAGGGGTGTTCCGGTTCCAGTCTGCTAGCAGGTAAGTACCTGCGTCCTTGGGGAGCAGACCAGGGGGGTTTTGTACAGCAGTGGGTGGGGGGGGGGGGGGGGGAGGCATGGGGGCAGGGGAAGGACACAGGCACACAAAATACACCCTCAGAGGCACAGGGGCAGCCGGGTGCAGTGTGCAAAGTAGGTGTCGGGTTTTGCGTTGAAAGCAATGCAGGGACCCCGGGGTCACTTTGGCGGTGCAGGCAGGGGGGCTTCTCAGGCCAGCCACCCAACTGGGTTTGGATGAGGGCCGCCTGCTGGTCACTCCTGCACTCGTAGTTGGTTCCTCTTGGTCCTGGGGGCTGCGAGTGCAGTGCTTTGTCCAAGAGTCGGGTTCCTTTGTTACCAGGCATTTCCGGTCAGGGGGAGCCTCTGGATCCTCTCTGCAGGCATCGCTGTGGGGGTGCAGGGAGGTCGACTCAGGGTGTCCACGTCGTTGGAGTCGCCTGGGGGTCCTCTCTGCGGTGTTGGTTTCTCTGGACTCAGGCCGGGGGCGTCAGGTGCAGAGTGTGAAGACTCACACTTACGGAGTGAGGCTGGAGTCTTCTTTAAAGTTGGTTTATTTTTTGTAGATTTGGACAGAACCGCTGTCCTCTGGAGTTTCTTGGTCCTTTAGGTGCAGGTCAGTCCCCTGAGTCCTCAGAGGTTGCTGGTCCCGCTGGATGCGTCGCTGTGCAGGTTCCTTGAGTCTGGAGACAGGCCGGTAGGGCTGGGGCCAAGTCAGTTGTCTGTCATCTCTGCGGGGCTTTCAGGTCAGCAGTCCTTATTCTTTCTTCAGGTTGCAGGAATCGGCTTTCCTGGGTTCAGGCTCGCCCATAAATACTCAATTTAGGGGTATGTTCAGGTCTGGGGGCAGTAGCCAATGGCTACTGTCCTGGCGGGTGGCTACACCCTCTTTGTGCCTCCTCCCTGAGGGGAGGGGAACACATCCCTATTTCTATTGGGAGAATCCTCCAAAACAAGATGGAGAATTTCTTATGGAAGGGGTCACCTCAGGACACCTTAGGGGCTGTCCAGACTGACAGGTGATTCCTCCTTGTTTTTCTCACTATCTCCTCCGGACCTGCTGCCAAAAGTGGGGGCTGTGTCCGGGGGGGCAGGCATCTCCACTAGCTGGAATGCCCTGGGGTGCTGTAACACCAGGGTTGAGCCTTTGAGGCTCACCGCCAGGTGTTACAGTTCCTGCAGGGGGAGGTGAGAAGCACCTCCAACCAGTGCAGGCTTTGTTCCTGGCCACCGAGTGACAAAAGCACTCACTCCATGTGGCCAGAAACCAGTCTGGATGTGGCAGGCTACCAGGAACTGGTCAGCCTAACACTAGGAATTGGACTGGTATACAGGGGGCATCTCTAAGATGCCCTCTGTGTGCATTATTGAATAAACCCCACACTGGCATCAGTGTGGATTTATTGTGCTGAGAAGTTTGATACCAAACTTCCGAGAATTCAGTGTAGCCATCATGGAACTGTGGAGTTTGTGTTTGACAATCTCCCATACTATATACTCTTTATGGCTACCCTGCACTTACAATGTATAAGATTTGGCTTAGACAATGTAGGGGCATAGTGCTCATGCAGATATGCCCTCACCTGTGGTATAGTGCACCCTGCCTTAGGGCTGTAAGTCCTGCTAGAGGGGTGACTTACCTATGCCACAGGCAGTGGGTTGTGGGCATGGCACTATGAGGGGAGTGCCATTTCGACTAGGTAATTTTCCCCCCACGTGAGCTGTCGTTCATGTGCTGAGTGAGGGGTCCCCAAGGTGGCATAATAGATGCTGCCGCCCTTAGATACTTTCCCTGGCCACAGGGCCGTTGGTACCAAGGGTACCAGTTACAAGGGACTTATCTGTGTGCCAGGGCTGTGCCAATTGTGGAAACAAACGTACAGTTTATGGAAAGAACACTGGTGCTGGGGCCTGGTTAGCAGGATCCCAGCACACTTTCAATCATAACTAGCATCAACAAAAGGCAAAAAGTTAGGGGGTAACCATGCTATGAGAGGCATTTTCCTATATTCATCTTGATGTATTCAAAACTAATACCTAAAGCATTTCCTTTAGAAATTATTCACATAGGAATAACGGTTAGTGATCTAAAAAACTAAAATGAGGACATTTTCTGAGTTCTCAAATAATGATAAAGCACTTTTAAATTATTTTCTATCTTTATGGTTTTATCTTATTAAGTTGATCACTTGATTGTATGTTACACTTATAGGAGAGGATGTGGAGTTACAGCAAGAGGTGCAGACTTAGCAACTGGGGAACCAGGTTTGAGTTTCGGGGTCAGCGCAATAATCCTGTAATTCTGGGCAAATCACTTAATCTCCCCGTGGGTAAAACCAAAATGAATGTGTCCTTGTGTAATGTAACTGATGCTCATGTAAAGCACTGCAATACCTTCAGGTTATGTCTGCGCTACATAAAACAGCAAAAAAAAACCCCAAAAAAACATTAAGTGTTTTGCACACTTCTGTCATTGGGCTATTCCGAGGCCACACGTGGGTGATAGGTGTGTTAGATTTGGGCTCTGTTTTACGTGTTGGATGACACATTGGGAGACTCATCTCTTACGAGCCCCCCCAATTTCCTCATTTACTGCAGTATTCTCAGCAGAAATGCTTTCAGTTTTCCACTCAGATTCCATCAAGATGTAGTGCAGATGTGCCACACTTTTGGCATAAATTCAGAATGTTAGCACTCTAGTTGCTCATTAGAACACTGTAGTAAAGCTGCTAATTACCAGGAAATCACCAATTTTTACCAGTAATTACCAGGGAGTTAACTGGCAGTCTGCTGCTGGTTTTGAAAGTGCAGGTTTTCAGTCTGCATGTAATAATTTTTTAATTAAACAGAAAGGAAAAATATTTGAGAACTCACTTAAAACGTGTCCTAATTTTTCTTTCTACAGCACTAACCATAATTTCCATGAAAAAATGAACTACCTTGTTCCTTTCTAAATTAAATGTTTTAAGTTCTACCAGTTTGAGTCAATCAAGATGGCTTCAGGTAAGTAAGTAAGACTGTTAGTTTTACAGTTGTTCTTCAGAACACTCTGGGAAGCTGCAGTAGAACATGGGGGAATGTAATAACAGGCTGGTCCTGTTGGAAGTACATGGTTTAGTGAGAATGTCCGACTTCATTCTCATACGGGTGAGAAAGATAGTGTGAATTTACAATAAGTATGTTCTCATTTTAGCTTCTGGAGCACCTTCCATAACCTCTATGGGAAAATCATGTTTGTTAGAGGACGGCTCTGACCATCAGGTCTGCCCTGATTTTTCGCTTTTTGACCACCTGGCTTTTGACTTTTTACTGTGAGGGAGCCTCCTATTCGGGGACTCACGCGCAGTAAACACATGGTAAAATGGACTGCACGTGTTTTCCGCTGGTGCCGCCGTGCTAAGGAAAGGCTGCTGTGGTGCAGCAAGGGCAGGAGGCCCCGGGCGGGTTACATGTGATCATGTGTGCACATGGATGTGCACCCATGTGAGGGCTGTGGGAGGAGGATTCCTGGTGTGTGCAGCCCAAGAAATGCACTTAGGTAAGCCTGGGGCAGGAGGAACTATGCAGAGTGGGTGGTGACCTGGAGTAGATCTCGTGAGAGGGGTGTACACATGTGAGGGAGAGTCAGTGTGCTTACTGTCTTTTCGCTGTAGGGACACTCAGTTCAATGCCAATGTCAGTGTGCTTAAGGTATTTGCATTGTGGGGATACGCCATTAAATGTCAATGGGAAAGGAGGGCCTAGGGTGAAACTCCAGTTCTCTGGGGTCCACCGAGACCAGAGTCACACCAAAGTACACTGTAACCTGTATGAAAAGAATTATGCAGTAGGTTACAAGAGCATAGCTGTACAACTTATGGTTCACCCATGGATGTCATCTTTCTCGGACTCAGCTCAGGATTAGGGCCAATTACTGCTCTGTACAGTTGCTTGAACAGGGCCAGCTGTCATTCCGTGCCAGGAGCAGGCTGGAGAGGCCCTGCGAGGAATGTCAGTGAGGAGGGGCTGAGACTTTCAGAGCACATGTGGCAACTAACTCCTGGAGGATGCCATTTTGAGCTATCCCAGAAGACTGTGCAAGAAGGAGGGGACGGGGGCAAGGAAGTGCTGTGGCACATCTGGATAGGCCAGAGGTGCAGACTTGCTGGACACTTCCGCCTCCAGGGGAGAGCTCTCTCTCTTGGCTGTGCTTCACTGCTGGACACTGGGAGTGCAGACGGGCATCATGGACAACGGAAGGAAGAGCCTCTTCACTGCCCTTGGGGCAGGAACTCTGCCCCTGAAGGACTCAAGGCCAGTGAGGCGAATGCCAGGCAAGCTGGCCCCCTTATCCCCCCAGAGGACCAGTTGGGGGAAGGACTGGGCTAGCGCAAGGAGAGCACGCTGCCCAGAAGGAAAAGAGGGAACCCAGAGGAAAGATTGGCGCAGGGAGTCAGTGGGACTGGCTCCCTATGATCTGGGACCCTTCGAGGCCAGGAGGCCTGAGGAGAGTGCTCCTGGTGGCAAGGGCTTGTTACCAGGAGCGAAACGACACAAGAATGATGAAAATCGGCCCTTGGGGGCCCGAGATATCCAGAGAAAAAGGATGGCGACCTTTGACCTCTGGAGAAGCAGCTACGAAGCGCGTGGGGCTCCGCAGCTGCTCAAGAATGTGCCCCCGTGGTGGGTGTGTCACCGTCGCACACCCCACCTGCCGCGGTGGGTAGGGACCCCGGGGCCCCCGCGGCCGAAGTAAAGTTCGGGAGCGCCGTCACGCTCCCCGTGAAGATTTGATGCGGGGGGCCCCAGACCCCATTCCGGGGCCACGTGAAGAATGAGGAATGGGGGGCGTCGTCGGGCACCCCCGCCAGATGGCCGCCGGCTGTGAAGGAGCCGACAGCGAAGAAGAAGCCGGGGAGCGCCATCACGTTCCCCATTAAGGTTGGTCCTATATGTTCCCCGTTGATGCTAATTTGAATAATGACACTGACAGCCACCGCTTGGCAAGATAGATGTATTTAATTGCAGAGGTAGGTGTGTTCATTTCACATTACTGTACATGTTGAAATGTCACAAGGGGGACACAAGGGATTGTTTTACCATGTGGGTTGTTGGATTATATCCGCCCTTGGAGGAGACATGGGAGATTACACAATGTTTTCCCACAGTGATTCCATCACGTTGTGCAGATTTGTAGATTGTTGCATAGTATTGAGTTGTGTGTGTGAGTAATAAATGTACTTTTACTTTATCAAAAGAAAAAGCACAGACTGGACGATCATTTATTGAGAGTCATGCTTGGGTGCTCGTGAATGGGGATTACTAGCCCACAGCACCTCCCTTGAGTAAGCCTTGGACTGCTCTGCAACACTACCCTATGAGAGCCAAGCGCTACAATGGGGTGTTTGGTTCCTAGTGGTGGTCGTGTGCAGACTCATTACTTGTGCAGGCCACACAACTAATGACCCACCTTCCAACAATGTTTATTTCAGTGAATGAAAAAGTTAATTACCTGTCCTAACAAGCTTTCCGGTGAATACCATGTCTACCTGCAGATTCTTCAGCAGTAGAATAATCACAGGCATTGGATGGGAAGGGTATGCCCAGACGTGGGTCCCTTGCTCACTGTGCCACTGGATTCATGCTAGCCTGGCTTATGAAGGGTGATACCCTGAAACCAGTCCAAGGATGCTTGTTTCCGGTCCAAGGAGGACCTGGCTTGGCACTTCGGGCTGGACTGTTCCCATGAGGAACAGGGTCAAGACTAATTTGCATATGGCTGGGTCCAAACTGGGGTGGCATGGTGAGCAAAAGAACAATGGATTAAACCCAAATCTGTGACTGGGGACTAGTGTTCGCATTGTTCAGAACTCCGTCCATCATCCATTTGTGTTACTTTATAACTGCAACAGCATTTATCTTGTTTAAAGTAATTTGGTTTTGAAACATTTTATGAACAAATTATTTTTCAAACAACTGGTCCTGTATTGCTTCTTGAGCAAATGTCTCATTTGTTGCCTCTGTGAGTAGAACAAATGCATAGCAGTCTCCTAATAAGCCCAACAGCTCACCCACACTACCACAAAAGAGCGCTTTTGGGATTGCCATTTCTAACCCTGTAAACCAATAGAGGTCACCTAAAATATCTGCATAGTGCCCCCATACGTTGGTGCACTAAATAGCCAACTTCCTACACCAACTTACTTGTGAGCCCCTAGTATATTGTAACCAAGGTATGTTAGACATTCACCACAGGGATTGCAGCACTGATTTTGTTACCCTGAGTGTGACTCATGTACAGCCTACTGTAGGAAAGAACTCTCTTTTGGCATGGTTTCCTGCACCTTTTGCCTGCTGAAAAGTGCGTTTTTGACTTTGTTCACTCAAATCCTACTAACCAGGACTCCACTGACTGTGCTCTCTTCTCTAAATTTGGTTGTTCGTGACTTTGTGCATACTGGTGCCCTCATGTAAGTCCCTAGTATATGGTATCTAGGTACCCAGGGCATTGGGGCACCAGGGGTTCCCTCTGGGTTGCAGCATGCATTAGGACACCCATGTGAGCCCATGCAAAATTTGTCTGCAGGCCTACCATTGCACCCTGTGTGAAAAGGTGCATGCACCCTTTCACTACAGGTACCCCTATAGCAGGCCCTCCTAGCTCAGAGGGCAGGGTGCAAGCGCCTGGTTGTGACGCCACCCATGAATGAGTAGGGGTGCCCCAAGAACTCCAGCTCCATTTTTCTGGACTTCGCGAGTGCCATCAAGCCATTTTACCTGTGTACTGTACATAGCTACATAATGGTAACTCCGAACCTAAGAATATTTGGTATCAAACCTGTCGGAATCATACCCCAATACTGTTGCCAGTATTGGTTGTACGATTCCATGTGCTCTGGGGGCTCCTGAGGGGACCCCCACCAGGCAGTTACTTTTTTGTGTGCATTTATTTTGAGCTTTTGTAATAGTTTTAAGTAACTACACAATAAATCATTCATTCAGTAAAAGTTACAGTTTAATGTTTTTACTCTATGTAAAATACTTGTTCTGCCAGTGAAATATATTGCATTCTGCCTTAAGGTTTGTTCAGCCTACCAAACGGGGTTTTCCCAGGCAGCCCGCGCTGCTACCATCCTACAGACAGGTTCCTGCCCTCCTGCTGCGTCAACAGCTCAAGCCCCAGAAGGCATAACAAAAGATTTCCTTTGGGAGAGGCAGGCAACACCCTCTCCTTTTGAAAATATGTGTTGCTTGGCTTGGGAGGGGTAGCCTCCCTAAGTCACTGCTATGCTTTGAAGGGCACATTTGGTGCCCTCCTTGCATAAACCGGTTTGCACCAGTCCAGGGACCTGCAACACAGTTGGTGGTCATGAGTGGTCCACTTGGTCCCCTCTACCAGCCATCCAACTTGGTAGGTGGCGAGTCTTTGCCTCTCCTTGCAGGACAGTACCTCTGTGCACCGCAACTCTTGCAGCTACCAAGGCTTGCTGGCTCTCTTTCCAAGGGATTTCAGGCGCCATGTAGTCCTGGCCTCCAGCACTATTCCCTGCAACATGTAGCCTTCTACCTGCTGCTACAGCGACTTGGGACTCCTTTCCAGGTGTGCTGAGTGCACCTCACTTCGACTCCTGTGCCTGGTGCCTGTGAGGGCTGCATCCTCGATTTTTGCCTCTCCTCAATGCTGAGGGTGGCATGGGACTCCCCTCCTTGGGTTGACGCCCCTCGGGCCTTCCTGGTTCCCAGCAGCTCTGCAACTCTTCTTCTGAAACTCTTGCCTTTGCAAGGCTTGTTGATGGTTTTTCCACACCACTAACAGATTGCAACTCTTCCTCTGACGTGGGACATCAACTACATAACTACTGGGACTCTTCCTCTGCTCCTGTGCTGCATAGACGACTTCTGGTCTCCACCGTAGACCTAGTCCTGCACCTCCAGAAGATGGGTAGTGGTTCCTGCCCCAACAGGACAATCAAACTGGAACCGGACGTAGTCCCCTTCAATTGCAGGTCCTCTTCTGTCAGGATCCATGTTCTGTTTCTTCCAGCCTTGCATAGTCCTGATCAGTGGGTTTGGGAAAAACCAGGTACTTACCTCTTCTCTCCTGGTCATTGGGGACACTCTGGTACTTACTGTTTTGAATTCCTGGTCTCCTCCAGCTCCCCTCTACAGATTTCACTTACCTGGGTGGGGGTCTGCCTTTCGCATTCCATTTTTTTAGTATATGGTTTGGTCTCCCCCTAGCGTCTCTATCGTTTACTGTTATTTAATTGTTTTCTATTGCTTTCTATGCCTAGTCCTGATTACTAAAATGTATAAAATAATATACTAGTAGGGTATTGCCTATATTGTATTTTAGTATTTGTGTTACTATAATAAAGAACCTTTATTTTTTTAACAATGTGTAGTATTGCATAAGCTTTCCAGGTCTCCTAGATAAGTCTTGGCTGCTCATACACAGCTACCTCTAGAGAGCCTGGCTTCCTAGAGACTGACTACACCCCACAAATAGGGGATACATGGTATAGGGTGAGAATACCATAGGTGCTCCTCACACACCAGGCAAGCTTCCTACACCTACCTCACAGAGCAGTTTCGAACTACTAGCCCAACTTTGCCATTTAAAGCAGTAGCAAAGCCAATACTCCGTCTGTAATATGTTTAGGTCACCCCAAAGGTAGGCTGAACAAACCTTAAGGCAGAATGCAATATATTTCACTGGCAGAACAAGTATTTTACATACAGTAAAAACATTAAACTGTAACTTTTACTGAATGAATGATTTATTGTGTAGTTACTTAAAGCTATTACAAAAGCTCAAAATATATGCACACAAAAAAGTAACACCATACAGAAAATCTGAATATGCAGAATATCAACACGAGTGAGCTCAACAAAGAAAAGAAGAGCACCAAATACACGACGGTGAATAAAGCCATAACAGGAAGAGTTACGTAGAAATGTAGTCCAGATAAGTTTAAAAAAAAAAAAAAAAAAAAAAAAAAAAAAAGTGTTTGCAATCATGTTGGCGGGTCATTCACGAAAAGTGCAATTTAAAATACAAGAGACCCCTAGGTTAAAAAAGGTTGCAACCTCAGCAATTACAAGCCCGACAATTAAAACCCAAGACTTTAAGAGCAGGGCCGTGATATGTGTGCCATCATGTAAACTAAGATGCGGTTGTCAAAGACGTCACGTTAACTAAACAATATCCTACCGTGCAGAGTGTAACCATTGTATATAAAATCATGCGAGCACTGACAGAAAGCAATACTGCAGTACCCAGAAATACTGCAATATCCTGCTGGCATAAGCCCCCTCTAACTATATGCCTACTAGTACCGAGGTCAAAAAGACAATAATGCGTTAAAAACTAACATACAAGGCAATACTGCAAGTAATAATCTCAAGGTATAAGCCCCCTCAACTATATGCCTACTTGTACATCGGATCAGAAAGGCGATAAGGCATTAAAACTGACATTCATGGGAAAGCATACCACCCTTCAATTACTTAAATCTGGCACAATGGCCTCATACCGGCTCTGGTCAGCCATAACCATAAATTTGTTAATCTGGGTCAGGTCTTTTGCAGTCACTGCCGAGTAAATAAGCGCTATGGCCTCATTGCAGGTTCTTATTCCATTGAGTAAAATAACATATCAGAGATAAATCCATCTCTGAGCAAGCAATACAGGACAGTAACACATCACCTGGATAGCAGTTTCAGGCGTGTTGGCATAGAGACACTTTTTGATTGCTTTAGGATTTTTTTCCAATGTGCCCGATATTCGTTTATGGGCAAGGTTAATAGCCATGTCACTAGTATATTTCTAAAATCTTGTCTCCCCAAGGCAACTTTAAAATATGGCTGGCTGTAGGGGGACAGATTCATACGATTGAACTAAGCCCTCTAATCCATGGCTGCCTTTGATTTTTCTGATACCCTTTTCCCTTGATAAGTGTCTGCCCTGGGCTTTTATCATCCTCTTTAGAGGTTCTAGTGTCAACGGGGTGTTTTCTGTAGCCTCTAAACTCAGATTCAGTGTGGTGGCAGCTGTGACTAAATATCATGAACAGATGGATGTTTTTCCTTGGAAAATTGTATGAAGTGCAGCTCTCAATTAGTCCGGAGCAGCCCTGGGCACCCAATGGTAATACTTGAATATATCTTTTTTTTTTTCACAAGATATGTCCAAGTTGTCCAGCCCAAATTCTAGGTGAATCAAGGTGCGCCGTGCCCCATTTTTTTGGAGGAAAGGCTGTGATCCCATTAGCAAATATAGGCTTGCATGCTGACCCCTCAGCTGTGCTAACGCTTGAACGATGGGACCAAAGTTGACACTACACGGTATAAAAAAAATTGTTACAGAGCCAGACTAGATACTTCAGTCAAAATGAATGTAAAAGGTGGTAGTGTGCAACTTTTACAAAGGTGCCACTTTGTTGCCTTTAGTCTATTGTGTCCAGATAGGTTACACAAGGAGCTTGTCTGAGACAGCTTTCTACCCTTTTGAGAAGCCATGTTAATGGGTCCTAGACAAGGAGACAATAGAAGACTGCAGTAGAAAGCTGTGTTACCTCCCTCCTGCAGGAAGGGACCGGGTGTTGGCCCACAAGGTGAGCTTCAAAAGAGAAGCTGCCTTTGAAGGGCAAATGGATAACTGTAGCAAACTGGGATTTTGTTGTGGTAGCCCCTCCCACACATACTTTTTGTCTGGTATTTGATGCAACTCTGAGTGAAGTGCACTGGGTTTCTGCTAACCAGAAGCTCAGTGCCAGTGTACCTTCCCCCAAAACAAGACAACTGGTCACCTGTTCCCATGTGACCAAGCCTTTAGTACCTCTGTAAGTGGTACCTCTGGCAACTACTGCATAGATACTAAAGAGGGTCCCTATGAGCTGCAGAATGGCTTCCGCCACTCTAACGGACTTAGCACCAAACTCATACAGACTGGGACTGCAGGCTACGTGACAAGGTGCTCTAAAAAGTGAAAGCACTACATGACCACTTGTGTGCTATGTCCCCTAACACTGCATGTAATATTTTTAAGTAACCCCTACAGCAGGCCTTACAGCCCTTAAGCAGAGTGCATTATATTGCATTTGAGGGCATATCTGGATGAGCAGATATGTCCCTGTGCTGGCCAGTTTAATTACTTACAGTGCACGTGAACAGGGAAACCATTGTAAGATATGTAAGATACCCCACCCCAAGACCCTTGAAAGTAGGAGTAAAGTACTACTATTTGCCCAGAAACACACTAAACTCGTGATAGGAGATTCAGCAAAGACAACAACTGACTGCAAAGCACTGAAGATGGATTCCTGGACCTGAGGACCTGTAAAGGAAGGGGACCAAGTCCAAGAGTCACAAAAGTGTCCTGGGGGGCAGGATGAAGGTGCAAAAGGGCTGCCTCCGGGGGGGAAGAAGCTGAAGATTCTGCAACAACTGAAGATGCCAGGAACTTCTCCTTTGCACAGAAGATGTCCTACGGCGTGCTTGAGGATGCAGAGTTGTTTCCACGCAGAAAGACAGTAAACAAGCCATGCTAGTGGCAAAGGTCGCGGTTGAAGAAAAAGGGTGCTTCCCGGGCCCAGGAAGGACCAGCAGGTCGCCCCTTGAAGGAGGAGACAGAGGGGGGGTGCTCAGCAGCACAGAGAGTCCACGCAGGAGCAGGCCGCACCTGCAGAAGCACTTGAACAGGCGTTCAAGAAACATGAGCATGGCGGTCATCTCAACACTACAAAGGATGGTCCCACGAAGTCGGTGGTCAACTCAGCGAGTTGAACAATGCAGGACGGAGTGCTGGGGACCTGGGCTATGCTGTGCACAAAGGATTCCTTGCTAAAGTGCACAGAAGCCCTAGCAGCTGCAGTTCACAGGATTACTGTCTGGCATGGGGAGGCAAGGACTTACCTCCACCAAATTTGGACAGAAGGACCACTGGACTGTCTGGGTCACTTGGATCCAGCTCCTATGTTCCAGGGACTAAGCTTGTCAAGATGAGGGGACCCAGAGGACCGGTGATGCAGAAGTTTGGTGTCTGCGCTAGCAGGGGGAAGATTTCTTCTTGGCTTCCAGTGCAGGGTGAAGGCAGACAGCCCTCAGAGCATGCACCACCAGGAAACAGTCGAGAAAGCCGACAGGTAGTCTTCTTGCTACTTTGTTGCAGTTTTGCAGGCGTCCTTGAGCAGTCAGCGATCGATCCTTGGCAGAACTCAAAGAGGGAGATGCAGAGGAACTCTGGTGAGCTCTTGCATTCGTTATCTGAAGAGAAACCCACAGGGGAGACCCTAAATAGCCCTCAGAGGCCACCTAACCAGGTAAGCACCTATCTGGAGGGGTCTATGACATCACCTGCTGGCACTGGCCACTCAGAGGCCTCCATTGTGTCCTCACACAGCTGCATTCAAGATGGCAGAGGTCTGGGACACACTGGAGGAGCTCTGGGCACCACCCCTGGGGTGGTGATGGACAGGGGAGTGGTCACTCCACTTTCCTTTGTCCAGTTTCGCACCAGAGCAGGGGCTGGGGGAACCCTGAACATGTGTAGACTGGCTTATGAAAGGAGGGCACCATCTGTGTCCTTCAAAGCATTTTCAGAGGCTGGGGGAGGCTACTCCTCCCTAGCCCTTAACAACTATTTCCGAAGGGAGAGGGTGTAACACCCTCTCTCAGAGGAAATCCTTTGTTCTGCCTTCCTGGGACTGGGCTGCCCAGGAGGGCACAAGCCTGTCTGGGTTGGCAGCAGCGGTAGCTGCAGTGAAAACACCAGAGAGCTAGTTTGTCAGTATCCGGGGTCCATGCTGGAGCCCCAGGGATATATGGGATTGGCACCCCAATAACAGATTTGGCATGGGGGTACAATTCCATGATCTTAGACATGTTACATGGCCATATTCGGAGTTACCATTGTGAAGCTACATATAGGGATTGACCAATATGTAGTGCACGTGTGTAATGGTGTCCCCGCACTCACAAAGTCCGGGGAAATTGCCCTGAACAATGTGGGGGCACCTTGGCTAGTGCCAGGATGCCCGCACACTTAGTAACTTTGCACCTAATCTTCACTAACTGAGGGTTAGACATATAGGTGACTTATAAGTTACTTAAGTGCAATGAAAAATGGCTGTGAAATAACGTGGACGTTATTTCACTCAGGCTGCAGTGGCAGTCCTCTGTAAGAATTGTCTGAGCTCCCTATGGTTGGCAAAAGAAATGCTGCAGCCCATAGGGATCTCCTGGAACTCCAATACCCTGAGTACCTAGGTACCATATACTAGGGAATTATAAGGGAGTTCCAGTGTGCCAATGAGAACTGGTAAAAATGGTCACTAGCCTGTAGTGACAATTTAAAAAGCTGAGAGCCCATAAGCACTGATTTTCTGGTTAGCACAGTCTCAGTGACACAGTTAGGCACCACACAGGGAACACATATAGGCCACAAACTGTGAGCACTGGGGTCCTGGCTAGCAGGATCTCAGTGACACAAGCAAAAACAAACTGACACACAAGTAAAAATGGGGGTAACATGCCAGGCAAGATGGCTTTTTCCTACACCTAAGAAAGATCAAGAACTCCCACGGACAGTGGACCTGTCCATCCAAGAAGGAAGAAACAATCTTTAAACTAACTCCCACCTCACTTAAGATGCGTGATTCCCCAACACTCTGAATCAGACTCCACCAGCCGGTGTCCAGAGAAACCAACTAACCAGAGAGGACCTCCCCGAGCGACACCGATCACGTATCCATCCTGGACTGACATTGCTGCACACCCACACTATAACTGCAGAGGGAACTCAGAGGACCCCCTGACTGCGACTGCTTGGGCCGAAGATATGAGAGGCCTGGAAGAAGCACTGCACCCGCAGCCCCCAGGCCTGTGAGAAACCAACCAATGGTGCAGCAACGACCAGCAGACAGCCCTCACCCTTGCTCAGTCAGTGGCTTGCCCGAGAGGCCCCCTAGTGCCCTGCCTGCAGCACCAAAGTGACCCCCGGGTCTCTCGATAGAGTTCTATTGAGAACCCGATGCCCTGTTGGCACACTGCACCCAGCCGCCCCGTGCTGCTGAGGGTGTGATTTTTGTGCCCACTTGGGGCCCCTCCAGTACTCCACCAAACCCCCCTGGGTCTGCCCTTCGAGAACGCAGGTACTTACCTGCTAGCAGACCGGAACCAGAGTGCCCCCTGTCTCCATAGGTGCCTACATTATTGTGGCTCCTGTTTGACCTCTGTACCTGACCGGCCCTGTGTTGCTGGGTGTTTGGGGTTGCCTTGAACCCCAACGGTGGACTACCTATACCCAGGAGATTGAATCTGTAGGAAGTTGTGTAGGAAGTTGGCACTGTATATACTATCTCAAAGTAAGAGATAGTGTGCACAGAGTCCAAGGGTTCCACTTAGACGTACGATAGTGGCAAAATTTGATAATTCTAATGCTCTATTTTGTGGTAGTGTGGTCGAGCAGTAGGCTTATCAGAGGGTAGTGTTAAGCATTTGTTGTACACACACAGCCAATAAATGAGGAACACACACTCCAGGCCAATAGTTTTTATATAGAAAAATATATTTTCTTTATTTTTAGAACCACAAGTTCAAGATTTGAAGTAAATACATAAAACGCAAGGTACTCCACACAGCTAAGTTAAGAACTTTGAAATAGAGCAATAACATATACAGTTTTTGTTAAAATGGCAATAAGCTATTTTAAAAGTAGACAGTGCAAAAATCTACAGTTCCTGGGGGAGGTAAGTAGTGGTTAGGTTGTGAGGTAAGTAAGACACTTACAAGTCTCAGTTCCTGGGCATAGGCAGCCTATCGCTGGGGACCACACCAGCAGCTCAGGGCCGGTCAGGTGCAGAGGTCAAAGAGGTGCCCTAAACACATAGGTGCCTATGGAGAACAGGGGTGCTCCGGTTCCAGTTGCCAGCAGGTAAGCACCTGCATTCTCGGGGGCCGACCAGGGGGGTTTTGTAGAGCACTGGGAGGGAAGGGGGGTGGGGGGGCTTATCGGGCCAGCAACCACCTGGGCTAGGCAGAGGGTCGCTTGGGGGTCACTCCTGCACGGAGGTTCGGTTCCTTCTAGTCCTGGGGGCTGCAGGTGCAGTGCTTGGTCCAGGCGTCGGGTGCCTTGTTACAGGCAGTCGCGGTCAGGGGGAGCCTCTGGATTCTCTCTGCATGCGTCGCTGTGGGGGTCCAGGGGGGTCGTCTCCGGCTACTCACGAGGTCGCAGTCGCCTGGGAGTCCTCCCTGTGGTGTTGGTTCTCTGGAGCTCGAGACGGGGTCGTCGGGTGCAGAGGGTGAAGTCTCACACTTCAGACGGGAAGAGTGAGGTCTTTGAAAGTTGCAATTTTGTTGCTGTTTGTTGAGCAGAGCTGCTGCTCACAGGAGTTTCTTGGTCCCTAGGTTCAGGGCAGTCCTCTGAGGCTTCGGAGGTCGCTGGTCCCTGTTGGATACGTAGCTGTTTCAGTTTTTCAAATCAAGAGACAGGCCGGTAGGGCTGGGGCCAAAGCACTTGTCTTCTGTTGTCTCTGTAGGGCTTTCAGGTCAGCAGTCCATAGTTCAGGTTGCAGGAATCTGATTTCCTGGGTTCCTAGGTGCCCCTAAATACTGAATTTAGGGGTGTGTTTAGGTCTGGGAGGGTCCTGGAGGGTGGCTACATCCTCTTTGTGCCTCCTCCCTGAGAGGAGGAGAGGCACATCCCTAATCCTATTGGGGGAATCCTCCAAAACTAAGATGGAGGATTTCTAAAGACAGGGGTCACCTCAGCTCAGGGCACCTTAGGGGCTGTCCTGACTGGTGGGTGACTCCTCCTTGTTTTTCTCATTATCTCCTCCTGCCTTACTGCCAAAAGTGGGGGCAATGGCCGGAGGGGCAGGGGCATCTCCACTGCCAGGTGTTACAGTTCCTGCAGGGGGAGGTGAGAAGCACCTCCACCCAGTACAGGCTTTGTTCCTGGCCACGGAGTGACAAAGGCACTCTCCCTATGTGGCCAGCAACTCGTCTGGTTGTGGCAGGCTCGAAGAAACTGGTCAGCCCCACACTAGAAGTCGGATTGGCATTCAGGGGGCATCTCCAAGACGCCCTCTGGGTGCATTTTACAATAAATTCCACACTGGCATGAGTGTGCATTTATTGTGCTGAGAAGTTTGATACCAAACTTACCAGATTTCAGTGTAGCCATTATGGAACTGTGGAGTTCGTGTTTGACAAACTCCCAGACCATGTACTCTTATGGCTACCCTGCACTTACAATGTCTAAGGTTTTGCTTAGACTCTGTAGGGGCATAGTGCTCATGCACATATGTCCACACCTGTGGTATAGTGCACCCTGCCTTAGGGCTGTAAGGCCTGCTAGAGGGGTGACTTACCTATGCCACAGGCAGTGTGAGGTTGGCATGGCACTCTGAGGTGAGTGCCATGTCGACTTAGTCATTATCTCCCCACCAGCACACACAAGCTGTGAGGCAGTGTGCATGTACTGAGTGAGGGGTACCCAGGGTGGCATAAGACATGCTGCAGCCCTTATAGACCTTCCCAGAATTCAGTGTAGCCACCATGGAACTGTGGAGTTCGTGTTTGACAAACTCCCAGGCTACCCGCACTTACAATGTCTAAGATTTAGCTTAGACAATGTAGGGGCATAGTGCTCATGCAGATATACCCTCAACTGTGGTATAGTGCACCCTGCCTTAGGGCTGTAAGTCCTGCTAGAGGTGTGACTTACCTATACCACAGGCAGTGGGTTGTGGGCATGGCACTCTGAGGGGAGTGCCATTTCGACTAGGTCATTTTCCCCCGATGTGAGGCAGCGTGCATGTGCTGAGTGAGGGGTCCAAGGTAGCATAATACATGCTGCAGCCCTTAGAGACTTTCCCTGGCCACAGGGCCCTTGGTACCAGGGGTACCATTTTCAAGAGACTTATCTGAGTGCCAGGGCTGTGCCAATCGTGGAAGCAAAGGTACAGTTTAGGGAAAGAACACTGGTGCTGGGGCCTGGTTAGCAGGGTCCCAGCACACTTTCAATCATAACTTGGCATCAGCAAAAGTCAAAACGTCAGGAGGTAACCATGCCAAGGTGGCATTTCCTTACAGAATCCCTAAGAGAGGTACTTACCTCTGAAACTGTACTCTACTTACCTGCCCCAGGAACTGTTGAAAAGTGCACAGTGTCCACTTTTAAAATAGCTTTTTGCCATTTTAATGAAAACGGTGTACAATATTGAACCTATTCAAAATCTAAACTATTACTATGCAAAGTATCTTTCATTTAATGCACTCACCTGCTAAATGAATCTTGTGGTTCTAAAAATAACCAAAATATTATTTTTCTATATGAAAACCTATTGGCCTGGAGTTGTCATTGAGTGTGTGTTTTCAGTTATTGCTTGTGTGTCTACAACAAAAGATTAGCACTACCTTCTGATAAGCCTAACTGCTCGACCACACTACCACAAATAGAGCTTGGGTATTATCTAATATTGCCTCTGTCAAGGCTCTTGGGGAGCCCCTTGACTCTGTGCACACTGTATCTCATTTTGATATAGTATATACACAGCCAGCTTCCTACACTATATCAAAGGGATATATAGTGTGCACAGAGTTCAGGTGTTCCGCAGAGACTTGACAGAGGTTAAAGTAGACCATACTAATGGTCTCTTTTGTGGTAGTGTGGTCGAGCAGTTAGGCTTATCAGAGGGTAGTACAAGGCATTTGTTGTACACACACACACACACACACACACCAGAAAAAGCACACACTCCAAGACTTAATTCCAGACCAATGTTTTTTATATTGCAAAAATATATTTTCTTAGTTTATTTTTAAAACCACAAGTTTCAAGTTGCAGGTAAGTACCTTAAAAGTTTAGTATTTCACACAGGTATCAACAGTACTTTGTTTGAAATAGGTAACACATTTTTTGAATTACTGGCAAAAAGCTGTTTTAGTAAAGGACACAGTACATTTTTCAAATAGTTGCTGGGGGAAGAAAAATTAGATCTGTTTACAGGTAAGTACAACACCCACAGTCTCAGTCTCCGGGTTTTAGGAAGTCCACTGGTTGGGGTTCAACTTAACCCAAAACACCCACCACCAGCAACACAGGGCCGGCGGGGTGCAAAGGTCAAAGTTGAGCAAATTTAACATGGGCTCCTATGGAGACAGGGGTACTCGGAATCTCCGGTCAGCCAGCAGGTAAGTACCTGTGACTCAAAGGGCAGACGGGGGTCAAATTAGAAGAGCACTGGAGGGACGACAAGTAGGCACCAAACACACACCCTCAGCGGGACAGGGGCGGTTGTGTGCAAACAGGACGTCAGTTTTCCAATGCTGGTCTATGAGGAGACCTCAGGGGTCACTCAGAGGCTGTAGCCGGAGTTGGGGGTTCTCGGGCACACCACCGGTCGGACAGGGAGGAGGGACACCTGCTGAACAATGATGCACCGGGGGTCGGTTTCTACAAAGACTGGGGGCTGCGGGTGCAGTGTCTCCTTTAGGCATCGGATAGCTTTGTCTGGCGCTCGTGACATGGGAGTCCTTGCGATTCCCTTTGCAGGCGTCTGCGTCGAGGGGGAGAGGCCAACCAAGGGTGGCCCACTTGTTCGCAATCGCCTGGGGACCCTCTCTTGCTGGGTGGACCACCTAAACATGGACCGTGGTCATCAGGTGCACAGGGGACGGGACTCGTGCATCTGGAGTGAGGTGGGAGTCCTTAGCTGTAGGTTTCTTCAGACAGAGCCGCTGTCCTCTGGAGTTCGTGGTCCTTTTGGGTGCAGGGCAGTCCTCTGAAGTTGGTAGAGGTTGCTGTGCCCGCTGGTCGCATCGCTGGTCTTTGTGAAGGTTCTTTGAAGCAGGAGACAGGCCGGTATGGCTGGGGCCAAAGCAGTTGTCTTCCTTATGCTCTGCTGGGGGTTTCAGCTTAGCAGTCCTTCTTGTACATCTCCAGGAAATTGGTGAGCTGGTTTCAGGGAAGCACTTAAATACAAGATTTAGGGGTGTTACAGGGGTCAGAGGGCAAAAGCCAATCGCTACTGTCCCTTAGGGTGGCTACACCCTCCTTGTGTCCACTCCCTCTGGGAAGGAGGCACATTCCTATCCCTATTGGTCCCTGTCCTCCAAACCATGATGGAGGATAGTGCAGGGAGGTAGTCACTTCAGGTCTGGACACCTTCGGGGTTGGTCCCAGCTGAATTGGTCAGTCCTCTTTTTTTCTTCAGTTTCCCACCGAACTGGTCGCCAAAAGTGTGAGCCTGTGGCAGGGGGGCATCTCCACTAGCTGGAGTGCCCTGGGGCACTGTAACATGAGGCCTGAGCCTTTGAGGCTCACTGTAAGGAAATGCCTCCTTGGCATGGTTACCCCCATGACTTTTTGCCTTTGCTGATGCTAAGTTATGATTTGAAAGTGTGCTGGGACCCTGCTAACCAGGCCCCAGCACCAGTGTTCTTTCCCTAAACTGTACCTTTGTCTCCACAATTGGCACAACCCTGGCACTCAGGGAAGTCCCTTGTAACTGGTACCCCTGGTACCAAAGGCCCTGATGCCAGGGAAGGTCTCTATGGGCTGCAGCATGTCTTATGCCACCCTAGGGACCCCTCACTCAGCACATACACACTGCTTCCCAGCTTGTGTGTGCTGGTGGGGAGAAAATGACCAAGTCGACATGGCACTCCCCTCAGGGTGACATGCCAACCACACACTGCCTATGGCATAGATAAGTCAACCCTCTAGCAGGCTTTACAGCCCTAAGGCAGGGTGCACTATACCACAGGTGAGGGCATAAGTGCATGAGCACTATGCCCCTACAGTGCCTAAGCAAAACCTTAGACATTGTAAGTGCAGGGTAGCCATAAGAGTATATGGTCTGGGAGTCTGTCAAATACGAACTCCACAGCACCATAATGGCTACACTGAAAACTGGGAAGTTTGGTATCAAACTTCTCAGCACAATAAATGCACACTGATGCCACAATACACCCAGAGGGCATCTTAGAGATGCCCCCTGAAAACATACCCAACTTCCAGTGTAGGCTGACTAGTTTCTGCCAGCCTGCCACACACCAGACATGTTGCTGGCCACAGGGGGAGAGTGCCTTTGCCACTCTGTGGCCAGGAACAAAGCCTGTACTGGGTGGAGGTGCTTCTCATCTCCCCCTGCAGGAACGTTAACACCTGGCGGTGAGACTCAAAGGCTCACCCCCTTTGTTACAGCGCCACAGGGCACCATAGCTAGTGGAGATGCCCACCCCTCCGGCCACTGCCCCCACTTTTGGCGGCAAGGCTGGTGGAGATAATGAGAAAAACAAGGAGGAGTCTCCACCCAGTCAGGACAGCCCCCAAGGTGTCCTGAGCTGAGATAACTCTTACTTTTAGAAATCCTCCATCTTGTAGAAGGAGGATTTCCCCAATAGTATTAGGGATGTGTCCCCCTCCCCACAGGGAGGACGCACAAAGAGGGTGTAGCCACCCTCAAGGACAGTAGCCATTGGCTACTGCCCTCCCAGACCTAAACACACCCCTAAATCCAGTATTTAGGGCCCCCCAGAACCAAGGAAGATAGATTCCTGCAACCTAAAGAAGGACTGCTGACTTGAAGCCCTGCAGTGAAGACAGAGACGACAACTGATTTCGGACCAGCCCCACCGGCCTGTCTCCCTACTTCGACGAAAACTGCAACAGCGACGCATCCAACAGGGGCCAGCGACCTCTGAAGCCTCAGAGGACTGCCCTGCATCTAAAGGACCAAGAAGCTCCCGAGAACAGCGGCCCTGTTCAACAAACTGCAACTTTCTGCAACAAAGAAGCAACTTTAAAGAATCCACGTTTCCCGCCGGAAGCGTGAGACTTTCCACTCTGCATCCGACGCCCCCGGCTCGACCTGCAGAAAACTAATACTACAGGGAGGACTCCCCGGTGACTGCAAGCCCATGAGTAGCCAGAGTTGCCCCCCCCCCCAGCCCCCACAGAGACGCGCCTGCATAAGAAATCCAGAGGCTCCCCCTGACCGCGACTACCTGTAACAAGGGACCCGATGCCTGGAACCAACACTGCACCCGGAGCCCCCAGGACCTGAAGGAACCGAACTCCAGTGCAGGAGCGACCCCCCAGATGACCCTCTGCCTAGCCCAGGTGGTGGCTACCCCGAGAAGCCTCCCCTGTATCGTTGAAGAGCCCCCCGGGTCTTCCCATTGCTTTCTACACAAAACCCGATGCCTGTTTGCACTCTGCACCCGGCCGCCCCTGTGCTGCTGAGGGTGTACTTCCTGTGCCTGCTTGTGTCCCCCCGCCGGAGCCCTACAAAACCCCCCTGGTCTGCCCTCCGAGGACACGTGTACTTACCTGCTGGCAGACTGGAACCGGGGCACCCCTGTTTCCATTGAAGCCTATGTGTTTTGGGCACCTCTCTGACCTCTGCACCTGACCGGCCCTGAGATGCTGGTGTGGTAACTTTGAGGTTGCCTTGAACCCCCAACGTGGGCTACCTTGGACCCAACTTTGAACCCTGTAAGTGTTTTACTTACCTGTGAACTTAATTACTTACCTCCCCCAGGAACTGTTGATTTTTGCACAGTGTCCACTTTTAAAATAGCTTATCGCCATTTTTGTCAAAACTGTACATGCTATTGTGATTAAAGTTCCTAGAATACCCGAGTGAAATACCTTTCATTTGAAGTATTATTTGTAAATCTTGAACCTGTGGTTCTTAAAATAAACTAAGAAAAGAGATTTTTCTATATAAAAACCTATTGGCCTGGAGTAAGTCTTTGAGTGTGTGTTCCTCATTTATTGCCTGCGTGTGTACAACAAATGCTTAACACTACCCTCTGATAGGCCTACTGTTCGGCCACACTACCACAAAATAGAGCATTAGAATTATCTCTTTTTGCCACTATCTTACCTCTAAGGGGAACCCTTGGACTCTGTGCATGCTATTTCTTACTTTGAAATAGGATATACAGAGGCAACTTCCTACACTCACCACATGGTGTTACAGTTCCAGCAAGGGGGGATATGGAAAGGGGGGGGGGGGGGTGGAGAGGGGGCTAGGGGAATGGAGACGTTGAGACGCCTCCAACCAGAGCAGGCTTTGTTTCTGGTCTCAGAGAGCACAAAGGCCCTCACCCCATGGGGGTTAGAAACTCATCTACTAGTGGCAGCCTGGCACAGACCAGTCAGTCCTACACTAGAGCATGTGGTAAAATACAGGGGGCATCTCTAAGATGCCCTCTGTGTGCATTTTATTTAAAATAAATCCCTCACTGGCATCAGTGGGGGTTTATTGTGCTGAGAAGTTTGATACCAAACTTCCCAGTATTCAGTTTAGCCATTATGGAACTGTGGAGTTCGTTTTGACAAACTCCCAGACCATATACTTAATATGGCCACACTGGACTTACAATGTCTAAGAATGGACTTAAGACATTGTAGAGGCATTGTGAGAAAGTAGCTTCTTTCTA
This sequence comes from Pleurodeles waltl, assembly GCF_031143425.1. Taxonomy (NCBI): domain Eukaryota; kingdom Metazoa; phylum Chordata; class Amphibia; order Caudata; family Salamandridae; genus Pleurodeles; species Pleurodeles waltl. Next base: position 252,342,124 of record NC_090445.1, read on the forward strand.
GCATGGTTACCACCATTTTTGGCCTGTTTGTGTGATTTGATTGTGTCACTGGGATCCAGCTAGTCAGGATCCCAGTGCTTATGGTTTGTGGCCTAATTGTCAGTATGTTTCACTGTTTTTGTAAGTATGCTAGACTGTGTCACTGGAGTCCTGCTAACCAAGACCCCAGTGCTCTTGCTCTCTCTGGTTCCAAATTTCACTCCAGATTGGCATACTGGTCACCTCTCAAGTCCCAAGTATATGGTATCTAGGTACCCAGGGCATTGGGGTTCCAGTTTATCCGAATGGGCTGCAACATTACTTTTGCCACCCATAGGGAGCCCATGCAAAGACTCCTACAGGACTGCCATTGCAGCCTGTGTGAAATAGTACATGCACTATTTCACAGCCATTTTCACTGCACTCACCTATGTGTCAGGCCTTCAGACCCTGAAATCTGGGAGCAAAGTACCAGTATGTGAGGGCACCCCTTCACTAGCAGCTGTGGCCCACGTCATCCAGGCCCATTTTCCCAGACCTTGGGAGTGCGGGGATGCCATTTTAAGTGTGCACTGGACATAGGTCAATACCTATGTCCAGCTTCACAATGGTAACTCCGAACAGGTCTACGTAAGGTGTCTAACAACTGGGAATTGTACCCCAATACTGATTCCAGTATTAGTTGCACAATCCCATGCACTCTGGGGGCTCCACAGTGCACCCCAGTACTGCCATACCAGCCTTCTGAGGTTTTCCAGGCAGCCCCAGCTGCTACCACCTCACAGACAGGCTTCTGCCCTCCTGTGGCTTGAGCACCGCAATCCAAGGAAGGCAGAACAAAGCATTTCCTTTGGGAGAAGGGCCTTACACCCCTCTCCCTTTGCAAATAGGTGTTACAGGCATGGGAGGAGTATCCTCCCAGAGCCTCTGGAAATGCTTTGAAGGGCACAGATGGTGCCCTTCTTGCATAATCCAGTCTACACCGGTTCAGGGACCCCCCAGTACCGGCTCTAGCGCGAAACTGGACAAAGGAAAGGGGAGTTGTAGGAAGATGGCTCTGTATATACTATATCAAATGAGATATTGTGTGCACAGAGTCCAAGGTTCCCCAAGAGGCTTGACAGAGGAAATAATAGATAATACTAATGCTATATTTGTGCTAGTGTGGTGGAGCAGTTAGGCTAATCAGAGGGTAATGTTAAACATGTGTTGTACACACACAGTCAATAAGTGAAAACACACACTCAATGACTTAACACCAGACCAACCAATAGGTTTTTATATAGAAAAAAAGAATCCTTCTTAATTTATTTCTAGAACCACAAGATTCAACAATGTACACAGTTTTCTTTAAAATGGCAAAAAGCTATCTTCAAAGTGGGGGGCAAGGAGGGGGGGGGGGGGGGCGGCATGTTACAGTTTTTGAGGTAAGTAACAAACTTACAGGTTCAGTCTCCAGGGCATAGGTAGCCCACCGTTAGGGGTTCAAGATAACCCCAAACACCCAGCACCCGCAACACAGGGCCGGTTAGGTGTAGAGGTCAAACAGGAGCCAAAATAACATGGGCGCCTATAGAGACAGGGGGTACTCCGGTTCTGGTCTGCTTAAGTACCTGTGTTGTCGGAGGGCAGACCAGGGTGGTTTAGAGGAGCACTGGGGGGGGGCCCAAGTAGGCACCAAATACGCACCCTCAGCGGCACTGGGGCGGCCGGGTGCAGGGTGCAAACAGGGCATTGGGTTCGCAATGGAGCTCAATGTGCAGGCTCGGGGGTTACTTTGGTGCTACAGGTAGGGCAGGGGGTGGGGCTTCTTGGGCAAATCACAGACTGACCGCCTAGTAGTCACTGCTGCACCGGTGGTCGGTTTCTCTCGAGTCTGGGGGCTTTGGGTGCAGTGCTTCTCCAGGTATCTGATATCTTCGTCCCGGGCAGTCGCGGTCAGAGGGATCCTCGGGATACACTCTGCAGGCATCATCGTGGAGAGGTCAGCCCAAGGTGTATACTTGGTCGGAATCGACACGGGCCAGGGGTGTCTGATGCGGAATAGTTTGGACTCACGCTTCTGGAATGAGGTGAGTCTTTTAAAGATGGTTTCTTTTCCTTCTTGTTGGACAGATCTGCTGTCCACAGGAGTTTATTGGTCCTCCGTAGTGCAGGCAGTCCCATGGAGGCTTTTCAGGGGTCGCTGGTCCTGTATTACGTGTTGCTTCTTCTTTTGCAGCTTTTTGAAGCAGGAGACAGGCCGGCAGGGCTGGGGCCGAGTCAGTTGTTGTCTCCTCTTCCCCGCGGGGCTTTCAGCTCAGCAGTCCTTATTCTTTCTTGAGGTTCTCAGGAATCTGAAGAGCTGGGTTCAGGGTCGCCCCTAAATAATGAATTTAGGGGTGTGCTAGGGTCAGGGGGCAGTTCCCCAATGGCTACTGTCCTTGAGGGTGGCAACACCCTCCTTGTGCCCACTCCCTCAGGTGAGGGGGCACATCCCTATCGGTCCTACTCCTCCAAAGCAAGATGGAGGATTTTTCAAGGAGGGGGTCACTTCAGCTCTGGACACTTTAGGGGTGGTCCTGGCTGAGGGGGTAACTCCTTGTTCTCATTATCCCTCTAGACCTGCCGCCAAAAGTGGGGGCTTGTCTGCAACTCCACCAGCTAGAGTACCCTGGGGCGCTGTAACACGAGGCTTTGAGGTTCACCGCCAGGTGTTACAGTTCCTGCAGGGGGAGGTGTGAAGCACCTCCACCTAGGACAGGCTTTGTTTCGGACCACAGAGTGCACAAAGGCACTCAACTCATGTGGCCAGAAACTTGTCTGGAAGCAGCAGGCTGGCAGAGACCAGTCGGTCCTACACTACCAGGCTGGCTGACATACAGGGGTCATCTCTAAGATGCCCTCTGTGCATTTTTCAAGAACTCCTACACTGGCATCATTGGGGATTTATTGTGCTGAGAATTTTGATACCCAATTTCCCCGTATTCAGTGTAGCCATATTGGAACTGTGGAGTTTGTAATATTGAACTCCCAGACCATATACTACCCTGCACTTACAATGTCTAAGAACTGACTTAGACATTGTAGGGGCATAATGCTCATGCAGCTATTCCCTCATCTGTGGTATAGTGCACCCTGCCTTAGAGCTGGAAGACCTACAAGAGTGGTGACTTACCTATGTCAGAGGCAGTGGTTTGTGGGCATGGCACTCTGAGGGGAGTGTCATGTTGAGTTTTTTTTTCTCCCCACCAGCACATACAAGCTGCAAGGCAGTGTGCATGTACAGAGTGAGGGGTCCCTTAGGTGGCAAAATGCATGTGGCAGCCATTAGGGACCTTCCCTGGCCACAGGGCCCTTGGAACCAGGGGTACCTTTTACTAGGCACTTAACTGTGTGCCAGGGCTGTGCCAATTGGGTAACAAAGATACAGTTTTGGGAAAGAACAGTTGTGCTGGGGCCTGGTTAGCAGGGTACCAGCAAACTTCCAATCAAAGCTGTCATTAACACTAGGCAAAAAGTAAGGGGGGTAACCATCTCCCATACTCCCCTCCCAGATCTAAACACACCCCTAAAGTCAGTAAATCAGATTCCTGCAACCTTAACAAGAAGAAGGGCTGCTGACCTGAAGCTCTGCAGAGAAGACTGAGACGACAACTGCTTTGGCCCCAGCCCTACCGGCCTGTCTCGCAACTTCAAAGAAAACTGCAACAGCGATGCATCCAACAGGGACCAGCGACCTCTGAAGCCTCAGAGGACTGCCCTGCAACCAAGGACCAAGAAATTCCCGTGAACAGCGGCCCTGTTCAACAATCTGCAACTTTCTTGCAACAAAGAAACAACTTTAAAGACTCCACGTTTCCTGCCGGAAGCGTGAGCCTTTCCACTCTGCACCCAACGCCCCCGGCTCGACCTGCGGAAAACCAACACTACAGGGAGGACTACCCGACGACTGTGAGCCCGTGAGTAGCCAGAGACAACCCCCTTGAGCCTCCACAGCGACGCCTGCAGAGGAAATCCAGAGGCTCCCCCTGACTGCGACTGCCTGTAACAAGGGACCCCACGCCTGGAACCAACACTGCACCCGCAGCCCCCAGGACCTAAAGGAACCGAACTCCAGTGCAGGAGCGAACCCCAAAGCAGTGAAAATGTGTCAAATGTGCAACAAGTATCTCACTGAGTGGCAACGTGCTTTAGAACACACTGAAATTAAGCCTCTTTACGATGGATGGTGGAAGATTTTCAACCTTCTGCAGTACACAATGAAAACCAAAAGTTAAATGGCCACACAGGTAGGCCATTCTACAAACAGCATCATTATTGTGATGCTTAAGATGAGTCTGCACTTGATAGCAAATTTATTCATAACCACTTGTGCCTGCAACATACACACCTGCAGCTGCTTTCTGGATCGTGAATGCTTGAATCTGAGGAGTGACCATAGACATTTTTCCTTCGGATATGATGGACGAGTCCAGTTTTGAAATTTCTAGGCTGTCCAAATTAGGCTGATTTAAACCACCTTTATTTATTTGTTTTTTCGTCTTTCTGTTTGCAATTTTTGGAGGGAACTTCATTTTTAACTTCTTGCTGTTTTCCTGCAAATTGAGGATAAAAAGGCTGTTATTTGCTATGTAATATCTTTGAATATTTAGCCTTCTTGGGCCCTGTGCAGAACGCTTTCCTCCTAAAATGTGTCTTACAGAATGCAGTGTAAAAGGTTTCTTACCTGTAACACCAGTTCTCTGTCAAAGGTATTTTCATTACTTTCTCAGCCACTGAATTGTCTTGACCATCACAGGATACCAGAGAACTTTTAAAAGCTAAGATAAAAAAAACTTTCCAACACAAAACTTGAGATGCCTATAAACAGACACCATTTTGGTTTATGTTTTTTTACTTTTTAAAAAACTTTAAACAGCAATATGATAAAAAAAAATACATATCTACAGTGGATTCATAAACATAGCAGCTCTGCTATTCTCAGATATTATTTTCTTTAATCTTTTAGTGAAGACAACAAATAGGTGTCACAAGCATACAAGTCAGCATACAGAAATAAAACCTGTGCTGTCACTGTAAAGCTGCATTGTACCACCACAATCCCATCACGCAGCAGAGTGAGAGTTTGTCAGAGTTAATTGATGGTCTGATTAAAAAAAAAAAAAAAAAAACTAAGGTCTTGTGACTAAAGCCTTGCTACTATTCCAGTGACTTCAATAGGAAGGTCGGGCTGTTTGGATTTAAAATTTTAGAGAACGGATATACCTAAAAGGTGTTCTGGTGCTAAACACAACTCAACCCCGAGGAAAAACAAATTAGGAGAAATGGCCAATCTGGCAAAATCTTCAACAGTTTCCTGAATGTCAATAGCTGATCAAGAGATCTTAGATGGGACATGAACCGATTTTAATTTTGGGGAGACTAGAAACAGAGAAAGCTTGTCGTTTCAGCAAAATGCGCTGATGCATAGGGTCAGCTAACTGGCAGGCATTGCTGGATCTCAGCTGCAGAGAAAATAATGAATACATTATCAATTGTAGGAAGCTGGCCTGGTGTGTGGTGGTTACCTAAAGTACATACACCTTATACCAAGTCCAGGTATTCCCTCTTAGTGAAGTGTAGGCAGTGTCTAGAAGCCAGGCTCTCTACAGGCAGCTGTGGATGAGCAGTCAAGGCTTATCTAGGAGACATGCAAAGCTAATGCAATACCACTGTAATCACACAGCACTTACACACATGAAAGAAAACACTCAGTTGTACAAAAATAAAGGTACTTTACTTTTGGCATAAATCACCACAAAATACTTGACAGGTGACCCACACTTAGAATGTAATACACTAAATATGCATTAGCAATCAGAAATAGGCATAGAAAAGGTTAGAAAACAGTGCAAACAGTAGTAACCAATGGTGACCCTAGGGGGAGCACGAAGCATATACTAAAATAATTGAATGCACACAAGGTACCCCTACCTAGGTAAGTAAAATGTGTCGCAGGGAGTACTAGAAAACCACAAAGGTAAGTAACACAGTGCCCCCCCTCCCCCCCAAACTCCCCTTGCAACCAGGAATGCAGCAGAAAAACACTGGATTTCCCCCAAACCACCCGAAAGGAGGAAAGGAAGAAAATAAAGACTGCCAGAAAACCAGCAGCGGATTCCTTAAGAAAGAAAACCTGTTGTAGGAAGCTGGCTCTGAATATACTATATCAAAGTAGGGTACAGTGTGCACAGAGTCCAGGGGTTCCCCAGAGGCTTAACAGAGAGTAAAGTAGATAATACTAATGCTTGACTGTGGTAGTGTGGTCGAGCAGTTAGGCTTATCAGGGGGTAGAACAAAGCATTTATTGTACACACACAGACAAAAGAAGGAGCTACTCCAAGACTTAACTCCAGACCAATGTTTTTTATAGCGCAAAAATATATTTTCTTAATTTATTTTTAGAACCATAAGATTCAAGTTGCAGTTAAGTACCTTAAAAGTTTCGTATTTCACACAGGTATCAATAGTACTTTGAAATAGGTAAGTAGTACAGTTTTTGTATTACTGGCAAAAAGCTATTTTAAAAATGGACACAACAATTTTCGGACACAGCTTCAGGGGGGAAGAAGTGTTGGATCGTTTTACAGGTAAGTACAACACTTACAGTTTCAGTCTCTGGGTTTTAAGAAGACCAGTGGTTGGGGTTCAAGTTAACCCCAAACACACACCACCAGCAACACAATGGGTCAGCCGGGTGCAGAGCTCGAAGTTGAGCAATTTTAACGTGGGCTCCTTTGGAGACAGAGGGTACTCTGAATCAGGTAAGAAGCCGCAGCTTGGAAGGCAGACCGGGGGATTAGAAGAGCACTGAAGGGCCACAAGTAAATACCAAACACACACCCTCAGCGGCACAGGGGCGGCTGCATGCAAGGTGCAAAGAGGATGTCGGGTTTTCAATGCCAGTCTATGAGGAGACCTTGGGGTCACTCAGAGGCTGCAGGGAAGGTCGGGGGGGTTATGGGGGTGTCTCGGGCACACCACCGGTCAAACAGGGGGAGGGCCGCCTGCTGAACGTAGAAGCACAGGGGGTCGGTTTCTCTGAGGCCTGGGGACTGCAGGTGCAGTGTGTCTCTTATGATTAAATATTTTAACAGGTGGAGGCCCCGCTTCTAAAGTCTCTTAGAAAGTTAACTTTCTCTTGGTTGAAGGAGAAGCAATAATCCTTCCAGTGTCCTTGCGGATGTGGATTCTGCGCTGTTTAGCGTACATTACTTCTAGTATGGGCCTTATGTCCGAAGACTCCTTGGTAGCTGGAATATTTTTCACCCACGGGTTTCAGCTCCAAAGTTTGGAGACCTAATATGGTAGCTGTGGATGAGCAGCCAAGGCTTATCTAGGAGACATAGAAAGCTCACCCAATACCACTACAGTCACACGGGCATCAACTCAGTTGTTAGATTGCTTTCTCGCAAAAGGGTGTAGGAAGGAGTGATCGAGTGTAATAATATAAATGATGGATAGAAATAGTAAGTAAATCTAGATGTCCATGTAAATGTACATACATATGTACAAATTAGAAAAACTTCAAGGACTACAGGCTTCTGGGGAAGAGGGAGGGTGCATGTGAATCTGCAGCACTACATGCCACAAATAGACGTACACTGGGTAAGTGACATTTTCTGTTCGATGGCATGTGTAGCTGCAAATACACATGCTATGCATAGACTACAAAGCAGTTACTCTCCCAGAAAAAGGAGGTGGCTAGCCTGTAGGAGTTGTTTGAAATAATGTTCTTACGACAGCTTGACCAACATTGGCCTGTTGCTTTGAAAATACATCTCCACAGTAATACTTTGTAAATGTATGTGGTGTAGACCATGTGGCAGCTTTACATATGTCTGCCATTAGTATGTTTCCGAAAAAAGCCGTAGATACACATGTTTGCCCTAGTGGAATGTGCTTTAGGTGTGCTTAAGAGTTGTCTTTTTGCCTTAATGCAACATGTTTGTATACATTTAACAATCCATCTTGCTAATCCTTGTTTAGAGATAGGATTCCCTTTATGTGGTTGTTGAAAGGCAACAAAAAGCTGTTTCGTTTTTATGAATTCTTTACCTCTATCCACAATACATTAGAGCTCTTTTAAGGTCAAGAGTGTGAAGGGCTCTTTCTGCAATTGAATCTGTCTGTGGGAAGACGACTGGCAACTCCACTGTTTGGTTTTTGTGAAAAGGTGATACAACTTTTGGCAGAAATTTTGGATTAGTTCTAAGTACAACTTTATGTTTGTGTACTTGGAAAAAAGGTTCTTCAAGAGTGAATGCTTGTATTGCACTAACTCTTCGTAATGAAGTAATGGTCACTAGGAAAGCAACTTTCCAGGTTAAGAATTTAATCTCACAGGGACGCATGGGTTCAAAAGGTGGGCCCATTAGTCTTGTGAGTACAATATTGAGATTCCAAGAAGGAACAGGTGGTGTTCTAGGTGGAATAATACGTTTTAGCCCTTCCATGAAGGCTTTGATAACTGGGACTCTAAAGACAACGGTATGTTGAATAGTTTGCAAGTATGCTGATATTGCAGTAAAATGGATTTTAATAGATGAGTAAGCTAAATTTGATTTTTGTAAATGAAGTAGAACGCATACAATATCCTGTATTGATGCTGTAAGTGGGTCAGTATGTTTAGATTGACAATAATAAACAAATTGTTTCCATTTGTTAGCATAGTCTAGTTGTAGGCTTGCATGCTTCTTTGAGAACTTCCATGCATTCTAACGGAAGTTGCAAGTATCCAAATTCTAGGACTTCAGGCGCCAAATCGCTAAGTTGAGAGCACTGGGATTTGGGTGTTTGATTTGTCCTTTGTTTTGTGTTAGCAAATCCGGTCTGTTTTGAAGTTTGTAGTGAGGTACTATTGACAGATCTAGGAGTGATCTGTACCAATGTAGTCATGCCCATGTGGGGGCTATGAGTATCATGGTGAGAGAGGTCTGAAGTGGTGGAAATGGAAGTAGTGGGAGAGGGGGAAAAGCTTAAGAAAATATCCCTGACCATTTGATCCATACAGCATTGCCCTTGGATAGGTGTGGCTCTCTGGATCCGAAGCTTTGGCATTTTGGGTTTTCACTTGTTGCGAATAGGTCTATTTGTGGTGTTTCTCACTTTTGAAAGTATCGATGAAGTACCTGAGACTAAATATCCCATTAGTGTATCTGTTAGTGTGTTTTGTCCTTTGTTTTGTGTTAGCAAATCCAGTCTGTAGTGAGGTACTACTGACAGATCTAGGAGTGATCTGTACCAATGTAGTCATGCCCACGTGGGGGCTAGGAGTATCATGGTGAGAGAGGTCTGAAGTGGCGGAAATGGAAGTAGTGGGAGAGGGGGAAAAGCTTAAGAAAATATCCCTGACCAGTTGATCCATACAGCATTGCCCTTGGATAGAAGGTGTGGCTCTCTGGATCCGAAGCTTTGGCATTTTGGGTTTTCACTTGTTGCGAATAGGTCTATTTGTGGTGTTTCTCACTTTTGAAAGTACCAATGAAGTACCGGAGACTAAATATCCCATTCGTGTATCTGTTAGTGTGTTTTGCTTAGGATATCCGCTAGCTGATAGTGTATTCCTGTGATGTATTCTGCTAGTAGATAAATGTGATTGTGAATTGCCCATTTCCATATTGTCTGGGCTAGAAGGGACAGTTGAGACGAATGTGTCCCGCCATATTTCTTTAGGTAATACATGGTCGTCATATTGTCCGTCTTTATCAAGACAGTCTTGTGTTTGGGAAGTGGTTGAAACACTTTTAGGGCAAGAAACACAGTTATTAATTCTAAATGGTTTATGTGATAATTTAGCTGCTTTGAATCCCATTCTCCTTGAATGGTAAGGTTGTTGAGATGAGCTCCCCAACCTATCATGGATGCATCTGTTAATGTGGTCGGAGGCACAGGGTCTTGGAATGACCGCCCCTTCATTAAATTGCTGAGATTCCACCATTGAAGGGACCTGTGTGTTTGGAGGTCTAACAACACTAGATCTTGCAACTGACCCTGTGCTTGAGACCATTGCTTTGAGAGGCACTGTTGTATCAGGTTTAGTCTTGTATACAGTACTGTTGTTTATGGTTTCATGATGCATCTTACAGTGTATTGTTCATTTGGCTGCATTAGTGTTATGAGATTTTGGAAAGCTTGTATCCTTTGTGTATTTGTACTGCACCTGTACTGGCTGAAGAAGGGATTTTTGGTAGTTGAGAGGGAATCCTAATGTATGGAGGGTTTCTATTGAGTGTCTTGTTGACATTGTATAAAATTGCTTAACTATTAGTTAATCGTCTAGATAAGGGAAGACATGTATGTGTTGTCTTCTTAGGTAAGCTGCTACTACTGCTAGACATTTTGTAAATACTCTTGGAGCTTTTATTATGCCGAATGTCAGAACTTTGAATTGGTAATGTTTTCCTGTTATTACAAATCAGAGATATTTTCTGTGAGCTGGACGGATGGGTATATGGAAATATGCATCCTTGAGATCTAATGCAGTCGTATCTTGTTTTTGTGGTAGTGGAACGACATCCTGCTGCGTTACCATGTGAAAGTGTTCTGACAGGACATATAGATTTAGGGATCTGAGGTCTAGGATGGGTCTGAGAGTGCCATCCTTTTTGGGAATGAGGAAATATAGTGAGTATACTACTGCTCCTTGTTGAGAGTGTGAGACCAATTCTATTGCCTGTTTTAGCAGTAGCGATTGTACCTCTTGTTGTAATAGAACATTGTGTTCTGGGGACAACTTGTGATAACATGGAGGAATGTTTGGAGGGGTAGAAATCAATTCTAGGCAATAGCCATTGCGGATAATTGAAAATACTCATTGGTCTGTGGTGATATTTTGCCATTGGGAGTGGAATGGCTGCAGTCTTCCCCAAACAGGAGATGTGTGGGGTTGAGGGATGGCTTGTAAGTCACTGTTTAGATGGGGTAGTGTCTTGTTTTGAGGCCTTGAATTTGCCTCTGGTTTTAAAGTGTTGCCCTCTATAAGAACCATTAAATCCCCTTCTCTGGTACTGCTGTGGTTGCCCTTGATTTGCCTGGGAGGCAGAAGCCTCTGTGGATTGTGGCTTGAATCCTCTAAATTGTTGCCTACGAAAGGAGCCTCTGTAAGGTGTTGTATATAAGGCTCCCATTGCTTTGGCAGAGTCTGAGTCCTTCCTGAGAATTTCTATGGCAGTGTCGACCTCAGGACCAAACAGGTGATTTTTGTGGGACGTTGGCTCTGTATGCACTATTTCAAAGTAAGGAATAGTATGCACAGAGTCCAAGGGTTCCCCTTAGAGGTAAGATAGTGGCAAAAAGAGATAATTCGAATGCTCTATTTTGTGGTAGTGCGGTCGAGCAGTAGGCTTATCAAAGGAGTAGTGTTAAGCATTTGTTGTTCACACACAAGCAATAACTGAGGAACACACACTCAGAGACAATTCCAGGCCAATAGGTTTTTGTATAGAAAAATATCTTTTCTTAGTTTATTTTAAGAACCACAGGTTCAAGATTTACAAGTAATGCTTTAAATGAAAGGTACTTCACTTAGGAACTTTGAATTAGCCAAATAGCATATACAGTTTTCACACAAATTACATATAGCTATTTTAAAACTAGACTGTGCAATTTTCAACAGTTCCTGGGGGAGTTAAGTGTTTGTTAGTTTTTGCAGGTAAGTAAACCACCTACAAGGTTCAAGTTTGGGTCCAACGTAGCCCACTGTTGGGGGTTCAGAGCAACCCCAAAGTTACCACACCAGCAGCTCAGGGCCGGTCAGGTGCAGAGGTCAAAGTGGTGGCCAAAACGCATAGGCTTCAATGGAGAAGGGGGTGCCCCGGTTCCAGTCTGCCAGCAGGTAAGTACCCGCGTCTTCAGAAGACAGACTAGGGGGGTTTTGTAGGGCACGGGGGGGGCACAAGTCAGCACAAAAAGTACACCCTCAGCGGCACGGGGGCGGCCGGGTGCAGTGTGCAAACAAGCGTCGGGTTCGCAATAGGAATCAATGGGAGACCAAGGGCCTCTTCAGCGATGCAGGCAAGCAAGGGGAGGGGGGGGGGGGGGGGGCTCCTGCACTGGAGGTCGGATCCTTCAGGTCCTGGGGGCTGCGGGTGCAGAGTCTTTACCAGGCATCGGGTCTTTGAAGCAGGCAGTCGCGGTCAGGGGGAGCCTCGGGATTCCCTCTGGAGGCGTCGCTGTGGGGGCTAAGGGGGGTCAACTCTGGCTACTCACGGTTTCATAGTCGCCGGGGAGTCCTCCCTGTGGTGTTTGTTCTCCACAAGTCGAGCCGGGGGCTTCAGGTGCAGAGTGCAAAGTCTCACGCTTCCGGCAAGAAACGTGTGTTGTTTCAAAGTTGCTCCTTTGTTGCAAAGTTGCAGTCTTTGTGGAACAGAGCCGCTGTCCTCTGGAGTTCCTGGTCCTTCAAGATGCAGGGCAGTCCTCTGAGGCTTCAGAGGTCGCTGGTCCCTATGGAACGCGTCGCTGGAGCAGTGTCTTTTGAAGTGGGGAGACAGGCCGGTAGAGCTGGAGCCAAAGCAGTTGGTGTCTCAGTCTTCTCTGCAGGTTTTTCAGCTCAGCAGTCCTTCGACTAGGGTTGCAGGAATCTAGTTTCCTAGGTTCTGGGGATCCCCTAAATACTCGATTTAGGGGTGTGTTTAGGTCTGGGGGTTAGTAGCCAATGGCTACTAGCCCTGAGGGTGGCTACACCCTCTTTGTGCCTCCTCCCTGAGGGGAGGGGGGAACATCCCTAATCCTATTGGGGGAATCCTCCATCTGCAAGATGGAGGATTTCTAAAAGTCAGTCTCACCTCAGCTCAGGACACCTTAGGGGCTGTCCTGACTGGCCAGTGACGACTCCTTGTTTTTCTCATTATCTCTCCTGGACTTGCCGCCAGAAGTGGGGGCTGTGTCCAGGGGGCGGGCATCTCCACTAGCTGGAGTGCCCTGGGGCATTGTAACACAAAGCCTGAGCCTTTGAGGCTCACTGCTAGGTGTTACAGTTCCTGCAGGGGGGAGGTGTGAAACACCTCCACCCAGAGCAGGCTTTTGTTTCTGTCCTCAGAGAGCACAAAGGCCCTCACCACATGGGGTCAGAAACTCGTCTCTCAGCAGCAGGCTGGCACAGACCAGTCAGTCCTGCACTGAACAATTGGGTAAAATACAGGGGGCATCTCTAAGATGCCCTCTGTGTGTATTTTTTTAATAAATCCAACACTGGCATCAGTGTGGGTTTATTATTCTGAGAAGTTTGATACCAAACTTCCCAGTATTCAGTGTAGCCATTATGGAGCTGTGGGGTTCGTTTTTGACAGACTCCCAGACCATATACTCTTATGGCTACCCTGCACTTACAATGTCTAAGGTTTTGCTTAGACACTGTAGGGGCATAGTGCTCATGCACCTATGCCCTCACCTGTGGTATAGTGCACCCTGCCTTAGGGCTGTAAGGCCTGCTAGAGGGGTGACTTACCTATGCCACAGGCAGTGTGAGGTTGGCATGGCACCCTGAGGGGAGTGTCATGTCGACTTAGTCATTTTCTCCCCACCAGCACACACAAGCTGGCAAGCATCGTGTCTGTGCTGAGTGAGGGGTCCCTAGGGTGGCATAAGACATGCTGCAGCCCTTAGAGACCTTCCCAGGCATCAGGGCCCTTGGTACCAGGGGTACCAGTTACAAGGGACTTACCTGGGTGCCAGGGTTGTGCCAATTGTGGAGACAATGGTACATTTTAGGTGAAAGAACACTGGTGCTGGGGCCTGGTTAGCAGGGTCCCAGCACACTTCTCAGTCAAGTCAGCATCAGTATCAGGCAAAAAGTGGGGGGTAACTGCAACAGAGAGCCATTTCCTTACAATTTTTATGAAAGGCATATTCAGCACTGCCTGCTGTATTTCTGGCTTGAATCCAGAGGAACATAGGCATGCGTGTCTGTGTATTGTGACAGCAGTATTCAAGCTTCTAGCTGCTGTATCTGCAGCATCAAGGGCAGACCGTATTTGGTTGTTACTTATGGCCTGACCCTCCTCAACAATCTGCTCTGCTCTTTTTTGGTGTTTTTTTTTGGCAGGTGTTGTAGGAGTTCCTGCATCTCGTCCCAGTCGGCTCTATCATATCTTGCAAGCAAGGCTTGCGAGTTTGCAATTCGCCATTGGTTAGCAACTTGTGTTGCTACCATCTGCCAGCAGCATCGAATTTCCTACTCTCTGTCAGGCGGGAGGAGCATCTCTTTCTGGCGGCACTCACAACCACGGAGTCTGGAAGTACTTGGTGGGTAATATAATCAGGGTCTGTAGGTGCAGGCTTAGATTTTTTGTCAATGCATGGTTTTAAATCCCTAGCTTTGACCGGCTCACTGAATATCTCATCCACATGCTTAATCATGCCAGGTAGCATTGGGAGGCACCAATATTGTGAGTGCGTGGAGGATAAGGTGTTAAAAAGAAAATCCTCTTCCAAAGGTTCATTGTGCATAAGCACTCAATGGTACGCTGCTGCCCCAGAAATAACCTGTGTGTATGCGGTAGTGTCTTCTGGTGGAGAAGGTTTGGAAGGGCATGAGTCCGGGTCATTGGTAGGAATAGGATCCGGATCATAGAGATCCCAAGGATTAACCGTATTACCATGAGAATATTGTGAATGATTTGGTGAAGGCAAAGGTGGTGGGGCTGAGTGGGTGATGGCGAAAAATAAAGTTGTGGTGAATGAGGGGAAGAAGTATGTATAGGTAATGGCTTCTCCTCCTGTTTAAAAATCTTCGCTGGTGGTGGAGCAGTATCTAAATGTTCTTGACAAGCCAACTTCCTCTTGGTCTGTAGAGGAGGTGCAGTAATTATTCTGTCAGTCTCTTTATGGATATGAATCCTTGATTGTCTAATCCATGATTTCAAAGATGGCTCGAAAGTCCTTGTTCTTCCAAATAGAAATACTTTTTCGGCTTCGAAGATGAGTTTTTTTGGGCCCGAAAATCCAGCCGGTTGTTTCAGCTCCGAAGCAGGATGTCGAGGCTAAGAGTGGACGCCGACTCGGTTCGGAAGTTGAGCTTTTGGTGGACTTGCGCAACTCCGGTATCGACGGAGGTGTGGCCTTTCAGAGCCGAACCCGAAGGTCGGTCGACAAGAATATTCTTTCGGGTCGAACCATGGCCCTCTGGCAGTGGTGCACCCAAGGCATTCGAGGACTTTTTATGAGAGGCGTAGGGACAGTCGTACTCACTAGCTGACGAGCAGTAATGAGTCTATCTTCCTCCAAGTCTTCTTTGGAGTCGGTGTCTCTGATGGAAACTGCCATCTGCTCCTGTTCTTCCTACATGGTGTCGATATGTTCGGTACTCTTCGATGCCATTTCCAGTCTCCTGGCTGTCCGATCATGCAGGTTTTTTTTGGATTGAAACTATCAACAGGCCTCGCAATCCTCTTCTCAGTGATCGGGGGAAAGACACAGATTGCATACAAGGTGTTGGTCTGTGCATGAAAATTGGGTGTGCCATCGGGGACAAAATTGAAATGGAGTCAGATCCATCAGGCTTCGACGTGGTAGGCCCAAACTGACCAAAGTCGGGCGCACACGCCCAAAAGGGAGAAATTTAGTTTTCAATTGTACTATCGGTTGGAGTCTAGGTAGAAACGCTATTGAAACAATACCAACAATCAAAAAAGTTATCTTAAGTTTCTGATTCGGAATCTCAGGGAGAGAGGAACACGTCTGAACCAGACAGCGCAAAGAAAACAATCTAACAACGGAGTCGATGCCCTTGCGCAATATGACCGAGAGGAGGAGTCACTCGGTCCCTTAACTTTGAAAAGACTTCTTCAAAGAAAAACAACTTGTAGCACTCTGAGCCCAACACTAGATGGAGGAATAATGCATAGCATGTGTATCTGCAGCTTTTATTCGGTGTCGATCTGCTATAACTAACCCGATACCGAACGCAAACAATACCGCCGAGTTTTCCGTGATTTAACTAACTTTCCGAACCGAAACACGGAGCGAAGAGGAACACGTCCGAACCCGATGGCGGAAAGAAAACAATCTAAGATGGAGTCGACGCCCATGCGCAATGGAGCCGAAAGGGGAGGAGTCCCTCGATCTCGTGACTCGAAAAGACATCTTCGAAGAAAAACAACTTGTAACACTCCGAGCCCAACACTAGATGGCGGGATATGCACAGCATGTGTATCTGCAGCTATGCCATCAAACATATATATATATATATATATATATATATATATATATATATATATACACACACACATACACATATACACACACATATACACACACACTAACAGCAAAAGGCATAAAACGTTTAGAGAACAGTATGCAATAGTGACCCTAAGGTGAGCCAAAACCATATACTAAGAAAGTGGAATGCGAACACAGGGCCCCCCACCTAATTAAGTAAGTCGTGCACAGGGGAGCTGGGAGTACCAGGAAATCACATAGGTAAGTAATGTAGTATCCCCACAGCGACCAGGAATGCAGGAGTAATACACTGGATTTCCGCAAAACCCACCCCAAAGGATGAAAAGAATACTAAGACACCACCCAGAACAGCCTGCAAGGAACCAGCAGTGGATTACCAAAGATGGAGACCTGTGGAGAAAGGGGACCAAGTCCAGATGTTTTTGTGGAGTCCAGGGGGAGTAAGAGATACTACCCACCCAGAGGTACCTTTTGGAGTTGGTTGATCAAGAAGACAGGTCAATACTGCAGCACAGAAGCTGGAGAAGTGTTTCTGATGCGTGCAAAAGGTGTCCCAAGCTGGAAGCTGGATTGTAGACGGTTGTCAGTGAAGGATTTCTAACATCAAGCCTTGGCAAACGCAAACGCATGGTTGGAGGAAAAGGGGTGCTGCTGGGGACCAGCAAGGTCCAAGAGGACTCTACCCAGGAGAGGGAGTCACAGGGGACCCTCCAGTTCACAGAAAGCCCACAGGAGCAGAGGCAGTACCCACAGGTGCCCCACATGACAGGGACCCAGACGTCACAGAAGCAGCCCACGCAGTACCACAGTAGTTGCCTCCCACGTCATCAAAGGACCACGCAGTGACCCAGGAGTTCCAGGAGGGAGTACTGGGGACTGGAGCTACACATCGCTTGAAGTTACCCTTAAACGTGAAGCAAACAAGCCTTGGCAGCTGCAAAGGACACGGAGCACAGGGGTACTGTCTTGCGCGGAGTGAAAAGGACTTACCACCACCAAAGTGCGACAGCTGGTACAGAGGACCAAGGGAGACTCTCCGGTCCACCACCTGTGTTGCAGGACCCATGCCACTCAGGATGAGGGAAGATCCATGCAGCCAGTCGTTGTTGCAGCTAGGTACCTGTAGTTACAGAAGAGGGATGCCTTCCCCCCAAGGGAGATGACTCCTTCTTCTTGTGCAGGCTGAAGAGTTGCAGTCTTCTGAGGATGTACGGCTGGGGAAATGTTGCAAAGCTGGCAGTGATTTGGGGTCCAATGTTGCAGAAGAGTCTTCTTCGTCGATCTGCAGCTTGCAGGCTCCTAGATGGTCCAGTCATGGTTCCTCAGTCTCTGATCCTATGTCAGAGCTGTCCTCTATAACCCGAGTGTGGTCGTGAGCAGCAGTCATCCAACAAGATGCCATCTCTGCCACTGGCTAATCTGTTGCTCTAAAACACTAGCGTACATAGACAGTCACAAAATTGCTGGTGTGATACGTGCAACAGTAGAGGTCACCTTACCTGCGCTTCTTCCCTCAATCAGCACGTTCTTTCAAGACACTCAAAAAACACCTTGTCACATACCAATCATCACAGTCTTTAGCACCTCTAACGTCCAGTCCAACAATCATTGGTGCTCCCACTCCCATGTCCTCCTCCTCGTATTCCCTCACTACCACCAGCCAAAGTGCCCTTGATCTCTCCATAGCCAATCCATCCCCCCCCCCCCCAAATACATTTCATTTGTATAGCGCAGGTAATGGCCGACTTTACTAATGTACTCAGCTATTTACATATAACACAGATTTGCTCTTTGCAGTAGGCATATAAACCTTCTGTGCATCTTTATGGCACCAAAACTGCCACTAGACAAAAGTCTGATCCTTTTGTAGCAAAAACAATGACAAGACTTACTTGACTTTTTGACGGTGCCCCTGAAGCAACAATTATGGCATCTGGAGAGGTTAAGCAAAAAAGAAATAAATAGAAGTTGGGAAGTAATTTCTTTGATTAATTACAGTGAGGTAGGTCGGGTCCGTCGTAGTCTTAGAATATTGATCACTCCGACACATATCAACCCACATCCCAAATTGTTAGAAGAATAGTCCCTTTTAATGGCATCTAGGAGTAAAAGTATGTTGGAGCTCCTATCGAAATATGCAGCCATAGAACTGACACAAACCAGTGAGGAAATTGGCAAGTTAAGGCCAGCCTTAGAGCATCATGAGGCACAAGATGACATTAAGAAATTTTGTAAAGAAATGGAGGAAAGACTTAAGAAATATGAAGAAGTAATTAAATTGAGGAAATTCATATGTGATCAAAATGACTATGCAATGGGTCGTATTCTTACGTCTGGCAGGAGGTATGATCAAGCAAGAAAGGACTTCCGACAATGTGAGGCCTTAAGATGACAAGAGATATCCTCATCGGAATCCAGTGTGGAGAATGTGTTGATATTGAGGAGTTACCGGGTCCGAGTATGGTGGCTAGGCAACCACTCACAATCTTGGAAGAGTATAATTTTTTTTTTTTTACAAATGAATCAGAGACCACAGAGAAAGCCCCCAAGAGGCAGGGTAGAAGGCAGAGAAGTAAAAAGATCAGGAGAGGCGGAACGGCAGCAAGAAAGCGAAAAAAAAGTAGATGCCAGAAATATACGTCAGAACAGGAGAAAGAGATAAACGATGAAAATAAACTGACGATAGTCAATATTTCGTCTTATTCCTTATCTCTGGATGAACGAACAGTTCTTGAATTAGGCTTATCCTTCTGCCTGACAGCTAACTTTAATCACACTAAGACACGTATTGCTATTTTTCATTTTGTTAGAAAATTAAAGTTAATGAAAATCTTTGCACAACAGAAAGATCAGTCATCAACGCAGAATGTAAATGTGAATGATACAGACTTATCTTCAGAATTGACCATTAGTGACATTGATGGTTCAGCAACTTTGAGAGAATTGGAAGTAGGGGAAAGAACCTGGGATACAGAAAATGAGTTACTGCAAGAATTTGGTTTGGAAACAGGAAACATGAGTGGTAGAAAATTAAAATTAAAATCGAGATTTAATCCCACTATGCCACATGATAATATTGATGCCTTTCATGAAGCCTTGACTTTTGATTTAGTCAGATTGTGGAGCAAGACTTGCGATGCATTTGCACAGCATCTCACACCAGGTCAACGAGCAGCCATAGTGTCTTTGAATAAAGCAACTTCGTTTATGATTAAACCAGCCGATGGTATTATGGGATTTACAGAAATAGCAAAAGGAAGCAAGGAGACAATTTGTGTATTCTAACTGTTATGAAGCATCAACGGTGACGGCATATCAAGAATCAACAACTATGTTTCATGATTTGCTATCTGAGAGTTTAGATAGCTGTTTGATCTCAGATGATGAGTTTAAGTTCTTGTTGGTTAGGAAACCTTTGGCACCTTGTTTCTATGTTACCCAAGATACACAAGGATATTCACAACCCCCCAGGACGCCCTATAGTATCAGCGAAAGGTAGTCTCTTGGAGAATGCCTAAATATACTTAGATCATTTCTTATGCCCTTATGCATTCAGTTTGGCCTCATATTATAGAGACACTACAGATTTCATAACAAAAATACAACATATTCCTTGTCAAACTCATTACATTATGGCAACTATAGATGTGGTATCATTGTATACTTGTATCCCACATGATTTGGGCATTCAGGCTTGTAAGCACTTTTTCAGGGATAAACAATTTAGACGTTTTGACCATTCTGAATTGCTTTTGAGAATGTTAAGATTTTGCTTGGAAAATATTTTTTTTCTGTATGAGGATCAATGATATAGACAAAAAAACGGGACTGCGATGAGGAGTTGCTTTGCCCCAAGTTATGCCTGTCTCTTTATGAGGTGGTGGGAAACGCAGCATGTGATGGTGGACAAGAATGAAAAATGGTCTAACCATTTTATTTTCTGGACAAGATATATTGATGATATATTTGTAATCTGGGATGGTCCTGAATCAATGTTATGTGACTTTGAATTGGCTACCAAGGAATGATTTGAATTTCTTTCGTAGGATAATCTTCTTTCCAATATGGCAACCACAATTTGAAACGATATGAGGACCTCACTCGTAAGTAGTCGTCTTTCTGGTTCCAATACGGAAACCTATTTAGGAACACACTAATAACGTTCCTTCGACACACTGGGTGAGGAGAATGCAAATTGACGGATCAATTTCAAGCACAAGGGAATATTCTATACTTTATCTACCCGCATATTACACTTAAGGAACACCTCGTAATATTAGCTAACTGTTTTTTTACTTTGGCTGGGGCACGACAGAACACCTGCCACCTATATGTACTGACCCTACAGATTTCTGTCTGTCTATTATAATTATTAAACTTTGGGACTTATCCTTCAGCTGTATTTATTCCATGGCTGGACTTTGAGAATTTACACTGTCTTTGTTATCTTGTTATTTTTAAATACCTCCGTACTGTAGTGCAATAATACATCATACTATATGGGCAAACTAATCTTCATATTTACATGTTTCAGTTATAGTAGGCATTTCGCATCACTTCTGTGCACTTCTTAAAGGTCCTTCTTCTGCGGTCGGACCTTATATGATGACAGTCATATATCTAACTAACACACAATATATGTAGATGGTCAGTATCAAAACATTTGGGTATTATGGCTTATGAACATTATAAAAGAAGTACAAGTTACTTACCTTTGGTAACGCAATATCTGGTAGAGACCTATTCTAGTTGCAGATTCCTCACCTTAGAATTTTCCCCCAGGCGTCAGTCAACTCCGCAGACATCCTGGTCGCCGTGATGACGTCAGGAGTAGTACATAGACGCCGCCCTCGCGCAGTGACGTCAGTTTCTTTTAATGACTTTCCCCGCCAGAGCGCAGAGCCGCCAAGAACACGGAGTTAGGTGCGTCAGAGCTAAGGACCTGAAAGGGGGGAATCCCTGTCCCTAGAAATCAGTTCGCAAGTAGGGAGGATGGGTGGGCGGTAAGGAATCTGCAACTAGAATGTGTCTCTACCAGATATTTCGTTACCGGAGGTAAGTAACTGGTACATCTGATAGAGACTTCTAGTAGCAGATTCCTTACCTTAGAACAGATACCCAAGCAATGCCATCCTCGGTGGTGGGCTGCGAACTAAGATCATACTAGAAAGTCCTGCAGGACCGAACAACCAAAGTAGCCGTCCCGATGGACCTGACTATTCAGGCAGTAATGCTTAGCAAACGTGTGCAGGGACGTTCACGTAGCCGCCTGACAGATATCCAGGACAGGAACTCCACATGCTAACACAGTGGATGCAGCATGGCCCTGGTAGAATGAGCCTGCAAGCCGTCAGGAGCTTTCTTTTTTGCCAAAGCGTAGCACGTTTTGATGCAAAGAAGCACCCATTGAGAGATGGTACGCTTCTGCACCGCCTTCCCTCTCTTTGCACCCCCATAGCCAACAAAGAGTTGATCGTCCACCCAGAAGTCTTTAATACGATTGAGGTAGAATGCCAACACTTTTTTTGGGTCCAGATGGTGGAGTCTCTCCTCCTCATGGGAAGGATGTGGGGGTACGTAGAAGGTAGACTAAGTGATGGCCTGGCCTACATGAAATGATGTAACCACCTTAGGAAGGAAGGAAGGCCTAGTGCGTAACACCACTTTGTCGGGGTGCACAGACAAGTATGGAGGTTTTGAAGAAAGAGCCTGAAACTCACTCACCCTGGGAGCAGAGGTGATGGCTGTAAGGAAATGCCTCCTTGGCATGGTTACCCCCTGACATTTTGCCTTTGCTGATGCTATGTTTTGATTTGAAAGTGTGCTGAGGCCTGCTAACCAGGCCCCAGCACCAGTGTTCTTTCCCTAACCTGTACTTTTGTTTGCACAATTGGCACACCCTGGCATCCAGGTAAGTCCCTTGTAACTGGTACCAAGGAAGGGCCCTGATGCCAGGAAAGGTCTCTAAGGGCAGCAGCATATCTTATGCCACCCTGGGGACCCCTCACTCAGCACAGACACACTCTTGCCAGCTTGTGTGTGCTTTTGAGGACAAAACGAATAAGTCGACATGGCACTCCCCTCAGGGTGCCATGCCAACCTCACACTGCCTATGCAGTATAGATAAGTCACCCCTCTAGCAGGCCTTACATCCCTAAGGCAGGGTGCACTATACCATAGGTGAGGGCACCAGTGCATGAGCACTGTGCCCCTACAGTGTCTAAGCAAAACCTTAGACATTGTAAGTGCAGGGTAGCCATAAGAGTATATGGTCTGGGAGTCTGTCAAACACGAACTCCACAGCACCATACTGGCTACACTGAAAACTGGGAAGTTTGGTATCAAACTTCTCAGCACAATAAATGCACACTGATGCCAGTGTACATTTTATTGTAACATACACCCCAGAGGGCACCTTAGAGGTGCCCCCTGAAACCTTAACCAACTACCCGTGTAGGCTGACTGGTTTTAGCAGCCTGCCACACTCAAGACATGTTGCTGGCCACATGGGAAGAGTGCCTTTGTCACTCTGTGGCTAGTAACAAAGCCTGCACTGGGTGGAGATGCTTATCACCTCCCCCTTGCAGGAGCTGTAACACCTGGCGGTGAGCCTCAAAGGCTCCCCCCCTTTGTTACAGCACCACAGGGCATTCCAGCTAGTGGATTTGCCCGCCCCCTCCGGCCACGGCCTCACTTTTGGCGGCAAGGCCGGAGGAGATAATGAGAAAAACAAGGAGGAGTCACTGACCAGTCAGGACAGCCCCTAAGGCAACCTGAGCTGAAGTGACTCTGACTTTTAGGAATCCTCCATCTTGCAGATAGAGGATCCCCCCCAATAGAGATAGGAATGTGACCCCCTCCCCTTGGGAGGAGGCACAAAGAGGGTGTAGCCACCCTTCGGGCTAGTAGCCATTGGCTACTGCCCTCCCTGACCTAAACACACCCCTAAATTCTGTATTTAGGGGCTCCCCTGAACCTAGGAACTCAGATTACTGCAACCTAAGAAGAAGAGGACTGCTGAGCTTAAAAACCCTGCAGAGAAGACGGAGACACCTACTGCTTTGGCCCCAGCTCTACCGGCCTGTCTCCCCCCTTCGGAAGAAAACTGCTCCAGCAACGCTTTCCCCGGGACCAGCGACCTCTGAATCCTCAGAGAACTGCCCTGCTCTAAAAGGACCAAGAAACACCAGAGAACAGCAGCCCTGTTCACCCAAGACTGCAACTTTGTTTCCAAAGAAGCAACTTAAAGACAACTGCATTTCCCGCCAGAAGCGTGAGACTTGCAACTCGGCACCAAACGCCCCCGGCTCGACTTGTGGAGAACAAACACTTCAGGGAGGACTCCCCGGTGACTACGAGACTGTGAGTAGCCAGAGTTGCCCCCCCCCCCCCCTGAGCCCCCACAGCGACGCCTGCAGAGGGAATCCTGAGGCTCCCCCTGACTGCGACTGCCTGACTCCCAGATCCCGACGCCTGGAAAAGACCCTGCACCCGCAGCCCCCAGGACCTGAAAGATCGGAACTCCAGTGCAGGAGTGACCCCAGGAGGCCCTCTCCCTTGCCCAGGCGGTGGCTACCCCGAGGAGCCCCCCCCTTGCCTGCATCGCTGAAGAGACCCCTTGGTCTCCCATTGATTTCCATTGAAAACCCGACGTGTGTTTGCACACTGCACCCGGCCGCCCCCGTGCTGCTGAGGGTGTACTTTCTGTGCTAACTTGTGTCCCCCCCCCGGTGCCCTACAAAACCCCCCTGGTCTGCCCTCCGAAGACACGGGTACTTACCTGCTGGCAACATTACCAACACAAAAGAATGATGGACGGAGTGCTGACAATGCAAACACTCACCCCCAGTCACAGATCTGCTGGCAGACTGGAACCGGGGCACCCCCTTCTCCATTGAAGCCTATGCGTTTTAGGCACCACTTTGAACTCTGCACCTGACCGGCCCTGAGCTGCTGGTGTGGTAACTTTGGGGTTGCTCTGAACCCCCAACGGTGGGCTACCTTGGACCCAAACTTGAACCCCGTAGGTGGTTTACTTACCTGCAAGAACTAACAATTACTTCCCTCCCCTAGGAACTGTGAAAATTGCACTAAGTGTCTAGTTTTAAAATAGCTATATGCGTTTTATTTGAAAAGTATATATGCTATTGTGATTATTCAAAGTTCCTAAAGTACTTACCTGCAATACCTTTCATGCAAAGTATTACATGTAGAATTTGAACCTGTGGTTCTCAAAATAAACTAAGAAAATATATTTTTCTATACAAAAACCTATTGGCCTGGAATTGTCTCTGAGTGTGTGTTCCTCATTTATTGCCTGTGTGTGTACAACAAATGCTTAACACTACTGCTCGACCACACTACCACAAAATAGAGCATTAGTATTATCTCTTTTTGCCACTATCTTACCTCTAAAGGGAACCCTTGGACTCTGTGCATACTATTCCTTACTTTGAAATAGTTCATACAGAGCCAACTTCCTACAATGGCGATGAGAAAGACAGTTTTGAATGTAAGGAGCCGTAAGGGACAATTATGCATTGGCTCAAAGGGGGTACACATCAAGTAAGTAAATAAGTAAGTACAAGATTAAGATCCCACTGAGGCATGATGAAGGGATTAAGAGGAAATAAGTGGGTGTGCCCCTTCAAGAACCTACTCACAAGAGGAGATTTAAAGAGTGAGGGCTGATCAGGAAGCCTAAGAAAGGCGAAAATGGCAGACAGATACCCTTTAAGGGTGCCCAATGCAGAGCCCTGCTGGGCTAAAGAAAGAATGAATAGAAGAACCTCTGAAAGAGGGGCAGAAAGGGGGTCAACCGATTTGTTGGTGCACCATGCCACAAATTTATTCCAACGACAGGCGTATACAGTTTTAGTCGATGGACGCCTGGCTGCCAAGATAACATTGCAGACTTCAGGTGGAAGGGAAAATGCTGTCAACTGTTGCCGCGCAATCTCCACGCATGAAGGCGGAGGTTGGACAGGTGCAGGAGGAGGACCGTCCCCTGCTGCTGCGACAGAAGATCCGCCCGAAGAGGCAGTCGGAGTGGAGGATCGATGGACATGCTCAATAGCTCTGGATACCACACTCTTTGAGCCCAGTCCAGAACCATCAAGATAACTTGTGCCCGGTCGTACTTGATTTTCTTGAGAACTCTGGGCAGAAGAGGGATAAGCAGGAAGGCATAAAGGAGGCCGGAGTTCCACTCGAAAAGAAAATCGTCTGAGCGAATGCCGCCTTGGAAACTCTAATGCACAAAATAGCTGACATTGTACGTTCACTGCGGAAGCAAACAGATCTAACCAAGGCTCTCCCCACTTGAGAAAGAGACCTTGCGCCAACTCCGGATGGAGACGCCCTTCGTGATCGACAGTGCGTCTGAGTTAGTCTGCTCTGGCGTTGAGAGCCCGGCAGATGTTGATCCATCAGGGTAATGCCCTGATGTTCCAGCCATGTCCAGAGGCATAGTGCCTCCTGACAAAGGATCCAGGACCCTACCCCCCCCCTTGTTTGTTGGAGTACCACATGGCAGTAGTGTTGTCCGTGAACAGCTGCACTACTTTTCCTTTGAGAGAGGGAAGGAATGCTTTCAACGCAAGTCTGATCGCTCGGAGCTCCAGCAAATTTATGTGGAGTCCAGACTCCGCCGGAGACCAGAGGCCTCTGATCTCCACCTCTCCCATGTGGCCATCCCAACCCAGAAGCAACGCTTCTGTCACTATAGAGACATCTGGGTGGGGAAGGGAGAGGGATCTGCCAGTGACCCAATTAGGATTCGAAAGCCACCACTGCAGGTCTTTCGCAGTCCCCTCCGAGATCTGGACCATGTCGGAATTCTCCTGACGCTGCGCCCACTGGAACTTCAAGTCCCACTGCAGAGCCCGCATATGCAACCTGGCATGTGTTACTAGCAAGATGCAGGAGGCCAAGAGGCCCAGCAGCCTCAGAGTTTGTCTCATCGAAACCCAAGACCAAGGCTGAAAGATCAGAATCATAGCCTGAATGTCTTGGACTCGCTTTTGGGGAGGATAAGCCCGAAACAGCACTGTGTCCAGAACTGCTCAGATAAAAGGGAGCATCTGAGAGGGAGTCAGGTGTGACTTCGGCACGTTGATAGCGAACCCCAGCTTGTGCAGGAGGTCCGCCATAGTCTGGAGGTGGAAGAACACTGTCAGGGGCGAAGGCGCCTTCAACAGCCAGTCGTCTAGATCGGGGAAGACTGAGACCGTTAACCTGCGCAGATGAGCTGCAACCACCGCCATCACTTTCATGAACACCCGAGGGCCAGTGGTAAGGCCGAAAGGGAGTATGGTAAATTGAAAGTGCTCGTGACCTACCATGAATCGTAGGTAACATCTGTGGGCAGGCAGGATGAGGATGTGGAAATAAGCGTCCTACAAGTCCAACGCTACCATCCAGTCTCCTGGGTCCAAGGCAGACAGAACCTGAGCCAGGGTGAGCATTTTGAACTTCTCCTTCTTGAGTAAGTAGTTTAGGTCCCGAAGATCTAGGATAGGGCGCAAGCCTTTGTACTTCTTTGGTATCAGAAAGTAGTGGGAATAACAAGCACAACCTATTTCTGGCACAGGGATCCTTTCTATAGCTATCTAGGCCAAGAGAGCCACGACTTCCTGGCGGAGAAGCACCCAATGATCCTCCGAAAGGCGATGGAAGGATGATGGCATGTGTGGTGGATCAGATTCGAAAGTGAGGGATTAGCACTTCGGAATTATTTGCAAAACCCACCCGTCCATGGTTATATGTTCCCAGTGGGGCAGGTGATGGCGGATTCTGCCACCAACTGGGCGGGATTGAGGGGACAGACTAGGAAGGTTTGGAGGCTGCAGCAGGTGCAGAGGTGGAGAGGTGGACTGGACAGACCTCTGGTTCCCTGTCCCATGGCTACGTGGGATTCCGCGGCCCCGGCCACGCATAGGCTGTCCAGCGAAAGGGACCAAAAGCAGACTGTGGGGGGCATGTGGCGGAAGAAAAGCCTGGAAATCCTTGAACCTCTCCTCTCCAAGGCCGAGTCTGCTTGGTCTCTGAAGAGACGGGTGCCATCAAAGGGCAAGACCATGAGTGACTGTTGGACATCCCCTGAGAAGCCAGAAGTACGTAACTAGGCATGGTGCCGTAAGGCCACTGTCATTGCAACCGATCTGTCCTGTTCTGAGAGTCGGTCGTATCCATCCCACAACGTATTGTGAACTTTGCTGCATCTCTCCCATCGTTGACAGCTTGGTAGACGATAACACGGGCCTCCTCCGGTATCTGCAGCAGGACTTGTGCAACCGTATCCCACAGTGAGTGGGAATAACTGCCCAAAAGGCATGCAGTGTTCACGGACCGCAGCGTGAGGCTGGAGGAAGAAAACAACTTCTTACCAAATTGTTCCAGCCTTTTGGATTCCCTATCCGGGAGTGCGGAAGGGAACGCGCCAGAGGAAGGATGCCTGGATGACAAGCCTCTCAGGCGTAAGACGTTAGGAGAGGAACTTTGGGTCGTTCGGCTCAGGCCAATGGCAGCGAGCGATAGTCCTGTTCAGAGGAGCCCCTGTGTTGGGACCATGTACTCAAAAGGACATCAGTGAGGGCCTCATGAAATGGGAGAAGGGGTTCAGACGTAGAACCTCCAGGCTGAAGCACCTCCGTCAGGAGATTAGAACCCGACTTCGACAGTAGGGAGCTCAAGGCCAAGGAGCTCAGCTGCCCTACTAACCACCATGCTATAGGTAGCTCCCTCCGCCGTAGCCACAGTAGGAGACAGCATGCCAGCATCAGGAGAAGTATCCAGACCACTGGCTTTGTAGTGTGGTTAGTTTTACGTATTCTTTGCGCGTTAGCTTCAGGCTTTAGGCCGTTGTGCACTTTGCCCTGGATGTATTTTATTCATTTGCTTGCAGCTTAGAGCCTCTGTGCACTTTGCTCTAAATGCTTTTTATTAGGCTTCGTACTGTTATGTTTCAAATAGCCAGTTCTACGGTTTTGTTTTTTATTCATATCACACTGTTTAGCCTACTTCAGCACTGGAGTTCTCCATAACACATTCCTGTTCACTCTGTGCTTCAATCAAGGATACAGTCTGGTACATTGCCGATAGACGTGGTAGGAGTTTAGACTTGGCATTCCTGCGTAGGGACATTTTGTGATCACGCTGACATGTTAGTTATAAAATCACTTCCTTGTCCCAATACACGCAAGAGGGAGATTCCGACCAGGGAACCACAACTAGACGCTGACTGCCTTGTTGCAGATGCTGAACCAAGATCACAGGCCTTTGCTCAGGTATGAGGGCTGATGTCTCCCCAGTGATTCAGAAAGGCAAGTTAGAAGCTTAACATGCTGTGCTCGAAATAGATCAAGCAGAGGGAGAGTAGAAACTAATAGACACAATGATAGCTTTGTTCTTATGTTTTACTCTCCTGGTGACTATTTCAATCCTACTGTGTTGTATTGTTCTGGTTATTGTGGCTCACGCCTTATTATCTAAAATACAGTCGTTTTATTAAAACATGATATAAAACTTATACTGTCTTTGTCATTTGTATATGAGATCATATTGTAAATGAGAGAGTTGGTTTGGATCTGAGTGACCACGACTTCCCTGAGAAGTTCCAAAGATGTCATGCGCTCGGCTGCCCAATCATCTCTTCCCCTTGGGAGAAATGAGGCACTGCTAGTTAGCCGAAGCAAAAACCGGATTTATGGTGACAGCGTTCCTTACACGTGGGTCAGACTCAGTCCCCCACACTGTTATCGATCCTGCTGCCTAGAAATCCAGTAGTCTCATTTAGGATAATGAGAGCCCACGCGACATGGCGCTGCCAACGATTGGTCTGGCTCTAATATTTAGGTCCGACTGACTCTCTCGGTCTCATATATATTTTGACTACTCGGTTCCGTAAGCGGAGACGTCCGTGGGGCTGAGGATTTCCACCGCAACGGGATAGGTACATCCTATTGCTTAGTGGTTGGTTGTTCAAGCCTGAACTTTGAAAGAAAAACCCCGATATTGGTGTGCCTTCTCTGACCTGGTGCTATTTTTTACAAATGGCGAATCCTAATGTAGTGAATATAGCGCTCAATATGCGACAACCGCTCACAGGACATCTGATTGCACATGGACTGACGGTCTAAGGGGGTCCGGTCACTTTTGTGGTAGATGCCCATGCAGCCTATAGAACAGAACTTTTTTATTCTTGGGTCGTATTTCCAGCAGTTGATGGGGGTACAAACACTTTTCATGAATACACTATTGCGAATGTCCCTGGACAATACAGGGCTTATGCATACTTAGAGATACCTTTATCTTATCAAGAACACCATAATTGGCTTGATGGCGCCCTCCCACACACAGTAGCACAAGTTAGGTTAGGTCCACTAAGTAATGGAGGTCCTACCTGGCCTTTATTGGCTACATATACACCACATCCTGCGGCTGCTCAATTGACAGTGGTTGAAGTTTGTCGTTTATATACAGACTTAACGGCTACATATAGACGATTAGTTCAGTTTGTAATGCAGACACTAAATACGAACGCAGCGCGTGCTGCTCCGGCACACCCACAAGCAGTGGTTCCGGGTATTAACCCGGCCACTGTGCACTCAGTTATGGGTAATGTACCGGCTAAGCGGGAGGAGACTCCATTTCGGCTGGCGCAAAAAATTAATACGCTGGAAGCAGTATTTCCCCATACGGGACCTCAGGATAAACATAGAATTTTGACGATGTGTTTGCCGTATGGGATGGTTCCTCCGGTGGACCTTTGTAATACCTGGGGCACGGTGCTTGCTGCGCTCTATACCACGGCACACGGTACACCGACATTAGCTAATTTACCGGAAGTGCTTAAACAAATTCAAGATGAATATGGGGCTGCCCCTGCCTTAGATTTGGGCATGCAGTTGATGGGCAATTTTGCCGCAGTTTCTTCTATTATTCTGAGTGATCTCAAGGGAGAGGCAGTAGTACTAGCAGTGCGAATGCGTCTTCGGGACGTTCAGCAGATGAACCAGGAGCGGGAACTTCCCAGAATAATAGCAGAGACATATTCCAGTATTGGTCACAATAGCCTAGGGGCTAGACCGCAAAAACCCCAATTACAGGGTAAAAATAATAAAGATAATGCTAAACAACAGCAACCTGAGGGTACCAAAAAGCGCTGGGAAAAGAAACAGCAAACACCTAAGAAGGATGGGGGACAGTCTCTGCAACCGGAGACCCCGCAGAATAGGTATAATCTCAGGAATAGGGATAATTTGAAAACGCCTGAAAGATATCAATATACTGATACACGCCAATCTCGTTCCTTTCAGGACTCCTCAGAGAAGAGAAGTGAGAGAGGTGGGCGGTCAGAGCGGAGAACAGAGTACGTGAAACCAAGACAGGATTCACAGCGCTCAACGGAGGTTTCTATTAAACAAGAAGAGAAACCACTGCAACAAAAACAGCAATTTAAAAAGAAGAAAGTGGCAACAGTTTCAGTTAGACATGCCGCTCAAGAAGAGAGTTCTCTTGACTAACAAGACATGGGCGTTAGCACTGTTAGACAGCGCGGCAGAGGTCACAATAGTTCGCCGGAGTCTTCTAGAGCATCTGGAGGTGAAAGCAACTGATGACTTCATACAAGTCGAAACGGCGGATATGCGAGTCTCTGATCCTGATAGAGTATATAATGTGACTCTGCAATTAGAAGGGGACATTGACTGCATTGTACATGCCATTTTTTGGGATCATATGGTGAAATCATATGACGTTCTGCTGGCCGAACAAGATTGGCCGCCTGACTTTGTTCGCAACTGTCCGGTGGGGGAACTGGTTATTACACCTTCCTTCTCACCACTTGTTCTGGGAGAATTAGCGGAGTCATATAGTAAAATATGGGCTCTTGCACAGGCCCCCGCTCTATATAGAAATAATGTGGGGTGGGATAGACAATAACCTTATCATGTAATTCCAATAAAGGGCGAACCTCAGCCGCAGCCGCAGTATCCTATCAAATTTGAAGCAAGGGCATTGGTTAGGAATATTCTTACACAATTGGAGTACCAGGGTGTAATTGAGCCCTGTGTCTCGCCGATGAATAATCCCTTATTTCCGGTTGCTAAACCGGACCATTCATATAGGATAGTGGTAGACTACAGACATTTAAATGGTCATACATGCACATATGCAATACAGAATTCACATAGCGCAGCGCTTATGAATAATATAGTGCGTAAAAAATACAAAACAACGTTAGATATCTCGAATGGATTTTTCTGCCAAAATATAGCGCCCGAAAGTCGGGACTATACCAGTTTCAGTGCGTTTGGCTCCCAGAAAAAGTTTTGTTGTTTGCCTCAGGGGTATAAGAATAGCCCAGGACTATTTTCGGCTTGTGTAACAGAAATTCTGCACGAGTTGGACCCTGAAGCGTTATCATATGTTGATGACATATATTTAACAGACAATGAGATTCTGCAACATCTAAGGCGTGTATCACGCATTGTTGTGGGGTTTGCTGAAATTGGCTATAAGTTTAATTTTAAGAAATCGAAGATTGCTTTCCTCAGCGTCATTTTCCTGGGATATGAGTTGTCAAGAGAAGGCAAGAGCTTAGCGCCACATTTTTGGAGAAATGTGCTCAATTGCAGCCTCCTAATACGGTTCGGAAGCTCCAGTCATTGTTGGGGTTTCTGAATTTTGGCAGAACTTACATTCCTGAATATGCTACGCGTATAAAACCCTTATACGAGTTGATTCGTCCGAATTTTTCGAGTAGATTTTGGACAATTGAGCATACACATAACCTTCGAGATTTGCAGACTGATCTCTTAGCAGTTAAACACTTACACACACGGAACAATAAGACACATTTGGTCATCAGGGTGATACCTGGGGCTGTTGGGTTTACGTATCTCACCTTTAATGAGGGTGAGACAGTCCTGATTGCATACAAGTCCCACTTGTATTCTGCTGCAGAACAACGATTTGCACCGACTGGGAAAATACTCATTGCAGTACAGATGGCTGTGATTAAAGAAAGACCGCTTGCCCAGGGCCAACGCATCATTGTCGTTTCCCCGATACCGGCCTTAGAGGGTGTTACAAAAGCGAGTGTTCCTAATTTGAAAGCTTTACACCCGCGATGGATTCAATGGGCTACGTCTTTGACAGCCACTGATGTAGATTACATATTTGACCCTAAACTGCAGACTCAAGAATTTCTTCAATATGAAATGGAGTACCCGGTTCCCGCTGGCACATTGCCTATTGACCACTATCAGGTGGTCATGTATACCGATGGCTCTGCGCAACCAGCGGTTGGGACTAAACAACAGTATTCTGTTGCATGTGCGGTGGTGAGCGGCACTATGGAGGAGGAAGTGTTCTGCCCCCGACATACTTATACTAAAACCTTGGGAGATTGCACGGCACAGCTGGCTGAGCTCAAAGCTCTATTGTTAGCGTTGCAGCACGCGGATCCGGCGATTTTAACCTTGCTGGTCTGTGACTCCTACTACTGTGTACAGTCTTTCAATGAATATCTACACTATTGGAAGTTGAATGGGTTTAGAGATTCTAAGGGCAACACCATTAGACACAAATTGTTGTGGGGTAAGGTTGCGGATCTGAAAGAAACGCTTCCTAAAGTCCATGTTGTGCATACACTTGGACACCAGCGCGTTGGAATACACGTTGCTGGGAATACTTTGGCTGATGAAGCCGCAAAGTCGGCAGTGGTTGTCGCCACTGTGGCCGCAGTGACTCGTTCGAGTTCCAAACCAGACACAGAGATTTCGGCTGCCATAAAAGCTACAGCTCATGGCCCGCCATTTCCTAAAGGATTTCCTTCTAAATATAGTTACTGCTTGAGTGGTGCGCTCAATGCTGTTGTTAATATTCCTGGCATTGGCGTACGTGATTTACCAAATAAAATTGAGAGACCTCGATTAATTTCTGCAGCACATGAGGGGGCGGCGTCTGCACATGCTGGTGTGGCTGCCACGATTTCACTTTTACAGGCTCGTTACTGGTGGCCTGGTCTCTATAAAGAGTCAAAGCAACATGTCCTTTGTTGTGACGTCTGTCAACAAATTAAAGCTTCGTCGGCTAGACGCCCGCAGCAGACGCCCCTTCTAATATCAAACAAACCTTTACAGTGTGTGTACTTGGATCATTGTGGTCCGTTGACCCCAGACAGTGCATACAAATATATTTTGGTTGTTGTAGATTCGTGCTTCAGATTTGTGTGGGTCTGGCCACAACGCTCGGCTGACGCTCGGACTGTTATTAAAGATTTGTGCATCTTTGTCGATACATTTGCAGTTGCGGCTTTTCATTCGGACCAGGGCCCTGCTTTTGCCTCTAAGGCATTCAGGGACACCATGGCTTCGTAGGGGGTCCAACTCCAATTCTCGTCTCCATTTCATCCCGAGGGAAATTCTGTCGTGGAGCGTTTAAATCGTGATTTAAAGCAATCCTTAACGGCCAGAGTTATAGGTACGGGTCATAGTTGGCTAGCCCACCTGTATGGAGTACAGAGAGCACTTAATAACTTGCCTAGAAGGTCCCTAGGGGGTCGTACTTCATATGAGTGCCTGTTTGGAACACAAATGTATGTTCCTGATCTAGATTGTCCTGGTGTGGAGGCGGCAGATACGCCCTTTGACATAAATGATCGTGTCACTGTTTTGCAGGATTTACAACAATTCCGTGAAGATAACTCTTCTGCATGTGCTGCCTCCTCAGGAATTAAGGATGAGCCAGTAACTCCTACTGGTTGGATACCCAGGATTGGGGATCTAGTGCGTGAAAAGGTCGCAGTAAAGAAAGAATTTGGTCCTTCTTATCGAGCACCTGTCCCTGTGTTAGGGATTAGCGGCACGAGAACTGTGATTTTACCGCTGCTGCAAGGGGCCAAAGGAAATCGCTTTGTTTCCATTGATAATGTCAAGTTACAACATGTGGCCGATTCTGCACAGCAGACCAAGAGGGACACCCAGTAGTTCCGGAATCCCTCTCACTTCTGGGGAAGAAGTCCCGCTGCAGGTGATTTACACCGACGCGGTTTCCTCTCCGAGCTTGGGGAGGGTGGAAGATGATCTTGTGATTGTTCCACAGACGACGATTACTTTGGAATCTTTTGATCAAGTTGCTGTACGTTCTACTGATGTTTCTGAACATGTGGTTTATAGCGTGCCTAGGCGAGAGCCTCCATCTGCTTCTTTGTTCACAGTTGCACCTTTTGCAAGAACTGCCTCTGGCTGCTTCAACGACACTGATGATGTCGTGTCAGGCTCCTCGTCCTCACTGTCTTCGGTCCGAGGTCCACGTAAGCTGCTGTGTTGGCTTAAACGCACATATTTTGTTTTTCCTTGGAACTATTTGTGGCTTTTTATGGATATGATGACTATTTTTTTTGTGGTTGGAATTTGTGGTTACTTTTTTTCTAGTAATACATGGTCATTTTCTTCCTGAACGATCTGATATTGAGCACGTGGAAACAGTGTTAAACCCACATTTTTCGTCTCATATGGTTCGAAGAGACTTGTCAGATGTAATCATTTCTGCGATACCGATTCCGGATGGGATTGTGTGGGATAAAGTAATGTTTGATATATATATGGTCCCACTGAATTGATTCAAATACCGTATATCCTCAAGTTATCAATGAATGATATTGTTATACCAGGCATTGTTTCTGATGATCGGGATGTGAAG
Source organism: Pleurodeles waltl (assembly GCF_031143425.1). Lineage (NCBI taxonomy): Eukaryota > Metazoa > Chordata > Amphibia > Caudata > Salamandridae > Pleurodeles > Pleurodeles waltl. The sequence continues at coordinate 252,377,011 of NC_090445.1, forward strand.
GCAGTAGATTCTATGCTGACAGACTTATAATATTACACTGTCTATGACGATGCTTACCTATTTAGAGATAATCATGGTGACATGTTTTGCTACAACTATTATGGACACCACTTTATTCATAGAGCAAGTAGCCCTAAGTCCATATTTGATTATGTGAAATGGGAACATTGCCCAACTCCTCCACAAGGGAGTTCAAAAACGTATTATGATAAATTTACATATTTTTCTGTGATTAATCAACGAAATGCTAAGTCTTACTATTTTAAAGTTACTCCGTATTCTAATAAGCAAATGTTATTGACCGATACTAAATTACTGTATTCCAATTTGTTTGTATCTAAACTTTCGGTCGAGGGGTATGAATACTGGTTTAAGACTGTTGACTTGAAAAGTGTTTGGGGTACGAAAAATTGGCAGATGCAAGGCAGGGACACATTATTTAGAGCATGTATTATCCCTGTGCAGATGATTTTCCTCAATGACACAGTACAACAGACTAGCTGTTTGGGCTTGGCAACAATTAGAGAGTTACATTTGCCTAGTATACCTTTCCCTTCCAAATTAGACAACTGGCAGCACTATGTGAATGCTACTTTTAGTGAATTTACACATTGGGTCCAGAATGGTACGCTTAATACTTCATCGATACATCCGGGCGGGTGGTTATTATGGCCTGTAGACACTAATAAGTGTCATCAACGTTTTGTCACCTCTTCAGGGGGGTTCAGGACTAGTAGGGCAGACCCTCGTTACATTTCACCAGAACATGCTGATATTATAACTACATACAGCGTGGGGAAGCTTTGTCAGCAATGGTTGAAGTCATCCACGCTGGATGCAGTTAAGTCACATCTCACATTACTGTCTAATGATACTGATTTACAAGATTTATTGTCAGGTCCCAAGGTACCACGGAAGAAAAGATTTTTATACTAAGTTTATAATGAGATTTGGAAGCTTTCACAACAGGAGGCTGCAGCCCGGTTGAGGCAGATTGATCAGGAAAACCTGATGCAGACTTTGTCTGTTGTTGATAATGGCATGCATACCCTTTCTGACCGTGTTTACACGATTGACAGCATTGTTTCCTCTGCTATTGACCTTATTAAATCAGACATGTCTTCTTTATATCATGGGCAGAGTCAGACGCGGTCCATCATGCAGCTGGGTTGGACTCTTCGGACCTTGAAGGCAGGTCGTGTTCCATGGCAGCACATTCGTGCCAGAGAGATCTTTGTCTCCTTTAATTTGACTTGTCAACAACAGCTGATGGCTAAAAAGGAAGCGACGTATGTCATGTTGAAAATTGAAAAATTGGAGAAACTGCCTTTCACAGTTGCTGAGATTCCATCAGCTGAGTGGTTGATTCATGGGGTTATTAATCTGCCTATCTCCACTCTGCAATTTACTTCTTGGTTGAAGCACATTCCGGTGGGTAGATATGAACTATTGGGAGACAGTTACATACACGAGGTGTGGGAGCTTCCCTTTCAATACAGATGTATTAATGGTTTGAGGGAGGTTTTTCTTAGTGGTAGTGAATGCGAAACTTCTGTCAGCCATTCTATGGTTTGTAAACAGCTGTCCTTGCACGGAGCGTGTAACGCTTTGATTGCTAACTTAGCTTGTTATCTGAAGGGAGTTCCAGTCCCGGTTATTAAAAACACTTTCCAGGTGCTTTCTAACGGCAGTTACATTGTTCTTAACAGCGAATGCTGCTGTGGCATGCGTGCCGGAATAGTTTACGTTGTCAACAAGGCCGTTACGTGCTGCGGGAATGTGTTTCCCCCCACTCAAATTAGGGAGGTAGCAGACATCTGGCCTCATATTGATACTTCCAAGGTTAATTTCGACAAGTTGAGTCGACTAAAGGCTTTATTGTTTCAAAAGCATGTGGCCCTTACATCTGCTAGCGGGACCTACGCACTTCAGGTGGCAAGGTCATCGGCGGAAATACAGTCCCTTTTAAATACTAACTTTCCAAGTCACTTCGGTGAACTTGTGGGATGTATATTTAATGCATCCAGCACTGCTGGTATTGCACATTTTTTCAAAGCGGTTGGTGTTGGTTTTGCTCACACCTTCTCTTCCATATTCGGTTTGATACCTTCGGCTATACACTCTATTTTCGGAAGCATTTTGGGGGGTTTCCCGATTACTTTGGCTTTATTGGCTGGAGTCTTGCTGTTGTTGCTATTTTTTCGCAATGGCTGTCCCGCCACGACGAGATCCTATATTGCTGCTCCAGTCAGCGCAGCTGTGTCGTGAACGCATGATGCAGCATTTTGGAGCAACGCTCCTGGGCCATTTGGAGTGTGACTGGTCTCTGTCATTCCGACCGGTTTTGGATTGTGTGCAACCCGTGTTTCAGTGCCTTTGGTGCTCGTTTGAACATGCACGGTCTCTCTGTCTCTCACTGCAGCGCCCTCCAGTGGTCGGTCCTGATCTGTTGATGTTCCCGATTAGGGCTCATTCCCAGACTTGTGCACTACGGTTGCGTTTGCTTCGTGAGGCAGTTTATGAGATTCCCTTCCTGGAGGAAGATGGTTTTGTCTCATTCATAGGCCCTGCAGGGGGTGCCGCCCTGAATGGTTTTGGGGCTTTGGAACACACCTGCTCCATGGTACTTTGTGGCGTGGATCTTCCGATATTGACATATATCGAAGTGGAGGAGCTCCTACTTTCTATTGCTTCTGTTTAACAATTGGATTTTTTTTCTCTCCTGCAAAATTGACATTATATTGAATTTGGCTTTATCGTCACATGTTTCCTAAATTTATGACTTTGTTGTCTTCTGACCTTGTCGAACTATGTATATAATTTTAGGTATTGTTTGTATCTGGGGCATATTTTTATATTATTGGAACCACTTGCTACCGACAAGGGGAGGGTGTAGTGTGGTTAGTTTTACATATTCTTTGCACGTTAGCTTCAGGCTTTAGGCCTTTGTGCACTTTGCCCTGGATGTATTTTATTCATTTGCTTGCAGCTTAGAGCCTCTGTGCACTTTGCTCTAAATGCTTTTTATTAGGCTTTGTACTGTTATTTTTAAAATAGCCAGTTCTACGGTTTTGTTTTTTATTCATATCACACTGTTTAGCCTACTTCAGCACTGGAGTTCTCCATAACACATTCCTGTTCACTCTGTGCTTCAGTCAAGGATACAGTCTGGTACATTGCCGATAGACGTGGTAGGAGTTTAGACTTGGCATTCCTGCGTAGGGACATTTTGTGATCACGCTGACATGTTAGTTATAAAATCACTTCCTTGTCCCAATACACGCAAGAGGGAGATTCCGACCAGGGAACCACAACTAGACGCGGACTGCCTTGTTGCAGATGCTGAACCAAGATCACAGGCCTTTGCTCAGGTATGAGGGCTGAAGTCTCCCCAGTGATTCAGAAAGGCAAGTAAGAAGCTTAACATGTTGTGCTCGAAATAGATCAAGCAGAGGGAGAGTGGAAACTAATAGACACGATGATAGCTTTGTTCTTATGTTTTACTCTCCTGGTGACTATTTCAATCCTACTGTGTTGTATTGTTCTGGTTATTGTGGCTCACGCCTTATTATCTAAAATACAGTCGTTTTTATTAAAACATGATATAAAACTTATACTGTCTTTGTCATTTGTATATGAGATCATATTGTAAATGAGAGAGTTGGTTTGGATCTGAGTGACCACGACTTCCCTGAGAAGTTCCAAAGATGTCATGCGCTCGGCTGCCCAATCATCTCTTCCCCTTGGGAGAAATGAGGCACTGCTAGTTAGCCGGAGCAAAAAACGGATTTATGGTGACAGCGTTCCTTACACGTGGGTCAGACTCAGTCCCCCACACTGTTATCGATCCTGCTGCCTAGAAATCCAGTAGTCTCATTTAGGATAATGAGAGCCCACGCGACAGCTTCGCCCAAGTCCTGTGCCCAGTCCATAGTAGGGTCCAGGGACCCCTCCAATTCCTCCCAGTATTCGTACCCATAGGAAAATGGGTCAGAATCTGACCTCGGGCAAATAGGGCCCACCGAAGCTGATGGCGGCATCGGCGACGCCGCTCCGAGTTGTCGGGAATGAGAATCTGGTTGACGTAGATAGTGGGCACTACTGACGTCAGGAGTGTCGATAAACAACCCGGGGAAGGTCTTGATTGTGCGACTGGCGTCAGTGCGCATCCGAGCACGGATCCGGAGGTGACCTCGGTGGCCGGGACCGAAGCTGCCGGCGCGGAACCCGAAGGCCCCTCAGCCAAGCCCCTTGGGCCCGAAGGCACTGTATCGGGGTTGGCATGCCCAAAGATGAGGCGCATGGCCTCGTAGAACTCTGAGTTGGCCGGGGAACGCTCCGGCACTGGGAAAGTCGGGGAAGCGCAGAGTCGACCCAGACGTAGGCTCAGAGGATTGAGGCCTAGTGCATGGACGCTCATCCCGCGTCACGTCTACCAAGCGACGGGGTGAAGTCGAAGAGCGATGGGACTTCAACTACTTCTTACCTTGACTCAAAGACTTTGAAGACGACGAGTGGTGATGGCTCTGCGACCGATCTCAAAACCTTCCTCTCGAGCAAGATCGGGATTTACGCGGAGTTGAGTGCCGGGCTGCAATCAGCTTTAGGGACCGCTCCCTCAAAGCCTTCGAATGCATTGCCTGACACTCGGAGCACGACTTCGGGTCATGGTCTCGCTCGTGGCACCACAAGCAAACACTATGAGGGTCTATGTACTACTCCCGACGTCATCACGGTGACCATGACGCCTACGGAGTCGACCGACGCCACCTTCCGACACACAAGGGTATCACTCGAAGAAAAATCTCCGGATCCAGTCTGACGCCTGGGGGAAAATTCTAAGGTAAGGAATTTGCAACTAGAAGTCTCTATCAGATCTATGGTATAATTTATTGGTTACATTCACTACCCTTTTTCAATATTGTTACTTTCTCCTACTTCTTTTTTTTCCCCCATGTTTAAACACAAGATGATTTACGGTTGTAAGAAGCTGGCTCTGTATGTACTATTTCAAAGTAAGAAATAGCATGCACAGAGTCCAAGGGTTCTCCTTAGAGGTAAGATAGTAGCAAAAAAAGATAATTCTAATGCTCTATTTTGTGGTAGTGTGGTCGAGCAGTAGGCTTATCAGAGGGTAGTGTTAAGCATTTGTTGTACACACACAGGCAATAAAATGAGGAACACACTCCAGGCCAATAGGTTTTTATATAGAAAACTATATTTTCTTAGTTTATTTTAAGAACCACAGGTTCACGATTTACAAACAATACTTTAAATGAAAGGTATTTCACTCGGGTATCTTAGGAACTTTGAATCATCACAATAGCATGTACAGTTTTGGCAAAAATTTCAATAAGCTATTTTAAAATTGGACAGTGCAAAATTCAACAGTTCCTGGGGGAGATAAGTATTTGTTAGTTTCACAGGTAAGTAAAGCACTTACAGGCTTCAAAGTTGGGTCCAAGGTAGCCCACCGTTTGGGGTTCAGGGCAACCACAAAGTTAGCACACCAGCAGCTCAGGGCCGGTCAGGTGCAGAGGTCAAAGTGGTGCCCAAAACACGTAGGCTTCAATGGAAATAGGGCTGCCCCGGTTCTAGTCTGCCAGCAGGTAAGTACCCGCGACTTCAGAGTGCAAACAGGCGTCAGGTTCACAATAGGTTTCAATGGGAGACCCGGGGGTCTCTTCAGCGATGCAGGCAGGCTGGGGGGGGGGGTTGGAGGGGGCTCCTCGGGGTAGCCACCACCTGGGCTAGGGAGAGGGTCACCTGGGGGTCGCTCCTGCACTGGAGGTCGGATCCTTCAGGTCCTGGGGGCTGCGGGTGCAGTGTCTTTACCAGGCGTTGGGTTCTTTGAAGCAGGCAGTCGCGGTCAGGGGGAGCCTATGGATTCCCTCTGCAGGCGTCGCTGTGGGGGCTCAGAGGGGTCAACTCTGGCTACTCACGGGCTCGCAGTCGCCGGGGAGTCCTCCCTGTAGTGTTGATTTTCCACAGGTCGAGCCGGGGGCGTCGGGTGCAGAGTGGAAAGTCTCACTCTTCCGGCGGGAAACGTGTGGTCTTTAAAAGTTACTTCTTTGTTGCAAGTTTCAGTCTTTGTGGAACAGGGCCGCTGTCCTCTGGAGTTTCTTGGTCCTTTTAGATGCAGGGTAGTCCTCTGAGGCTTCAGAGGTCGCTGGACCCTGGGGGACGCGTCGCTGTTGCAGTTTCTCTCGAAATGGGGAGACAGGCCGGTAGGGCTGGGGCCAAAGCAGTTGGTGTCTCAGTCTTCTCTGCAGGGCTTCAGGTCAGCAGTCCTCCTTCAGGTTGCAGGAATCTCTCTTCCTAGGTTCTGGGGGCCCCTAAATACTCAATTTAGGGGTGTGTTTAGGTCTGGGAGGATAGTAGCCAATGGCTACTAGCCCTGAGGGTGGCTAAACCCTCTTTGTGCCTCCTCCAGGTGGGGAGGGGGTCACATCCCTAATCCTATTGGGGGAATCCTCCATCTACAAGATGAAGGATTTCTAAAAGTCAGAGTCACCTCAGGACACCTCAGGGGTTGTCCTGACTGGCCATTGACTCCTTGTTTTTCTCATTATCTCCTCCGGCCTTGCCGCCAAAAGTGGGGGCTGTGGCCGGAGGGGCAGGCATCTCCACTGGCTGGGATGCCCTGTGGCGCTGTAACAAAGGGGATGAGCCTTTGAGGCTCATCGCCAGGTGTTACAGTTCCTACAGGGGGAGGTGAGAAGTACCTCCACCCAGTACAGGCTTTGTTCCTGGCCAGAGTGACAAAGGCACTCTCCCCATGTGGCCAGCAACATGTCTGGTGTGTGGCAGGCTGGTAAAACTAGTCAGCCCACACTGGAAGTCGGGTATGGTTTCAGGGGGCATCTCTAAGATGCCCTCTGGGTGTATTTCACAATAAAATGTACACTGACATCAGTGTGCATTTATTATGCTGAGAAGTTTGATACCAAAGGAAGGAAGCATTGTGGATATTACGTCTTAGAGCAGTAGAAGCAGGTCTCAATACAGATCGGGAATTGGAATATTTTTTAGGAGATTAAGGACGGTCAAATGACATTAACTGCCTTAAGAACGTGAAACCCTGGGAAGCTGTAAAAATACACGATGATATCCTATATTAATAAGAAAAAGATGACCAGTCTCGATGTCGGTATTTGTATCATGTTACTGTTAATGATTGAACTATGTACACAGTAAGATTATGAACTAGATAAGTTATGAAAATTAAACTGACAAGCACTGACAATTGTTTATTACTTACATGTAATGTCACTTCAGCATTTGTTTTACTACTTATGACTTCATTGATGTCTTATATTCATGTCTGATGGTTCACATAGTGGCTGTGACAGATTTGGTATATCACAGTTTTTTCTGCATTTACAAATATTTGTGATCATATCAAACTAAGGATCAGAACTTTTGACACACATTGACACTTTTCTCCTTTTTATTCTGTATTCTCAATATGGAATGGATGTATGTATACATCATTTTCTACACTTATTCTTTTGGTGGACACCGTTCTTTCTTTTGTATATTCATGAACCAGCATGTTTATGATATCTATTTCGTACGTGACCACGCTCTAATCATTTGGCACAACACTGTCAGTAGCTTTATCTAAAAGAATATTTCTTACGAGTATTTTTTATATTCACACTTTTCCTGGATTTCATTTATTCACTTAATGAGCCGTTAGGCACAATTAAATATTCTCAGTGTCCATATTTAATTTCTTCTCGGCATGCATATCGGGAATATGAAAAAACACTTTATAAGATGGCTATGTACTTTGAATTATAGCCCCTTCTTTGTTTTGCGGCCTCTTTCTTCGGGTCCTTCTTTACTTATGTGATCGGGTATATCCATTAGAATTGTCGAAAAACACTTTACAAGATGGCCACGTATATTTTATCATAGTCCTCTCTTTGTTTTGCTGCATCACGACTCTTCCTTGCAATTATACAGCGTTTATCGGAAATTAGCTTTACAGTCCTCTTTCCATCTTTAGTTACAAAGATAAAGACTTAGCAGGAAGTGATTCCGACACACACTCACGATTGGAAAATACGTTTTCTTAACGAGGGTCCATACACCGATATACATTCAGGTGGGTTTCTCCCCCCCTTCTTTTTTGAGTTAATGTTATGAAAGATGTTGGCATTTTTGAGCCTATTTGGCATTGGCTTGGATAATATTTTTTAATAGAATTACGGTATAGAGTAACAGTACTATTACCAGGAGCTTAACATATACATATTATCCAGCAGATTAGCACGGATATTACAACGGGAAACTTTGGTATGGAGCATGAACTTGGCTCAAACAGAGGACCCACTTTTACGTAAGCTTAAGTAATTGTGATATATGGTAGTTTTGTACATACAGGTAACTTGGTCATTGGTTTCTTTACAACCCACATGCTTGTCAGCCTGCAAGTATATGCCAGATAACATGGTTCATGAGGCTTTATACACATTTCTTGATTATTACTGGATATTTAGGTTTCTTAGTCCTTCATTACAATGATTTTCTCCTTATGATTAATTTCCAATTGGACCAATTTTCTTTTTACACCACAAAATTCCTGATTTATGATTGAATCCACACTAGTTGGTTTCTCTTGGGAGCTATATAGCTAATAACCAAGTTTGATGTTACCTTCACGTGTTTTTACACTATAGTGAGTGCTTTGTTTTACACCTTCTGTCTCCTATCACATTCACAGCTATCCATCCCACATTCTTTGATATGGTGAAGGGCTCACTATCGTTTTAGCAATTGCAGTTTGTTCTAATTTGGTCACTAGGTTTATCTCTGGTAAATTTCAGCCCTGACGAAGTCGATGGGATACCCCCCAGATGAAACACGTGTTGGCTGTGGCGTCAGGATTGGAACATTACTCAAGGCATTTGCTGCTGAATTAACAAACTGGATTGAATTTGGATATTGAACTTGGATATTGATCTTCCTGGATGGATTTTGGACATTAAAAACTATAATTCAAGAATTTTTTGGATTCGGATTGAAGATCGCTTCGCCTCTTGATTTAAGTGTTTGTATTTCACACTATCGTAAATACACAGTATATGGTATCCTAAGGACAGTTTCAGTAACTTTGGCAGAAATGATTGTACTATCTAGTATACTCATGTTGATTTAACGAGTGCCTCTTATTGTGTTCTCACTTTTTGAAGGTAGGACGCCATGCAGCAAAGATGACAAACTCCTTGAAGCTGCAGTATGTAGGAGGTCAACTGGTGCCAGTCAGTCCGCAAGCATGGAGATGCAGAGTGTTCAGGGGAAACACCCTGCTGCTGCAACAGAAGATGCTCATGGAGCAACAGCTTGATCGGGGGAAAGAGGCTAATGCCAAGAGTTCCAGGCACCCACATTCCTGGCTGAATCCAGTGCCACTAGGATGGTGTGGGACTGGTCTTCCTGATCTTCAATACTGTGTGTAGGCGAGGCAATGGTAAGAAGACATACAGGAATCCTGATCTCCTCTGTAGACAGAAGAAAATTCTGAGCGAGAGCTGCTTTGGAAACTCCAGCACGCAGAAGTGCTGATATTGTGTGTTTTCACTGGTGGCAAAAAGACTAAGCCAGATTTTTCCCCATTGCTGAAGACAGTCTGTGTCACCTCTTGGTGCAACTACCATTTGTGATCCGCTAGGCACCTGCAACTGAGCTGGTCTGCCCTGGACCCCGGAGGCTTCGATGATGGCCCTGCAAGACGCATATTTTCACACAACCAACCCTGCAGGCTCACAGACACACCTGATGGGATCCTGATGCACTTTTAAAACATACATGTATGTATATCTAACTTTATACAATAATACTTAACATGTATGTTTGCAGCATATAAAAAGGTTATCAATGGCCATTGTTCAATTGTTGTTTTAAAAAAAAAACCATCAGATTAGTCACTGACAGAAAGTGGCCATAGAAGACCTTCCACAAGTTTTTTTCCTTTTTTTTTTTTTTTAAAGGGAAAGGGAATGAGAACAAAGTTAGCTAATAGGCTGCAATGCAGAGCATAGAAGAGGAAAAACCGGCACTGTGCCTTTAACGGCCTTACTGTACATACTGTATCATAAAATACCCCACATGTGACAGTCAGGTCAGTTCAATTTTTAGGTCAGTTAATTTTTCCGGCACCTGAAAACCAGATATTGGGCTTTTTGACCAAAAAAATCTTTCTATAAACTTGAGTTTCACTTGACATCTTTTGACAATTAGAGTATATTTAAAGCTTTTTCCTGATAGAGAAGTATTTTATTTTTCGGTCAAAAATGTCTTCATTATTTGTGAAGTGGTCATCTTGTGGAAAATAGGCAGAGACTGACAGACCCCCACAAGGTTTGTTTCTTTCTCTGCCAGAAGATAATTTTAAAGAATTCTACAGCTATTGCCAGAAGATTTCTAGAGAAGTTCTGAAGCACAAGGAGAACATCAGGCTGCATGGACTCCAGGGAAGAAGACAGCATATAGCGAATGCTGGACCGTCAAGAGGCCATGGGGAAGGTCAGTTGTCTACCAAAGCAACCTATTCCCACTCCACAGACTTCAACAGGGGCAGTTCCAAGGAAAGGAGACACCAGAAAAAGAGGTGTAACTCCGATGAAGATTGGCAATCTGCCTACATGCTAGCTGTCATCAGGTATGCTGCAGAGACTCCGTTCGACGTCGTCAAAACACTTCACACGCTCGCCATTCAAGGCACAAATCTTGAAGTTGTGGTCCGAACCCAGGCACCACAAAAACTTTGAGAGAGACTGTCTTAACCACTTGCTGACGCACTGTGGTTCAAGGGGTGAGATTTCCCTTGTAGAATGGATAATTTTTTACAACAAAAGTTTATTCACAAACCAGGGTGAAGCTCCAAATCCACGTACAAAGGCGCAGAAAGAAAAGACTGACTTCAGCGGAAATGGGTGACACTTATATGCAGTTCCACTTGTCACTGCCAGAGTGGAACGCCATTGGTCCAGAGCCACATAACTCAGCAGTGCTCAGGAATAAAGCTCTAAAAAGGTGAGGAATCTGCAGTTGGAAGGCTGGATCATAAGCAATTGTCAAATTAAAAAAAAAGAAAAAAAAGAAAAATCAATAAAGGGTGAAAAGAAGGGATGAAGATACCTAAACAAAGGTGCACAATGTGGCCATTTCTGGGTTATGCTTTTAGTGGCCATCATATTAGAGTTGGTCTAATAAGACAGTAGTGTAATACTTTTTAAAGTAACATACTGGACTCAAAATACATTGCTTTAGAACAGGTACATATAGTACATTACCTTTGTTGTAGAGCTATCACTTGTAAACAAACGTGAACTTCTTCGAGGCAGTGCATTAGTTGGAGCAGCAATAGTAGGGCTTAATACCTGAGGTGTGGTACTGGAAGAACAACAATTTCATGAAAACTAATGTTGTGTGTTCTATAACTGAATTGAAAAATAAAAAATGCTTTAAATCAATACTACAACCTACTTAACACCATGCATCACCCATGAAAGAGTATTTAAAAGCTTTTTATCCCAGAAAGGCAATTGTGACCACACCAGTAAACATAAATGTGCAATTTTTATGTGTAAGGAACAGACAAACCCCATAACTTCTTTTCTGTTGTCATAATTCTTTTTCTCTAAAATGTGTGTGCTCTTTTACAAAATTGCTTCATCTATGCTGATACAGGAAAAATAACAGGCACATAATTTAGGTGCTGAGAATTAAGTCTTTCTTTCAAGATTATGTCAGATCTAAAACTAAATAAGTCTGTAAGATACGAGATCTTTACAATAAATTAGTTACTTGCCTGTAAACTCCAGCTCTCAAATCTTGTTATCTTTTTATATATTCACATTGTAGGAAGTTGGCTCTGTATGTACTATTTCCCTTAGAGGTAAGATAGTTGCAAAAAGAGATAATTCTAATGCTCTATTTTGTGGTAGTGTGGTCGAGCAGCAGGCGTATCAGAGGGTAGTGTTAAGCATTTGTTGTACACACACAGGCAATAAATGAGGAACACACACTCAAAGACAATTCCAGGCCAATAGGTTTTTATATAGAAAAATATATTTTCTTAGTTTATTTTAAGAACCACAGGTTCAAGATTTACAATCAATACTTCAAATGAAAGGTACTTCACTTAGATATCATAGGAGCTTTGAATCAGCAAAATAGCATGTACAGTTTTGGCAAAAATGGCGATCAGCTATTTTAAAACTAGACTGCAAATTCCAACAGTTCCTGGGGGAGGTAAGTATTTGTTAGTTTTGCAGGTAAGTAAAGCACCTACAGGGTTCAAAGTTGGGTCCCAGGTAGCCCACCTTTGGGGGTTCAGGGCAACCCCAAAGTTACCACACCAGCAGCTCAGGGCCGGTCAGGTGCAGAGGTCAAAGTGGTGCCCAAAACGCATAGGCTTCAATGGAGAAGGGGTGCCCCGGCTCCAGTCTGCCAGCAGGTTAGTACCCGTGACTTCGGAGGGCAGACCTGGGGGGGGGGGGACACAAGTCAGCACAAAAAGTACACCCTCAGCGGCACAGGGCCGGCTGGGTGCAGAGTGCAAACAGGCATCGGGTTTGCAATTGGTTACAATGGGAGACCCAGGGGTCTCTTCAGCGAAGCAGGCAGGCAAGGGGGGGGCTCCTCGGGGTAGCCACCACCTAGGCAAGGGAGAGGGCTGCCTGGGGGTCGCTCCTGCACTGGAGGTCGGATCCTTCAGGTCCTGGGGGCTGCGGTGCAGTGTCTTTACCAGGCGTCCGGTTCTTGGAAGCAGGCAGTCGTGGTCAGGGGGAGCCTCTGGACTCCCTCTGCAGGCGTCACTGAGGGGGCTCAGGGGGGGTCAACTCTGGCTACTCACAGGGCCGCAGTTGCCGGGGAGTCCTCCCTGTAGTATTTCTCCGCAGGTCGAGCCGGGGGCGTCGGATGCAGAGTGGAAAGTCTCTTGCTTCCGGCGGGAAACGTGGAATCCTTTTAAAGTTGTTTCTTTGTTGCAAGTTTTGGTTTCTTTGGAACAGGGCTGCTGTCCTCTGGAGTTCTTGGTCCTTTTAGATGCAGGGTAGTCCTCTGAGGCTTCAGAGGTCGCTGGACCCTGGGGAGCGTGTCGCTGTTGCAGTTTCTCTTGAAGTGGGGAGACAGGCCGGTAGGGCTGGGGCCAAAGCAGTTGATGTCTCCGTCTTCTCTGCAGGGCTTCAGGTCAGCAGTCCTTCTTCGTCTTAGGTTGCAGGAATCTATCTTCCTAGGTTCTGGGGGCCCCAAAATACTCCATTTAGGGGTGTGTTTAAGTCTGGGGGGTTAGTAGCCAATGGCTACTAGCCCTGAGGGTGGCTACACCCTCTTTGTGCCTCGTCCCTGAGGGGAGGGGGGCACATCCCTAATCCTATTGGGGGAATCCTCCAGCTGCAAGATGGAGAATTTCTAAAAGTCAGTCACCTCAGCTCAGGACACCTTAGGGGTTGTCCTGACTGGCCAGTGACGACTCCTTGTTTTTCTCATTATCTCCTCCGGCCTTGCCGCCAAAAGTGGGGCCAGAGGGGGCGGGCATCTCCACTAGCTGGAATGCCGTGTGGCGCTGTAACAAAGGGGGTGAGCCTTTGAGGCTCACCGCCAGGTGTTACAGTTCCTGCGGGGGGGGGGGGGTGAGAAGCACCTCCACCCAGTACAGGCTTTGTTACTAGCCACAGACTGACAAAGGCACTCTCCCCATGTGGCCAGCAACCTGTCTGGTGTGTAGCAGGCTGGCAAAACTAGTCAGCCCACAATGGAAGTCGGGTATGTTTTCAGGGGGAATCTCTAAGATGCCCTCTGGGTGTATTTTACAGTAGAATGTACACTGGCATCAGTGTGCATTTATTGTGCTGAGAAGTTTGATACCACACTTCCCAGTTTTCAGTGTAGCCATTATGGAGCTGTGGAGTTCGTTTTTGACAGACTCCCAGACCATATACTCTTATGGCTACCCTGCACTTACAATGTCTAAGGTTTTGCTTAGACACTGTAGGGGCATAGTGCTCATGCACCAATGCCCTCCCCTATGGTCTAGTGCACCCTGCCCTAGGGATGTAAAGCCTGCTAGAGGGGTGACTTATCTATGCCATGGGCAGTGTGGGGTTGGCATGGCACCCTGAGGGGAGTACCATGTCGACTTAGTCATTTTCTCCCCACCAGCACACACAAGTTGGTAAGCAGTGTGTCTGTGCTGAGTGAGGGGTCCCCAGGGTGGCATAAGACATGCTGCAGCCCTTAGAGACCTTCCCTGGCATCAGGACCCTTGGTACCAGGGGTACCAGTTACAAGGGACTTACCTGGATGCCAGGGTGTGCCAATTGTGGAGACAACGGTACAGTTTTAGGGAAAGAACACTGGTGCTGAGGCCTGGTTAGCAGGCCTCAGCACACTTTCAAATCATAACTTGGCATCAGCAAAGGCAAAAAGTCAGGGGGTAACCATGCATAGGAGGCATTTCCTTACACACATGCTTGAATCACTGCTCATCGCCAGGCTGGGAATCCCTGTTACATTAAATTAGCAGTATACAGTGTAAAATGGCTACAGTCTTTAAACAACATTATACATTTAGCATCACACCCACCTCATTTAAAAGCACCTAACCTTGAGCCAAAGAGGTAGAGGTTTAACACCCACCCCACCCCCCAAGGAATCACCACAGTTTAGATTTTTAAAAAGTGTGTGAAACATATTAGATGGGACTTTGATCAGGGAGGAGAAAGGATGGCATGTAAATATATAAAAAAGATATTAATGTTGGAAAAGGAAAATGTCACTTACCCAGTGTACATCTGTTCGTGGCATTAGTCGCTGCAGATTCACATGCTGTGCATAGTCCGCCGTCTGGTGTTGGGTCGGAGTGTTACAAGTTGTTTTTCTTCGAAGAAGTCTTTTCGAGTCACGAGACCGAGGGACTCCTCCCACTTTGGTTCCATTGCGCATGGGCGTCGACTCCATCTTAGATTGTTTTCCCCGCAGAGGGTGAGGTAGGAGTTGTGTATGCTAATAATAGTGCCCATGCAATGGAATAAATACGTATGTACAAAATGAAGGTTTAATGTAATATATTTACAAATGTACAAATGTTCAAGATCTACTTCTATACGGCTACAGGCTCCCGGGGAGGAGGGTGGGCGCATGTGAATCTGCAGCGACTAATGCCACGAACAGATGTACACTGGGTAAGTGACATTTTCCGTTCGGTGGCATGTGTAGCTGCAGATACACATGCTGTGCATAGACTAGTAAGCAGTTATCTTCCCAAAAGCGGTGGTTCAGCCTGTAGGAGTGGAAGTAGTTTGAAATAAAGTTCTTAGTACGGCTTGACCTACTGTGGCCTGTTGTGCAGATAACACATCTACACAGTAGTGTTTAGTAAATGTATGAGGCGTAGACCATGTTGCTGCCTTACATATTTCGGTCATTGGAATATTTCCTAGAAAGGCCATAGTAGCACCTTTCTTTCTGGTTGAGTGTGCCTTTGGTGTAATAGGCAGTTCTCTCTTTGCTTTAAGATAGCAGGTTTGGATGCACTTTACTATCCATCTGGCGATACCTTGTTTTGAAATTGGATTTCCTGTATGAGGTTTTTGGAAGGCAATAAATAGTTGTTTTGTCTTCCTAATTTGTTTTGTCCTGTCAATGTAGTACATTAGTGCTCTCTTGATGTCTAATGTATGTAGTGCTCTTTCAGCTATTGAATCTGGCTGTGGGAAGAACACTGGTAATTCCACTGTTTGGTTTAAGTGGAACGGTGAGATAACTTTTGGTAAGAATTTTGGATTTGTTCTTAGAACGACCTTATTTTTGTGTATTTGAATAAATGGTTCTTGTATGGTAAACGCCTGTATTTCACTTACTCTTCTTAGAGATGTGATGGCAATGAGAAATGCAACTTTCCACGTTAAGTATTGCATTTCACAAGAATGCATGTGTTCGAAAGGTGGACCCATGAGCCTTGTCAAGACAATGTTGAGGTTCCATGAAGGAACAGGTGGTGTCCTTGGTGGTATAATTCTCTTTAGGCCCTCCATAAACGCTTTAATGACAGGTATTCTAAATAGGGAAGTTGAATGAGTAATCTGCAGGTAAGCAGATATTGCTGCGAGATGTATTTTTATGGAAGAGAAAGCTAGATTTGATTTTTGAAAATGTAGTAAATATCCTACTACATCTTTTGGAGATGCATGCAATGGTTGGACTTGATTATTATGGCAGTAACAAACAAATCTTTTCCATTTACTTGCATAGCAGTGTCTAGTGGATGGTCTTCTAGCTTGCTTTATGACCTCCATACACTCTTGTGTGAGGTTTAAGTGTCCAAATTCTAGGATTTCAGGAGCCAAATTGCTAGATTCAGCGATGCTGGGTTTGGATGCCTGATCTGTTGTTTGTGTTGTGTCAACAGATCTGGCCTGTTGGGTAGTTTGACATGAGGTACTACTGACAGGTATAGTAGTGTGGTATACCAAGGTTGTCTTGCCCATGTTGGTGCTATTAGTATGAGTTTGAGCTTGTTTTGACTCAATCTGTTTACTAGATATGGAAGGAGAGGGAGAGGGGGAAAAGCGTACGCAAATATCCCTGACCAAATCATCCATAGAGCATTGCCTTGAGATTGCCGGTGTGGGTACCTGGATGCGAAGTTTTGGCATTTCGCGTTTTCTTTTGTTGCAAACAGATCTATTTGAGGTGTTCCCCAAACTTGGAATTAAGTGTTCAGGATTTGGGGGTGAATTTCTCATTTGTGGACTTGTTGGTGATCCAGAGAGAGATTGTCTGCTAGCTGGTTCTGGATCCCTGGAATAAACTGTGCTATTAGGCGAATGTGGTTGTGAATTGCCCAATGCCATATTTTTTGTGTTAGGAGACAACTGTGTTAAGTGTGTTCCCCCCGGTTTGTTTAAATAATACATTGTCATCATGTTGTCTGTTTTGACAAGAATGTATTTGTGGGTTATCATTGGTTGGAATGCTTTCAACGCTAGAAATACTGCTAACAATTCTAGGTGATTTATATGAAACTTTCTTTGATGTACGTCCCATTGTCCTTGGATGCTGTGTTGATTGAGGTGTGCTCCCCACCCTGTCATGGAAGCATCTGTTGTTATCACGTATTGTGGCACTGGGTCTTGGAAAGGCCGCCCTTTGTTTAAATTTGTACTGTTCCACCATAGAAGCGAGATGTATGTTTGGCGGTCTATCAACACCAGATCTAGAAGTTGACCCTGTGCATGCGACCATTGTGATGCTAGGCACTGTTGTAAGGGCCGCATGTGCAATCTTGCGTTTGGGACAATGGCTATGCATGAGGACATCATGCCTAGGAGTTTTAATACCATCTTTGCGTGTATCTTTTGTGTTGGATACATAGCTTGTATCACCTTGTGAACATTTTGAACCCTTTGTGGACTTGGAGTGGCTATCCCTTTTGTTGTGTTGATTGTGGCTCCTAAGTATTGCTGTGTTTGACACGGCAAAAGGTGTGACTTTGCATAGTTGATGGAGAAACCCAGTTTGTAAAGGGTTTGTATAACATAATCTGTGTGCTGTGAACACTTTGTTAGCGAGTTGGTTTTGATTAACCAATCGTCTAGGTACGGGAACACGTGTATTTGCTGCCTCCTGATATGTGCAGCTACTACTGCTAGACATTTTGTAAAGACTCTTGGTGCTGTTGTTATTCCGAATGGCAACACTTTGAATTGGTAATGTATTCCTTTGAATACGAACCTTGGGTATTTCCTGTGCGAGGGATGTATCGGTATATGGAAATACGCGTCTTTTAGATCTAACGTTGTCATATAGTCTTGCTGTTTCAGTAGTGGTATTACGTCTTGTAACGTGACCATGTGAAAGTGGTCTGATTTGATGTAGGTGTTTAGTGTTCTGAGATCTAATATTGGTCTCAGAGTTTTGTCCTTTTTCGGTATTAGAAAGTACAGTGAGTAAACTCCTGTGTTCTTTTGTGTTTTTGGTACTAATTCTATTGCGTCTTTTTGCAGTAATGCTTGAACTTCTAGTCCTAGAAGGTCTATATGCTGTTTTGACATATTGTGTGTTTTCGGTGGGACGTTTGGAGGGAGTTGGAGAAATTCTATGCAATAACCATGTTGGATAATTGCTAAGACCCAAGTGTCTGTTGTTATTTCCTCCCATGATTTGTGGAACTGGCTTAGTCTTCCCCCCACTGGTGTTGTGTGAAGGGGTTGTGTGACCTGTGAGTCACTATTTATTTTGAGGGGTTTTGGGACCTTGAAACTTTCCCCGGTTTCTTGGGAATTGGCCCCCTCTGTATTGGCCTCGAAAGCCACCCCTTTGATATTGTCCCTGGTAGGTAGGTGGTCTTGTTTGTGAGGTGCTGGCTTCCGTGGCTTGACCTCGAAACCCTCCTCTGAAAGTTGTTTTGCGAAATGTGCCAAATGTGCCTCTGCCCTGCGGGGAATAGTGCGCCCATGGCTTTGGCTGTGTCAGTGTCCTTTTTTAATTTTTCAATTGCAGTGTCCACTTCTGGGCCAAACAATTGCTGTTCATTGAACGGCATATTGAGCACTGCCTGTTGTATCTCAGGTTTGAAGCCAGATGTGCGCAGCCATGCGTGCCTCCTTATTGTCACAGCAGTATTTATTGTTCTTGCAGCTGTATCTGCTGCATCCATAGAAGAACGTATTTGGTTGTTGGAGATATTTTGCCCCTCTTCAACCACTTGTTTCGCTCGTTTCTGGAATTCTTTGGGAAGGTGCTCGATGAGATGCTGCATCTCGTCCCAATGGGCCCTGTCGTATCGCGCTAGGAGTGCTTGCGAGTTGGCGATGCGCCACTGATTTGCAGCTTGTGCTGCAACCCTTTTCCCAGCTGCATCAAACTTGCGGCTCTCCTTGTCCAGAGGTGGTGCGTCGCCGGATGTCTGAGAGTTGGCTCTTTTACGAGCTGCTCCTACGACTACTGAATCTGGTGTCAGTTGTGATGTAATAAAGCAGGGTCTGTGGGTGGTGCCTTGTATTTTTTCTCCACCCTTGGAGTTATTGCTCTGCTTTTAACAGGCTCCTTGAAAATCTGTTTAGCGTGCCTTCGCATTCCCGGGAGCATGGGAAGGCTTTGATAATGGCTGTGGGTGGAGGACAGGGTGTTAAAGAGGAAGTCATCTTCAATAGGCTCCGAATGTAGAGATACATTATGAAATTCGGCTGCCCTAGCTACCACCTGTGCATATGCTGTACTGTCCTCAGGTGGTGAGGGTTTAGTTGGGTACGACTCTGGACTATTGTCGGATACTGGAGCATCATAGAGGTCCCATGCTGCCTGATCATCCTGGCTCATGGTGGTATGAGCTGGTGATTGTGGTGGAGTCTGTGCCGGTGATACATGAGTTGACTGTGGTGGAGAGGGTGGTGGAGTTACCCTCTTTACCACCTTTGCTTGTGGTGGCTTGTCTTGTTGCTGGAAGTCAAGTTTCCTTTTCCTTCTGATTGGGGGAAGAGTGCTGATTTTCCCTGTACCCCTTTAAATAAAGATCCGCTTTTGCGTGTGATCTACCTCTGTAGTTTGTAATTCCTCCTCAAATCTGTGTCTCTTTAGTTGGGAGGACAGTGATTGTTCCTCTGAGTAGGAACTGGTTTTTGGTTCGGTTGCCGGGTGTTTTGGCACCTAAACTTAGTTGTTTTCGGCTCCGACGAGATCTTTCTCTTTTTCGGTGTCTTGGCCTCTCGGTGCAGACCATCTTTGGTGCCGCTATCTCTGTGCCGAGCAGCTTCGGTGCCGCTGTCTGTGTCGAGTAGCTTCGGTGCCGCTGTCTCTGTGTCGAGCCTTTTCTGCACCACTCTCTCGGTCCCGAGAGTGTTGCGAGTGTTGCGTGCCTGTGTCTCGACCTGAGTTGGACGACTTCGGCACCAGCTCGCCCTTTTTCGGTGCCGATGGACGGTCACCTACTTTATGGGTTATGCCATGGCCTGTTGGCAGTGGCGTCCCCTGGGCTTTGTCTGTTTTCTCGTGTGATCTTTCTTTCGACGTCTTACTCACGGTTGGTTGCTCGTCGACGTCGAATTCTTCGGAATCCGAATCGCGGATGGAGAAAGTTTCTTCTTCTTCCTCCTCCTCGAACCCTTGTGGTCCTGTCGGCGTGGAAGCCATCTGCAATCTCCTGGCTCTTCGGTCCCTGAGCGTTTTTCTCGACCGAAACGCGCGACAGGCCTCACACGACTCTTCCTTGTGCTCTGGGGACAGGCACAAGTTACAGACCAAATGTTGGTCTGTATAAGGATATTTACTGTGGCATTTAGGACAGAATCGGAACGGGGTCCGTTCCATCAGTCTCGATGTTGCACGCGGTCGGGCCGACCAGGCCCAGACGGGGAATCGAAAATATCCCAAAGGGTTACCGGAGCTCTTTAAGGCTCGGTGTCGATTTGCCCTAACTATCCCGATACCGAACGAAACAATACCGACGAATTTTCCGTTGATTCTGACTAACTTTCCGACCCGAAACACGGAGCGAAAAGGAACACGTCCGAACCCGATGGCGGAAAAAAAACAATCTAAGATGGAGTCGACGCCCATGCGCAATGGAACCGAAGTGGGAGGAGTCCCTCGGTCTCGTGACTCGAAAAGACTTCTTCGAAGAAAAACAACTTGTAACACTCCGACCCAACACCAGACGGCGGACTATGCACAGCATGTGTATCTGCAGCTACACATGCCACCGAACCTAGTGTTACAGGTAAGTGATATTTTTCTCCAACATTGGGTCTTTTATACATTTACATGTTTGAATCAGATTAGTAAACAGTACACATTATATAGTATAACCAAAGCAGGAAGTTTTATCAGGTATATCGTAATTGGATTCTCACGTTTATCCTAATAGGATTCTCACGCTTATCCTAATAGGATTCTCACGCTTATCCTAATAGGATTCTCAGAACTGCCCATCCCACAGCTTCTGCGTCCACATCTGGGCAGTAGTGCTTTATGAACATGTGCCGGCTTTTCCAGGTAGCTGTTCTACAGATATCTTTCAAGGACACCCCACCACAGAGTGACGCAGTTGATGCCATAAGGAAATATAGGTTGAAAGCCAATGAGGTATCCTCTGCTAACAGAAGGGGCAACCTGGTCTTGGTTGTCCAAAAGACACAAACAACTGGTCTGAAGCACTCATGTTGTTGGTTTTGTCTACGTAGAACCTGAGGATTCTATGCATGTCCAAAGATTGCAACACTCTTTCTGCTGATGTAGATGGATTTGAGAAGAAAGATGGAAGAATGACAAGTTCATTCAAATTAAAGTTAGGAGGAACCTTGGGTATAAACTTCTTCTCTGTGTTAATGCTAGAAGAAGCCATTTTCCATGAGAAAAATATAAATGTACCTTATTTATTGGTGCTAAAGGAGACAGCATCAACTGACAGAGGACAGTAATACATTACCATAGACGTAGTGGATGTCTAATCTGAGAAAAAGCTCTAAAAAGCCCTTTCATTAACTGTTTCATGTTTCTTTGGGAGAACAGAGAAGATCCTAACTGCTCAATTCTCCTAAATCTTGAAATTGCAGACAGATGGACCCTAACTGAAGATCATTTAAGACCACAGTTCGCTCGGTTCAACAAAAGGATTTGATGAGGTTTTATTTTCAGCGATTATTATTCGTGCACCACATACAGACATGCTTCCACTTGGCACTGCAGGTCTTTGCGGTTGCTGAAGCTTGAGCTTCTGCCAAAATGTTTCTACATTCTTGCTACTGATCCAAATGGCCAAACTCTAGGTAGGTTGGTACCCTGCTGTAAAGTTCAGAAACTTGTGATCGTGATGGAGAATTCCTTTGTGATGACTGGACAGAATCCGGAGATGCACTTTCAGAGGAATGGCTGAGTGTACCAATATTGGCATGGTCACGTCGAAGCAATGAGGATCAGAATGCAAAGATCTAGCTTTGCTTTCCTCAGCGCCCTGGGAATCAGGGGAAGGGAGGAAAAGTGTAGTGTGAGAAAATGGGGAGTATTATATGGTGAGGCTGTGTGACCTCACCATGTAATACACTTACAAACCAGTTTAGGTTCAATAGATTTTGTTTGCCAATCTTCAGCTCAACTCTGGGAAGTTGTGACCTAGCAGCAAAGCTTGCTCAAAGGAACAAGTGCAAAGCATTTAAACATCACAAAAGCAATTGTAGAGATCGACAAGACACTAAAGAAATCTAACACCACTATATAAGAGTAGACTATTTTTAGACAGTAGGTAAAGCAGTCCTCAGTCAATTCCAGGGACTCTACTCCCTTTGCAATGGATTCCTATGGAAGTGGTCCTGATGAAAGGGAGGAAGGATGCTGAAGATGCTCAAGGATGTTGTGGATGTGATTGTCAACGGGGGTCTTCCTGCAGCTATTCCCCAGTCCATGTAGGGGGTAAGGCTGCCCTGGTCACAGATTTGATATACCTCAGTCCTCTTGTTGGCAGAAGAAGTTAAGTCACCATTGGGCTACCAGTCACCTGGTCACAGCCAAATCGTTCTCTGGACGATAACCCAGATTCTGGGTGACCAGCTGCACTTAGGAGATATGCCTGGCTCAGCAAATTCAGGTGCAACTTTGAGTGCTGGGTCCTGGTCTCTGGTGCTGCACGGTAGTGTAGGAAAGTAGCCTTTTTTT
The DNA here is from genome assembly GCF_031143425.1 of Pleurodeles waltl. Lineage (NCBI taxonomy): Eukaryota > Metazoa > Chordata > Amphibia > Caudata > Salamandridae > Pleurodeles > Pleurodeles waltl. The sequence continues at coordinate 252,399,673 of NC_090445.1, forward strand.
GGCATGGTTATCCCCACTTTTTACCTGCTGTCAGTGAGTTTTGACTGTGTTGACTGGGATCCTGTTAACCAGGACCCCAGTGCCTGTGCTCTCTCCCTCTAAATTTGGTTGCTTAGGGCTTAGCACTCCCCGCAATAGGCATACTGGTGGCCCATATAAGTCCCTAGCATATGGTACTTGGGTACCCAGCGAATTGGGCACCAGGGGTTCCCCATGGGCTGCAGTGTGTATTGTTTCACCCATGGGAACCCATGCAAAATGTGTCTGCAGGCCTGACATTGCAGCCTGCGTGAAAGGTGCACCCACCCTTTCACTACAGGTCACTGCAAGTCACCCTTATGGTAGGCCCTCCTAGCCCAGATGGCAGGGTGTAGGTACCGGTGTGTGAGGGTACCCCTGCATGAGCACAGGTGCCACTACAAACTCCAGCTCTATTTCCCTGGACTTCCTAAGTGTGGGGAAGCCATTTTATTTGTGTACTGGACACAGATCATTCCCTGTGAAACTGGACAACGGAAAGGGGAGTGACCACTCCTTAGTCCATCACCTCCCCGGGGGTGGTGCCCAGGGCTCCTCCAGGTAGCCACTTGATTCGGCCATCTTGAATCCAAGGTGGGCAGAGGCTCCTGTGAGCATCTGAATCACCAGGTCAGGCACGTGACACAACAGCCCCCTCGATAGGTGGTCCCTCTGACAAGTGAGCAATCCCCATTCCAGGGCTATTTAGGGTCTTCCCCTTGGTGGGTCGTCAGATTCAGCATGTGAGATTCCAGCAGGACTCCTCTGCATCGTTTACTTCATCTTCTGGACACCAGGACTGCAACTGGACCCTCCAGGAACAGACAATCAGCAACTCTAGCAACGTCTCCGCTCTGCAACATTGTTTCTCTGGCACCATCCAGCAACTGCAACATTTCCCTAGCTGTGCATCCTCTGAGGGCGACGAGTCTGCAGGCTGCAGAAGAAGTAAGACGGAATCTCCCTTGGAGTGAAGGTATCACTCCCCTGACGACCAGCCGCATGTATCCTCTCTCCTTCGGAACTGCATGGATCCTGCATCACAGTTGGTGGTCTGGGGAGGTCCCCTTGGTCCTTGGCCCACCACTGGTGAAGTAACATCTACTCTAGGAGGTCTGGGGATGTTGAAGCCTCTGTTGTGGAGGATTTGTATGTCCCCCCCCCCGTACTCTGAGCTATAAAAAGGAGGCTCTCTGCAAGGGTGTTAGGAGGGCACCCATGGCCTTGGCAGTGTCAGTGTCTTTATTCACCTCCTGTGGTCCAAACAGGTGCTGTTTATCAAAAGGCATGTTAAGAACTGCCTGTTGGACCTCAGGTTTGAAGCTGGAGCACCAAAGCCAGACATGCCTTCTTAGAAGAATGCTAGCACTTAAACCCCAGGCTGGAGTGTCTGCTGCCTCAAGGGCACACAGGATGGAATTATTAGTTATGGTTTGGCCCTCTGGGACACTTTGTTGTCCACAGTCTATGGTGTTCCTCAGGAAGGTACTGCAGTAACCCCTCCACTTCATCCAAATGGGCTCGATCATATTGGTCCAAAAGGGTTTGCTAACTGGTAATGCGCCAATGGTTTGAGGCCAGCGTCACCACCCTCTTCCCTGTGGCATCAATCCTTTTGCTTTCCTTTTCTGGGGGAGGTGAGTCCCCAGAAGGTTGGCTGTTGGCCCATTTACAGGGGCTGGTTGCCACAAGCGAATCAGGTGGTACCTGTGCACTGATGAAGAGTGAATCAAAAGGAACTCCCTTCTATTTTTGTCCGCCATTGGGGGTGATCACACTGGAGAGCACAGGCTTCTTAAAAATATTCTCTGCACGCTGAGGCATGCCAAGGAGCATGGGAAGGTACTATGTGTAGAGGAAAGGATGTTGATCAAAACGTTTTGCTCTATGGGCTCCTTGTGCAGCTCTATGTGGTGGAATGCAGCCACTCTAGAAACTACTTGTTGACAGGACATGAAGATTGAGAAGGGAAGAGGGTGTAGGTGAGGAAGGTAGTGGAGGAGGTGGAGGTGTTTGAGAAGGCCAGCGTGGTGGGCCTGTAGCCTTGTCGTTTTGTCCTCCTCTTTGGAGAGACAGGAATGTCTAAATCCTCTTGAAGAGTTTTCTCTTTGGATGCACAGGAGAGGATGGTGTGGCTAAAATCATACCTGTGCCTTTTTGGATCTGGAGTGTGTGTTGTCTAGCGTACTCCCCCCTACCCCCCAAAAATCGGTTCGACTGCAGATGGTGGAGAACTGGTCCGAATCTCTGGCTTCTGCAGGTGTCTCCTCCTAAGGTTTCGGTGCCAAAGGCTTGTGCTTCGGGATCTTGGTCGGTACGGAGGTTGAAGCTGGCAGCTGTCTGATCAGTCCATATCGATACCGAAACAACCTCTTGTTACAAGGGTATCAAGGTCAAGGCCGGTGTCGTGGCTTTAGCCTTTGCAGACATTATTTATTTTTTTGGACCAAGCCAGAAGGCAGTGCAGTCAAACGTTTCAGTACTGATCATGGCTGGATGGCAGTGCAGACTAGCACCCTCTATGATAGGCTGTAGGGCCTTTTTAAAGGATTTCTCGATGACCGCAGGGGCCACAGTAGTCCTAGTTGGGCAGACGAAAGTTCTTGCCTCTCGATGACAAACTAAAATATCAGACTCTGAGCTCTCCTTGATCGAAAAGGCTTCCTCCTCCTGCGCTGTCAGCCCTCCCTTAGCGAGGGCTTCTCCGAAGATATCCAGTGTGCTGTCCAGCATCCTCTGGGCCATTTCCAGCCAATGGGCCCATCTATCCCAAAGGGCCTTTTTTGATTGAAAATACTTACAGGCATCGCAGTCGGCCTTGTGATGGTCTGGAGAGACACAAAGATTGCACACGAGGTGTTGATCTGTGTGAAGGAACTTGGCCTGGCACCAAGGACAGAATCATGATGAAGTGTATTCTACCAGGGAATCATTCCTGTTGATTCCAGAGCCACATGGAAGATATGCCCAAGACGGGGTGCCGGTGCCCCAAAGGGCAGTTGGATGGAGCAAGAACCAATGTAAACAACAAGCGTACTGAGCTAGGAGAAGGGCGATCAAATATAATAGCATCGAAAAAGATTGAAAAACTGAACGGAGTCGAAAGATGGAGCCGAGGGACACACGTCCAAACTAGACGGCGGAGAGAAAACAATCTAACAACGGAGTCGATGCCCACGCGCAATATAATCGAGAGAAGGAGTTGCTCCATCTTGTGACTCTGAACACTTCTTTGAAGAAATACAACTTACACCACTCCGGGCCACACTAGATGGCAGGAGTCCGCAGAGCATAGGTATCTATAGCCACACATGCCATTGCACAGAAGCATTTCCTTACGTGGTCCCCCACCAGACAAAAGGTAATAAGCAACTAACCTTTATCTTGAAACATATCAACTAAGTTGAAGAACTTGGAAAGGGCATCTGCACTGCCATGGTCAGAACCAAGGTCGGGGTTCCACTATAAAATCCATACCCTGTAGGGAAATGGACAACCTCAACAACTTGGGGTTGTCCCCTCATCTACATCAGCCATTTGAGCGGTCTGTGGTCAGTTGTTTGAACTCTCAAGAGAGTCTTAAACAAGAAGGGTCTCCAATTCCTCAGGGACCAAACCACAGGTTTCCCTCCCAATGGCACTCCAAAGCTGCTCTCTTAGGAGACGTTGCCTGCTAATGAAGGCAACTGGCTGATCTTGGCCCAAATTATTTACCCATGACAACACTGCCCCTATCCTATGTTCAGAGGCATCTGTCTGAACAATGAATTCCTTAATGAAGTCTGATACCTTCAAGACAAGTGCTGAGCACAGAGCTTCTTTGAAGGAGACAAAATCCTTGTGACACTGCTCAGACTAGGTAACTTCTGGGCTGCTTTTTGGAATCTAGTTCATTTAATGGTGCAACTTTGGTACCACTATGGTACCATAACCCTTCACAAGACTCCTGTAGTATCCAGTCAGATCGAGAAAGGTTCTGACGTGGGCCTGACTCTTATGTGCTTCCCAGGTCAGAATAGTCTGGATCTTGGGTTGAAATGGTTGTACATGGCATCCATCAACTTGGTGACCCAGTTACTTAACAGTGCCTTGTTCTATCTGGCACTAGCTTGCCTTGATAGTTAGGCCTGCCTGCCTGCTGCTGAAGCCCTTTGGCGGGGCGATCCTCAAAAGAGGAACTAGATACAACTATATAATCCAGATAGGCCACAATATAACTCTCTAGACCTGAAAGTACTCACTCACCAACCTCTGGAAGGTGGCAAGTGCTTTAAAGCTTTAAATTGAAAGTGGCCTTCAGGTGTTGAAAAAGCACACCACTGCTTAGCTCCTGGGGTGATGACTATTTGCCAATAACCTGATGTTAGGTCAAAGTTACTCAGATTTGCTGCTCCCAACCTACTAGTGAGCTTATCAGCTCTTGCTATGAGGTGAGCATCAGTCTTGGCGACTGCACTGAGGCCCCTGTACAATACACAGAACCTCATTGCGGGCATTCCTCCTTTGCGACTGAGCACTAGTATCACAGGGACAGCCCATGGAGTACTAAAGGGCTCAAACACCCCAACTCCAACATCTTGGCAACCTCAGCTTGATGCTGGTCTTGACTTGCTCAGACAACCTGTATATTTTGTTTGACGGGCAAGTTGACACCAGCGTCCACATCATGTGAAAACTATGTTGTCAGACTCTGGGTCAAAGAAAACAGACCAGCAAACTGCCTCAATAATGGACAGCAGTCCTTTTGTTGCCCTTCTGTCGTGAGAACTACTACTTCTACACTTACATTTAGGCATTGGAGGCTAAGAGGTCTGACTGGGGCTCAATCTCTTCCTCCTCTCCTCCATCAGTCACCATCAACAAGGTAATGGCTGCCCTGTCATGGTGCAACTTAAGCCTTTTCACATGGATGGCCCTTTGAGGGCTCTTGGGGGTACCCAACTGTACTAAATAGGTGACTTACCACTTCTTCTCTATGAAAGGCTCAGTCCACTTGTCCAGCAGCACTCTGGGTACCAGAGGCTCCAAGACTCACAGCAATTGCCCTGGAAAGTACTCAACCATGGACAACTCCTTGATATACCAGTGCTTTCCAAGTTGGCTGTTAGGTTCTTATTAACTTTCTTCATGTACTCAACATCCTGGAGCAAAGAGCATGCACATAGTCCACTATGTCCTGCTTTGCCTCCTTGAAGGGTCTCTCCCAATCCTCTGTAACAAAGCTTAGTAGGCCCCTTACAGGATCTCCAAAGAGTATCTAAAAGGGACTAAAGCCAACTCTTCTTTGAGGGACCTCCCTGAAAATAAATAGTAGGCGTGGGAGAAGGACATCATATACCCCCTTGAGTTTCTCAGGTAACCCGAGGAAGATGCCTTTCATGGGTTTGTTGAACATCTCAATTAGAGAACTGCCTTGGGAGATGGTAAGGGGTGGCAAACGTCTAAGTCACAGCACCAGATTAAGGAGAAGCTCCCTGTACTGTTGTGGAACCACAAATCTTCTGTCTGCCCCTCGTTTGGGGCCCCTTACTGTGCTGTACAGGAGGCCCTCTCCCAGTATACAATATGGATACTACTGGTATCCCTTTGTTCCTGCCTAACAGCTAACTGTTGCAGGTCCTCTTAAGTGTGGGATGCCTTTTGACCTTCACTGAGGTCCTCTCTGGAGGGTCCTCCTGCTTTCTGAAGCTCTGCCAAGTCTGAGGACAGCAGTGTCTTTTTCAGGTGCCAGGACCTCTCCCTAAGAGTAAGTTTCCTTCTGACCCTGTGGACCTTGGGAAGGTGGATCATCAGCCTCTCTACCTCTTCTCTTGGCTCTAGGAGCCTGAACCATTGTTTCAGGCTTCAGGACTCATTGACTATCCCTCTGGACTCTCTGTGCTCTAGTGTAACACAACCCCACTCAAGGCAGACCCGCATTGCTGCATTGGTTCTTTTCACCGCTGCCCAAGAAGAGGTTTAAAGATCATTGCCCAGTAGAAACAGCTACTTTCTTTGGGCCAATAACATCCCCTCACTCAAACTCAACCACAGCCATAGGGTGTGAATTTGTGACATTGTGAGCACTGACAGTTGTGTGCACTTCTTCCGACAGGGTCTGGTCGGAGGAAAGCAGATTGGCCATCGCCATAGTTGCAGTGGCCCCACAGATCCCTCAGAGACTTCACCCCATTGCATTGTGCCCACAGTTGGTATACTTGGAGGCAAGTGAGCCAAAGGTTAAATGTTCTCCCAACTCATGGTCACAAAGGTGGCCTTGTATCCTTTGTGATCACTCAGTGCTCTGTCCCACCCCACTTCATACACTAGCCAACACCTTGGAGTGATTACCAGTCATTGCCTTCTTTGTGCAAACTGAATCTCTTAGGAAGAATCCCTTTGGAGGAAAATTCTCATTAGCCATGAGAAATAATGGTAACGTCTTTTCTCTGTCCTTAAGAATCTTAGTTGTAAAATTCTTTCATATATCACATTTTGAAGCCCTGAGTAGATTAAAGCAACAAATACACTAATAATGAGGTTCATCAGCGTAAAATGTAATGTGTCCACAAGATGAACAAGGTTTCAAAATATTTTTTTTCCTCTATCATCTATAATGACAGTTGGGGACAGTTAACTGTTGGGTAAAAACATCCAGTGTTGGAGAACTGATACTATCAAAAATAGCCAAAAGACACCTATGCAACTGAAACCAACATACCTACAGTTGAGAGTTAACATTTTTGTGGAAGATATGGTGAATGCAGTCATACAGGCACAATGAGTACAAAATGTTCATACCTTGTTTGCGGAGCAGAAGTCTGTGTTTGTACTGCAAGAATTGGAGTGGCTTCACGACTGTTTCCACTTTGTGAGAATACAGATTTAGTTCCAGGTTGGCCAATTCTGGCAACAGTCTGCATGAGACGAAATTTCTACAGGTTTGTTATTAAATAACTGAGTGAAGACACTAAAAAAGTTTTTTTTTTTTTTGTTTTTTGTTTTTTTTAAAGGCAAATAGGGCTAATCGCGATCATATGCTAAGGCAGAATCCTTAAACAGTCAACTTGTTATATCTTACAACCATGACAAAGGAAGAGCTACACACCTGTAGTCCTAGTTCTGCATCATAGGTATCATCATTGAAGTCCTACACACTGAACAATTTCCCACTGCTTGTGAAGACCCCAAAACACCTTTTTAATATATATAATCCTTGGAGAAATTATGACTGAAGAACATTAATCATTCAAGCTCATTCCCTATCAATATTTGTTGTCTTCTTCCTGGCACTGTGATAGACTCACCATTAGAAAAGCATTTGAGTTTGTGAAAATGCATGCTGTCATGGAACACAAAAATCAAAAATATAGGGCATGCCATTAACTAGTACTTCATCTGAATAAAGACTTTTGCCCAATAGAATCAAGATGCTCATCCCAAGTAAACACTTCTATGTATCTCCATCCATCCTACTGGCGCGACCCAGTAGGTAGTTATAGTTAGGAACAACTTTTCCCATAGATGGAGCATTTTTGGTTTTGCTAATAACTTTGAAGCCGTTTGACACATCTTTACAAAACTAGTCTGTCACTCACTTTAGCTGCTGTCTTGAAAATGTTTCAGAGTGATTCGTTGGGGCAGTGTAAGAAAGTGCCATCTCTTTCTGGCATAGTTACTTTTCACACTAACAATTGCCATACTGGTGCACCCCTGTAAGTCCCTAGTTAATGATACCTAGGTACCCAGGACAATGTTGCACCAGGGGTCCCCTATGGGCTGCAGCATGTATTATGCCACCCATAGGAGCCCATGCAAAATGACTGCAGGCCTGCCATTGCAGCCTGCATGAAAGGGATGCATACACCTTTTCACTGACAAACCTAACCACTGCACTTAGACATTATAAGTCACCCCTCTGGTAGGCCCTTCAGAGTAAGGGCAAGGTGCATGTCACTAAGTGTGAGGGCACCAGATCTGCGGATCCATCATGGGGCTCAGCACAGACCCTATTGTAAACTCACAAAGGATAAGCGGATCCAAAAATAAAAAATAGAAAAAAAATCACACCCAATCCATCCAACCCAAAGAAGGGTTGGATGGATGTGGGGGCGGTTATATGTCCAAAACCCATGCATGGCGGTGGTTGTATTAATGTACAGAACAAAAATAATATATGATTTAAAAAAAAAAAAAAATAATAATAATAAATTGACTGGGGGGGGGGGGAGGTTACAAGAATGTTATAGCTAGGCTGATGTTTTACCAGTATGAAACCATAGAAATTCAGCAGTTATAGTTATCTGAACAAACTTTAACTCGTATCAGAATGTAACTTTAGGCAGCAAATTCTAGTTTAACACAAGTATAACTATAAATGCTGAATTTCAATGGTTTTGTATGGGTAAAACTTCAACCTAACTATAAAATCCATGTAATCTTTGGTTTTAGACACATATAATCGTTACAGGGACGTTATAGCTAGGCTCAATTTCGAAACCTACAAAACCACAGAAACTCATCTGTTATAGTTAGTTATTTCAAGTAACCATAACTCATGCCCTAAGGTAATTATAACTTGTGCCCTCCGCCATGCACAATTATGTGATCAATAATTTTACTGCAGATGTTACTGTTACATTATCAATTATGTTATCAAGATGTCATCAGTGCTGTAATGTGTGGGGTAATTAGGAGTGCATAGCAAAGGCGTGAGTAATAGTTACCTTAGGGCACGCATTCTAGCTACTTGAAATACCTAACTATAACAGGTGAATTTCTATGGTTTTGCATGTTTAAAAACTGAGCCTAACTAGAACATACATCCCTGTAACCTTTTTTTTTTTTTTTTTTTTAAAGTGAATTTCTATGGTTTTTAAAAATCTGTTTCCCAACTATAACGTCCCTGTAACCGTTGTGTTTTTCAGTGAATTTCGACTTTTTTAAATTTTTTTAAACAAAGTAATTTTCATTACTCTAGGCAGTTGGCTCTGTATATACTTCCTCAAAGTGAGGGATAGTGTGCACAGAGTCCAAGGGTTCCCCTTAGAGGTTGATAGTGGCAAAATTAGATAATACTAATGCTCTATTTTGTGGTAGTGTGGTCGAGAAGTAGGCTTATCAGAGGGTAGTGTTAAGCATTTGTTTTATACACACAGACAATACATGAGGAACACACACTCAAAGACTTAACTCCAGACCAATAGGTTTTTATATAGAAAATATTATTTTATTTATTTTAGAACCACAAGATTCAGATTTTAGGTAATTAAATAAATTGTAAGGTACAGGTAACCACAGGTATACACAGGAAAGTATGGAACTTTGAATTAAAACAGGAATGTACACAGTTTTGGCAAAAATGGCTATAAGCTATTTTAAAAGTGGACACTGCAAAAATCAACAGTTCCTGGGGGAGGTAAGTAATAGTTAGTTTCTCAGGTAACTAAACCACTTACAAGTTCAGTCTCCTGGGCATAGGCAGCCCACCGGTGGAGGTTCAAGTCAACCCCAAACACCCAGCACCAGCAACACAGGGCCGGTCAGGTGCAGAGGTCAACGTAGGGCCCAAATAACATAGGCGCCTATAGAGAACAGGGGTGCTCTGGTTCTAGTTTGCTAGCAGGTAAGTACCTGCCTCCTCGGGGAGCAGACCATGGGGGTTTGTAGAGCACTTCGGGGTGGGTGGCTTGGGGGGAGGTTTTTAGAGCACTTCAGGGGAAGGGCAGGGGGGTGGGCAGGGGGCAAACAGGCACACAAAATACACCCTCAGCGGCACAGGGGCAGCCGGGTGCAGTGTGTGAACAAGGCGTCAGGTTTTGTATTGAAATCAATGGAGGGACCCGGGGGTCACTCTGGCAATGCAAGCAGGGCACAGGGGGGCTTCTCGGGCCAGCCACCAACTGGGCTAGGATGAGGGCCACCTGCTGGCCACTCCTGCTCTGGTGGTTGGTTCCTCTCGGTCCTGGGGGCTGCGGGTGCAGTGATTTGTCCAGTTGTTGGGTTCCTTTGTTACTGGGCAGTCGCATCAGGGGGAGCCTCTGGATCCTCTCTGCAGGCATCGTTGTGGGGGTGCAGGGAGGTCGACTCAGGGTGTCCACGCTGTTGAAGTCGCCTGGGGGTCCTCTATGCGGTGATGGTTTCTCTGGACACGGGCCGGTGTGAGGCTGGAGTCTACTTTAAAGATGGTTTCTTGGTTGTAGTTTTGGACAGAGCCACTGTTCTCGGGAAGTTCTTGGTCCTTTAGGTGCAGGTCAGTCCTCGGAGTACTCAGAGGTCGCTGGTCCCACTGGATGCATTACTGTGCAGGTTTTTTGAGTCTGGAGACAGGCCGTTGGGCTGGGGCCAAGTCAGTTGGTGTCTCCGTCGTCTCTGTGGGGCTTTCAGGTCAGCAGTCCTACTTCTTTCTTCAGGTTGCAGGAATCTGATTTCTTTGGTTCAGGGTCGCCCCTAAATACTCGATTTAGGGGTATGTTTAGGTCTGGGGGCAGTCGCCAATGGCGACTGCCCTGGAGGGTGGCTACACCCTCATTGTTCCTCCTTTCTGTGGGAAGCGGGGGGCACATCCCTAATCCTGCTGGGGGAATCCTCCAAAACAAGATGGAGGATTTCTTAAGGCAGGGGTCACCTCAGCTCGGGGCACCTTAGGGGATGTCCTGACTGGTGGTTTCTCCTCCTTGTTTTTCTCATTATCTCCTCTGGGGGCTGTGCCCGGAGGGGCGGGCATCTCCACTAGCTGGGGTGCCCTGGGGCGCTGTAACACCAGGCATGAGCCTTTGAGGCTCACCACCAGGAGTTACAGTTCCTGCAGGGGGAGGAGTGAAGCACCTCCACCCAGTGCAGGCTTTGTTCATGGCCACAGAGTGACAAAGACACTCACCCCATGTGGCCAGAAACCCGTCTGGGTGTGGCAGGCTGGCAGAACCTGATCAGCCTAACACTAGGAATTGGACTGGTAGACAGGGAGCATCTCTAAGATGCCCTCTGTGTGCAGTTTTCAATAAATCCCACACTGGCATCAGTGTGGATTTATTGTGTTGAGAAGTTTGATACCAAACTTCCCAGTATTCAGTGTAGCCATTTTGGAACTGTGGAGTTCGTGTTTGACAAACTCCCAGACCATATACTCCTTATGGCTACCCTGCACTTACAATGTCTAAGAATTGGCTGAGACACTATAGGGACATAGAGCACATGCAACTATGCCCTCACCTGTGGTATAGTGCACCCTGCCTTAGGGCTACAAGGCCTGCTAGAGGGGTGAGTTACCTACGCCGCAGGCAGTGGGTTGTGGGCTTGGCACTATGAGGGGAGTACCATGTCGAGTTAGTCTTTTCCTCCCCACCAGCACACACAAGCTGTGAGGCTGTGTGCATGTGCTGAGCGAGAGGTCCCCCAGGGTGGCATAATACATGCTGAAGCCCTTAGAGACCCTCCCTGGCCACAGGGCCCTTGGCACCAGGGGTACCACTTACAAGGGACTTATCTGGGTGCCAGGGCTGTGCCAATTGTGGAGACAAAGGTACAGTTAAGGGAAAGAACAGAGGTGCTGGGGCCTGGTTAGCAGGGTCCCAGCACACTTTCAATCATAACTAGCATCAACAAAAGGCAAAAAGTTAGGGGGCAACCATGCCATGAGAGGCATTTTCCTACAATTACTATATCATATTATACTGTATCATATATACTAATCATTTTTTTCTGGATTTGCAGGATCCACCTGTGGAATGGCATATCAGGCAAAAAAAAAAAAAATCTGGGGTTTTTTGCCTATGAGAGGGTCCCTGGGGGACCCCACTATATGTCCTAAGGGATCAGGATACCTTTATCCTGACCTCTAATGTGCTTTTTCACTGCTAGTTTCCCACCTTGAGGCAATGCTACGAAAGAAAATGCAGCTTTAACTTTTGTGTCAGGTCGTGGCCAGCCAATCAAATTACTCCAAAACTATTCTAGCCTCCTGTCAAATTTGGTGTAATTCCGTTCAGCGGTTTGAGCTGTAGGCGTGTCTAAAGGTTCTATGGAAAACAGAATGGGGAAAACGTGTTTTGCGACTCCCCCCTTTTTCACGGCCCGTGCTTGACTGATCACCCCAAATCTTTCAGCTGAACCAAAGTACACATTTTGAAAATTTCGTAAAGATTTGTCAAGCAGCATCAAAGTTATAGGCAAAACAAAAACACTTTCAGTCTATGGAAACTAGGTCCTAACTAGAACTACCTAGTATCTCTAGTAAGCATCTGTTTGTGGCATATAATGAGTAAATGCACATGCTCTGCATACTCCTGCCATGTGAGTCACAGGATTGAGTGAAGACTCCTTCTCGTTGATACTGCGCATGGGCATTGACTCCTTTGTTAGATTATTTTCCCACAGATGGGTGAGAAAAGGAGTGTTGAGGAAGTAAAGAGAAAGATGTCCATGCAAATGTAACTACATATGTACAAGTATATACAAATATAAAGTAACTGGAGAGGCCATTGACGTACGTGGAGGAGGGAGGGCACATGTGAATCTACAGCACTACATTCCACGAACAGATGCTTACTGGATAAGTAACATTTTCCACTAGATGGCATGTGTGGCTGTAGATACACATGTTCTGCATAGACTGTAAAGCAGTCCATACATGGATGTGGTGGCGAGCCTGTGGGAGTTGATTTTGACTGGAAAAGTGTTCCAAAATACTGGTTTGGCCTGCACTGGCTTGCAAATACAACCACACAATAATGTTCTGTAAATGTATGTGGTGTAGACCGTGTGGCCGCCTTACAGATGTCAGCAATAGGTATGTTTCCAGAACTGTGGTGAACCATGTTTGACATGCCCAAGTGGGCGCTACAAGGATCATGTTAAGAGAGGCCTTCCTTATCTTCCAAAGCAGAAATGTAATGAGAGGGAGAGGTGAAAAAGCTTAAGCAAATATACCTGACCAGTTCATCCATAGAGTGTTGCCCTTGGATAGAGGATGTGGGTACCTGGAGGCAAAACTTAGGCATTGTGTTTTCTGCTGTGGCAAAAAGGTCTATCTGAGGAGTTCCCAACGTTAGGAAGTATTTTTGAAGGACTTGAGGGTGGAGTTCCCATTCGTGGACTTGTTGCTGAATCCTGCTGTACAGGTCTTCAAAGTCATTTTCAGTTTCTGGGAGATATTCTGCCACCAGGTTAAATGTAGTGGTGTAGAGCCCACTTCAATATTGCCTGAGAGAGTTGTGACAATTGAGACAAATATGTCCCCCTTGTTTCTGTAGGTATGTTGTAGGTGTGGAGTAAAACAACCTTGTGGGGCAGGTGATGAAGAAATGCTTTCAGGGCTAGAAATACTGCTTGAAGCTAGAGGTAACGAATATAAAGGGATTGGTGACTGAGATCCCAAAGACCCCGTACTGTGAGATCATGATGGTGAGCGTCCCAACCCATCAGAGATGCATCTGTGGTCAGAATGTCCAGAGGCGCAGGGTCCAGAAAAGGCCACCCTTTCAACAGGTTGGTGGTGTTCCACCATTGCAGGGAGCGGTGAGTATGGTGGTGTAACACTAGAGCTTCCAGGTGACCCTGTGACAGACCACTGATGAGACAGACACTGCTGTAAAGGATGCATGTGGAGTCTGACAAGGGGAACAATGGTAATACAGGAAGCCATCATCCCTACCAGGTGTATGATAGTCCTGACTAAGTATGATTCTCCTGAAACTGGGGGAGAAGAGACTGAAAAGTGTGAATCCAAGCAAGATTAGGGTATGCTAGCCTCAACTCTGCATTGAGAATAGCTCCTAGATAGGGCTGTATCTGAAGAGGTTGAAGATGCATTTGACAAAGTTGAGTGGAATCCCAGTGTGTGAAGCAGGTCTACTGTCATTTGTGTGTGACGTTGGCAGTATGGTAGTGTGCTGGCTTTGATAAGCCAGTCGTCTAAGTAGGGGAACACATGTATGTTTTGTCTTCTGAGGTGTGCAGCGACTACTGCTAAGCCTTTGTGAAGACTCTGGGAGCAGTTGTGATTCTGAAAGGAAGAACTTTTAACTGGTTATGTTAGCCTGCAACTACAAATTTTCAGTATTATCAATGTGCAAGGTTGATGGAAATATAGAAGTAGGCGTCCTTTAGATCTAGGGCCGTCATAAAGTTGCCCTGTTGTAGGAGGGGAATAACATCTTAAGAGTGACCATGTGAAAGTGTTCATATGGAATGTAGCGGTTTGAGGGCCTGAGATCCAGAATAGGCTTGAGAGCCATCCTTTTTGGGGATGAGGAAGTAAAGGGAGTGTACTCATGTTCCCTAGGGTTGTACTGGAACAGGCTCCTTGGCCCCTCTGAGAAGACTGGATCGCACCTCTTGTTTGAGAAGGGTGAGGTGTTTGTGAGATAGCCTGTGAAAGGGATTGGGAATGTTTGGAGGGGTGGTAATGAGCTCCAGACAGTAACTATGTTGAATATTGGACAGGGCCCATTGGTCCGAGGTGATGTTGACCCATTCTATATGAAAATTTTGAAGTCGTCCCCTGACAGCTGTGGAGTGAGGAGATGTAGGTAGCCATTGTTTTGATGTGGAGGTAAAGCTGCAGGTGGTGGTGTTCTTACCTCGCCCTAGGTTGTTATTGCCTCAATAGGTTACACTGAAGAAAACTCTGGAATATGAGGATTAAGGCTGTCTGGCCTGGGTGTAGAGGCTTCTGAGGTTGTTGATTTATGCCCACCTGATGGAGGGAGGAATGGGGAGGTGTTCAACTTCATGGGTGGTGTCCACTTGAGGACTGAAAAGATGCTCCTTGTCGAAGGGCATATCGAGCACCGCTTGCTTTACCTCTGGTTTGAAGCCAGAGCATTGAAGCTAGACGTATCTCTTAACCAACATACTGGTGTTTATACCATGTGCAGCTGTGTCTGTGGCATCCAGGGTACAACGGATTGAAGTATTAGTGATTGTTTGCCCCTCAGCAACAATCTGCTATCCTCCTTTGCGGTGCTCATCTGGGAGATATTAAAGGAGCTCCTCCATTTCATCCCAGTGAGCCCGATCGTATCTTGCTAGCAAAGCCTGTGAGTTGGCGATGAACCAATGATTGGCCTCCTGCGCAGCCCCCTCTTGTGCCAGCAGCATCCAGCTTTTTCCTCTCCTTGTCTGGAAGAGGAGAGTCCCCTGTGACCAGAATATTGGCCCGTTTACATGCAGTGGTGGCCAAAATGGAGGAGCAGTCTTATACTTTGTCAACTCTAGGGGTGATGACCCTAGAGCAGACCAGTTCTTTACAAAATATCTTCTGTGCAACAAAGAATATGTAGGAGCATGGGGAGGAACTGGATATTCCTGTGTAGACATTAGGGTAACAAAAAGGAAGTCTTCCTCAATGGAGTATCAGTGCAGCTCAAAATTATGGAAGGTAGCTGCCCGAGCTACTACCTACTGGTGGGATGTAGTATCTTCTGGTGGGGAGGGTCGAGTAGGGTACAAATCTGGGTCTGTACTAACCATGGGATCAGGGTCATATGTGTCACATGAATCTGGGTCCTGCTGTGTCCCATCCAAATCCCCCATGATAAATAAAGGGGAACCATGAGGTGTCAGATCTCCAGCAGTAGGAGAGGCAGGTGAATGAGGAGGGGGAATGGAGGTGGGTCAGGAGGAGTAGGAGGGGGAAAAGGAGAAGGCTTGAGAGAAGTGGGGACTTGTCCTAAGTGAATTTTTTGGCAGTGGTAAATGACAGTTTCCTCTTGAATGTGACAGGAGGGGACGCCATAATGCGCCAGTCCCCTCCTGGATATGGAGGCGGTGCTGTTGAGCCTCCATGTTCTCCAAAATAGGCTCTACTGGCAAAGGCATAGTTGAAGACTGGCTGGAGTCTTTATGCTCCAAAGAAACAGGCTCACTTGTTTTTGGCACTGAAGCAGAGGTGGAAGCTGGAAAGCTCGAAGCCAAAGTACTCTGTGTCGAAGTCCGAAATAAAACGGCTTCGATCAAGGAGCTGGATGCCGAAGACTGTGTTGTAGGGGATTGGCAGCTGAAACAGTTTTTCAGACCAGACCATGGCTTAGTGGCGGTCTGGTGACCTCTGTAAGGGGCCTTTTAACAGTTTTAGGGTGGGCAAGAGGGGCCACAGTACTTAGGAGTTGCGCTGATGTCCCCTTGTGGCTTCTTTGACTGGAAGAATTAGCATGTTTTGCAGGAAGCTTCCTGGTGATCGGGGAGAGGCACAGATTACACACCAGCGTGAGGGAATTTTGAGTGGCACCAAGTACAGAAACAGAACTGCATCCGGTCCATCAGCTAAGCACACTCTTTGGTGCTGCATGTTTGAGGTAGGTTCAAACAGGCAAGGTCACCCCAGAGGGCGTGTTGTTCGTGCGACGAGTGGAGACAAAGGCGAAGAAGGAAATACACATTTGAGTAAACAATACTGTCGATAAAGAAAAGATGGAAGGAAAGTATCGAACAGGAGTGAAAGACAGAGCGAAGACACACCCGTCCAAATCAGGTGGTAGAGAGAAAACAATCCAACAAAGAAGTCGATGCCCATATGCAGTATAACCAAGAAGGAGGAGTAATTTGATCCTGTGACTCGAAAATGCTTCTTTGAAGAAAACCAAAAGGCAACACTTTGAGCCCAACATTAGATGGCAGAAGTATGCAGAGGATGTATATCTACAGACACATACCATGTTACCAGAATGCAAAGGTCAAATTCCATAGTAATACCACAGCATCAGCTAACACGAGAAAAACACTACTGCCTTGTAGATGGAAATAACTGTCAATAGTCAGGAGGCTTCTTGCATGTGAATTTAACATGCTTTACAAAATTAACCCTTAGTATAGAGATTTTAGTTAAAGTGTATATATATATATACATATATATATATATATATATATATATATATACATATATATATATATATATATATATATATATATATATGGAAAATGTCACTTACCCAGTGTACATCCGTTTGTGGCATGAGACGCTGCAGATTCACATGCTGTGCATTATACTGACATCTAGTGTTGGGCTCAGGGTGTTACAAGTTGTTTTTCTTCGAAGAAGTCTTTTCGAGTCAAGACACAGAGTGGCTCCTCCCTTTCGGCTCCATTGCGCATGGGTGTCGACTCCATCTTAGATTGCTTTCCCCGCTGAGGGTGAGGTAGGAGTTGTGAGTATACTAGAGGTGCCCATGCAATGGAGTAGTTATGTATGTACTTAATGTGTATCAAAAGAATATTTATTTACATATTTATAATTATCATTCAACTAAGAACGGCTACAGGCTAACGGGGAGGTGAGAGGGCGCATGTGAATCTGCAGCATCTCATGCCACGAACAGATGTACACTGGGATAGTGACATTTTCTGTTCGGTGGCATGTGTAGCTGCAGATACACATGCTGTACATAGACTAACAAGCAGTAATCTCCCCAAAAAGCGGTGGTTTAGCCTGTAGGAGTTGAAGATGTCTGAAATATTGTTCTTAATACAGCCTGTCCTACTGTGGCTTGTTGCATTGCTAACACATCTACACAGTAATGCTTAGTAAATGTAGGAGGCGTAGACCATGTGGCTGCCTTACAAATTTCTGTCATAGGTATATTCCCAAGAAAAGCCATTGTGGGGCCTTTTTTGCTTGTGGAATGTGCTCTTGGTGTAATAGGTAAAAAAAAATTGCCTTAATATAGCAAGTTTGAATACATTTAACTATCCATCTGACGATGCCTTGTTTGGATATAGGATTACCTGCATGAGGTTTTTGGAAGGCTACAAACAATTGTTTTGTTTTACGAAATTGTTTTGTTCTGTCAATGTAATACATTAGTGCTCTTTTTATGTCTAATGTATGTAATGCTCTTTCAGCTACTGAGTCTGGTTGCAGAAAGAAGACTGGGAGTTCCACAGTTTGGTTTAGGTGGAATGGTGATATGACTTTTGGTAAGACTTTCGGATTTGTATGAAGAACCACTTTATGTTTATGTATTTGTATAAAGGGTTCTTGAATAGTAAATGCTTGTATCTCACTTACTCTTCTAAGGGATGTGATAGCGATTAGAAAGGCTACTTTCCAAGTCAGATATTGCATTTCACAAGAATGAATGGGTTCAAATGGTGGGCCCATGAGTCGTGTTAATATAATATTAAGGTTCCACAAAGGTACTGGTGGTGTCCTTGGGGGTATGATTCTTTTTAGTCCCTCCATAAAAGCTTTAATGACTGGGATTCTAAAAAGCGATGTTGTATGAGTAATATGCAGATAGGCAGATATTGCAGTGAGATGTATTTTAATGGAAGAGAATGCTAGATTAGCCTTTTGTAAGTGTAATAAGTAATTTACAATGCCCTTTGTGGAGTCATGTAGTGGTTGGATCTGATTATTGTGGCAGTAGCAAAAAATCTTTTCCATTTGTTTGCGTAGCAATGTCTTGTTGTTGGTTTTCTTGCTTGTTTAATGACCTCCATACACTCTTGTGTGAGATTTAAATGTCTGAATTCTAAGACTTCAGGAGCCAGATCGCTAGATTGAGCGATGCTGGATTCGGGTGTCTGATCTGTTGTTTGTGTTGTGTTAAGAGATCTGGTATGTTTGGTAGTTTGATGTGGGGTACAACCGATAACTCCAACAGTGTTGTGTACCACGGTTGGCAAGCCCAGGTTGGTGCAATGAGTTTTAGTTTGAGTTTGTTTTGACTTAGTTTGTTGACCAGATCAGGAATGAGTGGGAGAGGGGGAAAAGCCTAAGCAAGTATCCCTGACCAACTCATCCATAGTGCATTGCCCTTGGATTGAGGGTGTGGGTACCTGGACGCGAAGTTTTGGCATTTCGCGTTTTCTTTTGTTGCGAATAGGTCTATGTTTGGTGTTCCCCAGTGGTGGAAGTGATCCTGTAGTATCTGGGGATGAATTTCCCATTCGTGAGTTTGCTGGTGGTCTCAACTGAGATTGTCGGCTAACTTATTCTGAATGCCTGGTATGTATTGTGCTATCAGGCGAATGTGATTGGGAATTGCCCAATGCCAAATTCCTTGTGCTAAGAGACACAGTTGTGACAAGTGTGTCCCCCCTTGTTTGTTGAGATAATACATTGTTGTCATGTTGTCGGTTTTGACAAGGATGTGTTTGTGGGCCACCAGTGGTTAAAATGCTTTTAATGCTAGAAACACCGCTAGCAGTTCCAAATGATTTATGTGAAACTGGTTTTGATGATTGTCCCACTGGCCCTCTATGCTGTGCTTGTTGAGGTGTGCACCCCACCCTATCATGGAAGCATCTGTTGTGATAACAGCTTGAGGCACTGGGTCTTGGAATGGCCGCCCTTTGTTTAAATTTATAGGGTTCCACCATTGAAGCGAGAAGTTTGGTGGTCTATGAACACTAGATCTTGAAGCTGACCCTGTGCTTGTGTCCATTGTTATGCTAGGCACTGTTGGCAAGGGCCTCATGCGTAACCTTGCATTTGGGACAATGGCTATGCATGAAGACATCATGCCTAGAAGTTTCATTATAAACCTTACTGGGTAGTGTTGGTTTGACTGAATGCTTGATGTTACATTTTGGAACGCTTGTACCCTTTGTGGACTTGGAGTGGCAATTGCTCTTTGTGTGTTGAGTGTTGCTCCCAAGTATTGTTGTATTTGGGATGGTTGCAGATTTGATTTCTGGTAATTTATAGAGAACCCTAGTTTGTGTAGAGTTTCTATGACGTATTGCGTGTGAAGGAGACATTGTTGTTGAGTGTTTGTTTTTATTAGCCAGTCGTCCAAATATGGGAATACGTGCATGTGCTGTCTCCTTATGTGAGCTGCTACTACTGCTAGGCATTTGGTGAATTTGGTGAATAATCTTGGGGCCGTTGTTATCCCGAACGGTAGCACTTTGAATTGATAGTGTACTCATTTTATTACAAACCGTAAGGATTTTCTGTGAGATGGATGGATGGGTATGTGGAAATACGCATCCTTCAGATCTAATGTTGACATGTAGTCCCCCTTTTTTAGTAAGGGAACCGCGTCTTGAAGTGTTACCATGTGGAAGTGGTCTGATTTGATGAAGAGATTCAGTGTTCTGAGATCTAAGATAGGTCTTATTGTTTTGTCCTTTTTTGGAGTCAGGAAATATAGTGAGTAGACGCCTGTTCCTATCTGATGGTTGGGTACTAGCTCTATAGCTTGTTTTTGTAATAGTGCTTGCACTTCTATTTGTAAAAGGCCTAAGTGTTGTTTGGACATATTGTGTGCTCTTGGTGGCACATCTGGCGGGAAATTTGTGAATTCTATGCAATAACCATGTTGGATAATTGATAGAACCCATGCGTCTGTGGTAATGTGTCCAGTTTTGATAATATGCGGTTAGCCTCCCCCCCACTGGTGATAAGTGTTGGGGTTGTGTGACATTGAAGTCAGTGTTTGGTCTGGCTTGTTTTGGTTGATTGGAACTTTCCCCTTCCTCTCGGGAATTGTCCTCTATAGGAACCACAAAACCCTCCCCTTTGATATTGTGCCTGATAGGTGGGTCTGGTTTGAGAGGTGGAAGGCTCTGGTGTTCGCTGTCGAAAACCTCCTCTGAATTGTGGTTTCCTAAAGGTGCCTCTGACTTGTGGGGAGTAGAGCGTGCCCATGGTTTTGCCCGTGTCCGTGTCTTTTTTTAACTTTTCAATTGCTGTGTCCACTTCCGGCCCAAACAATTGTTCTTGGTTAAATGGCATGTTCAACACCGCTGATGGATCTCTGGCTTGAATCCAGAGCTTCTTACCCATGCATGCCTGCGAATGGTTAATGCTGTGTTGACTGTTCGTGCTGCCGAGTCTAGTGCGGACCTTATCTGGTTGTTGGATATGGCCTGTCCTTCTTCCACAACCTGCTGGGCACGTTTCTGGTGTTCTTTGGGCAAAGGCTGTATGATGTGTTGCATCTCGTCCCAGTGTGCCCTGTCGTAGCGAGCAAGTAGAGCTTGCGAATTAGCAATCCGCCATTGATTGGCTGCTTGTGCTGCCACTCGTTTGCCCGCTGCGTCAAACTTTCTGCTCTTTTTGTCAGGCGGTGGAGCGTCTCCTGACGATTGAGAGTTTGCTCTCTTTCTTGCTGCTCCTACAACCACTGAGTCCGGTTTAAGTTGTTGTGTTATGAACACAGGATCCGTTGGGGGAGGCTTGTACTTCTCAACCCTAGGCATGATAGCCCTTCCCTTAACTGGCTCTTGGAATACTTGTTTTGCATGTTTGAGCATACCCGGGAGCATTGGCAGACTCTGATAAGAAGCGTGGGTGGATGCTAAGGTGTTAAACAGGAAATCATCCTCTATTGGCTCTGAGTGCATTGCTACGGTGTGGAACATAGCTGCCCTGGATAGTACCTGCGTATATGCAGTACTGTCCTCTGGAGGTGACGGCTTTGTTGGATAACAATCCGGACTGTTATCCGATACTGGCGCATCATATAAGTCCCATGCATCAGCATCATCCTGTGTCATCACTGTATGTGTGGTTGACTGCATTGGAGGTGTTCCCACTGGAGACAGTTGTGGCGAGTGCGGTAGGGACGGTTGTGGTGAAAACCTTGGTGGTGGGGATTTGTCTCTAACCACCTTCGCCTTAGGCTGCATTTCTGTCTCCTGAAATGGCAGTTTCCTTTTAGACATGATTGGAGGTAGAGTTTGTATTTTTCCAGTCTCTTTCTGGATATGCAACCTCCTTTGTGTATGGTCCGGTTCGTCCATACTTAATTCCTGCTCAAATCTAGGTCTTTCCTTCACTTGGCTGGAAAGTCCTTGCTCTTCTCTGTAAGAGCTTCTTTTCGGCTCTGATGCCGCTTTTTTCGGCACAGAGGTTTCAGATATAGTCTTTTACGGTTCCGATGATATTTTCCTCACTTTGGGTGAGTCGAACTCTTGGTGTCAAGAGCGTTCGTTGCCGGAATCTCAACTGGAGTCGGAAGTCTTCGGCAAAAACCTGGCCTTTTTCGGTGCCGATGATTGGTCACCTTTTCGATGGGTTAAGCCATGGTCTGTTGGCGGTGGCGTCCCCTTGGCCTTAAAGATCTTTGTGTGAGTTTTGGACGGGGCAGCTTTACTCACTGTTCACTGCACCGTCGAGGTTGGGTCACTTTCGGATTCGTCAGAGTCCGATCCCTGGATGGAAATGCTTTCCTCCTCTCCGACGTCGAGTTGCTCTCTCGGTGTCGACGCCATTTGCAGTCTTCTTGCTCGTCGATCTCTTAGGGTCTTTTTTGATCGAAACGCTCGACAAGCCTCGCAAGTATCCTCCTTACGATAAACACAGATTACAGACCAGGTGCTGGTCTGTGTAGGGATACTTCAAATGACACTTCGGACAGAAGTGGAAGGGGGTCCGGTCCATTAGTCTTCAACGATGGGTGTGGTCGGGCTGACCAGGCCCTGGTGAAGAACGGAAGCCCCGAAGGGCCGCCGGAGCGCTCTTGCTGTCGGTGCTGATACAATAACACTAACTCAGTACCGAACGAGAACAATACCGTTGAATTTTCGAAAATTTAGCTAACTTTCCCAATTCGAAATACAGAGCGAAGAGGAACACGTCGGAACCCAATGGCAGAAAGAAAACAATCTAAGATGGAGTCGACGCCCATGCGCAATGGAGCCGAAAGGGAGGAGCCACTCGGTCTCGTGACTCGAAAAGACTTCTTCGAAGAAAAACAACTTGTAACAATCCAAGCCCAACACTAGATGGCAGGATAATGCACAGCATGTGTATCTGCAGCTACACATGCCACCGAACATATACATATATATCTTTTGAAACAAATACACATGAAAAAAGTAATGGTATCAACCACATATGCATATTTGTAGGGTGTAACCTACTATTAATTACCACTGTCAAGGGAAGAAAAAGGCATTGTGCTTTATTCAAGCTTTTGCCTTATGCAGGGCTGCTGCTCTGTTGTAGGAAGGCAAGTAGAAGGTAATGCCGTTTGTTCAGTACCCCGTTATAAAAGAAACTTTAAGTGTTCGGGGGGTCTAGAATCTCTATGTCCACGCAGACTGAGGTGCTTGCACGATGAAGTCCCAGGGAGCTGGGGAGCAGTGAAGGAGGATGGGAAGTGTGCATCATGGGAAGGCTGTTGAAGGTCATTTCATACCGGTCATGCCTATAGGAAGGGAGGCAGGGGCACAGGGTGCAGGAACCAAACAATACATCTGATGCGCCACTCGTGTCTCTCTCTTCCAGGCAGTCAAGTGCCTTCCACAGCACTTACTGTGTGCAAAATGAGCGAGCAGCAGAGTACGGTCTTAATTCCCCTTTGAAGTCAGAAAAAGAAAAGTAAATAGGTGCCCTCGGAAAACAGGGCCTGACATTTGATCTATCTTTGAATGCACAGCAAATGTGAGGCGATAAGAACAAGATTTACAGGCCTATTTACAGAGGCGCTCGGAGAGAAACACAAGCATTTGTGTGAACTGCTCTTAGACAAAGTATTTTCCTAAAACAGATGCTAAATGGGGACAATGGATTGATACAGTACTTGCTTTCTGCTCTCTGGGTTGGCTTAACACAGCAAGAGACATGATAAATGCATGCTATGGACAACTGGAGAGAAAGAATAGGAGAGCAACGTGATGTACTGTGCATGGACACTGCACTGAGCAGACCATATTCATAAGCAAGGCCCATCATGGATGTAAAAGGGGGAGTCAATATCCGTCTTAAGTTTACTTAGCAGCATTTCATTTTTGTCTGGTCAATGCCTCATAACTCAAAAACACATAAAACAGTAAGCAAAGTTATTTATAATCTTTTAGGACGAAGGTCCAAATTGAAGCAATGTTTCCTATTTGTGGACTTGCACCAGGATTCTCATTGGTAAATTAATTGAAAAAATTAAGTGATGCCGTCTAGCAATAGCTTGCATCCCATTTTCAATCAACATCTCACTTAAACTGAGAGCGAGGTGCACAAAATGCTAGGGGCTGACAGAACACTAGTCCATTTGACATAGCACTACCTATAATTTATAATTTGTTTCATAAAACCAACTGAAAATGGAAAACTAATAGCAATCACATAACCAGCTTTTTTAGAAGGATTATTAATGACCCTTGAAAACAAAGCAAAATTAAACAAAATTTAAAAAACACCTTTTTGGAAGGAGCTCCAGAGGATGGCAGGTCAAGGACAGAGGTATTTGTGTAATTTTGCAAATATGATCCATCTACAGGACTTGGCGTGTCAATCGGCAAAATTCCAAAACTGAAAGGATAATTAAGGCAGATTAGCAACAATCAGATGCTCGAAATGAGAAAAGTCACAAACGGCCAAGCATCCTTACACACCCAAATAGGACATACACACACAACTGTGCCATTCATTTCAGTGATTAAGATCTGCAAACAAACCAGCACACATCTTGAAAGCAGATGCTCCTGAATTCCTCTCACGATTACATGAGCCCAAGTAGAAACAGTGAATAATGCCTTTCTACATAAAGGAATGCATTTTTCACTCAGGTAGGCAATACCTTTTACTGATGCATGCAAATACGTCTAAACCATACACACACAAAACAACAAAAACCTAAAGGCAATGTTATAGTACGAAATTTACTTCTTAGCAGATAAAAGATTTGTAAATAGATAAAATAGACTGAAAGCACAAAGCATCTTATACAATGAGAGGTGCAATGGTTGAGGAAAGTGATATTTTAAACAAACATTTTCCTATCCTGTAAGCATCTGTTTATAGTGTGTAGTGCTGTAGATTCACATGTTCTGCATACTCCTGCTATCTAGTGCTGGACTATGACATTTACAAGTTGTTTTTCATCAATGAAGCTGTTCACGTCACAAGGTATAGTGACTCCTCCTTTAGCAGGCAATGTGGACGGGCATTGACTTCATATTAAGAGTGCTTTTCTCACAGCAGGTGAGAGTAGAATGGAGTCGAGTGAACAGCAAATGATACACATGGACTACACAAAAAAATGAGACAAGGATAAATCAAAGTTCTATGATTAGAGGCACACATGTGAATCTCCAGCATTACATGCTATGAACAGATGTTTACAGAGGAACATTTTCCATTCGTAGCATGTGCTGCTTTAGAAAAACATTTCTTGGGGTTTTCATTCGACCTGTTTTTTTAGCCTCTTCAAGGGTATGTGCATACGCGTTTTCTTTGCAAATCGGTGTCATTTTGCGGGCTTTGCCTTCTCCCGTTTTATTTTTCTTTGAATATTTGGTTGTCGGTTGTTAAGATTCTATGGCGGTTGGTCGTTATGGATCTCTTCCTTTTGTTGCCGCTGACCTTGTTTAACCTATTTGACGTTTCTGTTTTGCGGCTATTTGTTAAGATCGGATATGCAGGCATTAATATAGGCGTTTACCGTACAAGGATTGTTAAACAGAAAATCGGACCGGAGTGGAACAACCCCATTTTGAAGATGGATAACAGAAGTAACACAGACGTGTATTGTACGTTGATTGGTCCGCGCTGTTTAACAAGCTAATCTGACCAGAGTGGAACAACCACTGCTTTCTTCACACCTGTGTGACATTTAGAAAGTTATAAAAGCGCGGATTTTTTTGCGACCGCGCTTACCGAGAGATGCTGTAAAGGAGGAGAAGTAGCAAGGAATTAAATATAAAAGGTAGTGTGGATGAATAGGTTGCGAATGGAATATATTTTTGTAAAGTGATTTGTATTTTATCTCTAGGAGAAGATTAGCAATTAGGTAACTGTGCTTAACTACTGGGGATATAGATATCCTGACTTCCATTCCTGTAAAATAATATTGAGACTGTAGCTTAAGATGTGTTAGTTGCTAAATTTGGTAGTTTTTAATGGATGTTTGTTAAAGGATTTTTTCTGAAGAATTGGTGATAATATGAAGAAAGAATATCCCTAGCAGTTTGGGATAAGAGATTTGCTAGGGTAATAATGTACTGATAGAAACAAAAATGATTGTCTGCTAGATAGGTATGTGTAAATATATATATATTAGTGTGTTTTAGATTTAAGGTGGTGTGAAGTTTAACTGAGGAGGACTGTGGTCTTAAGAATTGAAGTATAGCAAATGTGAGTATGTTTATATAGAGTTGTACAGCAGCATTATGTTTTTTGGGGTAGGGTCATATTTAGAGTAATCATTGCTGTTTGGTTTGTTATTAGTGGTCCCCTATCTTTTTAGTCCCGTTGAAGACCCGCATGTGAGCCCGGAACTGACGCCTCAGCCAGAGGGGGTCGAAACGTCGACTATGTTATTTGAGCCTGGATGTTTTTTTTTTTTAGGATAAACTAAAGACTTTTGATTGGGGATTTACTACTCTTACAAGTGTATTGAAAGATTCAATGTGTAAAAAGTTTATTCAACAGGCTTTCTTACAAATTTGTGTTTTTATCAGTCAATTGGGAGATTGATTTTCTTTTTTGAACATGAGCACTTACTTTTGACACTTTCTGTCCTTCTTGTGTTTCTGATAGGGGTATCTGAGTTATGTTAATTAATCCTGTGTGTAAATAAAGGAAGTTTGTTTGATTATTACTTTAGGATGCTGCATGTATATATGAGTGATTTTTATGTTTGAGTTGGTCAAAGAGTGGGCAACGTAGTCTATTGACTGTAAAGCAGTACTCACAATAAGCAGGGACTAGAGTATGGATGATGTGGAAGTCTGGAATAAAGATCTTAGAACCATCTGGCCAAACAATGCCTGTCTGGATATAACATCCACACAGTGGTGCTAAGTAATCCTGTTTGAGGTTGACCATGTAACAGTCTTGCATATGTCAGCCAGGGGAATGTTCCTTAAGGAAATGGTAACAACTTTCTTTCAAGTAGAGAGAGTCGCAGGAGTAACAGGGTGGCTTTCTTGGCTTTTAGATACCAAGTCTAAATACAATTAACTATCCATCTAGCAATCCCTACTTTGAAAACATGCTGCCCCTTAGGAGGTGTTGCAAAAGCCACAAACAATTGGTCAGCCTTGAGAAAAGTTTTAGTTCTGCTGATGTAATACATCAAAGTGCACCTCACGTCTAGGGTATGAAGTGTTTTCTCTGCTACAGAATCTGGCTGGAGAAAGAAGACTAGGAACTACTCAGTCCAATTAGAGTGGAATGGAGAAACTGCCTTAGGAAAGAACTTGGGGTCTGTACTGAGCACTAGCCTGTCATTGTGGACTTCAGTGAGGGCCTGCAGCTCACTAATGCTGGCTAAAGAGATTATTTCAATCAGGATGGCTACCTTCCAGGGGAAGTACTGGACCTCTCCAGTCCCTCGAAAGAGTGTAAGTGTTCGATTGGGGGACCCACAAGGCTAGAAATTATGATATTAGGGTTTAAGAGTGGCTTTGGAGGAACCTTAAATGACTCGAGGCCTTCTATGAACACCTTGATCACAGGGGTGCTCCCTTGTTTTGCTTGTATGTGGCTATAGCTGTTAAGTGGAGGTGTAGTGAAGTGTAGGGTAGACCTGACTTCTGGAGGTGGAGCAGGTAACTGATGAGATCTTGAACTGCAGGTCTTAGAGGGTCTAGCTTCTTGCAAATGTAGTAATGGTCAAAACTTTTCTACTCAGCATAGCATGCACATGTTTTAGGCCTATGGGACTTCAAGAGGAAATCCACGCCTTCCTGGAGGAGCCCCAAGTAACCAAATTCTAGGACCTAACAGATTGCTAGATGAGTTGCTTGGGATCTCGGTTCCCATGGATCCTGGTGAGAAGGTCCAGCCTGTCTGGGAGCCTCTTGAAGGGACTGAGCACCATCTAGAGCAGAGTTTCAGTGGACAAGGTACTTATTGTGTACGTTTTCGTTCCTGTTTGCCAGGCACTATCTTGCTGCTGATCCTCCTCCGACTGAGAAGGGAGCCTCAAGTCTTGATGACAACTGGATCAGCTGTCCTTCTGAATGACCAGCTTCTACTTCTACCTCAACGCCATGCTACCCAAAGAGAACAGGGGTATCTTCCAACTCCTGCCTCATCATCCCCTGAAGGGCCACCTCCATTCACATTGGTACTGAAGTGTCTTTTTGGACCGAGGGGTGAGGCACATCCTTTCATGGTCAGGGTCGAGGCAGAGATGATTGAATTTCTGATAGTGGTCAGTTCAAGAAGATTTTGAGTGTCATGAAGACAGTATTGAAAGGGTGCCCTATCCATTACTGTTGCCACATTCTCAGTGACAAAACTTACAAGGTGAGGGGCACAAGCCCTAAAAAGGTACTGAGGTCCCTACAGTAAGGAGTTGAAGGATGGCACCAATTTTACTGCTTTGTCGATGAAACATAATGGTCTTCGTGTCGAATGTTTTCCAGTGCTACCGAACCTGAAGATCAACCAAGTAGGACCAAAGGAAAGCGCTACCAGTGCTGAACATAGAGATTGGTCTGTATAAATCTTAACCCAATGGCAGGAGGGAGAACACAGTCGCTGATGTCCAGCTAAAGAAAGAGTCAATATATTTTTTGACTTGAGACTTCTTTGAGAAAATAACTTACAAACGTCCGAGCCATTACTAGAAGGCAAGAATATGCAGAGCATGTCCATCTACAACAACAAGTACTACAAACATGCTATCCATCTGCAAGTGTCAAAAACTATGAACGAAAGTAAAAGCTTTATATTGTGCATGTGTGTATTTATGCATGTATGAATTAAGTAAGGGAATTAAATCCAGCAGACAAATATAACCCCAGAGATCCAAAGTCTAATACAACAAGTCAGACACTAGAAGTTACTAGAATTTTGAGTGCACAATTTCTTACCTAGGTGTCAATGGACTTAGTGTGGCAGTACCTCCAAGTAAATTCCGGCCACTTTTTGGTTTATTTTGAACCTGTTTTGTAAGGATGGATGTTCCAGATACAAGAGGAATAGCATCTGGAGATATCACAGCCGAGTCAATGTATGACACCGAAGAATCTGTGTTTAGAGAATACTTGGCATTGGAGGACTCCAAGTTCAGTCGGTTTAATTCCTGAAATCAACACTGGACAATTATTCCATGTTCATCATTAGATTCACAGTACTGCCATAACAATCTGAATACAATATTCAGCAAAAAAAACATTACTATTAGTTTTTGCATAATGTGCAGAGCTAACGCTCTTCAACACTGCAGTTACAATTTTATGACAAATTTTGCTTCTCTCTGCTGCTGACTAAATGTTACAGAGGAGATCATAATCAAACTACATCACTATATTCTTCGGCACCCATTGCTCACAGCCAAAGAGCCAGAAGTCAAAATAATACACAACACCAGTCATTTTGTGTCATTTGTCTATATTACTTCTATAGGAAGTTGGCTCTGTATGTACTATTTCAAAGTAAGAGATGGTGTGCACACAGTCCAAGGGTTCCCCTTAGAGGTAAGATAGTGGCAAAATGGGTAGTGTTAAGCATTTGTTGTACACACACAGGCAATGAATAAGGAACACACTCTCAAAGACAATTCCAGGCCAATAGGCTTTTATATAGAAAAATATATTTTCTTAATTTATTTTAGAACCACAAGATTCAAGATTTGAAGTAAATACATAAGATGCAAGGTACTCCACACAGGTATGTTAGGAACTTTCAATTAGAAAAGCAACATACACAGTTTTAGTTAAAATGGCAATAAGCTATTTCAAAAGTGGACACAGTGCAAAAAGCAAAAGTTCCTGGGGGAGTTAAGTAAGGAATAGTTTCTTACCTGTAACTCCAGTTCTCTCGTAGGGGTATTTCCATGATAGTCATAAGCACTGAATAGTTTTGCACGCCTGCGGGGACCCCGGAGCACTGTTCTGAAATGTCTTCTTAAGTGTAGATGTTCGCCTTTCTTGAGGAAGGCCACAAAGTCACTTAATGTCACTGTGCAGCCTAGAGGAAAGGCTACAAAGGCCAAATTGTTCATCCTTTTTGGTTGAAAAAAGGGTATTGTAGTATAGATATACATTAGAAACATGTATATTCTAGAGATGATGCAGAAACAATCTTTCACAAACCTTTTTACCACTTTATATAAGGATGAAGCAATGCAGCCCATAGGCTGCCATTATACAGAGTGAAAATAGAGTTGTGCCTTTAAGAAGAGATAGACCTCTTGTATCCCATCATGCATAGCAAGAGGCAGTTGCCTCAGTTCTTTTTGTAGGCTTGCTAGCTGACGTGAAGGAGTCTGAAAATATCATTCATTATGAATATTATTATTATAATTATTATCATGTCAACTCCACCGGGGAGGAGGGAGGGTTGCTTATGACTATCATGGAAATACCCCTACGAGAGAACTGGAGTTACAGGTAAGAAACTATTCCTTCTCTCGTAGGGGATTTCCATGTATAGTCATAAGCACTGAATAGATTAGCAAGCCCATCCCCCATGACAGCGGTGGAGTAGACAGAACAATAAAGAAATAATAAATCACGCAAAGAGATTATTAAGAGAAGCCTGTCCTACTTGAGCATCTGTCCTAGCATCCGAATCAAGAGAGTAATGCTTAGTAAAGGTGTGGACAGATCTCCATGTAGCCGCTTTGCAGATATCTGCTAACGGAATGTTTCTCATTAAAGCAGCAGGGGCTGCTTTGCCCCTAGTGGAATGGGATTTAGGTCTGCCGTCAAGGGATTTATTGGCTAACTGGTAACAAAGCATGAGACAATCCACCTGGATAAGGATTGTTTGGAGGTGGCCAGGCCTGTTCGAACTGGGCCATAGTTAATAAACAGCTGTTGTGACTTGCGCAAGGATTTAGTTCTATCTAAATAAAATTTTAAAACCTTCTTTACACCGAGAGAATGTAGTGTTCTCTCAGCAGGAGTAGATGGATTTTGGAAGAAAGTCGGTAAGGAAATGGTCTGGTTTACATGAAAGTCTGAAATGACTTTAGGTAGGAACTTAAGATGTGTTCTCATTACCACTTTAGAGGAATGGAAAACTGTATATGGTTCTTGAGCGCAAAAGGCCTTGATCTCACTAACCCTGCGAGCTGAAGTGATTGCTACAAGAAAGGCAGTTTTCCAAGTAAGATGTTGGAGGGATGCCTTGTGTATGGGTTCAAAGGGGTGTAGCATCAGACGTGAAAGGACTATATTAAGCTCCCATGGAGGAGATGGACATCTAGTAGGAGGAAACCCCTTTTTTAAACCTTCTAGGAAATCTTTAATGACTGGAATTTTAAAGAAAGAGGTTTGTGAAGGACTTTTCCTTTTTGCTGTCAGAGCTGCAAGGTGTACCCTGATGGATGAAAACTGTAAGCCAGACTTTGCTAGGTGTAATAGGTATGGAAGAATAGCTTCTTCTCCGCATGTCGTAGGGTCAAAGTTCTTGTCCGAACACAATATGCAGAACCTTTTCCACTTGAAGGCATATGCTGTTCTTGTGGAAGGCCATTTTGCCTCCCTTAGAATCTCCATGCAGTCCTGAGGAAGATTAAGGGGACCATACTGTACTAGGTCAGGAGCCATGCTGCCAAATTCAAAGACGAGAGGTTGGGATGTCTCATCTGGCCTCGAAACTTCGTGAGAAGGTCCGGGCGGCATGGCAGTCTGATATGTGGACGGAGTGATCGGTGAAGAACGTCCAGGAACCACCACTGGCATGGCCACTCTGGAGCGATGAGAATCATCTTGGTGTTGGAGTGGGACATCTTGAGGAGGACAGTCGGGATCAGGGGAAGCAGTGGAAAGGCGTAAATAACTTTTTCTGACCAGTCTATCCATAGGGCATTCCCCAATGTCCCTGGATGGTAGTACCTGGAGGCGAAGTCGTTGCGAATAAATCTATAGAAGGGGTACTACCCACATGGAAAAGATGGAGTGGACGACGTCGGCGTGTAGAACCCACTCGTGGTTTTCGTCTATTGCTCGGCTGAGGGCATCCGCTTGGACATTCTGTATGCCCGGAAGGTGAGTTGCTATTATTGTTAAGTTCCTGGCTAGAAGCCAGTGCCAAATTGTTTGGGCCTCTGTAGACAGAGTTCTGGATCTGGTGCCCCCTTGCTTGTTCAAGTAATACATGGTGGCCATGTTGTCTGTTTGGAGAAGCAGAGTATTCGCAGTCAATGCGGGGAGGAAGGCCTTGAGCGCAAGATGGACTGCACGTAGCTCTAGGAGATTGATGTGATATAATCTCTCCTTCTGCGACCAGGAGCCTTGAATCTGTAGGTGATCCATATGTGCACCCCATCCGAGCAACGATGCATCCGTGACTATGGTCTGAGTGGGAGGCTGTTGGTGAAATGGCATCCCTTTCAGAATTTTTCTCGGAGAACACCACCACTTGAGGGATTGAATGGCATGAGGAGAAAGAAGGATGCTGTCCTCCCAATTGCCTACTAATTGATTCTATTGGTTTTCCAGGCACTCCTGTAAAGGTCTCATATGGAGGCGAGCGTTGGGAGTGAGATAGATGCAAGACGCCATCGACCCCAGGAGAGAGGATACCGTCCTTGCAATGGACTGAGGGACTTTCTCGAGTAGCTGGCACTCCTGGAGGATTGATAAACGTCGCTCCTCCGAAGGAAACATCTTTGCTTGAGTGGTGGTGATGATGGCGCCTAAGTAGTGCAACCTCTGTACAAGTGATGTCGTGGACTTGGAGAGACTGACCTGAAGGCCCAGTTTCTGGAATAGTTGGTAGGTCCAATTGAAATGCCGTTGGGCCTCTCGGGATGTAGATGCTTCTATGAGCCAATCGTCTAGGTAGGGATAGACGAAGATCCGATGTTTCCTTAAATGGGCTGCCACCACCGCCATGCATTTGGAAAATGTCATGGGTGCTGACTTGAGGCCGAAGGTTAGCACTGTATATTGGTAATGGCTTTGTCCGACGAGAAATCTTAAGAACTTCCAATGTTTTTTGACCACAGGAATGTGGAAGTAAGCATCGCTGAGATCTACTGAACAGAGCCAATCGCCTTGAGGAAGTTGAGGATAGATTTGGTGTAAGGATAGCGTTCTGAATTTTTCCTTGCAAATCCATTTGTTGGCTATTCTTAGATCGAGGATGAGTCGGAACTCGCGCTTGTCTTTTTATGGTACCAGGAAGTACCTTGAGTAGATTCCTTTTCCTTGCTGGTTTATTGGAACAGGTTCTATCGCCTTCTTTTGTAATAGGGTTCTGACCTCTACTTTGAGAGCGTCGAGGTGGTATTTTACCGGCTTGGGTGGAATAGAAGGCGGAGGGTTTATGAACCTGAGACAATAGCCATTCTGCACAATATTCAAAACCCAGACGTCTGATGTTATGCGTTGCCATTCTTCTGGGTAATGCAAAATATTTCCCCCTACCGGAGTGGGTAACGGAAGAGGGGGAAGTAAGGATTCGGGGTTTTGACGCTGATGTTGGACGTCCTCCTTGGGCGGTCTGTGGTGTGGAGCGACCCCTTGTTTGTTTTCGTTGGGTCGAAAACGTTCTCTGGTGCACCCATTGCGGAGTTTGAAGCCTTTGAGAGAAAAATCTACGGTGGTAGGGACGGAAAGTTTTCTGCTGTTCTCTTGGCTTCTCGATGCCCACTGCCTTAAGAGTGTCTAGTTCAGTCTTCATCCTAGACATCTCATCGTCTGCATGAGACACAAACAAACAAAGTAGAACCTGAAAAAGTAAGGTTCTGTATTCTCTGTTGCGCTTCTTGCTTGAGTGAAGTAAGGCGTAGCCAGGAATGTCTTCTTAAGGATACGCCATGACAATAACCATGAGCAGATAAAATGGAGGAATCTGCAGCTGCGCTAATAACCTGGTTGGAGACCATGGCGCCTTCCTTTACAATTTCAAAGAAATCCTCCCTTTTGTCTTTGGGAAGGTGATCGGCAAATTGTAGCATAGAATCCCAAAGGGCGGGATCATATCTACCCAAAAGGGCAGTGGCACTAGCCGCTTTCATGGTGATGGCAGATGAGCAAACTTTGCGGCCTGCGGCATCAATCTTTCTACTCTCCTTGTCTGGTGGAGAGGAGGACGAAGGAGACGTTGAATGCAGCTTTTTGGCAGCCATGATTACCACCGAATCGGGCACTGGATCCGCCCTCAGAAATAAAGGGTCCTGCTCAGGAGGACGGTATCTCTTTGAGTCTGGAAGGTGCAGTCTTGGTTGTGGACGGTGTAAGAAAAATGTCCATTACCGGTTCAAGTAACCCTGGGACCCACGGTAGTAATGGCCTAGCCGAAGATCGCTGGTGTAATGTCTCAAATATGATCGAGGTTGTTGGAGTGGGTACTGCCAGGGGGATATTAAGCTTGGTAGCACCGCGAATTAATACCTCCTGAAAAGTATCCACATCATCGATAGGCGAAACTCTCGGAGACGGGGAGTCAGATAACGTCGGAGAGTAATCTCTTGTGGATGAAGAGGAGTGCCTACGGTGGGAGCGAGGAGACCTGTGATCCGAGTCATGCCGATGACGGTGTCTAGACGCAGAGGAACATCTCGAGGAATGACACGAATGTCTGGTGGATCCTGCAGGAGTCACAGGGGCCGCGTCAGAAGGTGGTATCGGAGGAGGAGCTGCAGGTGCCAGAGGTGTCGGTGGTAAAGGAGAAGGCTGAGGAGAAGGTGGCAATAGAATCAGAGAAGCCGAAGACTCAAAAGTGGTGTAAACTCTCCTTGGTCTCTTTGAATGACTTCTTGACGTTGGCAAGCTTCTAGACGTCGACGTGTACTTCTCGAAATTGATTCCTCACGCCGTTGGGAGCCCCTCGACGGCGATCTGCCTCGACGTCAGTGGGATGACGTCGATCATCTCCGACGGCGAGCACTTTCCCTCGACGTTGACCTTCCCTGTCGTGTCGACGGTGACCTCGACAGAGAACTCCTCGACAGCGAATGTCTGTGCCGTCTCGTCGACGATTACGCTCTTGACGGCGAGCGATGTCTCTTCCTCGACGGCGAGCATGTCTGTGCTGTTCCTGGTCTCGACGTCCATGCTCTCTACGTCGTCGGGGACCTGCGTTGTTTTTTTAGCAGATTTGGAAGCTGCTCCAGAGGACGAAGTCAGAGCCCTGGTGGAAGACTGACCTTCCCCTCGTTCTGTGGTCTTGCCTGTGGATTGTGTCCTCCGTCTGTCCTCTTTGGCCTGAAGGCGAATTTTCTCCCTGTCACGCACGGTGCGCCTGGAGAGGGTTTTACAGATGTCGCAGGCATCGGGTTTATGAGAAGACGGCAGGCAAATAATCTAGACTTGATGTGGGTCTGTTTTAGCCTTTTTCCTGCCACAACTAGGGCACTTATCAAAAAGTGAAGGCATGTTGGATGGAAAAAAAGCCTTAAATTTCTGTCAGAATTTGACAAAAAAGGACAGAAAACACTCAATCTGGTTGAAAGACGTCGAGTGAGAATGAAATCCAAAGGATTTGTGTGAAATTTAGTCAAAAAAACCTATAAATAGGTGGAGCTCAATGCTTCAGGGTCCTGTCAGAAGGAGCCGGAAAAAAGAACTGAGGCAAGTGCCTCTTGCTATGCATGATGGGATACAGGAAGTCTATCTCTTCTTAAAGGCACAGCTCTATTTTCACTCTGTATAATGGCAGCCTATGGGCTACACTGCCCTGCATTGCATCATCCTTATATAAAGTTGTAAAAAGGTTTGTGAAAGATTTTTTCTGCATCATCTCTAGAAAATACTTCTAATGTATATCTATACTACAGTACCCTTTTTTGAACCAATGGCTACTGTCCTGGAGGGTGGCTACACCCTCTTTGTGCCTCCTCCCTGAGGGGAGGGGGCACATCTCTAATCCTATTGGGGGAATCCTCCATTCTCAAGATGGATGATTTCTAAAGGCAGGGGGTCACCTCAGGGCACCTTAGGGGCAGTCCTGACTGGTGGATGATGACTCCTTGTTTTTCTCATTATCTCCTCCAGCCTTGCCGCCAAAAGTGGGGGCAGTGGCCGGAGGGGCAGGCATCTCCACTAGCTGGGATGCCCTGGGGTGCTGTAACAAAAGGCATGAGCCTTTGAGGCTCACTGTCAGATGTTACAGTTCCCGCAGGGGGAGGTGAGAAGCACCTCCACCCAGTACAGGCTTTGTTCCTGGCCACACAGTGACAAAGGCACTCTCCCCATGTGGCCAGCAACTCGTCAGGTTGTGGATATGTTACACAGCTAGTTCCGTATGCGATATATGTTTGTGGATTTATTAAGTCTTATGGTCATCTTGGCATTTGTTATACAATCCACAGCTGAAGGAGCTTTATCTCTACATCGCCTTCCTCCTAATTACCAATAGCTCTTTTCTTGTAAAATGAGGGATCTTTCTAGCACCTCAAACTGAACATGCTCTACTAAGTGCCTTTCTCAGCAGTGTGGATTTGTCATTTAGTTACTGTAGGAAGCTGTCTCTTTATATAGTGGACCAAATTGAGGGACACACTGTGCAAAGATTCCAGGCGAACCCCAAAGATATCACAGAGGCACAAATGACACCCGAAATGTTCTCTTTTGTGGTAGTTTGGGCGAGCAGTTAGGCGTTTCTAAAGGGTAGTGCTAAGCATGTAAAGCGTGTACACACGCAGTGAGACGAAGAAATTCAACACAAATTTATAAAAATAACACATAGTTTTACAAAAATTTAGATACCAAGATTACCGGCATCAGGTGAGTACTTTTCGAAACAAGGATTTTTACTGTTTTCAGAAGTTGACAGTGCAATTTTTGGGTGAAGTAATGTTATCCTATAGAGGGAAGAACATGTACTGCATTTAAACAGTTCGCAGCAACTTACGGGACAGTTCTCCAGGACTTAAGATGAGTATGAGGCCGGATTCAAGGCCACAGCAAAAGGTCACCTTGGGAGACTATTTCAGAGGAGAGGGGAGTGGCTTTTGATCCTGACCTCCTGAGAGGAAAGGCTCCCACTCTTGAGGGTCAAAAACTCACATGTGGGTGGCATGCTGGCTAAAAATGCCAGTCAGCACAACAGCAGTTGGTTGGTTTTCTCGAAGATGCCCCTTGGATGCATGTATTAATAAATCCATTAGTGAGGGTCTATTAATACACGATGTTTGATACCAAACATTCCTACTTTTACTGAAGCCATCATGTAGCTGGGGAACTCCTATTGACCGGTATCCAGCACATGTACTTAAAACAGCTTCCCTGTTTACTTACTATGTCTGAGAATTCACAATGACATAGCAGGGACATTGCTGCTCATACAGGTATGCCCTCACATGTCATATAATGCGCCCTGCCTTTAAGGCTGGAAGGACTGCTAGAGGGGTGACTTACATACATTACATGCAGTGTTTAGGGGACGTGCCATGTTGTAATTCCACTTTTTGGAGCACCTTTGTCACGCAGCCAGCAGTGGCAGTCTGTATGAGGTTGGGACTGGGTCCCCTAGGGTGGCACAAACTGTGTTGCAGCTCTTCAGCATCTAGGCACCTGGGTATCATTTACTATGGCCTTAAAGGTCCTAGAGAGTCTGGCCACTTGGGGATCAAGTGACCAGGTGTCTTATTTAGGGGAAGGAACACTGGCACTGGAGACCTGGTTAGCCAGAACCCAGTGCACTTCAGTCAAAGCTACATCAAATACCAGGCAAAAAAAGGTGGGAGGGTACAGTAATCAGAACCCAGCTTCCTACAGTTACCTTCTCGTTTTACACAAAAATTTTATTTTCTCATTTTTAAGGCAAAGTGTAATCCTTAGCTTATGAAAGAATGGTTTGACTAGAAGGCAAATGTTTGTGGTTAGCAAAAGGTTCACAAGTCCCAAGTCTGAACTAAGAGTTGCTCAAACGACAAATGGTAAGAGCCTTAACACCACCAATTGGCCTAAGATCTATGACCCAAGAGAGGACAAAGTAGCTCTACTTGTAAAAAATGACCATGCCAAGGAGGACTGGGGCAGAAAGATGCAGAGCAGGAAATCAGTTCTTGACAGGAGGGTACCTGATGAGTAAACACAGGTGCAAGTCTGCTAATGTAAAAGTATAGAATATTGAAGTAATCTAGTAGGCTGTAGCTGAAAACAGTAGTGAGTGTTGATAGTTGTGGTACAGACTAATGGATGTTGGCCAACGATAGATGCTTTTTCATCAGTGCTATCCTCGTTGGTTGTCCTGCCATTAACTGTGTGGAGCAAAAAGAACAGATGATGGACAAAAGGCTGAACAGTGCAAACATTCACCCCTAGTCACAAAGATCTCTGTTTAATCAATTTTTTTGCACACCACGTGTAAGGAAATGCCTCCTTGGCATGGTTACCCCCTGACTTTTTGCCTTTTGCTGATGCCAAGTTATGATTCAAAGTGTGCTGGGACCCTGCTAAACAGGCCACAGGCCCAGTGTTCTTTCCCTAAACTGTACCTTTGCTTCCACAATTGACACAGCCCTGGCACACAGATAAGTCCCTTGTAAATGGTACCCCTGGTACCAAGGGCTCTGTGGCCAGGGAAGGTCTCTAAGGGCTGCAGCATGTCTTATGCCACCCTGGGGACCCCTCACTCAGCACATGCACACTGCCTCACAGCTTCACAGCTTGTGTGTGCTGGTGGCATGAAAATGACTAAGACAACATGGCACTCCCCTCAGAGTGCCATGCCAACCTCACACTGCCTGTGGCATAGGTAAGTCACCCTTCAAGCAGGCTTTACAGCCCCAAAGGCAGGGTGGTATAGTGCACAGGTGAGGACATATGTGCATGAGCACTATGTCCCTACAGTTTCGAAGCAAAACCTTAGACATTGTAAATGCAGGATAGCCGTAAGAGTATATGGTCTGGGAGTTTGTCAAACACGAACTCCACAGTTCCATAATGGCTACACTGAAATCTGGGAAGTTTGGGAACAAACTTCTAAGCACAATAAATGCACACTGATGCCAGTGTGCAATTTATTGTAACATGAACCCAGAGGGCATCTTAGCAATGCCCTCTGAATACCAATCCGACTTCTAGTGTTAGGCTGACCAGTTTCTGCCAACCTGCCACAACCAGACGGGTTGCTGGCCACATGGGGAGAGTGCCTTTGTCACTCTGTGGCCAGGAACAAAGCCTGTAAGGTGCTTCTCACCTCCCCCTGCAGGAACTGTAACACCTGGCGGTGAGCCTCAAAGGCTCACCCCCTTTGTTACAGCGCCACAGGGCATCCCAGCTGGTGGAGATGCCCACCCCTCCGCCCACTGCCCCACCTTTGGCGGCAAGGCTGGGGGAGATAATTAGAATAACAAGGAGGAGTCACCCACCAGTCAGGATGGCCACTAAGGTGTCCTGAGTTGGTGACCCCTGCCTTCAGAAATCCTCCATCTTAAGTTTGGAGGATTCCCTCAATAGGATTAGGGATGTGCCCCCCCCCCCGGGAGGAGGCACAGAGGGTGTTGCCACCCTCCATGACAGTAGCCATTGGCTGCTGCCCTCCCAGGCCTAAACACACCCCTAAATTTAGTATTTAGGGGCACCAAACAACTCAGGAAATCAGATTCCTGCAACCTGAACTAAGAAGAAGGACTGCTGACCTACAAGCCTGCAGAGACCACAACTGCTTTGGCCTCAGCCCTACCGGCCGGAGTCCTGACTCGAAAAACTGCAACAGCGACGCATCCAACAAGGACCAGTGACAGCTGAAGCCTCAGAGGACTGCCCTGAACCCCATGACCAAGAAACACCTGTGAGCAGCAGCTCTGCTCAACAAACAGCAACAATCTTCCAGCTTTTCTGCAACTTTCAAAGACCTCAGTCTTCCTGCCGGAAGCTGAGACTTCACCCTCTGCACCCAACGCCCCCGGCTTGAGATCCAGAGAACCAACACCACAGGGAGGACTCCCAGTCGACTGCTACCCCGTGAGTAGCCCGAGACGACCCCCCTGGGACCCCACAGCAATGCCTGCAGAGAGAATCCAGAGGCTCACCCTGACCGCGACTGCCTGTAACAAGGGACCCGACGCCTGGTCCAAGCACTGCACCCGCAGCCCCCAGGATAACAAGGAACTGAACCTCAGTGCAGGTGTGACCCCCAGGCGACCCTCTGCCTAGCCCAGTTGGTGGCTGGCCCGAGAAGTCACCCCTGTGCCCTGCCTGCACGGCTCCCCCGGATCCCTCCATTTAAACCAATACAAAACCCGACACCTGCTCTGCAACCAGCTGCCCCTGTGCCGCTGAGGGTGAGTTTTGTGTGCCTACTTGTGTCCCCCCCAGTGCTCTACAAAACCCCCCTGGGGTAACTTTGGGGTTGCCTTGAACTCCCAACAGTGGGCTGCCTATGCCCAGGAACTGAGACTTGTATATGTCTCACTTACCTCACAATCTAACCAATACTTACCTCCCCCAGGAACTGTTACTTTTAAAATAGCTCATTGCCATTTTAACAAAAACTGTATATGTTATTGCTCTAATTCAAAGTTCCTAACTTACCTGTATGGAGTACCTTGCATTTTATGAATATACTTCAAATCTTGAACTTATGGTTCTAAAAATAAATTAAGAAAATGTATTTTTCTATATAAAAACTATTGGCCTGGAGTTAAGTCTTTGAGTGTGTGTTCCTCATTTATTGCCTGTGTGTGTACAACAAATGCTTAACACTACCCTCTGATAAGCCTACTGCTTGCCCACACTACCACAAAATAGAACATTAGAATGATCTAATTTTGCCACTATCTTACCTCTAAGGGGAACCCTTGGACACTTTGAGATAGTATATACAGAGCCAACTTCTTACACCACGCCACCCCAGTTTGGACCCAGCCATACGAAAATCAGTCTCAACCTTGTTTCCCATGGGAACAGTCCAGCACGAACTGCCAGGCCAGGTTCTCCCTTGACCGGAAACAAGCATCCTGGGATCGGTTTCAGGGTATCACCCTTCATCAGCAAGACTAGCTTGAATCCAGTGGTGCCGTGAGCATGGGACCCACGTCTGGGCATACCCTTCCCACTTGGGGTGACAAAAAGAATAGATGATGGATGGAATGCTTAACAATGCAAACATTCACCCCAGTCACAAGGAACTGGGGTGGAGAGATGGCAAAATAACTATGTTTTAAGTGTTGGAACTGAAGTTAGGAGGTGTAATTTTTTTTTTTTTTTTTAGATAAGCCAAATGGACAAGAGATTCAGAATATCGTACATCACTGAACGTGCAGAGAAAATCTGGCAGTTTATAGCTTCTGTCAAGGGAAGGGGTTAGAGCGCTGACTGGCACACTACTGTAAAATTGATTATTGAGGGTTCCCAAACAAACCACTTAAAATTTTTAGAATGTGAATCTGACCGATACAACGCAGGAGAAGATTAAAACCTCTTTATAAAGAGCCAAAGAGGAAATCAATAGTGCTGTCTTTAGTCAGGTCAGTAACATTCAACACTAAGTTGCTAAAGTAACTAACGGTCTCAACAGCATCAGCATTGGTCGAATTATTCTTCGACATATTGGGAAAAGTCAAAGAACAGCTAAATCAGATTGACAGATACTTAAGTGCACCTAGACCACAAAAAAGCATCACTCTGTGCATGAAATGTTTCAGAGTCTGGAAGGTGGGACGTTCCAATCTGTGAGAGGATCCTGTGGTTTATCAAGGCGTGATCACTAGTGTATAATCAGTATCAGTGAGTGAAGCTGGATTCTACCCAATACAAACATATTATCACCTCATGTGCAACCAATCAATCATGGTCAACATTATTGCCAGTAGCACAAGAGACTCAGTAAAAAGGGCTTTAGTTTAGCTGTAACATTAGAAAAAATACTCTATTATTACTGGCCAGTACAGTTTCGTTGGCATTCATCAACAAATGCACACACACAACCCATGTTTATAGGACCTTTGGTATTATGTGATAATGAAATTCCATGAAACTTACAATTGTGTCCTGTGGCGTTTCCATTAATACTGTATCAGACTGTCTGTGGGGTACAGTATGGTTGTTTACAAACGTTGTGCAAGTGTTCGGCAAACAGCTGCTAAAGTTTTGTAAAGATGTAAGCTTAAAAGTATATTCGGGATCTGGTTTTTCTCCTACAAAAGAAAAAAAAATGATGTGTTTAGCATTATACCCCTTTGTAGAATCTCCTTAATACAAAAAGCAGGCAATTCAGAAAATCAGGAACTTTCCCTCTTTGTATTAGAAATACAGTATTTCTCCTTCAAGTGCAGTAAGCCTACTTTTACCCAGTCTAGTGGTCTTCTGACCTAAAGCCAAGTGATAGCTGAAGTTTTTGACAGCCGAGGGTAATGCATTAAACTATGCATGTTATAATAGATAGTGCTGAATTGCATACAATCAGAAAAACAGCCCAAGAATTGTCTAATTTCTTTGAATTTTCCAACCCTTTCATACTTCAAGCATATGCAGGGATCTCTCAGCTGGAGACGACAGACTATTTAAAAAAATAAAAGGCCAATAATGTTAGTACCTGGGTTACAAGTGGCTCCGGGATGGGGTGGGGGGTGGTCGTCCGATCCCTCACGTTGGACTTGAGGTGGCAAAAGAACATTTGTATGGTATGGAAAAGCTGACAGCAATTCTACAACATGAGGTGGACAGTTCTGAAAGAATATGGACTCACTTTCTCACTTAACAGAAGAGA
Organism: Pleurodeles waltl; assembly: GCF_031143425.1. Classification (NCBI taxonomy): domain Eukaryota; kingdom Metazoa; phylum Chordata; class Amphibia; order Caudata; family Salamandridae; genus Pleurodeles; species Pleurodeles waltl. The sequence goes on from NC_090445.1 coordinate 252,442,127, forward strand.
CATATCCTGTGCACTTAGTCTTACCGGTCAGCCATTGTTATCAGTAGTACAGGGAGAACTTTCATCGCCTACTATTTTTGCATTGCCATGGGTTGGGAATCGTCTATTTAGAAATTTAAAATACTTTTCTTTTTCTTACTAGATGGTCCAATTATTTTTTCCAAAACTAAATTGTAGTGTGAATGGATTACTTTCAGGCAGGGATGTATTGTACACTACATGTCCGCTTGCCAACCCGGTAACTGATATCGTGTTAAAGCTGATTTTGGCTGGTGTCCTTTCAAAATGTTTCAATCTATTGAAAAAAGCTCAATAAAGAAATTAATTTATATAATGTCTGAAACCATGTTCTGGAGAAAACCAGGATGAGTTTGCACGATTTAGCACAACTCCAATATACCTCTGCAACACCTTACAAAGTTCTACATAATATTGGCCTACTGATAAACAAAATACACTTCCGAAATGCATCAACATCTGTACTGAGCATTCTGTTTTTTGGACTTGCGTCACTGCCCCCACGTTTAAGCTGCTCGACTATCAAAATCGGATGTGCATTTTTTTCCCTCAGAACTGATTAGTAAATATGTTTAATTTATCATATTCCTTTCCAAAATAATCCTGAGCCACCTTCACAATATAGAAAAATGTAAATAAAACTACCACTTTTTCTCGTGGAACGCTTACTTTAAAAGTGTAGCAAAATGTTGCTCATAACAGCATTGTCTTAGCTTTGACAAGTGGATTACCACAATACTGCTAGTGTGGAATGGGATTGTGAGGTGTCCCCCAGTATAAGGAAAACTCATTCTCACGAATTGAGGAATGAATTATAGCTTTATAAGGTGCATCACCGACGTACGGCTATCAAGTACATCCCAGATACTGGGAATCGAAAAAGCTGGAGCACACCACTAATGTTAAAGGGAAACTTTTTTTGGGAAATCACGGCAGCCAATGATTAAGTACTGTGAGGATTTTAGGACAAGACCTGGCTGAAGGTCGTAAATTACTCAGAAGAGAACGAAAGTTGTGCAGCTAAGAATGTAGGAAGGGCCTCATTGGGGGTGGGGGAGGTTAAATACAAACTGCTACAAGATGAAGAGATTGAAGATGGTAGACCTACTGAATAGAAGCATAGGGTGAAGGAGCAATGCTTGCCTTCAATGATGTAAAGATGGAAAAAAAAAAAAAGAAAAAAAAAACAATAAAAATGATTGAAAAATATATATGATAGTAGTCAATGTTAAAAAATACTAATAACATAATATAAATACCAACCTATTTCACATAAGGCTTCAAAAGGGGACCACAGGAAAGGATTTAAACTAAGGCTCTTTCGGTAACATTCAGATCCTCTGGCAAGTCGATCTGTCTTGCTACAAAGACAAAGAAAAAAAATAATGATTTACATACCCCCAAAAAAAAAAAGAAAAGAAAAAAAAAATAACAGTTACAAAACAAATGCGTTTATAATTTGCATATAAAACAAGCACTGGCAACGCCAGTAGGTGACACTTTTTTCTATGACAAGTTTGGTTATAGGTGAATTTGTGCGTGTTGTCCCAGCAGTTCTAAAGAGAAAACATCAACATGAAAGCAACATCTTGGGCCACAGGAGTAGGGTACCTCTAATGAACAAACTTTATTAGCAAACTTAAGGTGAACCATCAAAGAATCGTCTTATGAAAAAGACAGAAGATGAAGTTCACTTCGTAAGTGGAGAACTTCAAAAGGCATATAAGGAAAATATTGCACATACTTTTGACGAACCGTCAATCTTTAGTTCAGAGGGCGTGATCCTCAGATGTGGCATGTCTTACACATTTCAGTAGCTGTTTCTGACCTTTTGAATAACAGCCAGACAAACCACTGAAATAGCCGCACTAAGACACACAGTGACTGACAGTGTGAGGCATGCAACATGAACATTTAGCAGGCAGGAAAGCTGCATAGAAGACTGGTCTTCTTTCGGATCTTTTTCCGACAGTGACAATAAAATATGGTGAGTGGCTATTTTACCCAAAACGCTCCTCCTCCCAACATTACCCCCCCCGTAGGAAGATGGGTCTGTATATACTATATCCAAATGAGATATAGTGTGCACAGAGTCCTGGGGTTCCCCAAGAGGCTTGACCGAGGCAATAATAGATCACACTAATGCTCTATTTGTGGTAGTGTGGTCGAGCTGTAAGGCTTATCAGAGGGTAGTGTAAAGCATTTGTTGTACACACAAAGGCAATAAGTGAGAACACACACCCAAAGACCTAACTCCAGGCCTATAGGTTTTTATATAGAAAAATATTATTTTATTTTATTTTTAGAACCACAAGATTCAGATTGCAGGTAAGTACATCAAATGTAAAGTACTTTGCATAGGTATAACTAGAACTTTGAACCAAAACAGTAATTTACAGTTTTTCATAAAATGGCAATAAAGTATTTTAAAAGTGGACACTGCAATTTTCAACAGTTCCTGGGGGAGGTAAGTACAGTTTAGTTATTACGGTAAGTAAAGCACTTACAAGTTCAGTCTCCGGGACATAGGGGGTTCAAGTCAACCCCAAACACCTAGCACCAGCAACACAGGCCCGGTCGGGTGCAGAGTTCAAAGAGGAGCCAGAATAACATGGGTGCCTTTGGAGACAGGGGGTCTCTAGTTCCGGTCTGCTGGCAGGTAAGTACCCGAGTCCTCGGAGGGCAGACCTGGGGGGGTTTAGTAGAGTACTGGTAGAGGGAGGGCGGGGGGGAGGGGTTGGCACACAAAACTCACCCTCAGCGGCACAGTGGTGGCTGGGTGCAGTGGGCAAACAGGGCGTTGGGTGTACAGTAGGTTTCAATGGAGGGACCCGGGATCACTCAGACGTTGCAGGCAGGGCACAGGGGGGCTTCTTGGGTCAGCCACCGACTGGGCTAGGGTGAGGGACGCCTGCTGGTCGTTGCTGCACCGGTGGTCGGCTTCTCACGGGCCTAGAGGCTGCGGGTGCAGTGCTTCTCCAGGCATCAGTTATCTTTGTCCCGGGCAATCATGGTCAGGGGGGTCCTCGGGATTCCCGTTGTGGGGGTGCAGAGAGGTCAGCCCAGGGCGGACACGTCATCAGTGGGAGAAAACAGGGCTGATTGCAGAGGCCCCATAACTTTTTGCCCCCATTTTCCTCTTTTTGCTGGTGTTTTCCTGACTTTGATGGTGCCCTGGTTACTGCTAACCAGTCCCAGGGCCTGTGCTCTGTGTAAAATGGATATGCAAATTAGGCTAATTATAATTGGCTAAGTTAACCTACCTATAAGTCCCTAGTATATGGTAGGGCATGTAGGTTTAGGGACCACAGCATAGGTGGTGCACACCTAGGTGCATTGCTGAGGTGCCCAGTGTCATTTTAAAAGCAAGCCTGCCTTGCTGGCTGCTTTTAAATTAAAGTTATATGCAAATTCGACTTTGGAATTAAAGGTACTTCCAAAGTCTTAAACTACCTTATTTTTACATATAAGTCACCCCTAAGGTGTGCCCTATGTGCCCCTAGGGCTGGGTGCCATGTAACTATAAGCAGGGACTTTATAAAAATAGATTTATAAGCCCTGGTGAGGTAAAAACAGCCAAATTCGTTTTTCCCTCATTGAAGTAAATGGCCTTCATAGGCTAGAATGGGCAGACTTTATTTTAAATTTTAAAGTCTCCTTAAATGTTGTATACCAAGAATTTGGTATCAAATTAATTGTTGTAATAAACCCTACAACTTCCAGTTGTTGGATTTAATATAACTAGTTCAGGTAAAACGTTTAGACTTTACCTAAAAAGTTGCCAATTTCAGCTCTGCATTGTTTTTGCTGCTGTGCTCTGATTGGCCAGCCTGCAGCAGCTTCTGCCAGGCTGCCTTGATGAGGTGTGAAGTGGCCAGACTTCACACAAAGGAATGTGCTTGGGGGAGAGAATCTCCCCTCAGCAGATGGTGAGGCAGGAAGGGGGAGGGCTGCCAAACTGGTTTTCAAAGGCAGAGAAGGACATTTGCAGCACCCAGCACCACCACCACATCCTGCAACCCCAGACAATTAGGTGCCCCCTTGATTAGATTAGGAGAGGGCAGGAGAGGGGTGTGTTTATGATTTCTAGACACACCAGTGGGTGGGCTCAGCCAGATGTAACCTCCAAAAATCAGATTCATCCATGTTGGATTTTTAGAGACTGTTGCCTTCTGGGATGGATTTTTGCCACACTTCCCAGGAAGTGGTCATCACAGGGGGACGACCCTGTCCCTGATTGGAGAACCAGGGCCCCCCTGCTTTTCACCCAGGAGCAAGGATAAAACTGGCAGACCTGCACCCACGCCTCAGATCCCCTCCAGAATTCAACAAGAAAGGAACTAAAGAAGAAGAAGGACTGCCCTGCTGGACCCCTGGCCTGCACCTGGAACCTGCACTCAGAAGGACTGCACCAGCTGCACACTTGGGCTTCACCACAAGAAGGACTTTGCCTGGCTTCAACTGGTTCAAGGAGGGACTCCCTGTTTGCTACAGGTGAAAAATTGCTAACCAGAGTCCCCTGCACCAACTCCTGAAGAAAGCGACCAGCTGACCACTGTCCAGTGGCCAAAAAGGAGTTTGCGCCAGTTGCATTCTGGGAGTTGAAGTCTGCACCCCCCAAGGACCATCACAGAACTTCTGGACCCTTGGGGTGAGCTGTGGACCCCAAAAGAACCTTAAAAGAACATCTGGGTGAAGCCCCAGAAGTTTGGAAAAGATTTGAGAATTTTTGGAAAAAAGCTCCAGAGAGGGACCGACCCGCCGCGGAAATTCTAGCCGGCTTGCCTCAACCGCGACCCGGCCTGACTTCGTGGTTCGTCCCGGTAAAGAAAAACATCCAAAAAAGAGACTAAGTCCGAACGTAAAAAGTTGACCGGGACCTCCCAGCCATCGTATCCGAGAAGGGCTCCATGGACATCGGATCAAGATCCAGGTTTACCCCGGTCGAAGGATTTTCATCTCGAAAAAACAACTAAGTCCGAAGGTAAAAGTCTCCACCGAGGAAACCCACATCGCGTATCCGGACAAGGGCTCCAGGAGGTCGGATTCAACTGGCAGGTTCGTCCCGGTGAAGAAAAACTTCAAAATAAAGACTAAGTCAGAAGGTAACTTTTTAACCGAGGCCTCCCGCGACCTGTAGCCGAGCAGGGCTCCATCGCGGTCGGCCTGAAAGTTTGACTTTGCCCCGGTCGAGGTGCAACCAGATGACCCGATTGGCGCTTTTTGTTTCTAAGCGCTAGAAAAGTAATCATTCTTTAAAAATTCATATCTCCGGTTCCCCTGAACCGATTTTAATCGTTTTTGTGTCATTTTAAAGATAAAAATATAAACTATTTTTATAAATTGGTTTTGGATTTTTAAACTGTTTCCTGTGTTTTATTTAATTACTGTTTTGTGATATTTGAATGCTTTACACTTTGTCTCCTAAGTTAAGCCTTGACGCTCGTTGCCAAGCTACCAAGGGTTGAGCTGGGATTAATTTACTGAGACCTAACTGTACCTATGTGGAGGTTAGTGGCTTGTTGCTAGGTGTAGGTACCTACCTGCCCTACCAATAACCCATTTTCCAACAATCAGTCACCTGGGGATCCTTTCTGGGTTGTTGGTTTCTCTGGACACGGGCCAGGGGCGTCTGGCACAGAATGGTGTGGAATCACGCGTCTGGAGTGAGGTGGGAGTCCCTTTAAAGATGGTTTCTTCTTTCTTGGTTGGACAGGTCCACTGTCAACAGGAGTTCTTGATCCTTCTTAGATGCAGGGCTGTCCTCTGAGTCGGCAGAGGTCGCTGGTGCAGGTTATCCAAAGTTGGAGATAGGTCAGTAGGGCTGGGGCCAAAGCAGTTCTCGTCTTCCTTCTTCTCTGCAGGGTTTTTCAGCTAAGCAGTCATTTTTCTTTGTAGGTTGGCAGGAATCTAAAATCCTGGGTTCAGGGTCGCCCCATAATACTGAATTTAGGGGTGTGTTAGGGTCACAGGGCAGTAGCCAATGGCTACTGTCCTTGAGGGTGGCTACACCCTCCTTGTGCTCCTTCCCTTTGGGGAGGGGAGCACATCCCTATCCCTATTGGGCTAAACCCTCCAAAACAAGATGGAGGATTGTCCAAGGAGGGGGTCACTTCAGCTCGGGGGGGGGGTCTCCACTAGCTGGAGTGCCCTGGGGCGTTGTAAAACCAGGCTTGAGCCTTTGAGGCTCACGGCCAGGTGCTACAGTTCCTGCAGGGGGAGGTGTGAAGCACCACCACCCAGGACAGGTTTTGTTCCTGGTCACAGAGTGCACAAAGGCACTCACCCTATGTGGTCAGAAACTCATCTGGAAGTGGCAGGCTGGCATAGACCAGTCAGTCACACACTAACAGTAGGGCTGGCATACAGGGGACATCTCTACGATGCCCTCTGTGTGCATTTCTCAATAAATCCCACACTGGCATCAGTGTGGGTTTACTGTGCTGAGACGTGTGATGCCACACTTGTTAGTATTCAGTGTAGCCATTATGGAACTGTGGAGTTCGTTTTTGACAATCTCCCAGACCATATACTCAGTATGGCTACCCTGCACTTACAATGTCTAAGAATTGACTTAGACACTGTAGAGGCATAGTGTTCATGCAGCTATGCTCTCACCTGTGGTATGGGGCTGTAAGGCATGCTAGAGAGGTGACTTATCTATGCCACAGGCAGTGTGAGGTTGGCATGGCACTCTGAAGGGAGTGCCATGTCGACTTAATCTTTTTCTCCCCACCAGCACACACAAGCTGTGAAGCTGTGTGCATGTGCTGAGTATGGGGTCCCCGGGGAGGCATAATACATGCAGCAGCACTTAGAGACCTTCCCTGACCACAGGGCCCTTGGTACCAGGTGTATCTTTTATAAGGGACTTAACTGTGTGCCAGAGCTGTGCCAATTGTGGAGACAAAGGTACAGTTTTAGGGAAAGAACACTGGTGCTGGGGACTGGTTAGCAGGGTCCCAAGCACACTTTCAATCAAAGCTTGCATCAACAAAAGGCAAAATGTTAGGGGGTAACCATGCCAACAGTCACATTTTCCTAATACCACCCCCCCCCCCCCCCCAAAAAAAATAATCTCACAACGGGTTACATGTATATGAACATAGATGAAAAGGAAAATGCTAGAAGCAGTTAAAGGAGAGTAGCTTGAATGAGGGCCCCTGGGAGCCGGAGTGAATGTGTGTGTGTGACCCAGGTGTAGCTAGGGAAAGCAAGGACCAAAGGGTGTGCAGTATGTGCGTACCTTATACGCATCCCTCCACTGCGCACAGCATAGGTGTGTTGAAGGGCAACCTAGCCCACTGAGTGGCTGTATAACAATGACTTTACATGTTCCCTTATTTGTCCCTAAAGTTTATTTCTGTGCTCCAACACTTTCTATTACGTGGATCTCTAGGGGCCCAATTAGGACAGTAAAAGGAAGACAAACACCAGAGTTCCAACAGATGCAGGTGAAAAAACATTCCTGTCCAAGCCAAGGAGAATCCACAGTGCTCCATTTCTGCAGCACCCTTGAGAAGAGCATCATTGCAGCTGCACCAAATTCATTTTTTATTTAAAACATAATTTTAAATTATAACACCCATCCAATCAGATTATGTAGGTCCACAGAACCCACATAAGACGATGGGAAAAGATGCTCCCTGGTACAATGAAATAGGTTTACTTTTTTCATATAAATATTCTAGGATGAGATGGTAGCATTGAATGCTGCAGAAAAATCCATGCTCTGTGAGGCTAGAATACAAGAACCATATCACCTCTTCAACTGCTTCCCGAAATCTTAGAAGACGACGGATAAGAGGACTAGCAGCAAAGGTATTAAGAAGAAACAGCCAGGATGTAGAGAAGGGCATCCACTATTCTAACTCTAGATGCAGGAAATTGTGAACGGAATCTGGGAAGTGGAGTGTGCCCTGGTGATGCAAAAATTCCAAGAAAGGGTACCCCAGGTCCTGAAGAACCTTAATGAAGGAGACCGATACTAAGGTGAAGGAAAGACTCTGCTCAAGCTGTATGCAATATACTTTCCGGTTCACTGAAGTGCCTCCTTCAGAGACAAAGGTTCACTCATGCTCCAATCTTTATGGTTCCCGGATTGAGAGAAGTAGACCTGGCACCTCCATAGTCACACAACGCTGCATGAATCCAAACACATTGGTGTTGAATAAAGGGTTGAAAGGAAAATGTTACTTACCAGGAGTAATCTGGTTGTGGCATATAGTGCTGTAGATTCACATGCTGTGCATAAGCTCGCCATCTAGTGTTGGGTTTGGAGTAGTACAAATTGTTTTTCTTCGAAGAAGCTTTGAGTCACAGGATCGAGTGACTTCTCCTCTCAGTAATAGTATGCGTGGGCATCAAGTCCTTTGTTAGATTGTTTCTCTGCAGACAGGAGAGTGAAGTAGTGAAAATAGACCATAGAATGCAGAAGATGTCCATGCCATGTAATAAACTGCAACGTCCACACTCTCCCGGGAAGGAGGGTTGGCGCATGTGAATCTACAGCACTACATGCCACAAACAGATGTCTACTGGCAAATAACATTTTCCGTTCAATGGCATGTGTAGCTGTAGATACACATGTTGTGCATAGACTGTAAAGTACTCCCTCCATAAAGCGGTGGCTAGCGTGCAGGAGCTGCAATTGATTGGAAGAGTGTTTTAAGTACAGCTTGTCCAACACTTGCTTGTTGCCGTGTAAAGACATCTGCAAAGTAATGTTTAGTAAATGTAGGTGGTTTAGACCATGTTGCTGCTTTGCAAATATCTGCTAAAGGTATTTTACCTAAAAATGCCATATATGCACCTTTTTTCCTAGTGGAGTCTGCTCTAGGTGCTACAGGTAATTGTCATTTGGCTTTACTATAGCAAGCCTGAATACACTTGACTATCCATCTAGCTAGAGTTGCTTTAGATATAGGCTCTCCTTTTATACGGCAAGGAAAAAGTCACACAAAGTTGTTTTGTTTTCCTCAACCCTTTTGTTTTCTTTATAACACATAAAAGCCCTTTTAACATCAAGAGTATGTAGAGCTCTTTCTGCCAGAATCTGGTTGTGGAAAGAAAACTGGTAGTTTTATTCTCTGATTTATATGGAATTGTGAAACTACTTTTTGAAGGAATTTAGTATTTGTTCTTAACACAATTTTTTTCTTCATGAATTTGAAAGAAAGGTTCTTCCAAAGTTAAAGCCTGGAGCTCACTGACACATCTAAGGGAAGTGATAGCAACTAAAATCTACTTTACGAAGAATTTTAGAGACAAGAGTGAAGTGGCTCAAAAGGTGGAGCCATAAGCCTTGTGAGTACAATGTTAAGAGTCCAAAACGGAGCTGGAGGAATTCTTGGTGGAATGATTTTTTTAATCCTTCCCTAAATGCTTTGATAATGGGAATTCTAAACAAAGAAATAAGCTGTCTGATTTGAAGATATTCAGCTATGGCTGCTAAATGTAAACAAATGGGTGTTTAAAGATTTGCTTTTTGAAAATATAGCAAATGACATACAATGTATTGTACTGCTGGCTTGAGAGGGTCAATGACCTGTGTTTGAAAATAGCAAACAAAAGTTTTCCATTTTACCGCATAACATTGTCTAGTTGTGAGTTTGCGTGCTTGTTTAACAACATCCATACATTCTTGTGGTAATTGTAAATAACCAAATTCTATGAGCTCAGGAGCCATATCACTAGGTTGAGAGATCTGGGATTCGGATGTCTTATCTGACCCTTATTTGAGGCCTAATTGTGTGTTGAGGGTAGCTCTTAGATAGGGCTGTACCTGGAGAGGGAGCAGATGAGATCTGAGGTAATTTATGGTGAACCCCAGTGAGAGTGGGAGATGAATTTTGAGTTGAGGGTGGCTTTGACATTGTGAGAATGAATTGGCTTTGATGAGCCAATCGTCCAAATAAGGGAAGACATAAATTTGTGGTCTTCTGAGATGTACGGAGACTACCGCAAGGCATTTTGTGAATACTCTGGGAGAGGTTGACAATCTGAATGGTAATGTTTTCCTGCAACTATGAATCTTCGGTATTTGCAGTGTGCCTGGATGAACGGGAATGTGAAAGTAAGTGTCCTTTAGGTCTAATGCTGTCATGAAGTCACCTTGTAATAGAAGAGGAACAACATCCTGAAGAGTGACCATAAGTGTTCTGATAGAATGTAGTAGTTTAAATGTTTTAAGGACTTGAGATCTAATATTGGTCTGAGAGACCCATCTTCTTTGGGTAATAGGAAATACAGTGAGTAAACTCCTGTTCCCTGGTATTGTACTATTACTGGTTCTATAGCCCCTTTCAGAAGAAGAGAATGCACTTCCTCTTAGAGAAGTGTGAGATGATCTTGTGAAAGTCTGTGTAGGAGAAAGTGACAGTAACCATTTTGGATAATTTGAAGTACCCATTGATCTGTGGTAGTTTGAGAACATTGCGGGTAAAAATGTTGTAACCTTCCCCCTACAGGAGTGGTGTGAGTTGGTAGGCTTTGGTGGAAGTCATTGCTTAGTGGTGGATAAGGATAAGTTACTTACCTGTAAATCCTAGTTATCTTCCAGGGGTATCCTCATCAAAGTCATAAACATTGAATATTCCCGCCCTTGTGCGGGGACCCCGGAGCATATATAAAATACACACATATAAAGTATGAAATATGCACGAAAAAAAAATATATATAGCATTTTTAGTAGACATATCTTTCATACTAAACTCATATATACATGTGTAAAACAGCAATGCAGGCTATAATCATAAACCGGCTAAAATGCTTTATTTCTATGAAGTTTTTTTTTTTTTTTTTTTTAATCATTATAAAATTACAATAGAGAATAAATATCTACCCAAGCCCCCAAAACTGGGCTTAGGGAAATAAGCAGTAGTAATCACTAGAGAAAAAAGAGAAAAAACTACATTGAAAAACAATGGAGCATTCTTAACCAATAGGCTGCATGCAGGTTAACACAGGAGAACCATAAAAACTTTGGCACCGTGCCTTTAAGACCCTGAGCACCTCCAGTATCCCACCATGCCTCAGGGGTGAAGGAAAGGTGACAGTTAGTTCACAGTTAGGTCAGTACTTTTTTACGGTGACAATCTGTGTAACTGATTCGAAAGACAGTCTGTCCTGCACTTCTAGGAGACGTGCGTCCGGGGAGGAGGGTGGGTTGTTTATGACTTTGATGAGGATACCCCTGGAAGAGAACTAGGATTTACAGGTAAGTAACTTATCCTTCTCTTCCAGGGGATCCTTATCAATAGTCATAAACATTGAATAGATTAGCAAGCCCATCCCTAAACTCTGCGGACTGTCTAATAGAAGTGCAGGAATAGATATGTATCATGCAAATAAATTTCTCAGACAGGCCTGCCCCACTTGGGCATCTGCTCTTGCATCTGAGTCCAAACAGTAATGTCTAGTAAATGTATGTACAGACTTCCATGTAGCAGCCTTACAAATCTCAGATATTGGAACATTGTTAAGGAGGGCAGCAGTAGCCGCTTTTCCCCTTGTGGAATGCGCTTTAGGTCTAGCTAGTAGTTGTTTGTTAGCCAACTGGTAAGCATTAACAATACAAGAAACTATCCATCTTGATATTGTTCGTTTAGATGCTGCCTCTCCTGTCCTCAAATGACCATAATTTACAAACAAGTGGTTGGAATGTCTAATCAATTTTGTTTTATCCAAATAAAATTTCAGCACTCGTTTCAAATCTAGGGAGTGCAACGCTTTCTCCGCCGGAGTCTCCGGATTGGGGAAGAAAGTCGGTAAAGAGATAGTCTGATTGATGTGGAATTCTGACACCACCTTCGGTAGGAATGATGGGTGAGTTCACAGAACCACTCTATTGTCGTGAAAAACTGTGTACGGTTCTTTGGAAGACAAAGCCTGAATTTCACTGACCCTCCTCGCGGAAGTAATGGCCACCAAAAAAGCCGTCTTCCACGTAAGGTGTTGCAAAGAGGCTTTGTGTATAGGTTCGAAAGGAGGGCCCATAAGTTTTGACAATACTATGTTCAGTTCCCAAGGAGGAGAGGGTCTCCGAATGGGCGGAAAAACTTTTTTCAAACCTTCTAAGAAATCCTTGACTACTGGTTTCGTAAAGAAGGATTCCTGAGAAGGTGACTTACGATAGGCTGTAATGGCAGACAAATGTACCTTAATAGATGATACTTACTTCATCTGACAAAGTCCGGTCTGCAGGTAAGTCAATATGACATCCTCCTGAGCCCGTATGGGATTCTGACCTTGTTGACAGCACCATATGTAGAACCTCTTCCACTTAAACGCGTAAGAACGCCGTGTGGAAGGTCGTCTGGACTCTTTCAAGATGTTCATGCACTCCTGCGAGAGCCTTAGGTGCCCATACTGCAGGAATTCAGGAGCCATGCTGTCAAGCTCAGAGAGGGTAGGTTGGGATGCAGAACCCTGCCCTCCATCCTGCTCAGAAGATCCGGTCTGCACGGCAGCCTCCTGTGAGGTTGTTCCGACAGGTTGAGGAGATCTGTGTACCAGAATTGACGGGCCATTGCGGCGCTATGAGAATCATTCTGGTGCTGGATCTGTAAAGTTTTTTGATCACTATCGGTATGAGGGGAATCGGTGGAAAGGCGTAGAGAAATATCCCTGACCAGTCGATCAACAGGGCATTCCCTCGAGATCCCGGACGGTAGAACCTGGATGCGAAGTCTGGGCATTTCTTGTTTACTTCGTCTGAGAAGAGATCCAATTGAGGCCGACCCCATAGAGCGAAGATGTCTTCGACGACTTCACTGTGTAGGACCCAATCGTGGGCGTCCTCTAGGTGTCTGCTCAGGAAATCTGCTTCTACGTTTTGTTGACCTGGCAGGTGAACCGCTGTAAGTGACATTCCCCTGGCCAGGAGCCAATGCCATATCGTTTGGGACTCTCGAGATAGGGGTAGTGATCTCGTTCCCCCCTGTCTGTTCAAATAATACATTGTGGTTGTATTGTCCGTTTGTATTAGATTCCCCCTGAATCGATGGAGCAAAAGACTTGAGAGTCAAATGGACCGCTCTGAGCTCCAGCAGATTGATGTGGTACTTCTTTTCGTTGTCGGACCACAGGCCCTGAGCTTGAAGGGGACCCAGATGAGCCCCCCCATTCCTGAAGAGACGCATCCGTTACCAGAATGTCGGATGGAATTACCTGGTGAAACGGAGCACCTACTGACAGGTGAGGTCTGTGCATCCACCATTGCAATGACTGAAGTGCCGCTATCGGTAGCCGCACTCTGTCCTCCCAGCGACCTGTCCTTTGGCTCCAGTTGTTCTCCAACACCTCTTGGAGGGGCCTCATGTGCAGCCTGGCATTTGGGACAATGAAAATGCATGATGCCATGGAGCCCAGCAGAGATGTCACCTGACGGGCCGTAGGTGTGTCGGATTTTAACAGGTCTTGGCACTTCCTCTTTATTGATAATAGTCGTTCCTCCGAAGGATACACTCTTTGGAGCTCTGTGTTTCGTATAGCTCCCAGGTAGTGGAGGTTCTGTGTTGGAATCAAGGTGGACTTTTGGTAGTTGACTTGAAGACCTAGAGACTCGAAAACCTTGAGCACAATGTCCCGATGCCTTCTCGCCTGATCCGGAGAGGAAGCTTTCAGTAACCAGTCGTCTAGGTATGGGTAGATGAAGATCTTTTGTTTTCGAAGATGTGCCGCTACCACTGCCACACATTTCGAGAAGATGCGGGGGGCAGATTTCAGGCCGAATGGTAGTACTCTGAACTGATAGTGCTGTGAGGCTATCTGGAAGCGCAAGAATTTCCGATGCTTGGGAGCTATCGGGATGTGAAAATATGCATCCTGCAGGTCGATGGAGCACATCCAGTCTCCCTGATGTAGTTGAGGGAAAATCTGGTGAAGAGCCAGCATCCTGAACTTCTGTTTTCTTATGTACTTGTTCAGCAGCCGAAAGTCCAGAATTGGTCTGAAAACGCCCTCTCGGCCTTTTTTCGCCACTAGAAAATAACGGGAGTAAACCCCCTTTCCTCTGTGCGCAAGTGGAACCTTTTCTACTGCCTTCTTTCGTAAGAGGGCGAGAGCCTCTTTGCGCAGCAGGCTGAGATGAGATGGATTGCATTTGGCTGGTGGCAAGTGCGGTAGAGGTTGTCTGAAAAGAAGAGAGTAGCCATTTTCGACAATGTTGAGCACCCATTTGTCTTTTGTGATAGAGTGCCACTCATGAAGATAATCTGTGATACTTCCCCCCACCGGAGTGGTGTACAGTGTCGAGGGAAGCGAGATCTCATTGTTTGGCCGGCGCTTCCCGTGTGGACTGTTGAGGTCTACTTGACCCTCGTTCCCTTGTGGCCTTACGAGCCTGAAAAAGAGGGCGTCCCTGCCTTTGCTGTGGCCTCTGGGACCAGTGAGGGGTTTGAACCCTCTGCTGGAAAGGGCACCTGTCATAAGGCCTATACCTCCGCCTCAAGTCTTTCTTCCTTTCCAGGCCTACTGACCTCATGGTGTCCACTTCGGTCTTCATGCGTGCCATTTCTTCATCCGTATGGGTACCAAACAGCGAGTTCTCGTTGAATGGGAGATTTAGGATGCGCTGTTGTGCTTCCTGTTTTAAACCAGTCAGTCTCAGCCAGGAAGACCTTCTTGCACAGATTCCATGTGCGTACCCATGTGCAGCTAAGTCTGCCCCATCTGCCGCTGCGCTGATGACTTGGTTGTATACCAGACATCCCTCTTGCAGGATCTCTTGGAAGTCCTGTCTGTCTTCCCTGGGCAACTTTTCTGTGAACCGGTTGTGGGAGTCCCACAGAGAACGGTCATACCTGCCCAGGAGTGCAGAAGCGCTGGAGACTTTCATTATAGATGCCGCCGTGCCGCACATTTTCTCCCCAGAGAGTCTAGATGCCTGCTCTCTTTGTCCGGTGGGACCGTGGAGGATGATGCCACCGAGTGGGTTTTTCGGGCTGCGGCCAATATTACTGAGTCTGGTGGCGGATCCGTTCTTAGGAATAAAGGGTCCTGTTCAGGCGCTTTATATTTTTTCAAAATCCTAGCCGGGGCAGATTTGAGGGTGGCTGGCGCCAAAAAAGTGTCCATGGTTGGCTGCAACAGACCAGGCACTAGCGGCAGTGGCTTTTTTGAAACTGTTCTATGTTGCAGAGTCTCAAAAATGACCGACGAGGAGGTAGATGGTTCTGGAACCTCTATATTTAACTTCTGCGCTCCCCTTAAAAGCACCTCATTAAAAGTGGTGATGTCATCCACTGGTGAGACCCTAGCTGGTGGAGAATCTGTTAGGGTGGGGGAGTAACGTCCGACGGATGATCCTGACGACGACCAAGAGGGCGATCTTCTGTGTCGTGATCGTGACCTAGATCGTCGTTGGGGACGTGACCTGCTGCGAGACGCTGTAACAGAGCGCCCAGGCCTCGTGGTCGGTTGGCGAGGAGCAGAACGAGCCCGTCCTGCCCGCGCTGTCGGTGATGGTGTTCTCGGGAGAGAGGCAGTAGGAGAGTCCATTCGTGAATACTGCGAATCCGGGGAGGCCGCTGGTCTATTAAGGCTCTCCAACCATCTTGGTGACAAGTTGATGGGTGAAACATGCCCCGATGATGCCGCTCTCGTACGAGATGAATTGCTCCGTATGGAGACCACTGGAGATGGAGCGGCCTTATCTGCTGGAGGAAGGCGATGTTCGACTCCCTGCGAGACAGGTAAAACCTGTGTTGACGTCGACGGCTGTGCCGACATCGAAGGGGGGGGCCCCGGTTGTTCTTGCCTCGACGTTGAGTGCCTCGACGAAGAGTGTCTTGACTTCGAACGGCGATCTCTGGACCTCGACCTACTCGCCGTTGTGGAGCGGTGGGCGGCCGACGGCAGATGTCGCTCTTGCCGCCGTGTCTCTTGACGTCGGGGGGCGTGAGGTCTTCGGCGGCGAACAGGCATGCCGGTGATGGCTCGACGGCGAGCTGCCGACGGAGATATGCCCCTGCGATGGCCATGTTCCCTCGACGCCGTATCCTTCGACGTCCGGCGGGTCGCCGTCGACCTATGGCGGTGAGATGGTGGCAGCGACGACGTCGACGGGAAACAAACAGGTACTTTCCTACCTGCTGACGTCGACCTAGCCATTCTCTCCTGAGAGTGGCCTGTTGGCTGCCTGGGAAGCGAAGAGGATGATGTTTTCTGCCTCTCGTGAAGCCCATGAAGCCTGATCTTTTCTCTGTCCTTCAGAATCCTCTTTGACATGTTCTTGCAGTGTTTGCAAGTGTGAGGGCAGTGACTCTGAGGCAGGCACACAATACAAAGAGTGTGTGGATCTGACTGGGCCTTCTTCTTCCCACAAGAAGGGCATTTGACAAAAAGGGAAGGCATTTTTCTGTCAGGAAAAAACTGCCAAACTCAGACAATGATGTTAGATGTCGAGTAAAACAGGAAAAAACACTGTTTTAAAGTATTTTTCTGAGAAAAACTCAGAGCTCAATGCTCCAGGATCCTCTCAGAAGAAGCCGGAAAAAAGAACTGACCTAACTGTGAACTAACTGTCACCTTTTCTTCACCCCTGAGGCATGGTGGGATACTGGAGGTGCTCAGGGTCTTAAAGGCACGGTGCCAAAGTTTTTATGGTTCTCCTGTGTTAACCTGCATGCAGCCTATTGGCTAAGAATGCTCCATTGTTTTTCAATGTAGTTTTTTCTCTTTTTTCTCTAGTGATTACTACTGCTTATTTCCCTAAGCCCAGTTTTGGGGGCTTGGGTAGATATTTATTCTCTATTGTAATTTTATAATGATTAAAAATAAAAAATACTTCATAGAAATAAAGCATTTTAGCCGGTTTATGATTATAGCCTGCATTGCTGTTTTACACATGTATATATGAGTTTAGTATGAAAGATATGTCTACTAAGAATGCTATATATATATATATTTTTCGTGCATATTTCATACTTTATATGTGTGTATTTTATATATGCTCCGGAGTCCCCGCACAAGGGCGGGAATATTCAATGTTTATGACTATTGATGAGGATCCCCTGGAAGAGTAGGAGCCTCTAGATGTAGATGGCTTTCCTCTTCCCTTGCTACTGTTCCCTCTATAGGAACTTCTAAAATAACCTCTGGTGTATCGAGAGGTGGGCTTTGTTTCAGTGGAAGTCTGTTCCTGAAATGATGACCGAAATCCCCTTGCAAATCCTGTGCAACAAAAAGTACCCTTGTGTGTGCTGGCTTGGAGTGCCCCCATATCTTTGGCAGTTTGATTGCCTTTATTTCATTTTTCAAGTGTGGTATCTACTTGTGACCCAAATAAATGCTGTTTATCAGAGGGTATGTTCAAAACTGCCTGTTGTACCTCTGGTTTAAAGCCAGAGCATCTCAGCCAGGCACGTTGCTTAATTATGACGCTGGTGTTAACACTGTGTGCTGCTGTATCAGCTGCATCAAACGCACATCTAACGGATTGTTCCCAACAGTTTGCACCTCACTTAAAATTTCTACCCCCTTTTTTTACGATGTGCCTCCGGGAGGTATGGTAAAGCTCCTCCATAGCATCCCAGTGAGCTCTATCCTTTCGGGATAACAACGCCTGATCATTGACAATCTGCCAGTGATTTACTGCTTGAGCTGCTACTCTTTTCTCTGTGCATCTTATGTTTTGCTTTCTTTATGAGAAGGAGGTGTGTCTCCTATTAATGGCTATAAGCCCTTTTGCGAGCAGTGGCGGCAACAATAGAGTCTGGAGGGATTTGTGCCTTTATAAATAAAATGGTCAGTGGGTGCAGTCTTGTATTTTATATCCACTCTGGGAGTGATAACCGTTGATCTAACAGGCTTTTTAGATGTTTTGTCTGTGTGCCTGAGCATGCCTGGTAGCATTGGAGGGAATGGACTCTCCGTATGTGTTGCACCAAGAGTGTCAAATAAAAAGTCTTCCTCTATTGGATCTGTGTACATATGAACACTGAGATATGCTTCTGCCCTAGCTTTAACTTGTTGATGTGAGGTGGAATCCTCAGATGCCGAGGGTCTAGCTGGGTAGAGATCTGGATCATTAGGTGTAATAGGATCCGGATCATATGCATCCTATTGGTCTTGATCATCTAATGTATCCCCTAAATCATGAGCCCCATCAGGTGGTGAATTGGGTGGTGTGAACCCCAAGGAGGGGGAGATGTTGGTGGAGGAATATGTTGTGGAGAAGTAGTTGGAGGTGGAGAGGGTTGAGTAAGTCTTTTTTGGAGTCGGAGAGGAATCAGGAGCCCCTTGAAAAGTTAGTTTCCTTTTTAAAGGGGGAGCAGTGATGTTATAATCTGCCCTATTACCTCTTGAATTTGAAGTCGCTGCTGACGAGTGTCCATAACTTCCAAAATAGGTTTTACCGGTGAAGGGGTGGTGGTTAGAGTCTGTCCCGGATCGCTGAAAGTCTTTAAGATTTTCAATTCCGAAGACTTTTGTGCTTGGGATATTGTCGGTGCCAAAACTGTGGACAGATGTTTTTTTCTTTTTTTGGTGCCGAAGTGGTCAGTACCAAAGCAGTTAGCAGGCACAGAAGCACCATGTATTTTCGGTTGTGTTGATGGCAAAGATTTCTCTTTGGCTTTTTTCGGTGCCGAGCCCTAAGGCGGGGCATCCAAATAAGTTTCTCGGCTCCGTCATGGCTGGAAGGCAGTGGTGGACTGGTGACCTTTTTGGATGTTGTTTTGGTGAAGGGGTCTTTTTTCCCTCACAGTTTGTTCTGACTGCAACGGTTGACTTTCGATGTCCGATTGTACATCAGAGCCAGAGTCTTGGATGGAGATGGCCTGCTCCAACTCTTCTTGTGCATACTCGTCGTCAAAGATGTCCTGTGTGTCATCTGGAGTTCAAGACATAATTTCCATCCGACGAGCTCTTTGATCTACAAGTGTCTTTTTTGATTAAAAAGAACAGCACGCTTCACAGGTATGCTTGTTGTGGTCAGGGGAAAGACATAAATTACACACATGTTGGTGGTCTGTGTTTGGGAATTTTGAGTGGCATCAAGGGCAAAATCGAAATGGAGTCCGTTCCGTTAGGGCTGCACAGTTAAATACTCCGTCAAAGAGGTAGGCCCAAAGAGGGCCGTGTCTGCCCTGAAGGGCTGAAATTCGATTCCCGGTATAAAACGGAACCAAAAGCTAAAGTATGGAAGAATACATGATAGAAACAATACAGACAACGATACAAAGATGGAAAGGATACAGTTTTGGACTGTATCGAGCCAAGAACTCTGAGCGAGAGGAACACACGTCCAAACCAGACGGTGGAGATAAATAATCTAACAAAGGACTTGATGTCCATGTGCAGTATTATTGAAAGGAGGAGTCACTCGACTAACTCGAAAAGCTTCTTCGAAGAAAAACAAGTTGTACTAATCCCAACCCAACACTAGATGGCAAGCTAGCTTATGCACAGCATGCGTATCTACAGCTACACATGCCATCGAACAAAAATTATCACATGTGGAACTACAGACAGTTTGACTATCTGAAGAGCTTTGACTTTCACAGTTAGTCCATTTGCCCTGCACTGTCATGTCCAGCAGAGGCACACCCCAGCCACTGTGATGGCATCTCTGGTTACCAGGCGTGGGAGACCTAGACGAAGGGGGAAGGTCTATGGTCTTATCAACCACTGAAGATGCACAGATTCTTGCGGAGTTACTGGAATTTTCTTGGAACTCCTGGAAGCAGGGCTTCACTATCTCAGAAAGTAATTTACATGCTGTAGGAAGCGGGCCCTTTATGTGGTAAATGAATACAGTGTAAAGGGTTCATGGGTTTTCCAGTGAGTGGACAGGGCTTGCTAGGTAATACCAAGATGCTCTACCTAGGGGTAGTGTGGTTGAGCAGCCTTAGGCTTAACACAGAGGAGTTCAAGACATCTACCAAACATCACATTATTCAATAAATGAGACATGACTGAAGGAGGAAAACCACATCAATTTATAAAAATAGCAAGTATATTTAAATATGTTTAGGCATTGGAGAAAAATTGTTCAGGTAAGTACATTTTTAAATAGGAATTCTTTTCACTTTAACAAGTGGGCGTAGTGCAATTTCTGAGTTCTGCAATGAGGAAAAAAACAAGTTCTGCAAACAAGTAGAGCACAGCAACTTACAAGACCAATCTCCTAGGGTTAAGGTGAGTAGTGGGCAAAATCTGATGCAGCACCCACAGTACACCCCCAGCGGCACGGGGGCAGCCGAGTGCAGGATGCAAAACAGCATCAGGTGCCCGATGCATTCCTATAGGGATCGGTCACTGCAAAAATAGGCTGCAGACTATGGCCAGGACGACAGTCGGGCTGAACCAACAGTAGGGCTCGGGCCCCATGATTCTTGGGCACAGGTAGGCACCTATGGTCGTCTTCTCCATGGCTCAGGGGTGACAGGTGCAGAGGTGCTTTCAGGTTTTATCAGAGCGGTTGCGGTGGCTTTTGTGCAGAAGCTGTAGGCATCGTCAGGAAGTCCAGGAGGGGTGAAATCACGATTGACACAGACTGTGGAGGGCTGAGGAACCAAGTTGGAAACAGCAGTCCACTTCAACTTGCAGAGGTGATGGGTTTTGGTGATTCCAGAGGTTTCAGAGGCTTCTTTTGGAGTTTGTTGGAGAACAAGCCATCTGTTCATGGGAGGTTCTGAGTCTTTTTAAAAGGCAGGGAGTCCTCCCACGTTTCTGGAGTCACAGCTACAGGACGAGTCGATTGGGTGCAGCCCTTTGACAAGGGATGCAGACAGGCTGGCGGGGTTCGTACCAGTTCAGCTGCTTCTTTTCTCCTCTTCTGCTGTTGCAGATCTTCTGTGTTCTTGGTCTTCTTAAGTCATCAGGATCTGCCTCTCTAGTGCCAGGGGCTCCCCTAAATACTGATTTTAGGGGCATTAGGGGGTGTGTAGGGTAGTAGCCGATGGACTACTGACGCTTTGGGTCACTATGGTCCCTATATGACCACATCCTGTGGGAAGTGGGCATAACCCTGTCCCAGAATCCCTAAGTATGCCATTACCAAGATGACTACTTCTGAGAAATCTTGTCCACCTCGCAGCAGTACTCAGCCTGAGGATGGCACACCTACTTGACTAGCTAATTCTCCTGCCTGTCCGGGTGCCAAATGGGCTCTGGACAGGCAGATGGGGGCTTCCTCTCCTGTGAGGAGAGCCAGATTTGCATTTCAAAGGTGGCGGTCCTTTGAGGCTTGCATCCTTAGAAAGGCTAATCAGCAGGTCAATCCATGGGTTTGGGGTGGTGGGGTTTCTTGGGGGGGGGGGGGGGGAGATTTACACCATCTACCTGGACTGGCTTTTGCTCTGGACCTTTGTTCTGGAACTCCTGAGAGCAGAGGGCTCTCACCCTAAGGGTCCAGAACAGTGTTTCAGGTCGCAGAAAATGGTCAGTGAGCACACCAGAGGCTGCTAGGGTTTCAGAGGGGCACGTCTATGGTGCCCCTTGGGTGCATGTATTGGTAAATTCAACACTAGCATCAGTTTGGGATCACCAATATGAGATGTTTGATACCAAATATCCCTATTGTCAGTGAAACCATCATGTAGCTGGGGAACTCTTATTGACCAGTGTCTCCCACACACATTTAAAATGGCTGAGAGTCACTTAATATGTCTGAGAATCAATAAAGACATAGCAAGGCACATCTGCTCATGCAGATATGCCCTCACATGTAATATAATGCACCCTGCCTTAGGGCTGTAAGAATTGATAGAGGGGTGACTTACATATATTGCATGCAGTGTTGGGGACATGGCACACAGGCTTTATGCCATATCAAGTTTTCACTTCTGCCTGCACCAACACAAGCAGCCTGCAATGGCAACCTGTTATGCGCTTGGTGAGGTGGTACCTTAGGGTGGCACAATTCGTGCTGCAGCCCTCAGGGACCCTCTTTAGCACCCAATAACCTAGGTACCATTTAGTAGGGACTTGCAGAGGGTGCTAAAGGTTTTGCCAATTGGGGAAACAACTGTGCAGTTTTGAGAAAGAAGTCTGGCACTGGGGACCTGGTAAGCAGGAACCCACTGCACTTTGTCGAAATTACAACAGATACCTGGCAAAACGTGAGGGGTAACCGATGTCAAGAAGAGGCACTTTACTATGCAAGCATATTACAGCGGGATTCTGAGGTTGAAGTCCCAGACTGATCCCTGGTAGGTGTCATGAAGGAATTAATTTTAAATAACTCTTTTGAGGAATTAGACATGCTGTCAATCTTGATACTACAGTACTTAACGCAAGGTTCTCTTATAGTGTTACAATATTTCTTTACTGCTTTCTTAGAGTTTAGTTTAATGGTTTTGTCATAATATTCCCTCCACTTTCCTTCCAATCTTTTCCATTCATTTTTGTTTTTTAATTCTATTAAATCCATAGAGAGCCACGGGGCACGGTCACCTGGACAGCTGGCCCTAATACAGTTTAATAGGAAGGACAACGTCCAAGGAGTTCATACAGTTCTCAAACTTTGAATACCCTTCTGCTATTTCCCCCTTCATTTCAGAGACTGAATTTAAAAAGCACATTTCCCAACTTGCTGCATTTAATTTTGATCAACAACGACTTAGCCTTGGATGATGGATCAAAATAATTTTAGTCGCAGATAGAACGAAATAATGTAGTGCTTTGACCAACCTATTGGGAGAGGATCTTCAGTTCTCATAACAGGTATATCAGAAATAACAGGATCAAGGAGATGTCCTAGTTTATGTGTGGGAAATCAGCTGGATAGCGGAGAGGTCATGTGTCTATTCTTTGCATTTTCACAATTATTAACTTCAAACTGTAGATTTAAATCACCCAATACCATAAAGTTCGCTTTCTGTAGGCTATTTTCTGTTTGGCAGAGCATTAACAAACTGGGTAGCTGATCCCGGAGGGCAGAACACAAGTATCAATCAAAATGTAACTCACATGGATTTTTATTTTTTTAGGTCCAGCTTGACCGTGCAACAGTCTGCGCTATAAGAAAACCTCAAGCTAAGTAGTTTAGTATGAAGATTGACAGCATGTCTAACACCTCAAAAGAGTTTTTTATTTTTTATTTTTAACTTGTGCAACTGCATGACCTTATGTGATTATCAAAAAAGAGCCCTACTAAGAGAGGGAGTTAGGCTTCACCCTCATCTTGGTTTCTCCAAGTTAAAGGATTTGATTTGGCCAAATTTGTGTGCTTTGGCTAAAAAGACTGCTTGCACTGCATTTTTTGGTTTGTGGAAAAGTTTATACTCAATACAGCAGGACCGAGTTGGTTATGACAGCAATCAAATCATGGCTCCAGCCTTGTTAAGCACTGTTAGGAGAGTGTATTTTACTTTGTCAACTGTCATTTTGAATATATTTGCAATTTTATAACTGTGCGGCGGATGGCTGCCTTGTGAAAAAGCTTAAACCCAGAATAGTAAGTCTGAGTTAGTTATGTTGATAAGCCGATAACAGCTATTGGTGTGCAGGGTTAAGTTTATGCCAGATGTCATAGATATGGCCTGTTTGCTGAGTAAAAGCTATGATTTCTAAGGCAGTAGGCCTGGCATATTTATTGTGAAAAGCATATGGTAAAGCCAATAAGCCTCTAACACTGGATTGTAATCACAAAATGTTGCAGGCCACGCAAGAGTTTTGATGTTGGGTCACCCAATTTCTCAAACCTTGGTATTACAAATTTATTGCGACTATTCTGGTTAGGCCCTGCTGAGAGTGGCTGCATTTTTTTTAAATTAATGGTAGGATTTGAACACATTTGTAATTTCATAATTGTACGCCTGATGGTTGCCATCTTACGTACACTTCAGTAGGCGCGAGTTGTGTATAGTGTCAAGCCACTGGTAAAGGATAGCCGCTTTATCTGTTCAATGGGGATAGGGGGATAGACAATTTTCACTATGGTAATCCTTATTCAGCTCCATTATGGCTCTATACAACTGTATTGTAATGTTATTATGGTATACCCGATGATTGTGTTGTAGGAAGGCTTATGACCCACACAGTAGCTTCAAGATGGCTACGATGACAAGCCAGTAATAAGGGTTACAGGCATGATTTATTGTAATGGACAGTCGTGATAATGGCTTGAGGTCTCCCATACTGATTGTTATTACTCTTTATTAAAGCCTATAGATAGGTATTTTGTTACATGGAACCTCACAGATTACCATAGCGTGCAAGGGTTTTGTTGCCGGATTTCTCCCTCTGAAAAAACACGGGTACAGAAAATTTTAATTGAATCTTTGCTTAGATGCTTAGAAGAGACAGTTTTGTGCTTTGGCAATTATAGTTTTGCATATTATGCAATTATAGAATTGTATGCCTGACATAATTTAGGCTTAGGCTTCTGTTTATTATGAAAAGTTATGATAAACACATTAGGCCCGACAAACTGATTAACATATGCTTTTATCAAAGTCAATATGCATATAAGCGGGTATTTGTCATAGATTACCCCTTTGAGGGGAATGCTCTTGGTGTTGGTTACCCCCTCAGATAAGCACTAGGAAGGGAGAGGATTGGCACTATAATAATTCTTGATCTGCGGTCTGCTTGGATCTACTGATACCAAAAAAAATAAAAAATCTACATTTATATAAAAATGTATCTATGAGGTACATATATTGTGTCCGCTCTGTTCTGTCACTCGTCTGCTCCATTCACACACTGCTTCCATCCATGATAGCTTACTGCATAGGGTAAGGGTTCAATGCACATCAGTCATTGGCTCTTGCCATGTGGATGATGACATTTTCTGATCACATGTACATTCACCTGAAAATGAGTGTGCTTCTGTGTCAGAGTTCATTGTCCAATGCTTTAGTTTTCAATTTTCTCCTTTTAGTTCCCTTTTCAGTTTCTTGCTTCTCCCTTATTTATGTAAATGTTTAACAGCATAGTACAGCTCTGCAGACAAGGAGAAATAGTCGCCGCTCATTTAATCTGCAGTGTGCCGCAACCAATGTGGCAACTTCCTCTGAAACAGAAGACCATTATAGAATACACTTGTCCATCGTTGTTCTACTATTCCGAGTTGACCAACACTCTGGATGTAGACGACCAACACGTTGCTTCAAGATGTGGCACCCAGAGTGGAACTTTCAAAACAATACATTATTTCCAATGCTATTCCAAGAGAGACACCCAGTGCTATGTTTAGCTCCATTATTGCAAGCAAATGCAAGCGGTGTATAGACAGCGGCATATTTTGTTTTTTGTACTTGCATTCTTTAAATTTATCTTGCATGCTGTTGAGACTTTGTGGTAGTTATTGTGGTTGTGTCAGAAGGTGAATGCAAGATTGAGTCAATGGATGCATGACTAAAAGGATGACTGACAGCACATGTATGATGATCTATTGAGTGCTTAAGCAACCATTTAGAAAGGTACTTTCATTCATAAGCCAAACCTATTGGCATTGCCAATGATGGTTTTGGAATGTCTGTCCATTATCAAGTTCTCAAACTGCAAACTTTGAGGACACTAGAAACACATATCTGGCCAGAGCGCTGTTTAAATGCACTAAAGTTATGCAAGCTGACCAATAGCAGCAAATCAAAACCTTTGCATGCACCGGAGCACTTACCTACATGATCCATCATGCACGTGTGTGATACCAGGCATAATGGGGCTGAAAAGAGCAAACCACGTACTTTGCATTCTAGGCCAGCAGATTTACTTTGCAGTGTTAAAAGTAAGCAAACCGCTAACAAAACCTACAGCTCTGCCACCTCAAAAGATGCCAGAGCTCAGATGGAGTGGACTGTCCTTGGCAGGACAGGATCACGGTTATTCTCTCTAGTAGTGTCAGAACATGTTGAGTGACTAACATCACAACATGGTGGTGGATCCTGAAGTCTTGTTCTGGTGTCAGAAAACACAGGATGACTGCTAAGAAGGCTATACCTTACATAGCACACACAAAGATAAAGACTACGGTGTAACAGGAGTACTCTGCATCAATGGAAAGGGAAGGCAACAAAATGGTTACTTACCAGTAGGAGTAGTTTTGCAGCTTGAAGAGTTTCATGGATTCACATTGTGTTCATCTATTCAGCCATTTAGTGGGTGGGCCCAGAATAGTGTCTTGTCTTCCTTCTCTCTCTCTTTTTGATCTTGGGTATCGTCGACCACCATTTGATGGTAAGTCCATCTCCTGTGTGACGTTTGGCACGTGCCCCAGAAATGTATGTGCATGGTAGCCATCTTCAGATAATTTCCCCTTGGCAACTGTGGTAGATGGAACTTTGCCCCTTGTTGAAACGGTGCTCACCTCGCCTGTTTGATCCCTCCACATTTCCAGGGAGGCAGAAGGGTCACATGCAAATCCATCAAAACCTTCAAAACTGCAGAACTACTCCCATATGGTAAGCAACGATTTCATTTTGCAGCATAAATTCCCTTTCAGGATTCTCATGCTGTGCATTGATTACATAGCGGTATTTGCATCCTTGGGGAGGATGGGACGCAAATGGGTTGAGTTAGCACACAGGTGTTGTGGTACACTCTGCCCCATCTGTTCTTCCTTGTTTACCTGGAGCCCACAGAGTAGTATTTTGTGAAAGTGAATGCAGATGACCATGTTGCGGCCATGTGGATGTTGCCAATGGGTACGTTGGCCAGGAATGCTAGGGGTGCACCCTTCTTTCTAGCTGAGTGCGCCTTGGGTCGAGTAGGCAAAGTTTTCTTGCCTTGCACAGCAGGTGTGGATTGTCTCCTCTATCCACTGTGCAATGGTCCATTTTGTTAGTGGTGTACCCTTGCACACACTGACGAAGGAGACAAAGAGTTGGTTCCCATTTAACTCTTGTAATTAGTACATGAATGCTCACCCATGTAAAGGGGGTGCAGCTCCCTTACATTCTGTGACCTGAGTTCTTGGAAGCAGGTCGGTAGTTGGATGCTCTGGTTGATGTGGAATTGGCATACTAACTTTGGTAGAAACTGCTATTTTTTTCTTAGCACAACCTTGTCCTTGTGCATTTGAAGGTATGGTTCTTGGATGGTGAGTGCCTATAGATTGCTCACCCAGGGAAGCGCCATGATAGCTATTAAGAAGGCAGTTTTGAGGGTTAGGAATCTCAGTTCAATTCTCTACATGGGCTCAAATGGTTCTGTCATCCGGTGCATGAGCACTAAGTTCAAGTTCCGATGTTGGTAGTGCCATCCTTTTTGACCCTTCCAGGAATATTTTTACCATCTATTATGTGAAAAAGCTGTTCCCTATCATTCCTCTAGTTTCCGCAACTATAGCAGCCAAGTGGACCTTTAATGACGCATAGGTCAGACCATTGTATAGTAGGTGGGTGAGGTATAATAGCACTGTCCCATGCTCTGTCCTTACTTCTAGCTTCTTGTTGTCCTGCACCAGTGAATGTATCTGACGAACTTGGCTGTATAGCACTGATGAGGGCTCGGTTTTCTTGCCTCCTTAAGGATTTCCATTGTCTGGAGGGGAAGCTGAAGGTGCCTGAACTATAGGCAATCAGGAGCCACCATGCTGCTAGGTTAAGTATGGCTGTCTCTAGATGGTATACTCTTCAGTCTTCCACTGTTAACAGGCTCTGCATTTCCCTTATGGCTATGATGTGCACTCTGAACATTTATAGTAGCTCCAAGTACCATGACACTCTGGCCTTCTGTGGGGCGAAGAGTACAAGTGTCATCCTTGACTGTCTGACCTTGTCCAGTACCCTTGGGATCAGGGAAAAATGGTGGAAAGGCGTATGCAAATCTCTCAGACCAAGCTACCGAAAGGGCATTCCTTTGGACTGCTGGTGTGGCAATCTGGATCTGAAGTCTTGCCATTTTGTGTTTTCTGGGCCTTGCAAACAGATGTATGCTTGGGATTCCCCAGGGTATGAACATGCCGTCCTTCATTCTACCTCCTTTTGAACCTCTGAAGTGACAACTACTAGATCAGGGTTCTTCAACTGGTAGCTCTCCAGCTACCTGTGAGTAACACCCCCATTATGTAACCCAGCAAAGTAAACTAAAAGCTTTTGCTTGATTGAATTAGGTATTTTTCTACGATTGAAAAGGAGGCATTTAAAAGTAAAATGCTTTTATTTTCAGAACTGATTAACCAATGTTTGTAGACAAAACATTTTTAAAGCTAATATTTAAAAGGTAATTGATGCTGTGTTGAAGTCTTATTTCTGCTGTTTTTCGTACGTGCCAAGGAACATTGCATACATCACTGATTTGATATAGAAGGCGTTCAAAATTGAAATTGATTAAACTTTCGACATTATTGCTATTGACCTTGCCTGATACATTGAGATGGCCACTGTAGCAACCTGCCTGCAATGGCCACTATTGAAATATTGTCTTAAGTGGTTATTATTTTAACACTAATAATCTGTTTAAGTAGCTTGAGATGATTTTTATTGAACATAAAAAGCTCTTATTGTAAAAAAAAGTTTGGAGATCCCTGCACTAGGTCCTCCCAGCTCCCCCTAGTTTGTGACCACTTGTTGAAAAGCCATTCTTTTATGGGTCGCAATTTCAGTCTTGCTTGTGGAATGAAAGAAGTCCATAATGGCATCATGCCCATTAATTTCCTGGCAGCCCTCACTGTCAGAGATTGACCCTTCAAGTAGAGGTGAACTTGCTTGGTTATCACTTTCGCCCATATAGGGACTGGAAATTCATGTACTGTCCTAGAGTCCAGTGACACCACCAGGAATGCTTTCACCTGCTCCGGGTGTGGGGATGATTTGTCCTGGTATATGGGGAAATTGAGCTGTTGTAGAGTAATGATAATAGTTTAAATGTCTTGCTCGCACTTTTGCCTTGAGTTTGCCTTCATCACAGAGTCGTCCAGGTATGCGTAGACGTGCATACCCTGTCTTTTCAGGTGTGCAGCGACTGCTGCTAGGCATTTTTGAACACCTTTCAGATTTTATGCTGAAAGGTAGCACTCTGAACTGATAGTGTATCTTCTCTCGAAGACAAATCTGAGGTACCATTTGGGTCTTTGATTCATTGGTATATGTAGGTAGGCGTCTTTTAGGTCTATGGTAGCTATGATCTCCTTTCCTTAGGAGAGGCATTACTTCTTGTAGAGTTGCCATCTTCAAGTGTTGTGTTCATATGAACTTGTTTAGGTATCCGAGGTCTAGTATTGTTCTCAATGTTAAGTCTTGTTTTCGTACTAGAAAGTACACAGAATAGATGCTGTGTCCCATCTCCATTGGGGGTACTCTTACTGTGGCTTGTCTTTCAATAATGTCTTTGACTCCCTGCCGCAATGGATGAAGGGAATGTTTGTTCCCTTAAAGTTCTTTTCCTTGGGGGGATGGGCAGCAAGGTCTCAGCGATTTCTATGGGGTAACCCTGTTTTAGGTCATTAGTTGGCTTAGAGTTAAACACTCTGAGTAGCTGCGAGATTTATAATCTTTTTTTCTTATTATATTAGGTTTAATATTCAGCTCGCTGAGGTGACTGATCTCCACTTTTGGAGGGATACTCCTATTCTCCCACCCAGTGATGTTATGTGACAGGTTTAATGATACGGCAAGTCACTTATTAGCCAGCCCTCACTTCTTGCGGGCTTGCCTCTACCTCTCTGTTTATGACGAAAGGGCTGTCTTGCCAGGTGCTGCCAACTCTTGGGCGAGCTGGTGTGCATCATGTTGGCTGAAGTCTTGCTGTTTGTAGGGCTGGTGAGAATCCCTCCCTGCCTTCTGGCCTCCTGTTGGGCATTCCATCTCCTAAAGCATCTCCTGAACTGCAAAGCCCCCATGGCTTTGGCTGACTCGTTGACCTTCTTTATTTGCTGTATCGTCTCATATACATCAGTTTTAAAGAGACCTTCCCCTGGGAAAAGCATGTTGATCATCAATGCCTACCCCTCTGCCTTGAACACAAAGACTCTTAATCATGCATGTCTTCTGAGGTTGGTACCTGTGTGCATTATCTGCTGGCAGTTACCGCCGTGCCCAAAGCTGATTTGAGGCATGAGTTGGCGATGTTCTTGCCCCCCTGGATCACTGCCTTAGTTTTCTTTTTAAACTCCTCCAGAAGGTGATGTATGAGGTCTCCCTTTCTCCTAGCAACACAAAAGGATGATGAACGGAGTACTGCAACCTTTGAACACTCACCCAGAGTCACAGATCTGTGTTTAATCCACTGCTCTTTTGCTCACCATGCCACCCCAGTTGGACCCAGCCATATGCAAATCAGATCCTGTTCCCCATGGGAAAGAGTCCAGCCCGAACTGCCAGGCCTGGCCCTCCCTGGACTGGAAACAAGCATCCTGGGACCGGTTTCATGGTATCACCCCTCATAAGCCAGGCTAGCTTGAATCCAGTAGCACAGTGAGCAAAGGACCAATGTCTGGGCATACCCTGGCCAAAAAGGGCAACTTTAGCAACACAAAAGGATGATGGACTGAGTGCTGAAACTTCTCCCCAGTCACAGATCTGGGTTTAGTCCATCGTTCTTTTGCTCACCATGCCACCCCAATTTGAATCCAGCAAATCAGCACTCCGTCCACAGTCCCTGCCTGCAGGACAGAAGGAACCACAAGAGTATCCTGCAGCGGAACCCAACACCAGAAAGCACCACTGCACACAAGTCCGACAGCCTGAGTTGAAGTGGGTGACCGGTGCCCCCTTGTGCCAGAGTCCCTTCGAGACCACAGACACCCTGAGGGTTCACTGGGGACTGGCCTTCCAGTTCCTCGACAAGGGGGCTGATAAAAAGAGCAATGGCAAAGCCAAAAGGTTTGAAGATTGAACTGCATGCTTTTGCCTTTACCCCACAGTTGTTTGTATACTGGCGAGTGAGTATAGAGAAAAGAATCTGAAAAATGGATGATACAGAAAAAGCTGCCTTTTATGTAACAAATTTTACAAATGCTTTTGTCTGTGCTCTCTGCCCAGTGCTACCATGCTGCTCAGTAAATTATAAACATAAATTCCACCTCGAGCAATAAGTGTGTGTAAAATACTGTACTGCAAAAGTAGAGATATTTTATTCAGATAAATATTCCACTTATTATAAAGGGTAAAGTTGTCCAATTGGAATATTTAATATACCATTGAAAGGACCAATTCTGTTGAGTTACTGAAAGAATGTTCTAAAGACCTACATCAATAATGAGTCCAGCGATATGCCAAAAGGCCTAATAGTCTTAAAAAGACTTCTTAGCAAATGAAATAACAATGGTTCAAAGTAAAGTGCCAATTATTGACTGTCCAGCTGCCATGTGGTCTTTTGAAAAGTTTTTAGTAATTTTAAATGAATGATAGATAAGTAGGGTGAAGCTTGTTGCTTCCTTCCAGGTCAGACAAAGCACTAAACTACATTGACAAAAACATTAAATCAATTTTGTTATGAATCAGTTTTTAAGTTAACGTTTGGGCAATTTTCTTTATGCATGGGTTAACATTGTAATTAAAGAAGAGCACCTTTAAAGACTCTTTGATTGTATTTGGAATGGAAGGTTTATGTTCCCCAAGAACCTGTAGCACGAATGTCTTTTTTACTTTTTCCCCTGATGACCCAACTTGGTCTCCATACTACCTTTCATGCTTTCTAGAAGGAATGTTCAATCTCATATTTAATTAATTACTTGCTCCATTATAGGAGATTTATTTGCTAAATGTATAGAAAAAGATGACATACTAAAATTCAGCACACAGAACAGATGCATCAAACTCACCAATACACATGTCCTAGCAGTGCAAGGGTAAAGCTTGCTGAATCGCCAAACTCGTTCACTATGTCATCATAGCTTTTCTGTTTATTCAGCACTCCACCAGATAAAATTTGTTCTCCTTCTGCTAGTCTGGAAAGGTACAACAAACAAAGAGGCATTATGATCAGACTTTTTCCTAGTTACAATAAATACATAGACAATGCACATATCCTGGACTCCAAAAAACCATCAGATTAAGCTCATTACAGGGTCCCATTTGGTGAGCAACAACTGTGGGTTCCTGGGCACAGGGAGATGCAGAGTTCTGAATATTCAGGGCTCATGTCTGGCTCCAGGGGGTTAGGATTATGGTCTGTAAATCTTTTCCATTAACAGTCACCCAGACCATGACAGACTGGGACGTTGCTATGTGGTGAGCAGGGAATGGAACAGGGAGAGGCTCTTTGTGGCTTCCCCATATTACCTGCCAGTATTGAAGACTATTATGCTGGGGAAAATGGATAGCTCAGTCCCTTATCAGAGTGCTGATTATTTGAATGGGGGAGTGGGAAGGGCACTAGCTCAACCTCACACAGGAGGGGGTACTAGGCAGGGTCACCCAGAAGAGGGCAGGGTAGATAAGAGACTGTACAATTTCATAAAAGCTCTGAGATTGATGGAAGAGCAGCCCTTTACACACCAATATTCATAAGTATAAAACTGCAACAACAACAAAAAATTCAGTCTCTGGACTGGCCTGTTTTTTTGGTGCCAGGGACAAACAAAGGAAGACAGATCACTTTCTGCAAAGGAAATATCAGACCATTCCTCATTATGAACTAGGCTTGAATCGAGGATGGTTAGAAAACGGATTGGAAGGAGACTGGATCCATGGGCCTTGCAAAACGGGGACACCTGAAATATCTAACAAACAGAGCTCTATTTCCAGGAAAATGAGGAGACGGTGCAGATGGGCATTACCAATTGGGAAGGCTACAAAGCAGTAGTTAGTGGGCTGCTCAAAACCACCAATATTGGCAGACAGAGGGAAAGAGATATGTAAAGGATCTGGAACGCCAACTAATCCACTAGAACGAAGAACTACAAGATCCGTATTCTGACCTACCCCCATCAGAATGCACTAGCCAGGGATGAATACAGACTTTTAGTGGAGAGGGAAGCAAACATTAATGGGTGAAACAGCATAGACTAAATGAAGTTGCCAGCACAGCAGGCACTCTTCTGGCGTGTATGTCCTTGTCAAATGGGAGAAAGGACAGATGGGTGAGAGGAATCAGTAGAGCAGTGCCCCATATATCTACAATCTCAGGCGCCTATGTGGATGCCTGGCACGGTGGAACAGGATATGAGAGCCATCGGTAATATTAGCTTTGACATGCAAGAAGCATTTGACTCACCAGAGTGCCCACATCTGATAGAAAACGGTCTTAGGCTCTGGGTTTAGATCATAGATTGAGCTGTTAAATACCAATCCGGGTGCAAGGGTTCATGTCAATGGCACGGTTTCAGGAGAAATTCACCTGGGTCAGGGCCGAAGGCATGGATGCCCTTTCCCCCACTGTTTTTCGCATTGGTGATAGAGCCTTTAGCAAACTGAAGAGACGCTTTCATCTGTATGTCTTATAAGTGAACCAGAGTGGGAGGCCTTTATCTTCCCATATGACGATATCATCCTTCTCTCCTTGGTGTATCCTCAAAACCCAGAATCCTACAAATACTAAATATATTTGGGGGATACACTGATGTAGGCATGAACTGGCCTATGTCATTGTGTCCCCCCCCGCCCCACGACTTGGTAACCCCTACATAAATGGGAATGTCCAATGCAATATGTGCAAGGGGGTGGGGGTGGGATTGGAGAGAGAGAGAGAGCAAGGCAAAAAGGCAAATTTGTGATTCTCTGTTGTGCTTCTGGCTTCACACTAATCAATCTAAGCCAGGAACTGTATCTCATACAGATTCCATTGCAATACCTAAGTACCGCTAGGTATGAAGTATTGGCTGCTGTTCCATTGATCGGACTGGAGACCAGCATTCCTTCATTAAGTACCTCTTGCCTGTATTACGTAGTTAACTTGTCACAAAATATTGGGGAGAGTCCCTGAGGGATCCAACTTATCGGCCCATAAGAGCAGAAGCACTTGTGACCTTCATGAAGGGTACAGATGTTCCACACATCTCCCTGTCCACGGAGTCCATATGTATACTTTCTTTGTCTGGTGAGCAGGAGGAAGAAAGAACTGCCATTTGTGCTTTTCTTGCTGAAGGCACAACCCGTCAAGTGCAGGATATTGTATATGAAACAAAGGGGGCCTGATCTGGCAGCTTGTACTTGAAGAGTTGTAGTGGTATAGCCTTTATTGATGCATCTGTGAGGAACAGCTGCACAGCAGACACAAGCAGACCAGGTACCAATGGAAGTAAAGAGCTTGAAGATATTTTTTGATGAAGCTCTCAAATACAACGGATGTGGAAGAAAAAGTTACTTACCTACGGTAAAACAGATCTAGCTGCTTATTACTTACACGTAACTTTTCCCAGACGTCAGACTGGATCCAGAAATGTTTGCGTGAGCAGTACCCCAGCATGCCCTCTGGTTACTTCGTTCAGTTCGGCATAGCTGGCGATGGAAGTGATGTGCAGAATGTCAGTCACTTTTCACGACTTTCCACGCCAGGAGCAGAGCCATTGATTGGACTCACAAGGGTGTCCAAACTAGGGCTGTGAAAAGGGAACAACCCTAGCCCTAGAAATCTGTCCAAGAGCGGGGAGGCATGGGTGGGTGTAAGGAAACTGCACCTAGATCTTGTCTCTACCAGATAATGCTTTACCGAAGGTAAGTAACTTGTTCATCTGATACAGACTTCTAGCTGCAGATTCCTCAACTTTGAATAAATATCCAATCCATACCATCCTAGCTGTGAGCTACGGACAAATTTAACTAGACTAAAAAGTCCTTCAGGACTGAACGGACACAATGCCTGTCTCTGTGGACCTGGCTCTCCAGGCAGCAGTGTTTGACAAATGTGTGCAGGGATGCCCACGTTGCTGCCTGGCAGATCTCCAGGACTGGGACTGCATGAGCTAAAGTCGTGGTTGCAGCTTTTCCTCTAGCGGAATGACCCTTAAGGCCTCATGAGGAAGCTCTTTAGCCACCTGAGACGAAAAACCTCTCTGAGCGATTGCCGCCTCGGAAACCCCAATGTCCAAAACGTCTGATGCATTCTCTTCAGACGAACAGATCTAACCAAGGCTCTCCCCATTCCCGAAAGACTCCTTGTGCCACCTCCCAAGGAGATGCCACTCTTCATCCCCTAGGCATTGACAGCTGAATTCATCCACCCCAGCGTTCAGAGAACCTGCCAGATGTTGAACCTCCATGGTTATGCCCTGCTGTTTCCAGAGACGCAGAGCCTCTTGAAAAAGGCTCCACAAACCCACCCCACCCTGCTTGTTGTAGTACCACATGGTGGTGTTGTTGTCCGTGAACACTGCACTAACTTTCCCTTTACAGGGGGAAGAAATTATTTCAATGCTAGCCAGACTGTATGGAGCTCCAGCATGTCAATGTGGAGTCAACATTCCGCCATTGGCCAGAGTTCTCTGATCTCCAACTCTCCTTGATGGACCCCCCCTTTCCAGGAGTGACACATCTGTCACCACTGTCCGATCTGGTGAGGGAGAGGGGTTTGCCGTTCACCAAATTGCGATGTGTAAGCCACCACTGCAGGTCTTTTGCAGATCCCTCCGACCAGATCTGAACCATGGTGGAGACACTGCCTTGATGCTGCACCCACTGGAACTTTAGCTCCTACTGCAGAGTCCACATGTGCCATTGGGCTTGATTTACCAGCAGGATGCAGGAAGCCATGAGGCCCAGCAGCCTCCGAGTCATTCACGCTGAAATCCAGGACAGAGGCTGAAACATCTGTATCATAACCTGAATATCCTGGACGTACTGCTTGTGAGGATAAGCCCGAAACTGCACTGTGTCCAGAACAGTTCCAATGAAAGGGAGAGACTGAAAAGGAGTCAGGTGTGACTTTGGCACGTTTATAGTGAACCCCAGCAAATGCAGGAGGTCTGCAGTAATCTGAAGGTAGGAGACAACAGTCTGGGTCGACACTGCTTTCAACAGCCAGTTGTCGAGACAGGGAGAAGACAATCCCCTAACCTGTGCAGATGAGCTGCAACCACCGTCATCACCTTGGTGAACACCCGGGGGAGGG
Source organism: Pleurodeles waltl (assembly GCF_031143425.1). NCBI lineage: Eukaryota > Metazoa > Chordata > Amphibia > Caudata > Salamandridae > Pleurodeles > Pleurodeles waltl. The sequence goes on from NC_090445.1 coordinate 252,478,028, forward strand.
GGGGGGGGACTGGTAGGGGCAACAGGAAGCATGGTGAACTGAAAGTGCTCATGGCCAAACTTGAACAGCAGGCAGCACCTGTGGGCAGATAGGATGGGGATGTAAAAATATGCATCCTGCAAGTTTAATGATACCAGCCAGTCTCCTTGGACTAGGGCAGACAAGACCGGACCCAAAGTGAGCATCCTGACTTTCTCCTTTTTGAGGAAAAGATTTACATTCAACAGATCTAGAAAAGGGAGAAGACCCTTGTTCTTTTTGGGTATCAGAAAGTAGATGGAATAACAACCACTGCCTACTTCGGATATTTGAACTCTGCAGGAAGTTGGCTCTGTATATACTATCTCAAAGTGAGAGATAGTGTGCACAGAGTCCAAGGGTTCCCCTTAGAGGTTGATCGTGGCAAAATTAGATGATACTGATGTTGGAGCTAAAGACGGCAATATCATCTAGATATGCTGCACTAAAGGACTCCAAGTCAGCAAGGACTTGATTCACCAACCTTTGGAAGGTGGCAGGGGCAGAACCCAGACTATCTTCCCTGGCTGAACCTCAACCATAGCAGCCTTTTGGTCATACCACAACTTCTGGTGTTGTTGGCTGGCCTCAAGGTTTTTGCTTGCTTTTTCCATGTACTCTGCCATCCTAGAGCGGAGGCCTAGCATATAGTCCACTACATCTTGTCTTGGCTCATGGAGAGGTCTCTCCCAGCCATCTTTTACAAGTGCCAGTGGTCCCCTTACAGGATGGCCAAACGGAAGCTCAAAGGGGAAAAACCGTACTCCCTTCTGGGGCACCTCTCTGTAGGCGAAAAGCAGGCATGGCAAGAGGACATCCCATCTCCTTTTGAGTTTTTCAGGGAGCCCCATGATCATGCCCTTCAATCTCTTGTTAAACCTTTCTACAAGACCATTGGTTTGTAGATGGTATGGTGTGCTGAAATTGTAAGTCACCCCACACTCATTCCACATGTGCTTTAGGTAAGCTGACATGAAGTTGGTACCTCTGTCACAAACCACCTCCTTAGGAAATTCCACTCTGGTAAAAATACCTATGAGTGATTTAGCTACCGCAGGAGCAGTAGTGGACCTAATGGGAATTGCCTCAGGGTACCTGGTAGCATGATCCACTACCAGAATATTTTGGTTCCCTGATGTAGTAGGAGGTTCAAGTGGACCCACTTTGTCCACTCCCAATCTCTCAACGGGAACAACCACCACTGGAAGTGGAATGAGGGGGGCCTGTGGATGGCCACCTGTCTTACCACTGGCGCAAAACTCCTTAAAACTTCTGGGGCATTGTAAAGAAATGGCTCCCTGTTGCAGTTACCCCCCCACTTTTTGCCTGATACTAATGCTGACTTGACTGAGAAGTGTGCTAGGACCCTGCTAACCAGGCCCCAGCACAAGTGTTCTTTCACCTAAAATGTACCATTGTCTCCACAATTGGCACAACCCTGGCATCCAGGAAAGTCCCTTGCAACTGGTACCCATGGTACCAAGGGCCCTGATGCCAGGGAAGGTCTCTAAGGGCTGCAGCATGTCTTATGCCACCCTAGGGACCCCTCACTCAGCACAGACACCCTGCTTGCCAGCTTGTGTGTGCTGGGGGGGAGTAAATGACTAAGTCGACATGGCACTCCCCTCAGGGTGCCATGCCAACCTCACACTGCCTGTGGCATAGGTAAGTCACCCCTCTAGCAGGCCTTATAGCCCTAAGGCAGGGTGCACTATACCACAGGCGAGGGCATATGTGCATGAGCACTATGCCCCTACAGTGTCTAAGCAAAGCCTTAGACATTGTAAGTGCAGGGTAGCCATAAGAGTATATGGTCTGGGAGTCTGTCAAAAACGAACTCCACAGCTCCATAATGGCTACACTGAATACTGGGAAGTTTAGTATCAAACTTCTCAGAATAATAAACCCACACTGATGCCAGTGTTGGATTTATTACAAAATGCACACAGAGGGCATCTTAGAGATGCCCCCTGTATTTTACCCAATTGTTCAGTGCAGGACTGACTGGCCTCTGCCAGCCTGCTGCTGACAGACGAGTTTCTGACCCCATGCGGTGAGAGCCTTTGTGCTCTCTGAGGACAGAAACAAAGCCTGCTCTGGGTGGAGGTGCTTCACACCTCCCTCCTGCAGGAACTGTAACACCTAGCAGTGAGCTTCAAAGACTCAAGCTTCGTGTTACAATGCCCCAGGGCACTCCAGCTAGTGGAGATGCCCGCCCCCTGGACCCACCCCCCACTTTTGGCGGCAAGTCCAGGAGAGATAATGAGAAAAACAAGGAGAAGTCAATGGCCAGTCAGGACAGCCCCTAAGGTGTCCTGAGCTGAGGTGACTGACTTTTAGAAATCCTCCATCTTGCAGATGGAGGATTCCCCCAATAGGGATAGGAATTTGCCCCCCTCCCCTTGGGAGGAGGCACAAAGAGGGTGTACCCACCCCCAGGGCTAGTAGCCATTGGCTACTAACCCCCCCAGACCTAAACACACCCCTAAATTCAGTATTTAGGGGCTCCCCAGAACCTAGGAACTCAGATTCCTGCAACTTAAGAAGAGGACTGCTGAGCTGAAAAACCCTGCAGAGAAGAAGGAGACACCAACTGCTTTGGCCCCAGCCCTACCGGCCTGTCTCCCCCCTTCGGAAGAAAACTGCTCCAGCGACACCTTCCCCAGGACCAGCAACCTCTGAATCCTCAGAGGACTGCCCTGCTTCAAAAAGAGCAAGAAACTCCTGAGAACAGCGGCCCTGTTCAACAAAGACTGCAACTTTGTTTCCAGAGGAGCAGCTTTAAAGACCCCTGCAATTCCCGCCAAAAGCGTGAGAATTGCAACACTGCACCCGGCGACCCCAACTCGACTGGTGAAGAAACAACGCTACAGGGAGGACCCCCAGGCGACTCCAAGACTGTGAGTTACCCAAGTTGTCCCCCCTGAACCCCCACAGCGACGCCTGCAGAGGGAATCCCGAGGCTCCCCCTGACCGCGACTGCCTGACTCTAAAATCCCGACGCCTGGAAAAGACCCTGCACCCGCAGCCCCCAGGACCTGAAGGATCGGAACTCCAGTGCAGGAGTGACCCCCCAGGAGGCCCTCTCCCTTGCCCAGGCGGTGGCTACCCCGAGGACCCCCCCCCTTGCCTGCATCGCTGAAGAGACCCCTTGGTCTCCCATTGATTCCTATTACAAACCCGACGCTTGTTTGCACACTGCACCCGGCCGCCCCCACGCTGCTGAGGGTGTACTTTTTGTGTGGACTTGTGTCCCCCCCGGTGCCCTACAAAACCCCCCTGGTGTGCCCTCCGAAGACACGGGTACTTACCTGCTGGCAGACTGGAACCGGGGCACCCCCTTCTCCATTGAAGCCGATGTGTTTTGGGCACCACTTTGAACTCTGCACCTGACCGGCCCTGAGCTGCTGGTGTGGTGACTTTGGGGTTGCTCTGAACCCCCAACGGTGGGCTACTTTGGACCCCAATCTGAACCCCGTAGGTGGTTTACTTACCTGCAAGAACTAACATTACTTTACCTCCCCCAGGAACTGTGAAAATTGCACTGTGTCCACTTTTAAAATAGCTATGTGTGTTTTATGTAAAAAGTATATATGCTATTGTGATTATTCAAAGTTCCTAAAGTACTTAACTGCAATACCTTTCAAATGAGATATTACATGTAGAATTTGAACCTGTGGTTCTTAAAATAAACTAAGAAAATATATTTTTCTATACAAAAACCTATTGGCCTGGAATTGTCTCTGAGTGTGTGTTCCTCATTTATTGCCTGTGTGTATGTACAACAAATGCTTAACACTACTCCTTTGATAAGCCTACTGCTCGACCACACTACCACAAAATAGAGCATTAGTATTATCTCTTTTTGCCACTATCTTACCTCTAAGGGGAACCCTTGGACTCTGTGCATACTATTCCTTACTTTGAAATAGTGCTTACAGAGCCAACTTCCTACAGACATATTGGGCCAGTAGAAATGGTTGACTAATATCTTCCAACTTTTGGTTTGTCCCACATGTCCAGCAAGGGGAATGTCATGGGCTAAGGTCATAATGAACTCCCTAAACTCCTGAGGCACTACCACTCTCCTAGTGGCACCAGGTTTGAGATCTCTTGCCTCAGTGTAAAGGAGTCCATCTTCCCAATAGACCCTGTGGGTTCCACTGACATTGCCTTTTTCTTGCTCATCTGCTTCCTGTCTTAGGCCTTCAAGCGTGGGAGAACTCTTTTGTCCCTTACACAGCAGTTCCCTTGAGGGTCCCCCTGGGCCAAAGAGCTCAACCTGATAAAGCTCCAGCTCCATCGACTCAGTTCCCTTGGGGGATAGAAAACCTTCCTGAGAAGAGAGGTTCTGTTTCTTTTGCTGTGCAGAAGCCGGTTCCCCAGTCTTCCTTCCTTTCCTCTTGAAAGGTCGGGCCATTATTCCAGACTCCAACACATATTTTTCACCCTGAGCCCTGCTCTGTGCCCTTGTCTTGACACACCAGTTCAGGGATGCCCAGCATGGGTGCATGGGTCTTGAGCTGTACCTCAGCCCATGCTGAGGACTCCAGATAATTTCCAAGCAGACATTCTACTGGTATAGCAGAGGAGACTACCATCTGTTTCAGGCCAATGACCCCCTCCCCATTCTGAAGTTACCATTGCCATGGGATGGACTTTAGTTTGATTGTCAGCATTTGTGACTGGATATATCTGTCCAGCCAGGTACTGTCCTGGGGAAACCAGTTTGTCTGTCACCATAGTGATACTGGCATCTGTATCCCTCAGGGCTTCTACTCTATTCGAATTTATCAAGCGCTGCTGCCTGTATTTTTGCAGGGTAGGCGGCCAGGCAGCAAGTGTGGCTAAATCCACCCCACCCTCAGAAACTAATGTAGCTTCAGTGTGAACCCTGATTTGCTCTGGACACACTGTTGATCCCACCTGGAGATTGACTATTCCAGTACTAACTGGAGTAGTTGTTGTGGGACTTTTTGTTGGACAGGCCTTGTCTCCAGTTTGGTGTCCATGCTGTCTACAGTTGTGACACCAGGCCTTCTTGGGATCAATGTTTTATCCTTATACCCATTTGTAGATTGTGAAGAGGCTCAGGCCCACCCTCCTGAGCAGGTTTTTGGGGCCCTGTAGAAGACTCTTTGCTCTTTGTTTTTGTCCATGGATGTCTCACCACCCTTCCCCTGGGGAGGCTTTGTGACCCCTTTTTCTTTTGGTCACCCCCTGTGGAAGTCTTGGTCACCCTAGTCTTGATCCAGTGGTCTGCCTTATTTCCCAATTCTTGGGGAAAATTAGGACCTAGGTCTACCAGATATTGATGCAGTTCGTCATTGAAGCAATTACTTAACAGATGTTCTTTCATAAATAAATTATACAGGCCATCATAATCACTTACACCACTGCCAGTTATCCAACCATCTAGTGTTTTGACTGAGAAGTCAACAAAATCAACCCAGGTCTGGCTCAAGGATTTGTGAGCCCCCCTGAACCTAATCCTGTACTCCTCAGTTGAGAATCCAAAGCCCTCAATCAGGGTACCCTTCATGAGGTCATAAGATTCTGCATCTTTACCAGAGAGTGTGAGGAGTCTATCCCTACACTTTCCAGTGAACATTTCCCAAAGGATAGCTCCCCAGTGAGATCTGCTTACTTTTCAAATTGCACAAGCCCTCTCAAAAGCTGTGGACCTTTTGGTTATGTCATCACCATCTTCATATTTAGTTACAATCCCTTTGGTTTTTTTTTAGGATGTCGGTATGCTCTCTGATCCTATTCAAGTTGCTGCCACCATTTATGGGACTTACACCCATTTCTTTTCTTTCCCTTTCTATGGCTAGGAGCTGCTTCTCCAAAGCCAATCTCTTGGCCCTCCTGGCCAGGATGTCCTCTTCATTGAGGCTTTCCTCAATGTTCACTGAGGCATTGGACTCCCCTGTTGAAGAAACAGTCTCTCTAACTATGATTTTTGGGTACAGGGTTCTAGGAACCCTGTCCTCCCTATTTAGGACAGGAGGGGGGGAGTTATTCTTCCTGTTCACTAATTTCCCCCATCTGAAGGACTATCCTCCTACTCAGAAGGGTGGTCCCTTGTGAACTCTGCCAAGAGCTCCTGGAGCTTTGGCTTGGTAGGGTTGGGCCCAGTCTATCTTTTTTAGTTTACAGAGAGACCTTAACTCTGACATCCCTAGATGCAGGTAAGGTGTGAGGTTGATTTCCATCACTGTCTCATCTGTGTGACTCATTATCACTCTAAAAGTTGGGATTACTTTTTAAGAATCTAAAAACTACTTCTAGAACTTAAATCCTAACTTTTACAAACTTTTAAACTTAAAAAGAAACGCTAAAAGGGACTTACAAAAGACCCTAGCAGGACTTACCCCACCGCTGATCCAACAATGTAAGAAGTTGGCTCTGTATATACTATCTCAAAGTGAGAGATAGTGTGCAGAGTCCAAGGGTTGCACTTAGATGTTGATAGTGGCAAAATTAGATAATACTAATGCTCTATTTTGTGGTAGTGTGGTGAAGCAGTAGGCTTAGAGGGTAGTGTTAAGCAAGTGTTGTACACACACAGGCAATGAATGAGGAACACATACAAAGACTTAACTCCAGCCCAATAGGTTTTTAAATAGAAAATGAAAATGTCACTTACCCAGTGTACATCTGTTCGTGGCATCAGTCGCAGTAGATTCGCATGTTTTGCAATAGCTCGCCATCTGGTGTTGGGCCGGAGTGTTACAAGTTGTTTTTCTTCGAAGAAGTCTTTCGAGTCACGGGACCGAGTGACTCCTCCTTTTGTCTCCATTGCGCATGGGCGTCGACTCCATCTTCGATTGTTTTTCCCCGCAGAGGGTGAGGTAGGAGTTGAATTGTAGTAATAGTGCCCATGCAATGGAGTGACTAAGTATGCACCTATTTAAGGTTGAGATGATACATATACAAATAGTTGAAGGTAACTTCCAAACTGCTACAGGCTCCCGGGGAGGCGGGTGGGCACATGCGAATCTACTGCGACTGATGCCACGAACAGATGTACACTGGGTAAGTGACATTTTCAGTTCGATGGCATCTGTCGCTGTAGATACGCATGTTTTGCATAGACTAGTAAGCAGTTATCTCCCCAAAAGCGGTGGATCAGCCTGTAGGAGTGGAAGTAGTCTGAAATAAGGTTCTTAATACGGCTTGACCTACTGTGGCTTGTTGTGCGGATAACACGTCTACACAGTAGTGCTTGGTGAATGTGTGAGGCGTAGACCATGTGGCTGCCTTACATATTTCTTGCATTGGGATGTTTCCTAGAAAGGCCATGGTAGCACCTTTCTTTCTGGTTGAGTGTGCCCTTGGTGTAATGGGCAGCTGTCGTTTAGCTTTAAGGTAGCAGATTTGGATGCATTTAACTATCCATCTGGCTATACCTTGTTTTGATATTGGGTTTCCTGCATGAGGTTTTTGAAATGCAATAAATAGTTGTTTAGTCTTTCTGATGTTCTTTGTTCTGTCAATGTAATACATCAATGCTCTTTTGACATCTAATGTATGTAGTGCCCTTTCAGCTACGGTATCTGGCTGTGGAAAGAACACTGGAAGTTCCACTGTTTGATTTAGATGGAACGGTGAAATAACCTTTGGCAAAAATTTAGGATTGGTCCTTAGGACGACCTTATTCTTGTGTAGTTGTATAAAAGGTTCCTGTATTGTAAACGCCTGAATCTCGCTTACTCTTCTTAGGGAAGTAATGGCGATGAGAAATGCCACCTTCCAGGTTAGGAACTGTATTTCGCAGGAGTGCATGGGTTCAAAAGGTGGACCCATAAGTCTAGTTAGGACAACATTTAGGTTCCATGAAGGAACAGGTGGTGTTCTTGGTGGTATAATTCTCCTAAGGCCCTCCATGAATGCTTTAATGACTGGTATCTTATATAGGGAAGTTGAATAGGTAGTCTGCAGGTATGCAGATATTGCTGCAAGGTGTATTTTAATGGAAGAGAAAGCCAGGTTAGATTTTTGTAAGTGAAGCAAGTAACCCACTACATGTTCTGGAGTTGTGTGTAATGGTTGTATTTGATTAATATGGCAGTAGCAAACAAACCTCTTCCATTTACTTGCATAGCAGTGCCTGGTGGATGGCCTTCTGGCTTGTTTTATGACTTCCATACATTCTTGGGTAAGTTGTAAGTGCCCGAATTCTAGGATTTCAGGAGCCAGATTGCTAGATTCAGCGATGCTGGATCTGGGTGTCTGATCTTTTGGTTGTGTTGTGTCAACAGATCTGGCCTGTTGGGCAATTTGATGCAGGGTACTACTGATAGGTCTAGCAGCGTTGTGTACCAGGGTTGCCTTGCCCAAGTTGGTGCTATTAATATGAGTTTGAGTTTGTTTTGACTGAGTTTGTTTACCAGGTAAGGAAGGAGAGGGAGAGGAGGAAAAGCGTAAGCAAATATCCCTGACCAGTTCATCCATAGGGCATTGCCTTGGGACTGTTTGTGTGGGTATCTGGATGCGAAGTTTTGGCATTTTGCGTTCTCCTTTGTCGCAAACAAGTCTATCTGAGGTGTTCCCCAGAGTTTGAAATAAGTGTTCAGAATTTGGGGGTGAATTTCCCATTCGTGGACCTGTTGGTGATCTCGAGAGAGATTGTCTGCGAGTTGATTTTGGATCCCTGGTATAAATTGTGCTATTAGGCGAATTTGGTTGTGAATTGCCCAACGCCAAATCTTTTGTGCTAGCAGGCTTAACTGCGTGGAGTGCGTCCCCCCTTGCTTGTTTAGATAATACATTGTTGTCATGTTGTCTGTTTTGACGAGAATGTATTTGTGAACTATTATTGGTTGGAAAGCTTTTAGTGCTTGAAAAACTGCTAGAAGTTCTAGGTGATTTATATGCAGTTTTGTTTGATGTACGTTCCATTGTCCTTGTATGCTGTGTTGATCGAGGTGTGCTCCCCACCCTGTCATGGAAGCATCTGTTGTTATTACGTATTGTGGCACTGGGTCTTGGAAAGGCCGCCCTTTGTTTAAATTTATGTTGTTCCACCACAGAAGCGAGAGGTAAGTTTGGCGGTCTATTAACACCAGATCTAGAAGGTGACCCTGTGCTTGTGACCATTGTGATGCTAGGCACTGTTGTAAGGGCCTCATGTGCAGTCTTGCGTTTGGGACAATGGCTATGCATGAAGACATCATGCCTAGGAGTTGTAGTACCATCTTTGCTTGTATCCTTTGTGTTGGATACATGCGTTGTATGATGGTGTTGAAATTTTGAATTCTCTGTGGACTTGGAGTGGCTACTCCTTTTGATGTGTTTATTATGGCTCCCAGGTATTGTTGTACCTTGCGCGGCAGAATTTTGGATTTTGTGAAGTTGACGGTGAACCCTAGTTTGAAGAGGGTTTGTATGATATGATTTGTGTGATTTGAGCACTCTATTAACGAATGGGCCTTGATTAGTCAGTCGTCTAGATATGGGAACACATGTATTTGCTGCCTTCTTATGTGTGCAGCGACTACCGCTAGACATTTGGTAAAGACTCTTGGAGCGGTTGTTAATCCGAAAGGCAGTACCTTGAATTGGTAATGTATTCCCTTGAATACAAACCTTAGGTATTTCCTGTGCGATGGGTGTATTGGTATATGGAAATAAGCATCCTTGAGGTCTAAAGTTGCCATGTAGTCGTGTAGTTTTAGCAATGGCAATACTTCTTGTAGTGTGACCATGTGAAAGTGGTCTGATTTGATGAAAGTGTTCACTACTCTGAGGTCTAGGATTGGTCTCAGCTTTTTGTCCTTCTTTGGTATCAGAAAGTACAGTGAGTAAACTCCTGTGTTTATTTGTGTGTTTGGCACTAATTCGATTGCATTCTTTTGCAATAGTGCCTGCACTTCTATCTCCAGGAGATTGGAATGATGTGTTGTCAAATTTTGTGCTTTTGGTGGTATGTTTGGAGGGAATTGTAGAAATTCTATGCAATAACCATGTTGGATAATTGCTAGAACCCAAGTGTCTGTAGTGATTTCCTCCCATGCTTTGTAATAATGACTTATTCTTCCCCCCACTGGTGTTGTGTGGAGGGGGTGAGTGACATGTGAGTCACTGTTTAGTAGTAGGGGTTTTGGGGCTCTGAAATCTTCCTCTATTCCTAGGGAATTGCCCTCCTCTATATTGTCCCCGAAAACCTTCTCTATAATGACCCTGGTAACTGGACGGTGTTGCTTGTGAGGTGCTGGCTTGTGTGCTCTGACCCCGAAACCCCCCTCGAAAGGGTGTTTTACGGAATGTGCTGTAAATCCCTCTGCTCTGCGGGGAGTAGAGTGCGCCCATGGCTTTGGCAGTGTCCGTATCTTTTTTGAGTTTCTCAATCGCTGTGTCCACTTCTGGACCGAACAGTTCTTTTTCGTTAAAAGGCATATTGAGAACTGCTTGTTGAATCTCTGGTTTAAATCCAGACGTTCGGAGCCATGCATGCCTTCTGATAGTTACAGATGTATTAATTGTCCGTGCAGCTGTATCTGCAGCGTCCATGGAGGAGCGGATCTGGTTGTTGGAAATGGTCTGTCCCTCCTCAACCACTTGTTTTGCCCTATTTTGTAAGTCCTTGGGCAGATGTTCAATGAGATGTTGCATCTCGTCCCAGTGGGCTCTGTCATAGCGCGCAAGTAGTGCCTGGGAATTCGCGATGCGCCACTGGTTTGCAGCTTGTGCTGCGACTCTCTTACCAGCTGCATCGAACTTGCGGCTTTCTTTATTTGGGGGTGGTGCATCTCCAGATGTGTGGGAGTTGGCCCTTTTCCTAGCTGCTCCTACAACGACAGAGTCTGGTGGCAGCTGTGTAGTAATGAAAACCGGGTCTGTAGGAGGCGCCTTATACTTTTTTTCCACCCTTGGTGTGATTGCCCTACTTTTGACCGGCTCCTTAAAGATTTCTTTTGCGTGCCGGAGCATACCAGGGAGCATAGGCAGGCTTTGGTATGAGCTGTGGGTGGAGGAGAGAGTGTTGAATAAAAAATCATCCTCGACCTGTTCTGAGTGGAGGCTTACGTTGTGAAATTGTGCTGCTCTAGCCACCACTTGAGAATACGCAGTACTGTCCTCTGGTGGAGATGGCTTCGTAGGGTATGCCTCCGGACTGTTATCTGACACTGGGGCGTCGTATAAGTCCCATGCGTCTTGATCTTGGTCACCCTGGCTCATGGTAGTGTGAGCTGGGGAATGTGATGGAGTTTGTGCTGGTGAGACGTTAATCACAGGTGGAGGAGAGGGTGGTGGGGTAACTTTTTTCACCACTTTTGTTTGTGGTGTTTGTTCAGTTTGGAACTCCAATCTTCTCTTTCTTCTAATAGGGGGAAGGGTGCTTATCTTTCCTGTCCCCTGCTGTATGAAAATACGCTTTTGCGTATGGTCTACATCCGTTGAGTGTAGTTCTTCCTCAAACCTATGCTTTTGCATTTGGGAGGTCAGCGAGTGCTCTTCTGTATAAGAGCCTGAAACTGGGTCGGTTGCAGTTTGTTTCGGCACCGAAACCCTGTCTGCATCTTTTTTCGGCTCCGAGGTGACTTTTTTCTTTTTCGGGGCCGAAACTTCTCGGCGTCGATCTTCTTCGGTGCCGCTGTCTCGGCGTCGAGCCGTGTCTACATCGGTATCTCGGTGTCGATGCTTGTCTCCAGCACTTTCTCGGTCCCGAGAAGGCTGCGTGCCGGTGTCTCGACCGGAGTCGGACGATCTCGGCACTGTTTGGGCCTTTTTCGGTGCCGACGGTCGGTCACCGAATTTATGGGTGGAGCCATGGCCTGATGGCAGTGGCGTCCCCTGGGCCTTGTAAATCTTCCTCTGTGTGGTTTTCGACGTCTTACTCACGGTTTGTGTATCGTCGAATCCTTCGGAGTCCGATTCTTGGATCGAGAAGGTACCTTCCTCTTCTTGTTCCTCGAACTCTCGGTGGGCTGTCGGCGCGGACGCCATCTGAAGTCTTCTGGCTCGACGGTCTCGGAGTGTTTTTCGGGACCGGAACGCACGACAGGCCTCGCAGGTGTCTTCACTGTGCTCAGGTGACAGGCACAGGTTACAGACCAAGTGTTGGTCTGTATAGGGGTATTTATTGTGGCATTTGGGGCAGAAACGGAACGGGGTCCGTTCCATCGGCGTTCTTCAGCACGCGGTCGGGCCGACCAGGCCCCGACGGGGGATCGAAAAACTACCCCGAAGGGCACCGGAGCTCTTCGATCCTTCGACGCGGTGTTGAATCTAACTAGGCCGATCCCGAACGCAACAATACCGACGAAAATCTTCCAAAATTAGCTATCTTTCCGTTCCGAAACTCGGAGCGACAGGAACACGTCCGAACCCGATGGCGGAAAAAAAACAATCGAAGATGGAGTCGACGCCCATGCGCAATGGAGACAAAAGGAGGAGTCACTCGGTCCCGTGACTCGAAAGACTTCTTCGAAGAAAAACAACTTGTAACACTCCGGCCCAACACCAGATGGCGAGCTATTGCAAAACATGCGTATCTACAGCAACAGATGCCATCGAACATATATTTTCTTAATTTATTTATTTTTAGAACCACAGGATTCTAATTTTAGGTAAGTACATCAATTGTAAAGTACTTCACACAGGTACGTATAGAACTTAAAACAGTAGCACACACAGTTTTGGTTAAAACGGCAAATAGCCATTTTATATGGGAACACTGTGCAAAAATCAACAGTTCCTGGGATAGGTAAGTAAACGTTAGTTTCTCAGGTAAGTTGGGCACTTACACATTCTCCTGGGCATAGGCAGCCCACCGTTGGGGATTCAAGGCAACCCCAAAGCCACCGCAGGAGCAATACAGGGCCGGTTAGGTGCAGAGGTCAAAGGAGGGCCCAAAACACAGATGCCTATGGAGAATAGGGCTACTCTGCTTCCAGTCTGCTAGCAAGTAAGTACCTGCGTCCTTGGGGAGAACCCAAGGGGGGTTTTGTAGAGCACTGGGGGAGACAAACACAAGCACACAAAACACACCCTCAGCTGCACATGGGCGGCCAAGTCCAGTGTAGGTGTCAGGTTTGTCGTAGAAAAAAATGGAGGGACTCTGTGGTCACTCTGGCGATGCAGACAGGGCACGGGGGCTTCTCGGGCCAGCCACCAACTGGGCTAGGATGAAGGCTGCCTGCTGGTCACTCCTGCACTGGTAGGTGGTTCCTCTCGGTCCTTTGAGACCAGGCAGTCGGGGTCAGGGGGGAGCCTCTTGATCCTCACTGCAGGTGTTGCTGTGGGGGTGCAGGGAGGTCGACTCAGGGTGTCCATGTCGCTGGAGTCGCCTGGGAGTCCTCTCTGCAGTGTTGGTTTCTCCAAACTCTGGCTAGGGACGTCGGGTGCAGAGTGTGAAGACTCACGCTTGTGGCAGGAGTCACTTTAAAGTTGGTTTCTTGTTGCTGTTTTGTAGTTTCTGAACAGTGCTGCTGTTCTAGGGAGGTTCTTGGTCCTTGGGTGCAGGCCAGTCCTCTGAGTCCTCAGAAGTCGCTGGTCCCGCTGGATGAGTCGCTGTGCAGGTTCTTTGAGTCTGGAGACAGGCCCGTAGGACTGGGGCAAGTCATTTGTCGTCTCTGTCGTCTCTGCAGGGCTTTCAGGTCAGCAGTCCTTCTTTCTTCAGGTTGCAGGAATCTGATTTTCTAGGTTCAGGGTCACCCATAAATACTCCACTTAGGGGTGTGTTTAGGTCGGGTGGTGGTAGTAAGCAAATGGCTACTGTCCTTGAGGGTGGCTACACCCTCTTTGTGCCTCCTCCCTAAGGGGAGTAGGGCACATCCCTATTCCTATTGGGGGAATCCTCCAAGACCAAGATGGAGGATTTCTTAAGGCAGGGGTCACCTCAGCACAGGACACCTTAGGGGCAGTCCTAACTGGTGGGTGACTCCTCCTTGTTTTTTTCATTATCTACTCCGGACTTGCCGCCAAAAGTGGGGGCTGTGTCCAGGGGGGCGGGCATCTCCACTAGCTGGGATGCCGTGGGGCGCTGTAACAACAGACATGAGCCATTGAGGCTCACCGCCAGATGTTATAGTTCCTGCAGGAAAGGTGAGGAGCATCTCCACCCAGTGCAGGCTTTGTTCCTGGCCACAGAGTGACAAAAGCACTCACCCCATGTGGCCAGAAACTCGTCTGGATGTGGCGGGCTGGCTGGAACTGGTCAGCCTAACACTAGGAATTGGACTGGTATATATGCCCTCTGTGTGCATTTTTCAATACATCCCACACTGGCATCAGTGTAGATTTATTGTGCTGAGAAGTTTGATACCTGACTTCCCAGATTTCAGTGTAGCCATTATGGAACTGTGGAGTTCGTAACCGACAGACTCCCAGACAATATACTCTTAAGACTACCCTGTATTTACAATGTCTAAGGATTGGCTTAGACTCTGTAGGGGCATAGTGCTCATGCAACTATGCCCTCACCTGTAGTTTACTGCACCCTGCCTGAGGGCTGTAAGGCCTGCTAGAGGGGTGACTTACCTATGCCACAGGCACTCTGAGGGGAGTGCCATGTATACTTAGTCATTTTCTCCTCACCAGCCCACACACGCGGTCAGGCAGTGTGCATGTGCTGAGTGAGGAATCCCCTGGGTGGCATAATAGATGCTGCAGGCCTTAGAGACCTTCCCTGCCCACAGGGCCCTTGGCACCAGGGGTACCAGTTACAAGGGACGTATCTGTGTGCCAGGACTGCGCCAATTATGGGAACAAAAGTACAGTTCAGTGAAAGAACACTGGTGCTGGGGCCTGGTTAGCAGGCTCCTAGCACATTTTCAATCATAACTAGCATCAACAAAAGCCAAAAAGTTAGGGGGTAACCAGGCCAGGGGAGGCACTTTCCTACAAACCCTTTCTATTGCCCCCTTGGCCAGGAGTGCTGTAACTAACTTCCTTACTGAGCACGGCCAGATAATCCTCTGCCAGCCGTTGAGATGGCAGTATAGAGGGAGGAAAAGTTAGAAAAAGGGAGGGAGTAGCCCCTCTGAATGATCTGCAAGACCCATTTGTCCGATGTTAGAGACTGCCAGTAAATGAGATGATGTTGGAGTTTCCCTCCAACTGGGAACCCATGGTCATGCAGAACCAGACTAGTAGGGCTTAGAAGTTGCAGCTGCCATGGGGTTGGTGGTGGATGACTTCTGACTACCAGACCCACGGGGTTGGGATGCACCGCGTCCTAGCACAGCTTGGGAAGCATGCACAGGATGGTGGCTGACACAGGGTTGCACCCCTTCCATAGCAGCGTAAAGAAGACTGGGGGCGAGGTGTCACTGAGAGGCCCAAAAGGACCTGGCCGTAGCCTGAGAGTCCTTTAAGCTCTCCAGCACCGAATCTTCCTTTTCCAAGAAGACACAAGTCCCGTCGAAGGGCATGTCCATGAGGATGGCCTGGACATACCCGAGAAAGTCAGATATTCTCAGCCAGGCGTGGTCCCATAAGGCTTTTGTCGACGAACCAGCTCTTCCCAGCGAGTCAGTTATGTCCAAACCACACCTAATAGTAATCTTCGCTGCACCTTTGCTGTCATTCCCGGCTTTGGAGAAAATGGCCTGGGCCTTCTCCAGGGCCTGTGGCAGCACTTGCACAACCGTATCCCACAAGGTATGTGACTAACAGTCCAACAGGCATGCAGTTTTCCCGGACCACAATGCTGGCTGGGAAGAAAGCATTTTCTTGCTTAAGTTATCCAGCCTCCTGGATTTCCTGTCTGGGTAAGCAGCAGGGAACGCGCCATGGGAAGTTGAGGCTTGGACTACCAAGCTCACTGTGGTGGGGTGTTGGGTGAGGAAACTAGGATTGCCCGGGGCAAGGTGATGGCAGCTGGCAATTGTCCTGTTTGCAGGAGCCCCTGTGCTAGGCTTGTATCAGGGTCCTAGAACAACATCGGTCAGTGCTTCATTAAATAGCAATAGGGGTTCGGATGAGGAAGCCCCAGGTGGAAGCACTTCCGTCAAGAGGTTAGTCAAGTCAAAGGTCAAGGACCTCTGCTGCTCTCTTCACCACCATTTCGTAAGACGATCCCTCCTCCGTAACCACACTGGGTAGAGTGCATGCCAGTATCTGGAGAGGTGCCCAGTCCACTGGCATCTTACAGTTCCTCATGCCAGTCTTAAGTCTCACTTTGGGTGTACAACTACTGTTCTAAAGGGTCCAGTGATCGCCCTTCCACTCTTCCCCAATGCCTTGCTGCTCCACAAAATGCTCAGGCGACAACTTAAATCCACGGGGGCCTGACTGTTGGAATCACGCTGATGGACGCCATTTCGAGTAATTTGGGATGAGAATGGGGATGGTGCCGCTGGTAGGCACCGGGAGTATCAGTGTTGGGACAAGCGGATGAAAGTAACATTGGCATGACCGACTGATTTAGATCAGATCCATGAGACCCTATTGGAGCAGAGGCTGGAGCCATCGGAACCTAATGGGGCCTTCTCCGACCCCGCAGGCCGAAGGCACTCCGGAAGGGTCGGCCTGCTCAAAGTTGAGGCGCACTGCCTCATAAAATTATTTAAATTGAGTGTAGGGGAGGTGGTTGCTCCACATCCAGGATACGGAGTCAGACTTGGCAACGGCTCCCCAGAAACGTGCCTGGAATGCCGATGTTCTTCACTTGTCATGTCAACCAACAGACGGAGGTGAAGTTGAAGTCCGTTTGGACAACATCTTCTGGCTCTTCCCCGAGTGTCACGAGGACCTTGAGTGGGGGGGAAGAGGACTTGAAGCTCCTGGAGCCGTCCTGCAACCTTCTCCTAAATGAGGACAGAAACCTCTTAGGAGTCACAATTACAGGCATCAACTGCCGAGCCACAAGCAGCTTTAGGGACCACTCCCTCAAAAAAAAAGGTTTTTGGGAACGAGTCAGCTGTAAGAGATATTGGTAGAGCCACGATATGCCTTTACGGTGCACGTTATTGAGAGAGAGAGACTCTATGGGTATGCTATTGTGGTAAAGAAGCTAGACGTGGGGGGGGGGGGGATCTAAAGCTGTTGCATCTTGTTAGGACAAATTTGGCAATTAAGTCTCCTAGTGGCAGCAAGCCGCCATTGTCGTAGAAGCCGCCTAGGATGGGGGAATGACTCTGAACCCAGCAAAAGCAGCCAGGGTGGATCTCGCCCAGAGGAAAGTCAGGATTATGCTTCAGGGGTTGAGTCTAAAAAGGTTAACTCAGGAATGCCCTGGGCGGTTGTACTTCTCTCCAGTAAGCTAGGAGTAATGCTGTCACAGGCACTAATAGGGGAATTATCGATTAGAATGACATCAAGAGCTCCAGCAGTCCCGGCAAGTGAAAGGGAGAAAAAGCCTGTTCTACTTCAACCCAGGGTTTCCTAACAGGATTGCGGTTCCAGTCCAGAAAAGGACAGAGCTGTGCTGCTAAAATGTAAGTGAAGCCAAGGAAGCCTAGGCCACCCTCCGAGACAAGTTTGCTCAATAATGCTCTCACCACTTGTGGAGACTTGCTGATGTCCCCGCCACCACACACACAAAATATAACATTTTTCTGCAGATATGTTAACAAAGCCTTGAAGAGGAACGTGAGGGGGAGGGGTATGTTACAGAAGTATAAGCCCTTCAACAGGGTGTGAAAATGGACCGGTAGATAAGTAATGGCCGATATCTTCATTGAAACCCCTCTGTCCTAAAATGCCCCTCTAAGCTGTTTTGAAGATCAACATCACCCATGCCCTGTGACTTAATAAAATAGATTTTGAAGCCAGATACCTGAGAGAAGGCTTTCAGCTCTTCCATCAGCACCAGGACTGTAGTGTTGGGGTTCATTATGAAACAGAGCAGGTCATCGACGAATAAAGCAAGCTTATGTTCTACACCACTGACCACCAATCCACTAATCTGAGGGTTAGCCTGAACCTTAGCTACAAAAGATTCCATGACAGCAAATATTAAGAGGGATAGAGAGAATCCATGACGGGTGCCCAATTTAGATTGAACTGACTGTAAGAGGCAACCACTGACTGAGTTTAGCGGTAGGTTCCGAAAGCTGGCAGAGATAAATGCTTTCATTTTGGGCTGTAAGTGGATTCTATCTAGAACCTTAGTGAGCTAACTCCAGTCTACCCTATTAAACGCCTTCTCTGCGTCAAGGGAGAGAAGGGCCATAGGTTGGTGGCGCCACTCAGGTATTTCCATAAGAGCTACTGCCAGCTGTGTGTTGTAGTTTGCCTGCCTGTTGCGGATGAAGCCCAATTGGGTGGCCATACGTGGTGTAAGAGGGCAACCAGGATGAAAGCAAAAAGCTTCACATTGCAGTGAGGAGTGAGATGGGCCTACATGAAGGGTATTATAAGACAATTTTACCCGGCTTTGGGAGGCGAGTAATATGGGACTCCAACATGGTATCCGTGGCCGCACCGGGTGTTCAAAACAAATGAAATACCCGTACCAAAGGCTCTTTCATGAGAGAGGCATAGGCTTTACAAAAAGTGTCAGAAGAGCCATTGGGTGCCTTACCTGAAGGGAGATCATGGATTTGTTCTCTAACTTCCTCTGGGTAGTGTCTTCGAGAAGGTGCAACTCCTCAGACCTATCGAGGGTGAGATAGGTGCTGAGGTAGTCATTTTGACGCTGGGAATCAAGTTGTCGAGCTGGTACAGAGTGGAGTAACAACTGCTAAAGACCTCACTGATTTCCTCTGTCTCTCGACGGAGGCGACCCTTGTCATCCACCCGCTCCCTAGTGTGGTTCAGAGTGGAAGAATATGCAATTTATGCATTAGGAGTCTATCCACCCTATCATGGTTTGTTTGGCTGAGGTAAAGCAGATTTTTAACTGCTGATTTCATTAGGAGATGTCCTAGCTCACCTCTAAGCAGACTGTTCCTCAAAGTCCTGTGGGACCCCTCTTCCTCTGCTGTGACTCTGCTTGTCTTTCTGGGTCTCTAACTCACCCTTTCAAAGGTCCCCATATGAAAGATATGCTCTCCTATGAAAACTGCTTTTTGTAGCATCCCATAGGATCGCAGGCAACATATCCTGTAATGTTTTCAGGAAAATAGGGTTCTATGGTGGAAGGAAGCTGGCTCTCTATATAGTGCACTAAAATGAAGTACACTTTGCAAAGAACCCATTGCATCCCCAATTGGTACTCTAGAGGCAAAAGTAGATAGGACTAATACTCTAATTATGGAAGTGTGGGCGAGCAGTTAGGCATATCAGGGGTAGAGATAAGCATTTGTTCTACTCAAAGAGGCAATAAAGAGACACACTCATAGAATCTGAGACCAATTTAGAAAAATAACTCATTTTATATATGTTTCAAACCTAAGAACTACGTAATCAGGTAAGTAGAATTTCAAACATAAATACTTAGCAGTATCAAAAATAGACTGCAATTTTCAAACTTCTAATGTTATCCTATGGAAGAAAAACAATGTTCTGCAAACACAGGGTTAACGATGACATACGAAAGCCCATCTGAGGGCTCATCCTAACTCACACCGGGTGACACTGGGGTGGCCGGGTGCAGTAAGGTGTTAGGTGCCCAATGGTTTCCTATGGGAGATTAACCTTGTGACACACAGGCTGCAGACTCTGGCTGGAAAGCCAGTCAGGGGCAACACACAGGTAGGAAGTAAACTTGGGGGTGTTTGGGGACACAGATGCACTTTTGGTTCTTTTCTCCTGTGCTCAGGGGTGACAGATACCGGGGTTTCTTTTGGATTCAGGTTTTCTCGCCCAGAAGCACTTGCGGTCAGGGGGTACTGTGAGTTGAGGCTGCAAGTGTAGTGGGGGAGTCTGACAGGAGTGGACCCAGGGTGGACTCGAGCTGTCAGGTGCTGGATGACGTAGTTGGCATCAATCACCCACCTCAGCTGGGGTTAGGGGTGCAGTGTTTGCTGTAGGTGATGGGTTTTCTCTCACCACCAGGCAGAGATAGAGAGGGGCCTGCATGCAGGGACGGCAGGTGACACGGATGAGTCTGGGAGGGATAACACTCGGGTGGACTCGGGTTTGGGACAGCTGGGGAGCCCTGCTAGCACCCTTGGTGGGCTTCCCACCAGGGTGAGGTCGTCGGTGCAGAGGTCACTTCAGGTGTTGGGTTTCCAAGCTGCAGAGTCCTTGTTGGATACTTCGTTTCTGAACAGGTCAGCTGCTCACGGGAGTCTGAGCCTTTTTAGAAGGCAGGCAGGCTTCCTGGGTTTCTTGAAGCTGCAGGACAAGTCTTTTTGTGCTGAGTCCGGTAAGGTTAGCTGGCAGGCCGGAAGGGCTGGTACCAGGTCAGCTACTTCTCCTTCCTCTTCTTCTGCATGATTGACTCTTCTTTGTCCTTCTTAGTAGGTAGTCAGGATTTAAGTTCTAGGGTTCAAGGGCGCCACACAAATACTCAACTTTGGGGCCGTACATGGGGTGCCAGGCGGTACCCAATGGGCTGACCACCTGTGGGGTGACTACGTCCTTCTTATGACCACTTTGTAAGGAAATGCCTCCTTGGCATGGTTACCCCCTGACTTTTTGCCTTTGCTGATGCTATGTTTTGAATTGAAAGTGTGCTGAGGCCTGCTAACCAGGCCCCAGCACCAGTGTTCTTTCCCTAACCTGTACTTTTGTTTACACAATTGGCACACCCTGGCATCCAGGTAAGTCCCTTGTAACTGGTACCCCTGGTACCAAGGGACCTGATGCCAGGGAAGGTCTCTAAGGGCTGCAGCATATCTTATGCCACCCAGGGGACCCCTCACTCAGCACAGACACACTGCTTGCCAGCTTGTGTGTGCTGGTGAGGACAAAACGAGTAAGTCGACATGGCACTCCCCTCAGGGTGCCATGCCAACCTCACACTGCCTATGCAGTATAGATAAGTCACCCCTCTAGCAGGCCTTACAGCCCTAAGGCAGGGTGCACTATACCATAGGTGAGGGCACCAGTGCATGAGCACTGTGCCCCTACAGTGTCTAAGCCAAACCATAGACATTGTAAGTGCAGGGTAGCCATAAGAGTATATGGTCTGGGAGTCTGTCAAACACAAACTCCACAGCACCATAATGGCTACACTGAAAACTGGGAAGTTTGGTATCAAACTTCTCAGCACAATAAATGCACACTGATGCCAGTGTACATTTTATTGTGAAATACACCCCAGAGGGCACCTTAGAGGTGCCCCCTGAAACCTTAACCAACTACCTGTGTAGGCTGACTATTTTTAGCAGCCTGCCACACTCTAGACAGGTTGCTGGCCACATGGGGAGAGTGCCTTTGTCACTCTGTGGCTAGTAACAAAGCCTGCACTGGGTGGAGATGCTATCACCTCCCCCAGGCAGGAGCTGTAACACCTGGCGGTGAGCCTCAAAGGCTCACCCCCTTTGTTCCAGCAACACAGGGCATTCCAGCTAGTGGAGTTGCCCGCCCCCTCCGGCCACGGCCCCACTTTTGGCGGCAAGGCCGGAGGAGATAATGAGAAAAACAAGGAGGAGCCACTGACCAGTCAGGACAGCCCCTAAGGCAACCTGAGCTGAAGTGACTGACTTTTAGGAATCCTCCATCTTGCAGATGGAGGATCCCCCCAATAGGGATAGGAATGTGACCCCCTCCCCTTGGGAGGAGGCACAAAGAGGTTTTTTGTTTGTCCATTATATGCTGCCCCAAGGAAGAAGTGGTTGGTACCCCTATGCAAAAGTCTGGGCACACAATCGGCCGAGACTGCTTGTAGGATCCTTAAAACTGATCCTTCACCTACTATAGCAATAGGGGTGGCCAAATTCCTGGGGTGGGCATGGATAATTCGTTTTGAATCACTAAAACAGCTACATGTTTTAGATAAGTAAATTATCCTGAATTTTAGAACTGAGCCTTTTTAAAGTAATGTACTCCTTTTTATTATTATGTTAAAATATTTAACAAATGATGCATTAGATAGATTTAATACGTTCTTAGTAGCTTTTATGAAATATTGTATTTATTGTTATAATCATTAGCACTGACAATTTTATAAGTATTATGACGTGTAGCATGTCTTTTATGATGAAATATCGAATAAAGACTTCTTTGACTTGACTTGGGTGTAGCCACCCTCAGGGCTAGTAGCCATTGGCTACTGCCCTCCCTGACCTAAACACACCCCTAAATTCTGTATTTAGGGGCTCCCCTGAACCTAGGAACTCAGATTCCTGCAACCTAAGAAGAGGACTGCTGAGCTGAAAAACCCTGCAGAGAAGACTGAGACACCAACTGCTTTGGCCCCAGCTCTACCAGCCTGTCTCCCCCCTTTGGAAGAAAACTGCTCCAGCGACGCTTTCCCCAGGACCAGCGACCTCTGAATTCTCAGAGGACTGCCCTGCTCTAGAAGGACTAAGAAACTCCCGAGAACAGCGGCCCTGTTCACCCAAGACTGCAACTTTGTTTCCAAAGGAGCAACTTTAAAACGACTGCGTTTCCCGCCAGAAGCGTGAGACTTGCAACCCTGCACCCGGCGACCCCGACTCGACTGGTGGAGAAACAACACTTCAGGGAGGACTCCCCTGCGACTCCGAGACTGTGAGTAACCAAAGTTGTCCCCCCTGAACCCCCAGAGTGACGCCTGCAGAGGAAATCCCGAGGCTACCCCAGACCGCGACTGCCTGACTCTCAGATCCCGACGCCTGGAAAAGACCCTGCACCCGCAGCCCCCAGGACCTGAAGGATCGGAACTCCAGTGCAGGAGTGACCCCCAGGAGGCCCTCTCCCTTGCCCAGGTGGTGGCTACCCCGAGGAGCCCCCCCCCCCCCCCTTGCCTGCCTGCACCGCTGAAGAGACCCCTTGGTCTCCTATTGATCCCTATTACAAACCTGACGCTTGTTCGCACACTGCACCCGGCCGCCCCCGCGCTGCTGAGGGTGTACTTTCTGTGTGGACTTGTGTCCCCCCCGGTGCCCTACAAAACCCCCCCTGGTCTGCCCTCCGAAGACGCGGGTACTTACCTGCTGGCAGACTGGAACCGGGGCACCCCCTTCTCCATTGAAGCCTATGCGTTTTGGACACCACTTTGAACTCTGCCCCTGACCGGCCCTGAGCTGCTGGTGTGGTAACTTTGGGGTTGCTCTGAACCCCCAACGGTGGGCTACCTTGGACCCAAATCTGAACCCCGTAGGTGGTTTACTTACCTGCAAGAACTAACAATAACTTACCTCCCCTAGGAACTGTGAAAATTGCTAGTCTAGTTTTAAAATAGCTATATGTGTTTTATTTGAAAAGTATATATGCTATTGTGATTATTCAAAGTTCCTAAAGTACTTACCTGCAATACCTTTCATGCAAAGTATTACATGTAGAATTTGAACCTGTGGTTCTTAAAATAAACTAAGAAAATATATTTTTCTATACAAAAACCTATTGGCCTGGAATTGTCTCCGAGTGTGTGTTCCTCATTTATTGCCTGTGTGTGTACAACAAATGCTTAACACTACTCCTTTGATAAGCCTACTGCTCGACCACACTACCACAAAATAGAGCATTAGTATTATCTCTTTTTGCCACTATCTTACCTCTAAGGGGAACCCTTGGACTCTGTGCATACTATTCCTTACTTTGAAATAGTGCATACAGAGCCAACTTCCTACACACTTCTACAGGGAAGTGGGCATAACCCCAACCTTAGTGGCCTAATGTCTTCCAAGCAAGATAGAGAAATTTGAAAAGTAGTGTCCACTTGAGCTCGTCCAGCATCGGGTGGGACTGGCATGAAGTGGGCACTCCTAATTTATTTTCCCAACTGTGCTGTCACCAAAAGTGGGGTCGGGACAAGAAGGTCAGTCATCTATGCCATATGGAGAGACCTGGGTTGCATTTCAAAGGCAACAAGCACTTTGAAACTCCTCGCCCTGGAATGTCAATCCTGCTCGACATGAAGTGTTATCACCTCTGCCCAAAGCAGGCCTTTCTTCTGGCTCTCCTAGAGTGTTGGCCCTCACCTCAGTGGACCAGAACTCAGTCTAGGGTGGCTGCACTGGTCTGCACCAGTCAGTGAACACACCAGACGCTAGGCATATGTTTAGGGGGGGAACACCTCTTAGATGCCCTCTGTGTCCATTTATTAATTAATCCATCACTGGGGTCAGTGAGAGTTTATTATTCTGAGATGGTGGACGCCAAACATCCCAGGATTCAGAGAAGCCATCATATAGCTGGGGAACTCATAATGGCCAGTGTCCAGCACATGCCTTTATGTTTCAGAGTCGACAGACATGGCGGAGGCATCTCTGCTCATACATACATGCCCTCACATGTGCCCGGATGCACCCAGCTTTAGGGGCAACATAGACCTCACGCATGCAGTGATAACGGACCTGGCAGACAGGGGAGTGTGACAGGTCGTGCTTTCAATTTAGCCTGCAACAACACGTGCAGTCTGCAATGGCAGCATTGTGTGGGTGTAGGAAAGTGCCACTATTGGCATAGTTACCCCCCACATACACACACTTTTTGCCTAGTGTTGATGCCAACTTTCATTGAAAGCGTGCTGGGATCTTGCTAGCCAGGCCCCAGCACCAGTGTTCTATCCCAAAACCTGTACCTTTGTTTCCACAATTGGCCCAACCCTGGCCCACAGTTAAGCCCCTTGTAAAAGGTACCCATGGTACCAAGGGCCCAGTGGCCAGGGAAGATCTGCAAGGGCTGCAGCATGCATTATGCCACCCTAAGGGACCGCTCACCAAGCACATGCACACTGCCTATGCAGCCTGGGTGTGCTGCTGGAGAGAAAAAGGCAAAGTTGACATGCCACCCCTCTCAGGATGCCATGCCCACAAACCACTGCCTATGGCATAGGTAAGAAACCCCTCTAGCAGGCATTACAGCCCTAAGGCACGGCGCACTATACCACAGGTGAGGGCACAGCTGCATGAGCAATATTCCCCTACAGTGTGTAAGTCCATTCTTAGACATTGTAAGTGCAGTGTAGCCATATTGAGTATATGGTCTGGGAGTTTGTTAACAACAAACTCCACAGCTCCATAATGGCTTCACTCAATACTGGGAAGTTTGGTATCAAACTTCACAGCACAAACCCACACTGATGCCAATGTGGGATTTATTGAATGCACATAGAGGGCATCTTAGAGATGTCCCATGTATGTTAGCCAAACTGCTAGTGTAGGACTGACCAGTCTGTGCCAGCCTGCCACTTTCAGACAAGATTCTGACCACATGGGGTGAGAGCCTTTGAGAACTCTGTGGTCAGAAACGAAGCCTGTCTTGGGTGGAGGTACTTCTCCCCCCTAAAGGAAATGTAACACCTTGCGGTGAACCTCAAAGGCTCAAGCCTCGGATTACAGTGCCCCAGGGCACTCCAGCTAGTGGAGCTGCCCACCCAACCGGACAAAGCCACATTTTTGGCAGCAGGTCCAGCTGGAATATTAGGGAAAACAGGGAGGAGTGACTACCCAAGCCAGGAACAATCCTAAGGTGTCCAGAGCTGAGGTGACCCCCCTCCCTGCAGAATCCTCCATCTTGGTTTGGCGGACAGGAAACAACAGGATTAGGTTTGTGCCCCCCCTCCCCAGAGAGTGTGGGCACAAGGAGGGTGTAGCCACCCTCAGGGACATTAGCTATTGGCTACTGCCCTCTGACCCCTAAAACACCCCTAAATCTAAATGTCCCTAAATCTAGGATTTAAGGGCCTCCCTGAACCCAGCTCACCAAATTCCTGGTGATCTGACAAGAAGAAATAGGACTGCTAAGCAAAGAAGAAGGAAGACGCAAACTGACTTAGCCACAGCCCTACCGGCCTGTTTACTGCTTCAAAGAACCTGTAAAAGAACAGCAACGCATCAAGTGGGACCAGTGACCTCTGCCAAACTCCAGAGGACTACCCTGCACCCAAAAGGACCAAGAACTCCCATGGACAGCAGCCCTGTCCAAGAAGAAATCAACAACTAAGGACTCCAACCTCACTCGGAATGAGTGAGTCCTAACCACTCTGCACCCTGCGCCCACAGCCCGTGTCCAGGTGGCCCAACCAGCTACAGAGGATCTCCAGGCGATTCCGAGCAAGTACCCACCTTGGGTTAACCTCTCCAAACCTCCACAACGACGCCTGCTGAGGGAATACAGAGGATCCTCCCCGACAGCGAAAGCTCCGGATGAAGATATCTGATGCCTAAAGACCCACTGCACCCGCAGCCCCCAGGCCTTGGAGAAATCGACCCCTGGTGCAGTAACGTTCTGCAGGCAGCCCTCCTCCTGTCCAGTCTGTGGTTTGCTGGAGATGACCCCCTGGACCTCGTCTGCAGCCTCTGAGTGACCCTCGGGGTCCCCTCACAGATAATCATTGGAGACCGACACCTTGTTTGCACCCTGCACCCGGCCACCTCGGTGCCACTGAGAGTGAATGTTTGGTGCCTACTTGTGCTCCTCTAAACCCCCCAGGTCTGCTGTCCAAAGTCACGGGTACTTACCTGCCTGCAGATCTGAATTCAAGTGCCCCCCAGTCTAAATAGGAGCCCGTGTTAATGTTCCCTACACTTTGACCTCTGCACCCGGCCAGCCCTGTGTTGCTGGTGGTGGGTGTTTGCAGTTAACTTGAACCCCAATCTGTGGACTTCCTAACACCTGGAGACTGGAACTGTAAGTGTTGTGCTTACCTATTGTAAGGAAATGCCTCCTTGGCATGGTTACCCCCGGACGTTTTGCCTTTTGTTGATGCCAGTTATGAATGAAAGTGTGCTGGTACCCTGCTAACCAGACCCCAGCACCAGTGTTCTTTCTCTAAACTGTACCTTTGTTTTCACAATTGGCACAGCCCTGGCACCCAGATAGGTCCCCTGTAAATGGTACCCCTGGTACCAAGGGCTCCGATGCCAGGGAAGGTCTCGAAGGGCTGCAGCATGTCTTTTGCCACCCTGAGGACCCCTCACTCAGCACATGCACACTGCCTCACAGCTTGTGTGTGCTGGAGGGGAGAAAGTGACTAAGTCCACATGCCACTCCCCTCAGAGTGCCATGCCCACCTCACACTGCCTGTGGCATAGGTAAGTCCCCCCCCCCCCTCTAGCAGGCCTTACAGCCCTAAGGCAGGGTGCACTATACCACAGGTGAGGGCATACATGCAAGAGCACTGTGCCCCTACGGTGTCTAAGCAAAACCTTAGACATTGTAAGTGCAGGGTAGCCATAAAGAGTATATGGCCGGTGAGTTTGTCAATTACTAACTCCACAGTTCCATAATGGCTATAGTGAAATCTGGTAAGTTTGGTATTAAACTTCTCAGCACAATAATTACACACGGATGTCAGTGTGGAATTTATTGCAAAAAGCACCCAGAGGGCATCTTAGAGATGCCCCCTGAATACCAGTCAGACTCCTAGTGCTAAGCTGACGGTTTTCTGACAGCCTGCCACACCCAGACGAGTTTCTGGCCACATGGGGAGAGTGCCTTTGTCACTCTGTGGCCAAGAACGAAGCCTGTACTGGGTGGAGGTGCTTCTCACCTACCCCTGCAGGAACTGTAACACCTGGCGGTGAGCCTCAAAGGCTCATGCCTTTTGTTACAACACCCCAGGGCAACTTAGCTAGTGGAGATGCCCGCCCCTCCGGCCATTGTCCCCCACTTTTGGCGGCATGGCTGGAGGAGATAATGAGAAAAAAAAAGGAGTCACTCACCAGTCAGGACAGCCCCTAATGTGTCCTGAGCTGAGGTGACCCCTGCCTTTAGAAATCCTCCATCTTGGGTTTTGGAGGATTCCCCCAATAGGATTAGGGATGTGCCCCCTCCCCTCAGGGAGGAGGCACAAAGAGGGTGTAGCCACCTTCCAGGACAGTAGCCATTGGCTACGGCCCTCCTGACCTAAACACACCCAGAACCCAGGAAATCAGATTCCTGCAACCTACACAAAGAAGAAGGACTGTTGACCTGAAAGCCCTGCAGAGACGACAACTGACTTGGCCCCAGCCCTACCGGCCTGTTTCCACACTGAAAGAACCTGCACAGCGATGCATCCGACCGGGGCCAGCGACCTCTGAAGCCTCAGAGGACTGCCCTGAACCTGAAGGACCAAGAAACTCCTGAGAACAGCGGCACTGTTCAAAAACAGCAACAACTTTGCAACTTTCTTGCAACTTTTAAAGACTTCACTCTTCCCGCCGGAAGTGTGGGACTTCACACACTGCACCCGACGCCCCCAGCTCGAGCTCCAGAGAACCAACACTACAGGGAGGACTCCCAGGCGACTGGGACATCGTGAGTAACCTGATTCGACCCCCCTGAACTCCCAGAGCGACGCATGCAGAGAGAATCCAGAGGCTCCCCCTGACTGCCTGAAACAAGGAACCCAATGCCTGGACCAAGCACTGCACCCGTAGCCCCCAGGACCAGAAGGAACCGAACTTCAGTGCAGGAGTGACCACCGGGCGACCCTCTGCCTAGCCCAGTTGGTGGCTGGCCCGAGAAGCCCCCTGTGCCCTGCCTGCATCGCTAGAGTGACCCCCGGGTCCCTCCATTGATTCTTATTGACAACCCAACACCTGCTTTGCACACTGCACCTGGCCGCCCCTATGCCGCTGAGGGTTTGTTTTGCGTGCCTAATTGTGTCCCGTGCTCTACAAAACCCTCCTGGTCTGCCCTCCGAAGACGCAGGTACTTATCTGTTGGCAGACCGGAGCACCCCTGTTATTCATAGGCGCCTATGTGTTTTGGGCCCTCCTTTGACCTCTGCACCGGCCCGGCCCTGTGTTGCTGGTGCGGTGACTTTGTGGTTGCTGTGAACCCCCTACGGTGGGCTGCCTATGCCCAGGAACTTGAACTTGTAAGTGCCTTACTTACCTGAAAAACTAACCAATACTTACCTTCCCCCAGGAACTGGTGATTTTTGCACAGTGTCCACTTTTAAAATAGCTTATTGCCATTTTAACTAATACTGTGTATGTTACTGCTCCAATTAAAAGCTCCTTACTTACCTGTGTGGAGTACCTTGCATTTTCTGTATTTACTTCAAATCTTGAATCTTGTGGTTCTAAAATAAATTAAGAAAATATATTTTTCTATATAAAACCATTGGGCTGGAGTTAAGTCTTTGAGTGTGTGTTCCCCATTTATTGCCTGTCTGTGTACAACAAATGCTTAACACTACCCTCTGATAAGCCTACTGCTCGACCACACTACCACAATTTAGAGCATTAGAATTATCTACTTTTGCCACTATCTTACCTCGAAGGGGAACCCTTGGACTCTGAACACTATCTCTTACTTTGAGATAGTATATACAGAGCCAACTTCCTACACCTGTAAAACGATCTAACTTTTCTTCCCCCAGGAACTGTTTCTGAAAATTGCACTGTGTTCATTTTTAAAACAGATTGTCAATATTGCAAAAAATGTATAACTTATCGATTTCAAACTAAGTACTGTTGATACATGTGTGATATACAAATCTATTGAACTACTTACCTGCAACTTGAATCTTGTGGTTCTAAAAATATATTTTTGCTATAGAAAAACCACTGGTCTGGAGTTAAGTCAATGAGTGTGTGCTTCTTCTGTTGTCTGTGTGTACACAACAAATGCTTTGCACTACCCTCTGATAAGCCTAACTGCTCGACTACACTACCACAAAAGCGAGCATTAGTATTAGTATGATCTACTTTAGCCTCCTTTACGCCTCTGGGGAACCCCTGGACTCTGTACACACTACACTGGCAATGAGGGAGTTGTCTCTGCCCATGCTGGTGTGGCAGCTAAAATATC
Source organism: Pleurodeles waltl (assembly GCF_031143425.1). NCBI lineage: Eukaryota > Metazoa > Chordata > Amphibia > Caudata > Salamandridae > Pleurodeles > Pleurodeles waltl. The sequence goes on from NC_090445.1 coordinate 252,507,719, forward strand.
ATTATTGCAAGCTTGTTATTGGTGGTCAGGTCTATACAAACAGACCAAGCAGTATGTGCTTTGTTCTGATATATGCCAACAAATTAAGGTTGCCACCGTCAAACGCCCACTGCAGACACCCCTCCCAATATCCAACAAACCATTACAATGTGTGTACTTGGATGATTGTGGTACCCTAAACACCGGATAGTGCATACAAATACATTTTAGTTGCTGTCGACTGCTGCTCCAGATTTCTATGGGTGTGGCCACAACGCTCAGCTGACGCTCGGACTGTTATTAAAGATTTGTGAGTCTTTATCGGTACATATGCATTTGCGGCTTTCCATTGGGACGAGGGCCCTGCTTTTGTCTCAAGGGCATTCAGGGACACCATGGCTTCATTAGGGGTCCAACTTTATTACCCGTCTCCATTTCATCCCGGGGGAAATAGTGTCGTGGAGCGCCGAAACCGTGATTTAAAGGAGTCCTTAACAACCAGTGTTCTGTGTATGGGTCGTAGTTGGTTTAATCACCTGTACAGAGTCCAGAGAGCACTTAATCTGCCTAGAAGGTCCCTCGGGAGGTCATACAAGTGCCTGTTCGGAAATCGAATGTATGTTCCAGATCTTGATGGCCCTGGCATGGAGGCGGCAGACACACCTTTTGACATAAATGAACGAGTCACTCTCTAGCAGGAATTACAACAGTTCCGGGACAACGCCGTTTCTGCCAATGCTGCCTCTACAGGAATTAAGGTTGTACCAACACCACCAACCGGCTGGATTCCTAAAGTTGGGGATCTAGTACGTGAAAAGGTTGCTGTGAAAAAAGTTTGATCCTTCTTATCATGCACCAGTCCCAGTCTTGGGACTACACGGTACCAGAACTGTCATTCTACCACCGTTGGCTGGTGCTAAAGAAAACCGCTTTGTATCTATCAATAATGTCAAGTTACACCATGTGGCCGCTCCTGCATAGCAGACCAAGAGGAACAGCCAAAAGCTCCTGAATCCCTCTTACTACTGCTCAAGAAGTCCCTCCACAAGTTGTAAGCAGCAACACTGACAACTCTCCAAGCTTGGGGAGGGTGGAAAATGATATTGCATTAGTTCCACTGACATCGGTTTCAACACAAAATACAGAAATATTGAACGATTTGACAGCTTCACCACAGACGGATGGCGTCATTTATTCTGAACCACCACAGAAGATCCCCACCGGTTCTCCATCTACAGACACAGCTCCTGCTTTTGCACAAACTGCTTCTGGATGCTTCTTCAATGTCAACGACACCTTTTTGCACTCATTTGTCTTTTCTACATCTAAACTGTCAAAAACATGTAAGCTGACGAACTGGATTAAAACAAATTAATTTTCCCATGGAACTATCTATGGCTCTCTTTGACTGAATTAGTTTTCCTCCTTTGGATTGGGTTTGTCATAACATTCTTTCTATTGAAACATGGTAATTTTCTTCCTGAATGATCAACAGCTGAACTGGTGGATGAGGTCCCAAAACCTCATTTTTCTTCTCAAAAGGTCCGCAGAGACTTGTCTTTTGTGAACATTTCTGCTATACCTATTCCTGATGGGATTGTTTGGTATAAAGTCACATTTGATATATACGGCCCGACAGAGGTCATTCAAGTACCATATCTGTTTAAACTCTCAATGAACGATGTAATAATACCCAGAGTTGTTTCTGATGACTGGGATGTGAAAACAGTTGATTCTAGGATGACTGAATTGCAGTATTATACTGTATTTAAATTGTGTGTGTTAATTATGGTGATATGTTTTGCTATAATTATTATGTGCACCATTTTATTCACAGAGCAAGTACCCCAAAGACTATTTTTAATTACATGCAAGGGGAACATTGTCCGACTCCACCACAGGGGAATTCTAAAACATATTCTGAAAAGTTTGCGTATTTTTCTGGGCACAATGTTAAGAATGCTGAGACATTATTTTAAATTGCCATCAATGGAAAATGTACCTGTATTATTGACGGATACGAAATTCATTTATTCGGACTCCTTTGTTTCCCGGTTGACTATAGAAGACTACGAATATTGGCTTCAAAAAGGTATGGGGAACTAGAAATTGGCAAATAAGGAGGAAGGAAGCTTTGTTTAGAGCATGCCCGATACCTGTTCAAATGATATTTTTAAATGAAACTGTACAACTAAAAAGTTGTTTAGGCTTAGCAAAAATTAAGGAATTGAATGCGCCCAGTATTCATGGCCATGCAAAATTTCATAAATGGCAAAAAAATATTAATACAACTGAAGATCAGCTCGATGAATGGTCCAGAATGGCACGTTTAATGCTTCACTGTCATGTGCCGGTGGGTGGTTATTGGGGCCAGTAGATAAACTCCACGGGGGTTTTTAGAACTAATAGGCTGGACCCTCGCTATCTGTCATCCGAACATGTGAGTATAGTAATAACATACAGTGTAGGAAAACTATGCCAGCAGTGGTTGACGAGTTCCTCAATAGATGCTGTTAAAGAACAGCTAGTCTCCTGTCTAGTAACACTGACTTATAGGACTTCCTGTTAGGCCCCAGAAAACAACACAGAAAATGACTCTTATAAGAACTATATAATCAAATTTAGAAGTTTTCCCAACAAGAAGCTGCTGCCTGGTTAAGGCAAATAGACAAGGAGAATTTACAGAAGACATTAGCTGTCGCAGACAATGGGAATGTTCGACCGGATATACACAGTGAAATACCATCTGCTGAATAGTTAATACACGGAGCTATTAATCTACCTATTTCAACAGTTCAATTCACGTCCTGTTTGAAACACATTCCGGTAGGCAGATACGAAAGGCTGGGATATAGTTTCATCCATGAGGAGTGGGAGCTGCCCTTCTCGTACAAATGTCTTAGTGGCATGAAAGAAGTCTTTCTTAGCTGTAGTGAATGCAAGACTTCTGTCAGCCATTCAATGGTTTATGAACAGCTGTCCTTGCACGGGGCATGTAATGCTTCGCAGCAAACTTGGCTTGTTATCTGAAGGGAGTTAGTCTCTTTAATTAGACCCGAGTTCCACGTGCTTTCAAATGGCAGCTATGTTCTCCTCAATAGTAAGACTGTTGTGGGATGCGAGCCAGAATAGTTTATGTTGTTTCGGTCTCTAAGATTGTTACATGCTGCAGGAACGTACTCTTTCTTCCCACTAGACAAAGAGGTAGCTGACATATGGCCCCATATTGCTACTTCTAATGTGAATTTTGACAAGTTGAGCAGACCCAAGGGTTTATTGTTCCAAAAACATGTGGCGCTCACATCTGCACGGGAGACCTACACACTTCAGGTGTCATCAGCAGAGATACAGTCCCTTTTAAGTACCAACTTTCCGAGACACTTTGGTGAGGGCTGCACCAGGGCTGGGCCAATTTTGGGAACAAAGGTACAGTTTAGGGAAAGAACACTGGTGCTGGAGCCTGGTTAGCAGGGTCCCAGCACACTTTTAATCATAACTGGCATCAACAAAAGGAAAAAAGATAGGGGTAACTATGCCAAGGAAGGTATTTCTTTACAGTGGTCAAATGCAAGCATGTGTATACATTCCCAGTGCATCCAGAGTGAAGAGATTTGGCTCTCGCCTCCCAGCTTAGCGTTTTATGTACGTGTCAATAACAATGAAAAATGTACAAAGCATATAACAGTTACTGAATCAAAAGGCAAAGATTAACAGAAGTAGAAAAATATGTACTGAAAGACTAGTGTAAGACGCAGTACAGAAGGGGCAAGCTCATGATTAGTCCAAATTACCCCCTCCACAGATCAATCCTCGAGCAACGAATGAATCAATTCATATCCCTGCAGACAAAGGCAAAGCAGTCAAGGCAGCGAGTCATCATCTGATGACTGAGAATTTTGTGCTTTTACGGCCTTTCGCTTTTATTTCTGTGCTTTCCTCTTGGCCTGTCATGAGGCTGCAAGCGCCAGATGTCCCCTCCATCTATTAGGGGCACTAGCCTCCAACAAGGACGTGTCGGCCAGCAAGTCGCATTGGGTGCAGTCTGAAGATAGCCACCGCTGCTCCTCTCATTGGTCAGGTCAGTTTCTCACCAGCATTTCCTCCAACCTTGGGAGGAATATCTGGCCCCTTCTTACTGCATTACAATCACGGGGAGAGTGAATGGCGGCAATATCGCCATCAATAACGGGCCATTTCGGAGTGTTTAGGGGTCCGGTGGGAGGAGCTCAGGGGAGATGCTTCTTGCCCGTCTCCTCTCTGGCCATACCCCTCCACTCGAAACTTTTATTAAAGAGTATTTCAATCAATTAATAAATCATGCAATATAAAAAAAATAAAAAAACAGAACAGGTAACGTGTAATGTGGGCCTGTGTAGCCCTCTTTGGGTTCTGGTGACATTTATAAATGTCACCAAAACCCAAACTTCTCAGTGAAACATAGGCCCATATCACAGTTACTAAAATATTAATACCATAGCTCTAGGTTCAGAACTACAGAATAGATAGGGTTGTCTGCAAACAAATTCTGGGGCAAATGGGCAGTGGGACTGTGGGGGAACTAGAAGCTGATGAAGATGGTTGTAATGAACTTGATACGATTAGTGGTCTAAATGAATAAATAACTGTAGAAGAGGTTAATTCTGGTGCGTGAACAGCCTATACCCAATATGCAAATGGTGAAGTAATATGCTGCCAATATACTTATTTAGCAAAAAAGGCAATTAAAAGGTTTTATTAAAAAAGGATGGTATTTTAAGTTACCAGTGAATTTTATCCTTTTCAATGATGTACTAACATGCGCTTTAGGTGAGGAAACCTATGCTGAAGTTAATCCAAGTCTCTGGACAACATGCACTCCTCTTTCGGTCCTATGGGCACATAATTATCAAGGAGACACCCAGAGAGGTAACTCCAGGTTACTCTTGCTCCTATTAACTAGGACTCCCTAGTATTTTCTCCCTTTATCTCTCTTGGAACAGTGTATTGTATTACATAATACTCCAGGTTTAAGACAGGCATTCAAAATGAAACAGAGGATTTCAGAATAAGTAACACTTTTGGGTGGAGGTGCACACAACAAAAAATAACTACAGCCAGACATTATATTGACTTTTCCCAAAATATTCAAACAACCACAAGTTTTACATCTGGAGTAGAAATTACATGAACTCATTTGACTTTAAGATGAAGACTCTAAACAGAAAAATGAGAATGTGTGTGTGTTCACCTGATGACTTACTTGTTTAGATCGACACAACACTTTGCTAGCAAGTATTTGCACTGTGACGTGGTACAGCTGTGGCCCTTAAGTAGTCTGTATGCCTTGTAAGCCTTTCCGGAGCGATAATAACATGTGGCCAATAAAAACAATGCTTCTTCTGAATGTACTGTTTGAGGGGAAAAAAATGAGATTAAGTTTCACACATTAAACGTGATCTTAAAAGTTAAAGTTTGACAAACAACCCTCTTACGCTCACCCAAGCCCACGCACCCAAACTTAAGGCTACATGAAATTAAAATAGTGTTGAAAAAAAGATACCCTTTTGTTATCTCTGAATTCTCTGCTTGTTTCCCACATATTACCCCATCCTATTATAACCCATGTGCACCTGAGCAAAGTCAAGGTTGCTATGAGCAGTAGCTTCGAGTAAACCTTTATAAATATTTATTAATAGAGTGATCTCCTACAACAGAAAAGCTACATCAGTCTGCCAAGAATCAAGGTACTAAACATTATCTGTGCTTAAAAAACAATTAAACATTAAACCAAGATGGCGAATCAAAAAAAAAAATTGTATTAGAAGGAATAGCTAGCTGTTAGACATGTGCCGGAAGAGCTGAGACTTAATGGGATCAACTATTCAAAACTAAAAATTGTACTTAAACCTGAGCAGAGATATTACCTGCTCTTCATATCCTTGGATCTTGTCTGCCTCAAGATGGCTAGATGAAAGGCAGAAAAACAACCCTGCACTGTTCGGCAACCCGCACCTTTCCTTGAAACAGCTTAGGGGTGACAGTGTATCCATGAAATAAACATTAGCAACTGCAATCATAGTTATGCAACGTCTCGCACACAAGCAGGATCCCAGAACACTTTCGCATAAAACGAAACCTTTATAGAACAAGCATTGGCCAAGCCAATAGGTGTCCCTCTGCAAGAGCTAAAGGCTTTGTCAATGTATTTTATCCTACCGCTAGCTACTGTGCAACATGGCCAAAAATGAGGGAAAATAAAGACCTATGACACGGCCTGATCCGTTTTTTTCTGGCAGAATGGGAGAGAGCAAGCAACAACGCAGTTAATGGGATCAAGCAAGCAACAACGCAAGAGTAGGGAGGGTGGGGCGGAGCAAGCCAGCACCGACGCGGTCGGAGAGTGTCTGGGGCGAGGCATGCCAGCACCAATGCAGGAGGTTGGAAGGGGGTAAGCCAGCACCAACTCTGGTAGGAGGCAAGCCAGCCCCAACGCAGAGGTGGTGGGGTGAGGCGGGCGTCTCTCAGGGGGCAAGCCAGTCCCAACACAAGTGGGATAGGGCAAGCTAGAAGGAAACCTGCCAACAGATGCTCTTATATAGTGCTGCAACTAAAAGAAAAAAGGTAGCTCTGAGTGAGAGCAGGGAAGACACTACGCAAGAAAGCATGGCCAAACACAAAGAGGAATTCTACAAGGCACGTTCTGATGCACACAAGGTATATATGGTTTGACTCTCACCTTCTCACTAGGCAAAAGGATGTGACATTTGTAATAAAACGTCAAAAAGGCTACTTAAGGAAATGGCGGGCATCAGTTTAAGACATCTGATGCAGAACATGAGCTGAGGAAGTGAAAAGGAAATTGAGTTTATAAAGATCTTTGACTCGTTCTTCCTCTGAAAAAACTCATAAATCTGGCAAAGACTACCACAGAGGAAGATGAAAAGATCTCCTCCTAGATACCGTCATCTACGTCAAGACCCCAGGTGTCACAGTCAAGAGGTTCGGCGCCAACAGGCTCTACCTAGGGTTGACGTCAGCACATCATAATCAATGTAAAGACTATCAACATCATAGACTAAAATCACAATGACAACAGCTCCAGCGCCATTAAGCACTGAATTGACGTTGAAGTCACAACATACAACGTTGAAACTGCATTTATAGGAAAGTACCCTCTTTTTGGCATAGGTACCCCCACTTTTTACCTGCTGTCAGTATTTTTTGACTGTTTTCACTCTCCTCCTGCTAACCAGGAATCCAGTGATTGTGCTCTCTACCTCTTAATGTGGGTCTTAGGACTTTGCACACCCCACAATTGGCATACTGGTGCCCCCATACAAGTCCTAGTATATGATACTTAGGTACCCAAGGCACTGGGCACCAGGTAGGGGATCCCTATGGGATGCAGATTGTATTGTGCCACCCATGGGAGCCCATGCAAAATGTGTCTTCACACCTGCCATTGCAGCTTACGTGAAAAGGTGCATGCCCCCTTTCACTGCAGGTCACTGCACCAGGTCTCCAAGTCACACATATGGTAGGCCCTCCTAGCCCAGAGGCCTAGATGCAGGTACCCGTGTGCGAGGGCACCCCTGCAAGAGCAGCGTGGTCCCTACGAATGCCAGCTCCATTACACTGGAAGTGCGGGGAAGCCATTTTTCCCATGTATTGAACACACAGCACTACCTATGTCCAGCTACATAATGTTAACTCTGAACCTGGGCATGTTTGGTATCAAACATGTCGTAATCATACCCCAATACTGTTGCCAGTATTGGCTGTACGAGTCCATGTACTCTGAAGGCTCCTTAGAGGACCCCCTGCATTGCTCCAACCAGCTTCTGGGATCTTCCAGGCAGCCCACGCTGCTGCCACCCCTCAGACATGTTTCTGCCCTCCTGCTGGTTGAGCAGCTCAGGAAAAACAAAGGATTTCCTGTGCGAGAGGGCGGTAACACCCTTTCCCTTAGAAATAGGTGTCACATGGCTTGGGAGGAGTAGCCTCCCCAAGCCACCGGAATCCTTTAAAAGGGCATATTTGGTGCCCTTCTTAAGTAAACCGATCCCCGCTCAGGCGCAAAATTGGACAAAGGAAAGGGGAGTGAGCACTCCCCTGTCCATCATCACCCCAGGAGTGGTGCCCAGAGCTCCTCCAGGGGGCCACTTGATTCTGCCATCTGGAATCCAAGGTGGGCAGAGGGCCCTGGGAGCATCTGAGTGGCCAGGTCAGGTAGGTGAAGTCACAGCAGCCCCCCCCAATAGGTGGTCCCCTGCTAAGGACTGTGAATCATCTGAGGGTGACAAGTCTTAAGCTTGCAAAAGAAGTAAGAAGGAATCTCCCTTGGAGTGAAGGAGTCACCCTTTGCATCTGCAGGCACCAACTGAAACAACAACCAGCTGCATGGATCTTCTCTCCTTCAGAACTGCGTGGATCCTGCATCACAGATGGTAGTCTGGAGTGGTCCCCTTCGTCCCTTCGACCAGCTGTCCAATTTGGGAGACAGTAACCCCTTGTCTCTCCTTGCAGGACAGTGTCTCTGTGCACCGCAACTCTTCCAGCTACGAGGACTGGGTTTGTTCCTCCTCCAAGGAATCTTCAGGCTCTGTGTTGCCCCGGCACGCAGCACTCCTTCCTGCAAAGCACAGTCTCCTGCCTGCTGCTCCAGCGAGGTGGGACTACTCTTCAGGTGTGCTGAGTGGGCCTCACTGCAACTCCTGTGCCTGCTGCCATTGGGTTGCCTGTGGGGACTGCCTTCTTTTTCTTCTGACTCTTCCAGCTGCTGAGGGTCACCCTCTCCCCCTCTTGGTTTGAGTCCCCTGGATCATGCTGATCCTCTTCAACTTGCAAACCGTCTCCCTCTCTTGCATTCGCCAAGGCTTGTTGGTGGTTTTCCAGCATCACAAACCGACTGCAGCACGATCGCCGACGTGGGACATCCCTTCAACACTTCTAGGATCTGCACTGTTGACATTCTTCATCCACCTGGTCCTGCATCCACAGAAGGGTGGGTTAGTGGCTCCTGCCACAACCGGGCACTCCATCTCCAACAGGACTTGGTCCCCTACTTTTGCAGGTTCTCTTCAGTCAGGATCCACCTTTGGGTTCTTCCAGTCTTGGTTGGGTCTTTCATAATCCTTTTCCAAAGTCCTCCTGTTGGTTTGGGGAGAAACCAGGTACTATACCGCTGCTCTCCTGGTCGCTGGGGGTCACTCTGGTACTCACCTCTTGGGGTCCATAGTTCCCCCAGCTCCCTTCTACTGATTCCACTTCCTTGGGTGGGGGACTGCCTTTCACATTCCTTTTTTAGTATATGGTCCCGTCCCCCCCAACTCTCCCCAGCACCCACTATTTGCTATTGCTTTTACCAGTGACTATTGCTTTCTATGCTATTTACTGATTGCTAATGTCCATGTAATAGTGTGTTTATTTACCTCCAGTTGGGGAATTGCCTATTCTGTATACTAATATATGTGTTATAATAAAGTACCTTTATTTTTGTAACACTGTGTGGTTCTTTCATGTGTTTAAGTGCGGTGTGACTGCAGTGGTATTGCATAAGGTTTGCATGTCTCCTAGATAGGTCTTGACTGCTCATCCACAACTACCACTAGAGAGCCCTGGCTTCCTAGAGACTACCTACACTTCACTAATAAGGGTTACCTGTACCTGGTATAAGGTGATAACACCACAGGTGCTCACCACACATCAGGCCAACTTTCTACAGCATTTATCACAACTGCCATCACCATTATTGGCAAAAAGGGCTTATATGTTGTATGTACATTTATTACACCTATCTCAACATCCGAGATCTCTCAGGTCAGACTTTCTTCCTCACCAGAGTGGTTTGGCTCACCTTCCACCTTCTCTATAGCTTTTTAAGTATCTGAAGATGTGGTGGTTCAAACAGATACACCACTTTGTCCGCTGAGGGCTATAGGACCTCCAGAAGATACCTTGTAAATACCATTACAGCTGTTTGTTCTTTCACCAGTCAGAAGGGTATCCAAAGCAACCTCCATGTCTCCGATCTGAGAAATGGAAGCCTCAGTCAACTATTAAGACAACACCACCCAGAACACCCACTAACAGAAGGGGCCTATGCTGATTCCATGAGTTCCTCTTATACACAAACTTCCCCATCACAACCACCATTTAGAATATCTCCAGTAGATGATTTTCTTACTTTCCAGGATGTTTTGCTAAAAGGTGCAACCACACTAATCATCAACAGACAGTCCTCAACCAACAGTTTTGGTCGTTCTTGAAACTCTACAACCAAGGGCAGGTCCAAAGCCTCTGCTCTCTCTACTACCAGAGTCTACTAGACATTGTAGAAAATAATTTTTTCAGCCCCACTACTCTTAAAGCTGCCACACCAAGACTGCTTAAGAAATATAAACCATTGCAATACAATCCTAATTTTCTTAAAATGGATCCAAACCAGTTGTTATTACAGTTACAAAACACGGTTCTGCCCAAGAATCCACGTCTCCACCCGACGGGAAGAGCAAAATAATAAACGGTATAGGGAAAAAGATCTGCAATACAGCCTCCACCTATTTAAAAGGATTCAAATGCAGCAGCTCTTCTGGGAAGATATCACACACAGATATGTGATGGCATAATATATTTTGTATCTGATCTCCTAACACAAGTTTTTTTGGAAACGATTAGGGAAGCTCATCAAGTTTGAATCAATCAGTTAGGTTCAGTCCAACTCTCAGCTACTTCATTTTATCAAGGAATGTCCCTGAGAAGATCATTTTGGCTTTGTTTATCCTTTCCAAAACACAATGTCCAGTTAGAAATTGCAAATTTACCCTTGTCAAGTGCATCACTATTCAGACAACAAACTGAGGAAGAGATGCTGAGGATGACAAATGAAGTTGCACCACTTAAAGCTGTTAGTTTATAAGGTAGGAACATCCTTACCTCCACCATGAAGTTCTTATTGAGTTCATATCCTATTCCATTACCCTCCCCTGCACCAGAGAACATTCAACATTAAAAGCCCAAAGCTCTGCTGGAAAGCAAAATGAAAAAGATGTGAGCAGGTATCAAGCTGCAGTCGAAGATCCACATCCAGCAAAACACAAACTAAAATAGACTCCAAAGACTTATGATCCCAGAAGTAATACAGATAGTACTATTAATTTCAAATCATACACTCCAACTTCTCAATTGGGCTTTCCATTAGGAGCATCCCAGCTGGATGCCATTACTACTTTTCAACTACTCTGGCAGCAGGAACTACCAAGATAAGACAGCTCCGTCAATAATGTCAAGTGATAGTAGAAATCTTGCAGTTAAAATTCCCTGTACAACCTCTACGTCAGTTAGTTCTAGGATACATAGAACCAGATGTGCACATAACTGGAACTCACAACCACTAAGATAGCTGCTCAAAAATCATAAGTTTACAGAGCCACAGCCAGCTTATTTATTTATTTTTTAAATGGGACTTTCAACCAGATATTGTGTTTTTAATGAAGTAGTAGTACATGTCCCTCCCAGTAACATTTATTCCATCATACTGAGAAAGCAGGTGCCTAGATGATGTTGAGAATTGTTTTTGATACAGCATGAATGGTACTTTTCCATAGAAAAAAGATCTCATTTCCAAGAGGTACTGATTGAAAGCTTGTTAGTATTAAACCCACTTATGAATGTTTACAATGACACTGCAGAGCTGGGGATCTCAAATTGCTGTTATGGTCCAAAACAAAACTGCAAAGATTTCCACGGCTATGTCCAACAACCCTCAAACCACATATGCATAAGAAGACTATGAATCTTCTTTCGTGTAACAATTATTGTATTGGCATTTCAGAGTAAGTAATGAAGTCACAGTACATCTTTTCCAAACAGTGCGTACGTATAACAATAACAGATGCTTTGCATCTGTACTCAGGGTTCAACAGCACTCAGAGGATGGGATACCATCTACTGCAGTCTTACTACCCATTTGTACGACCATCCCACTAGCAGGGTGTCAGGTGGGAATATTGTCTCCAGGATAACATGTTAGAAACTATGGTCTGGGTAGGGTTGAGGTAGAGGTTAACATGTAGGATAGATTTACAGATTGTTATTACATCTGGTCAACACATGCCAGTAATCAACTTTAAAACTACTAACTTGCTCGTGTTCTTTATACAGGGAGTGCAGAATTATTAGGCAAGTTGTATTTTTGAGGATTAATTTTATTATTGAACAACAACCATGTTCTCAATGAACCCAAAAAACTCATTAATATCAAAGCTGAATATTTTTGGAAGTAGTTTTTAGTTTGTTTTTAGTTTTAGCTATGTTAGGGGGATATCTGTGTGTGCAGGTGACTATTACTGTGCATAATTATTAGGCAACTCAACAAAAAAAAATATATACCCATTTCAATTATTTATTATTACCAGTGAAACCAATATAACATCTCAACATTCACAAATATACATTTCTGACATTCAAAAACAAAACAAAATAAAATCAGTGACCAATATAGCAACCTTTCTTTGCAAGGACACTCAAAAGCCTGCCATCCATGGATTCTGTCAGTGTTTTGATCTGTTCACCATCAACATTGCGTGCAGCAGCAACCACAGCCTCCCAGACACTGTTCAGAGAGGTGTACTGTTTTCCCTCCTTGTAAATCTCACATTTGATGATGGACCACAGGTTCTCAATGGGGTTCAGATCAGGTGAACAAGGAGGCCATGTCATTAGATTTCCTTCTTTTATACCCTTTCTTGCCAGCCACGCTGTGGAGTACTTGGACGCGTGTGATGGAGCATTGTCCTGCATGAAAATCATGTTTTTCTTGAAGGATGCAGACTTCTTCCTGTACCACTGCTTGAAGAAGGTGTCTTCCAGGAACTGGCAGTAAGACTGGGAGTTGAGCTTGACTCCATCCTCAACCCGAAAAGGCCCCACAAGCTCATCTTTGATGATACCAGCCCAAACCAGTACTCCACCTCCACCTTGCTGGCGTCTGAGTCGGACTGGAGCTCTCTGCCCTTTACCAATCCAGCCACGGGCCCATCCATCTGGCCCATCAAGACTCACTCTCATTTCATCAGTCCATAAAACCTTAGAAAAATCAGTCTTGAGATATTTCTTGGCCCAGTCTTGACGTTTCAGCTTGTGTGTCTTGTTCAGTGGTGGTCGTCTTTCAGCCTTTCTTACCTTGGCCATGTCTCTGAGTATTGCACACCTTGTGCTTTTGGGCACTCCAGTGATGTTGCAGCTCTGAAATATGGCCAAACTGGTGGCAAGTGGCATCGTGGCAGCTGCACGCTTGACTTTTCTCAGTTCATGGGCAGTTATTTTGCGCCTTGGTTTTTCCACACGCTTCTTGCGACCCTGTTGACTATTTTGAATGAAACGCTTGATTGTTCGATGATCACGCTTCAGAAGCTTTGCAATTTTAAGAGTGCTGCATCCCTCTGCAAGATATCTCACTATTTTTGACTTTTCTGAGCCTGTCAAGTCCTTCTTTTGACCCATTTTGCCAAAGGAAAGGAAGTTGCCTAATAATTATGCACACCTGATATAGGGTGTTGATGTCATTAGACCACACCCCTTCTCATTACAGAGATGCACATCACCTAATATGCTTAATTGGTAGTAGGCTTTCGAGCCTATACAGCTTGGAGTAAGACAACATGCATAAAGAGGATGATGTGGTCAAAATACTAATTTGCCTAATAATTCTGCACTCCCTGTATGTTATCCAACAACGAAAGTGACAGCACTAAAATTATGTTGCACCTTCTATGTGGTGTCGCACTAAGGGTCTGTGGGGCTAATTCAACAGGAGAGGGTGGGGAGGCATCATGATAACTTAACTGAGCTCCCATCCGACCAGGACTTTTTGACCTCCATGGAATTGCTCTTTCAGCCAGGGCAACCCTATCTGGCTACTTCAACACTCCTATGGCACTTCCAGAATCAGACTCTCCTCCTGTACTTGACATCTCCCAACTGTCAATCACCTCTGTCCAAAGTGGGGCAATCGGTCTATGCCATATCCCCCTACTCTCCTCATGGCCCTCTCTTCTGCTCTGGTCCATCTTGTCACATCCATTATCCATGCACACAAGCTGGGTCCCCTGTTGTGTTTCCAAGCCATTGACACCCTGCGCTTAGCCGGCTTTAAGGCCAAGTCTACAAATCTGTTAACAAATTTCTTGGGGTGTGGTCTGTTAAACATTCCCAACCACCAAGTTGCTATTGTGTTCTCAAGTCTCCTATCCAGCACATGATTATTTTTTGTAGGACCCCATCCCAGAATTCTTGCAGCTTCTGGCATCCCCATGTCATATGGCCCAATCCTATGTCGTGCAGGAGGTAGCGGGGCAGCCTATCTCCTCGCCTCCATATATGAGCCTAAGCAGGTGTGGGATAGAAGTCCTGTGAGGGGCTATACTGTATGTACTTTAGTCGTGTGTTTCAGGATACTGAGGGTGCATACGCTAGAATCTTGCTTTAGGCTGTGTCTGTAAAGGTCTTATTTAGTTCCGTCTCCCATTTTGTCTGGAGGGCATCCAGTGGTCTATGCACCATTACCATCAATGCTAGACAGAGCCAAGCGACCAAGTGAGAGCCCCCTCCCATGGACAACAGTCTGAAGAACCGTGGGTGTGGGTGATTCACCCTCAGCATCGCTCCAGAGGTCCTGAATAGCTCCCACCACTGCCTCATAAGTCAGAAATTGCCCTCGGGACAGTATGGTCTGGTCCATTAGATCGAACGGGATTAGCATTTCCTGGCAATACATCTCACCTAGAGTATGTATTCCTACAGTCGTCCTATGAAAGCTGTGTAGGAAAAGGACTGTTGGCATGGTTACTACCTAACATTTTGCCTTTTGTTGATGCTAGTTATGATTCAAAGTGTGCTGGGACCCTGCTAACCAGGCCTCAGCACCAGTGTTCCTTCCCTAAACTGTACCTTTGTCTCCACAATTGGCACAGGCCAGGTACACAGATAAGTCAATTGTACATGGTACCCCTGGTACCAAGGGCACTGTGACCAGGGAAGGTCTCGAAGAGCTGCAGCATATATTATGCCACCCTGGGAACCCCTCACTCTCTCTCACACACACACAGCCTCACAGCTTGTGTGTGCTGGTGGGGAGAAAATTACTAAGTCGCCATGGCAGTCCCCTCAGAGTGCCCTGCCCACAACCCACCGCCTCTGACATAGGTAAGTCACCCCTCTTACAGCCCTAAGCAGGGTGCTTTATACCACAGGTGAGGGCATAGCTGCATGAGCACTATGCCCCTACAGTGTCTAAGCAAAACCTTAGACATTATAAGTGCAGGGTTGCCATAAAGAGTATATGGTGTGGGAGTTTGTCACAAACGCCACAGTTCCATAATGGCTACACTGAATACTGGGAAGTTTGGTATCAAACATCTCAGCACAATAAATCCACACTAATGTCAGTATGGGATTCATTGAGAAATGCACACAGAGGAAATCTTAGACATGCCCCCTGTATACCAACCCAACTACTAGTGCTAAGCTGGCCAGTTTCTGCCAGCCAGCCACATCCAGACATGTTTCTGGCCACATGAGGTGAGTGCCTTTGTCCCTCTGGGGCCAGGAACAAAGCCTGCACTGGGTGGAAGTGCTTCACACCTCCCCCTGCAGGAACTGTAACACCTGGAGGTGAGCTTGAAAGGCTCAAGCCTGGTGTTACAGCACCCTAGGGTACTCCAGCTAGTGAAGATGCACGTGCGTCCCCCCCACCCATGACACAGCCCCCAATTTTGGCGGCAAGGCCAGAAGAGTTAATTAGGAAAACAAGGAGTCACCCTCTATCCAGGACATCCCCTAAGTTGTCCTGAGGTGAGGTGACCCCAGCCTTACGAAATCCTCCCATCATGCTTTAGAGGATTCCCCCCAATAGGTTTAGGGATGTGCCCTCTTCCCCACAGGGAGGAGGGCACAAAGAGGGTGTAACCACCCTCAAGGACCGTAGCCATTGGCTACTGCCCCCCTGACCTAAAAACACACTCCTAAATTCAGTGACCCTGAACCCAGGAAACCAGATTCCTGACGACCTACAATAAGAAGGAGTGCTGACCCGAAAGCCCCGCAGAGATGACGGATACTACAAATGACTTGGCGCCAGCCCTACCGGCCTGTCTCCAGACTCAAAGAACCTGCACAACGACGCATCCAGTGGGACCAGCGACCTCTGAGGACCAAGAAACTCCTGTGGACAGGGGCTCTGTCCAAAACAGCAACAAAGAAACCATCTTTAAAGGGACTCCAGCCTCACTCCGGACGTGTGAGCCCCCTACACTCTGCACCCGACGCCCCTGGCTAGTGTCCAGAAGAACCAACACTGCAGAGACGACCCCCAGGCGACTCCAACTACGTGGGCAGCCTGAGACAACCTCCCTGCACCCCCACAGTGACGCCTGCAGAGAGAATCCAGAATCTTCCCCTGATCGTGACTGCCCAGTAACAAAGAACCAAATGCCTGGAAGAAGCACTGCACCCGCAGCCCCCAGGACCAAGAGAAACCAACTACCGGTGCAGGAGTGACCAGCAGGAGGCCCTCACCTTTGCAGAGTCGGTGGCTAGCCCGAGAAGCACCCCTGTGCCCTGCCTGGGTCCCTCCATTGCTTTCAACGCAAAACCCAACACCCACTTCACACATTGCACACACTGCACACGGCCGCCCCCTGTGCCGCTGAGGGTGTATTTTGTGCACTTGTTTGTGACACCCTCACCCCCGATTGCTCTACAAAACCCCCCTGGTCTGCTCCACGAGGACGCAGGTACGTACCTGCTAGCAGACTGGAACCGGAGCACCCCTAGTCTCAATAGGCGCATGTAGGAAGTTGGCTCTGTATGTGCTATTTCAAAGTAAGGAATAGCATGCACAGAGTCCAAGGGTTCCCCTTAGAGGTAAAATAGTGGTAAAAATAGATAATACTAATGCTCTATTTCGTGGTAGTGTGGTCGAGCAGTAGGCTTATCCAAGGAGTAGTGTTAAGCATTTGTTGTACATACACATAGACAATAAATGAGGTACACACACTCAGAGACAAATCCAGCCAATAGGTTTTTGTATAGAAAAATATCTTTTCTTAGTTTATTTTAAGAACCACAGGTTCAAATTCTACATGTAATATCTCATTCGAAAGGTATTGCAGGTAAGTACTTTAGGAACTTTAAATCATAAAAATTGCATGTATACTTTTCAAGTTATTCACAAATAGCTGTTTTAAAAGTGGACACTTAGTGCAATTTTCACAGTTCCTAGGGGAGGTAAGTATTTGTTAGGTTAACCAGGTAAGTAAGACACTTACAGGGCTTAGTTCTTGGTCCAAGGTAGCCCACCGTTGGGGGTTCAGAGCAACCCCAAAGTCACCACACCAGCAGCTCAGGGCCGGTCAGGTGCAGAGTTCAAAGTGGTGCCCAAAACACATAGGCTAGAATGGAGAGAAGGGGGTGCCCCGGTTCCGGTCTGCTTGCAGGTAAGTACCCGCGTCTTCGGAGGGCAGACCAGGGGGGTTTTGTAGGGCACCGGGGGGGACACAAGCCCACACAGAAATTTCACCCTCAGCAGCGCGGGGGCGGCCGGGTGCAGTGTAGAAACCGGCGTCGGGTTTGCAATGTTAGTCTATGAGAGATCTCGGGATCTCTTCAGCGCTGCAGGCAGGCAAGAGGGGGGTTCCTCGGGGAAACCTCCACTTGGGCAAGGGAGAGGGACTCCTGGGGGTCACTTCTCCAGTGAAAGTCCGGTCCTTCAGGTCCTGGGGGCTGCGGGTGCAGGGTCTCTCCCAGGCGTCGGGACTTAGGATTCAAAGAGTCGCGGTCAGGGGAAGCCTCGGGATTCCCTCTGCAGGCGGCGCTGTGGGGGCTCAGGGGGGACAGGTTTTTGTACTCACAGTCTTAGAGTAGTCCTGGGGTCCCTCCTGAGGTGTTGGATCGCCACCAGCCGAGTCGGGGTCGCCGGGTGCAGTGTTGCAAGTCTCACGCTTCTTGCGGGGAGCTTGCAGGGTTCTTTAAAGCTGCTGGAAACAAAGTTGCAGCTTTTCTTGGGGCAGGTCCGCTGTCCTCGGGAGTTTCTTGTCTTTTCGAAGCAGGGGCAGTCCTCAGAGGATGTCGAGGTCGCTGGTCCTTTTGGAAGGCGTCGCTGGAGCAGGATCTTTGGAAGGCAGGAGACAGGCCGGTGAGTTTCTGGAGCCAAGGCAGTTGTCGTCTTCTGGTCTTCCTCTGCAGGGGTTTTCAGCTAGGCAGTCCTTCTTCTTGTAGTTGCAGGAATCTAATTTTCTAGGGTTCAGGGTAGCCCTTAAATACTAAATTTAAGGGCGTGTTTAGGTCTGGGGGGTTAGTAGCCAATGGCTACTAGCCCTGAGGGTGGGTACACCCTCTTTGTGCCTCCTCCCAAGGGGAGGGGGTCACAATCCTAACCCTATTGGGGGAATCCTCCATCTGCAAGATGGAGGATTTCTAAAAGTTAGAGTCACTTCAGCTCAGGACACCTTAGGGGCTGTCCTGACTGGCCAGTGACTCCTCCTTGTTTTTCTCATTATTTTCTCCGGCCTTGCCGCCAAAAAGTGGGGCCTGGCCGGAGGGGGCGGGCAACTCCACTAGCTGGAGTGTCCTGCTGGGTTGGCACAAAGGAGGTGAGCCTTTGAGGCTCACCGCCAGGTGTGACAATTCCTACCCGGGGGAGGTGTTAGCATCTCCACCCAGTGCAGGCTTTGTTACTGGCCTCAGAGTGACAAAGGCACTCTCCCCATGGGGCCAGCAACATGTCTCGGTTTGTGGCAGGCTGCTAAAACTAGTCAGCCTACACAGATAGTCGGTTAAGTTTCAGGGGGCACCTCTAAGGTGCCCTCTGGGGTGCATTTTATAATAAAATGTACACTGGCATCAGTGTGCATTTATTGTGCTGAGAAGTTTGATACCAAACTTCCCAGTTTTCAGTGTAGCCATTATGGTGCTGTGGAGTTCGTGTTTGACAAACTCCCAGACCATATACTCTTATGGCTACCCTGCACTTACAATGTCTAAGGTTTTGTTTAGACACTGTAGGGGTACCATGCTCATGCACTGGTACCCTCACCTATGGTATAGTGCACCATGCCTTAAGGCTGTAAGGCCTGCTAGAGGGGTGTCTTACCTATACTGCATAGGCAGTGAGAGGCTGGCATGGCACCCTGAGGGGAGTGCCATGTCGACTTACTCGTTTTGTCCTCACTAGCACACACAAGCTGGCAAGCAGTGTGTCTGTGCTGAGTGAGAGGTCTCCAGGGTGGCATAAGACATGCTGCAGCCCTTAGAGACCTTCCTTGGCATCAGGGCCCTTGGTACTAGAAGTACCAGTTACAAGGGACTTATCTGGATGCCAGGGTCTGCCAATTGTGGATACAAAAGTACAGGTTAGGGAAAGAACACTGGTGCTGGGGCCTGGTTAGCAGGCCTCAGCACACTTTCAATTGTAAACATAGCATCAGCAAAGGCAAAAAGTCAGGGGGCAACCATGCCAAGGAGGCATTTCCTTACAGCGCATATGTTATTTGGGCCCTACTTTGACCTCTGCACCTGACCGTCCCAGTGTTGCTGTTCTGGTTTTTTGGGGTTAACTTGAACCCCCAACGGTGGACTGCCTATGCCCTGGAGACTGAACTTGTAAGTGCTTTACTTACCTGAAAAACTATTACTTACCTTCCCAGGAACTGTTGATTTTTGCACTGTCCACTTTTAAAATAGCTTATTGCCATTTTTGCCAAAACTGTGTACATTACTGTTTTAATTCAAAGTTCCATATTTACCTATGTCAAGTACCTTACAATTTATGTACTTACTTGAATTCTGAATCTTGTGGTTCTAAAATTAAGAAAATACTTTTCTATATAAAAACCTATCGGCCTGGAGTTAAGTCTGAGTGTGTTCCCATTTATTGCCTGTGTGTGTACAACAAATGCTTAACACTACCCTCCTATAAGCCTACTGCTCGACCACATTACCACAAACTAAAGCATTAGTATTATCTAATTTTTCCACTATCAATCTCTAAGGGGAACCCTTGGACTCTATATACTATCTCAAAGTGAGAGATATGTGCACACAGCCAACTTCCTACAAGCTGTTTCTTTGTAAAACAGGAATACGGATCACTGTGAGGGATCCCCACCAGGGGAGTAGCCGGTGCATAGGGGACCTTAGTTTTTGTTTTCCTGAGTAGTCTCTGCCAATTGGCTAGGGCCATCAGTAGTAGTATACCCGGCTTGGGGCCCCGCAGGCTAGGTTTAAGCATCCTAGGTAAGAGTTTATTCTGGTTTGGGTCTCCCTCATCAGCCGCAAGTTCTTAAAGCCCCACCTCACCGAGCCAACACATAGGGCATTGGAACTGGGCAGCCAAGAAATAGAGCCCGCCATCTCACAGTAATTCCCTGAGGAGTGCCATCTAATGAGTGAAACCAGGAGGCTGGGAGCGCAATGAGCAGGTTGTTAAAGTAATAAAGCAACCTGGGGAGCATCACCATCTCAATGAGGGAAGAAGCGTGCCATAGTAGGCAAGCAAAGGGAACCCCAAAAAGTGACGGTGGGCCATAGTGCTCAAAGCACTTTCCCCACACTGCCCTCCCAAATATCTTGCTGCTCATGGTAGACCAGAATACCCTGGTAGTGGATTGAATGAGTGTCATATTCTCGGAGCAAAAGTCCAGACGGCCCACCCCACAGACCATCAGGAAGACACATGTCTTCCTTCGGTTTAAAAAGAGGGTTGAGGAGGCGTCAAATTCATCCAGCAGTCTAAACACCTGTGGCAACATTTACACACAATACTTTAAATGAAAGGTATTTCACTCAGGTATATTAGGAACTTTGACTCAGCACAATAGCATGTACAGTTTTGGAAAAAATGGCAATAAGCTATTTTAAAACTAGACAGTGCAAAATTCAACAGTTCCTGGGGGAGGTAAGTATTTCTTAGTTGTTCAGGTAAGTAAAGCACGTCCAGGGTTCAAAGTTAGGTCCAAGGTAGCCCACCGTTGGGGGTTCAGGGCAACCCCAAAGTTACTACACCAGCAGCCCAGGGCCGGTCAGGTGCAGAGGTCAAAGTGGTGCCCAAAACGCATGGTCTTCAATGGAGAAGGGTATGCCCAGGTTCCAGTCTGCCAGCAGGTAGGTACCCACGACTTCGGAGGGCAGACCAGGGGGGTTTTGTAGGGCACCGGGGTGGGGGGGGGGGGGGCACAAGTCAGCACACAAAGTATACCCTCAGCGGCACAGAGGCGGCCGGGTGCAGAGTGCAAAGAGGCGTCTGGTTTGCAATAAGTTTCAATGGTAGACCCAGGGGTCTCTTCAGCAATGCAGGCAGGCAAGGGTGGGGGCTTCTCGGGGTAGCCACCACCTGGGCAAGGGAGAGGGCCACATGGGGGGGTCGCTCCTGCACTGGAGGTCGGATCCTTCAGGTCCTGGGGGCTGAGGGTGCAGTGTGTTTCACAGGCGTCGGGTTCTTTGAAGCAGGCAGTCGCAGTCAGGGGGAGCCTCGGGATTCCCTCTGCAGGCGTCGCTGGGGGGGGCTCAAGGGGGTCAACTCTGGCTACTCACAGGTTCGTAGTCACCGGGAAGTCTTCCCTGTGGTGTTGGTTCTCTGCAGGTCGAGCCGGGGGCGTTGGGTGCAGAGTGGAAAGTCTCACACTTCCGGCGGGAAACATGTGGTCTTTAAAAGTTGCTTCTTTGTTGCAAAGTTGCAGTCTTTGTGGTACAGGGCCGCTGTCCTCTGGAGTTCTTGGTCCTTTTAGATGTAGGGTAGTCCTATGAGGCTTCAGAGGTTGCTGGACCCTGGGGGACGCGTCACTGTTGCAGTTTTTCCTCGAAGTGGGGAGACAGGTAGGTAGGGCTGGGGCCAAATCAGTTGGTGTCTCCGTCTTCTCTGCAGGGCTTCAGGTCAGCAGTCCTCCTTAGTCTTCAGGTTGCAGGAATCTATCTTGCTTGGTTCTGGGGGCCCCTAAATACTCAATTTAGGGGGGTGTTTAGGTCTTGGGGGTTAGTAGCCAATGGCTACTAGCCCTGAGGGTGGCTACACCCTCTGTGCCTCCTCCCTGAGGGGAGGGGAGGGGAGGGGGGGCACATTCCTAATCCAATTGGGGGAATCCTCCATCTGCAAGATGAAGGATTTCTAAAAGTCAGTCACCTCAGCTCAAGACACCTTAGGGGTTGTCCTGGCTGGCCAGTGACTCCTTGGTTTTCTCATTATCTCCTCCGGCCTTGCCGCCAAAAGTGGGGCCGTGGCCGGAGGGGGCGGGCATCTCCACTAGCTGGGATGCCCTGTGGCGCTGTAACAAAGGGGGTGAGCCTTTGAGGCTCACCGCCAGGTGTTACAGTTCCTGCAGGGGGAGGTGTGAAGCACCTCCACCCAGTACAGGCTTTGTTACTGGCCACAGAGTGACAAAGGCACTCTCCCCAGGTGGCTAGCAAAATGTCTGGTGTGTGGCAGGCTGGCAAAACTAGTCAGCCCACACTGGAAGTCGGGTATGTTTTCAGAGGGCACCTCTAAGATGCCCTCTGGGTGTATTTCACAATAAAATGTACACTGGCATCAGTGTGCATTTATTGTGCTGAGAAGTTTGATACCAAACTTCCCAGTTTTCCGTGTAGCCATTATGGAACTGTGGAGTTCATGTTTGACAGACTCCCAGACCATATACTCTTATGGCTACTCTGCACTTACAATGTCTAAGGTTTTGCTTAGACACTGTAGGGGCACAGTGCTCATGCACCTATGCCCTCACCTATGGTATAGTGCACCCTGCCTTAGGGATGTAAGGCCTGCTAGAGGGGTGACTTATCTATGCCATAGGCAGTGTGAGGTTGGCATGGCACCCTGAGGCCTCAGAGACCTTCCCTGGCATCAGAGCCCTTGGTACCAGTTACAAGGGACTTACCTGGATGCCAGGGTGTGCCAATTGTGGAGACAAAGGTACAGGTTAGGGAAAGAACACTGGTGCTGGGGCCTGGTTAGCAGGCCTCAGCACACTTTCAAATCATAACTTGGCATCAGCAAAGGCAAAAGGTCAGGGGGTAAACATGCCAAGGAGGCATTTCCTTACAAAGGCAAACAAAGTCCCCCTCGCCATAATAACCTTGGACACTTTCAATAGGGTGAGCTGGAGATACGTAAGCACTCTTTTAGTACATCTCAACTTTGGGGTGAATTTTTGCAGGGTACTGAGAGCTATCTATAATACCATAACAGACATATTACTGCTAAACGGGAATTTAACCACTTTAAAATTACAAGGGGTACCAGACAGGGCTGCCCGCTCTCCCTGTTATTTAATCTTTACATTGAGCCGTTGGCTTTGAAGATCAGGAAGGATCACTTAATTAGGCCATTTATCTATTCTGACTGTGAAAAGAAAATATCACTATACGCGGATGACATTATGATTTATACAAGCAATCTGCACTCCACGCTGCATAGCTTAGAGTACTTGACATCACATTTCGGCAAGGCGTCGGGGTATGCAGTTAATATGTCCAAGACGGAAATTATGACACGGAACATGGAGGAGGAGCATACTTCGGAGAAAGGAGAAATAAAATATCTGGGCGTCAAGATTTTCAATGACCTGGAAGCTATAGCACAGGTAAATTTTAACTGTGTGACAAAAGGGGTTAATAAGCTTTTGATAAGTTGGTCACACCTTCCATTATCTTTATATGGAAGAGTAAATTAAATAAAAATGTCAATTTTTCCAAAGCTCACCTTCCTTTTTAACATGATTCCTCTTCCTTTTAACAAGAGCCGGATACAAAAAATACAATGTAAAATGGACTCCTTCATCTGGGCCTTTAACGGTATTAGAATCACAAGGAGGAAGTTGAGAAGGAAATAGGACAGAGGAGGCATAGCTCTACCAGACATCCAGCTATAGGCTTGGGCCTTTCAGTTAAAGAACGCAAAAGATCTGTTATCCGGGAAAGCGGGCAGTTAAAGTTAGTGTAGAAGTTGGCTCTGTATATATTATCTCACAATGATAGATAGCATGCACAGAGTCCAAGGGATCCCCTTAGAGGTTGACAGTGGCAAAATTAGATAATGTTAATGCTCTATTTTGTGGTAGTGTGGTTGAGCAGTAGGCTTATCAGAGGGTAGAGTTAAGCATTTGTTGTACACACACAGGCAAGAAATGAGGAACACACACTCAAAGACAATTCCAGGCCAATAGGTTTTATATAGAAAAATATATTTTCCTAATTTATTTTAAAATTAAAAGATTCAAGCTTTGAGGTAAGTACATAAAATGCAAGGTACTTCACACAGGTAAGTAGAGAACTTTGATTTAAAAACAGTAGTACACGCAGTTTAGGTTAAAATGGCAATAAGCTATTTTAAAAGTCGACACTGCAAAAATCAACAGTTCCTGGGGAGGTAAGTCTGGTTAAGTTTCTCAGGTAAGTAAAGCACTTACACAGTCAGTCTTCTGGGCATAGGCAGCCCACATTTGGGGGTCCAAGGCAACCGCAAAGCCACCGTACCAGCAACACAGGGCCGGTCAGGTACAGAGGTCAAAGGAGGGCCGAAAACACATAGGAGCCTATAAGAACAGGGGTGCTCCGGTCCTAGTCTGTTTACAGGTAAGTACTGGTGTCCTCTGGGAGCAGACCAAGGGGGTTTTGGAGAGCACTGGGGTTTTGGGGGGGAGGGGGTGGGGGGTTTGGAGACCACACACACAAGCCCACAAAACACACCCTCAGCGTCACAGGGGCGGCCGGGTGCAGTAGGCAAAGTAGGTGTCAGGTTTCCTATTGAAAGCAATTGAGGGACCCGGGGGTCAATTAGGCGATGCAGGCAGGGCACATGGGGGCTTCTACGGCCAGCCACCGTCTCACGCTTCTGGCGGGAAGAGAGAGTTCTTTAAAAGTTGCTTCTTTGTTGCAGGTTCTGAACAGTGCCGCTGTTCTCTGGAGTTTCTTGGTCCTTTAGGTTCAGGGCAGACCTCTGAGTCCTCAGAGGTCACTGGTACCTGTCGGATGAATCGCTCTGCAGGTTCTTTGAGTATGGAGACCGGCCAGTAGGGCCGGGGCCAAGTCAGTTGGTGTCTGTCGTCTCTGCAGGGCTTTCAGGTCAGCAGTCCTTCTTTATTCAGGTTGCGGGAATCTGATTTTCTGAGTTCAGGGTCACCCCTAAATACTAAATTTAGAAGTGTGGTTAGGTCTGGGGGGCAGTAGCCAATGGCTACTGTCCTTGAGGGTGGCTACACCCTCTTTGTGCCTCCCCCCTGAGGGGAGGGGGGGCACATCCCAATTCCTATTGGGGGAATCCTCCAAACTCAAGATGGAGGATTTCTAAAGGCAGGGATCACCTCAGCTCAGGGCACCTTAGGGGCTGTCCTGACTGGTGGATGACTCCTCCTTGTTATTCTCATTATCTCCGACGGCCTTGCTGCCAAAAGTGGGGGCAGTGGCCGGAGGGGCGGGCATCTCCACTAGCTGGGATGCCCTGGGGTGCTGTAACAAAAGGCATGAGCCTTTGAGGCTCACCGCCACGTGTTACAGTTCCTGCAGGGGGAGGTGAGAAGCACCTCCACCCAGTACAGTCTTTATTCCTGGCCACAGAGTGACAAAGGGACTCACCCCATGTGGCCAGAAACTCCTCTGGTTGTGGCAGGCTGGCAGAAACCGGTCAGCCTAGCACTAGGAGTCGGACTAGTAGAACAAGTTACTTACCTTCGGTAACAAGGTATCTGGTAGAGACTATCTAGCTGCAGATACCTTATCTTAGAATTCCCTGGCGTCAGCTTCAAATTCGGGAGTTTTTTCTGAGCAGTACCCTGCGTGCGCGCCGTCAGGCGGCGTCGTTTGGATCTGCGTGCGTCGTCACCGTCATTGGAGCAGTCTATGACATCACAGTTGTCTATGCAGACGCCGTCTCGGCGCGCGTACGTCAATTCTTTTCCACAACTTCCCACGCCAGAAGCGCAGAGCCATGGAAGAACCAACCATTATGTATTTTACCCCTTTGACTGTTTGAAGCAAAAATTCTTTCATGCCTTTAAAAAAGGCAAAAATTCCAAGATCAAAAATATACATATGTACACAGACACACACACACACACATAAGAAAAATATCCGCAGCGCGGGGAGGCTTGGGCGGGTGTAAGGAATTTGCAGCTAGATAGAGTCTCCACCAGATACCTCGTTACCGAATGTAAGTAACTTGTTCATCTGATAGAGACTTCTAGCTGCAGCTTCCTTACCTTAGAATAGATACCCAAGCTATAACCCACGGTGGTGGGTCTGAAGGAGATTTTTACACCAGAAAGTCCTGCAAAACAGACCGGGCAAAATGCCCCTCTCTTCTCACCTGACTATCCAAGCAGTAGTGTTTTGCAAACGTGTGCAAAGAAGCCCACATTTCAGCCTGACAGATGTCCACCACCGGTACGCCACGTGCTAACGCAGTGGTAGCAGCTTTCCCCCTAGTAGAATGAGCTCTCAAGCCCTCGGGAGGCTGCTTCTTTGCCAAAGTGTAGCAGATCTTTATACAGAGAACGACCCAGCACGAAATGTATAGTTTCTGCACTGCCCGACCCTTCTTTGCACCAACGTACCCCACAAAGAGTTGGCTGTCCACCCGGAACTCTTTAGTGCGGTCAAGGTAGAACGATAATGCTCTTTTTGGGTCCAGCCGATGGAGACGCTCCTCTTCCTTAGAGGGATGCAGTGGTGCAAAGAAGGTGGGCAGGGTGATATTTTGACCCAGATGGAAAGGGGTCACCACCTTGGGAAGGAAAGAGGCACAAGTTCTTAATACTACCTTGTCAGGATATACCGTGAGGTACGGTGGCTTTGAAGATAAAGCCTGCAGCTCACTCACTCTCCTGGCAGATATAATTGCCACCAAAAAGGCAGTCTTAATAGTAAACAGCCGGAGAGGACAGTTATGCAAGGGCTCGAAGGGAGCACACATAAGGAAGGTAAGAACCAAATTAAGATCCCACTTGGTCATAATGAAAGGCACAGGCAGGAATAGATGCACAAGCCCTTTCAAAAACCGCTGTACTATAGGTGATTTAAACAGATGGTTGATGGGGCAACTGAAGAAAAGCCGACAAGGCTGCAAGATAGCCCTTGAGAGTCCCCAAGGAGGAACCCTGCTGGGCGAGAGACAATATAAACAAAAGGATGTTAGACAGAGAAGAAGAAAGAGGATCAACAGACCTCTCTGCACAATATGAAACAAAGCGTTTCCAATGGCAGGCGTAGATCGACTTAGTAGAGGGACGTCTGGCTGCCAGAATGACGTCACAGACCTCGGGAGGGAGGTCATAGACCATCAACTGTCGCCGCTCAATCTCCACGCATGAAGGCGCAGAGTTGACAGGTTCGGGTGGAGAACCTTCCCCTGCTGCTGCGACAGAAGATCCTCCAGAAGAGGCAGCCTGATTGGAGGACCAATGCTCATTTTGAGAAGATCAGGACCTCCCAGCCTCCCTATGGGGTAAATCCTTTCTGAACGAAGATGTCACTCTTGCTTATGGCTAGTTTCATGGCGACTCCGTTACCAAGTGGTAAAACCAGTATATCTAAGGAGAAATCATCTTTTTGTCCTTCATAGGTCATATTATACCCCTAAAATGATTGCTAAATTTAGAGGTGTAGGCAATACGGATTGCAGAAAATGTGGTTTTTCCATGGCAGATGACCTCCATATGTTTGTTTCTTGCCCTTACATTCAAAACTTCTGGGCAGAGGTTTGGGAGGTGCTAAACCTTCAGTTTGATATGACTACAGAATTGGTCCTCTTTAGGTGGTCACCCAAGATAGGAAATCTGTATGGGTATAGAAGAAGCCTGGTGTTTTTCTTGATTCTATTGAGTAGAAGGGAGGTATGCAAGCAATGGACATCTTTGAGAGCCCCCACTAAGTCTGAATGGCTGAGTGCTGCGGGCAATATATTTAGGAGGAAATCAAATCGATCTGGTGCAAAGGAAGCAGATTAGTTGTGGAGAACCTGGATAGGGTGGCCGGAGCGGGCGATGGTACGTCAAAACATCCTGTCTGTAATCATCAGATGATTAAAGCCAACTGGAGATCAAGGCCCGGCAGTGGGTTGGGTACACCTGTTAATGGAGGCTTCACCTCCCACACTTCCTACGTTGAGTACTGGGATCTTTTTTCCGGGGGGCGCTCGAATAAAGTAAAGATCTTGGAGCTCACAGTGGAAGCACATGAGGTAAATGAGGACACCAAAAAAAAAAACTGAATGCTACTCACTGTAAAACATTTACTTTTGTAATAACCACCAGAATTCAAGTGTTAGATGTGGGTTCTGCAAGATAGGGTGTGTTATGGTTGGTTCTTTGGTCTTTTTAAAATTTAATACAGAAAAATGTCTAATACAAATATACAGATGGATGAGTGTTGCGGTAGTCACCTACCTTCAGCATACAGCCTCTCTGCCAGAAACACTGCATCTCGGTAAGCATAGTGGTTAAGAGCATGCCAAACAGCAGCCTGGAAAAAGGATGACAGAAATGTTATAGCAAATCTGAAGGAAAAAACAAATAAATCTAAATCTTGGTTCTGATGTGCAAATGCAGAATAAAGTACAGAATTGAAATAACCCAGCTTTATGCACACCAAAGAAACACTACTGCATACATTGAAGGCAAGCTAGTTGACTAAAGTGTATGCTTGACGGTGTATCCCAAAGTACACTATGAAGAATCTACAGAAACCTGATAAATTAGTAATGGGAGTGGCTAATCAAACAAATTATTGTATCATATTTATGATCTAAAATTGTATTTATTTTCACTCCTTAAAATGTCAATCACCTGCATTTGCAACTACTGATTGAGGACTAAGTGAAGGCTGTCTTGAAGCTAGAGGGGTTGCCTGCTTAATTTTTAATTAAGCAAAACACTTTGTGAGCAGGGGAAAAAAATTAGAGCTTCTCAACTTTTGCAGACCACAAGGAAAAAAGGCTAATTTTTTAAAACATCGATGTGATACACTTTGACAGCATGAAAACTGGTTGGAGTGAGGAGGGCAAGCTCCCCTAGTTATTTGTGAGCAATGCTTTTCGTTTCTGTGTAATACTAGATGGATTCTAACACTCACCAAGTCATCTGTGAAATAAATATATATCCTGCATTCATGTCCTGCAAATGACGAAAGCAAGTGACCCCAGTTATGGCGAATGAACATACCCTTTACTTGTTAGAGCTGGTAGGCAATCTCCCCACCTGTGGACCACAACAATCAAATTGCTATAATCAAACTGCTTAAGTTAAAGAGGGCAATAGCTACTTTCACTGAGAAAGGTGTACACACTTTGACTGTCTTTCATTTGTCAGAGAGCATGGTGTTGATGACGAATAAATAGAAAAACAAACATTGACAAAATCAATGCCCTTGGCAAGATTTTTCATTTTTTGGTTTCTTTTTTGCACAGATACAATAGATGATTAAGTGTAAAGTAATAAACTAAAAAAAAAAAAGCCACTAGCTAAAGGTGACGTGTATACTGTCAAACACACATAGGTAGAAAATGACCATCATTAAAATAACATGAAATTAAAGTAGAGATTGTTTTACCAGCTCTGCCTGTGATGTGGACTACTTTTTAAGCTGTTAGGCACATGCAAAATGCAGTCACAATGAAGCAAACCAATGGTTTAAGTGGGCTGACTCACTGCGTCGTTCCATGGTGGGCCAGAGAAAAATAAATTTGAATGAATCCTGGACAACCCAATGAATGAAGAGGGCTCACTGAAACCAGAGGGTGACAGAGTATGCGTTTATTTGGCTGGCAACATAGATAAAGCTGTCTTGGCTCCAGGTCGAACGAGCACTGGCAATGTCAATATGTTTTACCTATGTAAGATCTATTGTCTTTGCCAGTGGTTTTTTTTATTTTTATTTTTTATTTATTTGAAATGTTACACAGTGGTGTCCAGACCACATCATTGCGATTTTTTCTTTTATTTATTTTTTACTTAAAGCTATGCATGTACAAACAACTTAAAAATGTTATGTTTCCTATAACTAATATGCAGTTTATATTTTTGAACAAATGCCCACTGCAGTTACCAGTGTGTCAAAGTGTAGCTAACTAGAACACTGAGCATCTGGAGGCTGTGGCATTATGCACTGAGCTGCTGACTTTAGAGCTGGGAAACCAGGTTAGTCTCAGCACCAGCTCAACATCCTGTGATTCTGGGTAAATCACTTAATCTCTCCATCCCTGTAAAAATGAATGTGTCCTTGTGTAATGCAACTGGCACTCACATAAAGTGCTCCAAGTCCTTCCAGCTGACTTTGTGCTATATAAAGGAGAGAGGCAACTAGCGACGGGGTGGGGGAATGGGGAATGCAGTGACCAGAGTGAGGTGGTGGGAGGGACAGGCCAGCAACAGACAGGGAAGGGGCATGCTGAAAAGAGGCATGCAGCAAAGGAAGTGAAGTGCTGGTAGGGAAGGGCATACAACAAAATTGTGTCCACTAGAAAGTAACAAAAAAATAAAATAAAGTATGTTACAAGTGAGCGCTCAGTGAAAGTACACTGGCCACAGGAAGCAGTACTTAATACAAGAACCACTTACGTACTTATGCTTACTACCTCTCCCCGGGGTACAGGCTATCAACCAGGACTCTCCAGCCACCTCTGTCCTGGAGATTTATTTCAATCTGACTCTAGTTGCAACCCATCTCCATGCAGTCAGCCTCAAGGGTGTGACCTATCCAGCCCCAGCATCTTTTCATGATTTATTCATGAGCAAGGAGTAGGAAAGTCTGCTGCCATAAATAGATGCTGCTGATGGTGTTTGGCCAGCAGATTTGGAGGATTTTCCTCAGTCAGGTGTTGATGAAGATCTGGACTTTATTGGTTGTGGTCACAGTTGTCCTCTAAGTTTCTGCTATATACAGAAGGACAGTTTTACGTTGGTGTTAAAAAGCCTAATCTTGGTTTGTAGCGTTATGTCCCTGGAGCTCTAGGTGTGCTTTAGTTGAATGAAGGCATCCCTTGCTTAGCCGATTCTTGCCTTGTCCAGGTAAGTGAAGGCCTCAATCTCTTTCAGTGCATCGCCTGCAAGAGTGACTGCAGTTGTATTGGCCATGTTAGCCTTAAGGGTCTGGTTTTTTCCTCTGTGAATGTGGAGGCCAAGTTGTGATGACGTGGCTGTCACCTTGTCTGTCTTTTCTTGCATCTGCAGATGTGTATGAAAGAGAAGGACCAGGTCGCCTGCAAAGGCTAGGTTGTTGAACGTCCAAGGTGTCCACTGGATCCCATTTCTTCCCCTTCTTGTGGAGGTCTTCATGATCCAGTCTATTGCCAGCAGGAACAGAAAAGGCAAGAGCAAAAACTTTGGGAGACTCCGGCCCTTATTTGGAAGGCTTCCATGAGTTGTCCTTCATGGACTATCTTGCAGATCATTCCCACGTAAGAGTTTCTGATAATTCTTACAAGTCTATCTGCCGCACCATGGTGGCTGAGAAGTTTCCAAAGGGTCTCTTTTTCCATGCAGCTGAATGCCTTCCCATAGTCAAAGTTGACATAGAAGGGGATGCTCAATGATGATGCACAGTGTTGCAATCTGGTCTGTACATCACTCAAGAAACCCCCACAGTACATGGGATCGTGCAACTAGCACTTGAGTATGTTTAGGTGCACGATTCCAACATGTTTGATACTAAACATGCCTAGGTTCAGAGAAGTCATTATGTAGTTGGACAACTTGTGTTGACCAGTGTCCACTACATACCTTAAGATGGCTTCTCTGCACTTACAACGCCCAAGGAATGGAGTCTGGGGTTTGCAGGGGTACCCTCACACTTAGGGACATGCACAGTGCCCTTGGGCTGAAGGGCCTACTAGAGGGGTGACTTACAGTGTCCAAGTGCAATGACCACAACATGAGGCAAGCCTTATATCTGAAGAGAAAGGTGCATGCACTGTTTTCCGCAGGCCTGCAGACACAGTTTGCATAGCTTCCCATGGGTGGCTGAATATGTGATGCAGCCCATGGGAGACCAATGTCCTGGGTACCTAAGTACTATATACTACGGACCAGTATGCCAATTGTGGGGTGTAAAGTTTACCAGCAAACACATTTAGAGAAGAGAGCACAGACATTGGGTTCCTGATAAGCATGACCCCAGGGTACTACAGTCTAAACACACAGGCACCAGGCTAAATGTGGGGGTAATTAAGTCAGATAGATGCTACGTTCTTGCAATAAGTGTCTTTAGACATTTGGAAATTGAAAGGAGCATTTATAAAACGCAGCATACACAATATGGATAGTCATTTACCATATACGAGAGAGAGAGAGAGAGAGAGAGAGAGAGAGAGAGAGAGAGAGAGAGAGAGAGAGAGAGAGAGAGAGAGAGAGAGAGAGAGAGAGAGAGAGAGGGTGGGGGGGGAAGAAGAGACAGAGGGTGGGGGAGAGAGAGAGACAGAGGGTGGGTGGGGAGAGAGAGAGACAGAGGGTGGGCGGAGAGAGAGAGAGACAGAGGGTGGGCGGAGAGAGAGAGAGACAGAGGGTGGGCGGAGAGAGACAGAGGGTGGGGGGAGAGAGAGAGACAGAGGGTGGGGGGAGAGAGAGAGACAGAGGGTGGGGAGAGAGAGACAGAGGGTGGGGAGAGAGAGAGACAGAGGGTGGGGAGAGAGAGAGACAGAGGGTGGGGAGAGAGAGAGAGACAGTGTGGGGAGAGAGAGAGAGAGGGTGGGGAGAGAGAGAGAGACAGGGTGGGAGAGAGAGAGAGAGACAGGGTGGGGGAGAGAGACAGGGTGGGGAGAGAGAGAGAGACAGGGGGGAGAGAGGAGAGAGGGGGAGAGAGAGAGAGACAGGGTGGGGAGAGAGAGAGAGAGACAGGGTGGGGAGAGAGAGGAGACAGGGTGGGGAGAGAGAGAGACAAGGGTGGGGAGAGAGAGAGAGACAGAGGGTGGGGAGAGAGAGAGAAACAGAGGGTGGGGAGAGGAGAGAGAGAGACAGAGGGTGGGGAGAGAGAGAGACAGGGTGGGGAGAGAGAGAGAGACAGAGGGTGGGGGAGAGAGAGAGAGACAGAGGGTGGGGAGAGAGAGAGAGAGACAGAGGGTGGGGAGAGAGAGAGAGAGAGACAGAGGGTGGGGAGAGAGAGAGAGAGGACAGGGTGGGGAGAGAGAGAGAGAGAGAGAAAGAGAGAGAGAGAGAGAGAGGGTGGGGAGAGAGAGAGGGTGGGAGAGAGAGAGACAGAGGGTGGGGAGAGAGAGAGACAGAGGGTGGGGAGAGAGAGAGAGACAGAGGGTGGGGAGAGAGAGAGACAGAGGGTGGGGAGAGAGAGAGGACAGAGGGTGGGGAGAGAGAGAGACAGAGGGTGGGGAGAGAGAGAGACAGAGGGTGGGGAGAGAGAGAGACAGAGGGTGGGGAGAGAGAGAGACAGAGGGTGGGGAGAGAGAGAGACAGAGGGTGGGGAGAGAGAGAGAGAGGGTGTGGAGAGAGAGAGACA
This sequence comes from Pleurodeles waltl, assembly GCF_031143425.1. Classification (NCBI taxonomy): domain Eukaryota; kingdom Metazoa; phylum Chordata; class Amphibia; order Caudata; family Salamandridae; genus Pleurodeles; species Pleurodeles waltl. The sequence goes on from NC_090445.1 coordinate 252,541,160, forward strand.
GAGGGTGGGGAGAGAGAGAGACAGAGGGTGGGGAGAGAGAGAGACAGAGGGTGGGGAGAGAGAGAGACAGAGGGTGGGGAGAGAGAGAGACAGAGGGTGGGGGGAGGGAGGAGAGAGACAGAGGGTGGGGGAGGGAGAGAGACAGAGGGTGGGGGGAGAGAGAGAGACAGGGTGGGGAGAGAGAGAGAGAGACAGAGGGTGGGGAGAGAGAGAGAGAGACAGAGGGTGGGGAGAGAGAGAGAGAGACAGAGGGTGGGGAGAGAGAGAGAGACAGAGGGTGGGGAGAGAGAGAGAGACAGAGGGTGGGGAGAGAGAGAGAGAGACATAGGGTGGGGGGAGAGAGAGACAGAGGGTGGGGAGAGAGAGAGAGACAGAGGGTGGGGGGGAGAGAGAGACAGAGGGTGGGGGGAGAGAGACAGGGTGGGGGGGAGAGAGAGAGGGTGGGGGAGAGAGAGAGACAGTGAGGGTGGGGGAGAGAAAGACAGACAGACAGAGCGAGACAGAGAGAGAGCGAGAGAGAAAAAAACAGAGAGAGAGACAGAGGGTGGGCGGAGAGACAGAGGGTGGGGGGGAGAGAGAGACAGAGAGGGTGGGGGGAGAGAGAGACAGAGAGGGTGGGGGGAGAGAGAGACAGAGGGTGGGGGGGAGAGAGAGAGACAGGGGGGAGAGAGAGAGGGTAGGGAGAGAGAGAGAGGGTGGGGAGAGGAGAGAGAGAGAGAGAGACAGAGGGTGGGGAGAGAGAGAGAGACAGAGGGTGGGGAGAGAGAGAGAGACAGAGGGTGGGGAGAGAGAGAGAGAGACAGAGGGTGGGGAGAGAGAGAGACAGAGGGTGGGGAGAGAGAGAGAGAGAGACAGAGGGTGGGGAGAGAGAGAGACAGAGGGTGGGGAGAGAGAGACAGAGGGTGGGAGAGAGAGAGAGAGACAGAGGGTGGGGAGAGAGAGAGAGAGACAGAGGGTGGGGAGAGAGAGAGAGAGACAGGGTGGGGAGAGAGAGAGAGACAGGGTGGGGAGAGAGAGAGAGACAGGGTGGGGAGAGAGGAGAGAGACAGGGTGGGGAGAGAGAGAGAGAACAGGGTGGGGAGAGAGAGAGAGAGAGACAGGGTGGGGAGAGAGAGAGACAGGGTGGGGAGAGAGAGAGACAGGGTGGGAGAGAGAGAGAGACAGAGGTGGGGAGAGAGAGAGAGAGACAGAGGGTGGGAGAGAGAGAGAGAGACAGAGGGTGGGGAGAGAGAGAGAGAGACAGAGGGTGGGGAGAGAGAGAGAGAGACAGGGTGGGGAGAGAGAGAGAGAGAGAGAAAGAGAGAGAGAGAGAGAGAGAGAGAGGGTGGGGAGAGAGAGACAGAGGGTGGGGAGAGAGAGAGACAGAGGGTGGGGAGAGAGAGAGAGACAGAGGGTGGGGAGAAAGAGAGACAGAGGGTGGGGAGAGAGAGAGACAGAGGGTGGGGAGAGAGAGAGACAGAGGGTGGGGAGAGAGAGAGAGACAGAGGGTGGGGAGAGAGAGAGACAGAGGGTGGGGAGAGAGAGAGACAGAGGGTGGGAGAGAGAGAGACAGAGGGTGGGGAGAGAGAGAGACAGAGGGTGGGGAGAGAGAGAGACAGAGGGTGGGGAGAGAGAGACAGAGGGTGGGGGGAGGGGAGAGAGACAGAGGGTGGGGGGAGAGAGAGAGACAGGGTGGGGAGAGAGAGAGAGACAGAGGGTGGGGAGAGAGAGAGAGAGACAGAGGGTGGGGAGAGAGAGAGAGACAGAGGGTGGGAGAGAGAGAGAGACAGAGGGTGGGGAGAGAGAGAGAGAGAGACAGAGGGTGGGGAGAGAGAGAGAGACAGAGGGTGGGGAGAGAGAGAGACAGGGTGGGGAGAGAGAGAGAGACAGAGGGTGGGGAGAGAGAGAGAGACAGAGGGTGGGGAGAGAGAGAGAGACAGAGGGTGGGGGGGAGAGAGAGAGGGTGGGGGAGAGAGAGAGGGTGGGGGGAGAGAGAGAGACAGTGAGGGTGGGGGGAGAGAAAGAGACAGACAGAGCGAGACAGAGAGAGAGCGAGAGAGAAAAAAACAGAGAGAGAGACAGAGGGTGGGCGGAGAGACAGAGGGTGGGGGGAGAGAGAGACAGAGAGGGTGGGGGGAGAGAGAGACAGAGAGGGTGGGGGGAGAGAGAGACAGAGGGTGGGGGAGAGAGAGAGACAGAGGGGGAGAGAGAGAGGGTAGGGAGAGAGAGAGAGGGTGGGGAGAGAGAGAGAGAGAGACAGAGGGTGGGGAGAGAGAGAGACAGAGGGTGGGGGAGAGAGAGAGAGACAGAGGGTGGGGAGAAGAGAGAGAGAGACAGAGGGTGGGGAGAGAGAGAGAGAGACAGAGGGTGGGGAGAGAGAGAGAGAGACAGAGGGTGGGGAGAGAGAGAGAGACAGGGTGGGGAGAGAGAGAGAGACAGGGTGGGGAGAGAGAGAGACAGGGTGGGGAGAGAGAGAGGGTGGGGGGAGAGAGAGAGACAGAGGGGGGAGAGAGAGAGACAGAGGGTAGGGAGAGAGAGAGACAGAGGGTAGGGAGAGAGAGAGAGGGTGGGGAGAGAGAGACAGAGGGTGGGGAGAGAGAGAGAGACAGGGTGGGGAGAGAGAGAGACAGGGTGGGGAGAGAGAGAGGGTGGGGAGAGAGGGTGGGGAGAGAGAGAGAGAGGGTGGGGAGAGAGAGGGTGGGGAGAGAGAGAGACAGAGGGTGGGGAGAGAGAGACAGAGGGTGGGGAGAGAGAGACAGAGGGTGGGGAAGAGAGAGACAGAGGGTGGGGAGAGAGAGAGGGTGGGGGAGAAAGAGAGAGGGTGGGGGAGAGAGAGAGAGGGTGGGGGAGAGAGAGAGAGGGTGGGGGAGAGAGAGAGGGTGGGGCGAGAGAGAGAGAGGGTGGGGCGAGAGAGAGAGAGACAGAGGGTGGGGGGAGAGAGAGAGACAGAGGGTGGGGGGGAGAGAGAGAGAGAGAGGGTGGGGGGAGAGAGAGAGAGAGGGTGGGGGGAGAGAGAGAGACAGAGGGTGGGGAGAGAGAGAGAGAGAGACAGAGGGTGGGGAGAGAGAGAGAGAGAGAGAGGGTGGGGGGAGAGAGAGAGAGGGTGGGGGAGAGAGAGACAGGGTGGGGAGAGAGAGAGAGACAGGGTGGGGAGAGAGAGAGAGAGAGACAGGGGTGGGGAGAGAGAGACAGGGTGGGGAGAGAGAGAGAGACAGGGTGGGGAGAGAGAGAGAGAGAGACAGAGGGTGGGGAGAGAGAGAGAGACAGAGGGTGGGGAGAGAGAGAGAGACAGAGGGTGGGGAGAGAGAGAGAGAGGGTGGGGAGAGAGAGAGACAGAGGGTGGGGAGAGAGAGAGACAGAGGGTGGGGAGAGAGAGACAGAGGGTGGGGAGAGAGAGAGACAGAGGGTGGGGAGAGAGAGAGAGACAGGGTGGGGAGAGAGAGAGACAGAGGGTGGGGAGAGAGAGAGACAGAGGGTGGGGGAGAGAGAGAGACAGAGGGTGGGGAGAGAGAGAGACAGAGGGTGGGGAGAGAGAGAGAGAGAGAGAGACAGAGGGTGGGGAGAGAGAGAGAGACAGAGGGGTGGGAGAGAGAGAGAGAGACAGAGGGTGGGGAGAGAGGGTGGGGAGAGAGAGAGACAGGGTGGGGGAGAGAGAGAGAGGGTGGGGAGAGAGAGAGGGTGGGGAGAGAGAGAGAGAGGGTGGGGAGAGAGAGAGAGGGTGGGGAGAGAGAGAGAGAGGGTGGGGAGAGAGAGAGAGAGGGTGGGGAGAGAGAGAGAGAGACAGAGGGTGGGGGGAGAGAGAGAGAGGGTGGGGGGGAGAGAGAGAGAGGGTGGGGGGAGAGAGAGAGGGTGGGGGGAGAGAGAGAGAGGGTGGGGGGAGAAAGAGAGAGGGAGGGGGGAGAGAGAGAGGGGGGGAGAGAGAGAGAGGACAGAGGGTGGGGGGGAGAGAGAGAGACAGAGGGTGGGGAGGGAGAGAGAGAGGAGAGAGAGAGGGTGGGGGAGAGAGAGACAGAGGGTGGGGGAGAGACAGAGGGTGGGGAGAGAGAGAGACAGGGTGGGGAGAGAGAGAGAGAGAGACAGAGGGGAGGGGGGAGAGAGAGAGAGAGAGACAGAGGGTGGGGAGAGAGAGACAGAGGGTGGGGAGAGAGACAGAGGGTGGGGAGAGAGAGAGAGACCCGGGGGGGGGGGGGAAGAGAGAGAGAGAGAGAGAGAGAGAGAGAGAGAGAGAGAGAGAGAGAGAGAGAGAGAGAGAGAGAGAGAGAGACCCAGAGAGAGAGAGAGAGAGAGAGAGAGAGAGACAGAAAGACAGAGAGGGGGGGGAAGGGAGGGAGGAGAGAGAGAGAGAGAAGAAAAAAAAAGCCCAAGTTAGATTATCTGAGGCAACCGATCAACCAGAAATATGCAATTTTTATTGGGGGCTAAGGTTGGGGAGCCTTAATTTTGTTGAATTCTACTGCCAATGACGTGATACTGCAGGTTTTGGAGATAAGGTGGTCTCATAGGATGATGTAGTTATTGTTGGCATAAAGCACTATTATGGCTTCGAAATGCTGTGCTGCCCAGATCTTTATGATTTTCTGGTTTACCCCTTGTGTTTTTCCCCCTCTAGCAAGCTCGGCATCAACAATGTTCAAACACTGAAAGTGTGGCCCTTTTCCGAGCAGGGGGGGCACCTGCTTGCTCCACCCAACTTTTGTGATGACTGGTAGGGATGGCATGATGATTATTATACAAAGACACAGGCCTTTTTATTTGTACCTCTCTGGGAGACTAACAATTACCCTGAAGATAAGGTTTTTCTTAAGTAGAGTCTGGGACATACATTATTAGAATTATATGTGGGTTGATGGATGGACTGGTAAACTGAGGTACTCCATTTAGAACCTGTGTCTGTGCTGCAAAATTTGGTGGGGGGTGAGGAGGAGGGATAGTGGGGTTAAAATGTTCACCTTCGACATCTCAGCCTGCATATACACCCTTTCCTGATGAGTTGGAAGAGTTTCCAGTCAGTCTATTTTTTCCTTGCCATTTATTTTGTCCAGTGTTTCTTTACTCTGCCCTATTTTGCCACTTTCCACTGGCAACAAGAGCAAATACAGGCCTCAAGCTGAAAACAATACACGTAACTGAACCAGGAGTAACAGTTTGGCTGGAGAATGAACTCAAAAGCGCCTCAAATCAGTTCAGCATCAAGGGATAATGTTGGACCAGGTAAGGAGAAACAAAAACACCTAGCATTCCAGTCCCACCAGAAGTCTCCTGCCAGGCACCTCAACTTCATCATCAGTTGTTTAAGTACTGTACCCCTAATCACGTACTTGATTTGATTTTCTTTTACTTTGTCGTATACATCTCCAAAACACTGTAGGAGAGACGAGACATGATCAAGTGTGGATTCTCAGTAGAGTTGCAGCCACCCTCAATGACAGGCCTAGGTATGCGAGAAAGGCTTAAATTATTGCTTAATGTGGGGGGATGGATGAGCTAAATGATGACCTCAGATTAGCCTGCGAGGTATGCGAGAAGGCTTATTGCTATGACTGGTGATGCTGGTTGATATTGCTGTTGGAATTTAGTCTTAGGTCCAGTAGAAGTAGTGGATGCCCCTGCCATTGGAAAAAAAAAACTTGAGTGACCTGTTTGAGACCTCTAAAAGAAAGAAATGTAATGGCCCAGCTGGCAAACCCTACTGAATTGTGATGGAAAGCCCTTCATCTATGACTAGTGTCAGACAATCACTTTAACAATGTGGCATCCTAGAAAGAGAGGGAGAGGAAATTCCCATAGTTTGCCACTATGATACAGTCAGTACCTTGGATTTTTCTGCTGCCAGTCAAGAAATCAACAGCTCCTGCAAATGCCTGCAGCACGTTCTCATGGGTTCTGCAGTCCAGGATGATCAACACACTAAAAAGCAGTACTTCTGGATGCAATTTGTAAATGCTTTTCACAATTATAGACAGACAATCAGTACCTTGTTTTCTCCACATGAACATGACCACATCTATTTAGGTTTATAACTCATTGAACAGCAATAACATCCTCAGGAGTACCGCAAACAGTGACGGAAACACTGTAATAAACTATCTTAAGGATAGGTTAGCAACAGCCCTGGAGCATGATTAGATAACGGAATACTAAAAAAGAGCAAGCACTAGCAAAACCAACAGGTCTCACATTGGAAAGAAGGTAGACTGCCACTGAACACATTGGATAAATAAATAAATAAATGAATAAATAAACCCACAATCCAGCGCCATTATGACAACCCAGGAGCCAGCGGGGCACTGGGAAGCGTGTTGTGGAAAATCTGAGTCATCAACATTACACTAATGTTGGAGAGTTAACGGCAACGCCTCCCCAGACCCCGAAAGAAGTATGAGGCTCTCCTTGGGTCCAAGTGTGCTCGGCGGCAGCCGTAGTGGGCACTACTCCTAATCCAATACCCATACTCCACTCTTACGACCCCCTGATGGTACCTTCCATCATTTGGCAAAGTCTGGAAACTGAGGGCAAAACATCAGGGGCTAAGTAGCATCACAGTTGAACTAAAGTGATTGACCAGCCTTTCCCAAGTGACCAGTTAAAGGGATGTCATGGGTTAGGTTCAGGAGGAACTCCCTGTACTGCTGGGGGACCACGAGTGCACAGTTTTGAGGTCCCTTGCCTCACTATATGGGTCCCACTGGCATTCCCTTGTTCCTATCTGACAGAAAATTGTCTCAGGTCCTCAAGAGTGTGGCATGCCCTTTGTCCTTCAGTAACGTCCTCCCTGGAGGGTCCTCCTGCTCCTTGGAGTTATGTCAGATCTGGCAAGCTTCTTAAGAAGACAACTTCCTCTTCAGGCATCAGGCTCTCACACTGTGGGTCAGGCTTCTTCTGAACATGTGGGCTCTTAGATAGTGGGTTACCAGCCTTCCTGACCCTTTTCGTCACTCTAGGGACCTGGTTCATTATTTCAGGCTCCAAGAGCCCTTGACTTCCCATAGCGCCTTCTGTCTTCTTGTGCAGTCACACCCACTCAGGGAGACCCAGCACTGCGGCATGGGTCCTTCTCTCCGCCGCTGCACAGGCGGATGTTGCAAGATCATTTTCCACCAGACACTCTATTGAGGTGATAGGTGACCCAGCTACCTTCTTTGAGGCAGTAACCCACCCCAGTCCAAGTCCACCACAGATCTGGGATGAGACCATGCGACACTGTCAGCATTGATAATTTGGTGTTCTTTTCTGGAAGGATCTGGCCTGGAGAACCCAGTTTAGCCATTACCATGGATACACTGGTACCTGTATTTCTTACAACTTTCACCTCCACCCCAATGAGTTTTGGCCACTGCCTGTACTTTTCCAGTGGGCCAAAGGCTTAATGTTCTCTCCACCAAGGGAAACTAAGGTGGCCTCTGTGTACCCTTTGGACTCTCTACAGACAAATTCCAGCCAATCCCTGCACTAGCCATTCCCTTGGGATGGTCATTAGTGGACATCTTTGTGGTGCACACGGAATCTCCCCTCTTGTCCCCTGGTTGGCTAGTCAAAGCACAATGCCTTTGAAGGGTTTAGCTTCTTCCCAGGGTACTCCCCCACCCCTCCCACCCCCACACCCACCCTTTTGCATCTTTTGGAGACTCTTTGGGAGTGTCCTTTTAATCTTTTCTCTGCTCTTTCTCCTAAAGGGTAGCCTGACCTTTCTCTTGGTCACCACCTAGGCACTTCTTGGGACACTGGTGCAAACCCCCTCATCAGCCGCCTTGCCCAACTCCCTTGGCCTAGACAGCTTAGAATCCACTAGATAATGGTGTAACTTCTGTGAGGAGTATGTGCTCCTTAAATATCAAATTAAAGAGCCCTTGAGAAATACCCACTCTGTTGCTCTATATCCAGCCAGAGTGCCTCTATTAAGCTGTCTACAAAATCTACTGAAGTCTGTGTTTCTCAGCTTCTGTCTGTATTCTTCAGGGGTGAATCCAAAGAGTTATACAAGTACTGCTTTCCTGTGCAAGCAGGATTCTGCTACCTCATACACACGTGTAAACAATCGACCCCTACCAACTACTTGCACTAACTCTCAGAGTGGTCTCTGCCGGTGATGTGTACCCATCATCCCCATCACAGGATGCCAGCCATCTCTCTATGTCATGACCCTGGATATAGCTAGGGACAATCCCTTTGGGTAAAGTGACCTCATTGGTACCCCTGCCAAATACCTCAGATCCCTTGCTGCTGCCACCATTATCTCTGGGCCTTATGCCCAGTCTGGCCCTCCTTTCCTCAAGGGTCAGTCTTTATTTCAGCTAGGGCCAAGTTCCTCTCTTCCAGAGCCCAGGCTACCACGTCCTCTTGCAGTGACATCTTGCTGCTAAAGGAGCTAAAGTTAACTCTGAAATTCACCCCTGAACTGGTGTTGCGAGGGAGGGAGGGAAGGGGGGGGGGGGGGGGGGGGCATCATTCTTACCATCCTTACCATCTGGTGCCTCAAGGACAGTTCTGCCAGCTTAACCTCCTCCTCACTGTTTTGGGGTATTTCCTTCTCTAAAATTGATGGAGTTATGTGGGTTTTCTCCCAAGCTGTGAGAGCCCGGATTAGATCATATTTCCGTGCTTTAGCCCCATGCTGATCATCCTGTCCCTGCAAAGTAACCTCATCTCATCTTTTGAGGGTTATGTTGGGTAGGTCCAGCGCCACTTTTTCTGTGCTCAAAGTGACTTCCAGAAACATCAATAACTTTTTGAAACTCTGTAAAACGTGTTAAAAGTTGTGACAATGTTTTCCAGAAGTTAGCAGTTCTTTGGAAATGGTGTCCCTGAAGACTTCTAGTCTGAAAATACAAGGACTCCTTTGTAGGTGTCTTGGGTGGATTATTTTTTGTTTTAACCTTGACCAACTGTATGGTACTGCTAAACATAAGTTCTGGATCCAATGTGAGCAAATGTGGTATATTATATGGTATGGCCGTAGGACCTCCGCTTGTAATACACTACGAAACCCCTATTAGGGCCAGTAAAGTTTCATTTGTTAAACCTTAGCTCAACCTTGGGTAGCTGTGGCCCTTAGCAGTCAGGCTTACACAAAAGAATGTGTAATGCATTTAAAGAGCACCAATGTATTAAAATAGATCATATTTTTATGACTTTATGAACAACAAAATGAAAAGGGTCAACGGGAGGGTTCAGAGATCTGCATTTTACAAGAAACAATAAATCAAGATTTTTCAAACAAGCACTGACAAATTCAAGTTGCTTGGAGTTACTTTGGGCAACCAATTCCGACAGGGAGCCAAGATCCAACAGATCAGTTAACTCCTTAAGAAAAGCAGTCTTCAATCCAGTTAAAGCGTCAGTGGCCCCTTGCCACTGACTTCTATGAAGTGGTCCCAATGCAAGGGATACAGGATGCTGAAGATACTCTGCAGTCTACGTGGGAGGGGGTTAGGGGTCTTCCTGGGTGTAGGGAAGCAGGATTAGCCCTCACTTTTTGCCTGGTTTCTGATGTGGATTTGACTGTTAGTGCACTGGGTCCCTGCTAACCAGGTCGCCAGTGTCAGATCTTTCCCAAAAACTGCACAGTTTTGCGCAAATGGCAAACTCTTTAGCTACCACTGTAAGTACCCTGTAAATGGTGCCACAGGTACCTAGGGTGTGGGGTACTAAGGAAGGTCTCCAAGGGCTGCAGCACTAATTGTGCCACACTCATGGACCCGTCACCTAACCCACAAAGTGCTGCCATTGCAGAATGTGTGTGTTAGTGCAAGCTAAATTGAAAACACAACCTGTTACACATTTCTGTGCGCCAGGTCCCCTAACGCTGCATGCAGCAGTCAACCCTAAGACAAGGTGTATCCAGGCAAATGAGGAATATATGAATGAGCAGATGAACAAGTTACTTACCTTTGGTAACGCTTTTTCTGGTGGATACAATAACTACCTGTGGATTCCTCACGTTATGAATTCACCCAATGCGCCAGAATTCAACTGAAATTTTCTTCCTAGCTCTCCACGTCGACGTCACAGTTGAATAGCTCCGCACACGACTCCGCCTGACGTCATCGTGGCAATAAGAAGTCCTCGCCGGCATGCTGACGTCAGTTTCACAATTTTTTACATGCCTTTGAGGTGAACAGGTGACAAGAACAATATATAGCAATCCAAATACAAATATAAACCACAATATTGGTTTATATAAAAACACCAAAAACATATATACCATTATAATAAAAGAAGTCTCGGTATGACCAGACACAACGGGGAGGCGGGTGGACCTGTGAGGAATCCACAAGTAGCTACTGTATCCACCAGAAAAACGTTACCGAAAGTAACTCGTTCTTTTGATGGATACAACTACCTGTGGATTCCTCACCTTCTGAATAGAATCCCAAAGCAGTCCTGCACTCTGAAGTGGGTGCCTGACTGGTCAAACCAAGAAATCCTGCAAAACAGAACGTGCAAAATGCCCTCCTAATTTCCAAGTCCAAGCAATAATGTTTCGCTAAAGTGTGGAGCAAAGCCCAAGTTGAGGCCTTACAAATTTCAGCAACTGGGACACCTCTAGCCAAGGCAGAAGTGGCAGACTTAGCCCTGGTGGAATGGGCCCTAATAACTTCAGGAGGAACGTTCTTTGCTAGCAAATAACAAATCTTTATGCAAAGAATGACCCACCTAGAAAGAGTTCCCTTGTGGACAGCTCTGACCTTCATCTTGCCCACATAGCCAACAAAAAGTTGATCATCAACTCTAAAGTCTCTTGTCCTCTCAATGTAGAAACTCAGAGCACTTCTTGGATCCAAGCGATGAAGTCTTTCCTCCTCCTTCGATGGATGGGGAGGAGGGTAAAAGGACGAGTGTGTTATAGACTGACCCATATGAAAGGGAGTGACCACTTTAGGAAGGAAAGCCACCCTGGTTCTCAGCACCACCTTGTCAGCATGAAAGGTTGTAAAAGGAGGTTTCACACTAAGAGCCTGAAGCTCACTCACACGTATAGCTGACATGATAGCTGTTAGAAAATCTGTTTTTAAAACTAAAAGCCTCAACATGCAAAAATGCACAGGCTTCAATGGTGAATCCATCAATAAAGTGAGAACCAAATTCAAACCCCACTGTGGCATGACAAACAGAGTGGGAGGAAACTTGTTAGTCAAGCCTTTAAGGAACCTACTGTAGGTAGGGGACTTAAACAAGGAAGGCTGATCAGGAAGGCAAAGAAAGGCAGACAGTGCTGACAAATAGACCTTCACAGTCGCAACTGCAGAACCCTTCTGTGCCAAGGAAAGGGGAAAAAAGCAAACTATCGAACAAATGGGCGATCAATTTGCCTCTCTCCACACCAAGCAAAAATGTTGCCAATCTGTTGGCATAGACAGTCTTGATGGAGTGTCGCCTGGCCAATAAGATAACATCCACCACTTCTGGAGGAAGAGAAAAGAAACTCAGATTGCCCCGTTCAATCTCCAGGCATGAAGGTGCAGGTTCTAGAGGTCGGGGTGTAGAACCTTCAACTGCGAGAGCAGGTCTACCCTGTAAGGGAGACAGAGCGTACGGCACTGTGAGAGTTGAAGGTCTGTGTACCACACCCATCTCGGCCAATCTGGGGCTATTAAAATGACTTGAGCCCGATCTTGGCAAATCTTCCTCAGAACTCGAGGAATCCAAGGTTTGGGGGGGGGGGGGGGTATGCGTAAAGCAACTGGTTGCACTAAGACATCTGAAACACATCCCCCAAAACCCCTTGCACCGGATACTGGTGGCTGCAGAACGACGGGCAGTGTGCGTTCTCCTGGGTGGCAAACAGCTTTATCTGTGGAAACCCCCACATCAAGAAGATGTGAAGAACCAGATCTGGATGGAGATGTCACTCGTGGTCAGCCGAGAAATGCTGACAGACTGTCCGCACGTACATTGAGAACCCCGGCCAGATGGTTTGCTACTATGCAAATCCGATGGTCCTGAGCTCAGGACCAGAGCTGCAGAGCCTCTCTGCAGAAAATGTACGACCCTACTACTCCCTGCTTGTTGATGTACCACATCGTGGTAGTGTTGTCCGTCAAGACTTGAACTGACTCACCGCGAAGGGACAGGAGGAAGGCCTTGAGAGCCAGACATACTGCCCGTAATTCTAACAGATTGATTTGAAACATCTGTTCCACTAGAGACCAATGACCTGTGATCTCCAAGTCCTGCAGTGGAGCTCCCCACCCTCGAGTGGAAGCATCCGTTATGACTGTAGCCACTGGAGATGGTAGAGAAAACAGCCTTTCTTGGGAAAGGTTGCCGTCCACATCCCACCACCGTAGATCCACTGCAGCGTCTCTGGAGATCGTAATCGACTCCTCGAGATCCCCTTTGTGTTGAAACCACTGCTTGTGGAGGCACCACTGGAGAGCCCTCATGTGCCAACATGCATGAGTGACCAACAGAATGCAGGAAGCAAACAGACCGAGCAGACGCAGGACCTTCAGGACTGGAACATCCAATCCATTCTGAAACATTGGAATCAACGCCTGAATGTCCTGAATCCTCTGAGGAGGAGGGTAGGCCTGATTCAATGTTGTGTCCAGTACTGCCCCTATGAACAGAAGGTGTTGAGGGCTCCAGTTGAGATTTGGGCACATTTACTGTAAAGCCCAGGCTGAACAACAACTGGGTTGTCACTTGCAAGTGATGCAGCACAAGCTCCAGGGACCCAGTTTTGATCAGCCAATCATCCAAAGTAAGGGAATACAGGTACTCCCTTCCTTCTGAGGTCCGCTGCAACCAGTGCCATTACCTTTGTGAAGACTCGCAGTGTGGAAGTAAGACCAAAAGGAAGGAACGCAAACTGGTAGTGTTGCGACCCTACCACAAACAAGAGATACTTTCTGTGCGATTACAGAATGGGGATGTGAAAATAAGCATCCTGCAAGTCGACAGACACCATCCAGTCTTCCTTGTTCAACGCAAGAAGCACCTGTGCTAGGGTCAGCATTTTTACCTTCTCCTGTTTGAGGAACCAATTCAAAATCCTCAGATCCAGGTTAGGCCTCAATAGACCATCCTTCTTGGGGTTCAGGAAATACATCCGACACTTCACCTGCTCCGGAACCAACTCCGCTGCACCTTTTAACAAAAGGACCTGCACCTCCTGTTGAAGCAACAGGAGATGATCTTCTGTGCAAAACGAATGACGGGAAGGGATGAGAGGAGGAAACTCCCAAAAGTTAAGGGCATAAGCTTTTCCCCATAATAATCAGCACCCAAGAGTCCGATGTGATTAACTCCCACTTGTGTAGAAATCGAGATAACCTTCCCCCTATGGGAGAAACATGATGTAAAATGGAGAGAAAACTAGGGCTGCTTTCCTTGATGGGCTCCCCCAGAGGAAGATGGTGAAGTGGAAGGCTGCTGTGTGGCTCCTCTCATCCTAACCCTCCCCCAACCTCTACAAGATCTGTAGAGAGTGTTGGCAGGCTGCTGAACTTCTTGGCCTTCCACGGAAAGAGGACCCCCGGCTAAAACCCTTGAACCTTCGAAAAGACCTAAGGGATGTAGACGATGAAGCTTGGAGTCCCAATGACCTTGCAGTAGCCGTGCTGTCTTTAACTTGTTCTAAAACGGAGTCTGCTTTGGACCCAAACAACTTCGCCATCAAAAGGAAGGTCCACAAGAGTAGTCTGAACATCTGTAGAGAAACCAGAAGCGCTGAGCTAGGCATGTCTCCTGGATACCACTGAAGTGCCCATTGCCCTGGCAACCGAACTGCTGTGTCCAAGCTAGATTGAATAACCTGATTGGCTGCCACCCGACTGTCCAACAGGATTTAATCAAACTGTCCCTGGCACAACAGCTCTCACCGAGTCCATCAGGGAATGGATATACCTCCCCAACACACACAAAGCATTGAGAGACTTCAAGGCCATACTGCACGAGAAGACCTTTTTAGCTGTTTGCTACATATGCTTAGACTCCATATCTGAGGGAGTCGCAGGGAACGAACCAGGAACATATCTCGCAGAACGAGAGGCTTGTACCACCAAGCTCTCAGGCACTGGATGTTGTGAAAGAAACTGCGGATCCCCTGGAGCAACTCTGTACCTCCTAGCCACAGTCCTGGAAACCGCTTGAGTCGTGACAGGCTTCCTCTAAATGTCCAGAATGGGCTCAGTAAGGGCATCATTAAAAGGGAGGAGAGGCTCAGAAGACGTAGCCGATGGATGTAACGCCTCCGTTAAAATATTTGTCTTCGTCTCTGATGCTGGTAAAGGAAGGTCCAAAACCTCAGCAGCCTTTCTTATTACACTGTGGTAAGAAGCTTCCTCCACTGTGAGCTCTCCGGGGGATGCGAAATCCCACTCAGGAAACGTATCCAAGCCACTTGTAGAGTCTAGGCCTTGAAATTCACCCATTTCTCCTTCCACCAACAGCTGTTGCCGATACTCCTAGTCCTCCAAGAACCTCAAGGCCCTTCTCCTCGACCTCAGTCTAGACTCTAAACGCAGCGTCGACAGAGAATTAGTCGACGACGACGACGACGGTTTCAAAGCAGATGGACGCTCCGACGCAGGAGAGGATGGTGAGACACTGTGGGTCGAACGGGATCCATCGGCTCCGGCATCGACTCAGTCAGCAGCAGCATCCGGGGTGGCGAAGTCATCGGCACCGAACCTGCATTTTCATCCGGATAGAAGGTTACAAACAGAGCCTGCTTGTACGGCACCGGCAAACCCAATGTGAACGCTAACGGACCCGTGGGATCAGCAGGGGCACAAGCAGGGGCCTTAGCTCTGTTAAAAATGCTAAACACAGCATTGAGGAACACTGATGGATCTGCTCCCGGAGCCGAGAAGGCAGAAAACCTCTGATCCTCCTGAGGCATCTGAACCAACTCAGATGCCTGCACACCCGACTCCTGACCCCGAGTGGACACAGGTGAAAAGTAAGCCGTAGGGATCACTGGGACCTCGGAGACATCTATCAATGTCGGTGCCGGAGAATCTTGTGGACTCTGAGGCATCAACGTAGGACTGATCTCCCATGCCGCAGTCTCAGAGGGGACTGCGACCGATCCCTGAAAATTGAGATTCGCACAGGCGTCACTACTTATGCGACCTCGAGGACTTATGCGAAGAACTATCCCTCACCTTTCATCTTCAATGACCCCTTTTTTCCTTCTTAGCTTTAGCCAAGAAGAGCTTAGCCTCTATCTCCTTCAAGGCCTTCCGGTTCATCCGATGGCAGGACACGCATCCCTCCACGCCGTGGTCCGAGCTCAGGCACCACAAGCAATTCTCATGAGGATCTGTCACCGACATGCGACCCCCGCACCCATAACAAGGCTTAAATCCCAACATTTGGTGGAGACATTGTAACACTCAACAACTCCTCCTCAAAACAGTGACTGTTCGAGAGGTAGGAAACAAAATGTCAGCGTCGAAGGAACGGAAGAAAAGGAACCAACGTCAACACGCCGGGGAGGACTTCTTGTTGCCAAGATGACGTCAGAGGGAGTTGCGTGCTGAGCCGTGCAACTGTGACGTCCTCATCTACGTGGACAGCTAGGAAGAACATTTCTGTTGAATGCTGGTGCTTTAGGAGAATTCATAAGGTGAGGGATCCACAGGTAGTTGTATCTATCAGAAATGCCCCTATTATGTCTCTGTCGATTCTGAGACAATAGTAAGTGGCCAGGGAAACCATTTTAAATGCGTGTGCTGGACACTGGTCATTCCGAGTTCCCCAGATACATTATACCTTCTCTGAATCCTGGGATGTTTGGTATCAAACATCTCAGAATAATAAGCCTTCACTGACTACAGTGATGGATTTATTAAAAACTGCACACAGAGCGCACCTTGGAGGTGCCCCCTGGAAACCTACTAGCTACTAGTGTGCAGACTGGTTCCGACCAGTTCAGCCACCACAGATGAGTTTCTGCCCCCAGCCCTATCCACCCCCTCCAGGCCCCTCCCCCCGCAACCCCCAAGGTTAAAGCCAGCACTTTTGTGGCCTTGATACGAAGGCCTGCTCTGGGCAGAAGTGTGACCTCTTCTCCCAGGAAGGCTGAAGCTGACAGGAAGCTTCAATGGCCAAGCTGCCTTTCTAATGCGAACCAGGTCTCTCCAAAGGCAGAGGTGACCAACCCCCCCTGTCTTGACCCCTCTTTTGGCAGCAGCACAGGCAGGAAAATTTGTTAAATTAGGAGGATTGCCCACTTCAACCCAGTCACACCCCTAAGGTGGATGAAATGAAGCAGGCACTACTTTTCAAATTCCTCCATCTTGCTTGGAAGAAATTAGGCCACTGGGGTTAGATGTTTGCCCCCTTCCCAGGGGAAGTGGTCATAAGAAGGGTGTACTCACCCTAATGGTGTTCCGACCATTGGCTATTCCGACCATTGGCTATTCCATTTTGGCACCCCTTTAACTGCAATTAAGGTGAACCCTAAAACAACAGTATCACAGAGGAAAATAAATATAGATTTTTACGAGTATCACTATAAATAATACAGGCAACCATCTCACTAAACCAACTGAGCTCTTTTTGGACGGTCTGACGTTACCATGGTTGGTCCCACAGCACAGGGATGACATGGGAGGCACAATTACTGAACTAGAAACCGGGGCAGTCTGCATGGGCTAGCAGCTGGAAAGAAGCCGGGCTCAGATGGGCTACATGCCAGGTTCTACAATACCTACCCCGCTCCGCTGTTCCTGAAACTGGTACATTACAGGCTACCACATTTGAGGAGACACACAGCCCCCGTCCCCCCCCCCACCACAACCACAGTGAAAGCCTTAATTATGTCACTGCCCAAATCGGACATAACCATCTTAATATCTCATCATATAAGCCCCTTACAATTCTGAATAGACTACAAAATACAGAGCAAATTCTAGGCTCAAAACCGAATTATATCATGAAAATAAACATCCTTAAATAGAAGACAACTATTAAAAATACTGGAAGTCAATCCTGCCCAACAGCCTCTGTGGTGCTCAACCTTGAAAATGACTTTGACTCTTCACATTGGCACTACATTAAGGTCCTGGAAAAAAATAAAGAAAAAAGATACAGTGGAGTAAATTGAGACATGTAAAGTCATCAGCAAGGGTAAGAATAGGGAAAAGTGTGTCTGCTCCATACAAAGTAAGCAAGTGCTTTCGGGGAGCACTGCCCCTGCTGCTCTTCGCCCTAGCAATGGCATCAATAGTGGCTAGAATGCAGTGTCACTGGATGTAGAGGGCCCATTCATCAAATACTTCAGATTTACCATGGCTCAGGCTTTACAAAGTTTCAGAGAAATGCCCGAACCAGGGAATGTGGAGTTGCAACAGCCCGACACCCAGGAAATACTATTTGGGGTCAAGAACAATGTGTTTTCATGTTTATTTTGACCTCTGGACAATATATATATATATATACACACACACATACACATATACACATACATTAATTCTGTTCGAACATATATTTCTGGTTCTTTAATACTAAGACTTTATTATTAGGGCAAGCACTCTAAATAAATGCTATAAGCTCAGACTGCACTACTAACATTGGTTCCAGTAAACAAATGTGTACACACATTTGCAAAGTTTAACAGTATGGGGCCAACTGTAATGCTCCCAGAATGCTCTCTGATTAGATACAAATATTTGCAGAAGCTTGAAGGAAAGATTGATGATTCTTTGATTTCAAAATAAAATATTCACAGAATAATGCAACTAGGAAAAATATGGTTTGCCAAAATACTTTGCAATTTTAGGTACCATTTCTTTAAAGCATGCAAGTAAACAAGCAGTGGCAAAGTCAACAGGTCTGCCGTTGGTGGTCAGTTGTTTGCCTTTGTCAATGTGTGTCTTGTTTTGACATGGCTTTTGTAAAACTTTATTGATGTGGGGCCTGCTGGGCCCTTCACATTGTAACAAATATTAGTAAAAAATACTGTTTGGTCTCAAAAATCACACATTGCCACAGTAGTTCCTGCACTGTGCATAACTACTCTGTGTGCCAATATGCGATCACTCACAGTGAAGCCAGCCGATAGATGGACAGAGAAGTATTTTAATAAAAACAAAAAGGTATTCGGTAATGCCAGACCTAATTAGAGACCCAATTCTTAAATACAGTCACAAAAGTGCATCCCAGGTATGTCCTTACATTAGTGCAGATTTACGCATTTCACAAAAAGTTACAGAATTAGACCAGCAATCGTACTCCTAGAATATAATTTGTAAACTTTATTTGGCCACAAGCAAATATGCATGTGTAGATTTGTTCAAGCGAAAATCTGTTGAGCAATTACAAGTTGACTTTCCCTCCAACCACTTTTTTTCCCAAACCTTGAAGAAGTTTTATTTCTGCCCTTGTTAGGAGTAAATTTCCAAATGTTCTCAGTATGGGAAAATATTAGAGTAGAGCTGGTGAAAACCCTTAAAACATGCTAGTTAGTAGGTTTGCACAGGCTCAAATGGGCAGTCTAACTCTAGAACTATTGCTTATCGCTATGTATAACCCAAGTATATAGACCTTCGGAAGGTGACAAAATAAGAAAATTGCTACTATTCAAGCCCTACTGTGGTATTCGCCCTAGCATAATCAGAGAGCTATTATCAGTGCTCTTAAGTAACTGAGTTTGCTGCCATAATTTGTAGCCACACTACATGGCACCAAAGGGACAAGCAGATTTTTGTACACAAAAAGTAGATTTATGAAGCAACCTGTCCCATCAACAATAGGCTATTTTATTAAATTACACAACCCTGCTGAACTTACAGTTAGCTAGTCAAAATCATATTTGTTTCCTATTAACCCCAACAAGCCATAGCAGGGAGTAAATCCGAGTGTCGGAGAGCTTAAGTGGGAAGTTAGCGTTTTGTTATTTAGTGATCATAGACTCCGCCTCTGTAGGGGATTTGCTAGATGTAAATCAAACTAAGGCTGTGACAGTCTGAAGGTCCCAAATAGCATTTTTTTAAATGCTGCCAGTGAATGACTAAATTAATAAAGTTTTTATTGTTTCAATTACTTAAAACTGGTACAATTACATAAACACTGAAATCAAGCATTAAGTACTTTATCTCTGGATAAAATTAAGTGACCTGCAGAAAACTACATATTAAAAGATTAAAATTAGATTAAAAAGTGATTTCATTAATAACAGTCTAACTATTACTCAATCGATGGCCCATACATTACACTTGTTTAAGAACCAAACTCCAAATATGCTCCAGATTTCCCTGTGATTTAATGGAATTAGATATTATGTTTATTTATTTGTCAAATCGAGCTAAGTCTATTGAATGATACTTATCAGACAGCAGTCCAGGGCTTTTGTTTCCCTAATGTTGAGATCCCAAGTATTAAAACCACTGGTTTTAGTAAAGCACGATGTGCAGACAAAATAACAGGGCAGCAGCAAAGCAGGCGTAACATGGATTCTCATGTGCAGGCATATCATGGAGTTCATGTTTAAGGCCTTAGCCACAGTTGTTAAATACTAGGACCAAGAATTGTAATTTTGTTTTAGCTTGATTAACTGAGTAACAGTATTTAATAAACAATGCCATACATTCTAGTTGCTGCCCGGTCAGGCTGAACTGAAGGCATAACAGAGATCGATCAGTGACATGTTTTTGTAGGTGGAACATTCTTCTGTATGCTATATACTGCAGTTTACCCAACACCGGTGGAGACTTCCATGGTTAAGCTTGGTGACTATAAGAAATAGTCAGTGGCACTTTTGCTCAAGCAGTTCTTTTAATAGCTTTTACTGATGGTCAATATCCATTTCATTTTCCCAGTACAAATGTTAAAACTGAGGATTTTCTTATATTGTTTTTAATTTAACAAGTTTTAAGGACATTTTCAGAAAAATAAAACAAAAGAAAAAAATAACATAAGAAGATAAGATCCAGAGAAGACTATTACACAGTTGTATGTCAATCAAAGTATACTCTAATAATTGTGAAAGTATGAGAAGATTTTAAACGTGCGTTAATATGGTCAAATAACTCAAATGCTTCACTTAAGATGCAGTAACAACAAAGGAGAAAGGGGGAGATAAGAAGGCAAAGAGGTATAGAAATATTGAAAGCCTGGTCACAACTTTATTATCGAGCATTAGAATCCAGAGCTCATGACATGAGGGTTGTGGAATGAGGAAATTGAGTGTGGTAGAAGGGAGAATGGGCCCTAAATTACCTTTTAAGGAGGTTTTGATTTTTTGTAAGTATAGATGGAGGGTGGGCCAGAGGCATCTGGAAGAGTACTGAAAGTCTGCGTTAACTACAATATTATCTGCACTCTGTAGAAGCCAAAGCCCTGCCCACCACATAGGATATGAGATAATTTTAAA
This sequence comes from Pleurodeles waltl, assembly GCF_031143425.1. Lineage (NCBI taxonomy): Eukaryota > Metazoa > Chordata > Amphibia > Caudata > Salamandridae > Pleurodeles > Pleurodeles waltl. The sequence continues at coordinate 252,561,462 of NC_090445.1, forward strand.
ATCTTTCCATTCCCAGAGGATGGTTTTGATCCCAAAGACGATTAGCAAACCTAGAAGTAGAAGTTAAGTGTCCAGTGAGTCCAGGGTCATAGGGCAATATGTGTGGGGTTAAATATGATGTGTTAGAAGATCTTGTTATAATCTTGGATACCAGATAGAAATAAGTGGGGTTCACTGGAAAAACAATATATAGATTGTGTAATATAAAGAATAATTGGATATTATCTGTGGCCACTCTTCTTTAAATGAAGCCTGTTTGTGAAGGATAAATTAAGGATGCAAGATGTTCTTCTAATTTCAATACTAGAATGTCAGCAACTATACTAGAATTTTAGAAAATATTATACAATCTAAGTTCAGTAGAGAAATTGGTTTGAATTTATGGTATCGGGGGAGGAGTGGTGGGAGCTTTATTATCTTTATGTATCACCACTGTTGTTGCTTCTGAAAAATTAACTCCAGTCGATCCAATCAACATGTCAATTTATACTAAGTCTGGTCCAGGTGCTTTACCGTTTTTTGTGAGTTAATAACATTAATATTTTCGGCTTAAGTAATTAGTTTGTTTTTTGCATGTGCCTCCTCAGTTAATGTAGGTAATTGTATATTATATTTCTGACACGCTTCTGGATTTATATTGCTGGTAGGATTTTAACATAGTCTGTAATACTCATGAAAGATGCGTAATTTCTTTTGATCTTTCACCTCGTTCAGATCTTAAAGCCATAATAGCCGAGTTGTTGTTTCCATGTTGGAGGTGACTGCCAAATTCAAATACATTTTTAGCCTTCAAGTTGTTTATGCCATCTATGGGCCCTGCTACTGATCCGTTTGTTGTATTCTTGTGTTGTATTTTAGATGCACATTCCGTTTATGAGTCTCCATAATAGTTACATTTCAATGTGTGCAACTTTCAGATGACCCAGACTCCAGCCCTGCTTGGGTTTGTTTTTATACATCTCAAAGACCATCACGTGTGTCTTGTGAAAAATTGGACACCAATTGTTTTAAATTGTAGTTATTTAATATATCAAGTGCACTCTGCAAGCTCATTTTGGTGAGGTCTAAAAATGATGAGGTCATCTGCGTATTGAATAACCAGCAGCCTGTGTGATCTGTTCCTCAGTGGAATTGTATTTGCCTTTGAAAGGGTGCAACCTAGATCAGCTTTATGGATGTTGAGTAGCATGGGGGCTAAAACACAGCCTTGTTTTAGGCCCGACTGATTGGTATTTGGCTTGTGAAGGTTTTCTTTTCCTAACTTGACATTGTACTGTGATATCGCAAGTTGTTTGTAATAACTTATTAAAAGCGACTTAAACTTGCAAACTGGGACGTTCCACACATATTACTTTTAACTCCGTATTTTTTTGGTCCACCCAAATGAAAGTTGCAGAATAATCTACAAAGCATGCAAAAAAGTGGTGGGTGGGAAGACAAAGCAGAACAATTTGCCAAGTGATGAGGGTGACTAAGTTGTCTATAGTAGATGAGTTTTGCCCAAGTCCAGTTTAATTTAAGGGAATTCAGTTTACTCTTCACACCCAAATCCTCCAATTTCTCTAATAAAACGTTTGCTTAAGCTTTGCTGGGGATGAGTCATTGCCCTTTTTTCTGTAAAACTGTGTGTAGGATAGAGCCTCTCCAGGATGGTGGCACGTCAGCAGATTGAAAATATTTCTAGTGAAGAGATGTAAGGAACTCCGCCAAAAACTGTATCTGCTTTAAAAAGCGAGCCTGGTACACCACTGGGGCCAGGTGCACCGTTTTCTCTGATAGATTTGATAGCTTTGTGAACTTCAGCTTTGCTAAACAAACTTGTTTTGTTTTTATGGCACTGAATTTTCTGGTTTAAAAACATGTTTTCAAGGATGCAGGTGCCCTGTAAGCATGCATTGACCTAGAGCCTACAGACATGCTCAATCCACTTGTGCATATGGACGTTATTCCATCTGATGTAACATTTATTATTTAGGGTGTAGACATATTGCCACAAGTTAGCCAGATTGCTACTGCCTAGCAAGGTATCCAAGTGTAGCCATTCAAAGGCCACATATTTTGCCTTTGTTGAGTAGAGTTCAATAATTTTTTGTACTTCTTGGGTGTGTAAGAATCCATTTTGTATTGCTTCTTTTCCTTTAACACATGTAGTTTGAGTTCTCTCTCTCTGAACACACTGCCTATCACATATGTTATCTTATGTATATTTGTTTAAGTAAAATAAGCCTGGCTCCACACCAAGGGCTAGCAGCCGGTTTCTTTCCCTAGCTGGGGCACGTTACTCATTATAATCATGTGGTTAAAAAACTAACTGACCTCGGCTGTTGTATTTTAGGGAGGGAAAGGCTGATATCTATACCTTTGAACCATACAATCCTTTGAAGGGTCTAAACAATGTGGGAAGTCAGGCAGCTGCAGAAGGGAGTCGAGGACAAAGCAGGGAATGGAACCGGTGTGTGGAAACTGATTCCCTCCTTAAAATATCTGCATGACGTATATCATTATTTACTTACTTTATGTATCCTTTGATGTAGGAGTATAAATATCACTGAAAAATGCTCAATGCTAGCACACTTTACTTCGGGCCGGGGATGCCAGTTGTAAATCTGTCCTCTTTGCTGCAGCAAAAATAAAGTATCTTTAAAAACGTGCTTCCAGTGGATGTCTTCAGTAGCGATGTCACGAGACATGCTGCCAGTGGGGGGGAACGCCGTTCTGGAGGTGAAGATTCCAGGGCCCCCTGCACAAAGACTTAGTTTCAAAGCAGCTGCATCTTATCCACCGGGCAGGCCTCTCCCCGCTTTTCACGACGTCCCAGCGAAGACCCTGAACATCGGCTTTTAACTTGACTGATTAGTCTGACACGGGCGGCCAGAGAGAAATCCAGGAAAAGCAGATAATCAGGTGAGACTGTTACTCGGTGGCTGTTTGGCTGCTTTAACTTGCATTTGAGAGAATAACTTATCAATTTTGGAATTGATTAGTTCTTGGTAAATTTGCATTTGTACAAGGTACCATTTGACAATTTGTATTACACGTGTTTTGTTAATTTGGTTAATTTTGAATATTTTGTCCAGGCCTGGACCAATTTGTAAGTTGGTAAGCATTTGATAAAAGGGGTTTGAAAAATTTACTTTGTTGCATGTTACATTTTGAAATTTAAAAGATTAGATATGGGAAATAAAAAATGCTGGCAAGGGCTATGTCGTTTTCGCCGAAATCATGTTCCATGTTTAGATAAAAAACAACAGATCCCAAAAGAGAATAATTTGTATAACCGCATATGGCGCAGATATACTAGATATTTTCCTGACCTCCAGTGGCCAGAGGATGGTTCTTTTTGATTTAAAGAAAATAACCTACCTACAAGAATGTTTGTTTCATACAAATGCTAGACAACACATGTTTGAGGTATACAAAAAATGGGAAACTGAGGCCACCAAAATAAAAATTAAGGCAGATAAATTGGTAGAGAACAAAGGAAAACAATAATGCAAAAAGCAGCACAATACCACCATTCCCAAACCCAGAAAATAATTGAGTCTGAAGATAGAGAGCCCAGGTGGAGGGAAGTGATTTATCAAAGCAGACAGAATCCAAACATGCATTAGAGGAAGATGAGGTATTGCTACAGATGTTAGATAATAGCCCCACTGCACCTCCGCCTTACACCACCCCGCAGTTGCCCAACCTATCATGGGGGCACAGCAACAGCAGAAAGGGCAAGGGCACAATTTGGGAAATCCATGTACACCACCACATCAGCACGTGCCACAGCAATCACAGACCCCAGTCCAAGCCCAAATTTCTCCGCCCTCTGCTCCACCACTACCATCAAGCACTGCAAGTTTACAAATAAGGTCCTCTGCCTCCAATACCCAAAATAGACAATGCCGACAAGATACAACCATTCATACACTATCGCCCATGTGGAGCACACCTATGAAGCCGATTTCGGCCCCTAGTACACACTCCACTATTGGTGAGGATGAAAAATGGGTTATCAAAAATCAGTCAGGGACTTGGATGGCAAATCCTATTTACACTCACACCGATATTATGCACACAGTACAAGATATGCCACATTAAAACCGCAATTAGCAGTTAAGTACATGATTGGAAAATTGGAAGCAGATTGGTGCTGTGGTAATAGGGACTCTACCCCCGTCCTTTATCAAAAAGAATTATACCAAATTTGGCGTGATAGTTATATGGGGGGGGGGTTTAGAAGAACATGAAGCACGCAGGGCACCAGGAGCCTTGCCTCATCAGGATATTTTAAATTTACCTAACCGAATATTGACTAAATTATAAACTGCTATTCCCCTTCAAACTGCGGATTGGGGAAAACTTGCCACTTATAAACAGAAAACAGGTGAAGATGTCCCAGATTATTTTACAAAAATTGAACAAGCGTTCATAGATTTTAGCGGTCAAGACCTCGCTACCGTAACAGGTGGCACGCTATTTGTTGAATGCTTTGTTAATGGCCTCCTACCTGAAATATCACAAAAATGAAAAGCAACAGAGAGTTCATGTATGACGAAGGGACAGGCAGAGATTTTACAGATGCCACAATATTATGAGAGAAGATATAAGGAAGAATTAGAAAAGAATGAGAAGTCAGTTAAAGAATTGAAAGAAAAAAAAAAAAAAAAAAAAAAAAAAAAAAAGGTACTATTACAGCAGGCATATCCCCGGCGAGACACAACCCCTCAGCCAAGGGGTGGCCCACCAAGGGGGCGGGGAAGGGGTCGAGGGCGAGGTGCATCTGCACCACCCCAAGACCGCCGATTGAATATCAACCAATGTGCCTACTGTAAACAAGATGGCCATTGGTGTGATACTTGCCCATTACTGGAAGGAAGGTAAAGTATGTCACTTGATAGAGGGAACGCGTCAGGTAATACAGGAAGGCAAGGAAGAGATAGAAATGGTCTGAATTTGCAGAATATAAACCAGGTCCGCATAACACTAATATTTTTTACAATGCATTTGAATGACAATATTATGCTGATGATTCCTTTTCTGAATCATACAATTATTAGGACAGACAGGGCCAGAGGCAAGTAAGTATTTCTGTAGATCAGAGTGGTCCCTATATTGATGTAAAAATCGAAAGAGAGGGCCATAAGTTTCTCTTAGATACTGGTGCTACCAGAACATCTATTGCACATTCTGCAGTCCCCGGGGCTCCCCTGTCTGGGCTTCATACCACGTCAATTGGGATTTCTGGGATCCCCGTGGTGAGCCCCATCTCAGCACCTATGAGAGTAACTGTAGGACCATTTACAGTACACACGCCGCCACTCTCTAACCTCAGGTTACAGTGAAAACTTGTTTGCATTAGATATGTTAAAGAAATTAAATGCAGGTATTCACTGTTTAATGGATGGTGTCTATGTAACTATGGATAGCATTGCCCCTACCAGGTGCATGTTTTCACAGAAATGCTACTTACCCCCAGAGCTAGCGGAAATAGATCCTCGCTTATCCCCTTCGCTGCAAGGTCTTTTCCCCCTCCTATGCCGAGCCTTTTTTGGCTATTTGGGGCAGTTCACGCTTAGGCCCTCATTAGATTTTGTTCACATAAGCTACCCACGCCAAATTTGCATCCTTTTTTTCCCCTCAACATCCTAGGGATTCTAGAGGTACCTAGACTTTGTGGGTTCCCCTAAAGGAGACCAAGAAATTAGCCAAAATACAGTGAAAATTTTGTTTTTGTTTTTTTTCCAAAGAAATTGGGAAAAAGGGCTGCAGAAGGCAGCTCGTGTTTTTTTTCCCTGACAATGGCACCAACAAAGGGTTTGCGGTGGCAAGATCACCATCTTCCCTGCTTTCAGGAACAGGCAGACTTGAATTGGAAAACCCAATTTTTCAATATAATTTTGACATTTTACTGGGACATACCCCATTTTTACTATTTTCTGTGCTTTCAGCCTCCTTCCAGTTAGTGACCAAAATGGGTGAGAAACTAATGCTGGATCCCAGAAAGCTAAACATTTCTGTAAAGTAGACAAAATTCTGAATTCAGCAATGGGTCATTGGTGTAGATCCTACAAGTGTTTCCTACAGAAAATAACAGCTGAATTAAAAACAAATATTGAAATTGAGGTGAATAAAACAGACCTTTTTCTCCACGTTTTACTCTAACTTTTTCCTGCGATGTCAGATTTTTTAAAGTAATATACCGATACGTCAGCTGGACTCTTCTGGTTGCAGGGATATATAGGGCTTGTAGGTTCATCAAGAACTCTAGGTACCCAGAGCCAATAAATGAGCTGCACCTTGCAATGGGTTATTATTCAATACCAGGTATACAGCAATTCATTTGCTGAAATTAAAAAAAAAGTGAAAAATAGGTATCAAGAAAACCTTTGTATTTCCAAAATGGCCACAAGATAAGGTGTTGAGAAGCAGTGTTTATTTGCACATCTCTGAAATCCGTGGTGCCCATACTAGCATGTAAATAACAGGGCATTTCTCAAATAGATGTCTTTTTTACACACTGCCTTACATTTGGAAGGAAAAAATGTAGAGAAAGACAAGGGGCAGTAACACTTGTTGTGCTATTCTGTGTTCCCCCACGTCTCCCAAAAAAAATGGTACCTCACTTGTGTGGGTAGGCCTAACGCCCACAAACGGAAATGGCTCAAAACACAACGTGGACACATACCATTTTTTCACACAAAACAGAGGTGTTTTTTGCAAAGTGCCTATCTGTGGATTTTGGCCTCTAGCTCAGTCGGCACCTGGTGAAACCTAGCAAACCAGCCCATTTTTGAAAAATAGACACCTAGGGGAATCCAAGATGGGGTGACTTGTGGGGATCTGACCAGGTTCTGCTATCCAGAATCCTTTGCAAGCCTCAAAATTTGACCCCAAAAAAATAAAAAATAAAAAAAAACACCTTTTCCCCCCAACCCCCTGGGGAGCGACCCTTGCCTACGGGGTCGCTCCCATTGCGTGACATTGGCGCAAAAAAAAAATCCCCGGTGCCTAGTTGTTGCTGCCCTTGGGGGTAGATTGACCTAAAATCGGCCGAAAATACAATTTGCCCCTCCAGGGGAGTGACCCTTGCCTAAGGGGTCACTCCCCATCTGTAAAACAACAACAACAAAAAAAATCCCCGGTGCCTAGTGGTCTCTGCCCCCCCATCTGCCTAATTAAAATAGGCTAATCTACCCCCCAGGGGGGCAGAAATGGCCTAAAATAAATTTGCCCACCAGGGGAACGGCCCTTGCCTAATGGCAATGCCTTGCTTGGCTCCCCATCTAAAAATATAAAACAAAACAAAAAAAATAAATAAATAAATAAAAATTAAAAAAAAACACTCCCTGGTGCCTAGAGGTTTCTGCCCCCTAATTATAGGCCGATCTGCCCCCAGGGGGGGGCAGAAAAGGCCTTTAAAAAAAAATCCCCCCCCCCCCCCCCGGAGCGACGCTTGCCCAAGGGGGGGCGCTCCCTCATGCCAATTTCATTTTAAAACAAACATCCCTGGTGTCTAGTGGGCGTTTTGCCAGCCGGATTGCTTGAAATCCGGCTGCCAAAACGCTGCGAGAGACTTCAAAGAGAAGGAAATAACTTTCCTTCCCGTTGAAGTCTCTCTGCCTCCTCCACGTGATCGGAAGAGAAATGCTTTTGCATTTCTCTTCCGATCCCAGCGCGATGGGAGTAGGCCTTGTGACAATCAGCGTGCACTTGCGCGCTGATGTCACGGGGGGAACCCACAGAGGGAGGGCTAGCGCTCCCTCTGGGCTCTGTGCCTAGGACGTAATGGTTACATCCTGGGTACACGAGCACTGTGCCTCAGGACGCAACCATTACGTCCTGGGAACAGAAGGGGTTATGGGCCAAAGGCAAAAATTATGTAGGCATTATGGATATCGACCCTATTGTAATAAAAATCAAACCAGGTGCCCGGTTACCTAGTGATCCTCAATACAAATTACCTAAAGCGAGCGAAAAAGGGCTCAAGGAAGTCATTTCTGACCTTATGCATGCAGGTGTAATAAAGGAAATAGTAAGCAGCCCCTGTAACAGTCCAATTCTTCCTGTCGTCAAGAAACAAAATGATGCTAATAAATCAGATGTTGAGCAATCAGTTACTGATTACGCAGTATATGGATTAGTTATTGATCTCCGAGAAATAAATAAAATAGTCATTCCCCAGTTTCCTGTGGTCCCAGACATGAATAGTCTTTTCAACATGGTCCCACCCTCTGCGTGTTATTTCTCTGTCATCGATTTGAAGAATGCGTTCTTCAGTATTCCAGTTGCCGAAGAAAGCCAATATTTGTTCAGTTTCGCACTATTTGGTAGATCATTTTCACTGACAAGAGCTCCTCAAGGGTTTGTGGAGAGTCCCAGTATATATAGTCAATGTCTTAAACATCAACTAGACCAATTCAATCCACCTTCAGGCTCTGCACTGTTGCAGTACATGGACGATAAATAATTGCCTCAGATTTCATGACACAATGTAAGACTGATACGGTTGCATTATTACATCATTTAGCATCCCTGGGCCATAACGTGTCCCTCCCAAAATTGCAGTATTGTAGAAAGGAGGTCACCTATCTAGGACACCTCCTCTATAAGGAGGGAAGGAGATTACATCCAGACAGAATAAAACTGGTTCATACAATGACTGCACCACGCACCCCTTCTGAAGTCCGAGCATTTTTGGGATTTACATCCTTTTGCAGACAGTGGATTCCAAATTGTTCACTTATAGCGAAACCATTGATTGCTCTGACACTTTCAGATGTGCCCTCTCCTGTACCTTGGACTGACAGATGTGAGGAGGATTTTCAGGAACTAAAAAAGGCGATGTGCTCTGCTCCTGTATTGGGTAATTCGGATTACAGCAAACCATTTGTTTTATTTGTGCATGAAAAGCATGGTTGTACATGGTCTGTTTTGACACAGGGTCAAGGTGGGAGACAACGCCCTTGTGCATACTTTTCTCTTCCACCTTGGACACTGTGGCGCAAGCTTTGCCTACGTGTCTTAGAGGAGTGGCTTCTGCAGCTGCTTCGGTGAAACAAAGTGAAGGGTTTGTTGGTGGCAATCCGCTCACTGTGATGGTTCCTCATGCAGTTGATATTTTGTTAACCAAGACACAAACGCAGCACCTCACCAGTGCTCGTCTAACCGGTTACAAGGAAATGTTTTTGCAGATTCTACTGCAAAAGCAACAGCACAAGCACCATTTGACAATGCATACGTTGAGAGTAGTATCAGTGGGGAGCCCAAGAACGAAGTACTCGAAAATACCTTGCAGTGTGTGAGAGATATTCAAGCAGAAGCAACAGCAAAGGAAAGGGAACAGTGGGAGAAGAACAGTAGATTAGACAATGAGGGTTGTTACACAGGTGACACAGACAGACGAATATGGATGTTACCTAATTGTTATGTACACGCTATGGTCAATATGGCCCACAGTCCTGCACACATCAGTGCCCAAGGCATCAAGACAACTTTGCACCACGTTTGGAGTAATCCCATGATATCCATCACTGCTAATAACCTGGTCAAGAGTTGTATGGTGTGTGCAGTGCACAATGCAGGAAAAGGGACCCCTACCCCCCCTGGCCATTTTGCCCCGCCTGACCTCTCCTTTGAGGCTATACAGATGGCTTTTATCCACATGGAACCGTGTAACAAACTGAAATACGTGTTAGTATGTATGTTTTCAAAATGGATAGAGGCCTACCCATTAAAAGACAATGGTGCCCTCTCTACCGCCAAAATATTACTCAAAGAATACTTTCCTAGATACGGATTACCAAGATTAGTCTGGAGTGACCATGGCTGTCATTTTGCTAAAGAGGTCATGGGAAAAGTCTGTACCAGCCCTTAACATCAAACAGCGATTTCATGCTGCAAATCACACACAATCAGCGGGCCTTGTAGAAAGCTATTTTGCTCTTCAAAGTGTAATTATACCTAAGATTTGTGTGGAGACCAATTTAAAATGGCCAGATGCTTTCCCCCTAGCATTAATGTCCATTAGTACGACTGCCAGTAGCAAGTCACGATTATCCCCCTACGAAATAGTCATGGGAAGGCCAGCCAATATCTGGGGGGTACCACAACCAAAGCTTTCTGAAGTAAAATATCCTTTGTTTGTAGACTATTGTAAACAATTGACTAAAGATTTGCGTTTGATCCACCAACAGGTCAAGGTCAGCCTACCGACTCCTGAAGGCCCTGGTCACCCTTTCAAGCCGGGAGATTGGCTTATGACAAAGAACTTTCAAAGAACCAACAGTCTTCAGCCCAGGTGGCGGGGGCCAGCCCAGGTACTGCTTGCAACACAGACGGCAGTGAAAGTGGAAGGAAAGAAAAACTGGATACATGCTAGCCATTGTAAGCGTGCACCAATTCCACTGCAATCTACTCCAGCAGCAAAATGACCACTGTCTCCTGATAACAGAGAAGTAGGGAGACAGGAAACACTTCCACATGATTCAAGTGCTACCATTTCTGCTCCTGAGGTGACACAGCAGCCCAGTGACAAAGGTTTGCTGTTTGAAGATCAACAAACTCATCGATACAATCTGCGTCCTCGCCCACCCAAATGAACAGAATTCTGAAACTGCGTAAAGTGGTGACCCCTACGAAAAGCTACATTTACATCACACGGATAGCACCCAGCTTGGAACTGTAAACTGAGGTCTCTTCTGAATGGCCAAGGAATCCTTTGCTCAGCCGAATACGGCACGCTTGCCTTCATGAAATACAGTTCCCCGCTTTCACCGCCACAGGCATTTCCGATGCCCCTGATGTACCAGCATTAAAACAAGCTATCCTCACTGTTGTTACGCACACCTTGGGCGACGAGGTTGTAAATGATCGTGATGACTAAAACCTCAGCCTGAACATTAACACAGGTGACTAGCCTGTGCAACGACACCAGAACATTGGCCAGAAAAACTGTCTCAACAAGAACACAAGCATAGTGGTATGCAGCTTGTGCAACAATATTATCTGTGATAAGAAAGTGTGTAAGTGGGGTTAACAGTTCTGTGACTGGTGAGAAAAACCAAGTACCAGTTGTACAGGAGTGGCCAGTCATTAGGGTTGGTGTGGCTTGTAGTCCCAGCGGGAAAGAAGGTGCCTTTTCTGTTAAGTACCCAGCACACCACCGATCTGATTTCAATTGCTGGCCTCTGCCCTCATTTTGCTGAAACACTGAACAGATTGACGAACTATACTGAAGAAGAGCATTGAAGTATCATGACCTACTCACTGAGAGTTGAGTTCTCATCAGGAGTAAAAACTCGACAAGGAGTGATCCAGGGACTCAGGATCAAGCCAACACCTATTGTCCAGTGTTATATAGTTTTATATATATATGATTAGTAGTATAGTGGTCTCAATATTTAGCATTTGCATATTTGGAAATTGTGTGGGTATATTTTTAAACACTCATAGGTGGTGGAGACGAGTAAAACGGCACCATAGAAAGGTAGTAGAAACAAGGAGGAGAGTAGAATAAAATTATGAAAATATATCCGTTTGGCAGGACAAATATCCCTCGAGAGAATAGAGAAAAGTGGTCTAATAACTATTTCTATAAAGCAATAATGAAGTACTTGGTGACCCTCATGTTAATATGTATAATGACCAGCGGTGTTGCATCATTGTTGCAAAATCCCACCTTACATCCATTAATAAAGGTTCATGGAAAGTTGGCTGAGACATTAAGTTTCACTGACTGCTGGATTTGCCGGCACTTGTCTAGACACCCTGAGGACCCTATAGGCCTTTATGAAGAACCAGTATCACCAGGCGAATATGAAAGAGGGGAAGTGTGTCTTCTACCAAATACCACTTGGAGATGTGACCAACGAGAATATCAGTGGTACCCTAGGTGTGCTTTGCTCCCAAGTACCCAGGCAAAATACAAGATTTCCCCGATTCCTGGAGAGAATGTCACACTTAAAATGTTTCCCATATGTTTGGTACTTATTTTTACGGGCAAAACACATGGGGAAGATCCCACCTGAACAATGTGTTTACACTTTGTTATTTGATATTAAAACAGGGAACTGGGATCTTGAAGGAGAGGAGAAAATATACAGAAATTGGACTGCATTAATTAATGGGACTCAGCAAAATTACACTGTAAATTATTGGAACCTGACGGTGGGAGGAAAGGAGGTTCTGATAGATCCAGAAGGATTGTTATATGATTCCCTCAAGGGAACGAGATAGAAATGGGAAGAATTCACCTGTAATATTGTCACAGGTTTTCCTAGGCCCCCTCTGGACGGCTAGATGTTCTTATGTTGCACCCTGGGCAAATGTATTATTACTAAATGAAATTTGGGCGGATTACAAGTATTGTAATAGTTCTGAGCATGACACACCCGAGGGTGTGGGTTTGCCACAAATAAAATACAGCATTATAAATTCACAAATCCAGGGAGGCATGTATTTTGTATGTGGAAGAACTGCATATAAAGTACTCCCTCTAAACTGGGAAGGGATATGTTCACTGGCATACTTAGCACCCAACATTACTGTGATATCAAATATATCATCTTCCCAGTCCCTTGGGGAGTTTTGCTCATAGGTACAAACAAGGGATGCCCAAATTGGAGGAACAAAAGAACTGGGTATTTCAAGTACTACATGTTCTCATTCCAGGATTTGGAATTTTCGACTTACAGCTGGCAATGATGAACATGTCTGCTGAATTAGCCATTCCATTTAATGCCACCAGGGAGGCCATAGGAAGTGTACAGCTAGAAATAAACTCTGCAGCCCAATTGGAGATACAAAATTGGCTTGCTCTAGATTTGATTAAGGTACAACAAGGAGGAGTACGTGTTTTAATCCAACATCAGTACCAGCAAAAATGCTGCTACTTTGTCAACAAATCATCAGAGATAGAATTGGATATTGGGAAAATAAAAGAAGCAGTACAGGTATTTGAAAAGGGGGGCCAATATGAAGGAGGCAATTTAAGCTTGTCATGGTTATGGACTTGGCTCGGTGGGTGGGGCTGGTTGTTTAAAGACATACTTTTTATAATAATAGGTATTATATTAAGCTGTTTGTTAGTACAGTGCTTACCTGCTTTATGTTCCTGTTTAAAATTGTGTAAACTCCCTCCAGTTAAAATACTAGAAACAAATCGAACTACGATGCAGAGAGAAGAGATAAATTCCCTAGTGGCTATTGATCCCACTATTCCCATTACAGATACTGGTTGCTCATACCCATCGGTTGTTTATATCCCCATGAATGTCAATTCCAAGGAAGTAGGAGTAAAATTCAACATATATGAGGACATTTAGAACTCCTTTCAAAAACGTTGGTTATGTTCAGGGAGAAAAGCTCAAAAAGGGTTGATTGTAAGAATCCATTTTGTATTGCTCCTTTTCCTTTAACACATGTAGTTTGAGTTCTCTCTCTGAACGCACTGCCTATCACATATGTTATCTTATGTATATTTGTTTAAGTAAAATAAGCCTGGCTCCACACCACAGTCTTGCAGCTGGTTTCTTTCCCTAGCTGGGGCACGTTACTCATTATAATCATGTGGTAAAAATAACTAACTGACCTCGGCTGTTGTATTTTAGGGAGGGAAAGGCTGAAATCTATACCTTTGATCCACACAATCCTTTGAAGGGTCTAAAGAATGTGGGAAGCCAGGCAGCTGCAGAAGGGAGTCGAGGACAAAGCAGGGAATGGAACCGGTGTGTGGAAACTGATTCCCTCCTTAAAATAGCTGTATGACGTATATCATTATTTACTTACTTTATGTATCCTTTGATGTAGGAGTATAAATATCACTGTAAAATTCTCCATGCTAGCACACTTTACTTCGGGCCAGGGATGCCAGTTGTAAATATGTCCTCTTTGCTGCAGCAAAAATAAATAGACCTTTGGTCATTGATTTTTCACTCCGGCTCACTGTGTCAAAACTCCTTTGTAAATGCATTTGTAAGTATCTTTAAAAACGTGCTTTACAGGTGCTGCTCTGCTCTGTTAGTTCTGTCCTAGTACATTCTAGCAGCTTCTCTTAGGACCGACTTGCTTTTTTCATACATGTGTGGTATACCATGGGGTTTTAGATGTCCCTGCCTTCTGAGTTGCTGCTGGGTTCTGGCTTCCTTTTCCTCTTAAGTCACGAGATAGTGACAGTGATGTTAAATCCCAATTTGATTGGTGAAATTTACATATTAAAGACTCACTCAAAATGAGTAACTGGCAGACTGATTCCACATACTGAACTGGGCAGATCAAACCTTGCTCTAATTTAGTCTCTTTAATACATTGTTTTCTTTTCCTGACAAAGCACCCAATGACTTTAGCTGTCCCACGATAAGATGGAAAATTACTGCTTTCAGGATGCTCAATTACAGTGAAGGTCTAGTATAATAAGTAGGATATTACTCACAAATGTGTAGTTCAATGTAGTAGTGTCCCTGACTGTATGTAGACAAATGAAAAGCTTGCAACGCATTAGATTGTAGGTATGTAAGCAGTCATTCATTTCCATTTCAAGGTGTTCCATAATAATTGACTGTATGTCAGCCGACTGATTACCCAAGTTGGTCATATTGAAGTCTATTATCTTGTGTGTTGCAAACCTACAAATGAGGTTGTAGAGTGCCTTCCATAAGCTTTCTGTGGTTGATTTTCTGTCAAAACTGTGGATATTTAAATTAATGTTGATAGGTGAAATTGGTTTAGTACCAAAGAAGTGCCAGTTCATTATGACTGCTGGAAAAAATGGGCTCACCGTGTTAAGTACAGTTGTTTCAACCTTTATGCTTGTAGCAACATAGATCGAGAGACCTCCTGATCACCAGCCAAATTATTTTGTTTTGGTAGTTGGCTGATGTACTTCATAGTCCCTGCAATTTGGGGTGGTGTCACGGTTAATGTTTATTGCAAACTACGTCGCCACTTGTTATAAATTTGAGCTTCTGATTGACTAAGAATACGCTGTAGGCCTGCGAAATTTCAGGATTTAACAATGAGCTCACATTTTCGCAGCTGTGCTCTCCCTTTGTTTTCTTGAACTGTGTTACAAAAGTTAGCAGTTCTTGAGCTTAACGTGGACATAACCTAGCCCCAAACGAGACCTTTCCTTGGTGACAATTGGGTTAATACTGTACAGAGGTCTTATTGGTTCCTGTTGAACTCAATATGGATCTGAAGGTTCTTACGCAAAAGTCAGATGCACTGTTTGCATCTTTCAGTGCTTCAGAATGCTTGTAGTTGTTCATTTAATGCTGTCCAGTGCCATATTATTGTTTAAAATATGGAGATATTTTGAGGCTCAATAGACCTTACTTAACTGTCCCATTGTGCGAAGATCTCCAAGTTCCAATAATCAAATCAGATTTTGAGGAGAGACATGATGTTTCAACTTGGAGTCTAGCAATGTTCTCAGTTTGATAATGTCTTTAAGAAGGTGTATGTTATGTTAAATGTTTGCCTTATTCAATGTGTTAATTTCACTCTTCAATAAACAAGAGGTAGAATTAAGTTTAGAGGATGAACTTTGATATTCAATATTCAAACATCTGTCTGAGGGACCACTCCAGCCAAAGGGTGGGTCTGCAAAGACGAGTAAATACTTGTTACGTCTAATGTAAGAGCAGAGTTTTTTGGATAGCTGCCACTTGTTTGACCAGACATGTGAACTGAGCTTACTGAATGAACCCTGGCAGGTTGCTCCTGCTTGTTATTTACTTCCTGTAAATCATTTGAATGAATGAAAAAGCTTCATAAAGCACTACTGTCACTCCCAAAGGAGCATCCTGGTGCTATCCAGTCAATTAGTGAGGCTGAAGACTAAAAGGAAAAAAAAAAAAAAAAAAAAAACTATAGATCAGGTCATAAGTATATAGCAAAGAGTCAAAATGCCGAAGCTCCAAGTTTTCAGTTGTTTTCTGAACCTTTCCTCAGATTTGATAATTCAAACATGTGTAGGCATGAAATTCCAGGCCTTGGCTCCTCGGACTGCAAATGATTTTCCTCCTTCCTCCTAGTTTTAAGTCTAAATGTGGGGACCTTAATGAAATTGGCTTTTGACAACCTAGGTGGGCGCGCTGGGAAGTACCGGGAGAATCTAGTAGAAAGATATTACAGTCCAGAGGCTCTGTGGGCCATAAATACTAATAGAAGGGTCTTGAATAATACTCTTTTGTGAACTGGCAGCCAGTGTAGCTTTCTCAGGGCTGCAGATGCCAAGGCCCCATGGGGTACTTTCAAGACCAGTCTCGCTGCAGCATGTTGGACTACCTGTAGCTTATGAATGGTAAGTTTTGTTTTTTTGACCCAGCTTGCAGACTGTTAAAGTAGTCCAAATGTGATGTTAAGGTAGTGACAACAAATCGAAAAACTATTTTCAGAGATTTGATGAGGCCAAAGCAGGTGCCAACCACGGTGGTTGCTTGGGGCAGGAAAGAGATGGCTGAGTCAAATTTCACTCCAAGATTTCTGGCAACCTGGATCGGGACAGGGGAGGTGGAGTGGAACTGGACCACTAGAGAATAGGATCAAAAGCGATGGAACTTCCAAACAGCATGATTTCAGTTTTCTCAGAGTTGAATTTAAGATGGTTAGTTTGGATCCACCGGATAATCTCAGTCAAGCAACATTTAAAATTATGCTCGGAGCCCAAAGAGTTTTTATCTCATTACAGAACTAATTGTGTATTATCAGCATAGGAAGCAACATCAATGACAAATGATGAAATCGAAGTGAATAAAGAGGCCATATAAATATTGCATAATGCTGGGCTGAGTGAGGAGCCATGGGGCACACCAAAGTGAACAGATTTTTCTAGGGAGAAGAAAGAACCTAACATAACCATTTGGCTACGGTTAGCTAAGAACGATTTAATCCAAGGCAAGATGAGAAATGCTGCAGTTGTGAAAAAGTGCACACATAGTATTTGTCATTGCATTAGTGAAGATTTACAATTTTCATGAATTCACAATAATTTACAAAAGTAGGCCAGGCATTTCAGCACAAGCACATGTGCATTTTAGATTTGCTCATCGGAAAATCTGTTGAGCGTTTACAAGTTCACTTTCCCTCCAAACACTTTATTCCCAAACCCTGGAAGACGTTTTACTTCTGCCCTCGTCAGGAGTAAATTTACAACCTCTCTCAGTATAGGAAAGATGAGGAGAAGAGCTGGTGAAAACCCCCAAAACATACTAGTAGGACTGCACAGACTCCAAAGCGCATTCCAAACCTGGAATTTATTGCTTAATGCTACCTCCAGCTCCAACATGTAGATCTGTGGAGAGGTGGCTAAATGCGGGACTTGCTAGTATTCAAACCCTACTACAGTATGAGCCCTGGCACAATCAAACAGGCTATCATCTGAGCTCTTTAATAATGACACTGCTGCTTTATTTTATCACCTCACTACGTGTCACCAAAGAAACAAGTGGATTTTCTTTTTTACAGGACAAGTAGATTTATGAAGCAGCTTGTCCCATGGACAAATAGATATTTTATTAAATTCCACGCCCCTGTACTAGATATCATCCAAGAAATCTGGTAAACAGCATCCCAGCATAGATTTAGTGAGGGAGGATACTCAAGCAAGGTCTTAAAAGACTTGAGGAAAAGGTGGACCCCCATCTCTAGAGAACAGTACTTTCCAAATGCTCGGTGAATACATATAGTCAATAAAAATAAATAAATAATTAAAAAAAAAGGTTACAGGGACAGTATAGTTAGGAAATAGAATTACAAAAAAAAAAAAAAAAAACATAGAAATTTACTTAAAAAGTAAAAGGTTACAGGGACAGTCAGGACTCGAAAAATCGACTCGGACACTCACTATGGCGAGTCATATTTGATCAGGTCGAGCTATATTTATGACTTATTCGCCCCTTCTGGCAAGTTTACAACGAACAGGGGTTCTGTTCAGTCAGAAAGTGGAAGGGCAATAAAAGATGCCTTTAAATCTTGTTTTTATGTCACATTAGCTTTGAGATCACAGACAGAGCTCATAAGTCAGTTTGCCTTATAATTAATTTTATGACTGCAGAGTTCCAGGACTTTGTAAGGTGAACTGTGTGACGTGCTGTTTAGAGTGTAAAATAACAATGGTATAGGGTGTCAGGTTTTTCCTAACACAACATTTAAATGACCAAGTCAACTGTACAAACATTTCAAAATATATTTCAATAGTTGTGAAGAACGAGTTACTTACCTTCGGTAACGACTTTTCTGGTGGATACATTAGCTACCTGTGGATTCCTCACCTCATGAATACTCCCATGGCGCCAGCATTCGACGGAAATCTTCTTACTAGTCTCTGCACGTCGACGAGGACGTCACTGTCTCGCACGCGACGCCGTCTGACGTCATACAGGCAATAAGAGGTCCTCGACGACGTGCGGACGTCAGTACCAATCATTTTTTACGTGCATGAGAACAACCAGGCAATGCAATGAAAGAACAAAGCAACATCCATTATATTGTAAAAATACACCACATTGTATGAATAACTGTAAATCTTTTTATGTACATATATATATATATATATAAAAAACTCTCTCTTTTAAAATATATACACACACCAAGTATATACATAAAGATATATACACATATACCTATATATATATATAAATATATTATATATATACATCTATTGCACCCTCAAAGATCAAGAGGAGCGCACTCAAGGATTACTTGGCAAGACCATAAAGGCAACGGGGAGGCGGGTGGGACCGTGAGGAATCCACAGGTAGCTAATGTATCCACCAGAAAAGTCGTTACCGAAGGTAAGTAACTCGTTCTTCTGATGGATACAACTACCTGTGGATTCCTCACCTCATGAATAGAGTCCCAAAGCAGTACCACGCCCGGCGGTGGGTGCCTAAATGGTCAAACCAAGAAATCCTGCAGCACTGACCGTGCAAAATGGCCGTCCCTTCTAACCTCAGAATCTAAACAGTAATGTTTTGCAAAAGTGTGAAGGGACGACCAAGTTGCGGCCTTGCAGATGTCGACCACAGGAACACCTCTGGCTAAGGCCGAAGTGGCCGACTTAGCTCTGGTGGAATGAGCTCTAATGCCCTCAGGAGGATCCTTCTTTGCCAAAGAGTAACATATTTTAATGCAAAGAACAACCCACCTGGATAGTGTTCTCTTGTGGACTGCCTTTCCTCTCCTCTTGCCCACGTATCCAATAAACAGCTGATCCTCCAGCCTGAAATCCTTTGTTCTATCGATAAAGAAGCTCAACGCTCTCTTTGGGTCCAGACGGTGCAGTCTTTCTTCCTCTTTGGAAGGATGAGGCGGAGGATAGAACGTGGACAAAGTAATTGCCTGAGCCAAATGGAAGGGTGAAACAACCTTCGGGAGGAAAGCAGCCTTGGTCCTCAACACCACCTTATCCCCATAAAAAGTTGTATAAGGGGGTTTTACTGATAAGGCCTGCAACTCACTCACTCTCCTTGCTGATGTTATAGCTATCAGGAAGACTGTTTTTAAAACCAAATACCTCAAGGGGCAAGAATGCATAGGTTCAAAAGGGGACCCCATAAGGAAAGTCAGGACTAAGGACAAATCCCATTGCGGCATAACGAATGGCTTTGGAGGATATTGATTTAGAAGACCTTTCAAGAATCTGATAACAATAGGGGATTTAAATAAAGATGGTTGGTCTGGAAGACATATGAAGGCTGACAAGGCCGATAAATAACCTTTAATGGTAGCCACTGCACAACCTTTCTGCGCCAGAGATAGAGCAAAAGACAAAACGTCCGATAGATGAGCATGTAAAGGATCAATCTGCCTCTCTCCACACCACGCAACAAATTTAGACCACCTATTAGCGTAGATAGATTTAGTGGAGTGTCGCCTGGCCGCTAATATAACATCCACTACCTCAGGCGGGAGAGAGAAGGAACTCAGGTTGCCCCGTTCAATCTCCAGGCATGTAGGTGCAGACTCTGGAGGTTGGGGTGTAGAACCTGCCCCTGCGACTGCGAGAGGAGGTCTGCCCTGAAAGAGAGACGGAGCGGCGGGCACGTTGAGAGTTGGAGAAGGTCGGAGTACCACACCCTCCTTGGCCAATCCGGAGCTATTAAGATTACTAGAGCCCGGTCTTGGCGAATCTTCCTCAATACTCGAGGAATCAAGGGTATGGGAGGAAACGCGTAAATCAACTGGCCGCACCAGGTCATTTGAAACGCGTCCCCCAACGCTTCCTGCATCGGATACTGAAGGCTGCAGAACAACGGACAATGCGCGTTCTCTCGAGTGGCGAACAGATCTACCCGAGGAAACCCCCACTTCTGGAAGATTAAACGGACTTGATCTGGATGGAGACGCCACTCGTGGTCTGCCGAGAAGTGGCGACTGAGACTGTCCGCACGCACGTTCAAGACTCCGGCCAGATGGTTTGCTATCAAGCAAATCCGATGGTCCTTCGCCCAGGACCATAGTCGAAGAGCTTCTCTGCAGAGAAGGTACGACCCCACTCCTCCCTGCTTGTTTATGTACCACATCGTGGTAGTATTGTCCGTTAGGACCTGTACCGACTGACCACGAAGGGAAGGGAGGAAGGCCTTGAGAGCCAGACGTACAGCCCGTAACTCTAACAGATTGATGTGAAAAATCTGTTCCTCTGGAGACCAAAGACCTTTGATCTCCAGATCCCCCAGATGAGCTCCCCACCCTAGAGTGGAAGCATCCGTTATGACTGTGGCCACTGGTGGCGACTGCTGGAACGGTTTTCCTTGTGAAAGATTGTTGCTTGCAATCCACCACTTCAAATCCACAGCAGCATCTCTGGAGATCTTGACAGTACCCTCTAGATCCCCTCTGTGTTGAGACCACTGCCTTCGGAGGCACCACTGAAGAGCCCTCATGTGCCAGCGAGCATGCGTGACCAACAGAATGCAGGAGGCAAAAAGACCGAGCAGACGAAGGACCTTGAGGACTGGAACTACCGCTCCATTTCGAAACATTGGAACCAAATCCTGAATATCTTGAATCCGCTGAGGCGGAGGAAAGGCCCGACCCAATGTCGTATCCAGTACTGCCCCTATGAACAGGAGGCGCTGAGAGGGCTCCAGGTGAGATTTGGGCTCGTTCACCGAAAAGCCCAGGTCGAACAACAACTGGGTTGTTGACTGCAGATGACGCAACACAAGCTCCGGGGACTTGGCTTTGATCAACCAATCGTCCAAGTAAGGGAATACTGCTATCCCCTTCCTTCTGAGCTCTGCCGCAACCACCGACATCACCTTCGTGAAGACTCGAGGTGCTGAAGTAAGACCAAACGGAAGGACCGTAAACTGGTAGTGTTGCGATCCCACCACAAACCGGAGATACTTCCTGTGTGACTTGAGTATCGGGATATGAAAGTAAGCATCCTGCAAGTCGACAGACACCATCCAGTCTTCCATGTTCAACGCCAAAAGCACCTGTGCTAGGGTCAGCATCTTGAACTTTTCCTGCTTGAGGAACCAATTCAAGATCCTCAGGTCCAGAATTGGTCTCAAACGACCATCCTTCTTGGGAATCAGGAAATACCTTGAGTAAACTCCTTGACCCCTTTCCTGCTCCGGGACCAACTCCACCGCGCCCTTTAAAAGGAGGACTTCTACCTCCTGTTCTAGCAACAGGAGGTGTTCTTGTGAACAATACGAAGGGCGGGGCGGGATGAGGGGCGGAAACTCCCGAAAGGGAAGGGTGTAGCCTTTTCCCACAACACTGAGAACCCAAGTGTCCGACGTAACAGTCTCCCATTTGGTGAGAAAATGCTGTAATCTTCCCCCTACAGGAGAGGAGTGAGTGGGAAATGGTGGAAGCCTAAGGCTGCTTCCCCTGCTGCACCCCGCCAGAGGATGAGGAAGAGGCAGAGTGCTGCTGAGAGGCTCCCCTGGTGCGGACCCTACCCCTCCCCCTAAAAGATCTATAGGGATGGGAAGAGGCAGGTTGCTGATATCTTCCCCAAAAGGAAGAGGAGGAAGAGCCACGCCCAAATCCACGAAACCTCCTGAAGAATCTGGAAGAGGCCGTGGAAGAAGGAGCTTGGAGTCCCAACGACTTAGCCGTGGCCCTGCTCTCCTTAAAACGTTCCAAGGCCGAATCAGCCTTAGCCCCAAACAGTTTGTCCCCATCAAACGGGAGATCCAACAATGTGGACTGCACATCTGCCGAAAAGCCAGAGTTACGGAGCCAGGCCTGTCTCCTTTCCACCACAGTTGTGCCCATTGCTCTGGCTACCGAGTCAGTGGTATCCAGTCCCGTCTGGATAATTTGGGTCGCAGCAGCCTGGGCATCAGAGACAAGATCCAAAAGACCCTGGGGAAGCTCTGTAAACGAAGAGGAGATGTCATCCATCAGAGCATGAATATACCTCCCCAGGATACAGGTCGCATTAGTGGCTTTTAACGCCAGACTGCAGGACGAAAAAATCTTCTTCGACTGCGCCTCTAGCTTTTTTGAGTCTCTGTCCCCAGGCACCGTCGGGAAAGAACCAGGCGCTGACTTGGACGAACAGGAGGCCTGCACTACCAAGCTCTCCGGCGTAGGGTGCCTAGATAGGAAACCAGGATCAGTTGGAGCCGTCCGATACCTCCTGGCCACGGCTCTGTGAACTGCTGGGGAAGATGCCGGCTTCTTCCACACCTCTAAAACCGGATCCAGCAGAGCGTCATTAAAAGGTAATAGAGGCTCCGCCGCGGCTGAGGCCAGATGCAACACCTCTGTCAAAAGGTTTTGTTTCGCCTCCACCACCGGCAAAGGCAGGTCCAAAAAACTAGCTGCCTTCCGTACCACTGTATGAAAGGAAGCAGCTTCCTCGGTATATTCCCCCGGGGACGAAAGGTCCCACTCAGGGGAAGTGTCCAGCCCACTGGCCGACTCCAGTCCACGCAGCCCATCACCCGAGTCCTCTAGCTCTCCTTCCTCTAGGGCTCGTTGGTACTCCTGCTCCTCTAGTACCCGGAGAGCACGCCTCCTTGAATGCAGTCGTTGCTCAATCCGCGGAGTCGACAACACCTCCGCCGAAGTCGGAGATCGGCGCCGATCTTCCGAAGCCACTGACGCCGCATCCGGCGCCACAGGTAACTTCGGCGCCGACTGAAGAGCAGATGAAACGGATGGACCCACCGGAGTCACAGGCCGAAATCTCGACGTCGACGGGATGGAAATCCCTGGGGCCAATCCCTCCGAAGCCATCGGAGCGGCCACCGGCGCCGACACTGGCGCCGAGCCCACGTTCCCAAACGGGAGAAAGGGCATAAAGGGTGCCGGCCGAAGAGGCGCAGGATCACCCAAAGAAAAGGCCAAAGGCCCAGCCGGAGCACCCCCTGGAGCCATCTGTTGGAAGATGGCATACATCGCATTCAAGAATGCGGAACTATCGGCTCCAGGGGTGGGAAAAGCCGGATACTGGGGTGCCTGACTCGGAGGCGACCCCGACGCCGGCCTCGGCGTCTGCGCCGGAGAAAACACTTGAGGCTCCAATACCTCAATCACCGACGCCTGTCCAGGCGAAGTTGGAGACGCCGGAGAGAGCAACGGCGTCGAAGGATGCGGCGTCACCGTGGGGCTGACCTCCCATGTCCTCCGGCGCCGATCCGGAGACCTGGAACGAGCCTCCCTTGAATGACCTCCGAGATTCTCTACGGCGCCGGGAGTCTCGATGACGCAGATGTCTTGGAGAAGACTTTTTCTTGTGATGCTTCTCCTTTGACTTGGCCATAAACAGCTTCGCCTCACGTTCTTTAATGGCCTTCGGATTCATGTGCTGACACGAATCACAAGTCGAGACGTCGTGGTCGGAGCTCAAACACCAAAGGCAATCGGAATGAGGATCCGTCACCGACATCTTGCCTCCACACTCACGACAAGGCTTAAATCCAGACTTTTTCTGCGACATTATTTCCACAGAGAAAGAGTACGCAGCAAGATATACACTGTAACCGCAAGAGTAACAGTTGCTCCCTCGAAGATAACCGTTTCGAATGCACGGAAAAAAGGGAACTGACGTCCGCACGTCGTCGAGGACCTCTTATTGCCTGTATGACGTCAGACGGCGTCGCGTGCGAGACAGTGACGTCCTCGTCGACGTGCAGAGACTAGTAAGAAGATTTCCGTCGAATGCTGGCGCCATGGGAGTATTCATGAGGTGAGGAATCCACAGGTAGTTGTATCCATCAGAAAGCCTATTTTTTTGTATTTCTATGGGATGAAAAAATATTTTAATAGGATGTAAAATCAGAATACTTTGTGATGTTGTGCAAATTATATGATTTCTGAAACCCAATTTTCACAGATTATTAATACACTATATAGTTTTATCAATAAAGCTGCAAGTTAGTGGGCAGGTGTTTGGGCATTTCTTGGAAATGTAATGGGTGTAGATGACAATATGCTATCACATAATGGTTTAGTAATTTAATTTATTAAAATTGAGTGTTTAAAACTGAGAAACACTCCTTCCCTGATGGCAATGCTGTAGGTAAATCAAAAGCAAGTCATGGGTCATGTGTCCCCTATGTGTGGGTTAGATTCTTGTGATCCGTGCAGCAAACTTTAGTTTACTTAATCAAACAAGAAGTTTTTTTGTACTGCAGAAATGCTGAGCTCATATTTGAAGGTGCAATCATATGCGAGGATAAAGAAAAGAGTGACTATAAACTATCAGCCTAGGATCACACAATTTGCGACCCGTTTACCTGCAGGTCTAGTAACATTTTTTTTATTTTTCTAGGCCTGAGATTATAGTTAGGCTCACATTTTAAATGTATAAAACCATATAAAGTCACCTGTTAGAGTTATCTCAAGTAACTGTAACACGTGCCCCAAGGTAACTATAACTCGTGTCCCTGCCATGCACTGTTTCTTTTTTTGTCAAAAATCTTGCTGCAAATACTGCATTGATATTATCAATTATGCTATCAAAAATGTCAGGAGTGCTGTAATTTGTGGGGTAATTAGCAGTGCATGGCAAGGGCGCAAGTTGGGGCATGTGCTATAGTTACTTGAGATAACTAACTATAACAGGTAAATTTCTATGGTTTTGAACATTTAAAGTGTGAGCCTAACGAACGCCCACGTAACCTTTGTTTTTTTCAGTTAATTTCTATGTATTTTTTTTTTTCACGTAAATTAAATTTCCTTACTATATGTTAATCTAACCACAGCTGTGCATGGCCTTTGGCTGAATGAGGTGGCTCTTGGCCGTGGGGATTGGCCTGTGGCCAACCCCTATAACAACCCAACCGCACGCTGCACACAGCCTTTGGCAGTGCGCAGCAGGAGCTGGCCGTCAGGCCTGGCCAGCGACCAGGCCCAAGTAGACCAACCCCTATAACCTCCCAACCCCGTGCTTAGCACTGCCTTGGACCATGCACAGCGAGGTTTGCCAGCAGGGGTGGGTTTAGGGCCAGGCCTTGCAGCTAACTCCGCTAACCTCCCAACGCCCCACCATACACAGCCAAACAGTATGTCTCTCTTCTTGTGAGAATAGGTGCGAGATGATGTCTCTTGGTGAGAGAGTGGGTGTGCAAGGGTCTGAGTGGGTGCATGAGAGTATGAGTGAATCTGTGATTGGGTGAGTCAGTGTCTGGGTATGTCTGCGAGTGGGTGCGTGAGGGTCTGCGTAGGTCGGTGAGTGGGTACCTCAGTGTGAGTGGGTCTGTGAGTGGATGCATGAAGATCTGAATGGGTCTGTGAGTGGGTGCATGAGGGGTTTAGCAGATTTGAAAGTGGTGTCGTAGTCAGTGAGTGGGTGGGTCTGAGTGGGTGCATGAGCCTGAGTGCATGTGTGAATTAGTGTATGAATGAGTAAAAAAAAAAAATTAAAAGTTCAAATTTTTTTTTGTGCTTATTCATGATTACTCTCAATAATCACAAATATTGCGCATGATGAAGAAAAATAATTTGAACCCATAATTTGACCCTAAAACACTTCTATATCACACTCCTGGAGTCAAGGTACCTCCACCCTGAGTCCTTATGCTACTTTACTTTTTGTTTGTCAGCCCCAAGGACCCTCTCCATAACATAAAATAGCGGTGCAACTTTCTGTTCAGGTTGTGGCCAGCCAATTACTAAGCTTCTATTTGCACGTGCGTTCGTGAAAATTTGTGACCTCAGACACACAAATTTATTTTTCCTTTAATTTCTCAAAATAAGTGAAAGTACAATCTGCATACCGAAAGCTAGCTTTCTTCCAAATTTGGTGTAATTCTGTCTAGCGGTTCAGGCTGTAGTCGTGTCTCAAGGTCCTATGGGAATTAACATGGGAAAGGCAACTTTTTTAACAGTAGGTAATATATATGTGTACACACACACACACACACACACACACACACACACACACACACACATATGGTGATATAGTTTATGGTGAAATAGCTAACATAGCGGCTACATACTTCATGGTAGTAGGCTACATAGTTTATGAGAATATAGTTTACATAGCAGCTCATAACTACCATAGTACTTCTTTATCTAATTTTGTACAGCCTGTGTCTAGCTAATGGGTATAAGGGTTTACAAAACACATGTGCTCCTAATACATCATAGATGTGTACAGGTATTAAAAACGTTATGCTTCCACTGAAGAGTAACCCTTTGTGGATGAGACAGTTGAAAACTTGTGTTCAGCAAGTTCCACGCAAGCTTTTAGGCTCTGCAACAAGGCACGGATTCTGCATACAACGTAGTAAGTATTGTTAGCAGCTTCAAGTTATTAAACATAATCATCTCAGCATGACAATTTCTACATAGCTTAATACCCAGTGCATACAGTCTTATTTTGCATCAGAGGATGGTGTATTTGTAAAGTTTTCACTACTGTATGAAGGTTGTAGGTAGTATAAATTTTAGCATCTTCAGACCTTGCTTATTTTATGTGAACTGTGTGTGTTGTATAGTGTACACACATACTCTGTAGTGTATTTCTCATGAGAGTTTCACTACTTGCACACAGCATGGGACAGAGTAAAATCTCTTCATAGAGTGAATACTGTTTCTAGTACCCACCTCTCTACTCCTATCAACTGAATTTCTCAATGTGGGTTTGGTAACTGTCAGATTTCGATACAGATAAATGCTGTCCATAGTAGGGCATTCGTATTGCAACAGACATTCAGTATTTTTAGGAACTTGGCTTTCTCCAAACAGTCGCATACAGATGGAACACCACATGCAATGAGGGTTTCCCATATTTATGTTGTTGATTATTAATGTGAACTGTGCTACCAGTGACATGTATGGTATAGCGTCAATGTTGCATATAACCCATGCTCTCTACATCTAAATGAATAGTATCACTGATGGCATTAAGGATGCCTCCTATTCTTCTGAGCTATTTTGTACTGACTTTCAGGCCCCTAATACCATACTAATTTATGAAGCTTGGATGATATCAGTGATTTCATTTGAGATATCAGTGATGGCATAAATGATGTCACAGAACATATCATGAGCTATCTAATATGTGAGGTCATAAGAAGTGCATGGCAGGGGTGCAAGTTACTGCTAACTGGTGATTTTTTTTTTATGTTTTATTTATTTTAGTTCAAAACATTAATGTCACAGACATATTCACCCAACTATAACATTACTTTAACCTTTTATGTGTTGAGTATATATATACAGGGAGTGCAGAATTATTAGGCAAATGAGTATTTTGACCACATCATCCTCTTTATGCATGTTGTCTTACTCCAAGCTGTATAGGCTCGAAAGCCTACTACCAATTAAGCATATTAGGTGACGTGCATCTCTGTAATGAGAAGGGGTGTGGTCTAATGACATCAACACCCTATATCAGGTGTGCATAATTATTAGGCAACTTCCTTTCCTTTGACAAAATGGGTCAAAAGAAGGACTTGACAGGCTCAGAAAAGTCAAAAATAGTGAGATATCTTGCAGAGGGATGCAGCACTCTTAAAATTGCAAAGCTTCTGAAGCGTGATCATCGAACAATCAAGCGTTTCATTCAAAATAGTCAACAGGGTCGCAAGAAGCGTGTGGAAAAACCAAGGCGCAAAATAACTGCCCATGAACTGAGAAAAGTCAAGCGTGCAGCTGCCACGATGCCACTTGCCACCAGTTTGGCCATATTTCAGAGCTGCAACATCACTGGAGTGCCCAAAAGCACAAGGTGTGCAATACTCAGAGACATGGCCAAGGTAAGAAAGGCTGAAAGACGACCACCACTGAACAAGACACACAAGCAGAAACGTCAAGACTGGGCCAAGAAATATCTCAAGACTGATTTTTCTAAGGTTTTATGGACTGATGAAATGAGAGTGAGTCTTGATGGGCCAGATGGATGGGCCCGTGGCTGGATTGGTAAAGGGCAGAGAGCTCCAGTCCGACTCAGACGCCAGCAAGGTGGAGGTGGAGTACTGGTTTGGGCTGGTATCATCAAAGATGAGCTTGTGGGGCCTTTTCGGGTTGAGGATGGAGTCAAGCTCAACTCCCAGTCCTACTGCCAGTTCCTGGAAGACACCTTCTTCAAGCAGTGGTACAGGAAGAAGTCTGCATCCTTCAAGAAAAACATGATTTTCATGCAGGACAATGCTCCATCACACGCGTCCAAGTACTCCACAGCGTGGCTGGAAAGAAAGGGTATAAAAGAAGGAAATCTAATGACATGGCCTCCTTGTTCACCTGATCTGAACCCCATTGAGAACCTGTGGTCCATCATCAAATGTGAGATTTACAAGGAGGGAAAACAGTACACCTCTCTGAACAGTGTCTGGGAGGCTGTGGTTGCTGCTGCACGCAATGTTGATGGTGAACAGATCAAAACACTGACAGAATCCATGGATGGCAGGCTTTTGAGTGTCCTTGCAAAGAAAGGTGGCTATATTGGTCACTGATTTGTTTTTGTTTTGTTTTTGAATGTCAGAAATGTATATTTGTGAATGTTGAGATGTTATATTGGTTTCACTGGTAATAATAAATAATTGAAATGGGTATATATTTTTTTTTGTTAAGTTGCCTAATAATTATGCACAGTGATAGTCACCTGCACACACAGATATCCCCCTAACATAGCTAAAACTAAAAACAAACTAAAAACTACTTCCAAAAATATTCAGCTTTGATATTAATGAGTTTTTTGGGTTCATTGAGAACATGGTTGTTGTTCAATAATAAAATTAATCCTCAAAAATACAACTTGCCTAATAATTCTGCACTCCCTGTGTATATATATATATATATATATATATATATATATATATATATATATATATATATATAAATAATAATGAGGGGTGGAGTCTGCAGTTAGATTGCCAGCTAAAATCTTTGGCGTAACCTTCTATTTAGCCAGATTTACAGGTGAAGGGCCAAATATAATTTTAAAAGTTACTTGGCTTGGGCAAAGAGCCATTGTCCCTTTGTCCTTTTGGCGGGGGGGGGTTGGAAGAGACATATAGGGAGGGTCCTAATGCTGCCCTTTGAGCTTAACTAATTGACCAAGAATGGCTTCAATGAATAAGGTACACCCTGCACTTACATGGAATATGAAGGGGATGGGTTGGTGGCTAAGTGGGTTAATGCATATTTGAAAAGATGTGGGGTTCACAAAGCATTCATTCAGGAAACGCACCTCTCAAAACTAGAAGTCACAAACTTTCAGCTGAGATTAAAGGGGCATGTGTTCGCCACAGGGCACTCCTCATATGTTAGAAGGGCTCTTATATGGATCACACCCAGAGCCCCCTTTGCTGTCCTGCAGATTCGGATAGATAAGGATAGTCACTACATACTGGTATCTGGTCAACTGGATGGGCATGATATTATACTGTGCAGTATATATATGCACCGAACCAGGATCAACTTAGGCATTCTGCCTCCCTTTCACTGCAGTTGCGCCAAAAGCCTGGCTGCCACATGGTTCTGGTAAGTGATTGGAACTAGGTTATTGACAAACTACATCGGTCCACCTCCGCTGCATAGTTCTCAACCCATTAAAAGTAGCTCATGAATTTAGTAACTGGGTGAATGACTAGTTTGATCTATGTTTGAAGGCTGTGGCATAATTAGGCGAGGGATTACTTGTTGTATTCTACCTTGCACAACATTCATGTGTGACTTCACAAGCTGTGCATTGCAACTTTAAATCAATTTATGATAAGTGCTGAGTACTTGGGTAAAAGTCTCTCTGCCCACAACCCTCTATTGGTAGGAATGCTTTTACAGCGGCCCCTACAGTCTTGTCCTAGCTTAAAGCTTCAGGCAGGCTCTCTGACAGATTTAGTTCAGGGCCCGCTGGGAGAGATTGTTAAAGAATATTAATCAGGAGATCACCTGAGGTGGAATTTACCAACTTGGATAACCAACTGGAAGTGACCCAGAACCCTTCTATGACTTAACTTTTGAGGAGAGTACAGAACAATATGCCCAAATGATTGAGAAGCTGCAGTGCCAAAACTTAAAAGTGTACACAGCCAGAGTAAACGAGAAGGAAAGCAGAGATGGGAATCTGCTGGCATGGCTAGTCTGTCCTGTAACTAGAGGATCCTCAATTAAGCAAGTGTAGGTTTCAAAAGGCCAAATGGTGCACTGAAGCAAGATCTAAATGAGACTTTTCTGAAATAGTATAGTACCCTCTAAAGTAAACCGAGAGGGGTTGCAGCTTTAGCCATTGAAGCCTTCCTGGACAAGGTGTCCCTACAATCACTGGAGAAGAGGAGGGTGAGAGTTTGGTCCTTTATTAAACCGAGGTGAGATAATTCTACAGTGGACTCTAATAGGGGAGTATGATTTTGATTTATCCACCGGGCAGTTTTTGAACTAGGACTCTCTGATACGAACATTTGAGTATCTGTGGAATATGGGTATGAACCAGTCCCTTCAAAAAAAAAAAAAAACTTTCTTCAACTCCTTACGACAATAGGGGAAGGGGGCCATAAGTCACTAAATAAAATGCTGAGAAATATTCTTGATAAAGGTCAAGCTACGCTGGTGGGCGGGGTTTGTAAGTCACCAAATAAAATGGTGAGAAATAACACTGATTCGGTCAAGTCTACTAGGTGGTAAAAACTGGGACAGAATTAGGAGGTACAGATTGGGATGGAGCTCTGCCATACACCTAAAAGGTGTAAGTAATACCATCCTTAAATATACAAAGTTTAACTGACTCCCTCAAACACACCTGACCCCCCTCTCCCCACCACCAGACCCCTATTGAAAAAGGGTGCAATGTTTGGAGGCGATTGTAAACCCTACCCCCTCTGCACATCCCTTTCAGCAGATTCTTTTTTTTTCTCCATATTGCGTGGAGAGGCCTCCAGATAAACACATACTGGGAACAGATCACGTGGCACCTGGAGGTAAGGCTGGACAGGAAGTCCTATGTACTTCAGGCATGTTCTGCTAGGCATCAAACAGCAGCCCAAACATACGAAAGCAGTAGATTTCTGTACCTGGCGCTGACACTAGCTAAAAGACCGATGACCATGAAAATGAAAGCAGGTTGGGGCCTCTCATACACTAGGTGAGGTGGAACATGGAGGGGGGGTGGGGGGAGACAGATAAATGGGGAGGGCCTGATAAAGGAGGAAGCATACAGAGTGCACGGACATCCAACTGCCAATTTATGGGGAGATGTTAGTCACTTTTTTGCAATATTACGTCAGTTCAAAAAGATGTATTTTGGGGGTCTTTGAGACGATTATATGTATGTTACATCCAGGGAGCTGTTCCTTGCTCTGGGGGGGGACAGTTGGATCGTAGGATAGAAGCACCTCAACAAACACTTTAGCCAACTTTTTGTTTGCCCAATCTAGCTGCTGTTCTTTACCCTCAATGTATTTTAATAAATATGTTTGATAAGCTTTTGTGGTTTTTATAGTCGCTGGAACTCATACCTCATGGCAGCTTGAATATTTCTGTAACAGACTGCATGTTTATATTACATTGACTGCAGCCATTCTGTAAGGGTTTATGCTGTTAAGTAATAAAACTAATAACGTTACAAAAAGACTGTTCATACCATAATGATAACAGAAGACACTAAGCCAATGTGAAGCTCTGTGTGAAAAAACTAGAGTGTACTAGGATTCCCAGGTTGCTTGATTGCTACGTCACACTACACTAATCTTCAGAACGTGTGATCTTCCAAATATACAATGAAAGCACATTCCCAGCTCAAACCACTAAAATGTACAGCCTGATATGTAGCATGGGCTTGTTTGTGGTGACTAGCGTTGATAATTGTCCATTATGTAGGCCTGGTAAATCAGACATACCACAAAGCAGAAGGAGCAATGACAAGATTGCTTTGAAATAACACATACTGCAACTGAACATGTAAGCATCTATATACAACAAATAGTTGTGAAGTACGATAAACAAACAGATGAATAAAAAATATACAGCAGGGGTGAGAGAAACAAAAGAAGGAAAACCATTAATTAAAAAGCAACCAAATGAGTGACAAGAAAGCCAACCAATGGCTGATGTAAAGCCTACTTTAAGTATTGGTATTGTACACAATAGGTCTTCGATAACAGGTAAAGCTGTTTTCAGATGAGACTTAAAAAGTAAACTACATTTTAAGTCAGTCTTGAAAGTGATTTAAAAATATTACAAAAATCTGCAAATCCACCATGTTAACTGAGTGGCAATTTTAACCATGGCTACATTGTGAATGTTTAAGAACATCCAACAAGGAAGGCTAGGTCAGGTTTAAATTCTGAATACTAATGTTATATGGCTATAATGATGTAGGGAACACATACAAAATAGTGATGCAACATATTGATAAAAGCCTTAGAGAAAGAGAAATTAACCTTCCTCTGCTTTCACACAGCATGTAAAGAGACTTCTACATAAAACAAACTGTTCAACATTTTATACTACTTTTTCAATCTAAGTGTTAGAAGACATGTCGGCAGTTGCTACTAGACCAATGTATCAAAACAATCAACAAGTTGCTTTATACGTACTGGAACATATAGATATCTTGGCTGATGTATGGAATCATTAACTAAGGGAATACTGAAGACTACTAAATTCTTAGAATGAGTCCAGTCTATCACTTGTGTAAACTTAAAACTGTAAAAAACTGATTCTGCTATAAGGACAACATTTATCATTCACTTTCCTGGAAGATTATTTAGCAATCTATCAAATGAACCCCTCATTAAAAGAATAAAATGGCGCCTCAAAAATAAAAAAATAATAATAAATAAATTGTGTTATTTCTCAGCTATTTTTTAAAATAGCTAAAGTGTGAAGTCTCTAGCGGAGATCAAGGTGGTCCCCGGGGTAAGTCCAATTACCATGCCTCCTCTCAAACTAGGATGAAGAATCTGATTAACAGATTGAGGTGACAAACATACTGCTAAAAAAGAAATACTTGACTAAAAGATTTGGGAAATATACGCCTTACCTCATAAGACTCATATCAAGTAGCAGGGGTGTGGAATTTAATAGAATATCTACTTGTCAATGGGACAGGCTGCTTCTTAAATTTACTTGTCCTGCAAAAAAAAAAACTACTTGTCCCATTGGTGCCTTGTAGTGCGGTGGCAAATTATGACAGGAATCTCCTTATATAGGAGCTCTGAGAATAGCCTCTCTGGTAATGTCACGGCCACTACTATAGTAGGGCTTGAATACTTGCAATTTCAATCCCTACTATAGCAATTTCTGTAATTTGCCACATTTCCTCATATCTACATACTGGGGATGAGGAAGCAGTAAGCAATAGTTGCAGGGCTGGAATGCCTTTGAGTCTGCAAACCTACTAATTTGCATGTTTTAAGGATTTTCACCAGCTCTTCTCTAATTCTCTAAAAGTGTTTGGAGGGAAAGTGAACTTGTAAACGCTCAGTAGATTTTCACATGAGCAAGTCAACACATGCATATTTGCTCGTGCTAAATTACAGCTCACAAATATTTTTCTACGAGTAGGATTTCCTGGTCTACTTCTGTAAATTCTTATGAATTCATGAAAGACACTAATTCAAAGACATAACATGGGTGCACTTTTGTGACTTCCTTTAAGAATTGGGTCCCTAATTAGGTCTGGTGTTAAAGACATTTTGTTTTTATTAAACTTCTAGTTCTCTCTCTATCACCTGGCTTTAACTGTGAGTGATCGCATTCTGCTCTTTCACAAGGAGCATATTGGCACACAAAATAGTTTTGTGTAGTGGCAGGAACGACTGTGGCAATCAGTGGTGTAACAAAACTGGAGGGCTCCCCCCCTGCAAAGAACATGGAGGGTACACCCCGGCAGACTCAGACTCAATCAAGGCCCCCCCCGAGGACCTTTGTTACGCCACTGGTGGCAATGTGTGCTTTTTGAGACCAAAAACGTTTTCTTCTTTTTGACAGCGTTTGTTAGAATGGTGAGGGCCTGGCAGCTCTCACAACAAAGTGTTACAAAAGCCATGTTAAACAAGACCTGCATGGACGAAACCAAAAAAAATAAAAACTCACAAAAAATGTCGGATTGGTTGGCTTTGCCAGTGCTCATTTGTTTTCATGCTTCCCATAATCTTGTTGAAAATGGTTACACTGATTTTCCAATCTGAATATTTTTGAAAAACACTGCCATGCATCAACACTTTTTTACCAAATTACGCTTCACAGAAATAGCACCTAAATTTTCACAGTAGCGAAACGGTTTTTTTCCTATTTGCTTTTATTTCTGAACATTTTATTTTAAAAGCAAAGAATCGTCTCTCTTGCTTACACATTTCTGCAAACATCTGCTTCTAATCAGAAAGCATTCTGGAAGCATTATACTAGGCCTCATATTGTGTACACTTTCTTTTTACTGAAACCACTGTCAGTAGTGCAGTGTGGGCTTACAACATTTATTTACAGCACTCACCCAAAAAATGAAGTTTAATTAATGAACCATAAATACAAGTTCGAACAGCATTAATATATGGACACGCACAAACAGCATTTTGATATGGACACACCTTACCTCAACTGCAGAGAGTTCCCTTCTCTGTGAACTGGCAGCCAAAGGGTTTGTGCTGCAGGGGTTGGACCTACTTGTCCAAAGGACAAAATAAACATGAAAACTTGTTGCTGCCCTTGACCCCATGATAGGAATTCCACATCCCTGGAGTAGACTTTGTAAAAGAAAGGCAGGAACAAGGCAATACTACCCCACCCCAAAGAAAATATATATAATATAATATATATCTGTACTATTATTTCTGATGGATACAACTACCTGTGGATTCCTCACAAAATGAATTTTCCCCATGGGCCAGCATCCGACGGAAATTTTCTTCTAGCTCTGCACGTCGACGAGGACGTCACAATTGCCCGACTCCCACGCGACGCCGCCTGACGTCATCCAGGCAGTAAGAGGTCCTCGCCGGTGTGCTGACATCAGTTCTCTTTTTTCCGTGCCTTCGAGTAACGGTTATTTCTTCGAGGCTCCAGGGAGCTACTGTTTCACTCCCAGTGTTACTATGTCTCAGCCACGTAAAATCGGGTTTTAAACCCTGTAGGGAGTGCGGTGGCCGAATGTCTGTGACAGACCCACACGAAAATTGCTTGTGGTGTTTTGAGTTCTGACCATGAAGTTGAGGAGTGCGGTTCATGCCAGCGTATGAATCCGAAAGCACTCAAGAAGCGGGAGGCCAAGTTATTCTTGGCGAAATCAAAGAAGAAGGAGAGACATCACCATCGTACTTCTTCCTCTAAATCTTTGAAGTCGCACAGACGTCATCGAGACTCCCGGCGCTGGCATTGGATCACGACGGTCGAGTAAGGACCGATCCCGCTTGAGGTCGCCATCAGCTCGACGCCGTAAGACATGGGAGGTTGGTCCGACGGTAACACCTCCGCCTCAGACGACTCCTATTTCTCCTGCATCTCCTCTATCTGTCTATGAGGTTGATCCTCATCAGGATCGTGAGTTTTCACCGGCGCAGACGGAAATGCCCGAACCAACACCAGTGTCACCTCAGGCGCCAACTCCACAGGGATACCCGGCGTTCCCGGCGCCAGGTACAGACTCGTCCGCATTTCTAAATGCGATGTTTAGCATTTTTGCCAACATGGCCCCGGGATGTGGCCCGTCTGGACCTTCAGGTCCTTTGGCATATGACATGGGTGTTCCGGCTCTGTACAGACCGACGCCCTTCATGCCTTTCCTTCCCACGGGAAGTGCTGACTCGGCGCCGGTATCAATGGCGTCACCTAGAAGGCCTGTGATGCAGACGACGTCTGCTGCCCCGGCGCCGATGAGTTCACCACAACCTCAATCAATGCTGAAGAAGCCTACGGCGCCGATGGAACCGGCGTTGGATGGATCCGAGGATCAACGCCGACCAAGATCTTCAGCGTCAGCAAACGCCTTATCGACGCAGAGAATTGAGGCCAGGCTGCGCTCCAGGAGATTGGCTCTGAGGCTGCTTGAGGAGCAGGAATACAAGAGGCAGTTCTTGGAAGAGGGTGAGATCGCAGAGCCCCTGGGAGACCTACAGGGCTTGGACACTGCCAGTGAGTTGGACACTTCCCCGGAGTGGGACTTAGCATCTCCTCTGGAGTATACCAAAGAGGCTGCTTCTTTCCATTCAGTGGTGAGGAAGGCGGCGGATTTTCTTGACCTTCCTCTTCCAGCTGCTGAAATAAAAACTAACTCTCACTAAAGTGTTGCACCCTTTGTCAGCTGTGGCAGAGCCACGTCTTCCATTTAATGAGGCACTCGCAGACCCGATAATGGAGGTGTGGAAAAAGCCTGTGACGACGACAGTAGTAAATAGGTCTGTGGCAAGGAGGTATCGGGTGGCTCCTGGGGATCCAGGTTTCTGGTCAAAACATTCAACTCTAGAGAGCTTGGTAGAGGAGGCCTCATGTTCCTCCCGCACAGCTCCAGGATATTTTCCAGAGGTCCCTTCAGACAGGGAATCCAAGAGAGTGGACCAATCTGCAAAAAAGGCATTCTCTTCATGCAGCATGGCCATAAAATCAACAAATGCAACCTGTATCTTGGGCAGGTACATCTATGCCCTGATGGACGAGGCCAAGACGACACATCCTCGATTGTCTCAGGAGGTTATGAACCATTTTGACGGACCCTCAGGTCATCCAATCTGGACTTGACACGTCTGATTCCGTGGCCAGAGCAATGGGCACATCCATAGCAACAAGAAGGCGTGCCTGGCTACGATCTTCAGGATTCTCTCCCGATGTGCAGTCAACCCTACTTGATTTACCCTTTGATGGTGATAAACTCTTTGGCACAAAGGCTGACTCTGCCTTGGAGTGGTTCAAGGAGAGTAGGGCCACTGCAAAGTCATTAGGCTTGCAGGCCTCCATCTCCACTCTTTCACAAGCATTCAGGAGGTTCAGGGGGTTTGGGCGTGGCTCTTCCTTTCGAGGGAGATTTCAGCAGACAGGCCAGCAGGCAGCCTCTACTCACCCCTATAGATCATATGGGGGAAGGGGTAGGGTTCGTAACAGAGGGGCCACCCAGCAGCACTCGGCCTCTTCCCCCGGAGGGGAGCAGCAGGGAAAGCAGCCTTAGTCCTCCATCAATCCATTTGCATGCATCTCCAGTAGGGGGGAGATTATCTAAGTTTCTCCACATGTGGGAGTCAATAACATCAGACTCCTGGGTCACCGATATTTTGGGGAAAGGCTATACTCTTCCCTTTCGGGAGTTTCCCCCTCCCATCCCATCCTTCTGTTCGGAAGACCATCTCCTTTTATTACAACAGGAGGTTCTAGTCATTTTGTGTCAACATCAGGGCAGTGCGCGCTCTACGGGCGACTAGAATGCAAAAACCTAGCACTTTCAAAATAACGTAATTTATGCATTGTGCTGATATGCTGTTTAACCTTTTGCATTGCAGAGTTTAATCCTGAAGACTTATGTTCAAGGTGCTTATAAATATTGTTCATTTGTAATGTACTGCTGTAGGCTTTCAGAGTGTGTCAGGGTGTGGTCCCTTTCCAAGGCCTTCTAGAAGCTTTCCCTGCAGCATGCCTGGGTGTGGGTTGTGGGCTGGGCCAAGACTCTATATAAGGGAGCCAGCCCAGCTCCACGTGCTCACTATTCAGAGGTCCCGGTGCAGAGCAGCCGCAACTTCCTGAGGTCCTGTTCCGGAGGCCTACTTTGATCTTCCAGGCCTTGCCCTTTCACTTTGTCGGTGATTCTTGAGCAGGGCGGTAAGACGGAGGTCGGGCTGGGCCCCCGATCCCGTTCTCGAAGGCTTTTGAGTTCTTGGGCCTAATTTGCTTATAAAACAATTTGCTCTTATGCGTGTGAACGTGCGCTCAAAGTTTTCTTTCTCGATTCCCTTGCAGGTATCCAGACATCTTGAGGCCTAGTTATTTAAGTCGATGCTTAAGTTATCCATGTTTCCAGTATGACAATGCTTAGAGTCATAGCCTAGTAATGATTAATATGATATAATCTTGATATTGTGTGTTTTAACCTTTTGCTTCCTACAGGTCTCATTCCCAGCTGTTCCCTACATAATCCCCTTTTCCCCACTTGGACTCTCTTAGACTCTGTGACATTCTAATCAGAGTATCGGAGCTGTCTTGTGGTGGACGTGTTGGGAACGTGCACAGACCCCGAGGATCTGGTGACTCTGACATTTTGTCAAAAAGGTGCAGTAGAGTTGGTTCCAGAGCAGGAGAGGGGTCAGGGCTGCTATTCAAGATACTTCCTGATCCCCAAACAGGATGGTCGTTGAGGCCAATCCTGGACCTGAGGATTTTGAATTGGTTCCTCAAGCAGGAAAAGTTCAAAATGCTGACCCTAGCACAAGTGCTTTTTGCGTTGAACGAAGGGGATTGGATGGTGTCTGTCGACTTGTGCAGGAAAGTACCATCTTGCCTGGCATGTTACCCCCATTTTTCACTGTATATATGTTGTTTTAGTTGTATGTGTCACTGGGACCCTGCCAGCCAGGGCCCCAGTGCTCATAAGTGTGCCCTGAATGTGTTACCTGTGTTATGACTAACTGTCTCACTGAGGCTCTGCTATCCAGAACCTCAGTGGTTATGCTCTCTCATTTCTTTCAAATTGTCACTAACAGGCTAGTGACCAATTTCACCAATTTACATTGGCATACTGGAACACCCTTATAATTCCCTAGTATATGGTACTGAAGTACCCAGGGTATTGGGGCTCCAGGAGATCCCTATGGGCTGCAGCATTTCTTTTGCCACCCATAGGGAGCGCTGACAATTCTTACACAGGCCTGCCACTGCAGCCTGAGTGAAATAACGTCCACGTTATTTCACAGCCATTTACCACTGCACTTAAGTAACTTATAAGTCACCTATATGTCTAACCTTTACCTGGTAAAGGTTAGGTGCAAAGTTACTTAGTGTGTGGGCACCGTGGCACTAGCCAAGGTGCCCCCACATTGTTCAGGGCAAATTCCCCGGACTTTGTGAGTGCGGGGACACCATTACACGAGTGCACTACACATAGGTCAGTACCTATGTGTAGCTTCACAATGGTAACTCCGAATATGGCCATGTAACATGTCTATGATCATGGAATTGCCCCCTCTATGCCATCCTGGCATTGTTGGCACAATCCCATGATCCCACGGGTCTGTAGCTCAGACCTGGGTACTGCCAAACTACCTTTCCCGGGGTTTCACTGCAGCTGCTGCCAACCCCTCAGACAGATTTCTGCCCTCCTGGGGTCCAGCCAGGCTTGGCCCAGGATGGCAGAACAAAGGACTTCCTCAGAGAGAGGGTGTTACACCCTCTCCCTTTGGAAAAAGGTGTCAGGGCTGGGAGGAGTAGCCTCCCCAGCCTCTGGAAATGCTTTCATGGGCACAGATGGTGCCCATTTCTGCATAAGCCAGTCTACACCGGTTCAGGGATCCCCCAGCCCTGCTCTGGTGCGAAACTGTACAAAGGAAAGGGGAGTGACCACTCCCCTGGGAGGTGCCCAGAGCTCCTTCAGTGTGCTCCAGACCTCTGCCATCTTGGAAACAGAGGTGCTGCTGGCACACTGGACTGCTCTGAGTGGCCAGGGCCAGCAGGTGACGTCAGAGACTCCTTCTGATAGGCTCCTTCAGGTGTTGCTAGCCTATCTTCTCTCCTAAGTAGCCAAACCCTCTTTTCTGGCTATTTAGGGTCTCTGCTGTGGGGATTTCCTTAGATAACGAATGCAAGAGCTCATCAGAGTTCCTCTGCATCTCTCTCTTCACCTTCTGCCAAGGAATCGACTGCTGACCGCGCTGGAAGCCTGCAAAACTGCAACAAAGTAGCGAAGATGACTACTGCAACTCTGTAACGCTGATCCTGCCGCCTTCTCGACTGTTTTCCTGGTGGTGCATGCTGTGGGGGTAGTCTGCCTCCTCTCTGCACTAGAAGCTCCGAAGAAATCTCCCGTGGGTCGACGGAATCTTCCCCCTGCTACCGCAGGCACCAAAGAACTGCATCACCCGTCCCCTGGGTCTCCTCTCAGCACGACGAGCGAGGTCCCTTGAATCCAGCAACTCTGTCCAAGTGACTCCCACAGTCCAGTGACGCTCCAGTCCAAGTTTGATGGAGGTAAGTCCTTGCCTCCCCACGCCAGACTGCATTGCTGGGAACCGCAACTTTTGAAGCTACTCCAGCCTCTGTGCACTTCCGGCGGAAATCCTTTGTGCACAGCCAAGCCTGGGTCCACGGCACTCTAACCTGAATTGCACGACCTCCTGAGTTGTCCTCCGGCGGCGTGGGACTCCTTTGTGCAACTTCGGGTGAGCACCATTTCACTCCTCTTCGTAGTGCCTGTTCCGGCACTTCTGCGGGTGCTGCCTGCTTCTGAGAGGGCTCCCTGTCTTGCTGGGCGCCCCCTCTGTCCCCTGACGCAATTGGCGACATCCTGGTCCCTCCTGGGCCACAGCAGCATCCAAAAACCCTAACCGCACGACTTGCAGCTAGCAAGGCTTGTTTGTGGTCTTTCTTAAGGGAAACACTTCTGCACGACTCTCCACGGCGTGGGGCATCGATCCTCCAAAGGGGAAGTTTCTAGCCCTTGTCGTTCCTGCAGAATCCTCAGCTTCTACTGTCCAGTAGCAGCTTCTTTGCACCCACAGCTGGCATTTCCTGGGCATCTGCCCATCTCCGACTTGCTTGTGACTTTTGAACTTGGTCCCCTTGTTCCACAGGTACCCTCGTTTGGAAATCCATCGTTGTTGCATTGCTGGATTGTGTCTTTCCTGCAGAATTCCCCTATCACGACTTATGTGTCCTTTGGGGAACTTTAGTGCACTTTGCACTCACTTTTCAGGGTCTTGGGGTGGGCTATTTTTCTAACCCTCACTGTTTTCTTACAGTCCCAGCGACCCTATACAAGGTCACATAGGTTTGGGGTCCATTTGTGGTTTGCATTCCACTTTTGGAGTATATGGTTTGTGTTGCCCCTATCCCTATGTGTCCCCATTGCATCCTATTGTAACTATACATTGTTTGCACTGTTTTCTAATACTATACTGCATATTTTTGGTATTGTGTACATATATCTTGTGTATATTTGCTATCCTCATACTGAGGGTACTCACTGAGATACTTTTGGCATATTGTCATAAAAATAAAGTACCTTTATTTTTAGTATATCTGTGTATTGTGTTTTCTTATGATATTGTGCATATGACACTAGTGGTACTGTAGGAGCTTCACTCGTCTCCTAGTTCAGCCTAAGCTGCTCTGCTAAGCTACCATTATCTATCAGCCTAAGCTGCTAGACACCCTATACACTAATAAGGGATACCTGGGCCTGGTGCAAGGTGTAAGTACCCCTTGGTACTCACTACAAGCCAGTCCAGCCTCCTACAACTTGCAGGATGCTTACTTTCATATCCCGATTCTCAAGTCACACAGGAAGTATCTCCGGTTTGTGGTGGGATCGCAACACTATCAGTTTGCGGTCCTTCCGTTTGGTCTTACTTCAGCACCTCGAGTCTTCACGAAGATGATGGCGGTGGTTGCAGCAGAGCTGAGGAGGAGGGGTGGGGGGGTGGGGGGGGGAATAGCAATATTCCCTTACCTGGACGATTGGTTGATCAAAGCCAAGTCTCCGGAGCTCCTGCTGAGTCACCTGCAGTCGACAACCCAGTTGTTGTTCGATCTGGGCTTTTCAGTGAACGTGCCCAAATCTCACCTGGAACCCTTTCAATGCCTCCTGTTCATAGGGGCAGTACTAGACATACATTGAATCGGGCCTTTCCTCCACCGCAGCGGATTCAGGACATTCAGGCATTGATTCCAATGTTCCAGAATGGAGAGGTCGTTCCGGTCCTCAAGGTCCTTCATCTGCTCGGTCTGTTTGCTTCTTGCATTCTGTTGGTCACTCATGCACGCTGGCACATGAGGGCTCTTCAGTGGTGGCTCCGCAGGCAGTGGTTTCAACACAAAGGGGATCTCGAGGAATTGATAAGGATCTCCAGAGACACTGCAGCGGATCTTCAATGGTGGGCTGCGGTCGGCAACCTTTCTCAAGGAAGTTCGTTCTCGCTGTCACCTCCAGTGGCCACAGTGATAACAGATGCTTCTACTCCAGGGTAGGGAGCTCATCTGGGGGACCTGGAGGTCAAAGGTCATTGGTCTCCAGTGGAACAGATGTTTCATATCAATCTGTTAGAATTGCAGGCGATACGTCTGGCTCTCAAGGACTTCCTCCCTTCCCTTCGCGGTCAGTCGGTCCAGGTCCT
Source organism: Pleurodeles waltl (assembly GCF_031143425.1). NCBI lineage: Eukaryota > Metazoa > Chordata > Amphibia > Caudata > Salamandridae > Pleurodeles > Pleurodeles waltl. The sequence continues at coordinate 252,604,109 of NC_090445.1, forward strand.
GACGGACAACACTACCGCGATGTGGTATATAAACAAGCAGGGAGGGGTGGGGTTGTACCTTCTCTGCAGAGAAGCTCTGCAACTCTGGTCCTGGGTACAGGACCATTGGATTTGCTTGGTAGCAAACCATCTGGCCGGAGTTTTGAACGTACGTGCGGGCAGTCTCAGTCGGCACGTCCAGACCGATCACGAGTGGCGTCTTCATCTAGACCTGGTCCTTTACATCTTCCAGATGTGGGGGTTTGCTGAGATAGACCTGTTTGCCACTCGGGAGAATGTACACTGCCTGTCGTTCTGCAGCCTCCAGTATCCGGTGCAAGGAGCGTTGGGGGCCGCGTTTCAGATGTCCTGGTACGACCCGCTGGTTTACGTGTTCCCCCCATACCTTTGATTCCTCGGGTTCTGAGGAAGATTCGCCAAGACCGGGCCCAAGTCATCTTAATAGCTCCGGATTGGCCAAGAAGGGTGTGGTATTCAGACCTTCTCCAACTCTCACTGTGCCCCCCGCTCCATCTCCCTCACAGGGCAGACCTCCTCTCGCAGTCGCAGGGGGCAGATTCTACACCCCCACCTCCAGAGCCTGCACCTACATGCCTGGAGATTGAACGTGGCAATCTGATTACATTTTCTCTCCCACCAGAAGTGGTGGATGTTATATTATTGGCCAGGCGACACTCCACCAAAATCTATCTATGCAAGCAGGTGGGCTAAATTTGTGACTTGGTAATGGAGAGAATCAAATTGATCCCTTGCGTGCCCACTTATCGACATTTTGTCATTTGCGCTGTCCTTAGCGCAGAGAGGTTGTGCAGTTGCGACTGTTAAGGGTTACTTGTCCGCACTGTCAGCCTTTCTGTGCCTACCAGACCAACCCTCCTTGTTTAAGTCCCCAACAGTTTTGAGGTTCATTAAGGATCTCACTAACAAGTTTCCGCCCACTCCATTTGTTATGCCGCAGTGGGATTTGAATTTAGTGTTAGCATTTCTGATGGGTTCACCGTTTGAACCAATGCATTCATTTTCCTTAAGGTTTTTAGTTTTAAAAACTGTTTTCCTGGTTGCCATTATGTCAGCTAGGAGGGTGAGTGAGCTCCAGGCTCTTAGGGCCAGATGTAGGTAAGTATGGGTTTGTGACTCACAAATTGCGAGTCGCAAACCCATATGCAGGATGGTGTCTCTGACACCATCTGCGAATCGCAAGGGGGTCGCAAAGACCCACCTCATTAATATTAATGAGGTAGGTCGCAATTTGCGACCCTCTTGCGATTCCCTGCACTCACAGGGATGGTGGCCTGCTGGAGACAGCAGACCACCATGTTTATGACTGCTTTTTTAATAAAGCAGATTTTTTTTTTGTATTGCAGCCTGTTTTCCTTAAAGGAAAACGAGTTGCAATACACTAGAGAAAATGAAACCATTTGGTTTCATTTTCTCAGAGTAGGCAGTGGTCCATAGGACCACTGCCTGCTCTAAAACAATATTTTCAGAGCCGTTCACAAAGGCGAAGGGGTCCCATGGGGACCCCGTCCCTTTTGCGAATGGGTTAGCACCCACTTCACATGGGTGCCAACAACTAATTGCTTTGCGACCGCGGTCACAAAGCAATTCTGCTTTGCGATGCGAATCGCAAATAGGAAGTGGAATACCCCTTCCTATTTGCGAGTCGCATTCCCATTTTGCAAGTTGGTAACCAAGTTACCGACTCGCAAAATGGGAATGAGCATTGCGATGTGCGTTTTGCATGGCGCAAACGGCGAATTTCACACTTTCCTCCTTCTATCCTCCACCTCATCCAGCAAAGGAAGAAGAGAGGCTACACCGACTAGATCCAAGAAGAGCATTGAGCTTCTTCGCCGAAAGGACGAGAGAGTTCAGACCGGAGGATCAGCTCTTTGTCGGTTACGTGGAGGAAGAGGAAAGGCAAGGCTGTCCACAAGAGAACGCTTTCCAGGTGGGTCATTCTTTGCATCAAATTGTGTTATTCTTTAGCAAAGAAGGAACCTCCTGTTGGGATAAGAGCCCATTCCACCAGGGCAAAGGTGGCCTCTTAGGCCTTAGCTAGAGGTGTTCCTGTGGTTGACATCTGCAAGGCCGCAACTTTGGCATCCCTCCACATGTTTGCTAAACATTTCTGTTTGGAATCTGAAGCCCGGAGGGATGGCCATTTTGCACAGTCGGTGCTGCAGGATTTCTTGGTTTGACCATTCAGGCATCCACCTCCGAGTGCGGTACTGCTTTGGAACTCTATTCATTATGTGAGGAATCCACAGGTAGTTGTATCCATTAGAAGAACAAGTTTCTTACCTTTGGTAACGCCTTTTCTGGTGGATACACTAGCTACCTCACGGTCCCACCCGCCTCCCCGTTGCCTGGATGGTCTTATCAAGATTTCCTTGGGTGTGTATCTGTATATTATTGATATGTATATACTGTTACCATTGTGTGTGTGTGTGTGTATGTATAGATAGATAGATAGATAGATAGATAGATAGATAGATAGATAGATAGATAGATAGTTTTGTAGTTATGTATATGGTATTATGGAGTTAACTTCAAATATGTATTGTTGGTAGTCACCTGTTCGCCTCAAAGGCACGTATAAAATGGTGAAAACTGACGTCAGCACGCCGGCGAGGACCTCTTATTGCCTGGATGACATCAGACGGAACCGCATGGGAGTCGGGCAATTGTGACGTCCTCGTCAACTTGCAGAGCTAGAAGAAAAATTCTGTTGGATGCTGACACATGGGGGAAATTCATTATGTGAAGAATCCACAGGTAGCTAGTGTATCCACCAGAAAAGGCGTTACCGAAGGTAAGTAACTTATTTTTGTTAATGCCAAGAACCATTCTACCACCTGAGATGGAAATACTTAAAATATCCTGGAGCAAGCAGAACTTAGAAAATGTATACTGACAGAATATGACGCCCACCCTGCAAGGGTCAGGGTTAAAAGGAGATAATCAGAACCTATTACATTCCACAAGGGGAAGGAAATATGGATATCCCCTCTACAAACTCCTTTTTGTGATGGTTGTAGAGCTTCTTGAGAAAGAATTCAAAAGAGCGAGTGTCAAAGACTTACCATTCTGCGTAGACTAACATAAAACCTGTCTCTTTTGAAGACATGATGCTAACTTTGTCAAGCCCAACGAACTCCAACAGCACGAATGTTGTCAAGTTAAAATACTGTGAGGGACTCGGGATTTCAAATTTGCAAACAAAATACCCAAGATGCCAGGCATCTTAAACCTGGAAGACCTTGTACAAAGCATAAGCATAGTGACTCCATTCTGGTGATCCTCTGGCATGATAAAACACTTAGGAAACCAACGTTTAAATTACCTGACAGACTAGACAGCAATAAACAGGCCTACTCTGAGGTCTCAAGTTTACATTGCCTGGATGGGTAGAATCAATGTCCTTAATATTAATATTTTACCCTGACTGCTGTAAGTTTTCCAATTGCTGCCAATCCCAATAGGGTAGTTGAAAAAGTTACATGGTACAATGAATAACTTAAGTAAGGACAAAACCCTAATTAATCAATGATCCTAATGGCCTTAAGGGAAAAGAAAGTATTAGGTGACCTGATTTTATATGGTAATAATATGCAGTTTATATCTGAGTCACTGTAGAATGAACTGCGAGAGTCAGATTGAAAATGGCTCTCCATGGACCAGACACTAGAGGGCAGGCGCCTATGGGACCGGGCATTTGTTATTTAAGGGGCTACGGCCATGCAACACTTAACTTCCACGCTCACTAGGACAGCACTAAAGGTGCATAATAAAAATAAGTATGATGCTACACGAATGGTGTACGTATAAAAAAACTGGATATATATTGGAAAGAGACTTGGTCATATCAAAATCACTGGGGTATCAAATCTCGGACAATCCAGGGCTGGTGTTGCTGAGGTTTTGAGAAAGAACATGAACTACTTATACTCGTCACAAAGAGTCAAGTTGGAAGAAAGATGGACTCCCGAGTAAAATACAGTGGTTCAACAAGCTATGCCAATTTTTAGCCATGGAAAAATTAAACTAAGGCAGGAAGATGCTTGAGAAAAGTGCATGCAACTGATAGACTATTAAAATGAATTTACATTACATGCCACTGAGACTAAGAGCGTTACAATTATTAGAATATTAACATCAAGAACAGGTGGCTACCCATAAAGTATATGCTGCAGGAAAATACACAAATTAACTGAACTAGGTGTTTGATGGTTATGTGGTGATTTTCTTTTATTTTCTTGCGCTGAACTTAAGTGACAGTGAGAGGGAAAGCAGTAAGGCGAGAAGAGAGGGTTGATATTGGGAAGCAAGGAATTACATGGACTTTAAAAAATGGATACAGTGAGGAAATAATCTATTTAAGGTTATTTGAAAACTTCATAAAAAGACAAAGATTAAAAATTATATATATGATTTAGGATTCCTGGTCTTAACTTGGCTGTGTCCAGTCTTGTTACAAGACTTTTGAGAACTATCTACAACCACTTTACTGACTTACGAACACACTAACAGTTACATATTTTCTATTGCATGCGGTTTTTTTAAGTATGCCCAAAAATGACTATTTGGCATGGTTTGAATAGAGTATGAATGAATGTCTTACATTTGATATCATGTAACTGTATTTCTTCTTTTATTGCTGTATATCACACTGAATATCATTAAGTTTATTTCTCAATTTTTATTTTAAACGCCAACATTTTGAGTCACACAAAGCAGAAATTGCACTGAGGTACCTGGAAACTTCGACGATAATCTGAATTCATGCCTTATGAAGTACCTGAATCCATACACCTATATAAGATTTCGAAACAAATGAGTAATACCCCCTTTTTGTTGAGAGAATGAAAATGCATCACACCATCCAGGTGCCATTAAAGCTGGCACTAGCATCTTAAATGGGCTACGCCAATATTACCTTTATCTGCACCACTTTAAAGAAAAAGCCTCACAAAGTACACATTTATATGATAGCTCTACTGCTAAAATGCATGCAAAACAAACTTTCACAATATATCAACTGTCACCATTTGACTTTCCCAACACCTTGCTACGTAGATTTCCATTAATACACCACACTTAACTGTTTTACACTGCACTGATGCCATACACGCATTGCAAACTAGCCATGCACTCAAGCCATTAGGTTTAACCTTAGATTTAATGGATAGTTTGGGCCTATTAGGTGTAGGAATTAACCTTACACTAAAACTGTCCTTTTACTTAACTAGTCATGATTCATGAAGAGCATATTGTCATGCAAAAAGAATCAGTACACCACAGACAGATACAGTACAAGTAGAGACAGCGAAAAAAGCTCTGCATAACCTTATTGACAAAAGAGAAATTTTAAGAGCCTTCTAAACCAAAAGGAAAGGTGATATTTATGTGGCGGTACCTTAGAATTAGTGACCGCTGCATGTCCGAGCCATGCACATACTTTTAGTTTAGGACTTTGATCTTCTCTCTTCTGTGCGCTCTTCTTTGTAGACCGGCAGCTTAAATATCAATTCACACCAGAATAAAACCAAATCACTGTTTAAACACACACCCGAGAGCCTACAAATCAACTAGTTCTAGATCAGACCCACATAGCTCTCTCTTAGACCTTAACCAAAGAAGGGCTCAATTACCACTGTCACCTTACCTAAGAGCCTTTCCCTCCAACACCCAAATACGCAATCCCAATTTTTGAATTAGCACACAAATTTGATTCAGACATGTGCATCTTGGCCTTCTTAAAGAATGTTGGCCTCCATAAAAAATGTCACCATCTACTGACTGCTGCAGTATCAAATAAATCACTCTGGGCCTTGAACATTCATCACACAGGCTATCAATGAATCCACAACGTCTATCTAAACAACTTACTACAGACCATGACAAATTATCCAAATATGGACCCATTCACTATCTTTTTATAGTTGTTCAGGTGACAACGATTTGAAGCGTTTTAGCACTATCCACTCATGTAGGATCAAATGGCTTTCGAAAAGGCTTTAGACCGTATTGGGCATGGAGACTATTCTATTAAACAGGGAGGAAAAATTACTTAAATACCAAGACCAAAGATACTCCTGTGCCTTCATCCTAACAGACTTTTCAGTTGCCTCACCTACCAGGTATTAATCAAATGGGTGTCACCATCAACTGCCATAAGAAGGGCAGAGCCATGTTCTTGAAAAATCGCACCTTTCGAGGAAAACTGGCCCCACTCATTTCCAGAATAGACCCAACAGTGGTGTACTTCAGGGCTCGGCCCTGTTAGCAACGTTATCAATTTTTGGCACACCCGTACAGATGTCTTAGACTCAAGTGACAGGCCATCTCTTGTATGCTAATGACAACTCCATCACAAGTATAAAGACGAACTCAGCAGCCTCCACAAATAGCCTCATCATCTTTCACAGTTTTGTTACTGGGAACAGGAAAATGTCTCTGTATAAATGGTGAAAAATAACTCCTAGGTAGTCCTCATTAATGGTTTTCCATACCCTTGGTAAGAGGAACTGGGCAGTCCCCCAAGGACCGTGTATAAAAGGTACAAAGCCCATCTCGACTGCTGCTTCTGTCTGGGATTTCATATTTGGCTAACCATTCTAAATCACTCCCCGCATCCATGATGTCTACCTTTATCTAAAGCAGTTTAGGGGAATGTGAGAACGAAAGAAATCAAGAACAGGCTTTCCCAAAGGTCCAAAAATAAAACTCCCTCTGAGCTCCGATTTTGACCCATTAGTGTTATACTATTCCATTACTATTTTATAAATGGAGGAAACTCTATTGTCAACTAACCAGGGCCTTTGTGTATGCAACTACTGACCAGTGTGCCATTAACTACAAGCCATAGATGATGGCCATCAAGACAGTCCAAAACGGTGGGTTAAGCATTAGTCAATACCACCTTGCATAGCATTGAAAAAGATGTGTGGGGAAAAAACACTACATTTAGCATGTTGAAAAGTGGGTGAGCTGGATCTGGACACGTCCACGGCTGTCAAAACCTGGTAGTTAAATATGAGAAAAAGAAAAAGAGCAGAACTGTCTACCCTAGGCCCCAAAATGTGTCTGCTTGGGAAATACGGGCCTGGGACTGTGGTCAGTGCACCACAAGTTGTAGTCAAATGAAACAAGATAAATAAAGGCATTCTAAAAGGGTGCGCATGTGACTCATGGCAGCGCCTCCCTGATTTTGAAACTGAAGCAGATAACACATAGATTACAAGATAGTCTGAAAGCGCCACCAGTGTAATCATCCCATTGTAAACACTGCACAAACGTGCGTTTACATCTAAATTAATCAACACAGAGAAGGGATGACAATGACACGTGTGCCAAATTAAAGTTGATGGGCATTCGCTTTAAAGTAAAACTGATGATAACCCACACGTAGAATCATTTATTTATGTACATACAAAATGCATACTATCAGAAAGCGGAGGGTACGCCATGCTTATGTTATGGGTGACACTGGCCGACATAAAAACCTATCCCACGTACTTAGTGGTGATGATCGGTGCTGTAGCGTCAATTTATTTGGGGGTTACATAACATTAGTAATGTGTCTAAATCACAATTTTCAGGGCACTGCCGGTTAGGTGACAAAAGGATGTCATCTACTCCGGATCGTACTTACAAGAGAATATTGAGGAGTGATTCTGAATGTATGCCGGCTTGGGTGGTATGTCTTGAAGGACTCAATGTAAACATGGATTTCTTCATTTCCCCAGAAAGGATTTACCAGGAGATGAGGAACCGGCACCAATGCGTTAATGGAGGATAGAAAGTACACAGTAGGTATGAATGACATTTTATACATGGGGCTGGCGGTTATACGGGTATTAATGATGTAGTTCACATAATCTCCACAATAGAGAATCCTGCAGTACATTCCTTGCAAGCGTACCAATCACAAACGCCTTCTGGAGTGCCAAGCATCCCTGGCCACAGTGCTAAAACAACAGGACCTAGGCCTCGGACCGCAGTGTCGAGTGACTACAATGGCCGAATAGAGGCGCCATGATCCAAGCTGAGTGCCTGGGGTGAGGCCCGGCCACTTGGGCTCGGCCAGCCGTACCTGCACGGGTTCCTGCAGCACTGTCATCCTCTCCCCCGTGCCTCCCTGGCCGTAGCTCGGAGGTCTAGGTGACTGTCAGGACTTCAGGCTGCGCTGGCGGCCCCCGGCAGCCAGGCTCATTTAAACTCACTGCGACCGTTACCGGGGAGAGCCGAAGGAAGCCGAGCTGTCTCGAGAAAAAGTGAAGCGAGCCGGAAGCCTAGAAACGAGAGTTGCCGAATCTGCTCGGCAAAGCAGCAGTAGGCGGAAATGAGGTTCAGAGAGCGTTAGACGCACCGGATGTGAGGATGGTGCACAGTTTTGGTTTAGTTCAGTAAAACTTTATTAGCATTTATTTCGCAAAACATTGTTATCGTCCACCTGAAGACGATCCATAATTTTGAAGGTACTGACACCTTCTTGGTACCCCTCCGCTCTCCAAACCATTACAATGGCAATAATTCCTAGTAAGTAAAATAGCATCGCACGCCCTGAAAATCATTTTCTCCGCACAATAAAAGTTTTAATGTCAGTTGATTTAAAAAAAAAAAAAAAAGCCCGCGAGGTATGTTAGATGGTAATTAATGTATGAAAATGAGTAGCGTACCCCCTCTTCATTGTAAAAAAAATGATATCGTAACGATTCTTTATTATATTAGAGGTTCTTGTGTTTATTATATTATATGTTCCTCCGACAATAGTCAGGCCGAGTGTTAGGCAGTGTTTTTTATGTTTATCAGTTCCTTTTATGAACAACTTATACAGTCCAGTTTTTTCTGTTTATCATGGGAGTTGCAATCTTGTCTATTCATATTATAATTTCCTATTTATCATAGGAGTTGTAGTCTTGTTTATTCCTATTTTAAAATCAGAACTACAATTCCCAGAAACCAAAGAATACACATGTAATGGATGAATTACTCACGCCTGAATCTGGAAACTTGAGATAGCTAGTCACATTAACGTTAGATTAACTAATTTCGCATAGATGCCAACATTTAATGAGCGGAAAGTTGGAGTTTTTAAAAAAAATAATCGGGAGAATATATTTCCCCCATTGACTTCTATTGCAGTAGAGGCATTTTCAGGCGAGAGACAGTAACAATTAAGCCACCTTTGTCTAAAAAAATCGTGAGTTATATTAACCCAGATAAATACAGTCCCAGCATCAATAAACCAGTCAGATTAAACAAAAAATAGATGTGCAAAACCAATATGGTACCATATTTCCAAGTTTCCGAGATCCTTGCTTGACTAGCCGCTCCCGTCCACATTTTGTCTTTGAATTGTATGACTTGTAGTCGTTTTTATTCCATTAAAACCATCAGGACTACAAGTCACAGAATTCAAATTAAAAACCTGGACTGGATCAGCTTATCACGCCTAGATCCGATTTGGTCCTAAAAAAAATGGCAGATAGAGAAGTCTTAAACGTTAAAGTTTTTATTTTCAGAATTTAGGTACACAGAAATCAATTGAAATAATCAAAACCGATTTATCAATAAGTGAGGGTGCAAAGCTTAGTTAAGGTACACAAATCAATCAAAGAACTTGGTAAAGGTCAGATCAGCAAATGTCAAAGTCTAAAATGGGAGATAAATCTGACATGGAATCGCCTCCGAGGGTCAGTAAGGGAAAGATTCTCTCTGCATACAAAAGAACGCATTTTTATAGGGTTCTGAGCAAATCATTTCATACATTTACTATGGTTATACACGATTCAGACAAACTAAACCAATCAAAATGAAGTAAAATGAAAGTTTCAAATAATGCATTTAGAAAATCCCTCATAATTCTAAAACATGGAGCTTCTCACAAGTGCCACCTGTACTGGAACACATATTGTTATGTGCGAATCTGCTCAGACAGCTAGATACAACCTTGAATTAGCACAGTTTTTATACAGATCACCCTGTGAAGGTTGCTGTCCTTGTCCCTGAAACACATTTAAACTTTATCTTACTGAGACATAAAAATACAAATGTATCCACGTGGTGCAGTGAAACATCACACACAAGATGGAGCCTGAGACCTAATATCTCTTTGTTAGCCAGAGTTCAAGTTTTCATTAGTGAAATACATTTAATTTCAGAAAAACAGCTTTATGATCCCCCAATGATTCACTAGACTCATCATAAATTTGCTATCAAACATTTCCTACAGTTCCTTCATTTCCAGTGTGCCTGGTACAAGGAGCTCTTTTCCACCTTCTTAATCTCCATGTTCGGCTCCAACTTCAAATTAAGTTTCAGGTACCTATCAGTTTAATACAGTAAACAATAAGCCTATTGTCCCTGAGGCACACAATAAGAAACCTGCAGATGAGAGAAAAACAAAACTGTGGGAAAGAATTTAATACAATGAAATTCACTTTATTTGGGTCTGGTTACATATTAGGCCAATGTTAAATTCAAAATGGCCTCTAGCATATATAGTTAGCATAAACAAATACAGTGATTGCATTTAATCCCTTAGGTGCCGTGGATGTAAAGTTTACATCCTCGGGTGCAGCACTGCTGTGCCAAGGACGTAACCATTACGTCCTGGACCTGACCCACGGGATGAGTGCTGTGGGCCACCCACCCACTCCCCAGGCAGGGGTGTCAGCGGAAGCACTTCTGTTGCCACCCCTGACCCACCCGGGGCATCTAATGACGTCATCGCACACAGACTGCAATGGAAGCCATTTGCTTCCAACGCGGCAGAGACAAACAAGGTAAGTTTCTCTCCCGAGGTTTTTTTTGCAAAAGAGACATCAGGGGAAAGAAAAGGCTTTTCTTTTCCCTCAATGTCTCTTTTGAGCATTCCTGCTGCACGATCGCATTGCAGCAGAAATGCCCACTAGATACCAGGGATTTTTTTTTGAGTATTTCACATAAGGGGAGCGACTCTTAAGCAAGGGTCACTCCCCACGGGGGCATAATATTGATGGCCATTTCTGCCTCCCTTGTGGGCAAATCGGCCTATTTTGTTTAGGACCATCTGCCCCCAAGGGGGACAGAAGCCACATAGACACCAGGAATTATTTTGTTTTGTTTTTATTTTTGCTTGGGGGTGGCCCCTTGATTGTCCTATTTTTCTTTGGCCCATCTGCCCCCATGGAGGGCAGAAGGTCCTTAGACACCAGGGTTTTTTTTTTTTTTAGGGGTTTGGGTTGGCCCCTTGGACAAGGTTCGCTCCCCAAAGGGGGCACATAACTGTTGGCTATTTCTTCTTCTCTTGGGGCAGATCAGCCTATTTTTTTAGGCCCATCTGCCCCATTGGGAGCAGAAACCACTTAGACACCAGGGATTATTTTGTGTGTTTTTTGTTGTTGAAGGGGGCGGCCCCTTGGGCAAGGAGTTGTTCCCCTTAGGGGGCAATAATTTTGGCAATTTCTGCCCCCTTTGGGGGCAGATCTGCCTATTTATATTAGGCCTATCTGCCCCCAAGGGCGGCAGAAACCACTAGGCACCAGGGATTATTTTGTGTGTTTTTTTGTTGTTGAAGGGGGCGGCCCCTTGGGCAAGGAGTTGTTCCCCTTAGGGGGAAATAATTTTGGCAATTTCTGCCCCCTTTGGGGGCAGATCTGCCTATTTATATTAGGCCTATCTGCCCCCAAGGGAGGCAGAAACCACTAGGCACCAGGGATTATTGTGTGTGTGCGTGTTTTTTGCCTGAGGGGGGCGGCCCCTTAGGTAAGGGTTGCTCCCCCATGGGGGGACATTACTTTTGGCATGTGAGGCCCATCTGCCCCAAGGTGGGGGGCAGAAACCACTAGGCACCAGGAATTATGTTTTGTGTGTTTTATTTTTGTTTGGGGGGTGGCCCTTGGACAAGGGTTGCTCCCCTTTGGGGTGCATTCACTTTGGCCGTTTATATTAGGCCCATCTGACCTCAAGGGGGCCAGAAACCACTAGGCACTGTCAGAAGATTACCCATTAAATCAAACTTCCAGAGGAGCAGATGCCTTTTACCCAGCTCCCTCCAACAGATGCATGCTCAGACTTTAACTGATTATCTGAACCCTGCATCCGCTAGGGGGAATGGGAATAGAAAAAAGAGAGACCGCCTCCAAATCCAGTTCCAGCCTGTGTTTCCCACTTGAAGACAGGATAGTCAGTGTGTGTCTCTGAAACCCTGCACCTTTCTATTGGGATTTTTTTTAAAGGACGGACCTGCAGTTGGGTGATAAGAGCATAGATAAGTACATTCCTACTGCGCATTCAACTGTTCAGCTACTCACATTCACCCAATTCTATCGTTCTCCTAACCTGAATCTTTTCAGAGACTAGCCTCTCCCTAAGAGAATAATGTTAACTTAATATCTTCTTTTCTCCAGGAGTCAGAGGTTTTCAAGGTTCTCCGGAGAACAATTCAAGAGTTCACAAATATACAAACTACTAATGTCTTTTACAGGAAACGAAAACTCCTTCTCAAGGTTCAGTTTTCTCAATCACAATCTCTAGGAATTAGTCTGAGCACTGAGGTTTGTCTCGAAGACTGACAAGTCTGCAAAACAAAGAGTTCTTGAATGTATATGTACATATATATATATATTGGCAAGTCTGTAAATCATACAAAAGGATTCCTTACTGCAGTTGCTTGAAGTTCTGTTAAGCCAAAACAAATTCTCCTCAGAAAGCCGATAGCCAGTTGTAGGAAGAAAGAAAACATTCAGCTTCTTCAAAAGGGAAAAAGTAGCTGGTGTGCACACCGTAATAAGAAAAATAATTACTTACTCAAAATTGGAAGAATTCTGTATGAAACGAAGTGCCTCAGGAACACTGCTCATTCTCCTCAGGCTGACAGTTGGAGTGCAGGGCTCCCAGAGAGAAACAGCTGGAGGGAAGCTTCAGCACGAGACTAAGGTAGAAACACTAGAGCGCCGACCTCACAAGGATTTGTGGCCACCTTCTTGAGTGGCAGGTAAACCTGAAGAAGCTAGTTCTAAGAACAGCCTCCGCAAGAGCCATCGGGAGTGAGGACGCCACTGCAACCAACGTGGGTACAAGGAAAAGGGGAATCATTTTTTCTGAGGGAAGAACTTGACAATGCTGGCAATATTTTTCCTGACAGGCATCAGGGATTATTGTGTGCGCATGTTCTTTGCTTGGAGGTGTAGGAAAGTACCCTCTTTCTTGGCATGGTTCTCCCATCTTATGTCTGTTGTCAGTGAGTTTGACTGTGTTCACTGGGATCCTGCTAACCAGGACCCCAGTAATTATGCTCTCTCCCTTTAAACTTGGTTACTTTAACCACTTACACCCCACATTTGGGATACTGATGCCCCCATTTAAGTTCCTAGTATATGGTTTCCAGGTACCCAGGACAGTGGGGTACCAGTGGATCCCCATGGGCTGCAGCATGTATTATGCCACCCATGGGGAGCCCATGCAAAGTGTATCTGCAGACCTGCCATTGCAGCCTGCGTGAAAGGGTGCATGCACCATTTTCACTACAGGTCACTGCGCCAGGTGACTGTAAGTCACCCCTATGGCATGCCCTCCTAGGCCAGAGGGCAGGGTGAAAGTACCTGTTCCATTTTCCTGGACTTCTTGAGTGCGGGGATGCCATTTTATGCATGTACTGGACATAGGTCACTACCTATGTCCTGCTACATAATGGTAACTCTGAACCTAGGCATGTTTAGTATAAAAATGTATGAATCATACCCCAATACTGTTGCCAGTATAGGACGTATGATTCCATTCACTCTGGGGGCTCATTAGAGGACCCACAGCATTGCTCCAACCAGCCTTCTGGGGTTTTCCAGGCAGCCCAGGCTGCTGCCACCCCTCAGACAGGTTTCTGCCCTCCTGCAGCTTGAACAGCTCAAGCCCAGGAAGGCAGAACAAAGGATTTCCTTTGGGGGGGGGTCACACCCTCTTCTTTAGGAAGCAGGTGTTACATGGATTGGAAGGGGTAGCCTCCCCAAGCCAATGGTATGCTTTGAAAAGCACATTTGGTGCCCTCTGAGCATAAACCAGTTTACACCGGTTCAGGGACCTCCAGTCCCTACTCTGGCGCAATACTGGACAATCGAAAGGGTGGTGCCCAGAGTTCCTCCATCGCATCCCTGGGTTCTTCCATCTTGAATCCAAGGTTGGCAGAGAGCTCTGGGAGCGTCTGAGTGGCCAGGTCAGGCAGGTGTCGTCAGCGCCCCTTCCCGATAGGTGGTCGCCTGGCTAGGTGACCAGTCCCCCTTTCAGGGCTATTTAGGGTTTCTCTCCTGGGTGGGTCCTCAGATTCAGCTTGCAAGATTCCAGCAGGACTCCTCTGCAACCTCTGCTTCAACTTCTAGCCACTGGAACCGCAACTGGGCCCTCCAAGAACCAACAATCTGCATCCACAACGAAGGCTCTGCTTGCAATATTGTTTCCACTGCTCCTTCCAGCTTCTACAACATGTCCCCGGATGTGCATCCTCTGAGTGTGGCAAGTCTTCGGTCTATATGAGAAGGAAGAAGGAATCTCCCCTGGAGTGAAGGAGTCACTCCCCTGCATCCGCATGCACCAACTGAAAAGATGACTGGCTGCATGGATCTCCTCGCATCCTGAGCTGTGTGGATCCTGCATCACGGGTGGTGGTCTGGAGTAGTCCTCTTGGTCCTCTTTGCCAGTTGTCCAACTTTGGTGGAAGTGAGCCTTTGCCTTCCCCCTTGCACCTCATCTCTTGCTGCTACCAAGGCTTGTTGGCATCTCCTCCAAGGAATCTTCAGCCTCCGTGTAGCCCCAGCACCCAGCATTCCTTCCTGTGATGCACAGCCCTCTGCGTGCTTCTCCCACGGCATGGGACCCTTCTCCAATTGTGCTACGTGGGCTCCTCTGTGACTTCTGGTTCCTCTTCCAGTGGGTCTCTTGTGGGGCTGCCTCTGGTTCTGTGGACTCTCTGCCTTGCCGAGGGTCCCCCAAGACTCCCCTCATGGGTTAAGTCCTCCTGGACCTTGCTGGTGCCCGGCAGCTTCACTTGTGCTTCACCATGACTTCTGCCTATGACAAGGCTTGTTGGTGGCTTTTCCATGCCACTGACTGACTGCAATCATCCATCCAGCGTGGGACGTCGACTGCATGCTCCGGGAACTCCTCACCTGCTCAAGAGTTGCATTCCTGACCATCTTTGTCCAACTGTCAACCAACTCCTGTAACCACAGCTGGGTGGATAGTAGCTCCTGCTTCCCCTGGACACTTCTGTGACTTCTGGACTTGGTACCCTTCTTCCACAGGTCTTCATCTTCAGGAATCCACCACTGGTTTCTTGCAGTCTTGTCTCGGTGTTGCATTTTCTTATTTTCCTTCCTTTTGGGTGGCTTGGGGAAATTCCAATAACTTACACCTTTCTTCCTGGTCGCTAGGGGGACTATGGTACTTGACTTTGGGGTTTCCTAGTACTCCCAGCTCACCTCTACACATTCCACTTACCTAAGTGTGGGTCCTGCATTCGAATTCCATTTTTTAGGATATGGTTTGGGCTCCCCTAGGGTCACTATTGTCTATTTACATTTGCACTGTTTTCTATCACTTTTTATGTCTATTACTGATTACTAGAGGACAGATCTAGTGTGTTACTTACATCCTATTGGAGGGTTGCCTCTTTAGTACTTTTTGGTAATTGTGTCACTAAAATAAAGTTCCTTTATTTTTGTAACACTGAGACCCTCATTACGAGTTTGGCGGTCTTCTGAAAAAACTGCCATGCAAAATCCCGCCACCACCCCGCCAGTGTTGGAGGTACAGTGTCCGCTGTATTACGACTCACAAACACCAAGCCGATGAAACACAGCCAGAAATCCAACACCGCCAGTGGCACTGACGGTGAAAGAGCGACTGTCCGTCCGCCAGGCCCGCCACACCGATACCATTCCGGCCGCTATATTATGAGTTACAATTCAGCATAGAGAAACATGCACGGCAGTAAACCATTGGCGGTGCGCACTGCAGCAGGCTAGAAAATCACCGCCAATAGAAGGCAACACCAGATTGGACAGCCCAAATACCTCATACTTGAAACATATACAAACACCACACACACCTGTTCACCGCATTATAATACACACCCACTCCCCCCTGCACACCCTTGCAAATATCACCACGAGCCAGAGATATACGACCCATGAACCACTGCATATAGAGCAATAATTCACATGTTGCACGCACCCCCACAACAATCATCCGCCCACACTTCACCTCACATGCATAGCATGCACCCCCACAACATGTCACGCCACAAGCACCCACACTTCACCGACAATGAGTTGCGGGTCATGGTGGACGAGATCGTCGGAGTCGAACCACAACTGATGGGAGCCCAAGTCCAGCAAACATCAATGACAAGGAAAACCGAGCTATGGGAGAGGATCGTCGACAGAGTGAACGCAGTCGGCAGCTACCCACGCACAAATGAGGACATCAGAAAGAAGTGAAACAACCTCAGGGGGAAGGTCCATTCCATGGCGTCCAGGCAGAACATCGCCCTCAACAAGACTGGCAGTGGACCCCCACCTACTCCCCTTGACCTGACAACCTGGGAGGAGATGGTCTTGGACATCGTGCATCCCGATGGCCTGACAGGAATCACTAGAGGGATTGATACTGGTAAGGAACCTTCACCCCCCTGAGCACTAACCACTCCAGTCCTGCATGCCTCCGAAGCACCTACCACTCCCCATCATATCACCAACCACAAGAATGTACCCCCCACTATCACCCCACCTTCCTACTCTGCATGCCACACCACTCCTCTCCCACCACCCACACAATGCACGCTAAACCTTCACTATCTCCTCAACTACTACTCCCACAATCTATCACTAAGCATACCGGATCCAAGTCACATTCACAACTCACCATGGTGCACTTGCATGGACATTCATCCCAACCAGAGAGCTAGCCAACACCACCTCACTACCAATGCCAATTACAGCAATGTCACACAGCATACCGACTACTACAATTGATATGACAAGCATGGCCCAAAGGCCATTCACCATGCAGTGTCAGCATTGCTACAAATGTCATTGCCATCCATTGGTAACGATTCCACCCACTGCAAGAGGAACATCATGACACTACAAAGACATTTCCACGTAATAACTCTCACCCTGTCCATCCACAGCGAACCCTGCTACTGCGATCCAGCAGAGGATGCCAGGGTCAGAGAGCCCTCCCCAGTGTATGTCTGGAGGACGACGAAATGCCTAGGCCATCTGAGGCGACTGGGCAGTCCACCTCCAGCAGTACCAACCTAGACACTCCGGACTCACCCTCCCGTGTGGCTACAACACCACTGCTAGCCCCTCCTCCCCAAATCCGTGCCTCAGGGACCATTCAATTAGAGGTGTGCCCCACAATACAGGGGCATGAGTCAAGGGCACCCGCTCCAGGGAAGGCCTTGGTGCTACTGGGAGTGGGCACACTGTGCCAGGGGCTCAGGCACAGGGGGCCAGGGCTAGTGGGAGGGGATCTGTGGTCAAAGGGAGGGGGCAGCAACAACATCAGACTGGCCGGGAGGCCCTCAACCAGGTCCTGGGTGCATACCACCAAACCCAGGACACCATGGCCCAGATCCTCACTACCCTTCAGGAGACCCAGAGGCTACAGAGGTAGAACCATCAGGAGGCCATGCAGCAGTGGCATTCCTACAATGCCACCATGGCCACCATAGCAAGGGTGCTGATGGAACTTGCCACCATCCAGCGTCAGTCCACCTCCCACCAGCAGGCCTCTACCATAATCCAGATCACATCTGAGCCTTCCAAGTCAGCCACAACCAGTGGAATGGAGGCCCTTCCACAGGGCACGTAAGACACCAGCACCCCTTCCCCTGTAGCTGAGGAGCCCCCACGCAAGCGAGGATGTCCAACCACACTTCCAGCCTCCACTGATGCCAAGACCACTGCCAGGAAGTGAGCCACTTCAGAAGCCATGGCAAGTTGGGATAACCAGAGTCACCTGTGTGCACAGAGGTAAAAGGCATATTGAAAACTGTAGGTAAAGCTGGAAGGTGGTGTAAAGTGTGCAGAATACAGAGGCACGCGTATGACCAGATACATACTGATGAGCCAGGTACGATCCCTTTGCAGTGGTGCCATCTGGTGTGGGAAACTGCTGTGCCTCAGTATGTCGGCATTATGCACTGACCCTGGGAACTGGTCAGTCACTTGAGTGATGTAGAGGTCTGCGAGACATACCACCTTAACATTGATTGAGTAGAAGTTTTTACGGTACCTAAACACCTGTTCACCTCTCCTCGGTGGCAGCAGGGCAATATGGGTCCCATAAATAGTCCTGATCACATGTGGCACATGTGCAACAGCGTAGAAGGCTGCTTTCACTGTGGGCAGATCGTCACGTTGGGGGAACCTGATATAGCTGCCAATATATTTCAGAAGGGCACATAGGACGATATTCAAGACATTACTGAACATGGGCTGGGATATACCAGCAGCCCAGTCCGCCGTTATTTGGAAGGACCCGGAGACAAGGAAGTGGAGGACTGCCAACACCTGTACTGTGGGTTTGATGGCATTGGGATGACGAATACTAGGCCGCAGATCCGGCTCCAACAGCCTCACAAGATCCATGATGGGGTTACAGTTCAGCCGATAGCACTGGATGACGTGCCTCTCTTCAAGGGTGGCAAGATTGAACAAGGGCCTGTAGACAGGAGCATTCCTCACCATAATGTTTCCACCGTACCTGGGAATAGGAGGAAGTGGCAATCATTATGTGCATAAAGGACTGTGTGGACGGAGCAGAGCTGTGCACAGGTCACTATTAAACATCCATGACGCACCTTGCAGAAGTAAAATGGCAGCCGCCTGTCCTGCATGCACAGGACAGATGGAAGTGAGCGAATTCCGCTGGCATAAGATGTCATGGCAGTAGGCGGTCGCAACCGCCGTGCAACTCCTCATTGGTTAACATGGTTGCCTATGGTCGACATGAGCCAGTGGTGATCACCGCCAGCGGTGACGGTGAGGTTCGCGGCAGCCGTGACTGCCATCTCATGTGCTCATGTTCACTTGACTCCTGTCACCCGTGCTGAGTATACCCCCATTGCATGTGCTGCTGTGTTCTGCCACTGGTAGCCAAGATGCCACGTGCTGCAGGGGATAGGGTCCCAGCCTTCTCACATGAGGAACTTGAGAAGCTTGTGGAGGGTGTCCTACCCCTGTATGCCCAGTTGTATGGGGAACCAGGGCAGCAGGTGAGTGCACTATGATTGTACTGTTTGTGAGTGGTACGAATGTGGATGGAGGCCTTGGGACGAGGATGAGTGACTTGTGGAAGGACCTGGCTGAGGGCTGTGAGGACAACTGTAAGGTTGAAATGTGTGTATGTTCAAGACATGTGTTGTGTCCAAAGCAGTCCCTAAGATGCCACACTATATGACTGTCTCCTTTTCTCTGTGGTATCAATGCAGGTGGGCGCCAATCAAAAGAAAAGGATCTGCAGTGCCATCGCCAATCAAGTGCGGATCCTGGGGGTCCATGCCCGCAGAGCACCCACTGCAAGAAGCGTTGGGAGGACCTGTGACGCTGGGCGATGAGGACTGGTGAGGCCCAGCTGGGGACGTCCTCCCAATAAAGGAAGGGTGCCCGGTGGACCCTGACCCCCTTATGTCTCGCATTTTGGCGTTGGCATACCCTGAGGTGGATGGGTGCTTGAGGGCAGCACAGCAGCTACAAGAGGGTGAGTTCACATTCATACTTAGGTTATGTGGTGAGTGATAGGTGTAGCCTGTGCAGTGTGCGAAGGCTGTGGAATGTGTGCTAGGTAGCTACTGTATGACTAGGATTGGGAGGCATTGATGCCGGATGTGGTACATACATGTGTTCATATGCCGTGTGAGTTGGAGTTACCTTTACTGCTAAGTGGCATCGATGACAGGGCAACTGTGTAGTACATGAGCAGGGTCTTAGATGTGGTCAGGGTTCCTGCTTCTGGAGTTCACACACATTGTACTCCCAACTATCCAGTCAGTGTTGCTGGGGCCATATCCTTATCTGCTGTCTGCTGGCATGTGGCGTACGTGTAGTCTGCGAAGTCTGAGGTTTCACATCCTACGGCTACATGTGCTTTGGTTATGTGGCTGTGTAAGTATGCCTCCAAATACCTGTAGAGTATAAAGTTTGGGTCTAGTGATCATATAGAGCTATGAGCCAATGGGGTGGGTCAGACATGTGTTGAGGGTATGGCTTTCATCCTGTACAGGATTGAATGTGTGTCAGCATGTGTGAACTCATGTGCATGACTGAGGTGGCACGCATGGGCTGTCATTGCAATGGCATGTGAGTGTGAAGGCATGGCATGTAATGACATGGCACTTAAGTATGTTGTAGTGACTTGTATGTGTCTGTTGTGCTGTCATTGACCACTTGCTCTCTGTTTCTCTTTCTCCCACCATGTCTCTCACTGTCCCTCCCTCTGTCCCTCTGTCTTTGTGTGCAGCAGCATCATCTGGCAAAGGAGAAGGGGCACTGGCAAGTGGGGAAGCTGCATCCCACAGGACCCAGGAGGCTGATACCAATGTAGCCAAGGGGACCAGTGGGACCGAGGGCGAGTGAAGCACCACGGGGGAGACAGGAACATCTAAACCATTATCATATTCTTCCTCCGATGGTGACTCCCTGGTGATGGCGGAACCTTCAGGCCTTATGCCTGCACCATCCTTGTCCGCCACCCCCTTACCTGCACCGCCCTCCCTGTAGCTCCCCATCCAGTTGCCCGTGCCCGCTCACCCAGGAGGTGGGTATCTCCTTCCCCCGCATGCACCTCTGCCCCCGCCCCAGTCAGCCCTGCTTCCCCGAATGAGAAGGCTATTAACCTCCTGAGGTCTGTCTCTGTTGGGCAGACAACCATCATGAATGCCATCCAAGGACTGGCATCCCAGATGCAACAGTCAAATGCGTTCCTGGAAGACATTCATGGTGCCCTGTCTGCCCTTCAGAGGTCATTTCAGGCTCTGACCTCATTGATGGCAGCCAGTGTTCCTTCTTCTTCCGTCCCTCCTCCACAACCTGTTCCCACTCCCACATCCCTCTCCCATTTCCCATCCAAAGCATGAATCCCCACCAACAGACCCAGAGCGCAAGGACATTCATATGCACCACAAACACCACCACCGCCATTCACACACCCAGCATTCAGATGAACACACACCAACATCCACTACTTACCCTGACTCCCGCACCTGCTCCCACTTCACAGTCACATCGCCACTCCCACATGCAGATACCACATAATCAGTCCCAGGTCCAGACACATGTCCTGTCACTGCCACCGTCACCACAACAGCTGACCCCCATGCATGCACCCCATATACCACATCTGCATGCACCACAACAGTCAACACAACCACATGCAGCACATCCACTCTACCTGTACACACCACCCCAACATTCACTCACACATCCACCCTGCCATCTCCCTGTATCTGCCCCACTCCTCCTCTCAGTACACCTTTACGCCCACACTCATCCATCCAACACACACCCAGCACACACATTTCATACACCCAAGCACCAGGACCCAAACCATATCCACGTACACACCTATCAACCATCCCCTCTCCTTCCACTCCCAAACGCCTAACCCATGATCTACCTGCTGCCCCTAAAAAGAGATTCCTGCATGGGTTTTCCTTGTTCCCGTCTCCTGGTCCAGTCCCTGTTCCCCCCAAATGCCCTGCTACCCTTCCCAGACCCCTGCCTTCCACCTCCCTGTCCTCCTCTGGGCTGAGGCATACCCCGCAGTCAGCAGTCTGCAGTGCTGCCACAACAGCCACACCTGCCCCTCACACCTCCAGCCCCGGTAGCACTCCATCTGGGTCCCCTGCTGTGATGGCCTCCACTGCCGTCCCACCTAAGAAGGCAGGAAAGAGGGGCAAGGCTAAGGCGTCTCCCGACAGCAGGACAGTAAGGAGGGGAAACCTGATAAGAAGAGGAAGGACCCCCCCATCCAAAAACTGATCACACTGATGAATGGAGTTCCATTCTCTAATTGCGATTCGGTAATAGCAATTGCGAATTTTAAGAAATCGCTATTACCGAATCGCAAATTACATACATCCCAATTTGCATTTCTTAAATAGCGGTCTTAAAATTCGCTATTTAAGAAATGCAAACCGGGAGCTTGATGCATCTGGCTCATAGAGTCTATGCCCGAAGTGGTATCCGGAGGGAGCCTCGTATGTACTGCCCCGATTGTCCTTCAATCAATCAATCAATCAATCAGGGATTTGTAAAGCACACTACTCACCCGGTAGGTCTCAAGTGGGGGGGGGGAGCTGCTGGTCAAAAAGCCAAGTCTTAAGGTGTTTCCTGAAAGATAGAAGGTCATTGGTCAGGCGGAGGTGGAGTGGTAGGGAGTTCCAGGTCTTTGCGGCAAGGTGGGAGAATGATCTTCCTCCGGTGGTCGTGTGGCGGATGCGAGGAACGTAGGCGAGGGCATGGTTGGCGGAGTGAAGGTTGCGGGTGGGGGTATGAAAGGTGAGTCTGTCGTTGAGGTAGGTCGGACCCGTGTTGTGGAGGGCCTTGTGTGCGTGGACTTCTAAGCCTGGGCTGTGTGTGGCCGGCTGTCTCAGAAGTTACCACTCCCAGAAGATTTATTGGGAACTAACATAAAAGTGAACTGCCTGTTCTGTATTGTTTTATATTTTTTGTTCAGTTTCACAGTTGGCTTTACTGTCATGTATTTAGTTAGAGCTTTTGTGTTTTAGTTTTGTACTTATACTTATAAAAAGTTAGGGTTTTCTTTTTTCGTAAAACAAAATGTGACGGTGGTGTGCATGGAGTGGCGCGTGGCTGGCGGTATGCATGGAGTGGCACTTGGCTGGCGGTATGTTTGAAGTGGCGCTTGGCTGGCTGTATGCGTGGAGTGGCGCTTGGCTGGCGGTATGTGTGGAGTGGTGCTTGTCTGTCGGTGTGCGCGGAGTAGCACTTGGCTGGTGGTGTCTGGAGTGGCACTTGACTGGCAGTGTGCGTGGAGTGGTGCTTGGCTGGTGGTGTGCGGGGAGCGGCGCTTGGCCGGTGGTGTAAATAGTGACTTGCTTTTGGTTATTACGACACATTGCTAGCCAAACGCCAGTCCACAGACTCCGTCAGCTGGTGTGATTGCTGTGACAGGCATGTGGGTATATGAAAGTAATGGGCCCTTGAATGGCGCTGTCTGCTGATGTGATTGTTGTAATGTGCTGGGCCCGCAGCTGGTGTCGTGAAGGGTCTTGTGCATGTCACATATAAAAGGTGTGTGAATGGACTGTAAAGAAGTTGGTGCCTTGATGTGGCCTTACAGCTCATGAGCTCTGAGTCATTGGTTCAGTTTTTTGGCCTTTCAGTTTTTAACAGTGCATTTCATTTTTGTGAAATCTCTTGTTAGTAAAAATGTGATCTATTGAACTATCACTCACCCTCAAGCCAAATCCAACCAGTATGTGTGTGGTAAAATAGAAAACTAAAAAACCTGCTCCACTGTAAACAGGCATCAAAGCACACCTGTGACATTCTAGGTGCCTCAGGTGGGACCCCAGTTATGAAGCATGCCACCAACTAGGTTGGTGGGTGACGGGTCATTTTAACAAAACCTAAGGGCGTTTCTTTTCACAATTTGAGTGTTTTGAACATCACATGAGTAAGAGTCTTAGTAGCATGCTCGCTTCTTCTCTAGGGAAAATCTACCAACTCTAGTTTGAAAACTAGACACCTGGTAGAGTGCAGGGTGGTGTGCCTCTTGTGGATCCCAACACGTTCCTTAACCACAATGCCCTGTAAACTTCAAAATGTGACTAAAATCACACAGTTTTCTTGCATTTCTGTGCCATATTCTTCGAGAAGCAAACATAAACCAGAAACGTCCTACCACCCACAGTTCCCCCGGTCTCCTGATAGAAATTCTACCTCACTTGTGTGGGTAGGCCAAGTGCCCACAACAGGGAAGGGGTCAAAACACAACATGGACACATCAAAATTATCTATTATGAAACTACCTGTTTTTGCAAGGGTGGGAGACACCTGCAGGGCACTAAACCTACCAACACAAGAGAGGTACCATTTTTATCAGGAGACTTGGGGGAATGCTGGGTGGAAGGAAGTTTGTGGCTCCCCTCCGATTCCAAAACTTTGCAGCACCGAAATGTGAGGAAAAAATAGTTTTTTTTATCCAAGTGTCTAGTTTCCAAAACTGTACAGGTTTGCTAGGTTTCCCTAGGTGGCGGCTGAGCTAGAGGCCAAAATCCACAGCTAGGCACTTGGCAAAAAACACGTTCGTTTTCATTAAAACAATGTGATGTGTCCACATTGTGTTTTGGGGCATTTCCTGTGGTGGACACTAGGCCTACCCACACAAGTGAGGTACCATGTTTATTGGGAGGCTTGAGGGAATGCTGGGTGGAAGGAAGTTCGTGGGTCCCCTCGGGTTCCAGATCTTTGCAGCACCAAAAGTTGAGAAAAAAGTGTTTTTTAAGCCAACGTTTAGAGGTTTGCAATGGAATCTGGGTGACAGAACTCAGTGAAATCCCCACAAGTCACCCCATCCTGGATTCCCCTAGGTGTCTGGTTTCCAAAAATGTACAGGTTTGATAGGTTTCCCTAGGTGTTGGCTGAGCTAGAGGGGGCAAAATTCACAGCTAGGCACTTTGCAAAAAACAAGCCAGTTTTCAGTGGAAAAATGTGATGTGTCCATGTTGAGTTTTGGGGCGTTTCCTGCTCCGGGCTACCCACACAAGCGAGGTGCCATTTTTATCAGGAGACCTGGGGGAATACAGAATAGAAGAACAAGTGTTGTTGCCAATTGTCTTTCTCTACAGTTTTGCCTTCCAAATGTAAGACAATGTGTAAGAAAAAAGTCATTTTGAGAAATGCCCTGTAATTCACATGCTAGTATGGGGTCCCCCAAATTCAGAGATGTGCCAATAACTACTGCTTCTAAACTCCATATCTTGTGCCTATTTTGGAAATGCATAGGTTTCCTTGATACCTATTTTTCACTCTTTATATTTTATCAAATGAATTGTATACCCGGTATAGAGTGAAAACCTATTGCAAGGTGCAGCTTGTTTATTGGCTCTGGGTACCCTGGGTTCTTGATGAACCTACAAGCCCTATATATCCCTGCAAGCAGAAGGGTCCAGCAGATGTAACAGTATATTGCTTTTCAGAAATCTGCCATAGCTAGAAAAAGTTACAGAAGAAAATGTAGACAGGAAAGGCTGTTTTTGTCAGCTCAATTTCAATATTTTTTTATTTCAAGTGTTACTTTCTATAGAAAAACCTTGAAGGATCTACACAAATGACCACTTGCTGAATTCAAAACGTTGTCTAATTTTCAGAAATGTTTAGCTGTCCAGGATCCAACACCGGTTTCACACCCATTTCTGTCACTGACTGGAAGAAGGCTGAAAGCACAAAAAATAGTAAAAATGGGGTATGTCCCAGTAAAATGCCAAAAATGTGTTGAAAATTTTGGTTTTCCGATTCAAGTCTGCCTGTTCCTGAATGCTGGGAAGATGATGGTGATTTTAGCACCACAAACCCTTTGTTGATGCCATTTGTAGGGAAAAAAAACAGATGCTTTCTTCTGCAGCACATTTTCCCATTTCCCCACAAAAACCCAAAGTTTAGCTGTATTTTAGCTAATTTCCTTGTTTCCTCCAGGGGAACCCACAAACTCTGGGTACATTTAGAATCCCCAGAATGTTAGAAAAAAGGGACACACATTTGGCATGCATAGCTTATGTGGAAAAAAGGTAGGCGGGCCTAAGCACAAACTACCCCAAATAGCCAAAAAAATGCTTGCCACTTGAGGGTGAAAAGACCTTGTAGCGAAGGGGTTAAAGAAGGTATACATAGTTAAATTTAATGGGGATACATTGATTATCATCATCATCTTACTCTTTGTCTTCTCCAATTTAATTCGTATCATCATATACCTTGCACTTTTTCTCCTCTAATTCAACTTGATCCCTTTTCTTTTTAACTTCTTTTCCTTCAACCACCACTCTCTTTGATCTCATGTACTTAAACCCCTTTATAATAGCAAATAAGTTAATCAATCAAAAGCCAATAATCAAAATAGGCCTCGATATAGCACCTTGACATCCACTACCTAGATTGCCAAACCAACTACCTATAGTAGCAAATCCCTTTCCAACTTCTTCCCAAGCTCCTGTCACTTCTAAATCTTCCATGTCAGGTTGCAGTCCAGTGCTATTCATCACAAATGTATAATCTCCTTGCTCCTATGTGTCCGCCCACCGGCTTCCGTAGTGTTTATCGGGGTTGCTGCAGTAACAGGCTTGGGTTTCCGAAGTCAGAACCCGGCGGAAGGAGACGGGCAGTAGTCCTGTTAAAAACCCAGCACTTGCAGCCCGTTAATCGCAGTACCATACTCGGGATGCTGTAGCGGGAAGGGCTGCCGGATTTCCACACTCAGTGGCGGCACAAGGGCAGGAGCATTTCCATTGAGGGGATCAGTTTTTCACCTCAGTTCTATATCTTCTGGCTGGAGTTGTTGTGACGTGCTGACGGTCTGACGTCTGACGTTCTCAGCACATTCGATGTTTGTGGAAGAGGAGGAGGTGAGCAGCCGCACCTCTATTCCAGGTGACCCCGGGGGCCTTTCCAGCTCGGCTACACCTACTCTGTACCCCGTACTTACCACGTACCGGTGTCAAGGAGCTGGAGTAGAGAGGCGGTGAATCAGCAAGACCCCAGATCATCGGGCTTCGGCCCCGACACCGAGGCGGACGGAAGTGGGGAAAGAGCACCGGAGCCAGAGGAGGCAGACGTCTCGGCGCACTTGGCGTTTTGGCAGTTGTGGAGAGGAGGAGGAGGTGAGCAGTCTCAGCTCGCACCTCCAAACAGCTCCTAAAGCTCAGCCAGTGTAACAGCTGTTGGAGGCGGCTGAAAGGCAGTGGAAATCCCGAGCTCTGGGCACCGGGGCCCAGTGGGAACTGGCAATTTGGCAAATTGGTTAACCAGCAAAACTTAAACAACGGCAGACCAGTGGCAGTGAGGAAGCCGTATGGAGGCAGCGTGTGGAAGCTGTGGAAGGCAGTCTCAGGCCTCAAGTCACGGACCCGGTCACGCCTGTGTAAGAGCAGGAAAAGTCAGCCTTGCAGCCCAGGAATCTGTGTACCGTGAATAGCTGCGAGTAGCTGCATAGTCTGGTTGTGCCTTAAACCCTTTATTTTCTGCTAGTGGGCATACGCATACGCTGTGGCGACTTTATCCGGGCCATATCTGGATCTCAGCATTCAGCAAAAACCCTGTGCTAAACACCTGTTCTGCACCTAGAAACCGTTACTTACTTTAAGCCCTAGATTCAGCCACAGTCCTCTCCTGAAGAAAATTGGCTTGCCCGCTCCCTCTGTTTCTGTTCTCTGCCAAACCTTGCTGCATCTCCAAATTGTCACTGCCACATTATTTACATTAGTTGCCTATAGGTATACTGCCTACTTCCAACCCGTGGTCACGGCAGGACAGCGTAGGTAAGGTCGGACGAGTCCAGGCCTCCACAGAAGCGGCCTAGTCTGGTCTGGCAAACCTCCCCCACAAAATGGACTTCTTGAAGGACCCGGTGGATGCAATACTTTCCTTACCTAACGGCTCCGAGACTTTACCTCACCCAATTTCCCCTATAAAAGTGAAAGTAGCCTTCTATATGAGCAAGGTGATAAAAGTGGGCACAAGGAGGAGGGGCTGACTGAAATATCTACCCTCGTCAATAATAAATTAACAGACAACAATCCCAAAGGTAATGCCTGGGGCTCAATCAGTGACTTAGAATTATTGACCCTCCGGTCGTCATCGCCGTCTCATGTCACTTCTAAATTTCCATCCTTGGAAAGTCAAATTGACTTCCCTCAATTAGGGATTCAACCTCCAATCGAGGTAAATGTAATCATTAATGGAGCAAATGACTTCTCTCAAAATCAGATTGCAGGTAGGCCACTAGAGCGTGGCAAAGCAAGGAAAATGAATCACCCCTTAGAAATTATTTATAGCTCGGAGAAGATCAGTACTCCAGATTCACCAAAATTAAATCCTTCCTGCCTAAAAGTGGATCTAAGCTTCACTGCACACACCTCCAATAAATCTTTTTGCCAAGATATGGGGGTCTTTTGGCAAGAAGACAAAATTGCAATCCTAGGAACTCAAATGGATACTTCTGCCTTTGAATACAGTTCCCCTAATGTCTCCACCGTATCACAAGAAAAAATCTGAAGTTAAGGAGGACACAAATGAGAACATAGTGCACTCACGAAATACTCACAACCAACTGGATCAAAATGCTGTATGGGATATCTTTTTTAAAACCTCACAGCTAATGCTGGATGCCCTGTCATATCAGTCCTCTAAAATGGATGTCCAGGTGGACTTATTGAATGCTATGACCGAATCAGTAGCAGGAATTGATCAGAAATTGGCTAACTTAAACAACCTGATTAAGTGAGCTCAGAACCTTGCTGAAATGACAATAACAGATTGCACTTGCGAGCCCACAATCAACAAGCTGGCCACACTTCCAGAAGCGCTAAATTCATTGAAAACAAACCTCAAAGGAAATTTAAATACGAAAAGAGAGGATGGAAGTATAGCTGAAGAATTCCCCCCCTGTGTATCAGGAGGAGGCTGGGTATAACAAAAACATGGGCAATGGAGTAAATTGGTTCCCGGTGGAAACAACTGACAAGGAGATAGAATCCCTTAAAGAACTGGGACATGATGAGAGAGGAGCTTTTAAGGAAAATGTATGCCCATTAGACTCTCCAAAGATGGAGAAAAAATGTCAGCCTGAGACTCAAATAAACATACTACATCTGTCTTCCCCCAAACCAGTGGGGCAGCTACTACAGTTGGAAAAAACACCTACTAAAAGACAAAAGACAAAGCAATGGAAAGCAAGGAATAAAATAGGGGGTGCCTTAGTGGGCACCCAGGCTATAAAGTGGAGCCCCTCTTCAAACCAGGATATAGGAAATGGTATGTCAACGTACTGTGACCCTGCGATAAACACAAAGAGTGTTTCAACAGCAAATAAACTGTTTCCACTATTCAACACTGGTACGAGGGCCCATATCCCCCAAAATCATAGGTGGCAAAGCGAACCACACCCCAATGAGGGGTCTTTAAAAAGCAAGGACCAACGATTTCAGCCAATATCAAATTATATCGGTCAATCAAAGCAGGAACCATAGAACTTAAAACCCCATCAACGGGAAGTGCAAGATGAAGCAAGTCCTAGTTTTGTAACAAATAGGAGGTCACTTAAAGAAGAGGGCATAACAATTACAGTCACCAAACCTGAATATGCTGAGCACCAAGAGACTCAAATCAAGACCCAAATGGCTCAGAATCAGTCAAAGAAAGAAAGAATGCTCAGACCACTCCTGGAGGAAGAACCCTCAAATAGATCAACCGGGAGGCAAAAGGGTGCAAATTCAGGATGGTCAGATAGACTCTCCGTTAGGGATTCAGGTAATAGAACATCAAAGGACAGTCCAACAGGATGAACAGGTGGTTTCTATAGGAAGTCCCAATTTCATTCTGTTTACTGATTGCCAACAACTAATACTGGAAGCTCAGTATCAATCTAGGGGTCGATATGATATCTTAAATCGAGGAAATATAGTAAAACCATTACAAGCCATTCCTGCTTCAAATTATATAAAGTCCACCAACATTGTCTTCATAGAGTTTTTACCAGTGGTTAAAAGTAATGAAGGAGGACTCAATGAACCAACCCTGGTAACCTGGAGGACATCACACTTGGTAAAAAGAGTTGTTAATGAAAAAACGTCCTTCCTAAAATGGGGAATTAAATTCAGCATACCCAAACAAACTGGTTGTCTTGACCCTCTAGAGGATCAAAACATTATGCCTAATCAAACCAAATCAAAAGAGTTGGACAAACCTTTCTCAGTTCTTAGATCTGCAATCAGAAGAAATGAAGACTACCCTTTATGGCGCATGGTATCCAACACACACCCCTCATTGCAGCTAGATTTAGGTTGGATATCAGATACAACACATCTAGAAAAACATTGGTGACTCCCGAGCAATCAGGCACACATCAGGACAGTAAATCAGAACGAAAACCCTCTCCAAGTTTGTTCTTGGAATATAAATGGGGTTAGGTCAAACACCCAACAAAAAGACCTGTTAAGCCTACTAAAAAAATATCAAATTATTTTTCTTCAG
Organism: Pleurodeles waltl; assembly: GCF_031143425.1. Classification (NCBI taxonomy): domain Eukaryota; kingdom Metazoa; phylum Chordata; class Amphibia; order Caudata; family Salamandridae; genus Pleurodeles; species Pleurodeles waltl. Next base: position 252,634,366 of record NC_090445.1, read on the forward strand.
GAGACCTGGGCGACTAACCCTTTCTCAATCGATAGATTTATAGGATTTTTCTCCCCAGCAATTAGGGAGCAAAGGTTTGGCCATCCAAAGGGGAGATTAGCAATCTTTATTTCAGCAGGATTAAACATAGCGTGTACACGATTATATGAGGAAAATGAAGAGTTTCTGCTAGTGAAGCTAGATGGATGGAATAAAGAACATTCCAGTCCACTCTTGCTAATAAATGTTTATATCCACCCAGATGCATGATCCAAGAAATACATATCCTCCAGACTGATAAATACAATATTAACTGCCCATCAGGATTTAGGATCGCTGGAGTTCTCATTAGCAGGGGACTTCAACCTGAAACTACTAAATCCCTTTGAAAGGGACGCCCAAACCATCCTGCAAGACCAACTATGGGCAGTTCCACAGCAGTCTCTGGGGGTAATAGAACGAGGTAAAACAGGCATAACAATACTCTTCTTAGTAAAAGATCTGGAGGCCCTTGGACTTAGACTCTTAAATTGGAGATATCCACAAGATACTCCGCTGGCAACTACCTGATATGTCACTGGAACTCAAGCGACAATTGATTATACTGTGGCCTCCTTATCTTTACTTACTCTAATTACTAAGTTCTATATCATAAAATCAGATATGAGTGATCATGGTCAGCAATGCCTGGAGATAGGATGTGGCCATCCCAAATTCAACCCTGCACTAACTACATCAAGAGACATCACTACTATGAACTACAAAAACTTAGATGGTCTGAAAAGTCAAAGGAATCCATTGGTGAACGATCAATGGCGATAATGGACCAATGCTATAATGATATAACCAGGGATTCTGTAACCGTCTGGTCGACATTCCTGGATAGATTTGCAGCTGGGCTTCTCACAAATAGATCACAAAAGAGTTATCAAAACCAGGGATGTGCAAAAACAAATACAAATATATATCTTTGAGTACGCATGATTAAACTAAGAAGAGAACGGAATAAACTCCTAAGAATATACAACAAAAAACCAACAAACTGCTATATTAAGGCGGACCTGAAAAATATCAACAAAACATACCGGAAACAAATATGGGAATATAAACATCAGGAAAATCAAGATTTTGGGGCAAAGGCCCTATTCTTAAAAAATCAAATTCACAGGGTTTCTGGAAAATGGTGACCTGAATAAAGCTCCAATGACTCTGTCCAGCTCTAACATCTCGGAATCCGTCTGGCCTGGTTACCTAATTCACCACTCTGGTGAAAAAAGAGAGCCATCAAAAATCTAGAAAAGGAATCAAATGCGCCAAACACAGAAGTAGTCAAATTAGGGCCCCTTACCCTCCAAAAGGGATTTGGAAAAATAATATTTACAACAGCCGAAGTTATGAATTTTATAAAAAACAGCAGAAGTGGGGGTGCCCTAGGCCCAAATGGGATCCCTAATGCACTGTTTAAAATGAATCCAGCTTTTTGGGGTGAAAAACTGGCCTCGACTTACAATCACTGTACAGTGCTAGGAAGCATTCCAAAATCTTGGAGGGGGGCCCTAATCCATCCAATTTTCAAAGGAGACAGTAAATCTCATCCTGAGAATTTTCAATTGATTACCTTAACGGACGTAGAGGTCAAATATTATGCAGGGATATTATTGGAGCATCTTTGCAGGTGGGCAACCGAAAGTAGCATTATTCCCCCGAATCAGACAGGTTTTGTAAAGGGCCCCAGTACTGTTACAAACATTCTAACTCTATCCATGGTTTTTGACAAATGCAAACAAAAAAATCAACTTTTGTATCTGTGCTTTGTTGACTTCAAGTCAGCCTTTGACTTGATACAACAATCTCTCTATGGGAGAAACTAGCCTCCTGGGGAATACCTGAGAATCTGCTAAAAGCTATTCAACAGTTATACACAGATACATGGGTAAGAGTTAAGATAGGAGACGGATCCTTCCTCTCTAGGGAGATTGAGACAAAACAAGGTCCGAAACAGGGTTGCTTGTTGGCACCATATCTTTTTAATCTCTTTCTATCAGACCTGACTGTGAAGTTAAATTAGGGGAACGTGCACTCCCCAAAGCTTGGCAAAATGCTTATTTCAAACTTGCTATATGCCGACGATGTAGTACTCCTGAGTCAAACCAAAGTAAGGCTACGGCGGCTCATCTTCGATCTATTTAATATGCGGAGCAGAACGGAATAGAAATTAATCAGAAAAAAACAAAGTATTGGAAATCAACAAAAAGAATTCTAAAGCCAAAAATTGGTATACACGAGGAGGAACTTTGGAGCAAATAATTCAGTATAGATACTTGGGCGTGCTTTTTGATGAATGGGGTTCCTTTCTCCCGCAGAAACAGGACCTATACAGAAAGGGAAATGTTTTACTGCTTGCCTTTTGCACTTTAAAAAACTGCCTAACGGCCCTACTACCATCCTTTGCTTCAAGTCATTGCAGCAAAGCTAAATTCAACTTTAGTATATGGAAGTGAAGCCCTGCGCAGACAAGATGCCATTGTCTTAAATAAAATCATTGGGAAAGCTTTTACGTCCCTATTCCAGCTACCAGGGCATACTTCCCAAGCACAAATTAGGCTGGAGTTTGGTTACCTAAACCAGTGTATAGCTAGGAAAGCCGGCCACATCAAAACCTGGAAACATTTACAACTAACAAAAGAAAATCAGCTTTGCCAGGCACTCTGTAAGGAGATCAGTTTAAACCCTAAAACCAAATATAGACAGTACTTAGATCAGGCATTAGATGACCTGGTGTAGGAGACTGGCCTGGCTTATAGTGGGTACCTGATGGTACTTACACCTTGTGCCAGGCCCAGTAGATTAGTAGTGTTCTAGCAGCTTAGGCTGATAGAGGTAGCTATAGCAGAGCAGCTTAGGCTGAGCTAGGAGACATGCAAAGCTCCTATTATACCTCTTATTTCATATAGGTATTATTTCATAAGAAACACAATGCTCAGAGTTACTAAAAATAAAGGTACTTTATTTTAGTGACAATGTGGCAAAAATATCTCAGAGGATATACTCCCTTAGGAGGTAAGTAAGTAAGTAAGTAGTGCAAACACTGTAGAATACAATAGGATGCAATAGGCCTAGGGGCAACACAAACCATATACTAAGAAAGTGGAATGCAAACCACAAATGGACCCCTAGGCTAGTGTAGTGTGTAGAGGGTCGCTGGGAGTGTAAGAAAACACTAAGGGTGTTCAAGATACCCCACCCCAAGACCCTGAAAAGTAGGAGTAAAGTGCTACTACTTCCCCAGAAACACACTAAACTCGTGATAGAGGATTTTGCAAAGACCACAACAGACTGCAGAGCACTGAAGATGGATTCCTGGACCTGAGAACCTGCAAAGGAAGGGGACCAAGTCCAAGACTCATGAAAATGTCCTGGGGGGGTGGGCAGGACCCCACTAAACCCCAGATTAAGGTGCAAATGGGCTGGCTCAGGATGGAAGAAGCTGAAGATTCTGCAACAACAAAAGGTGCTAGGAACTTCTCCTTCGTGCAGAAGATGTCCCACGGAGTGCTGGAGGATGCAGAGTTGTTTCTTTGGCAAAAGACTGCAAACAAGCCTCGCTAGCTGCAAAGGGAGCGGTTGAAGAAAAAGGGTGCTGCCCGGGCCCAGGGAGGACCCGGATGTCACCACTTGGGAGAGGAGACAGAGGGGGTCCTCAGCAACATAGAGAGCCCAGGCACAAGAAGGTAGCACCCGCAGAAGTTCTTGAACACCGGTTCAAGAAGACTGAGGAAGGCGATCATCCCAACACTGCAAAAGAGGGTCCCGCGAAGCCGGAGGCCAACTCAGGGAGTTGAGCAATGCAGGAGGGAGTGCTGGGGACCTGGGCGTGGCTGTGCACGAAGCATCCCTTGGAAATGTGCACAGGAGCCCTAGCAGTTGCAGTTCACGCGGTGCACAGGATTACTGTCTGGAGAGGGGAGGCAAGGACTTACCTCTTCCAAATTTGGACAACTGGACAGTCTGGGTCACTTGGGTCCACCACCTGTGTTCCAGGGGCCACGCTCGTCAGGATGAGAGGGGACCCAGAGTACTGGTGACGCTGAAGTTTGGTGCCTGCTGGAGCAGGGGGAAGATTCTGTCGACCCACGGGAGATTTCTTCGAGTGCAGGATGAAGGCAAGCAGCCCCCAAAGCATGCACCACCAGGAAACAGTTGAGAAAACCGACAGGATTGGGCGCTACAACGTTGCTGGTAGTCTTCTTGCTACTTTGTTGCAGTTTTGCAGGCATCCTGGAGCAGTCAGCGGTCAATCCTTGGAAGAAGTCAAAGAGAGAGGTTCAGAGGAACTCTGGTGAATTCTTGCAAGTCATTATCTGAGGAAAAGCCCACTGGAGAGACCCTAAATAGCCCTCAGAGGAGGATAGGCCACCCAGTCAGGTAAGCACATATCCGGAGGGGTCTCTTACGTCACCTGCTGGCACTGGCCACTCAGAGGCCTCCAGAGTGCCCTCACACCTCTGGATCCAAGATGGCAGAGCTCTGGGACACACTGGAGGAGCTCCAGGGGTAGTGATGGACAGGGGAGTGGTCACTCCCCTTTCCTTTGTCCAGTTTCGCACCAGAGTACGGATTGTGGGTTCCCCGAACCGGTGTAGACTGGCTTATGCAAGGAGGCCACCATCTGTGCCCTTCAAAGCATTTCCAGAGGCTGGAGGAGGCTACTCCTCCCCAGCCCTTAACACCTATTTCCAAAGGTAGAGGGTGTAACACCCTCTCTCAGGGGAAATTCTTTGTTCTGCCTTCCTGGGACTGGGCTGCCCAGACCCCAGGAGAGCAGAACCCTGTCTGTGGATTGGCAGCAGCGGTAGCTGCAGAGAAAACCCCAGAGAGCTGGTTTGGCAGTACCCGGAGTCCATTTTGGAGCCCCGAGGATGCATGGGATTGGCACCCCAATACCAGATTTGGCATGGGGGAACAATTCCATGATCTTAGACATGTTACATGGCCATATTCGGAGTTACCATTGTGAAGCTACATGTAGGTATTGACCCATATGTAGTGCACATGTGTAATGGTGTCCCCGGACTTTGGGGCACCTTTGCTAGTGCAAAGATGCCCTCACACATCTTTGCACCTAACCTTCAGCAAGTGAAGGCTAGACATATAGGTGACTTATAAGTTAGTCAGTGAAAATGGCTGTGAAATAACGTGTGCGTTATTTCACTCAGGCTGCAGTGGCAGTCCTGTGTAAGATTTGTCTAAACTCCCTATTGGTGGCAAAAGAAATGCTGCAGCCCATAGGGATCTCATGGAACCCCAATACCCTGGGTACCTAGTTACCACATACTAGGGAATTATAAGGATGTTCCAGTGTGCCAATTAGAATTGGTAAAAATGGTCACTAGCCTATAGTGAGAATTTTAAAGGCATAAGCACTGAGGTTCTGGTTAGCAGAGCCTCAGTGACACAGTTACACTACACAGGTATACACATTCAGAGCACAAACTATGAGCATTGGGGTCCTGGCTAGCAGGGTCCCAGTGCGACAGATAATACACACTGAAAAATAGGGTTTTCACTATGAGCACTGGGGTCCTGGCTAGCAGGATCCCAGTGAGACAGTAAAAACACACAGACATATACTCACAAACAGGCTAAAAGTGGGGGTAACAATGCTAGAAAGAGGCTACATTCTCACACCTGGAAGTATGCAAATTATGGGATATGAACCTCTCCTATTATGCCTTTAAAAAAATAGTGAAGAAAGGATCGGTTATTATGGATAAGAGCCTATTAGCAACCAGATCGCACTCCTGGATGGTAGTAAATGAATACAAACTCTTGAAATATCAGCCATATTTGGAGGCTGGTTGGTCAAAAGCAAACAAGGATCTTTTCATCAAATATCAATTTGACATTACATTATCCCTGGTGGTGCCCATCTATCACCATGGGAATGCCCTGCAACAATTCCTCAGTGCAGGCTGTGCGGCCATGGACTGGAAGATCTAATCCACCTGATTTGTATTTGCAACGTCCTACGAAACAAGCGTACGTCCCTGTTAATGGCAGCATTTGATTAAAGGAGAATACGGTCCTGCAGACCAGCGGTAATGGCCTGCTTCAAGCCTGCTGACTTTGCTCTCAACACTAGATTTACAAAGTTTTTACGTTTAATATCAAAATATTTTTATTATAGGCTCATTATTAATATAAATGTATATTTTTAACTGTATTCTTAGATAATTTATTTGAACTTAGTTCTCACCGTATTTGTTTTAGAGTTAGACCTACGAGGGTTTGGTAAGAATGTATCCACCTCTAAATAGGAGGTTATCATTAGCAAAAACATTCAAACAACATTATTTTATGTAACAGATATTAGGGATGTCATGGTTAGAGGTTGTCTGTATATATCGTTAAAGAATGTGTATAGTGTGTTGGTTTTTATTAACTATGCATCAATAAAAAATTAACTTGAGCTATGTGTAATAAGGGTGCAACATTTTTGAACGTCCAGCATCTTACAGGCTCTGCCTTCTTTCACTAGCAAAATATCTATTGCAAGTCATTTTGCAAAACCATAGACCTTATAGCTACTAGCTCTGTATCTATAGCCAGCAATACACCACCTGTACTAGTAGAAAGTTTGCCCACTACTGTGGAAAGCTTTCTGATCTTTACATCATTAAAGACACCCCAACTGAAGGAATCACTGTTTCAAATTGTTTTCCTACTATTTGCAAAGACTACTACTACTGCGTTTAGGTCCACTAGATGATCCCCTTTAACAGATATCTAAATTATCCTCATGAAACATTTTTGGGAACACTAAGGCAAGATAAAAAGTACCTGCCCAAATTGATGGAAGCATTCTATCCACATACAAAATATACTCCAGGAATTACCTGATCTTCACCTGTAAAAATTTGAGCATGGCCTCCTAAAATGTATACATTGGGCCTGATTCACAAAGGTAAACTTAGGCGTTTGGTCTAAACTTAGTCCGGATGTCTAAGTTTAAGACTTTGGGAATTCACAAAGGGTGTTTATGAGTAGTACCTTTAGGTCTGCACTCGGGGCTGATCTCCCCGAGTGCGAGTTTTGCTCCCATATGTTTATTCCTGTCTGTACTTTCACTCTTATAAATGCACAACTTCCCTTTATGTGGTCCTCAAAATCTGGCTCTTTGACTGAACTCCAACTGCCCTCCTCTTAATGCCTTGAGACCCTCTCTGGTGACTAGCCGCACTCTACAAGAACCTGATTGATTGACTGATTGTATTTGTAAGGAAATGCTTCCTTGGCATGGTTACCCCCTGACTTTTTGCCTTTGCTGATGCCAAGTTATGATTTGAAAGTGTGCTGAGGCCTGCTAACCAGGCCCCAGCACCAGTGTTCTTTCCCTAACCTGTACCTTTGTTTTCACAATTGGCACACCCTGGCATCCAGGTAAGTCCCCTGTAACTGGTACCCCTGGTACCAAGGGCCCTGATGCCACGGAAGGTCTCTAAGGGCTGCAGTATGTCTTATGCCACCCTGGGGACCCCTCACTCAGCACAGACACACTGCTTGCCAGCTTGTGTGTGCTGGTGGGGAGAAAATGACTAAGTCGACATGGCACTCCCCTCAGGGTGCCATGCCAACCTCACACTGCCTATCCATTATAGACAAGTCACCCCTCTAGCAGGCCTTACAGCCCTAAGGCAGGGTGCACTATACCATAGGTGAGGGCATAGGTGCATGAGCAGTATGCCCCTACAGTGTCTAAGCAAAACCTTATACATTGTAAGTGCACAGTAGCCATAAGAGTATATGGTCTGGGAGTCTGTCATACACAAACTCCACAGCACCATAATGGCTACACTGAAAACTGTGAAGTTTGGTATCAAACTTCTCAGCACAATAAATGCACACTGGTGCCAGTGTACATTATATTGGGAAATACACCCCAGAGGGCATCTTAGAGATGCCCCCTGAAAACATACCCGACTTCCAGTGTGGGCTGACTAGTTTTACCAGCCTGCCACACACCAGACATGTTGCTGGCCACATGGGAAGAGTGCCTTTGTCACTCTGTGGCTAGTAACAAAGCCTGTACTGGGTGGAGGTGCTTCTCACCTCCCCCTGCAGGAACTGTAACACCTAGCGGTGAGCCTCAAAGGCTCACCCCCTTTGTTACAGCGCCACAGGGCATTCCAGCTAGTGGAGATGCCCGCCCCCTGGCCACGGCCCCACTTTTGGCGGCAAGGCTGGAGGAGATAATGAGAAAAACAAGGAGGAGTCATTGGCCAGTCAGGACAACCCCTAAGGTGTCCTGGGCTGAGGTGACTCTGACTTTTAGAAATCCTCCATCTTGCAGATGGAGAATTCCCCCAATAGGATTAGGGATGTGTCCCCCCTCCCCTCAGGGAGGAGGCACAAAGAGGGTGTAGCCACCCTCAGGGCTAGTAGCCATTGGCTACTAACCCCCCAGACCTAAACACACCCCTAAATTGAGTATTTAGGGGCTCCCAGAACCGAGGAAGATAGATTCCTGCAACCTAAGACGAAGAAGGACTGCTGACCTGAAGCCCTGCAGAGAAGACGGAGACACTAACTGCTTTGGCCCCAGCTCTACCGGCCTGTCTCCCCACTTCAAGAAAAACTGCAACAGCGACGCGTCCCCCAGGGTCCAGCGACCTCTGAAGCCTCAGAGCACTACCCTGCATCTAAAAGGTCCAAGAACTCCCGAGGACAGCGGCCCCGTTCCACAAAGCCTGCAACTTTGCAGCAAAGAAGCAACTTTTAAAGACCACACGTTTCCCGCCGGAAGTGTGAGACTTTCCACTCTGCACCCGACGCCCCCGGCTGGACCTGCAGAGAACCAACACCACAGGGAAGACTTCCCAGTGACTACGAACCTGTGAGTAGCCAGAGTTGACCCCCCTGAGCCCCCCCCCCCAGCAACGCCTGCAGAGGGAATCCCGAGGCTCCCCCTGACCGCGACTGCCTGCTCCTAAGAACCCGACGCCTGGTAAAGACACTGCACCCGCAGCCCCCAGGACCTGAAGGATCCGACCTCCAGTGCAGAAGCGACCCCCAGGTGGCCCTCTCCCTTGCACAGGTGGTGGCTACCCCGGGGAGCCCCCCCCCCCTTGCCTGCCTGCTTCGCTGAAGAGACCCCTGGGTCTCCCATTGAAACCTATTGTAAACCCGACCCCCATTTGCACACTGCACCCGGCCGCCCCCGTGCCGCTGAGGGTGTACTTTCTGTGCTGACTTGTGTCCCCCCCGGTGCCCTACAAAACCCCCCTGGTCTGCCCCCCGAAGTCGTGGGTACTTACCTGCTGGCAGACTGGAACCAGGGCAACCCCTTCTCCATTGAAATCTATGCGTTTTGGGCACCACTTTGACCTCTGCACCTGACCGGCCCTGAGCTGCTGGTGTGGTAACTTTGGGGTTGCCCTGAACCCCCAACGGTGGGCTACTTTGGACCCAACTTTGAGCCTTGTAGGTTTTTTACTTACCTGCAAAACTAACCAAAACTTACCTCCCCCAGGAACTGTTGAAAATTGCAGTGTCTAGTTTTAAAATAGCTTATTGCCATTTTTGCTAAAACTGTACATGATATTGTGTTGATTCAAAGTTCCTAAGATACCTGAGTGAAATTCCTTTCATTTGAAGTATTACTTGTAAATCTTGAACCTGTGGTTCTTAAAATAAACTAAGAAAAGTTATTTTTCTATATAAAAACCTATTGGCCTGGAATTGTCTTTGAGTGTGTGTTCCTCATTTATTGCCTGTGTGTGTACAACAAATGCTTAACACTACCCTCTGATAAGCCTACTGCTCGACCACACTGCCACAAAATAGAGCATTAGAATTATCTCTTTTTGCCACTATCTTACCTCTAAGGGGAACCCTTGGACTCTGTGCATGCTATTTCTTACTTTGAAATAGTACATACAGAGCCAACTTCCTACATTCGTGGATCAGCGGTGGGGTACAAGACTTTGCATTTGCTGGACTACTCAGCCAATACCTGATCACACGACTAAATTCCAAAAATTGTCATTAGAAACTGATTTTTGAAATTTGAGCTATTTTTCTAAATTTTTAAAAGTCCTGCTAGGGCCTTGTGTTAGTCCCTGTTAGCATTTCTTTAAGAGTTTAAAAGTTTTGTAAAAGTTTGAATTAAGTTCTAGAGATAGTTTTAGATTCTTAAAAAGTATTCCAACTTTCAGAAACAAAATGTCTACAACAGAAGAGAATGTAATGGAACTCAACCTCACCCCTTACCTGCATCTTAGGATGTCAGAGTTAAGGTCTCTCTGTAAAATCAAAAAGATAAAGACTGGTTCAAACCCTACCAAAGTACAGCTCCAGGAGCTCTTGGCAGAGTTTGCTAAAAACAACCCCTCTGATGATGGCCTCACAGAGGGGGACAGTAGTGAGTTGGAGGAACTCCCACCTCCAACCCTAGATAGGGAGACCAGGGTTCCTCCAACCCTGACTCCAAATGTGATAGTCAGAGATGCTGCTTCTCTCAAAGGAGAGTCCAGCAACTCTGGAAGCATTGAGGAAAGCCTCAATGAAGATGACCTCCTGCTAGCCAGGTTGGCCAAAAGGTTTGCTTTGGAAAGACAGATCCTAGCCATAGAAAGGGAAAGACAAGAGATGGGCTTAGGTCCCATCAATGGTGGCAGCAACATAAATAGGGTCAGAGATTCTCCTGACATGCTAAAAATCCCTAAAGGGATTGTAACTAAATATGAAGATGGTAATGACATCACCAAATGGTTCACAGCTTTTGAGAGGGCTTGTGCAACCAGAAAAGTAAACAAGTCTCACTGGGGTGCTCTCCTTTGGGAAATGTTCACTGGAAAGTGTAGGGATAGACTCCCCACACTCTCTGGAAAAGATGCAGAATCCTATCACCTCATGAAGGCTACCCTGATTGGGGGCTTTGGATTCTCCACTGAGGAGTACAGGATTAGGTTCAGGGGGGCTCAAAAGTCCTCGAGCCAGACCTGGGTTGATTTTGTTGACTTCTCAGTCAAAACACTGGATGGTTGGATTCATGGCAGTGGTGTAAATGATTATGATGGGCTGTACAATTTATTTGTGAAAGAACACCTGTTAAGTAATTGTTTCAATGATAAACTGCATCAGCATCTGGTAGACCTAGGACCAATTCCTCCCTAAGAATTGGGAAAGATGGCGGACCATTGGGTCAAGACTAGGGTGACCAAGACTTCCACAGGGGATGACCAAAAGAAAGGGGTCACAAAGACTCCCCAGGGGAAGAGTGTTGAGACATCCAAGGGAAAAGTAAAGAGTCTTCTACAGGGCCCCAAAAACCTGCTCAGGAGGGAGGGTCCAAAGCCTCTTCACAATCCAATTTTGGGTACAAGGGTAAAAACTTTGATCCCAAAAAGGCCTGGTGTCGTAGCTGTAATCAGCAGGGACACCAAACTGGAGACAAGGCCTGCCCCAAGAAAGGTTCCACTTCAAACTCTACTCCAGTTAGCACTGGAATAGCCAGTCTTAAGTTGGGATCAACAGTGTGCCCAGAGCAAATCAGGGTTCACACTGAAGCTACATTAGTTTCTGAAGGTGGGGTGGACTTAGCCACACTGGCTGCCTTGCCCCCTAATATACAAAAATACAGGCAGCAACTCTTAATTAATGGGACTAGTGTATAAGGCCTGAGGGATACAGGTGCCAGTGTCACCATGGTGACAGAGAAACTGGTTTCCCAAGGTCAATACCTGGCTGGACAAACTTATCCAGTTCCCAATGCTGACAATCAGCCTAAAGTACATCCCATGGCTATGGTAACTTTAGAGTGGGGAGGGGTCAATGGCCTGAAACAGGTGGTTGTCTCCTCAAATATCCCTGTAGACTGTTTGCTTGGAAACAACCTGGAGTCCTCAGCATGGGCTGAGGTAGAACTCAAAACCCACGCAGCCATGCTGGGTATCCCTGAACTGGTGTGTGTCAAGACAAGGGCACAGTGCAAGGCTCAGGGTGAAAAAGTGGTGTTGGAGCCTGGAAAAAGGGCCCAACCCTCCAAGAGAAAAGGAAAGAAAACTATTGAACCAGCTTCAATACAACAAGAGAAAGAGAACCTCTGTTCCCAGGAAGAAGTTCTGCCCTCTGAGGGAACTGAGCCCATGGAGTTGGAACCTTATCAGGTTGAACTCTTAGGCCCAGGGGAACCCACAAGGGAACAGTTGTGTAAGGGGCAAGAAACATGTCCCTCTCTTGAAGGCCTTAGGCAGCAAGCTGCTGAAGAGACCAAAGGAAATATCACTGGAACACATAGAGTCTATTTGGAAGATGGACTCCTCTACACTGAGGCAAGAGATCCCAAACCTGGTGCCACTAGGAGAGTGGTAGTGCCTCAGGAGTTTAGGGAGTTCATTCTGACCTTAGCTCGTGATATTCCACTTGCTGGGCCTTTGGGACAAACCAAGACTTGGGAAAGGTTAGTTAACCATTTCTATTGGCCCAACATGTCCCAGAAGGTAAAGAAGTTTTGTGTCTCCTGTGCCACCTGTCAAGCCAGTGGTAAGACAGGTGGACACCCAAAGGCCCCCCTCATTCCACTTCCAGTGGTGGGGTCCCCTTTGAAAGAGCGGGTGTGGACATAGTGGGTCCACATGAACCTCCCACAGCCTCAGGGAACCAGTATATCCTAGTGGTAGTGGATCATGCCACTAGGTACCCTGAAGCAATTCCCCTTAGGTCCACTACTGCCCCTGCAGTAGCTAAAGCACTCATTGGTATCTTTACCAGAGTGGGATTTCCTAAGGAGGTGGTGTCTGACAGGGGTACCAACTTCATGTCAGCCTACCTGAAGCATATGTGGAATGAGTGTGGGGTGACTTACAAATTCACCACACCATACCATCCACAAACCAATGGTCTTGTGGAAAGATTTAACAAGACCTTGAAAGGCATGATCACGGGGCTCCCTGAAAAGCTCAAAAGGAGATGGGATGTCCTCTTACCATGTCTGCTTTTCGCCTACAGAGAGGTGCCTCAGAAGGGAGTAGGGTTTTCCCCTTTTGAACTTCTGTTTGGCCATCCTGTCAGGGGACCACTAGCTCTTGTAAAAGAAGACTGGGAGAGACCTCTTCATGAGCCTAAACAAGATATAGTGGATTATGTACTAGGCCTACGTTCCAGGATGGCAGAGTACATGGAAAAGGCAAGCAAAAACCTTGAGGCCAGCCAACAACTCCAGAAGATGTGGTATGACCAAAAGGCTGCTATGGTTGAGTTTCAGCCAGGGCAGAAAGTCTAGGTTCTGGAGCCTGTGGCTCCCAGGGCACTTCAGGACAGATGGAGTGGCCCTTACCCAGTGCTAGAGAGAAAGAGTCAGGTCACCTACCTGGTAGACCTAGGCACTAGCAGGACCCCCAAAAGGGTGATCCATGTGAACCGCCTCAAACTCTTTCATGACAACGCAGATGTTAATCTGTTGATGGTAACAGATGAGGACCAGGAAGCTGAGAGTGAACCTCTCCCTGATCTCCTCTCCACAGACCCTAAAGATGGCTCAGTAGATGGAGTGATCTATTCAGACACCCTCTCTGGCCAACAGCAATCTGACTGTCGGAAGGTCTTATAACAGTTTGCTGAGCTCTTTTCCCTAACCCCTGGTCAGACACACCTGTGTACCCATGATGTGGACACAGGAGACAGCATGCCTTTCAAAAACAAAATTTTCAGACAGTCTGACCAAGTTAAGGAAAGCATCAAGGTGGAAGTCCACAAGATGCTGAAATTGGGAGTCATTGAGCACTCTGACAGCCCCTGGGCTAGCCCAGTGGTCTTAGTCCCCAAACCTCACACCAAGGATGGAAAGAGAGAGTTGAGGTTTTGTGTGGACTACAGAGGTCTTAATTCTGTCACCAAGACAGATGCCCACCCCATTCCAAGGGCAGATGAATTAATTGACAAACTAGGTGCTGCCAGATACTTAAGTACCTTTGACTTGACAGCAGGGTACTGGCAAATCAAAATGGCACCAGGAGCAAAAGAAAAGACAGCATTCTCCACACCTGATGGGCACTATCAGTTTACTGTTATGCCCTTTGGTTTAAAGAATGCCCCTGCCACCTTCCAAAGGTTGGTGAATCAAGTCCTTGCTGGCTTGGAGTCCTTTAGTGCAGCTTATCTTGACGATATTGCTGTCTTTAGCTCCAGCTGGCAGGATCATCTGGTCTACCTAAAGAATGTTTTGAAGGCCCTGCAGGCAGCAGGCCTCTCTATAAAGGCATCCAAATGTCAGATAGGGCAGGGAACTGTGGTTTACTTGGGACACCTTGTAGGTGGAGGCCAAGTTCAGCCACTCCAACGCAAGATCCAGACTATTCTGGACTGGGTAGCTCCAAAAACCCAGACTCAAGTCAGGGCATTCCTTGGCTTGACTGGGTACTACAGGAAGTTTGTGAAGGGATATGGATCAATAGTGACACCCCTCACATAACTCACCTCTAAGAAAATGCCCAAGAAGGTAAACTGGACTGTAGAATTCCAACAGGCCTTTGACACCCTGAAACAAGCTATGTGCACAGCACCAGTTCTAAAAGCTCCAGATTACTCCAAGCAGTTCATTGTGCAGACTGATGCCTCTGAACATGGGATAGGGGCAGTTTTTTCCCAAACAAATGATTATGGCCTTGACCAGCCTGTTGCTTTCATTAGCAGGAGGTTACTCCCCAGAGAGCACCGTGGAGTGCCATTGAGAGGGAGGCCTTTGCTGTGGTTTGGTCCCTGAAGAAGCTGAGACCATACCTCTTTGGTACTCACTTTGTAGTTCAAACTGACCACAGACCTCTCAGATGGCTAATGCAAATGAAAGGTGAAAATTCAAAACTGTTGAGGTGGTCCATCTCCCTATAGGGAATGGACTTTATAGTGGAACACAGACCTGGGACTGCCCATGCCAATGCAGATGGCCTTTCCAGGTTCTTCCACTTAGAAAATGAAGACTCTCTTGGGAAAGGTTAGTCTCATACTCTTTCGTTCGGGGGGGGTTGTGTAAGGAAATGCCTCCTTGGCATGGTTACCCCCTGACTTTTTGCCTTTGCTGATGCCAAGTTATGATTCGGAAATGTGCTGAGGCCTGCTAACCAGGCCCCAGCATCAGTGTTCTTTCCCTAAACCTGTACCTTTGTTTTCACAATTGGCACACCCTGGCATCCAGGTAAGTCCCCTGTAACTGGTACACCTGGTACCCAGGGCCCTGATGCCAGGGAAGGTCTCTAAGGGCTGCAGCATGTCTTATGCCACCCTGGGGACCCTTCACTCAGCACGTGCACACTGCTTGCCAGCTTGTGTGTGCTGGTGGGGAGAAAATGACTAAGTCGACATGGCACTCCCCTCAGGGTGCCATGCCAACCTCACACTGCCTATGGCATAGATAAGTCACCCCTCTAGCAGGCATTACAGCCCTAAGGCAGTGTGGACTATACCACAGGTGAGGGCATAGGTGCACGAGCACTATGCCCCTACAGTGTCTAAGCAAAACCTTAGACATTGTAAGTGCAGGGTAGCCATAAGAGTATATGGTCTGGGAGTCTGTCATACACGAACTCCACAGCACCATAATGGCTACACTGAAAACTGGGAAGTTTGGTATCAAACTTCTCAGCACAATCGCCACCCACATCGCCGGACATACGCTTGACCCCATCTTCTCCGCCAGCAAACACGTCTTCTTCAGCCACACCTCCGCTCTACACTGGACCGACCACAGCTGTGTACATTTCACATTCCGACGCGAGACCCGCCACCTCCGCACTCAACCCATCCCTCGTCGACAGTGGAACAAAATCCCCGAAGAGCAAGTCTTCTCCGCACTCGCCGCCAACCAACCCACCCTCACCACCGACCCCAACCAACGCAGCCCTCAGCCTCACAAACTGGATCTCCAACTGCGCAGACAACCTTGCTCCCCTCAAACGCACGCATCGACAGGCCAACACCAAAAAACCTCTCTGGTTCTCTGACACCCTCAAAGAATCGAAGAAAACTTGTCGCGCCCTCGAGAAGGCCTGACGCAAGGACCACACCGCTGACAACATGACCGCCCTCAAGAACGCTACCCGCGAACACCACCACCTGATCCGCGCTGCCAAAAGGAACTTTTTTACCGACAGACTGGACAAAAACAGCCACAACAGCAGAGAACTTTTTAGCATCGTCAAGGAGTTCTCCAACCCCAACGCCGTCACGCCCTCACAAGATCTGTGCAACTCCCTCGCCATCTTCTTCCATCGCAAGATCAGCGACCTCCACGACAGCTTCGGACACCAGACCCAACCAAGCATCACCGAACCCACACCTCCGACCATCACCCTCAACGACTGGACCCACATTAACACCGAAGAAACCAAAACCACCATGAACTCGATCCACTCCGGCGCTCCATCGGACCCCTGCCCTTACTTCATCTTCAATAAAGCCGACGACATCATCGCCCGCACCTCCAGGCCGTCATCAACTCCTCTTTTTCTTCTGCTACCTTCCCCGAATGCTGGAAACACGCCGAAGTCAACGCACTACTAAAGAAACCTACGGCTGACCCGAGCGACCTGAAAAACTTCCGCCCCATCTCGCTCCTCCCCTTCCCCGCCAAGGTAATAGAGAAGGCCGTCAACAAACAGCTGACCACCTTCCTGGAAGACAACAACCTGCTCGACCCTTCACAAACCGGATTCCGAACCAACCACAGCACTGAAACCGCTCTCATCTCAGTCACAGACGACATCAGAAGCCGGATGGACAACGGTGAAACAGTCGCCCTCATCCTCCTCGACCTCTCGGCTGCCTTCGACACCGTCTGCCACCGCACCCTAATCACCCGCCTTCGCTCCACCGGGATCCAAGGCCAGGCCCTGGACTGGATTGCCTCCTTCCTCTCAAACCGAACCCAAAGAGTCTACCTCCCTCCGTTTCGCTCAGACCCCACCGAGATCATCTGCGGCGTACCTCAAGGCTCATCACTCAGCCCGACACTCTTCAATGTCTACATGAGCTCCCTCGCCGACATCGTACGCAAGCACGACATCATCATCACCTCCTATGCCGACGACACCCAACTTATACTCTCCCTCACCAAGGACCCCGCCAGCGCCAAGACCAACCTACAAGAGGGCATGAAGGACGTCGCAGATTGGATGAGGCTCAGCCGCCTAAAGCTGAACTCTGACAAAACGGAAGTCCTCATCCTCGGCAACACCCCGTCCGCTTGGGATGACTCCTGGTAGCCCACGGCCCTCAGCACCGCACCGACCCCCGCAAACCACGCCCGCAACCTCGGCTTCATCTTGGACCCTCTTCTCACCATGACCAAGCAAGTCAACGCCGTGTCCTCCGCCTGCTTCTTCACCCTCCGCATGCTCCGCAAGATCTTCCGCTGGATCCCCGCCGACACTAGAAAAATCGTGACCCACGCCCTCGTCACGAGCCGCCTGGACTACGGCAAAACCCTCTATGCTGGGACCACCGCCAAGCTCCAAAAATGCCTGCAACGTATTCAAAATGCCTCGGCCCGCCTCATCCTCGACGTACCCCGCAACAGCCACATCTCCGCACACCTGAGACACCTGCATTGGCTCCCAGTCAGCAAAAGGATCACCTTCCGACTTCTCACCCACGCACACAAAGCCCTCCACAACAAGGGACCGGATTACCTCAACCGTCGCCTCAGCTTCTACGCCCCCACCCGTCTCCTCCGTTCCTCGGGCCTCGCGCTCGCTGCCGTCCCTCGCATCCGCCGCTCCACGGCGGGTGGGAGATCCTTCTCCTTCCTGGCAGCCAAGACCTGGAACTCCCTCCCCACCAGCCTCAGGACCACCCAGGACCACTCCGCATTCCGGAGACTCCTAAAAACCTGGCTCTTCGAGCAGCAGTAACCCCCCCCCCCCTTTTTTCCCCTAGCGCCTTGAGACCCGCACGGGTGAGTAGCGCGCTTTATAAATATTAATGATTTGATTTGACAATAAATGCACACTGATGCCAGTGTACATTCTATTGTAAAATACACCCAGAGGGCATCTTAGAGATCCCCCCTGAAAACATACCCGACTTCCTGTGTTTTCGCTGACTAGTTTTGCCAGCCTGCCACACACCAGACATGTTGCTGGCCACATGGGGAGAGTGCCTTTGTCACTCTGTGGCAAGTAACAAAGCCTGTACTGGGTGGAGGTGCTTCTCACCTCCCCCTGCAGGAACTGTAACACCTGGTGGTGAGCCTCAAAGGCTCACCCCCTTTGTTACAGTGCCACAGGACATCCCCGGTGCCCTACAAAACCCCCCTGGTCTGCCCTCCGAAGTCACGGGTACTTACCTGCTGGTAGACTGGTACCGGGGCACCCCCTTCGCCATGGAAGCCTATGCGTTTTGGGCACCACTTTGACCTCTGCACCTGACCGGCCCTGAGCTGCTGGTGTGGAAACTTTGGGGTTGCCCTGAACCCCCAACGGTGGGCTACTTTGGACCCAACTTTGAACCCTGTAAGTGCTTTACTTACCTGTAAAACTAACCAATACTTACCTCCCCCAGGAACTGTTGAATTTTGCAGTGTGTCCAAAAAAATTGCCATTTTTGCCAAAACTGTACATGCTATTGTGTTGATTCAAAGTTCCTACGATACCTGAGTGAAATACCTTTCATTTAAAGTATTGTTTGTAAATCTTGAACCTGTGGTTCTTAAAATAAACTAAGAAAATATATTTTTCTATTCAAAAACCTATTGGCCTGGAATTGTCTTTGAGTGTGTGTTCCTCATTTATTGCCTGTGGGTGTACAATAAATGCTTAGCACTACCCTCTGATAAGCCTACTGCTCGACCACACTACCACAAAATAGAGCATTGGAATTATCTCTTTTTGCCACTATCTTACCTCTAAGGGGAACCCTTGGACTCTGTGCATGCTATTTCTTACTTTGAAATAGTACATACAGAGCCAACTTCCTACAGTGGTCAATTCAAATTCTACTTAGGATATACTCACTTTTTCTTCTTTGTCCTTTTTCCACACGTTCTTCAAAGATCCTCTCCTCCCATTGACCGGTGGTGCATTTTGGCCTTTCTCACTTCTAGATCGTGGATAAACTGCTTCTCAATAGGACTCAAAAAGCATGTCAAATTCAATCGATGGATGAGATTAGTGTCAATTTTATAAAGGGATTGAAAGAAATACCATGCAGTATCCATCTCATCTGCGTGAGGATTTCTTGGAAAGTGCCCTTTTTGGATGGTCATCCCCCACTTTTTGCTGCTTGATGCTGTGTTTTTTGATCTGAAAGTGCACGGAGGCCTGCTAATCAGACCCCTGCGCCCATTCCCTTAAATTGTACTGTGATTTGGAAAACCCATTTGGCAAGGACTTTACCATCTCTGTAAGGCCCTAGCAAATGATACTAGTGGTACTCATGGCAGTGATGATAAAGTGGTTACCAGGGCTGCAGCACTAATTGTGCTACCCTGCTTGACCTGAGTGAAAGAAAAGCCTACAGAGCTGCCATGTCAGCCTGCACGAGCAGCTTGCCTCCTCGAGTTCGACTCTGCCCACACCATGTGCAAGCAGTCCCTTCACTGCTCATAGCACAGGTCAGTCACCCCTAAGGCAGGCCTCCTGTAGCCCAGGAAGCAGGGTGCATTGTGTTATTAGTGTGGACATATATGCACAAGCATATATGTCTCTGTGCTAGCATTTAAAACAATGCTACTGCAAGTGACCACTGGTCCATACGATAACATGGGCTGGCACTCGGGCAAACCCCAGATGTCAAGCTCCATGATAGCCCAACCACATTCCGTGCTTCTTAACCCTGAACATGATTCTCATGCCCATGGTTACCTAGCATTTACCCAGGTGGCATCTTCAGAGGATGCCCATTGAGTTGCCAGCTTTCTTCTGTCTGTGCCACCAAGTCAAGAGTCTGCCCTCCTGCTGGCTGTGCTAGCACTTCCCATGGATAGAGACAAAGGACCTGGGCAGGAAGGAGGTCACACCCCCTCCATCCCAGGATGGTTAGTTTTCACACTGATTAAAGCGGTTAGCCTCAAAGGCTTTCAGCACCCTTTACATATAGGTGGTCAATCCAACCTCGGCGGTAAAAGGCGCTTACCGCCGTTCAGAAGACCGCCATAACACCGCTGCGGCCGCGGTAAACCGCCACGGTCATTCTGACCCACAACAGTCAAACCGCCAAAATACAGACATCCACAAAAGTCCGCCACACCAAAGGGCAGCGAGAAACTGGCGATGACCAAACCTCCACCGTCACGCCAACAGAAATACGCCCACACTATCACGACACATGAATCCACGCGGCGGTCTTTCAACCGCGGTATTCCATTGGCGGTACACACCACCGCGCTCAAAATACACACACTCTTACAAAATACAACCACATTGGACAATTCGAAATACACACACCTGATACACATACACACACCACTCCCACACACTCAATTAAATATAAAATACACACCCACATCACCCACAAACCTCCACTCCTAGAGATTCGTGAACACGCACCGAGAAAAGACATCCGAGCACCCAGACGCCCAATTCACTGTCACCCAGCAATATTTGCACGCACTTCACACAACACAACAATACACATCACCACACTTAGCACTACACAATCCACTCTACACATCACCCACACCACCCCATGGCACCGCAAAGACACCCCAGGTTCTCTGATGATGAACTCAGGGTCATGGTGGAGGAAATTGTACGAGTAGAGCCACAGCTGTTCGGGACACAGGTGCAGCACACCACCATTGCCAGGAAGATGGAGCTATGGAGCAGAATAGTGGACAGGGTCAACGCAGTGGGGCAGCACCCAAGAAATCGGGACGACATCAGGAAGAGGTGGAACGACCTACGGGGGAAGGTGCGTTCCATGGTATCCAGGCACAACATCGCGGTGCAGCAGACTGGCGGCGGACCCCACCTCCTCCCCCAGAATTTACAACATGGGAGGAGCAGGTCTTGAACATCCTGCATCCTGAGGGCCTCGCTGGAGTAGGCGGAGGAATGGACTCTGGTAAGTCAAATCTTTACTACTTCATCCACCACCCAACCTGCATGCCAAATCATACCCCCACCCTCACCCCCACCCCCATCACATCCTACTCCTTGCAACTGTATCACCATCACAACCCACCCATCCCAACACCTAGCCCTGCATGCGTCCACAAAGCATGGACACCCATCACCTAAGCATGCCCACTGCACATACACATACAAACCCCCCCCAACCACTGTCACAACAGCCCCCACAAAGGAATGCCAGCACTGGGGTACACGGGCACCCATCCATTGCACGCTATGACACACACAGAAGCAATAACCATACTTTTATACCCCTGCAGGACCCGAACGCCACGTCACCGCGCAGGAGGGTCCACAAATGTCCACTCCACCCCCAGAAGAGGCCCACAGTGAGGACCGCAGCTCTGTCTCCCTGGATCTAGATGACCAGCCCGGTCCATCGGGGACCTCGGGACAGTCGGTTCCCCTCACACAGCCACAGGCTACAGTAGACCTTCCCCCCTCTGGGAACACCAGCACAGCACCCACCCAGCGGGCCCATACCTCTGTCCCCAGGACACGTCAATCAGCGGTGTGTCCACCACTACAGGGAACCCAGGCTAACCCACCACCCCAACAACAACAGGGACCTGGGGGCAGTGGTAGTGGGCACACGGTCCAGGGGACAGAGGCCCAGGGGAACTGGGAGGGCTGCTGTGCGACAGGGGGGGACAGGCCCAGGGAACCCACTCTCCACAAGGCCCTCTCCTCCATCATGGGAGCATACCACCGCTCCCAGGAGACGATGGCGACGGTCCTGGCCAGGTTTCAGGAGATCCAGCTTCTGCAGGAGCAACAGTATATGGGGTTCAGGGAGGAACTAAGAAACATAAGTTCCGCCATGGGTACCATCGTAGTGGCCCTGAATGAGGTAGTCACGACATTGCGGGACACTGTGGCACCTCAAAGGGCCCCTGACACTAGAATGCACCAAGAACTGCCTACCACCTCCGCCAGCGCTAGTGGACAGGAGGCCCCGACACAAGACCAACAGGCCACCATAACCCCACCCCCTGCAGAAGGAGAACCACCCTGCAAGCGGGCCCTGTGATCCAGGAAGAAGACAGAGTAAGATGTCAAGACCCCCGCCAGCAAAGGATACCGCCCTGATTGTCATCCCACTGTCCCACATTGTCACCCTGTCCATCCTTAAACTGTCCCTGCTCCACTTCCCACAGGCATCTGGACAATGCACCTGTGAAACTGATAGTCTGGACTCTGCCATGGACAATCCTCCACCATCACCCCTCACCGATTTGCAACCACCCATCCAATTTAGAGCACTTGAATAAAAACACTTATTGCACAAAACACTCTGGAGTCTGGCTGTGATTTAGAACAAATGTATTAGACATGACCGTGCCAAAATGTTCATTTACATTGTGATGCTAACAAACCGCTGTCACACAGCTGTAGTCCATGGGTAAACAAAGCAGATGTCACGCAGTGGGGCCCACATCTCTGAAAACGGAAGGGAAAGTCACAACACAGTTACCATACACTGGTGGAAAAAGTCAGACAGTAGAGAGGTAGGAGTCATTAAGTAAATGTAATATGCCGGTGTCTACTCTTACCTGTGTGTCACTGAAAATACTGCTGTATTACTGTGTTCGTGTTCTCTATGTCGTCCTCTTCGGCTTCCTCCTCTTCACTCTCCACAGGCTCCACAGCTGCTACAACACCACCACCTGGACCATCCCCCTGCAGAAAAGGCACCTGGCGGCGCAAAGCCAGGTTGTGAAGCATACAGCAGGCCACGATGATCTGGCACACCTTCTTTGGTGAGTACATTAGGGATCCACCTGTCATATGGAGGCACCTGAACCTGGCCTTCAGGAGGCCAAAGGTTCGCTCGATCACCCTCCTAATCCGCCCATGGGCCTCATTGTACCGTTCCTCTGCCCTTGTCCTGGGATTCCTCACTGGGGTCAGTAGCCATGACAGGTTGGGGTAACCAGAGTCCCCTAATAGCCACACCCGGTGCCTCTGGAGTTGACCCATCACATACGGGATGCTGCTATTCCGCAGGATGTAGGCATCATGCACTGAGCCAGGGAACTTGGCATTAACATGGGAGATGTACTGGTCTGCCAAACACACCATCTGTACATTCATGGAATGATAACTCTTCCGGTTCCTGTACACCTGTTCACTCCTGCTGGGGGGGACCAAAGCAACATGTGTCCCATCAATGGCACCTATGATGTTGGGGATATGTCCAAGGGCATAGAAATCAGCCTTCACTGTAGCCAAATCCCCCAACTCAGGGAAAACGATGTAGCTCCGCATGTGTTTCAGCAGGGCAGACAACACTCTGGACAACACCTTGGAAAACATAGGCTGGGACATCCCTGATGATATGGCCACTGTTGTTTGAAATGACCCACTTGCTAAGAAATGGAGTACTGACAGCACCTGCACTAGAGGGGGGATCCCTGTGGGTTGGCGGATGGGTGACATCAGGTCTGGCTCCAGCTGGGCACACAGTTCCTGTATAGTGGCTCGGTCAAGCCTGTATGTCAGTATGACATGTCGTTCCTCCATTGTCGACAGGTCCACCAGCGGTCTGTACACGGGAAGATTCCTCCATCTCCTTGCATGTCCCAGCGGACGGTGCCTATGAAGGACAACAGCGAGCACAGAGTCAAGCAACCCACAGGTACGTAACCACAGCTTGCACATAACACGATTCCCAATGCATTGAATGGCTTGTATGAGTGTTGGTGCATGGCCTAGGTATGTGTGACGCAGTTGGTAATTAGGCCATGTGGGCCCTTGAAATGGCGGCTGCCTGACCTGTGTAGTGCGACAGTGGGATGTGAGGTCAATGCGCTGGCGTAGCACACCGCGGCGGTAGGCGGTCGAAGACCGCAGCGCTAAGCCGCATTGGTTAACATTGAACCCTATGGGTTTCAGGAGCCAATGACGATGTGCGCCGGCGGTTGCGGTACGCACCATCGCGGTACGCACCATCGCGGTACGCACCGCCGCGGGCGTGACCGCCATTTTCTATCTGCTTAATCACTCAATACCTGATCTTCGACAGGAGAGGACCTACACTGCAAGTGCTGCTGTGACCTCGGTCTGGAAGAGACAATGGCTCATGCGACTGGGGAAAGGGCCCCTGCCTTCACTGCGGAGGAGTTGGAGAAACTTGTGGATGGGGACCTCCCCCAGTATGCGCTACTCTACGGTCCTCCAGACCAACAGGTAAGTACACAGGGACCATGCTTAGTGGGCAATGCCTGGGTTGAGTGGGGTGGATGAAAGATGGTGGGGAGGGGAGCGATTGAGGCATGCATCAAACGACAGATGAGAGCATATGCCACATGGCAAGGGTGGGGATGGGGGGCCACTCACATCGAGCATCCAGAAGGTGTTGACAATTTTTCTCTCCCTGTACATGTCACATAGGTCAGCGCCCACCAGAAAGTCGCGATTTGGCGTGCCATCGCCAAGGACGTCCGGACCCTGGGGGTCCACAACAGACAGGGCACCCACTGCCGGAAGAGGTGGGAGGGCATCCGACGCTGGAGCAGGAAGACGGCGGAGGCTCAACGTCATTTGACCCCCCTGATGTCCCGGATCCTGGCGGTGGCCTACCCCGATTTGGATGGGCGCGTGAGGACATCACAGCAGACACAAGGGGGTGAGTACAAATACATTATGCTGACTTTGCGCGCAGTGGAGGTGTCTGGGAGGGGGAGGAGGGCTGTGGGTATCCCTAGGCCAGGGCGATTTCTGTAGGCTAGGCCCCTCCGTAAGGCATGGCCCTGTGCCCCCGCCCCCCACCTCTGTAGGGTGCCAAGTACAGGTATCCATGGCCCTGTGTCATCTATGTGTGCAGTTGTTGTCCATAGGCTTGTAGGCCATGTCCCACGGATTGCGTAGTGGACCCCAAGTGCGCAGCGTAGTGCAGGGGGCTTCTGTGTCTGTCTTGTCCGCCAACGGTAGCGGTAATCCATGCACTCAACATGTCTTTATTTCTTCTCCCCCCCTTTTTTGTGGTCTTCCTGTTCATGTGTGCATTAGCATCATCAGGCGGAGGAGAAGTGGCATCGGAGCACGAGGGAGCTGCATCTCACATGGCCATGGCGGGCCATGCAACTGACTCGGATTTAACCAGTGAGACGGAGGGTGAGGGGAGCTCCACAGCGGGGACTCGTGCTGATGTCAGTGACAGCGACTCGTCCTCTGAAGGGAGCTCCCTTGTGGTGGCGGCAACATCCGTGCCCCCCGCAACAACAGGTACAGCCGCCACCCAGCGCGCCAGCACCGCCCTCCCAGCAGCCCCTCAGCGTTTGCCCCGTGCCCGCTCACCCAGGAAGGTGGGCATCTCCTTCGCCCCAGGCACCTCAGGCCCTGCCCCTGTCACCCCCGCTGCCCTCAGTGAGGAGGTCATTGATCTCCTAAGGACCTTCATTGTTGGGCAGTCTACCCTTTTGAATGCCATCCAGGGTGTACAAAGAGAGGTGCACCAGAGTAATGCATACCTGGAGGGCATTCATTCGGGTCAGGCTGCCCATCAGTGATCGTTCAACGCTCTGGCCTCAGCACTGACAGCAGCAATTGTCCCTGTCTCTAGCCTCACCCCTTCAACTTCCTCCACCTAGACCCAATCCCCTGTACCTCTGCCTATCCCAGACACACCTACAGACCAGCCTGCACACACCTCAACACCCAAGGGAAGCTCATCCAGACATAAGCACCACACATCACACAAGCATTCACACAAGCAACATCCACATGCAGACATACCAACAGCCACTGCCTCCACTGTGTCCCCCTCCTCCTCGTCTCCCTCCTCCCTCCCTGTGACGTCTCCACTCACACTTGCATGCACAACATCTTCAGCCACTACGTCCATCACCAGCACACCCACCAGAACACTCCGCACACGTGCAGTCACCACCCCCACTACCATTTACACGTCCCCTGTGTCCTCTCCCAGTGTGTCTGTCACCCCCTCTTCCAAACTACACAAACGCAGGCAGCCACCCACCCAACAGACATCCACCTCACGACAGCCTCCAGCCCAAGCACCTGCACCCAAAGACACCAGACTTCACACTCCTACAACCACATCCTCTTCCTCCACTCCCATACCCACTACACCTACCCGTCCCTCTCTTTCCAAATTGCTTTTCTTTTCCAAACTTGACCTCTTTCCTACAACTCCCCCACCCCGTCCATCTCATAAGACTCCAATCAGCACCTCAGCCACCACAAAACTAGGACCTGTGAAGACTGTTGTCCATGGACTGTGGAGTCCCCCACCCTTAAGGGCATCCAGTTCAGCTAGGAGCCAAGGCACGGCCAGCCCACCCCCGGAAAAGCATGCTAAGATTGCCAGTGCCCGGCGCGAGCGACCAAAGACCCCAGGGACAAAAATCCCTACATTGGCTCCGGCAGGAAGTCGGGTGCCACCTGGCACACCGCCAAAGGTGGTAAAGGGCCACAAGCGTGCAGGGAAGGGTGGGAAGGGCAGCACGCCCGACAAGTCCGGCAGCAGGCCAGCTGGCCAGGAGGGCCCCACCAGCCCCATCCCAGGTGTGCAGGAGGACACCCACAGGCCCGGTACTGCAGCCCAGGAGGGCCCCGCAAGCCACATCCCAGGTGGGCAGGAGGACACCCACAGGCCGAGAACTGCAGCTCAGGAGGGCCCCGCAAGCCACCAGACAGATGGCCAGGAATGCCCCGCCAGCCACATGTCAGGTGGCGAGTAACATCCATGCCTGGGCCGGATCCGCTGACCAGGACACTCATCTCAAGCACCGCTGAACAGGGCACCGCCGTCTCAAGCACCGCTGAACTGGGCCCTTCATCTCAAGCACCGCTGAACTGGGCCCTTCATCTCAAGCACTGCTCCGCTGGGCACCGCCGTCTCAAGCACCGCTGAACAGGGCCCTTCATCTCAAGCACCGCTCCGCTGGGCACCGCCGTCTCAAGCACCGCTGAACAGGTCACCGCCGTCTCAAGCACCGCTCCGCTGGGCACTGTAAAGAGTGTACTGAGAGCCATGCGGGCTCTCCTTGTTTGCGTAGCGTGCTCTGCGTGTCCGGGAGGGGCACGGAGCATGAGGTTATAAAATAAAGAAGGAACTGCGATGACGCAGTTCCATGCGTGTTGGCAACCAAGCAAGGTCTCTGTGTGGTTATTCAAAGGTTGCCGGCTCGCGAATTACATTGGCGACGAGCGGGATGTCGAGGCGCCACGCGATAAACACAGCTAGTTAAATGGCGACATAGAGCTGATAGGCCCCTGCTGGGAGAAATAACATACCAGTGGAAATGCGGTGGTGTCGGCTGCTGCGCGAGCGGAGAGAAAGTGCTGGTCGGCTTCCCGATCGGGGCAGCCAGAAACGGTGAGCCGCGCCCCGCCCTCAGACGAAAACAAAACAACGCGGAGCAAAACTCCGTCCGGCGCTCCCCCCTAAGGGCGTCCCCTCGCTGCCGGAGAGCAGCTGAGATTGGCACGTGCTCTCCCAGCCGAGCGCTCCGCTTCTGAGCGTCTCTGTGCTGCGGGAGAGCAGAGGAAACTGACGCGTGTCCTCCCCGAGGCCGGGGATTTCCCAAATATGATGCCGGGAAGGCGTGTCTCCACCTTAAAACACGGAGACCAACGTTAAAGCAAAGGCAGGCGAAGGCCTGTGAAAAAACAAGTAAAAAAAAACAACAAAAAAAAAGAGGATTAGTAGCAGAGTGAACTTTCAATAAAAGAAAAGAGTGAAAGAGCAGCAGAGAGTGAACTTTCAATAAAAGAAAAAGAGTTTGAAGGTCAAAAAAAATAATATATACATTAACTCTTGTATATCACTGGAGTGAGAGGGTGCAAATATGAGTGCCCCACCACAAGATAATGCCAATCCTCCACCGCCACCAGGGAATCCCCAACTCCCAGCACAGCTAAACAATAGTATCCACTCCTCAATCACTTCCTTGCCACCGTTTAGCCAACTGATTGACCCGGCTACTGCTGCACCCAGGTGGCGACTATGGATAAATCGCCTAGAAAATAATTTCTGCGCCACCAGGGAAACAGATGGGGCAGTGCGTAGGTCTGTAATACTGCTGATGGGTGGAGATGAACTACAAGAGCTCTTTGATTCTCTCCCGGATACAGGGGACAAGTCTGTCTTTGACGCAGCAGTAACAGCTGTATCCAAAAGTACGGAGGAGGTAAGGGACCAGGCAGCGGCGAGTGGCCCGGTCTTTGAGGAAGACGAAGAAGAGGACATTTTCGTAATATCCTTCACGGGAGGGAAGCCACGGAAAACGAGACCGCCGCCCATGAGTGATGTTCACGTCAACGGCACGCTTGTCTCCGTACTCATTGGCACAGGGGCATCTGTCAATGTCATGGATGAAACTCTTTTCCAAAAACTAGTACCTACCCCGCCACTTACCCCGATGTCTACCAAAATATATAACTATGGGGGGCGAGATCCCCTTCCCCTCAAAGGAATAGTGGAGTTGGCTGTAAGCAGTGGGGACAGATCTACAAGAGGCAAAGTTCTATGTGGTGGCCGGGGATCGCGGCACTCTGCTAGGGTGTCACACGGCAGAAGAGCTAGAACTGGTGTTCTTTGCACGACAAGTATACGATACTCAAGTGGAACGCATTCTCAACGAGTTCCCACAGCTCTTTGAGGGGTTGGGACGGCTGAAAGGAAAACGCATCAAACTGCACATAGACCACAGTGTGGTTCCGGTGGCACTAAGACATCGTCGGGTGCCATTCCATCTGCGACCTGTCATTGAAAAAGAGCTGCAGCTGTTGGAAGACCAAGGTGTCATTGAGAAGGTGGATGGGCCTACGCCATGGGTGTCACCGTTGGTGATCGCGCCAAAACCCAAGCAGCCGGGAGCGATTCGCCTCTGTGTTGATATGCGCCTGCCAAACAAGGCCATTCGAAGAGAGAGGCACATAACGCCCACAATGGACGACATTATTGCTGATCTGAACGGGGCGCAGTGGTTCTCAAAGTTGGATCTTAATGCGGGGTATCATCAGCTGGAACTAGACCCCGGAAGCAGGAACATCACTACCTTCTCGACACACGTGGGGCTGAGAAGATACAAGAGGCTAAGCTTTGGAGTGTCCTCAGCCGCTGAAGTATTTCAGAATGTGATTAGAGAGACGTTGTCGGGACTACCGGAAGTAATCAACTTAAGCGATGATATCTTGATACACTCCAAGACGAGGGAGGAGCATCATCGTCATCTAAGAGCAACGTTGAAACGGCTGGCTGAAGCAGGGCTAACACTTCATAAGAAGAAGTGTGCCTTCTATCAAACCTCCGTAGAATTCTTCAGCTATGTATTTTCGAAAGATGGTCTGCAAGTAGACCCCCGGAAGGTTGAAGCTATCCGTCAGGCTCTTGTTCCGCAAAATCCCACGGAAGTTCGCAGTTTCCTAGGGATGGCCACGTATTGTGGAAGGTTCATACCCCAACTTGCCACCATGTCTGAACCTCTCCGACGACTCTCGAAAGGGCAACACCGTTGGGACTGGACTCCAGAGGCACAACAGGCGTTTATGGATATTAAGGATGCCTTGCTGGATAAGGCGACTATGGCCTACTTCAACCCCAGCAGGAGGACTGAAGTGGTGGTAGATGCAAGCCCTGTTGGGCTTGGAGCCGTTCTCTTGCAGGAACAGAGGTATCAAGAATGGATCCCAGTTGCATATGCCAGTCGGGCGTTGTCGGCGGTTGAAACCAGGTATGCGCAGATTGAACGTGAGGCCCTAGCCATTCGATGGGCATGCCGCCATTTCCATTTGTACTTGTACGGGCACGAGTTTCAGGTAGTGACTGACCACAAACCTCTAGTTTCATTGTTTGCGGGGAGCCCCCGTCTTGCACCTCCGAGGATTGAACGATGGACTGTTCTCCTTCAGCCTTATAGGTTCACAGTTGTTTACCGGCCAGGTGCGAACAATCCGGCAGACTATCTGTCTCGCCATCCTTCTCCGCAGGTGTTTGATGCTCGGCAAGAACAAGATGAGGAAAGTACTGAGGTTTTTGTCAGCATGGTCGTGCAGTCGGCATGTCCTAATGCTCTTCTCGTAACTGACATTGTAAGTGCTACCCAGGAAGATGTGATGTTGAGTCATGTCAAGGAAGCTTTGAGCCATAAACGATGGAAATACTTTCTAGAGAAGACACATGTGTCCTGCCCTGATCAGAGGATGGCTATGCAAAGCATATGGAAGGTGCGTGATGAGCTGTCTACCGATAAGGATGGTTTGATTCTGAGGGGGAGAAGAATTGTGCTTCCACAATGTCTCTGGTCCAGAGTGATTGATCTGGCTCATCAAGGGCATCAAGGAGCTGCTAAAACCAAAGCGAGATTACGTGCCAAAGTGTGGTTCCCAGGCATGGATAGTCAGGTTGACGAGATGATAGGGAGGTGTCACTCCTGTATCATCACATCGATGGAACCTCCGAGTTGCCCAGTGGTGACCGAACCGCCCACTCTGAAACCTTGGGCTAAAGTAAGCATGGACTTTGGGAGCTTTCCAGATGGGAGGTTGACTGCTGTTTTGATTGATTCCTATACTAAGTTCCCGGTGGTTGAGGTGGTATCGTCAACGGCGTTTGAAAATGTGCGGCCAGTTCTGCAAAAGACGTTTGCTTTGTTTGGTCTGCCTGACGAAATTCGAACTGACAGGGGCAAGAGTTTAGGTCATATCTTGATGGTTTGGCAATTCGCCATCGTAAAATAATGCCTTACTGGCCTCAGGCGAATGGGGACGTGGAAAGGTTCATGCGAACTCTGAACAGGGCTCTCAGGATTGGAGTGGAGCAGAAGGAAGACAGTGAACAGTGTTTGCACCAGTTCCTGAGTGCTTATCGTCAAACACCCCATAGCACTACTGGTTGTGCTCCCTCTTCCTTGATGTTCAAGTGTCTCCACGTGACTGTATTCCATCAGGTCCTAAATGGAAACCTCCTGTGTTGGAAGTATCGAGTGTTTCAAGAGGGAGATCAAGTGGTAGTAAGATGTCGGCGAGGAGGAGGAAAGTTTAGAACACCGTTTGAGCCCGAGGTATGGGAGGTCATTGGTGTGAAGGGATCAATGATAACTGCGGCCAGAGGAAGACAAAGAGTGACACGAAATGTGTCACATTTTAAGAGAGCTGGCCTGAGGGAGTCGGTTGGTGAAGAAGGAGAAGTAGATGATATCATAGGTGGTCCATTAACAGTGGCCAAAGAGACGGAGAGTGTTACTGGGCCAATGCTGACTGAACAAACCCGGCCTGGTCGCGCTTCTGAGCATGAAGGTTTGCGCACCAGAAGTGCGAGATATGACTTACGCCCCAATCCTGTACCGAGCAGTCAGTTGAAAGACTTTGGCGGTCATTCTGACCGCGGCGGTCGGCGGTCGCCGCCCGGCAAGCGGTTCCCGCCGAAAGACCGCACCGCGGTCAAAAGACCGCGGCGGGCATTCCGGCTTTCCCGCGCGGCCGGTGGCCGACCGCCAGAAGACCGCCGCCCGGCCCAGCGGGACAGCCCCTTCAACAATGTAGCCGGCTCGGAATGGAGCCGGCGGAGTTGAAGGGGTGCGACGGGTGCAGTGGCACCCGTCGCGATTTTCACTGTCTGCTAAGCAGGCAGTGAAAATCTTTGTGGGGCCCTGTTAGGGGGCCCCTGCACTGCCCATGCCTGTGGCATGGGCAGTGCAGGGGCCCCCAGGGGCCCCATGGCACCCGTTCCCGCCATCCTGGTTCCGGCGGTGGACACCGCCAGAAACAGGCTGGCGGGAAGGCGGTCGGAATCCCCATGGCGGTGCTGCAAGCAGCGCCGCCATGGCGGGTTCCCTGGGCCAGCGGGAAACCGGCGGGAAACCGCCGGCTTCCCTTTTCCGACCGCGGCTTTACCGCCGCAGTCAGAATCGCCCAGGAAGCACCGCCAGCCTGTTGGCGGTGCTACCGCCGCACTCCGCCATGGCGGTCATGGACCGCCAAGGTCAGAATGACCCCCTTTGTCTGTCAGATGGACTGTTTGTAACGTGGATTCCGTTGTTGTCTGGTAATGGTAGAGCAGCTGTTGGAGAAAGATGTCGACAGCGTAAAGAGATTTACAACCGTTTAAAGTAGACAGCGTTTGCGATCATGGGGATAAGGGTTTTAAGGGGTTGCAGTGCTTTTTCGTTATTAGTTATTTATATTGTTTCTTTCAATGGTTATTTCTGAAGGATTCAACCTGGTAATGTTTCTATTTTTGTTTAAGTTTGTTTTATGTTAATCCTTCTCCGAGTGGAGTAAAACATGGGGGGGATGTAAAGAGTGTACTGAGAGCCATGCGGGCTCTCCTTGTTTGCGTAGCGTGCTCTGCGTGTCCGGGAGGGGCACGGAGCACGAGGTTATAAAATAAAGAAGGAACTGCGATGACGCAGTTCCATGCGTGTTGGCAACCAAGCAAGGTCTCTGTGTGGTTATTCAAAGGTTGCCGGCTCGCGAATTACAGGCACTGCCGTCTCAAGCACCGCTGAACTGGGCCCTTCATCTCAAGCACCGCTGAACTGGGCCCTTCATCTCAAGCACTGCTCTGCTGGGCACCGCCGTCTCAAGCACTGCTGAACAGGGCCCTTCATATCAAGCACCGCTCCGCTGGGCACCGCCGTCTCAAGCACCGCTGAACAGGGCACCGCCGTCTCAAGCACCGCTCCGCTGGGCACCGCCGTCTCAAGCACCGCTGGACTGGGCCCTTCATCTCAAGCACCGCTGAACTGGGCCCTTCATCTCAAGCACTGCTCCGCTGGGCACCGCCGTCTCAAGCACCGCTGAACTGGGCCTTTCATCTCAAGCACCGCTCCGCTGGGCACCGCTGTCTCAAGCACCGCTGAACTGGGCCCTTCATCTCAAGCACCGATGATCTGGGCCCTTCATCTCAAGCACTGATCCGCTGGGCACCGCCGTCTCAAGCACCGCTGAACAGGATCCTTCATCTCAAGCACCGCTGAACAGGGCCCTTCATCTCAAGCACCGCTCCGCTGGGCACCGCCGTCTCAAGCACCGCTGAACAGGGCACTGCCGTCTCAAGCACCTCTGAACAGGGCACTGCCGTCTCAAGCACCGCTGAACTGGGCCCTTCATCTCAAGCACCGCTCCGCCGGGCACCGCCGTCTCAAGCACCGCTGAACTGGGCCCTTCATCTCAAGCACCGCTGAATTGGGCCCTTCATCTCAAGCACCGCTGAACAGGGCCCTTCATCTCAAGCACCGCTGAACTGGGCCCTTCATCTCAAGCACCGCTCCGCTGGGCACCGCCGTCTCAAGCACCGCTGAACTGGGCCCTTCATCTCAAGCACCGCTGAATTGGGCCCTTCATCTCAAGCACCGCTGAACAGGGCCCTTCATCTCAAGCACCGCTGAACTGGGCCCTTCATCTCAAGCACCGCTCCGCTGGGCACCGCCGTCTCAAGCACCGCTGGACTGGGCCCTTCATCTCAAGCACCGCTGAACTGGGCCCTTCATCTCAAGCACTGCTTCGCTGGGCACCGCCGTCTCAAGCACCGCTGAACTGGGCCCTTCATCTCAAGCACCGCTCCGCTGGGC
This sequence comes from Pleurodeles waltl, assembly GCF_031143425.1. Classification (NCBI taxonomy): domain Eukaryota; kingdom Metazoa; phylum Chordata; class Amphibia; order Caudata; family Salamandridae; genus Pleurodeles; species Pleurodeles waltl. Next base: position 252,668,009 of record NC_090445.1, read on the forward strand.
ACCGCCGTCTCAAGCACCGCTGAACTGGGCCCTTCATCTCAAGCACCGCTGAACTGGGCCCTTCATCTCAAGCACCGCTAGCCCATTGGTGGAAGGGGCAGGCCCGCATCTGTGTCGAGCAGGACTGCACGAAGCACTCTGGGCACTAGTCCCCCTCCAGTACCAGTTGAGACTGTTATCCACTTGAGAGACTGTGGCTTTGCACTCCCTAGGATTGAACAGTGGGCAAACCACCCACTGTAGAGACTTGAGAGACTGTGGCTTTGCACTCCCCAGGATGGCACAGTGGGCAACCCACCCACTGTAGAGACTTGTGAGACTGTGGCTTTGCACTCCCCAGGATGGCACAGTGGGCAACCCACCCACTGTAGAGACTTGAGAGACTGTGGCTTTGCACTCCCCAGGATGGCACAGTGGGCAACCCACCCACTGTAGAGACTTGAGAGACTGTGACTTTGCACTCCCCAGGATGGCACTCATCTGGCTGAGGTGCCCCCCCTTCCCTTCCCCCTGAGGTGCCTGTAGTTTTCCTATCTGATGCCCCTGCAGTGTTCTCTCCGTTCGAGGCAGGTATCTTGTGTGGGCTTTGCCCATGTGTTTTGGCCCAGTGGCCCACGAACAATGGCTGATAGACATATCGGACTGGACAATTTATGTATATAAAGTTATAGATGTGTGATATATTTTATACTCAGTCTTACAATATAATTCTATATTTATAATCATTTCCTTTTGCCTTTGCATTCTTCCGGGGGGTTTGGGGGTGTAACTGTGACATGTTGCTATGCATTGATGTGTGTGTTGTAGTGGGTGAGGGTGAGGGTGGGTGTGTCGCATATGTGTGTCCCCGTAATTTTTTGCCTCCCCCTCCCCTGTGTCGTAGGTGCAGTACTCACCGTTGTCTTCTGCGCCGGCGTTCGTGCTCCTGGTAGAGGAGCAGGAAGACAATGGCTGGTAGGATGTGTAGTTCGGGTTCCATTCTGTCCAGATTCCTTGTGGGGTGTATGGAGGTGAGCGTTTTCCGTTTGAAATGTCTGTTTCCGCCGTGTTTTTATCGGCGGGGCTACCGCCCCGGAAAAGGTGGCAGATTGGTGGGTTGTGATAGGGTGGGCGGTACATTGTCTCCCATCTGTCTGTTGGCGGTGACCGCCGCGCTGTTTGTTTGTCCCGCCGTGGCGGTCGGTGGTTTAAAGTGGCGGTCTCTGTTGGCGGTTTCCGCCAGGGTCGGAATTGCATTTTTTTTACCGCCAGCCTGTTGATGGTTTAGTCGCCGCTTTAACACCGACCGCCAGGGTTGGAATGACCCCCATAATCTCTTGTCCCCCTTTCGAGTACAAAACCCTTCCCGCCCTGTCCAAGCCAACAGGCTGGGAAATTAGATATGCAGGATGCGTACACCTGCAAAAGGATAGCCACTCCTTTAGGGTGGGCTAGGAGGTCTGTACAGCCAAGGAAGGGTTCTGCCATCTTGGCAGACCCTGAATTTGAGTGTTCTGGGTAAAAAAAGTGACGTACTTCCATAGGAAGTCACCATCTCAGGAGCAGATTAGCCACGGGGACTAGTAGCACATTGGCCACTGCCACCCTTACCCTTAACACCCCCTAAACTTGGTTTGAAGGACTCCTTAGGCACCAGAACCTCAGTTCTGCCTTTGAATATGAGAAAAAGCACAGAGAAGATGCTGGCACCGACAAAAGGGCTTTGGACTCTGCCACAGTGCAAAGATAGGACACTTAAGTGCCCTGAATAGAACATAACCTGGAACTGCGTGTTCAACGTGTGCCCGTGGCAAAAGCTTGTTGCTCCCAGCAAGAGGAACTCCAGTAGATGCCAGAAACTGAAGCACTTCCCTGACTTGTAGAACCAGTCCCCTGCAACATGCAGAAGAATTGTTGCACTGCTTCGCAAGAAGTGCAACACATCATGCTCCTCGTGAGTGAGCCCAGAGAGAAACGGGGCTTCCACCAAGTTTTGAGCTACCACACCACTCCTGTTGACTAATAGCCAATGAAGTTGCCAGCCCAGTAACTGACCCCTTCCCGGACAACACCAACTCCAGCGCAACTCCCAGCAATAGTGACTTACTTCGGAAATTATCCCACTGCTTAGATCCAACATCCTGAAGAAGTTGACTTCAACGAAGTGGCAAAGTATCTTTGGCGCAATCCTCCCGTAATTGAAAGCTGCAGAGCCACCAGACGTGGTAGCGAAGTTCCAGCTGTGGAATCCAGGTCCTGGGACCCCAAAGGCCTTTACTCTCCGAAGGTAGAGTGTAGATCCACCTCCAAGTGTGTTTTTGTCAAGTGCTGCAATTTTGACAGTGCCCGTGGATCCCATCTGCACCAAGGACAGCCAATGCACCTCTGCACCTGGGTTCCCTGTTCAAGGTAACAAGATACTCTCTGTTGAGACTTGGTATACTGACCAACAAAACCTTAACTCAAGGTGTGTTCCACGGAACTCACTCCATAAGTGACCAATTGTATACTGTTTTCTCTTTCATTGACCGCAATTATAGATTGACAACTCTGCAAAGTACTGATTTATTGAATACTCTAAAATTGATAACTCTGGTTACCTACAATGTATCAACTTTGTTTTGGTGTCTAAATTAATATAAAAATCTGCTTTATTTTTCTAAATTGGTGTCGGATTTTTCTCAAGTCGTCCATGTTGGTGTTGTGAAATGATTAACACATGTTCCACTAAGTAGCCTGTCCGCTCTTTGCCATTCTACCAGGACTGAGCTAATGTTTACTGGTGGGAATCCAAAGTCCACTTCTGGGCAACATGCTAGTATTACAGACCTTAGAAATGGAAAGCAGCCAGTAGACTTATAAATTCTGCAGCGTTTCTACTTGTGCAAATGACAGTACTGGCAGCTTCCAGTTGGATTATCTCAGACATGCCCGACAACTGACTTTCCAAAGAGGTTTAATACTATTTTAGCGCACACGCTGAATGGAAACGTGAAATAACAACAGGCTAAGGCATCCAAGTAAAAAGTGTACACACTCAGTAATACTGGGGCTGAATGTGAAAATCCTCCACCTTTTCTACAAAAGGTGCAATGCTTTTGGGGTATATGGTCATTTGTCTAAAACCAGTCCTGAAGAGGCCTGGAAAGAAGATGAACTGTTTGACTATTTACATTGAGAAGGCCTAAAATTGGCAAACGTATGTGTTTCTTTAAACAGGACTCTTTCTTTTACTACCTCCATGTGGATTATGAACTTTTACAAAAAAGTAAACCGCCTATCGGTTTCAAATTTGTGGTTTGGGTGACAAGAAATGACCACAGAATATATGTATTTATTTTGTGTTTATGTGTTCATGTATGTCTCTAGTGAATTTATGTGATGTTTTTACGTACTGTGTGGCAATACACTCCCGAATGCACAATAATTAATAAATACATACAAGGCTTTTTAACAGATAGATATATTGTGTTCTGTATTGATTGTTTTGATTAAGGGCCTGATTTAGATCTTGACGGTGATACCGCCAAGCCGCGAAGGCGATGGACCTAAAAATTCTGCCAAGTCAACTGCATATTGCCTTCCGTACTTAGACGTTACAGCTCTGCAAGGGGTCAATTGGAAACAGATTGCTGATGGAGGGAGATGGCGGCAGGACCCAATGGACTTCGTACAATTTCAGGGGCCATGGAATAGAGGTATATAGTGACCACCACTTTTTGCTAGGTGGTAAGGCGCATCTAAATCTGCAGGGCGGAAAGGGAGGCTGTGGTCCCGCTGGCATCCACTTTACCCTCTTCCTCTGTCAACGCAGGTGGTGTTTCATGGCAGAGACAGGCTTTTGGATATTTGACTGCCGACATCTAAATACTGTGGGCAGACCGTCACAGCGGCGGACGGGTTTTCAGTCAAAAACTCAATGACGGGACTGTTGCAGCCAACATCTAAATCAGATCCTAATTCTTAGATTAGTGTTAAACTGCAAACAAATGAGTTTTGTTTTGCATATGGAAGCTTTTAATACAAATTAATGCTTGCGCTCCCCCATTTTATTAGTATGATATTAGCCCAGGAGCTGTGAGTTTAGGGCACCCCCTCACTTTTTGGTCATTCTACTTGTCTCTGACTACTTGTGTCGTCTATACGCTGACTCTACACGAGCCATACTTTTTAAAATGTATTTTATTGTTATTAGCATTTTTAGTACACTGTATTGCATAACTGCTACCAGTATTTTTAGCATTTTTTCGGTGTAGTGGTTACATTTTTATCATAGTAGTGGTTTTAACTGTTTAGCTAATCCTTGGGCTTTTTTTTTTTTTTTTTTCAGATTCTTATTCCTTCTGCCTGCCGGTGCCCGTGATCAGAGGCTTCTAGCAGCTTCTTTTCCTTTCTCCCCCTTTCTCCCCCGTAGGGCCGATTGCGGCCGCCATCTTAGGTCAGCCGTCTAGTCTTCAGACCCCTGGCCATAGGCTTCTAATTGGATGCTTCATTTAAAGCCTCCTGCTCGCCGGCCGCGCAGCGGACGCGTGCAGCGGGCGCGCCATATGCAAGCCCATCTGTGCCCGTCTGTACCCGGAAGTGCCCTGAGCCCAGAAATGCTGCCCCTTCCTCAATTAAAAGGTTGGTTTATTCCTCCTCCCAACTACCATCCTTCAGAAGCCCCACGTCTTATATAGTACCCTCGGATTCACAACACTATCATGCCTCCCCTCCGTGCCCTAGTTGCTCCTGGACTCCTTCGATTCTTCTGCCTCCCAAAAACTCTCCCTATCATTTAGGCAGAATGTTTTTGCTTAACTGTCGATCCTTACCGGCACACTGTATGCACATTTACACTCTCTTAGAAGACCACCAACCTGATACTTTATTTCTCACTGAAACTTGGCTGAGGGAGGTCTCCTCTGTTGACATTCTCAAAGCACTTCCACCTAACTACTCGATAGTCCATATAGATAGACCCTCACACAAGAGGTGGTGGCATCGCTATCATCCATAAGAAAACTATTTAATGTCTCACATCGACACTTACCATCTCTGGTTGTGAGAGTATGGCCTTTTGACTATATCTGTCGGCTACCTTCACTTTCTCTGGGATTCTCATCTATCGGCCTGCGAGCTCCTGTGTTAGCTTCTTAGAAGCTCTACCAGATGCTGTGGCAAGCCTCATTTGTAAAACCCCTAATCTAACTATTCTTGGCGATTTTAATATTCATATTGACAACGCAGACTGCCCTTCCGCAAAATCTCTATTAGCCTCCTTGACTGCACTTGATTTGACCCAGCGCTCTACCGGACCCACCCACCTTAAAGGCCATACTATCAACCTTATTTTTAGTAACTCCTCTGATCTCTCTATCCATACCCCTTGCCCTCTCCCTTGGACAGATCATTTTCTCTTGTCATTTACACCTTCTTACAACTTCTCGTCGGGTTCGCAAGCCAGGACTAAAATCTCTGGGCGTATCTGGTCAAAATTGGTGCCCAACGAATGGCACAATGCACTTGGTTCCTTTTCCTCGACCCACAATCACTCTTACCCCACTACTGCAGAGTCGTTTAATAAGTGGATCCTCTCTTCCCTAAACTCCATCCTGCCTATTAAGACGAGACTAAAAAGAGCAACCCACAAGGCTAATCCTTGGTTCACGCCTCTCCTGCTAGAACTTAAAAAGAACTGTAAAAAACTGGAAAGAATCTGAAGGAAAAATTACTGTCCCTCTTCCAAGGAAACCTATAAGCAATCTATCAGATGTTACCATCAAAACATTAATATAGAAAATAGAAGAATCAGCTAACTCCCAGAAGGAAATCTACCAGATTTTCAAAGAACTCACCTTGGCTTTCCATACTGACTCTCCTATTGAGGCATCCATTAAACACAGCAACCTTTTAGCTGTTCATTTACAGGATAAAATCACCAACATTTACTCTTTTTTCCCTTTTTCTACACTTCAAGAACCCCTGGATTGCCAGGTCATTAACCCTTCATTCGCAGGGATTTTGTTCACTGTCTTTCAACCTCTCACAGACGCTTTGGTTACCAATCTTCTTCTTAACACTAAGTCGGGCTCTCCTCTTGATCCCGCACCTCCGTCTATTCTGTCTCTGGCTTCAGACATCATTGTCCCACCATTGATGAAAATTCTAAACCACTCCCTGTGCTCAGGTTCTTTGCCTCAATCCTTCAAGCACGCAATCATCAAACCCCTTCTGAAAAAGCCTAAACTAGACCCCGCCTCTCTTGATAATTACAGGCTTATTGCTCTTCTCCCCATCCTAGCAAAGATTCAGGAAAAGCATGTCAACAACCAACTTACCAGCTTTCTTGAGAACCATGAGCTCTTAGACCCCACTCAAATGGGATTCAGAACTCAACACAGCACTGAGTCGGCTCTTCTAGCAGTTACCGAGTCCACTCGGCAGCTCCTGGATCATGGTGGACACAGCCATTATCCTACTTGATCTCAGTGCAGCCTTTGACACTGTGGATCACAGCCTCCTCTGCTACAGACTTTCTAAGATGGGGATAGAAGGCACTGCACTATCTTGGTTCTCCTCTTTTCTTACAGGAAGAACCTTTCAAGTACTAGACCGCTCATTTTTATCTGATATTTTTCCTGTGACCTGCAGAGTCCCTCAGGGCTCTTCTTTGAGCCCGACTCTTTTTAATATCTATTTATCTTCCCTGGCTAAAGTTGTTAACCCCTACAACCTCTCAGTGGTCACCTACGCTGATGATACCCAATTAATAGTATCTCTCTTGAGCACCGGGGCTTCCTCTTCTACCAACCTTTCCCGTTGTCTGGCGGACATTGGCAACTGGATGATCCGATCCAAACTAAAATTTAACGATGAGAAATCAGAGGTGATGATTCTGGGCAATGGGGCCCAGTCTATCCCTTTAGTGTTGTATTCAGAGGCTTTTAGCAGTCTTCCCCCTCTAAGGCACATATCAAAAGGCTGGGCTTTTGGCTTGAACCCTGTTTAACTATGGAACACCAGTCCAAAAAGATTTCTTCCACGTGCTTTGGTCTCCTGAGATCTCTCAGGAAGATTTTCAATCTTCTACCTTCTATGGCCAGAAGAATCCTTATTGAGGCTATGATTCTTTCCCGCCTCGACTACGGCAACTCTTTATTTCTCAGCTTCCCGGAATACGTGGTGGAAAAACTTCAGATTGTACAGAATGCAGCAGCTAGGCTCCTCACGAACCTACCCAGACACTACTCTGCGAAGCTGGCCCTTGTAGCACTTCATTGGCTGCCTATAAAACGACGCATTCATTTTAAAGCCTTATGTTTGACTCACAAAGCCCTATACAATAAGGGTCCTCTTTTTCTCAGACAATGCATTTTTTTTCATGTCCCCAGAAGAAGTCTGAGATCTTCCACCTGCCGGCTAGTTCATATAGCACGGTTCAAGAGATCATGGGGAGGCAATTCCTTTTTGGTTAAAGCTGCCCACCTTTGGAACGCCCTCCCCTCAGAACTTCGTCATGAACCCTCAGAACGTTTGCTTAGGAAAAAATTAAAAACCATCCTTTTTTGCTGCTAACTTTTGGCTCTAGTTCCATCCTTTACCTCGGTAGTTGTCACATATCTTTAGCACTGGGAAGCACGAGGGGAGCTACGCGCTCTACAAAACTGTTAAACTAAACTAAACTAAACGTGCAAATGGGAAAACTGATTTTGTGATTATTCTAAAATGATAACCCTACTCTTCTTCTGGAGCCCTGGCCCTAGGGAATATTCAAAGTACAAACAATCCAAAGTTAAATAAAATTCAGTACATTATGAGTCCATTATGAGGATTACAATCAGTTCAGGAAATGAAACTCTCCTGGTACAGAAGCAAAATCCTGAAGGTTCTGTTGGCTCCCCTCTTTGATCACCCAAGTTGTAGGTGATTTGATTAAGTCCACTGTCAGTGTACAATGTCTACTCAGGAGCTGAGTACCTTTGATAGGCTACCCTCACTATTTTTGAAATACTGAGTACTGATCTCTTGAGTACTGTCTTCACTGTCACTCAGCCCACTTGACTCTGTTTTGTAAGTGACAGCTTGAGGAATGCATTCAATGGATAGGCTTGTTCCCAATCTCTCTCGCCTCCTTGGCCTTTGTTCCCTCACACAAACACTGCTGGTTAAATTACTAAGCCCTTCTCTAGGATTAGCATTATCAATCACCTGTGCACAAAGCTGGTTCATTGTTGTTACTCCTGACTCTTTCACCACAGGCTCAGGACTTGCTTCAATTTGACTTTGGGATAACTCTGGAACTTGAATCACAGGTTAACAGAGGAGACTCTTGTGGCCATGGCTCACCCCCTCTGCTCCCTTTGGGAGAACATAGAATGGGGTTTGCAGATCAGTAGCAGGTATTACCACCTTTTCATCTGCACCTCTTACTCATTGACTATGGGAGGAATGCAGAAAATTAGGCAGGCCACCACATTGCTGGCAGTTGGCTACCAGGATAACTTGAAAGTGGCCTTTCCATTGGGGTTCCAAGCATGACTGCTGAACATCATTTTTTACTAGGACCCAGTCCATTGGGCTGAGCACATGGCACTGCTCCTGGTGTGGGAGGGGCGACAGTCCTGTTAGTCAGTCAGGAATGCTTCGGAGACTCATCAGCACCAACTGCAAAGGATCCGGCCACTTCAGAGAGGTAGACGCACACACCTTTGACAGTTGCGACTTCACTGTCCCATTGATTTGTTCTACAATGCCAGAAGTTTCCAGTCTGTATCAACAGTGCCACACACAGCCTTCTCAGGGCTTCATTATTGAAATAAGTTTCTCTGATTCAGAGAACCAGGAATCCAAACCTTGGTATCAGTTCACATAACAGCAGTTTAGCTACAGTGAGACTGCTATTCCTTCGAGTCGGGTATGCTTCAACCAAATGGGAGATAATACACACTATAACCAGGACACATCTTAGCCCGTTACACACAGGCATTTCAATATAATCCAACTGCATTCGGTTGAAGGAACCTTTTGACCCCGCTATGTAATTCATGGTTATTGCTGACCTCCTCCCTTCTCATCTGTTAGCAGATGACATATCTTGACGTAAAGCCCCTAATGTCTGACTCCATTTTATGTAGGCCCTAACTCCATCTTGAGTCAAAGCCACACCTCTAGCCGAGAGAATTGAGAGGAAGTGTAATCATTGGACTGGATAACGAGAGAGCCTTCACACATTTACCGATCTTTCGTATAACCCTTGTAAGGTCTGGTGTCCTTCAACCCATCTAAATAGTAACTGCCAAAACCGTTTCCCCCTGGAGGGTGTTCCAGACGTATCCATCTTTGATGTATAAAGGGGTGTTTCTAGCCAGTCTGCATGGAAGTGTGGGGTTTCTCCTAGTCATTTCCGATATTTCCCTCCTAGACAGGAGGGTAGAATAAAAAAGAAACTTCTTCTTATCCCCGCTAAGCTGCTGTGGTCACTCCATAGACCCAAAAATGATTGGAGAGAGGTCTGTCTTCAAAGTTACCCCCATATTACTTGACAATGTGCTCCCCACTTCCTCCCAAAACTGCAGTATTGCTGGACAGTCCATAAACACGTGAGTATCTGTAGCATCTTCTAGTCCACATTTAGCACAATTAGCAGGCCCCACTTTCCTCATTTTTAAAATTTTGTATGAAGATAAATAGGCTCTATGAATTATAAAAAGATGATTTCTTCTGAGAGGGGACAGTTTGACAACGGCAAATAATCTCTGCATTGATGTTTGCCAGTTATCTTGTAATTGGTCGCTCAGGAAACAACCTCGCCAGAGCTCTTCTGGTAGCGTAAAATCTCCCTCAAGAGCCTGCATAATCCCCCAATACCAAATGGATATTTCTTTCCTCCTTGGGGCAACTCCCACAAGCTTTTGCTCTGAGTTATTTACAGGAACCAAGGGCCAGATGTATGAAGCTCCCGGTTTGCATTTCTTAAATAGCGAATTTAAAAAAAAACAATATTTTAGAAATGCAAAATGGGATGTATCAAAATTGTGAGTTGGTATTTGCGATTTCTTAAAATTTGCAAACGCAATTTGCGATTAGCAAATACCGAATCGCAAATCATTTGCGATTCGCTATCTGAAAATCACAAATTGCGAAAATGGAAAACTGGACCAGCCTAATGACATCACAAGCAGGAAGTGAGTCAGCCCATGCTGTTTTCAGGAGCCACACCCACAGGAGCAGGCAGGGAGACACAGCCCAGCACCAGGGAGCCAGCCTTGTGATCCAGCAAGGACCAAATTGAAACATGGCCACTGATGGGAAGGCGAAGGACAACGGAGACAGGAAGTGCAAGTTCATATTCAGTGAGCAGGAATTGGAGGTGCTCACTGAGGAGGTTGTCAGGAACCATGACAAACTCTTTGGGAAGCACTCACTACAGGTCCCTGAAAGTGAGAAAAGGAAACTCTGGTTGGAAATCCAGACAAAAATCAGTGCAGTGGGTGTTGTGCAGCGCTCTGTGGAGGAAATTCCCAAGAGATGGTATGACCTGTGTTCCCTTGCCAAAGAAAGGGTAGCCACCAGGCTAAAGGAGGCAAGGAGCACCAGAGGAGGATCACCCATCCAGACACCGTCCACACCAATGGAAGACATGGTGGGGTCCACACTGCTTCCGGAAGCTGTCAGTGGTGTCACCGACATTGACACCTCAGGGACACCCAGCACCAGCAAACGTAAGGGCAGTAATGATGTGTATCCCCATATGTGCATGTACAAATGCCCCCTAGAAATAGCTATTAGCCTGATGCAGCATGATAAGTAGTCCATGCCACATCTTACATACAACACATCAATGCCGTCTGGGAGTGATAGGCCACAATCCGAAGGTCAATAAACCACATGCAAAACAACTTTGTGTTAAGCCACATAGAGAAACAACACACACACACACGTCACAGTGATACGATCTCAGAGTAGAAATTTTACTATTATGCTACTTATTTTGAGAAATACATTAATGACATGCTGCACATTGTCGTTGCAGATGTCCCGGGCCCTGCTGCAGCAGAAAGTGGCAATGTGGGAGATGTTGAAATACAGCCACAGTCCGATTCCAACACAAGTGAGTCTCAGTATTGCACCAACCAGACGCAGGGCAAGGGTGTTACCTCTCCCAGAGTGCAACCTGGACTCAGATGAGATGCTGGATGAACTCCCCACACCACCCCCAGAGGATAGATCCAGAGGAACACAACAGTCCCTGCCCCAGCGTCAGTGATCTCCCCTCAGGAGGCGTCACGATGAAGGCAGACAGTGAACAGAGGAAAGAGAGGGCCCATCAATTTTTGGCGGACTTGAAGCTTCCATGCTGAAAGTGCAGCGCCTGCAATGCAAACACATGAGGTCAGTGCACAGGCAGTTAGCGTCATTCAATCAGAACATGGGCACAATGAACAAGCATTTGGAGTCACTGCACAAGGGATAGCAAACAGCAGCCGAGAACACAAAGGACTTGACAAATGCCATTAGGGACCTCTGCACTGAGATTCAGCAGGAGCGTGTCAGCCACCGTAGGCGCCATCACCAATTCATGAGAAGGTTTGATGGGTTCTGCAGATCGGTCAATCGGCTTGCTAGCTCAACTGTCATGATGTCACGACGTGCTGTGGGCATACAGGTGGAGATGGCACACTGCAGTCCTGACGTTGCACAGGGCATGGTGCAAATAACCAATGTCCTGGATGCAATGCAGACAACACGCAGTGCTACAAATAGCAAACTGGGTGGTGGAGATAGTGAGGAGTTCTCTAGCCTCAGCAGTCTTACAGCCCCTGTGATGGACCCTAGGCCTCTTAGTACCAGACACAGTACTGCCAGTGAACCCTCTACAAGAGGTGCCAGTGAGGCCACTGAGCACTCAAGTTTAGTGCATGGACGTAGGAATAATGTTAAGGCCTACAGGGGACTACTGTAACATGTACAGTTATACTATGATGCTAATAGTGTGACACTGTCATTTGCACATGGTAGCCTATGCTTCATGGCTATGTCCTATTGACACATACGTTACCTGAAGTCAAGGTAATAAAGTTGCTAACCGCAGAAAGACATAAAATTGCAGTATTGTTGTCATTACTTACATTAGATATGGTTGTGCGTGATGTCAGCATGTCTTTGCCTGCCCTCTGCTGCACTGGTCCTGTCTACTGGGTGATGGGGTGGTAAGGGATCACCATCTTCATCTGAGTCCGGCTCCATTGGTTCAACCGGTATGCCCCTTCTTGTTGCTATGTTGTGCAATATTGCACATGCGACCACTATTTTACATGTCGTCTCTGGGCTGTACTGTAGTGCCCCTCCACTCTTATGAATGCACCTGAAGCAGCTCTTCAGGACACCAAACGTCTGCTTCACCACACTGCGGGTTGCCCTGTGTGCAGTATTGTACCTCCTCTCTGCAGGCTTTGCAGGGTTCAGGGTCAGTATGTAGGTGCGGACTGCGTTGGCACTGTCTCCTGGAATGAAAGAGGGTAAAATGAGTACTGTTGGAATCTGGCGTCACTATTACTTCAATGCAATATAGTCATCTATTACTTTACCCAGTAGGCATACTTCGCCAAACTCCCCAGCTAGCAGTCTTGTATGAATCCCGCTGTGGCGAAAGATGTAGGAGTCATGTGTGCTACCTGGGTAATCTGGCCACAAGATCGGTGATGATGTTAGAGCCACACCTGTATGTTCATGGAATGATGGTTTTTACGGTTCCGCAATCTGATAAAAATTGATTTTTGTTTGTTGTAATTCCTGTGGGGTGTTGGGGAATCTTATGTGCTCTTCTATTTTGCTCAACATGGCATTGAGAAATGCAGTGAAAAATCGTGAGATGGCACTCTGTGAGACCCCTCCTGCTGCTGCTATGACCCCTTGATAGCTCCCTGCAGAGAGCATAATACCTGCACATGGGTGGGTATGCTATTGGTCCTGTGTGTGGCGCGCTGCAGTATGGGTTGTAGATCAGCTATCAGGTCAAGTATCATGGCTGAGCTTAACCTGTACTTTTCATAGATTTCCTCCTCCGTCTGGTCAAAAAGGATTATGCGCACTCTGAAAATGCGCTCCTGTCTTCTCCTCCCTCTCCTCAAACCTGCCAAGATCCTCATCCTCCTCCCCATCACTTAGAGTGCAGCCATTGTGGAAGAGCGGCTGAGGCATTCTGGGCCTCTTTAAATAGGATGCACCTGGTTACCACCTGATTTCAATTCATGGTAAATTGCATGTGCAAAAGGCCATTCTGCAAATTTTCGAAATTTGCGACATTTTGATGCATCCCATTGCCACATGGTTATGCATGTCACAATCAGCAATTGCAAATAGCGACATGAAATATCGAATCGCTCTCTGCGATTCGCTAAACTGTGTCACAGTTTGCGTCTCACAAATAGCGATTCAGTATTTCATGTCGCTATTTGCAATATGCTGATTGCAACACGCAAAACCATGTCATATTCGCAAAAATTCGCAATTTTTGCGATTCCGTATTTTCCCACTGCGAATGCCTTGCATACATTGCAGGGACCATTTTTGCATTCGCAAACGGTCGATTTTTGCAATTTGCACCGTTTGCGAATGCAAAAAAGCTTGATACATCTGGCCCAAATCTCCTTGCAGGCTCTTCACCCAATGAGCCTACTGGAAGTACTTAACCATTGAAGGTCCCCCCCAGTTTTCTTGCATTGGCCTTCCCAGGATAATAGCCCACCCACTTAGGCAAGAACACCCCAATGTTTAAAACCTGCCCTCTTTATTGGTCATCTCCCCTGATTATGCAGAATCATTGCCATGTCTGCAATTAGATGTAGATGTTGTCAGATCTTATCTTTCTAAGAACTGTAAAAGAATCAAGTCATTTGACCAATTACATAGAAACAACACTTGATGCAACATTAGTCTGAGTCAAATGTTTACATTTCACAATGTCAAGGTTAAATAAGAACAAATAAAGATAGAGCTGAAATAGTGCAGGCTGATTTGATGTCCTTTTACCTTCAGAAGGAAAGGTCTGGGACGCACACCTTGATGCGCATAATCTATGTCATATATACCTAAACTTAATGCTGCAAAGGACTGCTGCCCTGCTGGCCTCTGAGTGTGCTGGAAGGACTCTGCCTTCCCTCAAAGTGTTCTCATAGGGCTTGGATTGAACTTGCCTCCTGTTCTGAAGTCTCAGGAATAGCAAAGACTTCCACTACTAGCTTGTTGCTAGAAACAGACTCCAGTAACTCCGGAATGACTTTAGCCACGCCACAGCCTGCTCCCGCTCCGTGGACCTCGCTGCATGCACCGACCGCGGACTGCAATTCAAATCTGACGTTGCTGCAACTCTGCTGATGTCACTGAGGGTCATTGCGGCACTGCGAAGTCAAAACATTACATCCTGATGGACCAGAACCAGTAACTCCATCGGGTAACAAAGAATCGACGCATCGCGGATGCCACTGCATCATCTCCCTCTGCATCCAGACAGAACCGATGCATCACCTCCAACTGCTTCGCTGCGCAGAACCATGCCTCTTTCCTCGGAAGCCGTAAGGCACTGACACCGCACAGACTCTACCAATGCCGCTTTCTGACTCCGTGCGATGTCCTTGTTCTTATTTTTTAAAAGGTATTGTACCTGAGGGTCCATGTAACTCTGTGACTGGCACCGGTGGTGTTGGAGTATTGGGAACGACTCCATCAGAGACTCCGTGATAACCCCAGTTAGAGCTATTGTGTTTTCTGGGCGCTTTAGTTGGATTTAATCTTTAGAAATTCTTAAGTTTGCTTACGTACATTGGATTTTCATTGTTTCCACAGTATTTTGTTCAGTTAAATATTCTCTAATTCTCTAACCCTGTGTGGTGTCTTTGTGTGGTGTTTTCACTGTTTTATTGTATATCATTCTGCACAAATATTTTACAAATTGCCTTCTAAGTCAAGTGTGACTGCTCAGTGTCAAACTACCAAAGGGTGCGCACAGGATAATTTGGATTGTGTGTGATTTACCCTCATTAGAATTGTGGTCCCTACTTGGACAAGCGTATAAACCTCTGCCAACTAGAGACCCCATTTCTAACATTAGTGGCAGCGGTAAGATAGGACTTGTGTTTTTGCAGTGCCATGCAATAGCTACGTGTACACTACTCACCCACAGTGAAAGATCAATTTTTTGATTTGTTTCTTTTCGCTAAAGATTTCCCTGCTTGACATTTTCTAATCTAAATCCTATACAACATGTCTCTGGCTGGGTCCGCAAGTGGAACTGGAGAGTTTGACCAAGCCAAGCTGGATGCATCTACAGTCAACCAGCTGAAGGGTTTCTACAAAGGGATGGGGGTACCTGTTAGCGCGTCTGACCTTAATAAGTAAACTTACAAGGTGACTCGAATAGGTCGATGAACCTTTTGACTCACAATTAAGATGCTCTTACTATAGTTCCAGTACATGCAGATCAATAATCAATAACCAATGCACAACATCAATAATCAACAACAATCAATAACAGTAATAACCAATAGAGTCAGTAATTATCATCCAATAACCACACCTTTTAGTAAAAGTTTGAATATTTATTTCCCTATATCAACAATGCTAAGGTCTTGTAGATCAATATCAAAATCAAATAAAACATATACAGAAACAATACTGCCTGTCCAAAGCGGCAGAAGAAACGTAATCTAATAAAAGCTTGAACTACAACACATTCTAAGGTTATGATGCAAATTAATAACAAAGTCAACTGCGTCAAGGTGATTACATACATTCGAATTCAGCAGAGAAATTTATCAATCATTATTCCCTATTAGCATAAGGTCATTAGTGAGGATCCTTAACTACCATCAGATTAGCATCAGCAAGTTGGGCTTCATGCAAATACAATTTAGGAACACAATTTGGAAAAATATCTAACTATGGCTTTATCAAAACAGTGCAGTTGGTACCTAGAAGGAAAAAGCAAAAAGACATAATGATCAATAGTCTAATTCATTATACCTATCTTCAGTGTGGCTCAGCAAGCAGAGTCCATCTTCGTCCTCAGGACATCAGTTAATCGGCAAGGCAACAGGATTCAGCATAAAATTTCAGAAAAGCAGTAAAGTTAAGCAGTTCTCTTGTGAGGACGCAAAATGGGCAAGAATGAGCTATCCCTCTCCGGGTCAGTTCTGTTAAATTATAGCCACTAAACTATTTCCCAAATCCCAATTGGTCAACTATTCGCATGTTCACACTTTGTCCAATAAAACAAAAACTTCAAATCTATGAATTCTACAATTACTCCATTCACATGTCTTTGATTCGTTGTCCTGCAATGTCCTCATCATCCGCCTTGTCTTGCTGCAGCTTCCATTCCAGTCAGTATCTCCATTGTTCTCCTGAGAAAGTCATTGTCAAACGCATTACACATAAAATGTTACATTAGCAAGAACAGCATTTTCTTGCATTCTCATGAGAATCTTTAGTTATGAGCATATGTAAACAATGCAAAATGGAAAATCACAGTTTAACTCTTTAGGACAGCAATTTATTAAACGTTAAGAAATACAGCTTTGACATGAGGCCTGGCAAGTAGGCCAAGATCCTCGCTAAGTTAAGGCCTACAATTAGTAAAGCTAGGACATAGTGCATAACCTTTAATATGATATATTACTACATCGGTCAAACATATATTAAACATTTCACAATATTAGACTATTGATAAGTTCAATTCGTGTAGATTGGCAGCTTCTCATCGTAATCACATTTTCAAATGCGTGCATTATTTTTCTACGTTATTATATTTTCTACACAAACCCCTTATTCAGAATAGATGAACACTCATTAATATTTTTTGTTAATATACCTGCACTAGCAATCCCTCCTCTGATGACTAAATGTGTCATCACACTAACTACCACCCATATATTTTTGCATCAGCTAAAATTCTGTCAATTCAATCCCTTCATACTTTTGTTCCATTTGTGAATTTTCCCTGTACAATTTTTCCCTTTCCTTTTCTTCCCTCCTCTGATTATTCTTTTACCTTTTCAATGTAATCCTTTTGCATAATTTACACAATCCCCATATTTCAATTAGACAAACCACAATAATTAATATGCCCTGCAAGATTTTCAATAGTATCCCATTCTAAATGCTGCTGAGCCAATTCCCCACTGAAGCAAACCCTTTGCCAATCTTTTCCCAAACACCTGGTTCTTTCAATTCTTTCAAATCAGCAATTTCATTAGTCAGATTAGTAACTAAGCCTCCAATTTCTCTACTATCAGGAATATATGAACAACAATGCCTAGAATTAATCATTCTACAGACTCCACCAACCTTCGCTAAAAGAATGTCTAAAGCAAGACGATTCTGAAGAGTCATAGCTCTATCAGCAGCTAACTCAGTATCTATCAGGAGTATGGCTCCTGAAAAATTAGTCCGCATGTTATCCACAATAGTAGACAACTTTTGAATCTTTATCAAATTCAGAATGACTCCCACTCAAGGAATCACTGCTCCAAATATATCTCCCACTATACCAGAAGAGGACTCCCTCCTCTGTCTCATATGATGTAATTCAGTCACTTTCGCAAACTTCTTCAAATCATCCATTTGATAAAACTTTGGGAAAACTATCCCCAAATAACATGTCCCATAGCATCCTCTTGGAAGACGGTAATAAGCATTAGGACCACAGATATAATAAATTCCAGGAATCGCCGGGTCCTGTCCATTCAGCATAAACGTCCATTTACTCTGAAACAAAAACACATGCTTACATTCACTTGTTCCCACAAATAAAGTGTCAGTGCGTGATTTAGGCCTGTATATACAAAGTGTACCTACGTGTTGCGCATCTAAATTGTATTATAAGCATAATCATTCCTGTAAGTCCATTTCTGTGAGCCTTTTTCTAACTTCTTCCTCAATGCATTTCTTCTGTCATCTGTGTGATCTAAGAAGCTTTTCTCTAAAGGTGTAAGCAAGCATGTCAAATTATTCCTGTGCGCATAAGCTGTGCAAAACGTCAATGTAGGTTCAAAGAAACCTCTAACTATTACTATGTCATTATCCTTAGCTACTCTACTCAAATACCTAATTATAGGGACAAACAAAAACACCATGTCATAGTTTGAATAAAAGTACTGACTGTACTCCTGGTTATAAAATCTTGTTAGAAGCAGACTACAACTTATTCCGTATGTTAAAGTAAAGAAAAGCTATGATATGTAACTCCTTTCTCAAATGATGAAGGAATCTGCGTACACACATAACAATTCCTCGCATCCATCGTCTCAGCATACTCAAGCAACAAGTGATAGAAGACATTATAAGAAAGTTCTCCTTGCACATTAGTATCCCCATGCAGATACTTCTCGTCTAACCTAAACCTCTCTATTGCCGATAGTGCAGTAGTTGTCTCAAAAGCAGAAGTATGGTTGGTTCCATTTGTGAATTTTCCCTGTACAATTTTTCCCTTTCCTTTTCTTCCCTCCTCTGATTATTCTTTGACCTTTTCAATGTAATCCTTTTGCATAATTTACACAATCCCCATATTTCAATTAGACAAACCATAATAATTAATATGCCCTGCAAGATTTTCAATAGTATCCCATTCCAAATGCTGCTGAGCCAATTCCCCACTGAAGCAAACCCTTTGCCAATCTTTTCACAAACACCTGGTTCTTTCAATTCTTTCAAATCAGCAATTTCATTAGTCAGATAAGTAACTAAGCCTCCAATTTCTCTACTATTATCAGGAATATATGAACAACAATGCCTAGAATTAATCATTCTACAGACTCCACCAACCTTCGCTAAAAGAATGTCTAAAGCAAGACGATTCTGAAGAGTCATAGCCCTATCAGCAGCTAACTCAGTATCTATCAGGAGTATGGCTCCTGAAAAATTAGTCTGCATGTTATCCACAATAGTAGACAACTTTTGAATCTTTATCGAATTCAGAATGACTCCCACTCAAGGAATCACTGCTCCAAATATATCTCCCACTATACCAGAAGAGGACTCCCTCCTCTGTCTCATATGATGTAATTCAGTCACTTTCGCAAACTTCTTCAAAGCATCCATTTGATAAAACTTTGGGAAAACTATCCCCAAATAACATGTCCCATAGCATCCTCTTGGAAGACGGTAATAAGCATTAAGACCACAGATATAATAAATTCCAGGAATCGCCGGGTCCTGTCCATTCAGCCTAAACGTCCATTTACTCTGAAACAAAAACACATGCTTACATTCACTTGTTCCCACAAATAAAGTGTCAGTGCATGATTTAGGACTGTATATATAAAGTGTACCTACGTGTTGCGCATCTAAATTGTATTATAAGCATAATCATTCCTGTAAGTCCATTTCTGTGAGCCTTTTTCTAACTTCTTCTTCAATGCATTTCTTCTGTCATCTGTGTGATCTAAGAAGCTTTTCTTTAAAGGTGTAAGCAAGCATGTCAAATTATTCCTGTGCGCATAAGCTGTGCAAAACGTCAATGTAGGTTCAAAGAAACCTCTAACTATTACTATGTCATTATCCTTAGCAACTCTACTCAAATACCTAATTATAGGGACAAACGAAAACACCATGTCATAGTTTGAATAAAAGTACTGACTGTACTCCTGGTTATAAAATCTTGTTAGTAGCAGACTACAACTTATTCCATATGTTAAAGTAAAGGCAAGCTATGATATGTAACTCCTTTTTCAACTGATGAAAGAATCTGCGTACACACATAACAATTCCTCGCATCCATCGTCTCAGCATACTCACGCAACAAGTGATAGAAGACATTATAAGAAAGTTCTCCTTGCACATTAGTATCCCCATGCAGATACTTCTCGTCTAACCTAAACCTCTCTATTGCCGTTAGTGCAGTAGTTGTCTCAAAAGCAGAAGTATGGTTGGCTTCACTCTTATCGAGAACAGACATACCCACAATCAACACCACAAACAGTATCCCACGCATAATCTTCAAACCAATACTGATATATTTACATCGCCTAGTATTCCTACCCTGCTGGCTAAGGTTATTCATGATCTGTAAAGAATCAGAAAGCAGAAGAAAATTTAGGAAAACTGCAGCAAAAATCAAAAATAGACAACTCTTCTTTCAGCGATTATTTATAGCTTTCAGTCTCACTACCAGGATCTCTTGTCAAAATCGGTAAACAGCTTGTCAAAATCAAGTTTTCAAAAGTCAAATCAGGTTATCAATGTCTCTTCTGGTTACTTGCAACAGTCTCTTTTTTCTAAAAAATGTTCTCTCAGATTGTTTCAACAGTTGAGTTCATCAGCTTCCTTTAAGTGCCAAAATACTGACCCGGAATGTTTCTATCAAAACAAAAAGACAAAAATTATTTCTGCCACTCACTTGTAGTTGCATACGCCTATTCAGGACCTGCGTATCTCTGACTTGCTATTCTCTTTCTTTTCAATTTTCGATCACCATTCAATTCTCCTTCACTTAGATCTTTTCTCCTTGTTGTATATACTTCTTCCTCGATTGTTGTCTCAACAACCACTTCCTTTTCCCTTTCTACTTGCGACTCTGGCCACTTATCTCCTTTCAGTGGACCTTTTGTCAGTGTTCTCTTCAGAGTCGAACTTGAACCTTCTCCTTGTTCTGCGGTGTTTTCTCTTGACGACCTGCCATCGGTTCAGGAGGAGTTGGATTACAATGGCTTTGATCCACCTCAACTCCTTTCTCCTCTGGGTCTGACAATTGCTCTGTTTGTCTCTCAAGATCGTCTGCTTCTGGGAAAGCCCTCCTCTGACTAGGCTCTCCTGCTGCCTCAATTGAGATAGGCTTTCTGTCACCCTCCTGGAGGTCTTATCCTTCGTCTCTCACAGGAGCGACAGAATCGTCCTCAACAGGCTCAGATCCAGTCTAAATTCCCCTTTGTTCTCTTTCCGGCCCTGAGATGTGTTTCACTGTTGTTGTTACTCCCAAGAACTCTTCTTCCTCATGATCCAGTGGACATGCCAGTTTCTTCGTATATCTCGCATGAATCCAGTTCAGAATTCCAGCACACTTCACAGCTGTGGTAGTTGTCAGAACTACCTGATAAGGTCCCTTCCAATGAGGCTCCAAACACGTTTTCCTCACGTGTTTCTGGACCACAACCCAGTCTCCAGCTCTCAGATTGTGCCCTGGGTCATGGATCCGTGGCAGTGTGATGGCTTCCACCTGCTGAGAGAAAAAGCGAACCACATCAGCCAGACCTTTGCAGTAGTTCAACACCATATCATCTGTAATGTTGACAAGTACATTTGCAGGCACCGCTGGCAACCTCATGGCTCGGCCCATAAGGATTTAATGCAGCAGCAATCCTGTCTTCCTGTCGGGTGTGTTTCTCATTGACATCAACACTAAAGGCAATGCTTCAGGCCATTTTAAATTTGTGGATGCACACATCTTTGCAACTCTTGACTTCAAGGTACCTTTCATCTGTTCCACTAATCTTGATGCTTCAGGGCGGTAACTACAATGCAACTTCTGCTCAACCTTCAATGCTGCACACAGCAATTTAATTACTTCATTGTTGAAGTGACTTCCCCTCTCTGATTCTAAAGAGATCGGAAACCCAGAAGCAGTAGTTTTGCTACTGTGAGACTATCATTTCTACATGTAGGGCACGCTTCAATCCAGTCACTAAAAATGCAAACAACCACCAACACATATCTCAAACCTCCACACAAGGCATCTCAATAAAATCCATCTGCATTCTGCTGAATGGGCCACCCGATCTTCCAATATGGCTCAAATTAACCACTGTCCCTTTACCCTTGTTTAATTGTTGGCAAATGACACAACGATGGCAAACTGCTTCAGCAACTTGTCTAAACCTTGGGTTAAACCAATCATGTTTGAACAATCGAATCATTGTATCCCTCCCAGTATGTGCTTGACCATGATAGTACCTATAATCACACTACCAAAGAGTTGTGAGGGAGATTAGAAATATATATTTGATGCGAAACGTCCCATACTAGCTCCCTCTTCGAAAGACTAGTTACCACAAGAAAGTATGGGGTTCACCGATGATGTAGAGCTCTGTACACGGGAGACTGTCCGTGGGCTCCTGGACCTCGTTGGGTTCAGAGAATGCGTGGTGTGGGTGCTCTGACAGGTGTGGGAGGGGGGATTTCCTTTTACGCACTAGGTGGTCTCTACATCATCGGTGAACCCCATGATAGTACCTACCCATTTGAGACAACAGACTTTTTGGCAAAACCAATTGATCCTCTTCTGAAACCCACAACTCATCTTGTCTTTGCACAAATTTCATTTTGCTCCATGAACGTTTATCCTCCCTGTCAACATTATTTTGCAACATTTTCCATTCCTCCAAGGTGTCAATTACTTTCACCGCATAGCTTGGACAGATTTCATCCTCTTCAGATAACAGTTCCCACTTGTCTTTGAATGATATACAGTTCAATGCGTAAAACCTTGCGTCTTGATCCGCATATCCATTTCCCAATGATACAAAGTCCTGCGACTTCAGATGTGCACTGCATTTTACCACAGCCATCTTTTCAGGCATTTGAATAGCATGTAACAATTCTTTAATCCTTTCACCATTTCTCACTGGTGAACCAGAAGAGGTCATGGAACCCCTCTGTGACCCTAACTGGCCAAAATCATGGACTATTCTAAATCCATACTGGCTATCTGTATAGATTGTAACTTTCAGCTGAGCAGAAATATGGCACTCTCTAGTAAGGGATACCAGTTCCGCTACTTGGGCAGAATAGACTCCTTGAATCCACGAGCTTCCAAAATACCAGTAATTGTGCACACAGCATATCCTGCTCCCAGTGTCCCTGCATTGTCTCTCAGACAAGAACCATCAACAAAGATAATTTGGTCATTTTCTTCCAATTGAGTGTCTCTAACATCAGGTCTCGGTTTTGTGCACAAGTCAGTTACTTCAAGACAATCATGCACAACATCTTCTATCTTTTCAATTTCAACATTTTCATCACTAAAGTTGCCAGGTTCAGCACTGTAGATCTTTTCAATGACACATTTGGTGACCCTAGAATATTCATTTCATATCTGGTCAACCTTGCACCAGTCAAATATTGAGTTTTCGTCCTGGTAAGTAGAATCTCAATAGAGTAAGAGACCATTACAGTCAAGGGATGTCCCATCACAATGCCTTCACACTGTGTAAGGCTTTGACCAACTGCTGAATCTGCACGCAAACATCCTGGTAAGGCTGCTGCAGCTGGGTCCAAAATAGCTGAAAAATATGCTACTGGGCGGTTTACACCTCCATGGACCTGTGTCAAGACAGACAAAGAACATGCATCACGCCCATGACAAAACAATGTGAAAGGTTCGTGTAATCAGGCATACCCAAAGCTAGAGCCTTGCACAGACTCTCTCTCAATTCAGTGAATGCTTTCATTCCAGCCTGGTCTAACACTATAGGATCAGTGACTTCCTTATGAGTCAGCTTCTGCAATGGTCTCGAAATGACTGAAAAATTGGGAGTCCATTGGCAACAGTAGCCTACCATCCCTGAAATCTCTCTATGTAGTCGGGGGATTTATCTGCAATATGGCTGAAATCCTTTCTCTGGATATCTTTCTTGATCTCTTCTCAATCTGGTTACCCAAGTATTTCACAACCTTCTGACAGTATTGCAATTTAAGCGGAGACACTTTGTGACCATTCTTTCCCAAATGGTTCAACAGGGCAGTTGTATCATACTTGCACTCGTCCCTTGTTTTGGACGAAATCAGCAAGTCATCAGTGTACTGCACCAAGGTTGATTGGAAAGGCAAGTCCAACGACTCCCAATTCCTCTTCAAGATCTGATTGAATATGGAAGGTGACTCTGAAAACCCTTGAGGAATTCAGCACCAGCAATAAACTTGATCCAGACATTTGAAACAAAAGAGAAATTGACTAACCTCATGAAGAGACATAGAAAAGAAGGCTTGTGACAGATCAAAGACAGTGAACCACTCAGCATCACATGGAATCTGAAACATTATCACAGCTGGATTTGGCACCACAGGACAACATTTGAACATAATCTCATTAATTTTTCTCAAATCCTGGACAATTCGAACTTTCCCACAGGGCTTTTGAAAACCCATTATCAGTGAATTACATGGCCTGCCAATACTTCCTTCAAAACCCCTTGCTTTACAAAGTTTGCAATTATCTGGGCAACCTTCATGAGGACATCTTGCGGCATGTGGTACTGTGGAAGTTGAGGAAAAACTGCATTCGGTTTCACAGTAACTCTAACTGGCTCAACTCCCTTTATCAGACCTACTTCTTTTCCTGTCAAATCCCACACTAATAAGGACTACTGGTTTGTCTAGGCCCTCCTCATTTAACTGTGCTAAAAGAGCCCCTATACCATCCTCTGAAGTGTATGTCTGCACAATAAATTCCTGGGAGTAGTCAGGGGCCAAGAGCACGGGGGCCGTGCATATGGCTTCCTTCAGGGAGTCAAAGGCTTTCTGACAAGCCTCTGTCCAATTCACCAACCTGTGTTGCTTTTTGGAAGTAAGTTCTGTCAAGGGTGTCACAATGGATCCATAGCCCTTGACAAACCTACGGTAGTATTTTGTGAGGCCTAAGAAGGCTCTCACTTCTGTCTGAGTTCTAGGTGGTTGCCAGGCCTTGATAGTTTCAATCTTGGCCTGGAGTGGCTGCACCTTGCCACCACCTAATAGGTGTCCTAAGTACACCACGAAACCCTGCCCAATCTGGCACTTACTAGCCTTGATGGCCAGGCCTGCCTGTTGAAGAGCCTGAAGCATCTCCTTGAGGTTGAGCAGGTGTTCCTCCCAGCTGGAATTATAGACGGCTATGTCATGTAGGTAGGCTGCGCAGAAGGCATCCTTGCCAGCGAGGACCCGTTAACCAACCGTTGGAAGGTGGTGGGGGCATTTTTCAACCCAAAGGGCATCACCCAGAACTGGTAATGGCCATCAGGTGTGGAAAATCTCTTTAGCCCCCTTAGTCAAGGCGATCTGCCAGTACCCTGATGTGAGATCAAAAGTACTGAGGAATTTCGCAGTGCCTAGCTTGTCTACAAGCTCATCAGCTCGGGGTGGGGTGAGCGTCAGTCCGTGTGATTGAGTTGAGACCCCGGTAGTCCCCGCAGAACTGGAGTTCTGGCTTGGCACCGGGTGCAGCAGCCTTAGGAACCAACACCACAAGGCTGGCCCAGGGACTGCTTGACTTCTCAATAACCCCTAGGGCCAACATCTTGGAAACCTCCTCCTTGATGCTGGCCTTCACCTTATCTGACAACCTGTAAATATTGTTCTTTACAGGGGGACTGTCTCCTGTGTCAATATCATGGACACACAAGTGGGTGAGTCCAGGAGTAAGGGAAAACACGGAAGAGAACTGCTCTAACAACTCATAGCAGTCTCCTCTCTGATTCAGAGTCAGGGAGTCAGAGAGATTGACACCCTCTACTGACCCATCACCTTCTTTGGCAGTGAGGAGGTCGGGGAGACGTTCACTCTCCTCTTCCCTGCCCTCATCTGTCACAAGGAGCATACTGACCTCAGACCTCTCAAAATGAGGCTTGAGTCGGCTATGGTGGAGAACCCTTAGGGGGTGTCTAGAGGTCTTGAGGTCCACTAGGTAATGGCCTCCCCCGTCCACTCCTTGATTTCAAATGGGCCAGACCAGCGGTCCTGGAGAGATCTAGGCTCTACTGGCTCCATTACCCAAACCTTGTCTCCAGGTGAGAACTCAACAATGTACCGTCTTCCGGTCATACCACTCCATCACCTCTTGACTGGCTTTAAGGTTGCTTTTGGCCTACTTCCAGAAGCGTTGGGTTTGGTTGCAGAGGGCCAGAATGTAGCTGACCACATCCTGGGGAGGTGTCTTGGGAGCTTTCTCCCAGCCCTCTTTAACTATGCTTAGGTGTCCCCTGACAAGGTGACAATAGAGAAGCTTAAAGGGGCTGAACCCCACCCCTTTCTGGGGCACCTCCCTATAAGCAAAGAGCAGGCATGGCAAGAGGACGTCCCACTTAAGCCTCAAGGCCTCAGGTAGGGCAGTGATCATGCCTTTACGGGTCTTGCTGAATCTCTCAACAAGCCCATTGGATTGAGGATGATAAGGGGTGGTAATCCGGTAGGTCACACTCATTCTACATGGACTTCATGTATGCAGACATGAAATTTGTGCCTCTGTCAGACATAACTTCCTTAGGGAATCCCACACGGGTAAATATTCCCATCAGGGCTCTGGTCACCACCATTGCAGTCACTGTTCTCAGAGGGATTACATGGTCCACCAAAACCAGGATAAACCTGTTGCCCAAGGCAGTTTTTGGATCCAAGGGACCAATGACTTCAATGCCCACCCTTTCAAAGGGGGTGCCAATGATGGGGAGTGGGATCAGGGGGGCTTTAAGCCTTTTCTCTGTCTTCCCACTAGCCTGGCAGGTGGGGCAGGCCCTGCAGAAATTATCCGAGGCTACCCGCATTCTAGGCCAATGGAAGTGGGTGACAAGCCTGGCAAAGGTCTTGCCTTGGCCCAAATGTCCTGCTAGGGGGATGTCGTGAGACAGACCCAGTAGGAAGGCCCGGTAACACTGAGGGACCATCAGCACACGTGCTGCCCCAATGGTCGGAGCCTTAGGCTCACTGTAAAGGAGATCATTCTCCCAGTAGATGTGGTGATCGTCAGAGGCTTCACCAGCTGTTTGGGCTGCAGCCTGTTGCCTCAGACCCTCAAGGGTGGGGCATTCCTTCTGCGCCTTGTAGAATTATGCCCTGGTTGGCCCACCCTCTACTTGCCAGCCAGCAAGTTCAGGTAGATTGCCCAGGTCAGCAATGTCCTCTCCGGTTGGCTCTGGGGCCTCCTCCTCCTCAGGGACCCCGTCCACCACTGTGGGAACATCTGAGGCGGGTTTCCCGCGCCTCTTGCCTTTTTTTCTTTGCAGCTGTCTGGGCCATTGTTCCAGGCTCCAGACGCCCATGACTCCCTTCCCGGGCAGCCATGGACCTTGTGGTCATGCAGACTCACTCAGGCAAGCCTAACATCTTCAGGTGGGATTTCAGCTCTACCTCATTCCAGGCAGTGTGCTCAAGATCGTTGCCTAACAGACAATCTATAGGCATGGCAGGACTCACAGCTACCTTTGGACTACCAGAGACCTCCCCCACTCGAAGGGAACCAGAGCCACCAGTAGGTTACTCTCACGATTGCCAGCGACTATGACCTGGTGGAATGTATTAGGGACTATCTGCTCTGCTGATACCAGCTGACTCTTGACAGTAGTCCTACTGGCGCCTGTGTCAAGCAGAGCCTCCACCCTTTGCCCATCAATGGTGAACCACTGCCTATACTTTGAAGTATTGGCAGGCATGTGGGCTTTAGGCACCATCTCCTTATATCCTAGGGATACTAAGGACACCTCTGTCTGCCCCCCAAAGCTAACTGGGACTATCTCCCCCCTGAGTTCTACACTAGCCAACCCAGGTGTCTGTCCTCCAGTGGTGGACTGTGCTCTCTTGGAACACTGGGAGTCCCCGTTAGAGTGTCCATGCTGGTAGCACTCTAAGCATTTGTAGATGAACTTCCCTAACTTCTTGTCGAAGTACCCTGGTTTCTTCCCAAACCTAGAAGAGGAATGATTACCACCCCACCCCCCCTTGGGAATTGTTTTGGGAGCCTTTTGAGAGTTCCTTATCTTTAAGTTTCCCCCCCCTCTTTCTTCTGTTGGGAACCCTGACCACCTTTGTGGGTTTCCCCCCCAGATGCCTTCTTGGACACTCTGGTGCTAACCCAGAGGTCTGCCTCCACAGCAAGCTTCCTGGGATCAGCACGCTTACTATCTACCAAGTGCTGGCGCAACTCTGTAAAAGAAATACTGAGCATATGCTCTCTCAGAATCAAATCATATAACCCTTTGTAATCATTTACTTTGCTGCCCCGCACCCATCTATTCAGTGCCTTATTGGAGAAATCAAAACAATCTGCCAAAGCCTGTGTGAAAAGTTTGGTGCTGTCCCTAAACCTCTGACGGTATTTTTCAGTGGCCAGCCCAAACTTGGCCAGTAAACTGGCTTTAATGGGTGCATAGACATTCTGACCATGTGGATCTAGTGTAAGGAGTGTGTCCCTCCCCACTGCTGGTACATAAAACCACAAGGCCACCCCCCATTGCTCCTCAGAGGTCCCATGAGCCCTTAGTGCAACTTCATAGGCAGCCAGCCACATGTCAATGTCACCTCCCACCACATAACATGGCACCACATTCTTGGGTATACAAACTTTTTTCTCCCAAACAGGTCCTGTATGTATGCTGCCACCATCACTGCTGGACTCAGACTGTCTCGCCTTGATCTCCAGCTCCTTGAGACTCAGTTCATGAGACAACAAAAGTTTCTTCGCAGCCAAGGCTCTCTCAGCTGCAGCCTCAGCTCTCTCAGCTTCAATCCGCTTGGCTTCTCTCTCAACTTCAGCCTGTTTGGCTTCTCTCTCTGCCCTCCTTTCCTCCTGTTGAGCTTCAATTTTCAGCCTTGCCATTTGCAATTGAAATACCCTCTACTCTCTCCTTTCCTCCGCGGTCAGGCCCTGATCACAGACATTATTCCCTGGTTTGTCAGGGGGCACAATTGCAGTGGTAACATCATCCACTGATGGCAAAAGATCCTCTGAGGGGCCATCCTCTGGACCCTCCTCCTCAGCATCCTCCTCTGAATGGGTTTCTGCCCAGGCCCTCAGCACCATTTGAAATTTTTCTTTTCTGGAGGCACCTTGGGTGCGTACTCCCATATCCCTGCAAAACCCTTTCAGCTGTTTGACAGTATATGTCTCCAACAGGGCTAGGTCAAAATCTCCAGCTTGAGGCCCAGCCTGAGACATGCTGAGTGAGGATTTTAGTTAGAAAATTGTCAGGAAACACGAAATTGCAGAAAAAGATAAAAAATCAAGTTGACTTTCAACTGTGGGTAGGTAGTGAATACTTAGCTACTGCATGTCACTGCACAAGTACAAGTCCTATCCTCACCGCTGATCACCAGTGTTAGAAATAGGGTCTTTGGTTGGCAGTCAGGTTACCCCTGTCCAAGCAAGGACCCTCACTCTAGTCAGGGTAAGTCACACACAATCCAAATTATCCTGGGCCCACGCTCTGGTAGCTTGGCACTGAGCAGTCAGGCTTAACTTAGAAGGCAATGTGTAAAGTGCTTGCGCAATATATCATGCAATAGCACAGTATAGCACCACATAAATACACCACACAGTGTTTAGAAAAATATCTGATATGGTGCAGGTCAAAACGATTAAAATGCAATACGTATATGTTGAGATATCATTGTAAAAGTGACTTAAGGCCCTCATTACAACCCTGACGGTCGGTGACAAAGCGGCGATAATACCGCCAACAGGCCGGCGGTAAAAAAAATGGAATTCTGACCACGGCGGAAACTGCCAACACAGACAGCCACTTTAACACTCCGACTGCCACGGCGGTAGCAACAAACGCTGTGGCGGTAACCGCCAACAGCCAGGCGGAAGACGATGTACCGCCCACAGCATTACAACAGGCCTATCTGCCACCTTTTCTGGGGCAGTACCAATGCCATCAAAAGCACGGCTGAAACAGTACACCTCTGGAGACTCAAGGAAGAACCACAACGCCATGGAAAAAACAACAAGTGATGGACGGAATGCTGAACATTGTCAAACATTCACCCCCAGTACAGTGATCTGGGCCTAAATCCATCGTTTTTTTGCTGCCCATGCCATTCCAGTTTGGACCCAGCCATATGCAAATCAGTCTTGACCCTGTTCCCCATGGAAACAGTCCAGCCCGAACTGCTAGGCCAGATCTTCCCTGGACTGGAAACAAGCATCCTGGGACCGGTTTCGGGGTTTCACCCCTCATCAGCCAGGCTAGCTTGAATCCAGTGGCATGGGAAGCACGGGACCCACGTCTGGGCATACCCTTCCCACTTAGGGCGACAAAGCAAAAAACAACAAGTGATGGACGGAATGCTGAACTTTGTCAAACATTCACCCCCAGTACAGTGATCTGGGCCTAAATCCATCATTTTTTTGCTGTCCATGCCATTCCAGTTTGGACCCAGCCATATGCAAATCAGTCTTGACCCTGTTCCCCATGGGAACAGTCCAGCCCGAACTGCTAGGCCAGGTCTTCCCTGGACTGGAAACAAGCATCCTGGGACCGGTTTCGGGGTTTCACCCCTCATCAGCCAGGCTAGCTTGAATCCAGTGGCATGGGAAGCACGGGATCCACGGGGCATACCCTTCCCACTTAGGGCGACAAAGCAAAAAACAAGTGATGGACGGAATGCTGAACATTGTCAAACATTCACCCCCAGTACAGTGATCTGGGCCTAAAGCCATCATTTTTTTGCTGCCCATGCCATTCCAGTTTGGACCCAGCCATATGCAAATCAGTCTTGACCCTGTTCCCCATGGGAACAGTCCAGCCCGAACTGCTAGGCCATTTCTTCCCTGGACTGGAAACAAGCATCCTGGGACCGGTTCCGTCCATCACTTGTTGTTTTTGCTTTGTCGCCCTAAGTGGGAAGGGTATGCCCAGACGTGGGTCCCGTGCTTCCCATGCCACTGGATTCAAGCTAGCCTGGCTGATGAGGGGTAAAATCCTGAAACCGGTCCCAGGATGCTTGTTTCCGGTCCAGTGAGGACCTGGCTTGGCAGTTCGGGCTGGACTGTTCCCATGAGGAACAGGGTCAAGACTGATTTGCATATGGCTGGGTCCAAACTAGGGTGGCATGGTGAGCAAAAGAACGATGGATTAAACCCAGATCTGTGACTGGGGGTGAGTGTTTGACAATGTTCAGCATTCCGTCCATCACTTGTTGTTTTTGCTTTGTCGCCCTAAGTGGGAAGGGTATGCCCAGACGTGGGTCCCTTGCTTCCCATGCCACTGGATTCAAGCTAGCCTGGCTGATGAGGGGTGAAACACTGAAACCGGTCCCAGGATGCTTGTTTCCGGTCCAGTAAGGACCTAGCTTGGCAGTTCGGGCTGGACTGTTCCCATAGGAACAGGGTCAAGACTGATTTGCATATGGCTGGGTCCAAACTAGGGTGGCATGGTGAGCAAATGAATGATGGATTAAACCCAGGTCTTTGACTGGGGGAGAGTGTTTGACAATGTTCAGCATTCCGTCCATCACTTGTTGTTTTTGCTTTGTCGCCCTAAGTGGGAAGGGTATGCCCAGACGTGGGTCCCGTGCTTCCCATGCCACTGGATTCAAGCTAGCCTGGCTGATGAGGGGTGAAACCCTGAAACCGGTCCCAGGATGCTTGTTTCTGGTCCAGTGAGGACCTGGCTTGGCAGTTCGGGCTGGACTGAGGAACAGGGTCAAGACTGATTTGCATATGGCTGGGTCCAAACTAGGGTGGCATGGTGAGCAAAAGAACGATGGATTAAACCCAGATCTGTGACTGGGGGTGAGTGTTTGACAATGTTCAGCATTCCGTCCATCACTTCTTGTTTCCACAACGCCATGGAGCCCGAGCTGCACATTTTTCCAATGCTGGTGTACCTCCTCATACACCAGGAACACGATTGCCGGCGAAGACGACCACGGTGAGTACTGCACCTAGCACACAAGGGAGTGGGGAGGAAAAAGAGAGTGGCACACACACGCAACACCCTCACCCTCACCCCCAACACCATACACACAAACAGATGCAACAACATTACATATATACCTCGTAACCCTCAGGAATAACGCAAGGACAAAAGGAATGGATTAAAATTAGTGTAATAGTACAATTCTAGATAAATACGTCCTTGAGTCTATAATCAGTATGTACAATATATACAAATGGAGGGACAATGCCCACTCCAAAATGTCCATGGCCCTCTGGTCCATAACACATAGGCCAAGGCCACACTTGACTCCTGCCTCAATACGGAGAGAACACTGCAGGGGCATCAGGTCGAGAAAACCCAGGACCCTCAGGGGGATGGGGAATAGGTGGGCACCTCAGCCAGAAGATGGTACAACGCCACTGGCCTGGAGGGGGCTCCATCCCCACTGCTTGGTCCTGGTGAGTGCAAAGCCACAGTCTCTCAAGTGGGTGGTTTGCCCACTGCTTGGTCCTGGGGAGTGCAAAGGCACAGTCTCTCAAGTGGGTCGTTTGCCCACTGCTTGGTCCTGGGGAGTGTAAAGCCACCGTCTCTCAAGTGGATGGCTTCTCCACTGGTTCTGGAGAGGGCTTTGTGCCCAGTGTGCTTCATCCTGCCAAGGAGGGGGTGAGTAGATGCCTTCTTCCACTGGTTCTGGAGGGAGCTTTGTGCCCAGTGTGCTTCACCCTGCCAAGGAGGGGGTGAGTGGATGCCTTCTTCCACTGGTTCTGGAGGGGGCTTTGTGCCCAGTGTCCTTCATCCTGGATGGTGCTCGGTCACAGTCTCTCACCTGGGTGTCACACCGACAGGTGTTGCAGGGGCCAGGATGCACTGCAGCCCATGTAGTCACTACTACACACTGCTTGGCGGCAGTGACGGCTGCTCAGTGGATGGCAGTTGTGCTGCAGGTTGAGGTGCTGTCAGTGGTGGGGGGAGGCTCCACCCCTTCCCCTGCAGCCTTGGACGGCTGCCCACTGGGGCTGCTGCTGCTGGCAGTGGTGCTGCTGGCGGTGCAGGTGGCGGTGCTGTCAGCGGGGCAGGTGGCGGTGCTGCCAGTGGTAGGGGGAGGCTCCAGCCCTTCCCCTGCAGCCTCGGACAGCTGCCCACTGGGGCTGCTGCTGCTGCCAGTGGGGCTGCTGGCGGTGCAGGTGGCGGTGCTGGCCACGGTGCAGGTGGCAGTGCTGGCCGCTGTGCAGGTGGCAGTGCTGTCAGTGGTGGGGGGATGCTCTAGCCCTTCCCCTGCAGCCTCGAACGGCTTCCCACTGGGGCTGCTGCTGGCAGTGGTGCTGCTGGCGGTGCAGGTGGCGGTGCTAGCGGCGGTGCAGGTGGCGGTTCTGTCAGTGGTGGGGGGAGGCTCCAGCCCTTCCCCTGCGGCCTCGGACGGCTGAAGTGCCATAGCTGGTGTTGTGTGCCCCTTACTGCCCTTGGCAGATGGTGGTGCCTCCTTGCTTCTGCCAGCTGGTGTTCTTTTTCTGCCCTTGCTGGCTGGTAGTGCCTCCTTCCCCTTGCTGGCTGGTGTCCCCTTCTTGCCCTTGCTAGGTGGCGGCCCCTTCTTGGCCTTGGCAGGTGGTGCTGGCACACTGGCTGTGCTGACGGGTGCCTCATTGGAGCCTCTCACACCTGCAGTAGCTGCAGAAACCACAGTAGCCGTGGACTGGATGGCTGAGGGGCTGGGCTGGGTTCTGGCTACCCTGTCCCAAAGTGAAGGACGGGGGGAGGGGTAGGGAATAGGTCAATGGTGGCAAGGAAAAGCTTCACTGGGGCAGGAAGAGGGTGAAGGTTTGGGAGTGAAGGAAGAGGGAGTGGTTGTAGGAGGTGTCAGTCTGCTGTATTTGGGTGCAGGTGCATGGGCTGGATGCTGTTGTGAGGTGTCTAAGTGCTTGCGTTTGTATACTTTGGGAGGACAGGACACAGACACAGTGGGAGAGGACACAAGGGATGTATGCATGGATGTGGGGGGGAGGGGTGACTGCCAGTTAGGGGCATGTAGTGTTAGGTGTGCTGGTGATGGAGGTAGTGGATGAGGATGTAGTGCATGAAGGTGTGAGTGGAGACGCTACTGGGAGGGAGGTGGACGAGGTGGAGGAGGGGGACACAGTGGAGGCAGTTGATGTTGGTGTGTCTGCATCTGGATGGTGCTTGTGTGAGTGCCTGTGGGATGAAGTGTGGTGCTTGTGTCTGCCTGAGCCACTTCTGTGTGATGATTTGGGTGAATGCAGGTCTGAAGGTGTGCTTGGGATAGGCTGGGGTTGAAGGGATTGGGATTTGGTAGAGGAAGTTGGAGGGGGGAGGCTGGAGACAGGGACAATGGCTGTCAGTTGTCCAGAGCCTGGAATTCTCTCTATTGGGCCGCCACACCAGAATGAATGCCCTCCAGGTATGCATTTGTTTATTGTAAATGCCCTGCTAGACCCTGGATGGCATTCAGTATGGTTGACTGCCCAACAGAGAGGGATCTCAGGAGGTCAATAACCTCCTCACTGATGGCGGCAGGGCTGACTGGGGCAGGGCCTGAGGTGCCTGTGGTGAAGGAGATGCCCACCCTCCTCGGTGAGCGGGAATGGGAAACACGCTGAGAGGCTGCTGGGAGGGCAGTGCTGGTATGGGGGGTAGCGGCTGTACCTGTAGTTGGGGTGGGCACAGATGTCCCCCACCCCCAGGTAGCTTCCATCAGAGGAGGAGTCGCTGTCGGTACTGTCCCCTCCTTTCTCCGTCGTGGTGCTCCCCTCGCCCTCTGTCCCACTGGTGCCCTCACCATTGGTGGCTTCAGCTTCCAGGCCCATTTGGGATGCAGCTCCCTCTGTCGCCGGTGCCTCTGCTCCTCTGCCAGATAATGCTAATGCACAAAAGGACAGGGAGACAAAACAAAACGGGGGGGG
Source organism: Pleurodeles waltl (assembly GCF_031143425.1). Lineage (NCBI taxonomy): Eukaryota > Metazoa > Chordata > Amphibia > Caudata > Salamandridae > Pleurodeles > Pleurodeles waltl. The sequence goes on from NC_090445.1 coordinate 252,702,504, forward strand.
GAAGAGACAGAGGATACACTTGGTCATTGCCAGCAACAACACTACTGTTGGCGTACACAACTAACAGGGAACAGCCCTATGCACTAGGCTGTGCACTACCAGTTACAATGCTAGTCACCAGGCCATGGGGTACAATGCCTAACACCATTAGCTGCACACCTGAAACCCACGGGACCCAGTCTAGTAGTAGATGCCCACCAACATTATTGCGGTTGGAGTGCATTTGAGCTTGCCCATCATGGAACATACCCTGCCATGTTCGTCCTGGCATAGGGGCACCCACAGCCCACATCCCCCACCCAGGTAAACACCTTAACGCGCGCAAAGTCAAGAATATGAATCTGTACTCACCCCCTTGTGGCTGCTGTGATGCTTTCAAGCGCCCATCCAACTCCGGATAGGCCACCGCCAGGATGCGGAACATCAGGGGGGTCAGGGTACGACGGGCACCCCTTCCTCGTTGGGAGGCCAGCCCCAGCTGGGCCTCCGCCGTCTTCCTTGCCCAGCGGCACAGGTCCTACCACTGTTTGCAGCAGTGGGGGCTCCACCTGTCAAAGACCCCCAGGGTCCGCACCTCCTTGGCGATGGCACACCAAATACCCTTTTTCTGATGGGTGCTGACCTGCAGAAAAAATACAGCAGAAAAGGTTTTAGTCATACCGTCCGGACTGTCATACTCATGGCCCACCATATCCCTCCCATCCCCTTATGCACAGACATTGACCACCATACATGCAGCACTCTGCCCAGGACCCCTCACCCCCCCCCACACAAGGCTTACACACACAGCACTCCATACATTCATGCCCCACGCATCATGCTCACAGTGTACTGACCTGTTGGTCTGGAGGACCATAAAGTAAACGGTACTGGGGTATGACCCCCATCCACCAGTCTCTCCAACTCCTTGGAAGTGAAGGCAGGGGCCCTTTCCCCAGATACTCGAGCCATGGTTGCTTCCAGACACAGGTCACAGCAGCACTTGCAGTGTAGGTCCTCTCCTCTTGAAGGTCAGGTAGCAAGTGAGTGAACAGATAGAAAATGGCGGTCATGTCCGTGGCGGTGCGTACCGTCACCATCGGCGTACTTCGCCATTGGCTCCTGGAACCCGTAGGCCCCAACGATAACCAATGCGGTGTTGGTCGCACAACGCCAACGGAATTACCTAATTTTCTCTTGTCCCTCCTCACAGGTCAGGCAGCCGCCATTTCAGTGGGACACAGGCCATGGCACCTAACTGCATCACAGCAAACATAGGCACATCAACTGACTTACAAGTTCACATACCGTTTCTGTAAAACAAAAATTGCATATTAATCTGAGTATATGTTTGAATATGACCTTCTGCTCACCGTTTTTCACCCTAGAGTTCAACCACTGAGGATGAATAGGAGATGGAGACATCCCCCCCGTGTACGGACCCCTGCTGGACCTGGTGACAATGGAGGACAAGCCCATTAGCCTAACCTACAGACTTGATAGGGCCACAATCCAATAGCTATGTGCCCAATTGGAGTCAGACCTGATTTCAGCTATCCACCACCACACAGGTATCCCCCCTCTAGTGCAAGTCCTGTCAGTGCTCCATTTCTTCGCAAGTGGTTCCTTCCAAGCGACAGTGGCCATGGCATAAGGGATGTCCCAGCCTATGTTCTCAAACGTGCTGACCAGAGTGTTGTCTGCCCTGATGAAAGACATGTGCAGCTACATCGTATTCCCCCAGGTGGAGGATTTGGCCACAGGCATGTTGCCTTTATCTTGAGGAATAGCAGCATACCATATGTGATGGCTCAACTCCAGAGGCACCGGGTGTGACTAGTAGGTGAGCCCATGGTCCCCACCCAGTTGATGTAGGTATATGGGTGTGGGGTTGGCCCTAAGGGTGAGTGTGTGGCTAACAGGTATCCCTCGATATTTACAGGTGACTCTGGTTACCCCAACCTCTCATGGCTACTGACCCCAGTGAGGAATGCCAGGACAAGGGCAGAGGAACGTTACAATGAGGCACATCAGCGAACAAGGAGGATCATTGAGCACACCTTTGGCCTCCTGAAGGCCAGATTCAGGTGCCTCCATCTGATAGGTACATCCCTGTACTACTCACCCAAGAAGGTGTGCCAGATCATCGTTGCATGTTGGATCTTGAATGTTGCATGTTGCACAACGTGGCCTTGAGACGCCAGGTGCCTTTTCTGCAGGAGGATGAGCCTGGGGATGGTCGTGTGGCAGCGGTGGAGCTTGTGGACAGTGACGAAGAGAGGCAGAGGAAGAGGATGTGGACAACAGAACTACAATAATTCAACAGTACTTCCAGTGTCACACAGGTAAGACACTGTAACTTCACCTTACATTGCAGTTTTGTGTTGGACATTGTACATGGCAGCCTGATTTCCCTATTTCTATGGTCACTTACTGTACCCTTTGACATCTCTATTTTCAGATATCTGTGCCCCACTCTGGCTCCTGGTGTGTTTACTGCTGCCCACTACAGGTCATACCTATTTAAATATAACTGTACATTTGAATTGCAATGTTTATGGCTTGGTAAACTAATACATATTTCAATCAATTGTCAGACTCCATACTTGTATTTGTTCCAAGGCTGTTTATTTCTGTGATAATATGTGTAAGGGGTATTGCATTGGGCTCTGTTGATGGTTGAGAAATGTCCAGGATAGAGTCCAGTCTATTGGTATGACAGGTGCATTGTCCAAGGGGGCATAGGAAGTGGAGCAATGTCAGTTAAAGGTGGACAGGGTGACAGAGTGGGACCCAAGGGTGACAATCAGGGGAGTCCTATTTCCTGGCGGGGGTCTTGGCAATGTTCTCTGGCTTCTGCCTGGATCGCAAGGACCTTTTGCATGGTGGTTTTCCTTCTGCAGGGGGTGAGGTGCTGGTGGCCTGTTGTTCCTGTGGCGGGGCCTCCAGTCCACTAGCGTCGGCAGAGGTGGAGGGCTGTTCTTCGTTGTTGCTAGTGTCAGGGGCCCGTTGGTGTGCCACTGCCTCCCTCATGGTGTTGGCCATGTCTGCCAGCACCCCTGCAATGGTGACCAGGGTGGTGTATATGTCCCTCAGGTCCTCCCTGATCCCCAGGTACTGTCCCTCCTGCAGCCGCTGGGTCTCCTGTAGCTTGGCCAGTATCTGGCCCATGGTCTCCTGGGGATGGTGGTATGCTCCCAGGATGTTGGTGAGTGCCTCGTGGAGAGTCGGTTCCCTGGGCCTGTCCTCCCCCGTCGCACAGCAGTCCTCCCAGCTTCCCTGTTGTCCTGTGCCTCTGTCCCCTGAACCGTGTGCCCACTGCCACTGACCCCAAGTCCCTGATCGTCCTGTGTTTGTGGGGTTGCCTGGGGTCCCTGTAGTGGTGGACACACTGCTGATTGACATGTCCTGGGGACAGAGGTATGGGCCCGCTGGGTGGGTGCTGCGCTGGTGTTTTCAGAGGGGGGAGGCTCTGTGGTGGTTTGGGAATGTGGCTGGGTCACCGACTGTCCAGAGGTCCCTGATGGGCCAGGTTGGTCATCCTGATCCAGTCATGCAGAGCTGCTGTCATCACTGTGGGCCTCTTCTGGGGGTGGACTGGATGTTGCTGGCACCTCCTCTCCGGTGACGTTGTGTGGGGGTCCTGTGGGTATGTAAATGCAGTGCTATTGTTACTGCGAGTGACATCTTGTGCATGGGTGTGTTTCCCTCTATGGCTTTGGCCTGTGTGAGTTGTAATTTGGTTGGCTAAGTGATTGCCACTACTGTGCATGCTGTGTTGATGGGTGTCCATGCAGGGCTGTGAGTGGTGTCCATGCATTGTTGTTGCATGCAGTGCTGGGTACTGGAAGGGGTGGGTTGTGATGATGGGGTGTATGTGAGGTGGTGGGGTGATGGGGGTGAGGGTAGGGGTGGGGTATGTGATGGCATGCAGGTAGGGTGGTGAAAGTAGTAAAGAGTTGACTTACCAAAGTCCAGTCCTCCTGCTACTTCGGCCAGACCAGTCAGGATGCAGTATTGCCAGGACTTGCTCCTCCCATGTTGTTAGTTGTAAGGGAGGAGGTGGGGGTCCACCGCCAGTCCTCTGTACAGCTATCTGGTGTCCTGCAACCACGGAACGTACCTTCCCCCATAGGTCGTTCCACCTCTTACTGATGTCATCCCTGGTTCTTGGGTGCTGTCCTACAGCGTTGACCCTGTCCACGACTCTCCGCCATAGCTCCATCTTCCTAGCAAGGGATGTCTGCTGCACCTGTGATCCGAATAGCTGTGGCTCTACCTAGATGATTTCCTCCACCATGACCCTTAGCTCCTCCTCAGAGAATCTGGGGTGTTGTTGTGGTGCCATGGGTGTAGTGTGAGTGGTGTGTGTGAGGGTTTGTGGGGTGATGTGTTGGGGTGTGTGCAGTTGTAGTGTGGTCAGTTTTATGTATCCTTTGCGCGTTAGCTTCAGGCTTTAGGCCTTTGTGCACTTTGCCCTGGATGTATTTTATTCCTTTGCTTGCAGCTTAGAGCCTCTGTGCACTTTGCTCTAAATGCTTTTTATTCGGCTTCGTACTGTTATTTTTCAAATAACCAGTTCTACGGTCTTGTTTTATTTTTTATATCACACTGTTTAGCCTACTTCAGCTCTGGAGTTCTCAATAACACATTCTTGTTCACTCTGTGCTTCAGTCAAGGATACAGTCTGGTACATTGCCGATAGATGTGGTAGGAGTTTAGTCTTTGGCATTCTTGCGTAGGGACATTTTGTGATCACACTGACATGTTAGTTATAAAAACACTTCCTTGTCCCAACACGAGAGAGAGGGAGATTCCGACCAGGGAACCACAACTAGACGCTGACTGCCTCTTTGCAGATGCTGAACCAGATCACAGGCCTTTGCTCAGGTATGAGGGTTGATGGCTTCCCAGGCAATCTGAAAGGCAAGTTAGAAGCTTAACATGCTGTGCTCGAAATAGAAAGAGAGAGTAGAAATTGTTAACACCATGATAGCGTTATTCTTATGTTTCACTCTCCTCATGACTATTTCAATCCTACTGTGTTGTATGGTTCTGGTTATTGCGGCTCACGCCTTAATATCTAAGATGCTGTCGTTTTATTAAAACAATATATATAAAACTTAAACTGCCTTTGTCATTTGTATATGAGATCATACTGTAAATGAGAGAGCTGGTTTGGATCTGAGTGACCACGACTTCCCTGAGAAGTTCCAAAGATGTCATGTGCTCGGCTGCCCAATCATCCCTTCCCCTTGGGAGAGATGAGGCACTGCTAGTTAGCCGGAGAAAAAACGGATTTAGGGTGACAGAGGTCCTTACAAGTGGGTCAGACTCAGTCCCCCACACCGTGAACGATCCTGCTACCTAGAAATCCAGTAGTCTCATTTAGGATAATAAGAGCCAACGCGACACAGTGAGGTGCGTGGATGGTGTATGGGTGATGGTGTTTCGTGACTCAGATTCAGTGGGTGCTCCTGGCTTGTCTCTCTCTCAGTTGTCAAATTCTTTGGGTTGTAAAGGGTTGTGGGTAGTGTGGGTGTGTGTTTTATAGTGTTGTGTGTGTGTGTGTATGTGCGTCAGGTATGTGTAGTTTGAATTGTCCAATGTGGTGTTGTTTTGTGTGTGTGTGTATTTTGAGTGGGGCAGTCTGTTCCGCCAATGGTTTACCGCGGTTGAATGACCGCTGCAGTGATTTGTGGGTCATGATGCTGTGGGCGTATTTCTGTTGGCGTAACGGTGTGGGTTTTGGTACCACCACTCTATCACTGACCTTTGGTCTGGCGGACTTGTGTGTGTGTCTGTATAGTGGCGGATTTCTATGTGTGGGTCATAATACCCGTAGCGGTAGACCATGGAGGTAAGCGGCACTTACCGCCAATGTCATACTGAGTGCCAAAGTGCCTTAAGTCTTTTAAAAGCAATAACTGTCTCTTTCAAGCACCAAGTACCTGGTTCGCGTGCAAAATCTCCGCAAAGAACCGCAGAGGAGGAGACGCGTGGAAACAAAGGGGTGTGCGTCGATTAGTTTTCATACAGGGATGGCTGTGCGTCGATTTCCGGCGCTCGGTCGTGGATCCTCTTCGGGTTGCAGGGTTTTCGGACGCCCCGGGGACGATGCATGGTTTTTCTGCGCTGGCAGGACGAAGTCACAGGAGCTGCGTCGATTCGGTGGGCATTGTGTTGAAATTTCTACAGCACGGCAGGCGATGCGTCGATTCTTCTCTGGAATTCGGGCTGCGTCGTTCCAGCTTGGCTGTGTGTGGCGATCCAGTGGGCCTTACATCGAATTTATGGTTGCAATGCTGGCGCTGCGTCGATCTTATCGACGCGACGTTGGGCTGCATCATTCCGGTTCGGTGTGCAGGGAATGTTTCACCACGGTGAAGGCTGTACGTCATTTCTGGCAGGCTGTGCGTCAAATTTCGCCACACAAGGAGTCCTTCTTGTTGAGATGAAGTATTTTTGGTCCTGAGACTTCAGAGAACAGGAGGCAACTTCTATCCAAGCCCTTTGAGAGCACTTCTTCACCACAGCCAGAAAGCAGCAAGGCAGCAGGGCAATAGCAAGGCAGCATTCCTTCACAGAAAGCAGACAGGTGAGTCCTTTGGGCAGCCAGGCAGTTCCTCTTGGCAGGATGCAGGTTCTGGTTCAGGTTTCTTCTCCAGGAAGTGTGTGAGTTGGTAGGGGCAGAGGCCCTGTTTAAATACCCAAATGTGCCTTTGAAGTGGGGGAGACTTCAAAGAGTGGCTTAGAAGTGCACAAGGTCCTCTTTCAGTTCAATCCTGTCTGCCAGGGTCCTAATAGGGGGTGTGGCAGTCCTTTGTGTGAGGGCTGGCTACTGTCATTTGACATAAAAGTGTCAGGCCCTCCATCCTCCCAGCCCAGGAACACCCTTTCAAAATGCAGATGTATGCAAGTGAGGCTGAGTATCCTGTGTTTGGGGTGTGTCTGAGTGAATGCACAAGGGAGCTGTCAACTAAACCCAGCCAGACGTGGATTGTAAGGCACAGAACGTTTTAACTGCAGAGAAATGTTCACTTTCTAAAAGTGGCATTTCAAAAATAGTAATATTAAATCCAAGTTCACCAGTCAGCAGCATTTTGTATTACCATTCTGGCTATACTAAATATGACCTTCCTACTCCTTTCAGATCAGCAGCTGCCAATCAAACAATATATGAGGGCAGCCCCAATGTTAGCCTGTAACAAGGGAGCAGGCCTCACAGCAGTGTAAAAATGAATTTAGGAGTTTTACTCTACCAGAAGATGTAAACTACATAGGTACATGTCCTGCCTTTTACCTACACAGCACCCTGCCCTCTGGGTCACCTAGGGTATACCTTAGGGGTAACTTATATGTAGAAAAAGGGGAGTTTTAGGCTTGGCAAGTACTTTTAAATGCCAAGTCGAATTGGCAGTGAAACTACACACACAGGCTTTGCAATGGCAGGCTTGAGACAATGTTAAGGGGCTAATTACGTGGGTGGCACAATCAGTGCTGCAGGCCCACTAGTACCATTTAATCTACAGACCCTGGGCACACATAGTGCACTTTACTAGGGACTTATAAGTAAATTAAATAATCCAATTGGGTATGATCCAATGTTACCATGTTTAAAGGGAGAGAAAATATGCACTTTAGCACTGGTTAGCAGAGGTAAAGTGTGCAGAGTCTTAAAACCAGCAAAAACAGTATCTAAAAAGTGGAGGGAGGCAGGCAAAAAGTTAGGGGTGACCACCCTAAGGCTGTCAGGTCTAACAACACCTGTTATCCGTTTCCCGATGTCTATAATAAGCTCTTAAGGAGACTAACCATTGCCTTTCTTACCATTACTGTTAACACCTGTTACTCTGTACCGGATGTCTAACCATTACCTCTGCTACAATCTCTGTTAGCACTTCTGACCTCAATAAGTAAACTTACAAGGGGACGTGAATAGGTCGATGAACCTTTTGACTCGCAATTAAGATGTTCTTACCATAGCTCCTGTACATGCAGATCAATAATCAATAACCAATGCAAAACATCAATAATCAACAACAATCAATAACAGTAATAATCAATAGAGTCATTAATTGTCATGCACCATGACCTTTCAGTCATGAATAACCACACCTTTTAGTGAAAGTTAGAATATTTATTTCACTTAATTTACAATGCTAAGGTGATGTAGATTAATCTCAAAATCAAATGAAACACATACAGAAACAATACTGGCTGTCCAAAGCGGCGGAAGAAACGTAATCTAATCAACACATTCTAAGGTTATGGTGCAAATTAATAACAAATTCAACTGCATCGAGGTGATTACATACATTCGAATTCAGCAAAGATATTCATCAAGCATTATTCCCTATTAGCATAATGTCATTAGTGAGGATCCTTAACTAACATCAAATTAGCATCAGCATGTTGGGCTTCATGCAAAAACAATTTAGTGATAATTTGGAAAAACATCTAACTATGGCTCTATCAAAACAGTGCAGTTGGTACCTAGAAAGAAAAAGCAAATAGACATAATAATCAATAGTCTAATTCATTATAACTATCCTCAGTGTGTATCAGAAAGCAGAGTCACTCTTCGTCCTCAGGACATCAGTCAATCAGCAAAGCTTCAGGATTTGGCATCAAAGTTCAGAAAATGCAAAGTCTTTAAGCAGTAAAGTTAAGCACGTCTCTTGTCAGGACCCAAAATGGGCAAGAATGAGCTATCCCTCTCCTGTGCAGTTCTGTTAAATTAAAGCCACTGAACTATTTCCCAAATCCCAATTTTCAAATAATCGCATGTTCAAACTTTGTCCAATAACACTAAAACTTAAAATCTATGAATTCTACTATTACTCTGTTCACATGTCGTTGATTGGTTGTCCTGCAGTGTCCTCATCATTCGGCTTGTCAGGTGACAATATTGTTGCAGCTTCCATTCCAGTCCGTATCTCCATTGTTCTCCTCCTGAGAAAGTTATTCTCACGCGCATTACACATCAATTGTTACATTAGCAAGAACAGCATCTTCTAGCATTTGGTTCTCATGAGAACCTTTAGTTATGAGCACATTTAAACAATGCAAAATGGAAAATCACAGTTTAACGCTCTAGGACATCCATTTATTAAACGTTAAGAAATACAGCTTTGACATGAGGCCTGGCAAGTAGGCCAAGACCTTTGCTAAGTTAAGGCCTACAATTAATAAAGCTAGGACATAACGCATAACCTTTAATATGACATATTACTATTTTAGTCAAATGTATATTCAACATTTCAGAATATTATACCATTAATAAGTACACTTCGTGAACATTGGTGGCCGCTCATAGTAATCACATTTTCAAATGCGTGCATTATTTTTCTACATTATTATATTTTCTACACTAACCCCTTATTCAGAATACATGAACACTCATTAATAATTTTTATTAATACACCTGCGCTAGCATACCTACCCAGGCAGCCTCCAAGAAGGAGGAGTACTAAAAGGTGCTGAGGGCTTGGTCAGAAGCCCGCTCACAAGAGCATGCTGATTTCAGAGAGCAAGTGGACGGCTCCCCGAAGGATATACCAACAGTAGTGGGGCATGACACCCCTGATTTTGTTCCTCCTGTGAGACCTGGAACCAGTGTCTCTCATCATGGCCCAACCGCAGAGGAAAGAGAATTTCAACTAAGTTGGCAAGGTTAAAAATAGAGGCTGAGGAGAGGAGAGCTGAGAGGCAAGCTGAGGCTGAAAGGGCCTTGGCTGAAAATAAATTGATCTTGGCTCATGAACTGAGCCTGAAAGTGCTGGAGCTCAAGTTTAGGCAGTCTGAGTTCAGCAGTGATGGTGGCAGCCCACATACAGAACCTGCTGGAGACAAAAAGGTTTGTATACCCAAGGATGTGGTGCCAGGTTATGTGGTGGGAGATGACATTGATAGCTGGTTTACTACATATGAAGTTGCAATGTTCATGGGGTTCCTGAAGAGCAATGTGGGGTGGGCTTGTGGAAACACATGCCAATACTTGGAAAGGACACACTTCTTAGACTAGAGGTTGGGGATCTGAACAAGTATGCCCCTATGAAAGCCATTTTGATTGCTAAATTTGGACTAATCCCTGAAAAGTATCGCCAAAGATTCAGGGACAGTAGCAAGCTCCCCAACCAAACCCGGGTAGACTTTATTGATTTTTCCAGTAATACACTGAATGGCTGGGTGCAGGAAGTAAAGTAAATGATTACATGGGTTTGTACAATTTGATCCTGAGAGAGCATATGCTTGGTATTTGCTTTATAGAGTTGCGCTGGCACCTAGTTGACAGTAAGCTAACTGATCCCAGGAAGCTTGCTGAGGAGGCGGACCTCTGGGCTAGCACCACGGTGTCCAAGACAGTAGTTGGGAGTGACCCCAAGAAGGGGGGTTCAGGTTTGCGCCAGCAAAGTGAGGGAGAGGTTAAAGATGACCCAGACAAGTCCCAGAGTAAGGGGGGGGAATGGGTTCCCATGCTTTTTCTGAGAAACAGTGGTGGTATCTGGTGGGCGGTGGCCCAGGGCACCCCATTTTTAACACTTCTGCTTTGAGTGTTCCCAGCTAGGACACAAGCAGGAGGACTCTGTCTGTCCAAAGAAACCACCCACTGGTGGAACCTCTACAGGAGTGGCGAATGTGGCCTTAGGGGAAAGTAGCCTTCAGGGGCAGGTCACAGACCATGCCCTAATCTCCCTCAGTTGGGAGATAGACTCAGAGGGCGATCTGGTGATCCCTGATTGGGGGACTCGTCACTTCCACCAGGTAGGAGCGAATAGGGCCCCAGCGCCTGCTCTGAGGGACACCGGGGCTAGTCATAACATGATGGTGGAGAGACTAGTTTCCCCAGAGCAGTACACTGGCCAGGTGTGTAGTGTGACTCCAGCCCATGGGGAGGATTTTTCCACCCTATGGCCCTGGTATCCCTGGAGTGGGGTGGGAAGATGACCCAGAGAAGGGTCATAGTCAGTGCTTAATTTGTAAATAAAGAGGTGCCGGTGCTCAAAGCCCTTCTCTTAAACACGAGACTGCTGTAATTAAATCTGCCAGCACTGAATACTGAGGCAGCGTAATCCTGAAGCCATCTCAGGCCTCTTCAATCCATTTACGGCCACCCCTGCCCCTTAAGCTCATCCTGCAACTTTCTACTTTCTCCCTTTATGACGCTTTTTAGTTTTTCCTTCTTCCGTCTTCTCATATGTGTCTTTTGCTCGCAGCAAATGCTTGAGGCATAAGAATAAGCCCCAGCCCTCACAAATAAGTGCCGGTGCTCAGCCCTGGAAGCAACAAGCACAAAATAAGCACTGGTCATAGTTAGTCCCCAGATGCCCATTGAATGCATTCTGAGGAATGTGTTACCCTTGGTGGCAGGAGAACTCAGAGAGGTGATCCCTAAGGGCACCCTGACAGCTCAGTTGTCTGGCAATACCACTCCCCAGAGGAGGATACAGGAGCCCAGATGTAGGAGCAAGGTGAGGGAGGAATTATCCCAGCCCCCTGTTCAGCCTCAGGGTACAGACCCTGGGTTGATGGGCCAGTGTCAAGATACCCCCCTGAACTTGTAGGAGGTAAAGTGGAGACGGGGTTCAAGACCCCTGGGGCTACTGCCTCCCATTTTGAGATGCCTCAGAGGTCAGGGAAACTTAACAGTGGATGGCCTGTGGCCTGGCTCTTGACATTGACAGCTGTCAGTGGCTTCTGTTGGTTGGTGTCCTTCTGGACATAGTTTTCCCTGGGTTGAGGACAGAAGTCAAACCCAAGGAGTCACTTACTTTGCTGGCCATGGTGGTAGTGTCTGCCTACTAGGATGCATCTGTGAGCAAATTAAGGTTAGGAGCTTCACAGATGGGGTCCACAGATGAGGAGAAGGGTTCCCCATGGGTCAGCCCAGTGGCCCCAGAGAGGAGCTCAAGTTTAGGCAGTCTGAGACAAACTGAGTTCAGAAAGGCATAGAACTGGCAAGTGCCTCTGCATTAGTGGGCCATTATCTATGTTCTATCGCCCTAAGAAGGGAAGTCCATCAAAGTATTTATTAGCCTACCCTGGCTTTGAATCCTGGAAGGGGAATATGTTCAAAATGGCCTCTGAACGGTCAACCCAAACTTTTTGCCTTCCTCCTTTTCATTTTCTGACCTCATTTCTGCTGGTTTTAGGACACTGCACACTTTACCACTGCTAACCAGTGCTAAAGTGCATATGCTCTCTCCCTTAAACATGGTAACATTGGTTCATTCCCAGTTTACATATTTGATTTACTAATAAGTCCCTAGTAAAGTGCACTACATGTGCCCAGGGCCTGTAGCACTGATTGTGCCACCCACATAAGTAGCCCCTTAACCATGTCTCAGGCCTGCCATTGCAAGGCCTGTGTGTGCAGTTTCACTGCCACTTTGATTTGCCATTTAAAAGTACTTGCCAAGCCATAATTTGCCCTTTTTCTACATATAAGTCACCCCTAAGGTAGGCCCTAGGTAACCCATAAGGCAAGGTGCAGTGTATGTAAAAGGCAGGACATGTACATATGTGTTTTATATGTCCTGGCAGTGAAAAACTCCTAAATTTGCTTTCCACTACCTTAGGCCTCCTCCTTTCATAGACTAGCAGTAGGACGGCCCCCATATACTTTTTGAGTGGTAGATTCTGATCTGAAAGGGGTGACCAGGTCATATTTAGTATGGCCAGAATGGTAATAGAAGATCCTGCTTATTGGTGAGGTTGGATTTTATATTACTATTTTAGAGATGCTACTTTTAGAAAGTGAACATTTCTCTGCACTTAAAAACCATCTGTGCCTTGCAGCCTGTCTCCAATCAACGTCTGGACTTGGCTGGTTGACAGCTACCATGTGCATTTCACCCAGACAACCACAAACACAGGACACGCAGGCCCTCATTACAACCCTGGCGGTTGGTGTTAAAGTGGCGGTAATACTGCCAACAGGCTGGTGGTAACTACTGCCAAATTATGACTATGGTGGCAAGATCTCCAAAAGACAGCCAATGTACCACACCGACCGCCAGGGCAGAAACAACAGCCACCACAGCGGTAGCCGCCTACAGCCAGGCGGAAGTCAATGTTCTGCCTACCATATTAAGACCCTGGACACTGCCGCCTTTTCCGGGGCAGTACCAACGACATCAAAAGCCTGGCGGACACGGAGCTCAGAAGGGAAAGGACTCACCATTGGAGACAAAGGGAACAACCACGCCGCCATGGAGCCTGAACTGCATGTCTTCCCCATGATCTTCTACGTTCTGCTCCACCACGAACACCAACAGGCGACGGCGGTGAGGACAGCCGCCTAGCACACAAGGGAGGGAGAGAGGAAAAAGAGAGTGACACACACAAGCACCACACCCCACACCCCCCCCCAACACCATACACACAATCAGCTGCATTACAAAAACAATTTTACCCCATAACTCGGATGAATAATGCAAGGTGAAACAATTTTGAAAAAGTGAATGTAATGAGATCAACACAGCATGAAAAATAAGTTAGGCAAGATAATAGATATACACATATGTACAGAAAAAGGAACACAGCACAATCCACAACATTCGTAGGCCACATGGCCACAGACCAAAGTCCAAGGCCGCACATGTCACCTGCTTCAACACGGAGAGACCACTACAGGGGCACCGGTTAGTAAATAGGCAGGCACCTCAGGGGGACAGGGGACGGGGGGCACCTCAGCCAGGAGATGTAACAAGACCACTGGTTCTGGAGGGGGCAACGTGCTCTGTGCATGGTCCTGGGGAGTGCAAGGCCACAGTCTCTCAGGTGGGTGACTTGCCTACTGGTTCTGGATGGGGCATCATGCCCTGTGCTTGGTCCTGGGGAGTGCAAGGCCACAGTCTCTTAAGTGGGCGACTTGCCCAGTTGCTCTGGAGGTGGCAACATGCCCTGTGCTTGGTCCTGGGGTGTGCAAGGCCACAGTCTCTCGAGTGGGTGACGTGACCACTTGCTCTGGAGGTGGCAACATGCCCTGTGCTTGGTCCTGGGGAGTGCAAGGCCACAGTCTCTTGAGTGGGTGACTTGCCCACTAGTTCTGGAGGGGGCCTCGTGATCTTGATCCTGGGGGAGTGTTGGGCATGAGCCAGTGGGGTTCTGGAGGGGGCCTCGTGCACTGTGCACTTGATCCTGGGGAGTGTTGGGCATATGGGTGTCTTTCCCACTGGTTCTGGAGGGGGCAACGTGCCCTGTGCATGGTCCTGGGGAGTGCAAGGCCACAGTCTCTCAGGTGGGTATCTTACCCACTGGTTCTGGAGGGGGCATCATGCCCTGTACCCTTGTTCCTGGGGAGTGCAAGGTCACAGTCTCTCAGGTGGGTGTCATACCCACTGGATTTGGAGGGGGCAGGCCACATAGCAGGCCACATAGGAGGCACGATTACATACTGCCCGCCGGCATTGACGGCTGCTCAGTGGTTGTGGTGCTGCTGGGGGGGGGCTCCTACCCATCCCCTGCAACCTCAGATGGCTGCTCAGTGGAGGTGGTGGTGCTGCTGGGGGGGGAGGCTTCTGCCCATCCCCTGCAACTTCAGACGGCTGCTCAGTGGAGGTGGTGGTGCTGCTGGTGGGGGGGGGGGGGGCTCCTGCCCATCCCCTACAACCTCGGACAGCTGCACAACCGTGGTTGGTGGTGGGGGCTTCGTTACAGTTCCTGCCCCAGGCCCGTCGCTCTTCCTGCCTGCTGGTGCAGACTCTTTGCTCTTCCTACAAAAACAACAGATGAGGGACAGAATGTAGAACAAATCAAACATTCACCCCCAGTCACAGATCTGGGTATAATCCATCATTTTTTTTGCTTGCCATGCCATACCAGTTTGGACCCAGCCATATGCAAATCAGTCTTGACCCTGTTTCCCATGAGAACAGTCCAGCCCGAACTGCCAGGCCAGGTACACCCTGGACCAGAAACAAGCATCCTGGGACCGGTTTCAGGGCATTACCCTTCATCAGCCAGGCTAGCTTGAATCTGGTGGCATAACAAGCATGGGACCCACGTCTGGGCGTACCCTTCCCACTTGGAGCGACAAATACAAAAACAACAGATAATGGACAGAATGCAGAACAAATCAAACATTCACCCCCAGTCACAGATCTGGGTTTAATCCATCAGTTCTTTTGCTTGCCATGCCATTCCAGTTTGGACCCAGCCATATGCAAATAAGTCTTGGGATGGGTTGGGGTTGAGGAGAATGGGACTGGGAAGAGGAAGTTGGAGGGGGAGGGTAGAAACAGGGACAATGGCTGCCATCAGAGAGGAGGCCAGAGCCTGGATCGATCTCTGTTGGGCTGCCAATCCAGAGTGAATGCCCTCTAGGAATGCATTAGTCTGTTGCATCTGGGCTGCCAGCCCCTGGATGGTATTCACAATGGTTGACTGTCCTACAGAGATGGATCTCAGGAGGTCAGTAGCCTCCTCCCTCAGGGCAGCAGGGCTCACTGGGGCAGGGCCTGAGGTGCCTGGGGCGAAGGAGATGTCCACCCTCCTGGGTGAGCGGGCATGGGCAACTCGATGAGGGGCTGCTGGGAGGGCAGTGCTGGTATGGGGGGTGGCGGATGTACCTGTAGCTGGGGTGGTCAGAGAAGTGTCCTCCACCACCAGGGAGCTTCCATCAGAGGAGGTATCTGTGCCAGAACTGTCCCCTCCAGTCCCTGCCGTGGTGCTCCCCTCGCCCTCTGTCCCACTGGTGCCCTCAGCGTTGTTGGACACTGCCTCCTGGGTCCTGTGGGATGCGGTGCCTCTGCTCCTCCGCCAGATGCACATAAGGACAGGATGATAGAGACAAAGGATACACTTGGTCAATGGCTGCACCAACACCACCGTTGGTGTACACAGCACCCTCACACACAGGGAACAGGCCTACGCAACATGCCATAGCACTACTTAAGAAATAATTAGCAGCCAAGGCATGGGGAGGGGCACACACCGCCAAATGCAACACACCTGGGACCTACACAGCCCTGACCAGTAGTGGATGCCTATGAGCTAGGTAGCAAGATTTTCCCTTCTGAACCCTAGCCACCAGGGGACCTACGCTGCAGTATCAGGCCTGGCCTAGGGGCACCCACTGACCCACATCCCCCACCCGGATACCACCCTACCCTGCTTAAGTTGTTATGATGGGCACTGTACTCACACCCTTGTGGCTGCTGTGATGCCCTCAAGCGCCCATCCAGCTCTGGATAGGCCACCGCCAGTATGCAGGCCGTCGGGGGGTCAGGGTTCGAACAGCCACTCTTTCCTTGTTGGGAGGCCATCCCGGGCTGGGCCTCCGCAGTCTTCCATGCCCAGCGTCTCAGGTCCTCCCACCGTTTGCGACAGTGGGTGCTCCGCCTGCCATAGACCCCCATAGTCCGCACCTCCTTGGAAATGGCACGCCATATACCCTTCTTTTGATGGGCGCTGACCTGCAGAGGCAATAGACACAGGAAAATAGAATTAGACAAACAGTCGTGCCTGTTACACTTATGGCCCACCATACCCCTTCACATCACCACTTACACACACATGGCCCAGCACACAACCTATACACCGCCCAGAGGACATCCACCCACCCCCCTTACACGAGGCCTTCACACACCACTCCATGCATTCATGCCACATGCATTGTGCCCACAGTGTACTCACCTGTTGGTCTGGAGGCCCATACAGCAGTCCGTACTGGGGTAGGACCCCATCCACCAGTCTCTCCAACTTCTCCGAAGTGAAGGCTGGGGCCCTTGTCAAAGCCCAGCTCACCTGAGTTCTTGTTCAGTTCTGATGGAGGTTGAAGACAATCCGACCCCACCCTGAAACTGCTTGTTCCAGCGCACTAGTTTTTAAAACAGTGCACTAAGAACAGAAGCTCAAGGGGAGGGGGGAAGTGGATAAAATAAAAAAAGAGAGACAACACCGTTCTTGCATTTCCACTGTTGAAGTGCTGCACAAATCTGCGGCCCTTTCTGACTTCTGTAGAAACTGGTGCCTAATGAAACATAAACAAAGAACAGATAAGTGCAACCTATTCCTAAATGGGTTCCTGACTATCCCTTTATTTATTAGAAATTCTCTTCTAAAAGTACCTCTTGGATCCTGGTCTCTAGTTTCCAGGTTTGGAATGTGTTACTGCTCTGGGATGTGTTTTCTATTACTGTAAAGCTTCTAAAACATTAAACAAATACCGTTATCAGAATTACCAATATCAAACATTCATCATAAAATAACTAAAGCCTAAATTCCCAATAGCAGACTCACTTTTCCCATATTTCCAGAATCTTTTATAAAACAAATACTGTACTTTTACATCAAAATACAGCATGTAATTTGTGCAAGTCCTTGATTTACTGTTTGCCTTGCTGTTAATGGTTTCCACTGTTCGATTCTTAAAAGTTCCATGAGAAAAAACAATGTTTGCTTCACAAAGTTCTGTACACGAATCCAGAAATTGTTGTCAAAGTTCTTTCAGGTAATAAAAGGTTTTGCACTTACTTGTTGCTGGCAAGAGATACTGATCAGTCTAACCTTGTCTTCTTTCTCTTTTGCAGGTTACTCAGAGGAGAGAGGCTGAAGCAAGGAGGAACCGGAAACCGGAAGAAGGAAGAGCCAGAAGCTGCGCCCATTGAAGTCAATGAAAGTCTGTAAAGAGCAGGAGTGCCAGCGCCGAGGGATCTGTTCTCAGGTAAGCGGGAGGTAGACGAGCACTGGGTGAGGCTCGGGGGATGCCTTTTATAGACAGGGCTGGGTGTGGTTTGAAGGGCTGGGTGTGGTCCTCACATGCTGCACATGTTCTTGGAAGGTGTGCAGAGCTGGGTGTGGTTTGAAGAGCTGGGTGTGGTCCTCACATGCTGCACATGTTCTTGAAAGGTGTGCAGAGTTTCAGTTATTATACAAATGAGTTGGATTAACACATGGCCTAGGGAGGAGTATTTTAAAGAAGCCTTGGTAAAAGCAAGGCCCAATGTGTAAACAAAACAGCACATTAAACAACATACACAGAAGCCTAGGGGGGGGAAGGTGAGATAACAAGAAAGGCTTTCAATAGTAAGTTTAAAAGGGAGCTATTACAGAACCCACTAGTGCAGTGAGAGGGGACATGCTCTTTGCTGTGTACAAACCCTAACAGTTGCCCCCCTCAAAGGCCCTCCTACAGGACGGGGTTTTCCTGGATTTTTTAAATAAAACCGTCTAATCAGCTGTGGGGCATGTACATATGATGCTGGTTCCCATGAATTCTCAGATTCATCATATCCTTTCCATTCTACTAAATAAAACAGACGTCCACTAATTCTTTTTGAGTCTTTTATGCTTTTCACTTCATATTCCAGATTTCCCTTAATTGGTATGGGTGGAGGTGGTGGTTCAGGTCGGGTTTTTGAGTTGTACGGCTTAAGCAAGGACACATGGAATGTAGTATGTACTGGATATTCTTTTGGTAAATCTAATTTTACTGTTACCGGGTTTACTATGGCAGTTATACTAAAGGGTCCAATGAAACGTGGTTGCAGCTTTCGGGATCCCTCTATGTTTAGGTTCTTTGTGGAGAGCCATACCTTGTCACCAATTTTATACATTGGGGCCTCAGACCTGTGTTTGTCTGCTTGTCTTTTCATGCTTTCCTTGTACTTTAATAAATGTTTCCTGGCTTTGTCTTGTATGTCACCTAACCTCGTTAGTCTATCCGTTACTGTAGGCAACAGGGAATCTTCTAACAAAATGGGTATAGCTCTTGGATGATACCCCTGCAAGAAATAGAATGGTGAGCAAAGTAGAGCTGAATGCTCAGTATTATTATAAACAAACTCTGCTACAGGGAGAGCTTCCAACCATTCACTAGAATAATCAGCCAATAAACAACGTAGCGTTTGAAGTAAGGTTTGGTTCAGTCGTTCAGTCTGTCCATCTGTCTCTGGGTGGAAAGCAGTGGATAAGGCCACATCTATTTTCAGTTTTTCACATAATGTTTTCCAAAATCTGGAGTTGAACTGGCACCCTCGGTCTGACACCACTTTGCTTGGCAAACCATGTAAACGCACAATTTCCCTTATAAAAATATCGGCAAATTCTGCCGCCGTGGGTAATTTCCATAATGGTACAAAATGTGCCATTTTAGATAAAAAATCCACTATAACCAACACTGTTGTGAAGGATTTTACAGGTGGTAAACCTACAATAAAGTCTACGCTCACAGTGTGCCAAGGTTGTTTGGGTGTTGGCATTGGTATTAACAAGCCGTCAGGAGCCTTATGAGAAGATTTATGTCTTGCACAAATTGGACAGGTAGTGACAAATTGCTTAATGTCCTTTCTTAAAGTGTCCCACCAAAAGTGTTTTTGCACATTTTCCAGGGTTTTTACCCAACCAGGATGACCTGCCAACGGTGAGGCGTGATGCCAAATTATCACCTGTGTTTGTAATTCAGAGGTGGGCACTAACAGCATGTTGTCGTGATACAATAAACCTCGTTGTATTGTGTTATGGGAATCCTTTAACCAATCCTGAGGTGCTATTTGCATGTGTGCATTATATAGATCTGTGATGAAATCCTTCTGTTGTACTGGTGCCAACAACTTTTGGGGAGGAATAATGGGTTCTCCTATTTTATCTTGTTTCATGTCTGAGGTATGTCCGTAT
This sequence comes from Pleurodeles waltl, assembly GCF_031143425.1. Classification (NCBI taxonomy): domain Eukaryota; kingdom Metazoa; phylum Chordata; class Amphibia; order Caudata; family Salamandridae; genus Pleurodeles; species Pleurodeles waltl. The sequence continues at coordinate 252,722,106 of NC_090445.1, forward strand.
CTAGATAACACATCAGATTGAATTTGTTGTGCACCTGGTCTATAGGTTATAACAAAGTCAAATGTGCTAAAAAAAATTAACCAGCGCATCTGACGTGGTGTTAGTGCTTTAAGTGATCCAAAAAACTGTAGGTTCTTATGGTCAGAAAAGATTGTAACTGGGTACTTGGCTCCCATTAAATGGTGCCTCCATTCTGAAAAGGCTACTTTGATAGCTAGTAGTTCCCTTTCAGCCACAGTGTAATTTTGTTCAGCTGGCAATAACTTTTTAGAATAGAAGGCTATAGGATGTAACTGGCCATCTACTGCATCTCGTTGAGAGAGAACTCCTCCTAAAGCTACTTGTGAAGCATCCGCTTCAACAAAAAAGGGCAAGTCAGGATCAGGATGTTTCAGAATTGGGGCTGAAGTGAACTTTTGTTTTAGGAGTTGAAAGGCGTGTGCAGCCTCATCAGTCCAAAGAAATCGTTGCCCTTTCCGCAACAAGGTAGTTATTGGGGCTGCAATGTCTGCAAAATGTGCAATAAACCTCCTATAAAAATTGTCGAAACCCAGAAATTTCTGAATATCTTTTACAGAGGATGGTTCTGGCCAATCAGCAATAGCACTGATTTTCTTTACATCCATAGTTATTCCTTGAGGTGACAGGCAGTATCCTAAAAAGTCCACCTTGTTGACATTAAAAGTACACTTTTCTAACTTAGCAAAAAGATGATTTTCTTTTAACTTTGATAATACTGCACGAACATGTTGGGTATGTTCTTCTGAGTTCTTAGAGTAAATGAGGATGTCGTCTATGTATACTATGACACAAACGTCCAGGAATTCGTGTAGGACCTCATTTATAAAGAACTGAAAGGCCGCAGGGGCATTACATAACCCAAAGGGCATTACTGTGTACTCAAATAAACCAAACTTTGTCTTGAAAGCTGTCTTCCACTCATCCCCCTCTTTTACTCGGACCAGGTGGTAAGCTCCCCGCAGATCTAGTTTAGTGTATACAGTAGAATGTCTTAATTGATCCAACAACACAGGTATTAGAGGAAGAGGATATTTATTCTTTATTGTAGCCTTATTTAGTCCTCTATAATCGATACACGCGCGCAGGGATTTATCCGGCTTAGGGATAAAAAAGAGTGGAGATGACACCGGAGATGTGGAATGACGGATGAACCCAGACTGTAGTAGGTCATCTAGGTAGGTTCTTAAGTATTTGGTTTCTTCGTCAGTCAAAGCATATACTCTGTTATTAGGTAAAGGGGCCCCTGGGATAAGATCTATACGGCAGTCATAAGACCGATGTGGGGGCAGCACACTAGCCTTTACTGGATCAAAGACGTCTTTAAAGTCAGAATATTCAGGAGGGAGACTTGGTTCATCTTGTGTAACACTAGCACAGTGTAATACTGTGCTCTGTTCTGTACCTGCTTCTTGATAGCAATTGGTTCTACAGAAAGAGGAATCCAAAGTAACAGTTCTATTCACCCAATCAATTTTTGGGTTATGAGTTGTTAACCAGGGTACCCCGAGAATCAAACCAAAATTAGGAGTATCTATCAGATCAAAGCTAATCACCTCTGTGTGCCCGTTCTGACAGACCATGACAAGTGGACTTGTTTGTTTTGTGATTAATCCAGAGGTCAATTCTGACCCATCCACTGCACATACTGCTTCTGGACAAGGCTTTAGGCACATAGGAAGTCCTAAGATTTCAGCTAACTTATTATCCACAAAATTTCCTGTCGCGCCTGAGTCCAGTAGGACAGGGAGAGAATGCCTCACTTGGGTAGTAACAATTAAAACGACCTGAATTATGAAATGTCTAGGTATGTGCGGTACCCTGAAGGCTGCAGCATTAGAGGTTTGATTAAGATGTTTTCTCGAACAAGTAACCTCTCCCCTTGTCGAGCTTAATCGTTTCCCGATTCAGTTGAGGAGGTGGAGGAAACAGCACCCTTTCGTGGAGTTTTAGGCTTTACTGGACATTCTCTGGCAAAGTGACCTGCCCTGCCACAATATAAACATAATTGAAATTTTCTCCTTCCTTCTTTTTCCTCTGATGTGAGTGGACCTCTGAGTGTCCCTATTTGCATAGGCTCTGGTTCAGGGAGTTTATTATCTGTGTCTTTCTTCTCGTGTCTAATAAAAGTTAACCGTGATTCCAGTTTGTATTTATCTCCCTTTCTTTCTCCTAGTCTATGTTCTAATTTCACAACTAAATCTACAAAGTCCGAATAGTCTTTTGGCAAATCAATGATATGAGCCAGCGCGTCTTTTAACTCGTCTCTCAAACCTTTATAAAAAAGGGAGACACGCTTTTCTTCTGGCCACTGTGTCTCGGTGAGTAAACGATTAAAACTAGTGAGATAGGTCAATAAATCCTTGTTGCCTTGTTTAAGATTTAAAAGCTCATTATCACTTGCCTGCATGAAGGTGTGTTTTGCAAAAAGGCTGGTCATGGTACGTTTAAATTGATTCCAATTATGGAGGATGGGATCATCTCTATCCACGAAAGGAATTGACCAATTGGCTGCTGTGCCACCCAAATAAGACAAGACGAATGCCACTTTCGTATCATCAGTAGGGAACTGTTGTGGCTTACAAATGAAGTGTAATTGACATTGATTGATAAAAACATGGAATTTGTTACTATCTCCATGAAAACGTTCAGGTGCTGCTAAGGGCACAACATTAGGAACATTAACAGTAACCTCAACTGGGGAAGGCAAAGTTGTATGTTTTGATGGCGCCCCTGTCTCTGAGGAGGTTTTAAACAAAGGCGTAGGAGCTGTGTTCCACTGAGATCCCCTAAATTTATACCTGCTTAAATCCTGTTTTAAAGAGGTATTCTCCGTCTTTAATCTCTCTATTTCCTCTTGCATATGTTGCAAGATGCCAGACACTGATTCATTATGAGCCAAGTCCTCATTTAGGGCCTGCGCCATATCCGTGACGTCAATGCCCTCTGTTTCTTCCCCGGTATTCATCGTCCACCAGAACTGAAATTTTTTACGGCTTGTGCTTCTGTCAAAGCCCAGCTCACCTGAGTTCTTGTTCAGTTCTGATGGAGGTTGAAGACAATCCGACCCCACCCTGAAACTGCTTGTTCCAGCACACTAGTTTTTAAAACAGTGCACTAAGAACAGAAGCTCAAGGGAAGGGGGGAAGTGGATAAAATAAAAAAAGAGAGACAACACCGTTCTTGCGTTTCCACTGTTGAAGTGCTGCACAAATCTGCGGCCCTTTCTGACTTCTGTAGAAACTGGTGCCTAATGAAACATAAACAAAGAACAGATAAGTGCAACCTATTCCTAAATGGGTTCCTGACTATCCCTTTATTTATTAGAAATTCTCTTCTAAAAGTACCTCTTGGATCCTGGTCTCTAGTTTCCAGGTTTGGAATGTGTTACTGCTCTGGGATGTGTTTTCTATTACTGTAAAGCTTCTAAAACATTAAACAAATACCGTTATCAGAATTACCAATATCAAACATTCATCATAATATAACTAAAGCCTAAATTCCCAATAGCAGACTCACTTTTCCCATATTTCCAGAATCTTTTATAAAACAAATACTGTACTTTTACATCAAAATACAGCATGTAATTTGTGCAAGTCCTTGATTTACTGTTTTCCTTGCTGTTAATGGTTTCCACTGTTCGATTCTTAAAAGTTCCATGAGAAAAAACAATGTTTGCTTCACAAAGTTCTGTACATGAATCCAGAAATTGTTGTCAAAGTTCTTTCAGGTAATAAAAGGTTTTGCACTTACTTGTTGCTGGCAAGAGATACTGATCAGTCTAACCTTGTCTTCTTTCTCTTTTGCAGGTTACTCAGAGGAGAGAGGCTGAAGCAAGGAGGAACCGGAAACCGGAAGAAGGAAGAGCCAGAAGCTGCGCCCATTGAAGTCAATGAAAGTCTGTAAAGAGCAGGAGTGCCAGCGCCGAGGGATCTGTTCTCAGGTAAGCGGGAGGTAGACGAGCACTGGGTGAGGCTCGGGGGATGCCTTTTATAGACAGGGCTGGGTGTGGTTTGAAGGGCTGGGTGTGGTCCTCACATGCTGCACATGTTCTTGGAAGGTGTGCAGAGCTGGGTGTGGTTTGAAGAGCTGGGTGTGGTCCTCACATGCTGCACATGTTCTTGAAAGGTGTGCAGAGTTTCAGTTATTATACAAATGAGTTGGATTAACACATGGCCTAGGGAGGAGTATTTTAAAGAAGCCTTGGTAAAAGCAAGGCCCAATGTGTAAACAAAACAGCACATTAAACAACATACACAGAAGCCTGGGGGGGGGGAAGGTGAGATAACAAGAAAGACTTTCAATAGTAAGTTTAAAAGGGAGCTATTACAGAACCCACTAGTGCAGTGAGAGGGGACATGCTCTTTGCTGTGTACAAACCCTAACAGCCCTTTCCCTACTCACATGGGCCATGGTAGGTTCCAGACACAGGTCACAGCAGCACATGCAGTGTAGGTCCTCTCCTGTGGAAGATCAGGTAGCAAGTGAGGGATCAGATAGAAAATGGCAGTCATGTCCGCGGCGGGACATCCCGTCACCGCTGGCTTACATCACCATTGGCCACTGTAACCCATAGGGCCCAATGATAACCAATGAGGAATTGCACAGCGGTTCCCGACTGCCTCACACAAAAGCGCACAAGGTCAGCGGAATTGCCTCACTTCCACCTGTCCCTCCACACAGGACAGGCGGACTCCATTTCAGTGGGGGGGGGGGAGCAGGCCCTGGAAAATTGCTGCATCACTGGTGAAATTCGGACATACTGGACAAATCACACTGACCCATTACAAGTTAACAGCATGCAAAGGTCTGTTGTAGCTCCATTGTTTAGTTTGTGACTGGCTCCTCACTCTTTTGCCCAATAGATCCCTACCGCTGCGGATTAATAGGATACAGACCCCTGGTGGACTTGGCAACAATGGAGGACAGCCACATTATCCTTACATATGACTTGACAGGGCCCCAATCACAGAGCTGTGTGCCCAATTGGAGCCTGACCTGATATCTGCTATCCGTCACCCCATTGGAATTCCCCCCTCTTGTGCAAGTTCTATCAGTGATCCATTTCCTGGCAACTGTTTTTTTCCAAGTGACAGTGGGCTTGGCAGCAGGAACGTCACAGCCAATGTTCTCAATAGTGCTGACAAGAGTGTTGTCTGTCCTGATTAAACACATGTGCAGCTACATTGTATTTCCCCAGGTTGAAGATTTGGCCAGAGTGAAGGCCCGAATTCTATGCAATGAGACATATCCCCAACATAATTGGGGCAATTGATGGAACACATATTGCATTTGTCCCTCCCCCTCCACCGTCAGAATGAACAGGTGTTCAGAAATTGGAAGAGTTTACACTCAATGAATGTACAGACGGTGTGCTCTTCGGACCAGCACATCTCCCACATCAATGCTAAGTATCCTGGGTCGGTGCATGATGCCTTTGTCCTGAGGAATAGCAGCATCCCAAACTGATGGGCCAACTACAGAGGCAAAGGGTGTGGCTAATAGGTGAGCCCTGGTTCCCACCCAGTATATGTTGGTGTATGAGTATGGTGTGGGCCTTATGGGATAGTGTGTGGCTAAATGTTGTCCGTCAATATTTGCAGGTGAATCTGATTACCCAAACCTGTCATGGCTGTGAGGAATGCCAGGACAAGGGCAGAAGAACTTTACAATGAGGCACATGGGCGAACCAGAAGGATAATTGAAAGGACCTTTGGCCTCCTGAAGGCCAGGTTCCGGTGCTTCCATCTAACAGGTGGATCCCTGTGCTACTCACCCAAGAAGGTCTGCCAGATAGTAATGTCATGCTGCATGTTGCACAACCTGGCGCTGAGACGCCACGTGCCTTTTCTGCAGGAAGAGGAGGCTGGAGATGCCCGTGTGCCAGCTGTGGACCCTGTGGACAGTGAGGATGAGGAGGCAGAGGATGAGGATGAGGACAACAGAACATCAGTGATCAGACAATACTTGCAATGACACACAGGTAGGACAGTGTTACTTCACATTTCAATGAAATTTGTTTGAATTTCTGTGGCACTGGCATGCTGATAGTTCCCACTTCTATGCCCACTTACTGTTCCCTCTGGCAATTTATTTTGCAGATGTTGGTGACCTCACATATACTCCTGGTGTGATCACTGCAGCCAGCTACAGGTCATTCATCTATGCTCATTTTCTGTTCAGTTGAATTGCAAAGTTTGTACCTATTTCAATGAATACATAATTGAAAAATTCAACATACTCCAAACTTCATTTTTTTCCAAGAGTGTTTATTGAAGTGCTAAAATAGTGAGGGGCAAGGGGATGGGGTGATGATGGAGGAGGAAAGTCCAGGGTATTGTTCCAGTCTGTTTGTGGCACATGTGCATTGTACAAGGGGACATAGGAAGGGTAGCAATGGCAGTTCAAGGTGGACAGGGTGACTGTGTGTGACACAAGGGTGACAATCAGGAGAGTCTCATTTCCTGGTGGGGGTCTTGGCAAGTGTCGCTGACTTCTGTCTGGATCGCAGGGAAGGTTTGCAGGGTGGTTCTCCTTCTGCAGGGGGAGGGGTGCTGGTGGCCTGTGAGTCATGTGGCGGGGCCTCCTGGCCACTAGCGGCAGCGGAGGTGGAAGGCTGTTCAGATGTCTGGCCAGGGACAGGGGCCCACTGTTGTGTGACTACCTCCCTCATAATGTACCCCTGCTATGGAGATCAGGGTGTTGTTGATGGCCCGCAAGTCCTCCCTAATCCCCTGCTACTGTCCCTCCTGCAGCCACCTGTTCTCCTGCACATTGTCCAGGATCTGGCCCATCGTGTCCTGGGAATGTTGATAGGCTCCCAGGATCTCTGCAAGTGCCTCCTGGAGTGTCCGTTCCGTGGTCCTGTCCTCCCCCTGGCACACAGCACTCCTCCCAGTTTCCCTGTTGGCCTGTGCCTCTGTCCCCTGAACCGTGTGCTCACTGCCACTGACCCCAAGTCCCTGATTGTCTTGGGTATGACGTGTGGCCTGGTGTCCCTGTAGAGGTGGACATACTGCTGATTGACCTGTCCTAGGGACAGAGGTGTGGGTACGCTGGGTGGGTGCTGTGGTGGTGTTTCCTGATGGGGGGGCTCTGTGGTGGTGTGTGACTGGACCTGGGTAACCGGCTGTCCAGAGGTCCCTGATGGGCCAGGTTGGTCACCCAGATCCTGAAAAACAGAGTTGCTGTCATCACTGTGGGCCTCTTCAGTTGGAGGACTGGATATTGCTGGCACCTCCTTTCCACTAACATTGGTAGGGATGTAAATGATGTGTTATGGTTTCTGTGTCTGAAATATTGTGCTTCTGTGTCTTGCCCTCTTTGGTTCTATTTGCCCTGGCAGCTTTCACTTGGGTATGTTGGTGTATGGTGGGATTGTTAGTGCATTCTTTAGTAATGAGTGTCCATGCAGGGCTGTGAGGGGTGCCCAAGCATTGGTACAGCATGCAGGGCTTGGCATTGGGATAAGTGAGATGTGAGGGTGGGGTGTGTTGGAGGTGGTGGAGTGATGGGAGTGAGGGTGAGAGTGGGGGTATGTGATGGCATGCAGGTAGGGGGGTAGTAGTAGTAAGAAGTTGACTAACAAGAGTCCAGTCCTCCTCCTACTCTGGCCAGGGCCCCAGGATGCAGGATTGCCAAGACGTGCTCCTCCCATGCTGTTAGTTGTGGGGGAGGAGGTGGAGGTCCACTGCCAGTCCTCTGTACAGTGAGCTGGTGTCTTGCTGCAGTGGAGCGTACCTTCCCCCGTAGGTCGTTCCCCCTCTTCCTGATGTCATCCCTAGTTCTTGGGTGCTGTCCCATGGCGTTGACCCTGTCCACAATTCTCTGCCATAGCTCCATCTTCCAAGCTATCGATATCTGCTGCACCTGTGCTCCAAGTAGCTGTGGCTCTACCCTGATGTTTCCTTCACCATGACCCTCTGTGAAGCGGGGTGTCTTTGTGGTGCCATGGGTGTTCTGTGAGGTGTGTAGGTAAGGGTGTGTTGGGTAATGTGTTGGGGTGTGTGATGTGGGGTGCATGAGTGGTGTATAGGTGTATATAGTGTGTGGCTCTGGTTGTGTTTGTGGCCTTGATGTCTCTCTGCTGGCAATAGTTTTGAATGGTAAAAGGTGGTGGGTAATGTGGGTGTGTGCTTTATAGTGGTGTGGGTGTGTGGGTGTGGTGTGTGTATGGTTGTCAGGTGTGTGTTGTTTGAATTGTCCAATGTGGTGTTGTTTTGTTTGTGTGTGTTCATTTTGAGTGCTGCGGTACGTACCCACAATGGTTTAACGCCGTTGAATGTCCACCATGGTGATTCGTGGGTCATAATGTAATGGGCGTAGTTCTGTTGGCGTAACATTGTGGGTTTTGATATCACCAGTTTATCACTGACCTTTGGTGTGGCAGATTTGTGTCTGTGGCTGAATACTGATAGATTGGTGTGTGTGTGTGATAATATGGTGAACGGATATCCGCGGCGGCGGCGGTAAGTTGGCGGCAGTCAGCGTGGGGGTAAGTGGGATTTACCGCCAATGTCATAATGAGGGCCTTAGTCACACATGCACTCATCTCTGCATATTGAATGGGTCTTCCTGGGCTGGAAGGGTGGAGGGAGACCAAACAACCCCACCTTGGTATCCAGAGGTAAAAAGCAGACCACCTAATGCTCTGTTCTTGTGGTAGTGTGGGCGAGTAGTTAGGCTTATTTCGGAGAGGCGCTAAGCATTTGTTGTACTCACAGTATCAATAAATCTGGACACACACTCGGAAGAATAACTCAAGGGCAATTTACAGAAATACTTTAGATTTTGATGAAAGTTTTTACGGCCAAGATCATGAATATATGGTAAGTACTTCTTTTGCTACGATTTTTAGAAGCTTAGCAACAATAGTCTTTTTGTGCGTAATTATGCACCATTTGAGTGAATGGGATTTTGTTTAAAATGCCTATCAAATCAGGCAATGCTCTCACAAGAGTCACCTTCTATTTTTAGGTTGAGGTCGTCGAGATATCCTGTGGGCCAGCCATAGAAGTTTAGGCATTTCCTGGTTCAAGCAGGAGCAGCAGCTGAATGTCTTGGCGCTGAACAACGGAGAAGGGGACCACTTGGAAATACACTGCAAAGTTGGACTTAAAGGTAGGTTCTGTGGGTCCCCTAGGAGTGTAGCGATCACAAAGGGTTAGGGACCCCTAGAGCACAGCTGGTTTGTCAATGCAGGGGCCAGGGAGGCTGGGTGCAGTGCAGATTGGTCTGGAAAGAGTCATGCATCAGAGAGTCCTGGGAACTAGGTGCAAGTCACTTTAAAGGTAGATTGCAGGTCAGCAGGGCCACTCTGGGGGGTGGTTCTTGGGTGTCCAGAAGTCCCTCGTCTGGTGCTTGCTTCTGGTCCTTGGAGAGTCCAGGGTGGACTTTTTGCTTGTGGGTGTCCATCATTGGGGGTCCACTACCCTAGGCAATGGTAAGTTTCTTGGAGGTCACAGTGCCCCCAAACTATTTGTCCTCTGGGTGTGTTGGGTGAAATTGGGTCTGGCTGCTCGTTATGTTCTTTGATCAGTGGCCGGTCAGTGAACTGGACTTCACCTGTTTCTGGCTTGAAGGTTGCAGGATAATGATACCTTTACTCTGAGGGAGGTTCTTGGCAATTTGCAAAAGGCTGGAGGTGCTCTGTTTTTTTTTAGAGCCCTTCAGGTTTCAAGGTTCCACCTCAGCAACAATTGTCGAGTCCTTGGAGCAGCAGGCAGGCTTTGGCACCTTTTTCTTCTTGTGCACCGGGTCTTCTTTGTTCCTGGTCTTTTTGTGTCCATCAAATCTGATCTGCAGGTCTAGGTATGCCCACTAAATACTGCATTTAGTGGACGTTAAGGGGAGTACCTGGTAGTGGCCCATGGGCCACATACCTTAGGGTGGCTACACCTACTATTTGACCCCTTCCTGTAGGAAGGGGTCACATCCCTAACTCTGATTGGCTACTTTACTAACCTTTAAGACGGAGGAAAATAACATGGAGAGGCCCTGGGAACTTGTTTAGCAGGGGCCTGGGGCAGTTATAGTCCTTTCTCACAGTTAGAAGCAGTGTATCCATACACTACCCCTCAAGACAAACACAGAATTCTGACTATGTTCTCCCTCTTGGAATTGTGGCTTGTGTAGAGTGTAACACCTAGGGAAGCATCTTTGAATGCATTAACGCTAGTACGCATGGTACAACTTCATTGGCAGTTCTCCCTGATATCTTAGACAAGTAGAAAATGAGCATGGAGTTGCACTAGCTCTGGACTTAGGAATGAAGTTAATGGGGAACTTCTCTACAGTGTCCTCTATCATCCTCAGCAAGCGAGACGCTTCAGTTCTGGCTACATGTCAGAGACTGGAAGCAGTTCCAGTTCAAGACTGTGAATGGGAAATACCAAAAATAATCACTGAATAATGCCCTAAGTACCAGAGGTACCATTTACTAGGGACTTAGAAGGGTGGCTGAAGTGCCAATACAGTTTTTGGGAAAAGGATTTGGCCCTGGGAACCTGTTTAGCAAGGGCCCAGGGCATTTACAGTTTAAAAACACATTATTTCCCAGGTAAAAAGTGGGGGGTGCCATTTCAAAAGAGGCCCTTTCTCACTTTAACCCCCAAACGAAATGGGGTGAAACTACCCTTACCCTAAGGAATCTTCATCCTCTAAGTGGGAGAACCTGGAAAGGCCATGTGCACTGGCATGGGCAGTCCCAGGTCTGTGTTTCACTTAAACGTCCATTCCTGTAGAGAGATGGACCAACTAAGCAGTTTGGGGTTTTCACCTTTTATTTGTTGAAGCCACCTGAGAGGCCTGTGGTCTCTCTGAACTATGAAGTGAGAGCCAAACAAGTATGACCTCAGCGTCTTCAAGGCCCAGACCACCGCAAAGACTTCCTTCTCTATGGCACTCCTTTTTTGTTCCCTAGAAAGAAGTCTTCTGCTTATAAAAGCAACAGGCTGGGCATGTTCCTCATCACTGGTCTGGGCTAGGACTGTTCCTATCCCAAGTTCTGCGGCGTTTGGACAATAAACTACCTGGAGTAATCTGGAGCTTTTAGGACTGGGGCAGAACACATTACATCCTTTAGAGTGCCAAAATCCTTGTGACAACTCACTGTCCAGTTGATATTTCTGGGCATTTTCTTAGAGGTAAGTTCTGTGAGGGGGTCCACTTTGGTGTCATAATCCTTCACAATTCTCCTATAGTATCTATTCAAGCCGAGGAATACCCTTGTAGTCCACACAAAACACATAAAACCTCATTTCCTTTCTCGCTCCAGTGGAGTGAGGCTTGGGGACTAAAACTGCTGGGCTAGCCCAGGGGCTCTCAGAGGGTTCAATGACACCCAAATCCAGCATCTTGTTGAATTTAACTTGGATGCTTTCTCTGACATGTTCTGACCGCCTAAAATATTTGTTTTTGACAGGTAAGCTGTACACATCATGGGTACACCAGTTAGTCCTACCAGGGTTCAGAGAGAACAATTCAGCATACTGGTTGAGGACTTGCCTGAAATCAGCTTGCTGTTGGCCTGTGAGGGTGTCTGACAAGACCACTCAATCCACAGAACCATCTTGTGGGTTGCTGGAGAGGAGATCAGGGAAATGTTTACTCTCCTCCTCCAGTCCCTCATCTGTAACCATGAGCATGGGCACATCAACTCTGTCAAAATAGGACTTCAGGCGATTGACATGTATTATCTTTTGATGATTTCTGCAACTACTAAGGTCAACCAGCTATGTGACCTACCCTTTTCTTTCAAGGGTGGGGTAGGGCCCAGACCACTTGTCTTGGAGAGCCCTAGGAGCCACAGGATCCAATACCCAAACCTTCTGCCTTTTGGTCATATGAGTGCCTCTGAAGCACCTGACTAGCCTGAATATTTTTACTTGCTTTATGCATGTACTAAGCCATCATGGAACAAAGGATAAGTACATAGTCCACAATGTCCTGCTTATGTTCTTTGAGAGGTCTCCCCCAGCCTTCCCTCATAAGACTTAATGGACCCCTAACAGGATGCCCAAACAAAAGTTCAAAGGGGGGAACCCTTCTCCTTTTTGGGGCACTTCCCTGAAGGTAAAAAACTGACATGAAAGTAAGACATCCCATCTCCTTTTGAGGTTTTCAGGAAGTCCTCCAATCATGCCTTTTAATGACTGGTAAATCTTTCAGCCAGTCCATTAGTCTTGGGTTGGGATGGGGTACGGCACTTATAGGTCACTCCACATTCATGCCACCTGTGTTTTAAGTATGAAGACATGAAGTTTGAACCCCTGTCTGATACTACCTCCTTAGGCTAGCCAACCCTGGTAAAAATACCCAGAAGGGCCTTGGCCACTGCAGGAGCAGTGATAGTCCTAAGTGGAATGGCTTCAGGGTACCTAGTGGCATTATCCGCTACCAATAAAATGTACCTGTTTCCTGAAGCTGCTTGAGGGTCAGAGGGGTCAACAATGTCAATCCTTACCCTTTCGAAGGGCACCCCAACCACAAGTAATGGGATTAAAGGGGCCTTCAGGTGACCACCTGCCTTGCCACTGGCTTGGCAGGTGACAATGAACTGACAAAAGTCCTTCACCTTCTGGGACATTCCAGGCCAGTAAAAGTGATCAACCAGCTTGCTCCAGGTTTGTTTTGGCCCAGATGCCAAACTAAGGAAATGTCATTGGCTAAAGAGAGAAGGAACTCTCTGTATTGCTGGGGAACTGCTACCCTCTTGGTTGCACCAGGCCTGAGGTCTCTGGCCTCAGTAAACAGGAGCCCATCTTCCCAATAAACCCTGTGGGTACCACGGACACTACCCTTTTCTTCCTGAGAAGCTTCCTGTCTCAGGCATTCAAGAGTGGGACATGTTTTTGTCCCTGGCATAGATCACCTCAAGAAGGTCCCCCTGGTCCTAAGAGCTCTGGGTGGTAAGGTCCAACCTATGCAGGCTCAGTCTTTCTGGGGTTAACAAATCCTCTTCCTGGGAAGAGAGGCTCTGACTTGTGGTCTGCTCAGAAGCTGGTCCCCCAGGTCGTTTTGCCTTTTCTCTTAGAGGGTTGGCCCAATCTTTGAGGATCCAACACCTCTTGTTCACTCTGGAGTTTGCTCTGTGTCCTTGCCTTGACACAACCCCATTTTGGGAGCCTAAGCATTGCTGCATGGTGTAGGAGGCTGGCCTGGCTTATAGTGGGTACCTTGTGGTACTTACAGCTTGTGCCAGGTCCAGTTATCCCTTATTAGTAGAATAGAGGTGTTTCTATCAGCTTAGGCTGTTAGAGGTAGCTATAGCCGAGCAGCTTAGGCTGAACTAGGAGACATGCAAAGCTCCTCCTTTACCACTTATATCATATAGCACTACATCACAAGAAAACACAATACTCGGAGTTACTAAAAATAAAGGTACTTTATTGTAGTGACAATATGCCAAAAGTATCTCAGAGGATACCCTCACTTAGGAGGTAAGTAATATACACAAATTATATGTACACAAACCAAAATCAGGTAAGTAACAGTAAGAAAAGTAGTGCAAACAATGTAGAATCACAATAGGATGCAATAGGTAGAAATAGGCCTAGGGGCAACACAAACCATATACTCCAAAAGTGGAATGCGAACCACGAATGGACCCCAGGCCTATGGTAGGTTGTATAGGGTGACTGGGACTGTGAGAAAACAGTAAGGGTGTCCAAAATACCCCACCCCAAGACCCTGAAAAGTAGGAGTAAAGTTACCCTACTACCCCAGAAAGACAGTATAGTCGAGATAGGGGATTCTGCAAGAACCACAACCACCAGCAAAACACTGAAGAGGGATTCCTGGACCTGAGGACCTGTAAAGGAAGGGGACCAAGTCCAAGAGTCACGCAAGTGTCCAGGGAGGGCAGGAGCCAACTGAACCCCTGAAGAAGGTGCAAAAGGGCTGCCTCCGGGTGGAAGAAGCCGAAGATTCTGCAACAACAGAAGGTTCCAGGAACATCTCCTTTGGTCAGAAGATGTCCCATGGCATGCTGGAGGATGCAGAAGTGTTTCCACGCAGAAATACCGCAAACAAGCCTTACTAGCTGCAAGAGTCGCGGTTGAGGATTTTGGGTGCTGCTGGGGACCAGGAAGGATCAGGATGTCGCCCCTTGGAGGAGGAGACAGAGGGGGTGCTCAGCAACTCAGAGAGCCCCCGGAGAAGCCGGCTGCACCTGCAGAAGTACCGGAACAGGCACTTAGAAGATCTGAGGACAGCAGTCGACTCAGAGTCACAAAGGAGGGTCCCACGACGTCGGAGTCCAACTCAGTGAGTTGGGCAATGCAGGACGGAGTGCTGGGGACCCAGGCTAGGCTGTGCACAAAGGAATCCTTGGAAAAGTGCACAGAAGCCAGAGCAGCTGCAGATCACGCAGTACACAGGATTACTGTCTGGCGTGTGTTTGTTTGTGGATGGATAGGAGTGGTAAACTTGTAGGTTACACCACACTCCTTCCACATTGCTTTGAGGTATGCAGACATGAAGTTACTACCTCTGTCTGACACCACTTCCTTAGGAAAACCCACCCTGGAAAAGATTCCCAGGAGGGCCTTTGCCACTGCAGGAGCTGTAGTGGTCCTTACGGGGATGGCTTCAGGATACCTAGTGGCATGGTCCAGTACCACAAGGATGAATCTCTTGCCTGAAGCTGTTGGAGGGTCAAGGGGGCCAACTATGTCAACCCCTACCCTTTCAAAGGGCATCCCAACCACTGGAAGTGGAATTAAGGGGGCCTTTGGAGTGCCACCAGTCTTGCCACTGGCTTGGCAGGTCACACAAGAGCGACAAAACTCTTTAGTGTCCTCTGACATATGAGGCCAGTGAAACAGGGGGACAAGTCTTTCCCAAGTTTTCGTCTGGCCCAAATGCCCAGCCAAAGGAATGTCATGTGTCAAGGTAAGAAGAAACTCTCTGTACTGCAAGGGAATGACCAATCTCCTGGCAGCTCCAGGTTTAGGGTCCCTTGACTCTGTGTACAAGAGGTTGTCTTCCCAATCTACCTCATGGCTATCACTGACATCCCTATTCTGCTGCTTGACAGCTTGCTGTCTTAAACCCTCTAGTGTGGGACAGGTCTGCTGTGCCACACTCAGCTCGCCCCTAGCAGGCCCCCCTGCACCCAAAAGCTCAGCAGTGTCTGCTGCCAGCTCCTCTGGTGTAGGTTCTGCACAGGGAGAGGATTCCTCTTCCTCAAAAGGGGAATCTTCAGGAGAGGGAGGGATAGTGGGCAAGGATGTACCCTTTCTAACTCTAGCTTTTGGGAGCACTTGGTCCATTGGTCCAGGATCCAAGTGTCCCTGTCCTTTTTGTATTTTGGCCTGAGCCCTTGTCAAAGCAAAAATATGCCCAGGAATGCCCACCATTGCTACATGAGCCTCCAACTCCACTTCTGCCCAAGCTGATGCTTCCAAATCATTGCCCAGTAAGCAATCTACAGGTAATTCAGTGGCTACCACAACTTTCTTTGGACCAGTAACCCCCCCCCAGTTGTGATTCACAACAGCCACGGGGTGGCTAAGAGCGTTGTTATGAGCATCAGTCACTTGGTACTGCTGACCAAGTAGGTGTTGATCAGGGTGGACCAGTTTTTCTATCACCATAGTTACACTGGCTCCTATGTCCCTGTAGGCCTCAACCTCAACACCATTGATTAGAGGTAGTTGCTTGTACTTATCCATATGAAGGGGACAAGCAACCAAGATGGCAAAGTCAATGCCACCATCAGAGACTAACAGCCTCTGTGGTCTCCCTAACAAGACCAACCCCAACTACATTGCTAATAGTGAGCCCATCTACACCCTTGGATTGGTTATTTTTCTAGTAGATTTCCCACCACCACTGCTATTACTAGGGGCACTAGAGGTTGCAGTTGGGGTTGTGGTGGTGGGGGGTTTGGTGTTTTTCTTTGGACAAGTGGAATCACTTGCTCAATGGCCTTTTACTTTACATAAATAACACCAAGGCTTTTTCTGATTGTTTGAAGAGGATTTGGACCCACCACCCCAGAGGATTTTTGTGGGCCTGATGAAGACTCAGAATGTTTACTTTTGTCCCCACCCTTGTCAGAAGACTTACCATCCTTCTTCTTGCCATCCTTGTCACCCCCTGTATGGACATTTCTGTTCACTCTTGTTCTGACCCATTTGTCTGCCTTCTTTCCCAATTCTTGGGGAGAGGTCAGATCTGAGTCTACCAAGTACTGGTGCAACAATTCAGACATACAATTGTTAAGAATATGCTCTCTCAGGATCAGGTTATACAGGTTTTCATAGTCAGATACTTTACTGCCATGTAACCAACCCTCCAAGGCCTTCACTGAACAGTCAACAAAATCTGTCCAGTCTTAAGAGGACTCTTTTCTGGTGTCTCTGAACTTAATCCTGTATTGTTCAGTGGTTAAGCCAAATCCATCCAAGAGTGCATCCTTCAGAACTTTGAAATTATTGGCATCACTTTCTCAGACAGTAAGGAGCCTATCCCTACCCTTTCCAGTGAAAGATAGCCACAAGATAGCAGCCCACTGCCTTTGAGGGACCAACTGTACCATACAAGCCCTCTCAAGTGCATCAAACCACCTGTTAATGTCATCCCCCTCCTTGTAAGGGGGGACTATCTTATGCAGGTTTCTGGAATCTTGCTCTCAAACAGGATTACTATCTGATATGCTGCTGCCACCATGGGCACCTAACCCCATTCTCTGTCTTTCCCTCTCTATATCTAGGGATTCCCTGTCTAAGGCCAGCTGCAGCTGTTTAAGCTTCAGTCTGGTCTCTTCCAACCTCAGCTTTCTGAGTTCCCTTTCCATTAAGTTATCCTCAGGGTGGGAGGCTTGGAAATGTTTGGATACAGAGGAAATGTGGTAATTCGCAGAGAGAGACCTGTCCCTAACTGTCTGGACCCTAGTAACCTGGCCTTTAGGAGTGAAAGATGCCCTACTAATGTGTGAACCTCCCCCACTACCAGTGTCACTAGGAGGCCTGCTAGAGGGCAGGTCCTTGTAAGAACCCTCCCCAATCTCTTCAGGGAACTCCTCTGAGTCTGACTGGGTACCTTCCCCTCCTACTCCCTCTTCATGAGATGGGCCAGACTGGTTCTGGTCACTTTCTAAGAGCAGGTTAAAGAGGAATTCTTTTGTAAGATTCTTACCAATGCTTAAACCTCTTTCTAAGCAGAGACCCCTCAAACGTTTGTAGTTTAGACTCTCATAAATTGCCTGAACAACCTTGGGAGGGAGCTCTACTGAAGCCATGATAGAAAAGGTTTAAGACAGAGAAAATGTTTTAGAACTTTTGAAAGTACAGAGAAAATGCTTTTTCAAACTTTTAGAAAACTTTTAAACGTTTTCAGAACTTTTCAGAAACTTAGTAGAAAGTTTTAGAGCAGAAAAGTAAACTGTTTTGGTTCAATGTACATATATTTAAATATTTGGTATACGTTTTTCTAATGAAAAGCACCAAATGACAAAGTGGTAAAGCAGTTACAAGTACGTATCCCACCGCTGCACCACCAATGTAGGAGGCTGGCCTGGCTTATAGTGGGTACCTTGTGGTACTTACACCTTGTGCCAGGTCCAGTTATCCCTTATTAGTAGAATAGAGGTGTTTCTAGCAGCTTAGGCTGTTAGAGGTAGCTATAGCCGAGCAGCTTAGGCTGAACTAGGAGACATGCAAAGCTCCTACTATACCACTTATATCATATATCACTATATCACAAGAAAACACAATACTCAGAGTTACTAAAAATAAAGGTACTTTATTTTAGTAACAATATGCCAAAAGTATCTCAGAGGATACCCTCACTTAGGAGGTAAGTAATATACACAAATTATATGTACACAAACCAAAATCAGGTAAGTAACAGTAAGAAAAGTAGTGCAAACAATGTAGAATCACAATAGGATGCAATAGGTAGAAATAGGCCTAGGGGCAACACAAACCATATACTCCAAAAGTGGAATGCGAACCACGAATGGACCCCAGGCCGATGGTAGGTTGTAGAGGGTTGCTGAGACTGTGAGAAAACAGTAAGGGTGTCCAAAATACCCCATCCCAAGACCCTGAAAAGTAGGAGTAAAGTTACCCTACTACCCCAGAAAGACAGTATAGTCGAGATAGGGGATTCTGCAAGAACCACAACCACCAGCAAAACACTGAAGAGGGATTCCTGGACCTGAGGACCTGTAAAGGAAGGGGACCAAGTCCAAGAGTCACGCAAGTGTCCAGGGGGGCAGGAGCCCACGAAACCCCGGATGAAGGTGCAAAAGGGCTGCCTCTGGGTGGAAGAAGCCAAAGATTCTACAACAACGGAAGGTGCCAGGAACTTCTCCTTTGGTCAAAAGATGTCCCACAGTGTGCTGGAGGATGCAGAAGTGTTTCCACGCAGAAATACCGCAAACAAGCCTTGCTAGCTGCAAGAGTCGCGGTTGAGGATTTTGGGTGCTGCTGGGGACCAGGAAGGACCAGGATGTTGCCCCTTGGAGGAGGAGACAGAGGGGGTGCTCAGAAACTCAGAGAGCCCCTGCAGAAGCAGGCAGCACCCGCAGAAGTACCAGAACAGGCACTTAGAAGATCTGAGGACAGCGGTCAACTCAGAGTCACAAAGGAGGGTCCCACGACGTCGGAGTCCAACTCAGTGAGTTGGGCAATGCAGGACGGAGTGCTGGGGACCCAGGCTAGGCTGTGCACAAAGGAATCCTTGGAAAAGTGCACAGACGCCGGAGCAGCTGCAGATCACACAGGACACAGGATTACTGTCTGGCGTGGGGAGGCAAGGACTTACCTCCACCAACTTTGGACAGAAGGGCCACTGGACTGTGGGAGACACTGCGTTAGCAGGGGGAAGATTCCGTTGACCCACAGGAGATTTCTTCTTGGCTTCCAGTGCAGGGTGAAGGCAGACATGCACCACCAGGAAACACTCCGGAAAGCCGGCATGATGAGGCGCTACAATGTTGCTGGTAGTCGTCTTGCTACTTTGTTGCGGTTTTGCAGGCGTCCTGGAGCAGTCAGCAGTCGATCCTTGGCAGAAGTCAAAGAGAGAAGTGCAGAGGAACTCTGGTGAGCTCTTACATTCGTTATCTGAGGAATAGCCCAGAGGAGAGATCCTAAATAGCCCAGAAAGGAGGATTGGCTACTGAGAAAGGTAAGCACCTATCAGAGGGGGTCTCTGACGTCACCTACTGGCACTGGCCACTCAGAACTGTCCATTGTGCCCCAACACCTCTGAATCCAAGATGGCAGAGGTCTGGGACACACTGGAGGAGCTCTGGGCACCCCCTGGGAGGTGCTGGTCAGGGGAGTGGTCACTCCCCTTTCCTTTGTCCAGTTTCGCGCCAGAGCAGGGCTGGGGGATCCCTGAACCG
Source organism: Pleurodeles waltl (assembly GCF_031143425.1). Lineage (NCBI taxonomy): Eukaryota > Metazoa > Chordata > Amphibia > Caudata > Salamandridae > Pleurodeles > Pleurodeles waltl. The sequence goes on from NC_090445.1 coordinate 252,741,481, forward strand.
GTGTAGACTGGCTTATGCAGAGATGGGCACCATCTATGCCCAGAAAAGCATTTCCAGAGGCTGGGGAAGGCTACTCCTCCCCAGCGCTTCACACCTTTTTCCAAAAGGAGAGGGTGTAACACCCACTCTCAGAGGAAATTCGTTGTTCTGCCTTCCTGGGATCAGGCAGCCCAGGCCCCAGGGGGGCAGAAACCTGTCTGAAGGGTTGGCAGCAGCTGCAGCAGAGACCCCGGAAAGCAGTTTGGCAGTACCCAGGTTCTGTGCTAGAAACCCGGGGATGCATGGAATTGTCTCCTTAATACCAGAATTGTATTGGGGGACAATTCCATGATCCTAGACATGTTACATGGCCATGTTCGGAGTTACCATGGTGACGCTGCATATAGGTATTGACCTATATGTAGTGCACGCATGTAATGGTGTCCCCGCACTCACAAAGTCCGGGGAATTTGCCCTGAACAATGTGGGGGCACCTTGGCTAGTGCCAGGGTGCCCACACACTAAGTAACTTGGCACCAAACCTTCACCAAGTGAGGGTTAGACATATAGGTGACTTATAAGTTACTTATGTGTAGTGAAAATGGCTGTGAAATAACGTGGACGTTATTTCACTCAGGCTGCAGTGGCAGTCCTGTGTAAGAATTGTCTGAGCTCCCTATGGGTGGCAAAGAAATTCTGCAGCCCATAGGGATCTCCTGGAACCCCAATACCCTGGGTACCTAGGTACCGTATACAAGGGAATTATAGGGGTGTTCCAGTGTGCCAAAGAGAATTGGTAAAATTAGTCACTAGCCTGCAGTGACAATTGTAAAGCAGAGAGAGAGCATAAACACTGAGGTTCTGGTTAAGCAGAGCTTCAGTGATACTGTTAGGCACCACATAGGGAACACATACAGGGCATACATTATGAGCACTGGGGTCCTGCCAAGCAGGATCCCAGTGACACATAGGCAAAAACAAACATACATACAGTGAAAATGGGGATAACATGCCAGGCAAGATGGTACTTTCCTACACATGGGTCCTCAGTTCTACTTCAGCCCAGGGAGATTGCTCCAAATCATTTCCAAGCAGACAATCTACAGGGATGGATGGGGACACACCCAGTTCCTTCAGTCCCACTACTCTCCCCAGTCAAAAGATACCATTGCCATGGGATGGATCTTTCTGACTTTGTCAGCACTGGTGACAGGATATGTTTTCCCTAGCTGGTACTGATCTGAGTGGCCTAGGTGCTGGGTCACCATGGTGATACTAGTCCATGTGTCCCTCAAGCCTTCCACCTTAGTCCCATTAATCTAAGGATGCTGCCTATATTTTTGCATATTAGTGGGCCAGGCAGCACAGGATAGGTCTACCACACCCTCAATGACTAATATTTCCTCAGAGGATTCACTGACATGGTCAGGCTACAACTGTGATCCCATCTGGAGAATGGCAACTGCATTTACTGCAGGTGGACTAGAGGCATTTTTCCTTGTTTTTACAGTGAGGGTCTCCAGTTTGATGCCCTCTATTCTAGCAATCATGGTACCAAGCCTTGTTGGGATCAAAGTTCCTACCTTTGTACCCCCCTTAAGCTGTGAGGAGTCTCGGGTCGCACCCTCCTGAACAGATGTTTGGGGGCCTGATTAAGACTATTTGCTTTTATTTTGGTTCCCATCTTTCCCTGGGGACGGGGGGTAGCTTTGTGGCCTCTTTCTTTTGGTCTCCCCCACCAGTGGTTGTTTTGGTCACCATTGTCTTAAACCAGTGGTCTGCCTTCTTCCCCAACTCTAGAGGAGACAGCGAACCTAGACCTAACAGGAACTGATGTAGTTTCTCATTGTAACAATTATTCAGAAGATGCTCTTTCATAATTCAGTTATAAAGCCCATCAAAATCTTGTGCCTTGTTACCTTCTAACCAGCCACCCATCACTTTGACTCAGTAGTCCAGGACTGACTTTGGGTTGTTCTAGTCTCCCTGAATTTAATTCTGTATTCTTCTGTTGTTACCCCAAAGCCCTCATTCAGGGTAGCCTTCATGAGGTCATAGGACTTGGCATTTGCCTTATTCAAGGTCAGGAGTTTCTCTCTGCACTTGTCTGAGAACAGTTCCCACAACAGAGAGCCCCAATGTCTTCTATCTATATCCCTGGCTATGCAGGCTCTCTCATAGGCTGAAAACCACTTAGTGATATCATTATCTTCTGTATAAGGTGAGACAACTCCTTTTCGGAGTTTAGCTTCTCTTTCTCCCTAGTTACCTGAATGCTGCCACCAGACATTGGTCCTAGTCCCAACTCTATTATTTTAACTTATATCTCCAGATGCTGGGTTTCCAAAGCCAGTCTTTTGGTTAACCTTGCCAAAGCCACATCCTCCTCTGAGGGGACCCCTTCTGAGATGGAGGATCCTACCTCATCATCCACAGAGTTTTCTTGATTCTCTGTTGTTGAGGGTTCCCCCTCTTCCACCTGGTTAGTGGTCTCATATTCTGCCACAAGCTGCCTAAGCTTTTCTGTGGTAGCATGAGCACCAGTGTGGATTTGGTATCCTTTACAGAGAGCCCATAGCCTGGGGTATCTCAACTCCAGCCAAGGGGTCAGGTCGGTCTCCTTAGACTGGGTCCCTGCATCAGACATTTTACTTACTAAAGTGGGAACCTTTTTAACTTTTTGAACAACCTTTGCAAACTTTTGTAAACTTTTTCTAGGGCCTAACTATAGTAAAGACTTTTAGGCCCTCATTATGACTTCAGCGGTCCAAACAGTTCACAGCTGAAGTCACTCCCGCCAGGAGACCGCCATATTATGACTCCTGGCAGCTCTCCGCCATAAATTGGGCGGAGAGCCACCAGCAGCCATACTGGCGGTCGGCGGTCTAGTGGAGGTTCCTCCGCTGGCGCCGCCACGCCATCACAACACCACCCGCTGTATTACAACTTTGTAATGGGTGTGGCGGTGTTGTGGTGACGGGGCGGTGACAGCGGAGCATCCCCCATAGACCCTGTTCCCTCCCAGACGACCACCAGGTAAGGTGATCGACCGACAGGAGGGTTGGATGTTGAGTGTTGTGTGCGTGAATTGGGGTGTATATGTGTGTGAATGGAGGGGGTGTTGTGTATGTTTGTGTGCGTGTGTGTGCAAGTGTCTCTGTGCTTGTGTGAATGCATGTATGCAGGCGGTGGGGGGAGTGTTGTGGCCATGTGTGCATGTGTGTGTGAATGAGTGAGTGTGGATGTGTGTGTATGTATGTATGTGTGGATGTGTGCATGTATGTCTGTATATGTGGTGTGTGCGTGTGTGGCCAGGGGCCAGTGCAGGGATTGGGGGGTCAGTACAGGGATTGGGGGGTCAGTACGTGTTGCGCCCCAGCCCGCCACGTCCCGAGCAGAGCGATCGGCTCGGGCACGGCTGGAGCCGCAGTTCATATTCTCAGCGGTCGGGCGTGCTGCACCCCTTCTTCTTGTATTTTCTCGTACAAGGCCCTGAAGTGAGCATTGGGCCTTGGTGAGTTCTGGTCACGGCGTGCCCTCGAAATTAGGAATCAGCATCCCCTCCCCCCGACCCCTCATTTACCTCGTGCAGCCTGTTCTTTTCTTCTTTTTCTCTTCTTTCTCTTCTTTCTCCTTTTTTCTTTCTTCCCTTTTTTTTAGAAGCCATGTTCTTCTTTTATCCCAGCATGCTTTGCTTTTACCCTTTTTTCCCTGCATGCTTTAGGACCCTTTTCCAAAATGGCACCCTTCTCTATATTCTCCTATGGTCCTTTCCCAATCCAACATGGTGTCTTTTTTCTTCCTGTCTGTCATTTCCTGTTTTAGGGTATATAAGGAGAGTGATTCTTGTTCTCCTTGCGCTGCAACACTTCCTTTGGTGGTGATCATCTCTCCGGTTGTTTTTCTCCAGCTTTTTTTTCCTTGCCTGTTCCAGTTTCTTCTAGTATTTATTTTCTTGTTGGAAGACTTACCTTTTTGCTTATTTTTTGTTCCAGGGAGTTCCAGCCATAGAGATTTTTCCCTTTGGGTTTTTTTCCTCTGGGACTCCTGGAGGGCACGGACTGCCTTGGGTGTTCCGTCGTCAGCAGCACCATGGCTACCAGAAAGGGCCACCCTTACCTTGGTCAAGACAGAACCTACAAGGATCGAGACCACTCTGCGGTTCCAGTTGGCCAGAGTCATAAACGATGAGTAGCCCGTGACAGATCGCAGCGCCAAAAGAACCAGATTTCATCAAGCAGTATGGAGAATACCACAATGGCTGCTGCAGACCCCAACCAGTCGCTACTCTTAACCATTCAACAGCAAGCCCAGGAACTGCAACAACTACAAAATGAAAATGCGGCTTTACGACAAGCCGTGGTTTCCCGAACAACAGATGTTCCCACTGTCTCTGCTAATATGCCACGTTTTTCAGGAGATCCACACAAGTTATGAGAATTCCTCGATACTCTGACAGTCTATTTTGCATTCCGCCCATCTCAATTTGCGCAAGATAAAACGAATATGGGATATTTAATCAGTGCCCTGTTTGGTCCTGCCTTGGCCTGGGCGACTCCGTTAGTAGCCTCCAATGACCCTGTGCTGTCTGACTATTCAGCTTTGGTCGCTTCATTTACACAAATGTTTGAACGCCCGGGATAGGAGTCGTCTGCAAAGGAATCTTTATGTGATATTCAGCAAGGTACCCAAGATGTTCTACAGTTTATAACGCATTTTAGACAACTGGCAGCAGACAGGACGTGGGTAGAACGTATTCTTGTGACTCTGTTTCGTAGAGGTCTTTGAAAAGAGATAAAGGACGAACTAGTACATTCAGCCAGAGTGGAAGATTTACGAGGCTTGATGGATTTAGTGCTCTCCTTAGAGTATCATCTACAGGAACGTTGTCTAGAAAAGAGATAGAATCATGGACCTTCTCATGCATGGAACCTACGTACCATTATCCATCATACCAAAGAGTCTCGACCTGAATTGAGAGAAGCAACAGAAGGGGAACCAATGCAAATAGACACCGCTCGTGGCCCTCTCACTGGTAGTGAGCACGAAAATAGACGGAGAAAAGGATTATGGCCCTCATTATGACATTGGTGGTAAATCCAACTTACCGCCATGCTGACTGCCACCAACATACCGCCGCCGTGGCGGATATCCGTTCACCATATTATGACACACACACACCAATCCGTCACTATTCAGCCACCCACACAAGTCCGCACCAAAGGTCAGTGATACACTGGCGGTATCAAAACCAAATCACAAAAGAGAGTACGGGGTTTTGGAATTATAAATGGATTGGTAGTGTGCTAGTTGCGACACTAGATCAATCTTGGACCTCGACTAAAGGTAAATAGTGGATGGAACGTGGGGTGGTATGAGGTCTGTAGAGGGGGATTTCCTTTACAAACTAGGTGGTCTCACACACTATATAGTGTCATGCTTCATCATATGACCACCTAGCCCCACCCAGGTAGGACAATACCACCTGGGCGGACTCAACCTCACTGTTAAAAGAACAGGAGGGAGTGCGTAAATTAGTTTGATTTCTGGAAAGAAGGAATCCAGCTGTGCTATGGGAATAAAAACACCTACTCAGATACCAGGGTGAGTTTAATAGAAGGTTCTGTGTGGTGTGATTAAAAGAAGTGGGGAACCAGTGTGAGAGCAATGACTCACAAGGTCACCTATCTAAAAAAGGTAGCCGACATGTTTCTGCCCTTGTGCTTGAGCTATGGAGGGTCTCTGGGCATTCATCAGGGCGTTGGATCCCTGTTGCAGATGCTTATTGCGCGCTGCAGGATTAATCGCAGTAGGAAAAAAAGGGGAAGGGAAGGAAGGACCTACCTTAACCAAGGGAATACCTGGGGAGGACCTATAGTAAATACAATAACATAAACAGACCAAAATTGGCGGTGAGAAGATAATTCACAGCAAACCACAGCACACGTGACAAAATTTCATGCATAACACAAGAGTAATGGTTGCAGATAAAACGGTCGCGGCAATACTGGCTATGCGCGGCGAGTGGTAGGTCAGGGAAGACAATTCCTTACCCTAACAATAGAGGCTACTAGCCTCTGGTATCCTGGAGAGGGAGCATCCCCTTATAGTCAGACTCTAGGGGTAGAAGGGAGAGAGCAGAAAGGGAGAGTAAAGATGAAAAAGTATATATGAAGGAATAGTAGAGAAGTGGTCAAGGAATAGACGGTAGAAGCCAAGATCAGAATGGAAAAAATTGGAGAAGGGGGAAAAAAAGGGGGGGGGGGAGAAGAGAAAAAAGGGAAGAGAAGGGGGAGAAGGGAAGAAAGGGAAAAAAGGGGAAAAAAGGGGGGGAGGGGGGAAAAAGGGAGGGGGGAAGGAATAAGAAAGGAATAAGAAAGAAAAAGAGAAGGAAAGACAGCTGGGAAAAAGGAACGAGGGCAAAAGAAAAGGGCAGGAAGGAAGGGAGAAGTAGGGCTTCTTATCTGTGTTTCCATCGGTGGTCGACTCACTGCATCAAAGGTGGGCGCTCTCTGTGCGCCTATACCGACCTCTCTGTCAGGACCGCTTGGGTAAAGTGACCTGAAAGTCGGTAGCTGATATAGTAGTCTTAATGGGGAGAATTACCTGCAGCTGCAGGTAATTACCGCCGTGGCCCGAGGGCCGGAAGTAATACGAGCTGTTAACGATTCATTGCGCCGGAATCGATTACGGTACCCCCGGAGGTGCCGGGGGCCGGAAATGGCCAATAATGGTGGGGGCGCTCGTGGGCAGCGCCACCCCAACATGCTGTGCCCCCTCTGAGTGCCGAAGCCGCCGCGGTGAGCGATCGCGGCTAGGGGAAAGCCCTGTTTGGGCGGGGGCGCCAGCCCGCAAGTGCTGCCGGGAAACGTAGTTCCCCGGCAGCCATGCGGGCTGCCCTCACTCGCTAAGCTGGGAAATGTAGTCTCCCAGCTGCGAGTGAGGCTGCCGAAGAAAGGAGAGAGGGGAGAAGCCGGGACAAGGGCGGAGTGGAAGGAGGGGGGGGGGCAGGGAGGGTTAGGGAAAAACAGGAGAAATAAATAAATAAATAAAATAAAATAAATTAAAACAAAACCAAAAAAAGGGGGGAAGGGAGGAGGGGGGAAAGAGGTTTTTTTTTTAAGGGGATTGGGGGGGACAAGAAGGAGCCGGCAGGGAAGGGGAGAGCCGAAACAAACGAGGAGGGACAGGGAAAGAAGGAGATGTGAAAGGAGAGAAAAGGAGAAGACCAAGGAGAGACCGAGGGTCAAGAAAGAGGAGGGAAGGGAAAAGTGAAGGAGCTGATTGTTGGGGAGAAGGGGGGAGAAAAAGGGAAGGAATCGGCAGACAAGGGGAGAGCAGAAGAAAACGAGGGGGGGCAGGGAGAGAAAGAGATGTGAAGAGAAGGAAAAAGAGAGAACCAAGGAGAGACTGAGGGTCGAGGAGGAGGAGGGAAGGGAAAGGTGAAGGAAAAAGAAGGTGTGAGGGAAAGATAAGAAAAAGTGAGAGAAGGAGAGAAAGGGGAAAGATGAAAAGAGTTAAGAAGCGAGGGAAGGAAAAAAGGGGGGAGCAAGGCCAGGGAGGCGAAAAGGGGGGAACAAAGAGGGTTCTAATTTTGAAGAGAGAACCACGGTATCTCGTCATTTAATCCAACTGTGTCGGTGTGCAATCTCCAAATCCAGCGTTGTTCTGCCCTAAATAGTTTTTCGGACAAGCTGGGGGTTGAAGGAGAGAAATGTTCCAGGACCGTCCAAGACATGTCATCTGGAGAGTGGTTTCTTTGTAGGAAATGGCTAGTGAGCTTCGTTGCATCTCGTTTGCACCTAATCGTGCTTCTATGTTAACAAATTCTGGTGCTCACCTTCCTCGTAGTCATGCCCACATATTTAAGTAGGCAAGGGCATTTGATTAAGTAAACTACGTTTTTGCTGTTGCAATTGGTCAGTGATTTTTGCACCCATGGAGTTTTGAGGTCAAGATCGATGGTGATAGATCTATGGGTAAAGGGGCAAACGCTGCAGTTGCCGCATGGGTAATGACCTGCGGGGGGGGGCCATTTGCCAAAGTGTAGTCTGCGTGGACCCTCGCTTCTCCTTTGGTCTAGTGTGGACCACCATGTCCCGTATGTTGGTTGCTCTCTTAAACGCGTGTAATGGTGGTGCAAAGGGTAAGCCACCTGATGTCAAAATTTTCCAATTCTCTCTAATAATCTTCTGGATTTCATTGGATAGGGGATTGAAGGTGGTAACACATACGATTTTGTCCAGACTTGGTTTCTGTGCTCGAGGCTGTAGCAACTGGTCTCTGTTATTGTTGCGTGCCCGTTTTCGTGCCCTATTAACCAGATGTGGGGGATAATCCTTGGTGTGTAGCTTGGTAGACAGTTTGTCTGCATGTTTGCGGTAATCGGTGACAGATGAGCAGTTTCGTCTTAACCGTAGGAACTGCCCAACCGGGAGGTTATCTCGTAGGGCTCGTGGGTGGAAGCTCTGGTATTGTAATAGATTGTTGCAGTCTGTTGGTTTATAGTAAACTTCAGTAGCTAACCCGCCGTCTTGTTCATAGATTAGTAGATCGAGGAAAGGTAGTTTTTTGTCACCTATGTTCATAGTGAAGGTTAAAAACGGGTTAGCCCCGTTGAGCCAGACAGCAAATGCCTGGGCCTCTTCTTTACTACCGGTCCATATTAACAATACATCATCAATGTATCGCTTCCAGAGTTTAATCTGATCTCGGTAGGGGTTGTCCTCATGTAGGATCGTATGTCTTTCAATATGGTCAACGTATAGACATGCTAGACTAGGGGGAAATGTACTACCCATCGATGTGCCTTGTGTCTGCAAGAAGAAACTATGTTCAAACTTGAAGTAGTTTCTGGTGAGGGCGAGATGTGCTAAGTCCAGTATGAACCCAGGGGGGGTTTGGGATTCACCCATATGTATGTCCAGCAGGTTGCTTATTACTTCCAGAGTAGCCTCTTGCGGGATGTTTGTGTAGAGTGATTCCACATCAAGAGTAATTAGAAGTTCCTTAGATTTGTCGAAGGCTATAGACTCCAGTAAAAGGAGGACATGGGTGGTGTCCTTAAGATAGGTTGGGATCCTTTTGACTAGCGGTTGAAGGAAGAAATCCACAAATTTTGACAAGGGCTCAAGTGCTGAGCCTATCCCGGAAACTATGGGTCTACCGGGTGGAGGAATCTTTTCTTTATGTACTTTTGGTAGAATATAAAAGTACGGGATTTTTGGGTTGGTTTGTATCAAATATGATGCCTCATGATCTGTGATCCAGTTGTTTTCCTTCCCTTTTGATACTAGGAAGGTGATCTCTTCTTGGACATCAATTGTAGGGTCACGTGACAGACGCTTGTAGTGTCTGGTATTCCCCAGTAGTCGCTCACACTCATCTCTATACATTTTGTATGGTAGAATCACAGTGGCCCCGCCTTTATCTGCTGGTTTGATGATAATATTAGGATTGGCTGTAAGGCTCTTCAGTGACTCTATTTCGATTTTACTCATATTGTGGAATACTTTGTTGGATGACTCAGTCAGTCCATTGATCTTAAGGGATACTGATTTTTCGAAAGCCAGTACCTCCGGGGGCATCTGCCCTACTGGGGGGCAAAAGGTAGATTTCGGGCGTAGTCCTGTATTCTGTGCAGGAGCATCATATTCTTTCCCGAGGAAAAAGGTTTTAAGGCGGATCTTACGAGACAGACCTGCCAGTTCTGTTCTGGTTCTGAATAGGTCTACTTTAGGGGTGGGCACAAAATTCAGGCCTTTATTTAATGCTTGGGTTTCGATTTGACTCAGGGTCCGTTTGGTTAGGTTAATGATGTTAACTGTGTTCTCTAAATCGGGGTTCACTTTGCCTTGCTTGTCCCTGGTAGGGCGTCCCTGTGCATTGGGTTTTCCAAAACATCCTCTTTTTGACGCCACTGTACTTCTTTTCTCCTCCCTCTGTCCCTCCCATGGCCTCTGTCTAAAAAAGGGGGTGGGGGTTCAGAGAAGGACCATTGGGCAGGGTGTTGCAGGTAAGGTGCTTGGTATTGTGGAGGGGGGCCATACTGGTTAGGCCAACCCCATTGTTGGTTAAAGTATGGGGGGTATTGGGGAGGTACGGGTGGATAATTCCATCCTCCTCGACGTTGGCCACGTCGTCCGCGGCGTTGTCGTGTGTACCCTGACGGTATCAAAACCCACACTGTTACGCCAACAGAACAACGCCCACCACATTATGACCCACATATCACCATGGTAGACATTCAATGGCGGTAAACCATTGGTGGTACATACCGCCGTGCTCAAACTACACACACTCAAACTAAACAACACTACATTTTACAATTTAAATAACACACACCTGACACCCTTACACACACCACACACTCACACCACTATAAAACACCCACCCACACTACCCACAACTCTTTATGACTACAAACCATTGGCACGAGACAGACACCACGACTACATACAAAACCAGAGCCACACACCTCCTACACCTATACACCATCCATGCACCCCATATCACACACCCCAACACATCATCCCACACTCCCTCACCTACACAACTCACACAACACCCATGGCACCACAAAGACATCCCAGATCCTCAGAGGAGGAGCTAAGGGTCATGGTGGAGGAAATCATCCGGGTAGAGCCTCAGCTATTTGGAGCACAGGTGCAGCAGATATCCATTGCTAGGGAGATGGAGCTATGTCGGAGAATCGTGGACAGGGTCAACGCCGTGTGACAACACCCCAGAACAAGGGACGACATCAGGAAGAGGTGGAACGACCTACGGGGGAAGGTACATTCCATTGCAGCAAGACACCAACTCGCTGTACAGAGGACTGGCGGTGGACCCCCACCTCCTCCCCCACAACTAACAACATGGGAGGAGCAAGTCTTGGCAATCAGGCATCCTGAGGGTGTGGCTGGAGTAGCAGGAGGACTGGACTCTGGTAAGTCAACTCTCTACTACTACTACCCCCCTACCTGCATGCCATCACATACCCCCACTCTCACCCTCACTCCCATAACTCCACCACCTCCCAAACCCCCCACCAACACATCTCACTCATCCCAATGCCAAGCCCTGCATGCCATACCAATGCATGGACACCACTCACAGACCTGCATTGACACCTATCACTAAAGCATGCACACAAGAGAGAAGCATCTATTCCACCACATACCAACGTACACAAGTGGAAGCTGCCAGGGCAAATACAAACAAAGAGGGCAACCCACTGATGCACAATATGTCACACACAGAAACAATAACACTGCATTTACATCCCCACATGTATCCCAGCCAATGTTAGCGGCGAAGAGATGCCACCACTATCCAGTCCCCTAACTGAAGAGGCCCACAGTGATGACAGCAACTCTGGTCGCCTAGATCTGGATGACCAACCTGGCCCATTAGGGACCTCTGGAAAGTCGTTTACCCAGGCACAGTCCCAGACAACCACAGAGCATCCCCCATCTGGAAACACCACCACAGCACCCACCCAGTGTACCCATACCTCTGTCCCCAGGACACGTAAATCAGCAGTGTATCCACCAGTACAAGGACCCCAGGGCACACCTCATACCCAAGACAATCAGGGACCTGGGATCAGTGGCAGTGGGCACACGGTTCAGGTGACAGAGGCACAGGCCAACAGGGACACTGGGAGGAGTGCTGTGGACCAGGGGGAGGGCAGGCCCAGGGAACCAACTCTCCAGGAGGCACTTGCAGAGATCCCGGGGAGCCTACCAACATTCCCAGGATACGCTGGGCCAGATCCTGGACACAGTGCAGAACAACAGGTGGCTGTAGGAGGGACAGTACCAGCGGATCAGGGAGGATTTGCAGGCCATCAACACCAACCTGGTCTCCAAAGCAGGGGTGCTGGCAGACATGGGCAACTTTATGAGGGAGGCAGCCTCACAACAACGGGCCCCTGCCACTAGCCAGACATCTGAACTGCCTTCCACCTCCGCTGCCGCTAGTGGACAGGAGGCCCGACACAGGTCCAACAGGCCACCAGCACCCCTCCCCCTGCAGAAGGTGAACCACCCCGCAAACGTTCCCTGCAATCCAGACAGAAGCCAGGGACTTTTGCCGAGACCCCCACCAGGAAATGAGACTCTCCTGATTGTCATCCTTGTGTCCCACTCTGTCACCCTGTCCACCTTGAACTGCCATTGCTCCCCTTCCTATGTCCCCACGGACAATGCACCTGTGCTACAAATAGACTGGAACAATACCCTGGACTTTCCTTCATCATCACCCCATCCCAATTCATGTGCCCCTCTACTTCTTAGCACTTAAATAAAAACCCTTTGAAAAAGTACAAGTATGGACTATGTCAAACTTATTTTAGTATGTATTAATTTAATCAAGTTCAAACATTGCAATTTAAATGACAGTAATGTTCAAATAGGAAAGACCTGTAGTTGGCTGCAGTGATCACACCAGGAGCGATGGTGGGGCACCAACATCTGCAAATTGAGTTGCCAAAGGGCACAGTGAGTGGGCATAGAAGAGGGAAATAACAGCATGCCAGTGCCAAAGATAATATAGATAAGGACAATGAAATGTGAAGTAACACTGTCTTACCTATGTGTCATTGGAAGTATTGTCGAATCACTGCAGTTCTGTTGTCCTCATCCTCCTCATCCTCACTGTCCACAGGGTCCACTGCTGCCACACCGCCATCTCCAGCCTCCTCCTCCTGCAGAAAAGGCACATGGCGTCTCAAGGCAAGGTTGTGCAACATGCAGCATGCCACAATTATCTGACAGGCGTTCTTGGATGAATAGCACAGGGATCCCCCAGTTAGATGGAGGCACCTGAACCTGGCCTTCATGAGGCCAAAGGTCCATTCGATTATCCTTCTTGTTCACCCATGTGCCTCATTGTAACGTTCTTCTGCCCCTGTCCTGGCATTCCTCACAGGGGTCAGTAGCCATGATAGGTTGGGGTAACCTGAGTCACCTGCAAATATCGAGGGACAACATTTAGCCACACACTATCCCACATGGCCCACACCATACCCATACACCAACATCTACTGGTTGGGAACTAGGGCTCACCTATCAGCCACATACGGTGCCTCTGTAGTTGGGCCATCACATTTGGGATGCTGCTATTCCTCAGGATAAAGGCAACATGCACCGATCATGAATACTTAGCATTGACATGTGAGATGTACTGGTCTGACAAGCACACCATCTGGACATTCATCGAGTGGAAACGTTTTCGATTTCTGTACACCTGTTCATTTTGCCACGGGGGGACAAATGCAATATGGATTCCATCAATCGCCCCAGTTATGTTGGGGATATGTCCCATTGCATAGAAGTCAGACTTCACTGTGGCCAAATCCTCCTCCTGGGGAATGCAATGTAGCTGCACGTGTTTAATCAGGGCAGACAACACTCTGGTCAGCACTATTGAGAACATTGCCAGTGACATTCCTGCTGCCAAGCCCACTGTCACTTGGAAAGAACCAGTTGCCAAGAAATGGAGGGGGGATTCCAGTGGGGTGACAGATATCAGATATCAGATCAGGGTCCAGTTGGGCACGCAGCTCTGTGATTGTGGCCCTGTCAAGTCTATAGGTGAGGATAATGTGCCTGTCCTCCATTGTTGCCAAGTCCACCAGGGGTCTGTACACGGGGGTAATGTCTCCATCTCCTATTCATCCGCAGCAGTTGCAGTCTAGGGGACAAAATAGTGAGGAGCCGGTCACAAACTGAACATCGGAGCCACAACAGTACAATGCATGATTTTAATTTGTAATGGGTAAGTGGTATTTGTCCTGTATGTCCAACTTTTAACTGTGATGCACTTATTATCCAGGCCCTGCCCCCCCTAAAATGGCGTCCGCCTGTCCTTTGTAGAGGGACAGGTGGAAGAGAGGTAGTTCTGCTGACGTTGTGTGCTGTTGCGGTAGGCAGTCGGGAACCGCCATGCAACCGCTCATTGGTTAACATTGGGCCCTATGGGGTACAGTGGCCAATGGTAATGTACGCCACCGGTGACGGTATGCACCGCTGTGAACGTGATCACCATTTTCTATCTGATCACTCACTTGCTACCTGACCTTCAGCAGGAGAGGACCTACACTGCATGTGCTGCTGTGACCTGTGTCTGGAATCTACCATGGCTTGGGAAAGGCCCCTGCCTTCACCTCAGCAGAGTTGAAGCGACTGGTGGATGGGGTCCTACCCCAGTATGGACTGCTGTATGGGCCTCCAGACCAACAGGTGAGTACACTGTGAGCACGATGCATGTGACATGAATGAATGGAATGGTGTGTGTGAAGGCCTCGTGTACTTGTCCCCTGAGCAGCGTACAGCTTGTGTGCTGGGCCACGTGTGTGTAAATGGCGATGTAAAGGGGTTTGGTGGGCCATAAGTGTAACAGGCAGGATGGTCTGACTGATGCAATTTCCTGTGTGTATTTCTCTGCAGGTCAGCGCCCATCAAAAGAAGGATACATGGCGTGCCATCAACAAGGACATTCGGACTCTGGGGGTCTACGGCAGGCGAAGCACCCACTGTCGGAAACGGTGAGAGGACCTGAGACACTGGGCATGGAATATGGCAGAGGCCCAGCTGGGGATGGCCTCCCAATGAGGAAGGGGTGCCTGTCGAACCCTGACCCCCTCCTGATGGCCCGGAGCTGGATGGGCACTTTAGGGTATCACAGCAGCCACAGGAGGGTGAGTACAGTGCCCATCATTACAACTTAGGCATGGTAGGGTGGTATCCGGGTGGGGCATGTGTGTCCGTGGGTGCCCCTAGGCCAGGGCTGACATTGCAGAGTAGGTCCCATGTTGGCCAAGGATCTGAAGTGATAATCCTGCTACCTAGCTCGTAGGCATCCACAACTGGTCAGGGCTGTGTGGGTCCCAGGTGTGCTGCATTTGGTGGTATGTGCCCCTCCCCATGCCTTGGTGGCTAGCATTTTAACTGGTAGTGCAGTGCATAGTGCGTAGGGCTGTTTCCTGTGTGTGAGTGTGGTGTTGGTGCAGCCATTGACCAAGTATATCCTTTGTTTCTTTCACCCCCCTTTTAGTTTTATCATCATGTCCTTATGTGCATTAGCATCATCTGGCAGAGGAGCAGAGGCACCGGCGATGGAGGGAGCTCCACCCACAGGACCCAGGAGGCAGAGTCCACCGATGCTGAGGGCACCAGTAGGACGGAGGGCGAGGGGAGCACCACGGCGGAGACTGGAGGGGACAATTCAGACTCTGATACCTCCTCCGATGGAAGCTCCCTGGTGGTGGCGGACACCTCTGTGACCACCCCAACTACAGGTACAGCCGCTACCCACGTATCAGCACCGCCCTCCCAGCAGCCCCTCATCAAGTTGCCTGAGCCCGCTCACCCAGGAGGGTGGGCATCGCCTTCACCCAAGGCATCTCAGGCACTGCCCCAGTGAGCCCTGCTGCCCTGAGTGAGGAGGCTATTGACCTCCTGAGATCCATCTCCATAGGGCAGTCATCCATTGTGAATGCCATCCAGGGGCTGGCAGCCCAAGTTCAACAAACTAAAGCATTTCTGGAGGGCATTCCCACTGGCTTGGCGGCCCAACAGAGATCGATCCAGGCTCTTGCCTCCTCTCTGATGGCAGCCATTGTCCCTGTTTCCACCCTCCCCTCTCCAACTTCTTCTTCCCAAACCCATTCCCCTCAACCCGACAAGAGTGGCTCAGGCAAACACAAGCACCACACTTCATCCCACAGGCACTTACACAAACACCATCCAGATGCAGACATACCAACATCCCTAATTTCCACTGTGTCCCCCTCCTCCTCCACCTCCCTCCCTCTTGCGTCTACACTCACACATGCATGCACTACATCCTCATCCACAGCCAGCATTACCACCACACCTATCAGAACACACACCTCACTGGCAGACACCTACACAACAGCCATGCACACGTCCCGTGTGTCCTCTCCCACTGAGTCTGTCCCCCCTCCTAAAGTACACAAACACAAGCACTCAGACACCCAACAGCCATCCACCTCAGAACAGCACCCAGCCCAGGAACCTGCACCTGCACCCAAACACAGTAGACAGACACCTCCTTCAACCACTTCCTCTTCTTCCACTCCCAAACCTTCTCCCTCTTCCCTCCCCAATGTCCCTAATAAGCTTTTCCTCTCCACCATTAACCTCTTCCCTACCCCTCCCCCCTGTCCATCACGTCTGGCCAGGGTGGCAAAAACCCAAGCAAGCACCTCCGCCACCCAGTCCACGCGCCCCGTAGTCTCCACACCCGCTCCTGGTGGGAAAGAATCTATGGCACCAGGCAGCCTCAAGGAACGAGTGCCTGCCCCAGCTGCTGCCAGGAAGGGCAAGGAGCCATCTCCAGCTGCTGCCCGGAAGGACAAGGATCCATCCCCAGCTGCTGCCAGGAAGGGCAAGGTGCCTGCCTCAGCTGCTGCCAGGAAAGACAAGGAGCCAGCACCAGCAGGCAGGAAGGGCAAAGGGCCTGTTGCAGGGATTCAGACGGAGCACCCACCACCAACCATGGTTGTGCAGCCATACAAGGCTGCAGGGGTTGGGCTGTACCCTCCCTCCACCACCACCAGCGCCACCATTGGGCAGCCATCCGAGGCTGCAGGGGATGGCCTGGAGCTTCCCCCCACCACCACCAGCAGCAGCACCACCACCACCACCACTGAGCAGCCGTCACCGTCGGTGAACGGTATGTGGTCCTGCCTCCATGGGCTGCTGTGTGGCCTGCCCCTGCAAATCCTGTGGGTATGACACCCAGCTGAGAGACTGTGACCTTGCACTCCCCAGGATCAAGAGCACAGGGCATGTTCCCCCTCCAGAACCAGTGGGCAAGTCACCCACCAACCCCAGTGTAGGACAATGGCTCCCTGATGCAGTTACCCCACACTTGTTGCCTGATATTGATGCTGACTTGACTGAGAAGTGTACTGGGACTCTGCTAACCAGGCCCCAGCACCAGTGTTCTTTCACTCAAAATGTACCATTGTTTCCACAATTGGCACACCCCTGGCACACAGATAAGTCCCTTGTAAAAGGTACCAGTGGTACCAAAGGCCCTGTGACCAGGGAAGGTCCCTAAGGGCTGCAGCTTATGTTGTGCCACCCTAAGGGACCCCTCACCTAACACATGCACACTGCCAATGCAGATTGTGTGTGTTGGTGGGGAGAAAAAGGCAAAGTCGACATGGCATCCCCCTCAGGGTGCCATGCCCACAAAATACTGCTTTTGGCCTAGGTAAGTCACCCCTCTAGCAGGCCTTAAATCCCTAAGGCAGGGTGCACTATACCACAGGTGAGGGTATAGCTGCATGAGCAATATGACCCTACAGTGTCTAAGTCCATTCTTAGACATTGTAAGTACAGTGTGGCCATATTAAGTATATGGTCTAGGAGTTTGTGAAAAACGAACTCCACAGTTCCATAATGGCTACATAACTTCTCAGAATAATAAACCCACACTGATGCCAGTATTGGATTTATTAAAAAATGCACACAAGGGCATCTTAGAGATGCCCCCTGTATTTTAACCAATCCTTCAGTGCAGGACTAACGGGTCTGTGCCAGCCTGCCACTGAGACAAGTTTCTGCCCCCATGGGGCGAGAGCCTTCCTGCTCTCTGAGGCCAGAAACAAATCCTGCACTCGGTGGAGGTGTTTCATACCTCCCCCCTGCAGGAACTGTAACACCTAGCAGTGAGCCTCAAAGGCTCAGGCTTTGTGTTACAATGCCCCTGGGCACTCCAGCTAGTGGAGATGCCTACCCCGGACACAGCCCCCACTTTTGGCAGCAAGTCTGGAGGAGATAATGAGAAAAGCAAGGAGGAGTCACCCACCATTCAGGACAGCCCCTAAGGTGTCCTGAGCTGAGGTGACCCCTGCCTTACGAAATCCTCCATCTTGTTTTGGAGGATTCTCCCAATAGGATTAGGGATGTGCCCCCCTCCCCACAGGAAGGTGTAGCCCCCCTCCAGGACAGTAGCCATTGGCTACTGCCCCCAGACCTAAACACACCCCTACATTTGAGTATTTAGGGGTGACACTGAAACCAGGAAATCAGATTCCTGCAACCTGACGAAAGAAGAAGGACTGCTAACCTGAAAGATCCGCAGAGACAACGGATAAACAACTGACTTGGCCCCAGCCCTACCGGTCTGTCTCCAGACTCAAAGAACCCGCACAGTGACGCATCTAGCGGGACCAGCGACCTCTGAGGACTCAGAGGACTGACCTGCACCTAAAGGACCAAGAAACTCCAGAGGACAGCAGCTCTGTCCAAAACTGTAACAAAGAAACGAACTTTAAAGAAGACTCCAGACTCACTCTCTGCACCGAATGCCCGACCCGTGTCCAGAGAAACCAACACCACAGAGAGCACTCCCAGGTGACTCTAACGACGTGGACACCCTGAGTCGACCTCCCTGCACCACCACAGCGACGCCTGCAGAGAGGATCCAGAGGTTCCACCTAACTGCGACTGCCCAGTAACAAAGGAGCCCGATGCCTGGACAAAGTACTGCACCCGCAGCTCCCAGGACTGAGAGGAACCAACCACAGGTGCAGGAGTGCCCAGCAGGCGGCCCTCATCCCAGCCCAGTCAGTGGCTGGCCTGAGAAGCCCCCCTGTGCCCAGCCTGCATCGCAAGAGTGACCCC
This sequence comes from Pleurodeles waltl, assembly GCF_031143425.1. Classification (NCBI taxonomy): domain Eukaryota; kingdom Metazoa; phylum Chordata; class Amphibia; order Caudata; family Salamandridae; genus Pleurodeles; species Pleurodeles waltl. Next base: position 252,760,125 of record NC_090445.1, read on the forward strand.
CTGGTCCCTCCATTGCTTTCAACGCAAAACCCGACACCTACTTTGCACACTGCACCCAACCGCCCCTGTGCCGCTGAGGGTGTATCTTGTGTGCCTATTTGTGACCCCCAAATATACTAACTATGGGGTGAAATAACTAGGATTACCAAGGCGCTCAGGATTCAAAAGGACCAAAGATCTCAAAGTAAGAGGGAACCTGCACGAGGATAATCACCCGACCCTCCAAAAGGTTCCAAAGAGAACCTACAACCTAAACACATCAAAGTGCGGTACCCCTCATGTAACAATTAAATGGATTGTAATTAGAATAAAAATCACTTCCCCACAGAAAAAAACAATTCGGAAAGTTGAGATTTAGCCAAAAAAGTCAAAAAACATTAATTGTTGCTCTTGAAAATTACACTTCGGTATGATTACAATTTCCAAAATCACTTTGGACACACAGTGTAACTTGTCCAACAAATTTTATAATTCAAGTCAATTTATAACAATTCATTCATTGTAATACACAATATTTATAACAATTCATTCATTGTAATACAAATTTTTCATGCAATTCACGCCACAATTCATTTAAGAATTTGAGCCCGCCAACACGTGTTTCGTCTCAGGACAGTGTTGTCTCTTGTCCCAAACGACTTCTTCAGGGCTGAAAAGACGTATTAGATAAATTAAACCTGTGCACTTAAACAGATTTATTAAAAAGCTACAAACACTCGTATGAACCAAAATGCTCCAATTTGAAAAATCAAAAGATCCTCAAACTCCCCTAAGGAAATATGAACATGAAATGGCTCTGGTAGACGTGCGAAAACGTGATAAAGGGTGAAGGAACACAGCGATGGGGAACCCCCATCCCCAAATAACCTAAGTATACCTTGTGCTGACATCATGCAGTACTCAAGCAACGTGAAATAAACCAACCAGTGTAAACCTTTAAGTACTACGCAAGAAACCTTCCCGTGTCATTCGCTGCACCAATGTATATGTGCCCTAAAAAACTTTTTTTTTATTTATTTTTATATATACTGCACTAAAGTAATCCAAATTCCTATAAGAATATTGGTGGCATAGATTAAGGTCCAAGAAATACTATAACTGAACTTATCTTTTTTTACGAATACTCACCACTTGACTCTGATAATTCGTTCCCACTAATCGAAACAACAAAAACAAATCTCAATATGCTGACTGCATGTAATTCATCAAAACATGTTATTATCCAATGGAAGTAATTAATCATATGATACCTTATTTACAAGTCCTACTACTTCCAATTTTCCATCACAACTTTGTATGTGACCTAATCCAATGCGAATCTAAATGCAAAATAATACATCATGAAAATTATTCCTCAAGTTATACATAAATTAATATGCTAAAAATCATTGCCCTCGCTAAATTGCTCACCTGGCTCAAACAGGCGATTGTTTGTCAGTAATGGGCACTGAAACACGCAATGTAGTGAATATATACAATGCGTGAGTTCAATAACTCCAGGGCATATCTAGGTGAACAATTGTCGTAACGTTAGTGCTCATGTCAAGCGACAAAACATAAATAATGGTGCTGCCCTGTCTTCATAGATATTGTACCTGAGTGCCTCCAACGGGAATCAAAAGCCGACGTTCAGAACAGTAAGACCGCCGTGTTGCGAGTACGCACAGCGTGTCAAACTAACCCGGAAGTTAAAAACGCTTCCGAGGTGAGTTACGAGTCTACAAACATGGAAAAAGAAAGCGGACTAACGGAACAATCGTTACGCTTAAACCACCCATATTCCATGCCACCATAGTTACGAGTCTACAAATATGCAAACAAACAACGAACTACCGGACATATTCGTTACCATATTTAATCCAACGAAAGTCAATACGACCGTAATCCACACAAACCTCCAATCTGGCAAATTCATTCTACTACAATCATGTGTGAACACAATCAATGTAGCAAATAAACGGATACTACTCCTCACTATTGTGTCATCTATAACTGCAACTGAATTCTATCATATCAGACCTAAAAAAGAGCCAAAACATGCCTGCCATATACCAGTATCATGTCTTATTCCATCTATTATTAGAGATCCCATAGTTATATCAATCTATATCCAAATTTATCAACTAATAAATGTGTCCCCATAAACTGAACTCATGATTAGTCAGTTCAAAAGCGAAATGAACTCGCCAACCTTGTGAACTACAGAAATAATTTTATGTTCATGTTCCACTACTAAAAATAGTTAAAAACTGTTGGAGAATTTTGGTTGCTATGAAGTTCACGATAAATAATATACCATCACAATACAAAAAAAATATCATTTCAATCCTTTCTTCATTTTCCAAGGAAAATTATAATTCTAGTTTGTCTAAAAATTGTTGGAGAAATTTTTAGTTGTTACAGACAGTATAATATGCAGTGTACCAATATAATACAACAAGGTCATTTCAGTCTCCTCTTCATTTTCTCAAGAAAAATTCTAATTGTTACAGACATCACAATATACAGTGTCCCAATGTGATACAAACGGGTCATTTCAGTCCTCTCTTCATTTTCCCAAGAAAAACTCTAGTTCCCTATCCGTGTTAAGACCACACTCAACAGTCCTAAGTCTCATAATCCATAATGCCTCTTTTTGCCGAAGGGCCAATTCTTTATTACCACCTCTTGGGTCTCTATGAACGTGTTCAAGTCCAAAAAACTCAAAGCTTTTATGGGTCATCTGTGACTCACATTCCATAATATGTGAAACAATTGGGTATCTAATATCCAAATTCTTCAGAGCCCGAGCATGTTCGCCTATTCTCACTTTGAGTGCACGTATTGTACTTCCCAAATACATTTTAGAACATTTACATCGTATTATGTATATCACAAAGGTAGTGTTACAATTTATCAATGATTTTATTATGTAGTGTTTGCCACCGTGTGCCAGATCTTTAATATTATGGCATGCCCAATGACACACCCCACAGTTACCGCACTTATAGAAACCTACTATTCCAGTGGATAACCATGATTTGTCCACTGCATTGGTGGTAAAACTAGGACTCAAAAGATTCTTCAAGCTTCTGCCTTTCCTATAGGTCGTTAGGATTCTTTCAGATATGAAGTCTTTCAGTGAAGGTTCCTGTGATAAAATACCCCAATGTTTGGACATAGATTTCACCATTAACAAAGAAGCGTCATTATAATCTGTAATAAATCGTACTTTGGAATCATGATCCATCCTTTTAATGGGGCCCTTGTTTTTCAAAGTATCCCCTCTGTCAAGGTTTTTAGCTCTGATCTGAGCTTTCCTTACCACCTTCTTAGAGTACCCTCGTGTTAAAAATCTCGTACTCATATCTTCCACCTGATTTAAGAATTCCTCTTTCACACTACAATTACGTAGGGCCCTTACCAATTCGGCATAAGGGATTGATGCTATTTGGTGTCTGGGGTGAGCACTCTCAGCATGTAATAAAGAGTTACAGGAGGTCGCTTTGCGGAAAAGTCTACTCTGGATTTTACCCTCAGCAATGTAAACTTCTACGTCCAGAAATTCAATACTATCTGCGCTAAAGCGGTACGTGAATTGTACATTCATAGTATTTGAGTTTAAAAAGGTACAAAATTCAATTAACTTCTGTTCACCACCAGTCCATATTAAAAAACAATCATCAATATATCGTCCCCAAAATAATATATATGTTTGCCATTGAGTGGACAACGGGCCCCAAATCCATTTCTGCTCGAACCACCCCATGAATAAGTTCGCATATGAGGGGGAAAATTTGGAACCCATTGCCACACCCTGTTTTTGTCTATACCAATCCTTGTTGAACACAAAAACATTGTTAGTTAGGATCACATTAATCATGTCCACTACCATCATAGTGTGTTCCCACAAACTTGCAGATCTCTTGTTCAAGAAGAACTGAACAGCTTCTTGTCCCAATTCATGATTAATACAAGTATACAGGGCCACTACGTCCAGAGTGACCAGTAACATGTTACTGTCCCACTCCAAATCGTTTAAAATGCTCAAAATATGAGTGGTGTCCTTGATAAAAGACGGAAGGTTGCACACCAATGGTTTTAAAAAACAGTCCACAAATTCAGAGAGCTTCTCAGTAGGTCCTGATAAACCTGACACTATAGGTCTACCCGGGGGGAAGGGTAGACCCTTGTGTATTTTAGGTAAGGTATAAATACATGGATATCTAGGATGATCCACCTTCAAGTAAAGAAATTCATCTTTACTAAGTAACCCTTGATCTCTCCATCCAGATAACTTCCCATTGATAGTACGCACTAAACTCAGAATTGGATTGCCAGTAATCTTCTCATAGCACATAGTATCATTTAGTTGAGACAAAATCTCATTGTCGTAATCAGTCTTGTCCATGAGAACCACGTTGCCTCCCTTATCAGCCTGTCTAATGATGATGTCCTTCTTTTGTTTCAGTAAATTAAGTGCTGCTGTTTCTTCCAAGCTCAAGTTATGTTTGATAGATTGTCTGTATTTGTTCTTCAACAAATGTTTTTCAAAATCATGGCAGACCAAATCGAAAAATTTATCAAAGGGGTTAAAGCCCACAGACCTCGGAGTCCAGCAAGATTTGTTTTTTAAACCACTTGAGACACTCCTATTTGGATCAATTTCCAATTCCTGTAGGATTTTTGGAAACATACCTGGGTCATGGTCTCTTTCCGCAATAGATAAAATAAGTGCGGTGTCACGTATTTCCTCAATTGAAAGGGTGCTTAATGAAACAGTGGGTATGTCAAGTAAAGGATTCTCCATCGGATGTAATTGAAAATACCTTTTTAATTTTAACTTTCGAACGAATTTAAATAGGTCTATCTTTGATCTACATGGATCACCAAAATTCCTGGGACAAAAATTAAGTCCCTTAGTTAAAAGAGTAATGGTTCCTGTGTTTAACTCCATTTTAGAAAGATTGATGACACCTATAGATGAGGATGTTTCACAATCTAAGTTTTCTTGTACCTTGATCTCGTTTGGACTCCGTCCATTTCTTTTGTCCTTACTCCTTGTTCCTCTGCTACCTCTCCTTGTTTTCTTATTTCTCTGTTTTGCATAAATTTGCCCCGTTTCATCCTCATAAGTTCTTGTAAAAAAGTATTCCCATCCCTAATATCTTGACTTGGTTGTTGTGCTTGCTGCCCCTTCTGTTTCACTGTCACTGGTTATAGAAGTGCTGTTTGATGTCACATCAGAAATATTAGAGATACTAGACTTACTGGACACCAGATTACTGTGTATCAGATGGTCATATTTGCTAGCAAAAGTAAAAACTCTTCCTGTCATGTAATCCCTTTCATCCCTTTTAAGTTTTCGAGCTTTCCTTTGTGTGATATCTTCTTGGAATCTGAGTAAAACCTCTTCTAAAATCTTGTAGTTCTATGGGGTGAAATAACTAGGATTACCAAGGCGCTCAGGATTCAAAAGGACCAAAGATCTCAAAGTAAGAGGGAACCTGCACGAGGGTAATCACCCGACCCTCCAAAAGGTTCCTAGTTTTACCACCAATGCAGTGGACAAATCATGGTTATCCACTGGAATAGTAGGTTTCTATAAGTGCGGTAACTGTGGGGTGTGTCGTTGGGCATGCCATAATATTAAAGATCTGGCACACGGTGGCAAACACTACATAATAAAATCATTGATAAATTGTAACACTACCTTTGTGATATACATAATACGATGTAAATGTTCTAAAATGTATGTGGGAAGTACAATACGTGCACTCAAAGTGAGAATAGGCGAACATGCTCGGGCTCTGAAGAATTTGGATATTAGATACCCAATTGTTTCACATATTATGGAATGTGAGTCACAGATGACCCATAAAAGCTTTGAGTTTTTTGGACTTGAACACGTTCATAGAGACCCAAGAGGTGGTAATAGAGAATTGGCCCTTCGGCAAAAAGAGGCATTATGGATTATGAGACTTAGGACTGTTGAGTGTGGTCTTAACACGGATAGGGAACTAGAGTTTTTCTTGGGAAAATGAAGAGAGGACTGAAATGACCCGTTTGTATCACATTGGTACACTGTATATTGTGATGTCTGTAACAATTAGAATTTTTCTTGAGAAAATGAAGAGGAGACTGAAATGACCTTGTTGTATTATATTGGTACACTGCATATTATACTGTCTGTAACAACTAAAAATTTCTCCAACAATTTTTAGACAAACTAGAATTATAATTTTCCTTGGAAAATGAAGAAAGGACTGAAATGATATTTTTTTTGTATTGTGATGGTATATTATTTATCGTGAACTTCATAGCAACCAAAATTCTCCAACAGTTTTTAACTATTTTTAGTAGTGGAACATGAACATAAAATTATTTCTGTAGTTCACAAGGTTGGCGAGTTCATTTCGCTTTTGAACTGACTAATCATGAGTTCAGTTTATGGGGACACATTTATTAGTTGACAAATTTGGATATAGATTGATATAACTATGGGATCTCTAATAATAGATGGAATAAGACATGATACTGGTATATGGCAGGCATGTTTTGGCTCTTTTTTAGGTCTGATATGATAGAATTCAGTTGCAGTTATAGATGACACAATAGTGAGGAGTAGTATCCGTTTATTTGCTACATTGATTGTGTTCACACATGATTGTAGTAGAATGAATTTGCCAGATTGGAGGTTTGTGTGGATTACGGTCGTATTGACTTTCGTTGGATTAAATATGGTAACGAATATGTCCGGTAGTTCGTTGTTTGTTTGCATATTTGTAGACTCGTAACTATGGTGGCATGGAAAATGGGTGGTTTAAGCGTAACGATTGTTCCGTTAGTCCGCTTTCTTTTTCCATGTTTGTAGACTCGTAACTCACCTCGGAAGCGTTTTTAACTTCCGGGTTAGTTTGACACGCTGTGCGTACTCGCAACACAGCGGTCTTACTGTTCTGAACGTCGGCTTTTGATTCCCGTTGGAGGCACTCAGGTACAATATCTATGAAGACAGGGCAGCACCATTATTTATGTTTTGTCGCTTGACATGAGCACTAACGTTACGACAATTGTTCACCTAGATATGCCCTGGAGTTATTGAACTCACGCATTGTATATATTCACTACATTGCGTGTTTCAGTGCCCATTACTGACAAACAATCGCCTGTTTGAGCCAGGTGAGCAATTTAGCGAGGGCAATGATTTTTAGCATATTAATTTATGTATAACTTGAGGAATAATTTTCATGATGTATTATTTTGCATTTAGATTCGCATTGGATTAGGTCACATACAAAGTTGTGATGGAAAATTGGAAGTAGTAGGACTTGTAAATAAGGTATCATATGATTAATTACTTCCATTGGATAATAACATGTTTTGATGAATTACATGCAGTCAGCATATTGAGATTTGTTTTTGTTGTTTCGATTAGTGGGAACGAATTATCAGAGTCAAGTGGTGAGTATTCGTAAAAAAAGATAAGTTCAGTTATAGTATTTCTTGGACCTTAATCTATGCCACCAATATTCTTATAGGAATTTGGATTACTTTAGTGCAGTATATAAAAAAATAAATTTAAAAAAAGTTTTTTTAGGGCACATATACATTGGTGCAGCGAATGACACGGAAAGGTTTCTTGCGTAGTACTTAAAGGTTTACACTGGTTGGTTTATTTCACGTTGCTTGAGTATTGCATGATGTCAGCACAAGGTATACTTAGGTTATTTGGGGATGGGGGTTCCCCATCGCTGTGTTCCTTCACCCTTTATCACGTTTTCGCACGTCTACCAGAGCCATTTCATGTTCATATTTCCTTAGGGGAGTTTGAGGATCTTTTGATTTTTCAAATTGGAGCATTTTGGTTCATACGAGTGTTTGTAGCTTTTTAATAAATCTGTTTAAGTGCACAGGTTTAATTTATCTAATACGTCTTTTCAGCCCTGAAGAAGTCGTTTGGGACAAGAGACAACACTGTCCTGAGACGAAACACGTGTTGGCGGGCTCGAATTCTTAAATGAATTGTGGCGTGAATTGCATGAAAAATTTGTATTACAATGAATGAATTGTTATAAATATTGTGTATTACAATGAATGAATTGTTATAAATTGACTTGAATTATAAAATTTGTTGGACAAGTTACACTGTGTGTCCAAAGTGATTTTGGAAATTGTAATCATACCGAAGTGTAATTTTCAAGAGCAACAATTAATGTTTTTTGACTTTTTTGGCTAAATCTCAACTTTCCGAATTTTTTTTTTCTGTGGGGAAGTGATTTTTATTCAGATTACAATCCATTTAATTGTTACATGAGGGGTACCGCACTTTGATGTCTATTTGTGACCCCCCTAGTGCTCTACAAAACACCCCTGGTCTGCTCCCCGAAGACGCAGGTACTTGCTTGCTAGCAGACTGGAACCGGAGGACCCCTGTTCTCCATTGGCACCTATGTTATTTGGGCCCTACTTTGACCTGTGCACCTGACCGGCCCTGTGTTGCTGGTGCTGTGTGTTTGGGGTTGACTTGAACCCCCAAAGGTGGGCTTCCTATGCCCCAGAGACTGAACTTGTAAGTGCTTTACTTACCTGAGAAACTAACTAGTACTTACCTCCCCCAGGAACTGTTGATTTTTGCAGTGTCCACTTTTATAATAGCTTATTGCCATTTTTGCCAAGACTGTGTACAATACTGTTTTAATTCAAAGTTCCATACTTACTTGTGTGAAGTACCTTGCAATGTATGTACTTACCTAATTTCTGAATCTTGTGGTTCTAAAATAAATTAAGAAAATAATATCTTTCTATATAAAAACCTATTGGCCTGGAGTTAAGTCTTTGAGTGTGTGTTCTCATATATTGCCTGTGTGTTTACATCAAATGCTTAGCACTACTGTCTGACAAGCCTACTGTTCGACCACACTACCACAAAACAGAGCATTAGTATTGTAGGAAAGTACCATCTTGCCTCGCATGTTACCCCATTTTTACTTGTGTGTATGTTTGTTTTTGCCTGTGTTACTGGGATCCTGCTAGCCAGGAGCCCAGTGCGCATAACTTGTGCCCTGTATGTGTTCCCTGTGTGGTGCCTAACTGTATCACTGAGGCTCTGCTAACCAGAACCTCAGTGTTTATGCTCTCTCTGCTTTTAAAATTGTCACTGCAGGCTGGTGACTAATTTTAGGAATTCTGATTGGCACAATGGAACACCCTTCTAAGTCCCTAGTATATGGTACCTAGGTACCCAGGATATTGCTGTTCCAGGAGATCCCTATGGGCTGCAGCATTTCGTTTGCCACCCATAGGGAGCTCAGACAAATCTTACACAGGACTGCCACTGCAGCCTGAGTGAAATAACGTCCACGTTATTTTACAGCCATTTTACACTGCACTTAAGTAACTTATAGGTCGCCTATATGTCTAACCCTCACTTAGTGAAGGTTAGGTGCAAAGTTACTAAGTGTGTGGGCACCCTGGCACTAGCCAAGGAGCCCCCACATTGTTCAGGGCAATTTCCCTGGACTTTGTGAGTGCGGGGATACTATTACACGTGTGAACTACATATAGGTCAATACCTGTGTGTAGCTTCACAATGGTAACTAGGCCATGTAATATGTCTAAGATCATGGAATTGACCCCCCAAGCCAAAGCTGATATTGGGGTGCCAATCCCATGCATCCCCGGGACTCCAGCATGGACACCAGGTACTGCCAAACTAGCTCTCTGGGGTTTTCTCTGCAGCTACCGCTGCTGCCAACCCTCAGACTGGTTTCTGCACCCCTGGGGCCTGGGCAGTCCAGTCCCAGAAAGGCAGAACAAAGGATTTCCTCTGAGAGAGGGTGTTACACCCTCTCCCTTTGGAAATAGGTGTTAAGGGCCTGAGAGGAGTAGTCTCTCCTGGCCTCTGGAAATGCTTTGAAGGACATAGATGGTGCCCTCCTTGCATAAACCAGTCAGGGATCCCCCAGCCCCTGCTCTGGCGCAAAACTGGACAAAGGAAAGGGGAGTGACCACTCCCCTATCCATCACCACCCCAGGGGTGGTGCCCAGAGCTCCTCCAGTGTGTCCCAGACCTCTGCCATCTTGAATGCAGAGGTGTGAGGGCACAATGGAGACCTCTGAGTGGCCCGTGCCAGCAGGTGATGTCAGAGACCCCTCCTGATAGGCTGTTACCTGGTTAGGTAGCCAATCCTCCTCTGAGGGCTATTTAGGGTATCTCCTGTGGGTTTCTCTTTCTCTTCAGATAACAAATGCAAGAGCTCACGAGAGTTCCTCTGCACTTCTCTCTTCGACTTCTGCCAAGGATCGACCGCTGACTGCTCCAGGACGCCTGCAAAGCTGCAACAAAGTAGCAAGAAGACTACCAGCAACATTGTAGCGCCTAATCCTGCCAGCTTTCTCAACTGTTTCCTGGTGGTGTATGCTCTGAGGGCTGTCTGCCTTCACCCTGCACTGGAAGCCAAGAAGAAATCTCCAGTGGGTCGACGTAATCTTTCCCCTGCCAACGCAGGCACCAAACTTCTGCATCACCGGTCCTCTGGGTCCCCTCTCATCTTGACAAGCGTGGTCCCTGGAACACAGGACCTGGATCCAAGTGACCCTGACAGTCCAGTGGTCCTTCTGTCCAAATTTGGTGGAGGTAAGTCCTTGCCTTCCCACGCCAGACAGTAATCCTGGGTACTGCATGATCTGCAGCTGCTTGGGCTTCTGTGCACTTTTGCAAGACTTCCTTCAGGCACAGCACTGCCCAGGTCCCCAGCACTCCATCCTGCATTGCCCAACTCGCTGTGTTGACCTCCAACTTCGTGGGACCCTCTTTTGTTGTGCTGAGATGACCGCTGTGCTCAGATTTCTTGAACACCTGTTCAGGTGCTTCTGCGGGTGCTGCCTGCTTCTGCGTGGGCTCTCTCTGTTGCTGAGCGCCCCCTCTGTCTCCTCCTCCAAGCGGCGACCTCCTGGTCCTTCCCGGGCCCTGGCAGCACCCAAAACCTTCAACTGCGACTCTTGCAGCTAGCAAGGCTTGTTTACAGTCTTTCTGCATGGAAACAACTCTGCTTCCTCCAGCATGCCGTGGGACATCTTCTGACCAAAGGAGTAGTTCCTGGCACCTACCGTTGTTGCAGAATCTTCGGCTTGTTCCACCCAGAGGCTGCCCTTTTGCACCTTCATCCGGGGTTTAGTGGGCTCCTGACCTCCCTGGGCACTTGCGTGACTCTTGGTCTTGGTCCCCTTCCTTTGCAGGTCCTCAGGTCCAGGAATCCATCTTCAGTGCTTTGCAGTCAGTTGTTGTCTTTGCAGAATCCCCTATCTTGACTTTACTGTCTTTCTGGGGTAGTAGAGTAACTTTACTTCTACTTTTCAGGGTCTTGGGGTGGGTTATTTTGGACACCCTTAGTGTTTTCTTACACTCCCAGCGACCCTCTACACAGTACACTAGACCCGGCGTCCATTCGTGGTTCGCATTCCACTTTTGGAGTATATGGTTTTTGTTGCCCCTAGGCCTATTGTCTCCTATTGCATTCTATTGTGTTCTACAGTGTTTGCACTACTTGTCTAAGTGTTTTACTTACCTGATTTTGGTTTGTGTGTATATTTTGTGTATTTTACTTACCTCCTAAGGGAGTATATCCTCTGAGATACTTTTGGCATATTGTCACTAAAATAAAGTACCTTTATTTTTAGTAACTCTGAGTATTGTGTTTCTTATGATATAGTGCTAAATGATATAAGTGGGATAGTAGGAGCTTTGCATGTCTCCTAGTTCAGGCTAAGCTGCTCTGCTATAGCTACCTCTATCAGCCTAAGCTGCTAGAACACTACTAATCTACTAATAATGGATAACAACTGGACCTGGCACAAGGTGTAAGTACCATCAGGTAACCACTATGAGCCAGGCCAGCCTCCTACAAGTATTATCTAATGTTGCCACTTTTAACCTCTAAGGGGAACCCTTGGACTCTCTACACACTATCTCTCATTTTGTGGTAGTATATACAGAGCATACCTCCTACACCAAGCCTCCCCAGGATCAGAAGCAGAATTTTCCATACCCCCTCCAGAACCAGTGGGAAGTAACCCACCAACCCCAGCCTTGTGAGGATCAGAATCACAGGGCACCATGCCCCCTCCAGATTCAGTGGGCAAGTCACCCACCAACCCCAGCCTCCCCAGAAGCACAGGGCACAATGCCCCCTCCATAACCAGTAGGCAAGTCACCCACCTGAGAGACTGTGGACTTGCACTCCCCAGGACCAAGCACAGGGCATGTTGCCCCCTCCAGAACCAGTGGTCTTGTTTCATCTGCCGGGTAAGGTGCCCCCCATTCCCCATCCCCCTGAGGTGCCTGCCTTTTTACCAACTGATGCCCCTGCAGTGTTCTCTCCGTGTTGGTGCAGGTGACAATGGGGCCTTGGGCATTAACCTGTGGCCCTGTGGCCCACGCGTAATATGGACTGGGCAGTGTCCCTTGAACTGTACATATGTATATACCATTACATTGCATTTTCGTATTTCTGCTGTGTTGTTATTATTACACTTACTTTTGCACAGTCCTGTAGTCCTTGCATTATTCATCAGGGGTACGGGGTAAATATGTTTTATTACTGCAGCTGATTGTGTGAATGGTGTTGGGGTGGGGGGGGGGGGGTGTTATGTGTGTGTGTGTCACTCTCTTTTTCCTCCCTCCCTCCTCTGTGTGCTAGGTGGCTGTACTGACCGTGGTCTTGTTCGCCGTTATTTGTGTTTGTCGTAGAGCAGGACGTAGAAAATCATTGGGAATATATGAAGTTTAGGCTCCATGGCGGCGTAGTTCTTCCCTGTGTTTCCAATGGTGAGTTCTTTCCCTTCTGTGTAGTGTTACCGCCAGGCTTTTGATGTCGTTGGTACCACCCTAGAAAAGGTGGTGGTTTCCAGGGTCTTAATACGGTGGGCGGAACATTGACTTTCACCTAGCTGTAGGCAGCTACCGCCGTGGTGGCTGTTGTATCCGCCCTGTCGGTCGGTGTGGTAAAGTGGCTGTCTATCTGAGTTCTCAGCGCCATGGTCATAATTTGGCGGTATTTACTACTGACCTGTTGGCGGTATTACCGCCACTTTATCACCGACTACCAGGGTTGTAATGAGAGCCTATGTCCTTATTGTGGAGCCGCTGGCCACTTACTTCGTATTTGCCCAGTCCGTCCTGTGAAGTCCTCGGGAAACTCTAATTCCTGTCCTCTTTGAGAAGGGAGGGGACGGGATTCTCTGAGATACCTTAAATTTATTCTTCCAAAGAAGATGCAACTGTCCTGTTTTTGTTACCTGTTACACTGCAGTTGCCAGATGGTCAGGAAGAAAGAGCATTACCATTATTGGACTATGGTGTTACGACTCTGTCGTCCCATTTCCAGGGGGCGCTGTAAGGGGACTGTCAGAAGCCTGGGAATCACCTTGAACACCTATCTAGAGTCCCTAGCTGACTCCTGTTTGTTTCTCTTTTCTCCATGGTACACTTGTGTAGGACTACATTTGCTTCTTGGGACTGCAAATCCCATAATGCACAGCTTGGTAGTCAGGAAAACCTGGATTCTGTTTCCCATTGTTTTCAATGGGAGAAGTCCAGTTGCTCCTTTTCACTGGATCCTCTCCTCCAGGACTTGCAAGTGTCCGAAACCACACACACCTGAAACCTCTCCTGTGCAGCCCAGCTTGGAACTGCTTATAAGCAGCCATTTCCTCAAGCTCCCCGTCGTGCATCGGACTTCAATTCCTTTGTGTTACAGACCCCTTGTCGGATGGTGGTCCAGTTTTGTTCCTGTTCTGTTCCAGCCTGATCCTGTTTCCTGTTTCTCTGCCCTGCTCCTGATTGTTCCAGCCAGAGTCTGCTCCCTACTTCTTAGCCTTGTACCTGTTTGTTTCTTCCAAAGCCTGCTCCCTGTTTCTCTGCCCTGCTCCTGCCTTGTTTCAGCCTGAACCTTCTCTCTGTTTCCCAGTCCTGTTTACTGCTCATTTCCTACTCCCTGTATTCCAGTCCTGTCCTTGCCTGTTCCAGCCAGAGCCTGTTCTCAGTTTCCCAGACCTGTCTCTGTCTGTCCCAGCCAGAAGTTTGCGCCCTGTTTTCGAGTTCTAGACCCGCCTTTGCTTCAGCCTGAGCCTGTTCCTAGTTCTTGCCTCTGCCTCTTTGTTTTTTCCCTTCTGTTTCTGTTTCTTCTTGGTTCTTTGTGTCTGGTAAGTGTTCTATCAGTCTTCACCAGTGTATACGTGTCCTCCTGTGTACTGGGGTTGGCTCCTGGTTTCCAGGAGGCAATTCCAGCCCCCATCCTTGTCCAGTGTTATACGTTGTATTTCGTGCCTAACAGTGACAGTGTGCTATTGCTGTTTTCTCAGGAATCGCCACTGTGTTTCCAGCTGGACCCACAAGAGCGTGTCCTGTGTATGTAAGTACTATCCTTGTTTGTGCTCTAGGGTCCAGAGACAGAATCACTTCTGCTGCCTCCTTTCTATGGGGCTGGCAGGGTGACTATCTGTAAGAGCAAACTGCACAGAGGCATTGAGATTCCCTGTCACTGTGGGAGGTTCTGCGCCTTACTCTGTGTACAACCCCAGCGTGTTTGTCCACTGGTAATCCGTTTCCTGTTTGTTCACACAAGGGTTGCTCTGCTTTTACTTTCCTGTTTCCTGTGCCTATCCATAGATGTCCTTTCCGTGTATGCCTTTAGCTGCTCCTCTGCCCCAGTGTACTACCTCTTTAGGATATTCGGTGACCTCAAGGGGTGTCCCAACCAAAGTCCTGATCAGACCCGCCCGAAACCGTGACAGAATGCACGAACCAAACATTTCAAGCTCCCCTGGCAGTAAAGGCACACACAAACCTAAAGGGCTTTCCTGTCATGTTCCGACACCCCTTTCTAAACCTAGACATTCTCTGAAGACCTCTAAAAAAGGCCTTAGTTTAAAGGATAGACTTGTTAAAGAAAACCATAACTTGCAAGTTCAGTACTATAGTGAGTGGCTTGCTAATCTTTCAATGATAGACTATTATGTTATTTGTGGCTATGACCCCCAGTCCCTGTCTGTAGAAGAATTACAAGGACGTAATGAGTTTTTGCAATATCTATTAGCTGAAGCCAGTAAGAATGTTCGTAACCGTGGAAGTGCTTTTGCTACCTCTGCACAAGACACTCACACTCAGGAAAAGATGGTTAATTCCTCGCCTCATGCTAGTGCATCCCAAATTCACTTCCAGGACTCCGTCAAAACAAAGAACCCTGACACTGTTCAAGAAGCCACACTAGGGATTCCCTTGTTTTCTGTAGAGTGCTTCAGCCCATCTAGGCCAGTTTCTCAGAATTCAAAGTGTAGTGCTGACTCTTATAAAGACATATCAGTCTCTCAGAGTTTTCAAGTCAGCAGGCTAGACCCTGTATCTAAGGGATCAGTAAAAACTGTGGGATTCCTTAGTTCAACTCAAATGGCTTGTGCTCCTCCCAAATTGGATGACAGTACATCAGTCTCAATTCCTAAGTGTTGTGCTGACTCGTGTAAAGATCTACCAGTCCCTCAGTGCTTTCAAGTCAGCAGGATAGAACCTGTATCAAATGGATCAGTAAAGACTGTGGGAATCCTTAGTTCCACTAATAAGGCTTGTGCTCTTCCCAAACTAGATGATAATACACCAGTCTCAATCCCTAAAAACTCTGCTAAACCCTTTTCTATTCTGAGTGGGTTTGAAAACAATATGGACATACACACACTAAAAGAGCAGTTTTGGCAGATTAAAAGGCAGATATCAGACTTCTATGATGAATATGTTGTAACATACACAAGAAATCTTGCACATGGGCTCTTTTCATCAATGCATATTTCACTGTTGGCAGAACCAGACATTCTGTTTATCTGTAAGGTAGAAGAAGTAACAGAGCAGCTGATGGAAACTACTTCAAGGCAATTTGAAAACTTGAAAGAAGAAAATGATCACCAGCTTTGGCTTAAAGAACAGTATGCTACTTTGTGTGCCTCTCCAAAGACTTCTATAGAGCAGATTGTCCCTTCTATTAATGACAGTCAAAAGACAGCTCCAGTTATAAATATATCAGCCTCTTCTTCAGACTCTCTCTCAGCCTGTAGTTCTCCAGTGAAAATGCCTGTACAGTTGAATGAATCTCTGACATCTCTGAGAGATTTGACCCCTCTTGATTCAAAGGATGGATCAGAGTCTTCAGAAGGAAGTGTCTCAGCCCCTCTATCAGAACAAATAAAGCCAAAGGAAGAAGAGAGTTCTGATGCAGACTCCAATAGTTGCATCTTAAGAAACCAATATATGACTTTACTGGAGATTAATGGCAAGTTGTGCAACAGTGTTGAAGAATCTGAATCTAGTGATGACAGTGGTTCCTGCCTTGCTGTGAACAAACCTGCAGATAGTGCTGTTCAAATGGCGCACACACCAGAATTTTCAGATTGTGGGGATACTCCTGCCCTTTCAAACAATATCATAGAATTTTCAGACAATAAAGAGACAGTTCCTGTTTCAAGTGAACTAATGGATTTTTCTGACCATGAAGAAATACCCGCAATCACTAATAATGTAATGGACTTCTCAGAAAGTTTAAAAATATCTTCTGTGTCAAAGCAAACGGTGGAGAATTCAGACAAGGAAGAAAGCCAGCAATCTGAAACTGAACAGCATGTCATAAGAAATGAAAGCCTTCGCCTAGAACTGGACACAGTTGCAGCCTCAACCACTGATCCTGACCTGCTGATCCCTGCCAATGTGTATCCTGTTTCCAGCTCCACGATTAGTGAAGACAAGATCTCTGAGCTACCGGTATCTGATCTTGATGTAAAACCAGCCACACCAATGTCACCTGCTGTGTCCCTGAAACTAAAGACTCCTGAAAACCAGCAATCTGAAACCGAAGTTCAAGTGCTGAAAGATATAATATGTCCACTAAAACTAAAGACTTGAATTTGAATCTTGTATTCGAAGATCTGATGATAAGTACTGTTCTTAGTGTTTTATTGCAAGAAACCATCATCAATTCAAAGGCTAAAGCTGAAGCTTTAGATAACAATGTAGAGGCGATTTCTGAAGAGACTCCAGTTCTATTTCAATTCAAAGAACAACCGTTCAGTGTTAACAGAGCTGAAGATCAACTACCTGTAGTAGAAACGCCTTGCAAAGAAACCATCTCTGATACCACGAATACACCACAGAGCACTTGCAATGAAGAAATCTCAGTCTTGTCAGAAGATCACCCTAAAGAATTAGTTTGTGGAACTTCTACATTTTCATATGTTAATCCAGTCTCTAAAGACATGAAAACCCCTGTTGCTCCTGAATTTGATACTCCAATGTCATCCAAGATGAAAGACAATTCTGACTTTTTCATGTTTACCTTGAGAACACCAGTTACCCATGTCTCCCAAGTCTCTATGCTTTGCAAGCCTCAGACCACAATCGATGCAAATACTGCTGCAGAAACATACATATCCTGCTTGTCGGAAGGAGTTACAGACCTGACAGTTACTAATACGCCAATTATCTCCTCCAAAGAAGACAGTACTGAACAGGAAACTAATGTCCTAAGGAATACAGCCCATAGTGCCATTTCAGATCTCCTTGCTCCTGAATCCACTTCACCAGAAACCAACTCCATGCACTCCTCCAATATCAATCGAACAATAAAGAGGAAAGACATTAGAGCCCATATGGGTATTAATACATGCTTTGCTCATTGGAATATTCACCTATGGCAGGACTGTAAACTTATCCACCAAGGTTGGGGTTGGATTTTCTTGCTGTGGCTTTTCCTCTTCAACTTTTTTCAGCCAAAGGATCGCCTTCTCTTGAGCAGACTGGTGGGAGGGGGTATACTGTTACGACTCTGTCGTCCCATTTCCAGGGGGCGCTGTAAGGGGACTGTCAGAAGCCTGGGAATCACCTTGAACACCTATCTAGAGTCCCTAGCTGACTCCTGTTTGTTTCTCTTTTCTCCATGGTACACTTGTGTAGGACTACATTTGCTTCTTGGGACTGCAAATCCCATAATGCACAGCTTGGTAGTCAGGAAAACCCGGATTCTGTTTCGCATTGTTTTCAATGGGAGAAGTCCAGTTGCTCCTTTTCACTGGATCCTCTCCTCCAGGACTTGCAAGTGTCCGAAACCACACACACCTGAAACCTCTCCTGTGCAGCCCAGCTTGGAACTGCTTATAAGCAGCCATTTCCTCAAGCTCCCCGTCGTGCATCGGACTTCAATTCCTTTGTGTTACAGACCCCTTGTCGGATGGTGGTCCAGTTTTGTTCCTGTTCTGTTCCAGCCTGATCCTGTTTCCTGTTTCTCTGCCCTGCTCCTGATTGTTCCAGCCAGAGTCTGCTCCCTACTTCTTAGCCTTGTACCTGTTTGTTTCTTCCAAAGCCTGCTCCCTGTTTCTCTGCCCTGCTCCTGCCTTGTTTCAGCCTGAACCTTCTCTCTGTTTCCCAGTCCTGTTTACTGCTCATTTCCTACTCCCTATATTCAAGTCCTGTCCTTGCCTGTTCCAGCCAGAGCCTGTTCTCAGTTTCCCAGTCCTGTCTCTGTCTGTCCCAGCCAGAAGTTTGCGCCCTGTTTTCAAGTTCTAGACCCGCCTTTGCTTCAGCCTGAGCCTGTTCCTAGTTCTTGCCTCTGCCTCTTTGTTTGTTCCCTTCTGTTTCTGTTTCTTCTTGGTTCTTTGTGTCTGGTAAGTGTTCTATCAGTCTTCACCAGTGTATACGTGTCCTCCTGTGTACTGGGGTTGGCTCCTGGTTTCCAGGAGGCAATTCCAGCCCCCATCCTTGTCCAGTGTTATACGTTGTATTTCGTGCCTAACAGTGACAGTGTGCTATTGCTGTTTTCTCAGGAATCACCACTGTGTTTCCAGCTGGACCCACAAGAGCGTGTCCTGTGTATGTAAGTACTATCCTTGTTTGTGCTCTAGGGTCCAGAGACAGAATCACTTCTGCTGCCTCCTTTCTATGGGGCTGGCAGGGTGACTATCTGTAAGAGCAAACTGCACAGAGGCATTGAGATTCCCTGTCACTGTGGGGGGTTCTGCGCCTTACTCTGTGTACAACCCCAGCGTGTTTGTCCACTGGTAATCCGTTTCCTGTTTGTTCACACAAGGGTTGCTCTGCTTTTACTTTCCTGTTTCCTGTGCCTATCCATAGCTGTCCTTTCCGTGTATGCCTTTAGCTGCTCCTCTGCCCCAGTGTACTACCTCTTTAGGATATTCGGTGACCTCAAGGGGTGTCCCAACCAAAGTCCTGATCAGACCCGCCCGAAACCGTGACATATGGAGCCAGTGGAATCTATCTGGATGAAACATGGGCCATGAAACAAAAATTTCCACGACTACCTAAGGACATTCCAGAACAGGTTCATACAGTTGATGGATCCCTATTAGCGTCCATTCCTGTTATCAGCACCACTCTTACCCTATGTCTACAATTTGGAAAACATCAGGAACATGTCTCTTTTGATTTGATCTCCTCTCCTAATCATACAATAATCCTAGGAATACCCTGGTTTGCACAGCATAATCCTTATATCAATTGGGAAACTAGAACTATTTCTCTGTCTTCCAAATTATGTCAAGACCATTGTTATGACTCCAAAACATATTGGTCACCAAAGAAGATGTTATTAATAGAACCCAGATTAGGGTGTTCCATAAACTCTATTCAGGGAGTACCTAGCCACTATCTGGATTATATAGACGTGTTCCAAAAACTCTCAAAACCAGTACTACCGCCACATAGAGAATACGATTGTAGCATTCCCCTGGAACCTGGAGCTGTTGTCCCCTTTGGTAGAATGTAATCTCTTACGGAACCTGAAAAGAAGATACTGAAGGAATACCTGCAAGAAAATATGCAGAGTGGTTTTATTGCACCATCTTCTTCTCCCGCTGGGGCTCCCCTCTTCTTTGTGCCCAAAAAGATGATGGATATATGTCCCTGTATAGACTTTCATGGATTAAATAAAACTACAATAAAGACCGATATCCACTACCTCTCATCAAAGATATATTGGAAGCAGTCAGAGGGGCGGAGATATTTTCAAAGTTAGACCTTCGGGGAGCATGCCATCTTTTAAGAATTAAAGAAGGTGATGAGTGGAAGACTGCTTTTCGTACACCTTTTGGTCATTACGAATATAGGTTAATGCCCTTTGGTTTAACCAACGCCCCCTCTGTTTTTCAGAGATTCATGGATTCAGTATTTTCTGACCTTTTTAAATCACACCGTAGTAATTTACTTAGATTATATCCTAAAATATTCCAAACATCCCGAAAATCATAACAGACACCTAATGCAAGTACTAGACAGACTTAGGCAACATCAACTCAACTGTAAACCTGAGAAATGTGAATTTGACAAGACAGAGGTAAAATATTTAGGATATCACATTAGTCAGGTCGGTATTTCCATGGATTCAGAGCAAGTTCAAGCCATCCTTGATTGGCCATCCCCCTCGTCAATCAAGGAAACCCAGTGTCTTTTAGGACTGGCCAACTTTTATCAGCAATTGATTTCAGACTTTGCCCAACAAGCCAGCCAAATCACACAGACTCTTAAAAAGGAGAGTTTACGAAACAGTTTCATTTGGACGGGTGTGGCTGAAAGTGCCTTCCAAAACCTAGAATGTGCTTTCACCCAAGCTCCTATACTACGGCATCTGGACATCAGCAAACAATTTATCGTAGTCACTAATGCTTCAGAAAGAGCTATAGGGGCAGCATTATTACAAAGACAGGGCGACGACGGGTTAGAACATCTGATATTTTATCTGTCCCATGTGCTATCCGATTCTGAGCAAAATTATTTGGTATTGGAACGAGAACTTCTATCTCTAAAAACAGCCTGTCAAGAGTGGAGGCAATTCCTTATGGGTTCTAAGGAACCATTTGAAGTGAGAACAGACCATCAAAATTTACAGTGCCTACGAAACGTTCAATGTCGGAACAATTGCCAAGCCCGTTGGGCTTTCTTTTTTAGCCAATTCGATTTTTATATTACCTTTATTCTAGGTTGTCAAAATATCTTGGCAGACGCCCTGTCTCGACGCTACCCTGAAAGTATTAATAACCCTTCACAACACCTCATTGAACTAGACAGAATTATTGGTCTAGTCCAGTCTTTCCTTGATAAAGTACGGTGTGAGTACTCAACCCTCTCAGAACAAGTGATGAAAGAGCTACAGCCAAAATTACACAAAAGTAAAGGGCACTACTACCATAAAGATGCGTTATTTCTAACTTCTAAGATAGTGCAAAGAAAAGCACTACAAATGTGTCATGACTCCCCTGTGGCCGGTCACCGTGGTATCAAAGCCACACAGGAATTGCTCCTTCGTTCTTTTTGGTGGCCTACACTTAAGCAAGATACTGAGAGTTACGTGGTGTCTTGTCCCATCTGTGCTCAAGCAAAAATACCCCATACTAAGCCTGCAGAACTACTTCAAGCTTTACCTGTTCCACCAGTCTCTTAGCATACTGTATCAACCGATTTCATGTGTTCATTATCACCCTCAGCAGCAAATTGAGTTATAATGGTGACTGTAGATTCATTTACTAAGATGGCTCATTTTACTTCCTTGAAGAAACTACCCACATCCAAAGAATTAAGTCAAATCTTCATACAAGAGATTTTGCATCTCCATGGTCTCCCTCAAGTTATTGTTTCAGATTGTGACCCTCAATACATATCACATTTTTGGAACATTTCTGTAAAACCCTAAATATCAAGGTAGCCTTATCTCCTGGATTTCTTCCTCAAACTAATGGGCAAACGGAACGCCTGAATCAAGGACTCGAACAATACCTATGCTGTGTTTGCAATACCACTCAGAGTAAGGTGTTTACCTACTGCTGAGTTTTCATATAATGATACAGTACATAGTTCCTCAAAAGCCACTCTTTTTTTCTGCTTATATGGTTTTCATCCCAAGTCTTTTTCTGCTAATCCTAAAGACTCTTCTACACTTCCTGCAATCACCTCCTTTTCTCAAAAATTACGTAGAATTCAACACCTTATATATTCTAATCTTTTGTTTACTAAAAAAAACAAATGAAAAGGATGGCTGACAAGAGACAATGTGAAGCTCCAGCTTATCAAATCCATGAAAAAGTCTGGCTTTCTTCCAGGTTTTTTACCCCTCCACCTGTCACAAAATAAGTTCAAACCCCGCTATTACGGACCCTTTTCGATTCTTCAGAAGATTAATCCAGTATCCTTTCGTCTTCCTTTGCCTCAAACATGGAAGATCCATCCAGTATTTCACGTCTCTCAACTGAAGCCCTAGAAGCCTAACCCTTTTCACAGGCAATTCACCTGTCCTTCCCCTTTGTAAGTGAATGACTAACCCGAATATGAAGTCCAAGAAATATGTGATACTCGTATATTCCAAAACCATCTCCAACATCTTATTCATTGGAAGGGTTATCCTCTTAATAAATTATTCTTGGGAAGATGCCTCTTCTGTTCACACCCCTCTTTTGATCTGTCGTTTTTTTTGTTTGTATCCACACAAACACAGGGCTCTGGGGGGGAGGCCTACTGTCGCGCCACGGCCCGCCGTGACCTGAGCAGAGGGATCGGCTCAGGGCACAGCTGGAGCCGCGGTTCATATTCTTGGCAGCCAGGCATGCTGCGCCCCTTCTGTCTTGTATTTTTTCACCCTAAAGTGGGCAGTGGGCCTCGGCGAGTTCTGGATGTGGCGTGCCCTCGAAATTAGGAGCGGGCACCCCCTCCCTCCGACCCCTCACTTACCTGGTGCAGCCTGTTCTTTTCTTCTTTTTCTCTTCTTTTCCTTTCTTTCCCCTTTTTTCTTTCCTTCATTTTTTTTAGAAGACATGGGGGGTCATTTCGACCTCGGCGGTCTTTTCACAAGACCGCCGAGGGACCGCCATGCTGAAGACCGCCAGTGGTGGCGGTTTTCCGCTCGGCATATTATGAATGCTGGTAGCCCTCCGTCCTTTTCCGGACGGAGAGCCGCCAGCAGCCATACTGGCGGACGGCGGGGAAGTGGAGGTTGCTCCACCTCCACCAGCCCATCAACAGAATACCGCCCACCGAATCACGTTACGTGATTCGGCGTGGCGGTGTTCTGTTGACGGGGTGCTGGCGGCGGAGCAGCCCCCATGGATCCCGTCCCCTCCTGGAAGATCAATGGACAAGGTAAGTTGATCGTCCGTTAGGGGAGGGGGCGGGGGTTGTTGTGTGATGTGTGCGTGCATGGGGGTGTGCGTGTGAGTATGTAAAGGGGGTGTGTGAGTGCGTGTATCCATACGGGGGTGTAGTGTGAATGGAAATGTGTGCATGTGTGTCTGTATGTATGTCTGTATGGATGTGTGCGTGTATGTCTGAATGTGGGTGTGCGTGTATGACTGTGTGTGTGTCTGTTGGCATGTTTGTTCGTGTGTGTGCGGGAATGTGTGTTGGTGGTGTCTGCATGCGTGTCAGTTGTGTGTCTGTGTTGTGATGTCGGGGTAGGGGTGGGGAGGGGGGTCCTGCCACCTTTGGGGGGTGCCAGGGGGGTGGGGGGTGTTGGGGATGGACTCGGGGGTGGGGGAGACCCCTATCAGTGCCAGGGAAGGAATTCCCTGGCATTGATAGTGCTTACCGCCATGGATTTCATGGCGGTTCCAAACCCCATGAAATCCACGGCGGTGAGCCGGGTCATGATACCGCCGGCAGTCTTGTGACGGCAGCCGGGCTGGAGACCCAAGTCTCCAGCCCAGCGGTTGTCTCCGCCATGGAGGTCTGATCGGAGAAGTGGCGGATGACCATGGCGGTAACCGCCATGGTCATAATTCCAAATTTTTTACTGCCAGCCTGTTGGCTGTAAAACCGCCACTTCTCCATCAACCGCCAGGGTCGTAATGACCCCCATGGTCTTCTTTATCCCACCATGCCTTGAATCTACCCTATTTTCTTTGCATGCTTTAGGATCCTTTTCCAAAATGGCGCCTTTCTCTATATTCTCCTATGGTCCTTTCCCAATCCAACATGGTGTCTTTTTTCTTCCTGTCTGTCATTTCCTGTTTTAGGGTATATAAGGAGAGTGATTCTTGTTCTCTTTGCGCTGCAACACTTCCTTTGGTGGTGATCATCGCTCCGGTTGTTTTTCTCCAGCTTTTTTTCCTCGCCTGTTTCAGTTTCTTCCAGTACTTATTTTCTTGTTGGAAGACTTACCTTTTTGCTTATTTTTTGTTCCAGGGAGTCCCAGCCATAGAGGTTTTTCCCTTTGGGTTTATTTCCTCTGGGACTCCTTCTGGAGGGCACGGACTTCCTTTGGCGTTCCATCGTCAGCAGCACTGTGGCTACCAGAAAGGACCACCCTTACCTTGGTCAAGGCAGAACCTACAAGGATCGAGACCACTCTGCAGTTCCAGTTGGCCAGAGTCATAAATGACGAGTAGCCCGTGACAGTACGGGGCTCCTACCGGAGGGGGTGTTAGGGAGTCCTGTAGTGGCGACAGGAATTAGTATTCCTGTCGCCAGTAACCTTACCACCAGGGATTTCGTGGCAGGGCTGCCGCCACGGAATCCCTGGCAGTAAGGATACTCATTATACTGCAGGCGGTGTTAGGTGGACCGCTGGACTGAAGGTGGTCAACCTTTGGCCAGGCTGTCCCACCCCCCTGGCGGTGTAGGTGGTGGGCCGGCTGCGATGCAGCCAGTTCACTGCAATTGTCATAATTTGGAGGTCCTGCACTTTGGCGGTCTGGCCACCACTGCCCGCATGGCGGGGCAGGACCGCCAGGGTCATAATGACCCCCTCAGTGACAAAGTGGTATCAGCAAATGCAAAGTCTTGTATCCTACCACTGTACCACCAAATGTAGGAGGCTGTCTCTCTATATAGTGTATGAAAAAGATGTGACTGTGCAGAAATTCCAAGTAACTCCACCTTGTTATCCAGAGGTAAAAAGCAGACTACATAAAGCTGTTTTGTGGTAGTGTGTGCCAGCAGTTAGGCTTATCTTGGATATGTGCTAAGCATTTGTTGTACTCACAGCATCAATAAATGTTGACACACTTGGAAGAATAACTCAAGACCAATTTACAAAAATACTTCGGATTTTCATACCATTTTTAAGATCAAGATTATCAATATACAATAAGTACTTCTTTTGTTAGGATTTTTCAGAATTTAGCAGAAATAGTCTTTTTGTGGCTAGTTACGTACCATAGGAATGAGTAAGAAAAACATTTAAAATGCATATAAAATTAGGCAATGCTCTCACAGGTGTCACTTTCGATTTTTAAGTCGAGGTTGTCGTGCTGTTCTGTGGGCCAGCCAGAGAAGTTCGGGCCATTCAAGAGGGAGCAGCTACTGAAAGTCTTGGAGCTGGTGCACAACAGAGAAGGGGACCACTTGGAAACACTCTGCACAGGTGGAGTTAAAGGTAAGCCTGGAGTGTAGAGGTCACAAGGGGTTAGGGACCCCTAGAGCACAGCTGGTTTGGTGATGCAGGGGCCAGGGAGGGTGGGTGCAGTGCAGATTGGTCAGCCACTAGTTGTGCATCAGGGAGTCCTAGGTGCCAGGTGCAGGTCAATTTGAGGGTAGATTGCAGGTCAGGAGGGCCACTCTGGGGGGTGGTTCCTGGGTGTCCTGAAGTCCCATGTCTGGTGCTTACACTGATCCTTGGAGAGTCTGGAGTAAACCTTTCTTCTGAGTGTTTGATGTTGGAGTCCAGTACCTCAGGCAATGGTACGTCTCATCCCCTGGAGTTTGCAGTGCCACCAAACTTGGCATACTAGCAGTTTGTCCCCCGGGTCTGTCGGGTGGAATTGGGTCCAGTTGCTGGATCTGGTTGGTTGGTCAGCAGCTGGTCAATGAACTATACTTCACCAATTTCTTGCTTGCAGTTTGCTGGAGAGTGATACCTTCACTCTGAGGGAGGTTTTGGGCAATTTGCAGAAGGCTGGAGGTGCTCTGAGGGTTCTTCAGGTTTTCAGTTGACACCTCAGCAGCGATTGTCAAGTCTTCAGAGCAGCAGGCAGGGTTTGGCACTTTTCTCTTCTTGCAGCAGGACTACTATTCTCGTGCTTCGACTCTTCTTTGTTGCTGGTCTTCTTGTGCCCATCTTGTGTCAGTCTAATCTGCTCTGCAGGGATGCCCACTAAATACTGCATTTAGTGGGTGTTAAGGGAGTACCTGGTAGTTGCCAATGGACCACCTACCTTAGGGTGGCTACACCCACTATGTGACCCCTTCCTGTGGGAAGAAGTCACATCCCTAATCCAGATTGGCATTCAAGATGGAGGAAAATTAAATGGATTGTTCACCTCGCCTGCCACACCTCAGGGGTGGTGCAGACGGAGGGGGGCCACTCCTCCTACTCTGACTAAGTTTTCTCACCGGTTTCCTGCTCAAGGTGGTGGAAAAACACTGGGCAGCCATCTGTTGCAAGCGGCAGAGGTGGAGGTCAGATTTTAAAGGTGGCAAGGCCTTTGAAGCTGACCGCAGGGAGGAGGTGTAACACCCCCACCTAGTAAAGGCTTTGTGTTCTGACTCCTGAGAGCAAAGGCTCTCCCCCCAGGAATCCAGCCTTGTATCTGGTGGTAGCAGGCTGGCTAACACCAGTCAGCAACCAGGGCCGGTAGGTTTTGCAGAGGGCATCTCCAAGGTGCCTTCTGGGTACACGTTATAATAAATCTAACATGGGCATCAGTGTGGGTTTATTATTCTGAGTTGTTTGATACCAAACAATTCAGTATTCAGAAAGGCCATTATGTAGCTGGGGAACTCGTGACCAGTGTGCAGCACATGTATTTGCTATGGCTTCCCTGTACACTTACTATGCATTGAGGTTTTGTAAAGACACAGTGGAGACATATTTGCTCATGCAAACGTATGCCCTCACATGCATTATAGTGCACCCTGCCTTAGGGCAGTAAGGGCCAGAGGGGTGACCTACCTATAGTGCATGCAGTGTTAGTGTACATGGCACTCTTGGCAAATGCCATGTCGAGTTTACAACTTTTAAGTACACCTTGTCTTTCTCTTGCAATGGCAGTATGCATGAGGTTGGTGTGGGGCCTCTCAGAGTGGCACAATTGGTGCTGCAGCTCTGGGGTGCTCTCTTCAGTACCCTTGCCCTAGGTACCAGTGGTACCATTTGCTAAGGACTTTCAAGGGTGGCTGAAGTACCAATACATAGTTGTAAGGAAATGCCTCCTTGGCATGGTTACCCCCTGACTTTTTGCTTTTGCTGATGCCAAGTTATGATTTGAAAGTGTGCTGAGGCCTGCTAACCAGGCCCCAACACCAGTGTTCTTTCCCTAAAACTGTACCTTTGTTTCCACAATTGGCACACCCTGGCATCCAGGTAAGTCCCTTGTAACTGGTACCCCTGGTACCAAGGGCCCTGATGTCAGGGAAGGTCTCTAAGGGCTGCAGCATGTCTTATGCCACCCTGGGGACCCCTCACTCAGCACAGACACTCTGCTTGCCAGCTTGTGTGTGCTGGCGGGGAGAAAATGACTAAGTCGACATGGCACTCTTCTCAGGGTGCCAATCAAACCTCACACTGCCCATGGCATAGATAAGTCACCCCTCTAGCAGGCCTTACAGCCCTAAGGCAGGGTGCCCTATACCAGTGTTTTTCAACCTTTTTTGGGCAAAGGCACACTTGTTTCATGAAAAAAATCACGAGGCACACCACCATTAGAAAATGTTTAAAAATGTAACTCTGTGCCTATATTGACTATATATAAAGTAATTCTCTTGAATAGGAATCAAATAAACACAAAGAAAGTATTTTATAATTACTTTATTATGAAATAGTAAGTAAACAGAAATATGAAAAATTATAAAATACTTTATTCAGTGCGCAACCTGGGCCTGTTTGGCTGAACACAAAGCTGATATTCTGGCTGGAATCGAAGAAAGACACACACGTAGCTCTTCGTCAACAGCTCTCAGTCTCTCTCTGTATTTAGTTTTTATAGCAATCATGCTTGAAAAGCTCATCTCACACAGATATGTAGTGGAAAATGGGAGCAATGTCAAAATAGCTTTGTTTGCCAGAAGGGGGAACTCCTTGGCAGTATCTAACCAAAAACTGTCCAAAGGTAGATCAGCAAATCTTAGCTTGAAACCACGATTTTGTCTCAGTTCAGTTAGTTCCTCCTGCTCCTGTAAAGTCATGTCCTTTCCACCAACTGATGCTGAGCTATAAGGGTCCCTAACCCAGTCAAGGCATTCAGTGGAGACTGAAGAGAAATAAAATGACAACTTCTCCTCGAGAGTTTTTAAATGTTTAACTATTATCTCACACAGTGCAGCAGTGTGAACACCTTGCCATTGCTTGGTGAGTGTGAACATTTCAAGATTGCCACTTTCCACGTGTTGATGCCAGAGTTGCACCTTTGAACGGAATCCATTTATTTTATCTGTACTTGTAAGCAGGTTTTCATTTCGGCCTTGCATTCGTGTGTTCAGTTCATTCAGATGATGAAATATATCTGCCAGGTATGCCAGCCTTGCACACCACTCATCACTTGCAAGCAGCTTTGCGTAATCTGACCTCTCATTTGTCAGAAACACTTTAAGTTCCTCCCGCAGCTCATACACACGAACCAAGACCTTGCCACGCGACAACCACCGGACCTCCGTATGAAACAGCAAGGTTTTATGCTTCGCTCCCATCTCCTCACACAAAGCTGCAAATATGCGAGTTTTCACGGGTCGTGACTTTACAAAGTTTACCATGCGCACAACATCATCCAACACATGAACTAGGTCTGCTGGTAAAGTCTTGGCTACGAGGGCCTCACGGTGTAAAAAACAATGCGTAACAATCACATCTGGATTTCTTTCCTTCACTCTGCTTACAAAGCCTTCGGTGCGCCCGACCATGGCTGCAGCTCCATCGGTGCAGACACTTGTGCAGTTTTCCCACTTAAGTCCTCCTTGTTCAAGGTATTCTGATGTGACCCGAAAAATTTCTTCTCCTGTTGTTTTTTCTGGCAATGCCTTGCAAAAAAAGAAGTTTTCTCTAATTGCATCACCATCAACAAAACGCACATTGGCCAAGAGTTGAGCATGTCCACTGATATCAGTAGACTTGTCAAGTTGCAATGCAAATTTCTCACTGATACGGATCTTTTCCAAAACCACACTTTCGATGTCTGCAGACAGGTCATTAATACGTCTGGAAATTGTGTTGTCTGAGAGAGGGACTTTGGCTATTTCCTTAGCTGCTTCATCTCCTCTACAATAGCTTTGCAGGCGGGAAGTATTAATGTCTCTGCCACAGTGTGCGACTTTTTTGACTTGGCTATAAGTTCAGCAACTTGATAGCTAGCTTTAAGAGCTCTTTCATTTACCTTTGTGGTTTTTCTCATGAAAGTTGCCTGTTTCTCTGTGTTTTCACGCAGGCGAACAAAATAGTCCGCATTCTTGTTTTGAAGCGAAGGGTGTTTCGTTTGGAGATGGCGTTTAAGTTTGCTTGGGACCATAGCACTGTTATCTAGCTTTTCACCACACACCACGCACAGTAGAGTTGGTTTGTTTGCATTTCCGGTGAAAGTAAATCCAAATGAAATATAGCTTTCGCTATATTGCCTTGTGCCAGAGAATTTGCTTGAGCTAACCATCTTTGCTTTCTTTTGATCCCCACTCATACTTGGGCTCTCATCTGGCTCCAAATTTTGTTCAGAGTCCAGTTCTTTCCTTTTCAAAAACTTGTCCATCACTGCAGTATCTCACTGTCACTCAGTACTTACTGCGCTTGTCTCCTCCAGATAGCCGCTGTCCGTCACACTCAGCACTCTTCTGCGCATGTCTCCATCCAGATCCATCAGTCAGTGCTCTTCTGCTCATGTTTCCTCCAACTCCAGATCCATTGGCGCTCTTCTGCTCATCGGCGATCTACTGCGATGTCTCCTCCTGTCCTCCTCCTGTTAGTGTAACAGTGACAACGGAGCTATTTATAGTCCTTAACATCAGTGGTGGGATTCAAATATTTTAGTAACCAGTTCCGACATTCAAGCATGGTTTAATATTTTTTTCTTTAATGGCAAACAAAAACGTTGCGGACCGTTCTCTGCTCAGCGGGGATCGATCCGCTGATCCCCGCTGAGCGGGCGGATGACAGCTCCGTCTCCGCACTGTGTGCGGAGAGGGAGATGTCAGAGCCCCGCTGCTCTCTATGGGGAATCGGATGAGAGCGGACCGCCTGTCCGCTCTCATCCGATCCCATCCGATCTGATCCCCACCCAGGACGGATGGAAAATAGGGTTTCCATCCGTCCGGATTTCACGGACAGGATCGGATGCGGATGGCAGCGGGTGTCAGCAGACATGTCACCGCTGACGCTGACATCCGCTGCTCCATAGCGCTGAATAGGGCATCCAATCAGATCTGACAGGCGGATCTGATCGGAACGCCCGTGTGCAAGAGGCGAGCCCTTACTTTTATTCGATGAATAATAAGTACTGAATAATAAACTTTCCAAACTACTGTATAATAAAAATCATAGTAATAGTCAGAAAAAATCACAATGGTTTGTAAAGTGTTATTGCTATTTTGATTTTTTTTTTTTTTACATTTCATCTTAAATTGTCTCACAATATTATATGAATGAATGCGTGGTAGTGGGGACAAGGTGCCTTCCAAGGGGGAGGCTGTGCAGAGAGCATGGGGTGGCAGCATACCCCCTCCTTCTGAATCATACCCAGGCCACATCCCTTTTAACACTGCGAGGGTACCTTTCAAAATGAAGCGCCCCCCCCCCTCTTTGTAAGGCAACTTGTTCCCAGGTTGAGGAGACAAAGATTTAATTTCTACATCTTGCTCCCAGAACGGATCATGTGACTCACGGGCATGTGCCGGGGGCCTATTAGAGTGGAAGCCCCTTTATAGTAATAGGCATAGCACAGGTGATGGTATAGGCATAGCACAGGTGATGGTATAGGCATGGCACAGATGGTATAGGCATGGCACAGGTGATGGAATAGGCATGGCACAGATGATGGAGTAGTATAAGTATGGATATTTATTTAAATCTGTGCGAATATAGAATATTATAAGGTTTGTCTTGCGGGCTGGGGTGGTTCGGTTCTTTTGTTAACTTCGTCTTCTCCTGATTATTCCTTAGGTTGGAGGCTCTGGTGGGCTCTGGTGGCTCCAGTATTACCGGCAAGAAAAACAGAAATAATACCAAGGTAAGTGACGGGGTATCTCTGGGGTTTCTATTACCATAGAAGAGGGGAAGGGGTTGTGGGGTGACAGGTATATAGTGGAGTTACCCGGTGCAAGCAATAACGGGTAATGGTGAGGGGTCTCTAATTTAGTGCATCGTGCTCCCAAGTGGACAGGAAAACAAGACTGTCCTCGGTTGCTGTTATTGTGCCCCTACCCTTTCTCCTCTCCCAGCTCCCCTATTTCCTTCCCCAGTGCCTTTTTCCCTCTAGGTTCCCGCGTCCCCAGGAGGGACCGTACCTTTGCAAGCCACGACCCTCCTGGGTCGTGGCTGGCTCCTCGGCTGTTCTGCTCCGGCTCTTCTCCGTGGTAGACCTCCTTCTCCTTGTCTCTCGTTACCGCCGCTCTCTCGTCCTCCTTGTCCTGCTACTCGACTCCAGTTCTTCCTGACTTGACCTCCTTCACTCCTTCGTCTCGTCCTGACCTCGTCGCGCTCTCCCTCTCCACGTCTTTCGGCTCCGGCCCCTTTTCACCGTCGCTGCCCCGGAAGTCCTCAAGCGTTTCCCTGGAAACAGGGAAACGCGTCATCGACGCCCGGAGCGTTCCCATGGAGACATGGGAACGCGGAACTGACTCGTCGGGCTTTCCTGGCGAGAAGCTGGTTTTCCCACGGCTCACCAGGCAACATTGGTTGAAAAACACTGCCCTATACCATAGGTGAGGGCATAAGTGCATGAGCACTATGCCCCTACAGTGTCTAAGTAAAACCTTAGACATTGAAAGGGCAGGGTAGCCATATGAGTATATGGTCTGGGAGTCTGTCATACTCAAACTCCACAGCACCATAATGGCTACACTGAAAACTGGGAAGTTTGGTATCAAACTTCTCAGCACAATAAATGCACACTGATGCCAGTGTACATTTTATTGTGAAATACACCCCAGAGGGCATCTTAGAGATGCCCCCTGAAAACATATCCGACTCCCAGTGTGGGCTGACTAGTTTTGCCAGCCTGCCACACACCAGACATGTTGCTGGCCACATGGAGAGAGTGCCTTTGTTACTCTGTGGCTAGTAAT
Source organism: Pleurodeles waltl (assembly GCF_031143425.1). Taxonomy (NCBI): domain Eukaryota; kingdom Metazoa; phylum Chordata; class Amphibia; order Caudata; family Salamandridae; genus Pleurodeles; species Pleurodeles waltl. Next base: position 252,792,337 of record NC_090445.1, read on the forward strand.
AAAGCCTGTATTGGGTGGAGGTGCATCTCACCTCCCCCTGCAGGAGCTGTAACACCTGGCGGTGAGCCTCAAAGGCTCACCCCCTTTGTTACAGCGCCACAGGGCATTCCAGCTAGTGCAGATGCCCGCCCATTCCGGCCACAGCGCCACTTTTGGCGGCAAGGCCGGAGGAGATAATGAGAAAAACAAGGAGGAGTCACTGGCCAGTCAGGACAACCCCTAAGGTGCCCTGAGCTGAGGTGACTCTGACTTTTAGAAATCCTCCATCTTGCAGATGGAGGATTCCCCCAATAGGATTAGGGATGTGCCCCCTCCCCTCAGGGAGGAGGTACAAAGAGGGTGTAGCCACCCTCAGGGCTAGTAGCCATTGGCTACAAACCCCCCAGACCTAAACACAACCCTAAATTGAGTATTTAGGGCCCCCCAGAACCTAGGAAGATAGATTCCTGCAACCTAAGACGAAGAAGGACTGCTGACCTGAAGCCCTGCAGAGAAGACGGAGACACCAACTGCTTTGGCCCCAGCCCTACCGGCCTGTCTCCCCACTTCGAGAAAAACTGCAACAGCGTCGCGCTCCCCAGGGTCCAGCGACCTCTGGAGCCTCAGAGGACTACCCTGCATCTAAAAGGACCAAGAACTCCATAGGACAGCGGCCCTGTTCCAAAGAAACCAAAACTTGCAACAAAGAAACAACTTTAAAACGACTCCACGTTTCCCGCCGGAAGCGTGAGACTTTCCACTCTGCACCCGACGCCCCTGGCTCGACCTGCGGAAAAACAACACTACAGGGAGGAATCCCCGGCGACTGCGACCCTGTGATTAGCCAGAGTTGACCCCCCTGAGCCCCCCCCAGCGATGCCTGCAGAGGGAATCCAGAGGCTCCCCCTCACCGCGACTGTCTGCTTCCAAGAACCCAACGCCTGGTAAAGACACTGCACCCGCAGGCCCCAGGACATGAAGGATCCGACCTCCAGTGCAGGAGCGACCCCCAGGCAGCCCTCTCCCTTGCCTGCCTGCTTTGCTGAAGAGACCCCTGGGTCTCCCATTGAAACCTATTGCAAACCCGACGCCTGTTTGCACTCTGCACCCGGCCGTCCCCGTGCCGCTGAGGGTGTACTTTTTGTACTGACTTGTGTCCCCCCCCCCGGTGCCCTACAAAACCCCCCTGGTCTGCCCTCTGAAGTCGCGGGTACCTACCTGCTGGCAGACTGGAACCGGAGCACCCCCTTCTCCATAGAAGCCTATGCGTTTTGGGCACCACTTTGACCTCTGCACCTGACCGGCCCTGAGCTGCTGTTGTGGTAACTTTGGGGATGCTCTGAACCCCCAACGGTGGGCTACCTTGGACCCAACTTTGAACCCTGTAGGTGGTTTACTTACCTGCAAAACTAACAAATACTTACCTCCCCCAGGAACTGTTGAATTTTGCACTGTCTCTAGTTTTAAAATAGCTTATTGCCGTTTTTGCCAAAACTGTACATGCTATTTTGCTGATTCAAAGTTCCTATGATACCTAAGTGAAGTACCTTTCATTTGAAGTATTGATTGTAGATCTTGAACCTGTGGTTCTTAAAATAAACTAAGAAAAGCTATTTTTCTATATAAAAACCTATTGGCCTGGAATTGTCTTTTCAGTGTGTGTTCCTCATTTATTGCCTGTGTGTGTACAACAAATGCTTAACACTACCCTCTGATAAGCCTACTGCTCGACCACACTACCACAAAATAGAGCATTAGAATTATCTCTTTTTGCCGCTATCTTACCTCTAAGGGCAACCCTTGGACTCTGCATGCTATTTCTTACTTTGAAATAGTGCATACAGAGCCAACTTCCTACAATAGTACAGTTTTGGGAAAGAGATCTGGCCCGGGAACCTGTTTAGCAGGGGCCCGGGGCACTTACAATTTGAAACCACACAATTTTCCAGGCAAAAAAGTGGGGGCTGCCATGTCAAAAGATGCCCTTTCTCACAGTTACAAGCAGTGTATCCATAAACTACCCCCAAGACAAACACAGAATACTGACTATGTTCTCCCTCTTGGAATAGTGGCTTGCGTAGAGTGTAACACGTAGGGAAGCATCTTTTAATTCATTAACACTAGTACTCATGGTACACCTTCAGTGGCAGTTCTCCCTGATGTATGTAGGCAAGTAGAAAATGAGCATGGAGCTGCACTAGCTCTGGACTTAGGAATGACGTAAATGGGGAACTTCTCTACAGTGTCCTCTATCATCCTAAGCAATATTAAGGGAGACGCTTCAGTTCTGGCTAATGTCAGGGACTGGAAGCAGTTCCAGTTCAAGACTATGAATGGGAACTACCAAAAATAATCACAGAAGTTTATACCTCTATGGGTAGAGATACCTTGGGTACTCAACTCTTTAAGCCACACTTAAAACTATAAATGACACTGAGGGTGCTGTTAAAGAGAAATCTACAAGGGAGGGGAATCTTGGGAATCTGGCAGGGATAGTTATAACTCAAGAGATCGCAAAAACATTAAAAACGTGAACGCTATCACTATTCTGATAGCCACTCTTTAAAGTTTTTTCAGGACACTGGCAGTAAAAGAATAGCAAAGGTGAGCCGACCTGAGTACTGAAGAAAAGAGGAGTACAGTAAGAAAAGTGACGTCAGCGAAGAGAAAGGACTAGATTTTAAAACACCAGTAAAGAATAAGAAAGTGGCACAACTTTCTAAGAAACAAGCTGGTTCAGCTGGGAGTCCTCCTGCAACATAGGACTTGGGCGAGAGCGCTCCTAGAGAGCGCCGCAGAAGTCACAATAGTACATCAGATGCTACAGAGGTTTTCAACTGATGACTTTATACTGATCGAGACTCCAGATAAACATTTAAGTCTTCCTGATAGGGTTTACAAACTGAACATACAAATTGAAGTGGGCATATCACAGATTATTAAAGCAGTTTTTTGGTCACAATTATCTGATGATTATGACATCACCCTAGGGGAAGAAGACTGGCCTCTAGTCTTTAGTAGGAAAGCACCCCAGGGAAAATTTTATACCAGCAAATGGGCTGTAAAACAAGATCCAGCCATAAATAGAAATCAAGCGGGGTGGGACTAACGCTCCAGTCCATATGTAATTCCCCCATGTAGCGAACCTCAAGCACAATACCATGTAATGCAAACTGTGGTATAAAAGCAATATTAGATAGGTTGCAGCACCAGGACATAATAGCACCTTGTCTTTCACCAATGAACATGCCCCTTTTTCCTGTTTCCAAATGGGACGGCTCCTATAGAACAGTTTTAGACTATAAGAAGTATGGATCTACGCAGTATAAAACGCACATAGCATAGGGTTAATGACCAATCTGGTGCAGAAAAATACAAAACGACCCAGCATGTTTCCAATGGGTTCTTTAGTCAAAACGTTGCACTTGATAGTGAGTATCTCACTGCTTTCAGTTTCGATTGAGTGCAATTTTCATTCCAATGCAAGCCCATAGGCTATAAGAACAGGCCTGTCTTATTTTCAGCAAAATCATGGTGATCTTACAACCTGGTACTGTCATACATAGATGATACCTATCTTACTGATGATGATTAAAATCTAAACACTTACTAGGTTAGACAGAGTAGTAACCATATTAGTATCACATGGTTACAAAATCAATTTAAAAAAATGAAGATTGCCTACTTGACTGTGACCTCCATAGGATATGAGTTATCCAGCAAGAGCAAGGGTCTAACTCCAGACTTCCTTCAGAAGTGTGCTACCTTACAACTTCCTGACACACTGAAAAAGTTGTAATCCTTGCTGGGATTTCTTGACTTTGGGGGTACTTATTTGCCTCACTATGCTGAGAGAGTGATGCCCTTGTTTGACCTGATTTCTCTCACATTTTCATCTAACAATGGCTGAACACCCACATTGATATCTTGCGTGCTCTACAAGCAGACATGCTTGAGACAAAATATTTAAATATTTACAACGAGGGCTAACAAAACCAACCTAGTTATCAGAATCATACCCAGTCACTATGGTTATACCTATGTGACTTACAATGAAGGGCGGAGCGTCCCCATTACTTGTATTCCTTAGCAGAAGCACATTTTGATTTTGTTGAAAAGATCCTGACGGCTGTACACACAGTTATTTTAAAGGTGAGCCCTTTGGCGCAGATAAAGCATATCATTGTTGTTTCTCCCATTCTGGCACTAGAAGCAGCCCCCAAGGCAAACATTTCAAATGCTTGTGCCCTACACCAGAGATGGGTACAGTGGGCCTCTTCTTCAAGTGCAGTGGATGTGAAGTTTCAGTATCATCCCTTTCTTCATAAAATAAACTAAATGAAAGGGTTTTGTAAAGCACTCTTAACCCAAAGGTATAAAGGCACTACAACTAAAGAATTCCAAACCCTATCCAGAAATCCCACCCAGAGAGAAAGCTAGACTGATAGAGATATAGCCATAAACTAAGAGAAAAAGAGAAATGCAGAGGATAAAGGGTCTAATCTATTACATCTAGAAAATACAAGTCTATGACATGAAGAGCCAGGTTTTTAAATGTTTTCGAAAGGAGACAAAGAAATCACCATCATCAATGTAACTTGGCAGGGTATTCCATAATTTACCAGCTGCCAGAGAGAAGGAGTGAGCACCCCATCTTCCCTTTAGAAATTTAGGAATTAAAACGTTCATGCCAAAAGCTGATCTGATGGCCAGTGCTTATTTTTAATGAAGGGCTAGATGCTTTATGCTGAGCGCCTTGAAGATCACTTGCTTCCTAATTGAGATCCAGTGCAGGTTCCAAAGACCTTTTTACACAGAAAGGTGTTTCAGGATGTTGAGGATGAGCTGCATGGCCACGTTTTGCACCATATGAAGTTTGTTCAAGGAGTAACTATTGATATTAAGATTCATGGAGTTACAATAATCTAGTCGCAAGGTGATCAGAGCAATTGCCACTGCTTTGCGAAGTTCCTCACGAATAAAAGGAAAAATCTTCCTGAATAGTGAGAAAGCTTCTGCTCACAATACAATTTACCTATAGATAAAAATTGAGAGAGGTATCTAATAATACTCTAAGATTCTTAACTGAATTCATGGGGTGGGAAGGGGCCCACATGACTCAGGCCACCAAAGATCTAACCAGACAGAATGCTGGGCTTCAAAGACCATAACTTCGGTCTTGTCAGAATTAAGCTTAAGGAAATTCTCTTTCATCCAGCGCTCATGCCAGTCATATAGCATTTACATTTCTCATCTGTTTCTGGAAGATTATCAGTGAAAGACACAATAATTTGAGTATCATTGGTGTGTGACAAAGCCAGGAAGCCAAAAGACCTCACCAAGGTGGCCAAAGGCATGACATACAGGTTCAAAAGTGTGGGACTAAGCGTGGGTTCCTGCGGCACTCCACCAGGGAGATTGAAGGCCTTGGCCCTAATCTGACCGCAGCTAACAATCTGATGTCTCCTGACCAGAAAGGAGGGAAGCAATTCCAGCACCTTGTCACCCACTCCTACTTGTTGTAGCCGCTTAACCATACGTGAGGGGGAAATAGTATCACAAGCTGTCAGCAGATCCGATAGGACTGAGACAGCAGTTACATTGTGGTCCAATTGAATTCTCATCGCATCAGTGGCACCGATGATACAATACTCGATACCGTGTCCACGTCTGAAGCCATTTCGAGAAGGGTCCAGAAGGTCATGGTCAGTAATTAACTTAACCAGCACATTATTCAAGTGTTTCTCAAGTATTTTCGCAGGGGTGGGAAGAAGAGAGATTTGTCTGGATCTACATTCGTCTTTTTAGGAAGTGGGATAATAGTTTCCTCCCAACTCTCAGGAAAAATGCCAGATCTCAGGGTGTAGTCAAAATGTTTTTCAGGAACAGGATCAGGGACCAACTACAGAACTTTAGCAAGGCACGGGTCTTGGGAGACCCAATTTAATACCCATCAGGATCTACACAAGCTCTTCACCAATATGAACAGGATGTTGCTCTGACTCCAGCTACTTTACCCATTGAGTCTTACCAGGGCATATTGTATACGGATAGCACTGCCCAACCTGTAGTAGGAACAAAATGCAAGTAGCCTGCCGTCTGTGCAGCAGTACAAGGTGTAGTGAAAGATGGTGAATTCATCCCACATTGCACCCACACTAAAATCTTAGGTGACAGTTCTGCACAACATACAGAATCACATGCCCTGTTACTTGCATTGCAAAAGGCTGACTCATCAGTTCTCACACTCGTTGTTTCCAACTCATCCCTTTGAGTGCAAGGTTAAAATATCAACTTGCCGCATTGGCAGATGGATCGGTTCCAGGATTCAAAGGGAAAACATATAAAGAATACACAGCTTTAGGAAAAGGTACCTGCCTTACAAGAAAAGCTTCCATTGGTCCATGTGAGGCCGACTTTTGACCATCAGTGTGATGCTATTCATGCCAAAGGAAACTGTGCAGCCAACCTAGCACTAAAGGCTGCAATTCAGACTGTTAGAGTAGCAGTCTTAACCAGATCTCAAATTAAGATTGACACAGTTATCGTATGAGCCATAAATGCAAACAAGTACAGTGGGAAACAACCTTCAGGCTTTCCTTCCAAATACTCCTCAACTCTTAATTCAGATAACACTCCTAAAGTCACAATACCAGAGTGGGAGACAGAATAATACCTAGTAGTCTGTCTAGATTGGATTTATTCAAAGAAGCCTAGGAGTGGTTGGCATTTTCTCATGCAGAAACTCACACAACTGTAGCAATGCTACTGGTGGCTTAGTTTATGTAAACTGACTAGGGATTATGTTAGGCTGTGTGACATTTTTTAGCAGATTAAACCTTCCACTGCCAAAAGACTCTCACCAACTCCTCTCATGATTTCAAATATCCCGTTCTGGGTGATTTATTTGGATCACACTGGTCCCCTCCACTCAGCCAACTTATATAACTACATGATGGTGGCAATTGATTAATCTTCTCGATTCCTATGGGTTTGGCCACAGATAAAAAAGCAAGCACTTCAGCAGTCATTAAAGATTTGAAGTGTGTGGTAAAAAGTGGGACAGTTCATTCATTTCATTCAGAGAACGGTCCTGCATTCGCCTCAAGGCTTACAGAGATTACATTTTCATCTCTGGGAGTTTGTCTGCAATTCAGAAACCCAATCGAAGCTGAATTGAACTGTGTTGTTGGGCGTGCAGATGGCATGATTAAACAAGTTTTGCCTGCTAGGGTGCTAAGTTCAGGTCTTAATTGGCACCAAAACCTATATGGTGTTCAAAGAGCATTAAATAAGATTATTCCTAGACAACTATTGGGAGGACGCACTCTATGTGAGCTTCTTTTCGGAGTTCTTATGTATGTGCCTGGTTTATATAATTCTGGGAAGGTGGGGGATGAAGATACATTTGACTTGGAGAAATGTTTTAATGTTTTATAGAGTATCCAATAAGTCAGATGTCTAATATAAACCACTCTGACACCGCCACCTGTGAAGAGGAGGTTATCACTGCTGCCAACAGGTGGGTTACCAGAGCTGGTGACCTCGTTCAGGAGAAAAGCCATGACATGCAAGCTTTTGAACCATCCTACAGTCTACCCATCACTGTTGACAAGTGTCTATTAACCACATTAAAAAGCACTATGTGGCCAGTCCTTTACAACCGACAACCAAAGCCACCAAGAAGAAATCAGAGTAGCATCTCCGAGCCTCTCCCTAATCTGAATACCTTACCCCATGAACAAAGCAGTGATATTCCTGACTTGAGTTCCCAGCCAGGGATATTTGAGCACAATATTCAATGCAGAACATTGAGTTCAACAAACAAAGTTGATGCTGCAATTAAGGCAGTGGCTATTGTCCAATGTAATTTCATTGTTTACCATGCAATTCCACCTCATGCTACATCATTTGAACTGGTACCTTTTTGAGAGTCTGCAGAGACCCACAACTTTAAAAATGACTCTGAGAATTTCAGAAGTAATTTTTTTACACTTTCTACAGTCACTTGTTGACAAAGACTGCTTTGTGCTTATCAATGGTTTTGTGACCATTATTTGATTGATCTATGGTCCTCTGCATGAACCATTTTGGGAACTTTTCATTCCTCATGTGGTTGTCAGTGATACTTGTTGTTCTACTGCTACTGATTTGTCATTTTGTCCCTGCAAGAACAATTGCCTCGCCTTTGGTTTGTGAACTACAACCACACTCCTCATACCACAGAGCTGAAGAGGTATCTGTGCTGTGAAGATGACCACTTATCCTGTCCCGGGGTAATAGCCTGGGAAAAGGTTCCATATCAGATTATGGGACACACTGAGACATTGCAATTGCCTTATGTGATAAAAGTTTCAGTGAATGATGTTATAATACCCGGTTCTAGTTCAGATGATTGGGACGTTGAGACTGTTAGAAGAATTATGTCTGATTTACAGCATATGCTACTTTGAATAATGAAGATCCCTATCTGAATTCAGCTAATTACAGAGAAATGCATTGCTGTCATCACTATGCACATTACTACATACATAGGCTATCTATCCTAGAGAAAGTCACAAGTATACATAATGGGAACATTGTGAGGCTCCGCCTCTAGATAGTCATTCTAATTCCTTGAAGAAACATCCTTACTTTCAGTGTGCTGGCACATCACACCCTTCAGCCTTCTATTTCATACAGAAGCCACAGCAGCTTCTGATATAGTCTAATGAGTCTAGTCAAAACCTGGCTATTCAAGGAAATGAGTATTGGAAAGCAAATGCTGATGAGAAGAGTAGTTTGGAACCAAATTTTGGCAGATCCATAGCAACGAAGACTTATTGTGAGCCTGTATTGTGAACCTGTATAATACCAAAAGAAATAATCTTTCTAAACAAAACTACCCAACAGGATACCTGTCTGGGATTTGAAACTAAGGAGTTAAAGAAACATTATGGCGGTCATTCTGACCCTGGCGGTCGGTGATAAAGCGGCGGCCAACCCGCAAACAGGCTGGCGGTCAAAAAAATGGTATTCTAACTCTGGCGGGAACCGCCAACACAGGCCGCCACATTAACACTCCGACCGCCACGGCGGGACCGACAAACAGCGCGGCGGTCACCGCCAACAGGCAGGCGGCAGACAATGTACCGCCCACCCTATCACAACTCACCAATCCGGGGCGGGAGCCCCGCCGATAAAAACACGGCGGAAACAGACTAAGAACGGGAAAACGCTCACCTATACACACTCCACGAGGACGGAGGACAGCATGGAGCCTGAATTACTCATCCTACCAGCTATTGTCTACCTGCTCATCTACCAGGAGTACGAACGCCGGCGCAGACGACAACGGTGAGTACTGCACCTACGACACAGGGGAGGGGGGAGGAGAAAAGCTTACGGGAACACACATGCGCCATACACCCACCCCCCCACCACAAATACCTACACCCCAATGCCGAGCAACAAGTCAGAGTGACACCACACAAACACCCCCCGGAATAATGCAAAGACACAATTTAAATGTTCGATAAAATATATGTATAAATAGCTCCATTGAAGGAATGGCAAATATGCCATATAAAAGATACAAAAATAAGGAATGAACATAGTCAACAAGATATCCATAGGCAAAAAGTCCTGCACATTCCGTCAAAGTTCCATAGTCCGTGGGCCAATGTGCACAAACACATGGGCAAAGCCCACACAGGAGACCAGATACCATTGGAGAGAACACTGCAGGGGCATCAGATGATAAAACTACAGGCACCTCAGGGGGAAGGGAAGGGGGGGCACCTCAGCCACATGAGTCCACGACGCCAGATCCACGAGGGGCCTCCATGCCCACTGTCCCATCCTGGGGGGTGCAAAGCCACAGTCCATCAGATGGATTACCGACTCCACTGTTATTGGAGGAGGCATGGTGCCCCGAGTGCTTCCTGAAGCCCTGCTCGACACAGAACTGGCACTGTCAATGGGCCAGCGGTGCTTGAGATGAAGGGCCCAGCGGAGCGGTGCTTGAGATGAAGGGCCCAGCGGAGCGGTGCTTGAGACGGCGGGGCCCAGCGGAGCGGTGCTTGAGATGAAGGGCCCAGCGGAGCGGTGCTTGACAGGAAGGGCCCAGCGGAGCGGTGCTTGAGAGGAAGGGCCCAGCGGAGCGGTGCTTGACAGGAAGGGCCCAGCGGAGCGGTGCTTGACAGGAAGGGCCCAGCAGAGCGGTGCTTGACAGGAAGGGCCCAGTGGAGTGGTGCTTGAGACGGCGGGGCCCAGCGGAGCGGTGCTTGACAGGAAGGGCCCAGCGGAGCGGTGCTTGACAGGAAGAGCCCAGCGGAGCGGTGCTTGAGATGGCGGGGCCCTGTTCAGCGGTGCTCCTCCCGGCGGGGCCCTGTTCAGCGGTGCTCCTCCCGGCGGGGCCCTGTTCAGCGGTTCTTGTCCCGGCGGGGCCCTGTTCAGCGGTTCTTGTCCCGGCGGGACCCGTTCAGCGGTTCTTGTCCCAGCGGGGCCCTGTTCAGTGGTTCTTGTCCCGGCGGGGCCCTGTTCTGCGGTGCTCCTCCCGGCGGGGCCCTGTTCAGCGGTGCTCCTCCCGGCGGGGCCCATTCAGCGGTTCTTGTCCCGGCGGGGCCCGTTCAGCGGTGCTTGTCCTGTGTGTCTAGGGAGCCAGACCTGGGCAAGACTTCCCGCTCATTCACCATCTGAACTTGCAGTCGCGGCGCCCTCCTGTGATGGAGTCCTGGGCCCGTGGGTGTCATCCGTCACCCCCGGAATGGGGCTGGTGGGGCCCTCCTGGGCAGCTCGCCTGCTGCCTGACTTCTCCGCCCTGCTGCCCTTGCCCTCCTTCGCTGGAGCTCTGTGGCCCTTGCCTCCCTTGGATGATGTGGCAGGTGACGGGGCAAGGCTACTGTCCTTGGTGGCAGCCGTCTCAGGCTTGTCGCGCCGGGCCTTTTTCTTTTTTTTTCTCTTCCCGGGGGGGGGGCTGGCTGTCCCCTTGCTGCTGGCCGATGTTCCTGCCCTAGGATCTTGTGGACTCCAATAGCCCTGCACTATGGTCACAGTAGATGCAGGGCTGGTGGTGGCTGAGGTGCTTTTTTTGGTCTTACCAGATGGAGGGGGTGGGTCAGTGATTGGAACGAGCTCAAGGTTGGAAAGGAAAAGGACTTGGGGAGGACAGGGACGGGTAGGTGTAGTGGGTTTGGGAGTGGAGGAAGAGGATGTGGTTGTAGGAGAGTCAAGTGTGCTGTCTTTGGGTGCAGGTGCTTGTGACGGAGGCTGTCGTGAGGTGGATGGCTGTTGGGTGGGTGGCTGCCTGCGTTTGTGTGCTTTTGAAGAGGGGGTGACAGACACACTGGGAGAGTACACAAGGGACGTGTAAATGGCAGTGGGGGTGGTGACTGCACGTGTGCGGACTGTAATGGAGGGTGTGCTGGTGATGGAAGTACTGGCTGATGGTGGTGTGCATGCAGGTGTGAGTGGAGACGTCACAGGGAGGGAGGAGGGAGATGAGGAGGTGGGGGACACAGAGGTGGTAGTGACTGTTGGCATCTCTGCATCTGGATGTTGCTTGGGTGAATGCTTGTGGGATCTGTGGTGCTTATGTCTGGATGAGCAGCCCTTGGGTGTAGAGGTGTGTGCAGGCTGGTCTGATGGTGTGGATGGGATAGGCAGAGGAACAGGAGACTGGGACTGGGTGGAGGGAGTCAGAAGAGGGAGGCTGGAGACAGGGACAATGGCTGCCGTCAGTGCTGAGGCCAGAGCGTTGAACGATCGCTGATGGGCAGCCTGACCCGAATGAATGCCCTCCAGGTATGCATTGCTCCGATGCACCTCCCTTTCTACACCCTGGATGGCATTCAAAAGGGTAGACTGCCCAACAATGAGTGTCCTGAGGAGGTCAATGACCTCCTCACTGAGGGCAGCAGGGGTATCTGGGGCAGGGCCTGAGGTGCCTGGGGCGAAGGAGATGCCCGCCTTCCTGGGCGAGCGGGCACGGAGCGAAGGCTGAGGGGCTGCTGGGAGGGCGGGGCTGGTGCGCTGGGTGGCGGCTGTACCTGTTGTGGCGGTGGGCACGGATGTTGCCGCCACCGCTAGGGAGCTCCCTTCCGAGGACGTGTCGGTGTCGCTGACGTCTCCACGGGTCCCCGTTGTGGAGCTCCACTCGCCCTCCGTCTCACTGGTGTACTCTGAGTCTGTTGTATGGCCCTCCAGGGCCATGTGAGATGCAGCTCCCTCGTGCTCCAATCCCACTTCTCCTCCGCCAGATGATGCTAATGCGCACATGAACAGGAAGACAAAGAAAATGGGGGGGGGTGGAGAAATGAAGACAGGTTGAGTGCATGCATTGGCAACACCGTTGTCGGAGAGGACAGACACAGAAGCCCCCTGAACTAGGCCGCGCAATGGGGGTACACTACTCAGTTATTGTGACTAGTCCTACGGGTCTATGGACGACAAATGCACACATGGGTGAGGCCGGACCATGGATAGCTGTACTTGGCACCCTACAGAGGTGGGGGGCGGGGGCACAGGGCCGTGTCTAACGGAGGGGCCTAGCCTACAGAATGCGCCCTGGCCTGGATATAGCCACAGCCCTCCTCCCCCACCCAGACACCTTCACTGCGCGCAAAGATAGCAGAATGTGCTGATACTCACCCCCTTGTGTCTGCTGTGATGTCCTCACGCGCCCATCCAAATCGGGGTAGGCCACCACCAGGATCCGGGACATCAGGGGGGTCAATTGGCGGCTGGCACCCCTCCTACGTTGGGAGGCCATTCCCAGCAGAGACTCGGCGGTCTTTCTGGTCCCGCGGCGGATGTCCTCCCACCTCTTTCGGCAGTGGGTGCCCTGTCTGTTGTGGACCCCCAGGGCCCGGACGTCCTTGGCGATGGCACGCCAAATGTCGATCTTCTGATGGGCGCTGACCTATGTGACATGTAGTAAAAGAAATCGCATCAGTTTTCTGCCTGGTCAATGTGAGTGGCCCCCCCTCCCCAACCTTGCCATGTGGCACATGCTCTCATCTTTCGTGCGTTGCACTCCTCATTCGCTCCCCTCCCCACCATCTTACATACACCCCACTCAACACAGCCATAGCCCATTCAACGTGCACCCTGTGTACTAACCTGTTGGTCTGGAGGACCGTAGAGTAGCGCATACTGGGGGAGGACCCCATCAACAAGTTCCTCCAATTCTTCGGCAGTGAAGGCAGGGGCCCTTTCCCCAGTCGCAGCAGCCATTGTATCTCCCAGACCGAGGTCACAGCAGCACTTGCAGTATAGGTCCTCTCCTGTGGATGATCAGGTCTCGAGTGATTAATCAGATAGAAAATGGCGGTCACGCCCGCGGCGGTGCGTACTGCGGCGGTACGTACCGCGACCGCCGGCGCACATCATCATTGGCTCCTGAGACCCATAGGGTTCAATGTTAACCAATGCTGCTTTGCGCCGCGGTCTTCAACCGCCTACCGCCACGGTGTGCTACGCCAGCGCAGTGACCTCACATCCCACTGTCACACTTCACAGGTCAGGCAGCCGCCATTTCAAGGGCCCACATGGCATGATTTCTACTGCGTCACACAGGCCTAGGCCTTGCATAGCCACTCATACAAGCCGTTCCATGCATAGCGATTCGTGTACTGTGCAAGCTGTGTGAATTAACCTGTGGGTTGCTTGACTCTGTGCTCCATGTTGTCCTTCCTAGGCACCGTCCGCTGGGACTTGCGAGGAGAAGGATGAATCCTCCCGTGTACCGACCGCTGGTGGACCTGTCGACAATGGAAGAACGACATATCATACTTACATACCGGCTTGACAGAGCAACTATACATGAACTATGTGCCCAGCTGGAGCCAGACCTGATGTCCCCCATCCGCCAACCCACAGGGATTCCCCCTCTGGTGCAGGTTCTGTCAGTACTCCATTTTTTGGCAAGTGGGTCTTTTCAGACAACAGTGGCCATGTCATCTGGGATGTCTCAGCCTATGTTTTCTAAGGTTTTGTCCAGAGTGTTGCCTGCCCTGATGAAATACATGCGGAGCTACATTATTTTCCCTGAGGTGGGCGAATTGGCTACAGTGAAGGGTGATTTCTATGCCCTTGGACATATCCCCAACATCATTGGTGCCATTGATGGGACCCATGTGGCTTTGGTTCCCCCCAAAGACAGTGAGCAGGTGTACAGAAACAGAAAAAGTTATCATTCGATGAATGTCCAGGTGGTCTGTTTGGCTGACCAGTACATCTCCCATGTAAATGCCAAGTTCCCTGGGTCAGTGCATGACGCGTATGTCATGCGAAATAGCAGTATCCCTTATGTGATGGAACAGCTACAGAGACACCGTGTGTGGCTAATTGGTGACTCTGGTTACCCCAACCTGTCGTGGCTACTGACCCCAGTGAGGAATCCCCGGACCAGGGCAGAGGAACGGTACAATGAGGCCCATGGGCGATCTAGGAGGATCATAGAAAGGACCTTCGGGGTCCTGAAGGCCAGGTTTAGGTGCCTGCATATGACAGGGGGATCCCTCATGTACTCACCAAAGAAGGTGTGCCAGATCATCGTGGCCTGCTGTATGCTTCACAATCTTGCATTGCGACGCCAGGTGCCTTTTCTGCAGGAGGATGGTCCAGATGGTGGTGTTGTTGCAGCTGTGGAGCCTGTGGAGAGTGAAGAGGAGGAAGACGACACGGACGACACGGACAACAGGGATACAGTCATACAACAATACTTTCAGTAGCACACAGGTAAGAAACAGCCACCCCAATTTACATTTACTTGAGGCCTCATGCGTCTCCACTGTCTGTGTTTCCCCCCAGTTCCTGTTAACTGATTTGTGACTTTCCCTTCCCTTTTCAAAGCTGTATGACCCACTGCCTGACTTCAGCTTTGTTTGCCCATAGACTAAAGCTTATTGAAATTGGTATGTTGTCATCACAAAGTAACTGGCCATTATTGCACTGTTATGTGTAATACATTTGTTAAGAATACAAGCAGACTCCTGTTTTTTTAAGTGGAATAAGTGATTTATTTTAAGTGCTACATATAGGTAAATGATTGGGAAGCGGGGATGGGTGGGGGTGGAGTAATGTCCATGGCAGAGTCCAGTTCTCAGTCGCACAGGTGCATTGTCCATATGCCTGTGGAAGGATGGAGCAAGGGCAGTTCAAGGTTGGACAGGGTGACAATGTGGGACAGTGGGATGACATCAGGGGGTATCTTAGGCTGGCGGGGGTCTTGCAATCCTACTCTGTCTTCTTGTGAGATCTCAGGTTCCGCTTGCGGGGTGGTTCATCTTCTGCAGGAGGTGGGGTTCTGGTGGCCTGTCGTTGTGTGGGGGCCTCCTGTCCACTAGCGCCGGCGGAGGTGGTAGGCTGTTCCTGGCCTGGGCTAGTGACAAGGGCCCTTTGGGGTGCCACATGGTCCCGCAATGTGGTGACGATCTGGGTAAGGGCCAGGACGATGGTCCCCATTGCGGAACCGATGTTCCTCAGTTCCTCCCTGAACCCCATGTACTGTTCCTCCTGCAGTTCCTGGATCTCCTGGAACCGGGCCAGTACCGTCGCCATCGTCTCCTGGGAGCGGTAGTATGCTCCCATGATGGTGGAGAGGGCCTCTTGGAGAGTCGGTTCCCCGGGCCTGTCCCCCCCCTGTCGCAGAGCAGCCCTCCCAGTTCCCCTGTGTTCCTGGGCCTCTGTCCCCTGGACGGTGTGCCCACTACCACTGCCCCCAGGTCCCTGTTGTTGTTGGGGTGGTGGGTCAACCTGGGTGCCCTGTAGTGGTGGACACACCGCTGATTTACGTGTCCTGGAGACAGAGGCATGGGCCCGCTTGGTGGGAGCTGTGCTGGTGTTCCCAGAGGGGGTTGGTCTGGTGTAGCCTGTGGCTGTCTGTGGGGAACCGACTGTCCAGAGGTCCCCGATGGGCCGGGCTGGTCGTCTGGCTCCAGGGAGACAGAGCTGCTGTCATCGCTGGGGGCCTTTCTGGGGGTGGGATGGACATCTCTGGACCCTCCGTGGCGGTGTGGTGGCGTTCGGGTCCTGCAGGGGTATAAAGGTATGGTTATTGCTTCTGTGTGTGGCATTTCGTGTGATGGGTGGGTGTCCGTGTACCCATGTGCAGGCATTTCCTTGTGGGGGCTTTTGTGAGTGTGGCTTGTGGGGGTGATGTGTGTGTGCAGTGGGCATGCTTTGGTGATGGGTGTCCATGCTTTGTGGTCGCATGCAGGGCTTGGTTTTGGGATGGGTGGGTTGTGATGGTGAGCCTTTTGCTAGTGGTTGGTGTGATGGGGGAGGGGGTGAGGGTGGGGGTATGATTTGGCATGCGGGTGGGGGTGGGAAGCAGTAGTGAAGATTTGCCTTACCAGAGTCCATTCCTCCGGCTACTCCTGCGAGGCCCTCAGGATGCAGGATGTGCAAGACTTCCTCCTCCCACGCGGTAAATGCTGGGGGAGTAGGTGGGGGTCCGCCGCCAGTCTTCTGCACCGCAATGTTGTGCCTTGATACCATGGAACGCACCTTCCCCCGTAGGTCGTTCCATCTCTTCCTGATGTCCTCCCGATTGCGTGGATGCTGTCCCACCGCGTTAACCCTGTCCACTATCCTTTGCCATAGCTCCATCTTCCCGGCAATTGTGGTGTGCTGCACCTGTGCCCCGAAGAGCTGGGGCTCTACACTGACTATTTCCTCCACTATGACCCTGAGTTCGGCGTCACTGAACCTGGGGTGTCTTTGGGGTGCCATGGGGTGGTGTGTTTGAGGTGTGGGGTGGCGTTTGTGGTGATGAGTGTGGTGCGTGTGGTGGTGTGTGGTGTTTGGTGCGTGGATTCTGTGTGGGTGATGGTGTTGTGTGCCTCTGTGTTGTGGGATTCTCTATTCTGTGCTCTGTCTCTCGCCTTCATCAATGATTTCGGGTCGTAGGGGCTTGTGGGTGATGTGGGTGTGTGCTTTATATTGTGTTGGGTGTGTGGGAGTGGTGTTAGTATGTGTATCAGGTGTGCGTATTTCGAACTGACCAATGTTGCTGAGTTTTCTATGTGTGTGTGTATTTTGACCGCGGCGGTGTGTACCGCCAATGGAATACCGCGTTTGAAAGACCGCCGCGTGGATTTGTGGGTCGAAATGGTATGGGCGTTTTTCTGTTGGCGTGACGGTGGAGGTTTGGTCAGCGCTATTTTTTCGCTGACCTTTGGTGTGGCGGATTTTTGTGGATGTCGGGTTTTTGGCGGTTTGCCAGTTGCGGGTCAGAATGACCGTGGCGGTTTACCGCGGCCGCGGCGGTGTTATGGCGGCCTTCTGGCCGGCGGTAAGCGACTTTTACCGCCGAGGTCAGAATGACCCCCTATATACCAAAAGCCAATTTGACCATGTTCAATAATTGGCAATTCCAAATGATTATGCCTGGATCAGACATAAATGATATGATACAGAATAAAACCTATAATTCGACTCAGTTCCCTATTGAGGGTTTAGCCTGATTCTGATACCTGCATGTGGCGTTTCCTTTCCAACACTCATGGGCCTAAAGTTAATCACCCTGACTCACTTTATAACACAAACACCTGTGGTAGTTACCACATCTAACGTGGGTAAGCTATGCCAACGATGGCTAGAACATTCTGACCTTCCACTAGTAGAGGAACACTTCCTTAATCAATGAACACATGGATTTTTTCAGACTTTCTTCCTCAACTGCTTCCTAAAAGAATTAAAAGGTTTCTCACCACAGGAATGTATGCCATGTACAATGAGTTAAACAAATACTCAGTGAAAGAAGCTGTAGAAAGAATTAGGCAAATAAATCAAGAACACTTGCAGACTATTTTTAAAGTTATAAACAATGGAATTCACACACTAAAAGAGTGTACTAATTAAATCACATTTTGTCCTTAGCCAATGGGAATATGAACTTATTATGACACAGGCAGACTCAGTTAAGAGCACTTATACAATTAAATTGGGCACTGCAAACATTTAGAAGTTGGTTCATGCCTTGGCAACATCTCAATGAAAAAGCCCTCTTTGAATCATATCATTTAACATTCAATCCAAAAACAATGGCCAAGAAATAATCTGCATGCACCTTATTAAGTGTACAACAAGTTTAAGACGAACCAATGACAGTTAATGACCTATTACCTGGGTGATTCAAGATATTACTTCCTTGCCCATTACAACATTTCATTTTCACTCCTGCCAAAAATATACCTCCATTGACTGGTCTGAAACTACGCACAATTCACAATAGTTTCATCCATTCATGGACATTTCCTTTCTCCCACATCTGTTTAAATGAACATGAAGATGACTCTGAGTGTATCAGTACAGCAAATTTCAGAAATCCCTTAAGACACTCCCTTCTGTGCAACACCATATCATTACAAGGAATGTGTAGAGCTTTGATGCCAGTGCTAAGTTGAGTTTGATCTGTTTCCCCATTGAATCCATTCCCACACATCATAAACTTCTTAATAGCAGTTCTCATTTATTTTTAACAAATGTTACTTACTGTGGGTTGGAACCCTGCCAACCATACCTGATAACAGTTTCAGAAACAATACAGTGTTGTGGAAGGACATTGTACCTGCCACCTCGAAATATCATTAGGAACGTCCCTTGGCCTAGTATAAACATGAAATCTATGGGTTTTGATGATCTAAACAAGCCATTGTCTGTTCTATTACAAAAAAGAATCCCTTTGACTTCAGCAGTTGAAACGTATAACTTGCAGGCTGCCAGAACTGCTTCAGAAATTCAGAGGCCGTTATTCTCGCAATACCCAGCAAACGTTGCAGATATCGTACAACAATATTTAATTTGACTATGACAACTGGTGCTGTGAATGTTTTTAAGAACATTGGATCTGGTCTGGTGACTGGATTTGAAGCAGTATTTGGACTGATTCCATCATTTGTTCACTCTTTGTTCTCCAGCCTTTTCAGAGTGTTTCCAATTATCACACAGATAATCAGCTGTGTGAAAGTTCATCTTTCTCCTGTTCTGACAAGGAAGTTAACAACATGGAGTACACATATCCAGCTGAATAACGTGCCAATAGACTCTATCACAATATATGGAACATGCTTGATTATCCTAAATCAGTGAGCACTGGATGCTCACATTTCACAAAATGGATGCTACACAAGTAAAACCTGTGTTCTGGTACATAAACTGTTTGACTGAAATCATCCTGGACTTAAAGCTAGAACAGTTCCTAGTAGCTTATCTTGCTGTGAAAATTACAATTTAACCTTTACATGAGCACCAGAGACAATGCAGAGCAATGCATCTGTCCCTTCTACAAGATGCTACTTATGACAGAGCATTATCACCAGTGGCACTTTTCGATGCAGCTCTTGATGAGTGGCTTGAATCATATCTATTGAGCCCCCTGGAGAGGAGCTGCAATTACCATCAAGTGCATCAGATGAGCAACCAATTGCCTCTCTATCGAACACACAGATTACTAACAATGAATATGCTCTGTTTTGATTCGTTAAAGATCATACATATGCTGCGTGTGCTCACTATGATATCGACAGGTCCTTGGTAGAGGAATGAAATCAACAAGTGGATTGACCAACGAACAACAACATATATTTGCCATAGATACCACAAAAGCCTGTAGGAACTGATAAAAATGCTTTTGTTTAGCCTCTTTTTCATTTTTGCTTTATGTTTTTTTTTTAATACGTCATATTTTTAATCTGGCATGTTTCAAATTGTCAGTGGTATGTTGGATCGTCAACATGCATAAAATCCTTTAGATAGATTATGATAATTATTCATCATCTGAAACAATGCAAGGCTTAAAGGTATTCATGCTCAGCTATATCTAGTACGTCACATTTTTTCATTTACATATATAATGTTTTGTTGGCTTTTTGTCCTATGCTATAAGTATACTACATGTTATATTTAAATGTATATCTTGTTTAGGTATCTTAACTCAAGAGGATTAATTTTCCTACTTGTTAGCTAAAACCCTACCTTTGAGCTAAGCCTTTATAATGTCACATTCAGATGTACAACCCGGGAATTACATAAAGTTTAGACTCCATTATATGTAGTCCCTGACTCCATCTCAAATAATGGAGGTCGCCATCTTCTTAGTATTAGACAATGGAAGTCACCAAAGTTCCTAATTTATGCAGAATCATTGTCATGTCTGCCATTAAATGCAGATGTTGTCTGACCTTATCTTTCTAAGAACTGTGAAAGCATCA
Source organism: Pleurodeles waltl (assembly GCF_031143425.1). Taxonomy (NCBI): domain Eukaryota; kingdom Metazoa; phylum Chordata; class Amphibia; order Caudata; family Salamandridae; genus Pleurodeles; species Pleurodeles waltl. Next base: position 252,812,514 of record NC_090445.1, read on the forward strand.
AGTAATTTGATTAATGACATAGATACAACACTTTATGCAACAGTTGTCTGTGTCAAATCTCTACTTTTCACCATGTTAACGTTAAAAAAAAACAAATACGGTCATATAGCCGAAATAGTGTAGTTTGAATTGACATCCTTTTACCTTATATGTTCATAAGGAAACGCCTGGGACGCACAGCTTGATGTACATCACTCTATGTCAGACAATTGTAAACTTATGTCAGAAATTCCAATTTCTGATAAGATCTAATATATAATGACTACCATTGACCACTTGTCAGGAGAGGTCCATCGCCCAGATTATCGCACAAGATTCTGCCAGAGACAGTCTCACCTACTAACAGCACACTTCTCACTTCACGGATGCTACATCTCATCTGAAGCTAGAAGCTAACAAACCAGAGTCCGGGGAAAGACTGTTACCGCAGTGTGTGTTTGCCTTTCACAGGGAACATTGTCTTCACGCCTCCACTGATAAAGACAGCCTTTACTGCCAACAATGTATGCAGTGCATCCTTTATCTCTAAGAAACTCTAGACTGCAAGTTCCTCAGCCTTCCATGCTCTCATAGTATAGCGCATAGAAGTAGATGTTAGGTTCTATATGACATTTTAACCAATAACCCCTTCGCTGCCGGGCCTTTTCCCGCCTCCTGTGCCGAGCCTTTTTTTGGCTATTTGGGGCAGTTTGTGAGTAGGCCCTCATAACTTTTTGTTCACATAAGCTACCCACGCCAAATGTGCGTCCTTTTTTTCCAACATCCTAGGGATTCTAGAGGTACCCAGACTTTGTGGGTTCCCCAGAAGGAGGCCAAGAAATTAGCCATAATACAGTGAAAATTTCGTTTTTTTTTTTAAAAATGGGAAAAAGGGGCTGCAGGGGAAGGCAAGTGATTTGTTCCCTGAAAATGGCATCAACAAAGGGTTTGCAGTGCTAAAATCACCAGCTTCACAGGAACAGGCAGACTTGAATCATAAAACCCAATTTTTCAACACAATTTTGGCATTTTACTGGGACATACCCCATTTTAAAGTTTTTTTGTGCTTTCAGCCTCCTTCCAGTCAGTGACAGAAATGGGTGTGGAACCAATGCTGGATCCCATAAACCGAAACATTTCTGAAAAGTAGACAAAATTCAGAATTCAGCAAGGGGTAATTTGTGCAGATCCTACAAGGGTTTCCTACAGCAAATAGCAACTGAAAAAGAAATATTGAAATTGAGGTGAAAAAAACTGCAATTTTCTCTACCTTTTACTCTGTAACTTTTTCCTGCAATGTCAGATTTTTGAAAGCAATATACCGTTACGTCTGCTGGACTCTTCTCGTTGCGGGATATATAGGACTTGTAGGTTCATCAAGAACTCTAGGTACACAGAGCCAATAAATGAGATGCACCCTGCAGTGGGTTTTCATTCTATACCGGGTATACAGCAATTCATTTGCTGAAATATAAAGAGTAAAAAATAGCTATCAAGAAAACCTTTGTATTTCCAAAATGGCCACAAGATACGGTGATGAGGAGCAGTGGTTATTTGCACATCTCTGAATTCCGGGGTGCCCATACTAGCATGTGACTTACAGGGCATTTCTCAAATAGACGTCTTTTTTACACACTCTCTTATATTTGGAAGGAAAAAATTTAGAGAAAGACAAGGGGCAATAACACTTGTTTTGCTATTCTATGATCCCCCAAGTCTCCTGATAAAAATTATACCTCACTTGTGTGGGTAGGCCTAGCGCCCACGACAGGAAATGCCCCAAAACACAACGTGGACACATCCCATTTTTTGACAGAAAACAGAGGTGTTTTTTGCAAAGTGCTTACCTGCAGATTTTGGCCTCTAGCTCAGCCGGCACCTAGGGAAACCTACCATACCTGTGCATTTTTGAAAACTAGAGACCTAGGGGAATTCAAGATGGGGTGACTTGTGGGGCTCTGACCAGGTTCTGTTACCCAGAATCCTTTGCAAACCTCAAAATTTGGCTAAAAAAACACATTTTCCTCACATTTCGGTGAGAGAAAGTTCTGGAATCTGAGATGAGCCACAAATTCCCTTCCACCCAGTGTTCCCCCAAGTCTCCTGGTAAAAATGATACCTCACTTGTGTGGGTGGGCCAGGTGCCTGCAACAGAATAAGGCCAAAAACTTGTAGAGATAGAGGGGATAGCGCAGCGAGTTGATAAGGACATATTCTTCTTTTATACATCTTTAGGATGACTCTGCTTTAGGGACCCACACAAGTGAGACTGAGAAGAACAATGGGGAGTAGGAATTTTGTGCTAGAGCGGTGATCGTACAAACAAAAGTCAGGAAAATATGCTTTTTTAAGCAAATTTTGAGGTTTGCAGAGGAGTCTGGGTAAGAAAATGTTGGGGGATCCACGCAAGCCACACCTCCCTGGACTCCTTGGGGTGTCTAGTTTTAAAAAATGTCTGGGTTTGGTAGGTTTCCCTAGATGAAGGTCGCACCCAGGACCAAAAACATAGGTACCCCCTCCCCCCCAAACACAGGTAGTTTTGTAATATATCATTTTGATGTGTCCACATACGTCTGTGATGTGCCAAACACAAAAATTGTGAAAAGAAACGCACTTAGGTTATGTGAAAAAGACGCCTCACCCACCAACAAAGTTGGTGGCATGCTTCATCATTGGGGTCCCACCCGAGGCACCTAGCGTGTGACAGGTGTGCTGCGACGTCTGATTACAGCAGAGCAGGTTTTGTCATTTTTACCACACATACTGGTTGGATTTGGCACAAGGGTGAGGGATGGTTCAGTGGATCAAATTTTATTAACAAGAGATTTCACAAAAATGAAATGCACTGTTAATAACTGAAAGGCCAAAAAACGGAACCAATGACTCACAGCTCGCGAGCTGTAAAGCCACGGTAAGGCACCAACCGCTTTACAGTCCATTCACACACCTTTCATACATGACACGCACAAGACCATTCACACCACCAGCCACGGGCCCAGCACATTACAACACTCACATCGACAGACAGCACCACTCAAGGGCCCATCACTTACATACGCCCACATGCCTGATACAACAATCACACCAGCTGATGGGAGTGTGTGGACTGGTGTTTGTCTGGCAGTGTGTTGCAGTAGCCAAAAGCAAGTCAATATGTACACTATGTACACCCTCAGCCAAGCCCCACTCCACACACAATGGCATCACTTTTTTTTTTTAAACAAAGAAACCCCTAACTAATTAGAAATAATTACAAAACTGCAAACACAAAAGCTCTAACTAAGTACATGACAGAAATGCTAACCATGAAACTGAACACATGAAAATTCAAAACAGACATGAGTTTACACTCATGGTTGTTCCCAGTAATTCTTCTGGGTGTGGTAATTCTTAAAACAACCACCCACACACAGCCCTGGCTTTGAAGGACAATCTGTGCAGTAAATTTGAGTCTCCCTCTGGATACCTCTTCGAAAACACACTCTACATTTCTCAGCTGGAAAGTCTTTTTTGGGTGTGGGAGGAATGTGCTCAGCAAAGTGGCGATCTTTCAATCTAGCCAAATCCTCCACCACTGCTTCTCTAGGAACTCTGGCCTGTTCCACCACAATAAGGCTCTCTATCACTGACTCCTGAAATTTCACAAATGTCATCTTTGACTCTGGAGACCTATCCTTAAACACAATAAAAGCATTAAAAGTTGCTAAGTGGAAGAGGTGAATTGCTAACTTCTTATACCAAACGTAAGACTTACGAATAGCAGTATAAGGTTCCAACCGCTGATCAACTCTATCTGCACCTCCCATGTGCTTATTATAATGTAAAATGCACACAGGTTTGCGCACTTCAGCAACCTGGCCCCACATAGTCACGGGGGAAGTACTCTCATCATGGATGGTACTTAGCATGTAGATATCCCTCCTGTCTGAAAACTTCAAAGCTAGCAGCTCATCATTCCGCAAGGCACTGCACTGTCCTCTCTCAAGTTTTTTACAGACAAGCTCCCTTGGTTAGCCTTTCCGGTTACAACGAATTGTGCCACAAGCAACAGTGTCCACTCTAAACAATTCCTTGAACAACTGCACTCCAGTGTAAAAGTTATATACATACAAATGGTGACCTTTGTTGAACAGTCGTCTACCAAGTTCCCACACAATTTTCTCAGTACCTCCAAAAGTGGGAGGACAACCAGGGGGGTCAATACTGGAATCCCTACCAGTGTAGACACAGAAATTATACACATATCCTGTACTACTTTCAGACAGCATATACAATTTAATTCCACATCGTGCCCTCTTGCTAGGAATGTACTGCCTAAAAACCAAACGACCCCTGAAGAGGACCAAAGACTCGTCCACAGCTATTTCTTTGCCTGGAACATAGACCTCTGAAAACCGATCTACAAAATGATCAAGGACAGGCCTAATCTTAAAAAGATGGTCAAAATCAGGGTGATCTCGTGGCAAGGCTAATGCATTGTCAATAAAATGCAGCATACTAAGAAGAAGCAAACACCGATTACGACTCATTGTTGCAGGAAATATAGCTGTTGCCATCAAGGTACTAGTAGACCAATAAGAAGCCAGTGACGGCTTCCTTATCAACCCCATCAAAAGAGTCAAACCTAAAAAGCTTTTCATCTCCTCCAAATTTGTGGGAATCCACTGGGCAGCTCTAGAGTGCGGCCTAAGTCTAGCAGTGTTGTCCCTCAAATACTGCTCCGCATACAAATTAGTCTGCTCAACAATCTCTTCCAAAAACACATCATCCACAAATAACTCAAAGAAATTGACAGGCAAAAAGTTTTAAGTATTGACTGTACACCCCGGGAGACCAGTAAAGGCAGGCAACTCTGGCTGCTCCATGTTTGGGGCAACCCAGAGTTCAGGTCTTCTAACGGGAAACCTTTCAGCGCCAAGTTGCTGCACTAATGGCACATCAGTGTCCTCCTCTGAAACAGGCCCTTCATCTGCACTGAGTGTGGCTTCCTCATCAGAAGATTCCTCTCCAACAGAAACTTCACTGCCAGAATCCCTCACTTCCTCCTCTGCCTCAGATGCAGAGTCCGTCTCATAATCATGATCAGACAATGACTCAAAAAGCATACCAACCACCTGCTGAGCGGTCATCCTGCGGCTAGCCATGATCTTTCCTACTAAAATTAACTGGACGAATGCACCACCAACAACCAGCACTGTGTAAGATAAGTAATAAAGTGTAGCTTTATTAGTAAGAGTTATAAACTCAAAAACTATACCGCTCACTTGCCTGAAAAAGCTTGAATCACCAGCAACTACTCTGCACAGACACAGAAATCACCAATGATATCCCACAAAAAAGAAAGAAAGAAAAGCAAATTACAAATAAGACAACACAAATATAATTGTGCACAAATCTAAGGCCAATTTCACACAAACCTGCATTTAGTACACCACCTACAAACATGTCATTCATGCATGGCAACAATACTCCTTTGGAGTAAATTGTTTTTACTTACCTAAAACATGCAACTATGCAAACCGCAGGTCAACCACTGCCAAAACCGCAAGGAGCCACAGCAAAGAAAGCAAAAGCTTTGAACTAGAACAAAAAGGAGGAAAATAATTATCACAAATGCAAATACTTCGTCAGTTTACAAACATCCCACCATCAAGCATTTAGAAATTGGTGATTAAGTGGATTCTGCCATATGGGCAGATGGGCTACTAAAAAATAGGCCTATCTGCCCCAAGGAGGGCAGAAAATACCTTTAGTAGTGTGTCCCCAAGGGCCCACCCCCAAACAAAAAACAAACCACACACACACACTATCCCTGGTGCCTACGTGGCTTCTGCCCCCCTTGGGGGCAGATGGGCCTAAAAAAAATAGGCCCATCTGCTTCCAAGGGGGGCAGAAATGGCCAACAGTTCAATGCCCCTCTTGGGGGGGGGTGCCCCTTGCCCAAGGGGATGCCCCCAAAAATAAACATATTTTTAAAAAATCCCTGCCGTTCTAGTGGTTTCTGCCCCCCTTGGGGGCAGATCAGCCTAAAAATAATAGGCTGATCTGTCCCCAAGGTGGGCAGAAATGGTCTTGGTACACGTGCCCCCAAAGGGGGGGCGACCCTTGTCCAAGGGGCCGCCCCCGCCCACTAACACACACACACTATCCCTGGTGTCTAAGTGGCTTTTGCCCCCCTTGGGGGCAGATCAGCCTAAAAATAATAGGCCGATCTGCCCCCAAGAAACATGACCCCAAATGGGAGCGACACTTGCCCAAGGGGCCGCTCCCCAACGCAAAACATTTCAAAGTAAATAAAAAAAAAATCCCTGGCGTCTAGTGGATTCTGCCCTCCTTGGGGGCAGATCGGCCTAAAAATAATAGGCCGATCTGCCCCCAAGGGGGGCAGAAATGGCCACAATAAACATGCCCCCAAAAGGGAGCGACCCTTGCCCAAGGGGCCGCTCCCAAACATGTAAACATTTTCTAGAACAAAAAAAAAAATCACTGGTGTCTAGTGGATTCTGCTCCCCTTGGGGGCAGATCGGCCTAGAAATAATAGGCCGATCTGCCCCCAAGGGGGCTAGAAATGGCCACAATAAACATGCCCCCAAAAGAGAGCGACCCTTGCCGAAGGGGCCGCTCCCAAATACAAACATTTTAAAAATAGTAAAAAAAAAAAATCCCTGGCGTCTAGTGGATTCTGCCCCATCGGCCTAAAAATAATAGGCCGATCTGCCCCCAAGGGGGGCAGAAATGGCCAACATAAACATGCCCCCAAAATGGAGCGAACCTTGCCCAAGGGGCTGCTCCCACACACAAACAGTTCAAATAAAAAATAAAAAAAATCCCTGCGTCTAGTGGGCAGCAGGAATGCTTAAAGAGACACCTGGGGAAAGGAAAAGCCTTTCCTTTCCCCCGGTGCCTCTTTGGCCCAAACCCCCCACCCGCCGGAGGAGAAACGTACCTGTTTCTCCTGTGATCGCACTGAAAGCAAATGGCTTCCAGTGCAACCGGCAGTGGGTAATTTGGTCAGCGCGCGATCGCGAGCTGATGTCATTACGGGGGAGGGGTTGGGGGTGGGGGTGGAAGGGGAAGGTCTTCCCCTTCCATCCCCGCCTTGGGTGGGTTGGGGGGAACCCCACGGAGGGAGCGCTAGCGCTCCCTCCGGGCTCCGTGCCGAGGACGTAATGGTTACGTCCTCGGCACAGGAGCACTGTGCCGCAGGACGTAACCATTACGTCTGCGGCACAGAAGGGGTTAAAAATTGGAAATGTTCATTTTATTCTTGTTAAGTATAACTTCCTTTCTTGCTGTTTTTTGATATTCTGTGTGGTTGTTTCAGTTGTACTGAGGAAACAATTGTTCCTGCAGCAATATATAAATTTTACTTAAGAGTGTTCATTCTTCTTAGTACACTGTGGGGGTCATTCCTACCCTGGCGGTCCGAGACCGCCAGGGTAGGGGACCGCGGATGCACCGCCAACAGGCTGGCGGTGCATCCAGGCCCATTCTACCGCCGCGGTCAGAAAAGGGAAACCAGCGGTTTCCCGCCGGTTTTCCCCTGGGCTGCAGAATCCTCCATGGCGGCGCTGCAGGCAGCGCCGCCATGGGGATTCTGACCCCCTTCCCGCCAGCCTGGTTCTGGCGGTTTTGACCGCCAGAACCAGGCTGGCGGGAACGGGTGTCGTGGGGCCCCTGCAGTGCCCATGCCAATGGCATGGGCACTGCAGGGGCCTCCTAACAGGGCCCCACTTTGAATTTCAGTGTCTGCTTAGCAGACACTGAAATTCGCGACGGGTGCTACTGCACCCGTCGCACCCCTTCCACTCCGTCGGCTCCATTCGGAGCCGGCTTCCTCGTGGAAGGGTGTTTCCCGCTGGGCTGGCGGGCGGCCTTTTGGCGGTCGCCCGCCAGCCCAGTGGGAAACCCAGAATGACCGCCGCGATCTTTTGACCGCGGTACGGTCTTCTGGCGGTTCCCGCTTGGCGGGCGGCTTAGAATCACCCCCTGTGTGTGATATTATGGATAATCAAACAGGTCTGTGACTCTTACCACTGTGTCCCTAATCCCTTCATAAGGATTGTTAGTAACCCAAAAGCAATACCTCTATGTCAATAACACACTGATTAGTGTTCTTCAGGGCTACAGCAACCTGTCTTTTACATTCATCATTGGTACAGTGACACAAATTCCCGCCCACGATCCTAAATCGAGAGTTGAACCAGCTCTGTCTAAACAGCCGAATCATCCCATCTCCCTTTATGTGTGCAGGACCATGCAAGTTTCTGACCATCAGGGATAACAAACTATATAGTAATACAGATCTTCCATCTGCTGAAACCAAAGTCTCATCCCATTCTTCATAAACCTGCTTTGACACAGCCCTGCTGTTCAATTTCTGGCACTTTCACCTGCAGCCTCTTGGCCTCCTATCGTGTATCAAAACAGACAACAGTATATTGAAATCTGTAGCATTTTCAGGTTCATTTTCAGATTCTTCATTAAATAACCCATGAGCACAGTACTGGGATACTTCATCAGCATATGGGTTTCCAGCAGTCACATAATCATTTCTGCTCCTGTTTGCTAAGCATTTAACTACATCAATTTCATAAGGCATTTGAAATGCCTCAAACAATCTCACTACATATTCCGTATTTTTGATCAGAGATCTAGATTACGTCATGAATCCTCTTTTCAGCCACATCTGTCTAAAGTCATGGATTACACCAAAGCCATATTGACTATCAGTAAAAATAGTAACTCTCAATTGGTCAGAAACAAAGCAAGCTCTGGTAAACGCAACCTATTCAGCCACTTGGGCAGAAGTTACATCACAGAGACAGTAGGCTTTCACTACACCTTGAAGTATGCAAGCCTCCTCTCTCCTCAGACACAGTCATTGCCACAGATCGAGTCAAATGCGACTCTCAAACATTGCAAGGACATGGGGAGCATAATGACTAACTATAAACAGGTCATGTTGGACTCTGGGGTGGAGCTGGAAGTTTTGGCCTCCGTTCCATGTCAGCAGTGGCATCATAGGAGCCTGAGGCACATTTGGCCTTGTATATTTCTGATGCTGCATATTGTACATAGATGCTCTTGGCATTGGGGTTCCTTCCTGCACCACCCCCTCCTGTGACATGAACTTCTGTATTTGGGCATTGAATTGCACTCTATCAAGTTTGTGGCTACACTCTCTCTTCCAATGGCTGACCTTCTTACAACTGTGAAAAGGGGTATCTTTCTTCAAAGCAATAATATTTGTAACACTGACATTTTCTCTTCCTCTCTCTTGTAGGACCACATTCCACCCTTGTGCATACTGTATGGCAACTCTTTGTATGTTCGCACTCTCCCCAAGAACGAGGTCCAGACCAGAATCAATCACAACCAAACTTCTGGGACTGCCATTCTGTGCCAGCTTTGTCTGTGCAATCATGTATCTCTTCTTCAACCTTCACTGTTTTTTATCTTGAGTATGAGTACAGTAGTTTGCATATTGGAGAATCTTTTCAAAGGACTTGTGAAGGGACTTTGTCTGACATTGTTGGAAATGGCCCTTTTTGCAGTGTCGTCCCCAGGCTTTTTTGCCTTCTTCCTTCTTTTTTTTTTGCTGAATTAGTTTTTGTTGGCTTTAGGACTCTCTGCACTTTACCACTGCTAACCAGTGCTAAAGTTATTGTGCTTTCTCCCCCAAAAAATGATTAGATTGGTGTTAGAAATGGGGTCTCTGGTTGGCAGTCAGTTTGCACTCTGTCTAAGTAGGGACCCTCACTCTAGTCAGGGCAAGGAAGATACACACTTAAGATAACCCCTGCTCACCCCCTTGGTAGCTTGGCACAAGCAGTCAGGCTTATCTCAAGGGCAATGTATAAAGTATTTGTACCAACACACACAGTAATACAGTGAAAACGCTACAAAATGGACACCACACCAGTTTAGAAAAATAGGTAATATTTATCTAAATCAAAAAAGACCAAAAACAACAAAAAGTCAACATACACAAGTCAAGATATGAATTTTCAAAGTAAAAAGAGTCTTACTCCATAGAAAACAATGGAAACGTTGATTTTACACAAAGTACCTGGTTTGGGGCAAAAATAAAGCCGCACGGGCGATCATGCATCAGAAAAGTCAGGTATGCGTCGGTTACTTACTCGCAAGTGAGGGCGTCATTTTCCTCTCCCGCAAGGGAGCGATGAGTCGATTTTGAGGCAGGGCACCTCGGATCTACGCAGGGTCACAATGACTTTGACGCCTAGCAATGATGCGTGAGAAACCTGTTCACATGGTGTTGGAAAACTGTGCTGCGTGGGGTTTGTTTCGTTATCTGTAGCCGCAAGCAAGTGTTGTGTCATTTCTCCAGCCGCGATGCATCAATCTCCTATCCACGATGCAAGCGGGGGTGTCAATTTCAGCCGTGAAGCGGGTGACACGTCATTTTTCAGCCACGTTGCTGGTAGTGCGTTGAAATTTTCCCCGCTTCACCTTTACATGGCCCAGGGACTGGATGGGGTACCACTTGGCAGGGCAGGGGTCTCAGCAGAGAGTCCAGGTGCTGGCAGAGGAAGTCTGTGTCAGTCCTGAGACTTCAAAACAGGAGGCAAGCTCAATCCAAGCCCTTGGAGTTTTTCCCTCAAGCAGGAATATACCACAAAGTCAAGTCTTTGTCTCCTTTCACAGGCAGAAGCAGCAACTCCAGGATAGCCCAACAAAGCACAGTCACAGGCAGGGGCAGCACTCCTCCTCAGCTCTTCAGCTCTTCTCCTTGTCAGAGGTTCCTCTTGAATCCAGAAGTGACCTAAAAATCTGGGGTTTTGGGTCCACTACTTATACTCCTTTCTGCCTTTGAAGTAGGCAAACTTTCAAAGGAAAGTCTCTGTTGTTCACTGTAGGAAAGTACCATCTTGCCTGGCATGTTACCCCCATATTTCACTGTATATATGTTGATTTAGTCTATGTGTCACTGGGATACTGCCAGGCAGGGCCCCAGTGCTCATAAGTATGTGCCCTGTATGTGTTCCCTGTGTGATGCCTAACTGTCTCACTGAGGCTCTGCTAACCAAAACCTCAGTGGTTATGCTCTCTCTGCTTTCCAAATTTGTCACTAACAGGCTAGTGACTAACTTTACCAATTCACATTGGCATACTGGTACACCCATATAATTCCCTTGTATATAGTACTGAGGTACCCAGGGTATTGGGGTCCAGGAGATCCCTATGGGCTGCAGCATTTCTTTTGCTACCCATAGGGAGCTCTGACAATTCTTACACAGGCCTGCCACTGCAGCCTGCGTGAAATAACGTCCACGTTATTTCACAGCCATTTACCACTGCACATAAGTAACCTATAAGTCACCTATATGTCTAACCTTCACCTGGTGAAGGTTGGGTGCAAAGTTACTTAGTGTGTGGGCACCCTGGCACTAGCCAAGGTGCTCCCACATTGTTCAGGGCAAATTCCCCAGACTTTGTGAGTGCGGTACACCATTACACGCGTGCAATATACATAGGTCACTACCTATGTATAGCGTCACAATGGTAACTCCGAACATGGCCATGTAACATGTCTAAGATCATGGAATTGTTTCCCCAATACCATTCTGGTATTGGGGGGACAATTCCATGATCCCCCGGGTCTCTAGCACAGAACGCGGGTACTGCCAAACTGCCTTTCTGGGGTCTCCACTGCAGCAGCAGCTGCTGCCAACCCCTCAGACAGGTTTCTGCCCGCCTGGGGTCCAGGCAGCACTGGCCCAGGAAGGCAGAACAAAGGATTTCCTCTGAGAGAGGGTGTTACACCCTCTCCCTTTGGAAACTGGTGTGAAGGGCTGGGGAGGAGTAGCCTCCCCCAGCCTCTGGAAATGCTTTGATGGGCACAGATGGTGCCCATCTCTGCATAAGACAGTCTACACCGGTTCAGGGATCCCCCAGCCCTGCTCTGGCACGGAACTGGACAAAGGAAAAGGGAAGTGACCACTCCCCTGACCAGTACCTCCCAGGGGAGGTTCCCAGAGCTCCTCCAGTGTGTCCAAGACCTCTGCCATCTTGGAAACAGAGGTGTTGGGGGCACACTGGACTGCTCTGAGTGGCCAGAGCCAGCAGGTGACGTCAGAGGCTCCCTCTTATAGGCTCTTACCTCTCTTGGTAGCCAATCCTCCTTCCTTGGTAGCAAAACCTCCTTTTCTGGCTATTTAGTGTCTCTGCTTTGGGGAATTCTTTAGATAACGAATGCAAGAGCTCACCAGAGTTCCTCTGCATCTCCCTCTTCACCTTCTACCAAAGGATCGACCGCTGACTGATCCAGGACGCCTGCAAAACTGCAACAAAGTAGCAAGACGACTACCAGCAACATTGTAGCGCCTAATCCTGACTGCTTTCTCGACTGTTTCCAGGTGGTGCATGCTCGGGGTAGCCTGCCTTCACCCTGCACCAGAAGCTCCAAAGAAATCTCCAGTAGGTCGATGGAATCTTCCCCCTGCTAACACAGGCACCAAAAGACTGCAACACTGGTCCTCTGGGTCCCCTCTCATCCTGATGAGCGTGGTCCCTGGAACACAGAAACTCTGTCCAAGTAACTTCCACAGTCCAGTGACTCTTCAGTCCAAGTTTGGTGGAGGTAAGTCCTTGCCTCACCACTCTAGACTGCAAAGCTGTGTACCTCGTGATTTGCAGCTGCTCCGGGTCCTGTGCACTCTTCCAGGATTTCCTTCGTGCACAGCCAAGCCTGGGTCCCCGGCACTCCTTCCTGCAGTGCACAACCTTCTGAGTTGTCCTCCGGCATCGTGGGACTCCCTTTTATGACTTTGCATGGACTCCGGTTCACTTCTCTTCTAAGTGCCTGCTGGGGTACTTATGCAGGTGCTGCCTGCTTCTGTGAGGGCTCCCTGAATTGCTGGGTACCCCCTCTGCCTCCTCCTCCAAGTGGCGACATCCTGGTCCCTCCTGGACCACAGCAGCACCCAAAAACCTCTACCGCAACCCTTGCAGCTAGCAAGGCTTGTTTGCAGTCTTTCTGCGTGGGAGCACCTCTGCACGCTTCATCGCGATGTGGGACATCAGTCTTCCAAAGGAGAAGTCCCTAGTCCTCTTCTTTCTTGCAGAACTCCAAGCTTCTTCCAACCAGTGGCTGCTTCCTTGCATCTTCAGCTGGCATTTCCTGGGCTCCTGCCCACTCTCGACACTGTCTCTACTATTGGACTTGGTCCCCTTGTCTTACAGGTACTCAGGTCTGGAAATCCACTGTTGTTACATTGCTGGTGTTTGTTCTTCCTGCAGAATCCCCCTATCGCGACTTCTGTGCTCTCTGGGGGTAGTAGGTGCACTTTACACCTACTTTTCAGGGTCTTGGGGTGGGGTATTTTTCTAACCCTCACTGTTTTCTTACAGTCCCAGTGACCCTCTACAAGCTCACATAGGTCTGGGGTCCATTCGTGGTTTGCATTCCACTTTGGGAGTATATGGTTGGTGTTGCCCCTATACCTATGTGCTCCTTTTGCAATCTATTGTGATTCTACACTGTTTGCATTACTTTTCTTGCTATTACTTACCTAATTTTGGTTTGTGTACATATAACTTGTGTATATATCTTAGCCTCATAATGAGGGTACTCACTGAGATACTTTTGGCATATTGTCATAAAAATAAAGGTGGTCATTACAACAATGGCGGTAAAAGCTGCTTACCGCCGTGCAGAACACCGCCAACATACCGCCGCGGCCGCGGAATTCCGCCACAGCTATTATGACCCACATCTCGGAATCCGACAAAATTCAGACACCCACACAAGTCCGCCACACCAAAGGTCAGTGATAAACTGGCGAAAACAAAACCGACACCGTCACGCCAACAGAAAAACGCCCACACTATCACGACACACGAATCCACGCGGCGGTCTTTCAACCGCGGTATTCCATTGGGGGTACACACCGCCGCGCTCAAAATACACACACTCTTACAAAACACAGCCACATTGGACAATTCGAAATACACACACCTGAGACACATACACACACCACTACCACACACCCATTACAATATAAAACACACACCCACATCACCCACAAACCCCTACGACCAAAAATTCAGAAAGAAGGCCAGAGAGAGACACCACAATCCACAAACTAGCATCCACAGGCACTCAACACCATTGCCCACACAACTTCCACGCACAAAACACCACACACCACTACATATCACCACACTTATCACCACACACACCACCACACACACCACCACACACATCACCTATACCACCCCATGGCACGGCAAAGACACCCCAGGTTCTCGGAGGAGGAGCTCAGGGTCATGGTGGAGGAAATTGTCCGGGTAGAGCCACAGCTATTTGGAGCACAGGTGCAGCACACCTCAATTGCAAGGAAGATGGAGCTATGGAGAAGAATAGTCGACAGAGTCAACGCAGTGGGACAACACCCAAGAAATCGGGATGACATCAGGAAGAGGTGGAACGACCTACGGGGGAAGGTGCGTTCCGTGGTCTCAAGGCACCACTTGGCGGTTCAGCGGACTGGCGGCGGACCCCCACCTCCTCCCCCACAACTAACAACATGGGAGGAGCAGGTCTTGGCGATTCTGCATCCTGAGGGCCTCGCAGGAGTCGGTGGAGGAATGGACTCTGGTAAGTCAAAGCTTTACTAATATATCCCCCACCCTTCCTGCATGCCATCACAAACTCCTACCCATACCCTCACCCTCAGCACTCCACCAGTTCACATATACCCCACTATCACAAACCACCCATCCCAACACCAAGCCCTGCATGCAACCCCAACGCATGGACACCCATCAATAAAGCATGCCCACTGCACATACCCATACAACCCCCTAAACCATCATCACACAAGTCCCCACATAGGAATGCAAGCACTGGGGTACACCGCTCACCCACCCATTGCCCACCATGACACACACAGATGCAATAATTAAGCTTTTACACCCCTGCAGGACCACTACCCAACGTCACCAGACAGGAGGGTCCAGACATCTCCACCCCACCCACAGAAGAGGCCCACAGTGATGACAGCAGCTCTGTCCAACTGGATCCAGATGACCAGCCCGGACCATTGTGGGCCTCAGGACAGTCGGTTCCCCTCGCACAGGCACAGGCCACCACAGACCTTCCACCCTCTGGTAACACCAGCACAGCACCCACCCAGCGGGCCCATACCTCCGTCCCCAGGACACGTCAATCAGCTGTGTTTCCACCACTACAGGGAACCCAGGATAACCCACCACCCCAACAACAACAGGGACCTGGGGGCAGTGGCAGTGGGCACACGGTCCAGGGACGGAGGCCCAGGAACACAGGGGAACTGGGAGGGCTGCTAAACACCAGGAGGGACACTGTGGCACTCCAAGGGGCCCCTGACACTAGAATGGACGATGAACTGCCCACCACCTCTGCCGGCGCTAGTGGACAGGAGGCACCGCCACAGGACCACCACACCAGCACCCCACCCCCTGCAGATGGAGAACCACCCCGCAAGCGGTCCCTGAGATCCAGGAACAAGACAGAGCACAATGCCAAGACTCCACCAAGAAATGAGACCACCCTGATTGTCAACCCACTGTCCCACTTTGTCACCCTGTCCATATTGGAACTGCCCCAGCTCCACTTCCTATGCCCATATGGGCAATGCACCTATGAGACAAATAGACTGGACTCTGCCATGGACACTCCTCCGCCATCACCCCTCACCATTTAACTTCACCCTCCCAAATTTTGCATTTAAATAAACACACCTAAAGCACCAAGATCCGGAGTCTTTCTGTGATTTTGAAATAGTGTATTTGCAATTACAGTGACCAAGTTTCCAGGAAATAGTAATGTCAACATACCTATGTCACACAGCTCTAGTCCATGAGGAATCTAAGCAGATGACAGACGTTGGGACCCACACCTGTGAAACCGTAAGGGAAAGTGACAACTCAGTGACCTTACACTGGGTGAAATCGACAGACAGGATAGAGATAGAAGTCTAAAAGTACATTTAGTAGGCAGGAATGTATTCTCACCTGTGTTTCACTGGAAATATTGCTGGATGACTGAGTCCTTGTTGTCAATGTCTTCTTCCTCTGCTTCCTCCTCATCACTGTCCACAGGCTCCACAGCTGCCACAACACTGCCATCTGGACCATCCTCCTACAGAAAAGGCACCTGTCATCGCAAAGCCAAATTAGGAAGCATACAGCAGGCCACGATGATCTGACACACATTCTTTGGTGAGTAGAATAGGGATCCACCTGTCATATGGAGGCACCTAAAACTGATCTTCAGGAGGCCAAAGGTGCGTTCGATCACCCTCCTAATCCGCCCGTGGGCCTCATTGTAGCGTTCCTCTGCCCTGGTCCTAGGATTCCTCACTGGGATCAGTAGCCATGACAGGTTGGGGTAACCAGAGTCCCCTAATAGCCACAACCGGTGCCTCTGTAGTTGACCCATCACATAAGGGATGCTGGTATTCTGCAGGATGTAGGCATCATGCACTGAGCCAGGGAACATGGCATTCACATGGGAGATGTACTGGTCTGCCAAACCTACCATCTGTACATTCATCGAATGATAACTCTTCTGGTTCCTGTACACCTGTTCACTCCTGTGGGGGGGGACCAAAGCCACATGGGTCCCATCAGTGGCACCTATGATGTTGGGGATATGTCCAAGGGCATAGAAGTCACCTTTCACTGTAGGCAAGTCTTCCACTTGAGGGAAAACGATGTAGCTCCGCATGTGTTTCAGCAGGGCAGACAACACTCTGGACAACACGTTGGAAAACATTGGCTGGGACATCCCTGATGCTATGGCCACTGTTGTTTGAAAAGACCCACTTGCAAGGAAATGGAGCACTGATAGCACCTGCACTTGAGGGGGGATTCCTGTGGGATGGCGGATTGCTGACATCAGGTCTGGCTCCAACTGGCTACACAGTTCCTGGATTGTGGCACAGTCAAACCTGTAGCTGATGATCAAATGTCTTTCCTCCATTGTCGACAGGTCCACCAGAGGTTGGTACACCAGAGGATTCCGCCATCTCCTCACATGTCCCAGCGAACGGTGCCTATGAAGGACAACAGCGAGCACAGAGTTAAACAACTCAGAGGTATGTACCCACAGTATGCACAGAACACCGATCATACACAAAATGTGGCCTGTATGTGTGTTGAGACTAGGCCTAGGTATGTGTGACGCCTAAGGCCATGTGGGCCCCTAAAATGGCGGCTGCCTGACTTCTAATGTGGGACAATGGGATGTGAGGTAACTGCGCTGGCGTTGTACACCGTTGCGGTAGGCGGGCGAAGACCGCGGCGCAATGCTGCATTGGTTAACATTGGACCTTATAGGTCCCAGGAGCCAATGACGATGTACGTCGGCGGTGATGGTACGCACCGCCGTGGACGTGACCGCCACGGACATGACCGCCATTTTCTAACGGTTTGATCACTCGATACCTGATCTTCGATAGGAGAGGACCTACACTGCAAGTGCTGCTGTGACCTCGGTCTGGAAGAGACTATGGCTTGTGCGTCTGGGGAAAGGGCGCCTGCCTTCACTGCAGAGGAGTTGGAGAAGCTCATCGACGGGGTCCTCCCCCAGTACACGCTACTCTACGGTCCTCCAGACCAACAGGTAAGTACACAGGGAGCATGTTGTATGGGCTATGCCTGTGTGGAGAGGGCTGGTTGTAAGAAGGAAGGGGGCAGAGTTCTGAGTGCATGAAAGACGGTGAATGCATGTGCCACATGGCAAGGGTAGGGATGGGGGCCACTCACTTTGACGGTGCAGTTGATAATGACTTCTCTTCTTCCCCTGTACATTTCATGTAGGTCAGCGCCCACCAGAAGAAGGATATTTGGCGTGCCATCGCCAAGGACGTCCGGACCCTGGGGGTCCACCACAGACGGAGCACCCACTGCCGGAAGAGATGGGAGGACATTCGCTGCTGGAGCAAGAAGGCGGTGGAGTCTCAGCTGGGGATGGCCTCCCAACGTGGGAGGGGTGCCCGTCGAACCATGACCCCCCTGATGTTCCAGATACTGGCAGTGGCCTACCCTGAGTTGGATGGTCGCTTGAGGGCATCACAGCAGACACAAGGGGGTGAGTACACTATCATTCAGCTGACTTTGCGCGCAGTGAAGGTGCAGGGTGGGGGAGGAGGGATGTGGGTTCCCCTAAGCCAGGGCGAGTTCCGTAGGCTAGGCCCATTCATAAGGCATGGCCCTATGTCCCCCCACCCCACCTCTGTAGAGTGCCAACTACAGCTATTCATGCCCCAGGGTCATCTATGTGTGCAGATGTCGTCCATAGCCTTGTAGGCTATTTCCCAGGAATTGCACTGTAGAGCCCAACAGCGCGACGTAGTGCAGGGGGCTGCTGTGTCTGTATTGTCCGCCTACGGTAGTGGTAAGCCATGCACTCAACCTGTCTTTCTTCTGTTCCCCCCCCTTTTTTTGCGGTCTTCCTGTTCTTGTGTGCATTAGCATCATCAGGCGGAGGTATAGTGGCACCGGAGCACGAGGGAGCTGCATCCAACATGGGCACGGAGGCCCACACTACGGACTCAATAGAATACACCAGTGGGACGGAGGGCGGGGGGAGCACCACTGCGGTCACAGGATCTGCAACCAGCGACACAGACTCGTCCTCCGATGGGAGCTCCCTTGTGGTGGCGGCAACATCTGTGCCCCCCACTTCAACAGGTACAGCCGCCATCCCCCCTACCAGCACCGCCCTCCCAGCAGCCCCTCAGCATGTGACCCGTGCCCGCTCACCCAGGAGGGTGGGCATCACCTTTGCCCCAGGCACCTCAGTCCCTGCCCCTGTCACCTCTGCTGCCCTCAGTGAGGAGGCCATTGACTACCTCAGGTCCCTCACTGTTGGGCAGTCTACCATTTCGAATGCCATCCAGGGTGTAGAAAGGGAGTTGCAACACACAAATACATTCCTGGAGGGCATTTATTCTGGTCAGGCTGCCCTTCATCGAACCCTTCCAACTCTGGCCTCAGCACTGATGGCCATTGTCCCTGTGTCTAGCCTCCCCCCTCCAACTTCCTCCACCCAGACCCAATCCCCTGTACCTCTGCCTATCCCAAGCACACCATCAGACCAGCCTGCACACACCTCACCACACAAGGGAAGCTCAGGCAAACATAAGCACCACACATCCCACAGGCACTCATGCAAGTATCACACACATGCAGACTAACAAACATCCACTGCCTCCACTGTGTCCCCCTCCTCCTCGTCTCCCTCCTCCCTCCCAGTCTCGTCTACACTCACACCTGCATGCACTACCTATACAGCCACTACGTACCTCTCCAGCACACCCACCACCACACCCCGCTCACTGCAGTCACCACCCCCACTACCATTCACACGTCCCCTGTGTTCTCTCCCAGTGTGTCTGTGACGCTCCCTCCCAAGATACACAAACGCAGTCACACACCCACCCAACAGCCATCCACCTCACGACAGCCTCCAGCTCATGCACCTGCATCCAAATCCACAAAACGTACACCTCCTACAACCAACACCTCTTCCTCCACTCCCAAACCCCCTCCAGCTACCCGTCCCAGTGTGTCCAAACAACTTTTCCTGTCCCCCCTTAACCTATTTCCCACCCCCCCTCCAACTCACAGGTCCCGTATTAGCACCTCAGCCAAAACATCTCCGGGACCAGTGGTGCCTGTTGTTACCAGGCCAGCCAGTCTGTCACGGAGCCACAGCACAGCCAGTCCCCCCCCTGTGAAGCACCAGAAGTTGAACAGTGCCCGGCGGGAGAGGGGGAAGACTCCAGCCAGCCAAGCCGCTCACAGGGGTCACGGGGGGAGTGTGGACTCAGCAGTGACTCCTCCCAAGGTGGGGAAGGGGCAGAAGAAACCTGCAAAGTCAGTGAGGAGCAGCACGGCGGAGGAGACCGCCATCATCCCCGCTGGCCAGGAGGCCACCGCCAGCCCCATCGTCGCTGCCCAGGAGGCCACCGCCAGCCCCATTGTCGCTGCCCAGGAGGCCACCGCCAGCCCCTTCGTCGCTGCCCCGGAGGGCCCCGCAAGCCACAGCCCAGCTGCCCAGGAGGGCCCCGCAAGCCACAGCCCAGCTGCTCAGTAGGGCCCCGCAAGCCACAGCCCAGCTGCCCAGGAGGGCCCCACAAGCCACAGCCCAGCTGACCCATGAAGGCCTGCCAGCCACAGCCCAGCTGGGCAATGACGGACCGCCATGGCAAGCACTGCTGAACAGGGCAAGCACTGCTGAACAGGGCAAGCACCGCTGAACAGAGCAAAGACCGCCATGGCAAGCACCGCTGGACAGGGCAAAGACCGCCATGGCAAGCACCGCTAGCCCATTAGCGGCAGGGGCAGTGACGCAACTAGGACCGTCACGGGGTGAGTGCTGCACTCTGGGCACCAGTCCCCCTCCAGAACCAGTGGAGACATGCATCCACTACCTCTGTCCTGCACAGGATGAAGCACTCTGGGCACCAGTCCCCCTCCAGAACCAGTGGAGACATGCATCCACTCCGTCTGTCCTGCACAGGATGAAGCACTCTGGGCACCAGTCCCCCTCCAGAACCAGTGGAGACATGCATCCACTCCGTCTGTCCTGCACAGGATGAAGCACTCTGGGCACCAGTCCCCCTCCAGAACCAGTGGAGACATGCATCCACTACCTCTGTCCTGCACAGGATGAAGCACTCTGGGCACCAGTCCCCCTCCAGAACCAGTGGAGACATGCATCCACTCCATCTGTCCTGCACAGGATGAAGCACTCTGGGCACCAGTCCCCCTCCAGAACCAGTGGAGACATGCATCCACTCCGTCTGTCCTGCACAGGATGAAGCACTCTGGGCACCAGTCCCCCTCCAGAACCAGTGGAGAAAGTTATCCACTTGAGAGCCTGTGGCTTTGCACTCCCCAGGATGAAGCAGTGGGCAAACCACCCACTTGGGAGACTTGAGAGACTGTAGCTTTGCACTCCCCATGATGGTACAGTGGGCAAACCACCCACTGTAGAGACTTAAGAGACTGTGGCTTTGCACTCCCCAGGATGGTACAGTGGGCAAACCACCCACTGTAGAGACTTGAGAGACTATGGCCCTCATTCTGACCTTGGCGGGCGGCGGAGGCCGCCTGCCAAAGTCCCGCCGTCAGGTTACCGTTCCGCGGTCGAAAGACCGCGGCGGTAATTCTGACTTTCCCGCTGGGCTGGCGGGCGGTCGCCTTCAGGCCGCCCGCCAGCCCAGCGGGAAAGAGGCTTCCACGATGAAGCCGGCTCGGAATCGAGCCGGCGGAGTGGAAGCTGTGCGACGGGTGCAGTTGCACCCGTCGCGTATTTCACTGTCTGCGCAGCAGACAGTGAAATACATTTAGGGGCCCTCTTACGGGGGCCCCTGCAATGCCCATGCCAGTGGCATGGGCACTGCAGGGGCCCCCAGGGGCCCCGCGACCCCCCCTACCGCCATCCGGATCCCGGCGGTCGGACCGCCGGGATCTGGATGGCGGTAGGGGGGGTCGGAATCCCCTCGGCGGCGCAGCAAGCTGCGCCGCCTTGGAGGATTCAATGGGGCGGCGGTACACTGGCGGGAGCCCGCCAGTGTTGCCGGTCCGACCGCGGCTTTACCGCCGCGGTCGGAATCCCCATTGGAGCACCGCCGGCCTGTCGGCGGTGCTCCCGCGGTCCTCCGCCCTGGCGGTCTTTGACCGCCAGGGTCAGAATGACCGCCTATGGCTTTGCACTCCCCAGGATAAAGCAGTGGGCAAACCACCCACTGTAGAGACTTGAGAGACTGTGGCTTTGCACTCCCCAGGATGGTACAGTGGGCAAACCACCCACTGTAGAGACTTGAGAGACTGTGGCTTTGCACTCCCTAGGATTGATCAATGGGCATGGAGCCCACACGTGGATCTGGCGTCGTGCACTCATCCGGCTGAGGTGCCCCCCCTTCCCTTCCCCCTGACGTGTCTGTTGTATTTCTATCTGATGCCCCTGCAGTTTTCTCTCCGTCATGTTCGGGTATCTTGTGTGGGCCTCGCCCATGCATCTTGGGCCCAGAGGTCCACGGAATATGAATGATGCAAAACCTAGACTAGTAATCGTGGTATACATGTTGTTTATAGTGTATATATATGTGCATATTTTTGCTTATTGATTTTTGATATATTACAATAGTTACACTCATTTTCTTGTGTCTTTGCATTCTTCCAGGGGGTTTGGGGGGTGTTACTGTAATGTATAGATATGCATTGGTGTGTGTGTTGTAGTGGTTGAGGGTCGGGGTGGGGTTTGGGGTGTTGAGTGTGTGTGTCCCTGTTTTTTGCCTCCCCCCTCCCCTATGTCGTAGGTGCAGTACTCACCGTGGGCTTCGCCACCGGCGTTGGTGATCCTCGTAGAAGAGCAGGAAGACTAGCGCTGGGAGAATATGAAGTTCTGGCTCCATGCTGTCCTCCATCCTCGTGGAGTGTGTAGAGGTGAGCGTTTTTCATTTGAAATGCCTGTTTCCGCCGTGTTTTTATCCGCGTTGTATCCGCCCGGGAAAAGGTGGCGGATTTGCCTGTCATAATAGTGTGGGCAGTACATTGTCTCCCGTCTGTCTGTTGGCGGTGACCGCCAAGCTGTTTGTCTGTACTGCAGTGGCGGTCTGAGTGTTAAAGTGGCTGTCTTTGTTGGCGGTTTCCGCCACGGTCGTAATTGCAAAAAGTTTACCGCCGGCCTGTTGGCGGTCTTACCGCCACTTTAACACCTTCTGCCAGGGTTGTAATGACCCCCAAAGTACCTTTATTTTTAGTAACTCTGGGTATTGTGTTTTCTTATGATATTGTGCATATGACACCAGTGGTATAGTGGGAGCTTTACATGTCTCCTAGTTCAGTCTAAGCTGCTTTGCCATAGCTACATTCTATCAGCCTAAACTGCTAGAAACACCTCTTCTACACTAATAAGGGATAACTGGACCTGGCACAAGGTGTAAGTACCTCTGGTACCCACTACAAGCCAGGCCAGCCTCAAACATTGGTTGTGCAGCAGTGGGATAAGTACTTGTAACTACTTACCACTTTGTCATTGTGTACTTTTCATAATAGAATCATATACAAAACAGTTCAGTGTATGTACACCTAACCAAAAAGTTTTGCTTTTCTTCTCTCAAACTTTTTACAAAGTTCTGAAAAATGTTCTAAAACTTCTAAAAGTTTTCTAAAAGTTAGAAAAAGTTTTTTCTCTGCTCTTTAAAAAGTTCTGAAACTTTTTCTTCCTTCTCACTATCTCTAAACCTTTTTGCTATCATGTCTGTGGTAGATTCAGCTCTTAAAACTGTCAATACAACTTATGACAATTTGAATTACAAGAGCCTAAGGAGTCTCTGCTTAGATAGAGGTTTAGTGATAGGAAAGAACCCTACAAAAGAGTTTCTATTTAACATGCTTATTGTAAATGATGAGTCCCAAGAAGGTACATCAGATGAGAGGTTAATAGAAGGTTCCCATTCTGACTCAGGAGAACACCTTGAGGATGGTGGGGAGGGTTCTGAACAGGGTCTGCCCCTTAGCAGGACACCCAGTAATGTTGGTAGTAATGGAGGTTCCCATCACAGTAGGGCATCCTTTATTCCTAGAGGCCAAGTTACCAGGGTCCAGACAAATAGGGACAGATCCCCCTCTGTAGTTTCTAACTTGTCTTCTGTGTCTAAACATTCCCAACCCACCCACCCTGAGGATAACTTGTTAGAAAGGGAACTCAGAAAGTTGAGGGTTGAATAGACCAGACTGAAGATTAAATAGCAACAGCTGTAATCCCTAGACCTGGAGAAGGAAAGACAGAGGTTGGGGTTTGGACCCCATGGTGGCAGCAGCAGTATTCCTGATTGTAATCCTGTTAGAGAGCATGATTCCAGGAATCTGCACAAGATAGTCCCCCCTTACAAGGAGGGGGATGACATCAACAAGTGGTTTTCTGCACTTGAGAGGGCCTGTATGGTACACAGGGTCCCTCAAAGGCAGTGGGATGCTATTTTGTGGCTATCTTTCACTGGAAAGGGTAGGGATAGATTCCTTACTGTTAGAGAAAGTGAAGCTAACAATTTTACAGTTTTGAAGGATGCACTCTTGGATGGATTTGGGTTAACCACTGAACAATACCTGGATTAAGTTCAGAGACACAAGAAAAGAGTCCTCACAAGACTGGACAGACTTTGTAGACTGTTCAGTGAAGGCCTTGGAGGGGTGGTTACATGGCAGTAAAGTATCTGACTATGAAAGCCTGTATAATCTTATTCTGAGAGAGCATATTCTAAATAACTGTGTGTCTGACTTGTTACGCCAATATCTAGTGGACTTAGATCTGACCTCTCCCCAAGAATTGGGAAAGAAGGCAGACAAGTGGGTCAGAACAAGAGTGAACAGAAAAGTTCATACAAGGGGTGACAAGGATGGCAAGAAGAAGGATGGTAAGTCTTCTGACAAGGGTGGGGAAAAAAAGGAAAACTGAGTCTTCATCAGGCCCACAAAAATCCTCTGGTGGGGGTGGTGGGTCCAAATCATCTTCCAATAATCAACCTAAAAAACCTTGGTGTTTTTTGTGTAAAGTCAAAGGCCACTGGACAACTGACTCCAGTTGTCCAAAGAAAAACACCAAACCTCCCACTACCACAACCCCTGCTGCAAATTCTAGTGCCCCTAGTAATAGCAGTGGTGGTGGGAGCAAACCTACAAATAGCCAATCCAAGGGTGTAGCTGGGCTCATTATTGGCAATGTAGTTTGGGTTGGTCTTGTTAGGGAGACCACAGAGGCTGTGTAAGTCTCTGAAGTTGCCATTGATTTGGCCACCTTGGTTGCTTGTCCCCTTAATATGGATAAGTACAATCAACTTCCCCTAATAAATGGTGTTGAGGTTCAGGCCTACAGGGACACAGGTGCCAGTATTACCATGGTGATAGAGAAACTTGTCCACCCTGAACAACACCTACTTGGTCAGTAGTACCAAGTGACAGACGCTCATAACAACACTCTTAGCCACCCCATGACTGTTGTGAATCTCAACTGGGGTGGGGGTTACTGGTCCAAAGAAAGTTGTGGTTGCCTCAGATTTACCTGTAGACTGTCTACTAGGAAATGATTTAGAGACATCAGCTTGGGCAGAAGTGGAGTTGGAGGCTCATGCAGCAATGCTGGGCATTCCTGGGCATATTTTTGCTTTGACAAGTGCTCAGGCCAAAAAGCAAAAAGGACAGGGTAACTTGGATCCTGGAACAATGGACCAAGTGCTCCCTAAAGCTAGGGGTAGCAAGGGTAAATCCCTACCCACAATCCCTCCCTCTACAGATGATTCTCCTTCTGAGGAAGAAGAATTTCCTCCCTGTGCAGAACCTTCACCAGATGAGCTGGCAGCAGACACTGCTGAGCTTTTAGGTGGTGGGGGGCCTGCCAGGGAAGAGATGAGTGTGGCACAGCAAACCTGTCCCACATTAGAGGGTCTCAGACAGCAAGCTGTCAAGCAGCAAAATGGGGATGTCAGTGACTTACATAGAGTTTACTGGGAGGACAACCTCTTGTACACCGAGGCAAGGGACCCAAAACCTGGAGCAGCCAGGAGATTGGTCATTCCCCTGCAGTACAGAGAGTTCCTCCTAACTCTTGCACATGACATTCCTTTGGCTGGGCATTTGGGCCAGATCAAAACATGGGAGAGACCTGTCCCCCTGTTTCACTGGCCTAGGATGTCAGAGGACACTAAAGATTTTAGCAAGTCTTGTGTGACCTGGCAAGCCAGTGGCAAGACTGGTGGCACCCCAAAGGCTCCCCTTATTCTACTACCTGTGGTTGGGGTGCCC
Source organism: Pleurodeles waltl (assembly GCF_031143425.1). Taxonomy (NCBI): domain Eukaryota; kingdom Metazoa; phylum Chordata; class Amphibia; order Caudata; family Salamandridae; genus Pleurodeles; species Pleurodeles waltl. Next base: position 252,838,320 of record NC_090445.1, read on the forward strand.
TTTGAAAGGGTAGGGGTTGACATAGTTGGCCCCCTTGACCCTCCTACTGCTTCAGGCAATAGGTTTATCTTGGTGGTTGTGGACCATGCCACAAGATATCCTGAAGCAATTCCTCTAAGGACCACTACAGCTCCTGCAGTGGCAAAGGCCCTCCTGGGAATATTTTCCAGGGTGGGTTTCCCTAAATAGGTTGTATCAGACAGGGGTAGCAACTTCATGTCTGCATACTTGAAAGCAATGTGGAAGGAATGCGGTGTTACCTACAAGTTCACCATTCCTTGTCACCCACAGACTAATGGACTGGTACAGAGGTTTAACAAAACTCTCAAAGGTATGATAATGGGACTCCCTGAAAAACTCAGGAGATGGGATGTCCTGTTACCTTGCCTCCTTTTTGCTTACAGGGTGGTACCCCAGAAAGGAGTGGGCTTCAGCCCCATTGAACTCCTCTTTGGACACCCTGTAAGAGGTCCACTCACTCTTGTGAAGGAGGGTTGGGAACAACCTTTAAAAGCTCCCAAACAAGACATAGTGGACTCTGTACTGGGCCTAAGATCCAGAATGGCCGAGTACATGAAAAAGGCCAGTAAAAACCTTCAGGCCAGCCAGGAGCTCCAGAAGCACTGACATGACCAGAAGGCTGTTCTGATTCAGTACCAACCAGGACAGAAGGTGTGGGTATTGGAGCCTGTGGCCCCAAGAGCACTCCAGGACAAATGGAGTGGACCCCATCTAATTGTTGAGAAAAAGGGTGAGGTTACCTATCTGGTAGACCTGGGCACTGCCAGGAGTCCCCTTAGGGTGATTCATGTCAACCGCCTAAAACCCTACTATGACAGGGCTGATCTCACCCTGCTCATGGCAACAGACGAGGGACAGGAAGAAGAGAGTGACCCTCTCACTGATCTCTTTTCCACCACTGAAACTGATGCTTTAGTGGAGGGAGTAGTTTTGGCAGACTGTCTGACTGCAGAACAGAAAGACAACTGCATAAATCTCCTTGGACAATTCTCTGACCTCTTTTCAATTGTGCCAGGTACCACTTCCTGGTGTGAACACACAATTGATACTGGAGACAGCTTGCCTGTCAAAAGTAAGATCTATAGGCAGCCTGACCATGTCAGGGACTGCATAAAACAAGAGGTACGGAAAATGCTTGATCTGGGAGTGGTTGAACCTTCTGAGAGCCCATGGGCGAGTCCTGTGGTGCTTGTACCAAAGCCTCACTCAAAAGATGGAAAAAGGGAGATTAGGTTTTGTGTAGACTACAGAGGTCTCAATCAGGTAACAAAAACAGATGCTCACCCTATACCCAGGGCAGATGAGCTCATTGATACACTGGCATCTGCCAAGCATCTTAGTACCTTTGATTTGACTGCAGGGTATTGACAGATCAAATTGGCAGAATATGCTAAACCCAAAACTGCATTTTCAACTATAGGAGGGCACTACCAATTTACAGTGATGCCCTTTGGTTTGAAAAATGCACCTGCCACTTTTCAGAGGTTGGTGAACACAGTCCTGCAAGTGTTGGAGGCTTTTAGTGCAGCATATCTTGATGATATTGCTGTCTTTAGCTCCACCTGGGATGAGCACCTGGTCCACCTTTGTAAAGTTTTGGAGGCCCTGCAAAAGGGAGGCCTCACTATCAAGGCCTCAAAGTGCCAGATAGGGTAGGGTAAGGTGGTTTATCTGGGACACCTGGTAGGTGGAGAACAGATTGCACCACTACAGGGGAAAATCCAGATGATCATGGATTGGGTTCCCCCTACAACTCAGACCCAGGTGAGAGCCTTCTTAGGCCTCACAGGGTATTACAGGAGATTCATTAAAAACTATGGCTCCAAAGCAGCCGCTCTTAATGATCTCACAAGTAAGAAAATGCCTAAAAAGGTATTATGGACAGCTAGCTGTCAGAAAGCTTTTGAGGAGCTCAAACAGGCCATGTGCTCAGCACCTGTCCTAAAAAGCCCATATTACTCCAAGAAATTCATTGTTCAAACTGATGCATCTGAATTAGGGGTAGGGGCAGTCTTATCACAACTGAATTCTGAGGGCCAGGATCAACCAGTTGCTTTTATCAGCAGAAGGTTGACCCCTAGAGAAAAGCGTTGGACTGCGATACAGAGGGAGGCCTTTGCTGTGGTCTGGGTACTGAAAAGGTTGAGGCCATACCTGTTTGGCACTCACTTTATTGTTCAGACAGACCAAAAACCTCTACTTTGGCTAAAACAAATGAAAGGTGAAAACCCTAAATTGTTGAGGTGGTCCATATCTCTACAGGGAATGGACTATACAGTGGAACATAGACCTGGGAGTACCCACTACAATGCAGATGGACTCTCCAGATATTTCCACTTAGACAATGAAGACTCATCAGGTCATGGCTAGTCTTATTTTCCTTCGTTTGGGGGGGGGTTTGTAGGAAAGTACCATCTTGCCTGGCATGTTACCCCCATATTTCACTGTATATATGTTGTTTTACTCTATGTGCCACTGGGATCCTGCCAGGCAGGGCCCCAGTGCTCATAAGTATGTGCCCTGTATATGATCCCTGTGTGATGCCTAACTGTCTCACTGAGGCTCTGCTAATCAGAACCTCAGTGGTTATGCTCTCTCTGCTTTCCAAATTTGTCACTAGCAGGCTAGTGACTAAATTTACTCAATTCACATTGGCATACTGGTACACTCATATAATTCCCTTGTATATTGTACTGAGGTACCCAGGGTGTTGGGGTTCCAGGAGATCCCTATGGGCTGCAGCATTTCTTTTGCCACCCATAGGGAGCTCTGACTATTCTTACACAGGCCTGCCACTGCAGCCTGCGTGAAATAACATCCACGTTATTGCATAGCCATTTACCACTGCACATAAGTAACTTATGAGTCACCTATATGCCTAACCTTCACCTGGTGAAGGTTGGGTGCAAAGTTACTTAGTGTGTGGGCACCCTGGCACTAGCCAAGGTGCCCCCACATCGTTCAGGGCAAATTGCCTGGACCTTGTGAGTGCGGGGACACCATTACACATGTGCACTATACAAAGGTCACTACCTATGTACAGCGTCACAATGGTAACTCCGAACATGGCCATGTAACATGTCTAAGATCATGGAATTGTCACCCCAATACCATTCTGGTATTGGGGTGACAATTCCATGATCCCCCGGGTCTCTAGCACAGAACCCGGGTACTGCCAAACTGCCTTTCCGGGGTCTCCACTGCAGCTGCTGCCAACCCCTCAGACAGGTTTCTGCCCTCCTGGGGTCCAGGCAGCCCTGGCCCAGGAAGGCAGAAGAAAGGATTTCCTCTTAGAGAGGGGGTTACACCCTCTCCCTTTGGAAATAGGTGTGAAGGGCTGGGGAGGAGTAGCCTCCCCCAGCCTCTGGAAATGCTTTGATGGGCACAGATGGTGCCAATCTCTGTATAAGCCAGTCTACACCGGTTCAGGGATCCCCAAGCCCTGCTCTGGCGCGAAAATGGACAAAGGAAAGGGGAGTGACCACTCCCCTGACCAGTACCTCCCAGGGGAGGTTCCCAGAGCTCCTCCAGTGTGTCCAAGACCTCTGCCATCTTGGAAACAGAGGTGTTGGGGGCACACTGGACTGCTCTGAGTGGCCAGTGCCAGCAGGTGACAGCAGAGGCTCCTTCTGATAGTCTCTTACCTCTCTTGGAAGCCAATCGTCCTTCCTTGGTAGCCAAACCTCCTTTTCTGGCTATTTAGGGTCTCTGCTTTGGGGAATTCTTTAGATAACAAATGCAAGAGCTCACCAGAGTTCCTCTGCATCTCCCTCTTCAATTTCTACCAAAGGATCGACCGCTGACTGCTCCAGGACGCCTGCAAAACCACAACAAAGTAGCAAGAAGACTACCAGCAACATTGTAGCGCCTAATCCTGACGGCTTTCTCAACTGTTTCCAGGTGGTGCATGCTCGGGGGTAGCCTGCCTTCACCCTGCACCAGAAGCTCTGAAGAAATCTCCTGCGGGTCGACGGAATCTTCCCCCTGCTAACGCAGGCACCAAAAGACTGCAACACTGGTCCTCTGGGTCCCCTCTAATCCTGACGAGCGTGGTCCCTGGAACACAGCAACTCTGTCCAAGTGACTCCCACAGTCCAGTGACTCTTCAGTCCAAGTTTGGTGGAAGTAAGTCCTTGCCTCCCCACGCTAGACTGCAAAGCTGTGTACCTCGTAATTTGCAGCTGCTCCGGCTCCTGTGCACTCTTCCAGGATTTCCTTCGTGCACAGCCAAGCCTGGGTCCCCGGCATTCCTTCCTGCAATGCACAACCTTCTGAGTTGTCCTCCGGCGTCGTGGGACTCCCTTTTGTGACATTGCGTGGACTCCGGTTCACTTCTCTTCTAAGTGCCTGTTGGGGTACTTCTGTGGGTGCTGCCTGCTTCTGTGAGGGCTCCCTGAGTTGCTGGGCACCTCCTCTGTCTCCTCCTCCAAGTGGCGACATCCTGGTCCCTCCTGGGGCACAGCAGCACCCAAAAACCTCTACCGTGACCTTTGCAGCTAGCAAGGCTTGTTTGCAGTCTTTCTGCGTGGGAACACCTCTGAAAGCTTCATCGCGACGTGGGACATCCGTCTTCCAAGGAGAAGTCCCTAGTCCTCTTCTTTCTTGCAGAACTCCAAACGGTGGCAGCTTCCTTGCATCTTCAGCTGGCATTTCCTGGGCTCCTGCCCACTCTCGACACTGTTGCGACTATTGGACTTGGTCCTCTTGTCTTACAGGTACTCATGTCCGGAAATCCACTGTTGTTGCATTGCTGGTGTTTGTTCTTCCTGCAGAATCCCCCTATCACGACTTCTGTGTTCTCTGGGGATAGTAGGTGCACTTTACACCTACTTTTCAGGGTCTTGGGGTGGGATATTTTTCTAACCCTCACTGTTTTCGTACAGTCCCAGAAACCCTCTACAAGCTTACATAGGTCTGGGGTCCATTCGTGGTTCGCATTCCACTTTTGGAGTATATGGTTGGTGTTGCCCTTATACCTACGTGCTCCTATTGCAGTCTATTGTGATTCTACACTGTTTGCATTACTTTTCTTGCTATTACTTACCTAATTTTGGTTTGTGTACATATAACTTGTGTATATATCTTAGCCTCATACTGAGGGTACTCACTGAGATACTTTTGGCATATTGTCATAGAAATAAAGCACCTTTATTTTTAGTAACTCTGGGTATTGTGTTTTCTTATGATATTGTGCATATGTTCTGCTTTCCCTCTTATCTCATATCCGAGCTTACAGAACCTCTCTGGAATGCACTTCTGAGTTTAAAGAAGACATTTATTGTTATTAATTCTCCCCCACCCACAAGTTCCTGAGAGACGAAATTAGTAGATTGGAAGCACACGTTCACAAGTAGTCACAGCAATGAAAGCAAAATATATCAAAGTACTTCTCAGTTGCAATGTACACAACAAATATAGGTGAAGACATTTAAAGCATAACTTCAAAGCAAAGCATAAAAGTCAAGTGCATCACCGTATGGGCAAGGCGGTAGGGCCTATACTCAGCTTCATCTTTCTAGGGTCTGCAAGTTGATGACTTCCGGTCAACTGCGAGAAAGAGATTCTCTACCAAAACGGGAGACTGGCAACTGATGTCTAGTTCCAGTCTGAAGTCAAGCAGATTCAAATCTAAATCTCTGTAGCCCAGAGTCATCCTTAAAAGCAAACTCAGTGTGAGAGCCGAATAACCTTGGAGAGGGGCCAGTTCTCCTGAGCTCACTCATTCTCAGACTGGATTGCGAGGTAAACACAAAATCTACGTGCTCTTATCAGCTAAGGTCTGGTGTGAAGAAAACAGCTTGGTCCATCTTGTGGAAAAACACATCTTGGAAAAACACAGCTCATCTACGATGTCTCAACTGCAATGTCTAACCCACGTTAAAGCCAATAGGCAGCTAACCTAAATATCAAATGTAATGTCTAATGTTATGTCAAAGCCAATAGGCAGCTAAACTGAATACAGCATGTCAAAGCCAATAGGCAGAATACAGAATGTAATGGCTAATGCCATGTCAAAGCCAATAGGCAGCTAAACTGAACACAACATGTAATGGCTAATGCGATGTCAAAGCCAATAGGCGGCTAAACTGAATACAAAATGTAATGGCTAACTCCATGTTAAAGCCAATAGGCAGCTAAACTGAACAAAACATATAATGTGCTACTGGAGAACATTGAGCAACTAATATGCGCAGTGGTGAAACACAAAGTCATTGGTCAAACACAATTAATAGCATCACATTCCACCCTATGACCAATGAATTTCTGTTTCACATACCTCTTATTTCAAACAAAAACAAAAAACAAAAAAACATCAACACAAAAAAAAACATTATCAGCAAATCAGATTTGAACGATCAAAGCAATCACTGTAAAGCAATGGAAGTGGATTAACATATTGATCTCATGATCTTTCACATCAGATACTAATGCCATGTCAAAGCCAATAGGCAGCTAAACTGAACACAACATGTAATGGCTAATGCCATGTCAAAGCCAATAGGCGGCTAAACTGAATACAAAATGTAATGGCTAACTCTATGTTAAAGCCAATAGGAAGCTAAACTGAACAAAACATATTCTACACTCATAAGGGATAACTGGACCTGTCACAAGGTGTAAGTACCTCTGGTACCCACTACAAGCCAGACCAGCCTCCTACATTCACAAGATCCTGCCTTGCCCAGGCCTGGCCCCAGACACACACCAGGGGGTTGGAGACTTCAGTGTGTGAGGGCAGACGCAGCCCATTCAGGTGTAAGTGACCACTTCTCCCTCCATTGTAGTCCAGATGGCTCATCAGGATATGCAGGCTATACCTCCTTGTGTCACTGTCTAGAGGAGATTCACGAACAACCCAACTGTCAGTCTGACCCAGACAGGGAATCCACAAACAGGCAGAGTCGCGGAATGGTATAAGCAAGAAAATGCCTACTTTCTAAAAGTGGCATTTTCAAACTAACAATCTAAAAACCAACTTCAATAAAATATGTATTTTTAAATTGTGAGTTCAGAGACCCCAAACCCCACATCTCCATCTGCTCTCAAAGGGACACTGAACTTTAAGAATATTTAAAGGCAGCCCCCATGTTAACCTATCAGAGATATAAGCCTTGCAACAGTGAAAACCTAATTTGGCAGTATTTCACTGTTAGGACATATAAAACACATCAGTACATGTCCCACCTTTAACATATACTGCACCCTGCCCCTGGGGCTACCTAGGGCCTACCTTAGGGGTGCCTTACATGTAAAAAAAGGGAAGGTTTGGGCCTGGCAAGTGGGTACACTTGACAAGGTAGAATTGGCAGTTTAAAAATGCACACACAGACACTGCAGTGGCAATTTAGAGCCATGTTTACAGAGCTACTCATGTGGGTGGCACAATCAGTGTTGCAGGCCCACTAGTAGACCCTGGAAACCTCTAGTGCACTTTTCTGGGGACTTACTAGTAAATCAAATATGCCAATCATGGAAAAGCCAATTACAGGTCAGCCGTTAAGTGCCCAGACTACCAAAAACAGCAAAAACAAAGTCCAGCATGCAGTCAAAACATGGGAAGCAGAGGCAAAAAAGACAAGGGAGACCACGCCAAGGATGCCAGGTATAAATTGGCATATAACCAACTGGCATATTTAATTTACTTGTAAGTCCTTAGTAAAGTGCACTTCATGTGCTCAGTGCCTGTAAATTAGAAGCTACTAGTTGCAGTTGCACTGCAGTACTGATTGTGCCACCTACTTACGTAGCCCTGTAAACAGGTCTTTGGCCTGCATCACAGAGCCTGTGTGTGCAGTTTAAACTGGCATGTTGACGTGGAAATATAAACCTTTTGCCATGCCCAAACCTTCCTTTTTAATAAAAATAGTTCACACCTAAGGTAGGCCTTAGAGATCCCCAAGGGCAGGGTACAGTGTATTCACAAAGTTGAACATGTACTTTTACTTTTTACATGTCCTGGTAGTGAAAAACTCCTAAATTCCTTTCTCACTACTGAAAGGCCTTCTTTCCTAAAGGACAACATTGGAGTTGCCTTACAACCTTTTATAGGTATAACTTCCAATTGGGAATCAATCAACCAATCAATCATAGCATCTGTAAAGCGCACTACTCACTCGTGAGGGTCTCAAGGCGCTGAGGGGGGGGTGCTGCTACTGTTCGTACAGCCAGGTCTTGAGGTGTCTCCTGAAGGTTAAAAGGTCCTGTGTCTGTCGCAGGTGGATAGGAAGGGTGTTTCACATCTTGGCGGAGAGGTGGGAAATAATCTTCTACTGGCGGTCGTTCTATGGATGCGTGGAACGGTGGCGACGGCAAGGTCAGCGGAGCGAAGCTGGCGGGTCGGGGTGTAGAAGGTGAGTCGTCTTTTGAGGTATTTGGTCTGCCGTTGCAGTGCTTTGTGAGCATGGGTTAGGAGCTTGAATGTGATTCTCTTGTTGACGGGGAGCCAGTGCAGTTCTCTCAGGTGGGCTGTGATGTGGCTGGGGCGGAAGATGTCCAGGATGAGGCGTGCGGAGGCGTTCTGCATGCGTTGCAGTCCTTTCTGGAGCTTGGCCGTGGTTCCTGCGTAGAGGGCGTTGCCGTAGTCCAGTCTGCTGCTTACGAGGGCTTGGGAGACGGTCCTTCTGGTTCCGGTGGGGATCCATCTGTAGATCTTCCGGAGAATGTGGAGGGTTTTGAAGCAGGAGGAAGAGAAGGCGTTGACTTGCTGGATCATTGAAAATGATAAGTCCAGGATGAACCCAGGTTTCGTGCGTGGTCGGTGGGTGTCAGTGCGGTTCCCATGGTGGAGCCGGGGAAGAGGACCTCAGTCTTGTCAGATTTCAGTTTCAGGCAGCTGTTCTTCATCTATTCGGCGATGGCCTGCATTCCTTCATGCAGGCTGGTTTTGGCGGTGGCGCGGTCCTTGGTGAGGGAGAGGATCAGCTGAGTGTCATCGGCGTATGAGACAATGTTGAGATCATGTGATCGGGCGACGTTTGCAAGCGGTGACATGTAAATTTTAAAGAGGGTCGGGCTGAGGGATGACCCTTGGAGTATGCCGCAGATAATCTTGGTGGCTTCAGAGCGGAATGGAGGGAGACGGACTCTCTGGGTTCTGCCAATGAGGAAGTAGGTGATCCAGTCTAGGGCTCTGTCGCGGATCCCTGTGTCGTTGAGGCGTGTGTGTAGGGTGGGGTGGCAGACGGTGTCAAAGGCGACTGAGAGGTCCAGGAGGATGAGGGCCACGGTTTCACCGTTGTCAAGTAGGGTCCTGATGTCATCGGTGGAGGCAATGAGGGCTGTTTCGGTGCTGTGGTTGCTGTGGAATCTGGATTGGGATGAGTCCAGAGTGTTATTCTCCTTGAGGAAGCGGGTCAGTTGTCTGTTGACAATCTTCTCAATGACTTTTGCTGGAAAGGGGAGCAGGGAGATGGGCCGGAAGTTCTTGAGGTCCTTTGGGTCCGCCTTGGGTTTCTTGAGGAGAGTGTTGATCTCGGCGTATTTCCAGCTCTCCAGGAAGGTGGCGGTCTCGAAGGAGCTGTTGATGATCTTCCGGAGTTGGGTTGCGATGACGGAGCTCGCTTTGTTGAATATGTGGTGAGGGCAGGGGTTGGATGGTGAGCCGGAGTGGATGGTGTTCATGATTTTGATGGTGTTGTCGTTGTTGACTTGGGTCCAGGAGAGCAGGAGGTTGGTGTGGCTGGGGGGCTGTGAGTCTGTGGAGTCGGTGGATGAAGGGGGGCCCAGGTATTGAAGTTTTCATGGATGTCTGCGATCTTGCGGTAGAAGAAGGTGGCTAGGGAGTCGCAGAGGTCTTGCGATAATGGATGTCGGTGTTGGAACCGGGGTTGGAAAGTTCCTTCACAATGTTTTGGAGCTCCTTATAGCTGTGTGCGTTGTTGTTGATGCGTTCTTTTAAGGAGGCTCATTTGGCGGTTCGGATGAGTTGGTGGTGTCTGCGGATGGCGTTCTTGAGGGCTGTGTGGTTGTCCGGTGTCTGTTCTTGGCACCACTTCTTCTCGAGTCTTTGGCATGTTTTCTTGGATTCTTGGAGGTCAGCGGTGAACCAGAAGGCCTTTCTGTTGGTGCATCTGCTTGAACGTTTCTTGATCGGCGTGAGATTGTTGGCACACTCGCCGATCCATTGCCTGAGGTTGCAGGCGGCCTTGTCAGTGTTGGTGGTGTCGATTGATGGGTTTTGGGAGAGGGTGGTGACCAGCTGGTCTTCGGTGACCTTGTTTCAGCTACAGTGGGGAATCCACTGGGGGAGGTGGTGCATTGTGGGTTTCTTGAAGGTGAAGTGGATGCAGCGGTGGTTGGTCCAGTGGAGTTCGGTGGTTTGGCTGAAGGAGACGTGTTTGCTGGCAGAGAAGAGAGGGTCCAGTGTGTGTCCTGTGGAGTGGGTGGGTGTTGTGACGAGCTGCTTGAGTCCGAGGTTGGCGATGTAGGCGAGCAGGGAGATGGAGTTATTGTCATTGGTGTTCTCGATGTGAAAGTCCAGGTACCCAAGGAGTATGCAATCTGTGGATGCGAGAGCGTACGTGCTGACGATGTTGGTGATGGAGTGGCTGAACTGCTGTTGGAGTCCCTGGGGGTCTGTAGACGAGGGTCCCTTTGAGGGTGGTGTTGGGATCGGTGTGGATCTGGAAGTGTAGGTGTTCGGCGGCGCTGAGGGTGTCTTCGGTGCTGGTCGTGATTCTGAGGGTAGTCCTGTGGACAATGGCGATGCCTCCTGTTTTGCTGGTTCATCCAGGTCTTGGTCAGGAAGGCGACGTCCGGAGAGGCTGAGTCGAGTAGGTTCCAAAGTTTGATGGCGTGTTTGTGGACGGAGCGGATGTTAAGTAGGATGCATCTGAGATGGTTGTGTCTTGCCCTGGCAGGCAGATCGCTGGCATGGAGGCTGGTGAAGGTGCAGCTCCGGCAGGAGAAGAGTCTGTGAGTGAGCCTCAGGGAGCCCCGGTGGCAGGTGGAAGTGCGGCAGGTGTTGAGTGCGTGGAGGGTGATGGCATCATAGCAGCATCGTGCGTCGCAGCGTTGGGGGGGGGGCGAAAACCAGGGGTTCCTGAGCTGGGCGTGGTCCAGGTTGCCTTAGGTGCACCTTAAGTAGAGAGGTGGGAAAGAGAGGACAGCTGGGAGGCAGGAGCGGGGTGGAAATCGGCACGAAAAAGGGGGCGGGCCGCAGGGTCAACAGCGGTGGGGATACAACGTGAGAGAGTGGAGGGGGCGGTCCGCAGGGGCAGCAGCAGCGGGGGAGAGAAGAGGGAGAGCGAGAGGGCAAAAGAGAGAGAGAGCGGAGTGAGAGGAGAAAGAAACAGGGAGGGGAGAGTGAAACGCAGAAAGCGAAAGAAAAAAAGAACACAATAGGGACAGAACACAGAAGGAAAAGCACACAAAGAGTGAGACAGAGGCAAAAGAGGAAAAAAGGAGAAGAGAGGCAGAGGGCAGCCTAGTAGAAGAGCAGAGCAATCCCACTAGACACCAGGGATGAGGTGGGGGCAGAAGCCTGTGGGTGGAAGAGGGCCTTGAACTCCTGACAGAGGTCAGAGGTCAGAGGAACGAAGGGCTCTACTTGCCGTTGGAGCAACGGGGAGGCAGAGCAGGTCACTGATAAGGTCAGTGATGTTGCTTCCTAGATAGATTTAGTATGTTTGGTGTCTCTGGAATCATTATTAGAAATCACAACTTATGGTGAAGTCGGATTTTAAATTGCAATTCTGATTATACCACTCTTAGAAAGTTGGAATTCTTTTTACTCTAGCCATTTGGTGCCTGCTGCCTGTCTCTGCTCACATGTCTGGGTGGGGTTACAGCTGGGCTTTGTGCATTCCTCCTAGACAGCCACACACAATTGGAGCTTAGTTGTGACCTGACGGGCCTTGATAGGTCATCCTAGGTAGGATGGGAGGAAGGAACTGGGCACAGCCTCACTTACACCCGAATAAGCTGTGTTCTCTCCTCACACAAAGGGCTGCATAACCCTCTGTAGTTAATCTGGAGCCAGGGCAGGAACTCTATGCATTTCAAAGCCAGGTTTTTGAAGTCTCTCCCACATTTAAGGCCCAACTGTGTATAAGTACTGGACCTCTGACACCACCTCTTCTGGACCTGTGGATACTATTCCAGGAAGAAGGACTGCTATGCTGCTGAAGGCCTGCCACTCTGCTGGACTGCTGTTTGCTGGACTCCAGCTTTGCTCTGATGACCTATGCCTGCTTCCCTCTTGCCTGGGAGTGAGAAGGACTAGACCTGAGCCTCTCCAACCAAAATCCCTGAGTGACTCCAAGGGATAATTAGCTGGCCTCCTGATCTGAATTATCAGGGACATAACAGACGTCTACCACCCTCCTCCTACACCTGGACTATACCATCTGTGAGTCTGTCCTCCCAAATGGTGCCACCCAAGTCCTGGACCCTTGGAGGTGGGCCTAAATTGCTTGGGCCAGCGGAACCGACAAATCCTCTGCTGCAGGAGCAGAATTGATGCATTTCCGCTGGTGCGTGGACAAAATTAACGCATCACCCCTACTACATGGGCCAGAACCAGCGCAATCAGAATTGCAGTGCCGCTGTACAATGCATTTTGGAACCTGCGCATTGCTTTCGGAACCATCACTGTGGCATTTTTCTCTGTGCAAGATCCTCACATCCCTGTCGACAGCAGTCTTGATGCTGAAGCTCTTGCCCCTGCGCTCATCCGAACCGATGTATCACCACAACTGCCCAACGCATCCTCAACATCAATGCATCAGGAACTCTCACCACAGTCTCAACACATCTCCGAACTGACAGAGCGGCTCTTTTGCATGGAGAACATCAACACATCCCCTCTACTGTGTGGTTCGGAACTGACGTATCGCTTCACAACCCAGATTTAAAATACTTTGGTTCAGTGGGCCCAAATTGAAAGCCAGCCCATGCTCCATCGCAGTTGGCCCGAACCTTTGGCTTTGTCCCAGTCCGGCGTGGCCAGATGACCCCGGTTGGTGTTTTTGACTTCTAAGCGCTATCTTACAGTTTATTCTTTCAAAATGCATTACTCAAGTTCTACTTGTTGGATTTTTGTCATTTTGGTCTTGTTTTCTTATTATATTACGTTTCATTTTTCTAACCTGCTGTGGGATCCTTTTTGTCCGGCCTTTTCACTGTTTTTACTGTTTGAAGTGTTGCACAAATACTTTACACACTGCCTTCAAGTTAAGCCAGAAAGCTCTGTACCAAGCTACCAGAGGGTGAGCACAGGTTAATTTGGGGTTTGCTTGTGCCTTACCCTGACAGAAATTGTGGTTGCTACTTGACCAGGACACACCCTAGTCCACCATCAATCCAATTTCTCACATTGGTAATCAGCGGTGGGGATAGGACTAGTGTTTGTGCAGTGCCATACAGTGATTTGGTGTACACTACCATCCCATAACTAAGACCAGTTTGAATATACAATTCCCATAATTCTTTTCTTGCTTTTCTAAATTCATTCTTACTCTACCTGACTGTTTGTGTCTGTGACCCCACCTTCAAAGATGGAGTGTGAGCTGGCCAAGCTGGAGAGCTACATCATGGCCCAGCTCATGGAGTTTAGTCAGGAGAGCGGGCTGTCTGCAATGATGAGCACCAAAAAGGGGGCACTCTAGATGCCATTAGAGCATGGGCAGAGGCTCATCAAGTGCCAGGCAAAACACATGACCAGGTGGATGAGGAAAATGAGGATGGATCAGAGGAGGACTCACAGGAGGGTCTTGGACTGCGACCTTTTAAGAGGGAGAGTAACATCTTCCCAGGACTGGAGACCTCTTCACAGGCAGGAAGCAGTGTGCCCTCCCGCAACCTGTCCTCAGAGCAGTTGGCGGAGAGGAAATTAGAGAGGGAATACAAACTAGAGATGGATAAGCTTAAAATGGAAGAAAAGTTGCTGGCGAAGGAGGCAGCTAAGGAGAAGGCTGAGTGAGCCTTGTAGGAAAATAAATTGGCCATGGAGGAGAGGAAATTGATGTTGGCTCATGAACTGAGTCTTAAGGAGCTGGACTTCAAGGCCCAGCAGGCTGAGTACAGCAGTGATAGTGGCAGCATTTCCCCAATGCCCTCTGGAGACAAGAGGGCCCATATTCCTAAAGGTCTGGTGCCTGACTCTGTGGTGGTAGATGATATTGACAGGTGGTTTGAGGCTTAGGAGATTACCTTACAGATGCATAAGGTCCCTGAACTGGATTGGGGGGCTAGTCCGTGGAGGCATATCCCTAGTGAGGGAAGGGGCACATTACTGGCCCTGAAAAATGAAGACAGAATGAGATTTCCCCCCACGAAGGAATCCCTTATTAGGAAGTATGATCTGACCCCTGAACAATGTAGACTGAAGTTTAGAGACTGTCAAAAGCCGTCTCAACAGACCTGGGAGGACTGTGTTGATTCAATTTGCAAAACACTGAGAGTGAGTTGGTGATCCCTTAGAGTGTGAGTCATCACTTCTACCACGTGGAAATGAATGGGGTCCCATTCACTGCTCTGAGGACGCCGGGCAAGCCAGTCCATGGTAGTGGAAAGGCTAGTTTCCCCAGAGCAGTACACCGGCCAGGTGTGTAGGTTAACTCAAGCCCACTGCAGGACTTCTTCCTCCCCATTGCCCTGGTATCCCTGGAGTGGGGTGTGGAGGTGACTCAGAGGAGGGTCATAGTTAGTTCCCAGATGCTCACTGACTGCATTCTGGGGAATGAGTTGCTCTTGGTGTCAGAGGAACTGGGAGCTGCGATCATCACAGGCACCCTTACAGTTCAATTTTCTGGGGGTACCACTCCCAAGTGGAGGGTACAGGACCCCAGAAGGAGGAGCAGGGTGCAGGAGAGCCCTCCTCTGTCTCCTGTTCAGCCTCAGGGTACAGACCCTAGGCTGGGTGATCAGTTTCAGGATACCAACCATGAATTGGTAGGAGGTATAGTGTAAAAAGGCATCTGGAGCTACTGCCCCCATTCTGAGAAACCACAGAGGTCAGAGACACCAGATGCCCTGGGGCCTGGTTGTTGACACTGACAGATGTCAGTGCCCTCTATTGGTTGTTGTCCTTGTGGGCAGAGTTTACTTGAGTTGGGAATGGAAGTCTGATCCAAGGGGTGGAATAGGCTACATCACTCTGCTGGTCATGGTGGTACTGTCTGCCTAATGGGATGCATCTGTGAGAAAGTTCAGGTTAGGTGTTGCACAAATGGGGTCCACAGATGAGGAGAAGGGTCCCCCAAGGTTGAGTTTAGTGGCTCAGGAGAGTACATACAGGGGAATCTAACTGAATTCAGAGAGGTGTAGAACTGACAAGTGCTCCTGCAGTGGAAAGCCATTGTGTGTGCTGTTCTATCGCCCCAAGCAGGCAATTCCATCATGGTATGGAATTGTCTACCCTGGCTATAGGCAGGAGGCGGTGTTGTGTTTGAAATTACCCTGTCTGCAGGGTCGTCCCCAGAGTTCTTGCCTCCTTCCGCCTCTTTTTATTGCTGAATTTGTTTTTGCTGGCATTTGGACTCTGTGCACTTTACCACTGCTAACCAGTGCTAATGTGCGTGTGCTCTCTCCATAAAAGATTATTGTATTGGCATCGAAGAAAGCATGCACTGACTCTTTTGTTTCGTGCATCATCTCAAAGATTTGTACCTATTCACCTCTTTTTCTGGTACTTTCAATTTCAAATGTGCAATTACAACATTATATTTAGCCTTAACCAAAGGAGAAGGGGCACTTTGCCATTGTTGGGGGTCTCTTTAGTAGGACAGTCTACAGCTCTCTTACACTCCATCCATAAGTCCCTTGGAACCACCACCTCAAAGAACATGTCTAAATCTTACCACAAAACGTTTGAGATAGACACAATTCTATCCACTTGGGTGCACCATTTATCTGGGTTCTCTGTCAGCTTGGGAAGGCTGTGGAATACAAAAGGTCTGATCGAGCCTATGGGACATGCATGTATGCTCCTCCATGTACTTCTCTCAATGCGTATTCCTTCTCTTCTACCCCATCAGTTTTCTTGCCTCTCTTGCACTCTCATACTACTCTTTTCTTTTTCACCTTTGACCTTTCCTTCTTCAACCATTTCCTTGAAGTTTTCCAACTCTCCCCTTTCCATGATACAATTCACCAATCCAATGTGTTTTCACTCCTCGCAACTTCATTTCTTTTTAGTCCTTATCACTTGCTGTCATTCTGAAATCCTTTTGTAACTTTTTTCTTTGTGACAAATCAAAAATGCACTCATCTGCCAATTCCTCCATCTTAACATACGCATCACACATAACTCTTTAGATTCCTTGCTCATGTATATTAATCCACTATCACAGTAGTGTTTCAGAAATTTGAGGCCCATGCTTCCCTTCACAGTCTCCTCAAATTCAGTTTTCAACTGGGCAGCATTTACCTTTTGGACAGATGGCCTGGTCAAGGTCTGCTGACATTTTGGGTAGTGTAGTGCTGAGGGCCTGTGTCCATGGAGTCTCAATTATTTTGCTTCAGCTACAGTGGGAGGTGCTGTGTTGCTTGGTGATGGTATGCTGGGCATCAGAGATGGTGAAGTGAACAATGGCGTGGTCGGTCCAGGTGATATCCGTGATGTGGGTGAATTTGATTCCGTCACTTGAGGTGAAGATGGAGTTGAGTGTGTGTCTGGCGTTCCATCACAGCAACAGATAATGAAACCAAAGTGGAAAAATACATCAGTTGGTCACTGCTATGAAACAGAAAAAGGTGGGAGAAAAAGGCAGAACTGACCACTAGTGAGGAAAAACTTTTAAAGGACACTGCAACCGACAACAAATGAAATCACTTTAAGCCATAAGAAGTATACTGAAAGTCAACCTAATAAGCCCACGGCAGGTGGGACCGAATCAGGAGGGCTATGACGGCAGGAACTGAAGAGTTGTACTCGAGCTGACAGAGCTAAGCAGTGGCCAGGGGAAGCAAAGCACAAGGCCAGGGGTAAACGTCTGAAACTAGCAAAAAGCCCCAAAAATCTCAAAACAAGACAGCTGGTACACTTCAGAGCTCAGAACCACTGAGTGCAACTGCTTCCAAATCGAGAATTGATGGCAAATCACTTAGAACCCCTTCAACAGATCAGTTCGCAAAGCATTTCTCAACAACCACCACCTGCACATCAAGGTAGCCAAGAAAGCAGCCATCACTACCGGCATTGATACCGCAGCCACCCACACAAAGAAACTTTTCAAAATAGTCAAGGAATTCTCCAACCCAACAGCCACAGAGAACACTGTCCAACTCTCCCAAGAACTCTGCAACACCCTCTCTGAATACTTCCACAGCAAGACTGCCACTATCTACAACAACTTCGACTCCCAAACCACCTCTCTCAGCCTCGAGAACCTCAACCTATCAGCAAACACTAGCTGAGGGATCGCCACCTGGTCTCCGCTCACCTCTCAGACCACCACAGCGATAATTTAGTTGAACCACTCTGGGGCGCCCACTGACCTCTGCCCCACCATCTCTTCAACCTTAGAACCAATGCAATCAGCACTGAACTCACCAACATCCTCAACATCTCCATCTCGACAGCAACCTTCCTGGACAGTTGGAAACACGCAGAGGTCAGACCCCTCCTAAAGAAACCCACTGCTAAGCCCAACGACCTCAAAAACCTCTGACCAATTTCCTGACACATTTCGAAGGCTAGTGGCCTGCCCTCACACAGCGGACTGCCAAACCCCCTACTGGACCCTGGCAGGCAGACTTGTACTGAAAAGGGACCTTGTGCTCTTCAAAACCACTCTTTGAAGTCTCCCCATTTCAAAGGCATTTTTGGGTATATAAATTAGGTCCCTGACCAGACACTTCTGGGGGCCTGAACCTGCAACTTGTCAAGAGGAACTGCCTAGCTGCCCAAAGGACTCAACTGGATTACTTTGCTGAGAATGACTGCTGCCCTGCTGAGCCCTGCTGCCTTCTGCCCTCTGACTTTGCAGGGAAGTGCTCTTCAAGGGCTTGGATTGAGCTTACCTCCTATTTTCTGAAGTCTCAGGGCCAAAAAGACTTAGGGGGTCATTATGACCCTGGCGGTCCTGCTCCGCCACGCCAGTGGTGACAGCCAGACCGCCTACAGTGTGACGGTGCAGGACTGCCAAATTATGACAATGGAAGTGAACTGGCTGTATTGCAGCAAGTTCACCACCTGTACCGCCAGGGGGGTAGGACTGCCTGGCCGAAGGTTGACCACCTTCGACCCAGCGGGCCATCTAACACCGCCCGCGGTATTTTGAGCATCTTTACCGCCAGGAATTCCATGGGGGCAGCCCCCACCATGGAATCACTGGCAGTAACGATACTGGTGACATGAATGCTTTCCTGTCGCCACTGCAGGACTCCCCAACCCCTTTCCTCCATGTAGGACCCTCCCCCCACTCCGACCCCATCTGAAGCCCCCTCCCCCCAAGCAGTGAAACCCTTGCCCCGATCCCCATTCTAAACCCACCCACCCACCCACCCTGTACATCCACGCAGGCACACATCACACATACATATACGCACACATACACGCACACTCATTCACACACACACATGGCCACGACACCTGCCCACCCCCAGCAAACACGCATTCACACAAGCACACATACACTTGCATACACATGCACACAAACACACATGACACCCCCCACCCATTCACACAAACACCCACCCCCATTCACGCACACAACATTCAACCCCCCCCTGTTGGTCAATCACCTTACCTGGTGGTTGCCGTGGTCATCTGGGAGGGAACGCGTTGATGGCGCTTGCTCTGCCGCCAGCGCCCCACCGACACAACACCGCCATGCCTACTACTAAGTCATAATGGGCGTGGCGGTGTTGTGTTGATGTGGCGGTGCCAGCGGAGCAACCTCCAATGCACCGTTAACCACCAGTATGGCTGCTGGCGTCTCTCTGCCCAATTTATATTGGAGAGCCGCCAGCAGTCATAATATGGCGGTCTGATGACCTCCATCACTGACGGTCTTGTGGCTGGCGGGACTTCGGCGATCTACGTTGTATACTGCCAAAGTCATAATGAGGGCCTTAATCTCTCCAGGAAACTCCTTGTGAGCCAAACATTGATGCACAGCCTGCAGGAAACAACACACAGCCGTTTTGCGACTGAGAAATTGCTGCATAGCCAAGCGGGAATGACACAGCCCGACTTCCCAAGTGAAGAATCGACTCAGCCCCTGCCGGCGACAGAAAATTCAACGCATAGGCCACCGGATCAATGCATAGCCGAACAGGAATGACGCAGCCTGACTTCCTGAGTGAAGAATCTACACTACGCCTGCCGTGCGACAGAAAATTCGACACATCGCCTACTGGATCAATTCAACGCCTGTGACTTCTTCCTGCATGCCAAGGATTTTCCCCACATCATCCCTGGACGTCAAAAAGATCCCTGCATCCCACCGATGAACCAAGACTGTGCGTCGGAAATCGACGCAAAGCCCCTTGCAGCGTAGAAAGAAACAATGCATTGTCTGTGCCACGTCGAAAAATCCAACGCACACCCTATTTTTCCACGCATCTCTTCCTCTGCGGTCTCTGTGCGTGTTATTTTTTACACAAACAAGGTACTAGTGCAAACAAGAGACAACTATTGATTTCTAAGATTTAAGACTCTTTTTAAACCTGCAAAAGTGATATTTCAACTTTTGCTTATTGAATCTTTATTGTTTTGACCTTCATCTAACCAGATAAATATCATATTTTCTTTCTAAAACTGTGTGGTGTAGTTTGGTGGTGTTTTCACTGTGTTACTGTATGATTTATTGCACAACTAGTTTACACATTGCCTTCTAAATTAAGCCTGATTGCCCAGGGCCAAGCTACCAGTGGGTTGGCACACAATAATTTGGATTGTGTGTGATTTACCCTGACTAGGATTGTGGTCCCTACCTGGACAAGGGTGTATGCCTCTGCCAACTAGAGAACCCATTTCTAACAAAAGCCATCCACCAACAGCTCACTGAACACCTGGAGCAAAACCACCTAATTGACGCCTCACATTCAGATTTTCGTGCCCACCACAGCACTGAGATCACACTGATTGCCATCACAGAAAACATCAGAACTCTCCTTGACAGTGGAAAAGCTGTGGCTCTGATCCTCCTCGACCTCTCTACGACGTTCAACACCGTCTTCCACCACATTCTCATCGACAGACCCTACAACATCGGCATATAGCAAACACCCTTAAGTGAACTGCCTCTTTGCTTATAGGATGCACACAGAGCATCCGACTGCCTCCCTTCACCTCTGCAACCAAGGACATCATATGTGGCGTCCCCCAAGTATCATCCCTCAGCCCCACCCTGTTCAACATCTACATGACCCCCCTCGAAGACATCATCAGATCCCATGGACTCAACATATTCTCCTAAGTAGATGACACTCCCAAATAATCCTCTCGCTCTCCGAGGACCCTTTCAACACTTCTGCAACCCCATGACCAATGTAGCGAATGGATGAGGGACAACTATCCCAAACTTCAACTCTGACAAAACTGAAGTACTGATCTTCGGGAAGAACACCTCTGTGTGGTATCACAGCTGGTGACCAGCACAATTCGGACCAACACCCACACTGACAGACCATGCATGCAACCTTGGCATCATCATAGGCAGCCAAATGACCATTAGATGACAAGTCAATGCAGTCATCTCCTCCTGCTTCCACACACTTCGCATGCTCCACAGAATCTTCAGATGGATCCCAATCAACACCAGAAAGACCGTTATGCAGGCCGTCGTCACCCACTGCCTCGACTAAGGTAACGCCCTCCATACCGGAATTTCAACTCAGCTCCTTAGCAGAATCCAGACCAAACAGAACACAGCAGCCAGACTTATCCTGGACTTCCCCAAATGGACCCAAATCACCCCCACCTCAAAAAGCTTCAATGGCTCCCCATCCAGAAGAGATGCCAGTTTAAGATCCTCATACATGCCTACAAAGCCCTACACAACCAAGGACCGTCCTACATCAATTATTGACTAAACTTCCATATGCCTGCAAGACATGTGCGCTTCACCTCACTTGCCCTCGCACATAGCCCCCGCATCCATAGAAGCCCCAACGGGGGACATTCCTTCTCCTACATCACCACCAAGATCTGGACTGACCTGCCCTCCAACTCCAAATAGCGCCCTCCCTGGCAGACTTCAGAAAGAAACACAAGATCTGGCTTTTCAACTGAGACACGCACCCTGTGTCCAGATACTCCTATGGGTGACAGTGCTGAACTATACAAATTCTGATTGTTTTATTGGTCCTTTAAGGGATAATTCCCCTAGACTGGGGTGAAAATTCAGGGACTGCAGCCGCAGTGGCCCCTTCTGTGCTAGTTCCTCTGGGGCCCTTACTGCTAAGGGAAAACCTGTGTTTATTGAAGTCTTTGGGGTACTTTAAATCACTTGAACCTGTGGGTTGTTCATAATTTGGTGTATCAGGGAAGGCTTGTGCTTGCCAAAGTCTGGGGAGTGACAGTAGTTGTTTGAGACAGGGAAACTCTTTGAATTACTGGAATCTGAGGAGAACTGAGGTATGTTTGCATTGGGTGTGCACTTGCCTCCGGAGAGAGCTCTTTGCAGTTGCACTGTGGGGGGATTAGATTGTAAAACGGTGGTTTTGACCACAACAAATCATCCAGGAAATCATATTCCTCATTATTCTCAACCCCAGTGTCATTCTACTGTCTGTTCTTGATAAGGTTTTTTCCTGTTCTTCTGTTTTGCTTGCTATTGTAGGGTATTAACCTACTCCCTCAATCATATCCTCCTTACAGATTTTTTGTCTCTCATCACATTGCACGTCTAGCCAGATGCACATTTTGTTTTGTGCCTGAATCATATATCTTTCACGGTCTTTTATGTTCACTACCTGTTTCCAAATGTTTAGGGCCTCAAATTGTGTGGATCTGGGTTGCAGTTTCGTCTCATACATCTTTTTGTCAGCTTGCTGAGCCTCCCTATATAGAAAGTGTTATGTAACGGGAACTGAAGATCTCTATCTTTCTCTGTACACTGATTCCATTGTTTTAGCCATATACAAATATGTATCCGTCTCCCTGGCAGGTGTGCCCTCAGGTAGCAACTTCTCTTTCTTGCATAAAGACTTCAGGGTTATCAGAGAGAGATTGCCCATGCCTTTTCAACTGTCTGTAAACACAAGAATCACCCATTCCTCATGCAAACCTCTCTAGCACTAAGCCAAGTGGACTTCATGACTTTCCTGCAATCGTAGTACAACCAGTGCAAATGTCAACAAATCACAAGGCGACTCCTGACACTCATGGACTTATCTTAGAGCAGCACTTTGTGATGCGACAACACAGCACACAGCAAACATTTTCAAGAAACAAAACGTAATGAACTTATATACACAACTATTGTCTCTTCACCTAAACTGAAAGGAAATCACATCTCAGAGATAAAGAGAGGACTTTTTACGGCGCCCGCAATAATACAACAGCAAGCCCTCGACCTTACTTCGAACCAGTATGTTAACTCCTATGTACCAAAGGGTAAAGAAATACAGATCCAGGACAATACATTCACACAGTTGATATTACGTCCCTATCTTGATGTGACTGATAGCGCTTTACAGCACACACCTCAATCTTTGCACATACATTCAACAAATGATTGGATCTCGAAATCATGGACTTTGAGAAGCTCAACAACTTAAACCACTGCTTTATCTCACATCTGCACTTAGTGCAGCAAGCATAATTGAAATCACCCAGAGCAAGCCCTCTCTGTCACGCCTCTGATATTGCCCTCAAAGTGACAATAACCAAGGGTCTTAAAAGCCCACAAATCAAATCCACTTAATACATAGATTCAAAATCCAAAAAAATCATGACATCAAACTCTCTCAAACTACAAATTCCAACGTGCACGTCTCGGTACACACACTTGCAAAATGCCTTTCCCTATTGATACTTACAATAACTCCCTTTCACAAACCCCAGGACAGTTGCTACATCTCTACTCGTCGTAAAGAAGTGGGGATGCAGATTGCATCAGGTTCAATTTGAATCTGGGGCAAAACCAGAAGAACCACAAAACTACAGTTCTCTGTCTTTAAGGCCAATTTACATGTGTAGGTCCAATTGGAACTGAACACATTTAATCAGAAACAGATTCTGACGTCGTACAACAGCTCTTACCCTTTGTTGGACTGATGGACCAGAGTGGTGTTAACCCCCTTAAGAGTTTTGATCTTACCTGCTGAACCTGTGTCTTAATGTAGAACCTGGTAGATGTCAATTTCAATTTAGCACATAGAACCCATTTGGTCTATCAAAAGTGACAGACAGAGAAGTCTTAACCCTTAAAGGTTTGATTTTTAGAACTTAACCATAGAGAAATAATTGAAATAGTCCAAATCAATTTATTAATAAGCCATAATGCAAAGCTCAGTTAAGGCACATAACTCAGTCAAAAAACTCAGTAACTTTAGATGGGCAGATTTCAAAGTCTAAAACGGGAGAGAAATTCAGCATACATTTGCCTCCAAGGGTCAGTGAGAGGAAGGTTCTCTCTGCATGCAAAAGAACACACTTTTATAGGGTTCTAACAAAATCTCTTATAATACTACAACATGGAGATTCTTATGAACGCCAACTGTGCTGGAACAAATATTGTTACATCATGTGCGATTCTGCTAAAACAGCTAGGTGCAGCCTTGAATTAGTGACATTTTTATTCCGATCAGCTTGTGAAGATTGCTGTCCTTATCCTGTCCTTACCTTTGAACCAAATTTAAACTTTATTCCATTGAGACATGAAAGTATGAGTTTCTCAGTGTGGTGCAGAGCAACTTCACAAACAAGATGGAGTCTGAGGCCTAAAATCTCTGTTAGCCAGAGTTTGAGTTTTCATTAGTGAAACACATTTAATTTCAGTAAAACAGCTTTATCAGTGGCGATTTCTGGAAGACTGCAGTATGCCGGCAAATGAGGTCTACGGTTGCGTAGGGAATACATTCAAACTCCATGAGTCAGTGCCTTGTTCCTGCCTGGAGACCCATACAATATAATCTTTGCAAATTAGCCAGAGACTCGCAAAGCAAAACAATGTATTTGCTTTTGCCTTGTCAAAACTTATTCCACTTCAATTCAAGTTAAGAGAGAAATTAAATTACCCAGAATTTTCTCCAAATCTCCTCCTTATGCATTATTAAATGTTGACACATATGGAGACTAGAATACACAAAAAGGGAAGAGGAGGTAATCTTGATGGGATTTCACCCTCTGTGGGAAACCATAAAAGATTTCAAATTGCCCTCACCCACTAATACTGGCATGCTTCATCATTAGGTGTGCTACAACTCCCCTGCGTTGACCACCATTAGGGGTGGAGCAGTGTGTTTTTTGGGGTAGTTTGGACAGATAAACAAACATTCAATGGGATCCACTGTGCAGACTATACAGTTAAAACTAACTTAGGGGTGACCCTTATTCCTACTTAATTCTGGGTTCCCTGTGCAGGATTAAAACATATCTCCTGTGATGAATTGGGGAGATTAGTGCCCCATCATCTCATCTGCTGTCAACAAGTTTCGGCCTAGTTTCGCCCCTGTGAGTCATCTGGCCTTCTTCAGGGCTAAGATACCACGGCTAACGCCCACCACACCTTGTTCTTAAAACAATGCTCAGTGAGTGGTGGTAGAGTCTCATGCGGTAACCGTGCTTGCCACTCCTGGTATACATACTCAGGGATTTCCTGTATAAAAAAATAAATAATGTCCTATTTATATCTGCCAGTTGTAAACGCTGTGAAGCATTCATTAATTACAAAAGTTAAGTTGCTATATTATAAAGGATCTCAGCAACAGGGACCCTTCTACAGCATGGATTCGTGCATTAAGTAATTACGCCCCTGCATGTAGGGTGGCAATCAATGTTATAGTGCTGCAGGCCAGTACAACATCCCTTTATAACAATATCTGCCCCCCTTACCCGGCAGCCCCCGCACTTAGGTCTTTGAGGGACCGATGCTGCTCTGCCATGCCGCTCGCTTCCCTTTGTTGTTCAGAGTCAGCTAGTTTACATGCCCCTTTAGTAGTCGTCCAGTTGGACTCCAGTGGTTTCAATTGAGTGCACCAGATGATCCTCCATCCTGCTAGACCTGATCCACTGTGAGTGTTTTGAGTTGAATCAGAGCCACTCGTAAGCTGTTAGGACCTGATCCAACATGGTGGCAAGTTTCAGCACTACAAGCTTCCATCCACAATCACATGGACATAATATGTAAAATGGAAGACACCTCACATCTTCCTTCTTTAGACAAACATATTACTTATAGTGATAAACCAGCATGAATGTCTGACACATGAATGAAATGAAAGGATAAAGAAATACACAAAGTGCTCAATAATAAGAAAAAATAACAGAATGCTAAGATCAGTGCAAAACATAATCATTGAGTTTAGCAGGAACCCTTCAAGATCTTCTGCTGGCCCTTTTCCAGTTGCCAGAAATACTCTCTGCTGCCATGACATTTTCTCTTGTTTCTTCACATTCTTTAGTCATAGTTTGTTATGTTATGTTATGTCATGTTATCCTATATAGTGCACTATCACCCATTAAGTCATCCTTTCACTTTTGCAGGTGTGTGGTCCTAGCCTTGGAGGATGTACTCAAAAAGAGATAAGGAGGCTCTACTGTGGTGTGGGAGGTCCTTTCACGCTACAAGGGCAATGTATTAGAAGGCACAACCTCCTGATCTGCTTTTGTGAATGCCTGGGATGTGTGCTATTGAAAGCTTGGCTGAGCAGAGGTACCTGGATGGTTATTGGACTTGTAGGAGGCTGGCCTGGCTTATAGTGGATACCTGATGGTACTTACACCTTGTGCCAGGTCCAGTTATCCTTTATTAGTAGATTAGTAGTGTTCTAGCAGCTTAGGCTGATAGAGGTAGCTATAGCAGAGCAGCTTAGGCTGAACTAGGAGACATGCAAAGCTCCTACTATACCACTTATATCATATAGGTACTATATCATAAGAAACACAATACTCAGAGTTACTAAAAATAAAGGTACTTTATTTTAGTGACAATGTGCCAAAAATATCTCAGAGGATATACTCCCTTAGGAGGTAAGTAAAATACACAAAATATACACACAAACCAAAATCAGGTAAGTAAACAGTTAGAAAAGTAATGCATACACTGTAGAATACAATAGGATGCAATAGGCCTAGGGGCAACAGAAACCCTATACTAAGAAAGTGGAATGCGAACCACTTAGGGACCCCTGGCCTAGTGTAGTGTGTAGAGGGTCGCTGGGAGTGTAAGTAAACACTAAGGGTGCCCAAGACCCTAAAAAGTAGGAGTAAAGTGATACTACTTTCCCAGAAACACACTGTATTCGTGATAGGAGATTCTGAGACCACAACAGACTGCAAAGCACTGAAGACGGATTCCTAGACCTGAGGACCTGTAAAGGAAGGGGACCAAGTCCAAGAGTCACGAAAGTGTCCGGGGGGGGCAGGAGCCCACTAAACCCTGGATGAAGGTGCAAAATGGCTGCATCCGGGTGGATATAAGAATCTGAAGATTCTACAACAACAAAACATGCCAGAAACTTCTCCTTTGTGCAGAAGATGTCCCACGGAGTACTGGAGGATGCAGAGTTGTTTCTTTGGAGAAAGACCGCAAACAAGCCTTGCTAGCTGCAAGAGTCTCGGTTGAAGAAAAAGGGTGCTGCCCGGGCCCAGGATGAACTAGGAAGTCGCCACTTGGAAGAGGGGACAGAGGGGGCCCTCAGCAACACAGAGAGCCCACACACAAGAAGGCAGCACTCACAGAAGTACTTGAACACAGGTTCAAGAAAACTGAGCACGGGGTCATCTTAACACTACAAAAGAAGGTCCCACGAAGCCGGTGGTCAACTCAGCGAGTTGAGCAATGCAGGACGGAGTGCTGGGGACCAGGGCTAGGCTGTGCACAAAGGATTCCTTGCAAAGGTGCATAGAAGCCCTAGCAGCTGCAACACACGCAGTACACAGGATTAATGTCTGGAGAGGGGAGGCAAGGACTTACCTCCTCCAAATTTGGACAGTTGGATCACTGGACAGTCTGGGTCACTTGGGTCCACCACCTGTGTTCCAGGGGCCACGCTCGTCAGGATGAGAGGGGTCCCAGAGTACCGGTGATGCTGAAGTTTGGTGCCTGCTGGAGCAGGGGGAAGATTCCGTAAACCCACAGGAGATTTCTTCATGGCTTCCACTGCAGGGTGAAGGCAGTCAGCCCCCAGAGCATACACCACCAGGAAACAGTCGAGAAAACTGGCAGGATTAGGTACTACAATGTCTCTGGTAGTCATCTTGCTACCTTGTTGCAGTTTTGCAGGCGCCCTGGAGCAGTCAGCGGTCGATCCTTGGCAGAAGTCGAAGAGGGAGATGCAGAGGAACTCTGGTGAATTCTTGCAAGTCGTTATCTGAGGAAAAGCCCACAGAAGAGACCCTAAATAGCCCTCAGAGGAGGATTGGCCACCTAGTCAGGTAAGCACCTATCAGGAGGGGTCTCTGACGTCACCTGCTGGCACTGGCCACTCGGAGGCCTCCATTGTGCCCTCCCATCTCTGGATTCAAGATGGCAGAGGTCTGGGACACACTGGAGGAGCTGTGGGCACCACCCCTGCGGTGGTGATGTACAGGGAGTGGTCACTCCCCTTTCCTTTGTCCAGTTTCGCACCAGAGCAGTGACTGGGGGTTTCCTGAACCAGTGTAGACTGGCTTATGCAAGGAGGGCACCATCTGAGCCCTTAAAAGCATTTCCAGAGGCTGGGGGAGGCTGCTCCACCCCAGCCCTTAACATCTATTTCCAAAGGGAGAGGGGGTAACACCCTCTCTTGGAGGAAATTCTTTGTTCTGCCTTCCTGGGACTGGGGTGCCCAGACCCCAGCAGGGCAGAACCTTGTATGTTCGTTGGCAGCAGCGGTAGCTGCAGAGAAAACCCCAGAGAGCTGGTTTGGCAGTACCCGGGGTCCATAGTGGAGCCCTGGGGATGCATGGGATTGGCACCCCATACCAGATTTGGCATGGGGGACAATTCCATGATCTTAGACATGTTACATGGCCATATTCGGAGATACCTTTGTGAAGCTACATATAGGTATTGACCTATATGTAGTGCATGCATGTAATGGTGTTCCTGCACTCACAAAGTCCGGGGAAATTGCCCTGAACTTTTTGGGGGCACCTTGGCTAGTGCCAGGTGCCCTCACACTTAGTAACTTTGCACCTAACCTTCACTATGTGAAGGTTAGACATATAGGTGACTTATAAGTTAATTAAGTGCAGTGTAAAGTGGCTGTGAAATAACGTGGACGTTATTTCACTCAGGCTGCATTGGCAGTCCTGTGTAAGATTTGTCTGAGCTCCCTATGGGTGGCAAAAGAAATGCTGCAGCCCATAGGGATCTCTTGGAACCTCAATACCCTGGTTACCTAGGTACCATATACTAGGGAATTATAAGGGTGTTCCAGTGTACCAATTAGAATTGGTGAAAATGGTCACTAGCCTATAGTGACAATTTTAAAGGCAGAGAGAGCATAAGCACTGAGGTTCTGATTAGCAGAGCCTCAGTGACACAGTTAGTCACTACACAGGTACACACATTCAGGCCACAAACTTTGAGCACTGGGGTCCTGGTTAGCAGGATCCCAGTGAGACAGGCAAAAACAAACTGACGTACCTGTAAAAATGGGGGTAACATGCCAGGTAAGATGGTACTTTCCTACATGACTGCACATGGCTTTTTAGTTAGGCTGTGTCTGTGTAGTGTAGTGCTTTGTATGTGTGGGTGATAAGCTTGAATTGTCCCTGCTTATGTATTGGGATCCAGTGTAATTCCCTCAGGTGTGGAGTGATGTGAGACTAGCGAGGGAGGTTGAGGACCAGTCTGGCTGCTGCGGTCTGGATAGCCTGAATTGTTTTTGTGAGTTGGTTGGTGATTCCTGCATTGGGGGTGGGGGCGGGGGCGGTCTGTAGTCCAGTGTGCTGGTGATGAGGGCTTGGTAAATTGTTTTCCTGGTGTTGTTAGGTGGCCACCTGACCATCTTTTTCAGCATCCTCAGGGTGATGAAGCATGCTGGGGCAACAACGTTGACCTCGGCAGACTTTTCCAGTTTGCTGTTGATAATGAGCCAGTAATTTCTTGCTTGTGTGTGAGGGGTGGGAGTAGGGCTGTGGTCTGTTGACTGCCAGATGGAGACTCACAGTAAGGTATCTTTTCTGAAGATCACCACTACACTCTTGTCCATGTTTAGTTTAAGGTAGTTGGAGTTTATCCAGACGGTCACTTCAGTCATGCATAAGCTGAACTTGTTCCTGAAAATGGGAGTTTTATTCATGAGGGACAAAAACAGTTGTGTGTCGTCGGCTTTGTAGGAATCTTGCCTGGTGTGTGGTGGCCAACTATGGTGTTGACACCTTATACCGGTTACAGGCGACCCCTATTAGTGAATGTAGGCAGTATCTAGGAAGCCAGGGCTCCTAGAGGTAGCTGTTGACAAGCAGCCAATTCTTATGTAGGAGACATGCAAAGCTTATGCAATACCACAATAGTCACACAGCAACTTATCACACATGAAAGAACCACACAATGTTACAAAAATAAAAGTACTTTATTATAGTAACACAACACTAGATTATTTATAGGCAGACCCCCAACTGGAGGTAAGTACACAATATGCATATATATATATATATATATATACATATACACAAAGTAATAATTAGGAATTGGCACAAGAAAGAACAATCATTGGCAAGAATTAGTGAAAAATACTTAGAACTCTAAGGGAGGAGCATACCATATACTAAAATGGTGGGATGCAAAGTGAAGCACCCCACCCAAGGATATGGAGAAAGGAGCTAGAAGAACTAGGGACCCCAAGAGGTGAGTAGCTAAGTGACCCCCAGCGACCAGGAGAGCAGAGGTGAGTACCTGGTCTTCCCAAGGACTTTGAAAAGGGATTGTGCAAGAACAGGATCAGACGAGAAGAAACCCTTCTGTGGATGAAGATCCGGGTCGATGGTAGAAGAAAGAAGACCAGTTGTGGAGCTCAGGAGCTGCAGAGGAGTCCTTGGGGTGGTGCAGATGGTGTCCAACATCGGTCGTTGGGTCGCAGATGGTCAGTGTTGGAGGAGAACCACCAACAAGCCCTGACAAATGTAAGAGGAGCAAAAGAAGAGTTGCAAGGCTGAAGGGGATCAGCAAGCTCCAGGGGCCCTGACTCTTGGAGGGGAGTCCAGTCTGACCCTCAGCAGTCAGAAGAGCCAACAGAAGCAGTCACAGCCCCCACACGCAACCCACTGGCAGTGGGCACAGTAAGCCACTGTGAGGCCCAGTCAGCAAACCTGGAGAGGAGTCCCACGCTAGAGCATCAGAGAGTAGACTGTGCTTGGCAGGATGAAGTGCTGGGGGCCAGGGCTACTTGGAGCCTGAAGATCCCTTGGAGCAGCAGACAAGAAGCCTTGGTAATTGTAAGAGTTTCGGTGCACAGGGGTACTGTCCTGCAAGGACAGGCAAGGGCTCGCTATCTCCCAAGTTGGACAGCTGGTAGATAGGACCAAGGGGACCACTCCAGACCATCATCTGTGATGCAGGATCCACGCAGTTCCAGAAGAGAGCAGATCCAAGCAGCCAGACATCATTGCTATAGGTGCCTCCAGATGCAGAGGAGTGACTCCTTCACTCCAAGGGAGATTCCTTCTTGCTTCTTGGTGCAGGCTCTAGTCCCACGACCCCATTGAATGTACAGCCGTGGAAATGTTGCAGTTGCTGGAGGGAGCCAGAGAAACAATGTTGCAAGGCGAGGTCATCTTGGGAGTTGCAGTCTTGTCGGTTCTTGAAGAGTCCAGTTGCGGTTCTAGTGGCCGGAAGTCGAAGTAAATAATGCTGAGGAATCCTGGTAGAGTCTTGCACATCGAATCTGGGGACCACTCACAAAAGACTCCTTAAATAGCCCTAAAAGGTGGTTTGGTCACCTAGCAATGTGACCACCTATCAAGAGGGGTCTCTGACATCACCTGCCTGACATGGCCTCTGCACATCTTGGTTTCAAGATGGCAGAATCGAGTGGCCAACTGGAGGAGCTCTGGCCACCACCCCTGGGATGGAGAGGAGAGTGGTCACTCCCCTTTCCTTTGTTCAGTTTCCGGCCTGAGAAGGGACCGGGGGTCCCTGGACTGGTACAAATTGGTTTATGGAAGGAGGGCACCAAATGTGCCCTTCAAAGCAAACTGGTGGCTTGGGGAGGCTACCCCTCCCAAGCCTTGTAACACCTATTTGTAAGGGAGAGGGTGTTGCCTCCCTCTCCCACAGGAAATCATTTGTTCTGCCTTCCCCAGCCTGAGCTGATCAAGCAGCAGAAGGGCAGAAACCTATCTGTGGGGTGCAGCTGTGTGGGCTGCCTTAAAAAGCCTAGAAGACTGATAGGAGCAATACTCGGGGGTCCTTTAAGGAGCCCCCAGAGTGCATGGATTCATATAGCCAATACTTGCAACAGTATTGGGGTATGATTCTGACATGTTTGATACCAAATATGATCAGGTTCCGAGTTACCACTATGTAGCTGGACACAGGTAGTGAGTGACCTGTGTCCAGTACACGGGCAAAATGATTTCCCTGCACTCACAAATTCCAGTGCAATGGAGCTGCAGTTCACAGGTGCACCTCTGCTCATGCAGGGGGTGCCATCACACACAAGGACCTGCACCCTGCCCTCTGGGCTAGGAGGGCCTACCAAAGGGGTGACTGACCTGGTGCATGCACCTTTCCATGCAGGCTGCAATGGCAGGCCTGCAGACATATTGTGTATGGGTTCCAATGAGTGGCACAATACATGCTGCAGCCCTTGGGGAACCCCTGGTGCTCCAATGCCCTGGGTACCTAAGCAACAGGTACTAGGGATTTATAAGGGGACCTAGTATGCCATTGGTGAAGTGTACAAAGGAACTCAGTAACCAGATTTGGAGGGAGAGAGCACAATCACTGGGGTCCAGGTTAGCAGGATCTCAGTGAAGACAGTCTAAGCACACTGATAGCATGCAAAAAGTGGGTGTAACCATGCTAAAAAGAGGGTACTTTCCTACAGGCATAGGTGAATATGTTGATGTTGTGTGCTCCAATGACATCTGCCAGAAGCGTCATGTAGATGTTAAAGAGGGTCTGGTCAAGCTGAGCGAGGAACTCTGGAAGACTCCATAAATTAGTTTCTGAGCTTCTGAGGAGTATTGAGTCATGTTGACTAATTGTGTTCTTCCGGTGAGAAAGATACAGATCCACTGGAAGGCAGGTCCTTGGAAGCCAGCCTTGTGAAGTCATCTGATCAGGATGGGGTTGGAAACAGTGTCAAAGGCTGCGGAGAGGTTGAGTAGGATGGCGGGTGCAGTTTCTCCTCTGTCAAGGATCATCTGATTGTCATCTGTTGCTGGGAAGAGAACTGCCTCTGTACTGTGGTTTGGTCTGAAGCCTCATTCTATGGTGTTGAGGTGCTGGTGGTTGGCTAGTTCATTGGAGGAGTATCCACTGATTGCTTTTTCTAGGACAATGGCCAACTATGGTAGGAAGGAGATCCGTCGGTAGTTCATGAGTTTTGCGGGTCTGCTGAGGGCTTCTTCACGGCTTCTTCAGGAGGGCATTGACAGCTGGGTCCAGGGAAGGAGGTGCTGTCAATGGATGTACTCAGGATAGGGGTGAGAGGTTTGCTGATTGGGGTTGAGCTTTTGTCGAAGGTGTGGTGTGGGTAAGGTTCTAACATTGCCATTTAGGGGATGATCGTCATCATTGCTGTGGATTCCTCTGTGATGATGGGGTTCCATGTTGTTAGTGTGTCACCTTTACTTGATACTGGGAGACTTATTGCAAGATTGATGGGGTCCAATTGGAGATCGAAGCTGGTGTAAATGGCTTTGATCTTGTTACAGAAGAAGTCTGAGATCATTGCAGAGCTCTTGGGTTGGGGTAGAGTTGTTGGTGTGGTACTTGATGATGGCAAAAATGTCTTTGGGGCTGTTGGAGCTGTGGTCCATGTGCTTAGTTGATGCCTTCCTTTTGATTTCCTGCATTCGCTGCCATAGCATCTCTGGGTGGATTTGAATACTTCCTTGTTTGATTCTTCCTGGTTCCCTCTCCACCTCCCTTTCAGTTGCTTTCAGTGCGATTTGGTCATTCTGAGTTTTTCCATGTACCAGCTGGCCTGCATTCATATTCTTGCTAATTGGCTAATCTTGGCTTTTATTGCAAGGGCTCTGAGTATCAGTGCAGGCAGTGGTCCTGTTGTCAAAGTTGTTGATGTCACTAGGTAGATGGCCTGTGTGCTCAGCTTGGTATTTCTGGAGGGCAAAAGTCCAATCCACCTCGATACATAATTCCAGTGTCAGCAGTCAGGTCCTGTTGAGGTGGTTCTTCTATGGTGGATGTTAGAAATGGGGTCTTTGGTTGGCAGTCAGGTTACCCCCTATCCAAGCAAGGACCCTCACTGTAATCAGGGTAAAAGAGAATCACCCTCAGCTAACCCCTGCTTACCCCCTTAGTGGGTTGGCGGCGAGCAGTAGGCTTAACTTCAGAGCGCTAGGTGTAAAGTATTTGTACCAACACACACAGTAACTTAATGAAAACACTACAAAATGACATAACACAGGTTTAGAACAATAGGAAATATTTATCTAAACAAAACAAGACCAAAACGACAAAAATCCACAATACACAAGTCAAGTTAACAATTAAAAACCAAAAAGATTCTTCATGTAGTTTTAAATACACACTAACACTGTTAGCGTGAAAATGGACCTTGGATGAGTCAAAAATAACCCTGCACGGGCGAGAGTGCATCAAAAAGGGCTTGCGATGCGTCAATTTCACTCACGAGCGAGACCTTGCATGGTTTCTCCTTTCATCAGGTTGGGGCGCGTCGTTTCTTCTCTCCGCAGGAGAGCACTGCGTCGATCCGGTCAGCACTCTCGGGTCCGGTCAGGCCTTACGTTGTTTTTACACGCCCAGCTGTACTTGCATTGTAAATCAAGCCGCACGATGATACGCAAACCACGCAGCGCGGATTGCGATCTCCCAGCCTCAGTCAGCGATGCTGCGCGTTGGTTCTCCAGCTCTGTGCCTCGATTCTTCGGTCGCATTACAGGCGAGCATCGATTTTCTGCAGCGAAGCCGGTGGCGCGTCGATTTTTCAGCCACAGATCGGAGTCACGTCGATCTTTTCCCCGTTCTGTTCGTGGATTTCTTCCTCTTAGGCTGTCAGCTTCTCCTTTCAGGGTCCCAGGAACTGGATGGGCACCAGAGGGTAGAGTAGGAGTCTCTCCTGAGACTCCAGGTGCTGGCAGAGAGAAGTCTTTGCTGTCCCTGAGACTTCAAACAAGAGGAGGCAAGCTCTAAATCAAGCCCTTGGAGATCTTCACAAGATGAAAGGCACACAAAGTCAAGTCTTTGTCCTCTTACTCTGGCAAAAGCAGCAACTGCAGGATAGCTCCACAAAGCACAGTCACAGGCAGGGCAGCTCTTCTTTTCAGCTCTTCAGCTCTTCTCCAGGCATAGGTTCCTTTTGGTTTCCAGAAGTGTTCTAAAGTCTGTGGTTTTGGGTGCCCTTCTTATACCCATTTTCTCCTTTGAAGTAGGCCTACTTCAAAGCAAAGTCTCTCTTGATTGTGAAATCCTGCCTTGCCCAGGCCAGGCCCAGACACTCACCAGGGGGTTAGAGACTGCATTGTGTGAGGGCAGGCACAGCCCTTTCAAGTGTAAGTGCAAGTGTAAGTCCCTCCTAGCACAGATGGCTCATCAGGATATGCAGGCTACACCCCAGCTCCCTTTGTGTCACTGTCTAGTGTCAGGTGCAACCAGCCCAACTGTCAAACTGACCCAGACAGGGAATCCACAAACAGGCATAGTCACAGAAATGGTATAAGCAAGAAAATGCTTGCATTCTAAAAGTGGCATTTCAAACACACAATCTTAAAATCAACTTCACTAAAAGATGTATTTTTAAACTGTGAGCTCAGAGACCCCAAACTCCACATGTCCATCCTCTCCCAAAGGGATCTACACTTTAATCAGATTTAAAGGTTGCCCCCATGTTAACCTATGAGTGGGACAGGCCTTGCAACAGTGAAAAACTAATTCACCAATATTTCACTGTTAGGACATATAAAACACATTACTATATGTCCTACCTTAACCATACACTGCACCCTGCCCTTGGGGCTACCTAGGGCCTACCTTAGGGGTGCCTTACATGTAGGAAAAGGGAAGGTTTAGGCCTGGCAAGTAGGTACACTTGACAAGTCGAATTTACAGTTAAATCTGCACACAGACACTGCAGTGGCAGGTCTGAGACATGATTACAGAGCTAATAATGTGGGTGGCACAACCAGTGCTGGAGGCCCACTAATAGCATTTGGTTTACAGGCCCTGGGCACCTCTGGTGCACTGTACTAGGGACTTACTAATAAATCAGATATGCCAATCATGGATAAACCAATTAATACACATTTTGTAAAGGAGCACTTACACTATAGCATTGGTTAGCAGTGGTAAAGGGCCCAGAGTAACAAAAACAGCAAAATCAGAGTCCAGCACACATCAACAACCTGGGAATGGGAAACAGAGGCAAAAAGTTAAGGGAGACCACACAAAGGATGAAAAGTCTAATAGTGGGGATTGTTGATTGAGAAGCTGATGATGGCTTGGTGGATCTAGGTGACAGAAGTGGGTGTGTTGATCGTGATGCTGTTGAAAATGTGGTGCAGGGTGTGTCAGGTCATGTGGTTGGGGACTGAGGCATGTAGGGTGAGACCAAGGTTCCTGAGGCTTTTAAGGAGTGTGATTGAGTTGGGGTCGGTCATGTCTTCTAGGTAAAAATTGAGGTCATTTCGGAGGATGTAGGTGCTGGTGTCAATGACTAGTAGGGCAACAAAGTCTGGGAAATCACTGATGAAGTTGGCTTAGGGTCCTGGGAGTCAGTAGGCCGGGATTCCGCCTAAGGTGAAATCGGCTTTAATTTGAAGTTGGAAGTTGAGGTGTTCATTTTCAGTCTCTGTGCTGATGCAGCTCATAGTGTCCTTGAAAATGATGGTAATTCATCTTCTGGGTCTTGTTAGCAGTCTTACTTTACAACAGTTTCAGGCATATCCAAAAATACATTGTCATCAATCACTTCAACCTCCCTACTTGAATTCACATGTCCCTTAAAGAAAGAAACTCTTCAAATTCCACACTGCTCCTCCATTTATTCTTACAACATTTTTAAGGACTTCAATAACAATCACAGAACCAATGCAATGGGACGTCCCTTTACCAGTATCAGCATGACGTTTTAAACATACTCAGTCTCCAGCTATAACCACCTGTTTACTACATGCACCTTTCCTTGAGTTTGTGATAGTCCTCATCTTCTCCTTATGTTTTTCCATCACACACTCCTGGGAGATATTGCGTTGTTGGTTGAGGGGGTGTGAACATATTCAAGCAACAGCCACAGTCCCCATCAGGGTGAACCACTAAAGGCACTAAATTAACCTGTGCTTAACCCTCTGGGAGCTTGGCACAAAAACAGATAGGTTTAACTTAGAGACAATGTGGAAAGTATTTTTGCAACACTCAAACAGTAATAAACACAATGCAAGAAAAATCCCAAACCAATTTAGACAAATAGAGTTAACCTTAATAAGTCACATGACACCAAAATGCCAAACATCTATTCAGTAGAACTGGGGTTCTGAATTTTTAAAGTTTATGGTGAAAACTAGCCCATAAAAGATCAAAGCACCAACCACGGGCATCTAATTGAGCAAGACTGTGTCAAAGTTCAAAGCTATGGTTGTCCACGATGGGGCGCTGTCTGGATACAAGAAGTAGACTGGGCTCAATCTTGGCTTACCTTTGGGCTTAGAAGAAATGCTGTTTAAATATGTCTGATAAGGTAAAGTTCAGTGGGGAAAGGCAGCTGGTGGTGTCCGAGAAGGATGCGTCATCATCGGTGAACTCTTGGCCAAAGTTGCGGTGAAGAATCCTTTGTTTGGACTTATTACGAGTTTAATGGTCGGACTGCTACACCGCCATGTTGGCGGTCCTGAAAAGACTGCCATACAAGCAGCCTTTCAGACCATTCTTTTATTAGTTACACAGGCAGGACTGCAGACCGCCAAGCAGAAATGGCAGACCACCAGCAACGCTGTGGCCTTGAAATAGGCAGTCAGCAAAGCAATAGAACTGCACATTGGATACATTTGAAAACAACACAGCTGACACACATTCCCACAGTGGACACACTTGCAAAGACACTATGAAAAGCACACATTCATAGACCACAATCCTTTGCATTTTCAACTCAAAACACAGAAGCCAGAGCACCTTATTCCCAAAACAGTTCATAGATTAGGCACCCTTTGTTCACCATCCCATAGAGCACCCCCACACACTTTTGTCCATTCAGACCCTTTTGCACTTCCCCTGTTTAGTAAGTCACTGTCACCCATTTTTTTTGGTCCACCATGTCATGGTCGAAAAATCCACATGATTCAGAAGATGAGTTAAGAGTTATGGTGGATGAAATCATAGGAGTAAAACCACAATTGTTAAAAGCAGAAGTTCAGCACACTCCTCTCAGTAGGAAAATGGAAATGTGGGACAGGATAGTCAACAGAGTCAATGCTGTAGGCACCACCCTGCGCACAAAGGAGGACATCAGGGGCAAGGTATGTTCCCTGGTCTCCAGGTGCCAGTTGAAGGCCAAGAAGACTGGCCATGGCCCTCCCAGTAACCCATTACATCTCTTTCCCTGGGAGAAGAAGGTCTTGGCCATCCTGCATCCTGAGGGCTTGACAGGAATACCTGGGGGAGTGCAGTCTGGTAAGTTACTACACTAAATATGTCACCAAAATGCAATGCCATGCATGCTCACAGCTCACCTTTTGCCACTGTCTTGTTCGTGTACCCCACCAACATTCAATACCCATAGTATCTGAGTCTAAACACTGTGAATCTGCATTGTTGGACCCAACAGCACAACTACCAAGGCCCATCACATGCTATAAGTCAAAATGGGGCCTGTAAGTCTTTTAATATCAAACAATAAGTACAAGACTCATGATATGTCTCAACAGGTAAATGTATGCCAAAACCCAAATGCAGTCTGCATACAGATATGCAATACTCAACATGTGTATAGTGTGTGTACTAGAGAGAGTGTTGTGACTGCAATTCCCAGATGGCACTGTTTCTATAACTAAAAACTCCAGACCCGTGGTCACTTGTCCAAAGATCCCTGTTCGGGAAATCACAAATGAACTTCACTCACCTGGGAGGACACTATTTATCAAGTGTGGGGAGGAGAGAGAGTGACTTGACTGGATCTCCCCTGAGGGCACTGTTTCAGCAACTCCAAACACCATACCAGTGTTAACTTGTTAAAAGACCCCTGTTTGGTAACTCTCAATTGAAGTGTACTCACCTGTGAGGATAACATTTGTATAGTGTGTGTTCTAGATGGAGTGACCTGACTGCAATTCCCAGGAGGCACTGTTTCACTAACTCCAAACACCAGACCAGTAGTCAGTTGCCCCAAAACATCTGTTAGTGAACTCTTAAATGAATTTTACTCACCTGGGGTGAGAACATTTATCAAGTGTGTGCAGTAGAGAGAGTGAACTTACTGCAACTCCCAGGAGGCACTGGTTTACTAAGTCCAACCACCAGCATAGTGTTCTCTTGTACAAATACCAATGTTTGGTAAACCACAAACAAAGTGTACTTGCCTGGGGAGATCACATTTATATAGTGTATGTAGTACAGGGAGTGACATGATTGCAAATTCCAATAGGCTCTGTAACTCTAACTCCAAACACCAGCACAGTGGCCACTTGTTCAAATATCCTTGTTTGTCAACTTTCAAAAGAAGTATACTCACCTGGGACTGATGAACCGCAGATGATGCCCAAACGACAGATGTGTCTGTCAACACAGCTCCATCTTGACTTGCTAACTCAAGATGAAATTTTGGAGGACAGGAATGACACCTTACCCACTGCGTATAACAAGTATTCCTACGGCCTCAAGATGAATCACCAGATTGGTTTTGACAGCAGACACATATACACTGCACTAGGCACATGATGACTCCAGTCACATACCCAACAAAGTCCTCGATCTGCCTGCATCACACTTAACTAGGCCTCATAATGGCCGAAGCCATATCTTGCCTAGCCACTGCTGTGCCTGCACTGGTGTTTTCAGGACATCCTCCCACGTGCAAATGATCTGCACAGAAGTGGCATGCTTCACACATGGCATGCCAATACACCCAATTTCATCCTTACTTGCCACAATTGGATTAACCTCTTCTGTGCCTTGGACGAGATGATCTCGTCCAAGGCTACAGTTCCCCTGTGCCTTGGACGAGATCATCTCGTCCTAGGCACAGGGGAACTTGGGGGCGCGCTAGCGCGCCCCCCGTGCACCCCCCTCCCCCCCCCAGGCGGGGATGGAAGGGGAAGACCTTCCCCTTCCACCCCCGCCCCCCCACGGCAATCCGATGACGTCAGCGCGCGCACAGCGCGCTGACGTCATCTAGTGTTGCCGGGCGCGCTGGAAGCCATTTGCTTCCAGCGCGTCTACCGAGGAGGACACGAAAGGTGAGTCCTCTTCGTTTTTGGGGGTCGGGGGTGGTGGGAAACAGACACGGGGGGAAAGGAAAGGGTTTTTCCTTTCCCCCGGTGCCTGTTTTCATTAGATTCCTGCTCCACGATCGCGGGCAGAGCCCGCGATCGTGGAGCAGGAATCTCCACTAGCCACCAGGGATTTATTTTTTTCAATATTTTGGGGGCGACCCCTTGGGCAAGGGTCGCCCCCCCCCGGGGGCAATTATTTTTAGTATTTCGCCCCCCCCTGGGGGCAGATCCGCCGTTTTTTTGGCGGATCTGCCCCCAGGGGGGGGCGAAAACCACTAGACACCAGGGATAGTGTTATTTTGCCATAATTTTGGGGGCGACCCCTTGGGCAAGGGTCGCCCCCCCCCGGGGGCAATTTTTTTTTGTATTTCGCCCCCCCCCTGGGGGCAGATCTGCTGATTTTTCGGCGGATCTGCCCCCAGGGGGGGGCGAAAACCACTAGACACCAGGGAAAATGTATTATATTTATTATTTTGGGGGCGACCCCTTGGGCAAGGGTCGCCCTCCCCCGGGGGCATTTTTTTATTGTATTTCGCCCCCCCCTGGGGGCAGATCTGCCGATTTTTCGGCGGATCTGCCCCCAGGGGGGGGCGAAAACCACTAGACACCAGGGATATAGTATTTTATGTTTATTTTGGGGACGACCCCCTTGGGCAAGGGTCGCCCCACCCCGGGGGCAATTTTTTTTTGTATTTCGCCCCCCCCCTGGGGCAGATCCGCCGAATTTTCGGCGGATCTGCCCCCGGGGGGGGGCGAAAACCACTAGACACCAGGGATTTTATATTTTGTGTATGTTTTGGGGGCGACCCCTTGGGCCAGGGTGGCCCCCCCGGGGAATTTTTATTTGTATTTAGCCCCCCCCCCCCCGGGGGGCAGATCCGCTGATTTTTTGGCAGATCTGCCCCCGAGGGGGGTTGAAAACCACTAGACACCAGGGATTTATTTTTATTGTAAAGTTTTTTTTGGGGGGGCGACCCTTTGGGCAAGGGGCGTCCCACTGGGGGACACATTTTTTAGTATTTGCCCCCCCCCTCCCCCCACGGGGGCAGATTGCCAATTTTTGGGCTGATCTGCCGCCGGGGGGGGGGGGCGGGGGGGCAAAATCCACTAGACACCAGGGATTTTGTTTTTGTTGTTTATTTTGAGGGCAACCCCTTGGGCAAGGGTCTCTCCCCTGGGGAGTTTTTTTTTTCTGTTTCGGCCCCCCGATGGCAGACCAGTCATTTTTTGGACGATCTGGCCCCGGGGGGGTGGAAGCACACTAGGCGCCAGGGATTGTGTGGTGTGTGTGTAATTTTGTAGGCCCATCTGCCCCCAAGGAGGGCAGAAACCACCAATACGGCAGGGATTTTTTTGTTTTGTGCTGGGGGTGCCCCCTTTGGGAAGGGTTGCCCCCTAAAAGGGGGCACAGAGGTGTTGCCCATTTCGGCTAATTTTTTTACGCCCATCTACCCCCGAGGGGGGGCAGGATCCACTTAGGTACCAGGGACAACTTCTAAGTTCTTGGTGGTGGGGTGTTTGTCAACAGGCAAAGTATTTGTATTTGTGATTATAACAATTTATTTCTTCTTTTTCTTCTAGTTCAACGCTTTTGCTTCCTTTGCTGTGGATCTTAGCGGTTTTGGCAGTAGTTGTCCAGTGATTTGCATAGCTGCATGTTTTAGGTAAGTGAAAGCAATTTACTCCAAAGGAGTATTGTTGACATGCATGAATGACATGTTTGTAGGTGGTGTACTAAATGCAGTATTGTGTGTTTGACATTGTCCTTAGATTTGAGCACAGTGATGTTTGTGTTGTCATATGTCTAATTTGCTTTTTTCTTTTTTCTTTTTAGTGGGATATCATTGGTGATTGCTGTGTCTGTGCAGAGTAGTTGCTTGGTGAGTAGCTATTTCAGGCAACTGAGTGGTATAGTTTTTTGTAGTACATAACTCTTTGTGATAAAGCTACACTTTGTTTATTACTTATTTTAGTGCTAGTTGTTGTTGGCAATCCATTTGTTGTTAGGATCATGGCTAGCCGCAAAGTGACCGCTCAGCAGGTTGTTCGCATGCTCTTTGAGTCGTCTTCAGACCATGATTACGACACTGACTCTGCATCTGAGGCAGAGGAGGAAGCAGGAGATTCTGGAAGTGAGTTTTCTGTCCAAGAGTATTCTGATGAGGAAGCTACTCTCAGTGCAGATGAAGGGCCTGAGTTAGAGGAGGACATTGATGTGCCAAGAGTGCAGCAGCCTGGGGCTGAAGGGTTTCCCATTAGAAGACCTGACACCTGGATTGCCCCAAACATGGAGCAGCCACAGTTACCTGCATTTACTAGTCTCCCAGGGTGTAGAGTTAATACGGAAAACTTTCTGCCTGTCCATTTCTTTCACTTGTTTATGGACGATGTATTTTTGGAAGAGATTGTGGAGCAGACAAATGTGTATGCAGAGCAATATTTGCGGGACAACGCTGCCAGACTTAAGCCTCAGTCTAGAGCTACTCATTGGGTTCCCACATATCTGGAAGAGATGAAAAGGTTTTTAGGTTTGTCTTTTTTGATGGGGTTGATCAGGAAGCCGTCACTGGCTTCTTATTGGTCTACTAGTCCCTTGATGGCAACTGCTATATTTCCTGCAACTATGACACGTAATCGGTATTTGCTTCTTCTTCGTATGCTGCATTTTGTAGACAATGCTTTAGCCTTGCCACGAGATCACCCTGATTGTGACTGCCTTTTTAAGATTAGGCCTGTCCTTGATCATTTTGTGGATCGGTTTTCAGAGGTCTATGTTCCAGGCAAAGAGATAAGTGTGGACGAGTCTTTGGTCCTTTTCAAGGGGCGTTTAGTTTTTAAGCAGTACATCCCTAGTAAGAGGGCACGGTATGGGATTAAATTGTATCTGCTGTCAGAAAGCAGTACAGGATATGTTTATAATTTCCGGGTCTACACTGGTAGGGATTCCAGTATTGACCCTCCTGGTTGTCCGGCCACTTTTGGAGTTAGCGAAAAAATTGTGTGGGAACTTGCTAGACGGCTGTTTAACAAAGGTCACCATTTGTACGTAGATAATTTCTACACTGGAGTGCAGTTGTTCAAGGAGTTGTTTAGGGTGGACACTGTTGCTTGTGGCACAATCCGTTCTAACCGCAAAGGCTATCCAAGGGAGCTTGTCTGTAAAAAACTTGAGAGGGGACAGTGCAGTGCCTTGCGGAATAATGAGCTGTTAGCTATGAAATTTTCAGACAGGAGGGATGTGTACATGCTATCGACCATCCATGATGAGAGTACTTCCCCTGTGGCTGTTTGTGGTCAGGTTGCGGAAGTGCGCAAACCTGCGTGCATTTTGGACTACAATAGGCACATGGGTGGTGTTGATAGAGTAGATCAGAGGTTGGAACCTTACACTGCTCTTCGTAAGTCCTATGTGTGGTATAAAAAGTTGGCCCTACATTTATTTCATTTGGCAACTTTTAATGCCTTTATTGTATACAAGGATTGTTCACCTGAGTCAAGGATGACTTTTGTTAAATTTCAGGAGTCGGTGATAGAAAGCCTTATTGTGGTGGAACCGGCAAGAGTTCCTAGAGTAGAAGTGGTGGAGGATGTGGCTAGATTGAAAGATCGGCACTTTCCAGATCACATTCCTCCCACTCCCAAAAAAGACATGCCCACAAAGAAATGTAGAGTATGTGCCCGGAGATCAATCCGGAGGGAGAGCCGGATGTACTGCCCCGAATGCCCTTCAAAGCCTGGGCTGTGTGTGCCTAGCTGTTTTAGAAGTTACCACACAAGGAAAAACTTTTGGGAAATACCGTGAGCGTAAGCTGTCTGTTTTATATTTTCCACGGTTGGCATCTGTCGTGTATTTAGATTGAGGTTTTGTGTTTGTAGTTTTGTGCCTATTTTATAATTAGTAGTTTATTTGTTGTTTATAAATAAAAAAAAGTGATTGCGGTGTGCGTGGGGTGGTGCTTGGCTGGCGGTGTGCGTGGGGTGGCGGTGTGCGT
This sequence comes from Pleurodeles waltl, assembly GCF_031143425.1. Taxonomy (NCBI): domain Eukaryota; kingdom Metazoa; phylum Chordata; class Amphibia; order Caudata; family Salamandridae; genus Pleurodeles; species Pleurodeles waltl. The sequence continues at coordinate 252,882,006 of NC_090445.1, forward strand.
GGGGTGGCGCTTGGCTGGCGGTGTGCGTGGGGTGGCGCTTGGCTGGCGGTGTGCGTGGGGTGGCGCTTGGCTGGCGGTGCCAGCCAAACGGCAGTCCACACTCCCATCAGCTGGTGTGATTCTTGTATCAGGCATGTGGCGTATGTAAGTGATGGGCCCTTGAGTGGCGCGGTCTGTCGATGTTAGTGTTGTAATGTGCTGGGCCCGTGGCTGGCGGTGTGAATGGTCTTGTGCGTGTCATGTATGAAAGGTGTGTGAATGGACTGTAAAGCGGTTGGTGCCTTGTCGCGGCTTTACAGCTCACGAGCTGTGAGTCATTGGTTCACTTTTTTGCCTTTCAGTTATTAGCAGTGCATTTCATTTTTGTGAAATCTCTTGTTAATAAAATTTGATCCACTGAACCATCACTCACCCTCGTGCCAAATCCAACCAGTATGTGTTGTAAAAAATGACAAAACCTGCTCCGCTGTAATCAGGCGTCGCAGCACACCTGTGACACGCTAGGTGCCTCGGGTGGGACCCCGATGATGAAGCATGCCACCAACTTGGTTGGTGGGTGAGGGGTCTTCTTCACATAACCTAAGTGTTTCTTTTCACTATTTTAGTGTTTGGCACATCACGGACGTATGTGCACACATCAAAATGATATATTGCAAAAATACCTATCCCTTCTATCTCTTCAGGTTTTGGGCCTTATTCTGTTGCAGGCACCTGGCCCACCCACACAAGTGAGGTATCATTTTTATCGGGAGACTTGGGGGAATGCTGGGTGGAAGGAAATTTGTGGCTCCTCTCAGATTCCAGAACTTTCTGCCACAGAAATGAGAGGAAAAAGTGTTTTTTTGGCCAAATTTTGAGGTTTGCAAAGGATTCTGGGTAACAGAACCTGGTCCGAGCCCCGCAAGTCACCCCTCCTTGGATTCCCCTAGGTCTCTAGTTTTCAGAAATGCACAGGTTTGGTAGGTTTCCCTAGGTGCCCGCTGAGCTACAGGCCAAAATTCACAGGTAGGTACTGTTTTCTTCCAAAATTTTGGTTGTGTCCACGTTGCGCTTTGGGGCGTTTCCTGTCGCGGCCGCTAGGCCTACCCACACAAGTGAGGTATCATTTTTATCGGGAGACGTGGGGGAACGCTGGGTGGAAGGAAATTTGTGGCTCCTCTCAGATTCCAGAACTTTCTGCCACAGAAATGTGAGGAACATGTGTTTTTTTAGCCAAATTTTGAGGTTTGCAAAGGATTCTGGGTAACAGAACCTGGTCCGAGCCACACAAGTCACCCCTCCTTGGATTCCCCTAGGTCTCTAGTTTTCAGAAATGCACAGGTTTGGTAGGTTTCCCTAGGTGGCGGCTGAGCTAGAGGCCAAAATCTACAGGTAGTCACTTTGCTAAAAACAGCTCTGTTTTCTGTGATATGTCCACGTTGTGTTTTGGGGCATATCCTGTCGCGGGCGCTAGGCCTACCCACACAAGTGAGGTATCATTTTTATCGGGAGACGTGGGGGAACGCTGGGTGGAAGGAAATTTGTGGCTCCTCTCAGATTCCAGAACTTTCTGCCACAGAAATGTGAGGAACATGTGTTTTTTTAGCCAAATTTTGAGGTTTGCAAAGGATTCTGGGTAACAGAACCTGGTCCGAGCCACACAAGTCACCCCTCCTTGGATTCCCCTAGGTCTCTAGTTTTCAGAAATGCATAGGTTTGGTAGGTTTCCCTAGGTGGCGGCTGAGCTAGAGGCCAAAATCTACAGGTAGTCACTTTGCTAAAAACAGCTCTGTTTTCTGTGATATGTCCACGTTGTGTTTTGGGGCATATCCTGTCGCGGGCGCTAGGCCTACCCACACAAGTGAGGTATCATTTTTATCGGGAGACTTAGGGGAACGCTGGGTGGAAGGAAATTTGTGGCTCCTCTCAGATTCCAGAACTTTCTGCCACAGAAATGTGAGGAACATGTGTTTTTTTAGCCAAATTTTGAGGTTTGCAAAGGATTCTGGGTAACAGAACCTGGTCCGAGCCACACAAGTCACCCCTCCTTGGATTCCCCTAGGTCTCTAGTTTTCAGAAATGCACAGGTTTGGTAGGTTTCCCTAGGTGGCGGCTGAGCTAGAGGCCAAAATCTACAGGTAGTCACTTTGCTAAAAACAGCTCTGTTTTCTGTGATATGTCCACGTTGTGTTTTGGGGCATATCCTGTCGCGGGCGCTAGGCCTACCCACACAAGTGAGGTATCATTTTTATCGGGAGACGTGGGGGAACGCTGGGTGGAAGGAAATTTGTGGCTCCTCTCAGATTCCAGAACTTTCTGCCACAGAAATGTGAGGAACATGTGTTTTTTTAGCCAAATTTTGAGGTTTGCAAAGGATTCTGGGTAACAGAACCTGGTCCGAGCCCCGCAAGTCACCCCTCCTTGGATCCCCCTAGGTCTCTAGTTTTCAGAAATGCACAGGTTTGGTAGGTTTCCCTAGGTGGCGGCTGAGCTAGAGGCCAAAATCTACAGGTAGTCACTTTGCTAAAAACAGCTCTGTTTTCTGTGATATGTCCACGTTGTGTTTTGGGGCATATCCTGTCGCGGGCGCTAGGCCTACCCACACAAGTGAGGTATCATTTTTATCGGGAGACATGGGGGAACGCTGGGTGGAAGGAAATTTGTGGCTCCTCTCAGATTCCAGAACTTTCTGCCACAGAAATGTGAGGAACATGTGTTTTTTTAGCCAAATTTTGAGGTTTGCAAAGGATTCTGGGTAACAGAACCTGGTCCGAGCCACACAAGTCACCCCTCCTTGGATTCCCCTAGGTCTCTAGTTTTCAGAAATGCATAGGTTTGGTAGGTTTCCCTAGGTGGCGGCTGAGCTAGAGGCCAAAATCTACAGGTAGTCACTTTGCTAAAAACAGCTCTGTTTTCTGTGATATGTCCACGTTGTGTTTTGGGGCATATCCTGTCGCGGGCGCTAGGCCTACCCACACAAGTGAGGTATCATTTTTATCGGGAGACGTGGGGGAACGCTGGGTGGAAGGAAATTTGTGGCTCCTCTCAGATTCCAGAACTTTCTGCCACAGAAATGTGGGGAACATGTGTTTTTTTAGCCAAATTTTGAGGTTTGCAAAGGATTCTGGGTAACAGAACCTGGTCCGAGCCCCGCAAGTCACCCCTCCTTGGATCCCCCTAGGTCTCTAGTTTTCAGAAATGCACAGGTTTGGTAGGTTTCCCTAGGTGGCGGCTGAGCTAGAGGCCAAAATCTACAGGTAGTCACTTTGCTAAAAACAGCTCTGTTTTCTGTGATATGTCCACGTTGTGTTTTGGGGCATATCCTGTCACGGGCGCTAGGCCTACCCACACAAGTGAGGTATCATTTTTATCGGGAGACGTGGGGGAACGCTAGGTGGAAGGAAATTTGTGGCTCCTCTCAGATTCCAGAACTTTCTGCCACAGAAATGTGAGGAACATGTGTTTTTTTAGCCAAATTTTGAGGTTTGCAAAGGATTCTGGGTAACCGAACCTGGTCCGAGCCACACAAGTTACCCCTCCTTGGATTCCCCTAGGTCTCTAGTTTTCAGAAATGCACAGGTTTGGTAGGTTTCCCTAGGTGGCGGCTGAGCTACAGGCCAAAATCTACAGGTAGTCACTTTGCTAAAAACAGCTCTGTTTTCTGTGATGTGTCCAGGTTGTGTTTTGGGGCATATCCTGTCGCGGGCGCTAGGCCTACCCACACAAGTGAGGTATCATTTTTATCGGGAGACGTGGGGGAATGCTGGGTGGAAGGAAATTTGTCGCTCCTCTCAGATTCCAGAACTTTCTGCCACAGAAATGTGAGGAACATGTGTTTTTTTAGCCAAATTTTGAGGTTTGCAAAGGATTCTGGGTAACAGAACCTGGTCCGAGCCACACAAGTCACCCCTCCTTGGATTCCCCTAGGTCTCTAGTTTTCAGAAATGCACAGGTTTGGTAGGTTTCCCTAGGTGGCGGCTGAGCTAGAGGCCAAAATCTACAGGTAGTCACTTTGCTAAAAACAGCTCTGTTTTCTGTGATATGTCCACGTTGTGTTTTGGGGCATATCCTGTCACGGGCGCTAGGCCTACCCACACAAGTGAGGTATCATTTTTATCGGGAGACGTGGGGGAACGCTAGGTGGAAGGAAATTTGTGGCTCCTCTCAGATTCCAGAACTTTCTGCCACAGAAATGTGAGGAACATGTGTTTTTTTAGCCAAATTTTGAGGTTTGCAAAGGATTCTGGGTAACCGAACCTGGTCCGAGCCACACAAGTTACCCCTCCTTGGATTCCCCTAGGTCTCTAGTTTTCAGAAATGCACAGGTTTGGTAGGTTTCCCTAGGTGGCGGCTGAGCTACAGGCCAAAATCTACAGGTAGTCACTTTGCTAAAAACAGCTCTGTTTTCTGTGATGTGTCCAGGTTGTGTTTTGGGGCATATCCTGTCGCGGGCGCTAGGCCTACCCACACAAGTGAGGTATCATTTTTATCGGGAGACGTGGGGGAATGCTGGGTGGAAGGAAATTTGTCGCTCCTCTCAGATTCCAGAACTTTCTGCCACAGAAATGTGAGGAACATGTGTTTTTTTAGCCAAATTTTGAGGTTTGCAAAGGATTCTGGGTAACAGAACCTGGTCCGAGCCACACAAGTCACCCCTCCTTGGATTCCCCTAGGTCTCTAGTTTTCAGAAATGCACAGGTTTGGTAGGTTTCCCTAGGTGGCGGCTGAGCTAGAGGCCAAAATCTACAGGTAGTCACTTTGCTAAAAACAGCTCTGTTTTCTGTGATGTGTCCACGTTGTGTTTTGGGGCATATCCTGTCGCGGGCGCTAGGCCTAGCCACACAAGTGAGGTATCATTTTTATCGGGAGACTTGGGGGAACATAGAATAGCAAAACAAGTGTTATTGCCCCTTGTCTTTCTCTACATTTATTCCTTCCAAATATAGGGGTGTGTGTAAAAAAGACATCTATTTGAGAAATTCCATGTAATTCACGTGCTACTATGGTCACCCCGGAATTCAGAGATGTGCAAATAACCACTGCTCCTCAACACCTTATCTTGTGCCCTTTTTGGAAATGCAAAGGTTTTCTTGATAGCTATTTTTTACTCCTTATATTTCAGCAAATGAATTACTGTATACCCGGTATAGAATGAAAACGCACTGCAGGGTGCAGCTCATTTATTGGCTCTGGGTTCCTCGGGTTCTTGATGAACCTACAAACACTATATATCCCCGCAACCAGAGGAGTCCAGCAGACGTAACGCTATATTGCTTTTGATAATCTGACATTGCAGGGAAAAGTTACAGAGTAAAAAGTAGAGAAAAATTGATGTTTTTTTCACCTCAATTTCAATATTTTTCTTTTTCAGCTGTTATTTTCTGTAGGAAACCCTTGTAGGATCTACACAAATGACCCCTTGCTGAATTCAGAATTTTGTCTACTTTTCAGAAATGTTTAGGTTTCTGGGATCCAGCATTGGTTTCATGACCATTCCTGTCACTGACTGGAAGGAGGCTGAAAGCACAAAAAATTGCACAAATGGGGTATGCTCCAGTAAAATGCCAAAATTGTGTTGAAAAATTGGGTTTTCGGATTCAAGTCTGCCTGTTCCTGAAAGCTGGGAAGCTGCTGAGTTTAGCACCGTAGACCCTTTGTTGATGCCATTTTCAGTGGAAAAACCACAAGCCTTCTTCTCCAGCCCCTTTTTCCAATTTTTTTGAAAAAAACGAAATTTTCACTGTATTTTGGCCAATTTCTTGACCTCCTTCAGGGGAACCCACAAAGTCTGGGTACCTTTAGAATCCCTAGGATGTTGGAAAAAAAGGACGCAAATTTGGCTTGGTTAGCTTATGTGGACAAAAAGTTATGAGGGCCTAAGCGCGAACTGCCCCAAATAGGCAAAAAAAGGCCTGGCACAGGAGGGGGAAAAGGCCTGGCAGCGAAGGGGTTAACTACAACCTTACTTTGTACATAGTCTCTGCTTACTGTAACACGAAACCGTTGGAGGTAGCTGTCAAAATACAACCAGTAACGTACATTTTACATCAGCAGATGGAACTGCCACTGGGTGTCAGGCCTCCGGTAATGCGCGGGCGCAATCGGCGCATCCTTGCAGGAGAAGCACTTGTGCCGCAATCTGCGCCCCAACTTTGCTTGCTTGAGCGCTCTACACGCTGTGCATTGCGCCCCCTCTGTGGCAAAAGCCACTTACTCAGTGGCCATGGATGCTGGTGGATACCATGCCCTCACCATGCACATTATACAAACATCTCTGCCACCTGACAAGGAACTCCATTTCCCAGTTTCTCTGGGCAGCGGCCATCTTGGGTGTGGCCAGTCTATAAAACCCTGCCACGCCCTTTTAACCGGCGCTTCATATTCAGAACCTCTCGCTGATTGCAGGTTTCCAAGGCGCTCCTGTTTTGGCTCCAGTCTTCAATGCAGACTCTCAGCGACTGCCCGGACTCGCAGCGGTGAGGTTTTTCCAACTGGGTCTCCCATCGGCTTGAACTCCATCCTCTGAGTTTGTTGCTTTGTTCTCTGTCGATCGAAGAGTGTTGCTTAGTAACTGTTTCTCTCGGTTGCTTTTATTTCTTGTGTGCGAAGCATTCTTCCTTTTAAGGAACGACAAACGCTTATCAGAATGTTAATTCCCTCAATGTTACGATGTCATTCCTATGATGTTTGTGTTTATCCATGACATAGTTGATTGTGCAGGAATGTTCGTACTTTTTGCAATGTTATTCAGAATTATGCCTCCAAGCACAACAGTATTTATCTAGTGTGCCTTTCATTTTGAGAAAGACTGTTGAACTTGAACAAAGCTGTGACTGCGTTGTTTTTCCCTGAATATTGCTTCGTTTGAGTTGGCACTTGTATGTTGCATATTGATGTGATTATTGGGTGAGTCGGGGTTCTGGCCCACGCTCTTTGGAGTTGAGTTTGTGTGTCGCATATTTCGGTGTGAGTGAGGAGTTTCTTGTGTGTGGGGGTTTCTGGCATATGCTCCCTGGCGTTGAGAGACTTCTCGACCTACATTCTGTGGACTTATTGGAATCCTTGGCACTTGTCTTTAGATCTTGAACTTGGTTGCACTTCTAGTTTTCTTGCTATTTGCTACAAGGTTTCTGAGAACTGGTTGCGCCTAGTCATCTCTTAGTTACCAGGCTTTGGTGATGCCATTTCCCAGGACTGTCTCAAGCTAAGCCAGTATGTGTATATATTGTCTAATTGCATCAATGCAACTGTGATTATTCTTCATCTAACCTTTTCCTTTACAGATCTCCCTCCAGGCTGTTCCTTTCCTGTTTCCCGTCCTCCAGCTGGGCCCATCCAATCTTCAGTGCCATTACGGTCTCTGAATTGGTGTTGCCTGGAGGTGGGCCCATATCTAGCATCGTGCAGACCCAGAGGATTCGGACCGTCTGACACTGGGCACACAGAGGCCACAGAAGAGACTACCACTACCTCCTCGATTAAGCCCTCAATGAAAACACTCCTGGGCGTCAGGACATGAAGGACGATTGTGGCACATCTGGGCATCCTGGTGAGAAGGCAACAGTGAGTCTCACTGTGGCCACTATGTCACCTCCCAGCCCAGTTGCCTCAACATCACATGCAGCCATTCGCCCAGCCAACCTGTGTCCTGAGCACAGTGTCTACCATCCAGTGCCCTCCAGTCCTGGATCCTGAGTTGTGGCGCAACACTTCTGACAATGAGGGTCCAAGAACAAGTTGGAGAGGGCACCCTCTGACGAGGGCACAGGCATGTGGAGGAAGGGTGCATGGGAGGGATGCTGTGGGCCAGTGGAGTGAGGCCACTGAGGCTGATCTTGGCCAGGACACCATCAGCCATGTCTTGGGGGTCTATCAGGAGTCCCAAGGTGTAATGGGCCAGGTCTTGACTGGACTCCGGGAAATCAAGCAGCTACAGAGGGACATGCACAGATACATGCGGGAACAGATGGAGGCCCACAATACCAACATGGCCTCCATTATAGGGGTGCTGAGGGACATTCATACCACCCTAAGCAGGGGTTTTCAACAACAGTCTTCCCCTTCCTTTGGCTCATCAACCCCAGGCATATCGACATCAGTGTCAGTCACTGGAAGGGAGGCCCTGTCAGAGGAAGAACCAGCCCCAGACACCCCTGCCTCTGTAGCAGCAGATCCCCCCCATGCAAGCGGGGATGTCCAGCAAAGAATCCAGGAGGTGCAGATGGCAAGGCACCCACCACCTCCAGCAAGTGACCTCTTCCTAAAGGCTCTCCTTTGTGTGCCACACAATTACTCTGTTGACTGACCCTGAACCACCTAACAATTCCAATGGAAGAAATACTTTGGACTCCCAATGGTGTGGCATCTACTCCAATGATGTGATTCACAATGACTGACTCCTTCACTTTACTATTTTGTTTCTTTCTGTCCAAAATGTATTTTCTGCATTAGCATTGTAATAAATTCACCCATCACAAACTCATTGTCTGCTTGCTTAATTTTCACATTTTGCTATGTAGAGATGTAAGACCATGTGAACCATACGATGAAGGCACAAGCTACTTGTGCAAGCAGGGGTATGTTACAGATACACAGTATCCAGCCTAGGATTACATATATTACACACCAACACATTAGTATAAGTTTCTGGTCAAACCAAAACATTTTATTACACTGTACAGCATGTAGGCTGTCAATAAGTCTGGACTCTTCGGATCAAGAATGTGTGACTCATACTGAGTCAAAGTACATATTTTAAGTTTCAGACCCCCAGACCACGGAAAGAAGGGCTTTGTCAGACATTGCTTTGTAAAATAGGCAAACATTAAAGTGGTTGATGTCAGCAGCTTGAGCCTTATCACATACCACACTAGAGTAATCCAACATCACATAATCCAATATGCAAACGGATGGCAGTTCAACAGTCCCTGAACCCAGGCCCATCTCAATCCAATTCCCATGCATCTGGTGGTATGACACAAATGTGTGTCAGTGTTGTGGTACAGGCACTGTGGCCTGCAATGATGAAACACATCTACAGCTATATACGGGTCATAAAAAAGAGTGTTTAGCTAATGTGAAGGAAAGATTACGTGATCAAAAGCTAGGACTACATATTTTCAGACCACATGATGACACAAATGATGCATCAGGCCACCGCAAGACACAAAACAAGTACAATGTGCACTTCTGTACCTCCACCCAAACACTGTGCAAACTGTCTTGTCTGCAACCTACATTACCTGGAACAGTCCATGCCCACTTGATAGGTCAGAACAGCATCAGATACCTGTCAATGTCACAACTCTGGAATGCCCACATGAAGATGACATGGTAAAGGTACCTGTACAAAGAACAAAACAAGGAGTATAGGCTTGAAACTAACCATATGATACAAGCCACATAGCAAGCAAATAGAAAACAAAGTACATTCCAAGGAAACTAACACAAATAAAGCAACATCATCAAGGTGGGGATATGTCAAAAGCTATCTTATTAAGCAGCCTTTGGTTGAATATTGCAGAGTATCAGCTCGCTAGCTGTTTCTAAAACAATCAACTCCACACAGTCCCACAACTACAGTTCATTGTACAGTCACAGGCATCACATCACATAACATACTTACTCTCATAAAAAGTAGCTGTTGATGAGATCTTCCCGCAAGTCAGCTGCTTCCTCTTCACCACGGTTATCCTCATTTGGCATTTCAGGACTATCACCCGCTGGCACTGCATGCCCCCCTCTTCTATGATGTACATGATTTTCCTCCAAAAGGCGATGTGACAAAGCATTTCTGACTGGATAGGCATGACATCCAGTACAACTCCTAGCTGGCAACTACACAAGGGTCACAGGTGACCCCCATGGTTTTCAAGACATATGTCCACAACATGGATTTGGATGAAACTCAAAGATATGCTACACAACTGCCCTTCAAAATGTGACTGTATATTCCAACCACCCAAAAAAACATTGACGGTGGTGGCCTGTGCATCGCTGTTAAATACCATATGTGCCCTGCAACAAACTATAATGGTGGTTGAGTAGAAGGACCTACACCACAAGACAGAATACGGATGTTTGTGATGTAACTAAACATATATTGTAGGTGTGATGCAGTTTATAAAGCCAAATACAGCATTTCAGGCCACCAAAATGGCGGATGCCTGACTTACTCCACTGGAAATTAGGAACCGCCCACGAGTCCCAGAAGAAGTCTTCAAGGTGGTAGGAGGTTGCTCCCGCGGCAGACACAGACATACGCTAATGTTGTTGCCTGTGGCAGTCGTGGCCCAATGGCTGTGTCCACTGGCAGTGACAACTGCGTACATGGCGGACGTGACAGCCATGCTGTGCACATTCACTCACTTGACTCCTGACACTGCTGCGAGCACCACCTCCACGACCTGAGTTGCTGTGTGCTGCCTTCTCTCCAGAGGAGCCGTCGAGGCCTGTAAATGAGGTCCTACCCCTGAATGAACAGCTCTATGGCTCACCAGAGGAACAGGGAAGAATCTCATAGGCACAATTGATACTGTTTGACACCATTCTTTCCCTCCTCAAAGGCTACAATGTGCCCCTGTGTGCCAGTTAGATTTCTTGTGTGCCTGTTGTTGCAGTCTGTGTGGCATCAATGGGATATACATGGTGAAGGTATTGGTGGCCAGTACTATATGTTAAGTTCAGTCACATTGTGTTGTGTGAGATTTTTGGGGTCCCAGATCCTCCTTGTGTTGGATGCTCATAACTAGGTAAGGATACTTTACTGCCATCCACTGCCATCTTTTTCTTTACAATGTTTGTAAATGTTAGACAACATGTATATACATGACAGTATGAGCTGTGTATCCATTTTGTATGTCATTTGAGGATCTTGTAAGCAATGTGTATAGTACTACAGATCTTTCATCCCACATCTGGTCTTACCAAACTGTAGTTTGGAAGGCATATACTGACTCACTCTGCCCTTCAGGTTGCCACACACACCACATGCCCCATTGCTGATGGCCCCAGAATGTGCTCTCATGCATGGAAGTGATGGGAAATAAAGTGTCATGTAGGTTCTGTATGCTCAGCCTGCAGAGACTGGGCCTGTCAAATGCATCTCCCAGTATGGGACCTAGTCCAGGCTGTGGTAGAGTCACTATGTCTATGCAACTGAGGCACTGTGCCCACTCCCTGTACACCAGCAGATCCTGTCTGGTGGTCAATATGAGGTTCTAGTGGCAAACCCTGCCCTGAATGCCTCAGTCCATTGACTAGATTAGGAATGGCTACAGAGTTAAACCATTCATCTAGTCCACATGTTCATTTAGCATCATTGTCAATGTGTGTCTTCGAATTATGACAGGTCCCTTGCTCCCACAATTCCTTTGTCACCTTCACATGAGTCATATTTGTCCTGTACAGGCTTATTGCACTGATGACAGTCCCACAATGTAGACAGTGTGTTGATTCCTGGGAAGCCATAACATGTGACTCAGTAGCTTGGTCACATACCAGAAGTTGTACAATGCATACCTTTGTATCCTGGATGCCATCTCTGTGGGATCGACACACATGTCCAAAGGAGTGTTCTGTTGTGAAGGTATATACCACAGACCTCACCCCCTGAAGTGGCATGAGTCTGCATTTGATAGGCCACATGTCCAGACATGCACAAGGAAGACACTTTCTTTACCCACCATGCCAGCCCCTTCATTGTCACTCAAGTGTAAGATTCAAGTCTGTACTATGTCAGTTTCCTGTAGGGACTGTATGCAGTGAGTCAACCTCAAAGAGTGTGAATGTGTTGGTCCAGTCAGGCCTCAGGAGTTTACCCTTCAGAAGCCACATATGTATGTAGTGATTCATTGTGGCTCACATCACAGTACATGTTGCTGGAGCATGAGATACCTGTTGTCAGTAGGCTTGCTTAGTCAATGTAGGCCATTAGCAGGGTAGTGGTTTGTCTGCAGATGGATTCAATTGTTTGTAGTCATGCCCCTGTACTTAATGGCTTATGTGCTTTACACTTGTGGTATATTAACAAATTGAACATTTCTAGCTTGGTGTTTCTGATGTGTGTAACTCAACGACTTGTGATAAAACTTGTAATTTTAATCTCTTGATTTGTCTCTTGCATCCATGCAGGTCAACTCCCATCAGAAGGAGTAGTGGAGAGCCATCGCCCGGAAGGTGTGGACCCTGAGGGTCCATAGCCGGGGGAGTGCCCACTGTTACAAAAAGTGGGAGGACCTGAGACGGTGGGCCCAGAAGATCATGGAGGTCCAGCTGGGGCTATCCTCCCAACATGGACCATGACCCCTCCTAATGTCATGCATTCTGGTGGTGGCGTACCCAAACCTTGATGGGCATTTCAGGGGAATACAGCAGCCACTAGAGGGTGAGTACAGGTCATAATCCTGCTTGTCACATTGAAATGTTAATGTGTTAGGTTCTGACATCTCCCCCTGACAATTAGGGATGTGCCATGTGTGACACAGTAGATGAGTGACTGTTTGTGTAGCTATGTAATGTGGTGCATACTGATGTGCCTTGCGTATCAGCCCAGAGACATGAGACACACTGGATACAATCAACAAACAATTTGCTCTCCACGGACAACATATGGCTGTGTACATTGATCAATCAAGCACTGTTTGTTGTTGTAGTGGTTGTACAATCTATGCAACAGACCACTACTCCTCAGTGTTGTGGGCCAAAGGACAGGAAGTGATGGGTCACTGTCCTCAGCCATGTGTCTGGTTAAATGAGGATATTGGCATCTGCCACCCAGAGGCTACTAGTCTTCAGCATGTGACGGGTGCTGGTGCCCCACTACTGTCTGTAATGTGAAGATGGCCATCATACATGTGACAGAGCATACATTATTCTTTGGGTGCAGCTACAGAGCAGTACTTTCCCTTGGTAAGTGAGGAGTGTCCATGGACATGATTTGTATGCCATCATTGTTGTCAACATTCCTTGTGCTGAGGATATGTGAGAGCCAACAATCAATGGTGACATACTCCTCACTGTGCACCACATGAAATGTACTCCAATTGCAAATCATTGCAATTCATTTGAATGTAATTTGTCATGTACAACTGCAGTAGTAATGAGAGACGAAGACGTGTATGTCTATATTTTTTAGCCACAATGTGCATATCCAGGCCATTGATGTGGCATCATGTAGCAAAGTGCACTGCACATGTGTAATGGGTAAGGTGTTTTACCTGACTGTTGGCATACACCATGGAATGTCTTGCAGTTATGTTGAAGCTACATGTGTTTGGGTACAACCACTGATCCACAGACATCTGGGTTTGCAGGACCAAAACGGAGACAGTGATGTAGCTTCCCTTTGGACGACAAGAGCAAATAGAACAGACGATGACAGGAATGCTGAATAATGCAAACATTTACCCCCAGTCACATAGATCTGGGTTTAATCCATAGTTGTTTGTCCACCACCCCACCCTAGTGTGGACCCAGCCATATGCAAATCAGTCTTGACCCTGTTCCCAGTGGGAACAGTATAGCCTGAACTGCCAAGCCAGGTCCTCCCTAGATCAGAAACAAGCATCCTGGGACCAGTTTCACAGCATCACCCTTCATCAGTGAGGCTAGCTTGAATCCAGGGGTGCAGTGAGCACGGGACCCACGTCTGGGCACACTCTTCCCACTTAGGATGACTAAAGCAACACACCACATCAAGCATACCCGCAGACACCACCCGAGCAACACACAGACATCCACCACATCCATCAAACCCGCAGACACCACCCCAACAGACGCCACTCCTACATCACCCAGCACCTCCACCTCCCAGCTCTCAAGACACGCAAACACCCACACTCACACAGATACCACCCAAGCATAAGCACACCTCACACACACACCCAAGACATCAACACCGACACACGAGACAACCACTCCCTCAACCTCCAAATCCCCAACCCCTTCTGATGACCGTGACTGTTTTCCAAGGGAAAGATCTTTTTTAACTTGCTGCTTCCCGTGTTCCATCCATCCACCCACCCGTCCCAAACCCAAGAGGCCCCGACTCACATCCAAACCCATCTCTTCCACATCCAAGTCCTCCCTTGTTACACCTGCTCCCCCTGCAAGCACCCACACCTCTCCCCCCCAAGAAGAAGCCCACCCCTCGTAAGAAAGAGCCCACCCCTCCCAAACAAACCAAATCCCAAATTCGATCCCCCCCAGATGCCTACCTGCCTACTTGATGCCCCTTCCTGTGGAGGTTCCTTGGCAGTAATAGGAGTCAAGAGTGTTCACAGTACTATGCACTGAAAAACTGATGGATTGGCCAATGGCCTTTGACATTTTGCATTTGGTTCCAAATAAACCCAAATAGTTGTTTTTTGGGTACACATTTGCCCTGCAAATCCTTTTTTACCTTTATGTTGTTCCTGAATATCTTGTGTTATCTGCCTACAGTTGAGGGTTTTTCAGGCTGATTGCTGATCCATTTGCTGTTGTTAGCAAAATCTGTCTTTGTGGGCAGTGCTTATGCCACCCAAAACAAAGGTGGTTATTAACTGTATGGATATATGGCTGGTAATCCAGTTGGGGTGTCATTGCATTGTGTTCTGTTTGGTATGGTAAGTATTTCATCTTGTGTTGTCCAATGTCATCATTTATAGTGGTAGACTTGTCCCCCTGAAATGGACTGTATATTTGTCCAATGTGTAGGAGCTTCAGTTTTGTTTGTCCAGACATGAAAGGTGTTCAAATGTTTACATTTGACTGTGCGTGTGTACATTTTGCTATGTGTACCTTGCAGCTACCTCGTCTAGGTGTATGGCCCATGCTGTTGCTGTTGTATGTGCTTTCTTGACTTGCACTCTCACATTGTGAAGGTAGGCATGTCACTTGGCTCTAGTATTGTTTGTCCATGAGATACCTGGAAGGGCCAGTTCCTGTGCAAATGTTGTTTTAGGGGCGTGTGCAAAGTGATATGTGTTCCAGTACAGCATCCTTCGAAGAGTGCCCGTGATGCCCCCGTCCCTGTTTTGCAGGTATTGTTTGCATATTGAGCTTTGTATATTTATCTCTTTCACTATTGTGCATTCCATTGTCCTCCCATTATGTTGCAATGGGGGTGATGTGTGGGTCCATTGCAGGGCTGGTTCATGGGAGTGGTGTTTGTGTTCCATGACACATCCATACATATGTGTGTTGGATTTGACTGCAGTCCATGGCATGTGCGCAGTGTGAGTGTGTCAGCTGTGTTTGTAGAGGTGGTGTTGCTGAGTTGTTGGTGTTGTGTGATACAATGTTGTATACTATTCACTGTTCCTGTTCCTAAGATGTGAAGGCGTGCTTTTGTATAGTGTTGCAATGCAGTGTGAGTGACCTGCTCAAAGGGTGCATTTTGTGGCTATTAATGTGTCCTTCTTTGTGAATGACTCCGACTGTGTACACACTGACAAGTGTACCTGGTGTCCATAGCGGGACCCCCCCATCTTATGTGGATGATGGCGTGATGATCTGTTGATGAGAAGAATGTCACAGGTATGTGTGTGTACTTATGGTTGGTTACATCCACAGCGGCCTGGATTTTGGGCTCCATCGACGAGCAGCATCAGCGGCAGGACCTGTGTGATGGGCTCCATGGCAGCACAGGATGTGTAAAGCTGCCTGTGGGTGAGTTACTCCCTTTAAACTCTCCATTTCCATCTGCTGAGATGTGGTGGTTGGACTGCCACAGTCACATTGGTGGTATGCAACCTCATAATGTATCCAGTGGAAACACTGTCTCTGCAGGCCTGTTTGTCCAGCTGTCTGCACTGCCTGGCGATGCTGGTGGGACCATTTCAGTCTTTGCTCCATAAGCCCAAGTGACTCTTAATACAGTGGTCCGACCGCTAAGCCGACGGCGGTCGGATTGCCACCATGGTGGTGCACGGACTACCAAACTTGTAATCCGGCCCTTAGTCTCTTTTTTGGAAATCAAATATTTCCAGAGTGACGAAGCTGCAGGTTGTAGCCAATGAAGGCTCCCCTAGGTTGGATACCCCTTCCGCGAGGAGCTGCTGAACAGGATTTGCTGCTATGGAGAAGAATGAAGCAGGAGCTGCCACAAAGTCAGGCTGACCAGCTATGCACTTTGGGTGGATGGACAAGCTGGTCAGTCCTGCTCTCCTCTCGGTTCTTACAGCACTTTTTAGCCAAAAATGTTTTAAGTCCCAAGTTTTAGATTTTGGCTGTCTGTGTATCTTAGCACCACTACCAATGGTCAATGAGTAGAGGGGCACCACTTGAAGGGTCAGGACTCACTCAGGCAGGGTCCTGGTGTGGGTTTAAAATGAATAGAGCATTTCTGTCTCTGAGGCTCTAATCAAGAGGCCAGCATACTAGCACTTAGAGTCACTTCCGGAAGTCCTGGATTCAAGGATAAGAACAGGGCTCTAGCAGCAATGCAGACCTCTGGGGCTCAGAGCAGGCGTGATGCAGCAGAGCAGCCCTTCTTGGTGCAGCAAAACAGTCCTTCAGAAATACAAAGCGGGCCACAGCAGCATTCAGCACTTTGAGTCCTAGCGCAGGCCCAGGAGTGAACTGAAGAATAGGTCTGAGAGTCTCCTTTTTAGGGTCGAGTCTGCGAGTGCATGCGCTAGCGCATGCGTCTCGCTTGAGAGAGACTGCTGTGTTCAGTACAGGGCTTGGAGCCCACCTGTCGCTCACCATTTGTTGGTTTGCCTGCCACTCTTCTTTACAGCCTCATAATTTGTCAAGGCACTCCTGGCATCACTTCTGTTTCTCTGTGTGGCGCAGGGACCAAGCAATAATTAATGGAACTTAATTAGTAACCATCCGCTGCTCCCAACGTGATCAAGGTACTATTTGTTGTTTTTAACTTCAAGTGCCCCGCAAACAGAAGGCTTGTGACTTGCAAAAACGTGCCCAGCAGACACAAAATTGCAAAGTTTTATTTTATAAAGCTAACTTTATTTTATTTTGCCAAGTCGTATTTTTTCAGTTTCTTCTCATGTTTTTTTTAGTTTTTGCTCGTGTGCGCTATTGTCAAAAGATGACAATTACCTTGTTCGAAATATGCAAGACCTATTGTATTGCAAATGCTCGTTTGTTGAGCAACTAATTTTATAAAAGAGAATTAGAGAACCAAACTCGGACTTCGATGCACAGCTGCAGACGCGCTCCTTTGTAGAGGTAGTGAATGTGATGCGTTTTTTCACTTCCTGGCCGAGACTCCGCTCTTCTCTGCTATCAAAGGAATGCGGTCTACACAAATACATCAAAACTAACAACCATCGTTAAAACCAATTGGTCTACCAGTGATTGGCATGTTTGTGTGCCTGGGCAAGCAGATGAAAGTGACAAAGATTCAGTGGGTTAATGGATAAAGGAGCACATGTATGGGTGACTCGGTACATAAATTGATGAATCAATCACTGACTCAGCAATTCATCCATTCATGCAGTGTCATCCGTGCACTGACCTATACTCATGCAGATATTTGTACATGCACATACTAACCAATTCAGCTATCCATCTATGCACTTATTAACCAATTTGCCCTTTCACTTAATCACTCATTCATACATCCACTTTATCATCCATGTAGGCTTCCAACCACAAATTTATTCCCACATGCACCCATTATCACAACCACAGGAATTAAAGTTGGATAGTCCCCTTTGCCTGCCTCTGCATTGTTGCTCACAGGCAACAAATCGGGAGGTCTTTGTTTTCGTTCTGCACAGAAAATTCCCAGGATTAATTCAGTAATATGATATTTCGCACACCACAACTCCCCCAGACCTAGGGCCATTGCTTGGTCCCGGCAGCAGGAGGATTCAAATGCCCAGGAAGGCTTTTACATACTTCTTTTGTTTGTCTTTTGTATGAATCGAATTCTTGACGCTATCAGTCACTGAGCGGTAACGGAAAATGTCTCCAGTATTATTAACATTCAGTTGTAACAAGCGAGGTACTGTGTCTGAGATCTTGTGTGTAGGGCTTTGAGATAGTGGCTTTGAGTACCACGAGAGGTACAATATCAAAGGTACTTAATTCAGAGTTCTTAGTACCGTCCCTGAAGCACTCGGAGCCCAGCTTCGGTCTGAAGTACTATGATGCTGCCCCAGTCGAAGGTACTGACACATCTAGCACCTGCAGGATTGCATATAAAATGCATTGAGCCTAGCTTATGTTTGAGGTACAACATAAAAAGGTACTGGGAGCCTGGCACGTGTCGGAGGGATTATATGAAGCCTATGTTCAGCGAGCCTAGCTCATGTCCGGTGTTCAAGACACAACGAACTGGGAGCCTAGCGTCAGTCAGTGGTACTGTGTCTGAGGTACAATGACGGATCTCCACTTCTGGACTGCCAGGGTGAAATCCCCTACATGTTGACTGCAACCGACAGACATCAATATTAAACTACAGTTAATGCACAAGTCTCTGCAGGGATGCACTCAACACCGTGGGAGACTGCATGGAAGTGAACTGCTGGACACAGTATGTTGTCAAGCGTCTCCTTTCTGCTCTGGTCTCTTACCGGTACTGCTCATCCAAGCAGGGGAGAATAAATAAGATGTTATCTGTCGGTATGTCCTGTGACACACAGAATTCCTCCCTCTGTGATGCCATTTCCTTCCGTGTATGAGCGATGTGACAGATTGTATGTCCTTACTGTGTATCGACGCCTGTATCTCACCTCTTCTCATCCTACAACTAGAAAATGGCGCTGCTTGGCACTTGCTACACCATATCCTTTCAGGTAATACTGTAGACACGAGTGTACCTAGTGTGTCTAAAATTTGGGTTATGATAAAGGGTCACTTTGAAAACCTTGTTAATGATCTCTGATGCGACAGCTAGAAGCCATTAGTATCATATAGAAGAGAAAGAGTGTCTTTCAAAAGCTCCTATTTTGTCAACGTTCGAGTGTGAGTGTCAAACGTTGGAAAAAGCTAATAGGTTTGGGTTATATTTTGAGTCATAAATAATACCTATCACAAAAAGCCTGCTGCAGTGGGGGGGAACAAGCATTGGCAAAGCCAATAGGTCTCGCCTATGTGGGCAAAGCCAAACTGGCCATACTGGGCATCTGGCGTTTCCCCTGGAGGCTGGAGCAGTGTGGGGCCGGTTTTGTAAGGGTGAAGGGGAGTTTTGTTACTGGGAGCCAGTTTTGCAGCAATGCTGCAACTTCAGCCTCCAGTAACAAAAGCAGCAGGGAAGAATAATCCACTCATTTTTTAGGGTCAAGCCTGTGTTAGCATGCACTAGCACATGCATATCGCTTGTGTGACTCTGTTGTAGTTTGAAAAGGACTTGGATCCCGTCTGTCCCTCACCATTTGTTGACTTGCGTGGCACTGTTCTTTACAGCCTCGTCATTCACCCACGTCAAGCCTGACATCATTTCCGACCTGTCTGTGGAGCAGGGACCAAGCACTGATTGATTTAACTTAATTAGTGCCCCCCCCACTGTTCCTGACATGATTGAGGTACTATTTCTTTCACCCTCTCGCTGCCTGCTGCTCCTGCATTAGGGTTATTTTTTCTTGTTTTTTTTGGCCGGACATTACAGCTCTTTACAAGAGCACGTGATTACATTACACAAGTTTAGATTTATTTTTTTAATAACAGGACGATTAGGTGATTTGCCTCTAATCACAGGATGTTGAGTTAATGCTGGCTCGCAAACCTGGTTCTGCAGTTCTAAAGTCAGCAGTTCTTGCTTTAGGCCACAATTATTTTGTGCAATTCTGTGACCCAGCAACTGTGAACTCGGTGAATTGGGTCTCTGTTGGCACACTGGCTTTCCCATGGGTGGCCTTATTCTGACCGGACTCCTCCCCGTAGGTCAGTTTATATACGCCAGTCACCTAGACTGTACATCATTGTGTGGTGGGTCGCTTCCTATGGTTTCTCGGATTTCCTTCTTGTCTCTGTATCCGAGGACCTCAGTTCTTCGTACTGGTTGAGTCTTTGGTTGTTACTCGTCACCTTTACTGAGTGCACATTGTGTGCTTAGGGCTCAACCTCCTAAGCTGCCAACTGGACAATCTGTTCTCTACTCTTCTAACCTCCAGCCCTGTTTCTCTGCCACTGCCTGGGGCTACAAATGCGTGAATGACTAACCTTCAGGCAGGGACTGCCTTCAGGCTCCATACCACATCAACTTTTCCCCCCAAAAAATGAGGTTTGACATGGCTGGTAACACTAAAGTCTTCTCAGAGGGCAGGGCAAAGCCTTCCAGTTGGTAGCAGCCAGGTTCCTGCAAGATTGCTATTGTGGACCTTGTGCTTAGTATTTGTCTCTTAGCTGTAACGACACCACCTGGAGACGCGAGATTGCTGTTTTTTTCTTGTGTTGTGCTAAATTACCATAGTTGATTAATGTTAAATGTTTACAGATCCAACTACAAAGGACTATTGAGCATACAAGTGCAAGGTATTTTTTTTAGTGTACTACAACTACCTGTTATTTACACACCATTATTGCTAAATAGCAAGCTGCCTGGCTTAAGTTTTTTGTATTTTACTGTGGAGAGTTGCATAGCACTGTTTTGCTATTTGAGTGACTTTTCGAGTGAAGATTTATCAAGAGAACGATTTGGCATATGTATTGTTAGTTACAGAAATTCACCACGCAATTCTTTTGTCAACTCGGAATCATAGAACCCTCTCTTACATCACCTTTAGATGCACGCTCTCTTCTGTCACACTCGGGGACTCTTGTCTAAAATGTCTTGGGTACTTTCCAGTCCATCCCATGTGATCTCTTCTCTGCCCTCACTCGTGTGCTCCAGTCCATAGTAACTGTGATATTCTCATCCGCATCTCCTAGTAATCTTTAATGCCCTTCCGATATTCCCATATCTACCTCTCAAATCTCTCCAAGTGTACCTTTTGCCATCTCTGTGTTGTAACATCGGTCCATTGAGTACCCTGCAGAACATCACCATCCGTTGTCAAGGACTTGAAACTGGAACAAATTGGGATGACTTTGGTCCCACCTTTATACACAGCTTTTAGAAAGGGGATGTGGGTCTTCTGTCTTAAACGGTAGACTTGGTTTCAGTTGTTTTTTATTTAAAGTGTCCTGCTTATGCTGCTCTCCTAAAACAGCCTCTGTATAGAGCAGGGGTATCCAACCTTTTTTTGTAATGAGAGCTACTTATGTCCAATGAAACCCATTGAGAACTACTTATGTTATTAGTGTTGTAATAGTCACTGTATCAGGTGAGATTACTTAGTGGTCATCATATGCCAGGTTACTACCTGCACTAATCACCATAGTGCATTAGGAATGTTTGCCACCAGTAATTTAATAAAGGCTTTGTCAATATGGAATGCCTGTTCATGGGTTATACATAACAGCCATAGCTGCAATGCCTCTGGTACCAAGATAACACCATCTCCCCAGTGCCACATGATTTATCACTCTAATATCAGCTTTAAATATATTTTGGAAATGCAGCCACAGTGCTTTACATATATTTTGGAAATGCAGCCACAATGCTCTAGAATATAGCTTGAAGACATTATCAAAGCCAATAGCTCTGGCCAAAAACACACTCTTTCTGCTAATTCTGCTCCTCTGTCTCAAGTTCATTCACCACTTCCTAAATAAACTACCTATCCCTCTCTATCTTCCTTTCTGTCTATTCTGTGCAGCTCTCACGCCTATCTGTTCACCATGCCGCATAATTCCACTAACAAATACAACCAACACCATGCAATTCCACAGCTAACAATTTCAATACAACCAACATAATTCCACTCTATACCACTTATATCCACTACACTCCAAACCAAAACACATAAATGAATGACATTGTCATTTACAACGGCAATAGCTGTAACTCTCGCAAATGCGAGACCTATTGTGTTTATCTCTGGTGTCTTCTTAAAAGTGGGAGATGTTTCTAGAGCTCCTCTTTCAAGTTGCTTGGAATTTCATGCCACTCTTCAATGGCTCCAGTCTGATACAGGCACAATGGATAGTGTGAAGTTCTTTGTGTGAAGGCAGGGTTCAAACTCCTGATGTGTCAGTAGGGCTTTGCCCAGCTCCATCCCCCCATCCTGTCTGAGATGGCCCATCCAGGCACACCTAATCCCTCTATAGTGTGGCTATCTGGGTGGAATATGCAAAGGCCAACTGCCACTCACACCTAGTCATGTGACCCAGGAACCAGGGAAAGGCTGCAGACACCAACTTGTTGGCAGGCGAAAATTACCCATTTCTAAAAGTGGCATTTTCAGAATTGTGACTTAAAATGTGACTTTACCATTAAAGAGGGTTTTAAATTACAATTTCCCAGACACCAAATATGACTTTCCTATCTGTTCCCAATCAGAAGTTAGCATTTATTAAATGTAATAAGGCAACTATGGGAGAGGTAGGTCTCACAGAAGTGAAAAACAAATGTAGGAGGTTTTCACTGGCAGGAGATGTAAAACTAAAAAGTACATTTCCAACCCTTTAAGTACACCATGCACTATGGGCTACCTAGGGCCTACCTCACTGGTGACATATGCAATAATATGGGACTTTAAAAATTGGCAAGGAGATATGTCCAAGTCGAATTGGCAAATTAAAACTCTAGTCAGGCTGCAGTGGCAGGTCTGGGATATGTTTTATGGAGATACTTAAGTGGGTGGCCCGATAAGTGCTACAGGCCCAATAGCAGCATTTAATTTACAGCAGACTCTGGTATATGGTGTACCACTGTACTAGGGACTCATAAATAAATAAATATGCCAATCAGGTGTAAGCCAATTTTACCAGGTATTAGGGACTGAGCACCAGCACTTTAGGACTGGCACCACTGGTAAAAGTGCACTAAAGTCCTAAGGCCAATAAAAACGAATTCAGCAAAAATAGGAAGGGTGAAGGCAAAAAGTCTGGGGGTGATTCTGCTGAAAGGGCCATGTTTAACAGGTTCCAAACCTACCCTTTTCAGGAAAAGAAGTCAAACTTGGAGGCATCAGTAACAAACAAATCATTAATTAGGTTTCAGCAAATGTCCCTGTAAAAATTGGGTTGACAGAAAACGACTACCACTTCATAATATGTGAAAAGAGTCCTATTAAACTATTAGGTAGGAATCTCCTTCGTCAGGTGAGCTGAGCAATTTAATGCACACCGGATGGTGTAGCAATTCAGATACAGGGTGAAGACTGAGTATTCCAAATAAAATCACAGAAGTCAAAAGTCCATTTATTCCCATTGCTTACAAAAGATGGTTTGCCTCCTGATTTAAGACATACAGTGAAAGTGGAGATATGGAATTTTACAACTAAAGAAACTGGATTGATTAAAAGTGCAGATTCAATGAAAATTACAGTGAAGCCAGATGCAGTTTACCTCCGACTCCTCAATACAAGTTTACTTGGGAAGTAGCGGAGACATAAAACCTGTGATTGAAAAAACATGATTGAATAGGGAATTTTAAAAGAAGTGCTAGGTAGCCTTTGCAACTCACCTGTAATAGGCAATGGAAGAGAAGGGTGTCGCGACATGTCATTTGGCTAAAGCAATGGTGCAGATTGACAGAGAAGGATGGGAACTTAGCATTTCCTACAAATGGGACGTTCAATTTGAGGGTTTTGGAGCTTTTAAGGATGGCGCTATATGAATCGAAGCACCTTCCGAGACCTGCACAGTTTGAGGCATTAGCGATTTGGGAGCTAGTAGCCAGACAGCAACAGCAACAGAAATTCGAGAGGAGGATGAGAAAGGCAGAAAAGACTTAAACAGAAGTTAGGAGGGACAGTGATCAGAGATATTGGAGGATGGAGACTGCATGGAATTAAGTTGTTTCCGGCAACTACGCAGGACAACGAGAAGGAAGGAAGGAAAGCTACTAGAAAGACTAACATAAGTCTGTCAGAAAGTAGGGAGGCTAGAAAGTCTTCAACAGTGGAGGATGAATCAGATGATGATGAGTTTATTTTGCAGTTATTGAGGAATCGCTCACCACCATATGCAGCACATGAGAGTTGTCTGAGTACCGGTACTGATCCCACAGCTTCGACACAGGTTAATGGGACAGTGAGTCTGATGCAAGCTAATGCTAGCTTGCTAGCCATGCTAGTGATGCAGAGTGGTCTTAATGTGCCTACTACTCCTGTAGTACAAAGCCAGGTGCAACCGTCACAGGTTCAGAGAATTTACCCTGATATGCCCATTACGGAAACAACTTCAAATTTAATGATGCCTATGGAACAGGTTTACCCGAGACCAATGTTGGTTCAGGCAGAGCCAACTCCACTTTTACTGCCCCAAGTGCAGCCTCAAGTAATGCAGAGATTCACTCCAGTAACAGGGACACAATCAGATATGTCTTCAATGATGAATCAGAACATTGGAGTTACTCTCCCACAGAGCGTAAGTGCCCGACCAGCCCCAGATGCTATATCGCTACCTATTACTATTGGTCCAGCCGTACCCCTATTTGCACAGAAGAAACCTACTGTAGGTGAACAGGGTGCCTTTTTTTCACAGAAGGTAATGAGGGGAGGACATAACGAAAATGCTTGAGTAGTCTCTCCTGTGAGACAGACTTTTGGTGGATCAAGATCATTGTTAGACCTCAGTCCATTTGTAGCACTTCCAGATACTATGGTAGGGTCAAATGTTAGCCAGAATTTGAAATTGTTGACACTGCAGACCCTGAATGCAGTTGCACAGCAGGTGCCACGAGTCCAAGCCAGTAACATTTTGTTGCAAGGATTGACAGCTCAGCAGTTGACTGAATGGTTAGAAAAGCTGAAAACCCCGCAGGGTGCTCCTAAGGAAAAGGAGTGTTTGAATTGTGCTAAGCTAAGCATGGAAGTAGGTGAGCTCATTGAAGGAACTATGGGTGTGAATAGGTTAGAATCCTACACAGACGCAGAATTGAGATATTTGTGCCCAAAGATTTTGAGGGAAGTGAGTAATGTGCATCAGAAGCTAGCAGACCTGGCACAGAAGGACAACATAGAAATAGAGAAAACAAAGCTTTTGAAAAGGAGTTACAGATTAGATTTTGAGACTAAAGATTTTGAACACATGAGATCTGCCGGAATGAAGGCACACCTTAAGGAATTGCTTCAAAGTGCCCAGACTTGGGGAGCATTAGACAAATGGGAAGGCAGATGGGTGAAGAAAAGAGACAAAAGAAAAAGGTATTTTGTGGAGCTGACTGCAAATGTGCAGCAGGGTCAAGATCCAGTGAAGGTTCTACCAATGAGAGAGATTCCAAGAGGGAATTTTATTCATGTCCTGTGGAGCAGAGGTGACATTCTATCGTTTACAAATGATTATCCAAAATTGAGAGAGAAGCCAGTAGAATGGTATCACCAGACAGACAGGTTTGTGAAACTTGCGAAGTGTCTGTGGGAGGACTTGAACACATTACTAGAGATAGTGGTTGCAGCTGGTCTGTGAATATAATGTAAAAGGAGTGTAGATTGGCCAACAAGCGAACCAGAGAGAGACAAATATACAGGTGCATCATCTCCCGAGGTAATGAAATATTACTATAAGGTGACTGAATTTGTGAAAACGAGAATCCCGCCCAAGAATATTGATTGGCAGAGGATTGACAGGACAGCTCAGGAAGCAAAGGAGCCGATACATGCGTATTATGAGAGATTGTTACAAGCATTACAGTGGTACAGAGACAATTGCGCCGAAGGACATGATTAATTTTGTGTTCAGATTTGTGGAAGGGTTGAGACGTGAAATTAGCCAGATGATTAAGATTCATTTGACTTGCTGGCAAGCAAAGCCGATTGATGAGTTGTTGCAGTATGCAAAGTACTGTAGTGATGAGATTGAGTTGAAGCAGAGAGAGCTGAAAGAGAAGGTGATGGTGGTGTAGATTAAAGCTGCTCAGACAGGCATGCAAGGGAATTTTCCACAACAGTTACCAGAGCAGCAGGGAAATATGATGTTTCAGCCCCAGATGAGAGGTAGAGGTCGTGGAGGTAATATGAATCGTGCTCCAGACTTGGGTACTGTAGGGGTTCAGAATGATGTGCAGGGAACGAAGAAAGTACTGCCATGCCACATTTGTAGAGCCATTGGACATTGGAAACAGGAGTGCCCGATGATGGTGCAGGAAGGTGTTGTTCAGCAAAGTAATTACATCAATTCATTCCAGAACATTTTTCCTTCAAATCTGGCCCATTAGGAAATGCAAAAGGCCTTTGTACATCTGGCCCTAAGAGTCACATACGAGAGTCAGAGGGCCCTTCCACAAGAATGCTGGTTGACGTTGTTGAGATTCCTGTTTACAGTGGCCTCGGATACATTTTAGTAGTTGTGTAAGTGTGTTGAAGCTTACCCAATACTATTATTGAGGGAGATGATCCCTAGCTTCGGTATGCTGACTTTTGTAGAGGCAGATAAAGATATGCACTTTAAGGGCGAAATCATGAAGTTACTATGCACAGCTTTACAAATTAAGCAAAAGTTCTATTATGATTAGATTGGAAGCATCAGGAATTGTAGAGCGAGTTAATGACATTCTGAAATCTAAGGGGGTTAAGGTGTGTGCCTTAGCATCACTGAAATGGATAGAGGCACTTCCACTTGTGCTATGAGTCTCAGGGGTACACCAAATAAGAAGACAGGGCTTTTCCTTTTAAGGTCTCAATGGGGAGGGCCGTGAGAAGCCCTTCAGCTGCACTTGTATCTGTCTGTGATTACACTGTGTTAGATTACTGCAAATGCATGGCTGATATCATATGTTCTATCTTTCATCAGGTGAACTCGGTAACACTATCAGTAAAACAAGAACAATAACAAACTCTCCAGCCTGAGGGTTGCGTGCCCATTAAGTTGCACGTTCATGCATCTTGGCTAGAGCCAAGATGGAAAGGCCCTTACCAAGTGATCTGTGTGGTGAACACTACTGTGAAATGTAAAAGCGTGCCACAGTGGATACATGCAGCTCACACGAAGTGAGTGAATACTGCAGATGAAGAAGTGGTGACAACAACTACTTATTCACAGGGTCAAGCTTGAGTTTCCTGTATTGATCGAGAGGGGGTTAGTGAAGAATGAGAGCAGCAACAGCAAAAACAAAACCAATAAGAGAAAAAATAAGGGAAGAATCTCAAGGGTTAAAACTGAAAATTCGAGTCTCAAAACACCCCAAAGGTAATCAGTTTGTAGTTGAAAAAGAGAATCAAATTCTTTCAGATGAAATCAAGAAACAAGTGACAAGTGAAAGAGAAGACACAGCAGTACTCATAAGTTGATCTGAAGGTAAAAGGGTACATCATGGTGATAAATGGCCTGTGTCTGTGAGAGGTAGAAAAATAATGCACTGGAAAACTCAAAAGACGCTCAGAGCTCAGCTGGAACCAGCTGAATGAAATAGTGAAGGTGAATAGCCTGGAGTGAAAAACATCGACAAGAGTAAGAGTCCCAAACAAAACTTATGCAGCTCCCAACTAGACCTACCTGGCTGATATTGAATCAGAGATGGATGTGTAGGATCTGACAAACTGCCAATTTGTTCTTGTAGAAGAACTACCATAAACTATTGTTTATATAAAAACATCCTTCTTTTTGATAGAGGAGCAAGATTGTGTAGTACTTCATAGGTGGTGCCTGTGTTGTTTTGTACCTTAGATATCCGGTTGAAGATACTAGGGTTTCTTTTCAGATTCACACTGAACAGTCTATGAACTGAACTTGGTAAAAAACTGAAGTTTGATTTTGTACCTCAGACCTACTTTTGGATTTTATTTAATTTTGAGAAGTATGGAAATCAGCAAGCAAAGGTGTTGCAATATTTTGAGCAAAGTTTATTGATTATAATAATTATAATGTTAGTTTGCCTCTTGTTATACTAAATTTCACCTGTTGGCTATGCATCACCACAAGTTGGAAATATTAAATTAACTACTGTCAGTGCTTAATTTGTAGTAAATGAAGCACTACGTCCCAATGTATTTCTCAGGAGTCAACTGCAGCAGGCACCATCAACAACTCCTGAACTCATACGCCAGTCCTGGCATTACCTCTTAACATTCACAATCAAACAAGTGTAATATTTTTGATTATTCTAGGTCACCTCAAACTATATGGATGGCTTGAAATAGTAGTTTTATAATTTAAAAAAAAATTATTACATAGCTAAATGTCCCACCGATGTACTCTGCTAAACAAAATAGACATACAGTGCCACCATTTGGATTTTCAAATATAAGGGCTAGGGCCAAGCACCGGCAAACACCAGCACAAATTGCGCAACCACCACAGTACACCATAATATGGTAGACAAAAAATAATAACCTATGGTAAGTTTATAGGCAGTTTTAAGGAGAACCTATAAACTAATCTGTTTGTGGAGCACTCTACATTTATGAGGATATACAACTAAGTATGTATCTTTCTATTTTCTACATCACAGGGCTCGACGAATCTCAATCAATAAATCAATCAATCAGTCAATCAATCAGTACTTCTATAGCGCAGGTAATCACCCGTGGGGTCTCAAGGCACTGTTTGCTGGCATGCTGCTCAGTTGAAAAGCCAGGTCTTGAGGTCCTTCCTGAACTGCTTCAGTGATGAGGAATTTGAGAGGTAGCGTGTTCCATGTCCGGACTGCTGTGCTTTTTTAGATCTTGGGAATGGCAGCAAGGGCGAGCTGGGAAGAATGGAGTTGTCTGTTGGGTACGTAGAAGGTGAGGTGGTCGTTGAGGTAGGCCGGTCCTATGTTGAGCAGTGTCTTGTAGGGGTGAATCAGAAGTTTGTATGTGATGCGCTTGTTGACTGTGAGCTAGTGTAGGTTTCTGAGGTGGGAGGAGATGTCGCTGTAACAGGGGGTGTCCAGGATGCTGTTTTCTGATTTCCTTGTAGTCTTGATTGCAGTTTCTTGCTGATACTAGCATAGAGTGAGTTGACGTAGTCCATTGTGCTACTGACGAGTGCATAGGGTGACTGACCTCTTTGTGTCAGTGGGGATCCACTTGAAGAATTTTCAAAGAAATTGAAGGGTGTGAAAGCATGACTACGAGATGGCATCGACTTGGTGGGTCATGGACAGAGAGGAGTCCAGGATGATGCCCAGATTGCGTGTGTGGTCAATGGGGGTGGGGGTATTTCCCAGTGCGGTAGGCCACCAGAAGTCCTTCCAGGTGGAGAGGGTGGAGTCGATTACGAGGATCTCTGTCTTGTCCGAGTTGATTTTGAGGCAGCTTGCTTCCATCCAGATGGTGACTGCTCTCATCCCATTGTGGAAATTTGTCTTGGTCTTTACAGGGTTGTCGGACAGGGAGAGGATCAGTTGGGTATTGTCAGCATAGGAGACAATGTTTAGCCCATGTTGTTTGGGGATCTTGGCGAGCTGGGCCATGTAGATGTTGAAGAGCGTGGGGCACTCCGCTGCATGTTTCTTTGGGTTCTGATGTAAGCGGCAGTAGTCGGACACTCTGGCCCTCATTATGTCATTGGCGGTAAAACCCACCTACCTCCGCGGTGACGGCCGCCAAAATACCGTCACCGTGACTACCATCCGTCCACCATACTATGATCACTGCCGGAATTCCGCCACAAGAAGGGTGGAAATCCAGCAGTGATCATACTGGCTGCTACCACCAGCACTGCCACGCTAGTTGAACGCCGCCAGCCGTATCATGACCTGTGAAATGGCCTGGCGGTGTTCTTCTGGCGGACGCTGCTGACGATAGCAGCGCCCCTTCCCGTTCCCTGCCGGAAGAACTCCTAGAACAAAGTAAGTCGGGCTTCTGACAGGGGAGGGGAAGTGGGGGGTGTTGTGTGTGTGTGTATGTGGTTGTGTGCAAGAATGTGTGAGTGTGTGCGTGCATGCGATTGAGTGTGTAGTGTTGTTTGCCTGGGTGTATGCATGTGAGTGAATGCGTGTAGGAATGATGAAGTGTGTATGTGTCTGCATGTCAGTGTGATGGTGTGTAATAATGTGTGCGAGTATCACTGAATGTATGAATGTTTGTATGCCAGTGTGAGTGATTGGGTGTATGCGTGGTGCGTGTCTGCAGGTGTGTGCGTGTATGGGGGAGTGATAGGATCGGAAGGGGGAGTTTGGATGGAGGGGGCATCAGGTGGGTGTTGAGTGGGGTAGCGGAGCCGCCTACCAGTGACAGGGAAGGAATTCCCAGTCACAGGTAGGACCTACCGCCATGGTTTTTGTGGCGTTGCTAACACCACGAAATCCATGGTGGTAGGCAAGCTCAAAATGCCACCGGCAGTACTATGCCGGCTGCTGGGTTGGAGATTGACATCTCCGGCCCTGTGGCTGATACCGCCATGGCAGCATGAGTGGAGAAGTGGTGGGTTGGCTGCAGCCAACCTGCCATTCTAATAATGTGGTGGTATGTACCGCCAGCCTGTTGGCGGTACTGCCGCCACATTAGCACTCACCGCCAGGGTCATAATGACCCCCCTCTGTGTTTTTCCAGTGAGGAAGGATCTGATCCATTCCAATGCTTCATTGTGGATGCCGGGGTCATGGAGTCTGGTGCAGAGGGTGGAGTGGGAGACGGTGTCAAATGCAGCAGAGAGGTCAAGTAGGATGATTGCGGCTGTGGTCTAGTATGGCGCGTATGTCATTGTTGGCTACTAGGAGCGCTGTTTCGGTGCTGTGGTTGCTCCTGAATCTGGATTGTAATGAGTCTATTATCTGGTGTGTCTCGCGGAATTTGGTGAGTTGCTGGTTGTAGGAAGTTGGCTCTGTATGTACTATTTCAAAGTAAGAAATAGCATGCACAAAGTCCAAGGGTTCCCCTTAGAGGTAAGATAGTGGCAAAAAGAGATAATCATAATGCTCTATTTTGTGGTAGTGTGGTCGAGCAGTAGGCTTATCATAGGGTAGTGTTAAGCATTTGTTGTACACACACAGGCAATAAATGGGGAACACACACGCAAAGACAATTCCAGGCCCATAGGTTTTTATATAGAAAAATATCTTTTCTTAGTTTGCAGTATTTTAAGAACCACAGGTGCAAGATTTACAAACAATACTTTAAATGAAAGGTATTTCACTTAGGAACTTTAGGAACTTTGAATTAGCAAAATCGCATATACAGTTTTCACACAAATGGCAATAAGCTTTTTTAAAACTGGACACAGTGCAATTTTCAACAGTTACTGGGGGAGGTAAGTGTTTGTTAGTTTTGCAGGTAAGTAAACCACCTACAGGGTTCAAAGTTGGGTCCAAGGTAGCCCACCGTTGGGTGTTCAGAGCAACCTCAAAGTTACCACACCAGCAGCTCAGGGCCTGTCAGGTGCAGAGGTCAAAGTGGTGCCCAAAACACATAGGCTTCAATGGAGAAGGGGGTGCCCCGGTTCCAGTCTGCCAGCAGGTAATTACCCGCATCTTCGGAGGGCAGACCAGGGGGGTTTTGTAGGGCACTGGGGGGACACAAGTCAGCACCAAAAGTACACCCTTAGCGGCACAGGGCGGCCGGGTGCAGTGTGTAAACAGGCGTCAGGTTTGCAATGTAGTTCAATGGGAGACCCAGGGCTCTCTTCAGCGAAGCAGGCAGGCAAGGGGGGGGCTCCTCGGGGTAGCCACCACCTGGGCAAGGGAGAGGGCCACCTGGGGGTCGCTTCTGCACTGGAGGTCGGATCCTTCAGGTCCTGAGGGCTGCGGGTGCAGTGTCCTTACCAGGCGTCGGGTTCTTAGAAGCAGGCAGTCGCGGTCAGGGGGAGCCTCTGGATTCCCTCTGCAGGCGTCGCTGTGGGGGCTCAGGGGGGTCAACTCTGGCTACTGACGGGCTTGCAGTCGCCGGGGAGTCCTCCCTGTAGTGTTGGTTCTCCACAAGTCGAGCAGGGGGCGTCGGGTGGGGAGTGCAAAGTCTCACGCTTCCGGCGGGAAACACGTGTTCTTTCAAAGTTGCTTCTTTGTTGCAAAGATGTTTCTTCTTTGGAGCAGAGCCGCTGTCCTCTGGAGTTCTTGGTCCTTTTAGATGCAGGGTAGTCCTCTGAGACTTCAGAGGTCACTGGACCCTGTGGAACGCGTTGCTGTTGCAGTTTTTCTTGAAGTGGGGAGACAGGCCGGTAGAGCTGGGGCCAAAGCAGTTGGTGTCTCTGTCTTCTCTGCAGGATTTTCAGCTCAGGAGTCCTTCTTCGTCTTAGGTTGCAGGAATATAGTTACCTAGGTTCTGAGAGCCCCTAAATACTCGAATTAGGGGTGTGTTTAGGTTTGGGGGGTTAGTAGCCAATGGCTACTAGCCCTGAGGGTGGCTACACCCTCTTTGTGCCTCCTCCCTGAGGGGAGGGGGGCACATCCCTAATCCTATTGGGGGAATCCTCCATCTGCAAGATGGAGGATTTCTAAAAGTCAGAGTCACCTCAGCTCAGGACGCCTTAGGGGCTGTCCTGACTGGCCAGTGACTCCTCCTTGTTTTTCTCATTATCTCCTCCGGCCTTGCCGCCAAAAGTGGGGCTGTGGCTGGAGGGGGCGGGCAACTCCACTAGCTGGAGTGCCCTGGGGTGCTGTAACAAAGGGGGTGAGCCTTTGAGGCTCACCGCCAGGTGTTACAGTTCCTGCAGGGGGAGGTGAGAAGCACCTCCACCCAGTACAGGCTTTGTTACTAGCCACAGAGTGACAAAGGCACTCTCCCCATGTGGCCAGCAACATGTCTGGTGTGTGGCAGGCTGCTAAAACTAGTCAGCCCACACTGGTAGTCGGGTATGGTTTCAGGGGGCATCTCTAAGATGCCCTCTGGGGTGTATTTCACAAAAAAATGTACACTGGCATCAGTGTGCATTTATTGTGCTGAGAAGTTTGATACCAAACTTCCCAGTTTTCAGTGTAGCCATTATGGTGCTGTGGAGTTTGTGCATGACAGACTCCCAGACCATATACTCTTATGGCTACTCTGCACTTACAAAGTCTAAGGTTTTGCTTAGACACTGTAGGGGCATAGTGCTCATGCACTTATGCCCTCACCTATGGTATAGTGCACCCTGCCTTAGGGCTGTAAGGCCTGCTAGAGGGGTGACTTATCTATGCCAATAGGCAGTGTGAGGTTGGCATGGCACCCTGAGGGGAGTGCCATGTCGACTTAGTCATTTTATCCCCACCAGCACACACAAGCTGGCAAGCAGTGTGTCTGTGCTGAGTGAGGGGTCTCCAGGGTGGCATAAGACATGCTGCAGCCCTTAGAGACCTTCCCTGGCATCAGGGCCCTTGGTACCAGGGGTACCAGGGGTACCAGTTACAAGGGACTTACCTGGATGCCAGGGTGTGCCAATTGTGGAAACAAAGGTACAGGTTAGGGAAAGAACACTGGTGCTAGGGCCTGGTTAGCAGGCCTCAGCACACTTTCAAATCATAACTTGGCATCAGCAAAGGCAAAACGTCAGGGGGTAACCATGCCAAGGAGGCATTTACTTACACTGGTTGACAGTCTTTTCCATTAGTTTGGCTGGGAAAGGGAACAAAGAGATGGGACTGTAGTTTTTCAGCTCCCTCAGGTCAGCCGTGGGTTTCTTGAGTAGCAGGTTGATCTCCACGTGCTTCCAGTCTGATGAGAAGGTGGCGGTCTCAAAGGATCGTTTGATAGTCCAGCAGAGCTCAGGTGCTATGGTGGCACTGACCAGGTTGAAGATGTGACGAGGACATGGATCCGAGGGTGCTCCTGAGTGGAAGGAGTTCATGAGTTTTTGGGTATCCTCTGTGGTTATGGGGGTCCAAGAGTTCAGGATTTGGGGCCAGATGTACAAAACTTTTTGCACATAGCAAACAGCGAATTTTGCTCATTGTGATGCCCAATCCCCGTTTTGCGATTCAGTAACCTGGTTACCGATTCACAAAACAGGACTGCGAGTCGCAATTAGGAAGGGGTGTTCCCCTTCCTAATTGCGAGTCGCAGCGCGATGTTGTATTGTTTTGTGGGTGCTAACCCATTTGTAAAAGGGAAGGGGTCCCCATGGTACCCCTTCGCTTTTGTGAATGGCATTGAAAACATTTTTTTCAGAGCAGGCAGGGGTCCTATGGACCCCTGCCTGCTCTGAAAAAATGAAACGAAAACGTTTCATTTTTCAGTTTTGTAATGCATCTCGTTTTCCTTTAAGGAAAATGGGCTGCATTACAAAAAAAAACTGCTTTATTTAAAAGCAGTCACAGAAATGGTGGTCTGCTGTCTCCAGCAGGCCATCATCCCTGTGAGTGCCGCGAGTCTCAAGGGGGTCGCAAATTGCGACCCACCTCATTAATATTAATGAGGTGGGCCTTTGCAACCCCCTTGGGAGTCGCAGATGGTGTCAGGGACACCATCCTACATTCTGAATTGCGACTCGCAAATTGCGAGTCTCTCTGACTCGCACTTTGAGAGTCGCAATTCAGACTCTACTTACATCTGGCCCTTAGTGTGGTGTGGGGTCCATGGTAGTGTTTGTGAGCGGTGCAGGCGGATTTTGGTTCTTGAAGCCTTCGTATATGACCTGGATTTTCTGGTGGAAGAAGATAGCAAGGTTGTCACAGAGGTCTAAAAAGGGAGGGATGGATGATGTATCTGTCCTGGGGTTTGTGAACTCTTTGCCGATGGCGTGAGGTGGATGGATGTTGGGTGTGTGTGTGCCTGCGTTTGTGTACTTTGGGAGGGGGCGTCACAGACACACTGGGAGAGGACACAGGGGACGTGTAAATGGTAGTGGGGGTGGTGAGTGCAGGTGAGCGGGGTGTGGTGCTGGGTGTTCTGGTGCGAGTCCTAGTGGCTGTTGTGGTAGTGCATGCAGGTGAGAGTGTAGACGACACTGGGAAGGAGGAGGGAGACAACGAGGAGGGGGACACAGTGGAGGCAGTGGATGTTGGTGTGTCTGTATGTGGGTGATGCTTGTGTGAGTGCCTGTGGGATGTGTGGTGCCTATGTTTGCCTGAGCTGCCCTTGTGTGGTGATGTGTGTGCAGGCTGGTCTGATGGTGTGTTTGGGATAGGTTGAGGTACAGGGGATTGGGTCTGGGTGGAGGAAGTTGGAGGGAGGAGGGTAGACACAGGGCCAATGGCTGCCATCAGTGCTGAGGCCAGAGATTGCAGGGTCCGATGATGAGCAGCCTGACCAGAAGGAATGCCCTCCAGGAATGCATTGGTGTGTTGCAACTCCCTCTCTACATCCTGGATGGCATTCACAATGGTAGACTGCCCAACAGTGAGTGACCTGAGGAGGTCAATGGCCTCCTCACTGAGGGCAGCAGGGGTGACAGGGGCAGGGGCTGAGGTGCCTGGGGCGAAGGTGATGCCCACCCTCCTGGATGAGTGGGCACGGGGCGAAGGCTGAGGGGCTGCTGGGAGGGCGGTGCTGGTAGGGGGGGTGGCGCCACCACAAGGGAGCTCCCATCAGAGGACGAGTCCGTGTCGCTGTTTGATGATCCACTGACCGCCGTGAAGCTCCCCTCGCCCTCCTTCCCACTGGTGTATTCGGAGTCCGTGGTGTGGCCCTCCATGTCCATGTGGGACGCAGCCCCCTCGTGCTCCGGTGCCTCTGTACCTCCGCCTGATGATGCTGATGCACAAAAGAACAGGGAGAGCACAAAAAGGGGTGGGGAAGCAGAAGAAAGACAGGTTGAGTGCATGGCTTACCGCTACTGTTGGCGGACAATACAGACACAGCTGCCCCCTGCACTACGCCGTGCTCTTGGCCTCTACAGATGCATTCCTGGGATATGGCCTACTTGCCTATGAGTGTCATCTGCCCACATAGATGTCACAGGGGCATGTATACCTGTGTTTGGCACTCTACAGAGGTGGGGTGGAGTGGCACATTACCTGCATTATGGAGGGGCCTAGCCTACGGAACTCGCCCTGGCCTAGGGAAACCCACAGCCCTCCTCCCCCACCCAGACCCCTCCACTGCACGCAAAGTCATGAGAATGTGAGTGTACTCACCCCCTTGTGTCTGCTGTGATGCCCTCATGCGCCCATCCAACTCAGGGTAGGCCACCGCCAGGATCCGGAACATCAGGGGGGTCATGGTGCGACAGGCACCCCTCCCACCCCGACCACGTTGGGAGGCCATCCCCAGCTGAGCCTCCGCCGTCTTCTTGCTCCAGCGGCGAATGTCCTCCCATCTTTTACAACAGTGGGTGCTCCGTCTCTGGTGGACCCCCAGGGTCCGGACTTCCTTGGCGATGGCACGCCAAATATCCTTCTTCTGGTGGGCGCTGACCTACATGACATGTACAGGGGAAGAAGAGAATTCATTACAAACTGCACCATCAAAGTGAGTGGCCCACATCCCTACCCTTGCCATGTGGCACATGCATTCACAGTCCTTCATGCTCGCGTAACTCTGCCCCCTTCCTACTTACATCCAGCCTTCTCCACCCAGGCATAGCCCATACAACTTGCACCCTATGTACTCACCTGTTGGTCTGGAGGACCGTAGTGTGCAGTGAAGGCAGGGGCCCTTTCCCCAGACACACGTGCCATTGTCTCTTCCAGACCGAGGTCACAGCAGCACTTGCAGTGTAGGTCCTCTCCTGTCGAAGATCAGGTATTGAGTGATTGAACAGTTAGAAAATGGCGGTCACGTCCGCGGCGGTGACGTCCGCGGCGGTGCGTATTATCACCGCCGGCGCACTTCGTCATTGGCTCCTGGGACCCATAGGGTCCAATGTTAACCAATGCAGCATTGCGCCGCGGTCTTCGACCGCCTACCGCGACGGTGTACAACGACAGCAGAGTTACCTCACATCCCATTGTCCCACTTTAGAGGTCAGGCATCCGCCATTTCAGGGGCCCACATGGCTTCATTTACAAATGCGTCACACATACCTAGGCCTGGACTCAACACACATACAGGAAGAATTTTTGTATTTTGTGTCGTGTTCTGTGTAGCTGTGGGTACATACCTCAGAATTGGTTGACTCTCTGGTCGCTGTTGTCCTTCCTAGGCACCGTCAGCTGGGACATGTGAGGAGATGGCGGAATCCTCCGGTGTACCGACCGCTGGTGGACCTGTTGACAATGGAGGAGCGACATTTAATCATCACCTACAGGTTTGACCGTGCCACAATCCAGGAACTGTGTACCCAGTTGGAGCCAGATCTGATGTCACCAATCCACCGTCCCACAGGAATCCCCCCTCAAGTGCAGGTGTTGTCAGTACTCCATTTCCTAGCAAGTGGGTCATTTCAGACAACAGTGGCCATGGCATCAGGGATGTCCCAGCCTATGTTTTCTAACGTATTGTCCAGAGTGTTGTCTGCCCTGCTGAAACACGTGAGGAGCTACATCGTTTTCCCTCAGGTGGAGGATTTGGCTACAGTGAAAGGTGACTTCTATGCCCTGGGACATATCCCTAACATCATAGGTGCCATTGATGGGACCCATGTGGCTTTGGTCCCCTCCCCCCCACAGGAGTGAACAGGTGTACAGGAACCGGAAGAGTTATCATTCGATGAATGTACAGATGGTATGTTTGGCAGAACAGTACATCTCCCAGGTAAATGCTATGTTCCCTGGCTCAGTGCATGACGCCTACATCCTGCGAAATAGCAGCATCCCTTATGTGATGGGTCAACTCCAGAGGCACCGGGTGTGGACTCTGGTTACCCCAACCTGTCACGGCTATTGACATCAATGAGGAATCCCAGGACCAGGGCAGAGGAACGATACAATGAGGCCCATGGGCGGACTAGGAGGGTGATCGAACACACCTTCGGACTCCTGAATGCCAGGTTCAAGTGCCTCCATATGACAGGTGGTTCCCTATTCTGCTCACCAAGGAAGGTGTGCCAGATCATCATCGCCTGCTGTATGCTGCACAATCTTGCTTTGCGACGCCAGGTGCCTTTTCTGCAGGAGGATGGTCCAGATGACGGTGTTGTGGCAGCTGTGGAGCCTGTGGACAGTGATGAGGAGGAAGCAGAGGAAGAAGACATTGATAACAGGGACTCTGTCATACAGCAATATTTCCATTGACACACAGGTGAGAAAAATGTTGTTACTATTATATTTACTTTCACACTTCTAACTCTATCTTGTCTGTCAATTTGAAGCAGTATTTGCTAACTGAGTGGTACATTTCCATTACGGTTTCACAGGTGTGGTTACCAACGTGTGTCATCTGCTTGCATCCTTCATGGGCTTGTGATGTGTTACATAGGTATGTTGACATTACATTTTCGAACGGATTTTGTCATTGTCATAGATAATACACATTTACAAAATCACAGACTGACTCCAGATTGTTTTGTGGTTCAAGGGTGTTTATTGAAGTGCTAATTATTGGAGGGGGTGGCAAAATGGTGATGGGTGATGGTGGAGGAATGTCCATGGCAGAGTCCAGTCTATTAGTCTCACAGGTGCACTGCCCATATGGGCATAGGAAGTGGAGCTGGGGCAGTTCCAGTCTGGACAGGGTAACAAAGTGGGACAATGGGATGACAATCAGGGTTGTCTCATTTCCTGGCGGGGGTCTTGCCATCTTGCTCTGTCCTGTTCCTGGATCTCAGGGACCGCTTGCGGGGTAGTTCTCCGTCTGCAGGGGGTGGGGTGCTGGTGTGGTGGTCCTGTGGGGGGGCGTCCTGTCCACTAGCGCCGGCAGAGGTGGTGGGCAGTTCATCGCCCAGGCTAGTGTCAGGGGCCCCTTGGAGTGCCACGGTGTCCCTCATGGTCTACTGTATGTCCTTCAGCACCCCTACGATGGTGCCTAGGGGGGAGCTGATGGTTCTGAGCTCCTCCCTGAACCCCAAATACTGTTTGTCTTGCAGGCGCTGGGTCTCCTGAAACTTGGCCAGGATCGTAGCCATCGTCTCCTGGGAGTAGTGGTAGGCTCCCATGATGGAGGAGAGTGCCTCGTGGAGAGTGCCCACTTCCACTGCCCCCCAGGTCCCTGTTGTTGTTGGGGTGGTGGGTTATCCTGGGTTCCCTGTAGTGGTGGACACACAGCTGATTGACGTGTCCTGGGTACGGAGGTATGGCCCTGCTGGGTGGGTGCTGTGCTGGTGTTACCAGAGGGTGGAAGGTCTGTGGTGGGCTGTGCCTGTGCGAGGGGAACCAACTGTCCCGAGGCCCAGGATGGTCTGGGCTGGTCATCTGGATCCAGTTGGCCAGAGCTGCTGTCATCACTGTGGGCCTCTTCTGTGGCTGGGGTGGAGATGTCTGGACCCTCCTGTCTGGTGACGTTAGGTAGTGGTCCTGCAGGGGTGTAAAAGCATGATTATTGCATCTGTGTGTGTCATGGTGTGCAATAGGTGGTTGAGCGTGTACCCCAGTGCTAGCATTCCTGTGTGGGGGCTTGTGTGATGACGGTTGGGGGGTGTTATGGGTATGTGCAGTGGGCATGCTTTATTGAGGGATGTCCATGCTTTGTTGTGTCATGCAGGGCTTGGTGTTGGGATGGGTGGTTTGTGTTATTAGTACATTAGTGAGGAGTTGGAGTGATAGGGGAGGGGTGAGGGGTGGGGGTGTGTGATAGCATGCAGGTAGGGTGGGGGATATGATAGTTAAGATTAGACTTACCAGTGTCCATTCCTCCACTGACTCCTCCGAGGCCCTCTGGATGCATAATGGTCAAGACCTGTTCCTCCCATGTTGTAAGTTGTGGGGGAGGAGGTGGGGGTCCGCCGCCAGTCCGCTTAATCGCGATGTTGTGCCTGGAGACCACTGAACGCACCTTCCCCCGTAGGTCGTTCCACCTCTTCCTGATGTCCTCCCGATTTCTTGGGTGATGTCCCACTGCGTTGACCCTGTCGACGATTCTCCGCCATAGCTCCATCTTCCTAGCTATAGAGGTGTGCTGCACCTGTGATCCAAATAGCTGTGGCTCTACCCGTACGATTTCCTCCACCATGACCCTGAGCTCCTCCTCCGAAAACCTGGGGTGTCTTTGGCGTGCCATGGGGTGGTGTATGTGATGTGTGTGGGGTGTATGTGGTGATGAGTGTGGTGATGTGTAGCGGTGTGTGGTATTTTGTGCGTGGATGTTGTGTGGGTGATGGTGTTGTGTGCCTCTGTGTGGTGGGGTTGCCTATTGCTCTGTCGCCTTCATCTCTAATTTTTGGTCGTAGGGTTTTGTGGGTGATGTGGGTGTGTGTTTTATATTGTGTTTGGTGTGTGGGAGTGGTGTTTGTATGTGTATCAGGTGTGTATATTTGGAATTGTCCAATGTGGCGGTGTTTTGTAGATGTGTGTGTATTTTTGGAATACCGCGGTTGAAAGACCGCCGGGTGGATTTGTGTGTCGTGATAGCATGGGCGTGTTTCTGTTGCCGTGACGGTGGAGGATTTGTTTTCGCCAGTTTATCACTGACCTTTAGTGTGGCGGACTTGTGTGGGTGTCTGAGTTTCGGCAGATTCCGAGATGTGGGTCATAATAGCTGTGGCGGAATTCCGCGGCCGCAGCGGTGTATTGGCGGTCTTCTGCACGGCGGTAAGCGGCTTTTACCGCCAATGTTGTAATGACCCCCAAAGTGTCTTAAAAATGATTCTCTTCTTAATCGGAAGCCAGTGTAGAGATGATACACATCTATTGGCAGATATAAACTGAGGGAGATTCAAGGTTAAACATGCTGCCGCATTCTGAATTGACTGCAATTTATCTAAAGAAGATTTATTTGCATTGAGCAGCAGTGAGTTACAATAATCCACTCTAAAAGTGACTAACGCCAGGACCACTGGCCATCTTAAGTCATCCTCTAAAAGATGAAAAAATTTCTTGAGTATTTAAAAAAAAAAAAAACCTTGACAATATGATTAAGTAACTTAAAAGAGAGTGTGTCATCAAAAATTATGCCTACATTTTTTGCGGCAGGCACAGGAGACGGGCAACCCCCACAGGCAGGGGGCCACCAACCATTGTCGCAAGGAGAGTTGTTACAGCCAAAACACATAATCACTGTCTTGTCCCCATTAAGTTTGAGCCAGTTGCAAGTCATCCAGTTGTTAATTGCTAACATACAACGTTGAAAATTCTCCTTAGTGTCCTCCCGATTAGGAGAAATGGGCACAATCATCTGCGTGTCGTCTGCATAAGAGACAATCTGGGCCCCAAATGAACGTACCAGTTTTGCCAGAGGCGCCATATATAAATTAAAAAGTGTCGGACTGAGGGAAGATCCCTGCCGAACGCCACACGGTAGATGGAATGGAGAAGCCCGATGATCACCACAGGCCACTGTGATTGTTCTATCCGTGAGAAAGGAGCTGAGAAGCTGCCAGGCCTTCCCTCTCACTCCAGCTTGGGCCAACCGGTTACATAGAATAGTAGGAGAAATAGTATCAAAAGCTGCTGATAAATCTAACAGGACCAAAATCGAACCTTCTCCCAAATCGCCTCTAGGACGGATAATGTCAGAAGTAGAGATGAGTGCTGTTTCCATACTATGAGCACCCCGAAAGCCATGCTGCGAAGGGTCCAATTTACCATTCTCCTGAAGGAAAACGGATAGCTCATAGTTAAGATGTTTTTCTAATATTTTGGCCAAACCCGGGAGTAATGAAATCGGGTGAAGGTTAGTAAGGTCCGCCGCTTCTTTTCCTGGTTCTTTAATGAGAGGAATCACTGTGGCCTGCTTCCAAGTTGCCGGGAAAATCCCTTCCTGAAAAATGTCCCCAACCACAGGTTCCACGGCCTCGGCCACCAGCTGAGGAGCTAACTTTAGGATACGAGGTGGACAGAGATCTGTGGGTGCGCCTGATTTTAGTGCTATGAGAAGATCACAGATTTTATTAACAGAAAGAGGTTGAAAGCTATCCTGTACTTGCATTGGTTCTGCAAAGCACGAAGAAGCTTTGTCCTCTAAATCAGGGAGGGGAAGACTAAAATTCGTCAGCAACTTAGTAATTTTATTATTGAAAAAATCCGCCACTGACTGACAGAATTGAGGGGAATTTTCTAACGGCGAGACTGCTGACGGAGAAGATGTTAAGGCACAAACTGTGTTAAACAGTTCCTTAGACGAGTTCAAAGCTCCTCTAATTACTTTAGAAAAGTGCAAAGTTTTTGCTAGCTTAATGGCTGCTTTATACTTCCTCAGGGCTTCCCTAAGATTTCCTCTTTCTAAATGGGATTTATTCAGTAGCCATTTACGCTCCTGCCTATGGTAAATTCTTTGTAGACCTTTCAACTCCTCCGAGAACCAGGGTGCCGACTGCACCCGTCGGACTTTCGGAATTAGCCTGGCCGGTGGTGCAAGCTCGTCTATGGCCCTTTCCAAACCCAAATCGAAAGTCTCAAGGTGAGAGCCTCCTAATAACTTAGCTTGGGCCCAACACGCTTTCAGGGCCTGAGAAAAATAATTACCCTTATTGATTTTATGCCATGGTCTTCTTTGGGCTATACTAGGAGGGAGTTTAGGTATAGGAGGCGTCCGAGCGAGTGTAAAAGATAATAGAAAGTGATCAGACCAGTCTACCTCTCTATTATCGTTCCTAGAGATCAATCCTGATCTTGAAAAAATGGCATCCAGCCTATGGCCAGCCATGTGCGAGGGAACGCTATCTCCAGAAAGCCAATCCAAACTCTGCATATAGCTAGTAAAATCCACCATACTAGGGTCAGAGAGATCATCTAAATGAAGATTAAAGTCACCTAATACCAAAGCATCCTTAACTAGGAGCAATGGTTCCAACACTGACGGCCAGGCCGCCAAAAAAGCATTCTTGGGGCCTGGTGGTCTGTACAAAAGTAGGCCTTCGATAACCGGGCTATTCAGAGCTTTAATTTTGAAGTAAGCTCTTTCACATATCTGGGGGCAGTCCTTAAGTTCCGCTAAGGAACAACCTAAATCATTTTTAAAAATGATGGCTAACCTTCCTCCTCTTTTTCCTACTCTATCGTGTCTAACAACGGAATAGCCTGGAGGAGAAGCAATTAAAAAGTCTGGGTCGGAGTCCTCTCTGGCCCAAGTCTCCGTGACAAAAAGGCAGTCCAAGTTGGCTGACTTAATCAGTTCATTAATTTCAAGGGCATGTTTAATTAAAGAGCGGGCATTAATCAGACCCCATGACGTGCTTTGCTTGGAAGGCTTCTCATTACTAAGCAAGTCTAAAGCATCACCTTCTTCCAGATTAGGCGAAGGCTTCCAGTAGCAATGGTTACAAATAGCGCTCAAATTTACTGCAGGATCAAATCGTCTGCAGCAGTAATTAGCAGGGGTTTTGTTTAAGGAAAGTAAGTCCTGATTAACATAGGAAACATACTGATTAGCAGCATAATGTCCGGTCCCCGGCCCCTTCAGGACGCGGATGGGCGCAGACGGGCTTGCCTTTGGCGCGCCAGCGGCGCGTCCGCTGCGCATCCGCAACAACATTTGTAGTGAATGCCCCCCAGAAGTCAAAGCGTCAGCAAGCAACTAGCCTGCTGACCCAAAATCCCCCTAATATGTCTGCCCGCTAAATGGCTAGGAGGTGGGCTCTTACAGGCCCAAACCTCTCGGCAAGCGGCAGACCAGCAGAGCGAGAACTCTGCCGAGAACAAGGAAAGAGCCCCGTAATATAAATACCAAAGGTGAGCCCCAGCGAAGCGGTCAAACAATATGTTAATAACAGTAAAACACATCCAATATTAAAAGTATTAAGTATTAAGTATTGGAAACACAGGGAAGAACAACGCCGCCATGGAACCGGAACTGCAAGTCTTCCCATGCTCCACCTGGAACACCAACGCCGATGAAGACAACAACGGTAAATACAGCCACCTAGCACACAAGGGAGGGAGGGAGGAAATTGAGGGTGACACACACACACGCACAACACACACCAGACACACAACCAGCTGCAGATGAAAAACATTGACATACGATACATGGTACAATAATGCAAGGACAACAGGAATGCAGTAATGAGAATGTATTGATATAAACAGCTACCAAATGAACCAATTGTACGAAAAACAGATATGTACAAATGTACACAAAGGGCCAATGCCCAGTCCAATGTACTAAGGGCCCACATGGCCGCAGGGCACAGTCCAAGGCCCAACTCGAATCCTGACTTCATCCGGAATAGAACTCTGCAGGGGCATCAGTTTGCAAGTGGGCAGGCACCTAAGGGGGATGGGGGCTGGGGAGCACCTCAGCCGTATACAGGAACAACCCATTTCTCTGTCCTGGGGAGTGCAAGGTCACAGTCTCTCAGGTGGGTGAGTTTCCCACTTGTTCTGGAGGGAGCTCCATGCCCATTTCTCAGTGCTGGGGAGTGCAAGGCCACAGTCTCTGGAGGGGGTGACTTTCCGACTGGTTCTGGGGGGGGCTACAGGCCCATTTGTCTCTGCTGGGGAGTGCAAGGCCACAGTCTCTGGAGTGAGTGTCTTGCCTACTGGTTCTGGAGGGGGTCCATGCCCATTTCTCTCTGCTGGGGAGTGCAAGGCCACAGTCTCTCAGGTGGGTGACTTTCCCAATAGTTCTGGAGGGGCTCCATGCCCATTTTTCTCTGCTGGGGAGTGCAAGGCCACAGTCTCTGGAGTGGGTGACTTTCCCACTGGTTCTGGAGGGGACTCCATGCCCATTTCTCAGTGCTGGAGAGTGCAAGGCCACAGTTTCTGGAGTGGGTGACCTTCCCACTGTTTCGGGAGGGGCTACGTGCCCATTTTACAGTGCTGGGGAGTCCAAGGTCACAGTCTCTGGAGGAGGTGACTTTCCCACTGGTTCTGGAGGGGGCTCCATGCCCTTTTGTCAGTGCTGGGGAGTGCAAGGTCACAGTCTC
Source organism: Pleurodeles waltl (assembly GCF_031143425.1). Lineage (NCBI taxonomy): Eukaryota > Metazoa > Chordata > Amphibia > Caudata > Salamandridae > Pleurodeles > Pleurodeles waltl. The sequence continues at coordinate 252,926,595 of NC_090445.1, forward strand.
TGGAGTGGGTGACATTCCCACTGGTTCTGGAGGGGCCTCCATGCCCATTTCTCAGTGCTGGGGAGTGCAAGGCCACAGTCTCACAGGTGGGTGACTTTCCCACTGGTTCTGGAGGGGGCTACATGCCCATTTTTCCTCTGCTGGGGAGTGCAAGGCCACAGTATCCGGAGTGGGTGACTTTCCCACTGGTTCTGGAGGGGGCTACGTGCCCATTTCTCAGTGTTGGGGAGTGCAAGGCCACAGTGTCTGGAGTGGGTGACATTCCCACTGGTTCTGGAGGGGGCCCCTTGTACAGCAGTCACTGGAGGGTGGCCTACATGTCTTCCGCTGGTGGTGAGGGCTGCACTGTGCCATCTGGAGGTGAGGGCTGCACAGTGTCAGCAGGTGAGGGTGCCTCCTGGGCAGCCCTTGCTGGAGGTGAGGGCTGCACTGTGTCCGCAGGTGGAGGTGCCTCCTGGGCAGCCTCTGCTGGAGGTGAAGGATACACTTCCTCAGCTGGCAGTGAGGGCCCCGTGACCACTGGTGGTGGTGTCACCCTGACAGTCTCTGCTGGAGGTGAAGGCTAAACTGTGTTGGCAGGTGGAGGTGCCTCCTGGGCAGCCTCTGCTGGAGGTATGGGATGCACCGTGTTGGCAGGTGGAGGTGCCCCCTGGGCAGCCTCTGCAAGAGGTATGGGATGCACCGTGTCGGCAGGTGGAGTTCCTCCTGGGCAGCCTCTGTTGGAGGTGAGGGATACACTTCCTCAGCTGGCGGTGGGGGCCCGTGACCACTGGTGGTGGTGGTGTCACCCTGACAATCTCCGCTGGAGTCAAGGGCCTGGCAGGGGTTGAGGGCTTCTTCCTCTTCATGGCAGGATGTACAGGCCACTTAGCTTTCCGGGCAGGAGTTGAGGGTTTCTTCCCCTTCATGGCAGGAGGTGCAAGCTCCTTCCCCTTCATGGCAGGAGGTGTGGTGCCACCACTGTCTGCGTGGACTATTTGGCTGAGGTGCCTGGCTGGGTCGTTGGGACCCTGCTCTAATGGGCAGGACGGGGGGAGAGGGAGGGAAGAGATCAAGTTGGGCAAGGAAAAGCTTCTTAGGGACAGTGGGGTGGGATGAGGGAGGAGGAATGGGAGTGGAGGTTGAGGGAGTTGTTGGAGTTGTATGTCTGCTGGACTTGGGTGCAGGTGCATGGGCAGTGTGCTGATGTGAGGCGGATGGCTGTGTGAGTGCTTGCATTTGTGTCCTTTAGGAGGATGAGAGAGGACACAGGGAACACCTGCATGGATGTTGTGGAGGTGTCTGCTAGTGAGGTGTGGTGGATGTTGATGCAGTACATGCAGGTTTGAGTGTGGACAAGACTGTGTGGGAGGTGGGGGAGGAAAAGGAGGAGGAGGAGGAGGGGGAGACAGTGGAAGTAGTGGATGTGGTTGTGTCTGCAACTGTCTGGTATTTGCGTGAGTGCTTGTGGGATGAAGTGTGGTGCCTGTGTTTGACTGTGCCACTCTTGTGTGTTGTCTTGTGTGCATGCTCATCTGTATGTGTGCATGGGATGGGTTGGGGTTGAGGAGACTGGGACTGGGACTGGGAAGTGATAGTTGGAGGGGGGACGGTAGGAACAGGGACAATGACTGCCATCAGAGAGGAGGCCAGAGCCTGAATCGATCTCTGTTGGGCCGCCAATCCACCATGAATGCCCTCCAGGAATGCTGCATCTGGGATGCCAGTTCCTGGATGGCATTCAATATGGTTGACTGCCCTACAGAGATGGATCTCAGGAGGTCAATAGCCTCCTCACTCAGGGCAGCAGGGCTGGCTGGGGCAGGGCCTGAGGTGCTTGGGGTGAAGGAGATGCTCACCCTCTTGGGTGAGCAGGCACAGGCAACTCGCTGAGGGGCTACTGAGAGGGTGGTGCTGGTACAGGGGGTGGCGGCTGTATCTACAGCTGGGGTGGTCACAGAGGTGTCCGCCACCAACAGGGAGCTTCCATCGGAGGAGGTATCCGAGTCTGTGTTGTCACCTCCTGTCTCCGCTGTGGTGCTCCCCTCGTTCTCAGTCCCACTGGTTCCCTCGGTGTCAGTGGACCCTACTCCTCCACGAGATGATGCTAATGCACACATGGACAGGATGGCAGAAGAAAAAAGGGGGGGAGAGAGAGAAAGGAAACACTGGGTCAATTACTGCACCAACACCACAGTTGGCATACACAGCACCATCACACATAGGGAACAGGCTTGAGCACTATGCATTGCTCTGCCAGTGATTTGGCTAGATGCCACAGCAAGATGAGGGCCACACACCGCCAACTGCACCCCTCTTGGTACCCACAAAGCCCTGACATGGAATGCTAACAAGCTAGGTTACCTGCATTTGCCATTAACTATTACCCTTGAGCTGGATCATGCTGCAATGTCTGGCCTGGCCTTAGGGGCACCCACTAACTCACATCCACACCCGGATCCCTGCCACCTGCCAATTATTGTAGCAATGCCCACCGTACTCACCCCCTTGAGCCTGCTGTGATGCCCTCAAGAGCCCATCAGCTCTGGGTAGGCCACCACAAGTATGCAGGCCATCAGGGGGGTCAGGTTCCGACAGGCACCCCTTCCTCGTTGGAAGGCCATCCCCAGCTGGGCCTCCGCGGTCTTCCGTGCCCAGCGTCTCAGGTCCTCCAACCGTTTCCGACAGTGGCTGCTCCGCCTGGCCGTCCTTGGCGATGGCACGCCATAATCCCTTCTTTTGATGGGTGCTGACCTGCAGAGGGAATACAGACAGGGGGACACCATTACACATACAATCCAGTCTGTCACACATATAGCACACCAATCCCTTTTCCCTCACCAAAGGCACACACATCGGCCGGCGCACACCATGTACACCACCACAAGACATTCCCCCCCGATGACACAATGCTTGCACACACATCTCCATGCATCATTCCCACTTGCATCGTGCCCAAGTTGTACTCTCTTGTTGGTCTGGAGGCCCATACAACAGTCCATACTGGGGTAGGACCCGATCCACCAAATGCTCCAACTCCTCCGAAGTGAAAGCAGAGGCCCTTTCCCCAGACACAGGTCACAGCAGCACACACAGTGTAGAAGTTCTCCTGTTGAAGGTCAGGAAACAAGTGAGGAATCAGATAAAAAATGGCAGTCCCGTCCGCGGTGGTGTACACCGTCACCGCTGGTGCAGATCCCCGTTGGTCACTTTGCTCCATAGAGCCCCATATTATCCAATGAGGAATTGCTCCGCGGTGCAAGACCACCTTCTGCCACGACATCTGACGTCGGCAGAGTTACCTCTCTTCCACCTGTCCCTGCAAACAGGTCAGGCGTTCGCCATTTCATGGTGGCAGACAAAGGTCATATCAACCTTAACTGCGTCACAGCCTAGATTAGCACATACCTCGCCATTCCCACTGTCCCATCACATAAATGACTATGTACACTGAGGTGGTGGTTCCATTGTTCAAATTGTGACAGCCTACTCACACTTGTGTCCCTTAGATACTTACCGCTGCAGAAAAATAGGAGGAGGAGACATACCCCCGTGTACAGACCCCTTGTGGACTTGGCTACACTGGAGAACAGGCACATTATACTCACCTATAGGCTGGACAGGGCCACAGTCACAGAGCTGTGTGCTCAATTGGAGCCTGACCTGTCATCCGACTGGGGTCCCCTCTCTTGTGCAAGTGCTATCAGTGCTCCATTTCCTGGCAACAGGTTCTTTCCAAGTGACACTGGGCTTGGCAGCAGGAATGTCACAGCCAATGTTCCCAATCAGGCTGGCAAGAGTTTTGTGTACCCTGGTGTAGGAAGGTAGCCTCTTTCTAGCCTTGTTACCCCCACTTTTGGCCTGTTTGTGAGTATATGTCAGGTTGTTTTTACTGTCTCACTGGGATCCTGCTAGCCAGGACCCCAGTGCTCATAGGTTTGTGGCCTATATGTGTTCCCTGTGTGGTGCCTAACTGTATCACTGAGGCTCTGCTAACCAGAACCTCAGTGTTTATGCTCTCTCTGCTTTTAAAATTGTTACTGCAGGCTAGTGACTAATTTTACCATTTGTCATTGGCACACTGGAACACCCTTATAATTCCCTTGTATATGGTACCTAGGTACCCAGGGTATTGGGGTTCCAGGAGATCACTATGGGCTGCAGCATTTCTTTTGCCACCCATAGGGAGCTCAGACAATTCTTACACAGGGCTGCCACTGCAGCCTGAGTGAAATAACGTCCACGTTATTTCACAGCCATTTTCACTGCACATAAGTAACTTATAAGTCACCTATATGTCTAACCCTCACTTGGTGAAGGTTAGGTGCCAAGTTACTTAGTGAGTGGGCACCCTGGCACTAGTTAAGGTGCCCCCACATTGTTCAGGGCAAATTCCCCGGACTTTGTGAGTGCGGGGACACCATTACACGCGTGCACTAAACATAGGTCAATACCTATATGTAGCGTCACCATGGTAACTCCGAACATGGCCATGTAACATTTTGGTATTGGGGTGACAATTCCATGCATCCCCGGGTCTCTAGCACAGAACCCGGGTACTGCCAAACTTGCTTTCCGGGGTCTCCACTGCAGCTGCTGCTGCTGCCAACCCCTCAGACAGGTTTCTGCCCCCCGGGGGCCTGGGCAGCCTGGTCCCAGGAAGGCAGAACAAAGAATTTCGTCTGAGAGAGGGTGTTACACCCTCTCCCTTTGGAAATAGGTGTGAAGGGCTGGGGAGGAGTAGCCTTCCCCAGCCTCTGGAAATGCTTTGATGGTCACAGATGGTGCCCTCTCTGCATAAGCCAGTCTACACCGGTTCAGGGATCCCCCAGCCCTGCTCTGGCACGAAACTGGACAAAGGAAAGGGGAGTGACCACTCCCCTGACCAGCACCACCCAGGGGAGGTGCCCAGAGCTCCTCCAGTGTGTCCCAGACCTCTGCCATCTTGGATACAGAGGTGTTGGGGCACAATGGACAGCTCTGAGTGGCCAGTGCCAGCAGGTGACGTCAGAGACCCCTCCTGATAGGTGCTCACCTTTCTCAGTAGCCAATCCTTCTCTGAGGGCTATTTAGTGTCTCTCCTCTGGGCTATTCCTGAGATAACGAATGCAAGAGCTCACCAGAGTTCCTCTGCACTTGCCTCTTTGACTTTTGCCAAGGATCAACTGCTGACTGCTCCAGGACACCTGCAAAACCGCAACAAAGTAGCAAGACGACTACCAGCAACATTGTAGCGCCTCATTCTGCCGGCTTTCTCGAATGTTTCCTGGTGGTGCATGCTCTGAGGGCTGTTTGCCTTCACCCTGCACTGGAAGCAAAGAAGAAATCTCCTGTGGGTCGACTGAATCTTCCCCCTGTTAACGCAGGCACCAAGCTTCTGCATCACCGGCCCTCTCGGTCCCCTCTCATCCTGATGAGCCTGGTCCCTGGAACACAGGAAATGGGTCCAAGTGTCTCCCACAGTCCAGTGATCTGCAGCTGCTCGGGCTTCTGTGCACTTTTCCAGGACTTCCTTTGTGCACAGCCTAGCCTGGGTCCCCAGCACTCTGTCCTGCATTGACCAACTCGCTGAGTTGGACTCTGACGTCATGGGACCCTCCTTTGTGACTCTGAGTTGACCGCTGTCCTCAGATCTTCTAAGTGCCTGCTCCGGTACTTCTGCGGGTGCTGGCTGCTTCTGTGGGGGCTCTTTGAGTTGCTGAGTGCCCACTCTGTCTCCTCTTCCAAGGGGCGACATCCTGGTCCTTCCGGGGCCCCAGCAGCACCCAAAATCCTTAACTGCGACTCTTGCAGCTAACAAGGCTTGTTTGCAGTATTTCTGAATGGAAACACCCCTGCATCCTCCAGCACACCGTGGGACATCTTCTGACCAAAGGAGAAGTTCCTGGCAGCTTCCGTTGTTGTAGAATCTTTGGCTTCTTCCACCCGGAGGCAGCCCTTTTGCACCTTCATCTGGGGTTTAGTGGGCTCCTGCCCCCCCTGGACACTTCTGTGACTCTTGGACTTGGTCCTCTTCCTTTACAGGTCCTAAGGTCCAGGAATCCGTCTTCAGTGTTTTGCTGGCAGTTGTGGTTCTTGCAGAATCCCCTATCTCGACTATACTGTCTTTCTGGGGTAGTAGGGTAACTTTACTCCTACTTTTCAGGGTCTTGGGGTGGGGTATTTTGGACACCCTTATTGTTTTCTCACAGTCCCAGCAACCCTCTACAACCTACCATAGGCCTGGGGTCCATTCGTGATTCACATTCCACTTTTGGAGTATATGGTTTGTGTTGCCCCTAGGCCTATTTCTACCTATTGCATCCTATTGTGATTCTACATTGTTTGCACTACTTTTCTAACTGTTACTTACCTGATTTTGGTTTGTGTAAATATAATTTGGGTATATTACTTACCTCCTAAGTGAGGGTATCCTCTGAGATACTTTTGGCATTTTGTCACTAAAATAAAGTACCTTTATTTTTAGTAACTCTGAGTATTGTGTTTTCTTGTGATATTGTGCTATATGATATAAGTGGTATAGTAGGAGCTTTGCATGTCTCCTAGTTCAGCCTAAGCTGCTCAGCTATAGCTATCTCTAACAGCCTAAGCTGCTAGAAACACCTCTATTCTACTAATAAGGGATAACAGAACCTGGCACAAGGTGTATGTACCACAAGGTACCCATTATAAGCCAGGCCAGCCTCCTACAACTAGTGAAACACATGTGCAGCTACATAGCTTTCCCCCATGTGGAAGATCTGGCCACTGTGAAGGCCGGATTCTATGCAATGGGACATATCCCCAGTATTGTTGGGGCCACTGATGGGACACATATTGCGTTCATCCCACCTGCCAGAATGAATAGGTGTTCCAGAATCTGAAGAGTTTCCACTCACTGAATGTGCAAATGGTGTGCCTAGAGGACCAGTACATCTCCCACGTCAATGCTAAGTATCCTGGGTCGGTCCATGATGCCTTTGTTCTGAGGAATAGCAGCATCCCAAATGTGATGGCCCAACTACAGAGGCACAGGGTGTGGCTAATAGGTGAGCCATGATTCACACCCACTGTATGTTAGTGTATGCCTTCAGGTGTCATCCCCAAACCATTGTGTGAGGCTAAATGTTGTCCCTCAATACTTGCAGGTGACTCTGGCTACCCAAACCTATTGTGGCTGCTGACCTTCGTGAGGAATGCCAGGAGAGGGGCTGAGGAACGTTATAATGAGGCACATGGGTGAACCAGAAGGATCATCGAGAGGACCTTCAGGCTCCTGAAGGCCAGGTTCAGGTGCCTCCATCTGACAGGTGGTTCCCTGTACTACTCACCCGGGAAGGTCTGCCAGATAGTAGTGGCATGCTGCATGTTGCACAACCTGGCCCTCAGAAGGCATGTACCTTTTCTGCAGGAGGAGGAGACTGGCGAAACCCCGGTGGCAGCAGTGGACCCTGAGGACAGTGAAGATGAGGAGGCAGAGGATGAGGATTAGGACAACAGAACATCAGTTATACATCAATACTACCATTGCCACACAGGTGAGACAGTACAACTGACCATTCATTTGACTATTGATGCTTTCTGTGTGGCTGTAGCATGATGGCATTCACTTCCATTGCATCTCAACTTACTGTCACCTATGGCTTGTCATTTTACAGATGTTGGTGATTATTTCTATGCTCTCAAAGTGTTCAGATCATTTGCATTAGATGTGATTGTTTCCATAAATGCACATTTTCAACACATAAAAAACTAAGTCAAGTTGTGTTCAAGGGTGTTTATTGTAGTGCTATGAAATTGACGGAAAAGTGCAATAGAATGGGGTGATGATGGGGGAAAGTCCATGGTATTGTTCCAGTCTGTTTGTAACACAGGTGCAGTGTCCAAGGGGCCATAGGAAGGGGAGCAAAGACAGTTCAAAGTGGACAAGGTGACAGTGTGGGACACAAGGGGACAATCTCATTTCCTGGTGGTGGTCTTGGCAAGTGTCTCTGGCTTCTGTCTGGGTTGCAGGGAAAGTTTGCGAGGTGGTTCACCTTCTGCAAGGGGAGGGGTGCTGGTGGCCTGTTGGTCCTGTGCCGGGGCCTCCTGCCCACTAGCTGCAGCAGAATTAGAGGGCTGGTCAATGGATTAGGCTAGTGTTAGGGGTCTCCTGGTGTGTTGTTGCTTCCCTCATGATGTTGGCCATGTCTGCCAGCACCCCTGCTATGGAAATCAAGGTGGTGTTAATGGCCTGCAAGTCCTCCCTGATCCCATGATACTGTTTCTCCTGCAGCTGCCTGTTCTCCTGCAAGTTGTCAAGGATCTGGCCCATCATGTCCTGGGATTGTTGATAGGCTCCCAGGATCTTGGTGAGTGCCTCCTGGATAGTCGGTTCCCTGGGCTTGTCCTCCCCCTGGTGCACAGCGGTCCTCCCAGTGTCCCTGTTGGCCTGTGCCTCTGTCCTCTGAACGGTGTACTCACTGCCACTGACCCCAGGTCCCTGATTGTCTTGGGTATGAGGTATGCACTGGGGTCCCTGTACAGGTGGGCAAACTGCTGATTGACGTGTCCTGGGGACAGAGGTGTTGGGTCTCTGGGAAGGTGCTGTGGTGTTGGATACTGATTGGGGGGTCTCTGTGGTGGAATGTGAGTGGGCTTGGGTGACCTACTGTCCAGTGGTCCCTGATGGGCCAGGTTGTTGGTCTAGATCCTGAAGTCCAGAGTTACTGTCATCACTGGGGGCATCTTCTGTTGGGGGACTGGATAGTCGTGGAACCTCCTCTCCGCTGACATTGTCTGGGGCACCTGTGGGGTTGTAAGTGATAAATAATGCTTCATGTCTGTGACATATTGTACATCCCTGGGGGTCCACCGCCAGTCCTCTATATGGCGAGCTGGTGCCTTGCTGCCACGGAACGTACCTTCCCCGTAGGTCGTTTCACCTCTTCCTGATGTCATCCCTTGTTCTTGGGTGCTGTCCCACAGGGTTCACCCTGTCCACGATTCTCCACCATAGCTCCATCTTCCTGGCAATGGATATCTGCTGTACCTGTGCTCCAAACAGCTGGCTCTACCCTGACAATTTCCTCCACCATGACCCTTAACTCCTCATCAGTGAAATGGGGGTACCTTTGTGGGAAAATGGGTGTTGTGTGCTGTGTGTTGGTGTGAGTGTGTTGAGTAATGTGGTGGAGTGTGTGATGTGGGGTGCGTGAGGGATGTAGGGGTGTATGTGGTGTGTGTGTCTACTTGTCTCTGTGCTGTTCGTGTCAATCATCTGGCAGTAATTGTTGTTTGTAAAGGGTTGTGGGTAATGTGTTTGTGCGTTTTATAGTGCTGTGGATGTAGTGTGTGTATGAGTGTCAGGTGTGTGTTTTTAGTATTGGCCAATGTAGTGTTGTTTTGCATGTGGGTGTCCATTCTGAGTGTGGCAGTATGTACCGCCAGTGGTTTACCGCCATTGAATGTCCGCTGTGGTGATTTGTGGGTCATAATGTGGTGGGCGTTGTTCTGTTAGCGTAATGGTATGGGTGTTGGTAGCACCACTTTAACACTGACCTTTGGGATGGTGCATTTATGTATGTGGCTATATTCTTCCGGATTGGTGTGTGTCATAATATTGTGAACGGATATTCGCCACTGTGGCGGTATGTTGGTGGCCGTCACCATGGCGGTAAGCAGGATTTACCGCCAATGTCATGATGAGGGCCTAAATATCCATAAAAAATCTAATTTGAAATCTAACATGACTAAAAATGAGTTTATGTGAAAGTTAAGTGATTAGTTGTGTGAGAATATCTAAGAAGGTAATGAGAGAAGAGTGACAATTATCAGAAACTTGGAAGATGCAAAAGAAATAAATTTGCAAGAAAAGGTAGAAGAATTCCAGCACTTCAAGAATGCACCCTAGAATAAGAATGGAGCAAATGAGAAAAGCAGTGATGTGTATGGTGCGTGACAAGCCTGGAAACAGTGAACAGTGGGTGGGATTGTTGGAGAAGCTTGGCACAGGGGACTGCATTGTTATTAATTTTAACTAACCAGCTCTTGTCCAGCAGCTCTTTTTTAATGTCCATAGACCTTATCCTTCAGCAGGGGAAGTTTCTCTGTGTAGACTGCAAGTGTTCTACCCCCCCCAGCAGCTCTAGCTGCTAATAGTGAGCCATTAATGGCGCACAGAGTCTACTCCGGTATCCAGCCACAGTCTGACCTTGAGTCAGGCCTTAGACCTTCCTCAGCTTCTCTCTCCGAGGTAGATTGACTCAGTGATGGACTGCGGGAAGCAGGAATGAGTTGCTATGAGACTGAGCATATTGTCTACCCAGTTCCTAGTGGATTTACTTCATCCATATCATCTACTCTGACAGATCCCTGCAATCCGGGAATTAGTGAGAATATCACATTCGTAGCCAGTGAGGAGGGGGGATCCTTCGCGACAAGCGTTCCCTGCAAGTTACTAGACATGAATATGACTGGTCTTTTACCTAGTGGGTTGAATAATCTACAGGGTCAAGGTACTATCATGGGGGAGACTAAGCTTTCTAGCTGCATCCCCCCCTCTCAGTGAGCAACCCCAAGTGAAGCTTGGCAAGCTAAAACAGACGCATTTGATACTGTTCTTAGCTGGAACATAGCAGGGCTGGAGAGCAAAATGCAAATCCCAGGATGGGGCCAATTTATAGACGAACATCAGATATGTCTATTCCAAGAACCATGGGCATTGGGGCCCAAATATAGACCAGGCTTTAAAAGCTACTGGGTTGCAGCGCGCAAGGTGTCTTCTAGGAGACCATTGGGAGGGTTACTCATATGGCTAAGCTGTTCTCTCAGGTGCAAGGTTGAAGTCGTAGATATGGGCTGCCCTGACTTACAGGCCTTACTAGTATCGACCCTTAAGGAGAGACCTCTACTAATAATTAATATCTATAACAGGAGTGTGGGCAGTAATTATGATTCTGATGCCCTGACCATACTGGACAGCTTTCTCCATAGCAACATTTCATCCTATTTCATCTTAATTGCAGGGGACCTTAACCTTACATTCGATCCCTACCCTTTGGTCCAAGAGCTATATAAAGAAGAGGACACCTATTGGGACAACCCCCAGTTAGGGTCATATGAAAGACCCAGATTGCATAGAATAGCGCACCAAGTTGCTGATATTACACTAACACATGGTCTTCGAGCTTGCAACGGCCGCTCCCGTTCAGATGCCAATTTGCACTTCACCTTTAGGCGTGGAGTTCACAGGAGTCAGATCTATTATATTTTACTTGACATCCGACTGTGGGGCCATATGTCTGACATGAGGGTGCAAGAACATGAAGAGAGTGACCATGACCCACTGATTTTATCGATTAGGGGTGTGCTGCTTTCGCTTGAAGCTCCCCACCCTAAGACATATGCACAACAGCTCGCCCTGACAATTAATAGACGTAATGTCAAATGGGAGTCTGTTATTACCTTCTCTGATTCCCTTTCACTAATATACAATTTATTAGCAGACCAAATGGAGCGCATGCTTTTACACTTAGGGGACGGTGACGGGCTATTAGCAGCTCACACTGAACTGTCCAACTCTTTAAAGTACCTTCTCACAAAAGAGATCATCAGTAAATCTAGGAAAAAGTGCAGTGCAAGGTGGTTTAGCAGCACATGTAGGGAAGCCCAGCATAAGCTATTGAGAACACTGAAAGAGGGTCACGTAGAGCTTATAAGAAAAGCAAGGAAGGACTATAAACAGGAATGTTCTAGGGCGTGCAGGAGCTGTGAGGAGGCCAGATGGGTAGCTATCCTGGAGACTGCAAAAGCAAACAATATTTCTAGGTTTTGGAAATTGATAGCAGATGACAGTAGAGATTCATCCTCCCCGCCCGGTACCTCAATCCTCTCTGCAGCGTGGGCTGAGCACTTTGGTCGACTATATGGAGGGCCATCCGAAGCTACCTTTAGGACCCTTGACGATAGCTCAGTCCACGGGGCTACCCCGATCAATTTCACTCTAGCTAAAACTAGAGCTGCAATCATTTCATTGAATTGGGGAAAGGCCCCAGGTCCTGATAAGATCCTGGGCGACTTATATAAGACAAGACCTGACATATGGGCCCCTTACTTAAACTTAATCTGTAATGCAGTTGCAGCAGGAGCTCCTGTTCCACCCTCTTGGAAAGGGGCCGAGATAGTTCCCATCTTCAAAAAAGGCAGTCCTAGTGATCCTGCCAATTACCACCCGATATGTCTACTTGACAACTCCCAAAAAATGTATCCAAAGCAAATTTTGTTCCATCTTGACAAATGGATTTCAGAGTCTGAAGCTATATCAGATCTACAGGCAGGGTTTAGACCCGCAGTTAGCACCATAGATCAAGCCCTGAGGTTCCTGCCAATCAAATGGAAGAATGTGGACCTAGGGAGGGGAAATCTGTATGTGGTTTTCATTGACCTCAGAGATGCATTTGATTTGGTCCCCAGGAACTTGTTATGGTTGACACTATCCAATATTGGGATTCCAATAGGCCTCCTGAAACTCATTGTTCGACTGCATGAGAATACCTATGCACAAATTAGGGGTGGTAAGGATGGCAAATTGACAGATCCTGTAGCTATCAAAAGAGGAGTCTGACAAGGTTGTGTCCTAGCCCCTACCCTCTTTCTCCTATACATAAAAAATTGTATCCAATATTTAGAGAATTGCACAAACGATTCACCCAAACTGGCCGGAAAGAAAATACTGTGTCTGCTATATGCGGACAACACTATCCTGCTAGCTAAATCACCGATGGGAATTCAAAATTTGGTCAACCAATTCTGTGTCTTCTGCAGAGACCACGGGTTGGATGTCAATGCTAAGAAAACAAAACTTATGATATACAGTGCCTCAAGAAAAAGACTTCGTGCAAGAATAGTAATGAATTCAATTCCGTTGGAAAGAGTTGCAGAGTTCCATTATTTAGGCATTAGGCTAACGGACACTGGCAGTTGGGAGGCTGCTATTGGCAAAGGGGCACTCATTATAAGCCAAAGAGGTGGGGCATTAGTACGCAAGGCTAGAACTGCAGCAAGCCCTCCCTTGAATCCAATCTCTGAGATCTATAAAGTACAAATCCGTGCGGCGGCCCTGTAGGAGCGGAACTTTGGGGTTCTCACAGAAAATTGGATATCTTACAAACTAGAGAAAATAATTTCCTTAGACACGCATCCAGGTTAGGGAAGGGTACACCAATGACCCCTCTCAGACTCGACCTAGGACTAAACAGCATCAAAGCCACAGCGGGTCTGAGACGGCTCTCTTACTGGATCCGTCTATGGAAAACTGACGAACTTGAACCATTCAGGGTGGCGATAAGAGAAGTTATAATATCCTCACAGGGATGGGAAAAAATCCTTTGACTAAAGGAGATGAAATCTGCCTGGGATAAGCTAGGTTTCCCTCACTACTGGAAGTATCCCGAGCTGATCCCTACTAACGCTAGGCAACTCGTTAAAAGGAGATATTGGGAGAAAATCAACGAAGATCTTTTTCACCGTAGTAGGGTGGGCAGGTTAACAGTAGAATTTCTGCTAGTCAAACATGAACCGGACCTTCCTGTACCTGCACATGCCTGTGCCCTATTTCTCCAGCTAAGATACGGCACTTTGCCCGTTAATAGCTTCAGGCCCGCTTGTCATCAAGCAACCCCATGACCGACAGATGTATATTTTGTCACCAATGTAAGGAAACAACTGAGCACGTGCTGTTCTTCTGCCCCCTATACTAGTGCCCCAGAGGGAGGCGGATCATTCCTCTGTGTAAAGTCTTACTACTGCAGGACTGAGCTAATGCTAGCAGAATATGCAAATATGATACATCCATATTGGTAGTAAGCTCAGTTACCAAATATCTGTCTGAAGCTTGGTCCATTCGTTATAGGTTCACCTCAGCCCTGGAGCTCTAAGTCGGCTAGGTATTCTTTTGTCTACAGATGGGGATTTTAATTAGATATATCTATTCCCTCTTTTTAACACTTAGATGTGCCATGTATCTTGACTTTGATGGGAATCTCATTCAACCTTTGTGTGGTTTTTAGAAATTTTAGGATCATTGGGTCTCTCATGTGAGAAGTTAAGGCCCTACTAGTTCATATAGATGAATTTTTAGTCCAATCGCCATGGCACCCTACAAATTGTATTGACATGACAAGAAATGTATCAGTCCACAAATCAATCATGTTATCGGCTTCAGTTTTATGGAATGTACTAACTGTATTTATTCGACACAAGTTTTTACTATTGCTATGTATGATTGTTTTATTGTATCCATAACTTGATTATGCTACCGGTTTTAGCTTTAAGGAATGCACTAACGGTATTTATTCGAATGTCGGCAACAAGTTTTTATTGCTGTTATGTATGATTGTCATATTGTATTTTAATGGTCTAAATTTTTAGACCGAATAAATAAATAAATATAAACTAAAAAACAAAATTCATATTTCACATGGGACAAAGACTCCTGAAGAGGATGAATTTTGGGAGTCAGGTGGTATATGGTTCGGTGAGATTGGAAAGGGATTTGTAAAGTCTTGTGAGTGGTTTGATATTATTTGCGGGTGGGTACTTTGGAAAATTCTAACAGCACTAATCATAATTCTTTTATGCCCAAGTGGTCTCATTGTTAGAGGTTCTGTGTTCCAAGCTTATCCCTAGCAATGCAGAGTACAGCACAAGGGTTCTCCCACTTTTCCTTTGGTGTCTCCCTTGTGGGCATTGTGGGGAGGCGAGCTGGGGCCGGGAAAGTTCTGGGAAGTGCTGCTCAATGCCCCATAACCCTACGCCTGTTTCTTTCTCAGCATGCTGGGAAGGCATGGTTAGTATATGTTTCCCAATCCAAGTTGACACCCCTGATATGTAATTAAGCTTGGTTTTCCCAAATTCAAGATGGCGGATCACCCCTTCTGGGAAAGATCAAAATTCTTTCAGGTCATTTGACAGTTTTTAAGGGCGTCCTGGCCATTTTTTGATGCATAACAACATCCTTGTACTCTGTGCATGTAAGTATAGTTCTCTATATTTAACTAGCCATTCATTTTTGTCCTTTCTTCTTAGATTTGTTCCTCTCTTCTGAGTCCCACCCTTCTGGAATTCCATTTTGGAGGTTTTTGGTACCACTTGCTTTTCTTCCACCAGAAGTGGCCTATTTCCCAAGGCGTCCACTGAGCAGGGAGCAGTTCTCATTCGGCAGGGTGAAGGGATTGGTCTTCCTGAAGAGTTAAGATCTATGTCCCGAAGATGGAAGAAACTAAGAACTATTGGCCACATGTAGAAAAGTACAAAAGTATTTAGCATTTGCAAATGGCCAGTTTGGCCATTTGCAAGCGCTAAATGCATTTTGCACTGTCCCAACCCTATTTTGCGATTTGGTAGCCAATTACCAAATCGCAAAATAGGGTTTCCGAGTCAGTATTAGGAAGGGGTGTGTTAAAGGTGTTCCTTCCTAATACCTAGCCACAGGGCCATGTAGGTTATGTTTTGCAACTAGAAAGCGGTAGCCAAACATTCACAGGTTAACACCATTTTCAAATTGGGGGTAACCTATTCAGAAAGGGGAAGGGGTCCTTGAGGGACCCCTTCCCCTTTGTGAATGTGGGCAACAACATTTTTTAATAGCAGGCAGTGGTCCCACGGACCACTGCTTGCTGTTGAAAAATGAAAACAAAACTTTTTATTTTTGTTTTTTTAATGCACCTCGTTTTCCTTTAAGAAAAAGAGGCTGCATTACAAAAAGAAAATAAATGCTTTATTTAAAAAGCAATCACAGACATTGAGGTCTGCTAACACCAGTTGGCCACCATCCCTGCGAGTGCAGACCATTCCCAATGGGTCACAAATTGCGACCGGCCTCATGAAAATTGATGAGGCAGGTCCTTTGCCACATATTTGGAAATCGTAAACAGTGTTAAACACACTGTTGTACATCGCAGTTTACGATTTCCTAATAGTGAATCACAAAAATTAGAAAATCGTAAACATTGGCCCATAGAGTCTTCAGAGGAGCCAATGCAAATTAGATTGATTCAATGGCGTCTGTCTGAGGGTGAAAGACAACGACGTCACCATAAAGGATTATGCCTGTATTTTGGTCAAAAAGGGAATTTAATAAAGGAATATTCTGTTCGTCCTTCAAAGACATCAGTCTGGAGAGGAAGGAAAGACTCGATGCAGATTGTCTTTCTCAAATATCAACCTCAAGATTTCTTCCAGAAATCGGAAACTTGTGATTTTATTACTCATCACATTACACCTAGATCCTGAGAGCTAGGTGTCAACAATGGCCTTCTTGGATTCTGGGGCTATAGGATTTTTTTTCTCTAACTAGGTGCAGAGCCATAAGATTCACATGGCTTAGAAGGAGAAAGGATAAGTAATTTACACTGCAGATGGAGAACCTTTAGTGTCTGGTGCAGTTGCAGAATGCACTCCCAACATTCTTATGACTATATTCAACCTTCAAAAAAAGATAAGTTTAATTTAATTGCCTCTCCTAATCATTCAGTCATCCTGCGTTTTCCCTGGCTGTGTCGTCATAACTTGTACCATAATTGAGCAACTTGTACCACTTAAGTTCCATCTTTTGCAATCAGAATTGTTTACGGTTTACAGAATGCTGGGTGGAACATTCTCCGGAGAAGACGAAAGGTGGGAGTTCAATTGTGGCAACAATGGCTACTATTCCTAAATGGTATCAAGAATTTCAAGATGTGTTTAGTCCCTCAAGCTCTAAACAGTTACGTCATTGTCCGTGGACCACTGGGCCCAAATCACATGGGCAAAGCCCACACAGGATACCTGACTCCAACGGAGAGAACACTGCAAGGGGCATCAGATAGGAAAACTACAGGCACCTCAGGGGGAAGGGAAGGGGGGGCACCTCAGCCAGATGAGTGCACGACGCCAGATCCACGAGGGGCCTCCATGGCCACTGTTCAATCCTGGGGAGTGCAAAGCCACAGTCTCTCAAGTCTCTACAGTGGGTGGGTTGCCCACTGTGCCATCCTGGGGAGTGCAAAGCCACAGTCTCTCAAGTCTCTACAGTGGGTGGGGTGCCCACTGTGCCATCCTGGGGAGTGCAAAGCCACAGTCTCTCAAGTGGATGCATGTCTCCACTGGTTCTGGAGGGGGACTGGTGCCCAGAGTGCTCGTGCAGCCCTGCCCGACACAGATGCGGGCCTGCCCCTGCCGCTAATGGGCCAGCGGTGCTTGAGACGCCGGTGCCCAGTTCAGCGGTGCTTGAGATGAAGGGCCCAGTTCAGCGGTGCTTGAGATGAAGGGCCCAGTGCAGCGGTACTTGAGATGAAGGGCCCAGTTCAGCGGTGCTTGAGATGAAGGGCCCAGTTCAGTGGTGCTTGGGATGAAGTGCCCAGTGCAGAGGTGCTGGAGATGGCGGTGCCCAGTTCAGCGGTGCTTGAGATGAAGGGCCCAGTGCAGCGGTGCTTGAGACGGCGGTGCCCAGTTCAGCGGTGCTTGAGACGGCGGTGCCCAGTGCAGCGGTGCTTGAGACGGCGGTGACCAGTTCAGCGGTGCTTGAGACGGCGGTGCCCAGTTCAGCGGTGCTTGAGATGAAGGGCCCAGTGCAGCGGTGCTTGAGACGGCGGTGCCCATTTCAGCGGTGCTTGAGATGAAGGGCCCAGTTCAGCTGTGCTTGAGATGAAGGGCCCAGTGCAGCAGTGCTTGAGATGAAGGGCCCAGTTCAGCGGTGCTTGGGATGAAGGGCCCAGTGCAGCGGTGCTTGAGACGGCGGTGCCCAGTTCAGCGGTGCTTGAGATGAAGGGCCCAGTGCAGCGGTGCTTGAGACGGCGGTGCCCAGTTCAGCGGTGCTTGAGATGAAGGGCCCAGTTCAGCGGTGCTTGGGATGAAGGGCCCAGTGCAGCGGTGCTTGATACGGCGGTGCACAGTTCAGCGGTGCTTGAGACGGCGGTGCCCAGTTCAGCGGTGCTTGAGACGGCGGTGCCCAGTTCAGCGGTGCTTGAGATGAAGGGCCCAGTGCAGCGGTGCTTGAGACGGCGGTGCCCATTTCAGCGGTGCTTGAGATGAAGGGCCCAGTTCAGCTGTGCTTGAGATGAAGGGCCCAGTGCAGCAGTGCTTGAGATGAAGGGCCCAGTTCAGCGGTGCTTGGGATGAAGGGCCCAGTGCAGCGGTGCTTGAGACGGCGGTGCCCAGTTCAGCGGTGCTTGAGATGAAGGGCCCAGTGCAGAGGTGCTTGAGACGGCGGTGCCCAGTTCAGCGGTGCTTGAGACGGCAGTGCCCAGTTCAGCGGTGCTTGGGATGAAGGGCCCAGTGCAGCGGTGCTTGATACGGCGGTGCACAGTTCAGCGGTGCTTGAGACGGCGGTGCCCAGTTCAGCGGTGCTTGAGATAAAGGGCCCAGTGCAGCGGTGCTTTGCCATGGCGGTTCTGGACTGTTCAGCGGTGCTTTGCCATGGCGGTTCTGGACTGTTCAGCGGTGCTTTGCCATGGCGGTTCTGGACTGTTTAGCGGTGCTTTGCCATGGCGGTTCTGGACTGTTTAGCGGTGCTTTGCCATGGCGGTGCTTGCCCAGTTCAGCGGTGCTTGAGACGGCGGTGCCCAGTTCAGCGGTGCTTGGGATGAAGGGCCCAGTTCAGTGGATCAGGCCATAGCGTGCAGGTCATTTGCCACCTGTCCTGTGGCTGGCGGGGCCTTCCTGCCCATCTGTCGGGTGGCTGGCAGGGCCTTCCTGGTCTGCAGTACCGGGCCTGTTGGTGTCCTCCTGCCCACATGGGATGGGTCTGGCGGGGCCCTCCTGGCCAGCTGGGCTGATGGCGCTCTCCTCGGGCGTGCTGCCCTTCCCAGCCTTCCCTGTTCGCCTGTGGCCCTTCCCCACCTTGGGCGGTGTGCCACCTGTCTCCACACTTCGTGCCAGAGCCATGGTAGGGATTTTAGTGCCTGGTGTTTTCACCCTCTTGCGCCGACCGCTGACTGTCTTCGGGTGTTTTTCCGGGGGTGGGCTGCCCGTGCCTTGGCTCCGTACTGAACTGGCTGCCCTTGAGGGTGGGGGACTCCACAGTCCATGGCAGACTGTCATCACAGGGCCCGGTTTTGTGGTGGCTGAGGTGCTGACTGGAGTCCTATGAGATGGACGGGGTGGGGGTGTTGTAGGAAAGAGGTTAAGTTTGGACAGGAATAGCAATTTAGGACCAGTGGGACGGGTAGGTGTAGTGGGTATGGGAGTGGAGGAAGAGGTTGTGGTTGTAGGAGTCTTAAGTCTGGTGTCTTTGGGTGCAGGTGCTTGGGCTGGAGGCTGTCGTGAGGTGGATGGCTGTTGGGTGGGTGGCTGCCTGCGTTTGTGTATCTTGGAAGAGGTAGTGACAGACACACTGGGAGAGGACACAGGGGACGTGTAAATGGTAGTGGGGGTGGTGACTGCATGTGTGCGGGGGGTTCTGGTGTGTGTGCTGGTGATGGACGTAGTGGCTGAAGATATTGTGCATGCAGGTGTGAGTGGAGACGTGACAGGGAGTTAGGAGGGAGACGAGGAGGAGGGGGACACAGTGGAGGCAGTGGGTGTTGGTATGTCTGTATGTGGATGTTGCTTGTGTGAATGCCTGTGTGATGTGTGGTGCTTATGTCTGCCTGAGCTTCCCTTGGGTGTTGAGGTGTGTGCAGGCTGGTCTGATGGTGTGTCTGGGATAGGCAGAGGTACAGGTGATAGGGTATGGGTGGAGGAAGTTGGAGGGGGGAGGCTAGAGACAGGGACAATTGCTGCCATCAGTGCTGAGGCCAGAGTGTTGAACGATCGCTGAAGGGCAGCCTGACCAGAATGAATGCCCTCCAGGTATGCATTACTCTGGTGCACCTCTCTTTCGACACCCTGGATGGCATTCAAAATGGTAGACTGCCCAACAGTGAGCGTCCTCAGGAGGTCAATGATCTCCTCACTGAGGGCAGCAGGGGTGACTGGGGCAGGGCCTGAGGTGCCTGGGGCGAAGGAGATGCCCACCTTCCTGGGTAAGCGGGCACGGGGCAAAAGCTGAGGGGCTGCTGGGAGGGCGGTGCTGGTGCGCTGGGTGGCGGCTGTACCTGTTGTTGCGGGGGGCACAGATGTTGCCACCACCACCAGGGAGCTCCCTTCAGAGGACGAGTCCGTGTCACTTATGTCTGCCCGAGTCCCCGCTGTGGAGCTCCCCTCGCCCTCCGTCCCACTGGTGTGTTCGGAATCCGTTGCATGGGATGCAGCTCCCTCGTGCTCCGATGCCACTTCTCCTCCGCCTGATGGTGCTAATGCACACATGAACAGGAAGACCACAAAAAAGGGGGGAGGGAGAAAATAAAGACATGTTGAGTGCATGCATTGGCAACACCGTTGGCAGACAGGACAGACACAGAAGCCCCCTGCACTATGCGGCGCACTTGGGGTCCACTACTCAATCCGTGGGACATGGCCTACAAGCCTATGGACGACATCTGCACACATAGATGACACAGGGCCATGAATAGCTGTACTTGGCACCCTACAGAGGTGGGGGGCAGGGGCACAGGGCCATGCCTTACGGAGGGGCCTAGCCTACAGAAATCGCCCTGGCCTAGGGATACCCACAGCCCTCCTCCCCCACCCAGACACCTCCACTGCGCGCAAAGTCACCAGAATGAGAGTGTACTCACCCCCTTGTGTCTGCTGTGATGTCCTCACGCGCCCATCCAAATCGGGGTAGGCCACTGCCAGGATCCGGGACATCAGGGGGGTCAAAGTCCGACTGGCACCCCTCCCACGTTGGGAGGCCATCCCCAGCTGAGCCTCGTCCGTCTTCCTGCTCCAGCGTCGGATGTCCTCCCATCTCTTTCGGCAGTGGGTGCCCCGTCTGTGGTGGACCCCCAGGGCCCGGACGTCCTTGGCGATGGCATGCCAAATGTCGATCTTCTGGTGGGCGCTGACCTATGTGAAATGTACAGGGGGAGAAAAAGAGTCATCACCTTCTGCACCCTCAATGTGAGTGGCCCCCCATCCCTACCCTTGCCATGTGGCACATCCTGTCATCCGTCGTTTGATGCATGCCTCATTCGCTCCCCTCCCCACCATCTTTCATCCACCCGACTCAACACAGCCATTGCCCCCAAAGCATGGTCCCAGTGTACTTACCTGTTGGTCTGGAGGACCGTAGAGTAGCGCATACTGGGGGAGGACCCCATCCACGAGTTTCTCCAATTCCTGAGCAGTGAAGGCAGGGGCCCTTTCCCCAGTCGCATGAGCCATTGTCTCTTCCAGACCGAGGTCACAGCAGCACTTGCAGTGTAGGTCCTCTCCTGTCGAAGATCAGGTATCGAGTGATTAAGCAGATAGAAAATGGCGGTCACGCCGCGGCGGTGCGTACCGCGGCGGTGCGTACCGCGACCACCGGCGCACATCGTCATTGGCTCCTGAGACCCATAGGGTTCAATGTTAACCAATGCTGTTTTGCGCCGCGGTCTTCGACCGCCTACCGCCACGGTGTGCCACGGCAGCGCATTTACCTCACATCCCATTGTCACACTTCACAGGTCAGGCAGCCGCCATTTCAAGGGCCCACATGGCTTACTTTTAACTGCGTCACACATACCTAGGCCTTGCATCAACACTCATACAAACCATTCAATGCATTGGGAATCGTGTTATGTGCAAGCTGTGGTTACGTACCTGTGGGTTGATTGACTCTGTGCTCGCTGTTGTCCTTCATAGGCATCGTCCGCTGGGACATGCGAGGCGATGGAGGAATTTTCCTGTGTACAGACCGCTGGTAGACCTGTCGACAATGGAGGAAAGACATGTCATACTGACATACAGGCTTGACCGAGCCACTATTCATGAACTGTGTGCCCAGCTGGAGCCAGACCTGATGTCACCCATCCGCTAACCCACAGGGATCCCACCTCTAGTGCAGGTGCTGTCAGTACTCCATTTCTTTGCAAGTGGGTCATTTCAAACAACAGTGTCCATATCATCAGGGATGTCTCAGCCTATGTTTTCCAAGGTGTTGTCCAGAGTGTTGTCTGCCCTTCTGAAACACATGCGGAGCTACATTGTTTTCCCTGAGGTGGGGGATTTGCCTACAGTGAAAGGTGATTTCTATGCCCTTGGACATATCCCCAACATCATAGGTGCCATTGATGGGACCCATGTGGCTTTAGTACCCCCCAGCAGGAGTGAACAAGTGTACTGAAACAGAAAGAGTTATCATTCGATGAATGTACAGATGGTGTGTTTGGCAGACCAGTACATCTCCCATGTTAATGCCAAGTTCCTTGGCTCAGTGCATGATGCGTACATCATGCGGAATAGCAGCATACCTTACGTGATGGGTCAACTCCAGAGGCACCGTGTGTGGCTAATTGGTGACTCTGGTTACCCCAACCTGTCATGGCTACTGACCCCAGTGAGGAATCCCAGGACAAGGGCAGAGGAACGGTACAATGAGGCCCATGGGAGAACTAGGAGGGTGATCGAGCGGACCTTCGGCCTCCTGAAGGCCAGGTTCAGGTGCCTCCATATGACAGGTGGATCCCTATTGTACTCACCAAAAAAGGTGTGCCAGATCATCGTGGCCTGCTGTATGCTTCACAACCTGGCTTTGCGACGCCAGGTGCCTTTTCTGCAGGAGGATGGTCCAGATGGTGGTGTTGCAGCAGCTGTGGAGCCTGTGGAGAGTGAAGACGAGGAAGCCGAAGAGGACGACATAGACAACAGGAACACAGTAATACAGCAGTATTTTCAATGACACACAGGTAAGATTCCAACCCGGCATATTACATATACTTAACCCTTACTACCTCTCTACTGTCTGTCCTTTTCCCCCAGTGTATGGTAACTGAGTTGTGACTTTCCCTTGCAATTTCAGAGATGTGGGCCATACTGCATGACATCTGCTTTGTTTCCCCATGGACTACAGCTGTGTGACAGTGGTATGTTGGCATCACAATGTAAATATGCATTTTGGGACGGTAATGTCTAATACATTAGTACAAAATCACAGCCAGACTCCTGATTGTTTTGTGCAATAACTGTGTTTATTTCAGTGCTCTATATTGGTGGGTGATTGCAAATCGGTGAGGGGTGATGGTGGAGGATTGTCCATGGCAGAGTCCAGACTATTAGTATCACAGGTGCATTGTCCAAATGCCTGTGGAAAGTGGAGCATGGGCAGTATAAGAATGGACAGGGTGTCAATGTGGGACAGTGGGATGACATTCAGGGAGGTATCCTTTCCTGGCGGGGGTCTTGGCATCTTACTCTGTCTTCTTCCTGGATCTCAGGGCCCGCTTGCGGGGTGGTTCTCCTTCTGCAGGGGGTGGGGTGCTGGTGGCCTGTTGGTCCTGTGGCGGGGCCTCCTGTCCACTAGCGCCGGCAGAGGTGGTAGGCAGTTCTTGGTCCATGCTAGTGTCAGGGGCCCTTTGTCCTGCCACAGTGTCCCGCAATGTGGTGACTACCTGATTCAGAGCCCCTACAATGGTGGCCAGGGCAGAACTGATGTTTCGTAGTTCCTCCCTGAACCCCAAATACTGTTCCTCCTGCAGAAGCTGGATCTCCTGAAACCTGGCCAGGACCGTCGCCATCGTCTCCTGGGAGTGGTGGTAGGCTCCCATGATGGAGGAGAGGGCCTCGTGGAGAGTAGGTTCCCTGGGCCTGTCCCCCCCCTGTCGCACAGC
Organism: Pleurodeles waltl; assembly: GCF_031143425.1. Taxonomy (NCBI): domain Eukaryota; kingdom Metazoa; phylum Chordata; class Amphibia; order Caudata; family Salamandridae; genus Pleurodeles; species Pleurodeles waltl. The sequence continues at coordinate 252,950,204 of NC_090445.1, forward strand.
AGCCCTCCCAGTTCCCCTGTTTCCCTGGGCCTCTGTCCCCTGGACCGTGTGCCCACTACCACTGCCCCCAGGTCCCTGTTGTTGTTGGGGTGGTGGGTTAACCTGGGTGCCCTGTAGTAGTGGACACACAGCTGATTGACGTGTCCTGGGGACAGAGGGATGGGCCCGCTGGGTGGGTGCTGTGCTGGTGTTCCCAGAGGGGGGAAGGTCTGCTATGGGCTGTGGCTGTGTGAGGGGAACCGACTGTCCCGAGGTCCCCGATGGGCCGGGCTGGTCATCTAGATCCAGGTCGACAGAGGTGCTGTCCTCACTGTGGGCCTCTTCTGGGGGTGGAGTGGACATTTGTGGACCTTCCTGCGCGGTGACGTGGCGTTCGGGTCCTGCAGGGGTATAAAAGTATGGTTATTGCATTTGTGTGTGCCATAGCGTGTAATGGGTGGGTGCCCTTGTACCCCAGTGCTGGCATTCCCGTGTGGGGGCTTTTGTGACAGTGATTTGGTGGGGGATGGGTATGTGCAGTGGGCATGCTTTGTTGATGGGTGTCCATGCTTTGTGGTCGCATGCAGGGATTGGTGTTGGGATGGGTGGGCTGTGATGGTGAGACATTTGCAACGAGCAGGATGTGATGGGGGTGAGGGTGAGGGTGGGGGTATGAGTTGGTATGCTGGTGGGGTGGGGGGGATGAAGTAGTGATGATTTGACTTACCAGAGTCCATTCCTCCAGATACTCCTGCGAGGCCCTCAGGATGCAGGATCGCCAAGACTTGCTCCTCCCATGTTGTAAATTCTGGGGGAGGAGGTGGGGGTCCGCCGCCAGTCCGCTGCACCGTGATGTTGTGCCTGGATACCATTGAACGCACCTTCCCCTGTAGGTCGTTCCACCGCTTCCTGATGTCGTCCCTATTTCTTGGGTGCTGTCCCACAGCGTTGACCCTATCGACTATTCTGCTCCATAGCTCCATCTTCCTGGCAATGGTGGTGTGCTGCACCTGTGTCCCGAAGAGCTGTGGCTCTACCCGTACAATTTCCTCCACCATGACCCTGAGTTCATCCTCGGAGAACCTGGGGTGTCTTTGCGGTGCCATGGGGTGGTGTGGATGATGTGTGGGGTGGATTGTGTGGTGATGTGTATTGGTGTGTTGTGTGAAGTGCGTGGAAATATTGCTGGGTGAAAGTAAAATGCGCGTCTGGGTGCTCAGTTCTCTTTTTCTCAGTGCGTGGTCCCGATTCTGTAGCAGTGGGGATTTGTGGGTGATGTGGGTGTGTGTTTTATATTGTATTGGGTGTTTGGGAGTGGTGTGTGTATGTGTATCAGGTGTGTGTATTTGTAATTGTCCAATGTGGCTGGGTTTTGTAGGTGTGTGTGTATATTGAGCGCAGCGGTGTGTACCGCCAATGGAATACCGCGGTTGAAAGACTGCTGTGTGGATTCGTGTGTCGTGATAGTGTGGGCGTATTTCTGTTGGCGTGACGGTGGAGGTTTGGTCATCGCCAGTTTCTCGCTGGCCTTTGGTGTGGCGGACTTTTGTGGATGTCTGTATTTTGGCGGTTTGCCTGTTGTGTGTCAGAATGACCGTGGCGGTTTGCCGCGGCGGTATGTTGGCGGTCTTCTGACAGCGGGAAGCGGCTTTTACCGCCAAGGTTGGAATGACCCGCTATGTGTGTTGTTTGGAGAAAAAGGCAAAGTCGACACAGCATCCCCCTCAGGGTGCCATGCACACAAAACACTGCCTGTGGCATAGGTAAGTCACCCCTCTAGGAAGCCTTAAAGCCCTAAGGCAGGGTGCACTATACCACAGGTGAGGGCATAGCTGCATGAGCAATATGCCTCTACAGTGTCTAAGTCCATTCTTAGACATTGTAAGTACAGTGTGGCCATATTAAGTATATGGTCCGGGAGTTGTCAAAACGAACTCCTCAGTTCCATAATGGCTACACTGAATACTGGGAAGTTTGGTATCAAACTTCTCCGAATAATAAACCCACACTGATGCCACTGTTGGATTTATTAAAAAATGCACACGGAGGGCATCTTAGAGATGCCCCCTGTATTTTACCCAATCCTCTAGTGTAGGACTGACTGGTCTGTGCCAGCCTGCCACTAGCAGATGAGTTTCTGACCCCCTAGGGTGAGAGCCTCTGTGCTCTCTGAGGCCAGAAACAAAGCCTGCACTGGGTGGAGGGGCTGGCTGCAGGAACTGTAACACCTAGCAGTGAGCCTCAAAGGCTCAGGCTTCATTTTACAATGGCCCAGGACACTCCAGCTAGTGGAGATGCCCAGCTCCCGGACAAAGCCTCACTTTTGGCGGCAAGTCCAGAGGGATAATAAGGAAAAACAAGGAGGAGTCACCACCTCAGCCAGGACCACCTCTAAGGTGTCCAGATCTGAAGTGACACCCATCCTTTCAGAATCCTCCAGCTTGGTTTGGAGGACAGGGACCAAAAGTGATAGGAATGTGCTCCCCTCCCAAAGGAAGTAAGCACAAGAAGGGTGTAGCCACCCTCAGGGACAGTAGCAATTGGCTACTGCCCTCTAACCCCTAAAAACGTCCCTGAATTTAGTATTTAAGGGCTCTCTGAACCAAGCTAGTCAGATTCCTGATGACCTCACAAGAAGAAGAAGGACTGCTTAGCAGAAAACCCAGCAGAGAAGGAAAGGAGTCAACAATTGACTTGGCCCCAGCCCTACCGGCCTGTCTCCTTCTTCAAAGAACCTGCAGAAGAAAAGCGACGCATCCTGCAGGTACAGGGACCTCTGAAAAACCTCCAGAGGACTGCCTGCATCACAGAGGGTCAATAACTCCTGTGGACAGCGGCCCCTGTCCAAAGAATAACAGAAGAACAAACCTTTTCTGAAGGACTCCCACCTCACTCCAGAAGCGTGAGTCCTAACCACTCTGCAGCCGACGCCCATGGCCTTAGAGCAGGTGGCTCAACCGACCAGACAGGACCCCCAGGCGACGGCGACCAAGAGCCCACCCTGGGTTGACTTCTCTACTCCTCCTCGACGACGCCTGCAGAGGGAATCCCTAGGACCCCCTTGACCACAACTGCGCTGGACGAAGATACCGATGCCAAATGACCCACTGCACCCACAGCCCCCAGGCCTTGTAGGAACTGACACCCAGTGTGGCAACGATCAACAGGCGGCCCTCTTCCCTGTTCGACCGGTGGTGTGCCCAAGACACCCCCCTGGACCTCACTTGCAGTGCCTGAGTGACCCCTGGGGTCCCCTCATAGAGTTTAATTGCAAACCCAACGCCCTGTTTACACCCTATACCCAGATGCCCCAGTGCCTCTGAGGGTGTGGGATTGGTGCCTACTTGGGGGCCCTCCACTGCTCCTCTAATCCCCCGGGTCTGCCCTCCGATCCGTGGGTACTTACCTGCTGGCAGACCAAAGCACGAGTACTCCTGTCTCCAATAGGAGCCCATGTTAAAAATTACCTCTGCACCCAGCCAAGCCTGCGTTGCTGGCAGTGGGTGTTTGGGGTTGACTTGAACCCCAACGGTGGACTACTTATAACCGGAGACTGGAACTGTAAGTCGTGTACTTACCTCTAAAACTGTAGTTTATTTTCTTCCCTCAGGAACAGTTCGGAAAATGCACTGTGTCCACTTTCAAAATGGATATTCTCTGTTTACTTGACTGAAGTGAAACAAAGTTACATTGATGTCTATGCTAAGTAGTTACCTGCAACAGTATTTACTTCTGAACTGAGTCTTATGGTTCTAGTAATAAAGTAACAAAAATATATTTTTCTATATAAAATCCTATTGGTCCAGAGTTAAGTCATTGAGTGTGTGTTCTTCTATTGCTTGTGTGTGTACAAAAATGGTTAACACTACCCTCTGATAAGCCTAACTGCTTGACTACACTACCACAAATAGAGCATTAGTATTATCTATTATTGCCTCTGTCAAGCCTCTTGGGGAACCTCTTGACTTTGTGCACACTATGGGGGTCATTCTGACCCCGGCGGGCGGCGGTTGCCGCCCGCCTGGAGGGAACCGCCATTTGGCCGCCCCGCGGTCAAAAGACCGCTGGGGCCATTCCAACTTTCCCGCTGGGCCAGCGGGCGCTACCTAAGGTAGCGCCCGCCGGCCCAGCGGGAAAGGGGCCTGCAACACTGAAGCCGGCTCCGAATGGAGCCGGCGGTGTTGTAGGTGTGCAACGGGTGCAGTTGCACCCGTCGCGCTTTTCACTGTCTGCTAGGCAGACAGTGAAAAGCATGCTGGGGCCCTGTTAGGGGGCCCCTGGACACCCGTTCCCACCATCCTGTTCCTGGCGGTAAAAACCGCCAGAAACAGGCTGGCGGGAAGGGGGTCAGAATCCCCAGCGCCGCCATGGCGGATTCGCCCAGCCGGGGGAAATCCGGCGGGAAACCGCCGGACCCGGTTTTCTGACCGCGGCTTTACTGCCGTGGTCAGAATGGGCAAGGAAGCACCGCCAGCCTGTTGGCGGTGCTTCCGTCACACCCGGCCCTGGCGGTCTAGGACCGCCAGGGTCGGAATGAGGGCCTATATCTCATTTTGATATAGTATATACAGAGATAGCTTCCTACAGTTACTGTAGACTCACTTTAAAAAATGGCACACTTTCCTGCTTTAAATGAATTACCCAGTACTAAACTGATGGGCTTGTGTTTCATGTGAGGCATTTACAAACTCCATGGAATCCCGGAGAAAATTGTTTGCTGACAGGGGACCTCAGTTTCTCTTGCACTTTTGGAAAGCCTTTTATTCTTCACTAGGGATATCCAGAGCTCTGTCTTCAGGGTTTCATCTGAGAGGATTAATCAAACCCTTGAGCAAGGGTATTCTGGTTCCAAGTAGTCCTGGAAAGCTGCTGAGGCTGTCTATGCACCCTCTCTGATCCAGTGATGTTTTTCAGCAACATCCCACTATATCTGGGGCTCAAGGGGTTGGTGGTATAATGTTGGGGGCTCATGACACGTGTCTGGGGCAGAGATCACTTTTTCTTTGGCGGTGGGCTTTCTTGTGGGAGTTGTGACCCTGCGATTTCGGGCTAGGGAAGTTCTGGGAAGCGCTTGTGCACCATAACCCTTCTTCTGTTTCTTGCTCAGCGAACTGGGGCAGCGGCGGCCATCTTAGGTTACTATATGTTTCCCAATCCAAGATGGTCCCCCTGATATGTAGGTAAGCTTAGTTTTCCCTGATACAAGATGGCAGCTCATGCCTTCTGAGACAGATCCAAATTCTTCCAAATCATTTGACAGCATTCGAGGGAGCTATGACTGCTGTTTGTTGTGTCACAACATCCTTGTACCCTGTGCATGCTCCTTGTTCGTGTAGTCCTTTCAACTAACTAACTAACTAACTAACTAACTAACTAATTATACATAACTAATAATTATTTTTGTCCTTTCTGCTTAGGTTTGTTCCCCTCCTCTGAGTTCTACCATTGTAGAATTCTATTTAAGAAGTTTTTGGTGCTAGTCACTGTTACTCCACCAGAGGTAGTCTTTTTTCTAAGGCATCCCCATACTAGAAAGCAGTTCTCAGTTGGGTGGGTGGCTAAAGTAAGGGACCGCCATGACCAGCATTCAACACTCACGGCCTCATTATGAGTTTTGGCAGGCAGCGGAGGCTGCCCACTAAACACACGTGTCCGGAAGACCACCAGTTCGGTATTCCGCCCACTGGCCCTATTATGAGTTTCCCATTGAGCCAGTGAGCGGAAACAGCATTTCCGCCACCCGGCCCAACGGGAAATTACCCAGATCACTGATGTTGGAACCGCGATGCAAAAGCTGACGGACATGGGGGTCGCAATCCCCAGGGCAGTGCTGCTAGCAATGCTGCCCTGGCGGACTCAGACCACCAGAACCGCCAAGCCGCCTGCCAGCATAAAAGTGACGGTGCTGGCAGTCCACTTTCGCCACGGTTGTGATGTGGAGGTCAGACCGCCGCATTGACGGTGGTCCGACCACCACCATGAGTCTGGAAGTCCTAGGACCACCAGACGTGTAATGAGGGCCTTATTCTCTTGCTTAAATACTTCTGTTTTGCCTAGAGAGGCGTTTAAATTGTAGATAAAAAAAGGTGTCAGCAGTGTCTGCAAGAAAGAGAAGAACAAACGATTAAATTGAGTTTGAGAATATTAAGGCACAGCCTATAATGCTGTTAAGGTATTGGAATAAATGAGATTCAAGAAGATGTAAATGCTGGAGACCGTAAAGTAAATAGAGTGGTGGGATTGGTATTTTGGATTAATAAATAATGTTTGTTTAACAGTATACATACTTTGCACCAAAACCGAAAATGCTGTGTTTTAAACAAATGTGTTTTCTTAGCATTGGCTATAGAAGGCCTAAACAAGGCCTGATTCCATCTTGTATTGCTACATGTCCATGTTTTCATCTCTCACACTGTCTTTGTACGCAGACAATTGTGCACAAGTGATATACTTTGTTGAAATGCTGTCCTTTGTGAGATGGTGTTAGATGACGATGATTCACTGAACCTGTGTAACTATTTTATGCAGACTGTGTAATTTTCACTGCGAATTTTGTCATAAAAGAAAACTCAATTTACAGTGAGCTCCGGAATCCTTGTTTTAGAGAGCAGACCCAGGTCAGTCTGTCTCATGCTTAGGACTTAGAATAGTTTGGCAGACCTCATGCTGCATTTGTGCTGATTTAGATTTTTTTATAAAATGTCATGCTTTATAACCTGATCCGTGTCTCAAGAATGCTTATTTAGCTGATTATGCTGCCTGTTTCATTGATAATCTTGATTCTATTAGGAACAAATTACCTAATAAATTCTTGAGGTTAACACTGTCCCGATCCTGCGCAGACTCTTTATCTATTATCTATTAAATTATTTGAAAAAAACCATCAACACAGACAACTACTGAATTTTATATTGGAATGCCTATAATTTGGACGCAAATCTTGGCAAGTCTAACTGTTCCCCCCCGCTCCTGCAGATAGCATATTCATGAGAGGTTTATGATCTAATGTTAGTCTGTAATTGGTACCCTCAAAAACATTTTGAAATGTGCTGGTCCCAACCTCTTCTTGATGACTGAGTAGTACCTCTTTCCTCTCTTAAAGTTCCGGATGCATAAGATACTATCCATTCCTCATTCTTATCATGCTGCATCAAGACAACACCTAATTTACAATTGCCTGCATCTACTACAACCATACATTCCTTATCCATCTCTTTCTTTAGTTTATCAGAAGCTCTCATCTGACTTTCTTCCCTCACAACACAAAAGGATGATGGACAGAGTGCTGAACAATGCAAACACTCACCCCCAGTCACCGATCTGGGTTTAATCCATCGTTCTTTTGCTCACCATGCCACTCCAGTTTGGACCCAGCCATATGCAAATCAGTCTTGACCCTGTTCCTCATGGGAACAGTCCAGCCCGAACTGCCAAGCCAGGTCCTCCCTGGACCGGAAACAAGCATCCTAGGACCGGTTTCAGGGTTTCACCCTTTATCAGCCAGGCTAGTTTGAATCCAGTGGCACAGTGAGCAAGAGACCCACGTCTGGGCATACCCTTCCCACTTAGGGCAACTTTAGCAACACAAAAGGATGAAGGACGGAGTGCTGAACAATGCAAACGCTCACCCCCAGTCACAGATCTGGGTTTAATCCATCGTTCTTTTGCTCACCATGCCACCCCAGTTTGGACACAGCCACATGCAAATCAGTCTTGACCCTGACCCTGTTTCTCATGGGAACAGTCCAGCCTGAACTGCCAAGCCAGGTCCTCCCTGGACCGGAAACAAGCATCCTGGGACCGGTTTCAGGGTTTCACCCTTCATCAGCCAGGCTAGCTTGAATCCAGTGGCACAGTGAGCAAGGGACCCACGTCTGGGCATACCCTTCCCACTTAGGGCAACTTTAGCAACACAAAAGGATGATGGACGGAGTGCTAAACAATGCAAACACTCACCCCCAGTCACCGATCTGGGTTTAATCCATCGTTCTTTTGCTCACCATGCCACTCCAGTTTGGACCCAGCCATATGCAAATCAGTCTTGACCCTGTTCCTCATGGGAACAGTCCAGCCCGAACTTCCAAGCCAGGTCCTCCCTGGACCGGAAACAAGCATCCTAGGACCGGTTTCAGGGTTTCACCCTTTATCAGCCAGGCTAGTTTGAATCCAGTGGCACAGTGAGCAAGAGACCCACGTCTGGGCATACCCTTCCCACTTAGGGCAACTTTAGCAACACAAAAGGATGAAGGACGGAGTGCTGAACAATGCAAACGCTCACCCCCAGTCACAGATCTGGGTTTAATCCATCGTTCTTTTGCTCACCATGCCACCCCAGTTTGGACCCAGCCACATGCAAATCAGTCTTGACCCTGACCCTGTTTCTCATGGGAACAGTCCAGCCCGAACTGCCAAGCCAGGTCCTCCCTGGACCGGAAACAAGCATCCTGGGACCGGTTTCAGGGTTTCACCCTTCATCAGCCAGGCTAGCTTGAATCCAGTGGCACAGTGAGCAAGGGACCCACGTCTGGGCATACCCTTCCCACTTAGGGCAACTTTAGCAACACAAAAGGATGATGGACGGAGTGCTAAACAATGCAAACACTCACCCCCAGTCACAGATCTGGGTTTAATCCATCGTTCTTTTGCTGACCATGCCACCCCAGTTTTGACCCAGCCATATGCAAATCAGTCTTGACCCTGTTCCTCAGGGGAACAGTCCAGCCCGAACTGCCAAGCCAGGTCCTCCCTGGACCGGAAACAAGCATCCTGGGACCGGTTTCAGGGTTTCACCCTTCATCAGCCAGGCTAGCTTGAATCCAGTGGTACAGTGAGCAAGGGACCCACGTCTGGGCATACCCTTCCCACTTAGGGCAACTTTAGCAACACAAAAGGATGATGGACGGAGTGCTGAACAATGCAAACACTCACCCCCAGTCACAGATTTGGGTTTAATCCATCGTTCTTTTGCTCACCATGCCACCCCAGTTTGGACCCAGCCATATGCAATTCAGTCTTGACCCCGTTCCTCTTGGGAACAGTCCAGCCCGAACTGCCAAGCCAGGTCCTCTCTGGACCGGAAACAAGCATCCTGGGACCGGTTTCAGGGTTTCACCCTTCATCAGCCAGGGTAGCTTGAATCCAGTGGCACAGTGAGCAAGGGACCTACGTCTGGGCATACCCTTCCCACTTAGGGCAACTTTAGCAACACAAAAGGATGATGGACGGAGTGCTAAACAATGCAAACACTCACCCCCAGTCACAGATCTGGGTTTAATCCATCGTTCTTTTGCTGACCATGCCACCCCAGTTTTGACCCAGCCATATGCAAATCAGTCTTGACCCTGTTCCTCAGGGGAACAGTCCAGCCCGAACTGCCAAGCCAGGTCCTCCCTGGACCGGAAACAAGCATCCTGGGACCGGTTTCAGGGTTTCACCCTTCATCAGCCAGGCTAGCTTGAATCCAGTGGTACAGTGAGCAAGGGACCCACGTCTGGGCATACCCTTCCCACTTAGGGCAACTTTAGCAACACAAAAGGATGATGGACGGAGTGCTGAACAATGCAAACACTCACCCCCAGTCACAGATTTGGGTTTAATCCATCGTTCTTTTGCTCACCATGCCACCCCAGTTTGGACCCAGCCATATGCAATTCAGTCTTGACCCCGTTCCTCTTGGGAACAGTCCAGCCCGAACTGCCAAGCCAGGTCCTCTCTGGACCGGAAACAAGCATCCTGGGACCGGTTTCAGGGTTTCACCCTTCATCAGCCAGGGTAGCTTGAATCCAGTGGCACAGTGAGCAAGGGACCTACGTCTGGGCATACCCTTCCCACTTAGGGCAACTTTAGCAACACAAAAGGATGATAGACAGAGTGCTGAACAATGCAAACACTCACCCCCAGTCACAGATCTGGGTTTAATCCATCGTTCTTTTGCTCACCATGCCACTCCAGTTTGGACCCAGCCATATGCAAATCAGTCTTGACCCTGTTCCTCATGGGAACAGTCCAGCCCGAACTGCCAAGCCAGGTCCTCCCTGGACCGGAAACAAGCATCCTGGGACCGGTTTCATGGTTTCACCCTTCATCAGCTAGGCTAGCTCAGCCAGGCTAGCTTTAATCCAGTGGCACAGTGAGCAAGGGACCCACGTCTGGGCATACCCTTCCTACTTAGGGCAACTTTAGCAACACAAGAGGATGATGGACGGAGTGCTGAACAATGCAACCACTCACCCCCAGTCACAGATCTGGGTTTAATCCATCGTTCTTTTGCTCACCATGCCACCCCAGTTTGGACCCAGCCATATGCAAATCAGTCTTGACCCTGTTCCTCATGGGAACAGTCCAGCCCAAACTGCCAAGCCAGGTCCTCCCTGGACCGGAAACAAGCATCCTGGGACCGGTTTCAGGGTTTCACCCTTCATCAGCCAGGGTAGTTTGAATCCAGTGGCACAGTGAGCAAGGGACCCACGTCTGGGCATACCCTTCCCACTTAGGGCAACTTTAGCAACAGAAAAGGATGATGGACGGAGTGCTGAACAATGCAAACACTCACCCCCAGTCACAGATTTGGGTTTCATCCATCGCTCTTTTGCTCACCATGCCACCCCAGTTTGGACCCAGCCATATGCAAATCAGTCTTGACCCTGTTCCTCTTGGGAACAGTCCAGCCCGAACTGCCAAGCCAGGTCCTCCCTGGAGTGGAAACAAGCATCCTGGGACCGGTTTCACCCTTCATCAGCCAGGCTAGCTTGAATCCAGTGGCTCAGTGAGCAAGGGACCCACGTCTGGGCATGCCCTTCCCACATGGGGCAACTTTATCAACACAAAAGGATGGTGGACGGAGTGCTGACCAATGCAAACACTCACCCCCAGTCAAAGATCTGGGTTTCATCCATCGTTCTTTTGCTCACCATGCCACTCCAGTTTGGACCCAGCCATATGCAAATCTGCCTGGCAGTTCGGGCTGGACTGTTCCCATGGGGAACAGGGTCAAGACTGATTTGCATATGGCTGGGTCCAAACTTGAATGGCATGGGCAGCAAAAAAATGATGGATTTAGGCCCAGATCTCTGTACTGGGGGTGAATGTTTGACATTGTTCAGCATTCTGTCCATCACTTATTCTTTTTGCATTTTTCTTCCCTCAAAAAGCTGGTATTCTTTTTCATTATATGACTGAGAGGTTCTACTTTAGTTGTGTAACAAGTTATTGATTCTGAGACATGTGCATCTAGAATGGCCTTGACATGACTACACTTCGGCCTTATTCCTGGTGCAGTTAAATATCCTAGGTACTCAACTGCCAATTTCTGGAACTTGCTTTTGGATAATTGCAATGGTGGGCCTTTTGTGGGTATTGCTTCCAGTACTTTCTGCAGGTCTTTGTCATGTTCTTCCATATCTTTGCCAAAAATTAAAATGTCATCTTGAAATGACACTGCACTAGGAATAGCCTCCAAAGTTTATTTCATTAGTCTTTGAAAAACTGATGCTGCACTAGTTAATCTAAAAGACATTCTGCCATAGTGAAACATTCCTTCAGGTGCTATTAGTGTTGTTAGCATCTCTGAATCATCATCCGGTCTGACCTAATGGTAAGCGCTAGCTAAGTCCAGCATTGAAAACTCTGATAGTGCGGAGACCATGTAATGTAAATTTGGTAGCAGATGGCTATCCACTCATATTTCGTCATTTAAATTGAGTAGGTTAAAACAAAGCCTCCGATAACTACGAGTGGAACTTCGGGCTTTAAGGCACTATATTGATCTAAATCTTTGAAATTGCATAGCTCCGGTTCTACTTATTGGATTTTTGTCATTTTTCACAGCACAAGTTGTTAGTGACGTTTGTGGTTCCTTCTGACAAGGATTGCAGTTGTGTCCAGTGCAATTATAATCATCCATTTTCCTAGGCTTCACTATTGTCCTGCCAAATCTTCTGGTTACTCCTGATGTTGCAACACAGCCACTTCTCTCTTTGGGACATCTACATCTTATTAAAACACATATATTAAAGAGCAATGTGGTCATTACGAACGAAGCGTGACGTGGTAATTCCACACAGAATTTTAGAAAAAACACAAGATGTATCCAGTGCAATTATAATCATCCATTGTCCTAGGTGTCACTACTGTCCTGCCAAATCTTCTGGTCACTCCTGATGTTGCAATACAGCTACTTCTCTCTTCAGGACATCTACTGTTCCCTTATGCTCACTTCAACTTCCATGAATTCTTCATGATTCATCTCCAAGTTACCACTTAACCAGTCAAAAAGTTTGCCTACTTTCTTTTGCACCATTATCAATCCTGCACCTGGACAACTGACTTAAATGGCACACTCTTCAATTTCTCAACAAGGTCGAGTTGCAAAATATTTTACTTTCATGCTTCATTACCTCCATGTCCCCCTTAACTCTGACCATCTGACCCACTTCCAACTCAACCTTCTTCACTCCATGTTTACAGTCATACCAATCCTTGTCTGCATCCTGCATCTTCTTGATATTATTAACAACTCCAAATTGTCCTTATCAAAAGGAATCCTCTCACATGTAATGATGAAGTTACTAAAGCCTTTCATTTCATTGGGCACTATTTTATATGTCCACACCATATTTTCACTTCCTCTTCCCACCTTAGACCACTATGCTTTGCCAATAGTATCACTTCCAAAATTGTCCTGTTAAATCTCTCAATTATTGCATTCCCTATTGGGTGATACACCAATCTAGTCTTGGTCATTACTATATTCCTTTTTAGAAAAATGTACAACTTTATCTAATATAAACTACAGTCCATTGTTAATCGCCAAACATTTGGGAAGCCCTTCCCTCAAGAAGACGCTATCCAAAACAATTGCTACCATACCAAAATTGACATGTCTCAATACCTCAATCTCCAGCCACAATGATCTAGTATTGCAATCACATACAACCTATCCACGGTTTCTTACTGTATGGGCCTCATGATGTCAACTCCAATTCTCTCCCATGGCATACTGAGACAGCTTAAAGTTCATAAAGGTGGTGTGAACATGACTTAGATTTTGGCAGAATTCTCCCACTCTATTCAGTTCTTACCTCCATTTCTACCTCTTCATCTGTACCAGCCCACCAATAAACACCTTTGGTTCTTCTTTTGGTCTCCACAATCTCCAGATGACTGTCCTGCACCATATATCAAATGTTTTTTAACTCCCTCCAGAAAACTCCCTTTACCTCCTCATGGTATCAAGCCAGCCTCAACAGTCAGATCTCTTTTTTAAAAAAAATAACTCCAACAATTCTTTATCCACATGCTCATTTAGAGGCCACCCCTCTTCTACACATCACTTTACCTTCATTAAGATTCTGTCTTGATCAGATTGTTTCTGCCATACCTCTTCAATACTCACACACAATTCCTTGATTCTTCGAGTGGCCACAAATCAATAATTCCATTCTTTGTTAGGTACTTTCCTCTCTAGCATTGCCATCTGGCTAAAACAATCAGATACCTTATTCTTCATTTCAGGCAGGGGACAGAATTCCTGTATACCACAATTGTGTAGCCCCCTAGACATTATTGTTATCCTACATGATCCTCTATACACTTCCTGAGTGGAGAGCACTTTTAACAAGGCTTTGTGGCCAGATCTTAATAACACCAGGTGAACCTGTCGAAGGTGCTCTCACTCCCAAGTACATGCCACTTTCTCTTTTTTGATAATTCAGTAGTTTTCCATTTGGCATCAATTCCTCGGGCGCAAATGCAATGATAACTTCTTTAGTATCATCATCGAACTGTGACAACACCACTCCTAACCCTCTGCAACTTGCATCTGTGGTCACTACAGACTTCTTTGCAGGACCAAATCAAAGAGGAGGTGCTGCTCTATGAATGTCACTCTTGAATATGTTAAAATATTTTTGGCACTCTTCTGACCACACAAATTCCATCTTATGTATCAATAATTCCCTTTGAGTATGACTTTTCTCCAAAGTCTCTGGCAAATTTGAAGTAAAATTCTGCCAACCCATGGAAAGCTCTTACATCATCCTTATTGCTTGGCAGTAGTGCCTCCTTAACAGCCTGATTTAATCTTAGGTTTGATGCCTTCATTCCCAACTTCGTGTCCTAAGTATGTCACACTGTTTCTACCAAACTTGCATTTGGAATACTCAACTGTTAACCCTCCTCCTTCTAGGATTTTCACTACCACTCTCAAGTTTTAATCAAACTCCTTTTTTATGAAAAGGATGTCATCTTGAACGAATAAGGCTACTTTAATCCCTTTGAAGATTTCATACGTCAGCTGTTGAAAGACAATGGGATGTCCAAAATAAACAGCTGTGATTATTAGCATTCCACAAATCAGTCATTTAGACATTCAAAGGTACATCCCCATCCAGTAATCATCTGCAAAAGTATTGCTGCAAATCCATACACAGAAGTCAAGCAAGCAAAATTGTAAAAAACACACTTTACACCAATAAGTACATGTCCAATTTAATTCTTCTTTTATTCTTCATTTGTGATCAAAACAGCAACATAGACAGTCAACGTGTTTTTTTGCAGATAATAGGAAACTTCATCAGGGCTGCAAATAGAGGAAAACAATTTATATTTACACAAGCATTGAGTTTCTATCATGACAAGAAAATAATATGAAAACATCAATTAAAACATTTCATAAACAGAAAGTTTCTAGGAAATGTATACACCTATACTCAAGGATATTCTTCATAAGAACAACAGGGCTCAAGCTAAGCGGTACAGAGGAGTAGGTCACAATTGTCTTGAGGTTAGGGCCACATGATCATAAATATATTGTCTAATTCTAGTCACTGGCACCTGGTAATTCGAGTGGGTCTGGGGGGTAAAAGCAAGGCCAGATTGGGAACCCAAAGAGTCCATGGCAATTTTGTCAGATCAGGCCCCAGGGGAGTAGGGCTGGGGGGAGGGGGTGACTGCAAGTGTGAAGCACTGCTGCTTTTTTTTACTGGAGGCCGATATTGCAGCACTGTTGCAAAACCGTCCCCCAGTAATAAAACTAGCCTTCACCGCTGCAAAACCGGCCCCATCCTTCCAGCCTCCGGGGAAAATGCCTGATGCCCACTACGGCCAATCCAGCCCTGGGTAAGAGGGCGCCACAAATTAACAGATGCACACTCACTGACTCACACCCATGCATTCGCATACACACACACCCATTCACAGCACATACTTACAAATACACATACATTCTTTCATACACACATGCACCAAACATTTAAAAAATAAAACCTACCAGCCTATAGCTATGACATCAGATACGGGAGGCAAACTTTGGTGGAACCTAATGATTGGGACTGCCGTCTTCGTTCACTGGCCGACCTTGCTATGGGTCAGCCCACGACCGGAGGCGGCAGTCCCTCCCTTGTCACAGATACCTGGCCCTGGGCACTTCAGGGATTAAAACAGAAGTGCCCAGGACCAAGGCTATCAATGACACTTCCTCTTGTCATGAGGGGGGATGACCAGGCTCTTTGCAGGATGGAATAGGTCATTTCCACAGGGCTGAGACATCTTCAGGCGGGCAAAGTTCATCTAAGACAGCCAGGCGCCACCACATCTACCGCATCTACAGTGCCTGGGCGTCTGACCTGAACAAGAAGACCTATGCTCAGTCTGACAGTCTTCATATTGGGAAAGAGATGTGGGGGTGTGGCCCCTCTCTCCTTATGGACGGGCAGCCACTGATTCCAGTATCACTGATACGTGTTTCGAAGTATTAAACAATAATAGTGCTTGAAATCAATCAAAAAACTATTACTGAAAGAGATTTTGATAACCAAACAATTTGAAACAGTCTATTGTTAATGTTACAAAAATGAAATAGCTGTGGATAATTTGTGGTGCAGAGAGAAAAGTGGTGTTCAGATGACATTCAGGAGTCAGTCAAGTGTATTTAGTGAAGGGGTTTGAAAGTTCAAAGCCAAGGGTGTTTAGTAAAGGGGTTTGAATGTCTAATGAGGGGCCAAAAACATTATTCAACACCATCAAGGACACACACCCATGTCGTAACATACCTCAAAAAGCATAGATTTATTTTACTAAACAAACTATTGGCGCTCGCATGACAGTACAAATGAAGATGGGGACCGTAAACAAATACAGCAACCATAGTCAACACCGCCACATCTTGCTGGTCCCCCACATCTTGTTCGTCTCCATCCCAATGATCGCCATACACCCAACTACCACCTCACCCGCAAAGACAAACCCACGCTCCCCTGGGCAACCCCCCTACCCAAATTACTCAGCATGACATCTCATAACAATGTAAGCAAGGCAAGCCAGAGCCTCACTGGCCACAGAGTGTCAAAGCAGACCCAGGAGGGGGTAATCCCAGTACCCCTACACATCAGGGGAACCCAGGCATGCGGTAGTGCAGCAGTCCACCCTCGTCATTTTCCTGCCCCCATGGTATTTCCCCCCAGCCATGCTAATTCAATAACCCATCCCCAGTGTCTCCCAAGGCCGAATCATCAACAGAGCTCCTAACCTCCCAAGCTCTCCCATGCTCTCGCAGCATCTATGGAACCCACATCTCTCTTCACTTCTCTCAAGAGGGTTACACTTTCAAAACCCTCCCACAGGAGCATCTATCTTTTCCACCCATCCACCTCCGGGCCAACACTGACTTCAAATTGAAAGTGATTTGTTGCTTAGCCAGCATAAGCACTAAATCCAAAAACTTGGAGGTAACCTTGTGTCTAGCACACAACGGGTGACACAACTATGAAGTGATCCAGCATGGGGCCCTATCTCTCTATCTGGGGTCCAATAAATGTTTCTTCTCTGTTCCGAGGGGTGGAGAGATAATTTTACCAGATTATTCAAATCAATTACAATGCAACGCAATAGTCACACATTAAACGTCAGAGACCAATTTAAAGTTTCAAAGGGCTTTATTACAGACTTGAATCCAAAGTTAGATAAGTGAGACTCAAAAGCTTATTATAGATATACAAAACCACCAATGGAGAATTAAAGTGATGCACAATATTAAATCGAACCAACATATAAAGTACCAAGACTTCAATAGTAACAATGCAGAAAATTAGGAAAAGTGCGTGATGTCTGGATTCTAAAATTCTCTTGCCTAACTGTTGAATCTATCTGCTAAATTATTCTAATACATAAAGAACATCTGAGAAAGGTTACCAAACAGAGCTTCTGTGGAAGATTCTGTTCAAGAGAGGTGCGGTGGAATAGAGCCACACAGAAATTAAAGTATGAGGTCCATACCGCAAAAGATCTGCTCTGAGCAAGGGACAAAGGGAATCTGAATGTGTCACCAACTAAACCACACTTTTTTTTTTAATGAACTCTTTTTATTGAGTTTATATAGACAGAACCAAACAAACATAATGCAGTGCATATCACATGAGACCCTCCAAATAGCTTTCTCACAGGAAAGATTACTTACACAGTCAGGAATATACTCAACATTTGCTAATCCAGCAGTGCCGTCCGTCAGTCCCCAATACACAGTAGTACCATATTGAAACCAATTCATATACAATTGGTATATTCTGCACACCAGAATTTTCATATGATCACAGTTGGTTGTCACCATCATTTTCATATGTGTACCCCCTTAGTTAATCATCAGTGTCAGTACTTATCCCGGAATTGATCCATCAGTTGCAGTGAAGCGCTCCAGCAAGTGTCCCTATGCTATCAGCCCGGTAAGTGCACTGTTGTTCGTCCGCCGCTCCCCACTCCAATACATTCTGCAACCAGAATTCAACTGATGGGCTGCTAGTGCTCATCCAACCTATGGCCACCCTACGTTTGGCCAGCACTAGAGCCAGTTATGCTGATTTGTGAGGAACAGCTGCTTCGTCACCACCCCCAGCAAATATGTCAATGGTGTCAATGCTATACCCAATCCAGTGGCCTCTGCAACCCTTACAACCACCTCCCGCCAGAACTGCTGCACCTCCCTACAGGACCAAGCCAGGTGTAGGAAGGAAGCGTTAACCTCACCACAGCGGAGACACCTAGCTTGTCTTGCTGGGTCAATCTTATTGAGATGAAAGGGTGTAACATAAGTTTGCTGTACAAAATTGAAAATTTAGGAGCCTAAATCTATTTTTGCAGGAGACCGTGCGTACCAGCGACAGGGCCCTGGCTCAATCAGCGTCCTACACTGGTTCCCCCAAATCCTGCTCCCAGGCGTTATGCGCTACATAAATTGCACTCGTCATATCCCCCCAAAGAGCTCTACAAAATAGGGTGATTAAGTGTCTCCCATCCTCCCCATTTAACACCCTTGAGGACGACGGGAAACCCGCGCCAGATCTCCCACGCCACAGTTTCCATCTAAGCATAGTGCAGGAAATGACCCGGACTCAACCCAAAAGTATTCTGTGTCACCTGAAAGGATATAAACATCTCATTGGGGAATAAGTCCCCCGCAACGATACAACCCCCCCACTCTACAGCTGTCCATAGACATGTAATTATCAACATCATGGAAGGGAGCTTGGTCCCACACCTTGAGCTCCCTGTCGTATGGGGCATGGCGAAGCACCTTCTTAATGACCTGAGCCCATATCCATGCAGTATGCTGAACCAGGTAAGGGACAGTTGTCTCCAACTGTCCACCCCTCATCAGGATGTGCGCTAACATATCAGTGCCCAGCAGGCCCTCAAAAAGTCACTACTCCCAGCCATTCGACTCAGTCAGCCATTTCGCAAAATGCTGCATATGTGCAGCATAGTAATATAGCCTAATATTAGCGATCGCCATCCTCCCGTCTTCCAGATTCCTCTGCAGTGTTGACGGGGACACTACTTCGGTGTCTGGCTCAGACCAATGAAACTAACAAGCTATCCAACCAGGTGAATAACCAAGGGACCAAAGGGAACAATTAATTTTGTACCAGATACAGACAGCACAGAAGAAACACCATTTTCGCGACAGATGCTCTTCCCATCACAGAGCAGCTTATTCCAGAACAAAACTGAGCGCTCCAGGCCTGACATCACCCTTTCCACATTTCGAGTCTCATGTGCTGCTCTAGTATGGGTGACCTATATGCCCAAATACCTGAAACTCTCCAACTCCCAGCGGAGACCCACCACTGGTAGATCATCCGGCCGCCTGCCACGAAGTACACCCAGAGGGAACAGGAGAGACATATGCATATTCACTCGGAGTCCCGACACGGTCCCAAATTCCCCCAACAGCTGCAGCAACAGAGGAACCAAGACAACAGGAGACCCAAGGTATAACAACCCATCGTCCGTGTATTAAGAAATTATATGAGTGTCAAGTCTCACTCGAATTCGCCAAGGGGCCAGCTCCCTGCGCAGGAATACTGCCAACTGCTCCACCGCAAGGGCAAACGGAAGTGGTGAAAGAGGACACTCCTGTCTGGTTCCCCTGCCAACCACCCACGATTTGGAGTGCTTCCCTCCCACAGTATTGAAGGCCTTTTCCAGGTCCAACGACACCAATGCCAGTTCTTCGTCAGCATTCTTGGTTTCATGTAGCACATGAACCCCGTCACAGTTCACACCAAGTCATCCACAGATTGCTGGGTCACTTGTGGCTCCCACGATCTGGAAACCGATTGCACCACTGGGCCAGAATCCACATTCAAGTCTGAAGGCTGTGAGGGCAGGTCAGCATTCTCCAAAGCCTGCTCCTGACCTGCCGCCCACGGACCTGCCGCCATTGCAACAGCACTCAGCTTGTCCAAGTGTGACTGTTCCTTGGTGAAGAACCCTCTCCTTCCAGAGCTAGACCAAGGGTCATGCCGGTTCACCTGCAGCCTTGTGAGCGGCCCCTCCAAAGCCACCACCTGTGTGTACAGCCTATCCCACGCCTTCCTCGGATCCGTAAAGAAGTGAAACACCTGCTTTCGTGGTAACCTTCAGCCTGGCAGGGTAGAGCATTGCATTTTTAAGGTCCATCAGCCTGAGTAATTTCTTGACTTTGTAAACAAAACTCTTTGCTTCAGGACAATCATTGTAAAAACAAGTTATATCATTACCTTGCAATTTTCAGGCACCAGATCCCCGTTCTCACATGCTTTGGCCAGGATGTGATCTTCGTCCCTGAAATTGAGTAATTTCACCACCACCGGCCATGCGGGAGCCCCAGACAGAGGCAGCCTCACCAGCACCCTGTGGGCTTGCTCCAATGAGAAGGAGGGGGAGAGACCCTCAGGGGCCACTGCTGTCCGAAGCCATGATTTTAAAAAGGCAATCACATCCGTACCCTCCACTCTCTCTGGTAGGCCAACAAGGTGGATATTATTACATTGCACCCTGCCCTCAGCATCCCCCTGGCTCTACAGCACCCAGACTCACCTCTCACGCCGCTAGTATTACTACTATTATAGTCCGACAAGGTCCTCTCATTATGCTTGCTCCTGTCAGCCATCTTCCGTTGATCATCTGGCAAGAGGCCAAAGTCAGCTACCACAGTGTCCATTTTCTTTTCCAAGGCCTCCCTGGAATCTTGAATGGCCAGGAGGATGTCCTCAGGAGAAGTGGGCTACTCAGCTCCCAACACCATAGAGGGGCTTTGTGTCTGTGTGCCATCCTCTGCAGGGGGCTGCAGCTCACCCGGCCTGTCGCCCTCGGGTCTTCTCCATTTGTAGTTTCACCCCATCTCTCCACAACCCTGTAGGACTTGCAGTGGTCACAGCTGTTACTGTAATGAGCGTCCAGTGGCGACACACACACACAGCCCATCTGGCACCCTCCAGGCAGCACAGCCTAGGATGAGCTGCACAGATGGGTACCCTCACCAATTTGCAGAATGTTCTGGACTAGCACAGTCCACTCCCCTGCACCCAGGGACCCAGCAGTTCACATGGCAGAGTGGCTAATGGGGGTCCAAAGCATAAATACAGTCCCTAAGTTGAGGCTGGAGCAGGAATAGTTGGCTGATCCTCACCACTAAGCGCTGTGACACGTCATAGGCCCAGCCACCAGTAAAATGGGCCTCAGTGCAAGAAGGGTGGGCCAGCACACCACAGTCCCCCGGGCCCCGGTGGATCGAGCAGAGCCCCTTAAGCCACACTCCTGCAGGCCAGGCCCAGGCACTCCTGAACAGGGAGTGGCTGGGAGTAGTTAGCCAGGGTATGTCAGCAGGGTCCAGGACGGGTGGGGGGCAGGGGGGCAGCAGGGAGTACAGGATCACAGTGGATGGTGAAGTGGCACCAGAAGCACCGAAGAGTGCGTCCTAGTCCATCGGCACCTAGCTATGCCCCCTTAAAAAAGCATAGTTATTGCCATCTTTGAGTGGAGAGTTCATAGATAGTCTGGCATAAACATTAATGAAGTGCCCTTATTGAACAGTAAATAATGCAACAGGAAGGGAAGAAAACGGCTGCAGCCACTTTAACTCCCAGAATAAGAATGGGCAAAGTCTGGATCTCAGAATGTCTCTTGGGTGTTTGTGGCTCAATTCTAGCTACAGGTAGCACCACAAGTTGGAAATATATTGAATTAATACAGGCATAGCCAAGCAAGCAACACCACCTTTACTTTGGGAGTTTTCTTGACCACATTAATTGTAATGTACTCTACTTTTACGATACACAAACCCAGCTGTCATATCCATATTAAGTAATAACTTGCTTAGCCAAATTGGCAGCATTGTCATGTCATTTCACCTCTCAGCGATATCTAAAATCATAAACGGATATTACTAGTCAGGTCAATTTGAAGACATAATAAGTTGCCAGTAAACTAGTAGTAAAAGATGTTGTGCAAGTATACAGCACCATGATACACAGATTGGATTTCCCATTGCATCAAATATGCTATGAAATATACTGAGCTCATGAATTGTGGCTGGATTGAGGTGGCAAACAACAAGCATGATAAAAGTTGTCAACCTCCTACGTTTGTGCTGAAGTTATACCTGTGGTAAGCTGCACTTAAGTCTATTGGGGAAACCCAATCCACACTTCTAGGTTCTGATAATTTCCTTCTCTGTCTAATTTGCCTAATTTTCCTTTTGTGTTAACTGTGATGTTTCTGTTATTGTATCTTAGGTCAAAACACAACTTTATCATGCCATATGCCTTTCTTGCTACCACTAAGAAAGACGCCCAGTCAGAGAATTCCATGGGTTTTATTACCGCTGCATTTTTCTTCTCTTTCATTCTTGCACATCTTCCACCCTAATGATAAATGGTACAGTCTTCACCTTTTGTTACTGGGGTACCACCCCATCCTTCAAAATCATACTATGGGAGAATCCCTTTAATCTTCTAATTTCTCCTGTGAAGGCTGAGGATTACTCCTTTTTCGCTAACTTTTTGTCTTCACCATTTTTTCAAACAATCAGAACAGGATCAGGGCTATTAGGATCCAACATCTTTCCCAAGTCACCCTGATCCATCCATCCTAACATGGATTGAACTTTTGGTGCCACATACACTTTGCCTTCAGCTGTTCTACTTTTAAACTCAAAATTCAACTGCCTGAAACCCAACATATCAATAGATGCTCACATGAAGCTTTCTGGTTTTATGTCAGGAGGTTTCATGCCCAACCTAATGGTTGATACATTTATTTTCCCAGACATCCTTATTTACTGTATTGTATGGAAAGCCTGAGTTGGCCAAACTATTCATCTAGATTACCTCTAGATTGCTTAAATCCCACACATGCCATCCAAACCTACAATATCATCCGCCACACTCAAAATAAAAGTTGAGTTTATTCCCTGTCACCGGTAGATGGCTCCCGCACCCCCCCCCCCCCCAGCAGGCGCAAAACCCCCCCACCCTCCCTCCAGGTAGAGCACCCCCATCCAGGTAGAGCATCTCCCAACCCCCCTCCAGGTACAGCACCCCCCAGGCACAGCACCCTCCTCCCCGCATACATGCACACAGACACCCACACACACCACGCATACGCTCATTCACCTACACTTACAAATACGCATTCACTCACACACATACACACACCCATCCGTACATGCATAGACGCACCCATACATACACTCATACACACACGCAGACAAACACCCACTTAAACACACACACACCAACACCCACACTCCCACCCCCCTCCCCTGTTGGAAGATCAACTTACCTGGTTCGGGGAGGAGTTTGTCTGGAAGGGAACAGTAAGGGGCGCTTCCACCTCCAGCAGCACCCCGCCATCTGGACACCGCTACGCCGTATTGTTGCACATAACTGCGGGCGGAGGCACCAGGGCAGGCCGGTGGTGGAACCGCCTATGTGCCTCTGCCAGCCAGCACAACTACTGCTGGATTTCCGCCCAAAGTGTGGCAGAAATCAAGCAGCACCCGTAATATGGAGGGTGGAAAACTGCCAGCACTGGTTGTTTTCTGTCGCCCGCCTGCATCATTATGGATTTGTTGCCTTTGCAGCATAATCCATCATCTGCTGCATAATATGCAGATTTTAACCCCAAAATTTTTTTCTATCTCAAACATATCAAAAGTTACTAAATTATGCTGACTTGTGTTGCTGCACGAGGGAAGGCCCTATGCAAAGGTTGACTGATCATTTTTCAGTTGCTTATTACTGTCTTTGGATGTTAAACTGGTATTAATGAGGTGAAACCCTTGCTAAGACAGTATTGTCAAGTGAAAAAGGACAACATTCTGAAGTAATACTATCAGAAAATGTGCTTCATTTGGATTCATGATTTTCCTTTTCTTGCCACATAATTTAGTCAACCCTACTGCATAATTTTGTTCTTCCCTGTTATATAATCCCAATAGCCCTACGTATAGGACAAAAGGAGACAAGAACTGACATGGATTCAGTTAAAATGTGTATAAGTCTGTTATGCAAATCATGTGCATTTTGGCGATGACTCACGTGCAGCATCATACTAAGAAGCACAACCACAAAGAAGACATTTTATTGATGTTTTTATTTGGGTTTACAGAGTGGTATACTTCAGATGAGTTCTTGAAAGTTGATGGAATTTAACTGGTGTTGTTTGGATATCTCTAGATATCTGTGACAGAAGTTGCTTTCTTCTCCATTCCCAGATGCAATGTGTTAAATATGCTGTTGTAGGGGAATGTCATCTTTAGCTCATGGTCAGGAGTATATTACCCTTCTAGTTCCTTGGTGTTACAGGTGGTCGGGGTGTATCTGTTTCCTGAGCCACGTGATCTCCCACTGTTGCAAGAGGGGCAACCATCTCAGTGAGGACTGGTGAAGGTTCTGGTGAGGCGCCCACTAGACACTGATGTGCCACGGTACATGGACCTATTTAGAAACGTACGCTGCATGCCAAAATAGCAATATTACAAACCAGAGTATCAGAGTTTCGCCTCATTAAGGAGCTGAGCTTGTAATGCTAATTCCTCTCCAAATGTCCCCAATTTATAAACTTTTTTTCAACAAGGCAGTTGAAGCAGCATACCTACACAAAGGGAAAATTTAGATAATGGTACTAACAGGCACAGCCTTTTTTCATCAGAAATATGCCCAACGCCATTGGGAAACAACTGTGAAGGTCTCAGACTCCGAGTTAGTGTAACTGCCGTGCCTACCATGAAAACAAGCATTGGCAAAGCCAATAGGTCTCGAGTGTTGTAGAGTGGAGTGGCAGAGAGTGTTTGGTATTGAAATGGCATTGCGTGGAGGCATGTTGAGTGGGAAACACTGGAGTGGCATACAATAGAGCGGAGTGCTGTAGAGTGCATTGGTGTAGAGTGTTACAGAGTATAGTGGCATAAAGTGCAGTAGCATTGAATTCAGCAGCATACAATGCAGCATTGTAGAATGCAGTGGCATAGATTTGAGTGGTGTGTAGTAGAGCGCAGAGGTGCAGAATGAAGTGGTGCAGTGTTTAGTGTTGCAGAGTAAAGTGGTGCAAGAGTGGATGGGGTACAGTGGAGTGGCGCAGAGTGGAGTGGCGTAGAGTCGAGTTGAGTGGCATAGAGTGCAGTGTTGTAGAGTGCAGATTAGAGTTGAGTGGCATAGTTGCATGGCGTGGAGTAGTGCACAGTAGAGTAGCACAGAATGGTGCAGGATAGAGTATAGTGCCAAACAGTGCAGTGGCATAGAGTGGAGTAGTGCAGAGTAGAGTGGCGCAGAGTTCAGTGGTGGAGAGTGCAGAGAAGAGTATGAAAGTGCAGTGGTGTAGAGAGGAGTAGAGCGCTGTAGAGAGCAGTGATGTAGAGTACAGTGATGCAGAGTAGAGTGCAGTGTTGTAGAGTGCAGTTGTGTAGAGTACATTGGCATAGAGTGAAGTGCTTAATAGTAGAGTAGCATAGAGTGCAGTTGCCTGGAGTGGAGTGGTGCAGAGTGGAGTAGAGTGGCATAGAGTGCAGTGGCATACAGTAGATTGTTTCAGAGTCAAGTAAGGTGCAGCAGAGTGGAGTGGTGCAGGGTAGAGTGCAGTTGCGTAGAGTGGCATAGAGTAAAGTGGTGTTGAGTGCAGTGGTGCAGAGTAGATTAGACTGGCATACAGTGGCTTAGCGTAGAGTGCAGGGGCATAGAGTTGAGTGGTACAGTGTGAAGTGCATTGGCGTAGAGTGTATTGGCATAGATTGCAGTGGCGTAGAGTTCAGAGTTGCAGAGTGGCGTAAAGTACAGTGGCATACAGAGGAGTTGTGCAGAGTAGATTGGTGTCTTCTAGACTGGAGTGGTGCAGAGTGCAGTGGTGTAGAGTAGAGTGGCGAAGAGTGCATTGCCACAGAGTGGTACAGGGCCGAGTAGAGAGGCGTAGGATGTAATGGTGTAGAGTGGAGTACTCATAGTGTGGTAGCACACTGCCGTTACAGACAGCACATTTCCAATTGAAATGACCATTACGCTTGCACAGACATACAGTTTCACTAATAAAACGATATAGTGCACAAACAAAACTGTGTGGACATTGCATCACCTAGTTTAATGATTTCTTATGGTCACATTAAAGTATTTATTTCCAACACACTTCAGAAATAACAAAAACTGTGCTTCATTTGTGCGATCATAATACTGATATATTCTAAAAAATGTACACAGTTCATTTAAAAGTTGTTGTGTGCTAGAAAAAATATCCTACCTACACTCCAGTATCCAGCTAGATTTTCACATAAATCCTCTCACTTTGAAGTCAGAGAAAGAAAAGTAAACAAGCGCCCTTGAAAGCGCCTGACATTTGACCTCTGTCTTTGAATGCACAATAAATATGACAAGATAAGCACAAGATTTGAAATCCTGTGAATAGAAAGCAAGTTTGTGGAAGAATACAGAAAACACAGTTTAGGCAACAGGAGGGACAAACTGAACCTGGAGAACCTAAAGCAAATTAAGCCAGCAAATGGAAAGCCAGAAAGCGTGAGTTACAAACCACAAAGCCAATGGTGATCAACAAACGGAATACATTTCTAGGTCAACTTTGTGAAAGTTCACCAGATATCTTTAGCAAACCAGACAGCTGTACTGTGTGGTAGGCTGAGGCCTAAAGCGAAGCACGTCAGAAGCAAGAGAACTCAGACATGGCAATATAACATGGAAATGCACAATAGCTGCTGGTTAACCAACATGGTGGTTGTTTATGCTGTATTGGTTGTTATAAAACAGTAAAAACAAGATCATAATCCACCCCTTTTGCAGCTCTACATGCAAAACCTAACACAGACCTTTTACCCATAAGTCTACTCATTTCAATTGCAATGTAATTTTTTTGTGTTTTTCAAAATATTTTCTATATTGTTTTCAGCAGTAGTAAAAGGAAATTAATGTGGATGAATAGCATTTAAAACATAAGGGGCAGATGTACAAAAACCTTTTTGCAGTCGCAAATAGGCCGATTTAAAGGGTCGGACATTTGCAACCGCTAAAAGGCTTTTTCTGATATATCAACCCCAAATTACAATTCAGTAACATGTTATTGATTTGCTATTTTGGCTCCTTCCAAATACTGAAGCACTCTGGTATGTAATAATGTTTTGTGACAGAATTCTGGTAGCAAAACATCTATAATTTATTAGTATAGTCAACCATAACTACTGTGTTATGTCCCCAGACCAAACACTCTTCTAAAATGCCTATAAAATGCCTCTGTATCTGCTAAAACAAATGAAATACATGTGAGAGAGGGGTCATGGAGAGAATGCACCATTTTCCCCCAACTATTCTTGGGTGGGGGGTAGGAGGACCCCTCTGAGCCCCATTGTTATGCTCAGGCTTACTTGCTATGTCCCCTATGGTGGCTGGTCTGACAAACTTTGCCAGGGCTGCTTTGGTTTCCTGGTCTGGCCCTTACTTCCATCAAGACTATACCCATTGTGAAGCTGAGTCAGTTTTGTTACACTATTCCTGATGTGATCTATTTGCTCATAAACACTAAGGGACTAAGGCCTTATTCAAAAGCTAACTTACTCTTTTGAGTATGCTTACACTTTTAAGTAAGGTTACTACTGTTCAGTATTCATGAACAGCACATTTGTAGTAATATACGCTTTTGTAATAGGTCGAGCACTACACATGGTCAACAACTGGCACTACAACACTCTCCCACAGAAAATAATGGAGGTAGGCAATTACACAAAAGGGCAAGTAACTACAAAAGGGCAGTTTGTGAATACCAAAAAGTAGTAAACGTACTCAAAAGTGTAATGTACTACCAAAAGTGTTGTTTATGAATAGCACTTTATAGTACTACATAAAGTTGTACAAAGTGCACTTTGGAAATCAGGCTGTGAGGTGTTTGGTATGCATGTGACACACTTGGAGCCTGTAATGGCACGCCCCCTCCTTTGGCAGCCAGGAAAACATGCAGAGCCATTCTGTGGGCATGTGATTTGTTAGACACAAGCCCCAGCAAAATAACTGTGGCGTTACCCATTCCTTTAATAGTATAGCCTTGAGTCGATATTCTCAAATGGCCTGTTCTACTTCATAAATGGGAAAGAGAATTGAAAAGAAATGGTTTGTTTTGGAAAGCACAAGGGGGAGTCTTTGGAAATGAGAAAACTGGCCAGAGGTGTGACAGATAGCAGGTACAAAATAACCAAGTTAGCAAGGCTGGGACCAGTCTACGGGCAACTATGGGTAGACCTCTTTACCACATACATAATACATTCTATACTTTTCATCGGGCTACCAACAGAAATACAGGACTCATTAAGCAATCCACAAGTTGTGTGGATGTGCATAGTCTGCAATCACATCAAGGACAATGTCACGCTCACTGATACCCATAAAGATGATGCCATTGTGAACACAGCAGAGCATGCCAGTGTAGGCAAGATGAATGATGCTTCCATCAGGAAAACAGATGTCAGCATAATCCACAGGTATGTCTGTTGGGAATGGACCCTTTTGGGAATGGGTCTCATTCCTTTATGTCATGGCCATGAAAGTACAAATCAGGACAAGTGTCTTCTTTGCTGAGAGGTGCTAGCATCAGTGACAAGCCCCCTCAAGTCCCACTGGGCAAGTGAGTTCAGATCCAGCAAGAAGAAAGACTTAAGCTTTGTTGGTACCATTCCAGCAGACGAACATAAGTGTTGTTTTGGTTGACAGAGGAGCTGTCTCACAGGTGTATAGCACGTAGCCTGCAAGTACTTTGGACACGTGTCAACCCACGCTTCAATTCAGTGGAAGTCAGAGATCCAGAAGACAGGGTTGTTCTATCTAATTTCTTTATTAACCTCTTAGCTGCTGGGCCTTCCCCCCCACCCCCCCACGTGCTGAGCCCTTTTTTGGCTATTTGGGGTAGTTCGCGCTTAGGCCTTCATAACTTTTAGTCCACATAAGCTATCCATGCCAAATTTGCGTCCTTTTTTTCCAACATCCTAGGGATTCTAATGGTACCCAGAGTTTGTGGTTTCCCCTGGAGGAGACCAAGAAATTAGCCAAAATACAGTGAAAATTTTGTTTTTTCCAAAACAATGGGAAAAAAGGGCTGCCGAAGAAGGCTTGTGTTTTTTTCCCTGAAAATGCCATCAACAAAGGGTTTCTGGTGCTGAAATCACCATCTTCCCACCTTTCAGGAACAGCAGCCTTGAATCAGAAAACCACATTTTTCAACACAAATTTGGCATTTTACTGGGACATACCCCATTTTTACTATTTTTGGTGCTTTCAGCCTCCTTCCAGTTAGTGACAGGAATGGGTGTGAAACCAATGCTGGATCCCGTAAAACATTTCTGAAAACTAAACAAAATTCTGAATTCAGCAAGGGGTCATTTGTGTAGATCCTACAAGGTTTTCCTACAGAAAATAACAGCTGAAATAAAAAATATTGAAATTGAGCTGAAAAAAACAGCCATTTTTCTTTATGTTTTACTCTGTAACTTTTTCCTGCGATGTCAGATTTCTGAAAGCAATATACCATTTTGTCTGCTGGACTCCTCTGGTTGCGGGGATATAAAGGGCTTGTAGGTTCATCAAGAACCCTAGGTACCCAGAGCCAATAAATGAGCTGCACCCTGCAGTTGGTTTTCATTCTATACTGGGTATACAGCAATTAATTTGCTGAAATATGAAGAGTGAAAAATAGGTATCAAGAAAACCTTTGCATTTCTAAAATGGGCTCAAGATAAGGTTTTGAGGAGCAGTGGTTATTTGCACATCTCTGAATTCCGGGGTGCCCATACTAGCATGTGAATTGCAGGGCATTTCTCAAATAGACGTCTTTTTTACACACTCTCTTATATTTGGAAGGGAAAAATGTAGAGAAAGATAAGGAGCAATAACACTTGTTTTGCTATTCTATGTTCCCCCAAGTCTCCCGATAAAAATGATACCTCACTTGTGTGGGTAGGCCTAGCGCCCACAACAGGAAATGCCCCAAAACACAACGTGGACACATCCCTTTTTTTTTTTACAGAAAACAGAGCTGTTTTCTGCAAAGTGCCTAGCTGTGGATTTTGGCCTCTAGCTCAGCCGGCACCTAGGGAAACCTACCAACCCTGTGCATTTTTGAAAACTAGAGACCTAGGGGAATCCAAGATGGGGTGACTTGTGGGGCTCTGACCAGGTTCTGTTACCCAAAATCCTTTGCAAACCTCAGAACGTGGCTAAAAAAACACGTTTTCCTCACATTTCAGTGACAGAAAGTTCTGAAATCTGAGAGGAGCCACAAATTTCCTTCCACCCAGCGTTCCACCAAGTCTCCCGATAAAAATGATACCTCACTTGTGTGGGTACGCCTAGTGCCCACAACAGGAAATGCCCCAAAACACAACGTGGACACATCCCATTTTTTGACAGAAAACAGAGCTGTTTTTTTCAAAGTGCCTACCTGTAGATTTTGGCCTCTAGCTCAGCCGGCACATAGGGAAACCTACCAAACCTGTGCATTTTTTAAAACTAGAGACCTAGGGGAATCCAAGATGGGGTGACTTGTGGGGCTCTGACCAGGTTCTGTTACCCAAAATCCTTTGCAAACCTCAAAACGTGGCTAAAAAAACACGTTTTCCTCACATTTCAGTGACAGAAAGTTCTGAAATCTGAGAGGAGCCACAAATTTCCTTCCACCCAGCGTTCCCCCAAGTCTCCCGATAAAAATAATACCTCACTTGTGTGGGTAGGCCTAGCGCCCGTGACAGGAAATGCCCCAAAACACAACGTGGACACATCCCATTTTTTGACAGAAAACAGAGCTGTTTTTTTCAAAGTGCCTACCTGTAGATTTTGGCCTCTAGCTCAGCCGGCACATAGGGAAACCTACCAACCCTGTGCATTTTTGAAAACTAGAGACCTAGGGGAATCCAAGATGGGGTGACTTGTGAGGCTCTGACCAGGTTCTGTTACCCAGAATCCTCTGCAAACCTCAAAACGTGGCTAAAAAAACACATTTTCCTCACATTTCAGTGACAGAAAATTCTGTAATCTGAGAGGAGCCACAAATTTCCTTCCACCCAGCGTTCCCCCAAGTCTCCCGATAAAAATGATACCTCACTTGTGTGGGTAGGCCTAGTGCCCGCGACAGGAAATGCCCCAAAACACAACGTGGACACATCCCATTTTTTGACAGAAAACAGAGCTGTTTTTTTCAAAGTGCCTACCTGTAGATTTTGACCTCTAGCTCAGCCGGCACATAGGGAAACCTACCAAACCTGTGCATTTTTTAAAACTAGAGACCTAGGGGAATCCAAGATGAGGTGACTTGTGGGGCTCTGACCAGGTTCTGTTACCCGGAATCCTCTGCAAACCTCAAAATGTGGCTAAAATAACACGTTTTCCTCACATTTTGGTGACATAAAGTTCTGGAATCTGTGAGGAGCCACGAATTTCCTTCCACCCAGCGTTCCCCCAAGTCTCCCGATAAAAATGATACCTCACTTGTGTGGGTAGGCCTAGTGCCCGTGACAGGAAATGCCCCGAAACACAACATGGACATATCACATTTTTTCATAGAAAACAGTGCCTACCTGTGGATTTTGGCCTCTATCTCAGCCGGCACAGGGGAAACCTAGCAAACCAGCGCATTTTTGAAAACTAGAAACCCAGGGGAATCCAAGATGGGGTGACTTTTGGGGCTCTGACCAGGATCCTTTGCAAACACCAAAATTTGGCCCAAAAAACCCTATAACTAAAAAAAATATTGCCCCCACAGGGGTCGCCCTGCCACCGGCGACCCCTGTCCATTTTTTTTTTTTTTAAATAAAAATGTTTCCCCTGGTGCCCCCCACCAGGGGGCACCTACCTTTTTAAAAAAAATAATATGCCCCCAGGGGGGGGTGGCCCGTTTTCCGAGGGGGCCGACCCCCCCAAGTGAAATCCCTGGCGTCTAGTGGTGTTTCCTGGCCCCCGATCGCAGCTGTGCTGTGATCGGGGGCCAGGAAACACTTTCAGAAGGCCTCGTAAGAAAGGGGAGACTCTCCCCTTTCTTACGAGGCCTTCTGAAACTGTTTCCTCGCCCCCCGATCGCAGCTGTGCTGCGATCGGGGGCCAGGAAACCTGGAAGTGTTCCTGGCCCCCGATCGCAGCACAGCTGCGACCGGGGGCCAGGAATCACTTTCAGGAAGGCCTCGTAAGAAAGGGGAGACTCTCCCCTTTCTCACGAGGCCTTCCCGAACGTGGGGAAATCAACTTTGTTACGTCAGCGCGCCACGTCACAAAGGGGTGGGGGGGAGACACAGAAGCTTCTGTGTCTCCCTGGAATATAAAAATAATAATAATAATCCTCGGGTGCGATGCACCCGAGGATTTATTAACCCCCTCCCTGGTGTCGGCCACTGGTCGTGACCCGCACCAGGGAGGTAGTGCAGGCGTCGGCCAGTGGCCGACGTCCACAGTGAAGGGGTTAACATTTCCGTCAATACAGTGGCTGGTCAAGTCCACACGCCCCACCAAACATATACAAGATTTGTCAGCTATGAAAGACGTGGGACTAACTCCATCCTCGGCCAATTCCTAAGGACTAGTGCCTAGCATTTGAAGTATTCCATTTCTGGAGCACCACAGTAGCAAAACATCATCATCATGTCAGCTTCAATGCGGACTGGGTAACACCACCCCACCCCGCCCCGTACATGTACAGCAAGAAAAAGAAAATACAAAGATTAACCTACAAACCATGACGTTTCTACAGGTCATGTCTCCATTCACACTTCATAACTCAGTGAACAAGGTGCACATAAACAACAAAAGACACTTGTAAAGGCCAGGAGAAGGGCCAGTCTGGACCGTCCCATGACTCCTGATATTGCATCATTAACCTGGTGATGCTGGCAACTGTGCATGCATACATTCCCAGTGTCAGTTCGCCCCTCCTCGTGCCTCTCAGGCACTATCATGGTCAAAGGAATGGGCCGCCTCATCGGCAGTGGAAAGAAATGTCTCCAACATCTCTTCCAGAGCACAAGGGTTACTGGGAAGATGGGCAGCCAAAACCAGCAGGTGGCCAATCAGTCACAGTGGATTAAGCTGGTAACAGTGAGAAGGAAGGGCTATATTCTGTAAGGATCAAGACTGCAAAGTTGCAGACACTGGAGCCACTTTCTGTGACATTAGAGCAGAATCTGAAGCAGGTCTGGTAGCTAAAGGCTGGATGACAGCCGGAGGCACAGAAGAGGTGGCAGGAACGGTATCCAGAGGCACAGATGCTCACTTGCAATGGGAAGAATGCACAGAGGCAGTGTTGGTAGGGAGAACTACCTGGTGGGTCCTTTCCAGAGTGGCTGCAGGGGAATCTTTGTCGGTGCACAAAGATTCAGCCACCAGCTTTCAGTTCGTGGCAGGCATCAGTACAGCAATCCGATTAAACTGCTCAGACCTGAGAACAGAAACTGTAGTGGCAGCTGATCAATTGCTAACAATACTGCAAGATTACCTCATCATCCAGTGCAGAGGAAGAGGGAGGTGAAACTGGGGGGTTTAAAAGGAGCATTATAGGTGGGCCCATGATCACCTTGTATGAGCTCATTATAGATCTATGAAATCTATAAAATAACTCGGATTGGCCATTGCCAAGGATAGAGCATCAGGCAATTTCAGTTGTGCCTCTGAACATATCTTGGCTACCTGTTTTTTTAAAACAATTTTTATTGATTTTATCAATTAAACATACATATGGGACTGAACCCAAGTCAGGTTTGCATGTCAATAACATCAGGTTAACACATCATGCTAATAGTTTTGCCAAAGTATATGATGCTGTTTGCATCATCTGATCCTTCATTGTATACGCGTGGAGTAGGATTACTCACTCTAAACACCGGTTCCTCCTTCCCCATCCCCCACTCTAACCTATGTTTAAGTATGTATTACCAAGGTGCCCACTGGCCTGGAGGAGTGCATTCCCCCATATGTGTAATCTGATTTGGTGGCATGTTCTCACTTCTAGAAATGGTCATGTGTCTCTGGGGTCTTGATCCGGAAGGAGGGAACTGTCAGAGGAGTCAGTGTCAGGTCCTTTGAGGCAGTCAACCAGGTTATCCCAGGCCCTCTCTATGTCTATAGTGGTATGTCCTCTCCTTTCCTCTTGGAGCAGCACTTCTCCCTTAGATCCTGCCCACGTCAAGAGGTCAGGGGCAGTTTCTCCTTTAGAGCTGTGGGGCTGCGCCCCTCTGAAATTCCTACACATTTATAACAAAAAATAATAAATACATTTATTTATTCAGAGATGTGATCGTTTAACGATTGTAACTCTAAACAAATAAATGCATTTAAGCCTAGGCTGTCTGTCTCAGGCTGCCAGGCATGGCATGCTTTGAAGCAGGAGACGGAGGCCAGGCTGTACATCGATTTTCTACACTGTGATGCACCATGCAGGACTGACTGCTCTAAAGCCCTTCATTTCTATTGTGGTTTATGGCAGTATCCCCTATAGGATAGTGACACTTTTAGCGTCATGGTTTTGGGTGTCGGAGTCTTCGTCCCTGCGTGAGGGCAGCCGTCTGTCATTCACAGGCATAGATCCTACCCTTTCACCATTCGTCATGCAGTAGGAGTGGATGCAAGTATGTGTGATTTAGGGCCAAATGTACGACACAGAGTTTTGTGACTCACAATTTCCGACTCATTTGCGAGTCGCAAAACCATATGTACAACAGTGTACCTCACACTGTTTGCAATTCCCAATGGGGTCGCAAGTGACCTACCTCATTAATATTCATGAGGTAGGTTGCAATTTGCGACCCCATTGGGAATGGCTGCACTAACAGGGATGGTGGCCTGCTGTGACTGCTTTTAAATAAAGCAGTTTTTTTTAATGCAGCCAAAACGTGATCTATTTCATACACAAAAATGAAAAGTTTTAGTTTCATTTTTTCAGAGCAGGCAGTGGTCTATGGGGGCCCCTTTCCGTTTGTGAATGAGTTAGCACCAATTTGAAATTGGTGCTAACTGCGATTGTTTTTTGACCGCATTCACGGTCACAATACAATCATACATTACACTGCAACTTGCAATTAGGAAGGGAACACCCCTTCCTAACTGTGCCTCACAAACCTATTTTGTTAAACAGATTACCGAATCTCAAAAAAAGGTTTGTACATACCAAAATGCTTTTTTTTGTTGCAAACAGCCCGATTCTGCGAATCAGACTGTTTTGCACAAGAAAAAAGCTACATACATCTGGCCCTGAGTGTCTTAGCTTCGGTAAGTGTTATAATGCTAATCTTGTATTATTTGTATTGTACTGAGACCCCTTGTCACACTAACCTCCCCCATTGTGACACCCCAGACCCTGGCTGCAGATCGCTGGCTCCTTTAGAAGTGAAGCTGCTGTATTTGTTCTGTCACAAAATTGATCCAAAAGACAAGCGGGGTTCTTGTTCCCTTGTGAAATTGATCCAATGATTGGACTCAAGCACAAGGTGAGAAATACGTGCTTACAGTAAAGACATTTATCTGCTGTATGGCATTAAAAACGGGCCTGATCATCTTGCCCTTAGCATTGATGCCCAAAAAATGGATTGATATGGAAACAATGAATGTTCAAATGTGTGTAATGTGTGTCAGTCATTTAGTTCTTCTTATTTCACGTTTTACTTAATGTTGCAAAGGACATATTTCCTGTTAGTGTCAACAAGTTTGCTCATTGTGTTTGTCAAGGGGTGACCATGGTGGGATAATAGGGTGATTTCCGAGCCACCTGTGCCTCATGGGGGAGGCAAGTACTAATGCAGTGTGGGTAGCACACCACCCAGGCAGCAGGGTGATGTAGAGAGGGGAGTGCATAACAAAACTTCCAACAATAAAACAACTCAACTCCCCAACCCCAGGACAAGAAGTGAACTCACCCCCATCCAAACCATTTGCCAAAAAGCTAACCTTTGTGCAGTTCTCACATGCACAATTGAGAATAGGGGTGGTGCTTTTTGGTGGGCATCTCCTGGCTCTGCCTTCTGCCATCTGAGTATTAAGAAGGATAGTAGTGATAATATCTCGCTTCAGCCATAAGTACATAAGAAGGGAGCAAGCATAGTTCCCACCTCCCAACCCAGTGTCAACATCTTACTTCATACAAATCAGCATTAAATCAGTTGGTCAGCTTTCTGAGTGTGATCTGTGGGACGGAAGATCTAATGTTTGAGAGATGAGAGATGTCTGAGGCCTGGTCTGATTCAGAGGTTGCCAGGACATCATCCCCCATATCCGACGGGGGAGTGGATCTCACTCTGCTGATAGCTGCCACTTCCTCCACAACTTTCTGACGCTCCTGTAGAGCGTGTGACCTGAATGGGATAGCCTTAGTGCCAGGTTTTTCCATTATCTTATCAGAATGCGGGGTACCTCGCCGCACGGCCAAGGTGGAGCTACCCTTTGGTTGAGGGAGTTGTTCTATCCATTCGCAGGCCTGGAGCAGGGAAGTGAAGAAGTGCACTGAGTCATCATAGCTCACCCAAAGTCTGGGAGGAAAGAACATTGCATATGTGATGCCCAGTTTCCTAAGATGTGTTTTGGCCTCCGTGAAGGAGGCCCACTGCCGTTACCCTGCTTTAGTAAAGTTGGGAAAGATCATGACTTCTATGTTTTCAAATATTATTTCTTCTTTCATTTGTGCATGGGTCAAGATATGATCTCTGTCCTTAAAATGTGTCCTTTGGCTATGACAGGGCAAGGAACCACTCCCCCAGTCCATGGTGTAAAGACAGAAATGTTCTGGGTGGGGCTGTGGTCACTGGTGTCTCACTCCATTTTTGAGTATTTGCCTATCTCGCTAGGCTTGCAAGTGGTGAGATGCCTGTGTCTTCCAGTGTGGGCCCGCACCACTGGCTGGTATTGTCCTGGCTCAGGCCTAGCCAGGGTGGTCCTCTAGATCATCCGAGCTGACCGCTATGTAGCCTCTGATGCAAGCTGGGTTGAGAGCCATTCGCTCTCCGCACCAAGGGGCTTGGGCTGAGGATACGTACCAGGGGTTGTAAAGGTACAGGGCACAGGTGGCTTGGCCTCCTGTGTGATGCTCTCAGGGAGTTTCAGCAGGGCCACCCACCAACTCCCCTAGGGCTCCAGCTGACAAGGGCCAACACCTCGTCTCTCTCAGGATTCACAGTGAACTCCTCCGGGCTCTGCTTGTGTCCTCAATAGGGAATCATGCTTTTAGGTGGGCACCCATGATGTCTGTGTGCCCACTGTGTATGTCCACCTCCCAGTCTTCTAGCTAGTGTAGGGAGGGGGGAATAGGTTTCTTCCCCAGCAGTGAACTGTGTTCATCCTAGGCCACTCACAACATCCTGGGCAGTTTTCTCAAGGATAGTATGTCTTGTGACCCCTTCTGTCTATTTTGTTTTGCCACTCTAGAGATTCTCTTACCACTTAGGCCACCAGCTCCAGTTGGGAGGGGGCCAGTGTGTGACTGCCACTTTACTCAATTTGAGTCTTCCTTGCAGTGCTTCTCCCTGCCGCGTACCTTTGTAAGCCTGCTCCCTACATGTGGTGCCAGTCTGCATGGGATGGTTCCAGTAGGCAGGGCCAAGCGAGGCAGCTCCCTCATGCCTTGGGCTCATATCCTGGTGGGTCCAAGTCACTCAAGGCAGGTAAGAATGGGACCAGAAGCACAGAGCAGTTAAGTCTCCGCTGGGGCAGCAATCACAGAACAGACACTCAGGTGGGAGGAGGGAGGCCGCTTGCAGTTCCCATCTCAGGCCTTTCAAGGGTGGGGTCTCCCTAGTATGTGCTTGCATGCTCTGATCATCACTGCGCACAGTCCAGAAAAGAGTCAAAGGGCCTCTCTTACCATGTCTGATGTGTAGTGCTGCTCTGGCTCGGTCACTGGTGTCGGCTGGGGTACCCACCAAAGTTTAATTAGGGTCACGATCCCTGGCAGCTGCCATCTTCATTTGCTATGAGTCCCTGCAATGCAGTCCTCAGAACTCTGTCCCCAAAGCAGGGTCGCTGTACTCTGAAGGAAGGTTAGCCGGTGCTCACGTCAAGTTTTGAGGGAGAGGTTGCTCACGGGTGCATAAGATGGGTTCAGGTGGTGAGGCTCGGCCAGCAGCTCTGTGGGTTTGCTTCTTAGTCACTGGTGCCAAGCCACGCACCCGCTACCTTGTTCTTTAGGGTGGAATTATACCTTTACACTTTACCATGTAGTGGTAACTACATTGGAAATGTTGTTTAAACTTTAGAGTTTTGCATACTCCCTGAACTACAGTGGAAATAAAGTAGGTGCTCCAGTCACTGGAAAGGTGGTGGTGGAGCACCCCAAAGTGGGGAATAAACCCCCCCTTCTAGGAATCAGCACATGTGCATGGTTAAATTTCAAGCAATCCTGAAAACATGCACACAATCACAATATAAGAAGAGAAGCAACACTTCAGCATCTGGCTATAATCCATTCGCAATACAAAGGGCCCCAAGAAAAGGGTTGGCCGCAAGGGTGGTCTTGACCCTTTTTCAAATATTGTGGGCTTGTCAGATGACACAAGTGGCAATAGTTATGGGTAACAGAAGGAATGAAGAGCTCATAACAATAGGTTGCTGTGCTGTGGCACAAACCATACCATCACAATACAATAATACAGGTGGGCCAGGTTGGGGAGCAAGTTTTTTAGGGCCACTGTTCTTCAGATACTGTCCCTAAATACTCCATTGGGCTTCTTTTCACAGTTCTGTTTGACCCATGTCTGTTTTTGGAAATCGAATGCCCACTTCTGTAATTGTAATAGTAACTGTATTTATATTGATATAGTACTTACTACTCCTGATGAGGCATGGAAGAGCTTGACAGCAAGCAGCAAGCTACACCGGAACCCAAGGTTAGTGGTTAATCTGGTGGTTATTGTTTGTTATAATGATTAGTTCTGTGCTCTCCAGAAGAAGAAAAAATTGCACGCATTTATCCCAGTTGCTTTGTGATTGATTATTGTTAGAAATGGGGTCTCTGGTTGACAGACAGGTTACCCCCTGTTCAAGCAAGGACCCTCACTCTAGTTAGGATAAAAGAGAATCACCCTCAGCTAACCCCTGCTTACCCCCTTGGTAGCTTGGCAGAGCAGTAGGCTTAACCTCAGAGTGCTGGGCGTAAAGTATTTGTACCAACACACACAGTAACTTAATGAAAACACTACAAAATGACACAACACCAGTTTAGAAAAATAGGAAATATTTATCTAGACAAAACAAGACCAAAACGACAAAAATCCAACATACACAAGTCAAGTTATGATTTTTTTCAAGGTTTAAAATAAAAAGAGTCTTTAGGTAGTTGTAACACCACACTAGCGCTGCTAGCGTGAAAATGTACCTGGTTTGCGTCAAAAATAACCCCGCACGGGCGGTGTGCGTCGAAAGTAACCCTGCACGGCTGTGTGCGTCGAAAACAACTCGGCACGGCGGTGCGCGTTGAAAAAGCCAGCCACACGACGATCCGAAAGTCCCGCGGCGCAGGGTGCGATCTCTCAGCCTCCGTCAGCGATGCTGCGCGTCGTTTCTCCTGCTCCGGGCGTTGGTTTTTCGGTCGCGTTTCCTGCGGCGTCGTTTCTCAGCTGCGGAACCGGCGTCACGTCGTTTTCTCAGCCGCGATCGGATTCGCGTCGATCTTTTCTCCGCACGGCGCTCGGTGCGTGTATTTTTGTCCTTAGGCTGCCAGCCTCTCCTTTCAGGGTCCCAGGAACTGGAAGGGCACCACAGAGCAGAGTAGGGGTCTCTCCAGAGAATCCAGGTGCTGGCAGGAAGAAGTCTTTGCTATCCCTGAGACTTCAACAACAGGAGGCAAGCTCTACATCAAGCCCTTGGAGATTTCTTCTTCAAGATGGAAGGCACACAAAGTCCAGTCTTTGCCCTCTTACTCTGGCAGAAGCAGCACTGCAGGAAAGCTCCACAAAGCACAGTCACAGGCAGGGCAGCACTTGTTCCTCAGCTATCAGCTCTTCTCCAGGCAGAGGTTCCTCTTGGTTCCAGAAGTGTTTCTCAAGTTTGTAAGTTTGGGTGCCCTTCTTATACCCATTTTAGTCTTTGAAGTCACCTTTCTTCAAAGGGGACTCACACCTTCTTGTGAAATCCTGCCTTGCCCAGGCAAGGCCTCAGACACACACCAGGGGGCTGGAGACAGCATTGTCAGAGGCAGGCACAGTCCTTTCAGATGAGAGTGACCACTCCACCCCTCCCTCCTAGCAGAGATGGCTAATCAGGAAATGCAGATCACACCCCAGCTCCCTTTGTGTCACTGTCTGGTGTGAGGTGAAAAACAACCCAACTGTCAAACTGACCCAGACAGGGAATCCACAAACCAGGCAGAGTCACAGAATGGTTTAAGCAAGAAAATGCTCACTTTCTAAAAGTGGCATTTCCAAACGCACAATCTCAAAATCAACTTTACTAAAAGATGTATTTTTAAATTGTGAGTTCAGGGGTCCCAAACTCCACATGTCCATCTACTCTCTAGGGGAATCTACACTTTAATCATATTTAAAGGTAGCCCCCATATTATCCTATGAGAGAGAGACAGACCTTGCAACAGTGAAAACGAAATTGGCAGTATTTCACTGTCAGGACATATAAACCACATTACTATATGTCCTACCTTATCCATACACTGCACCCTGCCCTTGGGGCTACCTAGGGCCTACCTTAGGGGTGCCTTACATGTAAGAAAAGGGAAGGTTTAGGCCTGGCAAGTGGGTACACTTGTCAAGTCGAATTTACAGTGTAAGAATACACATACAGACACTGCAGTGGCAGGTCTGAGACATGATTACAGAGCTACTTATGTGGGTGGCACAACCAGTGCTGCAGGCCCACTAGTAGCATTTGAGTTACAGGCCCTGGCACCTCTAGTGCACCTTACTAGGGACTTACCAGTAAATCAAATATGCCAATCATGGATAAACCACTTACATACAATTTAAACAGGAGAGCATATGCACTTTAGCACTGGTTAGCAGTGGTAAAGTGCTCAGAGTTGAAAAGCCAACAGCAACATGTCAGAAAAAAATAGGAGGCAGGAGGCGAAAAAGACTGGGGATGACCCTGCATAAGCAAAAGTCCAACACGACCCCCTACCAGCCTAAAGCCAGGGGAGAACAATCAATACCTTGATGTACTTCCCTGATTGGGGCGATAGAACAGGGACCCAGGCCCACAACAGCAGGGGCATGTTCCAGTTCTACGCCTTCCTGACTCCAGTTGGATCCCTCTGTCCATACTCTCAGGGCCCACTAAGCTAACCCATGGGGAACCCTTCTCCACATCTACAGACACCATCTGTGCAACACCTAACTTTACTTTGCTCACAGATGTATTGCAATGGGCAGATAGTACCACCAGGGCCAACACAGTGGTGTTGCCCACTCCACCCCCGGGGTGTGACTCTCGTCCTCCCCCCCCCAGGGGCAACTCTGTCCACCAGGACAGCAAGCCACAGTGGCCCCAGACAACTGTCAGGGATGAGAGCCCGACCTCAGGCCTCTCTAACCACTGTGACCGTGGAGAGTGGGGGGTGGTAGCCCCAGGTGCCTGGCACCCTTTGACCACTCTCTCTTCCACCAGTGCAGGGATGTTAACCTGCAACTGATCCTCCAACCTGGGGTCTGTACCTTCAGGTTGGGCCAGGGGTGAGGCTTCCCTCCCCCTGCCCTCTCCTCTGGGGTCCTGAACCACCCAACTAGGAGTGGCCCCCCCAGAAGACAACATGGTAGGGGCACTGTTAGCAGTAGCCCCTTCCTCCAGGTCAGGGGGGACACCCTTAACCTGGCCTCCCAATCCAGGGTCTGTACCCACAGACTGGATCACTGCCTGGCAAACCAGGACTTCCTGGGGGGCATACCTACCCCCTACCAGGTCAGAGTTTACCCTCTGAACCTGGTCATCCAACCCAGGGTCACCACCCTGCGGTTGAACCACTGCCTGGCACACCAGGACTTCCTTGGGAGCACACTTACCCCCCATCAGGTCAGAGTTTACCCCCTGAACCTGATCATTCAACCCAGAGTCACCACCCTGCGGTTGAACCATTGCCTGGCACACCAGGACTTCCAGGGGGGCACACTTACCCCCCTCAAGGGACACACTGTCCCGAAGGGCCACACAAGAGTCTGGCTGGCGCAGGTCTCCTGACCTCTGCCCATCTGACAGAGTCTGGATTCCCCCCAACCCAGAAATGGTCTTACCAAGGTCATTCATGGGGGGCTCTGCTCTCAGAGCTGACCCCTGACCCTCCAGGTTCTCCACTGGGGTCCGCAACCCCCTCTCAACCCTCTGTCTGGACTTCTGCACCCCCTCACTAGGAGTGGTACTGCCAGACACCAGAACTGGTGGGACGCTGGCTACAGCCGCCCCCCCAAGTTCTCCTGACACTGTGGGGTCTCCCTCAACAGATGGCCCTATGGTACAGGCTAGGCTCCCCTCCTGGTGTTCCCGCAGGGAACCCTCCAGGACCTGGGACCGGATCTCGGGCACCTTGGGCCTCAACCCATCCCCATTCCCTCTCCTCTGAGACTGGACATGGGGTCCCTCACCCATCCCACTACACTGGGACCTACCTGGGACACTACAATCCTTCCCTACCTCACCTGGTTGGGAACTACCTAGACCACTCCTCTCAGGAGCACCCCCAAATGCCTCTTCAGACTCTCTGGTACTCACCCAGAAGTCTGCCTCCATTGTAAGCTCCCTGGGGTCAGAGAACTCACACTCCACCTGGTGTTGGCATAGCTCTGGAAAATAAGGACTAGACATAT
This sequence comes from Pleurodeles waltl, assembly GCF_031143425.1. Classification (NCBI taxonomy): domain Eukaryota; kingdom Metazoa; phylum Chordata; class Amphibia; order Caudata; family Salamandridae; genus Pleurodeles; species Pleurodeles waltl. The sequence continues at coordinate 252,992,742 of NC_090445.1, forward strand.
GCTCTCCAGCAATCACATCACTCAGCCCCTCGCATGAATTAACCAAAGTACCCTTCACCCAACCATCCAGTGACTCTGCTTTGACAAAGCACCCCACATCACCCTCCTGAGACTGGTGAGACAGTACCTGACTGTCCCTGACACTCAACCCACACTCTTCTGGGATGTCTTCACACTCCATAACCAGGACTTCTACCTGGGGGGAATCCCTCTCCCTGTCACTCTCAACTAGAGTCAGTAGAGTGTCCCTCCCACCAGTAGGAATATGACTCCCCATGCCAGTTCCCCAATCCACCTCAGGGACCCTGCGCATCACTGGAGCTACCTCATACCCCTGAACCTCCTGGCGTGTGTTAACTCCCTCCTTCAAGTAGGGCACCACCTCTCTGGGCATGTGCACTTCTGCAGCATCACTGGATATACAATTGTTGCTGCCACCATTCCAGCTGGACTCAGCCCTCATGACTTCCAGCTCTTTCAATTTAAGCTCGTAAGCATAAATCATTTTTTTAATCTCTAAGTTCCTCCTCCTTTCTTCCAACTCCCAATCGAGCTTTTTCAGCTCCCATTGGTACTCCCTCTCTGCCTGTCTGTCCTGTAACTCTTCAGGAGTCAGACCCTTGGGTGACACCCTGCCACCCCTCCTGGGGACCCTCCCCCCAGGCGTAACAGGTTCCTCCACTACACCACTGTGTATCCTCTGCACTTCCCCACCCATATTCTCCTCCTCTGTGTGCCCTCCAGCCTTCTTGATTGTCACCCAAGCCCTCTGTGCCTGTTGCAGCTCCCCCTCCCTGGTGGAGCTCTCAGTGGGACAGTCAAGATCTTTAAGGAACTGTTTCAATTGAGCAACTGAGTACTCCTTCAGTTTCTCCATTTCAAACACAGCTCCAGCTGTTGCATCTCCAGATTGAGACATGATGGTCACAAGTGCAAAGTTCCAAAAGGCAGAAAAAAATAATTTCCCAATGAAGTAAAAAGAATCAGTCAAGGGATCAGCAAAATCATGGAAGTAGAATAAAAAGGGTCCTTAAGAGAAAAATCAAAAGATCACCAAACAAGTAGTATGTGGTCACGTAGTGGTCTGAGATCAAAACAGTAGTGTACACTTAATTACTGTATGTCAAGTACAAATACAAGTCCAATCCCGACCGCTGGTCACCAATGTTAGAAATGGGGTCTCTGGTTGACAGACAGGTTACCCCCTGTTCAAGCAAGGACCCTCACTCTAGTTAGGATAAAAGAGAATCACCCTCAGCTAACCCCTGCTTACCCCCTTGGTAGCTTGGCAGAGCAGTAGGCTTAACCTCAGAGTGCTGGGCGTAAAGTATTTGTACCAACACACACAGTAACTTAATGAAAACACTACAAAATGACACAACACCAGTTTAGAAAAATAGGAAATATTTATCTAGACAAAACAAGACCAAAACGACAAAAATCCAACATACACAAGTCAAGTTATGATTTTTTTCAAGGTTTAAAATAAAAAGAGTCTTTAGGTAGTTGTAACACCACACTAGCGCTGCTAGCGTGAAAATGTACCTGGTTTGCGTCAAAAATAACCCCGCACGGGCGGTGTGCGTCGAAAGTAACCCTGCACGGCTGTGTGCGTCGAAAACAACTCGGCACGGCGGTGCGCGTTGAAAAAGCCAGCCACACGACGATCCGAAAGTCCCGCGGCGCAGGGTGCGATCTCTCAGCCTCCGTCAGCGATGCTGCGCGTCGTTTCTCCTGCTCCGGGCGTTGGTTTTTCGGTCGCGTTTCCTGCGGCGTCGTTTCTCAGCTGCGGAACCGGCGTCACGTCGTTTTCTCAGCCGCGATCGGATTCGCGTCGATCTTTTCTCCGCACGGCGCTCGGTGCGTGTATTTTTGTCCTTAGGCTGCCAGCCTCTCCTTTCAGGGTCCCAGGAACTGGAAGGGCACCACAGAGCAGAGTAGGGGTCTCTCCAGAGAATCCAGGTGCTGGCAGGAAGAAGTCTTTGCTATCCCTGAGACTTCAACAACAGGAGGCAAGCTCTACATCAAGCCCTTGGAGATTTCTTCTTCAAGATGGAAGGCACACAAAGTCCAGTCTTTGCCCTCTTACTCTGGCAGAAGCAGCACTGCAGGAAAGCTCCACAAAGCACAGTCACAGGCAGGGCAGCACTTGTTCCTCAGCTATCAGCTCTTCTCCAGGCAGAGGTTCCTCTTGGTTCCAGAAGTGTTTCTCAAGTTTGTAAGTTTGGGTGCCCTTCTTATACCCATTTTAGTCTTTGAAGTCACCTTTCTTCAAAGGGGACTCACACCTTCTTGTGAAATCCTGCCTTGCCCAGGCAAGGCCTCAGACACACACCAGGGGGCTGGAGACAGCATTGTCAGAGGCAGGCACAGTCCTTTCAGATGAGAGTGACCACTCCACCCCTCCCTCCTAGCAGAGATGGCTAATCAGGAAATGCAGATCACACCCCAGCTCCCTTTGTGTCACTGTCTGGTGTGAGGTGAAAAACAACCCAACTGTCAAACTGACCCAGACAGGGAATCCACAAACCAGGCAGAGTCACAGAATGGTTTAAGCAAGAAAATGCTCACTTTCTAAAAGTGGCATTTCCAAACGCACAATCTCAAAATCAACTTTACTAAAAGATGTATTTTTAAATTGTGAGTTCAGGGGTCCCAAACTCCACATGTCCATCTACTCTCTAGGGGAATCTACACTTTAATCATATTTAAAGGTAGCCCCCATATTATCCTATGAGAGAGAGACAGACCTTGCAACAGTGAAAACGAAATTGGCAGTATTTCACTGTCAGGACATATAAACCACATTACTATATGTCCTACCTTATCCATACACTGCACCCTGCCCTTGGGGCTACCTAGGGCCTACCTTAGGGGTGCCTTACATGTAAGAAAAGGGAAGGTTTAGGCCTGGCAAGTGGGTACACTTGTCAAGTCGAATTTACAGTGTAAGAATACACATACAGACACTGCAGTGGCAGGTCTGAGACATGATTACAGAGCTACTTATGTGGGTGGCACAACCAGTGCTGCAGGCCCACTAGTAGCATTTGAGTTACAGGCCCTGGCACCTCTAGTGCACCTTACTAGGGACTTACCAGTAAATCAAATATGCCAATCATGGATAAACCACTTACATACAATTTAAACAGGAGAGCATATGCACTTTAGCACTGGTTAGCAGTGGTAAAGTGCTCAGAGTTGAAAAGCCAACAGCAACATGTCAGAAAAAAATAGGAGGCAGGAGGCGAAAAAGACTGGGGATGACCCTGCATAAGCAAAAGTCCAACAATTATATACTACCAGGTAAGTGTGATAATTAGTGGGGGATCTGTGGTTTTTAATGAATGATTGGTGAGATAGATGGTTGCTGGTGCCAAGCAATGTGGACTTAACTTAGCAGCCCACGACATAGCCCCACAGAGATGATATGGACCTACCTTAGAAATTCTCAACTCTGTAAGTCCTACCCCTCACTCGCAAGAAGACCTGCAAGGAAGACAGACTTGACTGAGGAAGAAGATCCTGTCTTGGGGTGATGGTGTAAGCGGAATTCCCACATACTGACTGTTGTTATACCATTACGAGATACAACAAAATACTCATGAACTCCTGATATTTCTGTGTTGGATGCCCCCTGTGAGTCCTGTATGTGTGGTAATGATGCATTAAAAGAAATACGTGTGATCAACTAGAATTTCTTCCATAGTGGTGCACCGTGTGCTGAAGGAATGAGGATGCGTCTCACTGTTTTTTTTTTTATCTCTGGTTTATGCTTATGGTTTCACACCAGGTCTGCAGAAGGGAAACAGAGTTGTGTTATATTCAAAATAATCACACACATGGATCACATTGCACGACTGGAAGTATAAACATAAATTATAATACACATGGAATTCAAGAAAATATACATATAAATAGCACATAAGCTTAACAATCACGTATTGTCTCTGGTAAATGCCTTGCGGTGAGTTCTTGGTCTGTTCCACTTTAATGAACATTATCGTAGGTCTTGCGCATGAAGAAACTGTACAGCACATTAGTGCACACAAACTGGTTAATTCCTAAGTTTCTAGCATTACTGGTTACCACCAGTTAGTTAGTGAGGGTAGCATTAGTCTCTGGTTCCACCACTAAGCATGATACACAAGAAAATAATGCAGTATGTGGTCTGATGAGGCTTGCTTGCTTGCTTTAGCACTATTGTTGTTATGCATGCTTGCGCGCAATACCTGAATTCAGATTTAGTTTCTTTTCCAGGCGTGTTTACAGAGACTGTGGCACGGACAGCAATGATTGGGCTCTGCGGTGGGGAGACATGATCGGGATGACAGGTGAGATGGTTTTCTTTGGGTGTGTGCCAGTCTCTTTCTTCAGGCAAACTCCAGTGTTGATCCTCACGTGGTAGATTCCTTGAAGCAAAGCAATTTCTTGTTGCACGGGCATGGCTTACATAAACCACCACACCAATGACCCCACCTTAGCCACATCCAATATGGCCATCGAGAATGCTGAGATTTCATAACATTGAGCAGCACGCAAACAAAGAGCATCCAGTGATCGATGATCACCATAAACGGATAAACAAAGGGCCAGAAAGCAAAATGTACATCTACATAAAAGTACTAATACACATTGATTGAGGGCATATATAAGATACATTGCTTAACAGAACAGAGCATCCAGTGCTTGGGGGCATGGAGTTACAATACTTGAGTGGAAACATCAGAGCACCCAGTGTTCGGGGGCATGGAGTCACAATACATTGGTGGAAACATACATCAAAAAGACTACCTAATGGAGTAACCCACAGGCATTTTACTGATCAGAGACCATAGTAGGATAGGCCTGGCACAGGACATGATAGTGAACCCTTAAAAAGGATACCCAGCGCATGGGAGACAGAGCATGGGTTTCATAAGGTAGCATGTATGGAAGATGCAAACCCCATGGGAGGTGTGTTACAAATTAGAGAGAGGCTCCCAGAAATGTTATTTGGGCCTGTATTCCTTCCAATCTAGCATATAGAATACTTTGCACCTGGCACGTTTAGATTCAAGAATGGAGTGGACCCCATATTCAATGAGTCATCCACTGTGATGGACAATGGAGTTGTCAACATTCGGGTGTCAGAATGGAATTTTTTGAGGCAGGAGACTTGAAATACGGGTGAATTTTCATAGGTGCAGGGAGCTCCAATTGGACTGCATTGGGTTGGAGATGGCATTGGGGCTCAGAAACCAGGGTAAGGATTTCTTTTTACAGTGAAGGTTCAGGTTTATGGTTGAAAGCCATACCTTGTCGTCAATGTTGAAAGTGGGTTCTTCCCTGAGGTGCTGGTCAGCAAACTTCTTAAAAACATATTTGGCCTTGGCAACCTCAAAATGGGCCTTGTCGCAAAGGGATTTCAAGGTGTCATGAAATTTATCAACTGCCAGAATGAGAGTAGAAGGTGACTCCTCCCATGGTACGAACTTAAGATCTCTGAACACAGTAAAAAGGAGACATTCTCAGGGATGCATGGTCTGCCTTGTGATACACACATTTTACTGCCCCAGAGAACCTCAGATCAATCTTCCTCTACAGCAGGGAGAGTACAACAGAGATAGTGCTCTAATTTCTGATTTGTCCTTTCGACCTGACCATCTGTTTGGGGTGGCAGGACGAAGTCAAGCATACATCCATGTCCAATAACTAGCATAAGGTCTTCCAAAGGCTAGAGACAAACTGTGCCCCTCGACTGGAGATAAGGACAGATGGAAGTCTGTGAAATCTGATGTAGGTCATAAAAATAGTGGCTAATTCTAGAGCCATAGAGAGTCTCTCTAGTGGCACAAAATGAGCCATCTTGGATAAATGATCAATAATAGTAAGGTGGTGGTTTTAGGTAATTCGACTATGAAGTCCATTGATAATTTGTGCCAAGGTTTAAGGGGTACTGGGATGGGATGTAGCATCCCAACAGGATGGGCTTGTTCTCCTTTGCTCTGAGTGCAAATGGAACAAGTAAGGATGTACTCATGCATGTCCTTGGACAGGGATGGCCACAAGAAGTGCCTTTGCAACAAGTTCAATCTTTAAGGTATCTTGGATGATTGGTTAATAAGGAATCATGACAAAGGAACAGGGCTGGTTTTTGATGACTCATGGTTGGCACATACTAACAACAGATTTTATATAAAAGTGCATCACGAAGCACCAAATCAGAGTACTCAGATAGCCATTGTTCCTTAGATTAGCTTTTCACTGTTTTCTTATATCACTTGGGAATTCGGTGGTTATTATCACTCTGTAACAGTTGCCGTCTTCCTCCGGATCTGTATGAAGAGATTAAGACCTACCTCCAGGCAGCTCCAACTCAGTATCCTATTATAGCGCTGAGTGTTAGAGAGGCCAGGCAAGGTGAAGGGGGTGGGAAGGGAATGCCGGGGAAGGAGACCTGAAATGGAATAGGTTAGTATAGATAACAACACTATACTACCTTGCAAGGTTTTTGCTTCTTAATTATCTTTAATCACCTCTTAAACATGTGAATGCATTTAGGATATGATGATTCTCATGACTTAGGGTCACTCTCTGCAATAGGTGCATGCAGAGGCAATGAATGAAAGATCAATAACGTTGCAGTGCAGAATCCATGTAATGGTGGACTGTAAATACAATATGAATTTTGTGCATGCTCACTTATACCAAATAATGTCCCCATAAATTGCACTGCCTTTGAACTTAAAACAACAACAATGCTCTTTTTAATATAAGGAAATCCTTGAGCCCGAGACTTCTTCCGGCACACTAAATATGCACATTTTATGCACAAAGCTATGAGGACTGTATATTTCTTTGAATGATGAGAAATTGGACGTGCTGCTCAACGCATGGCCTGCTCTGTTTGTCCCCCAGAGCTAGACTCTAATCTGAAAAATTCAGTGTGCAGCTGTGTGATGTCAGAGGCCGGGCGGGATGCAGGAAACTGAGCGCGCCCTAGCGGGATGTCAAAATCCAGGCAGAGGCAGGAAACTCAGGGCCGTATTTATACTCCGTTTGCGCCGAATTTGCGTCGTTTTTTTCGACGCAAATTCGACGCTAAACTAACGCCAACTAACGCCATATTTATACTATGGCGTTAGAGGCGAATAGCGCCAAAGTTCCCGGAATGTGCGTCATTTTTTAGCGTGAACCCCTTCCTTGCGTTAATGATATGCAAGGGAGGCGTTCCCGTCTAAAAAATGACTCCCAGGCCTTTACGTGGTATTTATACTCCCGGGCAAAAGAGACGCCCGGGAGTGGGCGTTGCTAAAAACGGCGCATTTGCGCCGCTTTTTAACGCCTGGGTCAGGCATGGCGTTAAGGGACAAGTGGGCTCAAAATGAGCCCAGAGTGCCCTCCCCTGCCCCCAGGGACCCCCCCTGCCACCCTTGCCCACCCCAGGAGGACACCCAAGGCTGGACGGACCCACCCCAGGGACATTCAGGTGAGTATTTTTTTTATTTTTTTTTAATAATTTTTGGTGGCATAGGGGGGCCTGATTTGTGCCCCCCTACATGCCACTATGCCCAATGACCATGCCCAGGGGACAGAAGTCCCCTGGGCATGGCCATTGGGCAAGGGGGCATGACTCCTATCTTTACAATGATAGGAGTCATGTTGATGGGGGATGGGCGTCGAAAATAAATGGCGCAAGTCGGGTTACGACGATTTTTTCGACGTAACCTGACTTGCCCCATTTTAAGACGCCCATGCGCCATTTTCCCCCTACGCCGGCGCTGCCTGGTGTACGTGGTTTTTCTCGCGCACACCAGGCAGCGCCGGTCTGCTTGCGCCGGCTAACGCCATTCAATAAATACGGCGCCCGCATGGCGCTGCAGAATGGCGTTAGCCGGCGCAAAACTTTTTGACGCTAAACTGCGTTAGCGCAGTTTAGCGTCAAAAAGTATAAATATGGGCCTCAGAGCGCACCAGCACAATGAAGAAGATCCCCCACGGCCCGCTCTGGAAATGCTTGTGGGAGAAATCGAAGCTCTTTCTCCAACCAGGATATCATGAATAGTGAGCAGCTCCCTAAAGGTGAGGCTGCTTAAATTACCTAGGCCACACCCAAGATGGCTAGGTGTGGCCTAGATAAAAGGGGATAAAACACAACACTGAGTGCTGGAGCAAACCCCTTGTGACACATAGATTCTGATACCTGTAATTGGGCAGGGCATTACAACCAACATCGTGCTGGGTGGGATAAACCCCTGTTCCTGTGCCTTTTTCCACAACAGGCTCTACCTTTGCGAATTCATGAAGTTAACCATAGTAGGGCACATTGCCAGGTTGGGGCGGGCCCTAAAATGCGTGCCGCGGCACTAACACACTCAAACAAAACATCTTGGGGTAAGATTGGTTTTATCTCTTTCCCTTTATCTGGGACATTTGTTCCGCCTATCCCCAAAAGAGTGTCAGCCTTAGCATTCTCCTTTCCAGGTCTGCATGGGTTAACAAACTTGTAGTCATTGAAGAACCTTGTCCACCTCATTTGACTGCAGTAAAAGCACAGAGTGATCGGAGAATTTGCAGATTTCAGAGATCTGTCTATATTGCTAGAGGTTATTTTGCTCCTAACAGGTAGTTGAGCCATTTTTCGGACACTGCTTTGATATCCAATATTTCTCAGTCTGCTATTGTGTGATTTCTTTTAGTAGGGACCACTTTTCTGGAGTAAAAGGATAATGGGTGTAGTCGCCCAGAAATCATGCTCTTTTTGGGAAAGAATGCCACCCAGAGCGGGTTGTGAGGCATCCGCCTCCACGATGAAAGGACTTTCAGAATCTGGATGAGCTGGGATTGGTGCTTCTGTGAACTGTCTTTACAATGATTGAAAGGACAGTTCTGCCTTAGCATTCCATTGGAATTTAACTCCCTTCCTTAGTAAGCAAGGTGTAGGGGTAATGATGTTAGAGAAATTGTGGATGAAACACCAGTAAAAATTGGCAAAGACCAAGAATCTCTGCATTTGTTTTACTGAGGTGTGAGATGGCTAATTAAATATAGAGTCCACTTTCCTGGTGTCCATGCTTATACCCTCAGGACTAAAGATGCAGCCCAGAAACTCAATTTTAATGGTGTGAACTATGCGAAATGTATTTTCTCTAGTTTCACAGAGAGATTGTTTTTATGTAGTTGGTGAAGAATAGCATACACCTGTTGTACATTAAACATGAGTAGATGAGAATATCATCAATGTATACAACACAACACACATCAATTAATTTGTTCAGGACCTCATTGATAAAAAACTGAAATGCGGCGGAGGCATTGTAGAGTCAAAAAGGCATCACCTGATATTCGAAAAGACAGAATTTCATGCAAAATGTGGTCTTCCACTCATCTCCTTTGTGGGCTCTGACTAGGTGGTAAGCTTCCCGCAAAGGCAGTTTGTTATAGATCACAGCATTTTTCACATGTTCTAGGAGGTTAGGTATAAATGGAAGGGGGTATTGTTTTTCACTGTGATGTCATTCAAGGCCCTATAATCTATGCAAAGACAAAAAAAAAACATTTTGTGGCCACAAAGAACAAGGGAGAGACAGGAGACTTGGAGTGGTGAATGAAACAGTTTCTTAGATATTCATCAAGGTTTTCTTCCAGGTGGAGGTTTTCTTTCTTCAAAGGCTTTGTGGAGGTAGACTGTTGGCATTATGTTTATCAAAAATGTCCCTCAAGTTGGAATACATTTCTGGGAGACCATCTAATTGAGTATCTGTGGCAGATACGTCATTGCCGGGAACAGGTGATGGCAATGCAGACATTACCGAACTGTGTTTGCAGTCTGCCCTTGGATAGAATTGCTGCTGACAAAAGTCTCACTTTAAGGTCAATCGTCAAGCACCCCAATCAACCTGGTGTTTGTGTTTGGTGAACCATGGCAGACCTAACATCAGACGAAATTGGAGGACATCTATGAGATCGAACATTACTGTTTCCTCATGATTGTTATTTAAGGTCAAGTTTCAGGCCTCAGTGAGGTATTGGGCAGGACCAGAAGTTGGTTCCTTTCCATCCATAGTCCTCACTACCTCAAGTTTGTCCTTCTTTCATGTTCTTAGGGTGGTTATTTAATGTCCTTCTAATTTCCAGTAACTTCAGAGTCAGTCAAGACTCAGAGCTCCCATGACTGCCCGGTGGTTGGTCTGAGGTATACAGATACACTCATGTGATGGTAGGACAGACAAGACAGATATCTTGAGATCAAACTGAAAGATAAACCCGGCAGGCTGACCTCAGTTCTTACCGAGCGTTCACATTTTCCGGAGTTTCAAAACTAGTGACAGGTACTGAAGGTGACTCTGCTTCGAAAACCCTGCTCTTTGTGATCTTATTGGGGCACTCTTTTACAAAATGGCCTTGTGGTCTGTCACTCTCCGTTTCTCAGACTTCCACTCCAAAAGATGATGGTTGAGTTTGCCCACCAGATCAATGTACTCCTCTAGTTCATCAGGTGGTTCTATAATTTGTGGGATTAGGTCTTTAAGGTTGTCACAGAGAATCCTGTAAAAAATGAGAATCTCTTCTCTTTTCTTCTGGCCATGCAGCCTCTATGTCTAAATGAATAAATGTAGAAATATACCCCTCATTATGAGTTCGGTGGGTGGGGGAGGCCGCCTACCAAACTCATATTGCCACCTGACCACCAGTGCGGCCAGACCACCGTCGGCCCTATTACGAGTTCACTGCAGGGCCTTAACATTGACAAGCCGGCGGCAATGTGGCGGGTGCAGCAGCACCCGTCGCACTTTCCACTGCCCATATTTCAGGCAGTGGAAAGCGTGACAGGGCTGTCCATGCGGGCCCCTGGCACTGCCCATGCCATGTGTGTGGGCAGTGCAGGGGCCTCCAGGGTGCCCTGACACCGCCTTTTTGCCAGCCTTTGAATGGCAGGCTACCACCATGCAAAGGCTGGCGGAAAGGGCACTCATAATCCCGAGGGCAGCGCTGCACGCAGTGCTGCCCTGGTGGATTGAGATCGCCAGGCTGTTGGCTGGTGGCAAACTGGCAGTGTCGGCGGTCCGACTGTGGCAGCTCCACCACGGTCGTAATGTGGAGGCCGGACCACTGCTTTGGCGGCGGTCTGACCTCCACCGCGGCCCGGGCAGTCTCTCGACCACCAGGGTCGTAATGAGGCCCATAGTGTAAAAAGTCAGAGTTCCCTTGTTTCAGGTTTAATAGTTTGTTATCTGCTGCTTGAACAAACGTATGATGGTCGAACATCTATCGCAAGGTCTCTTTGAAGTGGATCTAATTGTATAAAATCGGAACATCTTGTTCCACCAAGGAGATTGACCACTGTGCCACATCGCCACCTAAATAAAATAAAATGAATGTGACTCTCGAGTCATTGTCTGGGAAGGTAGTGGGTTGTGCCATAAAATGAAGATGGCATTGATTTAGAAAAATACTAAAATGTTTGCTCTCTCTGTGAAAGGGCTCCAGTGGAGCCAAAGGGATAGGCTGGGCTGTGATGAACTTGTATCTGAGTAGCACCCGATGTACCAGTGTCCGAGGCCATTGTTACCTTCCAGAGGGAAACAAACTAGAGGCCCAAAACGTGGCACCGCAGAGATGATATGGACCTACCTTTGAAGTTCACGAGGACCCTGTGTTTATGTCCATGGTGCAACTCCATAAGCCCTACTCCTTACTTGTGAGAGGAAATGCAAGGAAGACAGATTGGACTGAGGGAGAAGATTCTGGCTTGTGGTGATGGGCTAAGCACGATTATCACATATTTGCTGTTATACCTTTAGTAGACAAAACAAAACACTCACCAACTCCTGATCTTTCTGTGTCGGATGCCCCCCTGTGAGTCCCGTATGTGTGGTAGTGATGTGTTAAAAGTACATACCTGTTATCAACTAGAATTTCTTCCATAGTGGTGCGCGTGCGCTGAGAAAGTAATGCTGATGCTTCTCAGCAGGGTTTTTTTGGATCTCTGGTCTATGTTTATAGTTTCTCACCAGGTCTGCAAAAGGGAAACAGTGTCACGTTATATTCAAAATAATCATACACACAGCGCACAATGCATGATTGGTTGTATACACATAAGTTATAATACACAAGGCTCTCAAGGAAGTTCACATATAAATAGTACATAATCTTCTCAATCACCTATTGTCTGGTAAACGTCTTGTGTTGATTTCTTAGTCTGTTCCGTTTTAATGAACATTATACATCATAGATCTTGCACACAAACAAACTGTACAGCACATTAGTGCACACAAACCAGTTAGTTGCTAAGTTTCTAGTGTTAGTGGTAGTATCATTAGTCAGGGCAGCATTAGTCTCTGGTTGCACCACTAAACGTGAAACATGAGAAAATAACACAGTACATGGTCTGATGATGCTTGTTTCAGCACTATTGTTATGCATGCATGTGCGTGATACCTGAGTTATGATTTAGGGCCTGATTTGAGCTTCGCGTATGGGGTGACTCTGTCACAAAAGTGACGGATATCCCATCCGCCGTATTACAATTCCATTATATCCTAAGGCAATCATAATATTGCAGACGGGATATCCGTCACGTTTGTGACGGAGTAACCCTTCCGCCAAACTCTAAATCAGGCTCTTAGGGGGTCATTCTGACTCCCGCCGGCCGCGGTAACCGCAGTGCCGGCGGGAGCCGCCAGAATACCGCTGCACGGTCAGAAGACCGCTGCGGTTATTCTGTGTTTCCATGCTGGGCTGGCGGGCGACCGCCAGAAGGCCGCCCGCCAGGCCAGCGGGAAACCCCTTCCCACGAGGAAGCCGGCTCCGAATGGAGCCGGCGGAGTGGGAAGGGTGCGACGGGTGCAGTAGCACCCGTCGCGATTTTCAGTGTCTGCATGGCAGACACTGAAAATCTTTTAGGGGCCCTCTTACGGGGGCCCCACGACACCCCTCACCGCCATCCTGTTCCTGGCGGTCAAAACCGTCAGGAACAGGATGGCGGTGAGGGGGTCAGAATCCCCATGGCGGCGCAGCAAGCTGCGCCGCCATGTAGGATTCCACAGGGCAGCGGAAAACCGGCGGGAGACCGCCGGTTTTCCGTCTCTGACCGCGGCCATACCGCCGCGGTCAGAATGCCCTTGGGAGCACCGCCAGCCTGTTGGCGGTGCTCCCGCGGTCCCCGGCCCTGGCGGTCCATGACCGCCAGGGTCAGAATGACCGCCTTAGTGTCTTTTTTTCTTTTCCAGGTGTGATTAGAGAGACTGCAGCATGGACAGCAATTTTTGGGCTCTGTGGTGAGGAGGCGGTGATCAGGACGACAGGTGAGTTGGTTTTCTTTGACCGTGTTGCAGTTTCTTTATCTAGGCAAACTCCCACGTTGATCGTCACATGGTGGATTCGTTGAGACAAAGCAAGTTCTTGTTGCCTGGGCAGGGCTTAAATACACCGTCACACTCATTACTGCACCCTAGCCACACCCAATATGGCCACCAAGAATGGTCAAAAAGGTCACCTAACTGAGTAACCCACAGGCAGTTTACTGATCAGAGGCCACAGAAGAAGAGGCATGGCATGGGACATGACAACACAATATTAGGTAATGTTAGATTACTGAAATAGGATTTTAAAGAGGAGAGGTTGTGATCTATAAAATGAGGTATCAGCCAATTGTAGAATTTCAATAGGAGAGTGAAGGCAGACAGGAATGAGACTTGAGAGGAGGCTAAACTCAGTAACAGAAGGCACGCAGAGGATGAAGTGTAAGAAAAGGGTCACTCTGAGGAGAGAAAGGAGAGGAATCAGATGGGAGTAAGTCAAAGTAAATTTTTCATGCAGGATTTTAAATATAATGGTAGAAACATTCCTGAGATAGCAAGCAATCTGAGGATGCAAGCTATAGACAGAAATAGCATTATACATAGTGCTCTATATCCGGGGCAGACAGCTTAAACATGGGATTCCAAGTGTACGTATCATTTAAACATTAAGAACATTAGCCTATCTTGTGGCAAGTCTAGGATAGCCCTTTTAAGCACAGTCTGGAGTATCCAAACTATGGTAAAAGGTCTGCACGCTGCGCAAGAGGAGTTGGTGCTAGAGAACAGAAAAGGTTTTGTTTAACCCCTTCGCTGCCAGGCCTTTTCCCCCTCAGGTGCCGAGCCTTTTTTTGGCTATTTGGGGAAGTTCGCACTTAGGCCCTCATAACATTTTCTCCACATAAGCTACCCATGCTAAATTTGTGTCCTTTTTTTCCAACATCCTAGGGATTCTAGAGGTACGCAGACTTTGTGGGTTGCTCTGAAGGAGACCAAGAAATTAGCCAAAATACAGCAAAAACTTAGTTTTTTCAAAATATTGGGAAAAAGGGCTGCAGAAGAAGGCTTGTGGTTTTTGCCCTGAAAACGGCATCAACAAAGGGTTTGCAGTGGTAAAATCACCATCTTCCCAGCTTTCAGGAACAGGCAGAGTTGAATTAGAAAACCCAATTATTCAACACAATTGTGACATTTTACTGGGACATACCCCATTTTACTATTTTTTGTGCTTTCAGCTTCCTTCCAGTTAGTGACAGAAATGGGTGAGAAACCAATGCTGGATCCCAGAAAGCTAAACATTTCTGAAAGGTACACAAAATTCTGAATTCAGCAATGGGTCATTTGTGTAGATCCTACAAGTGTTTCCTACAGAAAATAACAGCTGAAATTGAGGTGAAAAAAAACAGCCATTTTTCTCCACGTTTTACTCTGTAACTTTTTCCTGCAATGTCAGATTTTTGAAAGTAATATACCGTTACGTCTGCTGGACTCTGGATATATAGGGCTTGTAGGTTCGTCAAGAACCTTAGGTACCCAGAGCCAATAAATGAGCTGCACCTTGCATTGGGTTTTCATTCTATACCGGGTATGCAGCAATTAATTTGCTGAAATATAAAAAGTGAAAAATGGGTATCATGAAAACCTTTGTATTTCCAAAATGGGCACAAGATAAGGTGTTGAGAAGCAGTGGTTATTTGCACATCTCTGAATTCCGGGGGGGCCATACCACAATGTGAATTACAGGGCATTTCTCAAATAGACATATTTTTTAAACACATTTGGAAGGAATAAATGTGGAGAAAGACAAGGGGCAATAACATTTATTTTGCTATTCTGTGTTCCCCCAAGTCTCCCGATAAAAATGGTACCTCACTTGTGTGGTTAGGCCTACTGCTCGTGACAGGAAACACAAAATGGACACATCAAATTTTTACATTGAAATCTGACATGTTCTTTGCAAAGTGCCTAGCTGTGGATTTTGGCCTCTAGCTCAGCCGGCACCTAGGGAAACTTAGCAAACCTTCACATTTTTTAAAACTAGACACCTAGGGGAATCCAAGATGGGGTGACTTATGGGGCTCTCACCAGGTTCTGTTACCCAGAATCCTTTGCAAACCTCAAAATTTGGCCAAAAAACACTTTTTCCTCTCATTTTGGTGACAGAAAGTTCTGGAATCTGAGAGGAGCCACAAATTTCCTTCCACCCAGCATTCCCCCCCAAGTCTACTGATAAAAATGGTACCTCACTTGTGTGGGTAGGCCTAGCGCACGCAACAGGAAATGTCCCAAAACACTAACTAGACACATCAAAATTATCAAATACAAAACTACCTGTTTTTGGGGGAGGCGGGGGCACCTGTGTTTTTGGTCTTGGGCTCAGCAGCCATCTAGGGAAACCTACCAAACCCAGACATTTCTGAAAACTAGACACCCGAGGGAGTCCAGGTAAGTGTGACTTGTGTGGATCCCCCAATGATTTCTTACCCATAATCCTCAGCAAACCTCAAATTTAGCTAACAAAATCACTTTTCCCCCACATTTCTGTATGGGATCCCCGCACCAGGCCAAATTTCCTACCACCCAATGTTCCCCTCAGTCTCCTGGTAAAAATTATAGCTCACTTGTGTAGGTGGGCCGGTGGGCCAAGTGCCTGTGACGGGGAAGAGCCAAAAACATGTCAAATTTGAGGCTGAACCAAAGCGGGTCCAAAAGGGCAGTTTGAAAAAAAATAATTTTAGGCTGACAAGTGCAGCACAATTTTTATCGGTATAGATGAGACAATGTTGGGTGGTCGGAATTTTGTGGATTCCTGAAGATTCCGGAAGGTTCCATCACAAAAATGTGGGAAAAATGTGTGTTTCCAGCAAAGTTGGAGGTTTGCAGGGCATTGTGGGCAAGAGAATGGTGCGGGGTGCATGTGAAGCACACCACCCTGGAATCAACCAGATGTTTCGTTTTCAGATGTGTCTGGGTCTTGTGGAATTTTCTACATGGCAGCGTCCCAAAGTCAAAAAAGTGCAGCCCTCACCATTCCAAGTGGGACGATTTTGAGTGTTACCAAGCTCTCATGGCCGAAATGTAAAACCGAAACCCAAAATAATCAAATGTCTTCTTGCTTGCCGTGGGATAAGATGTTTTAGTGTGCGGGGGAGAGCTGAAAGACTGTTACCCCCTTCAGTTGGGGTGGCGGCATAACCAGACCCATACTGGTTGGTATCCACCACCCCACTATTTTTTTTTTTTATTCCATGCCATCTAGTAGACTTTCTGCCCCTCCGGGGCGTGGATTGGGGGTAACTACCCCATATGCCCTTGACTTTGGCCCTATTTATTTGGGGTGGGGGTATGGCCATACCCCCACCCTTTTATTTTGAAAAACAAATCTTCCCTGGTCTCTGGTGGGCTTTCTGCCCCCCTTAGGGGCAGATGGGCCTTCCAAAAATAAGCCGATCTGCCCCCAAGGGGGCAGATATGGCTGCCAGCAATGTGCCCCCATGGGTAGCGACCCTTGCCCAAGGGGCAGCTCCCCCAAACAAAACACACATACCAATCCCTGGTGTCTAGTGGTTTCTGCCCCCCTTGGGGGCAGATTGGCCTAACAAAAATAGGCTAATCTGCCCCCAAGGGGGGGGGCAGAAATGGCCTAAATACAATTTGCCCCCTAGGGGACCGACCCTTGCCTAGGTGTTTGCTCCCCATACATAAAAACATAAAGTAAATGAAAAATATATATATATATATATATATATCCCTGGTGTCTAGAGGTTTCTGCCCCCCCTTGGAGGCAGATCGGCCCAAATCTATTAGGCTAATCTACTTCTGGGGGGGGGGGGGGGTAGAAAAGGCCTAAAAATATTTTGCCCACCTGGGGAGCAGCCCTTGCTCAAGGGGCTGCTCCCCTTATGCATTAGGATAATTAAAAAAAAAATCTCCCTGGTGTCTAGTGGTTTCTGCCCCCGGGGGAGCAGAAATGGCCTAAAAACAAGTTGGCCCCCCAGGGAGCGACCATTGCCGACGAAGGGGTCGCTCCCTACACATAAAAGAAAAAAGAAAAATGATCACTGGTGTCCTGGGGTTTTCTGCCTCCCCCACCCCCCCGGAGGCAGATCGGCCTAATTATATTAAAGGGGGGGGACAGAAATGGCCTAAAAATTATTTGTTCCCCTGGGGAGCGGCTCTTGCCCAAGGGGCCGCTCCCCTCATGTCCATTTCAAAGAGAAAAACAAATTCCTGGTGTCTAGTGGTTCCTGCCCCCGGTGGGGCAGAAATGGCCTAAAAACAATTTGGCCCCCCAGGGAGCGACCCTTGCTCAATGGGTCACGCCCTACACATAAAAGAAAAACAAAAACAACAAAAAATGATCCCTGGTGTCTAGGGGTTTTCTGCCCCCAGGGGGGCAGACTTGGCCTTAAAATGATTTGCCCCCCCCCCGGGGAGTGGCCCTTGCCCAAGGAGCCACTCCCCTTATGTCCATTTCCAAACAAAACAAAAATCCCTGGTGTCTAGTGGGCATTTCCGCTGCCCGATCGCATTGCGATCGGGCAGCAGAAATGCTTGCAGAGACATGAAAGGAAAGGCCTTTCCTTTCCTTTCATGCCTCTGCTGGCCCCCTCCTCCCGAGCGGAAGAGAAATGCTGAGCATTTCTCTTCCGCAATTGCACTCAAAGAATGCGCGATGGGAGGTGACCTCTGATGAGGTCAGCATGCTCTTGCGTGCTGATGTCATCAGACGTCTCTGGGGAGTGTTGGGGGTGGAAGGGGAAGTGATTTCCCTTCCAGCCCTGACCTCAGGAGTGGGGGGGCAGCCCTTGGGGGGAGCACTAGCGCTTCCCCTGAGGGCCGGTAAATGGACGTAATGGTTATGTCCATGGCACCTCACAGGCGCAGCCATGGACGTAACCATTACATCCATGGTGATCAAGGGGTTAAAGTTTTCCTTTCACTAATATGTAATTAAAGGTTTTGTTTTTTTCACTAAACATTAGGTATTTGGCACTGCCTGAGAGCGTCTCACCAGTGCACAGCCAGATTTATACCCTGTTTTGTCCCCATCCCGTCCAAGTGTATATTGATTGAGTTTGTGATATGGCCATTATAGTATGTGCATTGTATGAATGGGCTAAGCAGAGTGGTGAAGTCATCTGGGTTCCATTTTTAAAGTCTCTGGCCTGTTCCTCTGCGGACGTTGGGGGATATGTTGGTTTCCCAGACAGTCGAAGTGTGAAGAGGCAGAAGTGAGGAGACTGACTTAGACAGTGAAGTGAGGACAAAGAAGACTGGGCTTCTATAACAATTTGATTAGCTTCTTTTCCTGAGATGGGCTCCTCACTAGTACTCCTGTACTTCCGCTTGGTGGATGAAGGGGCCTGCAGTTTCTATTGTTCAGAGTGAGAAGGGTCTCTTAAGTAAAACCACCCCTTTGTCTCTTTCCTGATCACTGCCTTTGTGGCTGTTCAGAGCCAGGTGCTCACATTTCTTTGTGTCTCTGTTGTGGGTGCTCCAGGCTGGCGACTTTCCTGTTATGAAGAGCATTACCCCACATATAAGCTCTTTCTGCAGAACAGGTTAGACAGGCAAGTCAAAAGGGAAGCCACCCCAAACCAATTCTCCTGGACGAGTCATCAACATTTGTGTATTGTGAGAAAACCAATATCAGGCCATTATAGGAGTGATTTTATTTTGTAAGAACAGATGCCAGATGAGCATGAAGGGTGCTGTAGGAGACTGGCCTGGTTTGTGGTGGGTACCTAAGGTACTTACACCTTATACCAGGTCCAGTTATCCCTTATTAGTGAAATGTAGGCAGTGTTCTAGCAGCTTAAGCTGTCTAGGGGTAGCTGTAGCAGAGCAGCCAAGGCTGAACTAGGAGACATGCAAAGCTCCTGCAATACCACTATAGTTACACAGTACTTATACACAATAAAAGACAATACTCAGTGTTACCAAAAATAAAGGTACTTTATTTTAGTGACACAAGGCCAAAAATATCTTAGAGGTAATACTCCTTCTGGAGGTAAGTATTATACACAATATATACACTAGTAACCAAAATTAGGTAAGTAAACAGTCATAGAATAGTGCAAAGAGTAGAAAATACAATAGATTGCAGTGGCCCTAGAGGCAACACAAACCATAGACTAAAATTGTGGAATGCGAATGTCGAATTCCCCCCTAGGCAAGTGCAGTGTGTAGAGGGGCGCTGGGAGTGTAGGAAAACACCAAAGTTAAGTAAAGTACCCCACCCCAGAGCCCAGGGAAGCAGGAGTAAAGTACAGCAAGTCTACTCAGAACACACTATAAGTCGTGATGAACAATTGTGCAAGAACCAAGCAAGACTGCAAGCAACAAATGATGGATTCCTGGCCTTGAAGACCTGTGGAGAGAGGAGACCAAGTCAAGAAGTCGAACCTGGAAGAGGGTGCCAAAGTGGATTATCCGGTTAGAAGAAAAGTACAGAAATGCACCAAAGAGCTGCAGGTTCCTGCTTGGTACAAGAGATGTCCCACATCGAGTTGTTGGATGCAGGCTGTTTGCATCGCTGGATTCCGCCAACAAGCCTTGGTTCAAGCAAGTACGTGGTTTGCGTCAAAGAGAAAATGCTTGGACCCAGGAGGGACCTGGGGGTCTCAACTCAGACTCAGGAGACAGCAGGGGCTCTCAGCAATTCAGAGAGCCCTCAGAAGACTAGGCAGCACCCACGGGAGTCCCTGAACACAGAGACAAAGAAGATGCAAAGTGCAGTTGTCGCACAACTACACTAGAGGGTCCCACGCCGCTGAAGAACAACTCAGGTAGCTATGTGTCACAGGATGGAGTGCTGGGGATCTGGGCTACGCTGTGCATGAAGGACTTTTGGAAGAAGTGCACAGAAGCCCAAGGAGCTGCAGAAGACGTGGTGCACAGGGGTACTGTTGCAGCACGGGGAGGCAAGCTCTTACCTCCACCAAATTTGGACAGCTGGACCTTTGGACAGTCTGGGTCACTTCGTTCCACCACCTGCATTTCAGGGAGCAAACTCGTCATCAGGAGAGGAGTCCTAACGTACTGGTTGTCATCGCAGAAGGATGCCTGCAGAAGCAGGGAAGTGACTCCGTCACTCCACGGGAGACTCCTTCGGTTCTTCTGGGGCAGGTTGAAGACAGGCAGTCCTCAGAGCGTGCACACCTTGGAAACTGTTGCAAATGCTGGCTGGAGCTGAAGTTGCAGGTCACAGGAGTTGTCCTGGCTACTTTGTTGCAGGTACAGCCGTTCCTGGAGCAGTCTGCGGTTGATCGGACGGTCAGAAACTGAAGCAGAGGATGCAGAGGAGACCTGGAGGAATCTTGTAAACTGAATCTGAGGAAACACCCAGAGGAGAGACCCTAAATAGCCCTGAGAGGGGGATTGGTTACCTACCCAGGTATCAGGAGGGGTCTCTGACGTCACCTGCTGGAACTGGCCACTCAGAGGTCTCCAGAGGGTCCCCACACCTTGGAATCCAAGGGCCATATTTATACTTTTTAACGCAAAACTGCGCCGCCGCAGTTTTGCGTCAAGAAATTTACCACCGGCTAACGCCATTTCGTAGCGCCATGCGGGCGTCAAATTTATACTTTGACGCACGGCGGCGCAATCAACAGGTGGGAGTCATTATTTTTGCCGCACACCGCGGCGTCAAGTCGTAAAGGAAAATGACGTTTTTGCGGCGGAAATGACTGTGGGTCGATTTACAACACCGCAAACCGGATATGCGCCATTTTTTGACGCAATAGCATAAAAAAAAAATTTGAACAATGTAAGTGCACCAGAGGAGAGCCAAAATGGATCTCAGGTGCCACTACAGACCCCAGGAAGATGACAGCAGACCAGGAACCAGCCAGGACGATCCATACAAGAACCAGGACATTTATAGAAAGAAAAGAAAGTGTTGCTTCAGTGCAGAGGAGCAGGAAATCCTGGTTTAAGAGGTGACGGAACACCAGCACCAACTGTTTATCACCTCAAAGTTGCCAATCAGTAGGAGAGAGGCCATATGGCAACAAGTTGTTGACAAGATTAACAGTGTGGCTGAAGTACGCAGGACAGTCACCGAGTGTAAGAAACGCTGGCAGGACTGCAAACGCAGGACCAAGGAAAAGATGGCCAGGAACAGGAAGACAGCACTGCAGACTGGAGGTGGGAGCCCAGTACACCAGGAGGCCCTGGACCACATGGAGGAGATGGTCGCAGCCGTCATCCCTGAGGAGATCGTCACAGGGATTCAAGGACAGGACAGCACAGACTACCACGAGACAACGCACATGCAGGGTAAGTCGCATGGGGAATTAAAATACAATAATGTGGACTGTAAGCAGGGGGGGAAATACCTACTACACATTGCATGTAAGTCATCATATACATGGAGTGGCATGGGTAAAGGGGTACTGCAGGGGGGCCTGGCCTGCACAGACATAAGCTGGGGCACAACATTACACTACACCAACAACAGTCCCATGGGGGCATGCTGTCATGCCAACAATGGAGCAAAGGGAAAGCCTCGACAGGAGGGAAGGCCACTACGTCAATCTTACATCCTGGCACTTGTCAGCCAACATATCTCCTACAGTAACTAGGGCCCTATTAGCAATCCTCTAGGCAAAATGACAACTGCAATGTAACTGCAACAACAGTTGCCACTACCACCTCTGATCTGTGTGCAGCTCAAGTAGCCAATGGCAGTAACCTCCCCATCGAACATACATACCTAAATTAGGGGGTGAGGATGACATCTGCAACTATCTCCTGAAACAGGACAAAGGCCCCAGTACACTCAAATGTCAATGCCAAGAGGTGTCACAAACATCAGCCAATGTAAACAACAATAGGAGTGACACAGCACTAAGGACACACCCATGCTGCATATGTCAGGGTCCATCCCGTGCCTGGCAAACAAGGTAACATCACAAATGTCATACTGCTCAGACAACAGCATTGAGGAGGGGACACATGGAACTGGTCAATGAAATACACCTGCACAGTCAGAGGACGAAATAGGAAACTGATACGATTATCAGGGCAATCCAATGTAACACACATTACCCAACATCAGCAGGACACATTAACAATATCAACATCCATATCACATCATAACATTGCCATGCATAGGATATGCTACATGTCAATTACAATTAAGTCAATGTGAACGCTCAGGGATTGGGGCATGTCCTGAGAGTCAAGTGTGCTGCCAGGACCATCAGAACACCCACAGCCAGTGAAAGGTCTCACCATGAGAATGGATATACACGGAGGGTCGAGTAGGACAAAAAGCTAGCTATTCTCTATTTGGCATAAAGCAACACCTAGAGGCGATGAGGCTGACAAGTCTGATAACTCAATAACATACATGTGACACACAGGTGGGCCATAGGCCTGAAACAATGCCCATCTGAATGACAGCAGATATCAATACAAAACAAGATCACAAAGTGAATTCATCAAAAGGCAGGCACGTCACGTCAAAATTGTCACAACACAGACACACTAATTGTACCCTGTTTCATTGCAGAGGAAGATGGATCACCTGCCGATATGCCTGTCCCAGATTTCCCTGATGACATGGATGACGAGCCCATAAACATTCCCCAGGAGACGATCCAAAAGGTCCTTGAAACCCTCCAGACCCCACCTTCTGTCACAAGGAGGAGCACAGAACAAGCAGCCATCGCAGAGGAACCACCCACCACCGCAATTGCAAGACTTGCCAGCTCCAATACAGCTGAGGACTCTGACGACACTGGCACCAGCTTTGAAAGAACTGTAGTTGGAGTACAGCGGGAGCTGGCCAAGGAGGTGCGGGTGAGGATTCAAGCTATGGCAGCCAGCCTTGAGGGGGTGGGTTCGTGCATGATGTCATCTGCAGATCAGGCAGCAGCTATGCAAGCCCTAACATCCATACTGCAAGGACTACAAGAAACTGTCAAGGAATTCACCACTGCAGTAAGGGAGTTGCCACAACACCTCGCACCCCAAACATTCCACTGTATGCACGAATGCAATCATGACTCCCTCAGGGCCGACCTGGCTGCCTACCATCGTGATGTGGCTGCTATTCTCAAAAACCAGCAGACCCTCCTTGCTGCAGTACTGCCCTTAAGACCTTCACAGGGAGCAGCGACCGGGATGTCTGACTCCACGTCTTCTAACACTGAGGTGTGTGTTGCCCCTTCACAACCAACAACAACAAGGACAAAGCAGGCAACACACACATCAGAAGAAGACATGGAACAGATCACATTCACACGGAAAAGTACCCGGAAGCACTAGTTCCTGCACCATGGCCTACTTTGACCAAGGTCCTACGTTTTGTCAAATGCCAGTCTTACAACAACTATACTCAATGACTGTTCTGCTAACCACTGTATAACTTGTCAGCATGCCCAGTTAATGTCTCTCTCCTACTATTTGGCAAATCCTGTCCCTCTGCACTGTTTGTAACATCCCCCCAGTATGTCAGTAGCATTACCTACACCTCTACTGTAGGATCACCATGTAAGATTTCACTAGAACGGACTCAGCAAACATGGACAATGTACATATTGCACTACAGCACCTATCAATAAATAGCACTTGCACACCAAAAATGTCTCTGTGTAATTTGACACATCAACTGTGCAGTAGATAACACAAATGTGCCTGTGTGACAATCATGTAGCTTGTCAATACAACTGTCCTGACATCATGTAGTCAGATACATCTGTGCAGTGGCCAGGATTGCATCATAGCCTGCCCATCCTGACGAGAATAACTGATGAAGTGAGAAACCACACACCATCATGCTGTGTTGGACAGAATAATGCTTCATCAAGAGATATCAAAGTCAACTAATAGGGACTGATAAATGTTGTCACCATGCAATACTAAAACACTGAACTGTGCAGTCTAATCTAAGCAAACACTACAAAACACAGCATCAATCAACCTTTCTGAGTAAACATCCAAATAGGTAATCATGCTGAATTTTTGCACAAATGATCTATGTCAGTTATGAAGACAAGAAGACAAGAGTGTTAACAAGAACTCATCTTCCAAGATGTCCCTGAACATCACACTGCAGTCCGACCTAAAAATTTCCCCACAATACCAAGTCTGGAAGCACACTTTGTGACGTAGAAAACATACTCATCGACAAAAATCCTTTGTGATCCATGTCAACACCGATTGGTGGTTCTAACAAATGGTGGATACTTACCAAGGTAGCACTGGGGTAGCTGCCATTTTACACCTCAGTTTGTATTTGTTCGTAGCATAGGACACAAATGTCATAGAACAACAATCATCTACACTGATGCCAAGACCATGATCAAGTAGCAGTTAACACATAATGCAAAGGGTTATCTATATATTTATTCAAAACTAATCACACCAGAGGCAACTAAGAGAAAATTAATACCTACCCCAATCTAACCTCACTACTCATTACCCGCAACTGTCCCTAACTAACCTAAGCTAAACTTACTCTTCACATATAACAAATCGATCTAAACATCAACCCCCCACCCACCATTATGAGACAGGACACATGCAGGGCAACACATACTAACCTACACACATACTATACTATCCTAAACAATCATATATATATATATATTTTTTTAAACACACAGGAACCCCAACATTGACACACACCCACCCACCCACACACTTAATAAGGAAAAGTAGAAAGAATCAGGACCCCCACCCTCCTCCCTAACACTAACTAAACTAACAACCTATACTAATCTAACACTAATCCCCCAAGCCCACTAATCATGATAACAAGGAAAGAGGAGGGAGGGGAGGGAATTATGCCCATTTTATACATCATTCCTAGAGGTTGGCCCTCCGGAGGGTCCGCCTGATAGACCTGACCCGCTTCTTGATGTAGCCGACATCCTGGCTAAGATTGTTCACCTTCCTTATAACTTTGTCCATTTTGCGTTCCAAAGCCAGGAATGCCGCAGGGTCGATTGGTGGTGCTGCTGCTGTTTGTGTCCCGGCAGAGGTGCTCTGTGGGCGTGTTGAGCCTAGCCCACTGGACTGTTCTGCAGCTGTCACACTGCTGTGGCCTGGGTGTGCTGCAGAGGCAGGGACAACTGTCCCCGCTGTGGCTGGGGCCACCTGGGGAGAACCGGTGGTTGTGGTGGTGGTGGCTGTAGTGGGCAACCTTGGGCCACCCTGTGGTGAAGCCCACCATGCTCCGGAGGCCCGATCCGACTGGTATTTACAGGCCATCCTTCAGAACCCCGACTGCACCTGCAGGATGTGTCGGTACCTCATGGCCCGCCTCTCAAATTCATGCTTCTGTGCGGCAGTCATGTTTGCAGCTGTGAAGACAAAGGGCAACTATTTACCATAGGAACTGCATTGTGTGGAATAGCACAAGTGGTCAATCTGACAATACATCAACTGTACTTGTAACAGCTCATATCACCATACAGATCATTGAAAGCCTCAGAGGAAGTACATGGAAAGCCTGCCTACAAAGGTCATCTCACACATAGCACATACAAAATCTACATGATGGGTAACAACTGGCAATAACTTGTCATCAAAGTACTGACAGTTGCAGCTAACAATCATGCTGCACCTCCTCCGCCTATTGCCTGGACTACATATGTCAGTGTATGTGATAACAATCACAAACTTCAAGGTCTGCAATTTGTAATGGGATTTGCTAGTATAGTACTCATGTGCCATAACTGAGTGTGTACACTAGGTTCAAAACCATATTTCATATAATCACAAGTATGTGTAACATACTGGTTGCTTCAGTCCTAGGTACCCTATTCACAAACCCATGCCTGTGTTTGAGGGAGGGGGGGGGGGAAGAACAACAAACAATCCCAAAATAGATGCACACCCAGGAGTGTATAGAAAGCTCAACATGTTTTTGGCTCCACACACACACCACCGGTAAGGGCTATCAACAAATTGGAGTCAGCTAAACCTTGTCCTACCCAAGGTCCACACATGTGAATATGTACTGACCTAGGGCAACATCACATACTTCCAGTGAGGCATAATTTTCAACAGACACAGAGGAGCAAGAACACCCATGATCATGAGTAGCATGCACACCTAGGCCGTTGCAATCTAGTTTAATACACTCCATTTTAGGCCACATCAGGACAAAACACAAAAAAACTGAAATGAGGAATTTTTATAATCTGCTTTTTATCCTCAAGATTACTTCTAGTACAACTTGTGGAAGTCCATGCTCCCAGAAGATCCAACCTACAGTGTACTCAGTACATCGGTTAATAGGGAAGCAGCAGTCTTCAGACAAGCCATTTGCAGAAGCTATCTGGGAGAATGTCAGTCTGACATGCAGACTCAGTCTGAGATGAGTCCCAGTGCAACTCTTATTGTAACTAGTGTATTCCACATGACTCACCCCAGTTCCCATAGCGGGCCCTACAGGAATGGCCTACAAACCCAAGATCAGACAAATGGATAAGCATTGGTCAACTCAAAATAATGTGATAACTGAAATCCCACTAATGGAACAAGACTAAGGGGGTCATTCTGACCCTGGCGGTCGGTGATAAAGCGGCGGCCAACCCGCCAACAGGCCGGCGGTAAAAAAAATGCAATTCTGACCCTGGCGGGAACCGCCAACACAGCCCGCCGCATTAACACTCCGACCGCCACGGCGGAACAAACAAACAGCGCGGCGGTCACCGCCAACAGCCAGGCGGCAGACAATGTACCGCCCACCCTATCACGACCCACCAATCCGCCACCTTTTCCGGGGCGGGAGCCCCGCCGATAAAAACACGGCGGAAACAGACATTTCCAATGGAAAACGCTCACCTCGACACACTCCACGCGGAATCCGGACAGCATGGAACCCGAATTGAACATCATACCTGCTCTCGTCTACCTGCTCATATACCACGAGTACGAACTCCGGCGCAGACGTCAACGGTGAGTACTGCACTTACGACACACGGGAGGGGGGAGGAAGAAAGGTTATGGGCATACACATATGCGACCCCCCCAATATGTACACACCAATGCAGAGCAGGAAGTCACAGTGACACCACACAAACACCCTTTAAAAATACAATGACACAACCAAATTTGGAATAAATTTTCATGTACAAAAAAAGCACCTGGAAATAATTGAGCAACCGTGAAAAATATTTACAAAAACCAAAAAGATATACACATCAGTGTATCACTGAAGTAACAAGTCCTGCACATCCTACGAATCTAACATGTCCGTGGGCCAAGGTTCTGCGAAACAAGGGCAAGGCCCACACTCGAGACCTGAGTCCTTTGGAGAGAACACTGCAGGGGCATCCGATGTCAAAACTACAGGCACCTCAGGGGGAAGGGAAGGGGGGGCCACCACAGCCACATGAGTCCACGACGCCAGATCCACGAGGAGCCACCATGCCCACTGTACCATCCTGGGGAGTGCAAAGCCACAGTCCCTCAAGTCTCTGCAGTGGGTGGGTTGCCCACTGTGCCATCCTGGGGAGTGCAAAGCCACAGTCTCTCAAGTCTCTGCAGTGGGTGGGTTGCCCACTGGACCATCCTGGGGAGTGCAAAGCCACAGTCTCTCAAGTCTCTACAGTGGGTGGATTGCCCACTGGACCATCCTGGGGAGTGCAAAGCCACAGTCTCTCAGGTGGATTACAGAGTCCACTGGTCAAGGAGGAGGCATGGTGGGCACAGTGAACCATAAACAGTGCCTGAGACGGCGGGACCCAGCGCAGCGGTGCATGACATGGCGATGTCCAGCGGAGCGGTGCTTGAGACGGCGGGGCCCAGCGGAGCGGTGCTTCAGACGGCGGGCCCAGCGGAGCGGTGCCTGAGACGGCGGGACCCAGCGCAGCGGTGCATGACATGGCGATGTCCAGCGGAGCGGTGCTTGAGACGGCGGGGCTCAGCGGAGCGGTGCTTGAGACGGCGGGCCCAGCGGAGCGGTGCTTGAGACGGCGGGGCCCAGCGGAGCGGTGCTTGACAGGAAGGGCCCAGCGGAGCGGTGCTTGACAGGAAGGGCCCAGCGGAGCGGTGCTTGAGACGGCGGGGCCCAGCGGAGCGGTGCTTGAGACGGCGGGGCCCAGCGGAGCGGTGCTTGACAGGAAGGGCCCAGCGGAGCGGTGCTTGAGACGGCGGGGCCCAGTGGAGCGGTGCTTGACAAGAAGGGCCCAGCGGAGCGGTGCTTGACAGGAAGGGCCCAGCGGAGCGGTGCTTGACAGGAAGGGCCCAGCGGAGCGGTGCTTGAGACGGCGGGGCCCAGCGGAGCGGTGCTTGACAGGAAGGGCCCAGCGGAGCGGTGCTTGACAGGAAGGGCCCAGCGGAGCGGTGCTTGAGACGGCGGGGCCCAGCGGAGCGGTGCTTGACAGGAAGGGCCCAGCGGAGCGGTGCTTGACAGGAAGGGCCCAGCGGAGCGGTGCTTGACAGGAAGGGCCCAGCGGAGCGGTGCTTGAGACGGTGGGGCCCTGTGCAGCGGTACCTGTCTTCACGGCGGGGCCCTGTTCAGCGGTACCTGTCTTCACGGCGGGGCCCTGTTCAGCGGTACGTGTCTTCACGGCGGGGCCCTGTTCAGCGGTGCTCCTCTGCACGGCGGGCCCTGTTCAGCGGTGCTCTTCTGCACGGCGGGGCCCTGTTCAGCGGTACCTGTCTTCACGGCGGGGCCCTGTTCAGCGGTGCTCCTCTGCACGGCGGGGCCCTGTTCAGCGGTACCTGTCTTCACGGCGGGGCCCTGTTCAGCGGTGCTCTTGCAGTATGTCAAGGGAGTCATACCTGGCCTGGACACCCTGCTCAGTCGCCCTCTGACCGTGCTGTGTCAGGCCCCTTCGGGGAGTGAGTCCTGGGCCCTTTGGTGTCGTCCCTTGCAGCCGGGATGGGGCTTGTGGGGCCCTCCTGCTCCGCGCTCCTGGTGGTTGTCCTCTCCGCCCTGCTGTCCTTCCGCTCCTTAGATGGGGCTCTCGGGCCCTTGCCTCCCCTGGCTGCTGTGGCCGGTGAAGTGGCCGGAGTCACCTCCTTGGGGGCAGCCGTCTCTGTCCGCTCACGGCGGCCCTTCAATTTCCGGGTCCTCTTGCCTGGGGGGGGGCTGGCTGTCCCCTTGCTGCTCACCGAAGTGTTACTGCCGCCAAAGGGTGGACTCCACATGCCATGCACCACTTGCACTGTAGTAGTTGGGCTGGTGGTGGCTGAGGTGCCCTTGGGACTTTTCCCAGTTGGAGGGGGTGGGTCGGGGGAGGGAAAGAGGTCAAAACTGGAGAGGTAATTTTTCTTGGGACCAAGGTAAGGGGTAGGAGTAGTGGTGAGAGAAGTGGAGGAAGAGGATGTGGTTGTATGAGAGCCAGGTGTGCTGTCCTTGGGTGCAGGTGACTGGGACGTAGGCTGTGGTGAGGTGGTTGGCTGTTGTTTGGGTGTCTGCCTGCGTTTATGTGTCTTGGAAGAGGGGGTGACAGACACAGTGGGAGAGGACACAGGGGACGTGTAAATGCCAGTGGGGGTGGTGACTGCAGGTGTGCGGACTGTAGTGGAGGGTTTGCTGGTGGTGGAAGAACTGGCTGATGTTGGGGTGCATGCAGGTGTGAGTGTAGACGTCACAGGGAGGGAGGAGGGAGACGAGGAGGACGGGGACACAGAGGTGGTAGTGACTGTTGATATGTCTGCATCTGTGTGTTGCTTGGGTGAATGCTTGTGTTTTCTGTGGTGCTTATGTTTGGATGAGCTGGCCTTGGGTGTTGAGGTGTGTGCAGGCTGGTCTGATGGTGTGGATGGGATAGGTTGAGGTACAGGAGACAGAGAAAGGGTGGAGGCAGATAGAAGAGGGAGACTGGAGACAGGGACAATGGCTGCCGTCAGTGCTGAGGCCAGAGCAGTGAACGCTCGTTGATGGGCAGCCTGACCCGAATGAATGCCCTCCAGGTAGGCATTGCTCCGATGCACCTCCCTTTCCACCCCCTGGATGGCATTCAGAAGGGTAGTCTGCCCAACAATGAGCGTCCTCACCAGGTCAATGAGCTCCGCACTGAGGGCAGCAGGGGTAACAGAGGCAGGGGCTGAGGTGCCTGGGGCGAAGGAGACGCGCGCATTCCTGGCCGAGCGGCCACGGAGCGAAGACTGAGGGGCTGCTGGGAGGGCGGTGCTGGTGCGCTGGGTGGCGGCTGTACCTGTTGTTGCGGGGGGCACAGATGGTGCCGCCCCCGCTAGGGAGCTCCCAAACGAGGACGTGTCCGTGTCGCTGGTGTCTCCACCGGCCCCCGTTGTGGTGCTCCCCTCGCCCTCCGGATCACTGGTGCCCTCGGTGTCTGTGTCAGTGCCCACCGGGGCCTGGTGACCTGCAGCTCCCTCCTGCTCCGACGCCAAATCTCCTCCGCCTGATGATGCTAAAACACAAGAAGACAAAGATTTAGGGTGGGGGGAGAAATTAAACAAAGTTGAGTGCATGCCTTAGCAATACCCTTTGCGGAGAGGACAGACACAGGTGCCTCGTGCACTAAGTCGCGAACTTGGGGTACACTACTCAGTACTTCTGACTAGGCAAACAGGTCTAGTGACAACACACGCGCACATGTGTGATGCTGGAGCATGGGTAGCTGCACTTGGCACCCTACAGAGGTGGGGGGCGGGGGCACAGGGCCATGCCTAAGGGAGCGGACTACACTACAGAGAGCGCCCGGGCCTAATGTCACCCACAGCCCTCCTCCCCCACCCAGACGCCTCCCATGCGCATACAGATAGGAGAATGTGCGGATACTCACCCCCTTGTGTCTGCTGTGCTGTCCTCAAGCGCCCATCCAAATTAGGGTAGGCCACCGCCAGGATCCGGGACATCAGGGGGGTCATGGTGCGACTGGCACCCCTCCTAGGTCGGGAGGCCATCCCCAGCAGTGTTTCTGCGGTCTTCCTCGTTCCGCGGCGGATGCCCTCCCACCTCTTGCGGCAGTGGGTGCCCCGTCTGTTGTGGACCCCCAAGTTCCGGACTTCCGCGGCGATGGCACGCCAAATATCGATTTTCTGGTGGGCGCTCACCTGTTTGACATGTACAGGGTGGGAAAGAGAAACCGTCACATATCTGCATGTTTGGAGTACATGCCCCCCCCACCCCAACCTTGTCATGGTTCCCATTCTCTCATCTGTCGTGCGTTGCACTCCCCATTCCCTCCACACCCCACCAACTTACATCCCCCCCCTCCACACAGGCATAACCCATTCAATGTGCACTGAGTGTACTCACCTGTTGGTCTGGAGGACCGTAGAGTTGCGCATACTGGGGGAGGACCCCGTCCACGAGCTTCTCCAACTCTTCTGAACTGAAGGCGGGGGCCCTTTCACCAGTAGCAGCAGCCATTGTCACTTCCAGACCGAGTTCACAGCAGCACTTGCAGTATAGGTCCTCTCCTGTGGATGATCAGGTCTCGAATGATTGAGCAGATAGAAAATGGCGGTCACGCCCGCGGCGGTGCGTACCGCGGCGGTACGTCCCGCGACCGCCGGCGCACATCGTCATTGGCTCCTGAAACCCATAGGCTTCAATGTTAACCAATGCGTCTTCGCACAGCGGTCTTCGACCGCCTACCGCCACGGTGCGCCCCGCCAGCGCAGTGACCTCACATCCCATTGTCCCACTTCACAGGTCAGGCATCGGCCATTTCAAGGGCCCACATGGCTTAATTTCTAATGCGTCACACAGGCCTAGGCCTTGCAATGGCACACATACAAACATATCAAACCATACATTTACCTGTACTGTGCAAGCTGTGTTGTACGTACCTGTGAGTGGATTGACTCTGTACTCCATATTCTCCTTCCTAGGCACCGTCCGCTGGGACTAGCGATGAGAAGGAGGAATCCTCGCGTGTACCGGCCGCTGGTGGACCTGTCCACAATGGAAGAACGCAACATAATACTACGATACCGACTTGACCGAGCCTCCATCCATGAACTGTGTGCCCAGCTGGAGCCAGCCCTGATGTCCCCCATCCGCCAACCCACAGGAATTCCCCCTCTAGTGCAGGTTCTGTCTGTCCTCCATTTCTTTGCAACTGGCTCATTCCAGACAACAGTGGCAATGTCATCTGGGATGTCTCAGCCTATGTTTTCCAAGATCTTATCCAGAGTGTTGTCTGCCCTGATGAAACTCATGCGGAGCTACATCATTTTCCCAGAGGAGGGTGATTTGCCTACAGTGAAAGCTGATTTCTATGCACTTGGACACATCCCCAACATCATTGGTGCAATTGATGGGACCCATGTGGCTTTAGTCCCCCCAAATGACGATGAACAGGTGTACAGGAACAGGAAGAATTACCATTCAATGAATATCCAGGTGGTCTGTTTGGCTGACCAGTACAACTCCCATGTAAATGCCAAGTTCCCAGGGTCAGTGCATGACGCGTATGTTATGCGAAATAGCAGCATTCCCTATGTGATGGAACAGCTACAGAGACAGCGTGTGTGGCTAATAGGTGACTCTGGTTACCCCAACCTGCCGTGGCTATTGACCCCAGTGAGGAATCCCAGGACCAGGGCAGAGGAACGGTACAATGAGGCCCATGGGCGTACTAGGAGGGTGGTTGAGCGAACCTTTGGGCTCCTGAAGGCCAGGTTTAGGTGCCTGCATATGACAGGTGGATCCCTAATGTACTCACCAAAGAAGGTGTGCCATATCATCGTGGCGTGCTGTATGCTCCACAACCTGGCTTTGCGACGCCAGGTGCCTTTCCTGCAGGAGGATGGTCCAGATGGTGGTGTTGTAGAAGCCGTGGAGCCTGTGGAGAGTGAAGAGGAGGAAGACTCTGAGGACGACACAGACAATAGGGACAGAGTGATACAACAGTATTTCCAGTAACACACAGGTAAGAATCACCCACGCCATTTCACAATTGCTTATAGCCTCCTGCATCTGTACTTTCTGTAGTTCCCCACAGATGTTTTTCATTAATTTTTGCCTTTCCCTTCCCTTCTCAGTGCTGTCTGACTCAGTACCTGACTTCTGCTTGGTTCGCCCATGAAATACAGCGTATTGACATTGGTATGTTGTCATGACTAATTGACAGAACAGAAATCGAACAGTAATATGTAATACATTTGTCAATAATACAGCATGACTCAAAACAGATTTGTGTGCAAAATGTGATTTATTTACAGTGCTAGTTATCGGTACATGTGATTCTAAGGGTGATGGGTGGGGGTGGAGGAATATCCATGGCAGAGTCCAGTTCTCAGTCTCACAGGTGCATTGTCCTTTTGCCTGTGGAAGGATGGAGCATAGGCAGTTCATGGTTGGACATGGTGGCAATGTGGGACAGTGGGAAGACTTGAGGGGGTAGGTCCTGCTGGCGGGGGTCTTGACATCCTACTCTGTCTTTTTTTTTGGTCTCAGGCTCCTCTTATGGGGTGGTTGTTCTTCAGCAGGAGGTGGGGTTCTGGGGGGCTGTCGAGGTGTTGGGACCTCCTGTCCACTAGCGCCGGCGGAGGTGGTAGGCTGTTCCTGGTCCGGGCTAGTGACAGGGGCCCTGTGTGGTGCACCATGGTCCCGCAACGCGTCCTCTATCCTGTGGAGGGCCAGGACGATGGTCCCCATTGCGGTCCGGATGATTCTCAGCTCCTCCCTGAACCCCATGTAGCGTTCCTCCTGCTGTGCCTGGATCTCAGTGAACCTGGCCAGTACCGTCGCCATCGTTTCTTGGGAGTGGTGGTATGCCCCCATGATGGTGGTGAGGGCCTCTTGGAGAGTGGGTTCCCTGGGCCTCTCCTCCCCCCCCTGTCGCACAGCAGCCCTCCGAGCTGCCCGGTTTCCCCCGGCCTCTGTCCCCTGGACGGTGTGCCCGCTACCACTGCCCCCAGGTCCCTGTTGTTGTTGGGGTGTTGGGTTAGCCTGGGTGCCCTGTAGTGGCAGACACACCGCTGATTGAGCTGTCCTAGAGACAGAGGCATGGGCCCGCTGGGTGGGAGCTGTGCTGGTGTTGGCAGAGGGGGTCGGGTCTGGTGTGGCCTGTGGCTGCCTGAGGGGAACCGACTGCCCAGAGGTCCCCGATGGTCCGGGCTGGTCATCAGGTTCACTGTCGACAGAGCTGCTATCCTCAGTGTGGGCCTGTTCCGGTGGTGGGATGGACACTTCTGGACCCTCCTGGCTGGTGTGTTGTCGTTCGGGTCCTGCATGGGGTAAGAGAGTTTGGTTATTGTTTCTGTGTGTACAATAGCGTGCGTGTTATGGGTGCCCTTGTCCCCCAGTGCAGGCATTCCCTTGAGGGAGGTGTTGTGAGGGTAGTTAGTGGGGGGGGGTTAGTGCAGTGATCATGCTTAGGTGATGGGTGCCCATGATTTGTGTTGGCATGCAGGAGTTGGTGTTGGGATGGGTGGGTTGTGCTGGTGAGACATTGTCAGGGAGGATGTGTGCTGGGGGGTTGGGGGTGAGGGTGGGGGTGTGGGTTGGCATGCTGGTGGGGTGGGGGGGATATAGTAGTTGAGATTGGACTTACCAGAGTCCATTCCTCCGGCTACTCCTGCGAGGCCCTGAGGATGCAGGATGTTCAAGACATCTTGCTCCCACGATGTGAATTCGGGAGGGGTGGGTGGGGGTCCGCCGCCAGTCTTCTGGACCGCGATGTTGTGCCTGGAGACCATCGATCGGACCTTCCCCCGTAGGTCGTTCCATCTTTTGCGTATGTCCTCTCTATTCCTGGGATGCTGTCCCACCGCGTTGACCCTGTCCACGATCCGCTGCCATAGCTCCGCCTTCCTAGCTATACTGGTGTGCTGCACCTGCGAGCCGAAGAGCTGGGGTTCCACTCTTAGGATTTCCTCCACCATGACCCGGAGTTCTTGGTCCGAAAAGCGTGGGTGCCTTTGGGGTGCCATGGGGTGGTGTGGGTGAGGTGTGGGGTGGTGTATGTGATGATGAGTATGTTGGTGAGTGGTGCTTTGTGCTACTATGTGGTGTGTGTGATGGTGTAGTGTGCCTCAGTGTGTCTTGCTTTGGATTGTCTGCTGTGTCTCTCTCTCCTTCTCTCAGTAATTATGGTCGCAGGGGTTTGTGGGTGATGTGGGTGTGTGTTTTATAGTTGGTTGATTGTGTGGGAGTGGTGTGTGTATGTGTATCAGGTGTGTGTATTTCAAATTGTCCAATGTGGCTGTGTTTTGGTGATGTGTGTGTATTCTGACCGCCGCGGTGTGTACCGCCAATGGAATACCGCGTTTGAATGACCGCCGTGTGGATTCGTGGGTCGTAATGGCATGGGCGTATTTCTGTTGGCGTGACGGTGGAGGTTTGGTCATCTCCAGTTTATCGCTGCCCGCTGATGTGGCGGGCTGCAGTGGTGGACGGAATTTTGGAGGTTTGGCCGTTGTGGGTCAGAATGACCGTGGCGGTTAACCGCGGCCGCGGCGGTGTTATGGCGGTCTTCTGACCGGCGGTAAGGGCCTTTTACCGCCGAGGTCAGAATGACCTCCTAAATATTGGGCAGCGCATCACACCTTGCAATGTGTTCAACACACAGGAGTCCATCACACATCACCAGCAAACACAAAACATAACACACATGTCAACACTCACTGTAGGTGTCGGGGTCCTCAAAACGAGCCACCTCTCCCACTGTGTACGGTGCAGGTCCACCTGTAAAGCATGGAAGGAAGAATATGCTCAGAATCTGTGCACTGACAAACAATTTCAAATGCAAATACAATGTGATAAGCTGACATGAGTAATGAAACACTTTCAGACATGCTCATACTGCATGGAATAATTCCTGGGCAACATTTACATAGGATGGGTCTCCTGCTACAGTTACACACACTTCTACTCACATGCAGTGGCCCTGACTGTCATGTGGTGGCAAACATGCACCTCCATTAGTGTGCAGCAACAATATAGGTGTGTATTCATCTCATCATGTGCATCCAAGAGAGACATCCAAAAGCTGCTTGCTTGAGGACTGCATGACCTGTCAAACAACCTATGTGGTCATGACACATTTGTGACAGTTAGGTACATGGTACAGAGGGCCAGGTACTTTGGCAATACCTCATGTTGTTACAGTTTCATAAATTGATGTGTCCAAACAATGGTGATTGGCACCCAACATAGATGTTTGCACCCTAGTCCATACCTTTGGACTGCCATCCTTAATCGGATTTTGGCACAAGTAACAAAAAATACCTGTCTAAGATGTTAGCTGAGGGCACCTGACTCCTTTACAAATATGGTTCATGTTCAGATCTGGCATGTATCAATAAAATATGAAGGAGCACATTTATCCCGAACAGGCATAGCACTTCCGTGAACACTTTCCCTACACACTTACCAGACACACATGAGACATATGTCTGGGCCACATTGTTATCATCAATTGACGTGAAGGCAGCACTCATTTTCAGCATCATGTAGGGTTTCCAATGTCAGTCTAGCTACAGCGTCAACATATGTAGGTATGATGTTACTACATCCATACTTCACTGGCAATTGTGACCTGTAGAGTGCTGATTGCGTCATTAATGTTTCTCTTGTCTGACACAAAGGCGGCACTACATTACATTCAGCAACAAGCAACCTGTAAGTGTGGAAAACATGAGCTGCCTGACTGCTAGCATTTGTCATCCTTCACATAGTGCATCAATTACCCTGTATGTTTCCCTAGCATTACACACAGTCAGCTACTTATCTGGCAGATTGGGTACCAATCATCTCATGTCACTACACAGCTCTTAATTGTGCACATTTACATGATCTGTACTCACCAACATGGCCACCAATCATGATTCGCAGGTGGTCCAGCAGATTTTGCTCCCTGGAGATCAGGTCAGCCCAGCGGTGCTTCAGTTGATGCTCATTCCGTTGGCTCCCATACAGACGCACCAAGTGATGGCGTACCTTCCCCAACTGGACTTTTCGGGCCTCCGTGTGATACCCCTGTATCACCCTACCCCCAGCCTCCAGCATCAGTGGGAGGAAATGGCAAACCAGCCATATGAACCCCCCCAATTCCTCCTCACCCATCCTGGAATGACGTGGCCTACCAGACATTTAGGCACAGAAAAAGGGGAAAAAGTAGTAGTAAAAAAAAACAAAAGGGGGAAATGGGGAAAGTTTGAGTGAGGAAATACAAAGAAAACTTAACAAATAGAAGAGCCCAACTATCCCCTATATAACAGTACCCACAACAGACTCCCACAGACAATAAATACAACACTGGACTGGACAAATTTAACTCAGACAGTATTCTACAACAATATATTGATGACAAAACAACAAGTAAGATGGCACTCTGGACACAAAAGCACAAATTCACAGGACAACACTTTGCTCACAGCCACACAGTCTAGAATAATCAGAGACTGCAAAGTGAAAGTGAAAGTACACCCACTGTGCACATTCTGTAAACAGGATATCTTATTACATCACATCCTGCATAACATCGCCGCCGTTTTTTTACATTATGCGTCATATTTTCACGCATACAGGTTGTGCGTCATATTTTTTGACGCACAGGAGTGCAAATAATGCACAGTCAAAATATTTTTATTAATTGGTAAATAATATTTTTTGCGGCATAATTTACAGTTCCAGAGGTGAAAATGAAGCCGCAGCCAAATATTATTTCTATTTATTAAACATTTTTTTGACTCTGCATTATTTGCACTCCTGCGCGTCAAAAATTATGACGCACAAGCTGTATGCGTGAAAATATGACGCATAATGACAAATATGTATTTCATTTGTCCAAATGAGTAATGGAATTTTGCATGACCAAACGGTGCTAAGTGATAAACACTGGGGTTAGCTAAAGCAAATGTCCCTTATAGGATGTATAGAAGGTATTCACAGTGCAATAGTAATGATTGGCCATAATGGATATTACTCATAATTGCGCACACATGTAGGTAATTGCTGATTGCAACTTTCAAAATACGAAAGAGCTAACAGGATGTCTTCATTAGCTAATTTGTGGGCACATGTATCAAGCTATTCCAAATTGCAAAATGGCCATTTAGGTAATGCAATTGTCGCCTAAACCTTTTTTGGGGGTAACCATGTGCTAATTACGAGTTAATGTAGCTAAAATATGTTTCACTATTGACATGTAGGGCACACATGCCCCTTATGCATGTGTGTGCTTCACATGTCCGTAAAAAATGTCTAATTGGGGTGCAGCAGAGGGGGACTTAGGCCCCCAGCACCCTGGGGTTTGCTGTTCCTGACTTGCAAATTTATCAAAGGTTTTCCCAAATTCAGTAATGCTAAACCAATGGCAGCAGGCCCATAGATGCAAATTGAGTATGATTCTCTTTTTGCAAATCTGTAATACCATTTGCCCATTTGAAGTTTGCCCTATTACTTCTTTAGAGAATTCTGACATACCATTTAGCATTGATTTAATAGCAAATTCTCAACGTTCCTTATGTCATGATAGCAAATAGGTTTTTGATGTATGTGGCCCTTTATGCATTACCAGGTTTAGTGGCATGTTTCAATCTTCCTGCTAGGTTACAACTGGGACACTACTGTGATAGGCTGCTTGTAACCGTTTTGTTGATTGGATGGTACATGTACATGTGTGTGGTCCAATGTTGATCCAGTATCAACTGTTAAGGTGTATGTTGTCACTGTAACGTCCAGGTCTCATCATGAGTTATTGGCAGCTAATCGTGTATCTAATGAGTATCGTTTGTAGCTAAATGTGACTAAAGTCATTGAGGACATGGTAACCTACACGTGGATGGTGCCACCCTGTTACTGAAGACGTGTAATGAGACTTTCAACTGGGCAACCGTGTTGTGCTGAGTGAGAGAATGTCTCAGGTGTCTGGATCCGGCATGTGTCATTGCAACAATTGTACTCAAGTTGGCCTCTGTGGATGGAAATGCATCAGGAAACATCATAGCCTCTGTGCAGAATTAAATGGCTGGTATTCACCACACACGAGCCATCTCTATTATTTGAACAATGTTACTCAGATTGTGAACTGTCAGGGTCCTCATATGTGTCGACTTTTCATGGACATTATCTGAGGTTGCTGGTTCTGATGGAGGCCACGTACACCATCAAAGACTATGGCCCAGGTACACTGTCACACTTTGTAGTTTAGGCATTAATGAGGCCCAGACAACGGATGGGGCATGAATTCGCTATTCAAGGGCACTGTAACAAATATGATACAAATAAAAGTCAGATGATGCAATACAATGTATTTGAGTATACATTGATGAGGCAAATGACAAATTAGCCTCTGAGGAAAGAGAGGTTTTGAACAGCAAGTGTGGTCCATATGTGGCCACCGGGTATCTTTAGGGTGACCCACGGACAGATGCCAGTCAGGCTGACAGGATGCTGGGTCAATCAGGAGCCAGCTCTTTGACAAATGACATGATCAGTGGTCTGACTAGGACTGGTCAGAGGGAGTAGTAGACAGTTGACATGTCACACTGTGTATGTCCTGTGTTGTTTTGAAGGTGACACATGAACCCTGATAAAGTGTTACACGGCAACATTAGTAGCAATGCTTAATGGTGTAATTGCCCAAATGACAACATCTATGCTGTAGGAGGCATCAGCAGGGACGGGGAATGTAAATTTGGGTGGTGTGCATGGAGGGGATCACTTGTGTGGCCTCCATTAGTGTCTCACAAGTCCTGTCGGATGAGATTTGCTTTAAAATGGCCTACAGTACCTTTCACACGGGAAGCAATCGACAGGTGATACCAGGCCTTATAAACTCCAAACCAGTGTATTATTTGAGCTGACTTCCATGCAGTGAGATGGTACTATGACAATGGTAGGCATAGGAAAGGGTGTGGCACACTGGATGACTCTTGTGAGTGTGTGTGTGTAGATGAGGGAATCTCAGGGTACACATAGCAGCATTCCAGGGACCTCTTCAGACAGGTGGGGTGTGACCAGGTGCATGGGTGTGTAAGGTTTTTAGAAAAGGGCTGACATGCAGATGTGATGTGATGTGCTGGATGCTTGTCATATGTGTGGCACTTGTGCTGTGTATATTCTGCTTATGTGTAACTCTTGTGACAGATAGTCATTGCAAAGATTGTATGTAGTTGGAATTACTGCTGCCAAGAGTCTGGTCATACATTCCTGTTCCTGAAGCAAAAGCATGTCAACTGCCTGAAGTATGAGGCCTGTTTTCCCCTAGTTGAGTGATGATGTTTTAGTTGTGTGCCATATGCTGCGATGAACCATGTTTCCAACATGTATGTGTGTAATAGGTGTTGTCCTCAGCTATTGCCCTTCAAAGGTGAACTGTACAGGATGTCAGTCATTTACATTGTGTGTGTATGTGACCATTGTATGATAGGCATCACATTTGTAGTGTATTTTTCTGTGTCCTGATTGTTATATAATTAATGCTCCATGAGGCGACACTATTCTTCTGATATTTAGAGCTAAAGGTGTGCCGAAATGAATAGCCAGACCATGATGTGGTGTTTTTTATCAGTGTTTATTTACAATAGTTCATTAAGTGGTGATGGTGATAATATTTTTAAAAAAATGTTCACAATGTGTTGCCGCCTACGCACTCCAGCAGCCGTGTTTGGTTGTTCCCCCTCCTGTTCCAGGGCAGCATCCTCCTCTTCCTCGTCTTCAGGCATGTATGGGTCTGGTTCCAGGAGGGGAATGTTCCTTTTGACACAAATGTTGTGCAATATTGCACATGTGAGGATGATCCTACAGACCATCTCGGGGAATATAGGAGGCTACCACCAGTGATGTCGAGGCAGCGGAACCTTGACTTGAGGATGCCGAAGGTCCGCTTGACAATGCTGCGTGTCCTCTTCTGGGCCTCGTTGTATGCACGCTCTGCAGCAGTACTCGGGTTGCCAAATGGTGTCATAATCCATGGTTGGATGCCATACCCCTGATCAGCTGAAAGAGAAAAAGAATGGGATCATGTTGATGTAGCTGGCCCTATTGAAAAGACCTTTCATGGCAGTAGTTGTCTTGTGTTGTCTTTGACTCTTTTGTGTACTGATGTGACATCCTATACTTGTAGGCTATACCATCTGCATTGTGTTGTTTCCTTGGCTGAGCAAGTGTTTGTCTGCTAACAGTTTGTCATCAGTCTGTTTTGGGATTTTCAGTGCAGTGTGCCCTCCCTAGCATTGTGACTTGTCATACAGGTGTCCTTGTGTCTTCACTTGGGGTGAGTTGATAGTTCAATGTAGAGTTTAAATTGTAAGTGTTGTTAACACGTCCATATCAAAGTACCCTGGACATCCCATACCTTTAGGCTTATGCAATGTATTAATGTAAAGGTCCTTGGGACACTTACAATTTGCAAGGTGACATTTCGGCAACCACACTCATTAATGTCTTCACATTAGGCTGTACAGTAAACTCCAATGTGTGACAGGTTCAATGGTGACTTAAGAAACATGGCTAGTGATGTAAGGACCTCAGTGTGTTCCTGTGTAGATGTTGCTGTTGTGGTGTATGTGTTGTTTGTACTAGAGGGTTGCTGTGCAGTGTGTATATAAGTAGGTTTTTGTACTTACCAACAAGTAGTCCATTGCCATACCATCCATCCTGGAAGTGTTGGTTGATGGTGCAGTGACGGAAGATGAATGAGTCATGTACACTCCCAGGATATTTAGCCACGATGTTGGTGATCAATCCCTGGTGATCGACTATGGCCTGCACGTTGATTGAATGTGTGTGCTTCCTGTTGCGGTAAAGGTGTTCGGTTGCAGCAGGTGGCACAAGGCGTACATGTGTGCAGTCAATTGCACCAAGGACGTGTGGGAAGCCACTGATTGCGTAGAACCCCTGTTTAGTTTCCTGCTGCTTCTGCAGTGTGTTAGGGAAGCAGATGTGGCGGGGTGTCAGGCGAATGATGGCATCCAGTACTTTGGGCAGAAATGCAGAGAATGATGGTTGTGATATTCCGCCTACCAGGGCACCAGTTGTTTGAAAAGAGCCACTTGCCAGCATGTGGAGTACGGCAAGCAGCTTTGTTTCTGTTGGTATGGTGTGGGGTGTCACCAAAGTGGGGGCCAACTGCTGTTCAATGTTTCGTAGCAGCTGCTGAATGGCCTGCCAGTTCAACCGGTACCTCTGTATGATGTTGTGTTCCCTGAGGCCCTGAAGGGTTGTTCTTGGGCGGA
Source organism: Pleurodeles waltl (assembly GCF_031143425.1). NCBI lineage: Eukaryota > Metazoa > Chordata > Amphibia > Caudata > Salamandridae > Pleurodeles > Pleurodeles waltl. The sequence continues at coordinate 253,035,104 of NC_090445.1, forward strand.
ATATCCTCTCCTGCCTTCTGCGCTGCCTTTGGGGTCCCTGCTGGTGTTGTTGTAGCTGCTGCTGGGCTCTGCGTCTGCGTGCACGCTGGATTAGAATGACGTCCATGGCTCCCTGTTGCTGCTCTGCTGCTCTGCTGTTTGTTCTGTGTGTTCTGATTAAATACAGGTGTGTTTGCCCCATTTTAACGCCTGCCCTGACCCAGGCGTTAATTTTTTACGCAAATTGGGCTGTGCGTCATTTTCTGGCTCCGGCTGCCGGCCGTGCGTCATTTTTGCCTGAAAGCATAAATACGACGCACGGCCGTTTAAGCCATTTTTTGGACGGGAACGCCTACCTTGCATATCATTAACGCAGGGCGGGTTGCCACATCCAAAAAATGACGCACACGGCGGAATTTTGTCGTCCGCGGGCTCGCGCGTCAAAGTTTAAATACGGGGCAACGTTTGCACTGATTGTGCGTCAAAATTTTTGACGCACAATCGGCGCAAACGGAGTATAAATATGCCCCCAAGATGGCTAACACCAGGGAAACTCTGGAGGAGCTCTGGGCACCACCACTGGGGTGGTGATGAACATGGAAGTGGTCACTCCCCTTTTCTTTGTCTAGTTTCGCGCCAGAGCAGGGACTGGGGGTCCCTGAACCGGTGTAGACTGGATTATGCAAGGAGGGCACCGTCTGTGCCCTTCAAACCGTTTCCAGAGGCTCTGGGAGGATAACTATCCCATGCCTGTCACATGAGTCCTTATTGAGCAGGTGAGGAGCATAATATTTCTCGGCATTTGAAAAAATTCATCTTTTCTCAGATTTGGGTGGGTATAGAATCAATCAAACTAAATCATAAGCATAGTTGTTTCATTGCTCACATTGTACATTGTACGTCATGTAGAAATTAATTCCAATTATGGGAAAACCCATGCAATCAAATATTTCAGGATCTTTGTTTCCTCCAAATTCGGCAACCTATATCAATTAAATTATTTGCCAGCATTGAACAAGATTAAGCTATTGCTGCAGCAGTGGCAAGCAACTCCTCTCTCAATCATAGGTCATGTCGCTTTGGTGAAAAGGATGATCCTTCATTTATTTCTTCTTTTATTAGCATGTGTTATTAATAGGGAGGCTGATCAGATATTGTCTTGTTTTCTTTGGTCAGGCAAGAAGCCACATACGTGATTAACAACTCTCCAATTAAATGATGAAGATGGTGGCCTGGCCTTACCTCACTTTAAAAAACTACTGCCAGGCAGCGTATCTGGACTGGCTGATTGGGTCATCCCCCCCCCCCCGATTTACGATAACTTCTATATTAAGTTACATGTCCCTACTTGGACAGGGTGCATAACTCTGCCAACTAGAGACCCAATTTCTAACATTAGTATTCTGCAGTGAGAATAGGACTTATGTTTGTGAGTGCCTTAAAGCAATCTATGTACACTACCATCCACATCTAAAGACCATTATGAGTTTTTTCCTTTTTCTCTCCATTGGTCATTTTTCCAAATTTAATTCTTGACTCTCATTCATAAACTTGGGACTCTTTGTGTTGCACCTGTGATACCTTAATGAATTGGAAATGGATTCCAACTTCCCAGCAGACTACAATGAGATGGACCTTTTCCCTATTGAAGCCCTCAGCAAGGCTATTCTGAAGAAGTTCTGCAAGGATAGAGGGCTGGCTGTGAAAAAGTGGTCCACCAAGCAGGAGCTGCAGAATGCCCTACATACATTTGAGGAAGCATGTTGGCTGAAGGCTGCAGCAGAGGACCAAACGGGTGATGTTCCTTTTGTACATTTACTCCCCACATCACATTTTTTGTTAAGTAAGTCCCTGTCATCCACTTTAATTTACATCCATGCCACGTCCCAAAAATTCCTGTTTATCTGAAAATGAGATGAGAGTCATGGTGGATGAAATCATAAGATTGGAGCCACAATTGTATGGAGCACAAGTCCAGCATACTCCTCTCAGTGGGAAAATCAAAATGTAGCAAAGAATAGTCGACAGAGTGTATGCTGTAGTCACTGCCCTGTGCACAAAGGAGGACATTAGGAAGAGGTGGAACAACCTGAGGGGGAAGGTGTGTTCCTTGGCCTCCGGGCAACACATGGAGTCCCTGAAGACTGGTGGTGGACCTCCCAGGGCCCCATTACAACTCTTTCCCTGGGAGGAGAAGGTATTGACCATCCTGCATCCTGAGGACTTGACAGGAATAGCGGGGGAAGTGGAGTCTGGTAAGTTACAACACAAAAACTGTCACAAATCTTCCATGTCTGGTATGCTTACAATTCAACGTTTTGCCACTGTGTTATTCATCTACTTTTCCAACATGCAATACCTAGAGTTGCAGAGATGTAAGCTTGTCAATGTGCATTGTCTTACAGACTATCACATGTGCCAATCCCCATTACATGCCATATGTCGGAATGGGGTCTGTCAGTGTTTCAATATCAAATTATCATCCCAGGACCCATGATATATGCCAACATGTGAATGTATGGTCCAACTTAACTGCAGCGTGGCAACAGATATTTAAGACTTAACATTTGACAGGTGTTGGGAAGTACAGAGAGTGACATGACTAAAACAACTAGGAGGCCCTGTTTCTGTACCTCGAACCAGCAGCCCTTTTTGCAATTGTCTAAATACACCTGTGTGACATCTCCCAAATGATGTACCCTCCCCTGGGAGTTTAACATTTGTGTGTTATAGGGAGTCAGCAAGTGACATGACTACAATTACCTAGAGGCCCTGTTTCTGTACCTCAAACCAACAGGACTTTCTGCACTTGTCCAAATATACCTGTGTGCCATCTCTCAAATAATGTACCCTCCCCTGGGAGTTTTATATTTGTGTAGTGTGGGGAGTCAGCAAGTGACATGATTACAACTTACAGGGAGCCCTGTTTCTGTACCTCACACCAAAAGGCATTTCTCCACTTGTTCAAATACACCTGTGGGCCATCTCTCAAATGATGTACACTCCCCCGGAAGTTTAACATTTGTGTGACATAGAAAGTCACCAAGTGACATGACTACAATTACCTAGAGGCCCTGTTTCTGTATCTCAACCCAACAGGCCTTTCAGCACTTGTCCAAGTATACCTGTGTGTCATCTCTCAAATGATGTACCCTTCCCTGGGAGTTTAGCATTTGTGTAGTGTGGGGAGTCTGCAAGTGACATAACTACAACTACCTAGAGGCGACGTTTCTGTAGATCAAACCAACAGCCCTTTCTGCACTTGTCCAAATACACCTGTGTGTAATCTCTCAAATGATGTTCACTCACATGGGAGTGAGCAATCTATATTATGCTCAGCTCAGAGATATGTCTGTCTACCTAGCTTTCTCTTGTTCTGCTATCCCAAGATGAAACTCTTGATGACAGGAATGACACTTTACCAAGTTTGTATATCAAGAATTCATAAGGGATTAAACTGCTTCATCAGATCGGTAATGACATTTAACACATTGACTCAGCACTGCTCATATGATGGCTACAGCTGTATATACATGCTTGGGATGGTCAAATACACACCTCCTCTCCACAGTGTTGGCTTCACTGTTTCTAAGATGTCATGTTCATTCCCTCATCCAAAGTGCAATTAATCAGCACATCTAATGAGCTTCTTGAGTCTAGTAGTTTCTGCAAGCTTCACCCATCATTTCAAGAACTTCAATATCATGGTTACATAGCACAATCAGCAAACATGCCACTTAAGATTGTCCATGGTCTCTACTTACAGGGACACAAAACCTTTTGATGTAGATTCCACACTTGAACCAATAATAATGTACTCTAATTCTCAACAGGTCGAGCTGACACAGCACATGGCCAGACATTGTCTACCGACCAGACTCCCAACCCTCTGGATGAAGCCAGATGAAGCAAATTATAGTTAAACCCTGTGATAAAGGTGGAGGTATTGTCCTTTTGGACACTGCATTACACAAACAAAAGATTTATTCTATGTTAAAAGTCCCAGAACATTACTGTGCAGTAGGAGGAGATTGGGAAGGAAGGACTACATTAAGAATTGAAACAATTAGCCAACAAGTACTGGAGAAGGTTCTAATATGTAATCAGGAATATGAGTTTTTGAATCCCAGTAATACGAGAATACCCCACATTTATGGGGTTCCTAAAACACAAAAACATGAGTCAGATCCTCCCTTACGTCTGATTGTGTCCACCATTGGATCCATTACAGAGCACTTATCGAAATATGTGGAGGTTTTTTTTAAGCCATTGGTTGGGACACTGCCAGCATACATAAAATATGCTGGGCACATAATTTCCAAATTGGAAAATAAGCAATTCAACCCTTTATCACAGATTCTTTTCACTATGGACATCGAAGTGCTATACACGAATGTACCACAGAGAAAGGCATTGGAGGCGGTAAAAGAGATTTTTCGTACATCAGGCATGATTGATCATCATAAATTTGAGCTACAGTGCTTAGAGATTATTTTGGAGGAAAACCTTTTTGAGTTTGATGGTGTGGTAGACCAACAAAAGAAGGTTGTTAGCATGGGTGCTGCCGGAGCCCCTAGTGTGGGTAACCTCTATATGGGCCTCTTTGAGAAGAGGCATATATACAATGAAATGGCCCCTTTTTACAAAAATATCCAACAATGGTCCAGATATATTGACAACATATTTTTAGATTAGAGTGAGGGTGAAGTTCCTGGATATATGGATATAGCACCAAGACCAAAAGATTGAAGTATCACTTTATACTAAACCTACATCTAGGCACACCATTCTACACTTTGACAGCTTTTACCCTAGATGTCAAAAACAAGGCATTTTGTTTAGCCAGTTCTTGCTTTATGCAGAAACTGTACTAACTTGCAAAACTTCGACAGAAATGCGGAAGTCCTACAACAGAAGCTACTGCTTAGAGGGTACCCCAGAAGCCTCATTCCTATAAAAGAGCCAAATATTATAACAGAAAAAGTATGTTTGAAGATAGGAGGAGAGAAAAAGAGGAGCAATTGGTTTGTGTAGTCTAACATTCTAACCTGAATGACAAAATCAGAAAAATAATACAAACACATTGGCACATCCTCAATGTTAATAATGTTTTGCCCCAGATGCAAAAACCTCTATTTGCCTTCAAACAGAATCATAACCTACGTAACTGGTTAGTTAACTCGGTGGTTCCTAGAAGTAGTGATTTTTGTCAAAGATCAATTAGTGGACAACACCCCATTCAAGGCAATCATAAATGTGGAACATGTCCTGGAGCAATAGTATCTGATGTTTTACTATGGGGAAAAAGGAGGTTTGTGTTGTCGGACATGACCGACTGTAGAACTACTAATATCTAGTATCTGATCCGTTGCCCATGTGGTTTGGGGTATGTTTTAGAGACTGGTCAGACAATGATAGTCTGATTAACTGAACACAAATCGGTGATTCGTAATTGTAGAGAAGGTGCAACATTGGTGGAACACTGGGGATTGATGAAACATAGTGAACAGAACTTGACCTGGACCATTCTGGAAAAAGTCCTGGTACCTATAAGAACAGGAAGAAAAGGGAAGTATTTTGGATCTTTATCCTAGATTCGTGGAGACATGGATTGAATGAAAACATTCCGTGTGACTGTTATTGTAATTTGTTGCATTATTGTTTTTTGTGTTTGGAATTTCTTGTTCTGCCCCTTATTTATTTGGTTTTGAATTATGCTGTACTATACATTAGGTTAAAATTGAAGTAGGGATGTTTAGTAGGTTACTGGTACCTGGTATATATATATATATATATATATATATATATATATATATATATATATATATATATACTTATATATATATATATATATTTATATATATATATACATTATCAGGAGCTCTATGTATGACTCTATATAGTTTTAGATTTTGCAAAGTTTGAAACAGTTTTTTAGCCTGTACTTGCACATGTTAAGATGGCACCACACATCTGCTCTCTCCAGTTGCAATCTATGTGGATGGTAGTGATATGGCATCTCTGGTAATTTCGTACCTTTAAGGTGACCCCCTGGGGAGTTTTACATCTGTATGTTTGGAATTACATTGGGCCTCCCGTAAGTATATTTTGTTAGTTAATATACTCCCTCATTATTCAAATGTGTTTAGGGATGCACAGTCCTAGGATTCTTCCATGATAGCGTATAACAATGTGGCAACTCTCGAGCAGGCTTCCTGGGAGTTGGTCCAATATGTCACTTCCGGGCTCTCTTAGCTGATACTTATTTATGATTTTTTCAAGATGGCGTATATTAATGTAGCAACTCTCGAGCGGGCTTCCAGAGACTTGGTCCGGGATGTTACTTTTGGTCTCCCTTGGCCGGCACTTATCCAGTGAAGTAGTTCCACCAATATGCAGCATCAGTCCCCACATGGATAGGGGAACTCTCGCCCTGGGATAATCATAAATCCAGATCCCCCTTTTCCTTGTTCCCAGGTAGGGAAATTTAGAAGTGGTATTGATATTGGGTTCCTTCTGGCAGCCCTTTTGTTTTCATTAGCGTATTAGAGCATGCGACAGGTGGGGGAGAGATAGTCCGCTGCAGTTCCTCTTTGCACTGGGTAAGTTTTTATAGCTGGTCAGAGTTGAGTCTCTGTAAGTAATACTCGCCCTACATGCTTTGGAGGACATAACCTTATGTACTATATTGGACTGCCTTTAGTAAAGACGTTAGACCTTCTAGTACTTAAGTAAAATTCTGTTGCTATGAGTTGAGAATTTGCCTTTTCTAAATGACATTTATATTACTATGTTGTGTTGCTCCTTCGAATAGTATGGATTGTAATGTCAGCGTGTCCTACCAGTAGTAAGAGGTTTGTGTTCTGACCTTCCTCTCCTTATCATTCAATCAATAGGCATTTGTATGGGGTTATACTTGTTTTCGCTTTGGACGGATCAAATACATTAATGGAATACAGTTATCCTTGAAGCCTTGAAGCTCTTTACAGTAATATTGTGACCAGTAAGAGGAACTCTGTATTGACATTGGTTGGACCTGCTTTAAATGACTTCATAGGAGACCCTCCTGGTTGGAGAGGGTGTAACCCCCCTGTCATATTTCCATCAAGAGGTATTTATATCATTAAAGGTGACTAGAGTAGTCTTAAGGTATACATTAAGTAAATACATGATACCTCATTTCAATATAGTATCCTCTTATGTTTTGTTTCCATCAGAGTAATACCTATGGGACTGTCTCTACCCTGATGAAGAGCTTAAGAAGTGATTTCCTTGGCAGTATAAGGTTCCGCCAGTAGGTCATTGTGCGATCTATAGACAAGTTATCAGAACACCTATATAGAAGGTGATACCATTGTGGTTTATTAAGGATTTTTAGTCTGATATGGATGCATGGGAGTTATTCTACTATCCTTTCCCCATCCGTATTGCGTTTAGAACACTTGTTTCATATGTTGATCATAATTTGGGCGAAATAGGATCACTTATTTACACTGGGTGATAGTTATTGATTCGTTCACTCATCATTTTTTGGAGATGTATGGTTTGCACAATTGGACAGTGGTGCACGTACACCGGTGGTGGTGGTGGTGTTCGACGGAATCAACTACCTGTGACATCAATTGGTATCTCCTTAGCTGGTTGTAATGAGCCCTGTGCTTTTTTCGTTTCTAGAGAGAGGTTTTATACTCTCCCATATTGCAAACTGGAGAACCCATAAAAAATCCCCCCCTTTTTGCTTTGAAGGATGGATACGCCCTGATGAAGGTGGTTCCCCAGAAGGAGAGACACCGAAACACACGTCGGCGCTTCAGCTTTCTACAAACATGGAATAATGTCAAAATTATGTGACCTATACAATAAGGTTAAACAAATCAAATAAAGAACAAAAAGGACTATGAATTAACATGGCATATATATATTAAGGTTAAACAAATCAAATAAAGGACGAAAAGGACTATAAATGAACATAGCATATGATTCTATGCATGTTGGATTTTACTGATGATATGTTATAATGATCTTATATTGTATTGAAGTAGTTAGGGATTGTTGAGATATGAGTGCATAGTTGTGTGATTGTGTATAATCATTTGAGTATGAATGAGAGGTGAGTGTTTTTTTATTGGGAAGTGTGATAGAATTAGATTGGGGGATACTAGAGTACATGTTGGAGTAGAGTGATATTTTGTTGTACTATATATCAAATTGATATCTTCTTGTATTATATGTGAAACTTTGTATATCAATAAGTGTAATTTGGATTTGCGTGTAAATAAAATAAAAAGAACATGATTTATCATATGTATGGGCACTAGGTGCATTTAATATGATATACCATCATCAAATGGTTAGTTTATTTAAATAGGGTTGCCTCTTGGTTTATAGACCCTGTTATTTCCCCTTGTAGGGCTACCTTGTACACTTCTCAGGGGCCCTCCTATTTTTATTGTTAGCCTTCAGTGATGACAACATTCCTGGACATGTGGCCGTGGATGATGGTCCAGGCCCATCTGGGCAGCCTTTTTAGATGGCAACAATGAGTCTCACTGTGCCCACAACAATACCTCCCACTCCAGTTGCTTCTACATCACAGACAACAACGTGCCCCTCCTGGATAAGGCGCAAATCAACAATCCTGACACTGAAAGCCCAGGACCTAGTTCGAGAGTGCACCCTGTTGATACCATCAGCCATGTCTTGGGGGACTATTAGGAGTCCCAAGGCGTGATGGGCCATGTGCTAACTGAACTCTGGGAAATCAAGCAGCTGCAGAGGGACATGAACCAACACATGGAGGACTATAACTTTAACATGGCCCCTCTAACAGGTGCTGAGGGACATCCATACCACCCTTAGCAGGTATTTTCCCCCAACATATACCGCTTCTTGTGGGCCAACTATATTAAGGCCAAGTGCATCTGCGGCAGACACAGAAAAGGAGGCCCTGCCAGAGGACAAACCCCCCTTGGGCATCCCTGCCTCTGCAGCAGTTGAACCCCCACCCTGGCAAGTGGGGACGTCCATGTAAAAATTCAGGAGGTGCTAATGACAACACACCCACAACTGCTAGCAAGAAATGTCATCCTAAATGTCCTCCTTTGTGTGTCACACATTCACTCTGTGGACTGATACTGAACCCCATTCCATTTCTGATGGGATGAGTACTCTGGACTTTGGTCTTCCAATGGTGTGGCATCTACTCCTATGATTCCATTCACCATGACTGACCCTTTTACTTTTCATTCATGGTATTTGTTGCCACAAGTTTGTTTTCACACTTAGAACCTATTTTCTGACCACATAAATCAACCAATCAATCTGACATTTATAAAGGGTGCTGTGTCTCTGCCAAAGAGCCATGTCTTGAGCCATTTCTTGAACACCGCTAAGGCAGGAGCTGTTCTGAGATGCAGGGGTAGGCTGTTCCAGGACTTGCCTGCAATGTAGGAAAAGGAGTGTCCACCTTTACGCGTGCGATGGATGCAGAGGACGTGTGCAAGATTCAGTGTTGCGGAACGTAGCTGTCTTGCAGGTATGTGGAGGTTTAGTCTGTGGTTGATATAGATATTTCCTTGATTGTGTAGAGCTTTGTAGGCCAGAGTAAGGATTTTGAATTGGCACCTCTTCTGGACTGGGAGTCAATGAAGGTGTAGGAATTCCACAGGCACTTGAAGAGTAGAAATCCTTTATTCAAATCATAAATCCTTGTTCAGTGGTAATAGTGTAATAACCCTCAGCTTGCTCCTCACTCTCCAGCTTCCAGCTTCATTCTGCCTCTCTCCACAATCCAGAATCCTCCCTTCCATACATTCCATTCTCACCCTCTAAGCCTATCACCAAAGAAGGTCTTTGAGGTGGAGAGTGATGCTGGCATGTCCAGGAAGATCCAGGATGAGTCTGGCCACATTGTTCTGTCGGTCTGAAGACATTGGAGTAACTGGAAGGGGATCCCGGTGTAGAGGACGTTTGCCATAGTTGAGGTGTCTGGTGATGAGTGCATGTGTGACTGTTTTTCTTGCGTCGTTAGGGATCCATTTGTAGGTTCTGTGGAGCATCCAGAGTATGCGGATGCAGGAGTAGGCTTCAGAGTTCACTTGATGTTTCAGTGTTGGTTGGTTGTCTAGGATGATGCTAAGTCTTCGGGCCTGATCCCATGGGGTGAGAGATGGCTCGAGTTGCACCGGCCACCAGTTATGGCACCTGACATTGGTGTTTCTCCTGAAGATCAGGTCCTCAGACTTGCCGGTGTTGAGTTCAAGGCAGCTGTCTTTCATCCATGCGGCCACGTTGTTCATGGCGAAGTGGAAGTTGTTTTTGGCGTTGTGCGGGTCCTTGGTGATAGATAAGATCAGTTTGGTGCCGTCGGCATAGAAAAGTATGGTGATGTAGTGTGATCTGATAATGTCTACAAGGGGGGTCATGTAGATGTTGAATAAGGTGAGGCTGAGAGAAGTTCTCTGGGGTACTCCATAGGTGATGGTTTTGGATGAGGAGGCGAAGGGTGAAAGGTGTATGCTTTGCGAGTGGCCAGAGAGAAAGGAGGCAATCCACATGATGACACACATGATGCATCAGGGCTACCACACCACAAGGAAGAAGTCCAATGGAGTATTTGAAACTTCCATCCTTCCACTATGCAAGCTGTTTGGCACAGGTATTGCACACCCAAAGTCTGTGACCTACATTCCCAGGAACAATCCATGTCCACTTCATATGAACAGCATCATGTACCTGGCAATGTCCCAACTCGGAAATGTCCCAATGAAGATGTCACGGTGAAGGTACCTGAACAAATGCAAAAACAAGAAGTATAGTTATGAAACCAAACTTATGGCACAATTCACATAGCAAACATCTGGAGAACGAAGTCCACGTTATAAATGTCACACAAAGCAACATTTCCAAAATGTGATTGTGTCAAAAGCTTCCTCATCAGACATACTTTGCCAGTATTTGCCAGAGCTTCAGCTTCCAAACTTTTCTAAAAAATATACTCCTCACATTAATACAACAAGAGTTCATTGTACAGTCATAGTCATCACATCTCATGACGTAGTTGCACTCATTAGAAGAAGCTGTTGATGAAATCTTGTCTAAAGTCAGCTCCGTCCTCTTCACCTCTGTCATCTTCATTTGGCATTTCTGGTTCCTCAACTGGTGGAACCACAGGCTCCCCCTCCTTTGGGATGCAAGGGATCTTCCTTCACAGGGTGATGTTATGGAGCATGCAGCATGCCACAGAGATTTGACACACCTTCCCTGGTGAGTAGAGGAGGGCTCCCACAGTCTTGTCCAGACCCTGAAATCTGGCCTTCAGGAACCCAAAGGCCTGCTCAACTGGCCGCTGTGTTCTTCCATGGGCCTCATTGAAGCGGCCTTTCCCTGGCTTAGTTGGATTGCTCAGTGGTGTTAACAACCAATGATGGTTGGGATATGCTGAGTCTCCTGTTTTGTAATGAGACGTAAGTGCCACAATGAGTTACACACTTTCTGATTGTAGTACCTGGCATTGCACACACAAGATCACGACAGATGTAACTTACCAACAAGCCAGACTCTCTCCGGTTGCAGCCGTGACATCAGCTAGAGTATGGTGCTGTTCCGCATAACAAAGGAATCTTGGGCTGAACATTGGAACTGGGTACAGATATTTGAAATGTACAGATCTGACAAGCAGATAATTTGCATGTTGATCAAATAGAAGTGCTTCCTGTTGCAATAGACCTGTTCACTGGCATGCGGTGGCACCAATGCAATAGGGGTGCCATCAATGGCTCCAACAACATGTGGGAGGTGACCAAATCCATGGAAGTCAACCTTCACATTGGCTAAATCCTCACGTCTCCGGAACATGGTATAGCCTTCAATGTGCTTCATCATTGCTGATAGCACATCTTTTAAAACACCACTGATCATAAGTTCCGACATACCACCAGATATAGCCACTGTATACTGAAATTACCTTGTGGCCAGAAAGTGTAATACTACCATGAGACTCACAATGGGTGGTATACGTGTTGGATTATTGTTTTGTGGTGTGAGATATGGCTCCAACTGATGACATAGATTTTGGATAGTTTGCCTATCAGACAAAACTGCTTTATTAAGTCACTAGAGGTCTGGAAAGGGACGGTAGACTGGAGGTTATCGCATCCTCCCTCTCTTACAGGATACCCATTTGTGGAATGAAATGAGTTGGAGCATTAGTCACTGTGTCAAAACCAACATATCTGATGAGTAAGACCAAAGTAATGTGACAAAACATTACAGACTGGAAATACATTACACCCATTACACATCAAAACTGTCCAATATTCAAGGTCCAGCTATGATCCCCATGGTTATCCAGACATGTGTCTACAACATAATATATATTGCACATAACACATCTAACTGCTCCTCTTGTGCCCCTTGATATTGTGAAGTATGTTCCGACCGCCAAAAATACGGTCACCAGTGGGGTACAGTGCATGGCGGTTATATGGCATCTGTGACCAGCAATGCACTACACTGATGATTGTGTAGGAGAATCTACATATCAAGGGAACTTTACATCTGTTGAGATGTTACTACACATTAAAAAATTGTTGTGATGTGTTTACCAGTCCCCAAAACTGTAGTTTCAACTGTCAAAATGGCAGAAGCCTGATCTCATTCATTGGACTTTAGGAACCTACCACCAGAAGCGGAAGTCGACCGTATGGTGGGCCGTTCCAACCACGGCAGACACAGCTATAGGCTAGCGTTGTTGACTGTGACGGTTGCGGCCCACTGGCTGTGCACGTCGACGTTAATAACTGCATACGTAGTGTACATGTACGCCGCGGTTTGGAAAATAACTCACTTACCTTCTGACACTGCTGCCATTAACACGTCCACCCCTTCAGCTGCTGTGTGCCACCTCGGGGAGCAATCATGCCAGGCCAAGCAGGTGGAAGGGCCCATACCTTCTCTATGAGGAGCTGGAGAAACATGTTGAAGAGGCCCTTCCCCTCTATGGTCAGCTCTGTGGCTCAGCAGAGGAACAGGTAACTATCTCTCACACATATTTGACTATGTTCAAAACCATCCTTTTCTTCCGAACAGGCTAAAGAGTGCCTCTGAGTCCCAGTGACATTTTTGGATGTCTGTTGTCACAATCTGTGGTCCATACATAAGATGTACAGGTTGTGGATTGTGAAGCCCTGTTCTTTACTGTATTTTAAATTACCATTGTGTTGTGTGATAAGCCCTAGATCCTCCATGTGTTACATTCAAATATCTATGCAGGTAAACTTTTATTTTTTTATTTTTATGTTTTATTGTGCATAAAACAAGACAACATATGACAAAACAAAACAAGACAGCCCGAATATCTAGGCGCAAAAACATGTCCAAGTACCGCACAATTCCTGGGCGCCACCTATAAAAGGGAATAGCAAATTAGGCATAGGTTCATGAACCATAACAAGGCTCCCCACAGATCATTAGTGGCCCCAGTCTCCGCAGAATAAGCACACCTGCCCCTGAACAGTCTCAAAGCGACACACCATGTACCTAACAGGCTACACCAATTACCAAACTCGCAAATAAAAAGAGAAAGAGAGAAACAGGAAAAAAGGCAGGCAGCAGAAGAGCACAGAAGCGCCTATAACAAATCAATGTCACTTTTCCCACACCCCGAGAGAGAGCTAAGGCACATCAAACTCCTAGCTGTGCATTTAGTCACAAAATACCACCTCAGCCATCCTTCAGGGCATTCAGATAAGCGCACAGCAGAGCCCAAATATCCCTAGGTCGAGAACCCTCCGGGGTCAGCTCCCAAACAATCATCTGCTGCTCTTGACAAAAGGAGGCGTCACGCAGCCAATCAGAGCCCCGAGGGGCCCGACCCCGACCCCAGCACATTGCAACTCTGCGCTTAGTTAGCAACAAAAGAAGGCTCACCAACTGCCTGTGAGGCCGCCGCACCTCGACTACACATCCCAGCAACGCTAGTCTAGGGGATAAGCGTGCAGCGGAGCCCAAATATCCCTAGGTCGAGAACCCTCCGGGGTCAGCTCCCAAAAAATCATCAGCTGCTCTTGACAAAAGGAGGCGTCACACAGCCAATCAGAGCCCCGAGGGGACCGACCCCGAACCCAGCACATCACAACTCTTCGCTTATCTAGCAACAAAAGAAGGCTCACCAACTGCCTGTGAGGCCACCGCACCTCGTCCACACATCCCAGCAACGCTAGTCTAGGGGAAAAGGGCAACTCCAGTCCGGTCATTTGCCCAATTATCCTCATGACCTCCATCCAGAAGACACGCACCTCGGAGCACTCCCACGCTAGATGTAAGAAACCAGCCTCGGTGCCCAACACCGCTCACAACTGGCATCAGCCCGCAAGCCCATCGAACAAAGGCCTTTAGTGGTATAATATAAGTGGTGCAGAGATTTAAAGTGAATCAGGCGGAGCCTGTAATTAGGGGATAATGTTCTCATATGCACACAACATCCTCGCCACATCTGCTCAGATATAGGTTCGCCCACATCCACCTCCCATTTCACTCTAGCAGACGAACCAAGATCACCTCGCTGCTCCTGCATAAAGTTGTACAATTTTGTAATAAGTTTACACGGCGACTGAGCTCAGCACAGGGCCTCCAAGGCCCGACATTCCAATGGAGGGTCCGTAAGCCGAGAAAATCCCGCCTGCAACATTGCACCGACATGCAGCACGTATAGTCGCTGCAGATCAATAGTGCAATGTAGGAAAGTACCATCTTGCCTGGCATGTTACCCCCATATTTCACTGTATATATGTTGTTTTAGTTGTATGTGTCACTGGGACCCTGCCAGCCAGGGCCCCTGTGCTCATAAGTGTGCCCTATATGTGTTACCTGTGTTATGACTAACTGTCTCACTGAGGCTCTGCTATCCAGAACCTCAGTGGTTATGCTCTCTCATTTCTTTCCAAATTGTCACTAACAGGATAGTGACCAATTTCACCAATTTACATTGGCATACTGGAACACCCTTATAATTCCCTAGTATATGGTACTGAGGTACCCAGGGTATTTGGGTTCCAGGAGATCCCTATGGGCTGCAGCATTTCTTGTGCCACCCATAGGGAGCTCTGACAATTCTTACACAGGCCTGCTACTGCAGCCTGAGTGAAATAACGTACACGTTATTTCACAGCCATTTACCACTGCACTTAAGTAACTTTTAAGTCACCTATATGTCTAACCTTTACCTGGTGAAGGTTGGTTGCTAAGTTACTTAGTGTGTGGGCACCCTGGCACTAGCCAAGGTGCTCCCACATTGTTCAGGGCAAATTCCCCGGACTTTGTGAGTGCGGGGACACCATTACACGCGTGCACTATACATATGTCACGACATATGTATAGTGTCACAATGGTAACTCCGAACATGGCCATGTAACATGTCTAAGATCATGAAATTGTCACCCCAATGCCATTCTGGCATTGGGGAGACAATTCCATGATCCCCCGAGTCTCTAGCTCAGACCCGGGTACTGCCAAACTACCTTTCCCGGGGTTTCACTGCAGCTGCTGCTGCTGCCAACCCCTCAGACAGGTTTCTGCCCTCCTGGGGTCCAGCCAGGCTTGGCCCAGAAAGGCAGAACAAAGGACTTCCTCAGAGAGAGGGTGTTACACCCTCTCCCTTTGGAAAAAGGTGTCAGGGCTGGGGAGGAGTAGCCTCCCCCAGCCTCTGGAAATGCTTTGATGGGCACTGATGGTGCCCATCTCTGCATAAGCCAGTCTACACCGGTTCAGGGATCCCCCAGCTCTGCTCTGGCGCGAAACTGGACAAAGGAAAGGGGAGTGACCACTCCCCTGACCTGCACCTCCCCTGGGAGGTGCCCAGAGCTCCTCCAGTGTGCTCCAGACCTCTGCCATCTTGGAAACAGAGGTGCTGCTGGCACACTGGACTGCTCTGAGTGGCCAGTGCCAGCAGGTGACGTCAGAGACTCCTTCTGATAGGCTCCTCCAGGTGTTGCTAGCCTATCCTCTCTACTACGTAGCCAAACCTCCTTTTCTGGCTATTTAGGGTCTCTGCTTTGGGGAATTCTTTAGATAACGAATGCAAGAGCTCATCAGAGTTCCTCTGCATCTCTCTTCACCTTCTGCCAAGGAATTGACCGCTGACTGCTCTGGAAGCCTGCAAAACTGCAACAAAGTAGCAAAGACGACTACTGCGACCTTGTAATGCTGATCCGGCCGCCTTCTCGACTGTTTTCCTGGTGGTGCATGCTGTGGGGGTAGTCTGCCTCCTCTCTGCACTAGAAGCTCTGAAGAAATCTCCCGTGCGTCGACGGAATCTTCCCCCTGCAACCGCAGGCACCAAAGAACTGCATCACCGGTCCTCTGGGTCTCCTCTAAGCACAACGAGCGAGGTCCCATGAACTCAGCAACTCTGTCCAAGTAACTCCCACAGTCCAGTGACTCTTCAGTCCAAGTTTGGTGGAGGTAAGTCCTTGCCTCCCCACGCTAGACTGCATTGCTGGGAACCGTGTGTTTTGCAGCTGCTCCGGCTCCTGTGCACTCTTCCAGAATTTCCTTTGTGCACAGCCAAGCCTGGGTCCCCGGCACTCTAACCTGCAGTGCACGACCTCCTGAGTTGTCCTCCGCCGTCATGTGACCCTACTTTGTGACTTCGGGTGAGCTCCAGTTCACTCCACTTCGTAGTGCCTGTTCCGGCACTTCTGCGGGTGCTGCTTGCTTCTGAGTGGGCTCTTTGTCTGGCTGGACGCCCCCTCTGTCTCCTCACGCAATTGGCGACATCCTGGTCCCTCCTGGGCCACAGCAGCATCCAAAAACCCTAACCGCGACCCTTGCAGCTAGCAAGGCTTGTTTGTGTTCTTTCTGCACGGAAATACCTCTGCACGACTCTTCACGACGTGGGACATCCATCCTCCAAAGGGGAAGTTTCTAGCCCTTGTCGTTCTTGCAGAATACACAGCTTCTACCATCCGGTGGCAGCTTCTTTGCACCCACAGCTGGCATTTCCTGGGCATCTGCCCACTCCCGACTTGATCGTGACTCTTGGACTTGGTCCCCTTGTTCCACAGGTACTCTCGTCAGGAAATCCATCGTTGTTGCATTGCTGGTGTTGGTCTTCCTTGCAGAATTCCCCTATCACGACTTCTGTGCTCTTTGGGGAACTTAGGTGCACTTTTCACCCACTTTTCAGGGTCTTGGGGTGGGCTATTTTTCTAACCCTCACTGTTTTCTTACAGTCCCAGCGACCCTCTACAAGGTCACATAGGTTTGGGGTCCATTTGTGGTTCGCATTCCACTTCTAGAGTATATGGTTTGTGTTGCCCCTATCCCTATGTGCCCCCATTACATTCTATTGTGACTATACATTGTTTGCACTGTTTTCTATTGCTATTACTGCATATTTTGGTATTGTGTACATATATCTTGTGTATATTTGCTATCCTCATACTGAGGGTACTCACTGAGATACTTTGGCATATTGTCATAAAAATAAAGTACCTTTATTTTTAGTATATCTGTGTATTGTGTTTTCTTATGATATTGTGCATATGACACTAGTGGTACTGTAGGAGCTTCACTCGTCTCCTAGTTCAGCCTAAGCTGCTATGCTAAGCTACCTTTTCTATCAGCCTAAGCTCCTAGACACCCCTCTACACTAATAAGAGATACCTGGGCCTGGTGCAAAGTGTAAGTACCCCTTGGTACCCACTACAAGCCAGTCCAGCCTCCTACATTCATCGTCCCTCTAACACATTCCGAATGGAGATCATTCGCCCATTCTCAAACTAATCTCCCAAGGTAACCAACCCAGAATCCCGAAGAAATTCGCGCTGTGGCCTATCTCGGAACATCTCAAGATCTGCGACTGAAAGAACTGACAGCGAAGAGGCAAAAGCAGCGCTCGCCCAGTAGCGACGCAGCAGTACCGTCCAGGCCCGAGCAGTACATGCCACCGTATCAAAACCACGTGCACGAGGTCGAGAAGAGATGCCCAGGAATCAAGTCAATTTGTCTGGCCACACTGAGTCGCTCTCAGGCGCAAGGTGCGGCAAATATCGGATTGGCCGCAGCCAGTAGGATGCGAAGTGCGCCTGGGCACAAAAATAGTAAAGCTCCAGATCCGGGGCAGCAAGGCCACCCAGCTTAAAAGGCAGCGTCAGCTTCTCCCAGGAAATACAAGGCTGCCCCCCGGCCCAAACTAAGCGTATCAGAGCCGAACGAAGCCGACAGAGAAAGCTGGCCGGGAGCGAGATGCAGGTAAACTTTACAGCCAAACAATGATATATCTGATGATCTGGTGATGGTAAATAGCACAGTGAATGTATTTGCTGTGTATGTATACTGTTTGAGTCAGTTGAGGACATTGTTAGCAATGTGTAAAGTCCCACAAATCACTCAGCCCAAATCAGGCCTTGGCAAACTGTTGTATGAGACCATTGTAAAACTCACTGAGCATCAGAGTGCCACACAACCCTGAACTCACATATAGACTGGCCACAGAATGCACTGTTATGCATGGAAGTGATGGAAATGTGCTGTTCATGTAGGTTCTGTACGCTCAGCCTGCAGTGAGCAAGGATGGTTAAAGCATTTTCACAGTATGGGGCATGTCCCAAGCTGGTGCACAGTAACTGTGGCTATGCAACTGAGGCACTGGGCCCACTCCCTGTAGACCTTCTGATCCTTGGATGTGGCCCCAATGAGTCTCCAGAAGCAAGATTTGGCCTGAATGCTTTTTCATTGACTACATTGGAAACGGGGACTGAGGTAACCACCAGACCTGGTACTAATTTCCATGATCCTCATTGTCAATGTGTGTCTACCTAATGACAGCCCCCTTACTGCCACGTCTGTTGTCACCTTTCTAGAAGTCATGTTTATATAGTACAGGACTATTGCTCAAGTGACAAACCCACAGTGCAGATAATGCAGGAGAGATCAAGACGTGAATCACTAGCTTTGTTACATGCAACCAATCACACCAAACATACCTTGGTATGTTGAATGTCATGTCTGTAGGAGTCCCACATATGGCAAGAGGTTTTCCTATGATACCAGTACATACCACACAAATCCAATCAGAGGTAGTATGAAAGTCCATTATGTAGACCACATTTCCAAATATCCACAGAGAAGAAGCTTTCAGTGACAACCATGCCAGCCCTCTCATTGTTATCTAAGTCTTACGGTGTAGTATGTACTATGGGAGTTACCTGTATAAACGGTATGCCTGGCTCTAAAGGCATCCGTACAGTCATGCACAAGTAGTTTACCTTTCACAGGGTCACAATGGTGTGTTGTGTTTCCTAATGGTTCACATCACAGTACATGTTACTTGGCCCTGGGCTATATGATGTCAGTGGGCTTGCTAAGTCAGTGTAGGCCATGGCCAGGTTTGTGGACAGTCAGCTGATGACTCCAAAAGTGTGTATTTATGTCCCCATACTTATCACCATGTGTGCTTTACACATGTTGTGTGTTGAGAATTACAAAATGCTTGTGCTGGGTGTTTCCTAAATATGTGTTAAACAACCAGTTACCCTAAAAAGTGCAGTTGTGACCTCTTCATTTGTCTATTGCATCCATACAGGTCAATGCCCATCAGAAGCAAGGGATTTGGAGAGCCATTGCCTGGAATGTGCGGACCCTGGGGGTCTATCCCCAGAGAGCGTCCACTGTTGAAAACGTTGTGAGGACCTGAGACACTGAGGTCTCAACGAGGGTGGGGTACACGTTGGATCCCGACTCCCTGATGGCCCGTATACTGGCGGTGGCCTACCCCAAGCTTGATGGGATTTTGAGGGAAGCACAGCAGCTACAAGGGGGTGAGTCCTGGGTAGATTTATGCCTATTACATTGCCAGGTTGATTTATTAGAGGCAGTTACCTCCCCATGAATATAGTTGGCCAATGTGCGATCCACAAGATGAGTTTCTTTGTGTAGGTCTGGTAGTTGGTGCATGGTGATGTGCCTTGCCTTTTGTCCTAGTGACCAGTGACAAAACAGAGTACAGCCCACTACCAATATACTCTCTTGGGCAGACACATGGCTGAGTGTAATGGTCAATCATCTCATATTGTTTCATGTTGTGGGTGTCATTGGTACCCAATAGCCCACTTGTCTTCAGTGTGTCAGCCTCAACTTCAAACAACATGAGGTAATAGATCACCGTACTCAGCCATCTATTTTCTCTATAGAGTATATTGGCATTTGTACCCAAAAAGCCACTTGTCTTCAGTGTGTCAAGAGTGCTGGTGCCTCACTACTGTCTCTCAAATGGTGGTGACCATTATACATGTGACATAGCATACATTGTCCTTTGTGTGCAGTCACTGAGCAATACTTTCACCTGGTAAGTAGGGAATCTACAGTTAAATGATTTGGGTAACATCACTGTTGGCATGACTATTTGCTCCTACATGTTAGCATGGGAATTTTTTAGTGTAATTTCCACTACTGTTTCAAACATGATCTAGCTGTCTTCATGGGATGATGTCTGATTCCATCACATATGTGTGCATGCCAAAATCTCTTTGGAAAATAGTTTTATATGATGGGTATACATTTCATGTGGTGCCAAAGACAGGAGTGTGTCAGCATTGTTTGTTGGGTCACACTACCCTTACCCATTACTCCATGTCACTTATCATGAACAATTGCAGAAACAATGAAGGACATGACAGGTAGACCTACAGTATTTCCTCACAATGAGTATTTCCATGTCATTTATGTTGAATCATTTGGCTAAGTGCTTTGCATATGTCAGTTGTTAAAGGGTCATTACCTGACTGTTGTCATGCACCAGGGAGTGACATGCAGAGATGTTAGAATCATATGTGAGCGTGTACACTTAGCAATCCAATGGAATCTGTGTCTGCATGGCAAAAAAGTACAGATATGGGCCTTGCCATTGAGAAACATGTTAAAGGCCCTCTTCAGATATTGGAGATTCTCTCAGCCCTCTTCAGATATTGGAGATTCTCTCAGCCACAACAACATTCAAAGGACTTTCGCCTTTTAGTTATGCAATGTTAGAAGGATGTTCTCAGCAGTACCAATCAAACAGGTGATTTCCCCAGGCCCAGCTGATTCACTGTGCTGTGAATATTTGTAGACAAATCTTCCAGACAGTTTGACCAGATTGTCTCCAGTGTACTTTTCTGTGCACAATGTGTTATCTAGCAAAGCAACATTAGTACAACTTCCATTACACTATTTAAACAATATTCATATTGTGAAGTTACTATTGGTGAGTTTATACAGTGTGACATGGGTGTTTCCATGTCACCTTCTTCAGGCTACTGTACTTCTTACTGCAGCATGACAGGATCTTGTGTGGAATATGTGAGAATGTCCTTGGCATTGGCATTATATTTGATGGCAACAGGTTAGTGAGTGGTGCTACAAGAGCCAAACCATTCAAGGTGACAAGGTCTCCTACTTGATCCATGGGTATTGTGATTGGGCAACTTTACTCGCGCAATTGAAGTTGTCTATGATTCTGATTTTGCTATGTGCAAATGTTTACAGTTCATGTAGCATGCATGCATGTGGTGTTGCAAATGTTAAAGGCAATTTGGAGGACGTTGTGACTGGAGACTACTGTACATCATCACAAGCAAGCAGAGGAGACAGGGCCAATATCAGTGGGAAAGCAGCTAGCCACAGTGCCTTCGGTCACGAAACATCAGACACAGAGGGACCCAGTGGCTCAGAGGGTGAGGGGAGTGCTTCGGAGGAGACCAGCTCCATATCAACTTCTTCTGATTCAAACTGTAGTGGACACTCCATAGTGTTGACGGAACACTCAGGACCTACACTTGCTCCATCCTTGACCAGCACCCCCAGTTTCATCTCCACCCTCTATGTTGCTCCCCACCCAGTTGGCCGGGCCTGATCCCCCAAGAGGGTAACTGTCTCCTCCACGTCAGGCACCTCACCCCCTTCCCCTGTTACCCCTGCTGCCCTAAGTGAGGAGGCTATTGTTTTTTTGAGGACCATCTCTGTGGGTCAGACTGCCATTCTGAATGCCACCCAGGTGCAGGGCACCCAACACCAACAGACAGTTGCATACCTGGAAGGCATTCACAATGCTATGTCTGCCCTACAGAGATTTTTTAAGGCTCTGGCCTCCTCCCTCACAGCAGCCTTCCACCCCCACAATCCTTCCCCTACCATCTTTCTCTTCCCCATACAATTTCCCTATTTCCATACCTATACAAAGCACACTCACACATATGCATGCACACACCTCAACATCCACATGAAGCACACACACATAGACAGAAGCACCACAGACACACCTGCATGCAAGCACTCAACAGTCACCCACGGACATCACAACAGCCACCATTTTCAGAAACACCCCCACTGACCCACACACACCACAACCACCATACACACAAACACCACCACAATACCCACAGACACATCAACCACTTCACCCATACCCCCAGACACCACTCCAACACCCACAGACACAGCCATCACATCCACCATACACCACCCCAACACCAACAGCACAGCCACCACATCCACCCAGGCACCACCCCAACACCCACAGACACAGCCACCACATCCACAATACCCCCAGACACTACCCGACACCCACAGACACACCCAGACACCAACCCAACATCTACAGCCACAGCCACCACATCCACCATACCCCCAGACACCACTCCAACACCCATAGACACAGCCACCACTCACAGTATACCTCCAGACACCACTCCCACCCACACAGACACATCCACTACTCCCACCAAGAGACGCAAATGCCCACACACATGCAAAAGACACCAATAAAACACAAACGTACTTCAGACACACACACCAGCACCAACAAAACCCAAATCCACAGCTGACACAAGCACTAACTCAACCTCCCAACCTCAAATCCCTCCTGTGCACCCTCCCCATTTTACCAAAGAAAGCTTCCTGTTTGACCTTGCCCTTACCCCTGTGAAACACCCTGTTCCAAAGCAAAAAAGACCCGCCCCACACCCCAACCCATCCCTTCTATGTTCAAGCCCTCCTTGTGACACCTACCCACACTCTCTCCCAGACCCAGCCTTACTCCACCCAAACCCAAAAAGAAGCCCACCCTTCCCAAAGTGAAGCCCACTCTTCCCAAGACCAAACCCACCCATCCAAAAAAGTACCCCGCCCCACTCAAGAGTGATCATTGAGGTGCCTGGAATGCCCACTAGATGTCCCTTCCTGTGGCAGTGATTTTTGAGGCACGTTGCGGGACACAGCAGTGTGCTCTACACATTTTTTGCCTAGGACTGGTCACTGGCCTTTACTCCATTTTTAGAGTGGTGCCAATAACGTTCAGTTGTTTACTTTGCTAAACATTGCTCCTGCCATTACTGTTCTACCTTTTTGATGTTTATAAATAATTTGTGATGTATGGCTACAGTTATGTCTGTTTCACCCTGATGGATGGGCCTGATGTAGATTGGAAATTTGTTTAATGTGTGCAAGCTAGAGGTGTGTTTGTCCACACATGAAGGGTGTTCGATTGTGCTATATTCCTATACATTTGAATTGGATATGTGTCCATTTTAATGTGTGTACCTTACACTTACTTTATCTAAATATGTGACCCCTGCTGTTACTGATGTATTTGCTTTCTAGACTTGCACTTACATATTTGTCACATGGGCATGACACCATACCTAATCTGCAGGGACTTTTTATATTGTGTGATTTGGATGTTCGTCACACAAATTATTCTGCATCCCATTTACCTTACATTCTCTTGATATGTGGGTAATATGTGTGAGTCCATGACAATGATTTTGCAGGGAAAGTGTTTTTGGGCTCAGTGACACGTCCATGCAGATGTATATGGTCTGTTACGACAACTATAAGAACTTAAAAATAACTTACCCACTTGATGCTGCTGTTGGGCTTTCAACTGGCCATCAAGGTCCCGATAGGACACCACAAGTATGCCGCCCATTAGTGGGTTCAGTGTGTAGTGCATGTGCTTCCCACATTACGAGGGCTGGCTGAGCTGGACTTCAGATAACTATTGAGTCTAGCGTTGTTAGTCCTCCCACCTCTTGGGGCAATGATTGCTGTGCCTCCTTTAGACCCATAGGAACTTCTTGGTGATAGCCTTCCATATTGCCTTCTTCTGATGGGCGTTGCCCTGTGTGGATACGGAAAAAGAAATAAACAAAACTTTTGTGAGGTTTTGTTCGGCTGTATTGTTGTAACACAATTTTGTAAAATCTATCACAAGCATTTCTAAAAATGAGTACAGATTAATTTCGAAAATGTATTATTTCCTAGGAAATACTCATTTGTAGTGCCCTGTTAAGTACCTTCATCACTTTTCATATCATCATTTTACAAATTCAGGCCACAAACATCATCCATTCTAGTGGCCTGAAACATTCCCTGTAATGGGAGCTACTTCTGATCAGTACAAATCAATGTAAGCTATCAAAGGCTAAACAACTTGTACATTGTTAGCACAAATCCCCATGTCTAGCTTAATTAGCTTAAAGCCTGACTGAGAGCCTTTGTCATATGTATTTGCAGCACAGGATATACCTCTCCCCATATGTGGCACCATCACATGTATAATACATACAGACGCTCATTACTCAGACGATGGGATAAACTTGAAGTGCAAAAAATTTAAACAAGTTCATAACTTGAAAAATGTTTTCCTGCACTTTACATTTATCTAATTTCAATATATGTCTGGAATTTTAAACTATGCTTATGGCACATTTTCTAATGGACACTGTAAATAAGGGGCATGCAGTGTGTGAATTAAAAATTTTGAATTGTGAGTAAACTGAAATGAAAAGTCACTTATTCATTCAGATGACTTTTCATTTCAATTTAAAGACATTTAAAAACATTATTAAACATCATTTTGGTCCCAGCCAAATTATTGAGTAGACCACACTCCGAACAAAACACTTTACTCAGGAACTAAAAGGGACAATTAAACCTGTGTAATAAAAAAAACAAGCTAGTTAGAAAAACATTTTCCATTCAAACATGTACCTTTTCCTCTGGGTTTCCTCACAGAAGGGCAAAAGTGGAGGAGGTGTTGTTGGCTGCAGTGTTAGGAGGCAAGTGAGCTTTTTTCATAAATACACGTACAAGTACAAAATGTACACGATAGTCAATGGAGATGGACACAGCCATTGGCTTTCGTATATTGTTGTCACACACATTAGCCTATGGCTGCATCTGTCATGGAGTGTTACACCTACTACGCGGTAAACTTCCAGCAACGGAGCTGGATTGCAAATGTCCTGAGGTCAGGCGGCCACCATTTTAGAATGTGAAGCAGTGTGGTGACTAGTTTGTTTACATATATAAAATGCATACATTACTGTTTTTGTTAAAATCTATAAAGTATAATGTAATGCGTCACTGTATTTAAATGTGATTGTGATGCAGTTTATTTTATACTTCCACTGATGGAACTTTAGAACAAAAAAAAAAAAAAAAAAAAACAATCTTCAAGTGTATTATGTACACACTATTTTCCAAAAATATCAGACATGTAACAAATTGTTATTCTAAGTTTCAACATCATTGAAAATGATGTGTACATATATGTCACAAAACATATGGAATTTTACATAGACATGTGGTGTGTTGATTATCAAAGTATTGTTTGCCCATTTAATTTTTATTTTCTAAAATGCAGACATATGAACCCAGGAAGAGGTAGAAGATGACAGCCTCAAGTATTTAGACCATTTCCAGACCTTGCAACCATGGAAGAAATGGATATTATCAACAACTTCAGATTGAATAGGCAAACTATTCTATACCAGTCTGTCATTAGCTGGTACTAGATCTTCTGAATCACAATAGGACTCTCACATCAATAACACCAATAGTGAAAATAATGGCAGTACTCCATTTTGTGGCCAGGAGCGTTCCAATAAATTGTGGCTGTATCTGGAGGCATGTTACAACCAACTTTCAGTAGTGTGCTACAGGAAGTCTTTTCTTCAATGATGAGACACATCAACAGCTTCATCCAGTTTCCATGAAGTGGGGATTTGGAAATGTGAAGGGAGATTGTTATGCTTTGGGTGGCATACCACATGTAGTTGTGGCAAATGATGGCACACATATTGCCTTAATGCCACCACATGCCAGGGAACTGATCTGCCAGAATCAGAAGAACTTACATTTAATCAAAGTGTAAGTTGTCTGATGACTTGATTTGGACATCTCAAGTGTGTGTGTCCATTTCCCAGGGTCAACACATGATTCCTTTGCACAACAGAACAGAAGCATACCCCTGCAAATGTCCCAACTTGGACTTGAGAAGGCCTGACTTGTTGGTAAGTACAATATGACAATAGGATTATTTCCTTAATTTACAGTTGAGGAATGTACAATGGGATGAGATATTTTTGCTTAATATGTTTTTTGCTTTCATATAGGAGACTCAGCTTATTCTAACCAGCCATGGTTGTTAGCACCACAGAGGAATCCAACAACGCCAGGAAAAGTCCACTTCAGTGAGGCCCATGGTAGTACATGGAAGCCAGTGGAGTTGGCTTTTTGGCTCCTGAAGGCCAGATTTCACAGTCTGGATAAGACCGGTTGAGCACTCCTCTACTCACAGATTAGGATGTGCCAAATCACCATGGCCTGCTACTTCTTGCACAACATAGCCCTGCAGAGGAACATCCCATACATCGCAGAGGTTGGAGACCATGACGAGTCACCAGGTGAAGATGTTGAAATGCCAAATGAAGATGATAGTGGTGAAGAGGAAGGAAATGATGTACGTTAAGATGCTATTGACAACTTCTTTACATACTGTAAAGATAAATGTCAGAACAACTTGTGACATAATGAGCATATAAGCCTGTATGGAGTCTTTTTTGATTAATGGTTAGTTCAGGAAATTCCAGGGCAAATATGTTTCCTGATTAAAGTTTTGCCATCTGTGTCCATTTGCATTGATTATGTTTGATTGTTCTAAGTGAATGTGTCCTCATAACTTATCATTTGAGTCTGATTTGTCATGAAAAATAAATATTGTTTTGTTTTTCTTTTTTAAAATCCTTCATCATGTCATCTTCATTTGGACATTTTAAAGTTGTGACATTTGCAGTTATATGCTGCTGCTGCAAAGTAAAAAGGGAACATGGCTTGATCCTGTGAAAGACACATACTTTGGATGTACATATCTTGTACAAAGACAACTTACACAGTGATTGCATAGAAGTTCTTGAGATTTCATTAGACCTGTTTTCTGGTGAATGTTTCCACCAAGGCAATATGTGCTGCTTAACTTGTTCTAACCATATGTATAAGACGAGCCATAGC
Organism: Pleurodeles waltl; assembly: GCF_031143425.1. Lineage (NCBI taxonomy): Eukaryota > Metazoa > Chordata > Amphibia > Caudata > Salamandridae > Pleurodeles > Pleurodeles waltl. The sequence goes on from NC_090445.1 coordinate 253,062,413, forward strand.
ATACTACTCTCCTTTTAGATTAGCTAAATCATTATTTTGTGTTAAGTGTATGAAGCTGTTGATGTGTCTCATCACAGTAGAAATAACTTTTTATAGCACGTCACAGAAAGTTGGTTGTGACATTCCACCAGATACTGCCACAGTGTATTGAAATGATCCTGTGGCCACAAAATGTATTAGTACCATGATTTTGTCTATTGTTGTTACTGATGTGGGTTTCTTATTGTGAGGCAGGATATCTGGGTCCAACTGATGACATGAATCAATGATAGTTTGCCTATTGAATCTATTTATTAGGATTATATCTTGTCTCCATGGTGTCAGGGTTTTGAACAGTAAAAGTACAACTGATACAGACTCATTGGGTTATGCATTGGTTGTAAAAAAAATATATGATTTTTTTACATACATTTATTCCTTACAGATGTATATAATCAATACATTGAGATTAGTGTTTTGCTATTTTTCCTTTTATGGAAATGGGAGAAACATTATAAAATTGGAACATTTTATTTTGGAACACATTTTTTTCAGTATTAGCATTTTTTCAACAATGATGAAAGGAAGAAATAAAAAAAGGAAATACCACAGGTGACCACAAGAAATACAACACCAGTCTTCATGTTTTTAAATGTATTTAACAAACACAAATAAACTTAAAGATGCTGAAAAGCAATAACAATTGAAAACCAGGAGGCGAGGCTTGCCAAGATGGCTGTCAGGACGTGATTCCCCTTGGCTCCGCTATTGCCCGTAGTAAAGTTGGACACCGACAACAATAATAGGAGCATGAATGGTGCCTGAAGGGGGATTGGGTGTGGGGGAGACAGATGGACCCCCATTGTCAGCAGGAGGAACACCTTTATTGGAGGAAACACGCAACATGCCCTGCGGTAGTGCAGCGCTAGAGACGGAGACAGAGCTCTGACTGTTGAAGCTAGAGATAAAGGTGTGTGGACCGGAGGAAGAATGTGGGGCCCACCGCCTTGGGAACGCAGATCACTAAATTGAAACTGCCAGCGGCCAGAGAGGCCCTGGTGTGGTCCCAGTCCTGGAAAGGAGAGTCAGGCATGGTGCCTGGCCTTAAGATGGTGACCGCAAGGCAATAAGGAGGTATGCTGGCGCAGGGTAAAAAGGCCTACAAGCATCGAAAGTTGGGTGGGTGAGTGGAAAGTTAGGAGAATGGCTCCAAGAGCCCCCACGCAATTGGAGGATTGGCCAAACGTGCTTCAATTGATTTATCTTCTAAAAGCATCAGATACGTCACAAGTCTTCCAGCGGCCCCCACGTGGACATAACAGGAATAGTGGAGAGGGGCAGAGGGAACACAAGAGGTGCTGCATGCTCAGGGGTAGGAAGAGGGGGACCTAATTAGACGCAAGGCTGTGGGAGGAGTGTGGGGTCTAATCGAGGCCTGATCAAGACACAAGACTGCGAAGAGCCTCCCCCCAGAGACAACGGACAAAGAAGACCAATGGTTAGGGAAAGCGATCGGATCATGGGACCGAAGTAGATCCCCCCCAAGCTCGGCCGGGATCTGCGTCGACTCATCTGAAAAGCTATAGTAAGAGATGAATACCGGTGATTGAGCAAGAGCAAGACATCAGAGAATATTATCGCTACACATGCCTCCCAAAAAACTAAACATCAACAGGGTCTCCAATTACTTTGCCCCAGCCAAAGGGGGGGGTGGACCCACATGAGATCTCTGAGATGACTCTCACACGAGATGACCTCCTGGTCACCCTGAGAGACTTTAAAAAGGAACTAAGAGAGGAACTGAGGGCAGCTATGGCCTCCCCGCTCAGAAAATTATAGGCGAATCTCAATGACAAACTATCAACACTGTGGCAAAATGTAGACTCATTGGCTCTAGAATTCTAGACACAGAGACGAAGAATGAGGAGTTGGAAGCGCGTGCCAAACAACCTAGTTGCACTCACACTATCCAGATGCAGCTTAAGGCAGCTACACTTAAGCAAGAAGACATGGAAAACAGGGCTCGGCGTGTCTACACCAGGATTAGGAACCTTGCGGAGGGGGCGGACCTCTGGCCTGTTCCAGGAGTTAACGTGTGGAACACAACTAAATATAAAGATAGACAGAATCCACAGAGTGGGCAACAGCACCTCCAGTGAGAAGAGACGGCCATGTGACATTCTTACTAAGCTGCACTCCTTCAGGGTCAAATATGCCATCCTCCAAGTGGCAAGAAAGGCAGACAAGGTGATGTTTCTGGGAGAATCTTGCACCTTGTTCCAAGATATAGCTCCAACCACCCTCGCCAGGAGACAACAATTAAAGCTAATCACGGATAAATTATGGGAAGATCATGTCAGGTATGGCTGGACATTGACCTTATGTTGTTTAATGTTTGGTTTTATCTTCGGAGATGGGAGACTCAATTTGGCTTACAGAGAACAAGAGGCAGATATTAACAGGGAAAGGAGAGAGAAAACGAATCCCCTATGTACAGGTGTGGGGCCTCAGGATGCGGACACAAGGGCAGAGGGGGGTAGACAGAGGTCCAGCCTGATATCAGCTTCTGAGATAAGACTGTACCCCTGACAGTATAATGGTAGTGACACTGATTACTTGGAATAGTAAAGGACTAATCTCACGAGCAAAACGTCAAAAAATTTGAAACTACTTGAAGGATCAACACTATGATGTATTGGCAGGAGGCTCATCTTAGACGGGGTAGGACCATAGGCTCAAATATAAACAGTACCCACAAAATTTCTAATCGTCAGCCACCACGAAACATAATGGAGTGACACTTATGTTTCATCAAGCCTTACAATTCCAACCCACAGACCACCACACAGACAAAGAAGGACACTACGCTATGGTGAAAGGGGAAATGCGGGGATGCCGAGTCACTTTCGCCTCAGTATTCACACCTAACACCGACCAAGAACAATTCCTACATGGGTGCTTACAGACAATGGGGGCCTTTGCGGAGGGGGATGTGTTTATGATGGGTGACCTTACTTGGCCTGTGAATCACAATAGCACCCACCCTCACCGCTCACCAACGGGGAACTTCTCACATGCACTGAAACAAGCAATGAAAGAGATAGGTTTGGTGGACATCTGGAGGACACCATCATAAAGGTAGAAATTACCCATTTTTCTCACACACTCAACACGTGTATTCTAGGATTGATTATGTGTTCTCTAGACAGAGGGTAGTCCAGGAACTTCATAAGGTAGCAATCCACTCCATCACCCTCTCAGACCATGCCCCAGTGGAGCTTACACTAGACTGGAGAGGAAATAGTTTGAAAACCCCGCAATGGTACTTCCCCTCCTCCCTGATAAGAGATAAGTCCTCTAGAGATGAGATATGCAACATCATCAGGGACTATTTTACACTCAATAACCCTCAAGATACCATTCTGAGTATAACATAGGATGTAGTTAAAGCTATGCTCTGAGGGAAGTGTATTTCCCTAATGGCGGCACTAAACAGACTGAGGAAAAAGGAGTGCCTAGCATTGGAGCAGAGGTCTTCAATCTGTGGGTCGCAACCCCCAGGGGGGTCGCGGTGTCCTGGAAAGGGGGTCGCGCATTCCCCCAGCCGATCGTCATCTTTCATTGATTGAGCATCCTGTGCTGTGAAAGGCAGCTGCACAGTCAGCTACAGAAGCCATCATGCCAGGGGGCTGCTTCCTGAATGAAATGCAGTTGTAAATGGTAAAATATACAAACATAAAGGGGGTTATTCTAACTTTGGAGGAGGTGTTAATCCATCCCAAAAGTGACGGAAAAGTGACGGATTTACCACCAGCCGTATTACGAGTCCATTATATCCTATGGAACTCGTAATACGGCTGGTGGTATATCCGTCACTTTACCGTCATTTTTGGGACGGATTAACACTCCAAAGTTAGAATAACCCCCAAAGTCTGCTTTGGAGCCCGTTCTGGCTTTAATTGATTGAATCACTCAAAGCTTTGCGATGACAAACATTTGTTCTTTTTGAGTGATAGTGGAAAGGATTAACAACTGGGCGGTGAAGTATGTGCTTTTAATATTAATTTTATCTACATAGGGCCAGATTTATGCTGGCCTTGCGTTTTTGGGGAAAAACGCTGCACCATATTTACAAAGTGACGCAATGCTTGCATTGCGCCACTTTCTAACCCCTTGTGCCACATTATGCCTGCACCAGGCATAATGTATGCAAGGGTGGCGGTCCGGTACTAGAGGGGGCTGTAAAAATGGCTCAAAGGAATCTACGAGATTCCTTTGCGCCATTTTTATCGGCATTTTTTAACACCTGCTAAGTGCAGGCATTAAAAAGAGGCCCCCATTGATTACATTGGGCCTCTGGGTGCTTAGCAGGATTAGCGTCATAATTGTTTATGCTAATCATGCAAAGTGCTGGACTAGTATAAAAATTGTGACAGTGGTCACCCTAACTACCGCCATGGTGCGCCGTATTTTAAATACAGCGCTACCATGGTGGCGTTAGGGGGGTGCTAAGGACCACAAGAAAAGTGACGTTGCATAAATCTGCCCCATAGTGCTTACTACCCCTGAGAAGGTGTTGAAGGGACAGCTATAAAAAAAATGTATGACAAACGGTCTGGTATTACTTAAATCTAGATTTTGGAAATTTTATCTTGAACCTTTTAGTGCATTTTGTAGTGGCCAATCTTCTACCATGTGTAATGCAAATATAAAATAATGACTTACATTTTCACAGTGCTTTCTGTCACAGGCCGTGACCTCGTGGCACTAAAAAACACAAGTCACTATTCTCCACTGCACCAACCAAGATTTAATTCTGTGACAGTCTGGTTACACACAGACCTCTGTGGAGCATTAATAGAGGTTTCATAATGCTCTACTGTGCATCGCCCAATGAGCAACCACTTTCTTTTATTTATTTTTCTTTTAAGCTGCCTGTTCTTTTATATGCAGCTACCTGATGGTGAAAGAGTTTAAAAACCTACAGAATATTTTGGGGCATATCTATGAGAGGCTTGCGCCGTCAGAGCATCACTTTTATTGACGCTCCAGCCGCACAAGCCTCTCACGCATACCTCTGAGGCGACGCACAGCCACCCTACACGGCTTTGCATGGCTTCGTAGATACAGAGGGGCATATTTATACTCCGTTTGCGCCGAATTTGCGTCGTTTTTTTCGACGCAAATTCAACGCAAAACAAACTCCATATTTATACTTTGGCGTTAGACGCGTCTAGCGCCAAAGTTCTTGGAGTTAGCGTCATTTTTTTGCGTGAACACCTTCCTTGCGTTAATGATATGCAAGGTAGGCTTTCCCGTCTAAAAAAATGACTGCGATGCTATTGCGTCGGATTTATACTCCCGGGCAAAAATGACGCCCGGGAGTGGGCGGGTCAAAAAAACCCGCATTAGCGCCGGATTTTAGCGCCTGGGTCAGGGCAGGCGTTAAGGGACCTGTGGGCTCAGAATGAGCCCAGAGGTACCCTCCCAAGCCCCCAGGGACACCCCCTGCCACCCTCGCCCACCCCAGGAGGACACCCAAGGATGGAGGGACCCACCCCAGGGAAGAGAAGGTAAGTTGTAGTAAGTATTTTATTTTTTATTTTTTTGTGGCAAAGGGGGGCCTGATTTGTGCCCCCCTACATGCCACTATGCCCAATGACCATGCCCAGGGGACAGAAGTCCCCTGGGCATGGCCATTGGGCAAGGGGGCATGACTCCTGTCTTTGCTAAGACAGGAGTCATTTCAATGGGGGATGGGCATCGTAAAAAAATGGCGCAAATCGGGTTAAGACGTTTTTTTTGCCTCAGCCTGACTTGCCCCATTTTTAGACGCCCAAACGCCATTTTTCCCTACGCCGGCGCTGCCTGGTGTACGTGTTTTTTTTTCACGCACACCAGGCAGCGCCGGTCGGCTAACACCGGCTAACGCCATTCAATAAATACGGCGCCCGCATGGCGCTTCAGAATGGCGTTAGCCGGCGCTAATTTTTTTGCCGCAAAACTGCGTTAGCGCAGTTTTGCGTCAAAAAGTATAAATATGGGCCAGAGTACGTCAAAGCAGCGCAAGCTGTTGAGTTGCCTTACTCTGTGTCAAGGCGGCGTTCCATGGCCATTGCAGTAGGTGTTCCACACAACACCGAGGGATGGTGCTGCCCAGAGTCACAAAATCACGTAAACTGGAGCAGCGCCAAAACCTTACACAGGCAGAATGAGGAGAAATGTGTTCATTTCTCCTCGTTTTTTTTCCTCTTTCCATGCATGTTGCATTCTGCTGCACACATGGAAAGAGGAAAATACCTGTCAGGATTGTTTTTGTGCATGGAGGTCTGCCTTCCTGCACAAAACCAACCCTGCCTACATTGGTGCTAGGCAGCAATTTGTGCGCCAGCACAGGGGGAAAGGGCAGGAATGCACGGTATTTCATAAATACTGTGCATTCCTGCCCTTTTATATTGGCACAAGAGGACTTGCGGCGCTGCCCTACACCAGTTCCTTATAAACGAGGAGCCTTGTTTTTAGCCACACCTTGGACCACAACCCCACAGTCACTGACCTTTGGTTTGCTAAAGGCTGTTTAATATTATTTCCTCACCGTAAAAATGATTTGTAGTGGGAATTGGGGATGTTTATGATTGTTGATGATGAGGAGTGCCAGCTTCTAGAATTTTTTGTCAGGAGGGGGTCCTTATGCCTAAAAAACTTTTGAGAGGGGGTCCCGGCATCAAAAAGTTTCAAGACCTCTGCATTAGAGGCAGAACTTCGCACTGCCGAAGAGGCACATAAAGCCAACCCAACCATACCTATCCAGCACTCGATGACTGCTCTAAGAGGCAAATTGAATGCTATATAGGCGAATAGAGAAGAATTCACAATGCTACGTCTAAAGAGAACCTCTTATGAGGAGGGGAACAAAGTGGGTTCACATCTAGCTAGACAGTTGCAGGTGAAAAGGGAAAGAGAATACATAAGTGATGTACGACAATCTACTAATGAATTGACTAATTCAGATGTGGAGAAGTCAAACATATATGGTAGGTTTTGCCAACACATTTACACAGCAGCACCCTCCTCTGTTAACTCCAAAATAGAGTATCTAGAAAATGTTGACCTTCCCAACTATCAGTTAGGGACACCAATTGTGGAGTCTGAGGTACAGATGGCAATAAACCGCCTCAAACCGCAAAAGTCACCAGGGCTAGATGGATTGACAGCGCAATTCTATAGAACCTACAGCTCAGAGCTGATGCCCTACCTGACCACCCTATTTAACTACGTAGCCACATCAGGAGCCAGTACAAAAACAATGGGGGAGGCTTTCATCTCGGTCATTCCCAAACTGGGGGGACCTCAACGCGTGTTGTACTCCTGAATTTAGAATGCAAAATTTTACACAAGGATATTAACATTTAGCCTCGAAGATTTGCTTCCTGATTTGGTACACCTGGACCAATTTGAATTTATAAAGGGTCATCAGACATACGACAACATCCAAAGGGTGATACACTTATTGGAAAAAACTCATCAGAAAAAGGTCCGGGCCATTCTACTAAGTCTATATGCCGAAAAGGCGTTTAATATAGTAGATTGGGCTTTTATGCTCCCACTCCAGAGTTATGGTGAATGGTACAAGCTCAGCGCCATTTACGTTGACAAGGGGGACGAGACAGGGATGTCCCCTGTCTCCATTGTTGTTTGCTTTCAATATAGAGCCGTCAGCAGCGTGCATTCACACATCACCCACCATCCATGGAGTCACCTTTGGGACAACAGAACATAAAATGTCACAATTCTTGGATGATGTTCTATTGACAGATTCTGCCTCCTTGAGCTCTTCCCTTCAGGAGGAACTCAGACTTTTCGAAGAGGTGGGGGGATTTTAATTTAATCTTTCCAAGTCCAACATGATGAAACTGACCATGCCCCTGGCGGAAATGGAACAGATGGCCACCTCCACTCCTTTCCAATGGGCACAGAAGGAAATAACCTATCTAGGGATTAAAATCACACCAAATATAGCTGACCTTTACAAGGCAAATCATCCCCCGCTGCTGACAAGCATACGAGAAACACTAAAGTCATGGGTGCAGTCTTATCTTACATGGCTGCAGAGAATTAATGCCATAAAAATGAAACTTTTGTCTAAGATACTGTACCCTTTTCAGAGCCTTCCATTAGATGTTGACCGTGCATTCTTTTCAACTCTCCGCACCCTCATTGTACGGTTCACATGGCAAGGGAGACATGCCAGACTATCTTATATATACTTTATATCTTATAAAATACTAAGCACGCCAAAGGAAATGGGGTGTCTGAGTCTCCCAGACTTCCAGCTATATTACAAAGCTGATCAACTAAGAGTAGTCAAAACCACACTCAAAGTCTGGGATGAGGTGACAAAAACAAAAGGATGGACGACCTTTCCCTCCCCACACACACCACTAAATTACAACCCAGCCTTTCCTCCAGCCCTGCAACCGGGACCATTTGATAAGTGGCGGGAAAGAGGATGATTGGTACTAGTGGACCTATTCCACAATACTGACATACTGACATTTAAACATTGCAAGAGAGAATTCAATCTCCCCCACACCAAAATTTATTGATATACACAACTGCGCCACTGGGCACTTAAGACCGAAAGTCAACTTGCTGCCACAAGGGATTTCACACCATTTGAGCAATTCATACACCGGGCAGCACCCCCACCCCTAGGGGGACTATTTCCCACTTACATGCCCAATTATCTACCACAGGTAGTGCAACACGACCCAGCTATCACACCTTTTGGGGGCGTGAACTGAGGAAAGACATTCTTGATACACAATGGGACAGACTATTTCGAGACATACGAAAATATAATTGCTCTATGACCTTGAGAGAAGCCTGCTATAAAATCCTGTGCAATTGGTACCTCTACCCTACCAAACTGAGGAAAATATTCCTGGTTACATCGGATCTGTGCTGGAGAGGGTGTGGGATAAGGGGCGACTTCAGACATTTATGGTGGGATTGTCCCAGGATTCGCTCCTTTCGGAATTCAATTTTGGCTCACATCAAGGACATTCAACCCCATAACGAATACAGAGCTCTTGGGACTAAGAGATGACAATCTCCAGTATCAATGGCGATAGAGGCAGCCTGGAAAAAGAAAGAAACCTCAGCGCTCACTCAATGGCATGCTTGCCTGTGGAGAGCACTAACGATGAGAGGATGGGGCATATCTTTTCGGATGACTTCAAAAACTTTGAATATAAATGGGGTACCTTAGTATCATATTTGTCAAGGGGCCTCCCACTATTTGCTTGTCGCACTAGAACTAGAGCACTGCACTTATTTCAAATTTAGACTGGTGGCTCACTCAGGGAGGGGTATCCCTTCCCCCCCAGCCTGAAGGCCCATAAAGTGTGAACTTTGATTACTCTCAGAGCCTTCCTTTAAAGAGGACATATATGATCACTTTGTCTGCCCTAGAACTATTCGATTCAGGAGATGGCCTTATTATCTCCCCACTTCATTTTATGTTTGAATACTCTTCTGTGTTGTATAGGTTGTCCTTTTTCCTTATCCTTATTAACTAATGGAAATGGTTGGAAACTCGATATGTGGAAGTGTTGATGATGGACGCTGTCTCGTAACATACTGTGCACCTCTTTAGCAACCATGTTCTGACAGATTGCACAATGTCAAATTTCCAGTGTACTGCATGTACTACATTTCAACCTAATAAAACAAGATTGATAAAGAAATGAAAACCCCAAACAAAACAATCAATAATGGTGGATGAAACTATTTTTGTAGAGGCTACATTGTTTGAAGTCCAATGTACAAAATGCAACTGTCCTCAAAAAAGGTAAATGTGTCCATAGAGTGAATGGCCGTCACACACTGGAGGCGGAAGTCTTGCTATACTCTCCTGGAGGTCCGGATGAATGTCCTCCCCAGAGGGGTGATCCACAGCTGTAGGGACTTGGGTGTGTAAAGCTGTTTCTTGCTTAGCAGGGCCTCTCTGTCTGTGGCTGAGACTGATGTATTTTGCCCAGAGGTTGAAGGATCAGAGACAGGGGAAGATGGTGCAGGAAAAGCCCTGCAAATATGCTGATAAATGTCAAACATTACACCAGTCAGGGAGCACAAATTTGAGCTGTGAGTCTTCATCTCTACATTGTTCTCTCTCTGCACCTACTACATGTCTCGGAGCTCTGTTAGGACCTGGCCCATCATGTCTTGGGACTGATATAGGGCTCCAAAGACTTGGTCACTGGTGGTCTGGGTGACTGTGTACCCAGTGGCCTCACCTTTCTGGTCCTCAGATTCCAACCCATGAACTCTAACCCCACTACCCAGTGCCCCATCCCACTGGTTCCTGGCTGAACTGAAGTTGGTGATGGTGTTGGCTACCCAGCAACCAGGACAGGGGGGGCCACAAGATGGGTGTTATAGTCCTTTGGATACAGAAAGTGGAGGTATCCTGAGGCTGAGGTGTTGTTGCAGCTGGGGTATGAGGTGTAGGTGCAAGTCGAGTGAGACTCACTGGAGCTGTCTGACCAGACAGATCAGATGGACCAGCCAGCTCATCTTCATCTGGACGTGCAGGAGTGGATTCCTCACTAAAGGCCTGATTCTGGTCTGGAGTGGTGGTGTCCTTAGTGGCAGATGGTGGTCCACTGGCTCTGGGCATGGGACCTACTTTAGATGACAAACAATCATAAATTAAAAGTCTGGACTGTACATCAAATGTGTCTTCAGCTACAAATGAGGCAACCTAACAGTGAAACAATGATTGTTTGACTTATTCGATATTTCTGTGACTTTTTGTGAATTACACATACATGTTCATCTACACACATGTAAACTTCAAAAATACTGGTGAAGAGATGTCCTGAAAAGAAAAAAGGTTATTTAGAAAGTGTACATAACATGTACCAAACATCCAAACCAAGACAGTAGAGAGGAGAATTGAGAAAAAAAACATTCTAAGGCCTAGCAGGCTATATATCAGACTATTATACAACTTAGAAGAATTAATAACAGTAAATTGTTTGTCAATACTACTTATACTCAGCATACAACAGGGCATGACTGAAAATAATTTAAGCAACACACTATGATTTGTGAAACCAATTATATCAATTCAATCAAATGACAAGAAGGTGACAACATACTAGACATACATAAAAAATGACATTTTCATAGATAGTATAAAATTGTGATTGTCAAATGCATAAGACCTTGACGTATATGTGTATATATGGAAGAAAAGATAGGGTGACCAACATCAATATTATTTTGCAGAGACAAAAACAGGGCATCATGTTAGTTGTAGGCATTTCTATTCACCATTAAAACACTTGTAAAAATATGAGCTAAACATACCTATTATAATATATGCAGTGAAAATGAACACACATTTACAATATGGACACACATATGTGAATGATGTAACTAGGTGAAAAGGACACTTAGAAGCACTATTCCTTCATGAGGAAATAAAGGGAGTTTGGAATATGTTTCCCTGAGTACAACAACATACATTGAAACAAACCAGCAAACTGGGCAAATGCAAGGGATGACCCATGGAGAACAACACACATTATGATGACACACATTGATCATGGTTAAAAAGAGATATATAATCATAATACAACTAATTTGACGATAACAATATATTTTGATACTTCAAATTTTGATTTATATGTTTTAACAAGGGTCTAAACCATTATTAACAGCTAACGTGAGGGCAAAAACTACATTTTATTAGTGAGACATAGATAGGTCCAACTTACCAGTTTCCACTCCACCAGAGATTTCTGTCAAGTGTTCAGGATGTAGGTTCTGAAAGACCTTCTCCCCATAGAGAACAAGTTGCAATGGGGGGCTGGGAGAACCACCACCAGTCCTCTGGGCCTCCAGGTAATGCTCTGAGGCAAGGGAATGAACCCTCCACCGCAGGGCACTCCATCTCTTCCTAATTTCCTCCTGTGTGCACAGGTTGTTTACTACAGCATTCCATCTGTCAACTATTCTGTCCCACATTTGCCTTTTCTGAGATATGGTTGCATTTTGTACTTGTGCTCCAAACAATTGTGGCTCTGCTCTAATGATTTCACCCTCAATGACTTTTGGACTTGGCCTTTTTTGCAGGGTTATTCCCAAAGGGTTTGCCTTCTTCTGATTTTTTCTGACCTGTTTTTGTTGGTTTTAGGACTCTGAACATTTTACCACTGCTAACCAGTGCTGAAGTGCATATGCTCTCTGTCTAAAATGTATTGGTGATTGGTTTCTCAGTGATTGGCATATTTGATTTACTAGTATGTTCCTAGTACAGTAATCCACGGTGTGTGCCCAGGGCTTGTACATCAAATGATACTAGTGGGCTTGAGCACTGATTGAGGCACCTTCATGAGTAGCCCTGCAAATATGGCTCAGGTCCGCCATTGCAGTGTCTGTGAGTGCAGCTTTAAACTCCCATTTTGACCTGGCAAGTACACCCACTTGCCAGGCCCGAACCTTCCCTTTTATTACCTGTAGGTCACCACTAAGGTAGGCCCAAGTCAGTCCATGGCAGTGTGTAGTGTATTTAAAAGTTAGAACATGTACTGGTGTGTTTTACACAACCTGGTAGTGAAATACTGCTAATTTCAACTGCTAATTTCGTTTTTCACTATTGCAAGGCCTATCTCTCCCATAGGGTAACATGGGAATTGCCTTGAAATATCTTTTGTGTAATTTCCCAATGGGAGCAGATAGAGATGTGGAGTTTGGGGTCTCTGAACTCACAATTTTAAAATGCATCTTTTGGTGAAGTTGTTTTTTAGATTGTAAGTTTGAAAATGCCACTTTTAGAATGCAGGGTTTTTCTTGCTTTACCATTCTGCCTCTGCTTGCCTGCTGAATCCATGTCTGGGTCAGACTGACAGTTAGGCTGTTTGTGAATTCCCTCTAGACATTGACAGAAAGGGAGCTGAGGTGTGTCCTGCATTTCCTTTTGAGTCTTCCTGGGCTAGAGTGGGAGGGAGGAGCTTTCACCTGCACTCACTTAAAAGGGCTATGCCTGTCTTCTCACAATACAGGCTCCAACCCCTTAGTGTGTGTCTGGGGCAGGGCAGGGAAGAGGCAGGGTCTTGTGCACTACAAAGACTTTCCTTTGTAATTTGCCTACTTCAAAGGCAGAACTGAGTATCAGTATTTGACTGCTAACCCCACAACTTTAGAACACTTCTGGACTGAGGACATTCTGCCAGGAAGAAGAGCTGAATGCTGTAGAAGGAACTGCCACTCTGCCTGTTGCTTTGCTGTGCTGGCCTGAAAGTGAAAGGACTGGACTTTGCTTTCTACATCCTGATTTCCAAGGTTCTCCAGGGGCTTGATCTGAGCTTGCCTCCTGCTGTGAAGTCTCAGGGGCATCAAAGATTTTATCTGCCAGTGCCTGGGCTCTTCTGCTTAGAGTCCTGACTTGCTAAGTGGTGCCAAACCCAGTCCCTTGGCCCTTGGAAGCAGAAGCTGGTAACCTGAGTGAAAATCCACGTACCGAGGCTGTTGCAGCAGAAAAATCGAACAGCCCTTGCACCCCAGCTGAAAAATCAGTGCAGTGCCAGTGAAATTGACACATCACCAGCTCGTTGAGGATTCATCATTGCCATGCATCAGGATTTTCCATGCATCACCCCGGGGTGTCACTTCTCTACATCGATGCTGCTCCGCAACCAGGAATTGACACATTGCTAGTTTGGTGGGAAAAAGAATCCACGTATCATCAGCCAGGTGGGGAAAAAAAATAGACTCATCACCAGCTGGGTGGGAAAAGAATCCACGCATTACCTATGTACATGCACTTGGCGTATATGTGCCTGTGAATGGTATGTGACATGGAGGACCCTGCGTTCCATTTTGGGAGACCTAGGCCTGCATTTTGTAAACATGAAGAGGTAGAGAAATTTCCCCAGACACATTTGTGTATTGTGGTGCTCCTGTAAGATGGGTGGGACATACTGGAGAAGGGGAGAGCCAGGCTTCCCCTTTACCCTTCAAAGGGTGTTTTTTTATTTAGAGAGACGTCACAAGGAAGGGGTCTGCGCACATCTCAGAAAGATGAGGCTGATAATTGAGTTAAGTAGTGTCCCTGGGGCCCTGGTCTAACCTTTTGATACACATATCACTGTCTCTCCCATGGCTTGTGCTGTAGGGCTATCAGCTTTGGAGTTGTTTTGGAGTTGTGACATTGCTTTCAAGTGGAAGAAGAAGGCAGAGGAGTGGGCACTTCAAAAGAATCAGGCCCCCAACATGAAATGTCAAAGACTCAGGCCCTAAATAACATTGTGTCTGGAAATGAACTTTAGGTGGAGCTTGAGACCAGAAAAATTGTCATCTGCCAAGCAGTTAGACTGCTGTGTGAGGAGGGTAAGCTATGCAAGACTTCTACTTGTGACCTGTCAAGTGGACTTCTGTTGTGAGGTGTGAGGAAATGGCTGCTGCACTGATCAGGTCCTAGTCTGTTTCCAGGACAAAGTTGGTGACCTCTGTATGCCAGGGTAGGGCCTCTGTGAAGTGAGATGTGGTGAACACTGTGCTGCTGTCTGTGCAGCCCGTGGGCAGCTAAGGATCAGCAACCCTGTATGCCAGGAGGGGGTCCCACATGAGAACTTGTTGAGCGATGTGCTGATCGGGCCAGAACCCTAAGGATCACAAAGCCCTATTGCCAGGAGGGAGTGCTTTGCGGACACCTGGGGCTGTATTACAAATATGGCACATTTTCCTCGTTTGTGCTGGGCACACCTTTCAAAAGGTGCACCCTGCACAAATAAAGACAGTGCTCTGTATTAGAATTAATGCACTGCCTGCAGGGCAGCAGCAAACTTGCGCTCCCCACAGCATATCGCTTTCATGTGAAATACAGAGCGACTTTGAAACAGCCTTTCTGTGTTTCACTTTTCAGGCGGTAACCCGTCTACAGTTTTAAGAGGGATGAGAGATGCCCTTGGAGGCTGGTGCAGTGAGTGACTGCACCCACCTGCAAGGAGATGTCTAGAGGGACCATAGAGCCCCCTCCACTCTCTCCAGGGAGCTGTCATCAGGGGGCACACTGACACTGTGCCACCTTTGTGTGGCTGTCAGAACACCTCCTGATAGGTCCTTTGTGCCCACGTCTATAATACGGCACTGGCACAGAGGCAAAGAAATTCCCTCATTTGCATGGGGCCATGCACATGAGGGAAGGCCCTCTGATGATAGTGCTGGCACTATATTTGCTCCAGAGCTATTTGTACAGAGAAGGGGGTGCAGAAGCATCTATGGCCCCTTCCGTAATACCAAAGTGCACTTTGTAGAATATGTCCCCTGCCATGTGGAGCAGGTCTGTGTCCATGTACAGTATGAACACAGTGACCCTCATGCCAGAGGGGGGTCTTAGGAACTAGCAAGAAGATTGTACTGACCCAGAGCATCCTCGGAGGAGTGAGGCCATGGGGCTATCATAGGAACCTCTAACGCAGCTACTCCCGGACAAGGGACTAGCACCTGGAGCTTCTCATCACCTTCCTCTGGTTGTGAGAGAGACCAAAAAGACTTACCTTCAACTAGGAGGGGCAAGGAACCTCCAGTCACCACAGGAGCGTGACCGCGTGCAAGGAGATCAACGATCAGTGAGTACAGCCTGCTTGGCCCGCGACTGGTAAACTCACCTAGATCAGCCACTATAGTCTGACGTCTGCAGAGGGGGTGCGCTCAGGAACTCCGGATCCTTGGAGCCTGCAGGTGCGGTTAGGACTGAATTCGGGCCACTCAGTTGTTGACTAGATAGCATGCCAGTGCTGGAACAATTTTGACTTCAGAACAGAGTCAGGGTGAACTCTTGAGACTTGGACTACTACCTGGATATTGTCTATAGTGAAAGGGAAATAACCAGTATTTCTAGGAGAGAAGGGGGAGTGCAACCTGGGGGAAACCACCTAAAGAAACACTAGAGCCCCAACTGCAGGGGGAGACTCTGCTGTTGTGTGTGAATGTCATATTTTCCCTTTATGGTGATAGTGGCAGAAATAAAATGCTTCTCTTTTTCTATAAAAGTGAGTATTTGTCAGGACACTTAATTATTTCTGCTGCTGCGCAATTTGAGTTGTGAGCCTGTGTCTACTTTCCTGTAGCCTCTTCCCCCCCTGGGAACCTTGATGTGCTTGGATCACACTATCCTGTGAGTCAAGTGCAGAAGGGGTACTTGGTCCAGTTGCTCAGCATCCATAGTAGGTCGGGCCAGTGGACATCAGGAGTAAAAGGCCTCTACAACCACGATTGGGCCCGTAGCCCTTACGAGCCCCATGGCACTCTGAACGGGATTCGGGTTGTACTTTATAAAAAGACTGGCATAACGCGATGCAGATGAGTACTAGAGAGCTGGTGCGATGACGGTTTTTCAGCAGCGAAAATGCTATACATTTAGGAATGACTGTAAGGCATAACACACATATAGTGAAAGAATGACCTCTCGGTGTTTAGTGTGTTGTGGAGAAAATCGTTCACTACAGGCAGGCGGTCTTGATTGCTCTTTAGAGCTTTGTCTGCATGAAGTTCCATCACTCTTCTTGGTATTTTATAACACCCTGTGCAGCACTGGGATTCTTTGAGGCGCGGGGTGCCATCTCTGTTTAAGGAACTGTTTTTTCTATACTAGAATACAGTCCTGCTATGTATTCTCATTTTGACTCTTACTTTTGTTTGTTTATTTTGGAAACAGTATGCACTTCCTTCGCCTTACCGATGAAGCATTGTTAATAAGAGGTGGGAGGCTGCCAATGCAAGGTTTCTCAAAGGTTTCTCATAAGTCCATCTTCAGTAACCCTATTTGCATGGGGTAAGTTCGACGATTAGAAACAACAAAAATAAATTCATGGAAGCGCATGCGCTCTAGCCCCCACTGTTGCTGCCATGCCTGGGCGCAGCGACCTAACACAGAATCACTCTGCACTCTCGCACACGACACCAAAACGCTTCCCACATATCCCTCAACATAATGAAACATCTTCCACCAAGCACACCGCAGGCTCGCTAATGTATTGCTCACCTCGTCCGGGCTATAAAGCGATGTAAAAATACAACTAGAACACATTGTCATGGTGGCTGGGAGCTGTCTCTACCCGCTTTGAACTGTGAATACGACCATGAGGTGCAGACCGACCCATCTGGCTCGTGCCCTAATGAGTGTATGGGCAGTGCCCCATTAGGTTAGTGATTCTGAAAGTCACTAGGTGTTTGGGAATATTGAGACAGTTCAGTGACAAGTGCATCTGAAGTTCTGGTAGCCCCCGCGATGTAATGTGACCCGTTACAAGGACTAAGAAGTAGAACTATTTATAACCCTCCTTCACATAGGCCCTGAGTATAGATTAGGCAGACTGAAATTATACCATGCTTTTATTTGGTTCCACTTGATTATACGTTGTTTTTCAACCAGTTCAACTGGGTGTGGGAGAACCAAACACCATGTTTTGGTTGATAAACCAGCCAGAAAAAATAGGCATTACATTTTTCTCTCCCAGACTCCCCTCAACCTCTCCCTCTCCCTCCATAACACCAGAAGCCCCGCACATACCTTTACCTCATGCTCAGAGAAGATGGTAAATGTATGCTGTAAGGAAATGCCTCTTTGGCATGGTTACCCCCTAACTTTTTGCCTTTGCTGATGCTAAGTTTTGATTGAAAGTGTGCTGGGACCCTGCTAACCAGGCCCCAGCACCAATGTTCTTTCCCTAAACTGTACCTTTGTCTCCACAATTGGCATAACCCTGGCCCTCAGGTAAGTCCCTTGTAACTGGTACCCCTGGTACCAAGGGCCCTGATGCCAGGGAAGGTCTCTAAGGGCTGCAGCATGTCTTATGCCACCCTGGGGACCCCTCACTCAGCACATGCACACTGCCTCACAGCTTGTGTGTGCTGGTGGGGAGAAAAATACTAAGTCGACATGGCACTGCCCTCAGAGTGCCATGCCAACCTCACACTGCCTGTGGCATAGGTAAGTCACCCCTCTAGCAGGCCTTACAGCCCTAAGGCAGGATGCACTATACCACAGATGAGGGCATATGTGCATGAGCACTATGCTCCTACAGTGTCTAAGCAAAACCTTAGACATTGTAAGTGCAGGGTAGCCATAAGAGTATATGGTCTGGGAGTTTGTCAAACACAAACTCCATAGTTCCATAATGGCTACACTGAAATCTGGGAAGTTTGGTATCAAACTTCTCAGCACAATAAATGCACACTGATGCCAGTGTGCAATTTATTGAAACATACACCCAGAGGGCATCTTAGAGATGCCCCCTGAATACCAATCCGACTTCTAGTGTAGGCTGACCAGTTTCTGCCAGCCTGCCACATACCAGACAGGTTGCTGGCCACATGGGAAGAGTGCCTTTGTCACTCTGTGGCCAGGAACAAAGCCTGTACTGTGTGGAGGTGCTGCTCATCTCCCCCTGCAGGAACTGTAACACCTGGCGGTGAGCCTCAAAGAGGCTTTTGTTACAGCGGCCCAGGGCATCCTAGCTAGTGGAGATGCCCGACCCTCCGGCCACTGCCCCCACTTTTGGCGGCAAGGCTCGAGGAGATAATGAGAAAAACAAAGAGGAGTCACCCACCAGTCAGGACAGCCCCGAATGTGTCCTAAGCTGAGGTGACCCCTGCCTTTAGAAATCCTCTATCTTAGGTTTGGAGGATTCCCCCAATAGGATTAGGGATGTGCCCCCCTCCCCACAGGGAGGAGGCACAAAGAGGGTGTAGCCACCCTCAAGGACAGTAGCCATTGGCTACTGCCCTCCCAGACCTAAACACACCCCTAAATTCAGTATTTAGGGGCACCCCAGAACCTAGAAAACTATATTCCTGCAACCTGTAGAAACAAGAAGGACTGCTGACCTACAAGCCTGCAGAGAAGACAGACGACAACTGCTTTGGCCCCAGCCCTACCAGCCTGTCTCCAACTTCGAAAACTTGCAACCAGCGACGCATCCGACAGGGACTAGCGACCTGTGAAGCCTCAGAGGACTGCCCTGGACTAAAGGACCAAGAAACTCCTGTGAGCACCAGCCCTGCTCAAAACCAGCTACTTTTTTGCAACAAAGAAGCAACTTCCAAAGACTGTACGTTTCCCGCCGGAAGCATGAGATTTCACACTCTGCACCCGATGCTCCCGGTTCGAGATCCAGAGAACAAACACCACAGGGAGGACTCCCCGGCAACTGCGAGCCCGTGAGTCGCCAAAGACGACCCCCCCTGAACCCTCACAGTAACGCCTGCAGAGAGAATCCCTGACTGCGACTGCCTGTAACAAGGGACCCGACGTCTGGAACCAGCACTGCACCCGCAGCCCCCAGGACCTGAAGGAACCGAACTTTGGTGCAGTAGTGACCCCCAGGTGACCACCTGCCTAGCCCAGGTGGTGGCTGTCCTGAGAAGCCCACCCTGTGCCTGCCTGCACTGCTAGAGTGACCCCCGGGTCCCTCCAATGTTTACTATACTAAACCCAACCCCTGCTTTGCACACTGCACCCGGCCGCCCATGTGTCGCTGAGGGTGTGTTTTGTGTGCCTACTTGTGTTCCCCCCAGTGCTTTACAAAACCCCCCTGGTTTGCCCCCCGTGGACGCAGGTACTTACCTGCTGGCAGACTGGAACCGGAGCACCCCCTATTCTCCATAGGCTCCTATGTGTTTTGGGCACCTCTTTGACCTCTGCACCTGACCGGCACTGAGCTGCTGGGGTGGTAACTTTGGGGTTGCCTTGAACTCCCAACGGTGGGCTGCCTATGCTTCAGAACTGAGACTTGTAAGTGTTTTACTTACCTCCAAATCTACCCTTTACTTACCTCCCCCAGGAACTGTTGATTTTTGCACTGTGTCCACTTTGAAAATAGCTTATTGCCATTTTTACAAAGACTGTATATGAAGTTGCTTTTACTCAAAGTTCCAAAAGTATCTAAGTGGAGTACCTTGCATTTAAAGTGTTTACTGCAAATCTTGAACCTGTGGTTCTTAAAATAAACTAAGAAAATATATTTTTCAATATAAAAACCTATTGGCCTGGAGTAAGTCTTTGAGTGTGTGTTCCTCATTTATTGCCTGTGTGTATACAACAAATGCTTAACACTACCCTCTGATTAGCCTACTGCTCGACCACACTACCACAAAATAGAGCACTGGAATTATCTAATTTTGCCACTATCTTACCTCTAAGGGGAACCCTTGGACTCTGTGCACACTATTTCTTACTTTGAAATAGTATATACAGAGCCAACTTCCTACATGTGCTATAAAACTAGGAGGGCTTTTACTCGTAATTGCACATATTGGTGCAACATTACCCCTTGGTAACAGTAAAATCAAGTTACTTTGGGCCAGATGTATCAAAAAAACGATTTGCGTTTCTTAAATAGCAAATATCTAGCTCTGCATGGTCCTGCCCTGATGACCTTGAATGATTTTCAAACACAGATTGTTTTAAATACCATGTTTCTTTAATTTATTATTAATATGGCTAATGTGTGGGAGTCTATTACAGACATTTGACAGAAAAATGTTGTGTTTATGTTTTTCGCACCATGCAACATCCATAAAAAGGTTCCTTTTCGATCAAAACAGGACGTCACAAATGAGAAAATAGGTGCGTGTTGCAGAGATTTTTTGCAATAATGTTAGAGAGCTGCAGCTATATTACTATATTGAAAACACACATCACTGTCCTTGAATATTAGATGGAAACACATTTGGAATTTGCACCAGTTTATCTGTACAGTGTCAGTGAACTGGCCAGAAAGGGCAATACAAAGATGAAATTGGGTCATAAATTCAAAGCTGTTTCCAACAGGGACCCCCCAAAACATGTTTGGCCCCGGGCCCCAAAAATCCTTAAGCTGTCCCTGGTCAGTCACATGATAGGTGACAAGCAGAAAGGCAGATGTAGCTGGGGCAGCAGGACAACGTTTGTGTTAGGATCACTTTTAAAAGGCTAGAAGAAGAGGGCTTTACTTGTCGCAATAAGACCAATGTTTGTGAAAGGGCAGGGCAGCTGGGGTAGAGTCAGTAATGATTAAAACAGCGATCACAAGTGTGAGGCACATATATAAAATCCACCAAAAAATTAATATAACTGCATAGTAGTGGCCACGTGCTTAAGCAGCAGTCCCCAGAGAGTAGCAGTCCCACTCCATCAGAAGCACTCTTACTCCGCTCACAGAGTAGCAGTCACATAATGCCGGAAGCATTCTTCCCAGTCACAAAGATGAGACGGTCCTCGTGACTCCCAGTCTGGCAATCTGCACCCTCCAGTAATGAGACAAGTTTCCGAGGGTCATTTCTTTCGCAGGTCTACCATCAGCCGAACTTACTACCCCCTGAGGGCTGCAGGGTATTTTATTGCAATTAATTGCCCCGTCCATGTTTACGCAAGACAAACTGACGTCATGCAGGTATCAGGTGCCTCTTGCTATAGAGAAATGTCACTGCGAAACAGCGCCTCGTCAAGTCTGCCTCTAAACACTCTGGGCCTGATTTATACTTTTTTAGCGCCGCATTTGCGTCATTTTGTGACGCAAAAGCAGCGCAAACTTACAATATTCAATTATATTTTGTGTTTGCTCCACTTTTGAATTAAAAAATGACGCAAATGCAGCACTAAGGGCCAGATGTAGGAAGATATGCTTTTGCGAGTCTGAAAGTGCGAGTCGGTGCAACTCGCAATTTCAGGCTCGCAAAACCATATGCAGAATGGTGTCTCAGACACCTTCTGCGACTCGTTATGGGGTCGCAAAGACCCACCTCATCAATATTCATGAGGTGGGTCGCATTTTGCGACCCCATAGCGAGTCCCTGCACTCACAGGGATGGTGGCCTGCTGTAGTCAGCAGACCTCCATGTCTGTGACTGCTTTATAAATAAAGCAGTTTTTTTTTTCATTTTGCAGCCCGTTTTCCTTAAAGGAAAACGAGTTGCAAAATGAAAATAATACCAAAACCATTTGGTTTCTTTTTTTTCAGAGTAGGCAGTGGTCCGTAGGACTCTGAAAAAATATTTCTGTCGACATTCACAAAGGGGAAGGGGTCCCATGGGGACCCCTTCCCTTTTGCGAATGAGTTACCACCAGTGTGACACTGGTGGTAACTGCGAGTTGGTTTGCGACCGCACTCGCGGTCACAAAGCAACTCTGAATTGCGATGCGAGTCGCAAATAGGAAGGGAACACCCCTTCCTATTTGCGAGTCGCATTCCCAAATGGGAATGAGCATCGCGTGAGGCCGTTTGCATGGCGCAAACTGCGAAAATCGCAGTTTGCGCCATGCAAGCGGGTTGCTACATCTGGCCCTAAGAAAGTATAAATCAGGCCCTCTGTGCCTGAAAATGCAGAGGCAAAGAAAAGGAAGAAATGAACAAGCATTGGCAAAGCCAACAGGTCTCGCCTATGGGCGAGCTATAGACTTTGTAAGTCAGATGGTGGTGGTGAATCGGACGATGGTTGGGGGTAGTGAATGGGAGGGTGAGGGTGGAGTGCATGGTTGTAAAAAGAAAAGTGCTATGATGCAGCTAACATTGCCCATGTCATAGCACTTTGGGCCACATTTATACTTTTTGACACAAACCTGTGTTAGCGCAGGTTTGCGTAGAAAAGAATAGCGCCGGCTAGCACCATTCCAGGATGCCAGCTGGGCGCCATATTTAAGGAATGGCGCAAGTCGGCGCTAAGGCCAGGTTAGCATCAAAATACATGACGTTAACCGGGTAGTGGAGGCGTAGGGAGAACTGGAGGTTGTGTGGGAAAGAATGGGGCTAGTTAGGATAGAGACAAAAAAAGTACTCAAACCTGACTAACATCATTTTTTTTAAGCACAACCCCCATGGACATGACTCCTGTCTTAGTAAAGACCGGAGTCATGCCCCCCAGCCCAATGCCCATGCCCAGGGGATTTATGTCCGTGGGGCACAGCCGGCCTTTGGACACTGTGCCATGTATGGGGGCCCAGGTTAGGCCCCCCTGTGGCACTTTGAAAAACAAATGTAAATACCTAATGGACTTACCTAGGATGGGTCCCCCCACCCTTAGGTGTCCTCCAGGTGTGGGTGCAGGTGGATGGGGGTGTCCCTGGGGGCAGGGAATGGCACCTGTGGGCTTTTTCCATGGTCTCTGACCATGGAAATGAGCCCACAGGTCCCCTAACGCCTGTCCTGACCCAGGCGTTAAATAATGGTGCTAAGCAAGCTTGGCGCCATTATTTAAGGCCCTCCTCCACCCGTGCGTGATTTTTGCACAGGAGGATAAATAAGGCGCTAGGGCCCTGAGTCATATTTTGTCCGGGAACACCTTCCTTGCACCTCATTGATGCAAGGTAGGTTTTCACTGTAAAAAAAAGACGCTAACTCCATAACTTTGGTGCTAGACCGGTCTAGCACCAACGTATAAATATGGAGTTAGGTTTGCGTTGAATTAGTGTAAAAATAATGACGCTAATTCAACGCAAACAGAGTATAAATATGGGCCTTTATTTTAAGAAAAACAAGGGAGGTGCGGGGAGGAGGGAGAGAGCACCAGATGGGGGCAGGATGAGGGGTGAAGAATAAATAGCATAGAGAGTGGAGAGCCAGAGAAGCTGCGGCTGTATCATCCCAGGGTCGGGAGGTCTTGAATTTAATAATAGAGCGTAATTAGCCAATCTAATTGCTGAGCTAGTGGTGGGGACTGATGAATGTAAACAAAAGAAAAAAGCGCTCTGCTGAAACGATTTTAGTAAAGTGATTTGGTAACTTTCCCTCTTGATCTGTGTTAAAATTCTGCCGTTTATCCTGTGCTGCACAACTAATCATCGGTTCAGAGGGATACCCCCCCTCCCCCCACACATTGTTTGGCTGATGTTTCCATGTTTTATTTTAGTGTATGCAACTATTGTCCTTGAATAGAACATTGGCATAGAAAGCTGGCAACACATTGCTCTTCCTGTTGTTTCTTAGTGCTGTAAATAGGAGATACCACTCAATTTAACGGTAATCAATTTATGAAGCCTAGTGAAAATGCCATGCAAATAATACAAAATATTTAGGGTACTGGGAATGTCTGACCTCCAATTTTAATGGGAGATGACTCAACGAGGTCACCTGTGATGCGAGGTGGGGACCTAAACAATAATGCAGATGTTGACTCCTTAGGACCAGCAACAAATACAAGGCAAGTGAATATCACAACGAGGAAGATTTAGAAGCAATCTAATAAACGTGGCTGCACGAACTAGTAAAGTTTCCTCGTGAACTATGATAGGTAAAATGTTGAGTTCATCGGTACCATGCCACCGGCACCTGCCTGCAAGGTGGCATCAACTACTTTGAAGAAAGTGCATTGGAAGTGACCTCGATTCGATGCACTATGTTTTGAGGAATGAACAAAGTTGTATCATGCACACAGTTCAGCAAAACTTGCTTAATCCGCAACATTCCCACAATATTAAGATTAAGGCAATTTGGCGCCCCTCCCTTTCGAAGACATAAATGTTCACAACCAAATAAGTTTGTCTCTCAGCATTGGAAATCTGTATTTATTTAGAAGTGCAATGCAGCTACACGATGGCTAAGGTGCTTCAGTGTGCAATAAAACATGCAAAAACAACAGTAAGAATGAGTAAAAAATAGAGTCAAGTTGAATAAGATACCGGCCTTTTGTAATGGAATTTGTGCATTCTCCCATTCCTTTCAACACATCACGCTGCTCAGCACTGTGGGGACGTGTTTCTAAACTTCGCATACCTTACCAACATCTCGAAATAAAACATCCAACACGCTTTCAGCCCCACCTATGTTGCAGACTTGTCAGGGTGGAAAGCACTCGTGAAAAGTTGCACTACAATCAAACAGAATCCCAAGAAACGTCGGAAGACTCTTCAGCGTGAGGTTAGACATTTATTTAATTTGGAGTCTGAAAACCTCGGTTCCCTTAATTAAGAGTAGTGAGGTTTAAACAGTACCTCAGTCACATTCGAGGAGACGATGCTAACCGGGTGTGAGTCTCGGTGGTAGGTTCAACGTCATGTGATTCTGGGCAAATCAATCTCTCCGTGCATAAAAATGAATAAACTGAATGTGTCTGTCTGTAATGTAACTGGTTCTCGTGTAAAGTGCTCCGATTCCTTCGGGTCAAGTTTGAGCTATATAAAACTGCCCAAGAAAAAAAATCACAGCAGCAGACGGCCAGCAGAGGAACACTAATCAAGAGTAATGTATTTGTACTTGGTCAGTGTGCCATGGAAAGAAAAGAAAATGATGCAGGGCAAGTGATGCCCAATTAGAAGGCAGCAAAGAAGAGTGACAATGAAGTCATCAAATGGCAAGCGGGGGTGGACTCCAAGCCTATTAATAGACACCAAAGCATGCTCTCAAAGGCTCGACCTAAAAAAGGGTGGGTCCTTGCAAACAATTGGAAGATCTCAGTTATCCTTTTTTGTCTACTCCAAGGAGATATGTGAGGACTGTATTATTAAAGTAATGGCTTAGTGGTCTCTTCTGGTACATCGTGTTGCTACCATACTTGTCTCATCTAGTAGTGTGTCTCTATCCTTGTTCAAGTGCTCTCTGCCACCCTATCTATGGGTGCTCTCTATATCTTTTAGGTATTCCGACATCCACTCTCTATGGTGCTCTCTCACTGCCATTTTTCTCAGACATTCTCTTCTCTATTCCTCCTCATGTACTGTCTCTTGCCCACCTCCTCGAGTCCTGTTCATCCTCCACCATGAGTTTCAGGCATTTGCCACCTTCTGCAGATGCCTGCAGTCTTCCTTGAGTATATTCCACTCCCAGATGACGTCCACCTCACCAACGTGGGATCCTTTGCCCCCCTCAGGCAATCTTCCCCACTCTTCCCCTTGACTCCTGCCTAGATATCTTTCAGGTTCCTATCTGCTAGGTTTCTTGCAGGTGATCTTTCACTAGCACTGGGATGCCTCTTCAGAGGTAACTGTTGTGCTTTACAGATGCATTGTATACCGCTATTTCCAGGGCCACTGCACCATTTTGCCTTTGTGAGTCCCCATTTGCTTTGCAAATGTTTTTGTGTGAAGATACATGACATACGAGCAGCCCAATAGTATTGTGAGGGTAGCCGCTGGTCCCTCGCCTAAGTAAAAAAAGAACATTGTTGTTGGAAATTGGGTCATTAGTTGTGTGGCCAGCCGAGTGCAGTGAATATTGTAGTAGCGGTGAGAGATGTGTTGAGGTTTTCCTGGGTCTACATGCGCCCTTGTGCCGCATTGTTTTAGAGGCGGGGTGCCCGGTCCAACCTGGCCACCCCAGAACTGGCTGTTGCTGGAGGGTAGCACGGGAAGCCCTCCCCTAGCTGCCCTTGCCAGCTCCCCGTGTGGCTCGCGCTCCTGTATGTGACTGCGGAAGCCGGCAACCCAATGTGGTGTCTGCCCGCTCCAGCACGGTGACGCATGTGCCAGTGGCTGCCTCCCGCTTCCCCAGACACAGGGAGCGGGAAGTGCGGGCCACGTGGGGAGGGAAGTGCGGCGGTACTCCCCCTGTAATCATTAGATGCCACGGGGCCCAGAGAGGGGGTCCTGGGCCCCTGTCATGATATAACTCCTCTTATAATAAGGGACTGACAGTTTGATGACATGTTTCAACACCTTTTATTTACTATGAGCACTCTGTTATTAATGTCTCTTCTTTCTTCCTTAGGTCGTATGTCCATGCCCTGGAGGAATCCCACTGAGTACTTCAGAGGGAAAAAGAAGAAAAGCACAGGTAAGAATCTCTGTAATAATTTATAAACGTCACCAATCACCCAGTAACCTATTTTTTTTTGCGAGGTAGTTAGTAGATTTGTCTTGTTTAGACAATTTCTCCAAGTGAGTCTCGTAAGATGTGGGATGAATTATTGTTCAGAAAAATGGCAGTACTCTAAGTGGTTACTTTGTGAACTAGAATCTGAAAAGAATAGGAATAAGAATAGAAAAATAGTGAGCATGTCAGGGTTTGTTTTGCCCGTATCATGAGCGTTCTCTCCAAGCCTGTAATCGACTATGCACCTGCCGAAGCCACGTTCCTCCTGAACGTGGCTGGGTCTGGAAGCGTCTTGGCGGGCTCCTTCCTATACTGCTTTGGCCAGTGCTGGGTGGGCTAAGCTTTCTGCATCGACCGGTGCAGGGAACTCGTCCGCTTCTGGACGTTTGTCGGCTTGTCTAAACTCCCATGGTGACTTGTTCCATCAGTGGCGTCCCGTTGCTCTGGTTCCTCGCGCTGCCTCCTGGATCCTCTCGCTCTGCTCCCCGACTCTCCGTATCCTGGAAGTTTTGAGCTTAGACATCCCAAGGAGACCCCGCCCCCTCCTTTTCATTGCCCCTCAATTTAAAGGGCCCGCTCTCCTCGTCCTGCAGAATGAGAAGACAGCTAGTATCAGAATCGACAGGGTGTGGAGGAGAAAGCGTCTGCATTGAGGGTCTCTCTAGCTCCTGACAGCCCCTTCTTCCTCCTGCTGGGGGAGCGCACCAGCGCTCCCCCCATCCTGGAAATCCTGACGGAATGCGAAATGCGCTTCCCCCTTGGTTAAGAATACTTGGGGGTCTGGGATGTGGTCCTGGCCCCCTCCAACATATGTCCACCCAGGAGACATATGAGTGGGACCCCCCATGCACACTCTCTCTCCCAACAATTAGCCTCACCATTTTCTTGCGTGGCCCGGGCCCTGGTTCACCCTGGGGGAAATTGATGAAATGGCAGTGGAGCCCCACGCGCTTCGATGAAGGAATTGGGTAAAAGGTCGGCAAACTTAAAAATGCCATAACTTGGGCCCTGTTGGGCAGATTTGGACGATCCTGGACTCATTTTACTCCTCATTGCAAGCTCTATTCACCAGTTGCAACAACGCTCTTCACCTCCAGAGTGGTGTAGTCCTCCAAACGCTTGTCTCCCTGGCTCCCTGCACAGTTTTCCTTTGGGCTTTGTTGGTGGGTGCAGAAAAGTTCAGGGCTTCCCCCAATTGGTCCTCATGGGGAGAAAGGGGCCAGTTTCACTGGCCCTTGGAAAGACCCACTGGTCCTGGGGTCAACTGGACGAAGTTAGGGGGTTCCTCCTTCCAGTTCTCCATGGCAGTCCCAGGATCCAGCAGCAAAGCAGGTAGAAAGTTCACAGGTCAGAGAATCTTCCCCTTGTGCATGAGTTTATAAAGGGTTGAGGAAGGTTCCAGAAGACAGGCACCCCTAACCAATCCTGGGATGGCACATCACCTCTCCACCTCTATCCTAAACCTGCTGCACAGCATATTGGGACATTCCAAAATGGCGTCATCAAGGAGTCACTGGTCACATCAGTTCCTGGGGTCTCAGCTCCACCCCTCACTGACAGGGACCTGCACACTAGAATTTCAAAGGCACCTCCCCACAGTGGTTTGGCTCCAGTTGTCTGGGCACTCTCCTTTGTTCAGGGGGCTTGGGCAGGCCCACCCCTGTGCAGTGTGACAGCTGGGTGATTGATACAGAACATTCTGCCCCACCCTTTCCTCTTCAGCAAGGAGAAGTGGGGCTAATTGCTCCCTTTGTGTGGGGGCGACCTTTGTTCCTGCTGCTGGAGAAAATGTATTACGGAACACAGCATGGTGACAACAGGCCTGGGATCTGATCCTCAGCAGAGCCAGGAAAACATGAAAATTCTGAATGACCCACAAGATTTACAGTAATCATTTTGGAAGTGGCGAATTAGATTTTCCTGCGCAGGTTGTGCTTTAGTTCAAGCCATCAATGGTCTCTCTAGGCCAAGGTGAAGGGAAACTACACTCTACGGCAGTACTCTACCTAAGTGTATAATGGAGTGTCACTATAATTAAAACAGCAAAGCATACGCCTATGCCAGGTGAATACCTATACCTGCAAAGTCCCTATTGCGCCAAGCTACCTTTGAGCTGCTAATGGGCTGAGCACAACAGTAGTCTCCTATGTGCAGCCCGCACACGTGTGCACACATGTGTGCACATGTGTTCACATGTACCCAGCCAAGTGCCCCTTATCCTTGCTGTGTCACAGTGGCCTTATCTTAAAAGGCAAGCACTGGCAGTACACATGCGCAGTCCATTTACCAGGTGATTACCGTGGATGGGGCACTGGTAGTGAGGCTCACCCACAGTGAAAAGTCCACAAACGAGGGAAAAAAAATCCCAAAAATCCAGACGTACTGCTGGGGCTGAACGCAGTGCAACATGCGCCGCTGCCAACTGAGAGTAGGGAAGAGATATCCATCACTCATGGGTACTCTTACTTACTCAGCGTAACAAATAGCAATTGGTTGTGACCAGACACACAATCACCAGTTGCCTGCTGCCACTGAGAACTCCCACTGGCCTTCCTATACTAAAACCACCCATCTAGCAACCATGTGGCTGCAAATTCCTACAGGGACACTAACCACCTAAATGGACTGAGTAGGTCTAGGCTCACCATTGTCCTGGGTCATGCAACGCTGCGTCTATCAATCTGTTTTTGGCAAGGGTTCAGCGCTTCTGCACTGACACCAACACAAATGACAGGTCCCAAACCTGTCCCATGGATCAACAGTTGTCTCCCCTCTGACGAAGACACAATCCAGTACCCCCAACTGAACTGAGTCACACAAGGCCCTTGAACAAGGTGCTGACCCTCACTCACAGTAGTTACTCTGGGGTCTATTCTGCCACCACCTTTTCTGGATGACTGTGTCCCCTGAGGGTACTCCAGCCCAATCACAGGGTGCTCCTAAATAAGAGTCACCTACAGGCAGTTCCCGCCACAGGAACACCTCGTTTGTGCACTCCTTCCAGCCCCACCGGGTCAACAGAAGTGATACAGTACACCACTTCCAAGCCTCCATGCCACAACCATGAAGACTAATGGGGACCATTCAGTACACCACTTCCAAGCCTCCATGCCACAACCATGAAGACTAATGGGGACCACGCAGGTGCCCCAGTGAAAGGTTCAATAGGTCCCCATGAGGCGCACACTGCCGCCTTTCACCACACTCAGCTGAGTGCATCCCTTCCCACTGAGCACTTGCCTGGTGACCCAGGACTTCAAGGGGCCCTAGGGCATCTGCCCCAAGGCCGGCACCGATAATGCATCAGGCAATGACCTGTTCTGTCAGGACCTCCTGCACACCCCCAACAGGGGTATTCACCCCTCCGGTACACCTCTTCAAAGTGCACCTCACAGAAGTCTGCCAGGCCCAGTCCTCGACAGCCTCCCGTTCGATAGCCCAAAGTAATCGTCTTAGACAGAAGTGACTACACTATCCCAATGTAATTACTGGACACAGCAGAGTGACAACAGGCCTGGGCTCTGATCCTGAGCTGAGCCAGGAAAACATGACAACTCTGAATGAGCCACTAAGTGGCAAATTTGATTTTCCTGCGCACGTTATACTTTAGTTCATGGTCTCTCTAGGCCTAAGAGAAGGCAAACTACACTCAATAATGGAGTGTCTACATAATTAAAACAGTAAAGCAAACTGACTTTCCCTAATAGTGCACACTATCCTCATGAGGCCTATGCCAGGTGAATACCAATACCGCAGGGTCCCCATTGCACCAGGCTACCTGTAAGTTGTTACCGGGCTGCTCACAACAGTGGTCTCCCACGCACAGCCAGCACGCGTGTGCACATCCAATTACTCCTTATCCTTGCTGTGTCGCAGCGGTCTTATCTTAAAAGGCAGGCACTGGCGGTACACATGCGCAGTCTGTTTACCAGGTGATTGCTGTGGGTGGGACACCGGTAGTGAGGCTAACCCACAGTGAAAAGTCCACAATCCACGGGGAAAAAACATATCTGGATGTACTGCTGGAGCAGAACGCAGTGCAACAATTGTCTACCACCCTAAGTATATATATTTATGTTTATGTGAATACACACATTGTACCAGTGGTCCCTAGCATGTGGATGTGCGCAGAATGGCGTCACTTACAGTGTGGTAAGACAAAAGGTGAAGAGCACTGAGGCTGTGCTCCATGCTGTATAAGGTGGCTAGTAGAAGCAAAATGTAACTGACTACTCAGCACAACCTTTTTGGTGTTCTCCTGCCGGAGTTGGGCTTCTTTCGACCCAGGGGGACCATGCAGGACTGGGGAGTTACTGACCTAGCCTGAAATCAGTACTTTTTAGAGGCTTCAATTTATTTGGATACTTGTGGAGGTCCGGAGATAAACCATTGATTGACAAAATAATATGTGTCAGAACTACAAGTATTCCTTGTCTTCTGGTGTCTTGATGAATCTGTATTAGTATGGGTCGAAATGCGTTGACAAGCTTTCGAGGACTCCTGACTATATAATTATAATTTTGAGAGACTAGT
This sequence comes from Pleurodeles waltl, assembly GCF_031143425.1. Taxonomy (NCBI): domain Eukaryota; kingdom Metazoa; phylum Chordata; class Amphibia; order Caudata; family Salamandridae; genus Pleurodeles; species Pleurodeles waltl. Next base: position 253,093,720 of record NC_090445.1, read on the forward strand.
GCAAGCCAGATTATTTGAAGGCCATTTACCCTGGAAATCCTGACCTTCATAGGTCTAACTTCGGTGGATTTTGTATCCAATGAACTGGTTGGAACTACCGTTTTGTTAAAACTGGGAAACTTAAAAGGAATGTGGAAAGGAAAATGTTCTTTGCTGGTCTTTTATGTATGAAATATCTAATGTTTTGTGATATGGGTTTTATGTGCTAACCATGATTAATTATACCCACAAGTTGAGGGTGTCACAGCACAATACTTTTGAATTTGTCTGAAGCCGGACTACAAAATTGTTGCAAAAGAAATGTGTCTTCCAATGATAATTGAGGTATCATTGTAGGAAGATTTGAGTGAATTTATCCCCCTTAACTACCCACTTTTGGTTGCTTATACAGTTGATGAAAAGGGCTGACTGAAAGCCCCTGCAAGTATATATAGTCTATATTTTTAAATGTAAAACAAAAGACTTGGACAGTGCCTGACCTCAAGACGATTGCTGTTTGTATTCTGTAGGAAGCTGGCTCTTTGTATAGTGGACCACAATGAGGTACACTGTGCAAAGAGTGCAAGCAATCCCCAGAGGTCACACAGAGGTACAAATTACATCCCAAATGCTTTCTTATGGGTAGTGTAGTTGAGCAGTTAGGCGTGTCGGAGGGTAGGGCTAAGCATGTAAGGCACACACTCACGCAGTAAGTGAGACACACACTCAATAAAGAAATCCACCATTAATTTATAAAAATAACACATACTTTTATATAAATTGAGATACCAAGATCATCAGAATCAGGTGAGTACTTTTTGAGTTATGAATTATAGTTTTCAAAAGTCTACAGTGCATTTTCAAGAAGCCGCTATTCAATCCTATAGAAGAAAACAAAGACAGCAATCAAGGTAGAGTACAATGGCTGATGGGACCCATCTCCCACACTTAAGGGGGCTTTGGGGCAAGGTCCAAGGCCACACCAACAGTTCACCTCTAGGAGCTCTGGTGCGTCCGGGTGCAGAGGTGTGTTACGGTGTTCGTGTCCCATTCAAGTGTAGGGGGATCCGTCTGGTCACAGACTCGCTGCTGGGATGGACTAGAAGGACAATCCAGGGGAACCCACAGGGGGTCTTGACCCTTGAGGTCCTCGGACAAGTGGGGACATCATCAGTCCACTCCTCCTCAGGCTGTAGGGTGCATGGGGGTCTTCTGGCATCAGGTCAAGCACTGGAGTTCCTCATGGTTGCCAGGGGGGCAGGAAGAAACCCCCCGCAGGTGAGGACTGGGGGTCCAGTCTGACCCAGCCAACAAGTGGGCTTAGGTCTCATGAGGTGGGGAGATGTGGGGACACCCTTGGTTGGTTCTCCTCTCCTGGGTGGATGTGTGCCGAGGTGTCCTAGGGTGTCCGGTTTTGCCTCCTGGTCACTCCCTGTTGCAAGCAGGTCTGCAGAAACAGACTGCAGATGCGATTATGAAGTCCACAGTGGGCGACCACAGTGGAGGAATTGGGGGCCACGCTGAGACTGTTCGTTCACTTCAACATGGACTAGGCAGCTCAGGTGCAGTGGTGATGTCTGACGTCGGGTTTTTGGCAAACCAGGTCCTCTGAGTTATATCTTGGATGGCCGCGAATGCAGGGCAGCAGCTCCTCTACTCCAAGGGAGTTCTTCCTGGCGATTATCGGTGCACTGGCAGCTCTCCCAGGTTCTTGGAGGTAGCAGCGGCAGGACAGGTCAGTTTCCCCTTGAGGGTCTGGTGCAGTAGGCAGGTCGGCAGGGTTGACACCAAGTCAGTTGTGCTCCTCGGTTCTCTAGTTCAGCAGGCTTCTTGTCCAATTCTCCTTTTGTGTCCAGTGAAGATCTGAGGATCTGGTATCAGGAAGCCCCCTAAATACTCAATTTAGGGGGCATTAGGGGGAGTGAAGGGTAGTAGCCATTGGGATTACCATCGGGGTCACTACACCTCCTAGATGACCACTTCCTGTGGGAAGTGGGCACCACCCCAACCAGAGTTCCAAAATTCCACCACATGAAAGATGGCAGAATTTCTAAAGTGGTGTCCACTTCAGGCTGGCCAACCTAGGTGTTTTCCCAGTCTGGAAGTGTGCCATGCCTCCTGCATAGCTCATTTACCCACCTGTCCAGGTGTCAGGTGGACCCTGAAACAGGGGGTTTGACATATTCTTCAAAGGAAGGCCAGTTCTGCATATCAAGGGTGGTGGGCTTATTTGAAGATCTTGCCGTGGAATGCAGATCATCCCTTGGGAAGGGGTGGGTAACACCCCAGCCCAGACAGGCTTTTGTTTCTGACCTCTCAAGAGCAGAGACTGTCCCCCGAAAAAGGTCAGATTCTCATCTGTTGGTGGTAGGCTGGCCATAACCGGCCTTGAGCTCACCAGCAGTTGGTAGGTTTTTCCGGGGCACCTTTAAGGTGCCCTCTGGGTGCATGTATTAATAAATCCATCTCTGGAATCAGTAAGGGCTTACTAATACGAGATGTTTGATACCAAACATATCTAGGGTCAGATAAGCCATCATGTAGCTGGGGAACTCGTAGTGACCAGTGTCCAGCACATGTATTTAAATGGTTTCCTTGTACACTGAGAGCCTGACTTATAATTTTTTAGTGCCGCATTTGTGTGATCTTGTGACGCAAAAGCTGTGCAAACTTACAAAATATAATGTAATTTTGTAAGTTTGCACCGCTTTTGCGTAAAAAAATGACGCAAATGTGGGGCTAAAAAAGTATAAATCAGGCCCTTACTGTGTCTAAGAATCGACAAAGACATAGTACGGGCATATATGCTCAGGCATATATGCCCTCACTTGTAATATAATGGACCCTGCCGTAGGGTGAAGGCCTGCTGTAGGGGTGACTTTCAGATATTACAAGCAGTGTTTTAGAGGACTTGGCACACAAGTGTGTGCCATATTGTGGTTTCAATTTTGGGAGCACCTTGTCACACAAACTGCAATAGCAGTCGGCCTAAGGTTGATATTGGGTCCCTCAGAGTGGCAAATGTTGTGCTGCAGCTCTGACGAGCCCCCTTCAATACCCATGCCCTAGGTACCAGTGGTACCATTAACTAGGGACTTAGAGGCTCACTTGAGGATCAAGTGACCATGTGTCTTTTTTTTAGGGAAGGAACACTGGCACCGGTGACCTGGTTAGCAGGAACCCAGTGCACTTCAGTTAAAGTTGCATCTAAAAGTCAGGCAAAAAGTGGTAGTGGTGGTGGGAGGGGTACTGCAACTAGATCCCAGCTCCCTACATATACTATGTAGCTATGAAAACCATAACTTATTGTGTGATGATTCAGTGTACTTCTGAGATGTAAAATAGTTACGAAGGCTTGGCAGTGCAAGGATTGGGCAGATGGCAAAATGGTACACCAAACTGCTAAGCACATTTGGTGAGAGAATGATACTCCTACGGGTGGAGCCATAGTCCCCTCTATGGGTCTGATTACAACTATTGCAGTCTCTGTTTGAACAACTGCGAAGGAATCACAATTATAAGTGGTTCAATCTGTGATGTCTCGGTAATTATGGGGTGCAATAAGTGTTGCACCACTCGTTAAATTTCAGCAAGGCATAACTGCCAGAAGTTAACAGGAAAAAGACACGGGATAAGCGGATTCTGATAAAGTAAGCACACAAATCCGCATGTTATTCTACAAAAACCGGAATTATTGCACTCGATGCTTTCTGGTGCGATAATTAATACATTCGACTCAGACCACTTGCAATCAGACCTTAAGTATATATTTTTAATGAACTGGTACCAATAGTTAATCAGACCTAAACTAATCAAATTATTTAAGAACGAAGCTTTGGTCAAACATGAGCTACAGATTTTTTTTTCTATGGGACAACATTGCCATCTAGCGGGCATCTTCTGTGATACAGTTAATACTGGTTTTGGTAGAAGTAGTCTTATGGAGTCATACGAGTAGTGACGATTTGTCTGAAGAAGCATAAGCTTAAACAAGATAAAGACTTGTATCAGATAAATACTTACCTAGGGCGACATAAGCACAGGCTAGATAAAGATGTGTTTTCTTGATAGTCCCCACACCTATAGATTACTACATGAGACAGCAAAACAAGACAAAATAAGGCGTAGGGGACTAAAGTGAGACAGGGGCCGTTTGAAGAAAATTATGTTTTTGTTTTAGTACTGCAGAATCCAAGTTCTCATTTGAATAACAAAGACACATAGACCCATATTTAAATTTTTTTAGAGCCGAATTTGCGTCATTTTTTGACGCAAAAGCGGCGCAAACTTAATACAATTATATTTTGTAAGTTTACGCCGCTTTTGCCTAAAAAAATGACGCAAATGCGGCGCTAAAAAAGTAAAAATATGGGCCATAGTGCTGTGCCTTCCACCTTTTGTATATCTACGCATGTTCATATAACTTTCCTTACCTCTTCCTTTAATGTGCTGAAGTGCATCACTTTGTTTGTTTTAGTGGGAACAACATGCACTACATCGAAGCCTACCGATCAAGCTTGAAGGCAGGCTGTCCTGGACCCACAATGCAACCACAGACCTGCACAGTAAATCATAAGTCTCTGCCCCCATGACACACCAAAGACACACAAGCCAATCTAGCATTTTTTTACCCCATCTACAAATATTTCAAGATTTCATACAGAAGCACGCATGACACATGCAAGTCCTCATTTAGGGCCAGTGTTTGTGACTCGCAAATTGCATTTGTTTGCAACTTGCAAATTGTGAGTCACAAACAATCATGTACAACAGAGTCTAAGACACTGTTTGCAATTCCCAAATGGGTTGCAAAAGACCGGCCTCATTAATATTCATAAGGCAGGTCGAATTTTGTGACCCATTGGGAATGTCCGACTCTTACAGGGATGGTGGTGTGCTAGGCTCAGCAGACCAGCATGTCAGTGACTGCTTTTTAAATAAACAGGATGCATTAAAAAAATAAAAATGCAAAGTTTTCTTTTCATTTTTTTTTTGAATGGGCAGTGGTCCATGGAACCACTACCTGCTCTGAAAAAATGTTGGCACCCATATTCACGAAGGGGGAGGGTTCCCTTTGGAATCCCTACCCGTAAGCAAATGGTCTACTGCCTCCTTCAAGGAGTGAGTGAAGTATGAATGTTTTGCGAGCACATTCCCAGTCACAAAACATTCATACATACCAGTGTGAGTCGCTATTACGAAGGGACGCCCTTTACGCGCCCCTTCCTAATGCCGAATTGGAAAAGCAAAATGCGAGTCGGTAAAAAGTTACCGACTTGCATTTTGCCTTTGGTCCTTGCCAAAATGCGTTTTATCTGTCTCAAACTGGTAAAATGTATTGTACCTCTGGCCCGTTCATACATACCAGTATGACTCGCTATTAGGAGGGACGCCCTTTATAAGCCCTGTAGGCAATTGGCTCCTTGTTGCAGTTAGCCCCCCACTTTGGCCTGATATTGATGCTGACTTGACCGAAAGTGTGTTGGCACCCTACTAACTAGACCCCAGCACCAGTGTCCTTTCACTAAAAATGTACCTTTGTTTCCTCAATTGGCACACCCCTGGCACACAGATCAGTCCCTTGTAAAAGGTGCCAGTGGTACCAAAGGCCCTGTGACCAGGGAAGGTCCCTAAGGGCTGCAACATGTGTTGTGCCACCCTAAGGGATCCTTTACCTAACACATGCACATTGCAATGGCAGATTGTATGTGTTGGTAGGGAGGAAAAGGCAAAGCTGACATGGCATCCCCCTTAGGGTACCATACACAAAAAACACTGCCTTGCATAGGTAAGTCACCCCTCTAGCAGGCCTTACAGCCCTAAGGCAGGGTGCACTATACCACAGGTGAGGGCATAGCTGCATGAGCAATATGCCTCTACAGTGTCTAAGTCCATTCTTAAACATTCTAAGTACAGTGTGGCCATATTAAGTATATGGTCTGGGAGTTTGACAAAACAAAATCCACAGTTCCATAATGGCTACCCTGAATACTGGGAAGTTTGGTATCAAACCTCTCAGAATAATAAACCCACACTGATGCCAGTGTTGGATTTATAAAAAAATTCACACAGAGGCCATCTTAGAAATGCCCCCTGTATTTTACCCAATCCTTCAGTGCATGACTGACTGGTCTGTGCCAGCCTGCCACTGAGAGATGAGTTTCTGACCCATTTGGGTGAAAGCCTTTGTGCTCTCTGGGTCCAGAAACAAAGCCTGCACTGGGTGGAGGTGCTTCACACCTCCCCCCTGCAGGAACTGTAACACCTGGCAGTGAGCCTCAAAGGCTCTGGCCTGGTGTTACAATGCCCCCAGGGCACTCGAACCAGTGGAGATGCCCGCCCCCCAGACCAGCCCCCACTTTTGGCAGCATGTCCAGAGGGATAATGAGAAAAACAAGGAGGAGTCACCCCTCCAGCCAGGTCCACCCCTAAGGTGACCAGAGCTGAAGTGACCCCCTCCTTGAGAACCATTTTTCTTTGGAGGAGTAGGACCAATAGGGATAGGGACGTGCCTACCTCCCCAGTGGGAGTGGGCACAAGGAGGGTGCACCCACCCTCAGGCACAGTAGCCATTGGCTACTGCCCCCTGACCCTAACGTACCCCTAAATTTAGTATTTAGGGACCCCCCCTGAACCCAGCTCATCAGATTCCTGATGACCTCACAAGAAGAAAAAGGACTGCTGAGCTGAAAACCCTGCAGAGAAGAAAAGGAGACGACAACTAACTTGGCCCCAGCCTTACCGACCTGTGTTCTGCTTTAAAGACTCTGCAACCGAAAAGCGACACATTCTACAGGACCAGAGGCCCCTGAAAAGCCTCCAGGGGACCGCCTGCATCACGGAGGATCAAGAACTCCTGTGGGCAGCGACTCTGCCCAACCAGAAGAAAAGACATCCATCTTTAAAGGGACTTCCACCTACTCCAAAAGTGTGAGTCCCCACTACTCTGCACCTGACGCCCCAGCCCGTGTCCAGAGAAACCAACTATCCAGAGAGGACCCCAGGTGACTCCGATGAAGTGTACACCCTGGGCTGACCTCTCTGCACCCCCACGATGACGCCTGCAGAGGGAATACCGAGGACTCCCCTGACCACGACTGCCCGGGACGAAGATGTCCGACGCCTGGAGAAGCACTGCACCCGCAGCCCCCAGGCCCGTGAGAAACCAACCACTGGTGCAGCAATGACCAGCAAGTGGCCCTCTCCCTTGTCCAGTCCATGGCTTGCCTGAGAGGCCCCCCTGTGCCATGCCTACAGCGTCTAAGTGACCCCCGGCTCCCTCCATAGAGTTCTATAGAGAACCCGATGCCCTGTTTGCACACTGCACCTGGGCGCCCCCGTGCCACCGAGGGTGTGGTTTTTGTGCCTACTTGGGGCCCCTCCGGGTCTCCTCAAAACCCCCCTGGTCTGCCCTCCAACAACGCGGGTACTTACCTGCAAGCAGACTGGAACCGGAGTACCCCCGTCTCCATAGGCACCCACGTTATTTTGGCTCCTGTTTGACCTCTCCACCTGACCGGCCCTGTGTTGCTGGAGCTGGATGCTTGGGGTTGCCTTGAACCCCCAACGGTGGGCTACCTATGCCCCGGAGACTGGACCCGTAAGTGTGGTACTTACCTCTGAAACTGTACTGTACTTACCTCCCACAGGAACTGTTGAAAATTGCAGTGTCCACTTTTAAAATAGCTTTTTGCCATTTTAATGAAAACTGTGTACAATATTGAATCGATTCAAAGTCTCAACTATTACTATGCAAAGTACCTTTCATTTAATGTACTTACCTGCTAAATGAATCTTGTGGTTCTAAAAACAAATTAACAAAATAATATTTTTCTATATAAAAGCCTATTGGCCTGGAGTTGTCATTGAGTGTGTGTTTTCACTTATTGCCTGCGTGTGTACAACAAATGCTAAACACTATCCTCTGATAAGCCTAACTGCTCGACCACACTACCACAAATAGAGCATTAGTATTATCTATTATTGCCTATGTCAAGCCTCTTGGGGAACCCCTGCACTCTGTGCACACTATATCTCATTTTGATGTAGTATATAGATAGCCAGCTTCCTACACGCCCCTTCTAATAGGAACTCGCAAACCCTATTTTACAAGTTGGTAATAGCTACTGACTCGCAAAATAGGGTTACTATATAGGGAAATTCACTTTAACAGTCGCAAACTTCCCAATGGGCCGTTTGCAACCAGTAAAAAGTGTGGTACATGTGGCCCAAAATGTACAGCAGTTCAGGGAGAGTGGGGTAAAAAGAGAGGATAAAAAACAACAAAATCCAAAAACAAGATAGCCCCAAAATGTGTCAACTAGCTGTAACAATCGGGAAGGAACCGCTCAGGAAGCACCTGCAAGGAAAAATAATAATCAATACTTGAAGTAGCAGCACAAACATCAAAAATCATTTCTACTGTCACACACATGGTAGCTTCAACATAAAATCCAATAACTGCATACTTCATACTTTACTTTATAACCAACAGCGGTGTTGGAAAATGGGGTATTGGTAAGGGCAGGTAAGTACCTACACTTAGCAATAGGCCACTAACCTCCAATTAGGTTTGGTCAGGTCTCAGTAAATTAAACCTAGTTCAACCCTTGGTAGCTTGGCAACGAGCGACAAGGCTTAAGTTAGGAGACAAAGCGTAAAACATTCAAATATCACAAAACAGTAATTAAATAAAACACAGGAAACAGTTTAAAAATCCAAAAGCAAGTTATAAACATAGGAAATATTTTTAGCTTTAAAATGACATCAAAAGGAATAAAATCGGATAAGGGGAACTGGGGATATACATTTTTAAAGAATTATTGTTTTCTAGGGCAAAGCACCAATCTGGTAACCTAATCGCACCTCGACCGGGGCAAAGTCAAAGTTTAAGGCTGACCGCAATGGAGCCCGGCTTGGCTACAGCCTGCGGGAGGCCTCGGTCAACAGTTTACCTTACGACTTAGTCGTTTTTCTGAAGATTTTGTTTAGTGGGACGAACCTGCCAGTCCAATCCGACCTCCTGGAACTCTTCCTCGGATACGCGTTGTGGGAGCCCTCGGTGGAGATTTTTAGCTTTGGACTTAGTCATTTTTTCGAGGTGAAAATCCTTCGACCAGGGCAACCCTGGATCTTGAGCCGACGTCCTTGGAGCACTCCTCGGAGACGCTGACTGGGAGGTCCCGGTCAACTTCCTATGTTCGGACTTAGTCTCTTTTTTGGAGAATTTCTTCACTGGGACGAACCTGCAAGTCAGGCCGAGTCGCGGTTGAGGCAAGCCGGTTAGAGTTGCTGCAGCGGGTCGATCCCTTTATGGAGCTTTTTTCAAAAAGTTCTCCAAAGTTCTCCAAACTTCTGGATCTTCTTCCAGGTCTTCTTTTAAGGTTCTTTTGAGGTCCACAGTTCACCCCAAGGTTCCAGAAGCTCTGAGATGCTCCTTGGGGGTGTGAACTACAACTCCCAGAAAGCACCCGGTGCAAACTCCTTTTTGGCCACTGGACAGTGGTAAGCTGGTTGGTTTCTTCAGGAGTTGGTGCAGGGGACTCTGTTTAGCAAGTTTTCACCTGCAGCAAACAGGGAGTCCCTCCTTGAACCAGTTGAAGCCAGGCAAAGTCCTTCTGGTGGTGAAGCCCAAATGTGCAGCTGGTGCAGTCCTCTAGAGTGCAGGGTCTAGGTGCAGACCAGGGATCCAGCTGGGCAGTCCTTCTTCTTCTGTAGTTCTTCCTTGTTAGAATCTGATGGGGATCTGAGGTGTGGGTGTAGGTCTGCCAGTTTTATCCTTGCTCCTGGGTGAGAAACAGGGGGGTCCTGGTTCTTCAATCAGGCTCCTTCCCCCTGTGATGACCACTTCCTGGGAAGTGTGGCAAAAATCAATCCCAGGGAGCAACATTTCTCCAAAATCCATCATGGCTGAAAGTGATTTTTGGAGGTTAATTCTGGCTGAGCCCACCCACTGGTGTGGCTAAAAATCCCAAACACACCCCTCTCCTGCCCTCTCCTAATTTAATCAAGGTGGCACCTTGATTAATTGTCTGAGTTTGCAGGATGTGAGGGTGTTGCTGGGTTGCTCCAAATGTCTTCTCTTTCTTTGAAGACCAGTTTGGCAGCTCTCCCCCTTCCTGCTTAACCATCTGCTGAGGGGAGATCTCCTCCCCCAGGCACATCTCTTTGTGCTGAGCCAGGCCACTTCAAACCTCAAGCAGCCTGGCCAGGCTGCCAGAAGCTGGCCAATCAGAGCACAGCAGCAAAAGCACTGCAGGGTTGAAGATGGCAACTTTTCAGGTAAAGTTTAAAAATCTTTACCTGAACAAGTTATATTAAATCCCACAACTGGAAGTTGTGGGATTTATTATAACAATTAATTTGATACCAAACTTCTCGTATCTGTTACTTAAGGGGATTTTTAAAGTCTCCCCATCCTAGCCTGTGGAGGCCATTCACTACAATGAGGGAAACATGAATTTGGTTGTTTTACCTCACCAGGGCTTATAAAACTATTTTTATAAGGTCCATGCTTATAGTTACATGGCACCCAGCCCTAGGGGCACATAGGGCACACCTTAGAGGTGAGTTATATGTAAAAATAAGGTAGTTTAAGACTTTGGAACTACTTTTAATTCCAAAGTCGAATTTGCATGTAACTTTAATATCAACGCAGCCAGCAAAGCAGGCCTGCCTTTAAAATCACATGGGCACCTCAGCAGTACACCTATGGGGGCGCTACCTATGCTGGGGTCCCTAAACCTCCATGCCCTACCATATACTAGGGACTTGTAGGTAGGTTAATTTTGCCAATTATAATTAGCCTAATTTGTATATCCACTTTACACAGAGCACTGGCCTTGGGACTGGTAAGCAGTACCCAGGGCACAGCCAAGAGTCAATACCACCAGTACCTGTCCAAAAAGTTTGGGGGTGACCAGGGCAAAAAGGAGGACTTTCCTACAAGCCGCATCAACATTTTGTGCCATTTCCAGTAATCAATTGTTAAACCATGCACATAAAAATGTACTAATATTTTAAAAAGTAAAAATTTTCCCAGGCATAATAGAGCTTCTACACCAAAACACCAGGACTCACTAAGATGAAAATTCACAACAACCCCATGGTAAACAAGCATTTACAATGCAACGGCTCTCGCGTTTGCTCATGTTAGAGCTGATCGCGTTGTAAACTCCTAACCCGACTTTTCACCTATCGGGCAAAAGTGCATTTGTGTACACAACCCGAAAAAGTGAAATTAACTATGTAAAGCGCTCGACTTCTGCCAAGCGAGATCGCGCTCGTAAATTAGAGAAAAAGAAGCCCACGAGCCCGATGGAAAACAGCGAGCCTTGCATGTTTTCTGTACTTGGTCGATGCGCTCGAGGAGGGCTAGCCACCGGAAAAGGCATGACGTATGCTTGCCTTCGACTAATGAAAGCAAGCAGATTTTATTAGGCAAGCCCATGAACCAATAAAAAACACTGACGTGAAGTTGACAGGGCTCCGAGCCCTTTTCTAAATACAAAAGCGTCTCGCTGCGATACGCATGCGCGAGCGCATGCAACGCAGGCTCGACCCTAAAAAGGGTCATGCATTGAGCTCTGTGACTCTCTTTTACTGTAAACAAGTGGTTCTTAACCTGTGTCCACTGATGCCTGCTCAGGAGGTCCATGATGTAGAAAGCTGGCTTGGTGTGTGGTGTACACCTATGATATTATCACCTAATACCAGGTCAAGGTATCCCCTATTAGTGAAGTGCAGGCAGTGTCCAAGAATCCAGGGCTTTTCTAGGAGACATGCAGAGCTTATGCAATACCACTAAGGTCACACAGTGTTGTGTAGCCATTTTAGTTATAGCTCCATACACATTATTTTAGCATTGTGAGAAAACAGGACTGATTGCAGAGGCCCCCTAACTTTTTGCCCCCATTTTCCACTTTATGCTGGTGTTTTCCTGACTCTGATGGTGCCCTGGGTACTGCTAACCAGTCCCAGGGCCTGTGCTCTGTGTAAAATCAATATGCAAATTAGGCTAATTATAATTGGCTAAGTTAACCTACCTATAAGTCCCTAGCATATGGTAGGGCATGTAGGTTTAGGGACCACAGCATAGGTGGTGCACACCTGGGTGCACTGCTGAGGTGCCCAGTGCCATTTTAAAGGCAGGCCTGCCTTGCTGGCTGCTTTTAAATTAAAGTTATATGCAAATTCGACTTTGGAATTAAAAGTAGTTCCAAAGTCTTAAACTACCTTATTTTTCCATATAAGTCACCCCTAAGGTGTGCCCTATGTGCCCCTAGGGCTGGGTGCCATGTAACTATAAGCAGGGACTTTATAAAAATAGATTTATAAACCCTGGTGAGGTAAAAACAGCCAAATTCGTTTTTCCCTCATTGAAGTAAATGGCCTTCATAGGCTAGAATGGGGAGACTTTATTTTAAATTTTAAAGTCTCCTTAAATGTTGCATACCAAGAATTTGGTATCAAATTAATTGTTGTAATAAATCCCACAACTTCCAGTTGTTGGATTTAATATAACTTGTTCAGGTAAAGAGTTTTAGACTTTACCTAAAAAGTTGCCAATTTCAGCCCTGCATTGTTTTTGCTGCTGTGCTCTGATTGGCCAGCCTGCAGCAGCTTAGTCAAAGCTGCCTTGATGAGGTGTGAAGTGGCCTGGCTTCACACAAAGGAATGTGCTTGGGGGAGAGAATCTCCCCTCAGCAGATGGTGAGGCAGGAAGGGGGAGGGCTGCCAAACTGGTCTTCAAAGGCAGAGAAGGACATCTGGAGCACCCAGCAACACCCCCACATCCTGCAACCCCAGACAACTAGGTGCCCCCTTGATTAGATTAGGAGAGGGCAGGAGAGGGGTGTGTTTATGATTTTTAGCCACACCAGTGGGTGGGCTCAGCCAGATGTAACCTCCAAAAATCAGATTCAGCCATGTTGGATTTTCAGAGACTGTTGCCTTTTGGGATGGATTTTTGCCACACTTCCCAGGAAGTGGTCATCACAGGGGGACGACCCTGTACCTGATTGGAGGACCAGGACCCCCCTGCTTTTCACCCAGGAGCAAGGATAAAACTGGCAGACCTGCCCCCACACCTCAGATCCCTGCCAGATTTCAAGAAGAAAAGAACTAAAGGAGAAGAAGGACTGCCCTGCTGGACCCCTGGCCTGCACCTGGAACCTGCACTCAGAAGGACTGCACCAGCTGCACACTTGGGCTTCACCACAAGAAGGACTTTGCCTGGCTTCAACTGGTTCAAGGAGGGACTCCCTGTTTGCTACAGGTGAAAAATTGCTAACCAGAGTCCCATGCACCAACTCCTGAAGAAAGCGACCAGCTGACCACTGTCCAGTGGCCAAAAAGGAGTTTGCGCCAGGTGCATTCTGGGAGTTGAAGTCCGCACCCCCCAAGGACCATCACAGAACTTCTGGACCCTTGGGGTGAGCTGTGGACCCCAAAAGAACCTTTAAAGGACATCTGGGTGAAGCCCCAGAAGTTTGGAGAAGATTTGAGAATTTTAAAAAAAAAGCTCCATAGAGGGACCTACCCGCCGCGGAAATTCTAGCCGGCTTGCCTCAACCGCGACCCGGCCTGACTTGGTGGTTCGTCCCGGTAAAGAAAAACCTCCGAAAAAGAGACTAAGGGGGTTATTCTAACTTTGGAGGAGTGTTAATCCGTCCCAAAAGTGACGGTAAAGTGACGGATATACCACCAGCCGTATTACGAGTTCCATAGGATATAATGGACTCGTAATACGGCTGGTGGTAAATCCGTCACTTTTCCGTCACTTTTGGGACGGATTAACACCTCCTCCAAAATTAGAATAACCCCCTAAGTCCGAAGGTAAAAAGTTGACCGGGACCTCCCAGCCATCGTACCCGAGAAGGGCTCCACGGACGTTGGATCAAGATCCAGGTTTACCCCGGTCGAAGGATTTTCATCTCGAAAAAATGACTAAGTCCGAAGGTAAAAGTCTCCACCGAGGAAACCCACATTGCGTATCCGGACAAGGGCTCCAGGAGGTCGGATTCAACTGGCAGGTTCGTCCCGGTGAAGAAAAACTTCAAAATAAAGACTAAGTCAGAAGGTAACTTTTTAACCGAGGCCTCCCGCGACTTGTAGCCGAGCAGGGCTCCATCGCGGTCGGCCTGAAACTTTGACTTTGCCCCGGTCGAGGTGCAACCAGATGACCCAATTGGCGCTTTTTGTTTCTAAGCGCTAGAAAAATAATAATTCTTTAAAAATTCATATCTCCGGTTCCCTTTATCCGATTTTATTCGTTTTTGTGTCATTTTAAAGATAAAAATATAAACTATTTTTATAAATTGGTTTTGGATTTTTAAACTGTTTCCTGTGTTTTATTTAATTACTGTTTTGTGATATTTGAATGCTTTACACACTGTCTCCTAAGTTAAGCCTTGACGCTCGTTGCCAAGCTACCAAGGGTTGAGCTGGGATTAATTTACTGACACCTAACTGTACCTAGGTGGAGGTTAGTGGCTTGTTGCTAGGTGTAGGTACCTACCTGCCCTTACCAATAACCCATTTTCCAAAATTTTTGGAAGCAGCGACGGGATCCTGTACTTGTGTTCAATATCACGTTACAGTTTTAAGTAAAACAAATTAAAAATCCTTTAAATTGTCCTAGTGCAAAAATTGTTTTTAATTTTTAATTTGGATTAATTTCAATTATTGAATTTTTGTAATTTTTCTAAATTCTTGTTTCCAATTTTTGCAAAAAGTTTTTGTTGACACAAAACTAGGGAACCATGGAGCTTGATCTGGCTAGCCTACCCACACTGACAGTAGTCCAGCTTAGGGGGTTGTGTATTGAAAGAGGGTTGCCTGCAAACACTGATCTCAGGAAGCCAATCCTGATCACATCCCTGACAGTATGGGCTGAGGCCCAAGAGGTAGAGTCAGAAGAAGCTCCAGAGGAGGGAGAAAGAAGGGAGGATGCAAGCTCTAACCACTCAGGGGAGGGAAGGCATCTGAGCCTAAGTGAGGATGAGGAAGAACGGTCCTCAGTAAATACAGTCACTAGGGGCAGACCCAAAGCTAGTGGTGGGAAGGGGGTCCTTTCAGGAGGAGAGAACCCATCCATCAGAGAAAGAGAGCTGGAGGCCCAGCTAGCATACATAGCTTTGGAAGCAGACAAGCTGGCCCTAGAAAAGAAAAAGTGGGCATACAAAGAGAAAAGAGATGGAGGCAGCGATAAAGAAGCTGAGGTGTCCATGGGTGGGGGAGTTTGCCCCAGATTACCCAAAGGGGTGGTTCCTGCCTATGTAGAGGGGGATGACATAGATAAGTGGCTGGGGGCCTTTGAGAGGGCCCTCCAGATGAGGAGAGTCAAGCCTCAGTACTGGGGTTCACTTCTTTGGGAGTTAGTTCCCAACTCTGGGAGAGATAGGCTCCTAACCATGAGGGGGGAGGATGCAGACTCATACCCCATTATGAAGAGTTGCTTGACTAAAAAGTTTGGTCTGACCCCAGAGCAGTATAGGCTCAAGTTCAGGGACACCCAAAAGACAAGCACCCAGTCCTGGGTGGACTTTGTAGACACCTCACTTAAGGCACTAGAGGGCTGGATTATTGGTAACAAAGTAAATACTTATGAGGGGTTATACAATCTGATCATGAGAGAGCACATCTTGACCAATTGTACCCAAGAAAGGTTACGCCAGCATCTAGTGGACTCTAAGCAGACCAACCCTAGAGAGCTAGGGGAGGCAGCTGATGAGTGGTTGAGAACCAGGGTGGTTGTCAAGTCCCAGGGGGGAGACTCCAAGAAGGGGGGGGGGCAGGTCCCCAAAAACCTAAGGAGGGAGGTGGTAAGCCCACCACAGAGACTCCCTCTGTACCCCAGAACCCTAAGAAGGAGGAGAGTAAATCCCACTCCCACTCTGACAAGCAGAGGCAGGGAGACCCAGGGTTAAAAAAGCTCTTGGACAGTAGGGCTTGCTTTGACTGTCAGCAGACAGGTCACTTCAGAGGGGATGCAGCCTGTCCAAAGAAGGTGGTTAGCACTGGGCTGTCCAGTGTAGCCATGGAGGAGGACTCCTCAGATGATGAAGTCCTCCTAGCATTGAGCTGGGAGACAGGACCAGATGGTAAGCTGGTGATCCCTGAGGGTGGAAGTAGGCACTTCCACCCCATTCAGGTGAATGGGATCCCTACCACTGGCCTGAGAGACACCTGTGCCAGTCACACTATAGTGAGTGACCGGTTAGTGACCCCAGACATGTATGTCCCAGGAGAGACAAGGAAAGTCAGGATAGCCACAGGGGAGGTCACCACCAAACCTGTGGCCATAGTGTCCCTAGAGAGGGAGGGTATCCTTGACTGGTTTAGGGTGGTAGTCAGTGCTGACCTCCCCCTAGATTGTATCCTGGGCAATGACCTCCCAGAGGTGGGTCTGGTCCCAGATGGGGCGGTCGCCCAGGGCGCCCCCCCCAAACCAAAGTCCTGGGGAGTCAGTCCCTACAGTTAGGAGATAGGGGTCCCCAAGAAAAGGAAAGAAGAAAAGGAAGGGTAGGCCACTCTTAAAGAGAGTTCCAGGGAGCCAAAGGCCTTCTGCCCCAGTAGGGGGGGAGCCCAGAGTTGGCACTGGTGAGGCCTCCCCTGACCCCAAGGAAGTCCTGAGTAGTCAGGCAGCTGTCCAGATGCAGGGTGTTGCCCCTGCACTGACAGAAGGGAGAGTGGAAGGAGGGTGTCTGCCACAGGAGGTGGTAGCCCCCCACTCTAGACAGCAAGAGGGGTGCCAGGACCCCAAAGTTGCCCCTAAAGCAGCTCAGCCACCTGTCAGTGGAGAGCTTAGGGTGTGGTTCTGGGTACTGACAGCTGTCAGTAGCCTCTGCTGGGTGCTAGACTTCCTGGCAGCACTGTACTTGGCCTGGGAGGCAGACCCCAGGGCCAATAGCAAAGTAGGCCCCCTGACCCTGTTGGTCATGGTGGGGTTGCTCAAGTGTTGGGTGACCTCTTTGGGTAAGCTAGGTGTTGCCCTAGCAAAGTTAGGAGTAAGGGAGGTGGGCACCTCACTACCCAAGTTGGCTGAGAGAGAGGAGGAAGACCCCCCGAGAGGGAAGTTTCAGTTTGAGGTGGGTCCTTTCACTGTTGGGATGGCTTCACTACCCAGAGGGAGTGACCATGACAGGAGGATGTAAGGCAGAGTAGGCCCTGCAAAGGGACAGCCAGTTTTCTTCACTGTCTTTCTCGCCTAACAAGCCAGGAAGACTCTCCCAGGGTTGGGCTGAGTCTCCTGGGCGTGTGGGCTGGGGGGGGCTTGTGTGAGAAAACAGGACTGATTGCAGAGGCCCCCTAACTTTTTGCCCCCATTTTCCACTTTATGCTGGTGTTTTCCTGACTCTGATGGTGCCCTGGGTACTGCTAACCAGTCCCAGGGCCTGTGCTCTGTGTAAAATCAATATGCAAATTAGGCTAATTATAATTGGCTAAGTTAACCTACCTATAAGTCCCTAGTATATGGTAGGGCATGTAGGTTTAGGGACCACAGCATAGGTGGTGCACACCTAGGTGCACTGCTGAGGTGCCCAGTGTCATTTTAAAGGCAGGCCTGCCTTGCTGGCTGCTTTTAAATTAAAATTATATGCAAATTCGACTTTGGAATTAAAAGTAGTTCCAAAGTCTTAAACTACCTTATTTTTCCATATAAGTCACCCCTAAGGTGTGCCCTATGTGCCCCTAGGGCTGGGTGCCATGTAACTATAAGCAGGGACTTTATAAAAATAAATTTATAAGCCCTAGTGAGGTAAAAACAGCCAAATTCGTTTTTCCCTCATTGAAGTAAATGGCCTTCATAGGCTAGAATGGGGAGACTTTATTTTAAATTTTAAAGTCTCCTTAAATGTTGCATACCAAGAATTTGGTATCAAATTAATTGTTGTAATAAATCCCACAACTTCCAGTTGTTGGATTTAATATAACTTGTTCAGGTAAAGAGTTTTAGACTTTACCTAAAAAGTTGCCAATTTCAGCACTGCATTGTTTTTGCTGCTGTGCTCTGATTGGCCAGCCTGCAGCAGCTTAGTCAAAGCTGCCTTGATGAGGTGTGAAGTGGCCTGGCTTCACACAAAGGAATGTGCTTGGGGGAGAGAATCTCCCCTCAGCAGATGGTGAGGCAGGAAGGGGGAGGGCTGCCAAACTGGTCTTCAAAGGCAGAGAAGGACATCTGGAGCACCCAGCAACACCCCCACATCCTGCAACCCCAGACAACTAGGTGCCCCCTTGATTAGATTAGGAGAGGGCAGGAGAGGGGTGTGTTTATGATTTTTAGCCACACCAGTGGGTGGGCTCAGCCAGATGTAACCTCCAAAAATCAGATTCAGCCATGTTGGATTTTTAGAGACTGTTGCCTTTTGGGATGGATTTTTGCCACACTTCCCAGGAAGTGGTCATCACAGGGGGACGACCCTGTACCTGATTGGAGGACCAGGACCCCCCTGCTTTTCACCCAGGAGCAAGGATAAAACTGGCAGTCCTGCCCCCACACCTCAGATCCCTGTCAGATTTCAAGAAGAAAAGAACTAAAGGAGAAGAAGGACTGCCCTGCTGGACCCCTGGCCTGCACCTGGAACCTGCACTCAGAAGGACTGCACCAGCTGCACACTTGGGCTTCACCACAAGAAGGACTTTGCCTGGCTTCAACTGGTTCAAGGAGGGACTCCCTGTTTGCTACAGGTGAAAAATTGCTAACCAGAGTCCCCTGCACCAACTCCTGAAGAAAGCGACCAGCTGACCACTGTCCAGTGGCCAAAAAGGAGTTTGCGCCAGGTGCATTCTGGGAGTTGAAGTCCGCACCCCCCAAGGACCATCACAGAACTTCTGGACCCTTGGGGTGAGCTGTGGACCCCAAAAGAACCTTAAAAGGACATCTGGGTGAAGCCCCAGAAGTTTGGAGAAGATTTGAGAATTTCTGAAAAAAAGCTCCATAGAGGGGCCATACCCGCCGCAGAAATTCTAGCCGGCTTGCCTCAACCGCGACCCGGCCTGACTTGGTGGTTCGTCCTGGTAAAGAAAAACCTCCGAAAAAGAGACTAAGTCCGAAGGTAAAAAGTTGACCGGGACCTCCCAGCCATCGTATCCGAGAAGGGCTCCACGGACGTCGGATCAAGATCCAGGTTTACCCCGGTCGAAGGATTTTCATCTCGAAAAAACGACTAAGTCCGAAGGTAAAAGTCTCCACGAGGAAACCCACATCGCGTATCCGGACAAGGGCTCCAGGAGGTCGGATTCAACTGGCAGGTTCGTCCCGGTGAAGAAAAACTTCAAAATAAAGACTAAGTCAGAAGGTAACTTTTTAACCGAGGCCTCCTGCGACTTGTAGCCGAGCAGGGCTCCATCGCGGTCGGCCTGAAACTTTGACTTTGCCCCGGTCGAGGTGCAACCAGATGACCCGATTGGCGCTTTTTGTTTCTAAGCGCTAGAAAAATAATAATTCTTTAAAAATTCATATCTCCGGTTCCCTTTATCCGATTTTATTCGTTTTTGTGTCATTTTAAAGATAAAAATATAAACTATTTTTATAAATTGGTTTTGGATTTTTAAACTGTTTCCTGTGTTTTATTTAATTACTGTTTTGTGATATTTGAATGCTTTACACACTGTCTCCTAAGTTAAGCCTTGACGCTCGTTGCCAAGCTACCAAGGGTTGAGCTGGGATTAATTTACCTAACTGTACCTAGGTGGAGGTTAGTGGCTTGTTGCTAGGTGTAGGTACCTACCTGCCCTTACCAATAACCCATTTTCCAACAAGCATACTAGGCCTGCTGCTGTGCATTTTAACCTAGATATATTTTATTCAGCTTCATTTTATTATTCTTACAATAGCCACTTTTGCGGTCTTGTTTTATTTCTCTCTATCTAGCTGTTTTTGCCTAGGCCAGCACTACGTTCTCAAACAAGACAATCTTGCTCACTCTGTGCTTCTTTCAAGGCTGTAGTAAGATAGGTTGCCAGTGAACGTGGTACAAGTTTCGTCTCTGACATTCATAGAAAAACACACATCCTTACGTGGGGACATTTTCTCAGAACATCAGTTGTTTTATTATAAAAACACTTCCCTGTTCCTTACACGTTAGAGGGAGATTCCAGCCAGAGAACCACGACTGTATGCTGATTGCTGAACGCTTTGCTACAGCTGCTTATGCATACTTCAGGCCTTTGCTCAGGTATGGGGGATGATGTCTTCCCAGGGGAACCTGAAGGGCAGAATTAGAGCTTAACATGCTGTGCTCTATTATAGCTTAGGTAGGAATTAGTCTATTGACTTTAGTGACAACATGGTAGCGTTATTTCTATGCTTTTCTCCTTGCCACAATTCTAATCTTGTCATGCTGTATCGTCCTGGTTATTGCAGCCCACGCTTTGCTATCTAATCTGCAGTCGTTTCATTTAAACATTATTTAAACATATACTGCCTCTGTTTGTCATTGTGTACGTGAGAGTAATGTAACTGAGAGAAACGGATGAGACCTGAGTGACCAAGGTTTCCCGGAGAAATCAATTATGTCATGCGCTCGGCTGCCCAATCATCCCTGTCCTCGGGTAGAGATGAGACACGGCTAGTTACCCGGAGCAAAACCCGGATTGGGGCGACAGGTGTCACCTGTAGTGGGTCATACTCAGTCTCCCACACCGCAGGCGATTCTGCTGCTCAAAATCCAGTACTCTCATTAGAGACAACAGCAACTTATCACACATGAAAGAACCACTCAGTGTTGTTAAAATAAAGGTACTTTACTATAGTAACACAACACTAGAATACTTATAGGCAGCTCCCACTGACTGAAGGTAAGTACACACTAATTATATACACAATAGCAAGCAGTAAATAGCATAAAAACAACAAGCATTAGCAATATTTAGTAAAAATGGAAAGGGCCCTAGGGGAGGGCCAAACTAAATACTAAGACAGTGGAATGCAAGATACAGTCCCCCACCCAAGGACGTGGAATTGTTAGAGGGGAGATGGAGAAATTAGGAACCCCAAGAGGTGAGTACTAGAGTGGCCCCCAGCAACCAGGAGAGCAGAGGTAAGTACCTGGTATTCCCAAGAACTAACAGGGGGACTTAGAAAAAGGATTGCACAAGTGCAGGATCAGACAAAGGTGAATTCCAGTAGAAGAGGACCTGCAAAGGAAGGGGACAGAGTCCAGTCCACAGTGAAGTGTCCAGTGGAGGCAGGAGCTACTACCCACCCTTCAGTGGATGCAGGACCAGGTCGACGAGGGAAGAAGAGCACCAGCTGTGGAGCCCAGGAGCTAAGGAGGAGCAGATGGTGTCCTACATCAGTTTTCAGGTCGCAGATGGTCAGTGGTGCAGGAGAACCCTGAACAAGCCTTGACAAATGCAAGAGGAGCAAAAAGTAGATTTGCAAGGCTGAAGAGGACCAGCAAGGCCTAGGGGACTCGACCCAGGGAGGGGAGTCAGCGGTGACCCTCGGCAGTCGGTAAAGACAACAGAAGCAGTCGCTGCCCCCACAGGCAACCCATTGGCAGCAGGCACAGTAAGTAGCAGTGAGACCGGGTCAGCACACCTGAAGAGGAGTCCCACAACACTCGAGCGGCATAGAGGAGACTGTGCTTGGCAGGATGAGGTGCTGGGGGCCGGGGCTACATGGAGCCTGAAGATCCCTTGGAGCAGGAGCAAACAAGCTGCAAGAGTCGTGGTGCACAGGGGTACTGTCCTGCAAAGAGAGGCAAGGGCCTACTGTCTCCCAAGTTGGACAGCTGGCCCATGGCAAAGAGGCAGGAGTGCCCAGTCAGCACACCTGAAGAGGAGTCCCACGTCACTGGAGTGGCAGAGAGGAGACTGTGCTTGGCAGGATGAGGTGCTGGGGGCCAGGGCTAAACGGAGCCTAAAGATCCCTTGGAGCAGGAGCAAACAAACCTGCAAGAGTCTCAGTGCACAGGGGTACTGTCCTGCAAGGAGAGGCAAGTGCTTACTGTCTCCCAAGTTGGACAGCTGGCAAATGGCAAAGAGGACCAAGGGGACCACTCCAGACTACCACCTGTAATGCAGGATCCACGCAGTTTCAGAGGAGAGCAGATCCACTCAGCCGGTCATTGTTGCAATTGGTGCCTGCAGATGCAGGGGAGTGAATCCTTCACTCCAGGGCAGATTCCTTCTTGCTTCTTGGTGCAGGCTGAAGTCTCGTCGACCTTAGAGGATGCACAGCTGGGGAAATGTTGCAGTTGCAGGAAGGAGCCAGGAAAACAATGTTGCAAAGCAGAGTCGCCGCTGAAGTTGGAGATTGTCGGTTCCTGAAGAGTCCAGTTGCGGCTCCAGTGTCTAAAAGGTAAAGTAAACAATGCAGAGGAGTCCTAGTGGAATCTTGCATGTCGAATCTGGGGACCCACCTTCAAGGGAGTCCCCAAATAGCCATAAAGGGGAGTTTGGTTACCTAGTAAGCTGAACACTTATCAGGAGGGGGCTGTGATGTCACCAGCTTGACCTGGCCACTCAGATGCTCCCAGGGGCCTCTGCACATCTTGGTTTCAAGATGGCAGAATCAAGTGGCCACTTGAAGAAGTTCTGGGCACCACCCCTGAGGCGGTGATGGACAAGGGGGTGGTCACTCCCCTTTCCTTTTCCAGTTTCATGCCAGACCAGGGACTATGGGTCCCTGGACTAGTGCAAACCGGTTTATGCAAGGAGGGCACCAAATGTGCCCTTGAAAGCAAACCAGTGGCTTGGGGAGGCTACCCCTCCCAGGCCTTGTAACACCTGTTTCCAAGGAAGAGGGTGTTGCCTTCCTCTTCCACAGGAAATCCTTCTTTCTGCCTTCTGCCGCCTGAACTGATCAAGCAGAAGGCGTGCAGAAACCTGGCGGAGGGATGGCAGCAACGCAGGCTGCCTGGAAAACCCCAGAAGACTGGTAGGAGCAATACCGAGGGGTCTTCTAAGGAGCACCCAGAGTGCATAGAATCATACAGCCAATACTGGCAACAGTACTGGGGTATGATTCTGACATGTTTGATACCAAACATGCCAAGGTACGGAGTTACCACTATGCAGCTTGACACAGGTGTCCAGTACACAGGTAAAATGGCTTCCCTGCACTTATAAAGTCCAGTGCAATGGAATTGGAGCTTGTAGGGGCACCTCTGCTACCATACAGGGGTGCCATCACCCACAGGGATCTGCTCCCTGCCTTCTGGGGTAGAAGGGCCTACCATAGGGGTGACTTACAATGACCTGGTGCAGTAACCTGTGGTGAAAAGGTGCATGCACCTTTTCTCACAGGCTGCAATGGCAGGCCTGCATACACATTTTGCATGGGTTTTCATGGGTGGCACAATACATGCTGCAGCCTATGGGGAACCCCTGGTGCCCCAATGCCCTGGGTACCTAATACTATACCATATACTAGGGACTTATATGGGGGCACCGGTATGCCAATTGAGGGGTATGCAAAATCCTCGGCAACCAAATTTAGAGGGAGACAGCACAATCACTGGGGTCCTGGTTAGCAGGATCCCAGTGAAAACAGTCTAAGCATACTGATAGCAGGCAAAAAATGGGGATTAAACATAACTGTTATTAAAATTATATAAAAATTAGCAGAACAATGTAATGTTGGGATGGAAATACACCTCTACCTTGAGTGTCCCAGCTGTGCTGATGTCTGGATGCCTCATGCTGATTTTTTTGTCATTGGACAATCCTGACCATGCATGAGTGCCATCACATAGGCCTATCTCACAGATTGTGGTCTTTTTGGATCAGGAAGGGCACCCAAAGAATTACCCTCATAGTGGTGAAAGGCTACTGCCTTTGCCAGGAGTTAAGCAGCATGACCGTGGCAGTAGCAACATACGGTGTAGTGATTAGTAGGAGGGAAGGGGTCCTCATTAACTTATGTCACTGGAGTGAGGTCTACAGACTCTTTCATTTAAAGTTCCACTGTGCTTAAGTCACCCTTGCCCAACATCAGTTTGGTGCGTAGTGCTGCACAGTGCGTATATGGTATATAGACTCTAAATTCCGTTTGTTGTCTGGAAATGGACTGTAAGAAGGGGAGCTTGAGACCCCAAAATTTGTGAACTATATTAACTATCAAGCTCAAGCAGCCAGTCAGGCTATGCGAGGAGGAGAAGCTCTGCAAAACTTCTGCCTGTGACCAGGACTGGAGGCCAAGGCCTACTTGTCTCCCAGTCAGGTGCGGAGACATCACACAGAGCTTCCAAGACCACCTGCCCTTGGAGCCTTGAGCACCACTGCCTACCTGTTTGCCAAGACCAGTGTGCCCTGTGAGGGAGAGAAGATTGCTGGAGGGAGCAAGGTCCAGTGGAGGGACCATGCGGTGCCCATCGGGTCGTGGCAGTATCAAGTCGGCGACACCATATGCCACGTGGGGCCTCTGTGAAGATTGCTGTTTAGCCAATCAGGCCTTAGCTCGTGTTGTATCAAGTCAGCAACCACACATGCCAGGTGAGGCTGCCATGAAGATTGCTTCTGTGGCGATTGCCTAGCATTGTATGCTAGGTAGGGCCCTTGTAAAGTTTGCTGCTGTGCCAATTGGGCCATAGCCAATGTGCAAAGGAGGAGCTGTGACCCTGTTTGTTGGGGGGAGGGCACCAGTATAAAGCAAGAAGCGTGATCTGGTTGAGACTAGTCCTGGGTAAATTCTTTATTACGTCAGAGTAATTTGAGCAAATATGCATTACTCTTGTGATGCGAAATTACATTTTTGTGCCAGTTTGAGCAATTAAGAGCAATTTGGGATAAAAATTGTACAGCAGGAACACAGGAACAATAAACTAAGAGAAAGTGAGTGGCTGCTGGCTGCTTCTGTTCATGTGCTATAGCATTTAATCCTACTGCCCTCGCACAAAATGCATCCTCAGACCCATGTGGATGAGAAGGTAGTGCTAAATGCTGGACACGCTTCTTATGTACTTAGACATATGTATGATTTATTTTGCTGTAGCTACAAATAATTACGCTAAAGAGAATTATGCCAGTTATGACCCCGAGTGAAGACCGTCAACTGAGGAAGAAGGCCGCTACGGTGTCCCGAGCGGGCCCAAGCCATAAATGAGGACAAGCACCAGGTTAGTCGCACCTCCCCATCCATGGGAAGGGACCTGAGGAACTCACCAAGCATCGGAGGATGTCAAGAACTCCCCAGCCGCTGCAGGACTACATGTGAGGATCTCTAGGACACCCAACAGCAGCCCTCCTGGGATGCATGTGTGAAAGAAATCCAGAGGCAAGTGAGTCGGGGGAAGCAATCACACAAATGAAGAGTAGAAAGCCCCCAGGACGGGTGGATTCCCACCTGAATTTTTTAAATGCATGAAGAGAAAAATAACGAAGTCCATGATAGTGATGTTCACAGACACCAAATGAACAGGGAGTCTTTCCGAAGATCTTAGGATAGTCGTCATTCACAAAAGTGGTAAACCTAGAGATACCTGTTTGACTTATAGGCTAATTTCCCTTCTTAACATAGAGGTCAAAGTGTTGGCCAAGATACTAGCAAACCACCTTTGTGTGATCTTCCATAAGTTGGTGAACCTAGAACGATCTGGGTTTATGCCACAGAGGGCAACATGACACAACTTGAGAATACTCTTTGGATGCCTCAAGAGACGCCAGGCCATCCAGGAGCCCTCTATCTTGATTGCGCTCTATACCAAAAAGGGTTTTGTTTCCCCAGAATGGCCTTACCTGCAAGCCATTCTACAGAAAGTGTGGTTTGGACCAAGGTTTTTGGCCTGGGTGTAAATACTCTACACAGGTCTTTGCACGTTAGGGTTAGTAGTGGGCACTCATCTGGTTTCACAATGGGCCATGAAACTAGATAGGGGCTCCTGCTCCCCCTACTTCTCTTTGCGTTTACCCTTGAGCCACTGGCAGAGTGGGTGAGGAAGGATACACTTATAGGAGGGTTCAACTGGACCCCTAAGTGGCGAGACATAATATCCCTATATGTGAATGATATTCTTATTTATTTGATAGATCCAGACACTTCCCTCTCTGTTGTGCTGGAGATACTCACCATCTACGGGGAGCACTCAGATATCCACATCAACCAGCTTAAGTTGGTGATATACTCAATCACTGCCTGGGGAGGACCTGTGGGAGGAGAGATCCCCATCGTGCAACCACTGGGGGAGGGAGACAGAGGGAGGGAAGGTTCTGATATCTAGGTGTACATGTTACTACAGACCCACAGGGCTTCCCGTGGTACAACTTGGGAAAGGTACATGAGGAATTCAAGAAAGGCATAACCCACTGGAGAAAGTTGCCCAATCGTCTGTTGAGCAGAGCTGCACTATAGAAAATGATTGCAATCATGAAATTCCTGCATTCTGCATATATATTCCGAAATACGCCCTATGAGGTGCAAGGTGCCTTCTTCAGTGCACTGAAGTTCATCACACAAACACTGCTATAGGATGGTGGGGCACTGCAGATAGCCCACCTAACTGTAATGAGAGGGCCCTAGGAGGGGGGATTGCTCTCCCAAATCGAAAATTCGATTACTGTGTGACCCAGCTGCTGACAGCAAACAAATGGGCGTTTGCATCCCAAACATAGCTGGCGCTGATAGCTGACAGAGAGACAGTGGGCGAAGGGAGATACCTTGGCCTACTGTATGAGGCAGGCGCACTTAAACACTCCCTATGCCAAGATCCCCAAGGTATTGAGAGCGGCTTGAGAGAGGTGGGGTGGGGGACGGTGCTGATATTAGGGGCACCACTATTGGAGGCTGATATTCTGGGTAAGATGAAGAGCCTTTAAGCTCGCCGCTAGTGGAAGCTTACAGCTTGTCAAAAGTGGAGGATATCTGAGATGAGGGCAAGATATTGCCATTTGAGGAACTACAGATACAACATGAGCTGGCTGATGGTCGATACCTATGACTCCTACATGTGTGACAGGTCCTGAGAGAATACAAAGACTTACTGTCAGGTTGCTAAGCACTAACCTTTAGGCATGTGATCTTGTGAGACGTGGTGAACCACAGAGGCTTGCTCCCAACTCTGCCCCTGGAATAACTGGACTCAATACTAAAAGATAACTTGGGAAGTGATAAATCCATGGAAGAAGGGGAATGTGAATCAAAGAAAAACAGGATGGCGTCTATGATGTCTTCTATGGTGTGGTCTGGTTGTGTGTGCCGCTTCTCAGTGTCAGTGGACCTGCTGGTCCTTTAATGGGAAGTGTCAGATGAGCTGTGGAAATAAAGCAAGAGAATTAGACTATCTGTGATAAAATATTCCTAAATCACTTGTCTACTCTCCTTTGCACTAAGAAACCTAAACGTACCGCTCCGTTCCCTCTTTCCTACTAGCCTTGGGAGTTGGAAGTTGGAGAGGTCATTGGGAATGCCTGTAAGAAGAAAGCAAACGTTATCAAGTATCTCATCCACTTGCTTACTCTGTTATACCTCCCCCCCCTTTCTTCTCTAGTACCTGTATACACAGTGTCTGCATCAGAGAACTGAGGTTCTAGTGCCAGGAATTCTTGTCAGTCTTTGTAATCCAACAATCCGTACTCTAGTAGGGATAATGCGTTTCTTTTCCTGTCTCTGCGAATAATATTAGATGGAGCACTGTTACTGCAAAATTCACTGCACTGGTAATCCACTACGGAGTGATCACTTTTTTGTTTCTACCCCGGGACCAAAAGCTATACAGTTCAAAGATGAACCAGCAACACAGTTTCAAGAAATCAACACAAGCCTACGGCAAAGAAGTTGCCAAGATAAAGCTTTCCCAAGAATGGCAAGTCATTATATGTGCTGCTCACATGCGCGTAACCATTTAGTGTGTAGAACAGAATGTTGTTGTTCCTTTTCTTGTCCAGAGCGAAGACGTGAAGCTGAAGACGTGAGGACGTCGGGAAGAAGCCCGCTGGATCTGAATCGCGGGGAAAGTGGACCGTCAGGAAATAACAGCTCTTGCAGGTGAGTCTCAAACACAGACACTTTTATAGGTGTGACACACAATACGGCTCCCAATCTTAGAAGAGTTTTAGAGTGGGAACAGCTCTCCTACTGGGCCACACCTCTCCTGCTCAAGAGCTAGAATAAGCATCAACATATCTTGGTGCTCTTTTGGAGAAAATGGAAACCAACCCACATTTCTCATTACAGATTAACCATGGCCTAGTCCTGAACCCTAGGCTAGAGAGCCATCTACTCCTACTCTACCTATTCCCTAGAGTGTGAGTCCCTAAACATGGATCCTGAGTCTAACTGACTTGTGGCTCTCCAGGGCACTTTGGTTTATTTGAACTGGTCCTGGAGATGGGCAGTCATGACACTTACTGACGACCTGCATAGACAAGACGCCATTGAAGTTTTGGATTTTGGCGGCGTCAATAAACAAGCATGCGATCACACATATGCTGGACACTTGTGGTGAATTATGAACACTCACTGAAAACTAAATGGGAACAAGATTAAGGAGTCCTAGAAGACGTGGACTGGGCAGAGGCGTTTCACTGGCCTAGGGAGACTGCAATGAAAGTGGAGTTTCTCCTGGTGCAACTTAAGATTTTACATAGAGTCTACAATAAAGAACACGATTATAAAGGATGGGTAGAACATATCAATGGTGATAATGACTAGATAACACTCACATCATCTCTAGTATTTTTAGGACTGTGGGGAGATATAACACTATCCACATACGATCTATTGTATACCAGGGTGTTGGTGGCAGCAAAAAAAAATAATATACGGCTATGAGGGGGTAAAAACTACACTGACCTTGGCCAAATGGGTCAACAACATGAACTGTTGTATGCAAACTGAAGCCACAGTCTATAAGACGAGAGGGTGCCCTCGGAAGTTCGACAAGATGTGGTTCAAATGGTGGGATATATAAGATGATACTCTAAGGCCTATATTTATACTTTCTTAGCGCCGCATTTGCGTCATTTTTTGACGTAAAAACGGCGCAAACTTGCAAAATACAATTGTATTTTGTAGGTTTGCACCGTTTTTGCGTCAAATAACGGCGCAAAAAAAGTATAAATATGGGCCTAAGAGTCTGAGGTGAGGGAGGGGAGCAGGATGTGAGGAAAACGAAGATGCAACAGGGCAGATCAGATGACATGGCTGGAGAGGGTCCAAAGAACTGCCAAATGGCAAAGCAAAATGTGGCAAATGGCAAATCCCTATATGTGTAGAGATACTATGTACCTGGTATTATTAAATATAATGATATCTGCCAGTATCAAAAAAATAAAGTACATATAAAAGCAAATTGAAAACTGAAAGTTTTAAAATGCTCAGTAAGTGTGCAGGAATTTGAAATTGGAATCTGAAAATTAGGTTGGTATACTTATCTTGATTTGTGAGAGTAGCACAAATACATTTATATTTAAACCTACACAGAAGAGAAACAAAGGTATAACAACTGCACGCCCTCCTAACCGAAATATGCAGACACTAAAGGTAAAAGCTAAGACAAGAAGAAATGATCTATTTGATCAATGTCTTTATCACCTAGGGAGACAATCCATTCTAATTGGATAAGAAGGCCTTGCCCACGTTGAGTGGCATGCTTCATCATCGGCAACCTTTTCCCACCCGGGTAAGATAGTACTACTAAGGTGGATCCTACCCCGTTGGGAGGAAACTCTTGATAAAGCTTCAACTGGCTAAATCTGGGACCAAGATAATCAAAGGCAGCACCCCCGTAATGGCGAAGGAGTGTCACCCACTGCTCAGAGTTAGTCAGTGAAACATTAAATGATAATAAAACAATATTATCATTATATTTTCCACTGACTCACTGAGCCATGGAATCTATGGTGGGACCGAGCCCAGCCATGGCAGGGAGGAGGAGTAATAGGCATCGTAAGCCAGTGCGCACGTCAGTTTGGCCGGCTGTCTTAGGACAGCCAGACCGACATGCGCACTTACATTTCTCCAACCCTTCTGTGTTGCACAGCTGGGTGGAGAAATGACACACAGGCTTCCTGTGCCTGAGAGAGTGTTTTGGTTGGTGGAGCCATTGAGTATAAAGCCCTGTTAGTCCTTGTGTACAAGGGAGGTTACTGATCTATTTAACTGTTGCTCTAGCTTTGTGGCCATAAGTTTCATCTCCACATTTAATAGTGATAGTGGACGGTACACAGCACAGTCTGACCTAGGTTTGCCCTCTTTGTCTATTAGCATTATGATGGCATGTTGTAAGTCTAAACAACCCACCTTGTCCTTGGGCCTTCCTGAACATCTGCATAAGATTCGGCCCCTCTAGGGATGCAAGCCTCTTTTACAACTTCATGGATATGCCATTGGGTTCAGGAGTTTTATCACTTTGCATGTGTTTAATGGCTTCATTGAGTTCCTCAAACATGAAACAATGATTCACAGTTGTCCTCATTTAGAGTTAGAATATCCAAAATGGCCAGGTAATCTTCAGTTTCCTCCTCTTGTTTTGGGGGTCTAGCTTTATAAAATGTGCAGCAGTAGGATGTTAATCCCTGTACTATGCCTATCGCCTTTGTAATTTTCTCCCCTGATTCCTTCACTAGTTCTCAGTCCAAAACGGCATCCTCCTCCCACTGGCTTAACCAAGCAAGAAAGCAGCCGGCCTTGTCACCTATTTCATACAGCTTCCTGTATGTTGTTAAACAGTGATAGCAAACTGCATTTTCTACCTCATTGTGGTACTCTGTTCTGGCAACTTTTAAGCACTCTAGTTCTGTCTGTATCAAGATATGCCAAAGCCAGACTTTCTAGTTCCAGTATTTCTTTTTCCAGGTCTCCCATCTTAGCAAATTACTTATGTTTTTTTCCGTGTTATAATGGTCAGCAGTTTATGGCGGGACACCATTTTATAGAATTCCCAAACTATAATTGAATATTCAACTAATTCAGTGTTTTTGTCAAAACAGTGCACACAGTGGATGCCTGCTATAGTTTCTGTGTCTCTCAGCTCCCATGCATAAACTCTCTAATAAATCCCTACAGTGTGGATGTTGTTTACCAGGATCACCATTCGCAGTGAGTAGTCGGAGATCCCCTGCACCAAGTATTCTACTTCTGTTATGGAGGGACTGTCTCCGGCCATTATAAACACATAGTCCAATCTCAAGAAAATTGTATGTGCACCGGAGAAACATGAGTATTACCTCTCTGATGGGAGTTTCTATACTCATAGATTAATAAGGCCCAATGCTCTGAGGAACTGGGCCACTGGGCTCTGCTGGGATTCCTGAGCAGCAAGGGACCTTGTTCTGCCTAATTCTAGGACTGTTGCATCATTAAAATCATCCCCTTATAGTTGGTAAACTGTACCCTGCTTTCAAAAGCCAAATCTCTCTAATGTTTCTTTTTCTATTAATAGAGTAACCACAATTTTCACGGATTCCCTGCCCCCAATCACCCTGCCATTTGAGTTTGATAAAACATTAGTAACTTGAAGGGGGGTGGCTTTTCCTAACCACAATTGCTTGGGGGTCATCAGATTTCTTCAGGAGTTGGTGCAGGGGACTCTGGTTAGCAATTGTTCACCTGTAGCAAACAGGGAGTCCCTCCTTGAACCAGCTGAAGCCAGGCAAAGTCCTTCTTGTGGTGAAGCCCAAGTGTGCAGCTGGTGCAGTCCTTCTGAGTGCAGGTTCCAGGTGCAGGCCAGGGTTCCAGCAGGGCAGTCCTTTTTATCCTTTGGTTCTTCCTTGTTGGAATCTGATGGGGATGTGGTAGGGAACTGAGGTGTGGGCGCAGGTCTGCCAGTTTTATCCTTGCTCCTGGGTGAAAAACAGGGGGGTCCTGATTCTCCAATCAGGCGCAGGGTCCTTCCTCTTGTGATGACCACTTCCTGGGAAGTGTGGCAAAAATCAATCCCAGGAGGCAACATTCTTCTAAAATCCATCATGGCTGAAAATGATTTTTGGAGGTTACATCTGGCTGAGCCCACCCACTGGTGTGGCTAAAAATCATAAATACACCCCTCTCCTGCCCTCTCCTAATCTAATCAAGGGGGCACCTAGGTGTCTGGGGTTGCAGGATGTGGGGCTGTTGCTGGGTTGTTCCAAATGTCCTTCTCTGCCTTTGAAGACCAGTTTGGCAGCCCCCCCCCCCTTCCTGCCTCACCATCTGCTGAGGGGAGATTCCCTCCCACAGGCACATCTCTTTGTGTGAAGCCAGGCCACTTCACACCTCATCAAGACAGCCTGGCCAGGCTGCCAGAGGCTGGCCAATCAGAGCACAGCAGCAAAAACAATGCAGGGCTGAAATTGGCAACTTTTGAGGTAAATTTTAAACCTCTTTACCTGAACAAGTTATATTAAATCCCACAACTGGAAGTTGTGGGATTTATTATAACAATTAATTTGATACCAAACCCTTTGTATCTGTCACTTAAGGGGACTTTTAAAATTAAAATAAAGTCTCCCCATTCTAGCCTATGAAGGCCAGTCACTACAATGAGGGAAAAACAAATTTGGCTGTTTTTACCTCACCAGGGCTTATAAAACTATTTTTATAAGGTCCCCCCTGCTTATAGTTACATGGCACCCAGCCCTAGGGGCACATAGGGCACACCTTAGGGGTGACTTATATGTAAAAATAAGGTAGTCCAAAGTCGAATTTGCATAGAACTTTAATTTAAAAGCAGCCAGCAAGGCAGGCCTGCCTTTAAAATGACACTGGGCACCTCAGCAGTGCACATATGGGTGCACTACCTATGCTGGGGTCCCTACATCTACATGCCCTACCATATACGAGGGACTTATAGGTAGGTTGACTTAGCCAATTATAATTATTCTAATTTGCAGTACCCAAGGCACCATCAGAGTCAGGAAAACACCAGCAAAAAGTGGAAAATGGGGGCAAAAAGTTAGGGGGCCTCTGCAATCAGCCCTGTTCTCTCACACTTGGCTTGTCTGTCGCACTTGTGATCCATCATATGCCAGTGTATGTTCGAGAAACCTTCGCTATAGCTATCGCAACAGCAACCGAACAACAGATAGGTCATTTGCCCTTCCCACTCCAACTCCCCCAAAAAACCCTACAACCGAGATATTAGCTATTCAGTTCAGTTCAATTTAACAAATCTCACTTATGAGAAAGATCCATCTCTCCCTTATGGAGTTGGGGGCTGAGCTGCTGTAGGCTTATGTCATGAGCATCCTGCACCCGGGCCCCAGCATTCATATAGTCCTCACCTCTTTTGCCCTAATCGCCCCATAATCACAGAGCACCAATTGGATATACTATCTGGCCAGTGTAATGTCTGATTCAGTAGTTTCATTTATTCTTCGATTTCAAACAATATTTTCCACAGTTATAGGGGTCCCATCAAGACCCTGTTGCAGGAGAGTTGTCATGTTACCGTCCCCAAATTCCAGATCATCACGGGAAGGCGCTGGATTACACTACGATGCTATGACCTGAGAGTTTCTGTAGTTTTCCATATCCACCACCAGTCTGGCCCTGTCAGATTCCACCTACTGTCTCAACTACCTCTACAAGATCTCGGCCTTTAGTCACAGCACGCCTCTGTGATCTTGTCTCCACAGAGCAGTGAGGAGGAGCAGCCAGGATGCTGAGACTGTTGTGTTGCGGTGCGCTAGACCAAGGCAGTCTTGGTCAGTGGGCACCTGAAATAATTACAGAGACTGCTATGTGTTTGCTTGCCTGGGTGCCGGGGTCTCACCCTCTCTGTTGGCCCAGCCCAGTATTTATTAACAAGGTCCCACGTGGGATGGAACCCTTCCAACAGTATCACTTATCCCAGGGGTAGTGTGAACATCTCTAGGTGTAGATGGGTATTTAAAAATTACCCTACCCCAGTTAATTCACTGGGGCGGCATTATATTTGTCTTTTATTTTAAACCAGATAGTCATTGTTAGACTTTTCATCCTTGGCATGGTCTCCCTTAACTTTTTGCCTCTGTTTCCCAGGTTGTTGATGTGTGCTGGAGTCTGATTTTGCTGTTTTTGTTACTCTGGGCACAATTTGGCAAGTGTACCCACTTTCCAGGCCTAAACCGTCCCTTTTCTTACATGTAAGGTACCCCTAAGGTAGGCCCTACGTAGCCCCCTGGGCAGGGTGCAGTGTATGTTTAAGGTAGGACATATGCTAATGTGTTTTGTATATCCTAACAGTGAAAAACTGCTAAATTCGGTTTTCACAGTTGCAAGGCCTATCCCTCTCATAGGTTAACATGGGGGCTGCCTTTAAAACTGATTAAAGTGTAGATTCCCTTTGGGAGCGGATAGACATGTGGAGTTTGGGGTCCCAGACCTCACAATTTAAAAATACATCTTTTAGTAAAGTTGATTTTAAGATTGTGACTCTGCCTGTTTGTGGATTCCCTGCCTGGGTCAGTTTGACAGTTGGGCTGGTTGCACCTCTCACTAGACAGTGACACAAAGGGGGCTGGGGTGTAGCCTGCATATCCTGATGAGCCATCTGTGCTAGGAGGGAGGGGAGGAGTGGTCACTCACACCTGAAAGGGCTGTGCCTGCCCTCACACAATGCAGTCTCCAACCCCCTGGTGTGTGTCTGGGGCCTGGCCCGGGCAAGGCAGGATTTCACAAACAAGAGAGCCTTTTCTTTGAAGTAAGCCTACTTCAAAGGGCAAAATGGGTATAAGAAGGGCACCCAAAACCACAGACTTTGGATCACTTCTGGAAACCAAGAGGAACCTCTGCCTCGAGAAGAGCTGAAGAGCTGCTCTGCCTGTGACTGTGCTTTGTGGAGCTATCCTGCAGTTGCTGCTTCTGCCTGTGCAGGGGGACAAAGACTGGACTTTGTGTGCCTTTCTTCTTGTGCAGAACTTTCCAAGGGCTTGAAACTGAACTTGCCCCCTGTTGTTGAAGTCTCAGGGACAGCCAATACTTCTCTCTGCCAGCACCTGGAGCCTCTGCTTAGACTTCTACCCTGCCAAGTGGTTCCCATCCAGTTCCTGGGACCCTGAAAGGAGAAGCTGGCAGAACAAGAGTAAGAAACCCACACACAGAATGCCGTGCAGGGAAAAGGTCGACGCAATTTCGAGACGCGGCTGAAAAATTGACGCTCATGGCTGGAGAAACCATACGCAGCATCGCTGACGGAGGCTGGTGAGTTCGCAACCTGCGCTGCGTAGTTTTCGAATAATTGTGTGGCAGGATTTCCGACGCAAACATCGCTGGGCGTGTTAAAATGACTCAAGGCCTGCCTGGACCCGAGAGTGCTGTTTGGATCGACGCATCTCTCTCCTATGGATAGAACAAACAACGCACTTCGACCCGACTGAAGGAGAAACGATGCACGGTATCGCTCATGAGTGATATCGACGCATCGCAAGCCCCTTTTGACGCACACCCGCCCGTGTTATTTTATGACGCGCCCAGGTACATTTCCACACTAACAGCGTTAGCATTGTGTTTAAAATCGCATGAAGACTCTTTTTGGTTTTTAATTGATAACTTGACTTGTATATGGTGGATTTGTTTCGTTTTGGTCTTGTGTTGTTTAGATAAATATGTTCTATTTTTCTAAATCTGTGTTGTGTCATTTTATAGTGTTTTCATTGAATTACTGTGTGTGTTTGTACAAATACTTTACACCTAGCACTCTGAAGTTAAGCCTACTGCTCGTGCAAAGCTACCAACGGGGTGAGCGGGGGTTAGCTGAGGGTGATTCGCTTTTACCCTGACTAGAATGAGGGTCCTTTCTTGGACAGGGGGTAACCTGACTGCCAACCAAAGACCCCATTTCTAACATTAGTGATCAGCGGTTGGGACTGTACTTGCACTTGTACTTGACATAGAGTGATTAAGTGTACACTACTGTTTTGAGTTCAGACCACTACATGACCACATACTACTTGGCTTGTGATTTTTGCTTTTCTCTTTGGGACTTCTTTTTGTTCTACTTCTTGCTGATCCCTTGATTTACTTTTTTTTTTTAACTTCATTTGGGAACTTGTTTTTCTGCCTTTGGAACTTCGCACTTTAATTCTTCATCATGTCTCAATCTGGACATGCATCAGCTGGAGCTGCTTTTGACATAGAGAAATTGGAGAGCTACACAGTGGCTCATTTGAAGCAGTTCTGGAAGGATTTTGCCTGTCCCATTAAGATCTCATCCAAGAAGGAGGAGCTGCAAAAGGTGCTGAGGGCCTGGGTGACAGCCAAACAAGCTGAGGGGCACACAGAGGAGCAGAAGGAAGGGGAGGAAGGGATGCAAGTCACTCACAATGATGTAGCGGGCCTGTTATGTCCAGGGAGAGAGTCTCCAGGGCAGGTAACAGTGTGTCCTCCAAGGGTCTGACACCTGAAGAGTTACAGGACAGACAGGCAGAGAGAGAATACCATTTGGAGCTGAAGAAGCTCAGTCTAGAGATGGAAGATACTGCTGGGTCATGAGCTTAGCTTAAAGGAGTTAGATCAGAGGAGCCAGTCTAGTAGAGATGGTGTCAGCAACAGCACAGTGCAGCCTGAGAGTAGGGTGCACATTCCCAACGACCTTGTGTAGGATTACAAGAGGGAGGATGACATATACTTGTTGTTCAAAGGGTATGAGTCTGCTCTCCACGTGAACCTGGTCCCTGAAGCTCATTAGGGGCGGGTCTGTGGAAGCACTTTGAGGTAGTGTGGAGGGATACACTGACAGACTTAGGGTATGCTCAGAATCTCACCTACTCTATCATGAAGGATGCCCTACTCACAAGATATGGTCTCACCCCTGAGCATTATAAAGACAAGTTTAGGTCCTATCAGAAGAAGGAATCCCAAACATGTTTGGAATATGTTGATTCTTTTTGCAGGTCACTGGATCATCGGGTGAAGGGAAGTTAGGTAACAACGTATGAGGGGCTTTACAATTTTATTTTTTGGGAGCACTGTTGTTTTCCAGATCTGCGCCAGCACCTGATTGACAGCAAGCTGACTGACCCCTGGAAGCTTGCACAGGAAACAGACCACTGGGAGAGCACCAGGGTCCATAAGAGATATGGGGAGAACACGCCAAGGGTGGGCAGGGTCCCTCTCAGAAGAAAGGGGGGGGGCAAGGGTAAACAGGGGGAGTTCTCTAAAGGGCCCCAAACTGATTCCCAGAGTAAAGATTCACAGCCCCCCAGTGAGAAGAAGCCATGGTTCTCCCAAGGGAAGCCAGTGGCAGGGGGTCCCCCATGTAAATGCTATGCATGTGACCAGGTGAGTCATTTGAGGGGCACCCCAAGTGCCCCTAAAGTACACCGGCACCCACTGGTGCGCAGTCCCAGGGTTTGGTAAGTGTAGCACTTGGGGAGGAGTTGGTGCCAGGTGGGTGGGAGCCAGCTGAGATGACCCTTGGCTCACTAGGGGACATTGAGATGGTCTAGAGAACCCTCGTGCCTGAGAACACTAACATTTACAGGCAGTGGTTGACCATCAATGGACAGAGGGGGAGGCAGGAGCCAGTGTGACTACAGTGAGGAGACCTGGTGTCTGAAGAGTAGATTGATCCCCGGGTACTTCACCAAGTAGTTGCAGTGGACAACTCAGAGCGTCTGTGCAGAGTGGCGCAGGTTCCCTATTAATTGGGGGGGGTCTCAGGTTCCTTGAAAGTGGCTGTGAGTCCAACCATGCCTGTAGATTGTTTGCTTGGAAATGACCTGGAGAATTCCCCTTGGAAGGAGGTGGAACACAGGTCACACTTGGAGATGTTGGGTCTGCCTGGGTGGGTATGCATATCTACCAGGTCAATGGCAGCCCGTCAGGGTGGTCAAAAGCCCCTGGAGCCTGAAACATTGACCCAGGGGACCGCCAAAAAGAGGAAGGGCAGGGGTCACAAAAAACCAGCCCCAGAAGTTCCCAGCGGTCTGGAAGGAGGCAGAGCCTGAGGGTGACGCCCTGGAGCCTACAGGTGAACAGGTGGCTGAACTGGGGAAGGTCCCTGAGCTGTCGCAGTGGCAGCAGGAAGAGGGATCCACCAGGGAAGCATTCTGTGCAGCACAGAAGACTTGCCCCACTCTGAAGGGTTTGCGGCAGCAGGCTGCAGACCAAGCGGCTGGCAAGGAGCCAGGATCTCACCTGATCTACTGGGAGGATGGCCTCCTGTATAGTGAGCCTAAGGTTCCTGAGCCTGGGTCAGCCCGTGTGCTGGTGGTACCCCAGTGTTTCAGGGCCTTCCTACTGGGGTTGGGTCATGATGTGCCTGTAGCTGGACATTTAAAGTGGGACAAGACCTTTGAGAGGCTTGTCACCCACTTACACTGGAACCTAATGCACAGGCCCTCAGATGCACATTGCAGGTCTTGCCAAACTTGTCAAGCAAGTGGAAAGAGTGGGGGGAAATGTAAGGCTCCCGCCAACCTCTTCCTGTTGTTAGTACCCCCTTCGAAAGAGTGGTATTGACATTGTGGGGCCTCTGGATCCCAAGACAACCATTCCACCAGGTTCATCCTGGTGTTGGTGGACCATGCCGCCCGGTACCCACAAGCCATTCCTCTGAGGTCAATCACTTCCCCTGTGGTGGGTCGTACTTTGATGGGGGTTTTTACCCGCATGGGATGCCCTAAGTAAGCGGTATCTGATAAGGTTACCAACTTCATATCTACGTATATGAAGTCTCTGTGGAAGGAGTGTGGCGTAACCTACAAGTTCACCACCCCTAACCACCTCCAAAGTAATGGTCTGGTTGAGAGATTCAACTGCACCTTGAAAGGCATGATTATGGGCCTGTCAGAGCCCTAGAGGCAGAAGTGGGACGTCCTCTTGCCAGGCCTTCTGTTCACTTACAGGGAGATGCCTCCAAAGGGACTTGGGTTTAGTCCCTTTGAGCTGATCTATGGCCACCCTGTGAGGGGACCTTTAAGTCTGGTGAAAGAGGCTTTGGAAAAAGGTCCTAGTAAACCCCCTAGGATGTATTTAGCTACATGCTGGCTCTGACAAACCAGACTGCCCGCTTGAGGAGTGTCACACAGGAGAACCTGGAAGCATGCCAGGAGGATATGAAACAGTGGTATGATGGGAATGCCACTCTGGTCGAGTTTCAACCTGGTCAGAAAGTGTGCGTGATGGCACCAGTGGAGCCTAGGGTGCTCCAAGACAAGTGGACTGGGCCTTATGAGGTGGTGGAGTGCAAGAGTGAAGTCACCTCTCTGGTGGACCTGCAGACTCCCAGGAACCCTTTCAGGATCCTGCATGTTAACCGCCTCAAGCCCCACTTTGAGCAGACTGAACTGTCCATGCTCCTTGCGACAGATGATGGGGTGGAGGAGGAGAGTGAGCTTCTTCCTGACCTCCTGCCTGCAGGAGAAAAAGATGGGTCTGTGGAGGGAGTGATTCTCTCCCCCTCCCTGACTTAAGAGCAGCAGAGGGACTGTCGCCAGGTGTTGGGACAGTTTGCCTCACTGTTCTCCCTAATCCCAGGGGACACAGACTTGTGCACACATTATGTGGACACTGGGGACAGTCCACCCATTAAAAATAAAGTTTACAGGGTGACTGACAGGGTCAGGGATAGCATTAAGGATGAGGTATCCAAAATGTTAACCCTAGGGGTTATTGAGCATTTCAGGAGACCTTGGGCAAGCCCAGTGGTATTGGTCCCAAAGGCTGCTGCACCTGGTGCCACTCCAGAACTCAGGTTCTGTGTGGACTACCAGGGACTCCATGCGGTCAGCAAGACTGACGCACACCCCATCCCCCCAGCTGATGAGCTCATTGATCGGTTTGGAGCTGCCACCTACCTCAGCACGTTTGACTTAACGTCTGGGCACTGGCAGATTGCCTTAACTGAGGGGGCCAAGGAGAGGTCTGTATTTTCTACCCCAGATGGGCACTTTCAATTTAAAGTGATGCCATTTGGGATGAAGAATGCCCCTGCCACCTTTCAGAGGTTGGTCAACCAGGTGTTGGGTGGGCTGGATGAGTTCAGTGCCGCATACCTGGATGATATTGCTGTTTTTAGTTCCTCCTGGGAGGAGCATCTGCAACACCTCTGCAGAGTGTTGGAGGCCCTGCAAAAGGCAGGCTTCACTATTAAGGCCAGCAAATGCCAAATCGGGCAGGGTTCTGTGGTGTACTTGGGACACCAGGTAAGGACTGGCCAGGTGGCACCCCTACAGCCACAAATTGATGCCATTCTGGCTTGGGAGGTTCCCAAAGCCCAGACTCAGGTGAGAGCCTTTTTAGGTCTCACTGGCTACTACAGGAGGTTTGTCAAGGGATATGGTACCATTGTTACCCCCTTGACTGAGTTGACTTCTAAGAAGCAGCTCAAGAAGATGATCTGGACAGACCACTATTGAGGCCCTGAAGGCTGCAATGTGCACAGCACTTGTGCTGAAGGCACATGACTACTCCAAGGAGTTTGTTGTGCAAACATACGCTTCAGAGCATGGTATTGGAGCAGTACTCTTACAGCTTAATGAAGAGGGCCTAGACCAACCCGTAGCCTTCATTAGCAGGAGGTTACTTCCCAGGGAATGTAGGTGGATTGTCAGAGAACGTGAATCGTTTGCTGTGGTCTGGGTGCTGAAGAAGCTAAGACCCTACTTGTTTGAGACTCACTTCTGGGTTCAGACCGACCACAGAACCCTCAGATGGTTAATGCAGATGAGCGGTTAGAATCCAAAACTGTTGAGGTGGTCCATTTCCCTACAGGGGATTGACTTTACGGAACACCGCCCTGATACAGAACATGCCAATGCTGATGGTCTGTCCAGATTCTTCCGCCTTAGTGATGAGAACTCCCATGAGGTTGGGTAGTTGCTCCCCACTTTCAGCTGGGGGCGTCACATGTTAGATTTGTCATCCTTGGCGTGGTTTCCCTTAACATTTTGCCTCTGTTTCCCAGGTTGTTGATGTGTGCTGGACTCTGTTTTTGCTGTTTTTGTTGCTCTGGGTACTTTACCACTGCTAACAAGTGCTTAAATGCAAGTGCTCCTATACAAAATGTGTATGTAATTGGTTCATCCATGATTGGCATATTTGATTTACTGGTAAGTCCCTAGTACAGTGCACTAGGGGTGCCCAAATGCTACTAGTGGGCCTGCAGCACTGGTTGTGCCACCCACCATAGTAGCTCTGTAAACATGGGTCAGACCTGCCTCTGCAGTGACTGTGTGAGCAGTTTTAAACTGCCAAATCGACTTGGCAAGTGCATACACTTGCCAGGCCTAAACCTTTCCTTTTCTTACATGTAAGGCACCCCTAAGGTAGTCCCTAGGTAGCCCCCGGGGCAGGGTGCAGAGTATGTTTAAGGTAGGACATATACTAATGTGTTTTATATGTCCTAACAGTGAAACACTTCTAAATTCGTTTTTCACTTTTGCAAGTCCTATCCCTCTCATAGGTTAACATGGGGGCTACCTTTAAAACTGATTAAAGTATAGATTCCCTTTGGGAGTGGATAGACATGTGGAGTTTGGGGTCTCTGAGCTCACAATTTAAAAATACATCTTTTAGTAAAGTTGATTTTAAAATTGTGTGTTTGAAAATGCCACTTTTAGAAAGTGAGCATTTTATTGGTTAAACCATTTCTGTGACTGCCTGTTTGTAGATTCCCTGTCTGGGTCAGTTTGACATTTGGGCTGTTTGCACCTCTCACTAGACAGTGACACAAAGGGGGCTGGGGTGTAGCCTGCATATCCTGATGAGCCATCTGTGCAAGCGGGGAGGGGAGGAGTGGCCACTGACACCTGAAAGGGCTGTGCCTGCCCTCACACAATGCAGTCTCCAACCCCCTGGTGTGTGTCTGGGGCCTTGCCCGGGCAAGGCAGGATTTCACAAACAAGAGAGCCTTTTCTTTGAAGTAAGCCTACTTCAAAGGGCAAAATGGGTATAAGAAGGGCACCCAAAACCACAGACTTTAGATCACTTCTGGAAACCAAGAGGGACCCCTGCCTAGAGAAGAACTGAAAAGCTGAGGAAGAAGAGCTGCCCTGCCTCTGATTGTGCTTTGTCGAACTATCCTCAGTTGCTGCTTTTGCCTGTGCAAGAGGACAGACTTGACTTTGTGTGCCTTCTTTCTTGTGAAGAACTCTCCAAGGGCTTGAAACTGAACTTGCCTCCTGTTTTTGAAGTCTCAGGGACAGCAAAGACTTCTCTCTGCCAGCACCTGGAGCCTATGCTGAGACTCTTACCCTGCCATGTGGTCCCCCCATCCAGTTCCTGGGACCCTGAAAGGAGAAGCTGGCAGAACAAGTGGAAGAAATCCACGCACAGACCGCCGTGCAGGGAATAGATTTATGCAACTCCGAGACGTGGCTGAAAAATCGACGCTCACGGATGGAGAAAAATCACACAAAGACTCTTTTTGTTTTTTAATTGATAACTTGACTTGTGTATGGTGGATTTTTGTCGTTTCTATTTTTCTAAACCTGTGTTATGTCATTTTATGTTTTCATTGAATTACTGTGGGTGTTGGTATAAATACTTTACATCAAGCACTCTGAAGTTAAGCCTACTGCTCATGCCAAGCTACCAAGGGGATGAGCAGGGGTTAGCTGAGGGTGATTCTCTTTTACCCTGACTAGAGTGAGGGTCCTTGCTTGGACAGGGGGTAACCTGACTGGCAACCAAAGACCCAATTTCTAACAGTCATACACAATTCAACATCAATATTACAATTTAAAAACCATATACGGTTTGTCAATCGGCAAGCTAGTCTCAGGATCACATCACATGGGCCTGAAGATGGGATGATAGTGTGCAATTACTGTGTAGACCATACATTATGTGGCTATCTCTTACTCCTGACGCTATGGACGTCAACAGCGCAGCATCTTCTGTACAATCAGAGGGATGGCGGCTCACAACACCGTCACCACTGTCCTGGTCACAGGATGTCAGAGGCTGATTATCAGTCACCGGGGCACTTCTTTCATCTTTAAAGTCCTTTTCTGGATCTTCCCTGGTGTCTTGCTGCAGATGAGGTTGCCCGTAGAAACGCCCGAACTGGGAATTGTTTTGAGTCGTCACTTTGGTGCAATGACGGTGAGTGATCATCCAGGGATGACATTCAAATGGCTTCCGAAACTGACTGTCAGGGAATCGGTCTTTTCCTAAAACCAGATTACCAACTTGGAAATGAGAAGGCTTCACATTTCTGCGCCTGCAGGTACGGATATTGACAGCACGTCTTTTGGCTAAAACTCTGCTATCATCCACTGCATGGGGAGTCTTGAACCATAAGGATGTGTCCAGGGGCCTGGCTGGTCGTGGAATGAGGTGTCTGGCAATACTTGCTCAATGCGAGTATATAGCCCACTGGTAAGGTTGTTGATTGACATGCACAATCCTTATGACCGTATATGTACATGAAATGTTACACTTCCCTGTTGGCCTGGGGCCTGCGAGAAGTAACCTTTTTGTGGGTGGTGTTCATTGACTGACCATCTTGTGCCCTTAAAAGGGAGGTCCATTACCGGTTCTGAGTTCTTTGATTAAGCCGTGTGTGGCAAGGGTCTTTTCTAGCATGGGCAGGACATCACTAGCCTCTTAAGTGGGTATGATCTCTACCTCAGATTACTTGGAGTAGTCATTAATAGTCACCATAATGTATCTCCCATCTGGGAGACTCCCAAAATGAAGGCCTGTACATATACACAGTTGTTAGGGACCTTTTTCTGTGATCACTGGGGATGGTAGGTAAGGTGCCACCTGTTGCTTGGCACCACGGACAGGACAGGAACATCGCCTCAACCTGTTCGTCCATCTAGGAAAACCACACTTTGGTACAGGTCAATTATTAGTCTTCACAATTCCTTGATGTCCGGGATGAGCAAGCTGAACTACCTGATCTTGGAACA
Organism: Pleurodeles waltl; assembly: GCF_031143425.1. Lineage (NCBI taxonomy): Eukaryota > Metazoa > Chordata > Amphibia > Caudata > Salamandridae > Pleurodeles > Pleurodeles waltl. The sequence continues at coordinate 253,137,409 of NC_090445.1, forward strand.
AGGCAGGAATTACCAAGTGATGGCCTAGTAGTAAGCACCCATAGGGGTCCACGACTAGTTTATGGCGCAGATTGTGGAGGCTCCACAGGAGGCGTTGGGCTTCCACCGTGAGTTGTGCCCAGTTCGTTTTGAGTCGATACCACTAACCACTTTCGACAGCTTCCAGGGCTTTCTGCAGACATTCATCTCAGGCAGTAGCCTGACAAATGACCTCTACTGAAATGGGAAGAGGGCGCAATCAGTCTGCTACATATCATATGTACCCTTCAGTTTAATTGTTCTCTTCTGCTTCCCCCTGTGTTGCAACTCAGGGATGCCTGGACAGATAATCAGCTGGATTAGTGGATCCTGACCGATATTCCACTTAATAATTATAGTCCTAAAGGTGTAGCATCCACTTTTCTATTTGGGGTGGCGGCTTGAAAGCGGGCCCTTGGAACTGGGGAATGAGTGGTTTGTGGTCAGTGGTGACTATGAATGGTCGGGCATACACATACAGATGAAAATGCTCACACCCCCAATGTTTAGCTATTGTTTCTTTTTCTATCTGGGAGTATCGCTGCTCTGTTGTCGTGAGGGATCAGTTTGCAAAAAACACTGGGGCTGGTTCTTCTGCTTCAGTATGGTGCATCAATATGGCCCCTAGGCCTCGGGGACCAGCATCCACAGAGAGGTCTCTTATGCAGGTCCAAATACATCAAAGTGGTATTAGGGGACACTGTATCTTTGATAGCTTGACATGCTGCTTTTCTTTTCGGGGCCCAGTTCCAGGGTGTTGCTGACTTTGTGAGGTCTCAGAATGGCTGAGTCAGTGTGGTGAGGTCTCTGATGAATGTGCTGCAATAACTGACCTTCTCCAAGAAGCTCTGGACTTTTGACACCATGGATGGCAGGGAGGCCTCTTTGATTGCACGTACATTCTCAGGATCTGGTGCTATGACCTTATCTGAGAGTGTGGATCCAAAGAAACTCAGCTGTCTTTTTAGGAGCTCACATTTGTTGCAATGAAGAGTGGGCCCTGAGTTGCGTAACCTCTGTAGTACTTGGTGCAGTCTGGTGGTGTGCTCTTGAACTGTCTTCGCATATACTAGGATGTCATTGCCAACACTGACAACTCCTTGGAGGCCTACTAGAAATTCTGAATGGTGTTTTGGAACACCTCTGCGGCGCTTGATATTCCAAAATGTAGTCTTTTGTACTGCTGAATGCCAACATGAGTGGAGATTGTCATTATGTACTTGGACTCTTCTGCTGATGTCAATTGGTGGTAGCCAAATATAAGATCAACTTTCGAAAACTACCGGGCTCTGCTTAGCTCTCCAATCAGATCATCAATGGTGGGCGTCAGGTGCCGCTCCATTTTTATGGCTAAGTTCGGTATTCTCATATCCACACATATGCAGACTTTGACTGATTGTTTCAGCTTTTGGGTCAGTCACCACAATGGGGGATACCCACGGTGTGGGTTCCGACACCTTTTTGATTATGCCTTTTGCCTCCAGTTTGTCTAGCTCTTTCTTTACCTGTGGCCTGAGACGATCCTCCAGCGTCGGGCGCTAATGGTTGTACTGACATGTCAAAATGCTAATTAATTTATTTTCCTTTTAGGCACCCTATGTCTTCAAACACCTTCCTGGAATTCTGCGAGGATGTGAGCTACTCCTTCTTGGTGGGCTCCAAAAGCAAAATTGAGAATGCCCGGAGCTTCGGCTGTGCGGCATCCAAGCAGCCGAACTTTCCTCCATGACATATTTGGGGGGTTCCATAGCTTGAGCTCCTTGAGCAATTGTGGTTGCGAACTTTCCTCGCATTGGCAAGAGTTTGTCCTGTCCATATGCAAACAAGCTGATTAAAGTTTTCTTGAGTGGTGGTGCAGACTGGAGTGTGTCGTATGTCTCTTCTGACATCAGATTTATTGATGCTTCGGTGTCCACAGTGGCCATTATGGTGTGTGCCCCCACGTGTATCTGTTAGTGGAGTAGGTGGCACTGTGGAACTGCTGCAGTGCCTATTGTGAATACATAATGTACTACATACTTGGATGCTTCATCATTGTCATTTTCCATGTCGCTTTGGTGGCTTTGAGTTTCTGTGATGCTGTTGACTGAGAATTGTGAGGAGCGCCCTCTGCTTGATCAACATACGTTTGCAAAATGACTGAGTTTTCCGCACATTGCACATTTGCAACATTTACTGGGCAGTCTACTGGACGATTTGTGACTCCTACAGTATCTGCACATCTTAGTTGGCAATGCATTTTTCTTGAGTTTGTCTGGTCCTGGTATAGGTGTGACATGATGACAGGTTCTGTCTCACAGTCATCTGCAGGCTTTGGACAGTTCCTTTGTTCGCCCTGGCTTCAGAATGTCTGTTAGTGATTTCTCTTGCTCCTGCAGGATATGCTCTGAGATGTGTCGAAGTGCAGCTCTGTATTATTTGCCCTCTTATTTCTTCTCTTGTGTCAGCAAACCCACATTTGCACACAAGTTCTTTAAGCTGAGTGTAAAAAGTGTCTATCCATTCTTCAGTGTGCTATCTTGCTTGGTAAAATACAAATCTGTTGTAATGTTGATTGGCCATTGGTTCAAAGTATGCGTTCAATGCTGCTATGAGTGTTGGATGTGTTTTCGGGGTGGCTTCATTAATCATTTTGGAGATTCTGTGGATAGTCTTGCACCCTAGGTGTAAGATCATGGTCTTTTTCTCTCACCTTCCACTTGCGTCGCTTCAAAGTACAGCTCCACCCTTTGAACTCAATCACGCCAGCTCGGCGCTTGCGTTGATGGTGCACCTTCCACCACAAAAGGTTTGATGGGTGGTATATGTTCATCATGCTGGTGATACTTCTTGGCGAGACTGCTTGCAGATAATGTCAGGCTGGACAGGCTGCCAGTGTTGTTTGCTGGAGCTCAATTGTCAGCTGTGTATGCAGATGGACACATGGCTCTCTGAGCATTGGTCCTTTAGTTATAACCAAGCTGCACAAACCATCTGGATGTTCTCTTCCCTTTGTGCTTTTTTTTGGAACATGTGTGAATTAATTTATTCAGCAATGGTTGCTTTGAAGTCAAGGTCGCGAGTAGGTACAGGTGTGGCAGGTGTAATGTGTACTCCTCCATTCATGTATGCAGTGTCCCACTCTATGGCTGGGCCTGGAATTGCCAGTCTGCTGAAGGGCTGTGGCCATGTACGGGTAAGTATTAACCCTGGGTGGTGATCAGAATGTGTACTCACCCTCAAGTACTTTGTCGGGAGATCAGCTCACACTGCACTTTCCATTAGTTGAGGTCCTCGCCCATGTAGTTGATCAGGAGGTGGAATTGATGATAGAAACTGGAGGGCATGAGAGATCTGTCCATGTGCTGTAAGCAGCAGTGCCCCATTCTCGTCACTGGCGTGTGGAGTAAGGCAGCACAAGCACCATACACTCAAGGGACAGACAGAGGAGCATGCTGGTTGAAGGGAGTATCGAACTCTCGTCACCAATGTTGTGTCACGCCCCAGGTATGTCACTAGGGCAATATTAAAGAGACAGCTACTGCAGAGGGGACACGGAGGCCATTTGCCATTCCTGCTGCCCTGTTGCTACCCTGCTCCTGATGCTGTTGATGCTTGGTGCGGCCAATCGGGCAGCCAAGTCTGCCCAGCTCAGACAAATGCCTACTGTCTACTGCTAAAGTCCAGTGCATCCCCCTGGCCCCAGCTTTTCACCTGCAAGTAAGGAAAGGCTATATGCAAGAGGGTGGGGGTTTCCAGTGAGGACATGGACTGTGCTTGCATGCATACAGGGGGTGGCCAAGACCCAGCTAAGGCCAAATGAGTGAGGGGGCAAGTAAGAGCCCAGGAAACCAGCAGGTAAAGTAATATAAGCAACCCCTCATGAGTGCCAACTAAGACAACAAACCAAGGATTGTTCTTAGCAGGTGCAGAATCTGGTGGTTTAGATGCCTTCGAGGCTTATTCCTGCTTGCTACACCCTCACTATGTTCACCTTAAAACCATCCAACTCATTTACTTCTCATCCATCTCACCACACTATTGCTATGAGCACTCACAGAGCAGGCAGCATCACATATGTCCTGTTTCACCAGTTGATAGGAGATCGGGAAGAACAAGAGCTGTGGCCAAATTAAGCATTACCAAATCGAAAAGACAACAGAGGGACACAAACAGGAAAACGAATGGTACAGAGCAAACCACACAGACAAAACCAGAGTTGACTTCACCACTAATGCTAATGTTAAAAAAACTGTAGAAAAATTCAGTTTTCATGTGGATAATGACATACTTCTCAGTACTGTCTATAAAAGCAGATGGGAGAGTAATGGCCTAATTTAGATCTTGGCAGAGGGAATACTCCGTCACAAATGTGACAGATATCCCATCCCCCTTATTACGATCGCCATAAGATATCATTGGATCTTAATATGGTGGACTGGATATCCATTACGTTTGTGACGGAGTACTCCCCTCCGCCAAGGTCTAAATCAGACCCTAAGTCTTCTACTGTTGATGACCCAGTCACAACTGGAACTTCCACAGTGAAAGACTGCATTCACTCACCAATTGTGGAAACCCAATAAAATAAACACAGACAACTGTCATGTTTCATGGGCAAAGGTTTATACAAGAATTCATGGGCACCAGCGCTTGACAGCTGCATGTCCCATTAGTGGAACTTCCACATGATCTTTTATTTATGAAAACCACATAGTGGGGGCCTAGTACAGGTGTAAATTTGATGATTCTGCACAATTCCCACCAAATTAGCTGTAGGTTCTCGGGCCTTTGCCTTTAAATGGTTATAGATATGTCAAATTATTGCTATCTCTGGGCAGGCGAGGCAATGCGTACCACGTGAGATGTCTTTCTGTGCAAGCCTTGCATTACAAGCTATTCAGCAGAGTACATTAGTTTATTTGAGGTAATTTGCCCTTAGATATGTCTTGCAGGTCTTGTTCTCATTAACTATCACAGGACAGAGCAAGGCATCAAATGGGTTCTGGTGCACCTAAAAATGGCTTCTGAGCCGTCTTCTATTAAGATCATGTATAAAATTTAGCATTGACAAGAATCACTGCTGATCCTGCTGAGTCCTTCTGCTATCAGCTCTCACGGCTTGAATGGAGTGGGCAAACCCCAAATAGAGTGGATGGATGAGTCAAGCATAACGCCTGTGAGATTATCTCAACTTCTAGAGTACAGGAGGAGGAATTTCCTGCAGCAGCCTTAATTTACAATCATGGTTCCTTTTTGCAGACAAAAGGTTGAAGCACTCCCTTAGCCTGCTAGCTATTCCATTTTTGTTCCTGTGAGAGATCATTAGGCATCATCCGTTCAGGTGGAGGTACATAAATTCCACACTGGCTGGGGGTGTAGGTGTTTTTCACTATCTGGAGCTCCAGGAGCTCAGTTTGCGGTGTGCAGAAGGTTCATCAGGATGCTCACACCTTCCCACATGCAATGGTCTATGCCCAGATCTCCGTCTGGCTATCATGTCTCAGTCTACTTCTGTAGCATCCTATGCTGTTGATCCACACAATTACAAGATCTAATCTTTACCATGATCCATTTCAAGTGCAGCACGTGCACATTAAGTTTTGTCATTTTTAGCCATTTGGAGAAAACAAATGTGTCACAGTGCAAGTTTGGCCTAGGTATATATGTGTATTTTTAAAAGAAAATTAGCCTACAGCTCACAAAACAGACACTGGTGTTGTAGTTGGAGTGTGGTGCTTTCCTATCACAGCAGAGCATAGTCATTTCATGAAAGGATGTCAGAGTCAAAGACTGAAAAATAGATTAACCTTTTGTACACAATCTTAAATGATAGAAAATACAAAAGTAAAATGAAAATATACTTATTATCTGGACCATGATCCCTGTTCTACCCTGATAGGTACTGTGGAGATACATTACTATTAATAAATCATTACATCTTTGAGAAATAGGTAAACATTTATGTTATATGTCATGGATTCATGTTGCACTTTAAACTATAGTATATAGGCACAAAACAAACCTGAACCTTAAAAGTGCAACCCGTGTATAATACCTACATGCCACAATCATTTTCATTTGGTCTACTCACTAGACAGAATAGGGAACACAACATAATGGGGGTCATTACGACCCTGGAGGTCATCGTTAGTATGGCGGTAAGTACCGCCAACAGGCTGGTGGTACCTACCGTCATATTATGATATTGGTGGGTTGGCTGAAGCCAACCCGCCAATGTACCACTCCGACCGCCACAGCGTGACAGCCGCTGGGCTGGAGATATCCATCTCCAGCCCAGTGTCCGCCATTGCGCCGCTTGCAGGATTATGACCGCGCCTCCTGCCATGGTTTTCGTGGCGTTCGTAATGCCATGAAAACCATGACGGTAGGCCATATCAGTGACACGGAATTCCTTCCCTGTCACTGATAGGGGTTTCCCCCCCTTCCACTCCAGTTACGCCACCCCTCCCCCCTACCTCTTCAAACCCCCTATATTCACGCCCCTTCACACACACACACATGCATACATACACTCATTCACACATGCATACATCCATTCATACACACACCCGCACACACTTTCAAACATACCCGCAGACACACATTCACATTACCCAACATACACACACTCACATGTCCGTACATGCACACACGCATTCAACACTCAACACACACCTGCATTCACGCGCACACATACATTCACACACCCCCGCACAACATCCCCTACCCCACTCCCCTGTTGGAGACCTGACTTACCTGGATCCAGGGGGTCCTCAGGCAGGAGAAGGGACTGGGCGCTGCTACCGCCAGCAGCGCCCACCAGCAGAACACCACCAGGCCATATCATGGGTCATAATACGGCTGGCGTCGGTCTACTGGTGTGGCGCTGCTGCTGGCAGCAGCGCCACCTTACCGCCATCCGCCGGCATGGCCACAGCCAGATTTCCACCATTCTTGTGGCGGAAATCCAGCTGTGGCCATAATACGGCAGACGGCTGGTAGCCACGGCGACGGTCTTTTGTCGTCCGTCACAGCAGAAGTAGGTCGTTTTTACCATTGCGGTTACAATGAGGGCCAATGTCTATTGGAAACTATCAAAAGAATACTATTGTTCACAAGGATTTGTGAAGGTGAACTTTTGGAGCATTTTCAACTACATCCTGAAGGTTCTTTCTTACATCAGCGAAGGAAACAGGTTTTAAATCCAGAATAGCAATGTAATGCCAATGTAGGGACAGAATGTGGCCTTACGGCCAGAGCTGCCAACTTTGGAGCTGGAAATCCAGGTTTGAATCTCGGCATTGGCTCAACATCTTTGATTCTGAGCAAATCACCCAATTTCCCCTGCTTTAAATATTTTTTTTTGTAAATTGAAGGTGTATTTATGTAACATAACTGGTGCTCATGTGCAACTCTCCAATGATACAGGTCAGGTTTGTGCTATATAAAAATAAACTATGACGCCAGTGCAAGTTAAAAATGGAAGCTCCCACTTCATGTATACAATCTTGCATTGTCTTCAATTGCTCCATATAACGCGCTGTTGCTGTCTAGCTAGGCAAGTGCTATATAAATATAAACAGATACATGTTTTTAAATTGTGAACAGGTGTCCCACCTTATTTCACTCTGTGTGTGCCCCTACTTTTTAAGCTACTGTGGTTCCGCGTGATTTTAAAAATCCTGATAGAAGCCCTGCATAATTTTCTTTATCTCAACACATGCACTACATCTTTAATGGGGTTCATATAAATCTACTTCTTGTTGTCTGTCAGAGCAGTTCATTGTGCTCATTGGGTGATCCTCTAACAAACATCTTATTCCCTGTAAACATATGTTTATTATGAAGCTTATGTTTCTTTTTGTAAGATAAGACACCTTTCCAATAAGTCTTCAGTACTTTCTTTTCTGTGCGTCAGACATGCACACCTGGCACAAGAGTTGTGTGGTACCTGCCATCTTGCAGCCATCTGATGCTCGCAGGTCTGGTGGACACTCTTGTAACTCCAGCAGTGCTCATTGTCTCATTGGAAACTATCAGTATCAACTTATGGGGTCTACCCTGTAACCCTAAGAACCAGGGTAATTGTATGTACACAAATAACTATGGTTCACTTGGGCTAGCAACATCTGCAAAGAATAATGCTATGTAAATAAATTAGAATATATAAAACGTAAGCCTAAAACTCAGAGTACACACCCAAAAGGAACATATATACACAAAAATAGATAAACACAAGACAGAAATTAACCCTAAAGTTTGTTCATTGAGTTTAATCAAAAACAATTAAAAAGTGACACTAAATAAATTGCTATAAACTATATGGAGTAATAGCCGGCTACATGTGCCACAAACCACAGCACGCAAAATAAGTCTGACAACAGATCAACAGTGTTTTAATTTAATGTCAAACAAAACAACTCTTAAGCAGTGAGTTTAGCAGTTCATATTACAATAGTGCAGGTTAATGTTTGAGCCCCATGGTTTATTTGACCAGGGCCATCATCAGGAGAGTGTGTCACAAAATCAAAGGAATATTTATAGAACTAGCACAAGAGAGAGCTATATCGGACTTCAAGAATGAGAGATCCAGTGAGCCTTGGAGCTACCAATAGTCAAAAGCTATTTTTTAGCCCCACTGAGTACTCAGTGACAGGGGGAGGGACCAATCCTTCATGTGCCTGTAGTAGCTTTCTAACACACCAACATTGTACTCAGTCAATACACACTAAAGAAAAGCCCTGGAGACCCTCTGCAAAATCTTTTACTTATTTTTTGCCCCACAACGTACTCAATACCAGGGTGGGGTACTGACCCCCATGAGCCGGTAGTGACTGTAAAGGCACCCGGCATTACAACCAGTCTGTGCGTACTGCAAAAAATGCCCAGGAAACTCTCAACAGCAAACCATCAAGTTGTTTTATATATTGTATGTTTTCTATATTTATATTGCTTTATTCTTTGCAGATTTGTCTATACCAAGTGAACCATAGTAATTAGAGTAGATATCAGTGAAAAGTATTGGCAAAGTCAACAGATCTGACTTTAATGTGCCAAAGCATGAAATACACGGACACAATGCTGTTTACATGAGTATGAAAACCAGGATTGTTGGCAATGTGAGGTCTCATATCTGCTTTGAGGATGTGTCTACCCCGACTGAGAAAAGTGATAGCACCACTGCTGTGGCTGAAGTTTTAGTTCCACCCCCACCACCAACAAGGAAGTTCAGTCTAGTTGCACCTGTGGACAGAAGTTTGTCTACCAAAATGGGTGACACAAATCAATATCGTCAGCAGTAAATTGGTGCCCAATTCTGCAGGCATTCATACTTGCCTTTGACACTTACTAGATGACATCGTTTAGGAGAATACTACAATAGCAGGCAACCTGGTGTGAGGTTTACTATTAACAGAAAGGTCAGCGTTTCTCTGGCGCAATACCCTCAAAAGGCCCACCATCTGAAAGCACTCACTATGCTTTTCAAAAGGAATAAGGGGCAGATTTATGGAAGGTGGTACTGCACAGGGTGCAGCGCCACTTTCCCTGCACCCCTTAGCACACCCTACCTCCACCATGTGTGCGCCGTATTTAAAATACGGTGCACCATGGCACAGGGTAGGGGGCAATAGCGTCATCTTTCATGATGCTATTGATGTACTCTGCAGCGGTGGCGCCAAAATATTGATGCTACTCCTGCAGATTGCATGGGCCCCATTCTAAAGAATAGAAGGCTCCTTTTAACGCCTGCTCTTGAGCAGCCGTTTAAAGTGCCGTAAAAAATGGTGTAAGGAAATCTCATAGATTTCCTTACGCCATTTTTCCAGCTCCCCTAACGGGGGAAAGCTCCCTTTGCATACATTATACCTGGTGTAAGCATAATGTAGCACAAAGGGTTACAGAGTGGTGCAATACTTGCATTGCACCACCCTGTAAATATAGCACGGGGATTTCGGCCTCGGGCCACACTAACGTCTAAAACAATTATGTTAATGTGGCGCAAGGTGGGGCTAGGGCACTATAAATATGCCCCTAAGTTTAGGAGAGGCCAGACAATGGCAGGGGAATTAAGGAGGGCACTGCAGTGAAGGAGATCTGGAACAAGAGGGTTTGCAGATGATTTAGAATCTTTGCTTTTTTCCCCTAAATGTATTAGTTTGTCACTTTCACGCAATAGTCTTATTCTAATATTTCATTTTGTACCTGTTAGGGGAATGCACTTTTCACATCCCCTTTAGAATTTGTGACAAGAATTCTTGGTTCATGATATGTATGATTCTTGTGCAGTTCCTAGGCCTGTACTAAGGAAATTCCCTTTTTTATAATGATCAACGTATGCAATTATCATAATTACAACAGCAACATCGAGTTGGCATTACTACTTATCAGAACAGACCTGGTCTACTTTCTCTAACCAATATACTCCAGAGTATCCCAGATGTCACAATGGTTATTAGTCCAATGCTGACCGCTATTTAACCATTGTATAGCAGTATGCAACGACTTTTCCTTTCAATAATATCCGTCGTGGTGTTTTCTTGAACGTTCTATGAAGCTCACAAAGTCTTCTTTCATTGAAAGTACTAAAGATCTTACCTGAGTGTTTGCTAGACTTTTCATAACTCTTTTCTTCCAAAATACAAGGCACTGGAATGCGGTTTTTACAGCCGAAACCTAAATCACGCTGATTATCTGTTCACCAGAATGGTCCTGGGAAAACGTGACTGTCGCCTACTTTTCAAAAGCAGGAGAGGACCCGACTTGTAACACCAAGCTACTCTCTCCCAGTTGCTGGAATAACAAGCCACTTGATCAGGGCAGGGCGCCTTTATATAAGATTCTTTACATAAGACGGCCACATGTATTTGCCTTAAGCTTGCACGATCATGCAGTAATCTTGTGAGATCTCACTGTTAACCACACACTATGGGGCAACTTTGACTGGGCATTATAACTGATTGCGCGTCGGTCCTTAATAAGTAAACTTATAAGGGGACGCGTACAGGTCGATGAACCTTTTGATTCGTATAGGGTGTTCTTACCATAGTTTCAGTACAGAATCAATAACCGACACACCATAATCAGTAACCATTAGTCAAATCAATAATCAATGGAGTCAGTAAAATTCACACACCATGACTCTTCAGCCATGATTAACCACACCTTTAAGTATAAGATTAGTAAGTTTATTGCCCTTTCGTTAACAATACTAAGTCATGAATCTTAATTATCAACTCAAATCACACTATTTTAATAATGCTTGTTAATCAGCCAGTTGTAGAAAACATAATATAATCAAAGCTTGAATCAAAAGACATTCTAAGGCATCAACACAAGTCATTAGTAAAATCCATTTCAGCAAAATATGATGTCCATCAAGTTCAGCAAAATAGTCCGTCAACCATTTGTCTCTACAATTTGTCAGTCATCATGTGAGTAACCTCAACTAACATAGATTAGCATCAGGTGGTGGGGCTTCATGCAAAACAATTTAGAACAAATTTGGAAAAACATCTATCTAAAGAAAGTATTTAGCCAGCGCAGTTGGTACCTAGAAAGAAAACACATAAAAATGCAATTCGGTTATTGTCATGTCTACCTATCCATGGTATGGGTCAGCAAGCAGAATCAGTCTTCGTCCTCAGGTCATCAATCAATCAGCAAAACATCAGGCTCTCAGTCAGAAAGTATGAGCCCAATGACAGAATCTTGAATCTCTTCTTCTCTATATCGCAGTAAAATCTGAATAAGTCTGACTAAAATCTCCTCAAATCTGAATCTGTTCTCCTCTGTCACGTTGTTATATCAAAGTTTCCCAAATTATCCCCCAATTTCCAATTGGTCAGTCAATCATACATTATTACTCTGCCCAATGATGTCCATAAACCAAATCTATGAATTCTAATATTTCACAGTTCACATGTCATTGATTGGTACGCTTTACGATGCTCTCATCATCCGGCTTGTCAGCTATCAATTTTGTTGCATCTTCGTCTCCAGTCAGTATCTTCTTTGTTTGTGTTCTGGGAAAGAACCCTTTGCACATTTTACACATACATTTTTACTTTGCGAGAGGTCTCATCTCCGGTCCGTTGATTCCCATAGAAAGTTTTTGCTAAGCATTTTATTAAAACAATGAGCATTTCACAGTTAGTTCACTCTGTCAGCATTTTGTATTAAACGCTAAGAAATACAGCTTCTGCATGAAGCCTGGCAAACTAGTCCAAGACACTTGCTAAATTAAGGCCTACAATTAATAAGCAATAACATAATTCAGAACCCTTAATATGACATATTACTACATTATTCTAATACATTTTCAATATTTCATGTGGATTGATTATATTTTAGTACATTTCGTGAATACTGGTGGCCATTCTTCGAGGTCACATTTTCAAACGTGAACATTATTTTCTATGTTATTCACTTTTCTACATGTCATTATTCAAAATACATAAACACTCATTAAAAATTTCTAGTTAAGACATCTGCTTCAGCAAAACCATTAGCAAAATAAAACCCAAGCAATAACATAATTCAGACCCCTTAATATGACATATTACTACATTAACCTAATACATTTTCAATATTTCATGTGGATTGATTATATTTTAGTACATTTCATGAACACTGGTGGCCATTGTTCGAGGTCACATTTTCAAACATGGACATTGTTTTCTACGTTATTCATTTTTCTACATAAGTCATTGTTCAAAATACATAAACACTCTTTAAAAATTTCTAATTAAGACGTCTGCTTCAGCAATCTCTCCCCTGATGACTAAATTTGTCATCACACCAAATTTATGAACGCACAATTTTTAATTTCAATTTCTTCCACATTCTGTTTTTTCTTTGAATTTGCACTATAAATTCTTTACCTTTTCTTTTCTTTCCTCCTCTGATTATTTTTAAACCTTTTCAAATTAATTATTTTGCATAATTTACATAATCCCCATATTCCTAATGATCAATTTATGACAAATAATATTCCCTGTATGATTTTCAATAGTACCCCATTTCAAATACTACTAAGCCAATTTCCCACTGAAGTAAACCCCTTACCAACCTTTTCCCAAACACCTGGTTCTTTCAACTCCTTCAAATCACTACTTGCGTTAGTCAGATTAGTAAGTAAGGGCCAGATGTAGGTAGCGTTTTGCATGGCGCAAACTGCGAAAATCGCAGTTTGCACCATGCAAAACGCGCATCTCGATGCACATTCCCATTTTGCGAGTCGGTACTGACTCGCAAAATGGGAATGCGACTCGCAAATAGAAAGGGGTGTCCCCTTCCTATTTGCAACTCGCACCGCGATGCAGAATTGCTTTGTGACCGCAAACGCGGTCGCAAAGCAATTCGCAGCTACCACCAGTGTCACACTGGTGGTAACACATTCGCAAAAGGGAAGAGGTCCCTTTGTGAATGTCACGGGTAATGTTTTTTCAGAGCAGGCAGGGGTCCAATGGACCTCTGCCTACTCTGAAAAACCGAAACCAAATGGTTTTGTTATTTTTGTTGTATTGCAACTCGTTTTCCTTTAAGGAAAACGGGCTGCAATACAAAAAAAAAACTGCTTTATTTAAAAAGCAGTCACAGACATGGAGGTCTGCTGTCTCCAGCAGGCCACCATCCCTGTGGGTGCAGGGAATCTCAATGGGGACGCAAAATGTGACCCAACTCATTAATATTAATGAGGTGGGTCTTTGCGACCCCACTGACATTCGCAGACGGTGTCTGAGACACAGTTCTGCATCCGATTTTGCGAATCGGTTTTTGCTACATCTGGCCCTAAGTCTCTTATCTCTTTACTATTGTTAAGAATATATGAGCAGCAATGCCTAGAGTTAATCATTTTACAGACTACGACATTTTTCGCTAAAAGAATGTCTAAAGCAAGATGATTTTGAAGAGTCATAGCTCTATCCGCAGCCAATTCAGTATCTATCAGGAGTATAGCCCCTGAAAAATTTGTCAGCATGTTATTCACAATAGCAGACAACTTTCGAATCTTGATTAAATTCAGGATGACTCCCACTGAAGGAATCACCACACCAAATATATCTCCCACTATCGAAGAAGAAGTTTCCCTCCTCTGTCTCTCACGATGTAATTCTGTCAATTTTGGAAACTTTTTCAAATCCTACATGTGGTAAATCTTTGGGAACACTATCTCCAAATAACATGTCTCATACCATTCTCTTGGAAGACGGTAATAAGCATTAAGTCCACAAATATATTAGATCCCCGGAAGCGCAGGGTCCTGCCCATTCAAAATAAATGTCCATTTACTCTGAAACAAAAACACATGCATACATTCACTCACACCCACAAATAAAGTGTCCGTGCGTGTTTTAGGCCTATATATACAAAGCCTCCCTACGTGTAATGCATCTAAAGCTAATTTCCCTTGCATTTTAATTGCAGTGTAAGCATAATCATTTTGATAAGTTCTTTTCTCTAAGCCTTTTTCTAATTTCTCTTTCAATGCCTTTCTCCTATCATCAGTATAATCTAAGAAGCTTTTCTCTAAGAGTGTAAGCAAGCATGTGAGATTATTTTTATGAGCACAAGCTGCCCCAAATATTAGTGTAGGTTCAAAGAATCCTCTAACTAATTCTATGTCATTATCCTTAGCTATTCTACTCAAATACCTAATAATAGGAACAAACGAAAACACGAGGTCATGATTGGAGTAGAAATACTGGATTTACTCCTGATTATAGAATCTTATTAGTAACAGACTACAATTTATCCCATACGTTAGTGGAAGACTATGGTAAGTGACTCCTTCCTCGACTGATGAAGGAATCTGCGTACACACTCCTTTGCATCCATCGTCTCAACATACTCAATCAGCAAGCAATAGAAAACATTAGAAGAAAGTTCTCCTTGAACATTAGTAAAGTCATGCAAATACTTCTTGTCTAATTTAAATCTTTCTAAGGCGGTTAATGTAGTAGTCTCTAAAGCAGAAGTATGGTTGGCTCTTTCCGCATCAAGAACAGACATTCCCACTATTAATACTATAAACAATATCCCACACATAATTGCCAAACCAATGCTCATATATTTATAGTGCCTAATATCCCTAATTTGCTTATCTACATCAGCCATGATCTGTAAAGAATCAGAAAGCAGAAGTAACTTAGAAAAGTGCAGCAAGAATCAAAAATAGACAATTCTTTCTGCAGATCAGTTTCACTTCCAGGAACCCTTCTCCTTGTCAAATTTGGTTCGCAGCTTTGTCAAAATCCATTTCAAATGTCAAATCAGGTTATCAGTTTCTTTTCCGGTTATTACATCAGTCTCTTTCTCAAAAGGATTTTTTCTCAGATTGTTTCAACAGTTCAATTCATCAGTCTTCTTCAGGTCACTTCAAAATACTGACTTTGAACTTCCCTATCAAAACAAAAAGACATAAACTCTTGTTGCCATTCGTTTGTAGTTGCATATGCCCATTCAGGACCTGCGTATCTTTGACTTGCTATTCTCTTTCTTTTCAACATTTGATCACCATTCAACGCTTCTTCACTTAATTTCTTCTTTCTCGTAGTATCTACTTCTTCTTCTATTGTTGGTTCGACAATCACCTTTTTCCTTTCCTCCACTTGCGAATTCGGCCACTTATCTCCTTTTTGTGTATCCTCTGTTAGTATTCTCTTCAGGATTGAACTTGAACCTTTTTTCTTCTCTGTGGTGTTTTCTCTTGATGGACCTGCAACAGGTTTAGGATGAGCCAGATCACTTTGGGGGTCATTCTGACCCTGGCGGCCGGTGGCCGCCAGGGCCACCGACCACGGGAGCACCGCCAACAGGCTGGCGGTGCTCCCACGAGCATTCTGACCGCGGCGGTTCAGCCGCGGTCAGAAGCGGCAAGTCGGCGGGCTCCCGCCGACTTACCGCTGCTCGGGGGAATCCTTCATGGCGGCGGAGCGCGCTCCGCCGCCATGAGGATTCTGACAGCCCCTACCGCCATCCTGTTCATGGCGGGAAACCCGCCATGAACAGGATGGCGGTAGGGGGTGCCGCGGGGCCCCTGGGGGTCCCTGCTGTGCCCATGCCAATGGCATGGGCACGGCAGGGGCCCCCGTAAGAGGGCCCCGCAAAGTATTTCAGTGTCTGCCATGCAGACACTGAAATACGCGACGGGTGCAAACTGCACCCGTCGCACCCCTGCAACTACGCCGGCTCAATTCTGAGCCGGCGTCCTCGTTGCAGGGGCATTTCCTCTGGGCCGGCGGGCGCTCTTTTGGAGAGCGCCCGCCGGCCCAGAGGAAATGTTAGAATGGCCGCCGCGGTCTTGTGACCGCGGTGCGGTCATTTGGCGGCAGAACCTTGGCGGACGGCCTCCGCCGTCCGCCAAGGTTAAAATCAGGCCCTTTGACTTTGTTCCAGCTCAACTCCTTCCCCTTCTTGTTCTGACACTTGCTCTGTTTGTCTCTCAGAATTGTCTGCTTCTGGGAGGGCTCTCTCAATACTTTGCTCTCCTGCTGGTTCAGTTGCGATAGGTTCCTCAGCAGCCTCCTGAAGACCTTCACCTTCGCCTCACAGGGGTGATAGAACCGTCCTTACGAGCTCAGGTTCAGCTTCAGTTCTTCCTTGCTCCTTTTCCTATTCTGGTGCTGTAATTTGTCTCACAGTTGTTGGTACTCTCAACAACGCTTCTTCATGACCTAGTGGACATGCCACTTTCTTCGTGTGACTTGTGTGAATCCAGTTTGGGATCCCAGCACAGTTCACACCCGTCATAGTCGTTAGAACCACTTGGTATGGTCTCTGCCAACGAGGTTCCAGGCACGTCTTGCTAACATGTTTTCGGACAACAGCCCAGTCGCCAGCTCTCAGGTTGGGCCCTGGATCATGGATCGGTGGTAGTGTGGTGGCCTCCACCTCCTTAGAGAAAGAGCGGACTACATCAGTCAGACCCTTGTAGTAATCCAACACCATATCATCTGTAATGTTGACAAGTGCATTTGCTGGAACTGCTGGCAGCCTCATTGGTCTGCCCATGAGAGTCTCATGGGGCGATAATCCTGTCATCCTGTCAGGTGTATTTCTCATTGACATCAACACCACAGGCAATGCATGTGGCCATTTCAGATTTGTAGCTGCTCACACCTTTGCAATTCGTGAATTTAAGGTACCATTCATCTGCTCCACCAGTCCTGATGCTTCAGGGCGGTAACTACAATGCAACTTCTGCTCGATGTTTAATGCTGCACACAACAGTTTAATCACCTCATTATTGAAGTGAGTTCCCCTATCTGACTCTGAAGAGACCGGGAATCCAAAATGTGGTATCAGTACCTTAAGCAACAATGTTGCTACTGTGAGGCCATCATTTCTCTGTGTAGGGTACGCTTCAATCCAATGACTAAAAATGCACACAATCACCAACACATATCTCAAACCTCCACATGCAGGCATCTCAATGAAATCCAATTGCATTCTCCTGAATGGACCTCCTGCTCTTCCAATGTGGCTCAAATTAACCACTGTCCCTTTCCCCGCATTCAATTGCTGACAAATGACACATCGATAGAGTACTGCTTCAGCTGCTTGTATAAACTTGAGGTTACACCAGTCAATTTTGAGCAGATGAAAAATGGCATCCCTCCCCATGTGTGCCTGACCATGATAGTACCTCGCCATCTGAGACAAGAGACTATTTGGCAATACCATCTGACCCTTCTCAGATACCCACAACTCATCCTGTCTTTGAACACACTTCATTTTGCTCCATGACCATTTCTCTTCTTTGTTGACATTACTCTGCAGAGTTTTTTTAATTCCTCTAATGTGTCGATCACTTTTAATGCAAAGCTCGTACATGTAGTGTCTTCTTCAGGTAACAATTCCCACTTGTCTTTGAATGATATACAGTTCAATGCGCAAAACCTTGCGACTTGCTCCGCATATCCATTTCCCCAAGGACACGTAGTCCTGTGATTTTAGATGTGCGCTGCATTTAACCACAGCAATTTCTTCAGGTAGTTGAATTGCGTATAACTCCTTTATTCTCTCACCATTTCTCACTGGTGATCCAGTAGAGATCAGTAAAACTCTCTGAGACCACAATTGACCAAAATCTTGAACTATTCTGAATCCATATTGACTATCCGTGTAGATAGTGACTCTCAATCAAGCAGAAACATGGCACGCCCTATAGTAAGAGCGACCAATTCCGCTACCTGAGCAGAATACACTCCTCGAAGCCAGGAAGTTTCTAAGGTACCTGTAATTGTGTACACTACATATCCTGCTCTCAGTGTCCCTGTGCTGTCTCTCAGAGAAGAACCATCGACAAAAACAATTTGGTCATTTTCTTCCAATCGGGTATCTCTAATGTCAGGTCTCGGTTTTGTGCACAACTCAGTTACTTCAAGACAATTATGTTCAACATCTTCCTCTTTCTCAATTTCAGTAGTATCACTTGGAAGTAAAGTTGCTGGGTTCAGCACTGTACATCTTTTCAGTGTCACATTTGGAGCAGCCAAAATACTCGTCTCATATCTAGTCAACCTAACACCAGTCAAGTATTGCGTTTTCGTCCTTGTCAGTAAAATCTCAATCGAGTGCGGGACCATTACAGTTAGGGGATATCCCATCACTACTCCTTCACACTGTGAAAGTCTCTGACCAACTGTGGCAACTGCATGCAGACAACCAGGTAAGGCTGCTGCAACTGGGTCCAAAGTAGCTGAAAAATATGCTACTGGGCGATGAGCACCTCCATGGATCTGAGTCAAGACAGACAATGAACATGCATCACGCTCATGACAAAACAATGTGAATGGCTTTGTGTAGTCAGGCATACCCAATGCTGGAGCTCTGCACAAACTCTCTCTCAGTTCAGTGAACGCTTACATCTGATCTTCATTTAATACTATTGGGCCTGTGACATCCTTATGGGTCAATTTCTGCAATGGTTTTGAGATTTCTGAAAAATTTGGAATCCATTGGTGACAATAACCCACCATTCCCAGGAACAACCTGGCATCTCTGTGTGAAGTCAGGGGTTTATCTGCAGTATCATTGTAATCCTTTCTCTGGATATTTTCCATGACCCTTTCTCAATCTGGTGACCCAAGTACTTCACTACCTTCTGACAGTACTGCAACTTCAATGGTGACACTTTATGACCAAACTTTCCCAAATGATTCAATAGAGCATCCGAGTCGTACTTACATTCGTCCCTTGTCCTTGATGCGATCAATACCATTAATGTACTGAACCAGAGTCAACTGGAAAGGAAATTCTAGTGACTCCAAATTATTTTTCAAGATCTGATTAAACAAGGATGGTGACTCTGTGTACCCTTGAGGAAGTCTACACCAGAAGTAGATTCGATCTAGGAATTTGAAACTGAAGAGAAATTGACTATCCTCATGAAGGGGCACAGAAAAGAATGCTTGTGACAAATCAACCACCGTGAACCACTCTGCATCACATGGAATCTGAAACATTGTGACAGTTGGGTTGGGCACTACAGGACAACAGTTGACCACGATGTCATTTATTGTTCTTAAATCATGAACATTTCAGACTTTTCCACATGGCTTCTTCAAACCCATTATCGGCAAATTACACGGGCTGCTTAACACCTCCTTCAAAACTCCCTGTTTCACAAAATCTGCAATTATCTGAACCACTTTCATCAGGACTTCTTGCGTCATATTATAATGGGGAAGCTGCGGGAACACTGCATTCGGCTTTAAGGTGACCTTAATCGGCTCCACTCCTTTGATTAAACCCATTTCTTTTCCTGTCAAGTACGACACATTCTCTTGCACTGATCCCTGCTAATCGGAATGAAGCTCTCTCACGGTGAACATCGGGAAAAATTAAATCAAGGGGTACTCCTCATTAGTAGTTTCACACTCGGGTTCTGGGGCTGGGTCTTCCTCATCACCACTATTTGTCTGGATCTCAATACCATCAGTTGAACAAGTAATCAAACACTTTGGGGGTCATTATGACCCTGCTGGAAGGTGGAGAAGCGGCGGTAGGACCACCAACAGGCTGGCGGTCTTTTTTTTGTATTATGACCATGGCGGTTACTGCCATGGTCATCCGCCGGTTCTCTGTTCCGCCCGCCGGGCTGGAGACCTGGGTCTCCAGCCTGGCAGCCGTCACTATACCGCTGGCAGTATTTTGACCCGGCTTACTGCCGTAGATTTCCTGCGGTTGGAACCGCTATGAAATCCATGGCGGTAAGCACTATCAGTGCCAGGGAATTCCCTTCCCTGGCACTGATGGGGGTCTCCCCCACCCCCACCCCGACTCCCTCCCCTATAGCCCCACCACCCCTGCCACCCCCCAAAGGTGGCAGGGCCCCCCTCCCCACCCCGACCACCAACATCACAAAACTCACACGACACGCACGCAGGCACCACCAACACACACACGCACACACACCGACATACATGCCTACGTCCACACACACAGTCAGACACGCACACCCACACCCACATACAAACATACACACACACATCCATACAGACATACCCACAGACATACACGCACTCATTCCCAATACACGCAACACCCCCGCAAACATACACGCACTCACACACCCCCTCTACATACACAGACGCACACCCCCATGCACCCAGACAACACACAACACCCCCACCCCTCTCCCCTAACGGACGATTGGCTTATCTGTTCCGTCGATCCTCCGGGAGGGGATGGGAGCCATGGGGGCTGCTCCGCCGACACCACACCGCCAACAGAAAAGGACGTGATTCGGTGGGCGGTGTTCTGTTGGCATGGCAGTGAAGGTGGAGCAACCTCCACTTCCCCGCCGCCCGCCAGTATGGCTGTTGGCGGCTCTCCGTCGGAAAAAGGACGTAGAGCAGCCAACAGTCATAATATGCCGAGCGGCAAACCGCCACTACTGGCGGTCTTCCGCTCGGCGGTCTTGTAAAAAGACCGCTGAGGTTGTAATGACCACCTTTGTTTTACACAGACTACAAATTTATGCAGACCCTGAAAATTGCCAATCTCAACTTGCACTGGATCTGTAATTGGGTCTGTCAAATACTGATTTGCTACTCCTACAACATGAACTGTTCGACCTGAAAGGGGCAAATTTGGAACTTCTGCACTTCTCACAGTAGAGAGTGGAGCTTCTGTGTCTACCAGAAATTAGACTCTGTGACCCATAACTTTTCCTCTCCCATAGGGCCCTCTCTGATCTACTTCTAGAGAAGTGCAAGCACATATTGCTTCTCATCAGCACTATCGCTCATCCAGTCACCATTTATTTCATTCTCACTATGCAACAGGAATTGGTGCACTGCATTACTACTTCTGTCTTGTCTCTGACCTGTGACCTGTTGAGAAAGCATCATCTGTTGCTGCTTCATCGGGCTTGAGGTATCTGCATTTGCTGTCGAGGTACCATGGGAACCTGCTGCTGCATCGGCTGCAACTGTGCCACTTGTGCACAGGGCATTTGCACCTGCTGCATGGGCGGAAAATTCTGCATTTGATCACATTATTCTGGAAATATGGATTAGGACCCCTTAATCTCAGTCCTCTCGTAGTCTGAAATGCATTGACATTGTTAGTTTGCTGAACAACGCCCTCTTGCCCCATCATCGGATACTCCCGCTTCCAGTGTCCCACGGCTCCGCAAATGTGACACTGCAATAGCTTCTTCACTCCCTGCACATCAGTCTGAACCACTACGGTATTCAAATCTGGACCACGGTTCATATTGCCTCCGCGACCTCTACCTCTCATCTGAGGATGGAACATGACATTTCCCTGCTGCTGTGGCATCTGTTGCACAAACTTCCCCTGTACTACTGTTTGAGCTGCCTTAATCTGCATCACCATCGCCTTCACTTTCACCTTTTTCTGCTTCAATTCAATCTCATCACTACAGTATTTTACATACTGCAACAACTCATCTATCGACTTTGCTTGCCAGCAAATCAAATGACTCTTAATCATCTGACCTATCTCAGGTCTCAGTCCCTCCACAAACCTAAACACAAAATGCAGCATGTCTTTTGGCTCAATCGCTTCATTGCCACTATACTCCTTGAATGCCTTCACGAACCTCTCATAATATGCATGTATCGATTCCTTCAACTCCTGCACTGTCCTGTCAATTCTCTGCCAATCAATGTTTTTGGGCGAAATCCTCATCTTCAGGAACTCAATCACCTTATTGTAATGTTTCATTACCTCAGGAGATGGTGCACCTGTACTCTTATCCTTTCTGGCTCACTTGTCGGCCAATCTATGGCTTTCTTGCATTAGACCCACAAATCTGCTGGAACCACTATTTCGAGTAAAGTATTCAAGTCTTCCCACAAACATATTGAGAGCTTCACAAATCTGTCTGTCTGCTGATACCACTCTATCGGCTTTTCCATCAGCTTTGGATAATCATTTGTGAATGACAGAATATCACTCCTTGACCTGTTGTTCATTCTCCAGTACCTCTAGAGAATCCTGTTTCTTTTTATCCTTCTTCTTTGCCCATCTGCCTTCCCACTTCTCTAATGCTCCCCAACCCTGAGCACTCTGCAGTAATTCCTTAAGGTGTGCCTTCATTCCGGCTGGCCTCATATGTTCAAAATCTTTTGCTTCAAAATCCAATCTGTAGCTTCTCTTCAAATGTTTAGTTTTCTCAATTTTTATGTCATGCTTCTCTGCCAAATCATGCTTATCTCTGATGTACCTTGTTCACCTCTCTTGTAATTCTCGGGCATAAGTATCTCAACTCTGCCTCTGTGTAGGACTCTAATCTATTCACCCCCATTGTTCCCTCAGCCAGTTCACTTGCTTCCATGCTTAGTCTGGCACAATTGATCTGCTTTCATTCTTGGGAGAATTCTGTGGAATATTCAGCTTGTCTAACCATGTGGTCAACTGCTGAGCTGTCAGTCCCTGTAACAAAATGTTACTCGCGTTCACCTGTGGCACCTGTTGTACCACTGCACTTGATGCCTGCGGTGTCAATAATTTCAAGCTCTGACCTGCACTAGGTCCATTCACAGCATCTGGAAGTGTAACGAGTGGACTGAGATCCAACAATGATCTTGACCCATCAAAGGTCTGACCCATATAAGAGACTACCTACCTTGCTCATTTGGTCCCCTCCTCAGTAGACTCTGGGACATCTCTCCTTGCTCACTCATGCTTGGTTTCTTCTGTGCAAATAATGGTACCGCTGGACCAACAGTAATCGGCAGTGATATTGCATCTGGGGCTGCTCTAGCACCCGAACATTGAGGGAGAGTAACTCCCATGCTCTGATTCATAATTGGTGTCAAGTCTGATTGTGTCCCTGTCATTGGCGTAGACCTTGGCATCCCCTGCAGCTGTACCTGGGGCAACAAAATCAGAGGCGTCTCAGTCTGAATCAACAGTGGTCTTGGAACCACTTGCTCCGTAGGTACCACTAAATTCGAAGTTGTCTCTAAGACAGGCACATCTGGATAGATTCTCTGTATGGGTGGCAGATGCATCTGTGCCTGAACTACTGGAGTAGTCAACACATTAGGTCCTTGCACCACACCCTGTGTCTGGCTGGGCTAACCTGTATTGGATTAACTGTCCCCATTGCCTTTGCCGAGGCTGTTGGGTCAGCAATACTACTCGGACCATCGCCATGCACCGCATACGGTGGTGGTCTGTCTCTCAGTATTTCTGTAACAAGATCCTCAACATCAGAATCCTCCTCCACTATGGAAGATTTTCTTGCTTCCTTACTCTCAGGCGACCCCTTATTAGACTTTGTAGTGGCTTTCTTTCCTTCCGTTTCATCTTCCTGCGTAATTGCCGGAAACAACTTAACATCCTGCAATGTTACTGCTCTCCATTTCTTTTGTTCCCAATCCCATCTTGCCTCTGCTAATGATTTTTCTACCTTTCTTACTCTCTTTCCTAATTTCATTTGCTGTTGCTGTCTAGCTACCAGCTCCCAAACTGCTAATGCCTCAAACGGTGCTGGTCTCCGAAGGGGCTTCGATTCATATAGCACCATCTGCAATTGTTCCAAAATTCTCAAATTGAACGTCCCATTCTCAGGAAACACTAAGCTCCCATTTTTCTCTGTCAACTTTGACCACTGCTTCAACCAAAGACAGTACGCGACACCTCGCTCCTTCATTACAATGTCTGCCGGAGTATTCTCTGGCAGTGTAGGCTCTCCTACACTCGCTTTAATGTAAGTATCTCCTTTTAGGGCACTTTTTAATGCCTTGAAAAACGTCATCTTTTCTACTTTTTGTTTATTCAAATTGAGATCAGGAAATGACTTTTACTCTCAAGATTCCTTTCACCTGTGTTCTCAACCAATTGTCAATTGGATGGCTGCCAATACGTGCGGGACCCTTCTCACTAACCAACCTATTCCAGCGCTGCTCCAATGACGTCACACTCACACACACTATGGCTGACAAAGTCTTGCGGCTCATCCTCCTAAACTCCAGTTCACACAAAACTAATGCAAGTTATTGCGAGCACTAACCAAAAAACAAAACCCCAAAACAAATCTGCTAAATCTGCTGATTTACTGAAGAAAGGAAACACAATTTCTTCAGAAACCTTACGGATTTTCACTGATGGCCCTTTCGCTCATACAGCTATTCCTCTTTCTCGGTCTCCCAGATTCGCAAGCAAAATTCAACCCGCAAATTTTACTCTCAACTGATTAATGGGTCTGTCCTGGTGAACATAGGACTCGCCAAATCTCAGTCAACATTTTTCTCTCGCCCACTTTAACTCAAACACTGAATTGTTGACCACGCCCGATCAACCTACTAAACCAGACAGATTACAACATATAACAAAGGGTCTCATACACATATCAATATACTCCGGAGTCTTTGATCATACAGGGTCCACACATCAACAACCACGTGGACAATTTTTTAGCACAAAGGCCCACACACATATGAAATTCGACAACTTCCCTACTCTCATACTGTGGAGTACGCACATGCCTACTAAAACATCCTCTGGAGTACCAAACACCCTTAATTCCCTCACATATGTCACAATTCACCTGCGATTTGCATAAGCTTGTGCAAGCGCAACCTATCTCTCTCGCTCTATCACTGGAATGCCGGGAACATACACAACACTACTAGCAGGATCCAGGATCTGGGAGGTCATTTCTGGGCTTAAGGGAACATCATTCTCTCTACAACTGCCATTTTGAAAAAACAAAATCCAAGTCTCACTAATACTGAATTCTCGTACGGATCGATCTTTAATCTATTACCATAACTAGGAGCACCTGTTCATCAGTCTCCTAGCACAACTGTCAACACCTGTCACTCTGTATCGAACACCTATGGCAATCCCCTATAGAAACAAACCATCCTCCGCTACCATAACTGATAGCGCGTTGGTGTGAGAAAGTAGCCTCTTTCTAGCCTTGTTACCCCCACTTTTGGCCTGTTTGTGAGTGTATGTCAGGGTGTTTTCACTGTCTCACTGGGATCCTGCTAGCCAGGGCCCAGTGCTCATAGTGAAAACCCTATGTTTTCAGTATGTTTGATATGTGTCACTGGGACCCTGCTAGCCAGGACCCCAGTGCTCATAAGTTTGTGGCCTAAATGTATGTGTTCCCTGTGTGATGCCTAACTGTCTCACTGAGGCTCTGCTAACCAGAACCTCAGTGGTTATGCTCTCTCATTTCTTTCAAATTGTCACTAACAGGCTAGTGACCAATTTTACCAATTTACATTGGCTTACTGGAACACCCTTATAATTCCCTAGTATATGGTACTGAGGTACCCAGGGTATTGGGGTTCCAGGAGATCCCTATGGGCTGCAGCATTTCTTTTGCCACCCATAGGGAGCTCTGACAATTCTTACACAGGCCTGCCACTGCAGCCTGAGTGAAATAACGTCCACGTTATTTCACAGCCATTTTACACTGCACTTAAGTAACTTATAAGTCACCTATATGTCTAACCTTTACCTGGTAAAGGTTAGGTGCAAAGTTACTTAGTGTGTGGGCACCCTGGCACTAGCCAAGGTGCCCCCACATTGTTCAGGGCCAATTCCCCGGACTTTGTGAGTGCGGGGACACCATTACACGCGTGCACTACATATAGGTCACTACCTATATGTAGCTTCACAATGGTAACTCCGAATATGGCCATGTAACATGTCTATGATCATGGAATTGCCCCTCTATGCCATCCTGGCATAGTTGGCACAATCCCATGATCCCAGTGGTCTGTAGCACAGACCCTGGTACTGCCAAACTGCCTTTCCCGGGGTGTCACTGCAGCTGCTGCTGCTGCCAACCCCTCAGACAGGTTTCTGCCCTCCTGGGGTCCAGCCAGGCTTGACCCAGGATGGCAGAACAAAGGACTTCCTCTGAGAGAGGGTGTTACACCCTCTCCCTTTGGAAAATGGTGTGAAAGCAGGGGAGGAGTAGCCTCCCCCAGCCTCTGGAAATGCTTTCATGGGCACACATGGTGCCCATTTCTGCATAAGCCAGTCTACACCGGTTCAGGAACCCCTTAGCCCTGCTCTGGCGCGAAACTGGACAAGAGCTCCTCCAGTGTGCTCCAGACCTCTGCCATCTTGGAAACAGAGGTGCTGCTGGCACACTGGACTGCTCTGAGTGGCCAGTGCCAACAGGTGACGTCAGAGACTCCTTCTGATAGGCTCCTTCAGGTGTTGCTAGCCTATCCTCTCTCCTAGGTAGCCAAACCCTCTTTTCTGGCTATTTAGGGTCTCTGTCTCTGGGGATTCCTTAGATAACGAATGCAAGAGCTCATCCGAGTTCCTCTGCATCTCTCTCTTCACCTTCTGCCAAGGAATCGACTGCTGACCGCGCTGGAAGCCTGCAAAACTGCAACAAAGTAGCAAAGACGACTACTGCAACTCTGTAACGCTGATCCAGCCGCCTTCTCGACTGTTTTCCTGGTGGTGCATGCTGTGGGGGTAGTCTGCCTCCTCTCTGCACTAGAAGCTCCGAAGAAATCTCCCGTGGGTCGACGGAATCGTCCCCCTGCAACCGCAGGCACCAAAGAACTGCATCACCGGTACCCTGGGTCTACTCTCAGCATGACAAGCGAGGTCCCTTGAATCCAGCAACTCTGTCCAAGTGACTCCCACAGTCCAGTGACTCTTCAGTCCAAGTTTGGTGGAGGTAAGTCCTTGCCTCCCCACGCCAGACTGCATTGCTGGGAACCGCGACTTTTGCAGCTACTCCGGCCTCCGTGCACTTCCGGCGGAAATCCTTTGTGCACAGTCCAGCCTGGGTCCACGGCACTCTAACCTGCATTGCACGACCTCCTAAGTTGTCCTCCGGCGGCGTGGGACTCCTTTGTGCAACTTCGGGTGAGCACCGTTTCAATCCACTTTGTAGTGCCTGTTCCGACACTTCTCTGGGTGCTGCCTGCTTCTGAGAGGGCTCCTTGTCTTGCTCGACACCCCCTCTGTCCCCAGACGCAATTGGCGACATCCTGGTCCCTCCTGGGCCACAGCAGCATCCAAAAAAACCCTAACCACACGATTTGCAGCTAGCAAGGCTTGTTGGCGGTCTTTCTTCAGGAAAACACTTCTGCACAACCCTCCACGGTGTGGGGGATCCATCCTCCAAAGGGGAAGTCTCTAGCCCTTGTCGTTCCTGCAGAACCTTCAGCTTCTACTGTCCAGTAGCAGCTTCTTTGCACCCACAGCTGGCATTTCCTGGGCAGCTGCCCATCTCCGACTTGCTTGTGACTTTTGGACTTGGTCCCCTTGTTCCACAGGTACCCTCGACTGGAAATCCATCATTGTTGCATTGCTGGTTTGTGTCTTTCCTGCAGAATTCCCCTATCACGACTCCTATGTCCTTTGGGGAACTTTAGTGCAGTTTGCACTCACTTTTCAGGGTCTTGGGGTGGGCTATTTTTCTAACCCTTACTATTTTCTAATAGTCCCAGCGACCCTCTACAAGGTCACATAGGTTTGGGGTCCATTCGTGGTTCGCATTCCACTTTTGGAGTATATGGTTTGTGTTGCCCCTATCCCTATGTGTCCCCATTGCATCCTATTGTAACTATACATTGTTTGCACTGTTTTCTAAGACTATACTGCATATTTTTGGTATTGTGTACATATATCTTGTGTATATTTGCTATCCTCATACTGAGGGTACACTCTGAGATACTTTGGCATATTGTCATAAAAATAAAGTACCTTTATTTTTAGTATATCTGTGTATTGTGTTTTCTTATGATATTGTGCATATGACACTAGTGGTACTGTAGGAGCTTCACTCGTCTCCTAGTTCAGCCTAAGCTGCTCTGCTAAGCTACCATTATCTATCAGCCTATGCTGCTAGACACCCTATACACTAATAAGGGATAACTGGGCCTGGTGCAAGGTGCAAGTACCCCTTGGTACTCACTACAAGCCAGTCCAGCCTCCTACAGTTGGTCCTTAATAAGTAAACTTACAAGGGGACTGTGAGAAGATAGCCTCTTTCTAGCATTGTTACCCCCACTTCTAGCCTGTTTGTGAGTATATGTCAGTGTGTTTTTACTGTCTCACTGGGATCCTGCTAGCCAGGACCCCAGTGCTCAAAGTGAAACCCCTATTTGTCAGTTTGTTTTATCTTTCTCAGTGGGACCCTGCTAACCAGGACCTCAGTGTTCATAGTTTGTGGCCTGAATGTGTATACCTGTGTAGTGGCTCTGCTAACCAGAACCTCAGTGCTTATGCTCTCTCTGCTTTTAAATTTGTCACTATAGGCTAGTGACCACTTTTACCAATTTCAATTGGCACACTGGAACACCCTTATAATTCCCTAGTATATGGTACCTAGGTACCCAGGGTATTGGGGTTCCATGAGATTCCTATGGGCTGCAGCATTTCTTTTGCCACCCGTATGGAGCTCACACAAACCTTTTCACAGGACTGCCACTGTAGCATGAGTGAAATAACGCACATGTTATTTCACAGCAATTTTCACTGCACTTAAGTAACTTACAAGTCACCTATATGTCTAACCTTCACTTGCTGAAGGTTAGGTGCAAAGTTACTAAGAGTGAAGGCACCCTTGCACTAGCAAAGGTGCCCCCACATAGTTCAGGGCCATTGCCCCAGACTTTGTGAGTGTGGGGACACCATTACACGTGTACACTACGTATAGGTCAATACCTATATGTATCTTCACAATTGTAACTCCGAACATGGCCATATAACATGTCTAAGATCATGGAATCTTCCCCGATGCCAAATCTGGTATTGGGGAGCCAATTCCATGCATCCCTGGGGCTCCACTATGGACCCCGGGTACTGCCAAAACAGCTCTCTGGGGTTTTCTCTCCAGCTCCCACTGCTGCCACCCCACAGACAGGGTTCTGCCCTCCTGGGCTCTGGCCAGCCCAGTCCCAGGAAGGCAGAACAAAGAATTTCCTCTGAGAAAGGGTGTTGCACCCTCTCCCTTTGGAAATAGGTGTTAAAGGCTAGGGAGGAGTGGCCTCTCCCAGCCTCTGGAAATGCTCTGAAGGGCACAGATAGTGCCCTCCTTGCATAAGCCAGTCTACACCGGTTTAGGGAATCTCCAGTCCCTGCTCTTGCGCGAAACTGGTCAGAGGAAAGGGGAATGACCACTCCCCTGTCCATCACCACCCCAGGGGTGGTGCCCAGAGCTCCTCCAGTGTGTCCCAGACCTCTGCCTTCTTGTTTCCAGAGGTGTGAGGGCACTCTGGAGGCCTCTGAGTGGCCAGTGCCAGCAGGTGAAGTCAGAGACCCCTCATGATAGGTGCTTACCTGACTAGGTGGCCAATCCTCCTCTGAGGGCTATTTAGGGTCTCTCCAGTGGGCTTTTCCTCAGATAATGACTTGCAAGAATTCACCAGAGTTTCTCTGCACCTCTCTCTTTGACTTCTGCCAAGGATCGACCGCTGACTGCTCCAGGACGCCTGCAAAACTGCAACAAAGTAGAAATAAAAGACTACCAGCGACATTGTAGCGCCTAATCCTGACTGTTTATTGGTGGTGCATGCTTTGGGGACTGCCTGCCTTCATCCTGCACTAGAAGCCACAAAGAAATCCCCTGTGGGTCGACGGAATCTTCCCTCTGCTTCAGCAGGCACCAAATGTCAGCTTCACTGGTACTCTGGGACCCCTCTCATCCTGATGAGCGTGGCCCCTGGAACACAGGTTGTGGGCCCAAGTGACCTAGACTGTCCAGTGGTCCAACTGTCCAAATTTGGAGGAGGTAAGTCCTTGCCTGCCCTCTCCAGACAGTAATCCTGTGCACCGCGTGAACTGCAGCTACCACAGCTTCTGTGCACATTTCCACAAAATCCTGCATGCACAGCTGAGCCTAGATCCCCAGCACTCTGTCCTGCAATGCTCAGCTCCCTGAGTTGGTCTCCGGTGTTGTGAGACCCTCTTCTGCAGTGTTGAGATGACCGCTGTGTTCTGACTTCTTGAACCTGTGTTCAAGGACTTCTGCGAGTGCTTTCTGCTTGTGTATGGTCTCTCTACGTTGTTGAGGACCCCCTCTGTTTCCTCACCCAAGTGGTGACATCCTGGTCCTTCCTGGGCCCGGGCAGCACCCTTTTTCTCTAACTGCGACTCTTGCAGCTAGCAAGGCTTGTTTGTGGTATTTTGCCAAGGAAACAACTCTGCATCCTCCAGCATGCTGTAGGACATCGTCTGCACAAAGAAGAAGTTCCTAGCACCTTTCGTTGTTGCAGAATCTTCAGCTTCTTCCATCCGGAGGCAGCCCTTTTGCACCTTCATCCGGGGTTTAGTGTGCTCCTGTCCCCCCTGGACACTTTTGCAACTCTGGGACTTGGTCCACTTCCTCTGTAGGTCCTCAGGTCCCAGAATCTGTCTTCAGTGCTTTGCAGTGTGTTGTGGTCTTTGCAAAATCCCTTAACACGACTTTAGTGTATTTCTGGGGAAATAGTAGTACTTTACTCCTACTTTCCAGGGTCTTGGGGTGGGGTATCTTGGACACCCTTAGTGTTTTCTTACACTCCCAGCGACCCTCTACACACTACACTAGCCTAGGGGTCCATTCGTGGTTCGCATTCCACTTTCTTAGTATATGGTTTGTGTTGCCCCTAGGCCTATTGCATCCTATTGTATTCTACAGTGTTTGCAGTACTTTCTGACTGTTTTACTTACCTGATTTTGGTTTGTGTGTATATTTTGTTTACTTTACTTACCTCCTAAGGGAGTATATCCTCTGAGATATTTTTGGCACATTGTCACTAAAATAAAGTACCTTTATTTTTAGTAACTCTGAGTATTGTCTTTCTTATGATTTAGTACCTATATGATATAAGTTGTATAGTAGGAGCTTTGCATGTCTCCTAGTTCAGCCTTGGCTGCTCTGCTATAGCTACCTCTATCAGCCTAAGCTGCTAGAACACTACTAATCTACTAATAAGGGATAAATGGACCTGGCACAAGGTGTAAGTACCATTGGTACCCACTATAAGCCAGGCCAGCCTCCTACAGGGGCGTGTACAGGTCGATGAACCTTTTGATTTGTGTAGGGTGTTCTTACCATAGTTTCAATACAGAATCAATAACCAACACACAATAATCAATAACCATTAGTCAAATCAATAATCAATGGAGTCAGTAAAATTACCACACGTTGACTCTTCAGCCATGAATAACAACACCTTTAAGTATAAGATTAGTACGTTTATTTCCCTTTCGTTAACAATACAAAGTCATGAATCTTAATCATCAACTCAAATCAAACTATTTTAATAATGCTTGTTAATCAGCCAGTTGTAGAAAACATGATCTAATCAAAGCTTGAATCAAAAGACATTCTAAGGCATCAACACAAGACATTAGTAAAACCCATTTCAGCAAAACTATGATGTCCATCAAGTTCAGAAAAATAGTCCGTTAACCATATGTGTCTACAATTTGTCAGTCGTCATGTGAGTAACCTCATCTAACACACATTAGCATCAGCATGTGGGGCTTCATGCAAAACAATTTAGAACACAAATTTGGAAAAACATCTACCTAAAGAAAGTATTAAGCCAGCGCAGTTGGTACCTAGAAAGAAAAGGCATAAAAATGCAATTTGGTCATTGTCATATCTACCTATGCATGGTATGGGTCAGCAAGCAGAAACAGTCTTCGTCCTCAGGTCATCAATCAATCAGCAAAACATCAGGCTCTCAGTCAGAGAGTTGGAGCCCAATGACAGAATCTCGAATCTCTTCTTCTCAATATCGCAGTAAAATCTGATTTAGTCTGACTAAAATCTCCTCAAATCTGAATCTGGTCTCCTCTGTCACGTTGTTATATCAAAGTTCCCCAAACTATCCCCCAATTTCCAATTGGTCAATTAATCGTACGTTATTACTCTGCGCAATGATGTCTATATACCAAATCCATTAATTCTAATATTTCACAGTTCACATGTCGTTGATTGGTTCGCTTTACGATGTTCTCATCATCTGGCTCGCCAGCTATCAATTTTGTTGCATCTTCGTCTCCAGTCAGTATCTTCATTGTTCGTGTCCTGGGAAAGAACCCTTTGCACATTTTACACATGAATTGTTACTTTGCGAGAGGTCTCATCTCTTTTCCGTCGGTTCCCATAGAAAGTTTTTGCTAAGCATTTTATTAAAACAATGAGCATTTCACAGTTAGTTCACTCTGTCAGCATTTTGTATTAAACGCTAAGAAATACAGCTTCTGCATGAGGCCTGGCAAACTAGGCCAAGACACTCGCTAAATTAAGGCCTACAATTATTAAGCAGTAACATAATTCAGAACCCTTAATATGACATATTACTACATTAATCTAATACATTTTCAATATTTGATGTGGATTGATTATATTTTAGTACATTTCGTGAACACTAGTGGCCATTCTTCAAGGTCACATTTTCAAACGTGAACATTATTTTCTACATTATTTTCTTTTCTACATAAGTCATTATTCAAAATACATAAACACTCATTAAACATTTCTAATTACGACAACTGCTTCAGCAAAGCCATTAGCAAAATAAAACCCAAACATTTACTTGCATGCTAAAACAAATAAAACATTGTGTGAATAGCAATGAAAACATTACTGTTGTAAAACATTAAAATGTGAAACAGGGTTTGTAAAGTTTGGTTATCACTTATGAAAGCGTCTGTTCGTTGGGTTACTGGTTTAAAACATTAAACAAAGTTTATAACATTTGGATGCTACTTATGGAATCGCCTTTTGGTTCCGCTAGGAAAGGGCGCGAAGAAAACTAGTTTAAACGTGGAAAGTTTACATCTTGCAAGGGAAGGAGTGAGATGGACTAATCTTCTAAGAGCGTCCCGACAACCAACAGGGTGATTTTCAAGGTGCCCTCGGCTTTCTGGGTGGAATAGATCACGCCTAACCCGGTATTCTGCAGGGGGGAGGGGGGGGGGGGGGGTCATGCACAAGCAGATCCATAGGCGCGCATGTGAGGCACAAGGCACGCTTTATTCCCTTGTTGCTGCAATGACAATGGGGCATGCGGTATCAATCATAACAGCTGAAGTCACTTTTGCAGTCTTTAGGGACTGTAGAGTGTTGGGTGTTTTAGGAAACGACACACCCATGTCTGTAGGGGGTTTGCATTGTTGTCAGTTGTTTGTTGCAGTCTGCCCTGCAGACGTCCAGACTTTGGTACAGTCTGGCATCCGTACGTGCACTCATCAGTAAAAGAAGCTGGCAGCGATTAAGCATGGTCAAATAGTTACAGCAGCTCTGGTATCTATGTGCCTTTATTAATCGGATCTGTTTGTAGGCCAGCAACAGAACATCAGTGGCGATGGTTCCAGTGCCCCGTGTGTGTCGGCGCCGACCAGTCCCTCCTGCTGAGGACTTCCAGTGATGGTTGCCAAGGAGCTCTCCAGTTTGTGCCTCCCTGGCCTTGACGTGCCCTTGATAGAGCGGTCCGTACTAATAATTTACCTGTATTCGGACGCTCTTTAGGCCGATGAATCTTTTGACTAAGTGGAACTCTCCGTACTCTATATCGATCAATTGCATCAAATCAATAATCAATAACGAACATAAGCAATACCCTGATCAACATAACACTTGACAATTAATCCAGAATACATTTCGGCGAACCCTGACCTTTCAGTCAGGAATAACCACACCAGTTTATTCAAAGTTAGTGAATTTATTTCCCTATATTAACAAAGCTAGCACAATATAAATGTGTCTCAACACCAAATGATAAACATAAATGAACATTAATAGCTTTCCATAACGGCGAAACAGGTGCAATCTATGTAGCATTTGAATCACGAGACATTCGATAATAGCAATGCAAATCACTAATACGATAATCTGTAATGAGCTAATTGCATACATTTAGTCAGCATAACAAGGTCTCAAATTGCATCGTGCAACAGAAGGAATCCTCATCTAACCTCAAATTGGCATTGGCATGTGGGACTTCATGCAAAAACAATTTAGCAACATTAATTTGAAAAACTCCTAACTAGGGATCTTGTCAAAAATCAGCAGTTGGTTACCTAAAAGAAACACAATGCAATTTTACAATTTTCCTTTCATATTTACCAATTACGATCAGCATACAAGGAAGTCTTCGTCTCACAGGTACCGTTTCTCGATCAGCATGGGTACCGTTTCGATCAGCATGGGACGGGGCAAAGGGGCAGGGGTGGACGGGGCAATTGCCTCACGGCGGCAAGGTAAAACTACTACTTCATGCAAAGGGATCAAAGTTAAAGTCTCTAGGGCAAGAATCATTTAAAGTCTCTTTCTCTCGATTAGAGAAAGCATCAAAGTATCTTTCAAAATGGCGTCGCAGCAAGATGGGCCATAATAGCTACAAAGTCTGCAAAATGGCGGGATGTCCAATAATGGCTACTTTCTTCTCGTGCACCTGGTTTTTATAGACAACAGTTCGAATCCAGTAGGGTCTTCCATTGGAGGGTTCATAGGTTAGCTTCAAATTGTCCAATCAAAAACAACAGTTCTCAAGCTTTTACTTAAGCATACATTATCCTTGGAGATGGGTACGCAAGTTGCAACATTTTATACCAATTAGCTCACTTTCAGAGCCTCCATTGTCCGCACCTGCAGATCGACCTTGGAGTAAAGAGAAAAATGCCAAGCTGGCACGAAACCTTAAGATAAGCATGTGAACGATCTCAGTGGAAAAGTACAGCTTCAAGCAAAAATACACGTTTAATAGCACATTGGAAAAACACGAGCATCTAAACCGTGCGACCAGGCAACTAGGCCAAAGCCTCCGCTAAAGTTATGCTAAGCTAAAACATTTCAAACAAGCAAATCGTAGCACACGTTTATGATTATGTCGGATTAGTGCAATTCTAATACATCACGTTATATAAAGCACGCTTATAAATGTTGGCAAACTACTCTAAGGGCACATTTTGTCCCCGTACAATCTTTATTAGTTCGGTTAGAGTCACACATGATTATTTCAACACTACGTTTAAGCGCTAATAAATGTAAAACCTTCATTTCTGCTTCATCAATCCCTCCTCTGATGACTACTTGTCATCACACCAAACCATGCCCACAAATTTTATTCCATTAAAATTCTGTCAGTTCTCTTTTCCTTTTAATTCCCCTAGTTTTCGCTTTGTATTCTTCTGCCATTCTTTTCATTATTTTCTCTTCCTTCCTTCTTTTAATTCTTTCCATGATCATTATTATTCCCCTTTTTATTCCCCAAATTCCAAATATGCAAATCACTACAATTAATATTCCCTCTATTATTTTTAGTAATATTCCATTCCAAATTCCCCCAATCCAATTTCCCACTGAAGCAAGTCCTTTTCCAACCTTCTCCCACACTCCTGGTTCTTTCAATTCCTTCAAATCTGCACTTTCTTTTGTTAGATTAGCAAGCATATTTTTAATTTTCACACTATTGTCGGGAATATAAGTACAACAGTGTCGTGCACCAAGCATTTTGCAAACGCCGCCATCCTTTGCTAAAAGAATGTCTAAGGCAAGCCTATTTTGAAGAGTCATAGCTCTTTCCGCTGCAAGTTCAGCATCTATCAGGATTATAGCACCTGAAAACTTTGTCAACATGTTATCCACTATAGTAGACAACTTTCTTATTTTGATGGAATTCAGCACAACTTCCAATGAAGGAATCATGGCTCCAAATATATCTCCTACCACAGCAGCTGCGGTCTCTCTTTTCTGGATACGATGGGATCCAGATGTCTTTTGAATCATCGATAGGTCATCCAGTTGATAAACCTTTGGGAATACTATACCCAAATAACATCTCCCCCATCATCCTTTCGGAAGACGATAATAGGCATTATACCCACAAATGTAGTATACACCTGGAATGACAGGGTCAAGTCCGTTCATCATGAATGTCCATTTGGCCTTAAAGATAAACGTGTGTTGACACTCACTCGCTCCAACAAAAATGTTGTCATAATAAGAGTCACCTCGATATATACAAAATTTCCCTACGTGCCAAGCATCTAAAGCTATTCTCCCTTGTGTCTTTATTGCAGCAAAATCATAATTATCTACTGAAGTCCTCTTATGTAGTTCCTTTTCTAATTTCGCATTCATTTGTGCCCTTCTATCATCTGTACGATCTAAAAAGCTTATTTCTACTGCAGAGAGCGAGCAGGTAAGATTTTCCCTATGAGCGTGAGCCGTTTCAAAAGGTAGCATTGGCTCGAAAAATTCCCTCATTATTTTAGCATCCCAATCTTTAGCAATCTGGCTTAGCTGCGCTATTATAGGAACATATGCAAAGGTAACATCATAATTCGAGTAAAAATACTGTATGTTAGTTTGACCATAAAATCTAGACATTACTATACTACATGTAATCCCGTAGGTAAGAGGCATGTGGTGATAAGTCACCCCTTCCTTTACTGATGTTGGTATCTGTGTACACACATAACAATCTTTCGCATCCATAGTCTCAACATATTCTGTTAGCAAGCGATAGAAAACATTATATGAAAGCTCTTTCTTATCATGCAAGAGTCTCTCATCTATTTCTAATCTTTTCAATGCGGTTAGTTCAGTGACAGTAACAGGAGCAAAAGTAGAAGCATCAATTCTCTCATTCTCACCCTTTCCATGCATTGCAAGCACTATTGCCATTATTATTAGTACACATGCAATTATCAAGCCTATACACACATATTTACAATATTTTTTTCTACTGTTTTGCGTCATGATCTGTATAGAATCAGAGAGCTAGAAGCACCTATAAAGAAACTATTTAGCAATTCAGTTACAAAGCTGAACGAGCGCAATGTTCACACAGTTTTCTTCAAGAGGCCAGTTACTTATCGGTTAGCAGCATTTGTCTCAATTCGGCAATAACTCAGTCTTTATCAGTTCAGCAAGTGTCTCATCCGGTTTAGCAATGTCTCAGCTGGTTGTTTGTTTCACTTTAGATTGTAGCAGGCAATGTCATTTATCACCCTTTCAATCAACACTGTCCATAAAACTTTTCTTTTCTATCGGTATCTCTTCTTCTTCGTTCTCGATGCTTAAAGATACAAACTCGTCAGTCCAATCGTCATTGACTGCATATGCCCATTCAGGACCGGAATATCTTCTGTTTGGTATCCTTTTCCTTTTCAATTTTGCTTCTCTTTTCGATTCTGCCTCGCTGGTACTTTCCTCTTTGGCCAAGTCTTTTCCTTCACTTGAGGTTGGTACCACGACAGACACTTCCTTTCTTTTCTCTTTCACTTTTGGCCTTTCTCCGTCGTTCAAACCTTCTCCAGTCCTTTGTTTAACTGGTGATATACTTAGTCTCCTCTTTGCACCGTGTCCATTGGCGGACCTGCGACCTTTTCTGTAGAAGCTTGAACCCTTTCGTCCTGTTCTGCCTTGTCCCCTCCTCCTGGGGAATCAATCACGTTCTCTTTTTCTTTTCCTGTATCGTCTGCTTCTGGGAAAGCCCTCCTCTGATCAGGCTCTCCTGCTTTTTCACCTTTTTCGAGCCCTTCGTCACCGTTACTTTCGTCAGGCTCTGTATCACTATCAGCTGCTTCAGGTTCTTTGTCACCTTCAGCTGCTTCAGGCTTTTTGCTACCCTCAGCTGCTTCAGGCTCTTTGTCACCTTCAGCTTCTTCGTCGCTGTCTGAACTTTCTCCTTGGTCTTCCCCAAGTGAGTCGGACTCTTCGCCCTCCAATAATATCCCTCTCTCTCCTGCTTCTGCCTGTTCTCTTTCAGTTCGGTTTTGTTCTGTCTCAGCACTCAGCACTGTTTTATCAGGCACTGGCAGTTTTAGCGCTTCAACTTCCTCATCTGTGGGACACAACACTTTCTTTGTGTGACTGGCGTGAATCCAGTTAGGAACCCCCGCGCACTTCACAGCGGTAGTTGTCGTCAGGATCACTTGGAAAGGGCCTTTCCAACGGGGTTCCAGACACGACTTCCTCACGTGCTTCTTTACCACGACCCAGTCACCTGCTTTCAGTGCGTGTCCTGGACCTTGGATCGGTGGCAAGGTGGTTGCTTCCACCTGGTGAGAGAAAGAGCGAACCACGTCAGCCAGACCCTTGCAGTAGTCTAACACCATATCATCTGTAATATTCAAAAGCGCGCTTGCGGGAACTGCAGGAAGTCTCATAGCCCTGCCCATGAGAATTTCGTGCGGAGACAATCCAGTCTTTCTATCAGGGGTGTTTCTCATTGACATTAGCGCCAAGGGCAATGCGTCAGGCCATTTCAAATTTGTCGATGCACATATTTTCGCCATTCTTGATTTCAGTGTACCATTCATCTGCTCCACCAGTCCTGAGGCTTCAGGGCGATAGCTACAATGCAGTTTTTGCTCAATGTTCAGCGCTTCGCAAAGTAACTTTATCACCTCGTTATTGAAGTGGCTTCCCCTATCTGATTCTAAAGAGATCGGGAATCCGAAACGTGGTATTAACTCCCTCAACAATAGCTTTGCAACTGTAAGGCTGTCATTTCTACGTGTGGGGTATGCCTCAATCCAGTGACTAAAAATGCACACAATCACCAACACATACTTCAGACCTCCATACACAGGCATCTCAATGAAGTCTATCTGCATCCTACTAAATGGGCCACTGGCCCTGCCAATGTGGCTGGCGTTCACAACTGTTCCCTTTCCTGGGTTCATCTGCTGGCAAGTGACACATCGATGGCAAACTGCTTCTGCAGCTTGACGAAATCTGGGGTTAAACCAATCAGTTTTGAACAATCTTATCATGGCATCTCTCCCTAGGTGAGCTTGCCCATGATAGAACCGCGCAAGCTGTGATAAGAGACTGTTTGGCAAAACAAATTTTCCCTCATTCGAAACCCATAACTCGTCTGGTCTCTTTATACACTGTGATTTAATCCAGGAATCTCTTTCATCCTCCCTGACGTTATTCTGCAATGCTTTTAGTTCATCTATTGTATCTACGACCTTTAAGGCAAATGCTTCAGCTGGTTCGAGTTCTGGCTCGCTTATCGAATTCCATTCATCCCTGAGTAATATACAGTTCAAGGCACAAAATCTTGCGACTTGATCCGCATATGCATTTCCCAGAGAAACATAGTCCTGTCCTTTCGTATGAGCACTACACTTTACCACTGCAACTTCGGCTGGCATTTGAATGGCGTGTAACAATTCCCTTATTCTTTCCCCATTTTTCACTGGGGATCCTGAAGAAGTCAGGAAACCTCTCTGTGACCATAGTTGTCCAAAGTCATGCACAATCCCAAACCCATACTGACTATCAGTGTAAATGGTGACTTTCATCAATGCAGACAGTTGACATGCTCTTGTAAGAGCTACAAGTTCTGCTACTTGTGCAGAATAGACTCCTTGGAGCCAGGCCGCTTCCAAGACACCTGTTACAGTACATACAGCATATCCTGCTTTCAAAATTCCCATCCCATCTCTTAGACATGAACCATCAACAAAAACAATTTGGTCATTTTCATCAAGCTTAGTGTCCTTAATGTCAGGTCGAGGTTTTGTGCAAAATTCAGTCACCTGAAGGCAGTCATGCTCGACGTCTTCAGCGTTCTCAATTTCAGCATTTTCACCAGGAAGCAAGGTTGCTGGATTCAACGTAGTGCACCTTTTCAGCTGCACGTTCGGTGAGCCCAGAATTATCGTTTCATACCTTGTGAGTCTTGCTCCGGTCATGTGTTGCGTTCGGGAGCGGGTCAAAAGTATCTCAACTGAGTGAGGGACCATGACTGTTACTGGGTGTCCCATCACTATTCCTTCACTCTGAGTGAGGCTGATACCAACTGCTGCTACGGCGCACAAACACCCTGGAAGTGCTGCTGCGACCGGATCCAAAGTAGCTGAAAAATACGCTACTGGTCTGTTTACGCCACCATGGGCTTGAGTCAAGACAGACAAAGAACATGCATCACGTTCATGACAAAACAATGTGAAAGGCTTTGTGTAGTCAGGCATACCTAAAGCTGGAGCCCTGCACATGCATTCTTTCAATTCAACAAAAGCATCCATCTCATCTCCTTTCAGTTCAATTTGATCCAAGGCATCCTTCTGGGTCAGTTTCAGTAAAGGCTTTGCTAGAGTCGAGAAGTTGGGAATCCACTGGCGACAGTAGCCCACCATTCCCAAAAACTTCCTCACCTCCCTCCTTGTCTTGGGTGGACTCATTTGAAGTACGCTTGTTATTCTTTCCTTCATTATTCTCCGTGACCCTTTCTCTATCTGGTGACCCAAGTATTTCACTTTCTTCTGACAGAACTGCAATTTGGAAGGAGACACCTTGTGTCCATTCCTTCCCAAATGGTTCAACAGAGCAATGGTATCGGCTGTGCAGCCACTTTCTGTCTTTGATGCAATCAGTAAGTCATCAATGTACTGTACTAGAGTTGACTCGAATGGCAATTCTAATGCTTCTAAATCTTTCTTTAGAATCTGATTGAAGATTGACGGTGACTCAGAAAACCCTTGAGGAATTCGACACCAACTGTACACCCTGTCTAAGAATTTGAAACAAAAGAGGAATTGGCTGTCCTCATGGAGAGGCACCGAAAAGAATGCTTGTGACAAGTCGATGACTGAGAACCACTCGGCATCGCAAGGGACTTGAAACATTATCACAGCTGGATTTGGTACGACAGGGCAACACTTGACTATGATGTCATTTATTTTCCTCAAGTCCTGCACAAGTCGGACCTTTCCACTTGGCTTTATTAGTCCCATTATTGGTGAATTACATGGACTGCTTAACACTTCTTTCAGTACCCCCTGTTTTACAAATTCGTCAATAAGTTGGGCAACTTTCATGAGGGTATCTTGTGCCATGTGGTATTGTGGGGTCTGGGGAAAGATTGCATTGGGCTTTACAGTCACTTTCACTGGTTCCACTCCTTTTATCAATCCCACCTCTTTCCCTGTCATGTCCCACACTTCCTTTCCAACTGTTTCCCGTAATTCGGCTGGAATATCTTCTTCAGTTATCATCGGGAAAAGGCAAATCAGAGGATACTCTTCATCGACAGTTTCCATCTCATCCCCCTCTACACTGTCCTCTTCTTCCCCATCACTGCTCGTCTGGATTGTTATTCCTTCGTTCGAACACATGATCGAACAACCCAATTTGCACAATAGGTCTCTCCCTAATAGTGCTATCGGGCTTGAGTCACATACCACAAACTGATGCACCCCTTGATAGTTACCGATGCTGACTGGTACCGGATCTGTTATTGGGTTCGTCAGATGCCTGTTTGCTACTCCCACCACTTGAACTGTCCTCCCTGAGAGTGGCAAATTTGGTACTTCACTGCTCTTAACAGTCGAACGTGTGGCTCCTGTGTCAACCAAGAATGAAACACGATGACCCATTACTCTTCCCTCTACGTACGGACCCTTTTGATCAACTTCCAAGGATGCTGCAAGCACACAATCTCCTTCTTCTTCTGAACTTTCACTCTCCCATACATTGTTTATTCCACTCTCACTGTGTAGTGGGAACTGCTGTACGGTGCCATTTGTACTCATTACCTGACCCGAGACCTGTGGAGGAACCATCACTTGCTGCTGACTCATTGGTGCCAAAGGTATTTGCATTTGCTGATTAGGTACCATGGGTAACTGCTGTTGCATCGGCTGCATTTGCATCATCTGCATACGAGGCATCTGCATCTGCTGCGGCTGCATAGGTTGTAATCCCTGCAACTGATTTACGGTCTGAAAATTTGGGTTTGGACCTCTCATTTTCGGTCCCCTCATTGTCTGAAATGCATTGACATCATTGTTTTGCTGACCAACACCTGCACCTGCACCTTCCTGCACCACCATCGGGCACTCACGTTTCCAATGACCGACAATTCCGCACACGTGACACGGCATCACCTTCTTCATTGCCTGCACACCAGTCACAACAGTGTTCAAATCCGGACCATTATTCGCAAAACCTCCTCTTCCTCTGCCTCTGCCCTGTGGCTGAAGCATCATATTTCCCTGCAACTGCGGCTGCGGTTGCGGTACCTGCTGTTGGAACCCTTGCATCCCTTGCAAACCTTGCAGACCTGTCTGAGCTGCTTTAAGTTGCATCATCATCACCTTCTCTTTCAACTTTTTCTGTTTCACTTCAATTTCGTCGCTACAGTATTTCGCATAATTCAACACCTCATCAATCGGTTTCGACTGCCAACAAATCAAATGCGACTTTATCATCTGACTTATCTCTGGTCTCAGCCCTTCCACAAATCTAAATACAAAATGAAGCATGTCCTTCGCCTCTATTGTCTCTGTGCCACTGTAGTTCTTAAACGCCTTCAACAACCTCTCATAGTAACTATGAATCGACTCTTTAGCCTCTTGGGCCGTTCGATCGATCTTCTGCCAATCCACATTTTTCGCGGCAACCTTCGTCTTCAAATGCTCAATCACCTTGTAGTACAAGCTCATCACCATAGGTGATGGTGCACCCGTCTCCCTGTCTCTTTCTGGTTCACTTGTCGGCCAACCTACAGCTCTTTTGCAATCCTCCCACAAATCTGCTGGAACTACAATCTCAAAGAGAGTGTTCAGGTCTTCCCAGAGACATTTTGCAAGCTTCACAAACCTATCAGTCTGTTGATACCATTCAATCGGTTTCTCTCTCAGTTTGGGAAAATCATCCGTAAATGACTGAATGTCGCTTCTGTGCCATGGTACATGTATTAATTTTCCCCCTGCTGTCTCCCTCATTGGTAACATGGTTACTGCCTCGCTACTCTGTGGTCTTTTCTCGTTGAGCTCTGTAGCACTGTCCCTCCTCTTTTCCTTCCTCTTTACCCATCTGCTTTCCCACTTGTCTAAGCACCTCCACACTTGTGCACTCTGCAGCAGTTCTCTAAGGTGCGCCTTCATGCCTGCTGACCTCATGTGTTCAAAATCTGTGGTCCCAAAATCCAACCTATAGCTCCTGCTCAAGTGTTTCGTCTTGTCTATATCAACCCCGTTTTTGTCAGCTACTTCCTGCAAGCTTTTGTGTACCTTGTTCACTTCTTTTGTTATCCTGGGACATAGATACCTCAGCTCTTCTTCCGAGTAGGACTCTAACCTATTCACACCCATAGTCCCTTCCACCAATTCTTGTGCTTCCATGTTCAACCTCATCCTATTCACATAATCTTCTCCCTTCCCACTGTCCGAGCTTTGTGTGGAATTTAGACTGTTGAACCATTGTGTCAGCTGTTGCGCATTCAACCCCATCAGTGTAGCGTTCACATCGACTGCCATTGATGGTTGCGGCAACTTTTCAGTGTTCGATGACAGAGGTATTATCAGTGGGGGACTCGACCTCACCAGTGTCGACTGAGCACTCCCATCAAGGTCCCAGATCCTGTTGGCTGAGCCGCTATCGGAGTTATCCCTGGAGTGTTTTCTATGCACCTCCTCTCTGTCCCATTCTGCAGCATTGATCCCTGACCGCTCATACCTAGATTAGGCTGACTGTACAAAGGTACCGGTGGACCTACAGTAATGGGTAGCGATATCGCATCTGGGTTTTGTCCATTTCCCATGTTCTGAGGCATGTTCATTCCCACACTACGGGTCATCATTGCCGGCATGCCCATCTGACTCCCCGTCATCTGAGCATGTGCTGTTCCCCCCTGCATCTGCTTTTGAGACATCAAAAACTGAGTTGATTCAGCTTGTGCCATTGTTGGATTGTGACCATTCTGTCCTCCCATTGCGGCTGGATCTAAAATCATTCCCGTACTATTGTCGCTGCTGTAATACCTTGGGACCTGCGGCTGATAATTTTCTGCAGGTTTCAACATGGGCACATCTGGATATATTCTCCTAACCTGCGGTATCTGCGGGGTGAACAGTAAACTCAGGTCCTTAGATCCCGATGAAGCCCCTGAACTCTGTGTTTCATTATTCTGTACCGATGCCGGAGGGGCAGAACTGGTACTTGGACCTTGTCCACTCTCTGCATAAGGTGGTGGACGGTCGTTCAGCAATTGCATTATTAACTCCTCATCCTCTAACTCCTCTTCTCTTCTCAACTTTTCCTCGTCCTCTTTATCCTTGGAACACTTCCTGTCTGTCTTACAGGTAGCTTTCTTACCTGTCTCCTTTTCTTCCTTAGTAATTGCCGGGAACAATTTTATCCCCTGCAGTACATCTGACCTCCACACCTTCTGTGCATTATCCCACCTAGCGTCCGCTAGTGTCTTTTCTACCTTCCTTATCCTGCTCTCGAACTTATTTTGCTGTTGCTGTCC
This sequence comes from Pleurodeles waltl, assembly GCF_031143425.1. Taxonomy (NCBI): domain Eukaryota; kingdom Metazoa; phylum Chordata; class Amphibia; order Caudata; family Salamandridae; genus Pleurodeles; species Pleurodeles waltl. Next base: position 253,182,096 of record NC_090445.1, read on the forward strand.
AGCCATCAGTTCCCAAATTGCTAGAGCCTCAAACTGGGCTGGCCTTGGAGGCACCTTCATGTCGTACATCGCGAATCTCAAATTCTCTAGAATCCTTATATTGAATGTCCCATGGATCGGGAATGCTACGCTCCCATGTTTCTCTGTCAACTTGTGCCATTGCTTTAGCCAAAGGCACGGAGCTACCCCCTTTTCCTCCATTACAATGTAAGCTGGTGTACCTTCGGGCGGCGTCTCCTCTCCTACGCTCGCTTTAATGTAAGACTCCCCCTTCATCGCACTCCTGAATGCTTTAAAGAATTTCATTTTCTCGTCTTTTATTTCACAAAGTTTGTAATCAATAGGTGACTTTAATTCCCGGAATACTCTTCGCTTGCCTTTCCCCTTCCAATCGAGCCCCACGGACTGCGTCCAATCCGTGCGCGACCCTTCTCTCCAATCAACCTATCCCAGCGCGGCTCCTAGTGACGTCACACTCACACACACTGCGGCTGACAAAGCCTCGCGGCTAGTCCTCCTTCACTCACCTCCTCTCGTAACAACTTCTTGCATGTATCGCGAGCTACCAAAAAATAAAACAGATCTGTCGGTTTACTACAGGAAGGGTAACACAGTCGCTTCAGGACCTTAGGGATTTTTCACTAGCCTCGGCAGTTATTCCATCTTTCTCGGTCCCCACGTTCGCAAGCAAATCTGACCCGCAGACTGCTCTCAACTTGTCAATGATCTATTCTAGTGCACTTAGAATCTTGTCAAAGCCCGAAGTCGAAGTTTCTTTCACTCCCTTAACACACGTACCGACTCGTTGACCACGCCCGATCAACCTACTAAACCGCCCAGACCACAACATAAAACAACATACTCCGGAGTCTCTTGACCTCGCAGGGCCCGTCTCAACAACAACAACCACGTGGACCTTTTTATGCACAAAGCGCCACACGCACATGAAGTTCGACGACTTCCCTACTCTCACACTCGGAGTCGCACCTCCGCTATTTCTATGAAGTTCGACGACTTCTCTACCTCTACACTCGGAGTCGCACCTCCGCTATCCTCTAAAAAAGGAAAAAAAATTCCTCGCAACCTTTTCACACAATCTGCGGCAATAAGCTGTGCAAGCGCAAAACCCTAACTTCACTCATACCATCACTAGTACCGCCAACGCCGATTCCACACCTCCGTTCTCTCCATTCGCAAGCTCCGAGATCCCGGGAAAGTCGCGGTGGACCTAGCCCATCATCATTCTGTCAATCAGTTTTATCCAAGAAAAATCTAATTCAACTTCTCGAGTGGAGTGTCAAAAGTCGAAACCGTTAATTCAACACCATGTACTTTAAGAGTACGGGGTCCCAAAAGGCGCAACCGTCCTCTGCTACCATCTACTGATAGAGCGGTCCGTACTAATAATTTACCTGTATTCGGACGCTCTTTAGGCCGATGAATCTTTTGACTAAGTGGAACTCTCCGTACTCTATATCGATCAATTGCATCAAATCAATAATCAATAACGAACATAAGCAATACCCTGATCAACATAACACTTGACAATTAATCCAGAATACATTTCGGCGAACCCTGACCTTTCAGTCAGGAATAACCACACCAGTTTATTCAAAGTTAGTGAATTTATTTCCCTATATTAACAAAGCTAGCACAATATAAATGTGTCTCAACACCAAATGATAAACATAAATGAACATTAATAGCTTTCCATAACGGCGAAACAGGTGCAATCTATGTAGCATTTGAATCACAAGACATTCGATAATAGCAATGCAAATCACTAATACGATAATCTGTAATGAGCTAATTGCATACATTTAGTCAGCATAACAAGGTCTCAAATTGCATAGTTCAACAGAAGGAATCCTCATCTAACCTCAAATTGGCATCGGCATGTGGGACTTCATGCAAAAACAATTTAGCAACATTAATTTGAAAAACTCCTAACTAGGGATCTTGTCAAAAATCAGCAGTTGGTTACCTAAAAGAAACACAATGCAATTTTACAATTTTCCTTTCATATTTACCAATTACGATCAGCATACAAGGAAGTCTTCGTCTCACAGGTACCGTTTCTCGATCAGCATGGGTACCGTTTCGATCAGCATGGGACGGGGCAAAGGGGCAGGGGTGGACGGGGCAATTGCCTCACGGCGGCAAGGTAAAACTACTACTTCATGCAAAGGGATCAAAGTTAATGTCTCTAGGGCAAGAATCATTTAAAGTCTCTTTCTCTCGATTAGAGAAAGCATCAAAGTATCTTTCAAAATGGCGTCGCAGCAAGATGGGCCATAATAGCTACGAAGTCTGCAAAATGGCAGGATGTCCAATAATGGCTACTTTCTTCTCGTGCACCTGGTTTTTATAGACAACAGTTCGAATCCAGTAGGGTCTTCCATTGGAGGGTTCATAGGTTAGCTTCAAATTGTCCAATCAAAAACAACAGTTCTCAAGCTTTTACTTAAGCATACATTATCCTTGGAGATGGGTACGCAAGTTGCAACATTTTATACCAATTAGCTCACTTTCAGAGCCTCCATTGTCCGCACCTGCAGATCGACCTTGGAGTAAAGAGAAAAATGCCAAGCTGGCACGAAACCTTAAGATAAGCATGTGAACGATCTCAGTGGAAAAGTACAGCTTCAAGCAAAAATACACGTTTAATAGCACATTGGAAAAATACGAGCATCTAAACCGTGAGACCAGGCAACTAGGCCAAAGCCTCCGCTAAAGTTATGCTAAGCTAAAACATTTCAAACAAGCAAATCGTAGCACACGTTTATGATTATGTCGGATTAGTGCAATTCTAATACATCACGTTATATAAAGCACGCTTATAAATGTTGGCAAACTACTCTAAGGGCACATTTTGTCCCCGTACAATCTTTATTAGTTCGGTTAGAGTCACACATGATTATTTCAACACTACGTTTAAGCGCTAATAAATGTAAAACCTTCATTTCTGCTTCATCACCCTCAATAGCTTCATTAGCCAGGCAGGTACAGCCTGAACGGCTAGGAAAATGTCTCAGTGCTTTTGCTCCTGTCGGTGAAGTCGGACAGCGGCTCGCAGACGGCCCCCCCAGCAGAGAACGCACATGGCTGTTGATGGCCTGAGCAGCTGCATTCAGCACAACCTTCGCCTGCAACTACAAGGGGCTACACCCATGGTTCCCTAGGAGCAGTTATCTGACAATTTTAACGACAGTGGGAGCCCAACCGTTAAATATGGCTCCTTGCTGCCTGTATGTTCAATGGCCCACATACCAGCACTCAGCAGCAAGACTGAGACTGAAGTAGCAGGCAGTAGGCAGCACCACTGTAGACATGACAGTCATGTGAGTGACACCTCAGTTCCCCTGGTTCATCCATCCGAAGTCTAAAGTTACAGGTATTGCGGAAAATGCATCACCCCATGGCTGCCTACCCGAGCCCTGACTCTTCTGCAGTTTAACTCTGGTGCAATAAACTCCAGCTGACAGTGGCGCCCACGTACACACCTACACGTGACATCTTTTCCATCCCTGGAGCCCTTCACTGTGACTGGTCCACCTCTGACCTAAGTTGCTAGGTAGAAATTGAGGGTTGAACACCTAGAGACCTACTTTCAAGCAGTAGGCACAGTGGGTGAGAGGAAAGCCCCACTCTTGCTTCACCTTGGAGGGGCTGATTGTAGGAAGCCGGCTCTCTGAATAGTGCACTAACATGAGGTACACTGTGCAGAGAGTCCAGGGGATCCCCCATTGGTTTGCAAAGGCAAACATAGATAGGACTAATGCTGTATTGTGGTAGTGTGGGTGAGCAGTTAGGCTTATCAGAAGGTAGTGCTATACATTTGTTGCTCTCACAGAGGCAGTAAATGAGACACACACTCAAAGAATAAATTTGAGACCAATTTAAAAAAATAACAATTCTTTTTATATATCTTTCAAACCCAAGAACTACGCAATCAGATAAGTAGACTTTTAAGCTTAAATACTTTGCAATTTCGAAAATAGACAGTGCAATTTTCAGAGTTCTCTCAAGGTTATCCCATGGAGGAAAAACATTGTTCAGCAAACACAGGGTTAACAACGATTTACAAAGCCAATCTCAGGGAGTTAAGGTAAGTACTGGGCACTGATCAGAACCACACAAACAGGTCGCACCGGGCTGCACTGGTTGCTGTAGGTGTCTGGTTTTCTCTCACCACCAGGCTAGGGGAGAGGGAGCCTGCATGCAGGTACTGCAGGTGACTTGGATGAGTCCAGGAGGGGTGACACTCAGGTGAACTCAGACTCAGGACAGCTGGATAGCCCTGCTAGCACTGTTGGTGGGCTTCTCAGCGGGTCGAGGTCATTGGGTTTCCAGACAGCAGAGACCTTGTTAGATACTTTACTGCTGAGCAGGTCCGCTGCTCACGGGAGTCTGAGTCTTTTCATAAGGCATACAGGCTTCCTGAGTTTCTTGAACCTGTAGCCTCAGGCCGAGTCTTTTTGTGCAGAGTCCGGTGAGGTTAGCAGGCAGGCCGGAAAGGTTGGTACCGGATCACCTGCTTCTTCTTCCTCTTCTTCTGCGGGGTAGATTCTTCTTTGTCCTTCTTCTTTGTAGGCAGCCTAGATCTGAGTTCTAGGGTTCAGGGGTGGCAACTAAATACTCAGTTTAGGGGTGTTACAGGGATTGCCAGGTGGTAGCCAATGGGTTGACCACCTTGAGGGTGACTACACCCTTATAACCACTTCCTCTGGGAAGTGGGCATAACTCTAACCCTAATGGCCTAATTCCTTCCAAACAAGCTGGAGGAATTTAAAAAGTCGTGTCCACTTCAGATCGTCTACCTTAGGGATGGGACTAGCATGAAGAGGGCTCTTCTCCTAATTTAACTAATTTTCCCACCTGGGTTGCCACCAAAAGTGGGGTCATGCCGGGGGGCCTGGTCATCTCCACCATCTGGAGAGACTTGGGTTGCATTACAAAGGCGGCAAGGCCTTTGAAACTCCCCGCCCTGGAATGTCCATCCTGCCTGATAGAGGAGGTCACACCTCTTCCCAGAACAGGCCTTTGTCTCAAACCCTCAAGAGCATTGGCTCTCACCTTGGGAGGCCAGAAATGTGTTTGTGGTGGTTGAACTGGTCAAGAGCAGTCAGTCAGCACACTAGAAGCTGGTAGGTTTTCAGGTGGCACCTCTAAGGTGCCTTCTGTGTGCATTTTTTAATAAATCCATCACTGGGGTCAGCAAGGGTTTATTATTCTTAGATGTTTGATACTAAACATCCCAGGACTCAGAGAAGCCTCACATAGCTGGGGAACCCGTAATGCGCATTGTCCAGAACATGCATTTAAAATGGCTTCCCTGTACACTTACTATGTCTAGGAATCAACAAAGACACAGTAGGGGCATACTTGCTAATGCATATATGCCTTCACATGTACTATAATGCACCCTGCCTTAGGGCTGTAAGGCCTGCTAGAAGGGTGACTTACATATATTGCATGCAGCTATGTCATCTTTTCAATTTTGGGGCACGTTGTCACGTAGGCTGCAACGGCAGTCTGCATAAGGTTGATGCTGGGTCCCTCAGAGTGGCACAAGATGTGCTGCAGCTCTGAGGAGCCCTCTTCAGTACCCATGCCCTAGGCACCAGGAGTACAATTTACTAGGGACTTATAGGGGGCTGAAGGGCCTGGCCACTTGGGGATCAAGTGACCAGGTGTCTTGTTTAGGGAAGGAACACTGGCACTGGGGACCTGGTTAGCAGGAACCCAGTGCACTTCAGTCAAAGTTGCATCAAAAAACTTGGCAAAAAGTGAGGGGGGAGGGCAACAAGAACCCATATCCCTACACTGATATACATAAGATCTCAGACTGCAGTAGAAGCTGGTCCACCCCACGCATACATGACACTTAAAAACGCCGTCCCGCTCTTTTTGAAACATTTGCAAACCCAGATTATGTGTGTGTCTTTCTACAGCAGGCTCCCTGGAAATCCAATGAATTGGTGGATGTCTTCTGTACAAAGGTTTCGTGAGCTAGCCAGCACATGAACCTTGCCTGACGAGGATGACAAAGTCTGAGTGCAATTCATTCAAGGGTATGCCTCCGTTAAGCTGCAAGAGCAAGTCCTACATGTGGCCAACATGTCCATGAGAGAGATTCTCACCCTGGGGCGATTCCCAGAGCTGTCCAAAACACAGGCAGCACCCATGGACTCGGCTCTGCAGCAATCTATCAAGGCCAAGCCTTTCAATTCCATTTGTAGAGTTCTGCATTCCCACATCTGAGGTGCCAACAACTAAGACACTCGCCCGACTCTGCAGGTGGTGCAGGGATCACTACCCCATCAGGGTAATGCCCAGCACGCGTCAAGAGGTGTGGCGCTTGTGGCAAATGTAATAATTTCACCAAAGTCTGCCGGGTGACCGCTAATCCTACCAATCCCTAAGTGGCCTGAACTGTAAGAGCTGTCGATACTCCCTCTGAGGGTGCAGAGGGAAGCAACATGGACGATGATGAGCAGTAGTCTATTCAAGTGATACACACAATAGAACCTCATGGGTTTGCAGCCCACCCATCCACCAAGTGTGACATCAAATCCAGTGCCATACAATAGCATCCATAGTTGACACAGGGGCCTCAATAAATCTCATGGCCACAGGCCTCTATCACACGCTGCCTGCACTGCCAAAGCTGAATGAAGGAAACCAAACACCTCTCAGTCTCGCAGGGGTCTTCCACACCACTATTAATCACCATGGTTTCACCACAAAAGCTAAAATATATGTGTCAAATGATGGAAAAGGTTTTCAGCTGTCGAAGAGCCCAAGAACTTGGACTGGTACAGTATGCTTTCAGCATCCATACAAGTGAAATAGACAGTCTCCTCTGAGAATTCACTCCACCGTTTGAAGGCATTGGGTGCCTACAAGGTCCTGCTGTCAGGTTTCTTGTGGTCACTTGAGCCAATGGCACTCCGCTATTGAGCGTGAGCACCACCTCACACCTGTAATAAATTACATTTGTGGACAACTGGCAGGCTCCCAATGGTCCTCAAAAATGGATTTGAGGTGAGGATATTATCAGATCCCTCTGCACCCTGAACCAAAGTACATTACAACATTTTTGACCCATGTTGGCCTCCGATGGCACACTAGATTGAGCTTTGACATTTTTAGTGCAATGGACTGTTTCCAAAACAATATAAGAAATGTACTAGCTGGCCTACATGAAGCAATCCTAGAGTGCCACCTCATGTGCTTCCGGGCAGTGTTTGAGAGTCTTTGAGATAAAGGCCTGATGCTGCATCATGAAAAATGTGAGTTCTTGCAATGCCACATTAGTTTTTTTGGCTACCAATTTTCAGGGAAAGGCATCAGGCAAGACCAGGCAAAGTTGCAAGACAGTCACACTGTGCCGGTCCCCATATCGTCGTCCAGAGTCTAGAGTTTCTTAGGAATGTGACATGGTGTGGCCATTTTATGCACAATGTGTCTGACCTCACCGGACCATTACGTGAGCTCACAATAGCCTTCAGTTCCTGGGCATGGGGTGAAAAACAAGAATTAGCCTTCCAGAACAGAAAACCTGCCATGTCGGCTAGCACAACACTGGGGTATTTTGATCCAAAGAAAGAATCTGAACTGGCTGTAGATGCTAGCCCCACAGGTTTGGGAGCAGTGCAGTCACAAATTCAAAACTGTGGACAGTGGGCCTCGGTCGCTTACGCCAGCCAGACCCCGGCATCCACTGAGCAGCAGTATTCCCAGATAGAAAGAGAAGTCATAGTGGTCCACTGGGGGTGTCACCATTTTTATGTCTACCTATATGGGCATCCATTTGCTGTATACACAGACCATAAGCATTTGGTCCTGCTTTTTAGAGGATTGTTGTCCAAGGGATTTAAACATGGATCCAGCAAATGCAGGAAATCAATTTCAATGTGGTGTATGGACCAGGCACATGAAACCCAGCTGATTTTCTGTCATGGCCTGGCTGGCCCAGTATAGAAACAGAGGACATGGAGGAGCCTGTTCGACTGGTGGTTGAAAGGTTCAGACTGCTGCTTATGTCCCTGGTGTCCGTGGTTGATGTAGTGGCTGCCTCTGAGCAGGATGACTGCCTTCAGCTGGTGATCACTGCCGTATGGGCCAACAACTGAACATCCATGCTGCCCAAAGAACTGAAGAGGCCCTATTGGCACCATAATCAGTGTACCAAATATTGGCAGCCGCTTTCTGTGACTGCCAAAGTCTGTTTGATGAGCAGTCCTTGTTAATTTTGACCCACAGCCTCCAACACCAGGCGGTTCAGTTAGCACATGGGGCTCACCATGATATGGTGATAATGAAAGGGAGGCTTCTCAGCAAGGTGTGGTTCCCTGGTTTGGATCACAGTGTTGAAACAGCTGTGAGAGACTGTGCTGCCTGCCAGGCAAGCACTCCACTGGACACACCTGTTGCACTCATTAAAGAAGGATGACCCACAGGACCCTGGCAGCGGGCGAGTGCAGATCTTGTAAGCTTTTCAGATGGCATGCATATGCTCATTGTGATCAATGATTTTTCCCTCTATCAATAAGTATAGAGTGTGGCCTCCACCTCAGCCTCTGTGTAATAACGAAGATGGAAAAGATCATAGCTAGTTATGGTCTGGTTGGGGAACTTCACAGAGACAATGGGCCTTCATTTAACAGGTACGAGTGGGCCGACTATTTGCAGTCCTGCAACACTAAACATTGTTGCATCAACCCATGATGGCCTCAGGCCAATGGAGAGGTTGAAAGATTTGTATGGACCATCAGCAAAATCACTAGGCCGGAATATAGAAGGTGCAATCTATTCCTTCCTGTGGGAGTTACCCTGCATTCCAAAACACGGATAGCTCCCAGCAAACTATGTTTTGGGCGTACTGTCACTGATGCCCTTCGACATCACCCTGAGTGGGAGGAGCACCCTGATCTTCCTAATCAGTCAGACGTTCGACATTCACACAACACTGAACACTCCTCTAAGAGGAAGTGGCAAAACAGCTTCTTCTCCAACAAGGAGGTCTGGTGCTTGTGTGGAAAAGACACCCAGCAGTGAAGTTCCGTTTGCCTTTTGAACCATCCCTGTAGTTGGCCACATCTGTCAAGGGGACCATAGTCATTGTCAGTAGAGGGGCAGAAACAGTCACAGTACTCTGCTGCAATGGCGGAGGAGCCTCGCCACCCCCTGGCCAAGTGCCAGAAGTTGACTATTGTTTTGTTTTTTATCTGCTGGCTCAGCCAGTAATGCAGGGAGGGGATGGGCCATGGGAGGGGGGGAAGGGGTGTAGGAAAGTACCATCTTGCCTGGCATGTTACCCCTATTTTTACTGTATGTATGTTTGTTTTTGCCTACCTGTCACTGGGATCCTGCTATCGAGGACCCCAGTGTAGGAAAGTACCATCTTGCCTGGCATGTTACCCCCATATTTCACTGTATATATGTTGTTTTAGTCTATGTGTCACTGGGACCCTGCCAGGCAGGGCCCCAGTGCTCATAAGTATGTGCCCTGTATGTGTTCCCTGTGTGATGCCTAACTGTCTCACTGAGGCTCTGCTAACCAGAACCTCAGTGGTTATGCTCTCTCTGCTTTCCAAATTTGTCACTAACAGGCTAGTGACTAAATTTACCAATTCACATTGGCATACTGGTACACCCATATAATTCCCTAGTATATGGTACTGAGGTACCCAGGGTATTGGGGTTCCAGGAGATCCCTATGGGCTGCAGCATTTCTTTTGCCACCCATAGGCCTCGCTGACAATTCTTACACAGGACTGCCACTGCAGCCTGCGTGAAATAACGTCCACGTTATTTCACAGCCATTTACCACTGCACTTAAGTAACTTATAAGTCACCTATATGTCTAACCTTCACCTAGTGAAGGTTGGGTGCAAAGTTACTTAGTGTGTGGGCACCCTGGCACTAGCCAAGGTGCCCCCACATCGTTCAGGGCAAATTCCCCGGACTTTGTGAGTGCGGGGACACCATTACACACGTGCACTACATATAGGTCAATACCCATATGTAGCGTTACAATGGTAAGTCCTAACATGGCCATGTAACGGGAAACAACCTGAACAACTACGTTTGAATTACTACTTGCTTTAACAACGAATCTTGAAGAACTACTGGGTCTTAACAACAAAGTTTTGAACAACTACTGGTTTAACAACGATTTTACCTTAACAACTAATGCCAGAACAACGAATTTTAAGGTAAGGGAATTATTTTTTGATGAATTTTAAGGTGAGTTTTGTGTTTTGTTTTTTATTTGTTTAGGGTTTAATTATTATATGTTTAATTTTTTAAAGTATATTGTGAGGATTAAGTAATGGATTCTATGGGTTGTGGATGTTATGGGTGGGGTATTGTATTAATACTCAGGTGTTTTTTTATATGTTGTAATTTATGTTGTGGGTTTAGGGGCGGGATATATGGAATGTAGGGGTTATAGGTGGGGAAGTGTATTAATACTCAGGTATTAATTTAAGTACTTGTGTTTTTTTATATGTTGTAATTTATGTTGTGGGTGTAGGGGCGGGATATGTGGGATGTAGGGGTTATGGATGGGGAAGTGTATTAATACTCAGGTATTAATTTAAGTACTCATGTTTTTTTATATGTTGTAATTTATGTTGTGGGTTTGGGGGCGGGATATATGGGATGTAGGGGTTATGGGTGGGTAAGTGCATTAATACTCAGGTATTAATTTAAGTAATTGTGTTTTTTTATATGTTGTAATTTATGTTGTGGGTTTAGGGGTGGGATATATGGGATGTTGGGTTTATGGGTGGACAAGTGTTTTAATATTCAGGTATTAATTTAAGTACTTGTGTTTTTTTATATGTTGTAATTTATGTTGTGGGTTTAGGGGTGGGATATATGGGATGTTGGGTTTATGGGTGGGCGAGTGTTTTAATATTCAGGTATTAATTTAAGTATTTGTGTTTTTTTATATGTTGTAATTTATGCTGTGGGTTTAGGGGCAGGATGCATGGGATGTAGGGGTTATGGGTGGGGAAGTGTATTAATTCTCAGGTATTAATTTAAATATTTGTGTTTTTTCATATGTTGTAATTTATGTTGTGGGTTTAGGGGCGGGATATGTGGGTTGTAGGGGTTATGGGTGGGGAAGTGTATTTATACTCAGGTATTAATTGAAGTACTTGTGTTTTTTTATATGTTGTAATTTATGTTGTGGGTTTAGGGGCGGGATATGTGGGATGTAGGGGTTATGGGTGGGGAAGTGTATTAATAGTCAGGTATTAATTTAAGTACTTGTGTTTTTTTATTTGTTGTAATTTTTGTTGTGGGTTTTGGTGTGGGATATATGGGATGTAGGGGTTATGGGTTGGGAAGTGTATTAATATTTGGGTATTAATTTAACTAGTTGTATTTTATTAAAATTTGGCATTTATGCTGTGGGTTTAGGGGTGGGATATATGGGATCTAGGACTTATGGGTTGGCAGTATATTAGTAGTTTGGTATTGTTTATTGTATTTAATCAATTGTTTTTTTATTTTGTATTGAAAGTATATTTAGAATTAGGGGTGGGATATAGGGGATGTAGGGTTTATGGTTGGGGTATTGTTTTTATGAATACGTTTTTTTTCTATGTTTGAGTTTTTTTTTATTTATGTTTTTTTTGGGGGGGGATGCAATTTGCTTTATTGGTGGATTATGATTTGGACATGTATTGATAGTTTGTAATTTTTTATTATGGGTGAATTATTTTTTTGTGTTATATTTTTAGGTTTTGTATTTTTTTTTTGTTATTGAAGGTGTAAAAATAAACTAGTTTTAAAATAGTTATGTTTAAAAATTTATATTTGATTTTTTAATAGTATAGTAGTTGGTGTAATAGGTTTTGGAATATAATAATTTAAATTTTTGTTATTTTTAATATTTATTAGATTTTTAAAAAATGTGATTTTTTAAATTTGTTAAAATGTTTTTTATTTTTTATTTTGATTATATATTTTTTGATGTGATGTAATTAATATTCTTCATATTTTTTAATTATTTTGTAGGATGTGTAATTTTTTTATATATTAATTTGTCTTAATATTATTTCTAAAAATTAATTAGTTAAAGAATTAGGGCCCATATTTATACTTTTTGATGCTAAACTGCGCTAACGCAGTTTAGCGTCAAAAAATTTAGCGCCGTCTAACGCCATTCTGAAGCGCCATGCGGGCGCCGTATTTATGGAATGGCGTTAGCCGGCGCTAGCAGACCGGCGCTGCCTGGTGTGCGTGGAAAAAAACCACGTAAACCAGGCAGCGCCGGCGTAGGGGGAAAATGGCGTTAGGGCGTCTTAAAATGGGGCAAGTCAGGTTGAGGCAAAAAAATCGCCTCAACCCGATTTGCGCCATTTTTTTCGACGCCCAGACGCCATTTAAATGACTCCTGTCTTAGTAAAGACAGGAGTCATGCCCCCTTGCCCAATGGCCATGCCCAGGGGACTTATGTCCCCTGGGCATGGCCATTGGGCATAGTGGCATGTAGGGGGGCACAAATAAGGCCCCCCTATGCCACCAAAATTTTTTAAAAAATATAGAAAATTATACTTACCTGAACTTACCTGAATGTCCCTGGGTTGGGTCCCTCCATCCTTGGGTGTCCTCCTGGGGTGGGCAGGGGTGGCAGGGGGGGTCCCTGGGGGCAGGGGAGGGCACCTGTGGGCTCATTTTGAGCCCACAGGCCCCTTAACGCCTACCCTGACCCAGGCGTTAAATAGTGGCGCAAATGCGGGGTTTTTTGACCCGCCAACTCCCGGGCGTGATTTTTGCCCGGGAGTATAAATACGACGCATTTGCGTCGCCGTCATTTTTTTAGACGGGAATGCCTTCCTTGCATCTCATTAACGCAAGGAAGGCGTTCACGCAAAAAAATGACGCTATTTGCCCATACTTTGGCGCTAGACGCGTCTAACGCCAAAGTATAAATATGGCGTTAGTTTTGCGCCGAATTTGCGTCGAAAAAAACGACGCTAATTTGGCGCAAACGGAGTATAAATACGGGCCTATTTGTAGATTATATATAGAATTGTTTTATTTTTTTTAGTTGTTAAAATTTTTTGCATTTGCAATAATGTTTTTATTTCATGCAAATTTAATTTTTTTTAAAAAAAATAATGCCATTCATTTTTTTTTAAATATCTTTTATTTTGAACATAAGCAAGTTTAAATAATGCAAAAAAAATGTAAAGTATTATTTGATATTTACATATTTATAGAATTTTTTAAATTATTTATTTATATTTCTTTACCTATTTTTAGTGTTATTTTCTTAATTTCCCTATTATAGTCTATGAGTGAAATAGTCCGTTTTCTATTTTTAGTGCTCTTCCATGTTTACATTGTTTGACGTCTTCTGTATTCAGTCGGAGGAGCGTCGTGGTCAAGATAGGACGGAAGCGGAGACCTCGTTCAGGTAAGTGGGATTATAACTTTTTTTATAGTATGTAGTCGGGTATTTTTATTACAGAAATAGTTGTCGGAGGTAGTTATAAGGTAGGGAGTAGATTTTCGGTGTTTGTTATGTTTGTTATGTTTAATTATTTCTTTTCGTATACTTTTGTATACGATAGTGGTTTCCTAAAAGTAAACACATTTGTTTAGCAGTGTTATATCTTATAAATGATTATACTGCTTTTGTAGTAGTTGGAAAGAATTGAATATATTTTTGAAAAAATTCGTTTTGGGATTTTTGAGGGTCAGTTGTTCGTTTTATGAAAAAAAATGTAGTTTATTGTAATAGGTTTTGTGGTTAATTTTTTTTTGTGTTAGTAGTGTCCTTTATATCCTTTTCATGTCTTTTTCTTGATAGTTAATGTTTTAATTAATGATGTGGCTTTGGTTAGTATGTGATTAATTTGTTTACTTTTTTTTGGTAAAAAAAAAGTATATTTGGTATTTTACGTTTTTTAGATATTTTTCCAATTTCTGGTTTAGTAAAGTATTATATTTTATTTCTTTGATTGTTATTATAGTATATAGAGTTGTTTTTTTTATCATCAATTTAATCTGAATATTTTTTAATTGTTTTTGGACGATTAATGTTTTTTTTTTCTTTTCTCAGTATGAGATGCTTCTTTCTATATTAATGAAGAAGATTTATTCACCATCATGTGTTTGGATAAAGACATGAAAACTTCAAAGGTAGGAACAATTTTTGTTGTGCAAATTTAGTGTAAAAAAATTAGAGAAATGCCAATTTAATTCATGGTGTTTTTTTTTTTTAGAACTGGCAAGTATTTTTTTCAGTAGGTTAGTTGTTGTTAGTAATGTAGAAAATATGCTAGACTGTTGAGGTAGTCTGATGGTGTTATTGTATCAAATTGTTGTATTTTTGCCAAAATTATTTCGGTCATTTCTTTGCTTTTTTTACTTGTGCGTGGATTCAGGCTACCTGACAGTGATTGAGCAAGTCTCATTTCTTGGAAACTTTGTTCCTTTTTCAAAATTTCCATGAAATGATACAGGTTTGGGTGGGGTTTACCCATTACTTTATTGAAGGCGTTGTGCCATCCTTCTTTGGCGTTATTAGTCTTTGCACCACCTTCTAAACAGGTTTGGTAACAGTTCCACCATTCTATTGGAAATCTTGGCTTTCGTCTGCGACCAGATCTATTTAGGTGTCCAATCCAGGTTTCTTCGAAGTAATTTAGTAAGGGTTCTAATTTGTCTTCATTTTGTGTATAATAGTTAGACTCTGTTATTGTGGTGTAATACTCATCTACTTTTGTAGGTGGTACAAAGCATAATGCTGTGAGTTTTTTTAATTCAAATTGTAGTATGCAATCTGAGAAATATTCTCTACTTAGAGATGATTTTTGTATTCTACGCCAATATGCTTGTGAAAAGTGGAAAAAGCATCCTTGAATTTGGGTTTGTGGATACATTTTTAGTATTGTATTTATCATTGCTAATTCGAAATCTATTATTACTTTTCTAGGTGTTTTATTTAATGTTTTGTTTTTGATTGTTGATAAAAATTCACTGTAAGTAGAGGAATGTTTATCAGGTAGTAATGCATACACTAGGGGGATTGTAGTGTTATTTTTTGTGGCATGTATGGTGTAAATTTGAGTGAATGGATGGGGTGTAGATTTAAAGTTTCCATCCATCATCCAAATTTCACTATTTTGTAGGATTAGTAAGTTGGATGTTGTGCTGAATATTAGTATTCTTTCTTGAGGGTTTTCGTTGTCGTGGATGAGGAAAGTTTCTTTGGAGAAGGTAATTGTTAGTTCTGGGGGGATGTTAATGTTTTCATAGGTTTGTGGTGTTATATGTTGGGGATTACTTGCCAGTCTTTCTCGTTGAAATATTCTCCTAAGGTTTGGTACAGAAGGCATGCTACCGGAAATCTGTATTGGAATATTTTGTACTACCTCCCTTATAACCTGTCCGCAGGAGTGATTGGAGGTATGTGCAATGTTTTTTTTTTTTTGTAAGTTTTCTCTTATTTCAATTTCTATTGCAGAAGCAGAGTGGTTATGATCTGTTGTTTTAACAACGGTGTTTTCTAGAGTTACAGCTCTGCCTCTACAATGTGAAGAGTAGAATTGTACACACCTCCAATGGCTCCTGAGGTTGACAACCTTGTCTCTGCAATAAAGATAACCTTCATACTTTAGTAGCTGGTTTCCGGTTCTTGAGGTTATGTAACTTGCTTCTCCTTGCGATGCCATTTGTGAAATATCTGTAAATAATATCAAAGAAATAGGTTAAAAGAAGTTTAAATTTGTGGTGGATTTAGTTTACCACTTAGTAAGTTATTTAATATATAATGTATTCTATTTGTAATTATTGGGGGTAGGTGGTTTGTTATCTTTTATATTTGGTGATTGTGTGTTATTTATTGAGGTAAGTCATTTTTGCTTTTAGATTTGTATTTGTGGGTCTATTGTGTTCCTAGTTTTTGTTATGAGGTAAGTAGTTGGTGGAGTTGTAATAGTATATTATTTAATAATTATTCTGTAGCACTTATGTTAATGTAAGTATCTAGTGAAGTTGCTTTGATTATTTTATAATGTTTTGAGTATTTGTAATGTGACATGAGGTAAGTACTTGGTGGAGTAGGAATAGTAATTTTAGTGTTATTTACTGTGTAGCAGCTGCTGTGACGTAAGTATGTGGAGGAGTTGTTATAGTACATTTAATTAGGTTAGTGGGGGGTTTTAGGTTTTGGGGAGGGGATGGGGTTTAGGGGGTTTTAGGTTTTGGGGTGGGGTTGGGGGGGTGGGGCATTTTTGGTTTTGGGTAGGCGGTTGGGGTCAGGGGGTTTTAGGTTTTGGGGTGGGTTTGGGGGGGTGCAGTGTTTTTGGTTTTGGGGAGGGGGTGGGTGGTCAGGGGGTTTTAGGTTTTGGGGTGGGTTTGGGGGGGTGGAGTGTTTTTGGTTTTGGGGAGGGGGTGGAGGGTCAGGGGGTTTTAGGTTTTGGGGTGGGGACGGGGGTGGGGCATTTTTGGTTTTGGGAAAGTGGTGGAGGGTGAGGGGGTTTTAGGTTTTGGGATGGGGTTGGGGGGTGGGGTGTTTTTGGTTTTGGGGAAGTGGTGGAGGGTGAGGTGGTTTTAGGTTTTGGGGTGGGGTTGGGGGTGTGGGGCGTTTTTGGTTTTGGGGAGTGGGTGTGGGGTCAGGGGATTTTAGGTTTTAGGGTGGGGTTGGGGGTGTGGGGCGTTTTTGGTTTGGGGGAGTGGGTGTGGGGTCAGGGGATTTTAGGTTTTGGGGTGGGGTTGGGGGTGTGGGGCGTTTTTGGTTTTGGGGAGTGGGTGTGGGGTCAGGGGATTTTAGGTTTTGGGGTGGGGTTGGGGGGTGGTGCGTTTTTAGTTTTGGGGAGGGGGTTGGGGTGAGGGGGTTTTAGGTTTTGGGGTGGGGTGTTTTTGGTTTTGGGGAGGGGGTGGTGGGTTTTAGGTTTTTGGGTGGATTTGGGGGGTGGGGCGTTTTTGGTTTTGGGGAGGAGGTGGGGGTTAGGGGGTTTTAGGTTTTGGGGTGGGGTTGGTGGGGTGGGACGTTTTTGGGGAGGAGGTGGGGGTTAGGGGGTTTTAGGTTTTTGGGTGGGTTTGGGGGGGTGGGACGTTTTTGGTTTTGGGGAGGAGGTGGGGGGTTAGGGGGTTTTAGGTTTTTGGGTGGGTTTGGGGGGTGGGGCGTTTTTGGTTTTGGGGAGGAGGTGGAGGTTAGGGGGTTTTAGGTTTTGGGGTGGGGTTGGGGGATGGGACGTTTTTGTTTTTGGGGAGGGGGTGGGGGTTCAGGGTGTTTTAGGTTTTGGGGTGTGGTTGGGGGGTGGCGTGAGGGAAGTAGGGTGAATGGTGCTTATTAGTAATTCTTTTTTCAAGTATGGTTTTACAATGAAATATTGTTGTTAAGGTATTTGTGGTAAGATTGTTAGTAGTAAGAACAAGGTTGGTAGTCTGTCTTTGTTGTTAAGGCTCTAGTTGTTTTGGAAGTTGGTGTTTTGTTGTAAAATGTATTTGTTTATTGTGGAGCAGCTGTTTAGAGGTAAGTGTTTGGTGGAGTTGTTATAATTTTTTTTTTTATATAATATATGTACTGTGTTTGTGAAGTGTTTTACATTTTATAGAATTTATGTGTGTTTGGTGTTATGTTAAGGGGTATTTGAATAAGAATGTTTGTTTTGTTTTGTTTTATTTAACTAGAAAATCTGGTTGTATGTTATAATGAAAATATTATACTTACCTTGAGTTTTCTTTCTTATTTCAGATGTTATTTTTTTTTAAATTGATTTCTTTCAATTTTTTAGGTCTTCTGGTGTTTTTTTGGGTTCTTGGAGTCTGTAAGAAATAAGAAAAGGTGTATTATTTTGTTTATTATTTTGTTTTATTAATTATTTAGTTATTTTGATTTAGAAGTAATTTTTTTAGTAGGTTTCAAATTTGGTGAATAATATTTGGTTTTTGGTTAATTTTTTTTTTTTTTTTAAACTAATTTGTACTTTTAATATTTAATATATATATTTTAATTCTATTATGGTATTCGTTATTTAACAGTTTTTTTAATGCAATTGTTGATGGTTTAGTGAAATTGTTTTTGAATAATGGTAATGGTTTACCTTTGATGATGAAGGTGTTGTGTTTATTTTTTTGGTCAGATTCTTGATATTTATGCCTGTAACAAAATAGTACAAAAGGTATGTTAATTATATATTATTTTAGCTGGGGTATAGGTTAGTAAATTTCTTTATATTTATTTATGGATATTTTACCTTGTTATCTCAGTAGATGGCGGTGTTGGCTAAATTATATTTTGATTCTTTTCCGTAGTGATATGCTCGTCTTCTCTGTAAGTTGTTCGGTGTAGTAATGAGTAGAAAATGGAGGTGGTTGGTATTTATATGTGTTTTTGTAACTATTGTTTTATTTGTAAATTGAATGTGTTTTGGATGTGTTTTTTTATTGCGAATTCGTTTGTGATGTTAGATTTATATAATTGTGGAGTGTATTTGTTTTGTAGTTTGTATTTTTTTTTATGTTCGTTCTCGTTTGTTCAGTAGAGGAAATACTTCCTGGATCATGTAGAAAGTGTTGTAGGACTATCGTTTTATGTGTTGTTTTTTTTTAGTGTTGTGTTTGTTTTATAATTATTTAAGTATTATTTATTTTGTTTTAAAACGGTGTTTATATGTTTTGGATTTTTGTGATGTTTTGTGTTTTTGTATGTAGGAAATATATTGTTATTTCCGATTTCGTTTTTTTTTTTGCCTAGTACTGTAGTGGTTTTAATATTTTATTTATTAATCATTATTGTTTAGATGTGGTATTAATTATTAATATTTTTCGTTGTTTGGAGTTCGTTTTAAATGTATTCGGTGTTTAGGCATTTTCGATGTTGGGTAGTATTTGTTTGGGTATTCGTTGTTGGGCTAGGTTGTTTGTTTGGGTAGTAGTTATTTTAGGATACGTTGTTTAAGTATTCGTTGTTTGGGTAGTAGATTGTTTTGTTATTAGTTATTTGTGGAGTCGTTATTTAGGTAATTTGATTTTTTGGGTAGTCCTTATTTAGGTAGTAGTTATTTGTGGAGTCGTTGTTTAGGTAGTCGTGGTTTACATAGTAGTCGTTTAATGGAAGATTTGTGATTTAGTGGTTTTCGTAGTCGTTAAATAGGTGCTCGTTTTTAAGGAATAATTTAGCTAATGTTTTTTTTCGTTGTTTAGACTTGGTTTTGAAATAATTCGTTTTATAGGTTTTTTCGGTGTTGGGAAGTCGTTGTTTAAGTAGTAGTTGTTTAGGTAGTAGTGGTTTAGTGTCATATTCCCATGTAACGTGTCTAGGATCATGGAATCGTCACCCCAATTGGGGGGACAATTCCATGCATCCCCGGGGCCCCAGCATAGAGCCCGGGTACTGCCAAACTAACTTCCCCGGGTTTTCTCTGCAGCTACCGCTGCTGTCAACCCTCAGACAGGTTTCTGTCCCCCCCTGTGGCCTGGGCAGCCTGGTCCCAGGAAGGCAGAACAAAGGATTTCCTCTGAGAGAGGGTGTTATGCCCTCTCCTTTTGGAAATAGGTGTGAAGGGCCTGAGAGGAGTAGCCTCTCCTGGCCTCTGGAAATGCTTTGAAGGACACAGATGGTGCCCTCCTTGCATAAGCCAATCTACACCGGTTCAGGGATCCCCCCAGCCCTGCTCTGGCATGAAACTGGCCAAAGGAAAGGGGAGTGACCACTCCCCTGACCAGCACCTCCCAGGGGAGGTGCCCAGAGCTCCTCCAGTGTGCCCCAGACCTCTGCCTTTTTGGATGCAGAGGTGTGAGGGCACAATGGACAGCTCTGAGTGGCCAGTTCCAGCAGGTGACATCAGAGACCCCTCCTGATAGGTGCTTACCTTTCTCTGTAGACAATCCTACTCTGAGGGCTATTTAGGGTCTCTCCTGTGGGTATCTCACCAGATAACGAATGCAGGAGCTCACCAGAGTTCCTCTGCACTTCCCTCTTCAATTTCTGCCAAGGATAGACCGCTGACTGCTCCAGGACGCCTGCAAAACTATAACAAAGTAGCAAGAAGACTACCAGCAACCTTGTAGCGGCTCATCCTGCTGGCTTTCTCGACTGTTTCCTGGTGGTGCATGCTCTGAGTGCTGTCTGCCTTCACCCTGCACTAGAAGTCAAGAAGAAATCTCCAGTGGGTCGATGGAATCTTCCCCTGCCAACGCAGGCACCAAACTTCTGCATCACCAGTCCTCTTGGTCCCCTTTAATCCTGACGAGCGTGGTCCCTGGAACACAAGAGCTGGATCCAAGTGTCCCCAACAGTCCAGTGGCCCTTCTGTCCAAATTTGGTGGATGTAAGTCCTGGCCTCCCCATGCCAGACAGTAATCCTGTGTACTGCGTGAACTGCAGCTGCTAGGGCTTCTGTGCATTCTTGCAAGACTTCCTTCATGCACAGCCTAGCCCAGGTCCCCAGCAATCCGTCCTGCATTGCCCAACTCGCTGAGTTGGACTCCGACTTCGTGGGACTCCCTTTTGTTGTGCTGAGTCAACCGTCGTGCTCAGATCTTCTGAATGCCTGTTCAGGTGCTTCTGCGGGTGCTGTCTGCTTCTGCATGGGCTCTCTGTCTCCTCCTCCAAAGGGCGACCTCCTGGTCCTTCCTGGGCCCTGGCAGCACCCAAAATCCGCAACTGTGACTCTTGCAGCTAGCAAGGCTTGTTTGCGGGTCTTTCTGCGTGGAAACAACTCTGCATCCTCCAGCACGCCGTGGGACATCTTCTGACCAAAGGAGAAGTTCCTGCCACCTTCTGTTGTTGCAGAATCTTTGGCTTCTTCCACCCGGAGGCAGTCCTTTTGCACCTTCATCTGGGGTTTAGTGGGCTTCTGCCCCTCCTGGACACTTGCGTGACTCTTGGACTTGGTCCCCTTCCTTTGCAGGTCCTCAGGTTCAGGAATCCGTCTTCAATGATTTGCAGTCAGTTGTTGTCCTTGCAGAATCCCCTATCTTGACTTTACTGTCTTTCTGGGGTAGTAGGGTAACTTTACTCCTATTTTTCAGGGTCTTGGGGTGGGGTATCTTGGACACCCTTAGTGTTTTCTTACACTCCCAGCGACCCTCTACATACTACACTAGGCCTGGGGTCCATTCGTGGTTCACATTCCACTTTTGGAGTATATGGTTTGTGTTTCCCCTAGGCCTATTTTCTCCTATTGCATTTTATTGTGTTCTACATTGTTTGCACTACTTTTCTAACTGTCTACTTACCTGATTTGATTTGTGTGTGTATATTTTGTGTATATTACTTACCTCCTAAGGGAGTATATCCTCTGAGATACTTTTGGCATATTGTCACTAAAATAAAGTACCTTTATTTTTAGTAACTCTGAGTATTGTGTTTTCTTATGATATAGTGCTAAGTGATATAAGTGGTATAGCAGGAGCTTTGCATGTCTCCTAGTTCAGCCTAAGCTGCTCTGCTATAGCTACCGCTACCAGCCTAAGCTGCTAGAACACCTCTAATCTACTAATAAGAGATACCTGGACCTGGTACAAGGTGTAAGTACCACAAGGTACCCACTATAAGCCAGGCCAGCATCCTACAAGGGGAAGCAGAGTGAAGCGCACTAAGTGAGCATGTGTGTTTGGCTGGCTGTCTCAGGCCGGCAAAACACACATGTGTACTTAGGTTTCTCCAGTCTGGCTGTGTTGAATAGCTGTGGTGGAGAAAGTGCACAGACCCCAGGGCTGTGTCTGAGCAGCAGCCCGAGATGCTCAGATTAATCCTGGCACTGCTTCATGCTAGCTTTAGCATGAAAGCAGCACCAGGATTGCTGGGGAGCCTGTGCTGGTGCCGCAGTGAATGCTGGGACACCACAAGAAGAGGAGCGACGAGCAAAGCGCCAGGAATCGGCGGGAACGACGGGAAAGGTATTTTTTTCTTTTTTTTTTATTGTTTCCCCAGTTCCCGTGGTCCTCCCCGCTACCCCTTGATATTTGGGGTGTCCAGCACTGGAAGCCCAGGTCTTCCAGTGTCAGCTTCAAATCAGTCCTTGTCTCACCTGGCATCTCCTGTCCTAAGGAGTCCTCCAGTTCGATGGTGCACAACACCTCCTTGTTTGGCCCCACAGAATAGGGCAGAAAGATACCATCTGCGGGACAACCCTGCCCCATCCCAGAGACTCAAAGGCCTTGTACCGGACTAGGAGACATGAGTTTGTGGGCAACCGCCAGTGTTTTTCTCTGTGATTAGTGCTGTTTTTTGTATTTAATACCTATAGCCATGGTGTTGGTTTTTCTATGACAAACCTGTCTGTGCATTTGTTGTTTTTCAATCTATGATAAAGGGAGGATGTAGTGTTTTTGAGTGTTTTAGGAAACACCACACCCATGCTTTGGGGCAGCCCATGTCTTCAGGGGTTTTACATTGTTGCCGGTTTGTTGCAGTATACTCCGCGGATGCCCAGACCTTGCTACAGGCTGATATCTGAACGTGCAGGGATTAATAAAAGCAGCTGGTGACGCATTAGGTGAGGTCAAATAGTTACAGCAACTCTGGTGTCTGTGTGCCTTTATTCATTGCCTCTGTATGTAGGCCACGCCACTACAGGGACCTCTAAAATATCGCCTTTCTCATTCCCACCTCAGCCTTCACTCACTGAAAGTTATAGTCCAATATGGGCACAATAATACGTTTCCATTTTTCAGTGCCATGTAGAATTGAAAACTGCCAGCTATTACATAATCCACCAGCACTGTTTGTCACTTTTTAGTGCCGGTTTTGCTTCACAGCATGCAGCTTCAGATTAACCTTTGGAGCCGCGCTGCCAATAGCCACCAGTTACATCTATGCTGCTTACCTTCCCGGGCACTCAGCCTCCCCAGACATGATCACCCTCTCCGTGGTGTTCTGCCTCCCAACACACTCAACAGGTCATGAATCCACAATAGGGCAGTGTTTTTCCCGCTTCTAGCCATGCACACATCAGCAGTGGTAGCTGGTCATCAGCTAGGGACCAGCAGTGCTGTGATAATCCAGGGAGGGCCCAGTTTCGGCCACACTCCATGCTAGGCCTCACATTGCTGCCAGTTCTCCCACATCATGTGCTTCAAATCCGCACCTGGTAACTGCCTGTGCGGTATTTAGAAGGGTAAACATCTGACAGAGGTATTTGGATTATGTTGGATGGTGGGTTTACATGCTGGATTTGGCACTATGAACCCCCATTTGGCACAGTGTGGATTACCTTGATGACATACAATTTTTAACAAATTGTGTAGGAACACCAAAGGCATCTAGACTAGGTGCAAGTGAGGATACAGGTAACTGAAACTGATAAACAAGTAAACCAAGTGGCAGGTGTAGCAGTCTTCTGTACTAGGGCATCAAGTGGGCAATGGGAAAACCCAGGCGTTGGATACTATGATAGAGTCTGTGTTGAATTGGGAGGTTGCTACCACTCAGACTCATGCAAGAGCCTTTTTAGTACTGATTATACACTACAGAAAGTTTGTGGTCAACTATGGGGTGATTCTTGAGTTGTTAACAACCCTGACATCCAAGAAGCAGCCTAAGAAAGCGATTTGGACTGCAGAGTGTCAGAAGGCCTTTGAGAACCTGAAGGCAATACAATGGAATACCACTTCCTGTGTTGTGTCAGACTGATGCCTTAGATACGGGAATTCTACCAATACTGGTTCAGTTTGTTTACAAGGGGTAGAGGGCATCCAGTGACATTCATTAGTCCCAGACTGCTCCCTAAGAAACATAGTTTGACTGCAATTAAGAAAGAATGCTTTGTGCAAGTGTTACCCTGAGGAGGTTTTGACCTTTCCTATTTGGTACCAACATTGTGGTCTAGAAATATCAAAAACCTCTCAACTGGTGGATGGCAATGAAAGGTGAGAATCCCAAGTTGTTGAGATGGTCTATCTCATTACAAGGCCTAGATTTCACAGTAGATCACAACACTGGAATGCAACATGGGAATCCTGGCTAGTGGAGTTAATGATATACACAGGAGCCATGGTTCTATGTGCTACACAGATGTCTCATCTAGACTGACATGCCTGCACCACTTACTTCTGACACCCCGCCTAAACAGGGTGGAGAAAAGCACAGCAGAACTTAATTGCTAATTCTGTCTGTAACAAAGAGGCCAACATCACAGACGATAGGGCACAGTCTACCCTTTGCAATTATGCCATTTCTAAAATGTAATTCCTGCATGAAGATGACAACAAGACTGTGAACGTCAAGCGAAGATCTTCATAGTAGAAAAAAGGACCTTTCCAGTGATGGAAGCAGACTCCTGTCACAGGGTCCAACTTACTTTCAACCCCATAGCCAGTATCAAGGTTTCTCCTCCACTCGTAGGGGCAAATCAAGGATTTGCCTCTCAGTGTGCCACTAAGGGACATAGAAGATCACTAGATGGGTTATATGTCGGAACCATGGGTGCTTCAAGCACCCGTGGCTCAACAACGAGGTCGGAACAACGACCTCGTTCTAACCACTAATGCCTTTACCATGAATGCGTTTACAACGATTTTACCGTTGTAAACGCATTCCTGGTGAAGGCATTAGCGACCAGCATGCACAGTTCCAGCATGCTTCCCCCCATGACCCCCCATCACCCTAATCACCCCCAGCCCCCCACCCCAAAAACTAAAAATACCCTGAGTCCCCACCCCGCCCCTAAAACCTAAATACCCCAACCCCCTACCCACCCCTTAAACCTAAACCCTGACCCCCAAACCCTAATCACGCCACTCCACCCCAAAAACTAAAAATACCCTGAGCTCCACCCGCCCCTAAAACCTAAACACCCAAACCCCCAACCCACCCCTTAAACCTAAACCCTACCCCCCCAAACCCTACTCACCAAAGACCCCCACCCCTCCCAAGAAAACAGCCCCAGTCCCAGCCTAACTTACCTCCCCCTTCACTGAGTCGACTCTGACTCCCGTCTTCTGTACCTTAACCACGCATGTACGTTGTTCAGACATGCGTGGTTAAGGTACCAAAACCAGGAAGTCGTGGAAAACGAAAGTGTTATTTTGCTTTTGTTTTTCATGACCGTGGTTTCGGAGTCGTTGTTCCAGGTGTTTCCCCACTAGATGTCATTGTTTTCTTAACTCCATTTAGTGGTCTGAGATGATGATTTCCCAAGAAACAATATTTATGCATGAGGCATCGTTGTTAAGGGGAGACTGCTTTCTTAAATGGTGCCCCTCCCCTAATTACTGCTGCAAGTTCTGTCACAGTTTAAACATCTTTCGTTGGTGCTACTTGCTGTCAAATAAATCTTTAGTATCTAGTCGTATGTCCTCTCCCACTGGGGCAGATTGGGAGTCAGCTCCTGATCTGCCCCAAAGGAGGGTAACACTGTGTATTTAGGGTTGATGGTGAGTTGGGTCCTGTGCCAGTGAAGTACTTCCTACTTCATGTTCATTTTATTTAGTATTTAGGATGTGAGCTTGTTGCTCACAATCTTGCTGTCATTGCTAAGCAGGAAATTCTTTCAGGAACGGCACCGCTAAAAAAGACGAGGCTCTCCTCTTTTTCAGTGGTACCTCTTTATTCTATTTCTGTATCCAGGTTCCCACAATTGTTTTCCCTTTCACTGGTACA
Source organism: Pleurodeles waltl (assembly GCF_031143425.1). Classification (NCBI taxonomy): domain Eukaryota; kingdom Metazoa; phylum Chordata; class Amphibia; order Caudata; family Salamandridae; genus Pleurodeles; species Pleurodeles waltl. The sequence goes on from NC_090445.1 coordinate 253,207,684, forward strand.
TAATTTCAAATGAAAACCTGATCGCCATGTGGTTGTCTCTCCTTTAAAAGGAGTCATATTGTTGCAGTGGTACATCACCTATCGGCTCCACCCTGTGAGCCCTGAGTAGACAGTTTGTTTTGAGAACAGTGATGGACTAAACCCAGATTTGGGATTCTTCTCTCATGAGCAACCTATTGGGGAAAGCAAAGCCCACCAAGTGCCAGAAAATTTTTCACATTAGGCCAGTGGTCTCCAAACATTTTAATGCCGCGCCCCCCCAGTTGAAAAATAAAAATCACTGGGCCCCCTTTCAGAATTTTTCACAAATATTTTATAAAGATGGGAATAGTTAAATATATCTAGACATATTTAAACATTGCAGTTAAGTACGTTACCTTCTTAAAAATGCAATAACATGTTTCTGCTTAAAACAAAACACTGTTATCCGTGTAATACTTCTTTTGGCCAGAGCCTGGCACCCCCCCCCGGGATGACTTGAGGCCCCCCAGTTTGAAAACCCCTGCATTAGGCAAAGATTGTGGCGTCACAGACAGAAATAAAAGTGGGCGTGGCAATATAACAGGTCTGCACGGGAGAGGAAAAGTTTCTTGGAAGCAATTGGGGTGGGCGTGGATGAGTGCGTGGGAGTGGAGGCAGAAGGAGTTGATGTTTGGGGTGTAGGTGTGCGTGTAGTGGGTGCAGGTGACTGCCCAGTATGCTGTGGTGTGATGGATGTCTGATGGGTGGGTGTCTTGGTGCGTTTGTGTGTTTTGGGAGGTGGGGGGGTGGACACAGTGGGAGAAGACAGACAGCTAGTGTGGATGTATGTTGGGTGGGTGTCTGCAAGTCTGGTGAGTGTGCTCATGTGACAACTACAGTAGAGGTGGTGAGTGCAGGTGTGGTGTATGGGGTGTATGTATGGCTGCTATCGTGGTGAGTGCAGGAAGAGGAGCAGTAACAATGAGTGAAGGTGCAGTGCATGAGGGTGTGGATGTAGAGGGAACAGACAGGGAGGCGGAAGAGGTGGGCACAGTGGGGGAAGTGGACGTTGTTGTGTGTGCAGGTGTCTGTTGGCTGTGTGAATGCTTGTGGTGGGAGGTGTGGTGCTTGTGCTTTGAAGTGTGCTTCTTGTGTGTTGATGTGCCTGTAAGCGGGACTGATTGTGTGCTTTGGATGGCTGAAGGGAGTGGGGTGCTGGAAGGGGTAGAGGAGATTGGAGGGGGGACGGAATGGCCAGGGAAACTGGCTGTTGTCCGATAGGAGGCCAGAGCCTGAAAAGATCTCTGTAGGGCAGACACGGCACCGTGAATGCCATCCAGATAGGCATTGGTCTGCTGCACCTCTGATGCCAGACCCTGGATGGTATTGACGATGGTTGTCTGCCCTACAGCGATGATTCTCAGGAGGTCAATAGCCTCCTCTGTGGGGGCAGCAGGGCTTACTGGGGCAGGGGAGGAGGTGCCTGGGGCAAAGGAGATGCCCACCTTTCTGGGTGGGCGGACACAGGCAACTCGGTGGGGAGCAGAAGGGAGGGCGGTGATGGTATGGGTGGTGGCGGAAGATGTAACGGTAGTGGTGTGTGCACTAGGGTCCGCCACCGCCGGAGGATCCCCATCGGAGGAGGTCTCCGAGTCACTACCTCCTGTGGTAGTAGCCTCCCCCGTGGAAGTCTCCTCACCCTCCCACCCACTGGTCCCCTAGGCGTCTGTTGTCTCTACCTCAGAGGATCCCTGGGCCGCTGCCTCCCCACTTGCCAATGCCTCAGCTCCCTCGCCTGATGTTGAAGCTGTACTAAACTAACACAAGAGAACAGGGATGGGGACAAAACAAGAGAGACACTTGTAAATAGCTGAATGCTGATACACAATGGCCAGACGTACACCCACCCAGCAGACACACCCAACAGGCAGCACCGTGCACTATGCCCATGGCCATGCCCCTGACTACTGAGCAGAATACTGACCTACACCCATCCCCTGAAATAGTATTGGAGCTGAGGTAGGTGAAACCTGACAGGGACACCCCTACACCCTTTGGGGAACATATAGTAGATGGACACCAGTCAAATTCCCTGCTCTAAGCACCATGAGCCCTATCGCACACACACTCATCCTTCCAGACTGAAGTATGGTCTGTGAGTACTCACCCCCTTGTGACTGCTGTGCAGCCTTCAAGCACCCATCCAGATCTGGGTATGCCACCGCCAGGATCTGACGCATGAGGGGGGTCAGTGCCCGACGGGCACCCCTTCCACGTTGGGAGGACTTCCCCAGCTGGGCCTTACTGATCTTTTATGCCCAGTGCTGCAGGTCCTCCCACCTCTTTTGACAGTGGGTGCTCCACCGGTTGTAGACCCCCAGGGTCTGTACCTCCTTGGCAATGGCATGCCAATGTGCCCTCTTCTGGTGGGCACTGACCTAGTAGGGTGACAAAGAAATGGAACACAGAGGTCAGGGACTTGCACGATGGGAACAGCTGGCAGAATGTCAAACATAGGACTGACAGTACTCTCAGACATGCAGGACAGTGGCACGCAGCATTCCATGCACCATGACCCATCCTGGCTCACGGGAGCACACATATGTGCAAGCCACTCCATCCATTACTCACACAGTGCCCCCCAATCCCGGACTCACCTGTACCTCCGGCTGTCCGTAGAGTCTGTCGTATAGGGGAAGGACCCCTTCCACTAGCTTCTCCAGTTCTTCCTGGGTGAAGGCCGGGGCCCTTTCCCCTGCACCACGTGGAACATCCATAGCCAGATGCAGACGACAGCAGTACACAGAGTGGAGTACCTGTCCGCACAAGATCAGGGAGTCAAGTGATCAAACGATGATGAACGCGCATACGTTCCGTGGCGGAATGCACCGTCACCGCCGGCGGCGATCATGATACGCTAGGATTCCCCATTGGCATCCATGTTAGCCAATGAGGGTGTGAACAGCAGTCAACACCGCCGTACGATGTGACGTCAACCGCTAACGGTATTAGGTCACTTCCACAACGAAGGGGCAGAACTACAGTGGGCAGACATTTTTCCATCACCTATGCATCTTGAAATTATGTATGTGTGCACATTACTCTTTTTTGTAACCCTTCATAGGTACCGACCCTTGTGGCGAGGAAGGGCACCATCGGTGTACAGACCACTTGTGGATATGGGGACCATGGTGGAGCGTCAGATCATTATCACTTACAGACTCACATGTGCAACTATTCGGGACCTATGTGCATTACTGGATCCTGCACTGACTCCCGGAAATCGTAATCAGCATGCCATTCCAACTGAGGTGCAGGTGCTCTCCGCACTCCATTTCCTGGCCACAGGCTCATTTCAAGTGACAGTGGGCATGGGTGCTGGTTTCTCCCAGCCGATGTTCAGCCAGGTACTGACAAGATTTCTGAATACATTTGTACAACATCTGCAATCCTATGTGCGATTCCCCGAAAGTGCGGACCTCCCTGCCATCAAGTCTGACGTCTATGCCTTCGCAAACATTCCCCATGTCATAGGTGCCATCGATGGCACCCACATAGCTATCAGCCCCCAAAGAGTGAGTGAACAGGTGTACAGAAACAGGAAGAACTTTCACTCCATGAACATCCAATTTGTATTGTTAGAAATGCGGTTTTTGGTTGGCAGTCAGGTTATCCTCTGTCCAAGCAAGAACCCTCACTCTAGTCAGGGTAAGTCACACACAATCCAAAATTAGCCTGTGCCCACCCTCTGGTAGCTTGGCACGAGCAGTCAGGCTTAACTTAGAAGGCAATGTGTAAAGAATTTGTGCAATAAATCATACAATACCATAATATAACACCACAAAAATACACCACACAGTGTTTAGAAAAATATATAATATTTATCTGGGTATTTGCAGGTCAAAACGATCAAAGATGCGATATGAATTTGTAAAGTGTCTTAAGTCTTTAAAAAGCAAACAAAGGGCCTCATTCTGACCCTGGCGGATGGCGGAGGCCGTCCGCCAGGGTACCGCCGCTGAATGACCGCACCACGGTCAAAAGACCGCGGCGGCCATTCAGACATTTCCTCTGGGCCGGCGGGCGCTCTCCAAAAGAGCGCCCGCCGGCCCAGAGGAAATGCCCCTGCAACGAGGACGCCGGCTCAGAATTGAGCCGGCGTAGTTGCAGGGGTGCGACGGGTGCAGTTGCACCCGTCGCGTATTTCAGTGTCTGCTTAGCAGACACTGAAATACTTTTCGGGGCCCTCTTACGGGGGCCCCTGCCGTGCCCATGCCATTGGCATGGGCACGGCAGGGGCCCCCAGGGGCCCCGCGGCACCCCCTACCACCATCCTGTTCCTGGCGGGCGAACCGCCAGGAACAGGATGGCGGTAGGGGGTGTCAGAATCTCCCATGGCGGCGCAGCAAGCTGCGCCGCCATGGGGGATTCTAAGGGCAGCGGTAAACCGGCGGGAGACCGCCGGTTTGCCTCTTCTGACCGCGGCCGAACCGCCGCGGTCAGAATGCCCTGCGGGGCACCGCCGGCCTGTCGGCGGTGCTCCCGCCGACCCTGGCCCCGGCGGTCTTAGACCGCCGGGGTCAGAATGACCCCCAAAGTCTCTTTCAAGCACAAAGTACCTGGTTTGGAGTGGAAAATCTCCGCAAAGGGCCGCAGAAGAAGAGATACATGGAAAAATGGTGTGTGCGTCGATTTCTCCCCAGCACACACGGATTGCATCGTTATTTTTCACGCAGGGAAGTCGTGCTTCGTTTTCTGGTGCGCGGACAGTCTCTTTCTGTGGATCGCGGGGTTTACCAGATGTCCCGGGTCTGTGCGTGGATTCTCCTGCTTGTTTTCCGGCTGCGCGTCGTTCCGTGGGCTGTGCGTTGAAGTTTCGCTCTCACGGCAGACGTCGCGTCGATTTCTCCTTTGGAAGTCGGGTGGTGTTGTCCTTGCGAGGCCGTGCGTTGAAGTTCCGGTCGTCCCGAAGGCGTCGCGTCGATCAGCGTCGGTGTGCGGCGTTTTTCTCACCGCGGAACAAGCTGTGCGTCGAACCATTCGCCGCACGAAGCGTCCAAGTGAAAAAGAGAAGTCTTTTTGGTCCTGAGACTTCAGGGAACAGGAGGCAAGCTCTATCCAAGCCCTTGGAGAGCACTTTTACAGCCAGACAAGTGTTCAGCAAGGCAGCAGGCCAACAGCAAGGCAGCAGTCCTTTGGAGAAAGCAGACAGGTGAGTCCTTTGAGCAGCCAGGCAGTTCTTCCTGGCAGGATGTAGTTTCTGGTTCAGGATTCTTCTCCAACAAGTGTCTGATGAGGTAGGGCAGAGGCCCTGTTTTATACTAAATTGTGCCTTTGAAGTGGGGGTGACTTCAAAGAGTGTCTAAGAAATGCACCAGGTCCCCTTTCAGTTCAATCCTGTCTGCCAGGGTCCCAGTAGGGGGTGTGGCAGTCCTTTGTGTGAGGGCAGGCCCTCCACCCTCCTAGCCCAGGAAGACCCATTCAAAATGCAGATGTATGCAGGTGAGGCTGAGTACCCTGTGTTTGGGGTGTGTCTGAATGAATGCACAAGGAGCTGTCAACTAAACCTAGCCAGACGTGGATTGAAGGGCACAGAAAGATTTAAGTGCAAAGAAATGCTCACTTTCTAAAAGTGGCATTTCTAGAATAGTAATATTAGATCAGACTTCACCAGTCAGCAGGACTTTGTATTACCATTCTGGCCATACTAAATATGACCTTCCTGCTCCTTTCAGATCAGCAGCTGCCACTTCAACAATGTATGAGGGCAGGCCCAATGTTAGCCTATGAAGGGAGCAGACCTCACAGTAGTGTAAAAACGATTTTAGGACATATAACTACACAGGTACATGACTTGCCTTTTACCCACAGAGCACCCTGCTCTAGGGGTTACCTAGGGCACACATTAGGGGTGACTTATATGTAGAAAAAGGGGAGTTCTAGGCTTGGCAAGTACTTTTAAATGCCAAGTCGAAGTGGCAGTGAAACTGCACACACAGGCCTTGCAATGGCAGGCCTGAGACAAGGTTAAGGGGCTACTGAAGTGGGTGGCACAACCAGTGCTGCAGGCCCACTAGTAGTATTTAATCTACAGGCCCTAGGCACATATAGCGCACTCTACTAGGGACTTACAAGTAAATTAAATAGCCAATCATGGATAAACCAATCAATAGTACAATTTACAAAGAGAGCATATGCACTTTAGCACTGGTTAGCAGTGGTAAAGTGCCCAGTGGTCAAAAGCCAACTACAACAGGTCAGAAAAAATAGGAGGAAGGAGGCGAAAGGTTTGGGGATGTCCCTGTCAAAAAGCCAGGTCCAACAGGTATGTTCTGCAGACCAGTACATTTCCCATGTGAATGCCATGTTTCCGGGTTCAGTCCATGATTCATTTATTTTGAGGAACAGTAGTGTGCCACAGAAGATGGAACAACTACAAGAGGACAGAGGGTGGATCATAGGTAAGTTTGCCTGTCACTAACTGACACATTGCAGAAAACCTGCCTGTCTGACTAAGGGACATTACAATGACGACTCTGTATTGACCCTTTTTCTAGGTGATTCTGGCTATCCAAACTTGCGTTGGCTCCTGACACCAGTGAGGAATCCCACGACGGATGCAGAGAGGAAATACAATGAGGCCCATGGACGTACTAGGAGGGTGATAGAGCGTACTATAGATCTCCTGAAGGCTAGATTCCGGTGTCTACATATCTCTGGGGGTTCCCTGGCCTATGGGCCTGATAAGGTGTGTAGAATAGTGGTGGCCTGCTGCATGCTGCACAACGTGGCTGTGAAACATCCTATCCCCCTTTAGGAGGTGGAGGTTGCTATAGGTCCTGATCAGCTACCTCAGAGAGGTGAGGAGAATGATGGTGAGGATGAGGAAGGGGAAGGTGTCAATTCCAGGAACCAACTGATACAACTCTACTTCCAATAACTGTCTGGGACTTAAGCCTGTAATTGTGGTTAGTGACTGATACTGTCAGTGTGCCATGTCATATAGGGGGGATTGGTCATGATAGGCGAGACATGGACCTCTTCTGCATGGTACTGACAGACAATATATGCATTCCCTCCTTGCCTAATTTGAAACACACGTTACCACCACCAAGCACAAATTGACAATAAAATTGTTCTCTGCCAGTTGCATCCATACTCCACTTTGTTCAACATTGAAGACAGGGGACAGTGTTACAGGTGAGAAATGTGTTTTATTGGTCTAATACAGTGAATTGTGCTATATACAGTGATGGAAGTTGTAAGGGTTGGGTGTCCTCAAAACCGACTTGGGGGCAGCCCTGTTGGATGTCATAGGTGGGTCCTATTTGTAGTATAGTACTTCAATTTGCCTTCATCTAAGTGTTGTTGGTGAATGGGTGGGACGGTTGCTTTGCAGTAGTAGCAGTGTCAATTGTTGGAGTGGGGCTTGTTCTTAGCTGGGTTTCCAGTACCATATCTTGGCCTGAGACTATGTTTGGCACCTGCTGTGGAGCTTCTTGGGGTGTCATGGTTGGCCCTTGTGATTCCTGGGAGGGTATTTCCTGTGCTGTTTCTGCTTCTTGGGTCATCTGTTGCTGGTTGTCCAGGGCTGTTGTGGGGTCCTCTTGTCCGGTGTGGGTGTCTGTTTGTTGACCAACTGCAGCAGTGCTCTAGCAATGGTGGCCATTGTGTTATTTCCACTGCTTTATGGCCTGTTGGTGTTGTTGCTGCTGCATCCTCTGACTTTGCTCCAGGGTGGATACAATCTGTGCCAACCTGTCTTGGGTATGTTGGTAGGCCTCCAATACCTCTGCAATGACGTCCTGGGCTGCTGCATCCATCAAGTGCCCAACCACCTGACCCACTGGGGCACTTGAACTTACCCTAGCCCCCTGTGCCTGTGTCCCCTGCGCAGGTCTTGACGTGCCACTTGTACTGGGGCCCTCGCCTTCCTGCATGTTGGGAGTGGGAGACTGTGGCCTCTGTAGCTGTGTTCCACCTGTCTGTGCCCTGGGTACACTGTTGTGGGTACGCCTCCCCTGGCCTGCTGGTCTTGACTGGGTGTTAGGGGTGACAGTGGTTTCCTGGGTGGGGCTGCTGCATGGTGAGCATCCAGGGCTGTGTGAGGGGCCTGCTTGCTCATCAGTGTCCAGGGGTTCTTTGCCACGGTTTTGTGATGTGCCTCTGTCTCCCTGGAGTGCTGTGGCACTCCTTGTCCCCTCCATTAGGGTTGCATGGGTGGTGGAGCCTGTTGGGGGACATAGGCATGTCTGTTCCATATGCCTGAGGGTTTGAGGTGTACAGAAATGTGCAACTTTGTGCTGGTGTGACTTTCATTGGCCTTCCAGGGTGCCTTTGTGAGGTGGACATTGCATTTAGTGGCAGTGGTGGGGTTACATTGTGGTGGAGGGTATTATTCCATTGTGGGTACGTGCAGGGGTGGGTGGCTGTGCACAGTGGGAGTGATGTGGGCCTGGTAGTGAGTTGTGGGCAATGCAGGGTGGTGGATGTGGTGGGCAATGGCTGGGTGGGGTGTGGGTCGAGGTGGGTGTGGGTGGGGTGGGGTGGTGCATGCATTGCAGATGTGTTGTATATGGGGTAGTTGTAGATGACTTACCCGAGTCCATTCCTCCAGTCAGTCCAGTGAGTCCCTCTGGATACAGGATGGCGAGTATCTTCTCCTCCCAGTAGATGTAGTCGTGTGGTGTTGGTGGCGGTCCTCCCCCAGTCTTCTGCACTGCAATGTGGTGCCAGGATGCCATGCCACGGACCTTCCCCCGCAGGTCATTCCATCTCTTGCGGATGTCGTCCCTGGTGCGTGGATGGTGTCCCACTGCATTCACCCTGTTGACAATGGTCTGCCACAGCTCCAATTTCCGCACGATGGGTGTGTGCTGCACCTCGGACCCGAATATTTGTGGCTCCACCTTCAGGATCTCATCCACCATGGTCCTTAGCTCCCTTTCGGTGAAGCGTGGATTTTTGGGGGGGGACATGGTGAGGGTGGTGGATGGCGTCGGGACTGGGGACGGGGTATGGGTGCTCCTGTGTGGGTCGATATGCATGTCTTGTATGCTGGCGTTTGCTGTCTGGCTCTGGTGCTCTCCGTCTTCTGGTTTCATTGCAAGGGATTGTGGGGTGTGTCTGGGAGTGTTTTATAGGGTTCTGGATGTGTGTTAGGTGTGTGGATGATAGGCCTAGCCAATGTATGCACTTGTTGCTGTTGAGTCCACTTGCTGCCCGTGGCGGTCGCAGCCGCCAATGGGCGTCCGGCCTCCACTGTCCACCGAGGTGATTTGTGCATCATTATTTGCAGGACGGGATGTGGGTGTGCTTGGCCGTGGCGGGGTGGGGTGGGCCTGGATTCCCGCCGACAGTGTCCTGGCGGGGAGTGGTGGTCTGGGATTTTTTGGTGGGGTTGGGTTTTTCAATCATTATATGGCGGGTTTCCATTTGCCGCCACCGGTGGGATTCTGTTCACCGCCGACACGGCGGTCGGTGGTCTTTCCCGCCATGTTCATAATGACCGCCTGGGTCTCCTCTGTCTGAACCTGTAACATATAGTGTCAGAAGTGATATTTGGGTTCCTGTAACAGGTTGCAGACATGAGTCGATCACTAACCATGGAAGAGATGGTTAAGCAGTTAGCGGAAGGACAGCACTATTTACAGCTGGTTCTTGAAAAACATACCCAAGCTGCTCAAAAAGACAGGGGAATCAATAATGAAGCCCTCAAAGTGCAAACCAGCCAAATAGCAATGACCAAGAGGCTCACGAACAGGCATTCATACGGTTGACTGATGCCCTAATTAGCTCCAAGGTTCACCCCAATGTACCTAGCTCTGTACTCCAAAAGTACTAGGCAGGTGTGGATCCAGATTTGTTTTTCACTAGTTTTAAAGGGTTGCAAGCGCTGTCTCGTAGCCTTCTGAACGCTGGGGCCTATCAGGCTGCCAACCCCGCCAGAACCATGCCATATCCAGAAATAAAGAAAATAATATTGGAGAGACTGGGACATGACAATGAGTACGACAGGGCCAAGTTCCGTAAAGAAAAGTGGACTCCTGGTGACAACCCCTGGCCCTGTATTACAGAATACAGGATTTAGGAAACAGGTGGCTCTTCCACTAAAGAAGTTATTGATATAATATACTTGGAACAGTTTTTGGATGCTCTGCTGGCCCCTACACAGACCTGGAAAAAAACAACACCATAATCTCACCATTAATGGTGCTATAGAACTGGCATGTGCATATCACAGGTCATTGGACTTTTGGCTCACCCCAAGTCGGTCCCAAATTTCATCCACTCCCTCCTGGAGGGTGCCTCCCAAGTCATCCCCAAAAACTTCAGTTAAATAGAAAATGCTTTTTAGACCCCCACTGAGAGAAGGTGGGCTGGGCTTGCAGTGCTTCCACTGAGCAGAATAGGGCCACTTAGCACGCTTCTGCCCGCAGAAGACTCCACCCCCAGAACCCATGGAAATAGGGTTGTCACATGTTGTCTGTAGGAGGAAAAGGTCCATTCTATTGAGAAAAGTTCTGGTAAACGGCAATCCGATTGAAGCCCTAATAGACTCAGGTTGCAGACAGACAGTGGTAAACCATGCGTGGGTTTCGCTCGAGTGTATGTTGGCAGACAAACAGGTAGACATCCCCTGTATTCATGGGGACTCTAACCTACAACCTTTAGCCCAAATGGACATTCAGGGGTGGAAAGGAGACCAAAACTGTTAGGGCTGGAGGTTTTCCCAATCAGGTAGAGGACGCAATCATTGGAACCAACCATTCTCACTTCCATGTGACGCTGTCCTCGGAAGAAGAAAACAAAAAAAAGAGCTTGAGGCTGAAGGAAGCTCCTTTTTTAATGAGGAGATAGAGAGAGGTAAGGTAAAAAAAAAAAAACTAGGGTAGAGAAACGCCATGGCAGACAAGCCTTTGCTGGAAAGGGGAATGGTTACCTGCTATCTTCTTCCACAGTGCACTTTGGAGAAACATCCCCTAGTTTTAGGGCTGCTCAACCAGACAATGTTAGTCTTAGTCAGTCCTGGGCCCAAGCTGTTGTGGAAGACCCCAAAAAGTTGGTACCTCAGTTTTTTGTAAAAAAAACAAACAAAAGGTAAACAAGGTGACACTAGAAAAGTACAATTATTGGTTCCTTTGCCCGTCAGGCAACAAGTCTTGCCCCATGTCGATAACCAGATAAGGGGGGGGGTCAATGTAGCCGTGAAAAAACAGGAAGTTATTTTTTAGATGGTTTTATTTGCCTCATGCCTATTCAGATATTTGTAGATATTGTGCTTCATGTGAACGCTGTCAGCTGGTTAACCCAGCTCACACCCCTGAAGCACCTTGACACCCTCTCCCTATTATTGAGACACCTTTCACTAGGGTGGGTATGGACTTAGTTGGTCCATTAATTCAGTCTTAAAAGGAGTACCAATATATACTGTTGTTAGTAGACTAAACCTCTCGTTATCTGGAGGCCCTTCCCCTTACCACTATGTCAACCCCCGTAGTAGCCAGGGCCAGGGTAGATTTTTTTTCCCGGGTTGGGTTTCCCCACGAACTGCTTACAGATCAAGGGACCCCCTTTATGTCTCAATTGATGTCACAGATCTGCAAAATACTTGTATAAAACAAATTGAAAACTGCAGTCCCTCAAACTAATAGGTTGCTAGAACGCTATAATAGAACCATTGAATCCCTCCTCAGAAAGATTGTCAATGGGACAGGAACAGGCTGGGACAAGAAACTGCCCCTGGTTCTATTTGCAATAAGATGTCATGCCCACTCCTCCACAGGATTCTCCCCATTTGAGTTGGTATTTGGGAGGCAACCCCGCACTCAGTTAGATGTGGTTGCCGACCAGTGGAAAGAGGAAGAAGATGAGGGAAAAACTATTTTAGACTATGCCTCCCAGTTACAGAATGACATACAAATCCCTTGGGTAAAAAATAAAAACCAATCTGGAATAGGCCCAAAACTAATAATAGGTTAACTATGACAGAACCACGTATCTGCGGGAACGTGCCCTAGGGGAAAAAGTCCTCATATTATTGTTGCCCTCTGAAAACAAACTATTAGCTAAGTGGCAGGGTCCCTATGTCATTCTAGCTAAGGTTACACCCACTACACATAGGTTGGCAGTTCCCAATCAAAAATAGAATGATCAAATTTACCATATTAATCTGTTAAACAAATGGAAAGAACCTTGTCAGACGAACCTCTTAATTACAAACTCACAACCTCTAGACATTTGCTTCTCTCCCACCCACATTACAAAAAAAAGTATAAAAACAGGAGATCACATTGATCCCACACAATGAAAGCAGTTAGACACCCTACTGGATACTTACACCAACATGTTTCTAGGTAAACCAGGAAGAACCACTTTAATGACATTATAGTAGACGCTGGTAAGGTCATTAGACTATGACCTTATAGAATTCCAGAAGCATGCAGTGCAGCTCTAGAAGAAGAAGTAGAGGCAATGCCTAAGTACAATATAAAAGAACCCTCCAAGAGAGCCTGGTGTTCCCATGTGGTATTGGTTCTCAAACCAAATGGCACCTAATGGCATTCTCCGATTTTGTATTGCTTTGTGTCAACTAAACGGTGTATGTAAAATCAATACATACCCTGTGCCTAGAGTTGACAAAATGATTGAACTTCACTAAAGGGTAGTGGCAAATGTCATTTATTGACACTGCAAAAGACAAAAACTGCTTTTGCTACCTTGTCAGGCCTCTATCACTTTAAGGTACTACCTTTTGGCCTCCACGGGGCTCCAGCCACCTTTCAAGATTGATGGATAAAATACTGAGAACCCACCGACAATTTGCTAGCTCCTATTTAGGTCACATTGTGATATACAGTCCAGACTGGGACTCACACCTACAGCAGCTAGCAGCTGTTTTCTCCAGCCTACAAAAAGCTGGTTTGGTTGTAAATGCTGCAAATTCCATTCTTACTACCAACTCCATTAACTATCTAGGGTACAGGATAAAAAATAGCCAAATTCTTCTCCAGATAGACGAGGTTCCAGCCCTTCACACCATACCCCCATGAAATAAATAAGAAATCCAATCCTTATTATGTTTGGTCGGATATTACCGATGTTTTATCTCATTTTGCTGACATAGCTAGCCCTCTCACAGACTTGTTGAAAAATCGGCCTCCCTCTACCGTCAAGGAATGGACTCCCTCTCTACAATGTAGTTTAAAAGAACTGTTGTACAGTCATCCTGTCCTGTCCTTTCCAGACATTCAAAAGATGTTTGCTTTACAGACTGATGCTTTGGGTTATGGCCGTGGGGCTGTTTAGCCTCATCAGATGGCTGGTCGTCTACAGTCTAATGTAAATTTTCTCTCCTGGTCTGTCTCCTCTGCATGGTCCGATCGGCCATCCATAGTTGGGGGATGTTGTGACATAGAAGGTTCCAATCTTTCGAATATGGCCGCCGTTTGGGGACACTATTGTCTGAGGACTATGCTTCCAACTCGACGCAGAAGTAATGGCCACATGAATACATCCCCCTCTAATGAGAACACCGGCGTGGACTTCTTCAAAAGGGGCACAGAGGAGGTCGTGTGCAGCAAAAAGGTGCCAAGATCAGGAGGAACACAGACTGATGTTTACACTATACATGGATTGGTTTTAAACAGCCCCCTTCAACAATTGTCTTGTTTTAGTTAGCTCCTTTCAGCCACTGTCTTTGTTAGTCACATCTTGGCCCAGCCCTGATGAATTTTCTCTCACACACAAGCTATTGGTTGTTTGGTTTATTATTCTGTCTCGTAGTAAGTGCTTCCATGTCAATACACAAGGGATTATTTTACTTCTGATAGAGTATACTCAATCATCACACTTTTTGCCAAATGAAATTATTTATCTATCACATACTGAGATGACATAAAACAATCGGTTTAGGTCAATCCTATGAGACAGCACAGCAGTCTGGTTGTGAAAGACATATTGGGGGTCATTCCGACCCCGGCGGTCAAGGACCGCCGGGGTCGGGGTCGGCGGGAGCACCGCCAACAGGCTGGCGGTGCCCCGCAGGGCATTCTGACCGCGGCGGTTTGGCCGCGGTCAGAATAGGAAAACCGGCGGTGTCCCGCCGGTTTTCCGCTGCCCTGGGAATCCCCCATGGCGGCGCAGCTTGCTGCGCCGCCATTGTGGATTCCGACCCCCTCACCGCCATCCTGTTCCTGGCGGTTCCGACCGCCAGGAACAGGATGGCGGTGAGGGGTGTCGTGGGGCCCCCGTAAGAGGGCCCCACTTTGAATTTCAGTGTCTGCTTTGCAGACACTGAAATTCACGACGGGTGCCACTGCACCCGTCGCACCCCTTCCACTCCGCCGGCTCCATTCGGAGCCGGCTTCCTCGTGGAAGGGTGTTTCCCACTGGGCTGGCGGGCGGCCTTTTGGCGGTCGCCCGCCAGCCCAGTGGGAAACCCAGAATGACCGCTGCGGTCTTCTGACCGCGGGACGGTCTTCTGGCGGTCCCAGCCAGGCCGGCGGCTACCGCCGCCGGCGGGGTCAGAATGACCCCCATTGTGAGCTTAACAGGAATATAGAGGGGCTTGCAGCTCATCCATTTATTACCACTGGTTTTCTTTACTGTCATTCCCATTTGCCTGCTTCTTATTCGATGGTTCGATTTGCCCATCTTATGTCTGTCCCTTCCCTGGAGCATTTCCAATTTACTTGTGTTCTTCCACTGCTCACTTTTAGGGACCTACGTTTTTCTTTTGTCTTAAGAACTTCATGAGAGTGCATGTTTTTCACAGCTTTCTTCCTTCTGTGCTTCTTTTCCTCCCTCCTTACTACGTGTTGCTCCTACTCACCTGTGTGATTTTCCCTCTCCAGCGTCAGTGATGCATTCCTCCTCTGGTTCTTCTTTCCAACCACATTGCTTTCTTGTCTGTGTGCTTCTCCACATCTTCACGTTGCTCTCTGTCTCTCTCATTTGCTTTTCTCCCCTCCTCACCTACATAATCTGTGTTGCTTACCCCAACTCGCACCAGCGATGTTGCTTCCTCACATCCCCACCCAAGTATTGTTTCTGCCTGCCACTTCCATTGTTGCTCCCCACCTGCTGTTAAAAAAATGTGGCAGCATAATTTTTAGGCACTTGCTTGCATAGTGCACACACCTATAAAATGATCCAGGCAGCTGAAACACCAGCTTTGTTTGTATCCTTTTTTTACCCAGACTGCACAGCATTGGAGAAGATGTACAGCATTCCTAAAATGGTAAAGCCAATAGGTCCCATAGGAGAGAAATATTGGCTTTGTCAATGCTTGTTTGTACAGTGCTTGTACTTACATGTGGCTCTCAAAGTTCGGTTTATATTCCCAGAATAGATTGACCACATAGAGAAATGCAAGTCAGCTTCTGTCAGCTTCTGCTACCTCTAAATACTTTCTGGAAATTAAGAGTCTGTTTCTGTTTCCTATGAAGGAGCAAATGTCTCTGCTTTAAGGTAATTGTTTTCTTTTAAGTAAATGCTACTGGGCTTTTCTGCCTGTGCTTCACAGCTGCCTTCCAACCTGTCAAAGTATTTAGCGGTACTCCCAAAACATGATGAATGCTAAAATTACTTCACGTTGACCTTTTAAAATCTGTGCAGATGCAAGCTCATGTGAAAATTAATAAAAGTGTTTTTTTTAATGTAAATTCCGTGATGTGACTACAATATTGGGCAACGTGTTTGCTTTAATGGTGATCTCACTCTGAGGCCAGATGTGCAAAACAATGGTTGCAAAATACTGGTTGTAATTTGTGACCAATATTTTGGGACTAATGTGGAGTTTTGCGAACCAGTCTATGCACTAATAGGTTGGGTCATAAAATTCCAAATCACAATCTGACCTGTGTCATCAATATTCATGAATTTTGACTGACTGTGATTGGTGGCCATCAAATGCCTACTATTGCTTTTAATGTAGCACATTTTCCTTAAAAGAAACAGGACTGCATTTAGAAAAAATGTTTGTATGAGAGTAGGGGACCACTGCCTACTTCCCATAAATTGGTTTACATTCACAAATGAGAACAGGTCCCAAGTGACCCTCCCCTTTTGTATATAGCACACCACCCTGTAGCTAATGGGTTCAGCCTACTCAATCCCCCTTGATCTTTCATCTCTTGACTAACCAGTTTTTGACTTTTACTGTGATTCTCATCAACTGAGTCTCACTTATAGTACATTCTGTGGAAATGGACTGAGAATGCTAACTGCCAGTGTCTGGATTTTAAGATAAGACCACTCCTGCTCGGTTGGGTTAAGAGGCTCTGGGCTGGTTAGATGTGCACATCTCTATGGCCTGAGGGCATGCGACTACTGTCTAGCTCAGCCTGGTATCCGATCACAGGTATCCTGTTGCAAAAGGCACCCTTCAGGGATTGGTGCAGACCTGGTGTAGGCCCTATAGTGTGAGTGGGTATACATGGTGTACATCTGTAGTGAATACTGAAAAGATTGTGTGCTCACTATATTATACCTTATGGGTGAAATCTGTACTATCAAACAGTTCTATCATACGTAGGCCTACAACTACAAGTAAGATATGAATTTTAGGGTACACAGATACATCGAGAGCTGATGCACTCTCACCTTTGAAAAATCTATACTCTATGCAGTTGAAGAATTACCACATTTATCATGGCTCAGCCATAACCAGATTTCACACTTTTGTCCCTTCCCCCTTCCTAGGCCAACTAAATTACTCTGCTGGTCAGCAGGAGTATCAAAGGCCTCCCCATACATTATAGTTATTTGACTGTGCTTGGCCCAGGGCCTGGGAAAAGAACGGGTGGGGCGGAAGTCTGCATGTTTTAATTAATTGTTCACATTGCACATGGCTTGAGCAAGACCACAGAAACAAAAGGGGAAGGCTAAACCTCTGGAGCCAAATACAGAAGTTGTTTCCCTTTGAAATTCTGGTGAGAAGGGATCAGGCAGCTATGTCATTTGGGGGCAATGCTGAAGCCCTCAGAAAAGACCTTCCCATAAAACACTTGAACCTGCTATGTTTAAATGTCCCAGAACGCTGTGGGGTAGAGTTAGGGCTTGTGGGAAACTGGGCTTCTTTGCAGATGCCACCCTCTCCCTCCCATTTAGAATGACTAGTGCCCAAATGTATACTTTTTCACGCAAAACTGCGCTAATGCAGTTTTGCATGAAAAGGTTTACTATCGGCTAGCACCATTCCAAGACGCCGGCTGGGCATTTTATTTATGGAATGGTGCAATCCGGTGCAAAGGGTGGGCTAACGTCATGGAAAATGGGGGTGGCGGTATGAGAGAAGGGGGTTTCGCACCAAAAAATTATGTTAGGCTGGTTAGAGTAAAAAAAGATGACTCTAACCAGCCTAGCGTCATTTCTTGGTGCTAAACCTACCATACCACATGACTCATGTCTTATAAAAGACAGAAGTCATGCCCACAACCCCAATGGCCAGCACAGGGGACAAGGGTCCCCTGGGCATGACCATTGCACCCAGTGCCATGTAGGGGACCCCATTTCAGGGCCCCCAATGGCACTTTGAAAAAAATAATAAAATACTCACCTCTACTTACCTGTACTTACCTGGGATGGGGTCCCCCATCCTCCACTGTCCCTCTGGTGTTGGTGGGGGTGTCCCTGGGGACTGGAGAGGGCACCTGAGGACTTATTCCATCGTGCTCCACCAGGGAAATAGGCCTGAAGGTCCGCTAACACCTTCCCTGACCCAGGCGTTAAATAATGGCACTAAGCAAGCTTAACAACATTATTTAGGCAGTCCTATGCACCATTTTTGCACAGGAGGATAAATAAGGTGCCTGGGTCTTAGAGTCATTTTTTGCTCAGGAACGTCTACCTTCCATCTTATTGATGCAAGGTAGTTTCCCGCTAGCAAAAAATGACTTTAACTCCAAAACTTTGGCACTAGACGGGTCTAGCGCCAAAGTATAAAATTGGAGTTAGGTGTGTGCTGATGTAGCGTAAAAAAAAAAAAAACGCTAATGCAGTGCAAAGCAAGTATATATCTGGGCCTAGATGCTGATTTTCGACTCTCACAATGCACTGATGCCTGCTCAACAGATGTCAGTGCTCTTCCTTTAAAAACAAGGTATCTCTAATTGTTTACAATTGGCAGAGGCGTTCAGCACCCCTGTAAGTCCCTAGTAAATGGTACCCCTGGTACCAAGCATGGGCACGGAAGAGGGTCCTAAAGGGCTGCAGCAGAAGCTAGAGAGCCACCTTCAGGGACCCATACACAAATTGCACACAGCCTGCCATTGCCACCATGACAGAGGGGGAAATTAGCTATTGCAGGAGGCGTGTTGCACTTCCAAGCTGGACACACCTCTAGGTTGGCCAGTCTGAAGTGAACACGAAATTAGGAATTCCACCATCTTTGTGTGTGGTGGAATTAGGAATTCTGGGACAGGGTGAACCTGCTTTCCACAGGAAGTGGTCATCCCAGGGATAAGTAGCCCATTGGCTACTGCCCTTCACTCCTCTTAATTCCCCTAAAGTGAGCATTTAGATGACCCCCTGATACCAAGACTTGGACTAAAGAAGAAGAAAGACCTAAAGAGCCACGAAAAGAAAGAACTGGCCCCAAAGCCACCCCCTGCCCGCTGTCCTTGACTTTTGTGTTAAAGACAACTTGCCCTACAGCTGTGCTGCCTCCAGACGTCTCGGAGAACTGCCAAGACTTCAAGAAGTAACTAGGATCTCCCATGGAATAGTGGAGCTTCTTCCGGTTACCCTGCAGGCACCAAAGAAGACTCGTGAGGACTCCAGACCACCGAAACCCGACACCGGACAGCACCACTGCACTGTGCCCTATAGTTTGAGTTTGTTGGAATACCCCCTAGGAGCACTCCTCCCTTGGGCATATGTCACAAACCTGTCAAAGAAATTCAGAGATCTCACAAGGTCCCCACTCTCCAGCAGACCTTGTTCTCTACAGAACCCCTTTAATTCCTCCTGCGTGTAAAATGGCAGGTTCTCTAGGTTAAAGGTCGGCCCCATTTTGATAAGGTACATTAAACACAAGTGCGACAACCGAAATTCCCAGGCGCAAGAGCTGAAACCAGGAGAAATGAACAATTAAAGAAAATCAGGAGAAACAAAACATGTGATGGTCTAAACTCAGTTTGTATGGTGCAAAACTGAGTCAGAATGGTATCGTGCAAGCGCAAGTCCTATCCTCACTGCTGACAACCAATATTAGAAATTGGATTTCTGGTCGGCTAGGCTATGCACCTAATCAGGGCGAGGGAGTTACACACCCAAGACAACCTCTGCTCACCCTGTTGGTGGCTATCCCAGAGGCAATGTGTAAAGCGATTGCACAACACACATGACGCAATATGTACACAACAAAGAAAACACAACTCCAGGTTATATAAATACAAACTGTATTGTACACAACATCATTAGACCAAACAAACCATGCCAGTAATACCATGTCACACAAGCAGTTGTCAGAACATTACACAGTTACTAGTATTCTGCAGAAGCCAGAAGTAGTCACATACAACAAATAGGTTACTGATTATTCTGCAACACAAGCAGTAGTCAGGTTGTCATTATTACCAAGAATGTACATATCACTAAGAATACACATGGTGCAATAAACACATCAGAGGCCAAGACCTTATCCTGTACGTACATACAATGAACCATTCTCCTCTGGCTTATGTCAGGTACAAAGAAAATGCACATATCACCATCAGCATATTTCTAGAGATGCTCAAGAACACCATCAGACATGTACCTGGGCTTATATTACCTTATGGGCGGTAAGCCCCAGCCTCACACATGATGCGCCGGAGCTCTGAGGCTCCTATTATCATCAATACGGTATTTTCATGGTATCCAGGGTATCGACCCCCCTCCCATATGGGGGGCCACTACCACAAGAAAGGCGGCGCCCTGACTGTGGAGTAGAGCGTGGCGGCTCCTGCCGGTCCTGTCTCTCCACACCAAGGGAGAAAATAAATCGCCCGGCAGCCACCCGCATGCCTGCGGCACAGCTGCTATCTCCCCCCCAACTCTGTTTCTCTGGGGCAGCTGGCCTGGAGCTCTCTGGGGCTGGCCGGGCTGCTGCTTCTCTCCTCAGGTTTTCACGGCCCAGGACGGCCCCTCAAGATAAGCCCTAGAGAGGTATTGGGGAGAGGGGCACACAGATCTCCCACATCGGTGGGGCAACCTCAAAGGTTCCCCGTTTTGCTAAAATGACACACCCCTGCTGTCCTGCCCGATCAGCAGGTGAACTTGCTTTCTCCCCAGGACACGGCAGTGATCTGTTTAATGAGCAGTTCCTGCTAGTGCCCCTGGGGCACTATCCCACTCATTCCTGTGCCCTGGGGCCACCAATCCAAATTCGCACTGGCTTTCCTTGACCCGACTGGGTCGCGGCGATTATTCCCCACGGATTCCCATGTGACAAAGGAAAACAGGCAGCCACAGTGGAGAGCTCATCCTGCGCTCCCTAATAATGTAGCCTGAAGCGCTCTTCATGCACGGACAGGCACAAAAGTAAAGCGTTCTACTTGCGCTGACGGAACAGCAATAAAAGCGCTCTGCCTGCACCACAGCAATCATCAGTTGTATCGCTCTCCAGCACAGGGGGACAAGAAACGCTGCAGGGGTACAGGGTCCTCAGCATCCAGCCCCTGGAGACAGCAAAATGGGGAACAGGGCAGTAGGGCCCAAGAAAACGGGTCCTCACAAGGGGTTGCAGTCAGTGGCAGTTTCTCCTAGTGACCCAGCAGGTCACAGGTCAGCACAACAGCGGCAGTCCAAGGCAGTTCCTGGTGAGTCCCTCAAGCAGCATCCTGTGCCCAGTTATGTAATCCATTAGTGTCTCTTCTAACATGGGTAAAACCCCCTGTACTTATACTCAGTTTTGCACAAGCTTTCATAAAAAGGGGCTGTAGAGGTTTGCAACCAGCTCCAACTGTTTCTAGGAGTGTCCCCTCTCTCCTCCGGCACAGGCTCCAGACATCATTTGGGGGTAAACAAGCCCTTTGTGTGAGGCCACAGCACAGCTTTACAAATGCAGGTGTGCCCCGCCTCTCCTTCTCTCAGCCCAATAAATATGCAGATGCACCTTCGTGACACCTCCACCCTCCCTGTGTACAGGTTGTCTGAAAAGTATGCACAAAGCCCAGCTGTCACTCTGCCCCCAGACATGCATTGGAGTCAAGCTTCAAAACACCAGAGTCATAAGCACAGAGAAATGCTGACTTTCTAGAATTGGCATCTATATCATGGTAATAAAAATTCCACCTACACCAGTAAGCATTTCTCACTACCATTAAAACCATTCCAAACATGCCTACACTACCCATCATAGATCAGCCAATACCCCTAGACATAAGCCAGGGCATTTCCAATACAATCCTATGAGCAAGGCAGCACTCACAGCAGTGAGAAACCAAATAGGCCATTTGTCACCACCAGGACAGGCTACACTACTAGGCACATGCCCTGCCTTCTACATAAATAGGACCCTGCCCATAGGGCTAGCTAGGGACTACTTTAGGGTGACTTACATGTAGTAAAAGGGGAGTTCCAGGCCTGGCAAGTAACTTTAGAAGCCAGGTCCCTGTGGCAATAAACTGCGCATGCAGGTCCTGCGATAGCAGGCCTGAGCCAGGTTTGAAAGGCTACTTCTGTGGGTGGTGCAAGCAACGCTGCAGGCCCACTAGTAGCATTTAATTTACAGGCCCTGGGTATAGGGATACCATTGTACAAGAGACTTACATGTAAATTAAATTTACCAATTAGGTGTAAGCCAATCATACCAACTTTAGAAGGGAGAGCACCTGCACTTTAGCACTGATCAGCAGTGGTAAAGTGCTCAGAGTCCTAGTGGCAACTCAAGGAGGTAAAAAATAAATAGGAGGAGGAAGGCAAAAGGTTTGGGGATGGGCCAAGTCCAACAGAGTGGAAGTGGGCCAGCTGTGCTATTGTGGTCCCCAAACGCTCCAGAGCCAAAGCCCACCTTGGGTTTGCCATTAGTGGACTTCCTGACACCGCCTGCAGCCTTTTTCTGCAGGACCCCACCAGTCGTGAGTATCCCCTTCATTGGAACCAGACTCCAAAAGACAGCACTGCACGCAATCCTCATAGCACAAGGAGAAGTGGGCCAATGGTGTCCCTATGTGCTTGAGGATCTCAAGGGTCGATACCCCCTCTTGGTTCCCCTGGACTTTTCCCCCAATCTCTGCTTGCTGCTTCTTTCTAACCGGACCAGTCTCCATTGAAGTGAATAGGACACCGGACGCCGTAGCACACCTCTGCACCCAGATGCCCCAGAGCCCCCGAGGTGACCTGTTGGTGTGGCCTTGGACCTTGCCCCATTCTCTCCTCAAGTTCAGAAGAACAGTCCTGTTCTGCAGTGTCTGTATCTTTCCCATAGTATAACTTAGGCCACCCGAAGCTGAAAAGCACCTCTGCACCCGGACGCCTCAGTGCCTCCCGAAGTGACCTGTTGGTTCTGCTTTGGATCTTTCCACATAATTACCTCAACTTTATAAGAACAGTCCTGTAAGTTATTGTTAAGTGTCTGAATGCAGTACATGTCTTTTCCCCATTTGATATCATTACTGGTCCGGAAATCGCTTTGTCAACTTTTGGAACCTATACAAATTCATATCTTGAAAATTACTTACCTTATTATTATGATCTTGGTATCTAAATTTATATAAAAATAACTGTTATTTTTATAAAGTGATGTTGAATATTTTTATTGAGTGTGTGTCTTGCTTACGGGCTCTGTGTGCGCAATAAATGCTTAACACTGTTCTCCAATAAGTCTAACTGCTCGCCCACACTACCACGAAAGAGAGCTTTTAGGGTTATTATTTTAACCCATGTCAGACAGTGAGAGTGACACTAGAATATCTGCATAGTGTCCCCTTACATTGGTACAGTACATAGCTAGCCAGCTTCCTACAAGGCTAGAGTTGAAAGATGACGTGACACCCCCAGGATTCAGCAGAGAACTTTGCCACTCGAAAACCCCTGACAAGGTAGAGACACTGGGGAAGAATCTGACTTGGGGCTATAATACTGGAATAATGCCCTGCTGGAAGTAAGAAGACTCATGAATCTGTGCAAGGATATACTTTTGGACTGTCAAACTTCACCTGGCACCCAGGAGTGGGTTGGGTCTCTCCAGGGCCAGTGGCACTGATTCTCTAATTCCCCTTAGGAACAGTATGGACCTGCTGGGGGATCCTGAAGGGTTCCACTTGTATGACTGTGGACTTGTCCTGTAGGAGTGAGCCCTCGCAAAGGAGGGGGCTCCTGACTTCTGTGACACACAGGTGCTTTGCAAGTAGCTAAGAGGCTATGGGACCTAGGGAATTCTTAAAGGGGTGTCTACATGTGGAAGGGCAGTGGAAAAGACATCCCATGCAGAAGATTGCATCAGAAGCCCAGGCAAAGGACATGTCTGGTGATGTGAGCCTATACGAATCAAACAGAATGAAAAAGAAAGGTTTACAGACCAGGAGACCTGAAGAACATGCTCCTTGTTGCTACAGCTAGCCACCAGGTGTAAAACAATACATTCCCCACTAAGCCAGAGAAATTGCCTCTCTGTGCCCCTGAGGAAGGTCAAGCTCTGGGGGTCAGTGTAAGCTCATTTATTTACTTTCATGGGGAGGGGGTGTGCTTAGGGTCTCTTCCCCAGAGCCACTTTTCACCCCAGTGAACCCATGCCCCAGGGCCTCAAGCATTCAACATTGTCCAGTAGACCCATTTCCTAATAAGATGGGTGATGTACTGCTCCCTGTCCCCTGGAGGGGGTGGGAGCACCCAAGCAACTGTTCCTGTCCTCGTAAAAATGCTGATTCCTGTGTCAGCATGGTATGGTTTTAGCTTGGCATAGAGCCAGCTAGGCAGTGTAGGAGTGGGCTCCTCACGCTGCCTAGAGTGAAGCTATGACTGGGTACCCCAACAGAGGAGCAAGGGCACAGAGCAGGGAAAAAGAAATGCTGCACAATGCCACTTTAAAAGAAATCAAAAGGCTTTCCTGCAGCTCCAAATCAGCTAATAAAATATTTACCCCTCAGGCTAAAGGAGTGTCCCAGAATCTCTCTTTGTCATGACCTAGAAATGTCAGGAGCACAACCAATATGTAAAGGACTGTTCCAGGGGCTGCTAGGAGTGCAGCTGCCCTTACCAAAGCCCCACATAACATTTCCCTAATTTTTCCCAAATTCTCTCATGGAGTTATCTTAATGACCCCAGAAAAGGTTGCCAATGGCTTTGTGTATCCCTGGTGTTTTAACACACAGGTTCTCAAGTGTAGGGATACTTGATTGATTCTAAAGATGTAGTAGCAACATAGTAAACATAGAAATAAGATATGTGCAGAAATTTTGTTGAAAATCTTCTACTTGATTGACAATTATGTTTTTGACATTGAAAGATTATGGGTTTGATTACAATCTTGGTAGATGGAATACTCTGCCACAAACATGACAGATATTCCGTCCACCGTATTCCAAGTTCCATAGGATATAATGGAACTGAAATTTGGGGGACAGGATAGCCATCACTTTTGTGATGGAGTATCCCCATCCACGAAGATCATAATCAGGCACTATGGCCCTCATTATGACATTGGCGGTAAGTGCTGCTTACCGCCATGCTGACTGCCACCAACATACTGCGACTGCGGCAGTATACCGCTACGGGTATTATGACCCTCACATAGAAATCTGCCACTATACTGTCACACACATAAGTCCGCCAGCCCAAACGTTAGTGATAAACTGGAAGTACCAAAACCCACACTGTTACACCAACAGAAATACGCCCACAGCATCATGACCCACGAATCACCGCGGCAGACATTCAACCACGGTAAACCATTGGTGGTACAGACCGCCGAACTCAAAATACACACACACTAACAAAACTACACCACATTGGACAATTCAAACTACACACACCTGACATACAAACACACACCACAACCAAACACCCATACCAATATAAAACACACACACACACTACAGACAAACCCTTACGACCCAAAGAATTTGACAACTGAGAGAGAGACAAGCCAGGAGCACCCACTGAATCAGAGCCACAAATCACCATCACCCATACACCATCCACGCACCTCACAGCACACACCCCAACACATCACCCCACACACCCTCACACACACCACTCACACTACACCCATGGCACCACAAAGACACCGAGGTTCTCAAAGGAGGAGCTAAAGGTCATGGTGGAGGAAATCATCCGGGTAGAGCCACAGCTATTTGGATCACAGGTGCAGCAGATGTCCATTGCTAGGAAGATGGAGCTATGTCGGAGAGTCTTCGACAGGGTCAACGCCATGGGACAGCACCCCAGAACAAGGGATGACATCAGGAAGAGGTGGAACGACCTACAGGGGGAGGTGCGTTCCGTAGTTGCAAGACACCAGATTTACTGTACAGAGGACTGAGGCTGGGCCCCGCTTCCTCCCCCACAACTAACAACATGGGAGGAGCAAGTCTTGGTGATCATGCATCCTGAGGGCCTGGCAGGAGTAGCAGGAGGACTAGACTCTGGTAAGTCAAATCTTTACTAATTTCACCCCCCCCACCTGCATGCCATCACAAAATCCTACCCCTACCCTCACCCCCATCACTCCACCACCTCACATATGCCCCACCATCACAACCCACTCATCCCAATACCAAGCCCTACATGCTACAGCAATGCATGGACCCCATCACAGACCTGCGTGGACCCTCATCACCACAGCATGCACACTAGTGACAATCACTTAGCCAACCAAATCACAAGTCACATAAGCCAAAGCTACCTTGGTAATAACAACCATAGAGGGCAACATACCCATGCACAAGATGTCACATGCAGAAACAATAACATTGCATTTATATCCCCACAGGACCCCCACACAACGTCACCGGAGAGGAGGTGCCAGCAACATGCAGTCCCCACCCCCAGAAGAGGTCCACAGTGATGACGGCAGCTCTGCACGCCTGGATCAGGATGATCAACCTGGCCCATCAGGGACCTCTGGACAGTCGGTGACCCAGCCACATTCCCAAACCACCATAGAGCCTCCCCCCTCAGGAAACCCCACCATAGCACCCACCAAGCGGGCCCATCCCTCTGTCTCCAGGACACGTCAATCAGCAGTGTGTCCACCACTACAGGGACCCCAGTCAACCCAACAAACACAGGGCGATCAGGGACCTGGGGTCAGTGGCAGTGGGCACACGGTTCAGGGGACAGAGGCACAGGACAACAGGGAAGCTAGGAGGACTGCTGTGCGACAGGGGGAGGACAGGCCCAGGAAACCGACTCCCCACGAGGGACTCACCAACATCCTGGGAGCATACCACCATTCCCAGGAGACCATGGGCCAGATACTTGCCACGCTGCAGGAGGCCCAGCGGCTGCAGGAGGGACAGTACCTGGGGATCAGGGAGGACCTGAGAGACATCCACACCACTCTGGTCACCATTGCAGGGGTGCTGGCAGACATGGCTAACACCATGAGGGTGGCAGTGGCACACCAACGGGCCCCTGACACTAGCCACACGGACGAACAGCCCTCCACCTCCGCCGACGCTAGTGGACAAGAGGCCCCGCCACAGGAACAACAGGCCACCAGCCCCTCACCCCCTGCAGAAGGAGAACCACCACGCAAAAGGTCTCTGCGATCCAGGCAGAAGCCTGAGAACATTGACAAGACCCCTGCCAGGAATAAGACTCTCCTGATTGTCACCCTTGTGTCCCACTCTGTCACTCCGTCACCCTGTCTACCTTGAACTGACATTGCTCCACTTCCTATGCCCCCTTGGACAATGCATCTGTGATACCAATAGACTGAACTTTATCCTGGACACTTCTCCACCATCAACCCATCCCATTGCAATACCTCCTACACTTATAATCACAGAAATAAACACCCTTGGAACTAATACAAGTATGGAGTCTGTCAGTTGATTGAAATATGTATTAGTGTAACAAGCTGTAAACATTGCAATTCAAATGTACAGTTATATTTACATAGGTATGACTCGTAGTGGGCAGCAGTAAACACACCAGGAGCCAGAGTGGGCCACAGATATCTGAAAATAGAGATGCCAAAGAGTACAGTAAGTGGCCATTGAAATAGGAATTCAGGCAGCCATGTACAATGTCCAACACAAAACTGCAATGGAAGGTGAAGTTACAGTGTCTTACCTGTGTGTCACTGGAAGTACTGTTGAATTATAGTATGTCTGTTCTCCACATCCTCTTCCTCTGCCTCCTCTTTGTCACTGTCCACAGGGTCCACTGCTGCCACATGACCATCTCCAGGCTCATCCTCCTGCAGAAAAGGCACCTAGCGTCTCAAGGCCAGGTTGTGCAACATGCAACATGCAACGATGATCTGGCACACCTTCTTGGGTGAGTAGTACAGGGATCCACCTGTCAGATGGAGGCACCGGAATCTGGCCTTCAGGTCAAATGTGCGCTCAATGATCCTCCTTGTTTGCTCATGTGCCTCATTGTAACGTTCCTCTGCCCTTGTCCTGGCATTCCTCACTGGGATCAGTAGCCATGAGAGGTTGGGGTAACCATAGTCACCTGTAAATATCAAGGGATACCTGTTAACCACACACTCACCCTTAGGGCCAACCCCACACCCATATACCTACATCAACTGGGTGGGGACCTTGGGCTCACGTATTAGCCACACCCTGTGCCTCTAGAGGTGAGACATCACATATGGGATGCTGCTATTCCTCAAGATAAAGGCATCATGCACAGAGCCAGGATACTTTGCGTTGACAAGGGAGATGTACTGTTCTGCCAAACACACCATCTGCACATTCAGAGAGTGAAAGCTCTTTCGATTTCCGAACACCTGTTCATTTCTCCGGGGTGGGACAAAGACAATATGTGTACCATCAATGGCACCAATGATGTTGGGGATATGTCTCATTGCATAGAAGTCAGCCTTCACTGTGGCCAAATCATCCACCTGGGGGAATACTATGTAGCTGCTCATGTGTTTCATCAGGGCAGACAACACTCTGAAGCACGTTTGAGAACATAGGCTGTGACATCCCTGATGCCATGGCCACTGTCGCTTGGAAGGAACCACTTGCCAAGAAATGGAGCACTGACAGGACCTGCACTAGAGGGGGGATACCTGTGGGTTGGCAGATAGCTGAAATCAGGTCTGGCTCCATTTGGGCACACAGCTCTTGGATTGTGGCCCTATCAAGTCTGTACGTTAGGATAATGTGCCTGTCCACCATTGTCGCCAGGTCCACCAGGGATCTGTACACGGGGGTATGCCTGAAATGGCGGCCGCCTGACCTGTGAGGAGGGAAAAGTAGAAATGAGGTAATTCCACTGGCGTTGTGTGCCATGGAGGGCGGCGGTCGATGACCGCCCTGCAACACCGCATTGTTTATCATTGGGGCCTACAGGTTCCAGGAGCCAATGGCCATGTACGCCGGTGGTGATGGTACGCACCGCTGCGGACGTGACCGCCATTTTCTATCTGTTCACTCACTTGCTACCTGACCTTCAACAGAAGAGGACCTACACTGCAAGTGCTGCTGTGACCTGTGTCTGGAAGTGACCATGTGTCTGGGGAAAGGGCCCCTGCCTTCAATTGGGAGGAGTTTGAGAGACTGGTGTTCGGGGTCCTACCCCAGTACCCTTTACTTTATGGTCCTCCAGACCAACAGGTGAGTACACTGTGAGCATGATGCGTGGGGCATGAATGTATGGAGTGCTGTGTGTGTAAGCCTCATGTACGGGGGCGCCGAGGGGTCCTGGGCAGAGTGCTGCATGTATGGTGGTCAATGTATGTGCATAAGGGGATGGGAGGGATATGTTGGGCCATGAGTATGACAGTCCGGACGGTGTGAATAATACCTTTTCTGCTGTATTATTTTCTGCAGGTCAGTGCCCATCAGAAAAAGGGTATTTGCCGTGCCATTGCCAAGGAGGTGCGGACCCTGGGGGTCTTTGACAGGTGGAGCACCCACTGTGGCAAACGGCAGGAGGAACTGCGCTGCTGGGCAAGGAAGACGCCGGAGGCCTAGCTGGAGCTGGCCTCCGAACGAGGAAGGGGTGCCCGTCGTACCCTGACCCCCCTGATGTTCCGCATCCTGGATGTGGCCTATCTGGAGTTGGATGGGCGCTTGAAGGCATCACATCAGCCACAAGGGGGTGAGTACAGATTCCGATTCATTACTTTGCACAGGTGTTACCTGGGTGGGGGATGTGGGCTGTGGGTGGACCTAGGCCAGGGCGAACGTGGCAGGGTAGGTTCCATGATGGTCAAGCTCAGATGCACTCCAACCCCAATAATGTTAGTGGGCATCTACTACTGGGCAGGGTTCTGTGGGTTTCAGGTGTGCAGTTAATGGCGTTAGGCATTGTACCCCATGGGCTGGTGACTAGCATTGTAACTGGTAGTGCAGGGCCTAGTGCACAGGGCTGTTCCCTGTGAGTTGTGTACACCAACGTTGCTGGCATTGACCAAGTGTATATTCTGTCTCCCCCCCCCCCCTTTTTGTTTTGTCACCCTGTCCTTGTGTGCATCAGCATCATCTGGCGGAGGAGCAGAGGCACCGGCAACAGAGGGAGCTGCATCGCACAAAGGCCTGGAGGCCGAATCCACTGACGGTGAGGGCACCAGTGGGACAGAGGGCAAGGGGAGCACCACGACGGAGACAGTACCAACAGCGACTCCTCCTCCAATGGAAGCTCCCCGTACCAGCACCGCCCTCCTAGCAGCCCCTCAGCGCGTTTCCCGTGCCTGGTCACCCAGGAGGGTTGGCATCTCCTTCGCCCCAGGCACCTCAGGCCCTGCCCCATTCAGCCCTGCTGCCCTCAGTGAGGAGGCTATTGACCTCCTGAGATCCCTCTGTGTTGGGCAGTCAACCATACTGAATGTCATCCAGGGTCTAGCAGGTCATTCATAACAAACAAATAGATACCTGGAGGGCATTCACTCTGGGGTGACGGCCCAACAGAGAGCATTCCAGGCTCTGGCCAACTCACTGATGGCCGCCATTGTACCTGTCTCCAGCCTCCCCCCTCCAACTTCCTCTACCCAGTCCCAATTCCCTCAACCCCAGCCTATCCCAAGCACACCTTCAGATCTGCATTCACCCTAATCAACACACAGAAGTGGCTCAGGCAAACACAAGCACCACACTTCATCCCACAGGCACTCACACACACACACCATCCAGATGCAGACACACCAACATCCACTGCCTCCACTGTGTCCCCCTCCTCCTCGTCGTCCACCACCCTCCCAGTAGCGTCTCCACTGACACCTGCATGCACTACATCCTCTTCCACTACCTCCATCACCAGCACATCTGTCACTACACTCCCCTCACTGGCAGTCACCACCCCCACATCCATGCACACATCCCCTGTGTCCTCGCCCACTGTGTCTGTGACCCCTCCTTCCAAAGTACACAAACGCAAGCACTCAGACACCCAACAGCCACCCACCTCACAACAGCATCCAGCCAATGCACCTGCACCCAAACACAGCAGACAGACAGCTCCTACAACCACTCCCTCTTCCTCCACTCCCAAACCTTCACCCTCTTCCTGCCCCAGTGTCCCTAAGAAGATTTTCCTCGCCACCCTTGACCTATTCCCTCCCCTTCACCCCCGTCCTTCACTTTGGGCCAGGGTGGCCGGAACCCAGCCCAGCACCTCAGCCACCCAGTCCACGGCCACTGTGGTTTCTGCAGCTACTGCAGGTGTGAGAGGCTCCAAGGAGGCACCCGTCAGCAAAGCCAGTGTGCCTGCACCACCTGCCTAGGGCAAGAAGGGGCCACCACGTAGCAAGGGCAAGAAGAGGACACCAGCCAGCAAGGGAAAGGAGGCACCACCAGCCAGCAAGGGCAGGAAAGGAACACCAGCTGGCAGAAGCATGGAGGCACCACCATCTGCCAAGGGCAGGAAGGGGCACACAACACCAGCCATGGCACTTCAGCCATCCGAGGTCAGCACCGCCACCTACACCGCAGCCAGCACTGCAGCCAGCACCGCCACCTGCACTGCGGCCAGCACCACTGCCAGCAGCAGCAGCCCCAGTGGACAGCTGTCCGAGGCTGCAGGGGAAGGGCTGGAGCCTCCCCGCACCACGGCCAGCACCGCCACCTGCACCGCTGCCAGCACCGCCACCTGCACCGCAGCCAGCACCGCCACCTGCACCACGGCCAGCACCACTGCCAGCAGCAGCAGCCCCAGTGGGCAGCCGTCTGAGGCTGCAGGGGAAGGGCTGGAGCCTCCCCCCACCACTGACAGCACCGCCACCTGCACCACAACTGTCATCCACTGAGCAGCCATCACCGCCGGCGAGCAGTGTATAGTCGTGACTACATAGGCTGCAGTGCATCCTGGCCCCTGCAACACCTGTAGGTGTGACACTCAGGTGAGAGACTGTGACTTTGCATGATCCAGGATGAAGCACACTGGGCACAAAGACCCCTCCAGAACCAGTGGAAGAAGGCATCCACTCACCCCCTCCTTGCCAGGATGAAGCACACTGGGCACAAAGCCCCATCCAGAACCAGCGGAAGAAGGCATACGCTCACCCCCTCCTTGGCAGGATGAAGCACACTGGGCACAAAGCCCCCTCCAGAACCAGTGGAAGAAGGCATCCACTCACCCCCTCCTTGTCAGGATGAAGCACACTGGGCACAAAGCCCCCTCCAGAACCAGTGGAAGAAGGCATCCACTTGAGAGACTGTGGCCTTGCACTCCCCAGGACCAAGCAGTGGGCAACCCACCCACTAGAGAGACTGTGGCTTTGCACTCCCCAGGACCAAGCAGTGGGCAACCCACCCACTAGAAATACTATGGCTTTGTACTCCCCAGGACCAAGCAGTGGGTATTTAGCCCCCTCCAGGAGCAGTGGGGTTGTACCATCTTCCGGTTGAGGTGCCCCCCCTACTCCCCGTCCCCCTGAGGTGCCTGTGTGTTTTTGACCTGATGCCCCTGCAGTGTTCTCTCCATACTGAGGCAGGAGTCAAGTTTGGCCTTGGCCTATGTGTTATGGCCCCGTGGGCCATGGACATTTTGAAGTGGGCATTGTCCCTCCTTTTGTATATATTGTACATTCTGTTTATTGCTTTAAGGACGTATTTATCTAAAATTGTACTATTACACTCATTTTAATCTATTCATTTTGTCCTTGTGTTATTCCTGAGGGTTATAGGGTGTATATGTAATGTTGTTGCATCTGTTTGTGTGTATGGTGTTGGGGGTGAGGGTGGGGGTGTTGCGTGTTGGTGTGTGTGTCACTCTCTTCCCCCCCTCCCTTGTGTGCTAGGTGCAGTACTCACCGTGGTCGTCTTCGCCGGCATTCGTGTTCCTGGTGTATGAGGAGGTACACCAGCATTGTAAAAGTGTGTAGCTCGGGCTCCATGGCGTTGTGGTTCTTCCTTGAGTGTCGAGAAGTGAGCCGTTTCCCTTCAGTGTACTGTTTCCGCCGTGCTTTTGATGGCATTGGTACCGCCCCAGAAAAGCTGGCGGATTGGCCTGTTCTAATAGGGTGGGAGGTACATTGTCTTCCGTCTGGCTTTTGGCGGTTACCGCCGCAGTGCTTGTTGCTACCGCCGTGGCGGTCGGAGTGTTACAGTGGCTGTCTGTGTTGGCGGTTTCCGCAATGGTCATAATTCCATTTTTTTTACCGCTGGCCTGTTGGCAGTATTACTGTCGCTTTATCACCGACCGCCAGGGTTGTTATGAGGGCCTATATGTTTTCATTTATGCTTTTGCCATCCAAATTTACTTCAATGATAACTTTATATGGTCTATTTTTTATGTTATCAATGTGGGACACCCTGACAAAGCAACTAAGTCTGCCATTTGCTGTTATCACCTCCCCATGGAGGAGAAATTGTCCCTGAGGTAGATCATATGCCACGCAGAACTCTTTGAATGGGAGAAGCATTTCAGCCTCAAAGATGTCTCAAAGTTTCATTGCAACAGCTGTTATCCAGTTCATCAGGTCTTGCCAGTCACCCCCATGTGGGAGTACTCTAAGCAGTGTCAGGGGAATATTGGGGCAGTAGGGGGTTGACACTCGTGTTTTCTGCAGTCATCTGGCCCAGAATCTCCTCAGTACTCTAAATACCATGGTATCACCTGTACTAGGGCTTTTAAGCTTGAGGAGGACTTTAGACAAGGGATAAAGGTCTGGAACTAAGGGGCCCATGTCCTGCCCAGGAGTAAGTCTACCGGCCAGCCATTGTGTCAGCCACTGGAGCTGCACGGCAAGATATTAGGCCTCAAAGTTGGGGAATGCCAATCCTCAATTACCCACCAGTCGCTGCAGAGTGGAGAGGCCCACACGCCTGCATCCCAAGTTCCAGATAAAGGCCATGAGAATTACATCCAGCTCCCTGAACATTGCCCTGGGTATCCAGAGTCGGAGTACTATGAAGAAGTAGAGCGGGTAAAGGAGGGCTGTCATTTTTAAGAGGGCAATGCGGCAGGCCACTGATAGTGGGAGAGATTTCCAGAATTTGCTGCTCGATTGGAGTGCTTGAATAGCCTTTCCCACATTCCCTTCCAAAAAGTCAGTAGCATTGTGATAAATCTGTACCCTGAGATATTGTAAGCAGTGAGGTTCCCATTGCAACATTGCCATTCCCTCTGGGGGTCATGGGTCCCCACCATGGGAAGCAGGGAAGATTTCTGCCAGTTGACTGAGTCCAGACAGGGAGCCAAAGCTCTCAAAAAGGTCTCTGGCACCCCGAAAAAGGCCATTGTTGTATCGAAGAATCAATATGTCATCTGCATATAGCGCAATGTGATGAGTTTGAGTGCCCACTGTTATGCCCTGATATTTGTTGCCAGTTCTGCAGTAGCAAGCCAGGGCTCCATAGCCAGAGTAAAAACCACAGGCGATAAGGGGCAGCCCTGCCTGATTCCCTGGCCCACCTTGTAGCTTTCACAGATAACACGGCCCATGTGAACCCTGGATGAGGGATCTGTATACAGGAGTTTGGTCCAAGGCACAAAGCCCTGCCCAGCCCAAAGTGTTTTATGACACTGTACAAGAAACTCCATCCTAGACTATCAAAGGCTTTTTCTATATCAACAGTGAGAATCACCACTTCTGCCCAAACAGAGGTGTCAGCCTCCAACAGAGCTAGGAGTCTGCGAACATTAAGGTCCTGATTACAACTTTGGAGGAGGTGTTAATCCGTCCCAAAAGTGACGGTAAAGTGATGGATATACCAACAGCCGTATTACAAGTCCATTATATCCTATGGAACTCGTAATACGGCTGGTGGTAAATCCGTCACTTTACCGTCACTTTTGGGACGGATTAACACCTCCTCCAAACTTGTAATCAGGCCCAAAGTGCTGTATTGCTGCCAGGGATGAATCCTGCTTGGTCTAGGTGGATGTGTGTAGGCATATGGTGGAGTAGGCGGGTGACTAGGATCTTGCTAAGGATTTTGTAATCTGTGTTCAACATCGATGATGGGTGATAGGCACTGTTATCATGGGCTGAGTTCCTTGGTTTGAGTAGGGGGGCAATCTCGTGGAGGACGGTAAATATCCCCCATCTCGGGTCTCCTTGTAAAAATCGACTAATTGGGGGCTAAATTTTCTAGATAGATACAGTAGAATTCAGCTGGGAAGCAGTCAGTTCCTGGTGTTTTATTCCGGGCCATGGACTTTATGGCTGCTCTGATTTCGGGGAGAGGAATTTCATCTCCTAATTCTTCAGTTACTTCAGCAGCAAGTATTGGTAGAGGCAAAGGTGTTAAAAAGGCCTCAATATCAGCGACTGGTCTATTAGTGGTGCTGCAGTAGAGAGTTGAGTAATATGTATAGATATTTTGGTTGATATCTGCCTAGCGATACACCTCAGTACCCTGATCTGAATTAAGGTCTACAATTATCGAGAACCGTTTTGCAAGCCATGCTAGTAACAAGCCCATTCAATACCCTCTCTGCATGTGCACGCACCATATATTCTTCATAATCAAAGCATTGTAACCTTTCCACCTGTTCCGCAACTCGCTTATTTGCCTCTAAGAGTTCGGACTGAGCTCTGGATGACTAGGTATGCGCTGTTCAATGGCCCATAGGGTCTCTTCAGAGGACAGGACCTCTGTCATAACGTCCAGTGAACCCCTGTCGACTTGGCTATGCATCTGTCCCTGATCACCGCCTTGAAGGTGTCCCATTCTACCTGCAGGGAGGACGAAGAGCCAGCGTTTTTTCTCAAAGTGCCACCGAATGGCAGTCCCCACGGAGTCCTGGAAGACAGGGTCCTCCAGCAAAACTGGTTTCAAATGTCACAGCGGGATAACAGGTCACACCCTCTCCCATTCAAGTTGCAGCAACAATGGGTTGTGGTCTGATATGTAGCACCTCCACGAAAACCCTAGCTGAAAGGCTGGCAGTGACAGGAAATTCCTTTCCTGTAGCCAGCAGACGACTCCCCAACCCCATCTGCAACTACAATACCCCCCTTCCATGTCAGTACCCCTCTCCACCCACCCCACCCTCACCGCATACACACACACCCACACGCACCCCGCATACACTCATTCACCAACACTTACATTCAAGCATTCACTAACACTCACACATACACTCATTCACTCACACGCATAGACTCATTCACTCGAGCAAACAGACACGCATTCACACAAACATTCCAAATGCACTCACTTCAACAATCATACACGCAGTCAAACACCCATACACACACATACACACATGCATTCAAACACCCATGCACACACATATACACACACACATACACACATGCATTCAAACACTAATTGAAACACCCATTCACACATGCATTCATACATACATACACACATGCATACAGACTTACATTCACACACGCAAACAACACCCACTCACCCACGCACACACAACACCCACCCCACTCCCACCCTCTTTTCCCCCTCCCCTGTCAGACGGTCGACTTACCTTGTCTGGCGAGTAAAGTGACAGATATACCACCAGCCGTATTACAAGTCCATTATATCCTATGGAACTCGTAATACGGCTGGTGGTATATCCGTCACTTTACCGTCACTTTTGGGACGGATTAACACCTCCTCCAAAGTTGTAATCAGGCCAAAAGTGCTGTATTGCTGCCAGGGATGAATCCTGCTTGGTCTAGGTGGATGCGTGTAGGCATATGGTGGAGTAGGCGGGTGACTAGGATCTTGCTAAGGATTTTGTAATCTGTGTTCAACATCGATGATGGGTGATAGGCACTGTTATCATGGGCTGATTTCCTTGGTTTGAGTAGGGGGGCAATCTTGTGGAGGACGGTAAATATCCCACATCTCGGGTCTCCTTGTAAAAATCGACTAATTGGGGGCTAAATCTTCTAGATAGACACAGTAGAATTCAGCTGGGAAGCTGTCAGTTCCTGGTGTTTTATTCGGGGCCATGGATTTTATGGCTGCTCTGATTTCGGGGAGAGGAATTTCATCTCCTAATTCTTCAGTTACTTCAGCTGCAAGTATTGGTAGAGGCAAAGGTGTTAAAAAGGCCTCAATATCAGCGACTGGTCTATTAGTGGTGCTGCAGTAGAGAGTTGAGTAATATGTATAGATATTTTGGTTGATATCTGCCTAGCGATACACCTCAGTACCCTGATCTGAATTAAGGTCTACAATTATCGTGAACCGTTTTGCAAGCCATGCTAGTAACAAGCCCATTCAATACCCTCTCTGCATGTGCACGCACCATATATTCTTCATAATCAAAGCATTGTAGCCTTTCCACCTGTTCCGCAACTCGCTTATTTGCCTCTAAGAGTTTGGACTGAGCTCTGGATAACTAGGTATGCGCTGTTCAATGGCCCATAAGGTCTCTTCAGAGGACAGGACCTCTGTCATAACGTCCAGTGAACCCCTGTCGACTTGGCTATGCATCTGTCCCTGATCACCGCCTTGAAGGTGTCCCATTCTACCTGCAGGGAGGACGAAGAGCCAGAGTTTTCCTCAAAGTGCTACCGAATGGCAGTCCCCACAGAGTCCTGGAAGACAGGGCCCTCCAGCGACACTGGTTTCAAATGTCACAACGGGATAGCAGATCACACCCTCTCCCATTCAAGTTGCAGCAACAATGGGTTGTGGTCTGATATGTAGCACCTCCACGAAAACCCTAGCTGAAAGGCTGGCAGTGACAGGAAATTCCTTTCCTGTAGCCAGCAGACGACTCCCCAACCCCATCTGCAACTACAATACCACCCTTCCATGTCAGTACCCCCTCCACCCACCCCACCCTCACCGCATACACACACACCCACACGCACCCCGCATAGACGCATTCACCAACACTTACATACAAGCATTCACTAACACTCATACATACACTCATTCACTCTCATGCATAGACTCATTCACTCGAGCCAACAGTCACGCATTCACACAAACATTCCAAATGCACTCACTTCAACAATCATACACGCAGTCAAACACCCATAAACACACATACACACATGCATTCAAACACCCATGCACACACATATACACACACACATACACACACGCATTCAAACACTAATTCAAACACCAATTCACACATGCATTCATACATACATACACACATGCATACACACTTACATTCACACACGCAAACAACACCCACTCACCCACGCACACACAACACCCACCCCACTCTCTTTTCCCCCTCCCCTGTCAGACGGTCGACTTACCTTGTCTGGCGAGGAGGTCGTCCGCCAGGGAACGGGAACAGTTGCTTCCACTGCCGACAGAGCCCCACCATCAGGACACCGCCACACCGTATTACTGCTCGTAATACGGCGGGTGGACTCCTTTTGGCGTGGCGGAGATGGCGGTGGAAGTGCCACTGCGTCGCCCACCACCAGCACGACTGCTGGAGGATTTCCGCCCAAATTGTGGCAGAAATCCTTCAGTACTTATAATATGGCAGTCAGAAGACCTCCAGCACTGGCGGTCTTCTGGTGCCCGCGGCTTCGGCGGTCCTTGCAAAAGACTGCCGAAGCCATAATGAGGGCCTATGTATCAACAAGGTTCAAGTTTCCAAATGAGGCTCAAGGGCTTGTTCTTGGGGCGGTGCCGAGCAAGCAGACAGGGCCCCGCTCTTGAGTCAGTGGGTCTCTCACCAGTCTCCCCGGCCTTGCCAAGCAGATGTTGGCGCAAGAAAACCCTCCCCAAGGTCGTGGTCCCCAGCTAGTGTTTTCATTCACCATGATCTCTCAGCTAGCCCTGTGGATTCTTAGCAGTTCAAGGTGCTGGTCACCTCCTTGCTGCGCTGTGCAAGGGCCTGGCCAATCACCACGTTGTGCAGAGTCCAGGGCAGGAGTGGGATGTGTATTTGTAGCTGGGCCTCGTATCAGGTCAGGCAAAGGGAGTCCTGGTTAGACTGTTCCCCACCATAAGGGTCAGCACTCCCATTTTACAAAGCTCCCTATGTAAATACTTAAGAGGATGTTTGCAGTTCATAGAATGTCTCCGGGGGGGGTAATTATTTTTTATGGGCCACCCCTCCCACATCAGTGCACACCTACCAACTTAAAGATTCACAAAGGGGCCATTGCTCCCTACCTCAGGACTGGGTCCAATGTGTTGTGGCCCCAAGAAAGAAATGGTAGCAGTCCCCGAAAAGGGTCCCCCGTCGGATAACAGGCCCCGGTCTGCTGATGGTGGTCTTGGTTCAGGCAACTCCATTATGATGCCTAGCTGCACCCCGGCAATCAGCGCCCCAGTCCCGTCCGGTGGCCACGGTGACTAAAGAAGTCACGAGGCTTCACCACCTCGGCCAGAGAACCTCCATCCCTGGCTCCTGATAGCGCATCCAGTCCTTATAAATTACGTGTACTTGGACACGCTGGAGGTCGGTGGACCTTTTAACCTAGTTGGGCTCTCCTCATCCAAGAATAGTCGGATCACTCAGATCAATCATCGATAACTAATTATAATCAACAACCAATAATCGATTAGTAATCCATAAATACATTAAAATCAATAACATTCAGTAATTGTCACACCGTGACCTTTCAGTCATGAATAACCACACCAGTTTATTAAAAGTTAATGAGTTTATTTCCCTATATTAACAAAGCTAGCACAATTTAAGTGAGTCTCAAAATCAAATGATATATATATACGAACATTACTAGCTGTCCATAGCGGCGGAAGAAACGCAATCTACGCAATATCTGGATTATAATGCACTCGGTTATAGCAATGCAAATCACTAATATAAGCAATTGAATTTGACTAATTTCATACATCGGTCAACATAACAAGATTTCAATTTTTAGCATGGTGCATCAGATGAATACCTCGACTAGCCTATAATTAGCATTGGCATGTGGGGCTTCATGCAAAACGAATTTAGTCAACACAAATTTAGAAAACTTCTAGCTTGGGCCTTATCAAAATAAACAGTTGGTACCTAAAAAGGAAAACACCATGCATGATACAATTATCCTTTCATATTTACCAAATACAATCAGCATTCAAGAAAAGTCTTCGTCCTTCAGGTATCGGTTCGATCAGCATGGGGCAGATTTCAAAGGGGGCAGAGTTAAGGCAAGTTTCCTTGCAGCAGCAAGGAGAATAGGGCAAAAGTTACTGCATGGGCAAGACGGGCCAAAATTAAAGTTAAAGTCTCTAGGGTGAGAATTCTTAAAGTCTCTTTCTCCGCAACAGAGAAAGGGCATCAAGGGGTCGTTCTAAAATGGCTTCTTGAATCTTGCTTCAAAATGGCATCGTAGAAAATGGCTGACTTCTCTTTGTCCGGTGGGTTTGAGTAAGAAAAGTTCCAAATTCTCCAGGGTCTTCCACTGGAGGGTTCATAAGGTGGCTTCAGTTTGACCAATGAATAGTGTCTTTCTCCTAGTACTCAATTTTACATAAGGTGTCCTTGGGGTCTTGGAACACTAGCTGCAACAAAGTTTGCCAATTATTTCGGTATCAGTGCATTTATTGTCCGCACCTGCAGAAGCTGACCTTGCTTCAAACGGGATGGAACTGGCCTAGCACGAAACCTTGAGATAAGTGTATTAGTCATCTCTACTGGAAAAATTCAACCTTTAAAGTAAAATAATGTGTCTTTGTTAATGCAAGTGAAAACCACACAGTTTAAATTCGAGACCAGGCAACTAGGCCAAAGCCTCTGCTAAATTTAAGCTAAGCATAAAACAGTCTTGAAAAGAAAAATCATAGAATACATTTGCAATTATGACGGATTACTACATTTGTCAATTCTTCATGATTAATTAAGCTCGTTTATAATAATGGCGAACTACCCCGTGGGCACAATTTCCCACGTACATTATTTTCTTTGCTAAAATCACACTACCTTATATGATTTTGATTATATGACATATGAATATTTGTGAGACCTTTTTTTCTGCGTCATCACTCCCCAGTCACATAAGTAAGGAGGCTTCAGCATTTCTTTTTCAGGCTCTGTTGGTTTGTCTCTGGGCCAAGGACCTCAGCTGCTCATGGGCTCTGAAGGCAGAATGCAGTGCAGGAGATTGCGGCTGCCATCTTGATTACGGTGCCCTGCAGGGGCTGCTGCGATGCAGCTGATTTTCACCTGCAGGTCCTGGAGGCAGCCAAA
Organism: Pleurodeles waltl; assembly: GCF_031143425.1. Lineage (NCBI taxonomy): Eukaryota > Metazoa > Chordata > Amphibia > Caudata > Salamandridae > Pleurodeles > Pleurodeles waltl. The sequence goes on from NC_090445.1 coordinate 253,248,280, forward strand.
ACTCGGGTGGGTCATGTAGCAGTGCAAAACGAATTTAGTCAACACAAATTTAGAAAACTTCTAGCTTGGGCCCTAATAGAATAAGCAGTTGATACCTAAAAAGGAAAACACAATGCATGATACAATTATCCTTTCATATTTACTAAATACAATCAGCATTCAAGAAAAGTCTTCATCCTTCAGGTATCAGTTCGATCAGCATGGGGCAGATTTCAAAGGGGGCAGAGTTAAGGCAAGTTTCCTTGCAGCAGCAAGGAGAATAGGGCAAAAGTTACTGCATGGGCAAGACGGGGCAAAATTAAAGTTAAAGTCTCTAGGGTGAGAATTCTTAAACTCTCTTTCTCCGCGACAGAGAAAAGGCATCAAGGGCTCGTTCTAAAATGGCTTCTTGAATCTTGCTTCAAAATGGCATCGTAGAAAATGGCTGACTTCTCTTTGTCCGGTGGGTTTAAGTAAGAAAAATTCCAAATTCTCCGGGGTCTTCCATTGGAGGGTTCATAAGGTGGCTTTAGTTTGACCAATGAATAGTGTCTTTCTCCTAGTACTCAATTTTACATAAGGTGTCCTTGGGGTCTTGGAACACTAGCTGCAACAAAGTTTGCCAATTATTTCGGTATCAGTGCTTTTATTGTCCGCACCTGCAGAAGCTGACCTTGCTTCAAAAGGGATGAAACTGGCCTAGCACGAAACCTTGAGATAAGTGTATTAGTCATCTCTACTGGAAAAATACAATCTTTAAAGTAAAATAATGTGTCTTTGTTAATGCAAGTGAAAACCACGCAGTTTAAATTCGAGACCAGGCAACCAGGCCAAAGCCTCTGCTAAATTTAAGCTAAGCATAAAACAGTCTTGACAAGAAAAATCATAGAATACATTTGCAATTATGACGGATTACTACATTTGTCAATTCTTCATGATTAATTAAGCTCGTTTATAATAATGGCGAACTACCTCGTAGGCACAATTTCCCACGTACATTATTTTCTTTGCTAAAATCACACTACCTTATACGATTTTGATTATATGACATATGAATATTTGTGAGACCTTTTTTTCTGCGTCATCACTCCCCAGTCACATAAGTAAGGAGGCTTCAGCATTTCTTTTTCAGGCTCTGTTGGTTTGTCTCTGGGCCAAGGACCTCAGCTGCTCATGGGCTCCGAAGGCAGAATGCAGTGCAGGAGATTGCGGCTGCCATCTTGAGTACGGTGCCCTGCAGGGGCTGCTGCGATGCAGCTGATTTTCACCTGCAGGTCCTGGAGGCAGCCAAAACTCAGGTGGGTCATGTAGCAGTGATACAGGGTCTCCTGATGATGCTGGGGGCCCCCTGGTTTGAAGACTGAGGCAGGATGGTGTTGGGTGATGGTCGGGTATTGCATTATTGGATTCAGGGCTTCTGGGGGTTGTGTAGTTCAATCAACCTACCTGTAAATAAGTGTACATTAATGTGTAGTATTTAGTAATGTTTGTGTAAGAAAATACTTTTCCTTTTTTAAGAGAATGCACTGACTGCATAATGATTTATGGAGTGTTGCTGCTGGTACCACCATAGCGGGGGTCCCATTTTTGAGTAGGCCTTTGACTACTTCACTTCCCGATGGTGACAGTCAAATGCTACAATGGGATACTTGGTTCCAAGTACAGAGAAAGTAGCAGGCCTATTACTTGGCAAGGACTCACATCCCTCCCAACTAATATCACAATGTCCTTCTCGCTGCTTGCCAGGAGATAAAATTTCAATGTTTTGCACTTGGATTTCTGTTGCATAACATTGATACATACAATAACAAAATACAATTTGGAAAGGATGCTCTAAACACACTCCTTCCGAATAGTGATTTATTTTGCCCTTCTAACACCATTTTTCGATTCTGTAATTTGTTACAGTATCGCAAAATGGGTTTCGTAAATTCCAAAAAGCCATTTAGGGGGTCATTCTGACCCCCCAGGGTCGGCGGGAGCACCGCCGACAGACCGGCGGTGCCCCGCAGGGCATTCTGACCGCGGCGGTTCGGCCGCGGTCAGACTAGGAAAACCGGCGGTCTCCCGCCGGTTTTCCGTTGCCCTACAGAATCCTCCATGGCGGCGGAGCGCGCTCCGCCGCCATGGGGATTCTGACACCCCCTACCACCATCCTGTTCCTGGCGGGTCTCCCGCCAAGAACAGGATGGCGGTAGGGGGTGCCGCGGGGCCCCTGGGGGCCCCTGCAGTGCCCATGCCAATGGCATGGGCACTGCAGGGGCCCCCGTAAGAGGGCCCCACTTTGTATTTCAGTGTCTGCTTTGCAGACACTGAAATACGCGACGCGTGCCACTGCACCCGTCGCACCTTCCCACTACGCCGGCTCAATTCTGAGCCGGCGTCCTCGTGGGAAGGTTGATTTGCCCTGGGCTGGCGGGCGGCCTTTTGGCGGTCGCCCGCCTGCCCAGGGCAAATCCCAAAATACCCTCAGCGGTCTTTCGACCGCGGAGCGGTATTTTGGTGGGGGAAGTCTGGCGGGCGGCCTGCGCCGCCCGCCAGACTTAGAATGACCCCCTTAGTGTTTGCAGATCTTGTGGTTTTTAGTGAATAACATTGTTTGCGACCACTGAACGACATCTGGCCCTCTGATCTATAAAATGTTATATAACATACAATTGTGCTAGTGCTTTGATAACTGCTTGTGTGCCTTTTTTAATCCATACCTGTATGCTATTGTGAAGCATCTAATTTTGAGAAAAATAACAAAGAGCCTTGGCATCTACAAAAGTCAAAATGCTCAGGAAAATATCACCCTGTAGCTGTGTTGAAAAGTGAACTGCAGCTCTGTTAAAAGGTCCTTTTACTGCCCCGAGGAAAAGTATGCCCTCTACCCTGCGAACTGTTTCACGTACATTTTTTAGCAGCCATTCTGAAATGGCCATGTATTTTCCCATTACACACCAGTTCTTAATTTAAGACTGTAGTTGCGGGTGGAAGGCACCATCACTTATTTTTTGGTCTGCCGCTTATTTTTCTGCATCAGGCAATTGTGGCGAGCAAAAGACACATATGAGAAAGACGGAGGAAGAGAAAGACGGAAAAGCGCCACAAAGGGAGAAAGCAGAAAGCTGCAAGAGTGAGCTGGAGGGGCAGGGAGTAATGGATTAAAGAGGCCAGAGATTGCTTTAGGATTACACTGCCTCAGTATTCAATGCTGGCACATTTAATTACAGCTGCCACGTGTTTCAGAGGGGAGCTTTGAGCACCGGCATGCTTTTATTTACAAATTAAGCACTATTACACGGGTAACAGTGCAGCTCGTGAACTTGTGTTCTGTCCAACAAAAATCATAGTAACGCTCCTAAAATTGCTGATTCTGTATTTGCGGAAAAGTATGAAGTCTCTCTTTCTAAAACTCAACATTACCTGTCATTTTGAACCCCTAATGACTCAAAGAAAATTGACTGTAATACAAAATTGAATTTATTTTCCATAACGTTTTCCTATTAGTGTGAAAATAAATAACATTCGCTTTTTTACATTCTTTTCTCTTCAATTTGACATAGTTGTCAGTTTGAATCTTATTAGTTTTCTCTAAAACACTTCTGCATGTTTCTTTTATTCTCTCATTACAATTTTGTGATGAATGGTCTTTAGTGCCTGCAACATTTTGTGTTAAATGATTGTAGGAAGCTGGTTCATTATATAGTATACCAAAATAAGGCATACTGTGCAAAATGTACAGGTATTCTCTCACAAATGGTCATGGACTGGCTCTAGCAATTCCAAGGTGCTCTCGTAGGGGATAGTGTGGTCGAGCAGCCTTAGGTGTATCAGAGAGGAGTGTTAGACATCTGCTTTAGGCACACAGTCAATAAATCATGCACACAAATCAATAAGGAGATCCACACCATTTATAAAGATAACACATATCTGTATATAATATTAGGCACCAAAATCATCACAGTCAGTTAAGTACATTTTGAAAGAGAAATTCTTACAGTTTTGAAAGGTCGACAGTGCAATTTTCTAAAGCTGCAATGTTAAACTATGGAGCAAAAACGTACTGTAAACAGGTACTTTACAGCAACTTACAGGATCAATCTTCCAGACTTAAGGTGAGTACAGGGCAGTGTCCTAGGCCACACCAACAGGACACCTCGGGCAGCACTGGGGAAGCAGGGTGCAGAGGTAGTCTTTGTTCCTGACCGCCCAAGAGCAAAGGCTCTCACCCTTAGGGGTCAGAAGCGTATCTGTGGTGGCAGGCTGGTTAAGAGCGGTCAGCAAGCACACTGGTAGTTGGTAGGTTTTTCAGGTGGCACCTCTTAGGTGCCCTCATCCTTGGCGTGGTCTCCCCTAACTTTTTGCCTCCATTTCCCAGGTTGTTGATGTGTGCTGGACCCTGTTTTTGCTGTTTTTGTTACTCTGGGCACTTTACCACTGCTATCCAGTGCTAAAGTGCAAGTGCTTCTAGGTAAAATGTAAGTGTAATTGGATTTCCATGATTGGCATATTTGATTTACTGGTAAGTCCAGAGTACAGTGCACTAGAGGTGCCCGGGACGAGTAAATCAAATGCTACTAGTGGGCCTGCAGCACTGGTTGTGCCACCCACATTAGTAGCCCTGTGAACATGGCTCAGACCTGCCACTGCAGTGTTTGTGTGTGCAGATTTTAACTGCCAATTCGACTTGGCAAGTGTACCCACTTGCCAGGCCTAAACCTTCCCTTTTCTTACATGTAAGACACCCCTCAGGTAGGCCCTAGGTAGTCCCAGGGGCAGGGTGCAGTGTATGTTTAAGGTAGGACATATACTAATGTGTTTTATATGTCCTGACAGTGAAATGCTGCCAAATTCGTTTTTCACTGTTGAGAGGCCTATCACTCTCATAGGTTAACATGGGGGCTGCATTTAAAAATGATTAAAGCGTAGATTCCCTTTGGGAGCAGATAGACATGTGGAATTTGGGGTCTCTGAGCTCACAATTTAAAAATACATCTTTTAATAACGTTGATTTGAAGATTTTGTGTTTGAAAATGCCACTTTTAGAAAGTGGGCATTTTCTTGCTTAAACCATTCTGTGACTTTGCCTGTTTGTGGATTCCCTGTCTGGGTTAGTTTGACAGTTGAACTGTTTGCACCTCTCTCTAGACAGTTGCACAAAGGGAGCTGGATTGTAGACTGCATATCCTGATGACCCATCGGTGCTAGGAAGGAGGGGAGGAGTGGTCACTTACACCTGAAAGGACTGTCCCTGCCCTCACACAATGCAGTCTCCAACCTCTGGTGTGAGTCTCGGGCCTGGCCTGGGCAAGGCAAGATTTCACAAACAAGAGAGACTTTCCTTTGAAGTAGGCCTACTTCAATGGCAGAACTGGGTATAAGAAGAGCACCCAAACCCCTGAAAATTAGATCACTTCTGGACATCAAGGGGAACCTCTGCCTAGAGACGAGCTGAGGAGAAGGGCTGCCCTGCCTGTGACTGTGCTTTGTGGAGCTATCCTGCAGTTGCTGCTCCTGCCTGTGCTAGGGGACAGAGACTGGACTTTGTTGTGCATTCCTGCTTGTGAGGAAATCTCCAAGGGCTTGTCCTGAGCTTGCCTCCTGTTGCTGAAGTCTCAGGGCCATCAAAGACTTCCCCTGCCAGCACCTGGACTCTCTGCTGAGACTTCTGTCCTGCCAAGTGGTGCCCTATCCAGTTCCTGGGGCCTTGGAAGGTGAAGCTGGTAGACCAAGGCTGAAAATCCACGCACAGACCGCCGTGAGGGGACAATTCTGACGTACCTTCTGCGCGCCACCGGCTTCGTGGCTGAAATTGACGCTCCACCTGCATCGCGGCTGGAAGATCAACGCACGCAGCCAGAGAAATGACCCGCAACACCTGCTGACGGAGACTGATAACGTCGCAACCGGCACATAGTGGTTTTCCTGATACCATGCAGCTGAATTTTTGACGCAACATTGCTGGGCACGGAAAAACGATGCATCACTCTCCTGCGGAGAGGAGAAACAACACATGCTGACACGGCTGGAAGAGGAGAAACGACAGACGGTCTCGCAGGTGAGAAATTGACGCATTGCTAGCCGTTTCCGATGCACACTTGCCTGTGCGTGTTATTTCGACGCTACCCAGGGACTTTTCAACGCTAACAGTGTTTTTACTGTTTTCCCAAGGATTTAAGACTCTTTCTTGCTTTTTAATTCATAACTTGACTTGTGTCTGGTGGATTTTTGTTGTTTTGGTCTTGTTTTGTTTAGATAAATATTTCCCATTTTTCTGAACCTGTGTTGTGTCATTTTGTAGTGTTTCTACTGAGTTACTGTGTGTGTTGGTACAAATACTTTACACCTAGACTCTGAAGTTAAGCCTGCCTGCTCATGGCAAGCTACCAAGGGGGTGAGTGGGGGTTAACTGAGGGTGATTCTCCTTTACCCTGACTAGCGTGAGGGTCCTTGCTTGGATAGGGGGTAACCTGACTGCCAATCAAAGACCCCATTTCTAACAACATCCATCACTGGAATCAGTGAGGGTTTATTATTTATGAGAAGTTTGATATCAAATATCCCTGGTTTGAGTGAAGTCATCATGTAGCTCGGGAACTTGCATTGTCCAGTGTCCAGCACATGTACTTATATGGCTTCCCTGTTCACTTACTATTTCTAAGAATCGACATAGCCGGGGCATATCTGCTCTTGCAGATATGTCCACACATGTAAGATAATGCACCCTGCCTTAGGGCTGGAATGCCTGCTGTAGGGGTGACATATATATTGCATGTAGTGTCAGTGGGCATGGCAAACAGTCTGTGTGCCAAGTCGTGTTTTCACTTTTGTCTGCACCATGCCCTAGGTACTTGGGGTCCCATTTACTAGATACTTACAGAGGTGACAAAGCTATTGCCAATTGAGGAACAAGTGTACAGATTAGGGAAGGAGAACTGGCACTGGGTACCTGGATAGCAGGAATCCAGTGCACTTTCTGCCATAATTGCATCGACCACCACGCAAAAAGTGGGGATGTGCATGGAAAAAAGGGGCCCTTTCTACACTGATTGTTTCATTTTTTGGAACGAGCTACAGACAGACTTCCAAAACATTACGTATACTTAGAGTGGCTTTGGGTCAGTCTCCTTATGATTGGATGTCTTTGTTGTCTACTAACTTCCATGTTCCTGATTTGATGGCTTTTTCTCCCTGTTCTTGTGTTTAACCCCTATTAAGGAGCATTGCGATCTCAGTTTTCTGATTGGATGGTGTATACTTCCACTGCTGACATCAGACCTTACTGTAGAGTGTCCAGAAGGGACTATTCTCTCCCTCTCTGGCTGCACTCTCATTTCCTCCATCACTCTCTTTTTTCCTCTTCACCCTGCACCCAGCTTCGTCTAGTCCCCCTACAGGCACAAAACTATTTCCCCCCAGCACTCTGTTAGTGGCCTGCCAATTTAAAATGGTTTTCTGACCTTTCACAGATGGCAACCCACTTGAGCACCTGCCTACATATGCACAGCAAGCATCTGTAAATGGGTTTTGTTTGCGCTTAACAAATCACATTCACAGATGCCCCTGCGGATGAGAGTGAATCCAGGCCAGCCATCTTTGAGTGTGATTTGTTCAAATAAACTAAAATGCATTCAAAGATGGCCACAATAGATCTGTGCATTCATGGAGGAGTTTTCATACATTTTGTAATAGTTCTAGTTTCTTGACGATACGATTAATTTTCTCAAATATAGTAACTAGCATTCAGTGTTGAAGAAAATGTGTGAAAAAGAATGTCTTGAAGGAAGGTATCTTTACTATTTGCTGTAGTACCAGGATCTGACCTTTATTCAATAAATCATACCATTGATGTGAAAGAGTAACTGTTGTACACGACTGAACCTGTAAAGCAAAGATACTTTGACATCTGTGTTTGTCTGAAAGCTGTGGTGTTCAACTTGATTTCCTGCACACAAGTAGTGAACATATGTTTCAGGTGAAGATCCTCACAAGACTATGGAAGTTCTAACATCTTATTGCTAGCTTTCTACTGATACTCTGAAACCGGTCCCAGGATGCTTGTTTCCTGTCCAGGGAGAACCTGGTCTGGCAGTTCGGGCTGGACTGTTCCCATGGGAAACAGGGTCAAGACTCATTTGCATATGGCTGGGTCTAAACTGGGTGACGTGGTGAGCAAAATAATGATGGATTAAACCCAGTTCTGTGACTGGGGGTGAGTGTTTGAAAAGTTTCAACACTCCGTTCATCATTTTATTTTGTTTTGTGCTGTTGCTTTGTGTGCCCTAAGTGGCAGGGGTATGCCCAGACATGGGTCCCTTGCTCACTGTACTACTGTATTCAAGCTAGCCTGGCTGAAGAAGGGAGATACCCTGAAACCTGTCCCAGGATGCTTGTTTCCTGTCCAGGGAGGACCTGGTCTGGCAGTTCGGGCTGGACTGTTCCCATGGGGAATAAGGTCAAGACTGATTTGCATATGGCTGGGTCCAAACTGGGGTGATGTGGCGAGCAAAATAACGATGGATTAAGCCCAGATCTGTAACTGGGGGTGAGTGTTTGAAAAGTTTCAACACTACGTCTATCATTTTATTTTGTTTTGTGATGTGGGTTTGTGTGCACTAAGTGGCAGGGGTATGCCCAGGCGTGGGCCCCTTGTTCGCTGTGCCTCTGGATTCAAGCTAGCCTGGCTGATGGAGGGTGATACCCTGACAACGGTCCCAGGATGCTTGTTTCCTGTCCAGGGAGGACCTGGTCTGGCAGTTCGGGCTGTACTGTTTCCATGGGGAACAGGCTCAAGACTGATTTGCATATGGCTGGGTCCATACTGGGGTGACGTGGTGAGCATAATAACGATGGATTAAACCCAGATCTATGACTGGGGGTGAGTGTTTGCAAAGTTTCGACACACCGTTCATCATTTTATTTTGTTTTGTAATGTTGCTTTGTGTGCCCTAAGTGGCAGGGGTATGCCCAGACGTGGGTCCCTTGCTCGCTGCGCCACTAGATTCAAGCTAGCCTAGCTAATGAAGGGTGATACCCTGAAACCGGTCCCAGGATGCTTCTTTCCTGTCCAGGGAGGACCCGGTCTGGGAGTTTGGGTTGGACTGTGGGTCAAGACTGATTTGCATATGGATGGGTCCAAACTGGGGTGACGTGGTGAGCAAAATAACGATGGATTAAAACCAGAACTGTGACTGGGGGTGAGTGTTTGAAAAGTTTCAACACTCTGTCCATCATTTTAGTTTGTTTTGTGATGTTGCTTTGTGCGCCCTAAGTGGCAGGGGTATGACCAGATGTGGGTCCCTTGCTCTCTGCGCCACTGGATTCAAGCTAGCCTGGCTGATAAAAGGTGATACCCTGAAACCGGTCCCAGGATGCTTCTTTCCTGTCCAGGGAGGACCTGGTCTGGCTGTTTCGAGTTGGAATATTCCCATGGGGAACAGGGTCAAGACTGATTTGTATATGTGTGGGTCCAAACTGGGGTGACGTGGCGAGCAAAATAACAATGGATTAAACCCAGATCTGTGACTGGGGGTGAGTGTTTGAAATGTTTCAACACTCCGTCCATCATTTTATTTTGTTTTGTAATGTTGCTTTGTGCACCCTAAGTGGCAGGGGTATGCCCAGACGTGGGTCCCTTGCTCGCTGCGACCACTGGATTCAAGCTAGCCTGGCTGATGAAAGGTGATACCCTGAAACCGGTCCCAGGATACTTCTCTCCTGTTCAGGGAAGACCTGGTCTAGCAGTTCAGGCTGGACTGTTCCCATGGGGAACAGGGTCAAGACTGATTTGCACATGTGTGCACCACAATGCATGCATGCACTTGTGTCATTACACTTGTATGCTCATCTGTCACAGCGCATAATTGTGCATCTTCAAACACCTTGGAAAATGTTTTCTCTAATAGTTGATGGGGGTGAGAACCGTCCTCAAATGATAATCACAGTCTTTGTCAGAGTAAACCACAAAAGTCACCAAATAAATCTGTGCTTAACCCTCTGGTAGCTTGGCACAGAACAATCTGGCTTAACTTGGATGTAATGTGTAAAGTATTTACGCAGTACTGAAACAGAAATAAAGTGAAAACACAACAGAAGAAAAATCCCAAACCACTTTCGAAAAAAATACAGAATATTTAATATATAAACTATATATTTAAAATTACACCAAAACAAAAGTCCAATGAGTAGAACTGAAGATATGAATTTTTAAATTTTGAATAAAAACATAGCTTTAAAATGTACCAACCACAGTTATCTGGTAGTGTGAGACCAGGTCAAAGTCACAAATTCAGGCCAACTGCGATGGACTGCGGGTCAGATACAAGGACCAGTTTGGTCCCGGTCCCAAAGTTAGCTTTGGACTAAGAAGAATTCCTAAGAAGGTAGAATCTTCAGTGGTGCAAAGCAGCAGACTGGATCCAAAGTTGAGGTTGTCGATAATGGGGAGCCAGCGGATGAAGTCTTGATGAAGCCATTGTCAAAGGCCGGAAAAGCTCTGAGCAGGAAAAGTCAAGATTTCGCACTGAGGATGTTGGTGAAGATTTGCACCTTTGGACTTAAATGTTGTTCTGGAGCCAGATTTCCTGAGTGGTGCAAGGTTAAATCTAAGGAGGGATGAAATACACACAACAGGGGTCCCCAGAGAGAACAATATGGAGTGGGATGAGGAAAAGCAAGAACAAAAAAGAAAAAAGAAACAACCCACCTCCAAAACAGCTCAGCCAACAGTCATACCTTAAATGAAGCAACAAAATAATTTTTGCTGTTACAACTACATCTTTCTTTTCTTTATTTAAAAATGCATGAATCAATGAATTGTAATATATAAAGAGTAAAATATTCATTACAGCTGCTGTCACAACCTCCAACTCAAAAACCATACAAACTCCCTATACACTTTCAAACAACATTCATACCATTCATGCAGCACACCCAAGGTTTTAAAAAGTCAGAAAACATCTTATAAACACTTCACAGCACCATGTTGTTCCACATAAACACCTTTGGTAAATAGTCAATGTTAATACAGTATAGTCCAAGGTGATTAGAAGAGCAAATGCAAACACAATCCAATTTATCAGATTTGTGCTCCTGACAGGGCAAAAGGTCTGGTATACATAATATATGTTTTTAGTTTTTTTGTTTCTATTTAAATACAGAATGGTGTATCAAATTTGTTCATGTTGACGGTGTTGTGTGGTTATTTTAGTGCTTTGCATGACCACATTTATTCTAGCTCTGGGAATGAGGTATTCCTTTTATTATTTTAGCAAAAGCTTAATTTTATTATTTTTATTGGTTGCCCTTCCACTCAGACGTTTTTTATTAGTTCTTTCGCATTACCTATCATCTTGTGCTCAGTCCAAGGCTGTATGAAGCTGTATGTGATAATTTACTGAGTATTGTTGGTCCAGAGAACACAATGTCTACCCTACACAGAAAAGAGGTTTTATCACGTCAGGGCAGTTCTCAGAACAACAACTAATTTTATTATGAAACAACGGACTGCTCTTAACTAGGTTAAAGGGGAACATTCCAGCTAGTCAGCCATGTTATGCTGTATGCTGTATGCTGTATTTGCAGCTCTGCTCGTCACTCCAGCCCCCTTGGAGGACTGCCAGAAAACCAACAGGCAATCACCTGGCTTATTATCCAGGTATGGGAATGGGTCTTCCCTGTAGAGACTAAAGGGGTCATTAGGAGTTTGGCGGATGGAAACATCTGTCTGCCAAACTCCCAACGAGGAGACTGCCACAGCGCTGGTGGTCTTCCCACTGGCCCCATTACAACTTTCCCACTGGAAACCAAGATTTCCCCTGGTCTCTCCAGTGGGAAAGGTGCAGCAGCATTGTTCCTGGATCATAATTGAGCCGGCGGAAATGCTGCTGCATGCAGGGTGCACCAGCACTCTTGAAATGCACACTGTCTTTCAAGGGTGTTGGGTGTGGGACCCCTTCCCTTGTTCTCCGCCAGCCTCTTCATGTTGGTCAGACAACCATGAAAAGGCTGGCAGAGAACAAGGTTGGAAACAGCACAGAGGCACTGACTTCAGCGCTGCCGTGGCTGATTACAGCCTTGACCACTGTCATCCCGTCGGGATCACTGATCCTGGTGAAGATGGCTGTCTTTTGGCTGTCTGACTGCCAAACTCTTATTTTGACAATCCGACCATCAAAGCTGTGGCGGTCCAGCCCGCCACCGTTAGACTGGAGGTCTAGTGACCACTAGACTCATAATTAGGCCCAAAGTACAGGCATATTAGGGCTAACACTGCTATTACTCTCATGTAGATTTTCAGTAGTGCAAATAGGGATGATTTTAAATTTGATAGTGTGACAGAATATTGGGACTTTTTATCTGTTTCTCATTTTTCATCACAGTAATTATAGCGTTGTGTTTTATCATCCTAATAATCATAATTTATGCCTCTTTGTGTAGAACGCATTTACTTCAATAAATATCTATTGAACCAAATCCTGCTCTGTTTGTCTTTGCATGTAAGAGACTGGTGTAACTGAGGGAAAGGGGTAAGATCTGTTGCACCACGGCTTCCCCTAGGAGTCACAGAGTGTGATGTGTCAGTCTGCCACAAATCTCCATGACTACTTGGTTTTGGTGAGGTGCTGCTAGCTAGCTGTTAGACCTGACAGCCTTAGGGTAGTCACCCCTAACTTTTTGCCTGCCTCCCTCCACTTTTTGGATACTGTTTTTGCTGGTTTTTAGACTCTGCGCACTTTACCACTGCCAACCAGTGCTAAAGTGCATATGCTCTCTCTCTGTAAACATGGTAACTTTGGATCATACCTGATTGAACTATTTAATCTACTTATAAGTCCCCAGTAATGTGCACTCCAGGTGCCTAGGGCCTATAGATTAAATGCTACTAGTGGACCTGCAGCACAGATTGTGCCACCCACTTAAGTAGCCCCTTTTCCTTGTCTCAGGCCTACCATTGCTAGGCCTGTGTGGGCAGTTTCACTGCCACCTCGACTTGGCATTTAAAAGTACCTGCCAAGCATAGAGCTCCCCTTTTTCTACATATAAGTCACCCTTAATGTGTGCCCTGGGTATCCCCTAGAGCAGGGTGCTGTGTAGGTAAAAGGCAGGACATGTACCTGTGTAGTTATATGTCCTGGTAGTGTAAAAAACCCTCAATTCGTTTTTGCACTACTGTGAGACCTGCTCCCTTCATAGGCTAACATTGGGGCTGCCCTCATACACTGTTGAAGTGGCAGCTGCTGATCTGAAAGGAGCAGGGAGGTCATATTTAGTATGGCCAGAATGGTAATACAAAATCCTACTGACTGGTGAAGTCGGATTTAATATTACTATTCTAGAAATGCCACTTTTAGAAAGTGAGCATTTCTTTGCACTTAAATCCTTCTGTGCCTTACAATCCACGTCTGGCTAGGTTTAGTTGACAGCTCCTTGTGCATTCACTCAGACACACCCCAAACACAGGATACTCAGCCTCACTTGCATACATCTGCATTTTGAATGGGTCTTCCTGGGCTGGGAGGGTGGAGGGCCTACCCTCACACAAAGGACTGCCACACCCCCTACTGGGACCCTGGCAGACAGGATTGAACTGAAAGGGGACCTGGTGCACTTCTTAGCCACTCTTTGAAGTCTCCCCCACTTCAAAGGCACATTTGGGTATAAAACAGGGCCTCTGCCCTACCTCATCAGACACTTGCTGGAGAAGAAACCGGAACCAGAAACTACATCCTGCCAAGAAGAACTGCCTGGCTGCTCAAAGGACTCACCTGTCTGCTTTCTACAAAGGACTGCTGCCTTGCTGTTGCCCTGCTGCCTTGCTGAACTCTTGTCTGGCTGTGAAAGTGCTCTCCAAGGGCTTGGATAGAGCTTGCCTGCTGTTCCTTGAAGTCTCAGGACCAAAAAGACTTCTTCCTTTCACTGGGACGCTCCGTGCGCCGAAAATTTCGACGCACAGCTTGTTTCGCGGCGAGAAAAACGCCGCACCCCGACGCTGATCAACGCGACGCTCTCGGGACGATCGAGACTTCGACGCACAACCTCGCAAGGACAACGCCGCCCGACTTTCCAGGAGAAATCGACGCGACGCCTACCGTGAACGCGAAACTTTGACGCACGGCCTCGCAAGGACAACGCCGCCCGACTTCCGAGGAGAAATCGACGCGACGCCTGCCGTGAGACCAAAATTTCGACGCACGGCCTCGCAAGGACAACGCCGCCCGACTTCCAAGGAGAAATCGACGCGACGCCTGCCGTGAGATCGAAACTTCGACGCGCAGTCCCGCAGAACGACGCGCAGCCGGAAAACAAGTAGGAGAATCCACGCACAGACCCGGGACATCTGGTAATCCCCGCGATCCACGAAAAGAGACTGTCTGCGCGCCGGAAAACGACGCCCGACTTCCCCGCGTGGAAAAGAACGACGCAAGTCTTTGTGTGCTGAGGAGAAATCGACGCACACACCCTTTTTCCACGCATCCCTTTTCCTGTGGCCCTCTGAGGAGATTTTCCACCAGAAACCAGGTACTTTGTGCTTGAAAGACACTGTATTGCATTCTAAAGACTTAAGACACTTTCTATCACTTTCCTGTGATAGTTCTACAATTTTCCATTGCATCTTTATTCTTTTTGACCTACAATTATCTTGATAAATATTATATATTTTTCTAAACACTGTGTGGTGTATTTTTGTGGTGTTATATGGTGGTATTGTATGACTTATTGCACAAATACTTTACACATTGCCTTCTAAGTTAAGCCTGACTGCTCGTGCCAAGCTACCAGAGGGTGGGCACAGGATAATCTTGGATAGTGTGTGACTTACCCTGACTAGAGTGAGGGCTTTTGCTTGGACAGAGGGTAACCTGACTGCCAACCAAAAACCCCATTTCTAACATTGGTGATCAGCGGTGAGGATAGGACTTGTATTTGTGCAGTGACATACAGTAGCTAAGTATTTCACTACCTACCCACAGTTGAAGGTCAACTTGGTTTTTATCTCTTTTTGAAAATCCGTTTTTTCCTGACAATTTTCAAAAACTAAATCCTCACTCAACATGTCTCTGACTGGGTCTCAGACAGGGGACTTTGACCTAGTCCAGTTGGATACATACACGGTCAAACAACTAAGAGGATTCTGCAGGGCATTAAGGGTACCCACCCAAGGGGCCTCCAGAAAGGAGGACTTTCAAGTGGCGCTGAGGGCCTGGGCAGAAGCCCATTTAGAGGATGATGAGGAAGAGGAGCCAGAAAATGGCCCCTCAGAAGGATTTTCACTATCTATGGATGGTGTTACCACTGCAATTGTGCACCCTTCCAGACCAGGGAGCAGTGTCTCCATGCAAAGCCTGACCGCAGAGGAAAGGAGAGAGGAAAGGGAGTTCCAATTGCAAATGGCAAAACTGAAAATTGAGGCACAACAGGAGGAGAGGAGGGCAGAAAGAGAAGCCAAACAAGCTGAGGCTGAAAGAGCAGCCAAACAGATTGAAGCTGAAAGAACAGCCAAACAAGCAGAAGCTGAAAGAACAGCCAAACAAGTGGAAGCTGAAAGAGCTTTGGCTGAAAAGAAACTATTGTTGGCTCATGAACTGAGTCTCAAGGAGCTGGAGATCAAGGCAAGACAGTCTGAATCCAGCAATAATGGTGGCAGCATACAGACAGGACCTGCTGGAGAAAAGAAGGTTCGTATACCCAAAAATGTGGTGCCCAGTTTTGTGGTGGGAGATGACATAGATAAATGGTTAGCTGCTTATGAAGTTGCACTAAGGGCTCATGAGGTTCCTGAAGGGCAATGGGGGATAGCTATGTGGGGTTATGTGCCGCCATTGGGGAGGGACACACTTCTCACATTGGATCCACCGGATCAAAACACATACCCACTCCAGAAAGCCACTTTACTTGCCAAGTTTGGGCTGACCCCTGAGGGATACCGTCAGAGGTTCAGGGACAGCACCAAACAAACCACACAAACATGGGTAGATTTCTTTGATTTCTCTAGTAAGGCACTGAATGGATGGATGCGGGGCAACAAAGTAGCAGATTATAAAGGTTTATATGACTTGATCCTGAGAGAGCATATGCTTAATGTTACTTATACCGATTTGCGCCAGCACCTAGTGGATAGTAAGCTGACTGATCCCAGGAAGCTTGCTGAGGAGGCGGACCTCTGGGCTAGCACCAGAGTGTCCAAAAAGGTACCTGGGGGGGACTCCCACAAAGGTGGTCAGGGTTCCCAACAGAAGAAAGAGGGGGGAGATAAACTTACAGATAAGGAACTCTCTAAAGGCCCCCAAAAGAATTCCCAGGGAGGGGGTGGCAACCCTTCCTTTTCCAAATTTGGGAAAAAGCCAGGGACATTTGACAGGTCAGGAAAATCTAGCGCCAAATGCATGGAGTGTTACCAGTATGGTCACTATAAAGGCGATCCCCAGTGCCCCAAGAGGGCACCGTCCACTACTGGACAGGTCCCTGGTTTGACTAGTGTAGCGCTCGGGGGGGAGATGGACCCAGATAGCTGTGGGGGACAGGTAGAGATTTCCCTAGTGTCCCTGGGAGAAGGAGAAATGATGTCCAAGGTCCACATGCCTAAAAATACTTCCAAGTACCGGCAGTGGGTCCTCATTGATGGGCAGAAGGTGGAGGCTCTGCGTGACACAGGAGCCAGTATGACTACTATCAAGAGTCAGCTGGTGTCCACAGAGCAGATAATCCCTAATACATTCCACCAGGTCATAGTCGCTGACAATCGCGAGAGTCACCTACCGGTGGCTCGGGTTCCCTTTGAGTGGGGGGGGGGGTCTCTGGTATTCTGAAAGTAGCTGTGAGTCCTGCCATGCCTGTAGATTGTATGTTAGGCAATGATCTAGAGCATACTGCTTGGAAAGAAGTAGAGCTCAGATCTCACCTGGAGATGTTAGGGTTACCTGAGTGGGTCTGCATGACCACCCGGTCCATGGCTGACCGAGAGGGAAGTCAAGGGCATCTGGAGCCTGGAACGATGGCCCAGAGAGCTGCCAAGAGGAGGGACGAGGGGCGCAGGAAACCGGCCCCAGAAGTTCCCACAGTGGCTGACGGGGCTCCTGAGGAGGAGACTCCCGAGCCAACTGGGGAAGACATTGCCACCCTAGGTGACTTACCTGAGCTTGCTGGCTGGCAAGTTGAGGGTGGACCCACCAGGGAGGAATTCTGCCAGGCGCAGAAAGAGTGTCCCACTCTAGAAGGGTTGAGGAAACAAGCCTTAAACCAGGCAGCAGGTGACACCTCTGGCAATCACCACCTATATTGGGAGAATGATCTCCTCTACAGTGAGCCTAGGGTTCCGGTCTTTGGGGCAGCACGTGTGCTGGTGGTCCCCCAATGTTACCGAGCCTTCCTACTGGGCCTGGCTCACGACATTCCCCTGGCAGGACATTTGGGACAAGACAAGACCTTCAACAGGCTTGTCACCCACTTTCACTGGCCCAAAATGAGGACACACTCAGACAAATTCTGCAGGGCTTGTCCTACCTGCCAGGCTAGTGGTAAAGCAGGAAAGAGGGTTAAAACCCCCCTGATTCCACTTCCTGTCGTTGGCACCCCCTTTGAAAGGGTGGGCGTCGACATTGTTGGCCCCTTGGACCCCAAAACTGCCTTAGGCAACAGGTTTATCCTGGTTTTGGTGGACCATGCCACCCGGTACCCAGAGGCAATCCCTCTGAGGACCGTAACTGCATCGGTGGTAGCCAGAACCCTGATGGGGATATTTACCCGTGTGGGATTCCCCAAGGAGATAGTGTCTGACAGAGGCACTAACTTCATGTCCGCGTACATGAAGCATCTGTGGGATGCGTGTGGTGTAACCTACAAGTTCACCACACCCTATCACCCCCAGTCTAATGGGCTTGTGGAGAGATTCAACAAGACCCTGAAAGGCATGATTGGTGGCCTCCCTGAGGCCATGAGGCGTAAATGGGACGTCCTCTTACCATGCCTTCTCTTTGCTTACAGAGAGGTCCCCCAGAGGGGGGTAGGGTTCAGTCCCTTTGAGCTTCTCTATGGGTACCCCGTCAGGGGACCCTTAAGCATTGTCAAGGAGGGATTGGTGAACGCTCCAAAGACACCCCCTCAGGACGTGGTCAGCTACATGTTGGCCCTCCGCAACCAGATGACCCGCTTCTGGAAAGAGGCCCAAAGTAACCTGGAGGCCAGTCAAGAGGTGATGAAACAATGGTATGACCAGAAGGCCACTCTGGTAGAGTTTCAACCTGGAGACAAAGTGTGGGTAATGGAGCCAGTAGAGCCCAGAGCTCTCCAGGACCGCTGGTCTGGCCCATTTGAAATAAAGGAGCGGAAAGGGGAGGCCACTTACCTAGTGGACCTCCAAACCCCTAGGAACCCCCTAAGGGTGCTCCACGTGAACCGACTAAAAGCTCATTTTGAGAGGTCGGAGATCAACATGCTTCTGGTCACAGATGAAGGAATGGAAGAGGAGAGTGAACCTCTCCCTGACCTCCTCTCTGCTCAAGAAGGTGATGGGTCCGTAAGCGGGGTCATTCTGTCTGACTCCCTGACTCTAAACCAGAAAGGAGACTGCTATGAGCTGTTGGAGCAGTTCTCCCCCCTCTTCTCCCTTACTCCTGGACTGACCCACTTCTGTGTTCATGATATTGACACCGGTGACAGTCTCCCTGTGAAGAACAAAATTTACAGGTTGTCAGATAAGTTGAAGGCCAGCATCAAGGAGGAGGTCTCCAAGATGTTGACGCTAGGGGTTATTGAGAAGTCCAGTAGTCCCTGGGCCAGCCCAGTGGTGTTGGTCCCTAAGGCTACTGCCCCAGGCGCGAAGCCAGAACTCCGGTTCTGCGTGGACTACCGGGGTCTCAACTCAGTCACACGGACTGATGCTCACCCCATCCCCCGAGCTGATGAGCTCGTGGACAGGCTAGGCGCTGCCGAGTTCCTGAGTACGTTTGATCTTACTTCAGGGTACTGGCAGATCGCTCTGACTGAGGGGGCTAAGGAAAGGTCCGCCTTTTCCACCCCTGACGGCCATTACCAGTTCCGGGTGATGCCGTTTGGATTGAAAAATGCCCCCGCTACCTTCCAACGGTTGGTTAACGGGGTCCTGGCTGGCAAGGATGCCTTCTGTGCAGCCTACCTGGATGACATAGCTGTCTACAGTTCCAGCTGGGAGGAACACCTGCTCCACCTCAAGGAGGTGCTTCAGGCCCTGCAACAGGCAGGCCTGACCATCAAGGCTAGTAAGTGCCAGATTGGGCAGGGTTCCGTGGTGTACTTGGGACACCTAGTAGGTGGTGGCAAGGTGCAGCCACTCCAGGCCAAGATCGAAACTATCAAGGCCTGGCAACCACCTCGAACCCAGACTGAGGTGAGAGCCTTTTTAGGCCTCACCGGATACTACCGCAGGTTTGTCAAGGGCTATGGTACCATTGTGTCCCCCTTGACAGAACTCACGTCCAAGAAGCAACCTAGGTTGGTGAATTGGACAGAGGCTTGTCAGAAAGCCTTTGACGCTCTGAAGGAAGCCATGTGCACGGCCCCCGTGCTCAAGGCCCCTGACTACTCCCAGGAATTTATCGTGCAGACAGACGCTTCAGAGCATGGCATAGGGGCAGTTCTAGCACAGCTGAATGAGGAGGGCAGAGATCAACCGGTAGTCTTTATTAGCAGAAGACTATTACCACGGGAACAGAGGTGGAGTGCTATTGAAAGAGAAGCTTTTGCTGTGGTCTGGGCACTGAAGAAGCTGAGGCCCTACCTGTTTGGGACTCACTTCCTAGTTCAGACAGACCACAGGCCCCTCAGATGGCTCATGCAGATGAGGGGTGAGAATCCAAAACTCTTGAGGTGGTCCATTTCCCTACAGGGGATGGACTTTACGGTGGAACATCGCCCAGGGGTTGACCACGCCAATGCTGATGGTCTCTCCAGGTACTTCCGCCTTAGCGATGAGAGCTCCCAAGAGGTCGGGTAGCTCTCCCCACTTTCAGCTGGGGGGGACACATGTTAGACCTGACAGCCTTAGGGTAGTCACCCCTAACTTTTTGCCTGCCTCCCTCCACTTTTTGGATACTGTTTTTGCTGGTTTTTAGACTCTGCGCACTTTACCACTGCCAACCAGTGCTAAAGTGCATATGCTCTCTCTCTGTAAACATGGTAACTTTGGATCATACCTGATTGAACTATTTAATCTACTTATAAGTCCCCAGTAATGTGCACTCCAGGTGCCTAGGGCCTATAGATTAAATGCTACTAGTGGACCTGCAGCACAGATTGTGCCACCCACTTAAGTAGCCCCTTTTCCTTGTCTCAGGCCTACCATTGCTAGGCCTGTGTGGGCAGTTTCACTGCCACCTCGACTTGGCATTTAAAAGTACCTGCCAAGCATAGAGCTCCCCTTTTTCTACATATAAGTCACCCTTAATGTGTGCCCTGGGTATCCCCTAGAGCAGGGTGCTGTGTAGGTAAAAGGCAGGACATGTACCTGTGTAGTTATATGTCCTGGTAGTGTAAAAAACCCTCAATTCGTTTTTGCACTACTGTGAGACCTGCTCCCTTCATAGGCTAACATTGGGGCTGCCCTCATACACTGTTGAAGTGGCAGCTGCTGATCTGAAAGGAGCAGGGAGGTCATATTTAGTATGGCCAGAATGGTAATACAAAATCCTACTGACTGGTGAAGTCGGATTTAATATTACTATTCTAGAAATGCCACTTTTAGAAAGTGAGCATTTCTTTGCACTTAAATCCTTCTGTGCCTTACAATCCACGTCTGGCTAGGTTTAGTTGACAGCTCCTTGTGCATTCACTCAGACACACCCCAAACACAGGATACTCAGCCTCACTTGCATACATCTGCATTTTGAATGGGTCTTCCTGGGCTGGGAGGGTGGAGGGCCTACCCTCACACAAAGGACTGCCACACCCCCTACTGGGACCCTGGCAGACAGGATTGAACTGAAAGGGGACCTGGTGCACTTCTTAGCCACTCTTTAAAGTCTCCCCCACTTCAAAGGCACATTTGGGTATAAAACAGGGCCTCTGCCCTACCTCATCAGACACTTGCTGGAGAAGAAACCGGAACCAGAAACTACATCCTGCCAAGAAGAACTGCCTGGCTGCTCAAAGGACTCACCTGTCTGCTTTCTACAAAGGACTGCTGCCTTGCTGTTGCCCTGCTGCCTTGCTGAACTCTTGTCTGGCTGTGAAAGTGCTCTCCAAGGGCTTGGATAGAGCTTGCCTCCTGTTCCTTAAAGTCTCAGGACCAAAAAGACTTCTTCCTTTCACTGGGACGCTCCGTGCGCCGAAAATTTCGACGCACAGCTTGTTTCGCGGCGAGAAAAACGCCGCACCCCGACGCTGATCAACGCGACGCTCTCGGGACGATCGAGACTTCGACGCACAACCTCGCAAGGACAACGCCGCCCGACTTTCCAGGAGAAATCGACGCGACGCCTACCGTGAACGCGAAACTTTGACGCACGGCCTCGCAAGGACAACGCCGCCCGACTTCCGAGGAGAAATCGACGCGACGCCTGCCGTGAGACCAAAATTTCGACGCACGGCCTCGCAAGGACAACGCCGCCCGACTTCCAAGGAGAAATCGACGCGACGCCTGCCGTGAGATCGAAACTTCGACGCGCAGTCCCGCAGAACGACGCGCAGCCGGAAAACAAGTAGGAGAATCCACGCACAGACCCGAGACATCTGGTAATCCCCGCGATCCACGAAAAGAGACTGTCTGCGCGCTGGAAAACGACGCCCGACTTCCCCGCGTGGAAAAGAACGACGCAAGTCTTTGTGTGCTGAGGAGAAATCGACGCACACACCCTTTTTCCACGCATCCCTTTTCCTGTGGCCCTCTGAGGAGATTTTCCACCAGAAACCAGGTACTTTGTGCTTGAAAGACACTGTATTGCATTCTAAAGACTTAAGACACTTTCTATCACTTTCCTGTGATAGTTCTACAATTTTCCATTGCATCTTTATTCTTTTTGACCTACAATTATCTTGATAAATATTATATATTTTTCTAAACACTGTGTGGTGTATTTTTGTGGTGTTATATGGTGGTATTGTATGACTTATTGCACAAATACTTTACACATTGCCTTCTAAGTTAAGCCTGACTGCTCGTGCCAAGCTACCAGAGGGTGGGCACAGGATAATCTTGGATAGTGTGTGACTTACCCTGACTAGAGTGAGGGCTTTTGCTTGGACAGAGGGTAACCTGACTGCCAACCAAAAACCCCATTTCTAACACTAGCTGACAGGGTTAGGCTGACAGTTATCAGACTGTGTGGGGTAAGACTCAGTCCCCCACATGTGGTGGTGCTGACACCTGAATTCAGCAGTCTTATCCTCATGACAAGACTCCTACAACAACATTTTCTCAGAGCCAGTGCAAATGTTACACAGGTGCCAATGCACGTTTTGATGGAGAGTGGCCATCCGATCACCCACCTTTTCCAATAGCTCTAGTCACTGTCTCACAATAAGGATCCTTAGCAAAAATGGGTCCAGCTGGGCACACAAAGATTATTCTTAGTGATGAAACTGTCCTGACAATCCAATTTTACTATTAGGTTGAATTTTAAATTACTATTAAAAGTAATTCTTGAATTATGTTTCTAGCATCTACCAAACTTAAGTCAAACGTAAGTTGTTATAACTTAACCCAATATTTTCCTATGTGAGAGGCAGCCTTGCTACAGTGAAAAACGAGTTTGAATCAGCAGAAAATAGATACTAAAACACCAAGATGTTCCGAACAATGGGGACCCAAAGTATGTCTTGGATGACTGGTGATATATATAAATCTGCTGATTGAAATTCATGCATCATTAAAACACAATTATAAATAGGGAAAGTGCTGATAGGTGAGGCCAAATTGTATCTCTAATGTAGCGGTTTACACCTCGGGGTGCCTAAAAATCCTTTGCATTCTAGTCTTAGAGATCTCCCGTTTCCCTGCTGTTGTGCTCTTTTTTCACATCACAATAGTAAAATAAAATCGTAGGTGAGTTGATTTCAGTGACGGCTGGTAATTGCAAAAAAGTGGTGGGTATAATGCTATGCATGGAATTGCACTGTGGAAGTGACAGGGAGCAAGATTGATGCTCCCAAGGAGGGCTTTAGGAAGGTCTCTCCTGAGATTTATTTTCTTTAAAATTGGGTAAAAATGTGCTTTTCCTGCAGTATTGATCTAAGGAGTGATCTAAGCATTTCTAAAGAAACTGCATTAAACATTTTAATGAATTCCTGGTTGGCCAAGTGAGTAGGCCCACCCTGAAGGGTGCGTGCACCAGGCAAGAGGGCTTGCAAGATTATCGCTCATTACACTGGTATATATCCAGTTTTCAGAATTCACGGGCCTCACTCTGAACATATGCTCTTCAAACATGTACTTGAAAACCAATTTCACTCTTTACTCATCAGAGAAAGAATCGGTAACTGATGACGTGGTGTATGCGTATGCAACATTACATGATCAGCAGGTTAGTCATCTTGGAGCACTGTTGTGCCCTTCCTGGTCATGATGCCAGGTACGTTGCCAGGCATTTTGCATGCTCTCGGTTGTAATGTAAGAACGAAATAAGTCAAATGCCTTGTCAATTCTCTTTGATGTTTGCGTGTGCATATGTCTGTGCTAACCGTTTTTTCCCCTTTATTATGTGCATCCCTGTCTGTGTTGGTGTGTGAATGTGTGTATGTTTGTGTGAATCTATACATGTCTAAAAGTTTGTGTGCTTGCCTACTCTTGTTTATATCTGTCGGCAAAGGTCTATGACAGCATATGTGTCTATTGTATGACAATATACGTTACAATTGCAGAGGCTCAACAGTGCTCTGCGGTGAGAGTGCCATCCTTAATTAATTTTAAATTGAAGAGAAAGCATCTTTATTATTTACCAGTAGCAGAAATGATAGCCTTGGTTGCAAGCAGAGAAGAAAGCCACCATCAGAAAGCTTGATGGTATTTTTTAACCCAGTATATGTGTCCAGTATATGTATTTGTGGAGAATAAGTTAATGGTTGGAAAGGTTGGAGCAGAAGAGCAGATATTCATTTTTACCAGTCAACAATTCTTTATTGACCTCTGCTGGATAAAAGGTTGAGCAGGCCCTCCAGAATTCGAACCTGTAACCATGGATCCCAGGAGTAGATGTATTAGTTCACTGAGCTTTCAGACCCAGCTGATAGGGAAGAGACTTTGACTGACCACATTCCCATCATACATTCAACATTACTGATTTTAGGCCTACTCACACGCCCAACTACACACGCTCATTCACCGCCGTTCCTACAGATTCTCCTAAAGCACATTCACCCCCTCACTGTTGCATTTGTTTTTATTAAAATAATTTATTGATGGTAGCATGTTGCATTTCGGTCACTTGGTGGTGCTTAAACTCACTTTTGCCGATACCCTTTGACCTTCCCAGATTCAGCTACTCAGCTACTCACACTCATCAATGCACTTACGATTGTTCACCTACCTACTGACACTCACACACCTGCATTCAACAATTCACTCAAATTCATCCATCTGCCTTCATTCATCTATGCACTTACTTACACATACATTCTTCCATCCACATTGTTTCGCCCTCCCACTCACCCAAGTAATTTACGCACCCACACAATCAACCCTCAAGATCACTCACTAGCCCATTCACAAACAAATATAAACAATATGACTCACTGAGTATCCAGCAGTTTGGTTAACAGAAACTGCACTTGGCTTTGTTAATGCTTCCTTTATTTCACAAGAAGGTTATGGTAAGTTAATGTACAGTGGAAAATGGAGTAAAATAAAACAAACATTTTTAGCCCTCACAACAGCAGAGTTTGCAATTTGCCCAGTGCTGCTGCAGAAGAGAGAGATCAGCACCTAGAGAGACACAAGAACAGAAAAATAACCATATTTTCACTTTTTTTTGTATGTAAGCTGCTGTGGCTGCACCTTACTTTTGTTAATTGTTTAAGGCAGTGCCCTGCTCCAGTCATGATATTTGTTCTCCAGGCTCGCTGATAGTTTGAGGCCCAGTGGTGTAACAAAGGCCCCTGTGGTGTAGGGGGGCTGAGATCCAGGTGGCCCCTTCAGCACAGTACCCTGGCATGAGAACTCCTGAGGGAGTTCAGGGGGGCCCCTTCAAGTAGTTTGCAGTGGGTCCCCTAAGGTTCCGTTATGCCACACCCGGCCACACACTCTTACCTCTGTGTCTAGGACTAGATCAAGTCTTCCGTGACTAACATGTGACTGGGGCATCAACATATGTCTGAGGGCACGGAAGCTGCATCATATCACATGCACTTTCAAAAATGTAAATTCAACCTCACATCACAGAATGACGTCTGTGCTGCCTTGTTGTATGCCTCGTAACCCACCCATTCCCTCCTCTTCACAGGGTGGGGTGTGGTCAGTGGAGGTTGCTGATCCCACCCCACCCTGTGAAGAGAAGGGAAAGGGTGGGTTAACAGCAGCTGAGTGACATGCTGTCTTGTACAGCTTGGACTGGAAAGTAAAAAGCCCAATGCTGTTTTCCATCTGTGTCTTTGCTAGAGCATTGAACACTGTCAATCACAACATTGTTTTAGATCGTCTGGCCTCCATCGGGATCAAGGGCCAAGTACTCACTCTTCTTAAGTCCTTTCTTACCAACCGCAAACTGCGTGTCCCTCTTAAAGAGTTTGATTCACCTGCATTCACATTACCATGCGGCTTTCCCTAGGGCTCATCATTGATCCGTACCCTTTTTAATATCTATGTTTCCCCTTTAGCTAAACTTGTCAGCACATTCGGGTTCTCAGTAGTTACACCAAACGACACCCAAATTGTGATATCTGCGGCCAGTGATCCAGCAGACACAGCCACTCGCTTTTATGATTGTCTGATCCAGGTTAGCAAATTGATGTCCTTTAATTGCCTAAAACTTAACTCCAGTAAAATGGAGGTTCTACTTTTTGGCAATAACACTTCCTTTTGGTCCCTTGCTTGGTGGCTGCAGGAACTTGGTTCTCTCCTGATCTCTGTCAATAAGGTTAAAACTCTAGGGGTAGCATACTTTCTTTTGAGGGACATGTTAACACTATTACCTCAGCCACTTTTTATATTTTGGGGCTTCTTTGAAAAATCTCCCCTTTCATCCCCTCTAACATGAAAGCAAACGTGACTTCCGCGCTGGTTCTATCTAAAGTTACCTACAACCATGCCCTATTTGTCAACATTCAGAAACAATGCCCTCAATAAAAGTCAGATCTTACAGAATGCTGCAGCCAGTCTACTCATAAGCATTTCCAAATTTGAGCCTGTTTCCCCTCCACTCGATCTTCTTTACTGGTTCCCTGTCAAGAAGCGCATTGATTTTAAAGCCCTGTGCATTGCCTTTAGGGCACTCCACGGCATTGGCCCCAACTATCTCAGGCAAGCTTTCAATGGTATATTCCATCAGCTTTCAATGGTATATTCCGTCTAGACCACTTCAATCTGCCACAGCCTACAATCGCATAGTTCCTAAATTAAAAAAAATTATCTTGGGGTGGAAGAAGCTTTGTAGTTGGCACACCTAGATTCTGGAATTCCCTCCCCTTCAAATTGAAAAATAAATCAGGTATGTTAGCCTTCAGAAAAGACCTTAAACCTTGGCTTTTCACCCAAGAAATGTTATCCAGCAACTTTTTCCTTGTTCAGCAAACTACCTCTCTCTGAGGTCCAGCACCTAGACACCCCCAGGCATTACAAGTCTTTATAAATTGTATTTTCATTTAATTTCATTTTTAGAGGAGGAGACTGAGAAAGCATGAAAATGCAAGGGCTGTGTATATATGAGTCCGACAATCCCTCAGCCTCAGGAGAGGCATAGTGCGACTTTTGAATGGACCAGACTGCCTAGCCCTCAGTCCGAAGAGAAAGGCAGACAGTTAGCCATCAACAGTTTTTTAAACAGTGTGTTCTTTTAAATGAAATCACCAACAATTGACATACTAGAATGTTTTATTTAAGGACGTCTGCTTGAGCTTTGAGGTGCAATGAGACTTTATGGTGGCCTCAGTTTGAAAAACCATTAAGCAAAGACGGTATCACGTGCGCTGTTTTTCACTTTCAAATGCAACTATTACATACACCATATTTCACATTTGGGAGATTGTTGAAAGTTAAAAAAGCAAAACACCCTACTTTCGGACCTGTAGCAAATGCCTAATTTGTTTTTCTTATGAGCTGGACATAGGCGCTGCAGAATATTGGGATATCTGAATACAAATACTGTCTGTAATGATGACTCCTCGTATATTTGCATGCAGACGTATTTTTATTAATAGCCCCTCACACCATACAGCATCTTCTCTGTACAAAGCTGAATTGCAAAATGCTTCAACTGTATTACTAAATCATACATTCTTCTCCCCACTCACATTCTAATATTCCTTAAAGACCCACTACTACATTACCATTACTATACTGTCTACCCTTAATTCTACCTCAGACCATTTCTTTTACCACTTTACACTTACTGTATCTATGGGTGCTTTGGTTCTTTTTCAGTTCGGGTTTTCCATTTGTCAAACTTTAATTTTCTTTATTTCATTTGTGCCTATCTGTCTCTTGCTATGGTTATACATGTTTGCATGTATGCACCATTTATATAGCACAAACAGCTGAATGCCAGAGGAGTGCTTGACAGGGACTAAGGCAAAGCACAGTCAATGTGTGATTGATAGGGGGCTTAGTTGGTTTGTAAGAGTGAAAGTGGATTGTTACTTCATCATGACTAGTGATCTTTAAAGTGGTGTCTTCAGCTCTTTCCTAAATTGGGCAGAGTTGGGCAGAGTTGGTGCAGTCCTGATGGATATGGGGATGTTGTTCCTAATCCTGGGTGCATCGATGGAGAAGGCCTGTTGGATTGTTTTTTTCATTTTTCACCTGTCTCCATTTTCATGGTGTGCTGGCTGTTGGTGTTTTGAGAACCACAAGATAAACTTGTCAACCACATAGGCAGGGGCAGTCTTGATTGGCTTTCTAGATGATGCAACTGGTTTTTAAGATGGTCCAAGCTAGCAAGGGCAGCAGTGGAGTTCCATCAGAGCAGGGGCGATATCATATTTCTTTGACCTTTAATGGGGACTGTTGCTGTATGCAGGGTGCCCTTAAAGGGGGCCAGTGTGTAGTCTCGGAGCCCTTTAGCAAAACATTGCAACTGCCCTGAAGATTAAATTGTTTTCTGGGAAGAATGGATTAACTTTCTTTTGTTGACAGAGAACTGGTACCACGGTTGCTTAGTGACCTGTTCCTTGAGGGTGGAATTGGTGAATCTGAGAATCCCTGAGTTAGAGTAAAGTAGGGTTCATATCTGCGCATGTTGTTGAGACATGTTTGCACTAGTTGTTTCTTGCTGCTTTTGGAAAACAGTAGGAAATCTTCTTTGGTGAGGTAAGCTGGTGGGGTAAGCTTTAGGTCTGGAAGAGGTGTAAACAGTCTTTGATGTGTCAGGTATCTTGAGCAGAGGAGACCTTCAAATACAATCGTGTGTCACCGGTGTGCTGGTAAATTTTGATGTTGTTATCTGTGAGTAGAGCCTTAAGGGCTCCACAGAGAGGTTGAGCATGGGTCTGAGACTGGGTCAAAGTCTGATGATGGAAATAAGTCAAGGGTAACAAAATGAGTGCCAGTGCCCACCACCTACAACCATCAGCACACATTAGGCAATGTTCGGTCCTCTATCAGAGGAATATTTATATCAATCTTTTTGATTATCTTGTGAATGGGAAATATTCGTAGTAGTACTGCGTGACAAACCGTGTGATAATCAAAATTGTTATTTTTCAACACAACACAAACACGTGGGTCAGATTCACATAATACATTATGTGTCCCATAGATTTATGAATTGCATTTTGTAGTAAAAAGTGCTACTGTAGTAATAGCTTATATACAAAAAAAATGTATTATGCACCAATATATCGATCAGTTGATTTGCTGTACTTTCTTCGCTGCACTCTATGGAAGACATTTCTTGCAGCCCTTTTCTGAAATAATATAAGCATTGTTGCGATCTACAGAACATTGTTTTTATTAGTGCTACCATTACTCGTAGCTGTCAGTAGTATAGTGGAAATAATGAGTTTCTTTAGATTATTTGGGTAGCAGAAATTAGCATGAAGAATCAAATTGCTCACCTTTTATGATAAATATTAGCCACAGGTTTGTCAGTTTCAAGATGAAGCAATACAATTTAGGATAAGTTACTGTTAAAATTAAGATTAATATGAAGCTTGTTCTCATTCAGTGTAAATGTGTATTCCAAATCTAAGGCAGTAATTCGATTTCAAATCATAAAAAAACATAAACAAGCCAGCTTTACATCAGTAGGTGTTTAGTATATTGAGACAGGTAAGACATCCCTTCATCCTGAAATTAGGTAATTGTTTGACAATTCAGTAAAAGAAGGAACAGTTCTACAACCATAAGAGCCATGTTGCTTTTTATATGTAAATTGACTTTAAATGTTAAATAATTATGCATCAAAATAAACTTAACCATCAGGAGAACATCATCATGTATCTTTTGATACCATTTTAAATTTTAGGATGAATTTAGAGAAGAAGGCTGAACCCGGGCCCCGCCGTCACCACTGATTCAGCTGTGACCTGTGGGCTGTATGCACTGCTACTGGCAAGCATTTAGCCAGTCCACTGTCTTCCAGAGTATACAGGGCACTGAATAAACCAGGGTGAAAATCTCCATTTTTTTTGTGAATCCAGTCACGTTAGTTACAATGCCATCGTAAGGATTTTTGGGACCCGAGAAAAGCACAATTTTTGTCCAGAACAAGTTTGAATGTATTTCCTTGTTTTAGCTATTTCAATTCCATGTGATGCTAAACAATACCATGTTATAAATTAAACTTTTAGGAACAAGGAATGCAAAAACAACCGAAGGCTCAAGTAGTTTTGCCTATGACAGAAAATAATACTGTTAGAAATGGGGTTTTTGGTTGGCAGTCAGGTTACCCTCTGTCCAAGCAAGAACCCTCACTCTAGTCAGGGTAAGTCCCACACAATCCAAATTATCCTGTGTCCACCCTTTGGTAGCTTGGCACTGAGCAGTCAGGCTTAACTTAGAAGGCAATGTGTAAAGTATTTGTGCAATAAATCATACAATAACACAATATAGCACCACAAAAATACACCACACAGTGTATATAATATTTATCTGGGTATTTGCAGGTCAAAACGATAAAAGATGCAATATGAATTTGTAGAGATATCACTGAAAAGTGATATAAAGTGTCTTAAGTCTTTAAAAAACAAGCAAAGTCTCTTTCAAGCACAAAGTACCTGGTTAAATGTGGAAAATCTCCGCAAGGGGCCGCAGAGGAGGAGATACGTGGAAAAATGGTGTGAAGGCACCCTCTGTGCGACAGCAATGGCATTTGCCTCGGCTCCTCAGCCAGCGCACTGTTTCCACTAGGCTGACAGGTGGAAACATCCTAATTTGGAGATTTCTGCAGGTCAGCCCAGTGGAAATATCGTAATTGGGCTGGGGAGGTGATCGTCAGCTCCGCAGAGGTCTCCTGCCCATTGGTCTGGTGGGCCGATTGTCGGTCCGACAAACTCGTAATCAGGCCCTTAATGTCTAAGCAGCCTTTTCCTCCCAATGTAGGAAAGACATAGTGAAGATGACTTGGTGGATGCTTTGTAGACTAGAATATTATTGAAACAAATATATAGGTACTGCTGTAGCATTTCTCCTTTGCAGGATTATGCTTTAAGCAGAGTCAATTAATCTTTTGGTCCACCATAAAGTTGTAGAGAAAAAGGCATCAGACTACACAACAAATCATTTCAATTATAACAGTATTACCAACATGGCCACACATGGAAAACTCCAGTCTGGAATAGTTCATGGGGGTTATTACAAATTAATACTCAGAACAATATAAATGGTACTCAAGACAAGACTGTGAAGATGCAGATTCAATATGGGTTGTCTAGCCCTCCTACAAAAGTTCAAACAAATTAACATCAAGAAGACAAGACATTCAATTAATCCCATGCATAAAAGTAGTAAGAGAATCTGAAAAGACAGAAACAAGTAATGTCTAATCCTATTAACCATTTAGCTATTAAAACCTATAATCTAGAAACCTGTGCAAGGGATAACCCCACAAATTAACAAATCCATGTAACATGTGCTGTGCTAAGCACATGTGGGCAAAAAACACAAAAAGGACAAAAAGAATTTTGAAAAAGGAAATCTGGAGTAACAAATTGCTTACTAAAGTGGGCTAAAACTGAGTGAAAAGGGAAGGCAACAGCATTTTAGAAGCTCGATCAAGTGTCTTTTTCTTTGGGTCAGGGGAAAATCTCTTAAACATCAGCAAAGCATTTAAAGGGGCAAGGGTAAAGAGGACTATACCTCTCAGAGTCCAAGGGGTTCAGCAAGCAGCAAAGAGTGGGGAAAATCTCTCCTAGAGTAAAGGAGAAGAAAACTGATGTAAATCCAGCTGGGCAACGGTGTATCAAAGTTCATAGGGCACAATGATTCGTCCATCCATCACTCCACATGACACAGAAGTTGAAACATCCAATAGAAATAGAAATCGATCATGCAACACAGGCTGCAACAGTTAGAAAACATTCCACATCAGTCATCTACGCAGGTTGAAACAAGTGTATGTGTTACCAGTTCCACAGTTCCTGAATATACTGTGCTTCAGTCCATGTTCCCAAGCTCTCAATGTTTAAAACAATAGAACATCTATACAAAGCTAGCTTTCACATGAAAATTATCTCTGAAAGGAAAGTACATCTTAACAAGAATGACTAAACATTTTGAACAGTCGGGAAACAGGGCCCTGCAGGCCTTACTTAGTCTAAGCAAGTTAATTGAAATGACACATTAATTTATGCAATTAACACATATTTAACTTTCAAAGTTATAAATCCAACATTAATAAACTTTGGCAGTATCCAGGTTACAATGGATCTAAGGGCCATATGTACGAACACATTTTCCCATAGACACAGAATGGGTAAGTTCCTTTCGTACATCTGACCCTAAACGACATAACTCTGTTAATACATTTCTATGATTATGATGCAGAACTACAAACTTCGGCTTTTATGTCTAATTGTTTTAACATTTCTCTTCTAAAATTCATTATTGTTTTAGTGCATACTATTATTTAACACCATGAATCATAATAAAGACAAATTAATTTGTTATACATGAACTTTAAAGGCTATACCACATGCCTTTCAAATACTAACCTACAGTGTATGCATGTTAATATGGCATTCAGTCTGTCTCTTTACATTAAAACTATCAGTACTTTGCTTAAAAGTATACCTAAACTGTCACATATAGATGATTATGGTGACATGAGGGACAGTGCTAAAATTTCTGCTAAATCAATACACAGCGCTTTATTTCTGGATATTCATTATTATAAATAAATTCCTCTTTGCAACAGGCATTCCTACTGCAACAGAGAAAACCAAAGCAAAAAAAAAAGATTTACATATTCCATCAGGTGAAAGTTGGAAATGTTCTCATTAATTCTCTCCCCATGTGTGTCCCGCCTCTCCTATGTGTACGCTTCTCTGGTTAAACAGTGGTGTAGCAAGAGAGGTAACACAAAGAGATGGGAGGTAGAGATAGAGAGAGGTAGAGAGATAAGGTAAAGAACAAAAGGTGCAGCAGTGAAAACGAAGGATAGAGAAGTAAAAATAGTATGAGGTTTGGAGAGAAAGTGTGGGACAGCAATTGATAAAAAGCATGGAGGAGAGAGGTAGAAAGAAGGAAAGCTATCGGGGTGGAGGAGTAAAGTACACAGAGGGGTGAAATAGAGTGAGAGAGAGAGGTAAGGTAGAAAGGGAGGAGAGATGGAGGCAGGCAGATATAGAGGTAGACAGGCAGAGATTACCAAGAGTAAAAGTGAGTAGAGGTGTAGAGAAGAAAGATGTGAAGTGAAAGACAGAGGTGTGGCTGATACAGAGGTAGAGAGAAAGAGAGACAGGGTGAGGTTGAGAGAGAGTTGTGATGTACTGAGAAAGAGGTAGAGACAGAGGTGAGGTAGAAAGAAAGAGATGATGTAGGGAGGGTGAGTTTCAATGGAGGAGGTGTGATGAGAGTAAGAAGAGATCATGATAGAGGAAAAGAGGATGAGTTAGAGAAAGAAAGGGTGTGAAAAGGGAAAAAGGAAAAAGAGAGCAGAGGAGGAGGGGAAAAGAGGAAGAAAAAGGGAAAGGGGAGGTGAGGAGGTGATGTGGCAAAAAACGCTAAGCAAATGGAGCGGTTGGGTTGTGAGGAAAAAGTGTGTTACATAGATCAGGTTGTGAGTGAGTTGTGAGGGTAAGAGAAAGGGTAAGGGAAAGAGAGAAATTAGGTATAAGGTATAAAGTGGAATGGGGAGGTAGGGATATGTCTACAAGATTGGATAGAAAGATAGGCAGAGATAGAGAGGTGAAGTAAGGGAAGAGATGAAGTTGTGTGAGAAGTGAAGTACATGGAAGAAAGGTCTAGGGATATAAGAGATGTAAACAGAGCAGGGAGTTGAAAAGAGTGGGAGGAAGAGAGCTGAGCTTTTGAGAGGGGTATAGAGGTTGCAATGTAGATGTAGGCACAGAAAGTGCTCAAGAGAGAGGGAGGTGAGGTCCTGAGAGAGAGGTTACACAGAGTTGAGGTTGACATAAGTATGATCAAGAGGGTAGAAACATAGAGATGAAGAAACGGGTAAAGAAGTAGAGATAAGGAGAGAAGCCTGAGGGAGAAAAGGAGGAGGTGAAGTAAGGAGAGAGATATGGGAAATAAATAATATGCTTTTATTTTTTGCAACCAACTCTTTGAGAGCAGGAGGATTAATGGTCTGGCAGGTTGTCATGCACTCTAAATGATTCTGATGTGGACGTTCCAAGCTGAGCACATTATAAATTAATATGTTTTTATTCAGCTTACAGCTGCAGGGCTTCTGACTGTCCTAGTCCCTTTACGAGGGGTCACTTGTGAGGTGGGGTCCTTCACAATTGCCCGCTTTACCCATCCCTGAAAAAGTATTTGGTTAGTTATGCATTTTGGTTCACAAACCTGTTTTGGTTTGTGAACCCTGCATCTTAGTTTTGCATTTTTTGGAAAAGAGAATGGGGCAACTTCATGTTACACCCTAGGGAATGAGGTTTGCTTTCTTTGTTCTCGCCCTGTGTGAATCTGTTATAGACATTTTGCAGAGAAATGTGTTTATGTTTCATGCAACATCCATAAAAAAAGTTTCTTTATGATAACACTAGAACCTCACAAATGAGAGGGCGTCATAGAGATTATTTCCAGTAATATTATTCAGCTGCTGTTGTGTTAGAATATTGAAAACACAAGTCACTATCCCTGAATATTAGATCTAACCATATTTAGAATTTGGACGATTGTGCTAGTGCACTGTCAGTAACCTGACCAAAGAGGGCAATGAAGATCTGAATTTGCATTGTGAATTCAAAGCTGTTCCGAACAGGGGCTCCTGAGATACATTTTGCCCAATGTCCCCAAAATCTTTAACATGTCCATGGTCACGGTGATCCATTTTTAGGCATCAGTACTTATTTTTTTTTCATCAAACTTTTATCTATCATAAGACAGTAAAAGGCCGAAAAGAGAAAAAGAAGAAAGAAAAGAAAGATAGGGAAACAGTGGCAAAGGGAGGAAGCGACAAGGATAAAGAGACAAGAAGTGTAGCGTTGTGAAAGAAGCATCAGTTGGAATGTAGGACAGGAAGTCTTGATTTCCCTCAACCTCAGAAATTTAGCAATGATGTCAGTGGCCAAATGGAAAAACTTTGGTCCCTGCATTATTTCTTTTTATAAACTAACCACTTCCAAGAGAAGTGCAGATAAGACTTCTTTGGGAATTCCAGTTGCTTTTGCCATGCGCAGCTAATTACTCCACATATTATGTCATTGATGAGATCTTGTATGGCGTCTTTGATATCACTACAACGTTTCCAATAACATTATTGATAAGAAAACTGCATGGCAAGGGCGCGGGTTATAGTTACCTTAGGATGCGAGTTATAGTTACTTGAAAGAACTCTAAAACTGCTGAATTTCCATGATTTTGTACCAGTAAATTCAGAAACTAACTAACGTCCCTGTAACCTTTGTTTTTTTTATTGGAAATATATAATATATATATATATATATATATATATATATATATATATATATATATATATATATATATATATATTACACACATACATAAATTACAAAGTTACACCTCTTTTGGTAAATCAGACCCTTTTTATGTGCTTTTATGTGATTGATGTGCATCTACACAAATGTTCCTCCTTTTGCTGCTACTTAATGACAGACATGTCCTTTGAGCCTTGTGAATGACGCAGGAAGTGTTCTAATTCACACCTAATCATGCTCTGCAGTGCACCCATCTGACTTAATCATCGTTTCCCAGCCTGGCCTTGGCATCCCCCTCGCCCCCAGGCAGGACATGGGCACAGAGGTCAAAAGAGACTTCAGAGAAGGCTTCAAACCCAGCCAAATATATCAACGTATGGCGTGTCTGATGAGACTGACGCAGGCGCAAGGATCGCGCGCCTTTCGAATCCCGGAATTTCTCCTGGCTGACTGGTTTCGCAGAAGGCATGGAAACAATAAAAAGCTCATACATAAAACATTTTCATGGGCAATAAAGGCAAAGTGCATTTAATCAAAGAGCAATTTGCTCGTCTACATCAATAAAATGCGGAGGTGTGCGTTCAGCGCGGCTTCTTCTGTCAGAAAAAGTCAGCAACATCGTGATATGATTTGATCATGGTCGGAGGGTTATATCTAGAGATTTCGCATATTTCAACACACGCATATGAGACTGAGCTTAGAATTATTTTTATGCCCGTCATAGCATGTAAGTATCGCTCCCAACTTGGAGGTCGCATTGAATATCAGATGTCTGTTTGCGCAGGAACACTGGAGCCTGCCTTAGACTTGGCGTGCGTGGCATTACTGGACCATTCCACTACAACTGACATTTCAGGCAATTAAGAATATGGATTATGTGAATGATGCTTTTGGACAAAGGGGGCTTACATCACCAGAATACTAGACGCTTCGGGCCAGAATTAAAACCAGCCTCTCAGAA
The DNA here is from genome assembly GCF_031143425.1 of Pleurodeles waltl. Taxonomy (NCBI): domain Eukaryota; kingdom Metazoa; phylum Chordata; class Amphibia; order Caudata; family Salamandridae; genus Pleurodeles; species Pleurodeles waltl. The sequence continues at coordinate 253,284,383 of NC_090445.1, forward strand.
ACTTAGAGTGAGCATAAATTATTCAATACAAAGAGGAAACTCTGGGTAGTTCGTGAGTTTAGGTGGAGAACTGCTGTTGGATCGATTTACAACATCAGCTATACTCAACATTACACATGAATTTATGTATACATATGTTATATAAACACACATGCATATGTGATAAAAATGTATAGTTGCATTTTTATGTTTAGCAAACTTAATAATAAACAATAAAAACGAATTCACCTTTTAAATATAAAACATACTTAAATTAATTCAATTCATAATTTTTAACCAAGTTCACTACAAATTAAACAAAAATAAAAATGTTGGTGAGGGTTCGTCATTTCACTTCTAATCTATTGTGTAAAGATTATTATTTCTACATTAAATTAATTTATTTAAATTATTTTTATAATTTAATGTCAGCCTAATTTAGAGTTCATGTGCTTAACGTTTTTAATGTTTTAGTTCCAGGCTAATATTAATTATTTTAAATTATTTCACATACATATTTTACTTTACATATATGTAATGTGTTTTTAAATAAATAAAGTTTATTACGTTTTGCTATACATTCTCATAGCGAGAGCATCTCTCTTGTGTCCAAGATCTCCACAAAAAGGTGAAAAGTTATTTGAAATACCTTTCCACTTGCAATTTTTGCTGTAGGAAGATCCTCTCCTTCATTGGAGGAGTGGAAAGAGGCAGGTCTACACTAGGTGTAAATCTCGACTTGTGAATGGTAAACAGCAAAATAGTGAGAGTTACACCCAAGTGTACGAATAGATCTACCTGTAAGTAAATCTACACGTGCACATTTACCTTTGTGTATCAGGCCCTACGACTTTCACTACATGGTTCTTAAGAATTGACAATGGATATGGACTGCTAACCTTTACTCGATATTATTTCCACAGTAACAAAGTGGCCGTTGATTATATTTCTTGATAACCACTTCTGGAAATGGCAATAAATTAGTCTGGGAACTCCTACTTTGAGAGCGGCAGCCAAGAGGGAGGAGTCATGGAGGTCAATATTATGAGTGGCGGCCCCATGAAGAGCAGAGCCAATGACAATCATGCTATGTATTTTTGGTTGCAACTCTCCTCCCAAAGTAATTGGCAACAAGGAAAAATGTTATTGTAAAAATCATCAGGACACAAACAGATTGCACTTTATGCTAACCAGGTGCCCAGCAACATCCCCACATAGAAAAAAATGAAGGCAGTGAATCAAGATAGAATCCCATTGAAAATAAATGAATGGGAAAGAATTAAAAGCTCAGTTTTATCCAGGTTCATTTTTTAAATAGTTTTCAGTCATCCAACAGCATGTAAGTGAAACTATATATATATATATATACAAACATATGCATACATATATATGTATGTGTACGCATATATATTTTTAAGTCAAAATAGTTTAAATATTTAACATTAATTCCTTAGAGTGTTATTTTAATTAATTGATCGTTACTTTGATTTTACAATACTCAGAAATGAATTTGGGTATCATTAGCGTACATGAAAATATTATGAAACAGATGCTCCAAAGGCTGCATATAGATATTAAAGAGTATCAATGATATGATGGAGCCCTGTGAAACGATGAAAACCACATCCTTAGGAGTTGAAAGGTACGAAGGAACAGCTGCCCTTTGTTTCCTACTGGAAAGTAAGGATTCCATCCAGGATAGAACAAAGCCTTTCATTTCTGTAACAGTCTTTTTAACAGAAACACATGATATATGGAGTTAAATTTCACAGAGAGGTCCAGGAGCACTAAGGTCCCTACATTTCTGGCATCCATCATCCTTTGAAGGTCATCCAAAACTGAGAAAAATACCAAAAACCTCGAATGTTCCCTATCAAGCAAGACATTTGACTCAGTACAATTTAGTAATCATGAGAAATCACCTTTATTTCCGAACTTTCTGCTAGAAACCGCAGCAAAGAGATAAGTCTGAAATGGCTTAAACTAGTGGGACATAGTGAGGATTTCTTCAGTAGTGGTCGTGAATACCTTCCTTCCAACAAGATGGAATATATCCATTTGAAAAACAGTGTGAGATGATATTTCGAATTTCAGCACAGATAAAAGATACTATTTGTTGGGAGTATTTAACTGGACATGTGTCTAAAGGGGAGCCTGTAGGTCGGTTCTGCTGAATCAGAATAGTAAAGTCCTGCTCTGGGACGAGAGAACATTTTTCCAGTGTAGGCACAGTCTGATCTTGACAGGCAAAGTTATTATATACTGTAAAATCTTATCTGGCAGAGTGGACGACTGACACTATCAGCTTCAATCTCCCTTCGGATTCTCTTAGTTTTGTCAAATGAGGGCAGAAGGAACACTGCTGAAGTACAAACATTGGGATTCTGAAGCTCGTTGACGAGTGTAAAGAACTCTCTAGTAAGTGGAGGGTGATTTGTTTCCCTTCCCATCCTTGAAAGAGATTAATGCTAGCCCTTGGCTGAAGTAAAAGTGTGACCCTTCCCAAGGTGGGAGGAAAATGTGAAGAGTTTGTGAATGCTCACAGACTTGTTTGTGGGCATTCATAATCCTCCAAAGCTAACCACCTCTCTAAATGCCAGGAACACCCAGAATTCCACCAATTTAGTGGATTTATGAGTGTGGCGATACACGTGTCCGTAAAGGGGCCTATGCCATGAAAGAGTCCCTTTGTGAATTCCTGACAGGCTTAAGTAAGGTAAATTCGGCCTCGCCTTATAATACTGGTAAGATAATTCTGGTGTGTCATGAATTTGCTCAAGAAACCCATGTGCACTCTTTGGTTGCAGGCTTGAGCTATCATGAAATAGCTTACAAAGTTAACATGTCTGTTGCAAAATGTAGTGTGTAATTTTATGCCACCGATTCAAATTATATGTGAGATAGCTCAGTAAGTTAATGCTAGAAATGTAGAGTTCTATGTGTTACCTGCAGGCCGCAAGGTACAGTCCTGGGGAAAAAGGAGTCATTTGCCTCCTTCGAACAGAAGGGTACAGGTGCATGTCAGATAAACGTAGTGCAAGTTCCTCTCACAATCAGAACATTCATACCATGGATGAGGGCACTGCAAACTGACCACAAACACAGAGCATGTACAGCATAGGCAAACCAGTGCAAGCTCCACTCGAACATACAAGGCACTAATAGGGGTGTGGAATATAATAAAATATCTACTTGCCCATGGGACAGGTTGCTTCATAATTCTACGTGTCCTGTAAAAAAATCTACTTGTCTCTTTGGTGCCATGTAATGTGTCAAAACATTATGGCAGCAATCTCTTTAGATAAGAGCTCTGATAATAGCCTCTCTGATTATGCCATGGCTAATACTATAGTAGGTTTGATTGAATACTAGCAGCTTTCTTATTTTGCCACCTTTACGTACTGGGCTGGAGGTAGATATATACCATGGGTGCACTTTTGTGACTTTAAGAAATGGCCCCCTAATTAAGTCTGGCGTTAACCAAGAACCCTTTGTTTGATTAAAATTCAATCTCCCTATGCATCTATCGACTGGCTTCACTGTGACTCAAGCTACTTGCAGAACCTGCTCCTTCTCAGTGCCTGGATACCCTCATGAGTGACAAGTTTTGCGCTCTAGAATTCCATGTTATATTACATTACAATGATCACAGTCTGCTCTTTCACAAGGAGCATATCTGTACACAAAGTAGTTTTGTTCAGTGCCAAGAACTACTGCGCCAATGTGTGCTTTTTTCGGGCAAAAATATTTTTGCTTTTTGCTAATATTTGTTACAATGGTGAGGGCCCAGCAGCTCCCACAACAGTAAAGGTTTACAAAAGTCATTTAAAAACAAGACACACCTTGACAAAACCATGCCTGACCACCAATATTGGATCTATTGGCTTTGCCAATGTTTGTTTATATTCATGTTTTCTATAATCTTGTTGAAACTGGTTACAACGACTTTCCGTTATGAATAGTTTTTAGAAAACATTTTACTAAATGATGCTTCAAAAAAATAGTACCTACATATTTACAGTAGTTCAGCAAAAAATGTTTCCCCTAGTTGCATTTTTGTTAACATTTTCTGCTTAAAGCAAAAATTCAGCAATCTTGCTTTCAAGCTTATGCAAATATTTGCGTTTAACATTCTGGGAGCATTATACGTCACCTCATATTTTTAAACTTGTAAACATGTGTACACATTTATTTTATTGGAACCACTGTCAGTAGTACAGACCAACCTTACATCATATTTTTAGAACCCTCACTCTAATAATAAAAGATTTGTATTAATGAACCATACATACAAGTTCAAACAGTGTTAACATTTGAACACAAATATTACCTCAGCTGCAAACAACCCCTTTCTAACGTGGTACTGTAAATTGGCATCCAAAGGGTTTGTGCTGCAGAGGGTTGGGCCTACTTGTCTCTAGGACAAAATAAACCTGAAAACCTGTTGTCCTTGACCCCAAACAATATGTCCTGGACATGGGCTATATGAGTTTCACAACCTTGAAGAGTTTCTCAGAACTCAGATGACTAAAGAAATAGCTCCAGCAAGCCATAAGCTGATATTTCGTCCAGTTTTATTACAACTTTATAGAGAAAATAACTTTATTACATGTCCTAATAATATATTTATTATTTAATAAATTTCTCTCTTTCTCTCTCTGTATATTTCCTTTTCAAATTGAGCACAACCAAATTTAAATATTTTAGAAGCCGTAAAAGTTTAATTTCTTGTAACATTATTTCTTATGGGGTGTTATAATAAGTCCTACCTCTAGCATTTTCTATGGAAGTGTGTTGCAGTATCTGTGGGTAGCTGTTTGGGTGATGCTAGACATACTTCAGTGCTGGGGGAGAATAAAATAACACTGGTTTGGCTGTGGAAACCTTAAAAGTGCAGTTTGTAAATAGCAATGGTCCTATTCTTGCGTCAGTAGTTGTTTTGATTTTGCAAGTTCCTGCCTAAACCTCTTGTTACCGCACTCTAAACCTCACCCATTTAGGAGAACGGATCTCAATACGAGGCTGGCGGTTTTGAGAGTGCCAGCCTCATGGTTGCGGTCCACCGCGGTGGCAGACTGACCGCCGTACTCCAGGCTGTTTGACAGCCACATTATGATCATGTTGGTCGGAACGTCAGGGGGGCCGCAGTTCCCGCCAGGAGCATGGTTCCCGACGGGCTGATGGCGGTCGGACTCATGGTCAGCCAAGCCATGCTGATCACGAATCCCCTTTCCGCCAGTGTTTTCATGGTGGTTTAACTGCCATGAGAAGGCTTTGCAGATAAACGGTCAGGAAGAAATTTAACTTTCAGGTGCAAATAGCAGTGAAGCTACAGAGGCAGAGACCACACAAAGGACCTCATGTGTTCAGTCTTCAAGCTGTTAATCTGGATAGCATTTGGCTAATGGTGTGTTGAATGTATGCGCAGCCTGTCATGGTTAGGGACTCCCAAATATCACTGGGGGATAATTCTTCTGACACCCAGGCTACAGAGGTTTATGAGCAGTTTGTGTTCTGAGCATGCTGGCTAGTGAGAATGAGGGAAAGCATGTTTTACAAAGGGGTATTAGTGCAGGAGAGTGTCCTTGTATGAACAGTCAGGGCTAATCTATTCACCAGTACCTTTACATACAATTTGCAATTGATACTGATAATCAATATAGGCTGTTATGTTGTCTCTTCTAGCCTGTCCTTAGTTGTGAAGTGTTGGAAGAGAGTCAGAAATTAGATTTTTGGAATTTTCTAGCATTCCTGGCAGACCAAAGATGTACAGAATTTCAGACCAGAGGCTTTTCTCAGTTAGAACTATTGGGCCACTTCTCTCACCTCCTCAATTGTAATAGGTCTGCTGTTGTGGTTTCCCTCTGAGACCCTGCTTCCTGCATGAGTAAACAAGCGCATGGTGTGCGTAATGCAATTTTATCAAATATTCCTTCCCCCATTGTTCCACCAGCTAAATGGTTGTCTATGCAGTGTAGACCTTGAGGCTGAGAAAGATACATCTAACTCATGGTGGAGTTTCAACCTGGAATGTGTGCTTAAAGTAAATAGCTAAAGAAAACCTGCTATCTATGTATTTTTCTGGACCAAATATCGAAACACAAAAATATCAAAAAATAAAAAAAAGATAACAAAAATATTAAATACGTATACTTAACTATAAAAACTACAAATATGAAGAACACAAACATCGTTGTTAAATATATATTTTTTTTTACATATATCGAAAACCAAAATATTGGAAACAAAAATACTGGTACCTTTAAAAAAATATATAGTATGTAAAAAATATGGATTCACTCAATATCGACTACAATATCATTGCCAAATTAATTAAATAATCATTAATAAAAAGATAAAAAAAACACTTTTCACGTAAAACATTTACTTCAAATAAACCCAAAACATGTTAGGCACATATTTAAATTAAATACAAATGTATGACATCAACAAAATATTTAGTATTCACCCCCCAAAAATCATGTATCTAAAATATATACAATAAAACCCCCAAAAAATTAGCATTAACTACAAACATTGGAACACCAACCGACATATATATAAATAATTTATGCCCAAAGATATATGACTACATAAAACTTTATATCATACATCAAAAAAATAATCTAAATCAGCATTACCTAGGGCTTAGCTGATTGGAAAATTCTAACTATACTAAATCAAACAATTAAATAAAACTATAAACAAATTTAACCAGTAAAATTAAACAAACAATTAAATCAACAGTATAAAAGGTACAGTAATTTGAACAACCAAATACTTCAAAAATGACAAATGCTGGAAGACACGGAAACCCTGCTGGATGCTCTCAATAAATCATTAAAGAAGAAATATATACATCTCAAAAACTGAATAACCAATTAAGTAATACCAATATTCAATCTAAAACATAACTGCTGTTAAAGTTAAAAATGGAAAATAGCAAATAAAAATTAACACAATCTCCAACTTTTATCTTTTTACATATACTTCCTAAAAGGAAAAATCTGCTTTTTGTTGCTTTGTGGTGCTGTTTGTGGGGTAAATTCCCCTATGCAAAGAATGTAAGAGTTGCAGGTCTCACACAAACACCTGCAATGGTGTATCAACACTGTGAGCTATTGCAACTCAATGCTATCCGAGTGAGCGGATGGCAGGCAGAGAAGTGAAGCGAGGCAAGGTGTATCATTGGCAGGCGGGTAATTGAAGGCTGGGCGAGGCGGAGGCTTTTTGTTCCTAAGTGAAGTGTTTCTCAGCAGTTTGGCAGCTATTGGACATCAGCCGCTGAGTGTCTCCCTTGGCCAGCTTGACCCACCCGTCCTGTGGCTGTCACCATCAGGGGATCAGGAGACCTGGAGAGCCTGGACCTGCCTGACATGTCTGGCCACCTGCCCTGCCACCCTACAGTCGTTACTGCCATGGAGCACCCAAACGCTGCAGACACTGCCCGCCCACACAGTTGCCTGGTGAGATGGGGGGCTGCTAGTCAGGCCTTGGGCCTCAGATCCCGCAGAGTAGCACAGAGGCAGGCAGTAATAGGCCGGTGTGACTTGCGCCCTTGTTGGGCTGTTTTGGTATTTTGTCTTCAAATCACACTCCCTCCCCCACCCAGGCCCTTGTCTTAGGCCCTGTTTCTTTCCAGGCAACAGGAAACAGTTACTTTGCGCCCATCAGTCCAGTGCTTGGTGCTATAGTGCTGGGTTTCCTGGCTTTTTCTCCTCCTTTTTTGAGCCCTATTTGAAAGACATGGATAATGCTGTTACAATAAGGACAATATAGGCTAGCTGGCAGCGCACTGCTGAACTAAGCTTTACTTCATCTTTTTAATTGCGCACCACAATTGATTCTTTGAGCCTTCAGGGCACTGCCTGGCTGTTCCCAACTCGTCGTCCAGCTATCTGCTCATTGGACTTACCTAATCACTTACTCTTGTCCTCTGAAGCTTTGGTACGTTAGGAAGAAGTGCAGCACGCCTATATTGCCTTAAAGCCACCGGCTCCAGAAGTCTGGGAGTGTGGGACATTGGGGTGACACCCGGTCTGCTCTTATTTAAGATGTGCGTGCTTGTGCTCCCCGTCCTTGACAACCACTTTGATATGGTGGAGTGTTGCAGCGCAGTCCAATGTTTATTAACAAACTGCCTACGGGACCTGCGTGCTTGTGCCCCCCACCTAGGTAAAAGATGGGGTCTGGCTGTGCCATCCAACATCAATAAGCTGTAGCCAACGTCACTTGTCCAACCAAAATTTGCGTGTAACCATAGAGTGAAATGAGCACACACCCTCCATTTAACTGCAAGAGAGAAGGCCAGCTCAAGAGGCGAGATATTGGACCCTCCTCCAAGACGTGCATGCTCATGCCCCCTACCCAGTCAACCACACAAAATATGGTAGGGTGTGGCAGCACCATCTAATGGCCCATAAACTTCAGGTACAACAAGAAGGTCTTCCCACTCACTGCTTACAAGATGTGCCCCAGTGCTCCGGTGGAAGATGGGGAGTGGACGCGTCGTCCATTCTCCGCCAATTTGTCCAATTCTGATAATCTGCATTTTTTGTCTTTCCATGTTTGGTGGCTGGAGTGGTTAGTAAGTTAATGTTTATTAACTTATTTGACAATTGTGGTCAGTGTCCCAGTCAAATAATAAGGATTGTTGTGCCTGGCAGTACATGTTGATCATTAACTGACAGTCTTTTCTTACGCCTTCTCGTCGCTTCATCAAAATGAGGTCTGGTAAGTTTCGAGGTGTAATAAAACCCACCAAAAGAGGTGAGCGGCCAAGGTTAAAGTTATGCCAACCGCTGCTGACGGAATCAGTGAGCGTATCCCTGCTACTCCAAGGCATGCTTTAAAGAGTCTCAGGAATGCTAAAATTACTGATTTTTTAAAATCTCCAATGGTATCATCCACCTTTGACCAAGGCTGCATGGCTGACAATGCCCACCTTTATCCAGCCTGACTGAGAAGGAGATTATCTGCTCTAGTAAGCAAAATCAACTCCAGGTCAAGTTCAAGTACACACAAGTGGCCATGAACCATGTTTAGGGGAGGTGAACTCCGGCCTCACCATGGAAAATTATACAATCTCTAAAAGTCTCATTCCAAGAAAGACTTCTGCCTCCTTGTTTCACCTAAGTCAAGTCAACTCTCCTCTCTCCTTTGGAAGCCTCGTTTTTATAGGAAGAGCTTCTATTGAGCCCTTTTGAAGACAATTGGGATGGTGCAATAGAGCAGCATGAAACCACAACTAATTCTGGCCCCAAACACGACTACAACATCTTGCTCTCTGTTCCACCTACTCTGTGGGCTCACTATAAGTGCTCTGGTATTGAGGAGCAATCTCCAGTGCACAGCATTGACATGGGAAACAAAGTACATGTTACACCCACCTTGTGGGCCCGCTGCTGAATACACTATAGGTGATTTCCTCACCCCTTTTATTCCACTACGAAGACCTTGCCCTACTGAACTCATTGACACTCCATGTTGTCGCTATAGATCAAAAGCTACATGACCTAAACACTCTGATTAGGCAGGTGCAGAAAGACCCTGACACTGCTTACCATTCGTGCCAATGGTCCTGGTTCTTGGATCGCTTAAAAACCATGCCAAATATTCGGGCAGAAATTTTAGCAGAAGTTAAATCTTCAAATCTATCACTGGTGCTTAACTCTTCTCAAATGGTATACGGTGATAAGACTGACTCCTCCTCCCCTTGGCAGTCCAATCGAGAAGACAATCAGTTACCAATGGTAAAAGTGGCGCCCGAGCAGACGTCATCATTTGAGTGTCTTAAGGCCCAGTCATCATTGAAAAAGGATGGTGAGCCTAGCTCTAAGAAATGGCACGTAGAGGATCTATCTGAGACACAAATGCATGGGGAGCACAGCCAATCACAGGGCCTCCCTACATTGCCGCAGCACGGACTGGCCCAAACTTTTAAGCCGGCTGTGACTAAAAGAGAGCGCAAACATCTCAGGAAAGCCAGAAACAACAAGCTGAATAGAGAAGTGTGTTCAACTCAAAATCTTCCTGGGGTCTTCACCTTCCTAAAGCTGGCAAAGACCAGCAGGGTCTATCGCCCCTGTATCCACTTTTCCATCACAAAAGATGACTTTTTTAACCAATCAATGCCAACAGAGTCTGCCCATCATGAAAAGAGGAACCTTGCTCAAACAGCTCCAAACAATGTACCAAGGTAATCTACCAAAGCGCCCTCTGCCATCAAAGGCCCCAAATTATCGGACCTGGGCGAGGTGCGCTGTGAGAAAGTAGCCTCTTTCTAGCATGGTTACCCCCACTTTTGGCCTGTTTGTGAGTGTGTGTCAGTGTGTTTTGCCTGTCTCACTGGGATCCTGCTAGCCAGTAACCCAGTGCTCATAGTTTGTGGCCTATGTGTATGTTGTCAGTAGTGCGTAACTGTGTACTGAAGTTCTGCTAACCAGAACTCCAGTGCTTATGCTTTCTCTGCTTCCAAAATAGTCACTATAGTTTAGTGACTTCATATTCCAATTCCAATTGGCACACTGGACCCCCCCTTATAAGTCCCTAGTATATGGTACCTAGGGACCCAGGGCATTGGGGTTCCAGGAGATCCTTAGGGGCTGCAGCATTTCTTTTGCCACCCATAAGGAACTCAGACAAACCCTTCTTCAGGACTGCCACTGCAGCCTGCGTGAAATAGTGCACACACTATTTCACAGCCATTTTCACTGCACTTAAGTAACTTATAAGTCACCTATATGTCTAACCTTCATTTACTGAAGGCTAGGTGCAAAGGTACTAAGTGTGAGGGCATCCTTGCACTAGCAAAGGTGCCCTCATGCTGTCCAGAACCAATTCCCCAGACTTCGTGAGTGCGGGGATACCATTACACGCGTGCGCTATATATAGGTCAATACCTATATGTAACATCACAATGATAACTCAGAATATAGCCATGTAAGGTGTCTAACATCATGGAGTTGTCCCCCCATTCCAAATATGGTATTGGGGGGCCAATCCCATGCATCCTGGGGGCTCCACCATGGACCCTCAGTACTGTCAAACCAGCTCTCTGAGGCTTGCACTGCAGCTACAGCTGCTGCCACCTCACAGACAGCAATCTGCCCTCCTGGGGTCTGAGCAGCTCAGTCCCAGGAAGGCAGAATAAAGCATTTCCTTTGGGAGGAGGGTGTTACACCCTCTCCCTTTGGAAATAGGTGTTACAGGCTGGGGGGTAGTCTCCCAGAGCCTCTGGAAATGCTTTAATGGGCACAGATGGTGTCCTCCTTGCATAAGCCAATCTACACCAGTTCAGGGACCCCGGACCCTGCTCTGGCGCAAAACTGGACAAAGGAAAGGGGAATGACCACTCCCCTGTCCATGACCACCCCAGGGGTGGTGCCAAGAGCTCCTACAGTGTGTCCCTGGCGTTAGCCATCTTGTTTTCCAAGGTGTGGGGACACTGTGGAGATCTCTGAGTGGCCAGTGCCAGCAGGTGACGTCAGTGACCCCTACTGATAGGTGCATACCTGGGTAGGTAGCCAATCCCCATCTCAGGGCTATTTAGGGTCTATCTTGTGGGTTCCTCTTCAGATTTAGCTTGCAAGACTCCTCCAGGAATTCTCTGCATCCTCTGCTTCATCTTCTGACCGTCGGATCAACTGCAGACTGCTCCAGGAACCTCTGTAACTGCAACAAAGTATCCAGGATGACTCCTGTGACCTGCAACTTCAGCTCCAGCCAGCATTTGCAACAGTTTCCAAGGTGTGTATGCTCTGAGGACTCCCTGTCTTCATCCTGCACCGGAAGAACCGAAGGAATCTCCAGTGGCACCTTCCAAGATGACGACTGGTTCTCTGGGATTCTTCGCCTGGCGATGAGCGTGCTCTCTGGAACACAGGTGGTGGACCCATTCAACTATCCTAAGGTCCAGCTGTCCAAATTTGGAGGAGGTATGAGCTTGCCTTCCCGGTTTGCAACAGTATCCCTGTGCACAGCGTCATCTCTAGCTCCTTGGGGTTCTATGCAGTTCTTTCAAGAATCCTTTGTGCACAGTGTAGTCCAAGTCCCCAGCACTCCATCCTGCGATGCACAACTCGCTGAGTTGTTCCCCAGTGGCGTGGGACCTTCTTTTGTTGTGCTGCACCATCCGCAATTTGCACCTACTTTGTCCCCGTGTCCTGGGACTCCTGTGGGTGCTGCCTGGTCATCTGTGGGCTTTCTCCAGTGTTGGGAGCCCTCTCTGCCTCCTCAGTCCGAGTTGAGGCCTCCAGGTCCCTCCTGGGTCCAGGCAGCGCCATTTTGACGCAAACCACGACATTGCTTGAACCAAGCCTTGTTGGACGAATCCAGCGACGCAAACAGCCTGCATCCAACTTCTCGACGTGGGACACCTCCTGCACCATGCAGGAACCCATAGCCATCTTCTTTGGTGCTCTTCTGCAGACTTCTTCTTACCTGAGAATCCTCTTTTGCACCATCTTCTAGGTTGGCAGGGGCTCCTGTCTTTCCTGGAATCTTCTGCGACTTCTGGACTTGGTCTCCTCTCTTCACAGGTCTTCAGGTCCAGAAATCCACCATTTGTTGCTTGCAGTCTTGCTTGGCTCTTGCAATAACTCTTATCACAACTTGTAGTGTGTCTTGAGGAAACTTGCAGTACTTTACTCCTACTTTCCTGGGCTCTGGGTTGGGGTATTTTACTTACCATTGGTGTTTTCTTACATTCCCAGCGTCCCTCTACGCACTACACTTGTCTAGGGGGGAATTCGTGATTTCTTAGTATATGGTTTGTGTTGCCCCTAGGCCTATTGCATTCTATTGTATTTTCTACTGTTAGCACTATTCTATGACTATTTACTTACCTGATTTTGGTCTCTAGTGTATATATTGTGTATAATACTTACCTCCAGAATGAGTATTGTCTCTAAGATATTTTTGGACTTGTGTCACTAAAATAATGTACCTTTATTTTTGGTAACACTGAGGATTGTCTTTTATTGTGTATAAGTACTGTGTAACTATAGTGGTATTGCAGGAGCTTTGCATGTCTCCTAGTTCAGCCTAAGCTGCTCTGCTACAGCTACCTCAAGGCAGCCTAAGCTGCTAGAACACTGCGTACATTTCACTGATAAGGGATAACTGGACCTGGTATAAGGTGTAAGTACCTAGGGTACCCACTACAAACCAGGCGAGCCTCCTACATGCGCTCCAACCCTTAACCAAAGGAACACCAGAGCAAAATCACCCCAGCCACTAGTTCAAGCCAGGTTTCCCCCTTCCAGGCAAGCGTACAAGCTCAGCCTCATGATACGGCAAAAATAGGATACAGAGCACCTGAGCAAGCCCCACCTCATCAGATTCTCTTAAGCCCAGAAGCCTTGGTAGGACATCAAGAACAGATGGCCACAGCTGATTATAATTAAGAGTCGTTGGCCCGCGCCGAAATGGAACAGGAACCTCAGCCCACAGTCCAACCTACCTGGAATCTTGGCCAGTTTAGCCAGGAGGCACCTAAATCACCTGAAGATACCCTGGAACAAGAATTAGTCACAATATAATTATCCTGCATTACAGGACTAGAGGAGGGCATGACATTTTAAACAGGGTGGCCATCTTAAAATTGTCCCAGGCTATAGACAATCTCAAACACCTACAATCAGACCATATTGAACGTGTCCAGTTCAAACCCAATCCACCCTAACTAGGAAGTGAAATTACGGTTGTCACCTGGTCGAACCCAAGGATTACCACAGCAGCATGGCAATATAAGTATATCTTCTCCAGATGGGGCATTGAACTGATGAGGCCAGCTTCAGAGGTCTATCCAAGCCCCCTCCGCCCTCAACAGAAACAGTTATCAAAGAGGGGCATCTCTAGCATCGTGGTGCTAAAAGGAGCAATTGGCCTCACTGATCAACTGACCTGCGCTCTACAGAGCCTCAGGATTCAACAAACTACAGCTCCAAGAGCTCCAAGCTATATGAGGAAGTTTCTTTTCACAACTTGCCACATGTTGTAACAGGGGCAGGAGGGTAGCATGAACACATAAATGTAGTGTAAGCAGCTACAGCCCCTGTGCTTTATCATTGTGCTCTTGGAATGTTAATGGCATTAGCAGCAAGGTGGGCGAGGCCGACTTCAGTTCCCATCTACAAAAATGCAACACTTTTTTGCTGTATGAAACCTGGGATGAAAAAACGTCTCCAATCATCGGCTTCAATGAATTTCATATTGAAGCAATAACAACAGCCAGGACTAGTAGAGCCACACGAAGAATGTCGATATATGGCAGATCCCATCTGCTGTGGCATCAAGAACAGATTGACCTGGGGCTAACATGGGCCCAATGTGTCAAACTCTTATTGCAGGATATAAGAAAGGAAAGCACTAGCTCCCAGGAGCCCACAAGCATAATCCTGAAAGATATACTACCTAGAAACCCGAACACATAACAGGGCAACTCCCACCTATCCCCACTTTAAAATGTTTATTTGCATGAACTAAAAAAAGCCACCAGCGATACCCCACCCACCCCTAGAAGATACCAAGACATAGAAATACCTGAACATTTAACAATTATACATAAGAATGAACTTTTCCTTTTACATGATGATCTAAATAATAGGAAAAGAATCCTAATACTTTCTACAGCAAACAATCTAATGAAAATGCAGCCAATGTGAAACCTGGATGATGCATGGGACCTTCACAATGTGTACCAAACCATTCACATAAGTACACATCATACATCGTGAACATCAAAACACAAATATCGCCTTTTTTACATGTCCCTCTACCAATTAAACAAAATAACACTTACTATGAGCTCTCATACCATATAAAACATAAAACAAATAACTACTACCCCCAAATAAAAATCATAGAGTTTGAGCAAGTCATGATTCAAACTATCCTAAATATATCCCCCACACAACCATACAAGGCTGTTACTATCATTTAAATCAAAGGTTATGGAGACACCTACAAAAATGTGCACTGGGTAGAATATTCCACAAACAGTCAATCTGCCTTTGAAATAAAAAGGTGATACCATTAGCCTATGCCCCAGTCACAGAGGTAGCCAACCACTTCAGTTTACTAATAGAAAGGTCTTTCCATCAACAAAATGAAGACAACCGTATTCCTCTAATGCAGTGGTTCCTAACCTTTTGACTTCTGTGGACCCCCACTTTATCATTACTGGAACCTAGGGACCCCCACTGAATTATTATTGGAATTCGGGAACCCCTCACTGAATCATTACTGGAAAGTGGGGACCCCGTCCCCAATGTTGTTGATTATTGAACTGCAAAATAAGACACATAAAGTTAAGAAGCCAGCATTCATCAAACACATACACAAATGGCATTACATTTTATTTAATTTGCAAAGAAATATAAATGAAAAAATAAAACTTGTAATTGTAATCGGAAGGTTAGAGCTTTCCTAAGTTCAACTGAAGCCACACATTTCCCTAACTATGGGCCTCATTACGAGTTTGGCAGTCAGAATACCAGACCGCCATGTTGGCAGTCTTTCTGACCACCCTTTATCCAAGTTACACAGGCAGGACCGCCGACAGCCAACCAAAAAAGGCAGACCGCCAGCGGCGACCAGCCACTGACCTGATTACAAACACACAGTTGCCGTGGCAGACACCTGTGGCAGTCAGCCACTGGCTGTCCCAACCACTGCAATCTGTGGTCAGCAAAGTAATACACAACTGCATATTGGATGAATTTGAAAACAACACAGCTCACATACATTGCCACACATGACACACCTGCAAAGGACACTATAAAACACACCCCTTCACAGACCACAACCCTTTGCATTTACACTGCAAGACAACGAAGCTAAGCACCTTATTTTGTAGAGTACATAGATTAGGTACCCCTTTTTCTCTCCATCCCATTGAACACCCTGCACACACTTTTGTCCATTTGCACCCTATTGCACTTCCCCTGTTAAGTAAGTCACTGTCACCCGTTTTTTTCCCACCATGTCATGTTCAAAAAATCCCCATTTTTCTGAAGATGAGTTATGAGTCCTGGTGGATGAAATCATAAGAGTTGAGCCACAATTGTTTGGAGCACAAGTCCAGCATACTGCTCTCAATAGGGAAATGGAAATGTGGAATAGAGTGAATGCTGTAGGCACCATTCCGCGCACAAGGGAGGACATGCGGAAGAGGTGGAATGAGCTCAGGGGCAAGATCCATTCCCTGGCCTCCAGGCACCAGCTGCAGGCTAAGAAGACTGGTGGTGGCCCTCCCAGAGCCCCATTGCCTCTATTTCCCTGGGAGGAGGCGGTCATGGCCAACCTGCGTCCTGAGGGCTTTACAGGAATAGTAGAGGGAGTATAGTCTGGTAGGTCACCACACAAAAAAGGCACCAAAATGCAATGTTATGCATGCTCATAGCTCACCTTTTGCCTCATTTACTGTTACTCCACTTACCAGCCCAGTGTTAACATTTGTCAAGTGTGTGTAGTGCAATCACAGACATGACCACAACTCCCAGCAGGCACTATTCCTGTGACCACAAACACTAGTACAGTGGTCACATGCTACAATACATCTGTTTCACAATAATCATTTGCAGTGTACTCTCCTGGGGGGATAACATTTCTATGGTGTGTATAGTAGAGAGAGTGACATAACTGCAACTCCCTGGAGGCACTATTTATATAACCCCAAACACCAGCCCAGTGTTCCCTTGTCCAAGGACCCCTGTGTGGCAACTCTCAAATGAAGTTTACTCACCTGAGGGGATAACATTGGTAGATTGAATAACCTGACTGCAACTCACAGGAGGCACTGTTTCTCTGACTCCAAACACCAGAACAGTGTTCATTGGTCGAAAGACCCCTGTTTGGCAACTCTTAATGTAGGTTTACTCAGCTAGGAGGATACCATCTGTATGGTGTGTGTATCGGAAGTGAGATGACTGCTAAGGCCAGGAGGCTCCGTCACTGTTACTTCACTCACCAGCCCAATATCCTTTTCTCCAAAGACTCCTGTTTGGTAATTTACACATGAAGTGTACTCATCTAGGGGGGTAATATTTGTACAGTGTGCGTAGTACAGGGACTGACATGACTGCAATTCCCAGGAGGCTCTATTACTATCACTCCAACCACCAGTCCAGTGTTCTCTTCTCCAAATATCCTTGTTTGAGAACTCACAAAAGAAGTGTACTCACCTAGGGGGATGACATTTGTCAAGTGTATGAAGTGGAGGAAGTGACGTGGCTGCCAAGACCAGGAGGCTCTGTTTCTACAACTCTAAACACAAGCCCAGTGTTCACATTGCCCAAATACCCATGTCTTTCGACTCTCAATTGAAGTGCACTAACCCGGGGGAATAATATCTGTATAGTATGTGAAGTACAGGGACTGACATGGCTGCAACTCCCAGGAGGCTCTGTTACTATCACTCCAACCACCAGTCCAGGGTTCTCTTCCCAAACACCCTTGTTTGGGTTCTCACAAATTAAGTGTACTCACCTGGGGGATGATATTTATCAACTGTGTGAAGTAAAGGGAGTGACATAACTGCTAAGGCCAGGAGCCTCTGTTTCTCCAACTCCAAACACAAGCCCAGTGTTTACATGCCCAAATACCCATATCTGTTAACTCTCAATTGAGGTTTACTAACCCGGAGGATACCATTTGTATTGTGGTGGGAAGTAGAGGTAGTGGCTGGAATGCAAACCTCAATAGGCCCTATTTCTTTACCTCCAACCACAAAACCAGTGTTCACTTGCCCAAATCAATCTATTTGTGAACTCTCGAATGAGGTTTACTCACCTGGGAGGATAACATTCGTCAAGTGTGTGTAGTATGGAGAGTGACATGAATTCAACTCCCTGGAGGCACTAATTCTATAACGCCAAACACCAGACCAGTGGTAGTTTGTCCAAATACCCTTGCTTGCTAACTCTCAATTGAAGTTTACTCACCTGGGAGTGACCAAGATACAGATCATGCTCAACTCTAAAATGTGTCTGGCTACCTAGCTCCTTCTTGACCTGCTAACCCAAGATGAAAATATTGAGGACACGAAGGCAGGTTGCCCAGTGTGAAAAACAATGATTTCTACTGCTTCAAGATTCATTACCAGAATGGTATTGGCAGCAACATTCACACTGCACTGATCACATTATGACTCTAGTCACACATATAGCAAACTCCTCTGTCTGCCTGCATCACAATCAACTAGCCCTCAAAATAGTCAAATACATATCTGCCATAGCCACTGTTTTGCCTGCACTGTTGGCAAGATACCATTCTCAGGCCAGCCTCCCACAGGCTAATAATCAGCACATTTCAGCAGCTGCTTCAGACAAAAAGATCTGGCATGCTCTACAAATGTCATGTCAATACAACCAATGCCATGGGCACTTGCCACAATAAGATTAACAGCATCTTAACTTTGTACAAGCTCTCTGCTTAATGTAACACTAAACTGTTTTGGCTACAAGAGCCACAAAAGCATAGCAACAATAAATAATTACACAGAATTAAATAAATATGTGTATAAAATATGTACAGGACATGTATACGAAAAAAATGATAAAATTCAATAGGAATAAGAATTTAAATAAAAGTAGAGATTGAATGCGCTCCCGGGGTAAGTCTAACATTCTTACTAACACCATTATATTGGTAAAAACGTCCCTCTGACAATCCAGCTTGCCCCAAGGATTTTGGCAACAGCAATCACTAACATAGGTCGAGTGTCTGATCTAAGAATTCGAAGAGCTAGGTCGGACCAGCGCACTCCCAGCTGTCTACAAGCCGGGGTCAACCATTTCCTGCGTGGAGCAGTGTATGCAGGGCAGACAAATAGGACGTGGGGGAGGTTTTCAATGGGGGCTTTAGAAGCTGGGCAGATTGTTGTTTCATCATGTGACCAGCGACTAGTGAATAGTCTTAGTGGCAGGGTGGCAATATGGAACTGGAAGTACAACTTCCTCGCTCTTGGTACCATGATTATGACCCAGAAAGCCTTGTATTTGCACGTCTCTTTTAGGTTAGTGAAGTCACATGATAGTGTAGAGTGAAGAGCAACCCTCGTGTCTTCAGAGTCTGCCATGTGCCAATACAGTTTTTTAAGATCACTTTTGGAAGGAAATGAAGTAGTGGTTTGGGAATCCCACAGTTCTCTGAGCCCAAGCGAATAACCAGTAACATTGTATCTTTCACATCAGCAGGTCGAGCTGCCACTGGGCATACAGAGGCCACAGAAGAAACTGTCACTACCCCCCTGGATGAAGCCCTCAGTGAAGACAACACTCCTGGATGTCTGGATGTGGAGGACGGTTCTGGCCCATCTGGGCAACCTGGTCAGACACCAACAGTGAGTTTCACGGTGGCCACATCAACACCTCCCACCCCGGTTGCCTCAACATCACAGGCAGCTATTTGCCTCCCCAACCTGTGTACCAAGTACAGCGTCTACCAACTTGTGCCCCACAGTCCTGGACCCTGGGGTGCAGCTCATAACTAAGGGCAATGGACCAGAACCCAGTGGTTGAGGGCACCCTTTGGCAAGGGCACAGGACCATGGTGTTAGGGTGCATGGGAGGGATGCTGTGGGCCAGTGGAGTAAGCCCACTGGGGCTGCTTCTGGCCAGGACACCATCATCCACATCTTGGGAGTCTATCAGGAGTCCCAATGCATGATGGGCCAGGTCTTGACCGAACTCCGGGAAATCAAGCAGCTACAGAGGGACATGCAGAGGGACATGCGAGAACAGATTGAGGCCTACAATACCAACATGGCCTCTCTACCTGGGGTGATGATGGATATACACACAGTTCTGAGCAGGGCTTTTCAAAACCAATCTTCCCCTTCCTTTGGCTCATCAACACCAGGCACATCAACATCGGTGCCAGCCAATGGAAGGGAGGTCCTGCCAGAGAAAGAACCTGCCCTGGATACCCCTGCCTCTGTAGCAGCAGATTGCCCCCCACGCAACATACAACAAAGAATTTAGGAGGTGCGTATGGCAAGACACCCACCACTTCCAGCAAGTGACCTCTTCCTAAAGGACCTCCTATGTGTGCCACATATTCACTCTCTTGACTGATCCTCATCACCTATCAGTTCCAAAGGGAGGAGTACTCTGGACTTTGTACTCCCAATGGTGTGGCATCTACTCCAATCATTTAATTCAGCATGACTGACATCTTCACTTTACTTTTTTGTTCCTTTCTGTCCAATTTGTTTACTGCATCAGCACTGTAATAAATTCACCTATCTAAAACTCATTGTCTGCTTGCTTATTTTCCACATTTTGCAATGTAGGGATGTAAGACCATGTGAACCATATGATGATGACACAAGCTACTTGGGCAAGGTGGGATATGTCACAGGTACACAGTGTCGTGCTCAGGATTACAACCATTACAGACAAACACATTAGTACAAATGTCTGGTCACACCAAACATTTTATTCCAGTGTACAGTACACAGGCTGTCTATATGTCTGAACTTCTTGAAACAGGAATGTTTTACTCATACTGAGTCAAAGTACATTGGAACAAAGGGATTTGTCAGACATTGTCCTATAGAATAGGCAAACATTGAAGTGGATGATGTCACCAGCTTGAACATTATCACATACCACACCAAAGTAATCCAGAATCACATAATCCAAGATTCAGAGAGATAGCAGTACAACAGTCCCATCATAATCCAATGACCACACATCCGTTAGTATGACACAAACATATGTTAGTGTTGTGGCACAGGCAATGTGGCCTGCAATGATGAAACACATCTATAGCTACATACAGATCACACAAGAATATTGTTTAGCCAATGTGGAGGAAAAATGATTTAGTCACAATTTATGATTACATATTTCATGCCCACATGATGACACACATGATGCAAATCGGCCCACCACAGCACACCAAAAAAGCCAAATGGGCACTTCTGACCTTCCACCCAAACACTGTGCAAGCTGTCTTGGCACAGGTCTCAAATACCCCAAATCTGTGACCTACATTACCTGGAACAATCCATGTCCACTTGATATGTCAGAACAGCATCAAATACGTGCCAGCATCACAACTTTGAAATACCCACATGAGGATGTCATGATGAAGGTACCTGTACAAAGACAAAACAAGGAGTATAGGCTTGAAAACATACCTATTACACAAATCACATAGCAAGCATCTGGGAATGAAATTACATTGCAAGGAAACTGACAGAAACAAATCATAAAGGTGGAGATATGTCAACAGCTAACTCATCAAGCAGACTTTGGCTGAATATTGCAGGGTATCAGCTCCCTAGTTGTTTCTAAAACACTCAGCTCCACACATTCTCACAACTACTGTTCATAGAACAGACACCGTTATTATATCACATGACATACTTGCACTCATGAAAAGTAGCTGTTGTTGAGATCTTGTCACAAGTCAGCTGCTTCCTCTTCACTACTGTCATCCTCAACTGGCATTTCAGGAGTCTCACCCGGTGGCACTGCAGACTCGCTCTCCTCTGGGATGTACAGGATATTCCTCCGCAGTACAATTTTCTGGCGCATGCAGCATGCCACAGTGATCTGACACACTTTTCTGGGTGAGCAGATGAGGGCTCTATTAGTCCTGTCCAGACTCCAAAATCTGGCCTTCAGGAGCCCAAAAGCCTGGTCCACTACCCACTGCGTTCTTCAATGGGCCTCATTGAAGTGGACTTCCCCTAGCGTAGTTGGATTCCTTAGTGGTGTCAATAACCAAGGGCGGTTTGGCTATGCAAAGTCTCCTGTAAAGGAGTGGGACACATGTGCAACAATGAGTCACTCACTTTCTGATTGAACCACCCGACATTGCACATACACAATCAGGACAGATGTGCTTACCAACCAGTCAAGCCCTCTCTGGGTGCAATTGTGACATCAGCTGGGGTATGGTGCTGTTCTGCATTATGAAGGAATCATGGGCTAAACCCGGATAACAGGCACAGACGTGAAACATAGAGATCCGACAAACAGACATATTGCACGTCAATGGAATGGAAGTTCTTTCGGTTACGATAAACTTGTTCATTGGCCTGCGGGGGCACCAAGCCAACATATGTTCCATCAATGTCCCCCACCACAAGTGGGAGGCATGCAAAACCATAGAAGTCATCCTTCACATGGGCTAAATTCTCACGCTGGGGAACCGGATATAGCTGTCAAGGTGCATCAACATTGCTGAGAGGACATCCTTCAACATCAGATTGAACATAGGTTGGGACATACCAGAAGATAGGGCCACTGTATGTTGGAAGGACCCTCTAGCTAGAAAGTGCAATACTGAAATGACTTGTACAATGGGTGGTATGCTGGCTGGATAACTAATATCTGGCATCAGATCTGGCTCCAACTTACGCCGTAAGTCCACTATTGTTTGCCTATCCAGGTGGAAGTACATGATACTTTGTCTTTGCTCCATGGTCTGAAGGTCTTGCAGTGGACGGTAGACAGAAGACTGTTGCATCCTCCCTATCCCAGGATACCTATGTATGACAAGACATGATTTCTAACATTAGTCAGTGTGTCCACAGCAACATATATGATGCATCTCAATGATATCATGTGACAAAGCATTGCTGACTTTATAGACATGACACACAGCACACATCACAACTGCCAACCACACAAAAGTCACATGTCACTCCCATGGTTTTCAACACGTGTGCCCACAACATGGATTTGGATGAAGCTCAAAGATATGCAACAGAATTGCCCCTCGAAATGTGACTGTATATCCGGACCGCCAAAATGACCATCGGTGGTGGTGAACTGTGCCCCGCTGTTAAATGCCATTTGTGCCCTGCAACATACTGCAATGGTGGTTGAGTAGTAGGACCTACATGACAAGACAGGATATGGATGTTTGTGGGGTACAAAAACATGTTTTGCAGTTGTGACACAGTTTATAAAGCACAATACAGCATTTCAGGCCACCAAAATGACGGATTCCTGACCTACTCCACTGGACATTAGGTACTGCCCACTAACGCCAGTAGAAGTCATTATTGTGGTAGGCAGTTGCAACCACGGCGGATACAGTCTTAGGCTAACGTTGTTTCAGTGGTGGTCGCAGCCCAATGGCTTTGTCCACCGGTGGTGACTACTGTGTACCTGGCAGACGTGACCGTCATGTTCTGAAAAGTCACTTGACTCCTGACATTGCTGCCAGCAACAGCCCAACAACCTGAGCTGCTGTGTGCTGCTTCTAGGAAACCTCCAGCAGGTGATAGGGCCCCTGCCGTCTCTCCAGAGGAGCTGGAGAGGCTTGTCACTGAGGTCCTACCCCTGTATAAACAGCTGTATGGCTCACCAGAAGAGCAGGTAAGTAACTCATTTGCATAACTTTCTCTGTACTTCACCGTCCTTTTCCTCCTTTCAGGCTGTGTGCCCCAGTGTGCCAGTTAGACTTCTTGTGTGCCTGTTGTTGCAGATTGTGTAGCATCTATGGGATGTAGAATTTGAAGGTATTGTTGGCCAGTACCATATGTTAAGTTCAGTCACATTGCCGGTCATTACGACCCTGGCGGTCTTCAGACTGCCAGGGTCTCTTTGGCGGTCAGACCATCAGGGCCGAGGTGGTGGTCCAGCAGCCACATTGCGACTGTGGCGGACCGCCAGCACCGCCACTTTACTTTTCGGCTGCCCGACGGCCTGGCGGTGCTGTCGGTGCTGTTGGTCCCAAACCGGCAAGACAGGGCTGCAAGCAACGCTGCCCTGGGGATTACGAGTTCCTTCTCCACCGGCAATCATATGGTGGAAGCCCTGCCATGTAAAGGCTGGCAGAGACAGGGGGCAGGGGGCCCCTGCGCTGCCCATGCACTTGGCATGGGCAGTGGAGGTACCCCCATGGCCAGCCCCGTTGCGCTTTTCACTGTCTGCAAAAGTGCGATGGGTGCTGGTGCACCCTACTCACCATAACAGAGCCGCTGGCCAGCGTTAGCGTTGTGGACTGTTTCCCACTGGGCTTGCAGGTGAAAACTCTGTTTCCGCCCACTGACCCAGTGGGAAACTAGTAATGGGGTCCACGGGAAGGGGACCGCACTGGCGGTAACCTGACCTACGGGAGTTTTGGTGGATGGCCTTTTCCGTCCACCAAACTCTTAATGACCCCCATTATGTTTTGTGAGGTTTTTTAGGGTCCTTGATCATCCTTGTGTTGGATGCACATAACATCCAACTGGCATCCAATGACATCTCTTTCCTCATGATTGTTGTAAATGTTGGACAACATGTATGTGCATGAGCAGTGTATGCATGTTATATGAGTCAGACCTAGTCATAGTCATAATAATCTTTATTCAGATCTTTTAAGATCTTTTAAGATGTCCATAAAAGAAACATATAAAAGACATAAGAACAATTAAAAAAATGTATAAATACATACTCAAAAATTAAAAGCATTTGAAAACCATTAAAAACTCTTCCTATATCTGTTAAAAAAGACACAATGTCAGATTTGAGTATCATAATATCATGGCACAGTGTGCACACAGCCAGCAGAAATACCAACATTTACAAATTAGATCCCCTCTTTTTCCTTTCTTTTGTCACTGCAACAATAAAAAGGTAAACAACCGTACACACCATATCAGATTGCAGTAACTGCAGGTAAAAAATTGCTCTCTTACACGTCCTGATGTTCAAAAGCCTAAGTGCTGGAATAAAAAAAAAAAGCCCTTCTCTGCTCTTCATAAAATTTACAAATTAGAAACATATACAGTTGAGATTGCTCTGAACGTCCATCGCATGGGCAGAGTATTAAATCCTTTGGGCGATATACTGTAGGTGGATAAGCCACTAAAAAGTGAGCCAGCCCCAAACAAAACCTCATCAAATAAAATCTATCATGGTGTGGAAAAACCAACTTCCCCTGGCGTAGTGCATAGGGGAAGATAGGCTGCCACCATGCCTTTCCCCAGCTTGTGCCTCCATTTATCAACAGTCATTTTTTCATGAAATTCATTTTTAACCACTATAACACCCTGTTTGGTTATAGATCTAGGGTTAAGAAATAGATTTATTCTGTTAAGACTGCCCAAGCTATCTTTAACATACACAACCCAAATGCACCACTGTACTCTGTCCGGTCTCATGCAGTCCATGAGCAATGACTGGGTAAGGGGTGCTTCAGGTCTATTCCAAATGGACATCCAAATGGGCAAAGGGGCCAACTTAATCAAATCCTCAATAAACTGAAGTCCCAATTCTCCATCTGGAATAATAGCAGGTACACTGGGGGGAAGTGAGAGTAAACCTCTCAAGAACTTATTTTCACTGATTTGCAACTCAGGTGCACCCATATAACCCCATACTCCAGCACCATATCTCACAATTGATGTCGGCCTTGCTTTATAAATGGTAGTAATAGGCTTTAATGGAGCACAGCCAAGTTTTTAAATACATTTACACAGAGCTACAACCGCCTGGTTTTATTGCATGTTAATCTCGCTAAGATGGTTCCATTTACTCTCATTATCATAGGGAATCCTCAAGTTTGAATGTATTCACACAATTCAGACAGGAGCCTGAAATGTAGAACTGGAGCACTCTACTTTCCGGGCGGCCACAAACCATAGTGTACAATTTTGCATTGTTAGTAGTTAAGCCTAGTGCAGTCATAAGCTCCACAAGTTTTTTTAGCAATTTTTGAAGGCCCCTCTTGGTTCTGCCCATAAGGACACAATCATCGGCATACATTAAGACCGGTTGAGGTCTACCCGCAATCTTAGGGGGATCTGCTGTTTCGTCTATCAGGGCTTCCACAAGGCCATTTATAAAATGTGAACAAAAAGGGGGGCTAAGACACATCCTTGTCTGACCCCTTTGCCAACCTTAAACAAGCTACTACATTCTCCCTGTTGTCCAAATCTAACCTAAGCTTCCATGTTACTGTGAAGTTGGGCCAGCAGAGTTGCTATCTTTGGGTTTGCCCCTTTGTTATTCAGCATTGCCCATAATTGGCTTCTCACAACATTATCAAACGCCGCCGAGAGGTCCATAAATGCCAAATATACACAACCTTGTTTAGCCCCCACATACTTTTCTCTAAGCAAATGAAGATTCAGACATTGATCAACTATCCCCACCGCCTTCCAGGAACTATACTGGGACTTTGAAATTATATTGTTATCAAAATGTCATGCTTCCAAGTGGTCCAAAGGGACCCTTCCAAATATTTTTGCGGTGGCGTTGGTCAGGGAGATTGGGCGATAGCATGTAGGGTCATTCTGATTCCCCTTTTTAAAGATTGGGACGATAATAGCTTTGGACCATGTTGGAGGAGAGGTAGAGCTTAGGACAGCTCGAAAAACATTAATCAAAATTGGGACCCACAGTTCTAAATTATTTTTAAAGAGATCAGCTGGGACACCAACTGTTCCCGGGGCCTCATTAGAGGGTGAGCCATTAATTGCCAATATCACCTCACTTAATTTTCTGTCCAGTTCCTCAGTAATGGGGTTATCGAAAACATTTACAGCAGTGTTATCACACTGTTCCACGTTACTTGCATACATCTTTGTAAAGTGAGTGATCCAGTTATCCTCTGGAATGTGCACCTCAACTCCGTTATTTGTATCAGGGGTGAAGAAAGGAGTATTAACTACTTTACAAAACTGAGCTCTATCATTTGCAGCTGAGGCATCTACTAGTTGCTCACATGCCTCGTCTCTAATCACCTTTTTCCTTAGTGCAACTGCCTTCTTATATTGTGCTCTACACCTTATAACATCTGTCGATTCTCCGTGTGAGGTTAGCATGGGCATGTGTGCATGTTCTGTCAAACCACTTTACTGGTTTAACTTTATCAGAGTGAATTGGGAGGGTTAGATGCGCTCTTACTGAAACACAGATATCCGCGAAAGCACCTAAGACCTGGGCTGGAGGTACTTCAGTGTTTAGACAGACTTCAAAATTTGTCAAATGATTGGCCAGTATGGAAGATAAGAGAACCTTTGTATCCACCTGATGCCATTTGCATAGCACACCTTTATTCCTATGATGTTTGATGGAACCTCCCATTTTCTCAAAACTTTTTTCCTTAAAGGCATTATAAATTGTTATGGCCAGTGGATTATGATCATTAAAGCCACTGGGGATTACCTGAAAGGCACCCACTTTATACAACCATGACCTTGACATTGTGATATGGTCAATAACTGACCCACGCCCCCTCCCTGTAAAAGTAATGTCGGGGAGGAGTAATTCATTGAGATATCATTTGTGAATGCTAAATCATAGATCCTCATCAAGTTATTTAACGTATCCCCACAGGGGTTATGAGTAAAGTGTGAGTAATTGCCACCATCCTCACAAGCTAATCCACAGATCTTATCACCCCCTGTAGGACAAAGGGAGACACTGAAATCCCCATCCCACACAATTATGAAATCCTTATCTATAGAATCTACCATCTCCTCGATAGCCTTGCCTAGGGCATATATGATCTTAACATTAGATCTCACAAAATTATTATGGTAAAAGGTAACTAATAACAATAACAAACTGTCCTTCACTGATAAAATTAGTAGTTGGTAGCAAGGGGAGTCAGTTTGATATTTGATCAGTTTAGCTCCTGAGGAGATATTAATCAAGGTCAACCAACCCGCACTACTTTGCCCTGCAGATGTACATGTTGCCAGGGTTGTGACTGATTGAAATCCATTGATAACGATATCTCTGTTCACCCACATTTCCTGGAGGCAAACTACATGTTTACTCTTTACCAGGGCAACCCAATTATTATCATGATATTTCTTCCCAATACCAGCCACATTCCAGAATAACATTTGCCAGGGATGCTGGGAAGACCCTCAACCCACCAAATGTTGCGTCACAGAGTTTGGTGTATGTGAATCAGAACTCATACACAATTTCTGGGGGAGAAAGTTACCCTTTTTCTCTCCATAACCTTTTCCCTCCAAATCATCACTTACATCACCTTTGTGTGAAGGACTACCTTTAGGCCCCACCATCTCAGTGGAGGGCATTTGTCTCAGGGTTGCCAAATGATAATTTGAGAATCATGAGAGCAATGTGTATACTGCCACAAATCTATCAAACCACAAATGGCCTTGCTAAACTGTTTTGTGGAAGGCATATCATGACAGTCCCCTTCAGGTTGCCACACACAACACATGCTAAATTGCTGATAGCCACATTATGTACTGTCATGCATGAAAGTGATGGGAATGGAATTTCATGTAGGTTCTGTCTGCTCAGCCTGCAGAGACCAGGGCCTGGCAAATGTATCTCCCAGTATGGGGCCTAGTCCAGGCTGTAGGAGTGTCACTATAGCTATGCACCTGTGGCAATGTGCCCTCTCTCTGTACCCCAGCAGATCCTGGCATGTGGCCAGTATGATGCTCTGGTGCAAAACCTGCCCTGAATGCCTCATTCCTTTGAGTAGATTAGGAATGGGTACAGAGGTAAATCATTTATCTCGTCCATATGTGCATTTTGCATCGTCAATGTGTGTCTGAGACACATGACAGGTCCCTTATTCCCACAGCTCGGTTGTCACCTTGACACAAAGTATTTTTGTCCTGTACAGGCTTATTGCATAAATGGCAGTCCCACAGTACAGAGATGTGTTGATTCCTGGGAGGCCATGATATGTGACTCAGCAGTTTGGTCACATAGCATAAACTGTACAATATGTGCCTCTGTTTGTTATATGCCATCTCTGTAGGATAGACACATATGTCCATACAACTGTTATGTGGTACAGGTACATACCACAGAACCCACCCCCTGAAGTGGCATGAGTCTGCATTTGTTATTCCACATGTCCACACATAGAGAAGAAAGACACTTTCTGTACCCACCTGCCAGCCCCTGGATTGTCACTCGAGTTTAATGGTGAAGTTGTGCTATGGCAGCTTCCTGTAGGTACTGTGTGCAGCGTGTCAGTCTCACAGAGTGTGAATGTGTTGATCCATTCAGGCCTAAGGTGTTTATCCTTCAGAAGCCACATAGGTGTGTAGTGTTTCATTGTGGCTCACATCACAGTACAGGTTGCTGGAGCAGGGGTTACCTGATGTCAGTAGGCTTGCTTAGTAATTGTAGGCCATAAGCAGGGTAGTGAGTTAGTCTGCAGATGCAAATACATATGTCTGTAGTCATGTCCCTGAACTTATAGACTTGTGTGTTTCACACTTGTGGAGTGTTAACAATTTGAAAAGTTCTAGCTTGGTGTTTCTGACATGTATGTGACTCAACCATTTGTGAAAAAACTGTGATTGTAATCGCTTGATTTGTCTGTTGCATCCATGCAGTACAATGCCCAGCAGAAAGAGGTGCTATGGGTCCACAGCCAGCGGAGCTCCCACTGTCAGAAGAGGTGGAAGGACCTGAGACGCTGGGCCCGGACGATCGCTGAGGTCCAGCTGGGGATGTTCTCCCAATGTGGGAGAAGTGCCCGTCAGACCAAGACCCCCCTAATGACCCGCATTCTGGTGGTGGCCTACCCAGACCTTGATGGGCGTTTGAGGACAACACAGCAGCCGCAAGAGGGTGAGTACAGGACATATTCCTGCCTGTCACATTGCCAAGTGAATGTGTTAGGTTTTGACAGTTTTCCCTGGCGATTAGGGATGAGCCTTGTGTAGCACAGTAGATCAATGATTGTTCGTGTAAAGGAGTCATGTGTATACCTATGTGCTTTGTCTATTGGCCTAGGGACCTAGGATACAACTGTGTACAATCCACAAACAATTTGCTTTCCAGGGACAACATAAGGCTGTATACAGTAAACAATCAAGTACTGTTTGTTGTTGTAGTGGGTGTGATTTCTATGCAACAGACCACTACTCCTCAGTGTTACAGGCCAAAAGAAAGGTAGTGATGGATCACTGTCCTCAGCCATGTGTCTGGTGAAGTGAGTATATTTGGCCTCTGCCACCCAGAGGCTACTTGTCTTCAGCGTATGACGGGTGCTGGTGCCTCACTACTGTCTGTAATGTGAAGATGGCCATCATACATGTGACAGTACATACATGTTTTGGGGGGGTCCAGCTATAGATCAATACTTTTCTTTGGAATGTGGGAAATGCCCATTGACATGATTTATGTGCCATCACTGTTGCCAACATTCCTTGTGTCTACATGTTAGCGTGTGGCCCTCTCTCTTTTGTAGCATTTGTAAGCTGCTGTTTCCTGCACGGTCTACCTATGTTGAGGGGATCATTTCTGTATTCCCTCACATATATGTGCATGCCGACCTGTGCATTGAATAGAACATTTACATTGGGTGTACATTTCAAGTTGCATCACAGACAACAATGTGTCACCACTGATTATTGGCTGACACATACTCGCACCTCTCATAGTATGTCATTTGGCATGTACAACTGCAGTAGCAATGAGGGACATGATGGGTAGGCCTAGAGCGTTTTTACCCACAATATCCATTTCCATACTACTGATTTAGAATCATGTATCAAAGTGCTTTGCACATGTAAAATTAGAAAGGTTTTAAACATGACTATTGGCATAAATCACAGAGGCCCTCATTATGACATTGGTGGTAAATCCCACTTACTGCCACGCTGACTCCCGCCAATATATCGCCACCGCCGCGGATATCCGTTCACCATATTATGACACACACACACCAATCCGTCACTATTCAGCCACATATGCAAATCCGCCAGTCCAAAGGTCAGTGATAAAGTGGCGGTATCAAAACCCACACCGTTACGACAACAGAACAACGTCCGCCACATTATGACCCACGAATCACCACGGCGGACATTCAATGGCGGTAAACCATTGGCGGTACATTCCGTTGCGCTCAAAATACACACACACATACAAAACAACACCACATTGGACAATTCAAACAACACACACCTGACAACCATACACACACAACACCCACACCACTATAAAACACACACCCACAGTACCCACAACCCTTTTCGACTACAAAGCATTGGCACAAGACAGACACCAAGACCACAGACAAAACCAGAGCCACACACTACTTACACCCATACACCACTCATGCACCCAACATCACACACTCCAACACATCACCCTACACACCCTCACCTACACACCCCACACAACACCCATGGCACCACAAAGGTGCCCCTGATGCACAGAGGAGGAGCTAAGGGTCATGGTGGAGGAAATCATCAGGGTAGAGCTACAGCTATTTGGAGCACAGGTGCAGCAGATATCGATAGCTAGGAAGATGGAGCTACACCGTGGGACAGCACCCAAGAACCAGGGATGACATCAGGAAGAGGTGGAACGACCTACGGGGAAAGGTACGTTCCATTGCAGCAAGACACCAACTCGCTGTACAGAGGACTGGCGGTGGACCCTCACCTCCTCCCCCACAACTAACAACATGGGAGGAGCAAGTCTTGGCAATCATGCATCCTGAGGGCCTGGCCGGAGTAGGAGGAGGACTGGACTTTAATAACTCAACTCTCTACTACTACTATTCCCCTACCTGCATGCCATCACATACCCCCACCCTCACTCCCATCACTCCACCACTTCCCCCACACCCCACCATCACATCTCACTTATCCCAATGCCAAGCCCTGCATGCCATACCAATGCATGGACACCACTCACAGACCTGCATGGAGACCTATCACTAAAGCATGCACACCAGAGAGAATCAGCTAACCCACCATATACCAATTTACACAAGTGAAAGCTAACAGGGCAAATACAACCAAAGAGGGCAAGCCATGGATGCACAATATGTCAGACACAGAAACAATAACACAGCATTTACATCCCCACGGGCACCCCAGCCAATGTCAGCGGAGAGGAGGTGCCAGCAATATCCAGTCCCCCAACAGAAGGGGCCCACAGTGATGACAGCAACTCTGGTCTTCTGGATCTGGATGAACAACCTGGCCCATCAGGGATCTCTGGACAGCCGGTTACCCAGGCCCAGTCACACACTACCACAGAGCCCCCCATCAGGAAACACCACCACAGCCCCCACCCAGCGTACCCACACCTCTGTCACCAGAACACATCAATCAGCAGTGTGTCCACCGCTAAAGGGACCCCAGGCCACCCCTCATGCCCAAGACAATCAGGGGTCAGTGGCAGTGGGCACACAGTTCAGGGGGCAGAGGCATAGGCCAACAGGGACACTGGGAAGACTGCTGTGCGCAAGGGGGAGGACAGGCCCAGGGAACGGACTCTCCAGGAGGCACTTGCAGAGATCCTGGGAGCATATCAACATTCCCAGGACACCATGGGCCAGATCCTGGACAATATGCAGGAGAACAGGTGGCTGCAGGAGGGACAGTAACAGGGGATCAGGGAGGACTTGCAGTCCAGTAACAACACCCTGATCTCCATTGCAGGGGTGCTGGCAGACATGGCCAACATTATGAGGGAGGCAGTCTCACACCAGCGGGCCCCTGCCACTAGCCAGATATCTGAACAGCCCTCCACCTCTGCTGCCGCTAGTGGCCAGGAGGCCCCGCCACAGGACCAACAGGCCACCAGCACCCCTCCCCCTGCAGAAGGTGAACCACCCAGCAAACGTTCCCTGCAATCCGGACAGAAGCCAGAGACACTCGCCTAGACCCCCGCCAGGAAATGAGACTCTCCTGATTGTCACCCTGGTTTCCCACTCTGTCACCCTGTCCACCTTGAACTGCCATTGCTCCCCTTCCTATGTCCCCTTGGACAATGCACCTGTGCTACAAATAGACTGGAACTATATCCTGGACTTTCCTCCATTGTCACCCCATCGCACTTGCCCCTCCATATATTGCACCTTAGCACTTCCATAAACACCCTTGGATTTTTTTTTTTAGTATGTTAAATTTTTAAAGTATGTATTCATTTCAACAGGTACAGACATTGCAATTCAAATGAGCATAGGTATATGACCTGTAGCTGGCTACAGTGATCACACAAGGAGCATATGTGAGATCACCAACATCTATAAAATGAATTGCCAAAGGGTACAGTAAATGGGCATAGAAGTGGGAAATAAAGACATGCCAGTGCCACAGAAATTCCAAAAAATGTCATTGAAATGTGAAGTAACACTGTCTTACCTGAGTGTCATTGGAAGCACTTTCTGATGACTGATGTTCTGTTGTCCTCATCCTCTGCCTCCTTATCCTCACTGTCCACAGGGTCCACTGCTGCCACACGGGCATCTCCAGCCTCCTCCTCCTCCTGCAGAAAAGGCACATGGCGTCTCAGGGCAAGGTTGTGCAACATGCAGCATGCCACTATAATCTGGCAGACCTTCTTAGGTGAGTAGCATAGGGACCCATCTGTTAGATGGAGGCACCGGAACCTGGCCTTCAGGGGGCCAATGGTCCTTTCTATTATACTTCTGGTTCGCCCATGTGCCTCATTGTAACATTCTTCTGCCCTTGTCCTGGCATTCCTCACAGGGGTCAGCAGCCATGATAGGTTTGGGTAACCAGAGTCACCTGAAATATTGAGGGACAACATTTAGCCACACACTATCCTATATGGCCAAAACCATACCCATACACCAACATATATTGGGTGGGGACCAGGACTAACCTATTAGCCATACCCTGTGCCTCTGTAGCTGGGCCATCACATTTGGGATGCTGCTATTCCTCAGGACAAGGGCATCATACACCGACCCAGGATACTTAGCATTGACGTGGTAGATGTACTGGTCCGCCAAGCACACCATCTGTACATTCATTGACTGGAAACTCTTACGATTGCTGAACACCTGTTCATTTTGACTGGGGGACAAATGCACTGTGTTCCATCAATCGCCCCAATTATGTTGGGGATATGTCCCATTGCATAGAACTCGGCCTTCATTGTGGCCAAATCTTCAACCTGGGGGAAAACATGTGTTTAATCAGGGCAGACTGGTCAGCACTATTGAGAACATTGGCTGTGACATTCCTGCTGCCAAGCCCACCGTCACTTGGAAAGAACCAGTTGCCAGGAAATGGATCACTGATAGAACTTGCACAAGAGGGGGTTCCCAGTGGGGTGATGGATAGCACATATCAGATCAGGCTCCAATTGGGCACACAGCTCTGTGATTGTGGCCCTGTTAAGTCTATAGGTGAGGATGATGTTCCTGTCCTCCATTGTTGCCAAGTCCACCAGGGGTATGCACACAGGGGTATGTCTCCATCTCCCTTTCATCCGCAGCGGTAGCAATCTATGGGGCAAAAGAGTGAGGAGCCGGTCACAAATTAAACAATGGGGCTACAACAGAACTTTGCATGCTGTTAACTTGCAATGAACAAGTGTGACTAGTATAGTATGTCCAATTTTCAACAGTGACGCAGCAATATCCAGGGCCTGCCCCCACCTCCCCTGAAATGGCATCCACCTGTCCTGTGTGGAGGGACAGGTGGAAGTGAGGTAATTCCGCTGACTTTGTGCACCGTTGCGGGAGGCGGTCAGGAACCGCAGTGCAACTCCTCATTGGGTAACATTGGGCCCTATGGAGTACAGTGGCCAATGGGGATCTACACCAGTGGTGACGGTATGCACACCGCAGACGTGACCGCCATTTTCTATCATATTCCTCACTTGCTACCTGATCATCCACAGGAGAGGACCTACACTGCATGTGCTGCTGTGACCTGAGTCTGGAACCTACCATGGCCCGTGTGACTGGGGAAAGGGCCCCTGCCTTCACTTCGGCGGAGTTGGAGAGACTGATTGATTGGGTCCTACCCCAGTACGGACTGCTGTATGGGCCTCCAGACCAACAGATGAGTACACTGTGAGCACGATGCATGGGGCATGAATGCATGGAGTGGTGTGTGAAGGCCTCGGGTAAGCGGGGGTGAGTGGATTTCCTCTGGGCAGCGTATTGGTTGTGTGCTGGGCCATGTGTGTGAAAATGGTGATGTGAAGGGGTATTGTGGGCCATAAGTGTTACAGGAAGGACTGTTTGACTAATACCATTTTCCTGTGTGTATTTCCTGTGCAGGTCAACGGGCATCAAAAGAATGGTATACGGTGTGCCATCGCCGAGGACGGGTGGACCTTGGGGGTTTATGGCAAGCGGAGCCCCACTATGGGAAACGGTGGGAGGACCTGAGACACTGGGCACGGAAGACGGCGGAGGCCCAGCTGGGGATGGCCTGCCAACGATGAAGGGGTGTCCCTCAAACCCTGACCCCCTGATGGCCCGCATACTGGTGGTGGCCTATCCTGAGCTGGATGGGCTCTTGAGGGCATCACAGCAGCCACAAGGGGGTGAGTACAGTGCCCGTCATTACAACTTACGCATGGTAGGATGGTATCCAGGTGGGGGTTATGTGTCAGTGGGTGTCTCTAGGCCAGGCCTGACATTGCAGCGTAGGTTTCCTGGTGGCTAGGGTTCTAAGGGGATAATGCTGCTACCTAGCTTGTAAGCATCCACTACTGGTCAGGGCTGCATGGGTCCCAGGTGTGCTGCATTTGGCGGTGTGTGCCCCTCCCCATGCCTTGTATGCTAACTTTTTCTCTGGTAGTGCTATGGCTTATTGCGTACGCCTGTTCCCTGTGTGTGAGGGTGCTGTGTACGCCAACGGTAGCCATTGACTAAGTGCATCCTTTGTCTCCCCCCGCTTATTGTTTTGTCATCCTGTCCTTATGTGCATTAGCATCATCTGGTGGAGGAGCAGAGGCATCGGCGTCGGAGGGAGCTGCATCCCACAGGACCCAGGAGGCAGAGTCCACCAACGCTGAGGGCACCAGTGGGACAGAGGGCGAGGGGAGCACCACGGCAGAGACTTGAGGGGACAGTTCAGACACAAATACCTCCTCCAATGGAAGCTCCCTGGTGGTGGCGGACACCTCTGTGACCACCCCAGCTACAGGTACAGCCACCACCCCGTACCAGCGCCGCCCTCCTAGCAGCCCCTTATCGAGTTTCCTGTGCCCGCTCACCCAGGAGAGTGGGTATCTCCTTCGCCCCAGCACCTCAGGCCCTGCCCCAGTTAGCCCTGCTACCCTCAGTGAGGAGGCTATTGATCTCCTGAGATCCATCTCTGTAGAGCAGTCAACCATTGTGAATGCCATCCAGGGGCTGGCAGCCCAAATGCAACAGACTAATGCATTTCTGGAGGGCATTCACACTGGATTGGCAGCCCAACAGAGATCGATCCAGGCTCTGGCCTCCTCTCTGATGGCAGCCATTGTCCCTGCTTCTACCCTCCAACTTCCACTTTTCAGTCCCATTCTCCTCACCCCCAAACCATCCCAAGCACACAGGCAGACGAGCATGCACAGAAGACAACACACAAGAGTGGTTCAGGCAAACACAAGCACCACACTTCATCCCACAGGCACTCATGCAAACACCATCCAGATGCAGACATACCGACATCCACTATTTCCACTCTCTCCCCCTCCGCCTCCTCCTCCACCTCCTTCCCAATTCCGTCCACACTCACACCTGCATGCACTACATCATCATCCACTACCAGCATCACCACCACACCAAGCAGAACACACACCCCACTGGCAGACACCTCCACAACAGCCATGCACACGTCCCCTGTGTCCTCTCCCACTGTGTCTGTCCCCACCTCCTATGGTACACAAACGCAGGCACTCAAACACCCAACAGCCATCCACCTCACAACAGCATCCAGCCCATGCACCTGCACCCAAAATCAGCAGACAGACACCTCCAACAACCACTCCCTCCTCCTCCACTCCCAAACCTTCCCCCTCATCCCACCCCAGTGTCCCTAAAAAACTGTTCCTATCCACCATTGACCTCTTCCCTACCACTCCCCCCCGTCCTGCACGTCTGGCCAGGGTCGGAAGAACCTAGCCAAGCACTTCAGCCACCCAGGCCACGGGCCCAGTCGTCAACACACCCACTTGTGGTAGAAAAGGATCCAGGGCACATGTCCTGAGGGTAAAGGAGCCTGCTCAAGCTGCTGCCAACAAGGGAAAGGAGCCTACCCAAGCTGCTGCCAAGAAGCGAAAGGAGCCTGCCCAAGCTGCTGCTAAGAAGGGAAAGGAGCCTGCACCAGCAGGCAGGAGGAGCAAGGGGCCTGGGGTAGGAACTGTGATGGAGCCCCCACCACCAACCATGGCTGTGCAGCTATCCTAGGTTGCATGGGATGGGCAGGAGCCTCCCCCCAC
Organism: Pleurodeles waltl; assembly: GCF_031143425.1. Classification (NCBI taxonomy): domain Eukaryota; kingdom Metazoa; phylum Chordata; class Amphibia; order Caudata; family Salamandridae; genus Pleurodeles; species Pleurodeles waltl. Next base: position 253,321,477 of record NC_090445.1, read on the forward strand.
CAGCAGCACCACCACCACCTCTAGTAAGCAGCCATCTGAGGTTGCAGGGGATGGGCAGGAGCCTCCCCTCACCAGCAGCACCACCACCACTGAGCAGCTGTCACCGCCGGCAGACGGTATGTAATCCTGCCTCCATAGGTTGCTGTGCGGCCTGCCCCCTGCAAATCCAGTGACTATGACACCCACCTGAGGGGCTGTGACCTTGTACTCCCCAGGATCAAGAGCACAGGGCACATTGCCCCCTCCAGAACCTGTGGGTAAGACACCCACCTAAACCCAGACTCGCCAGGATCAAGAGCACTGGGCACGATGCCCCCTCCAGAACCAGTGGGTAAGACACGCACCTACCCCAGACTCGCCAGGATCGAGAGCACGGGGCACGATGCCCCCTCCAGAACCATTGGGTAAGACACCCACCTACCCCAGACTCCCTAGGATCAAGAGCACAGGGCACGATGCCCCCTCCAGAACCATTGGGCAAGTCACCCACTCGAGAGACTGTGGCCTTGCACTCCCCAGGACCAAGCACAGGGCATGTTGCCCCTTCCAGAACCAGGGGGCAAGTCACCCACCTGAGAGACTGTGGCCTTGCACTCCCCAGGACCAAGCACAGGGCATGTTGCCCCCTCCAGAATCAGTGGTGTTTTTCCATCTCCCGGCTGAGGTTCCCCCCGTCTCCTGTCCCCCTGAGGTGCCTGCCTATTTACCAACAGATGCCCCTGCACTGTTCTCTCCGTGTTGAGGCAGGTGCCATGTTTCGCCTTGGACTTTGGCCTGTGGCCATGTGGACTATGTACATTGTGGACTGGGCTGTGTCCCTTTTTTGTGTACATATGTGTATATCTCTTGTCTTGCCTCACTTATTTATCTTGATGTGTTTCTCTCATTCCATTCACTTTCTCAAAATTGTTTTGTCCTTCCATTATTCATCCGAGGTACTGGGTACGAATGTTTTGGTAATGCAGCTGGTTGTGTGTTTGGTGTTGGTGCATGTGTGTTGTGTGTGTGTGTCACTCTCTTTTTCTTCCCTCCCTCACTTGTGTGCTAGGCGTCTGTACTCACTGTCACCGTCTTTGCCGGAGTTGATGTTCGTGGTGGAGCGGTACGTAGAAAATCATGGGGAAGACATGCAGCTCTGGCTCCATGGCGGCGTGGTTCTTCCTTGTGTCTCCAATGGTGAGTCCTTTCACTTCTTTGCAGTGTTTCCTCCAGGCTTTTGATGTTGTTGGTACTGCCCCGGAAGAGGTGGCTGAAGAGTGTGTCTTAATATGGCGGGCGTAACATTGACTTCCGCCTGGCTGTAGGCGGCTACCGCTGTGGTGGCTGTTGTTTCCTCCCTGGAGGTTGGTGTGGTACATTGGCTGTCTATCAGAGATAACACTGCAATGGTCATATTTTGGCAGTAATTACCGCTGGTCTGTTGACTGTGACTTGCAGTTATGTTGAAAACACATGTGTTTGGGTACAAGCATTCATCCACAGTCATCTGGGTTTGCTTAACCAAAATAGAGACAATGATGTAGCTTCCAATTGGACAACATGTTGAGGGCCTTCTGCAAGTACTTTCAAATCTCTGCGGCTCTCCAACATCCAAGGGATTAATGGAGTCTACTGATGCACTCAGAGGATGTTATTCTAAAGGGTGCCTGACATTAGTGGTGATTTCCCTGGGATTTTCTGATTCATTGTGTTGTGAAATCTAGACAGTTTGTCTACAGTGTACATTTCCATGCCAAATGTGTGGCATATCTGAGCAACATTAGTACTACCTCCATGACTCCACTGGGACAAATATCACTTGGTGAAGTGTGCATTGTGGAACTGTTTCCAGTGTGACATGGGTATTTCCATGTTACCTTCTCCAGGCTCAATTACACTGTTGTCAGCAACATGGCATGTTCTTGCAGCATCAGTTCTTATTGTTGTGTCATAGATGTGTGGAATCTGTGGGAATGGATTTGGCATTGGTCTACTATTATATGACAACAGGTAAGTGATGTATGCTCCATGAGGCAAAGCACTGAAGGTGATGAGGTGTCCTGCTGGTTGAATGATTACTGTGATTGCACAACTTCAGTCATGCAATTTGTAGTTGTGCCAGTTCCTAATTTTCCTGTGAGCAACTATTGACAGTTCAGATGGCAAGCATGCATAGTCCACTTAGGTGGAGTTTTTTGCTGAGGCCTACTTGACATCATGGTAATGTTTGCTAATCAAACTGTTGTTCAAGTGTGATCATTGACATGTGATCCCCTATTTCTCTTTGTATTTGCAGTATCAGCCCGAAGAAGCAAAGGAGACAGGGCACAGATGAGTGGGGAAGCATCTGGCCATGGGACTTCAGGTTAAGACACCACCAACACCCGGTGGGTGTGAGGAGTACCAGAGGAGAGACCAGATCAACATCCTCATCATCATTGGATTCTTCCTCCAGTGGCCAAACCCTAGTGGTGGCCGACACATCCGGACTACCCCTGTACCATCTTTGTCTGCCATCCCCAGTTCTATCGCCACCCTTCCTGTTGCTCCCCACCCAATTAGCCATGCCCCCTCACCCAACATGGTGGGCGTCTCCTTTGCTGCAGGCACCTCTGCTCCAGCCTTTGTTACCAATGCTGCTCTCAAGCACTAAACAGACACCCACACACATAGCAGCAGTCACCACTTCCCCACGCACCCCCACCGGACCCACCGTACACACAGACACCAACCCAACAGACACACAGACATCCATCATATCTAAAATACCCACAGACACCACACCAACAGACATACCGACATCCACCACTACAATCATACCCACAGACAGCACCCCAACAGACACACACACATCCAACACTCCCACATCACTCAGCACATCCTGAGACATGCAAATGTCCACACTCACACATGCAACTGACACCACTCACACATAAGCATACCTCACACACACACACACCCAAGTCATCTACACCAACACAGCAGAAACCACTCCCTCAGCCTCCAAATCCCCACCCTTCTGCTGACTGTCCCCATTTTCCTAAGAACTATTTTGTTTGTTTGACCTTGTCCTTTCCTCTGTTCCCTCACCCCCAACCTAAAGCCAAGAGGTGCCCACCCACCTCCCAATCAATCCTTTCCACCTCCAAGTCCTCCCCCTCACACCTGCCACTTTGAACACCCATACCCTCCCCTCAAAGAAGATTCCTACCCCTCCTAAGAAGCAGTCCACCCCTCCAAAACCCAAACTCACCCATCCCAAATCTGATTCCGACCCCCTCAAGGATGATCCCTGAGGTGCCTTCCTGCCCTCTTGATTCCTCTTCCTGTGGAAACTCCCTTGCAGATAGGATTCAAATGAGAGCACAGTGATATACATGGGCAATTACACATGGATTAGTCCATGGCCTTGGACTTTTCCAGTTTGGTTCAAAATAAACCCAAACACTTGTTTTTGTGGGTACCCATTTGTCCTGCATTTCCTTTTCTACCTTTATGTTGTTCCTGAGTAACTTGTATTGTCTGTCTACAGTTGTGTGTGTTTCAGCCTGCTTGCTGATCCATTTGATGTTGTTACAGTATCTGACTTTGTGGGCAGTGCTGGTGTCCCCCAAGATAAAGGTAGATGTTTGCTGTATGGATATATGGGTATTAATGCAACTGTGGTGTCATTGTGTTATGTTTGGTTTGGTAAGTATTTCATTTTGTGTTGTCCAATGTATGCAAGTATGGTGTTAGATTTGTCACCCTGATATGGATTTTGGATTCATCTAATGTGTGGCAGCTTGAGTTTTGTTTGTGCAGACATAGAGTGTGTTCAATTGGGCTACCTTTGTTTACATTTGATTGTGCATGTGTCAATTTAGTTGTGTGTACCTTGCAGCTACTTCATGTAGATGTATGTCCCATGCAGATGGAGTTGTATTTGCTTTGTTGATGTGCTCTTCCACATTGTGCAGATTGGCATTTCACTTGAGTTTTGTATTATTTGTCCCAACGATACCTGAAGGGCCGTTTCCTGTGCAGATGTTGTTTAAGGGGCTGTTAGATATAGGGTCTTTGGTTGGTAGTCAGGATACCCCCTGTCCAAGCAAGGACCTTCACTCTAGTCAGGATAAAGGGCAATCACCCTCAGTTAACCCCCGTTCACCCCCTTGATAGCTTGGCATGAGCAGGCAGGCTTAACTTCAGAAGCAATGTGTAAAGTATTTGTACCAACACACACAGTAACTCAGTGATAACACTACAAAATGACACATCACAGGCTTAGAAAAATAGGTAATGTCTACCTAAACAAAACAAGACCAAAACAACAAAAATCCAACATACACAAGTCAAGTTATGAATTTTAAAAGCAAAAGAGTCTAAAATCCTTTAGAAAACAGTGAGAACGTTGTTAGCATACAAAAGTACCTGGGTAGCATCAAAATAAAGCCGCATGGGTGAGTGTGCATTGGAAAAGGCCAGTGATGCATCAATTTCTCACTTGCAAGCAAGAGCGTGTGTTGTTTTCCTCCGGTCGGGTCGGCGTGTGTTGTTTCTTCTCTCCCGCAAAAAAGTGATGCATCGGTCTGGACGGACATCCCGGGTCTGGGCAGGTTTTGGGTGATTTTCCACACCCAGCGATGTTGCTTCGAAATCCGGTTGCACGGTGTCAAGAAACTGCGCTGCGTGGGGGCCTGGGTTTGTTAACAGCAGCTGCTGCGGGTGTTGCGTGTCATTTCTCCAGCTGTGCTGCGTCGATCTTCCAGCCACGATGCAGGTGGAGCGTCGATGTTAGCCGCGAGGCCGGCAGCGCATTGTTTTTCAGCCGTGAGGCGGGTGGTGTGTTGAAAGGTTCCCCGCATGACGGTCTTTGTTAGGATTTCTGTCCTTTTCCACCAGCTGCACCTTTCAAGGGCCCAGAGATAGGTTAGGGAACCACTTGGCAGTCAGGACCCTCAGCAGAAAGCCCAAGTGCTGGCAGAAAGAAGTCTTTGATATCCCTGAGACCTTCAACATCAGGAGGCAAGCTCAGCTCAATCCCTTGGAGATTCTTCACCAGTGGGAAGTCACACAAAAGTCAGTTTTTGTCCTCTCTCAGGCAGAAGCTGCTACTGCAGTCCAACCCAGCAAAGCACAGTCATAGGCAAAGGGGCAGTACTCCTCCAGCTTCCAGCTCTTCTCCTTGGCAGAGGATTCTCTTGGTTCCAGAAGTGATCTAATTTTCAGGGGTTTTGGGTGCTCCTCTTATACCCCTTTCTACCTTTGAAGTAGGCCTACTTCAAAGAGAAGTCTCTGTTGTTTTCAAGATCCTGCCGTGCTCAAGCCAGGACCCAGACACACACACCAGGGGTTTGGATACTGCATTGTGCGAAGGCAGGCACAGCCCTTTCAGGTGTAAGTGACCACTCCTCCCCTCCCCTCAGCCCAGATGGCCTATCAGGATATGCAGGCTACATCCCAGCTCCCTTTGTGTCACTGTCTAGAGGACAGATGCAAACCGCCGAACTGTCAAACTGACCCAGACAGGGAATCCACAAACAAGCAGAGTCACATAATGGTTTAAGCAAGAAAATGCCTACTTTCTAAAAGTGGCATTTTCAAACACACAATCTAAAGACCAACTTCACTAAAAGATGTGTTTTTAAATTGTGAGATAAAGTTTCTCAATCGTGAGTTCAAGACCCCAAACTCCACAAGTCTTTCTGCTCCCGTAGGCAATCTGCGCTTTAATAATATTTAAAGGCAGCCCCCATGTTAACCTATGAGAGGGATAGGCCTTGCAACAGTGAAAACGAATTTGGCAGTATTTCACTGTCAGGAAGTCTTCAACTTTTATATACACTGCACCCTGCCCCTGGGGCTATCTAGGGCCTATCTTAGGGGTGTCTTACATTTAAGAAAAGGGAAGGTTTAGGCCTGGCAAGTGGGTACACTTGCCAAGTCAAATTGGAAGTTTAAAATTGCACACACAGACACTGCAGTGGCAGGTCTGAGACATGATTACAGGGCTACTAATGTGGATGGCACATTGCTGCAGGCCCACTAGTAGCATTTGATTTACAGTCCCTGGGCACCTCTGGTGCACTTTACTAGGATCTTACTGGTAAATCAAATATGCCAATAATGGATAAACCAATCAACAATACAATTTACACAGAGAGCGTGTGCACTTTAGTACTGTTTAGCAGTGGTAAAGCGCCCGGAGTCCTAAAGCCAACAACAACATGTCAGAAAAAATAGGAGGAAAGGGGCAAAAAGATTGGAGATGACCCTGCAAAAGGGAAAAAGTCCAACAGGGGCAAGCACAAAGTGATATGCGTCCTAGTGCAGCATCCTTCCTGGAGTGCTCCTGATGCCCCATCACTACTGTGCAGATATTGCTTGCATAGTGACCTTTGTATATTTATCTCTCAGTCTATTGTGCATCCCATTGTCCTTCCATTGTGTTGCAGTGTGGGTCATGCGTGGGTCCATTGCAGGACTGGATCATGGGAGTGGGGTTTGTGTTCCATGCCACATCCATACATATGTGTGTTGAATGTGATGACAGTCCATGACGTGTGCAATGTGAGTGTGTGAGTTGTATTTGTAGATGTGATGTTCCTGTCTTGTTGATATTTTGTGACACAATGTTGCGTATATTTTACTGTCCCCTGTTTGAGATGAGAAGTGTTTTTGTGTAGTGTTGCTGTGCAGTGTGAGTGACCTACCCAAAGGGGATGTTTGGTGACTGAATGTGTCCTTCTTTGTGTATGATTCTGACCTGGGACACAATGACAAGTGTACTTGGTGCCCGTAACGTGACCCCCATATAATGTGGCTGATGGCACAGCACGAGGGTGTGTGTACTTACAGCCGGTTGCTTCCATGGCGGCGTAGATTTTGTGCACCTTCGATGATCATCAGCAGCGGCAGTACATGTGTGATAGGCTCCATGGCGGCACCGGACATAAATTGCTGCCTGCAGGTGAATGTCTCCCATTATGGTGGGATGGCCACAGTCCCATTGGCAGTGTGCAACCTCATTATGTGTCTGGCCGAAACACTGTCTCCACCGGCCTGTTTGACTGTTTGTGCTGCCTCATGACTGCGGTGGTCTATGCTACCTGGTGGTGCCAGCGTGACTGCAGCAGTCTTTGCACCATAGGCCTGCATAACTCGTAATACGGCAGTATGACCGCAAACCCGACAGTGGTCCGACCGCCAATACAGCCATAGCGGTCCACAGACCACCAAACTCATAATGAGGCCCTAAAATCTGTTTGCTGCACCTGCTCTACCAACACAAATCAATCTGAGGATACTAATTTAATTTTTAGCCTATAATGTTAAATTCCTTGACATTTACAGTATATTTTAAAATGTTCAGTTGTACTTTTAGTCACTTTACTTATATAGACTTTATTAATCTGTTAAAAGAATAAAATTTTCTAAGGAGTTATGGACCCCTGAGGAGTGTTAGCGGACTCCCAAGGACCCCTGGACCACAGGTTGGGAACCACTGCTCTCTAAGCCTCTTGGATTGGCAGACTGCATTGTTCTGGACACAGACACCAACTCAAGTGCCAAATACCATGTTAGAATATCTATAACAGCACTTTGGCACAGGAAGCCAAAACAAACAACTCAGTGGAAGCATGGCACAACACTTTACAATCCACACTAGACAGAACTCAAACTACACCATACAAATTTATAGAAGCAGTACGAAAAGAACAAAACTGCCAAGAACTACAAATGGAACAATCAGTTACCAAAATTGCCCCATAAACTTAGCAAACACACCAAAAGAGAATGCATGTCATCCTACAATTTTACTTCAACCTCTTCATTAATAACAAAGGAACACATTACTCAGAAATGACAGTCAAAAACATTTTTATAAAATAAACATTAACCTACTAATGCCCTCAAAACATATGTTAAATTAATGTTGAAAATATGTATATTAAAAAGGTTATTAAACGTTAAAAGATTTTAACAATAAAAAGTAAAAGTTGAAAATTTACAACATATCAATGTATGTTAATGTGATTTACCTGTTTTCTTAATTATAAAACAATAATAAATGTTTTAATGACTTAACTTTATAAACTTTATTTTTATTTTTACTTGCATTATATATAATGTAAAATATAAACTCTAAAATAAATAAAAAATGGAAACAATCAAAATAGAAAAAAGTGTGATGTCTTTACTGTACAAAATTTGGGGAAGGCATAGAACACCGAAGGGGTGACATTTACTATTTCTACTCCAATCGAATCCAATTTGAGGAAGGTGCTGTACACTAAGTGGGGGCATTTACTAATCCCACACCAACCTAAAGCAATTTGGTGAAGACGTTGGACACTAAAGGGGTGACAATTACTATTGCAACTCCAATTTAATTCAATTTGGAGAAAGATGTTGGACCCTAAACTGGTGACATTTAATATCCCCACTCCACTCTAAACCAACTTGGGAAGTTGTTGGATACTAAAGGAGTGACTGTTACTATTTCCATTTCAACCTAGTATTCCCACTCAAATCTAACCTTATTCAGGGGAGTTTTTGGACACTAAAGGGGTGTCATATACTATTCCCACTGCAGTCTAAACCAATTTAGGGGAAGGTATTGGACATAAGAGGGGTGCCATTTACTATCCTCATGCCAATCTGACCATATTGAAGGGAAGATGTGGACACTAAAAAGTTAAAATTTATAACATCCACTTCAAATTAAACATTTTACATAACCTATTCCAGAATAACAATATTACCTACACAGTCAGTACTCTATATTCTCACATATATGGTTATACAAACAGGTAAAATATTATCTAAAAAGACTCATCTAAAGTACAAACCCTTATATACATATTTATATTATAAAATAAACAATGTATATGTTAATTGGTATTAAAAATGAATATTTACTACCATTCATCATCATAAAATAATAAACTACAAATATATGTGTAATACAAAATTAAAATTAATAATCATAAATTCAAAAAATATGTATATTCATTTATTATTTTTAAACGTGACTTAAAATTCCAAATTCATTTAGTTAGAAACTAGTTACATTTTTTTACAATTGGAAATATTTTTTTTTAAATAATGTAACTTTTTAAATTTTTACAAACATATTACAAAATATTCCACTTTATTTCATTGTTGTATGTTTTAATATTTTAGATTTATTTTGTAATTTAAAAAAATATTACCATTAATATATCTTAATTAACATCAAATCAAAATATTTTTTAAATATTTATATAATTGAAAAATTACAACTTTAATTTATTTATTTTTTTAAAACTGTATTTCATTGATTTTATGCAAATTTCAAAGCACAAAAAAGCATACAGGCCCTCATTATGACTCTGGTGGTCTTGAGGCCGTCAGACTCACGGTGGCAGTCAGACTGCTCCGGTTGTGGCTGTCTGACCGCCACATTATGGCTGTGGCGGTCAGACCGCCGACACAGCCAGGTTGCCAACAGCCAGCAGCCTGGTGGTCCCAGTGGTTGTAATCTGCCAGGGCAATGCTGCAAGCAGCACTGCCCTCCGGATTACAAGTCCCCTTACCGCCAGCCTTTCCATGGCGGTTCCACTGCCATGGAAAGACTGCGGGATAAGAGAGTCGGGGGCCCCTGCACTGCCCATGCAATTGGCTTCGGCAATGCAGGGGCCCACATGAACAGCCCTGTTGTGCATTCCACTGCCCGAATTATGGGCAGTGGAATGCTCGACGGGTGTTGCTGCACCCGCCGCACTGCTACATTGCTGCAGGCTCGATTACGAGCCGGCTGCAATGTTGAGGCCCTGTTCACCACAGGGCGAGATTCCGCCCGCCGGCCCTGCGGTGTTTGTGGTGGTCTCTCTGCGGTTTGAGTTTGGAGGGCGGCATCAGCCGCGTGCCAAACTCATAATGAGGACCACAGTGTTGTTTGAAAGTGTCATGCACATTCCAACACCAGTTAAAGAGCAGAGGAAGCGACAGACAAGTATTATGCAGTTTTGAAGGGCAGAAACATCTACTGTCCCAACCAGAATCAAAGCACTTTGTGTATACAACCAAGGCATCGAGGCAGACACCATGCCAGGAATCACCGTCACTCACTTGGCTCTCAAAAATGGACATGAGTATGAGCCCTGCATAGAGTCAGCCCCCGTCTCAGATACACTCTCAGAGCTTGAATCACTGTCATCTTGGAACATTCCCAATAATTGGGTCCACAACATTATGGCCTCTGCTGCCCTTTCATTGGTACAAGACACTCACTAGTGGTGCTCTTCTGCCACTCCCTATTCCATGAGATCTCGCAACCAATGATCCAAAAGGGGAACTCCTGCACCCAGCCATCCAATAGCCATCTGTCTCTTTGCCATTAATAGGGCCAACTGCGCAAGTCAATAGGGAATTTTACATCTTTTAGGTTGCACTACAACACCCAGTAAGCAGGCCAGCAGGGTCAATGGTATTTCAATCCCAGTGGCAGTCTCTATGCGTGGCACTACCTGCCCCCAAAAATCCATGACTTTTTAACAGTCCCACGCTAGATGAAGGAAAGTAGCTCCAATCACACCACATCGCACACATCTAGCTCCTTTAGCAAGGTCTGTCTTATTCAGACTGTAGGGACTGATATAGGTGCAGTGTAGAAAATTATAGTGCAGCAGCTTAAATCTATTGATGAAAAAGACACAGTGCGCACCAGGCCTGTCGCACTCGCCCAATCTGAATCCGAGATGGGCAGTCTCAAGTCTATCTCCCAGGCCCTAAGTGCTGGGAACCAACAAGGTTGTATGTCACCCGTAAGAGCCTTGTAAAAGAGGTTAATTAGTTGGCGTCCCTCTCCCCACCCAATAAAACCGTCAATCACTTTGGAGGACTGAGATGTCACCGGAAAATCATCCATAGCTCCTTCACAACACTCTTCAATTTAGCATGATGTAAGAAGTGGCCTGGTCCAACCCCAAAAGTGTCCTGAGCATCCGGGAAAGTAATAAAGGTTTCTCCGGGGTATATATCACCCGCTACCATTCACCCCCCCCTCCCTTCATTGATCCATAGACATGTCCATATCTATATTCCTAAAGGGGAACACACCCCATAATCGTAGTTGTTTGCTAAAGGGGGCCCTATGGATCACTTTGTGGACGACCCTCTTACAAAGTTCTGCTGCGTTTCTAATTAGATACAGGACCCGGTGGTCTGACCTACCCCCTTGCATCAGCTGCTGAGTTAATGTGTCACTAATGAATTCTGCCCAGAAGCAGTTCCTCCAAGTACTCAGATTCTGTGAGCCATCTAGCAGCATGCTGCAAGTGCGCTGCATAATAGTAGAATTGTATATCCGGGACTGCTAATCCCCATCCTCCAAATCCTTCTTGAGTGTTGCCAGCGGTGCCTACATGCCCACAGGAGATTCACTAACAAGCTATCCAGTTTAAAAAAAAAAGTGATCCCCCGCGGAACTAGAGAGTTTTGAATGAGGTACAGGCAGCGCAGAAGGAAAACCACTGTAGCCACAGTTGTCCACCTCATCACTGAGAGTGGATGTTTATTACAGAATTTAATGGAGTTCTCTAGCCCCATCAACACCCTGTCCACATTTTCATATTGATGCTGGGCCTCAATGTGCGTGACCCAAATCCTTAGGTACCGAAAACCATCCAACGCCCACCGGAAACAATCATCCAGCAGTTGCTCCAACTACTTCCGAGCGGCTTGTGGATTTTGGGCCCGCTCACAAGTTTGGCACCAGACCGCCCAGGCGCCGTTCCGAAAATGACTGTGCTGTTGACTGTCTCCCACCCAGCAAATTACAATGTTCGCTGGCCCAGCGGCAGTGCACTTGACTGCAGTGATCCAGTGGGGGACGCGGTCAGCAATACAAGATATATGTTTACATTTGTGTTGATACAGGTGTGTACATTTTGACCAAAAGATACACTTAGGCATGACCCGTGTAAAAATACTTTGTGCATGTAACACTCCATTGCTGGAGACTAGGCCTTACATGCCCAGTCCAGTAAATGGCAGAAAAATGAAAATTTGACTTACCTGTACTTTTGCTTTTTTTCCAGGGGTGAAGTTGCTGCCATGAAGGAGAGCTGGCACCCCATTTACTTTGACTCCGCCATCTCGAAGCAGGCAGTCTCTCCTGCCACAGTTGCTGGCGGAACAGCACATTGTACTGTGCATGGCGGTACCCTTCTCTATACCGCCCTGTGACAGCTGCTTTCCCCCCAGCCGTGGTCAAGGTGGTAGACAGATGGCTGGCGGTGTTGGCAGGACTCTGGAGGTCTCTATTTTCAGCAAACCGCCAACATCGTAATCCGTCAGTGGGACTAACAACACGGAGGTGGTCAGACCGTACCCTCCACCATAGCGGTCCCCAGACTGCCAAAGTTGTAATCAGGCCCGTTGATCCTAAGACCCAAGACCTCACAAAAAGGTAACTTTTAAATTATTAATTTGCATATTTTAAAACTATTACCTACACATTTAAATTTCAAAACATATATACTTTAAAAATCTCCCTACCCGTATCCCCTAAAAACAATATCCGGCTACTAAAAAAAATCATTAATTACTTACATAAATCAATACATCTAAAAATGCAAATTTTAACAATTTCATAAGTAAACAAAAATTCTTACTAAATAAAAAAATAATAAACACTACAATAAAACACACAACATCACATTGCATACTAATTAACACTTAAAACAATATTACATATAAAGATAATTTCTGCATCAATATTTTTTAATATGATATTAAAAACAATACTAAAATGATACTTTCATCTTCGATATTCCTGTCCACAATAATTTTAATGTACCCGTATTTTTTACACACAATGTTTTCCTATTACAATAGTTTTTTAACAATATTTTATTCAAACACCATTTGGTTTGGGTGCATACATTTTTTATGGGTGTTACACTTTAGCAGTCTTTTGCACTTTCTATGTATGAATCCTTTTTCGTCTCTGATAGACAGTATATTTGACTTAATATTTCAAATGCTAAGGGGCTCATTACGAGTTAGACGAGCCGACTGCCAAACTCATGGGGATGAGGTGGCAGTCAACCCGCCTGCCTCCCCTGCCATATCACGATGTTACCACCAGGTAAGAACAGTGCTATGGTATTTGGCTCAAGGCCAATACTGTAGCACACCCGCACCCTCAGAGAGTGGGTATTCCGAGGGTGTTGGTCAGGGCAGCCCCTGCACTGCCCACGACATGGAATGGGCAGTGCAGGGCCCCCCCCGTAACCTCTTGCACAGCCTTTCAGCCAGCCTTTCCTTGGTGGTTGAGCCGCCATGGAAAGGCTGGTGGAAAGGGGACTTTTGCTTAGCCTGGCTGTGCTGAACTCAGCACCGCCATGGCTGAACACAAGTCAGACCGCCATCAGCCCATCAGGTACCATGTTCCTGGTGGGGATGGTGGTTTCCTGGCGGTCCGACCACCAGAGCCACAATGTGGTGGTTGGACCATCTGGAGTGCAGCAGTCCGACTGCCACCGCGGGTTCTGGTGGTCCTTGAACCACAAGACTCATAATGAGGCCCATTGTATGGTGCAAGTACTTAATCAGCTCTATTAATTTCACATAGGTGTAGGGCCTTTTGCTTAGAAATACAAACTCCAGTATGGAGCATATGACTGTACTCATATTTCGGCTTCTTACATTGCACTGGGTTTCCAGTCTATTAATCTCTGTTTCTAGTTGCAGCAGTTTAATATTTGTCCTTAATTTGTACTAGCCATGACACCATTTACAGTACCCAGAAGTGTAGCTTGTAAAGTATCTCAGAGGATCTGACGGGAGGGGCATGAGCCCTTATTATTCTCTAAATAATCATCAATAGCTTTTTTTAATTACCTAGGTTAACTTGTCTTTAGGTAGTTCTTTATTCAGTCTCCACATTTAGGGCCTGATTATGAGTTTGGCGGGTGGGAACACCCATCCGCCAAACTGCCGACAGGGTGATTGCCACTATGCTGGCTACCTCCCTGCCGGACCCACGTATACTTTCCCGATGGGCTGACCAGCGGGAAAGTGGCGGCAGTATTGTTGCACAGCAGACAGTGCGCATTACAAGAGTGCTGGGCAAGGCGAGCACTGCCCATGCCATGAAAAAGGCTGGCGGAGAACCAGGTTGTAATCAGCAGGGCAGTACTGACTTCAGCTCCACCCTGGCTGATTCTAATCTGCACCGCCATCAGCCCTTCAGGATCTCTGATCGTGGTGGAGATGGTGGTAGGTTGACGGGACTGCCTGCCAAACTCAGAATGTGGCGGTCGAATCGCCATAACCGCAATAGTTCAACAGCCACTGCAAGTGTGACGGTCCAAGGGCCGCCACACTCGTTATTAGGCCTTTCAATTCTTGTTCTGGCTGCATCTAACTTCAGTATCATGGAGATGCAGGTGCAGTCTGAGACTAGCATTATATCTATTGTGGGTCCTTCAAATAGATAAATGTGAGCAATATCTATCACTAGATAGGCAAGCTTAGAGTGCAACTGGTGCAGGAAAGAAAAGAAGACAAATTATATGACGCTGTGGGGAACCCTCCAACCATTTTTTAAGTCTAACTGATCACAAAGTCCAAGCTTTGCTTTATGTGATTAAGAGGTTCTATATTTACACTTGGCTTTCCTGTTTATGATACCATTGTATGGTAGATTAAAGCCCATGCTGAAAATTAACATAGCGCCATGGGGGACTTCCTCCAGAATATGGAGTATCAGCAGTTGTAAATATTTATGACACAGAGCTCTATGTCTTTCATTTCCAATCTGAATATGATCCATCTGCTTTCTTCATCTGCTTCTGCCATGATCACCTTGATGTTTGTTTTTTTCTGCTAATAGTGTGACTACACCATTCTCCTTTGTTATCTTCTAGGCACAGTTTTCCCCATTAACCCAGCTACTACTGAGCAAAATTGCCTCTTTGATGGTTATCTTTGTTCCCTGAAGGAAAGCTGTTGAGATGGGAATGTCAGGTTTATGGTGATCAAGCTTGTACCTCTGCCCCAAGTGCCCAACTGCTGGTGTATCCGGCACCCTGATTTTTATTTTGGTCAAGGGTGTCACACTAATCAGGCATGTTAGAAGAGGCCCAGGCTTGTCCTTGAAAATGTGACCTGTTCTTGTGACCTGGAGAGGGGCATTAAGTGTGCCCCCACACTGGGAAGAAAAATACTGTCCTAGGTTTTAATACATAAGCAGTAGTAGAGTACTATGTTTTGTGATCCTTTAGTTGATTTGACCTTTTTATCTGTGCAGAGTCAGAGTGTGGTATACTGAACCATCTTGTGTAAAAAACTTCTGCTATGAAACCCATAACCTTGTGTTGCCATTCTGTGTGTATGTTGGATGCACGTGTATGGATACTATGCATGTAGTACATGTGTAGTAGTAGGACAGCTCTGTGTCATTATGAGTTTGAGTACTGAAGCTGATGGGATGCATTTTGGATGCCCCTGGTTTAGCATAGCAAACGATGAATGATGAGGACAGCTTCCTCAAGAGAGTCGAAGTGTATTGCCTGTAATCCTTTGGTTGGAGGGTGGAGATCCAAACATTGAAGTGAGGACAGGTAGTGATTTACATGAAAATTTATGTCTCAATGAGGCAGGCGTAATGTTGGAGAAAAGTTTTTTCCCAACTCTTTCCAACTTTGTGTGTGCTGTAATGCACAGCACACATAAAAAGTGGGAAAATTTTAAACTTTTTTAAACATAGTATTTTGTACTGAAAGGGTAACTCTCAGTACAAAACATTTACTTAACTTCACTCACACCCTTAAACTATGGTGCAAGGATGTGTGCGTAGATGCAAGACAATCTAATGTGCACCTGTGCTAGCTGAGAGAGCAAGAGCATCATACCTTAGTAGATCTTGGCATCTGCTCTCTCCCTTTTTTATGCGACAAAGCATAGCAACTCTGGTTGATGCACTGTGTTGCATAATTCTGCCCCATGGAATCTGGTACCATTGTGAACTGGTTTTAAAAAGAGACATGGAAGACCAGATGAACACAAAGAGTGTCCATCAAATCCAAATTAAATACCATTTGTTTTGTGATTCTGCAAACTGGACAAATGCCAATGTATTTAAAGTCTAATTTTGGGGTTCCTTTCAACTTTATTTTCTTGAAGGACAGCTACACACGGTCACTCAGCGTGAATACTTGTGCCTCACAGTGATAAGCATCTGCATGTGTTTTGTAGACCTGAATGGCTTGTTTCAAATTGTTTTGCGCTCTTTTAGTGTCTCCTACATCTGGAACTGAAACTATTTTGGTCCAGTCCAGCACAGGCTTTCTAGATGTTACCCATCAACAAAATGGATAAAACCAAGAGGATGAATGTTTTGCATTGATATATGTAAACACGGCCACCCACAGGCCCAGTCTTCTGCATCCTGTTACAACTCACAGTGCAAGTATTGTTCCAAGACTTGGGTATCTTGATCAGTCTGGCCGTCGGTCTATGCGTGATAAGTAGTTAAAATCCATATACCAGTTCCCAGCAAGGCACATAGTGCATTCCAAAAATGCCATTTGAACTATGACCCCACTGTTGGAAATGGTCCTTTCTGCAGGGTTATCCCTAAACATTTTTGCCTTTCTCCTCCTATTGGTTGACTCTCTTTTTGTTTACTGTAGGACTCTGGGCACTTTACCCATGCGAATCAGTGCTAAATTGCATGTGCTCTCTCCCCTAAAACTATGAATAATTGGCTTACACCTGTTTGGCTTA
Organism: Pleurodeles waltl; assembly: GCF_031143425.1. Classification (NCBI taxonomy): domain Eukaryota; kingdom Metazoa; phylum Chordata; class Amphibia; order Caudata; family Salamandridae; genus Pleurodeles; species Pleurodeles waltl. The sequence goes on from NC_090445.1 coordinate 253,338,217, forward strand.
TTTAATTTACCTGTAAGTCCCTTGTAAAGTGGTATACCATATACCCAGGGCCTGTAAATTAAATGCTACAAGTGGGCCTGTAGCGCTAACTGCGCCAGCCACAGAAGTAGCCTTTCAAACCTGTCTCAGGCCTGCCACTGTAATGCATGCGCAGCTAACTGCCACATTGACTTGGCAATGCAAACTAATTACCAAGGCCTAAACTCCCTTTTTACTACACCTAAGTCACCCCTAAGGTAGGCCCTAGATAGCCTTCTGGGCAGGCTGCTGTGCAGGGGCAGTTCACCCATAGGGGGCGCAAGGGCATCAACGCACTAACAAGTCGCCCAGGCCTGCCTTTGTCTCGAACTAGCTGCTGAAATGATGTTACGCCTTTACAGGAAAACGTTTGTTTCCAAATTAAAGTGCAACATCATGTCAGCAACAAGGGGGGGCTCCACTGTCCCTTTTGAACTGCGCATGTGTCAGGCGGTGGCTTCTTTAGCTCATGTCACACATTCACAATACGTAATTGACAGGAAGCCCTTGCCTCGGGCAGTGGAGCATGTGTGCTAATGAGGCTTCAGTGGGGCTTGTCACTCTTCACCTCAATATCCTATCAGAAGGCAGGATAGAAGGAGGAAGGCCTTCCTCCAACACTATTGTGCCATCTGCTGGGGCAGTAGCACATGTTCTAGGCGCAGAATGCAAAGCATAAGTCTAGACACATGTTGGCATGAGCATTTTGAGAGCACTACCTGTGAAAACTTTATAAAAAGAAATACATATATATGGCCTATTTCTCAATGGACCTTTGTTACACTTGGCATCCTTGGCATGGTCTCCCCTAACTTTTTGCCTCTGTTTCATAGGTTGTTGATGTATGCCGGACTCTGTTTTTGCTGTTTTTTGTTACTCTGAGCACTTTACCACTGCTATCCAGTGCTAAAGTGCAAGTGCTCCTATGTAAAATATATGTGTAATTGACTTTCCATGATTTGATTTACTAGTAAATCCTTAGTAAAGTGCACTAGAGGTGCCCAGGGCCTGTAACTCAAATGCTACTAGTGGGCCTGCAGCACTGGTTGTGCCACCCACATAGGTAGCCCTACAAGCATGGCTCAGGCCTGCCACTACTGTGTCTGTGTGTGCCGTTTTAAACTGCCAATTCGACTTGGCAAGGGTACCCAAGTGCCAGGCCTAAACCTTCCATGTTCTTACATGTAAAACACCCCTAAGATAGGCCCTAGGCAGCCCCATGGGCAGGGTGCAGTGTATGTTTAAGGTAGGACATGTACTGATGTGTTTTACATGTCCTAACAGTGAAAGACTGCCAAATCGTTTTCCACTGTTACAAGGCCTATCTCTTTCATATGTTAGCTTGGGGGCTGCCTTTAAATATTATTAAAGTGCAGATTCCCTTAGGGAGCAGATAGAAATATAGAGCTTACGGTCTCGGAGCTCACAATTTAAAAATACATCTTTTAGTGAAGTTGGTTTTTAGATTGTGTTTGAAAATGCCACTTTTAGAAAGTAGGCATTTTTTGCTTAAACCAGCCTCTTTGTAAATTCCCTGTCTGGCTCAGTTTGACAGTCGGGCTGTTTGTACCTCTCTCTAGACAGTGACACAAAGGGAGCTGGGGTGTAGCCTGCATATCCTGATGAGCCATCTGTGCTAGGGGGGAGGAGAGGAGTGGTCACTTACACCTGAAAGGGCTGTGCCTGCCCTCACACAATGCAGTCTCTGGCCCCCTGGTGTGTGTCTGGGGCCTGGCCTGGGCAAGGCAGGATCTTACAAACAAGAGAGACTTTCCTTTGAAGTAGGCCTACTTCAAAGGCAGAAAGGGGTATAAGAAGAGCCCCCAAAACTCCTGAAAATTAGATCACTTCTGGAATCAAGAGGAACCTCTGCCAAGGAGAAGAGCTGAAGAGCTGAGGAAAAGTGCTGCCCGTCTTGTGACTGTGCTTTGTGGAGCTATCCTGAAGTTTCCTGTGAAAGGGGACAAAGACTGGACTTTGTGGTATATTCCTGCTTGAGAAGAATCTCCAGGGGCTTGGACTGAGCTTGCCCACTGTTCTGAAGTCTCATGGCCATCAAAGATTTCCTCCACCAGCACCTGGACTCTCTGCTGAAACTCCTGCCCTGACAAGTGGTGCCCTATCTAGTCCCTGGGCCCTTGGAAGGAAAAGCTGGTGAAAATCCAAGGAAACCGACTTTGGACGACTCCGGACTGACGCCGCTGCCGAATCACGTGACGCCGCCTGCAACCGACTCCGTGGTCCTCGCTGGAGTGTAACGACCCTCGCAGGCCTGGCATCGCTTAAGCCCCGCCGAAGTACACATCTCCGTGGAAGTCGCTGCACCACGTCGTGACCAACTCCACCCGAAGTGCGTGGATTCAATGCTTTGCACTGACGCCGCCTCACCTCCACCACTCCGCAGCAAGGACCTGACGACTCTTTGTGACGCCCCCGCTCCTTCGCCCCACAGCACTGGAACTGACGCCACCTGGGATCCATCGACACCGCGATCCCCAACTTCGCACACCTGCTTGTTCTCACATTTTTCTAAGGTACTGTACCTGGGGGTCTGTGTGACTCTGCACCCGGCATCATTGGCGTTGAATTGTTGGGAACAACTCCGTCACGATGCCGTGTTATCACCTCATGGAAGAATGTGTTTCTTAGCACTATTTTTGAGTTTAATCTTTAAAAATTCATAACTTGACTTGCGTATGTCAGAATCTTGTTGTTTTGGTCTTGTTTTGTTTAGATAAATATTGGCTATTTTTCTAAACCTGTGTTGAGTCATTCTGTGGTGTTTTTACTGAATTACTATTTGTGTGTTGGTACAACTACTTTACACCTTGTCTCTTAAGTTAAGCCTTCCTGCTTGTGCAAAGCTACCAAGCGGGTGAGCGGGGGTTAACTGAGGGTGATTCTCTTTTACCTTGACTACACTGAGGGTTCTTGCTTGGACAGGGGGTAACCTGAGTGTCAACCAAAGACCCCATTTCTAACATTGGTGATCAGTGGTTGGGAATGGACTTGTATTTGTATTTGACATACAGTGATTAAGTATATACTACTGTTTTCAGTGCAGACCACTACGTGACCACATACTACTTGTCTTTGTGATTTTTGCTTTTTTCTCTTTTTTGGAGTTTTCCCTACTTCCATTTTGTGGTAATCCTTGATTGACTTTCGAACTCCATTTGGGAACTTGTTTTCTGCCTTTGGAACTTTGCACTTTTAACTCTTCATCAGTTCTCAATCTGGAGATGCTTCAGCCGGAGCTGCTTTTGATTTAGGGAAACTGGAGAGTTACACAGTTGCCCAACTGAAACAGTTCTGTAAGGATCTTACCTGTCCCATTAAAAGCACCGCAGGGAAGGAGAAGCTACAAAAGGCACTGGGAGTCTGAGTGACAGCCAAGGAAGCTGAGGGGGCACACAGAGGATGAGGGTGAGGAGGAGAAGGAGACGCAGAGTATTCACAATGGTATAGTGGGTGGGCCTGTTATGTCCAGGGGGAGGGCCTCCAGGGCAGGTATCAGTGTGTCATCCAAGGGTCTGACTCCTGAAGAGTTGCAGGACAGACCGGTAGAGAGGGCTCACCAGTTGGAGTTGGAGAAAATTAGGATGGCCATAGAAGAGAAAACGTTATGGTTGGCTCATGAGCTCAGCTTGAGGGAGCTGGATCAGAGGAGCCAGTCTAGTAGGGATGGTGACAACAGTGACATAGTGCAGCCTAGAAGGAGGGTGCACATTCCTAAGGACCTTGTGAAGGATCACAAGAGGGACGATGACATACTGTTGTGGTTTAAGGGGTATGAGTCTGCTCTCCATATGAATCTGGTCCCTGAAGCTCATTGGTGGGCGGGTCTGTGGAAGAACCTTACGGTAGAGGGAAGGGATACTCTGACATCCTTAGGGAATTCCCACGCCTTAGGGGAACCTACACCATAATGAAGGATGCCCTTCTCACAAGATATGGTCTGACTCCTGAGCAGTAAAAGGACAAGTTTAGGTCCTACAAAAATAAAGAGCCTCAAACTGGTTGTAGTGTGTGGATTCCTTTTGCAGGTCACTGGATGGTTGGGTGAAGGGCAGTAAGTTGACAACGTATGAGGAGCTTTACAATGTAATTGCTTGGGAGCACTTGTACAGTTTATGTTTTCCAGAGCTGCGCCAGCACCGTATTGACAGCAAGCTGACAGACCCCAGGAAGCTTGCGCAGGAAGCGGACCGCTGGGAGAGCATCAGGGTCCACAAGAGGTATGGGGGAGACCACGCCAACGGTGGGCAGGGTCCCTCTCAGAAAAGGGAGGGTAAGGGTAAACAGGAGGAGTTCTCTAAAGGGGCCCAACCCCGTTCCCAGGGTCAGGATTTCCAGCTCCCCAGTGAAAAGAAGCCATGGTTCTTCAAAGGGAGACCTGTGGAAGGAGGTCCCCCACGTAAGTGTTATGCATGTGACCAGCTGGGTCATGTGAGGGGGGACAGTGGGATGGTCCAGAGGACTCTCGTGCCTGAGAACACTAAAAAGTACAGGCAGTGGGTGATCATTAATGGACAGAGGGTGGAGGCTCTGAGAGACACAGGAGCCAGTGTGACTACTGTAAGTAGTTGCAGTGGACAACTCAGAGCGCCTGTGCAGAGTGGTGCAGGTTCCCTTTGAAGGGGGGGGGGTCTCAGGTTCCTTGAAGGTAGCTGCGAGTCCAACCATGCCTGTGGATTGTTTGCTTGGCAATGACCTGGAGGATTCCCCTTGGAAGGAGGTGGAACACACGTCACACTTGGAGATGTTGGGTCTGCCTGGGTGGGTATGCATATCCACCAGGTCACTGCAGCCAAGAAGGGTGGTCAGAAGCCCCTTAAGCCTGAAACAGTGGCCCAGCGGACTGCCAAAAAGAGGAAGGGCGAGTGGCGCAGGAAACTGGCCCCAGAAGTTCCCATGGTCCGGGAGGAGGTGGAGCCTGAGGGTGACGCCCCAGAGCCTACAGGGGAACAGGTGGCTGAACTGGGAGAGGTCCTTGAGCTGTCGCAGTGGCAGAAGGAAGGGGGACCCACCAGGGAAGCATTCTGTGAGGCACAGAAAACATGCCCTAATCTATTGAATTTGTGGCAGCAGGCTGCAGACCCGGTGGCTGGCAACGAGCAAGGATCTCACCTGATCTATTGGGAGGACGGCCTCCGGTATTAGGAGCCTAAGGGTGCTGAGCCTGGGTCAGCCCGTGTGCTGGTGGTACACCAGTGCTTCAGAGCCTTCCTACCTGGTCTGGCTCATGATGTGCCTTTAGCTGGACGTTTGGGGCAGGACAAGACCTTTGAACGGCTTGTCACCCACTTTTACTGGCCCCTAATGCGCAGGCACTCTGATGCTTATTGCAGGTCTTGCCAGACTTGTCAGGCAAGTGGCAAGAGTGGGGGGAAGCACTAGGCTCCCCATCAACCTTTTCCTGTAGTTAGCACCCCCTTTGAAAGGGTTGGTATTGACATTGTGGGGGCTCTGGATCCCAAGACAGCCATGGGCAACAGGTTCATCCTGGTCTTGGTGGCCATGAAACCCGGTACACAGAAGCCATTCCGCTGAGATCAATCACTTACCCTGTCGTGGGTCGTGCATTGATGGGGGTTTTTACTCTCATGGGGGTGGTATCTGATAGGGGGTACCAATTTCATATCCATGTATATGAAATCACTGTGGCAGGAGTGTGGGGTAACTTATAAGTTTACCACACCCAAAGCAATGGTTTGGTTTAGAGATTCAACCGCACATTGAGAGGCATGATCATGAGCCTGTCAGAGTCCTTGAGGCAGAAGTGGGACTTCCTCTTGCCATGCCTTCTGTTCGCCTACAGGGAGGTGCCTCAAAAAGGGCTTGGCTTTAGTCCCTTTGAGTTACTGTATGGCCACCCTGTTAGGGGACCCTTGAGTCTGGTGAAGGAGGGCTTAGAGAAAGCCCCCAGTAAACCTCCCCAGGATGTATTTAGCTACATGCTGGCATTGCGAAACCAGAAAGCCCGCTTCATAGATCTCGCCCAAGAGATCCTAGAAGCAAGCCAGGCAGATATAAAATGGTGGTATGACTAGAATGCCACTCTGGTCGAGTTTCAGGCTGGGCAAAAAGTGTGGGTGATGGCACCAGTGGAGCCTAGGGCACTCCAGGACAAATGGATTGGGTCATTTGAGATGGTGGAGCGCAAGAGTGAAGTCACCTACCTGGTAGACTTGCAGACTCCCAGGAACTCCTTAAGGGTCCTGCATGTGAACCATCCCAAACCCCACTTTGAGCGGACTGAACTGCCCATGCTCCTAGTAATGGATGATGGGGTGGAGGAAGAGAGTGAGCCTCTTCCTAACCTCTTGTCTTCAGGAGAGAAAGATGGGTCTGTGGAGGGAGTGAACCTCTCCCCCTCCCTGACCGCAGAGCAGCAGAGGGACTGTCAGCAGGTGTTGGGACAGTTTGCCTCACTGTTCTCCCTGATCCCAGGGGTCACCCACTTGTGTACACATGATGTGGACACTAGGGACAGTCCACCCATTACACAGAAAGTTTACAGGGTGACTGATAAGGTCAGAGTCAGCATCAAAGATGAGGTGTCAAAGATGTTAGCCCTAGGGGTGATTGAGTTTTCTAGCAGTCCTTGGGCCAGCCCTGTGGTCTTGGTCCCAAAGGCTGCTGTTCCTGGTGCCACCCCATGTTAGAAATGGGGTCTTTGTTTGGCAGTCAGGCTACCCCCTGTCCAAGCAAGGACCCTCACTCTAGTCAGGGTAAGTCACACACAATCCAAATTATCCTGTGCCCACCCTCTGGTAGCTTGGCACTGAGCAGCCAGGCTTAACTTAGAAGGCAATGTGTAAATTATTTGTGCAATAAATCATACAATAACACCACAAAAATATACCACACAGTGTTTAGAAAAATATAGAATATTTATCTGGATAAATGCAGGTCAAAATGATTAAAGATGCAATAAGTAAATGTGGAGATATCACTGAAAAGTGATATAAAGTGTCTTAAGACTTTTAAAAGCAAACAAAGTCTCTTTCAAGCACAAGGTACCTGGTTCACATGAAAAATCTCCTCAAAGGGCTGCATAGGAGGAGAAGCTTGGAAACGAAGGGGTGTGTGTCGATTTCTCGGGCCACACGCGGCGAGGCATCACTTAGTTTCCACGCAGGGATGGCTGTGCATTGATTTCCAGTGCTCGGTCATGGATCGTCTTTGGGTTGTGGGGTTTTCAGACACCCCGGGAACGGTGCATGGATTTCCTCCGCTGGCAGGATGAAGTCACAGGAGCTGTGTCGATCTGGTGGATGTTGCGTCGAATTTTCTACTGCATTTCAGGTGCTGCGTCGATTCCTCTCTGGAAGTCAGGCTGCGTCGTTCAGGCTCGGCTATTTGTCGATCCAGTGGGCCGTCATCGAATTTCCGGTCACTACGCTGGCACTGCTTCGATCTTCTCATTGCGAAGTCGGGCTGCGTCATTCCGGTTCGGTGTGCGGTGAAATTTTCACCGTGATGCAGGCTGTGCGTCGTTTCTGGCAGGCTGTGCATTGAATTTCGCCACAGAAGGAGTACTTCTTGAAGAGATGAAGTATTTTTGGTCTTGAGACTTCAGGAAACAGGAGGCAAGCTCTATCCAAGCCCTTGGAGAGCACTTCTTCACCTCAGCCAGAGAACAGCAGGGCAGCAGGGCAGCAGCAAGGCAGCAGTCCTTCACAGAAATCAGTCTGGTGAGTCTTTTGGGCAGCCAGGCAGTTCTTCTTGGCAGGACGCAGGTTCTGGTTACAAGTTTCTTCTCAAGGAAGTGGCTGAGTTGGAAGGGGTAGACGCCCTGTTTATATACCCAAATGTGCCTTTGAAGTGGGGAGACTTCAAACAGTGGCTTAGAAGTGCTCCAGGTCCCCTTTCAGTTCAATCCTGTCTGCCAGGGTCCCAGTAGGGGGTGAAGCAGTCCTTTGTGTAAGAGCAGGCCCTCCACCCTCCCAGCACAGGAAGACCCATTCAAAATGCAGATGTATGCAAGTGAGGCTGAGTATCCTGTGTTTGGGGTGTGTCTTAGTGAATGCACAAGGAGCTGTCAACTGAACCCAGCCAGACGTGGATTGTAAGGCACAGAAAGATTTAAGTGCAGAGAAATGTTCACTTTCTAAAAGTGGCATTTGTAAAATAGTAATATTAAATCCAACTTCACCAGTCAGCAGGATTTAATGTCACCATTCTGGCCATACTAAATATGACCTTCCTGCTCCTTTCAGATCAGCAGCTACCACTCAAACAATGTATGAGGGCAGCCCCAATGTTAGCCTATAAAGGGAGTAGGCCTCACAGCATTGTATAAGCAAATTTAGGAGTTTTACACTACCAGGACAGGTAAACTACATAGGTATATGTCCTGCCTTTTGCTTACACAGCACCCTACACTATGGGTTACCTAGGGCATACCTTAGGGGTGTCTTATATGTAGAAAAAGGGGAGTTTTAGGCTTGGAAAGTACTTTTAAATGTCAAGTCGAATTGTCAGTGAAACTGCACACACAGGCCTTGCAATGGCAGGCCTGAGACAAGGTTAATGGGCTACTGAAGTGGGTGGCACAATCAGTGCTGCGGGCCCACTAGTAGCATTTAATCTACAGGCCCTGGGCACATATAGTGCACTTTACTAGGGACTTATAAGTAAATGAAATAGTCTGATTGGGTATGATCCAATGTTACCATGTTTAAAGGGAGAGAGCATATGCACTTTAGCACTGGTTAGCAGTGGAAAAGTGTGCAGAGTCTTAAAACCAGCAAAAACAGTATCCAAAAAGGGGAGGGAGGCAGGCAAAAAGGTAGGGGTGACCACCCCAAGGCTGTCAGGTCTAACACCCCAGAACTCCGGTTCTGTGTGGACTACTGGTGTCTCAGTGCGGTCACTAAAACTGACGTGCTCCCCATCCCCTGAGCTGATGAGCTCATAGATCGATTGGGAGCTGCCAAATACCTAAGCATATTTGATTTGACGTCTGGGTATTGGCAGATTGCCCTAACTGAGGGGGGCAAGGAGAGGTCAGCATTTCCTACCCCAGATGGGCACTTTCAGTTTAAGGTGATGACATTTGGGATGAAAAATGCCCTTGTCACATGCCAGAGATTGGTCAACCAGGTGTTGACTGGGATGGATGACTTCAGCGCAGCATACCTGGATGACATTGCAGTGTTCAGTACCACTTGGGAGGAACACTTGCAGCACCTCTGCAGGGTGTTGAAGGCCCTGAAAAAGGTAGGCCTCACTATTAAGGAAAGCAAGTGCCAAATAGGGCAGGGTTTAGTGGTGTATTTGGGACACCAGGTAGGGAGTGGCCAGGTGGCACCCCTACAGCTAAAGATTGACACCATTCTGACTTGGGAGCCTCCCAAGACCCAGACTCAGGTGAGGGCCTTTTTAGACCTCACTGGCTATCGCAGGAGGTTTGTCAAGGGATATCGCACCATTGTTGCCCCCTTGAATGAGTTGACTTCTAAGAGGCAACCAAAGAAGGTGATCTGGACAGAGGCTTGCCAGACAGCTTTTGATGCCCTGAAGGCTGCCATGTGCACAGTACCTGTGCTGAAGGCACCTGACTACTCTGAGAGGTCTGTTGTGCAGACAGAAGCCTCAGAGCATGGTATAGGAGCAGTACTCTCACAGCTTAATGAAGAGGTCCTAGATCAACCTGTAGCCTTCATCAGCAGGAGGTTACTTCCCAGGGAACGTAGGTGGAGTGCAATAGAGCGTGAAGCTTTTGCTGTGGTCTGTGTGCTGAAGAAGCTAAGACACAACTTGTTTAGGAGTCACTTCTGGATTCAGACAGACCACAGGCCCCTCATATGGCTAATGCAGATGAGGGGTGAAAATCCGAAATTGTTGAGGTGGTCCATCTCCCTGCAAGGAATGGACTTTACAGTGGAACACCGCCCTGGCACTGACCACGCCAATGCTGATGGTCTGTCCAGATTCTTCTGCCTTAGTGATGAGAACCTCCATGAGGTTGGGTAGTTTGTCCTCATTTTCAGATGGGGTGGACACGTGTTAAACTTGGCATCCTTGGCGTGGTCTCCCCTAACTTTTTGCCTCTGTTTCCTAGGTTGTTGTGTGCTGGACTCCGTTTTTGCTGTTTTTTATTACTCTGGGCCCTTTACCACTGCTATCCAGTGCTAAAGTGCTAGTGCTCCTATGTAAAATATATGTGTAATTGACTTTCCATGATTGGCATACTTGATTTACTAGTAAGTCCCTAGTACAGTGCACTAGAGGTGCCCAGGGCCTGTAACTCAAATTCTACTAGTGGGCTTGCAGCACTGGTTGTGCCACCCACATAAGTAGCCCTGTAAACATGGCCCATACCTTCCACTGCACTGTCTGTGTGTGCAGTTTTAAACTGCCAATTCGACTTGGAAAGTGTACCCATTTGCCAGGCTTAAACCTTCCATTTTATACATGTAAGGTACCCCTAAGGGAGGCCCTAGGTAGCCCCATGGGCAGGGTGCAGTGTATGCTAAAGGTGGAACATGTACTTATGTGTTTTACATGTCCTAACAGTGAAATACTGCCAAATGTGGTTTTCACTGTTGCAAGGCCTATCTCTCTCATAGGTTAACATGGAGACTGCCTTTAAATATTATTCAAGTGTGGATTCCCTTAGGGAGCAGATGGAAATATGGAGTTTAGGGTCTCTGAGCTCACAATTTAAAAATACATCTTTTAGTGAAGTTGGTTTTTAGATTGTGTGTTTGAAAATGCCACTTTTAGAAAGTAGGCAATTTCTTGCTTAAACCATTCTGCGACTCTGCCTATTTGTGGATTCCCTGTCTGAGTCAGTTTGACAGTTGGGCTGTTTGCACCTCTCTCTAGACAGTGACACAAAGGGAGCTGGGGTGTAGCCTTCATATCCTGATGAGCCATCTGTGCTAGGAGGAAGGAATGGAGTGGTCACTCACATCTCTCCTCCTTGTGCCTGCCCTCAGACAATGCAGTCTCCGACCTCCTGGTGTGTGTCTGGGACCTAGCCTGGGCAAGGCAGGATCTTACAAACAAGAGAGACTGTCCTTTGAAGTAGGCCTACTTCAAAGACGGAAAGGAGTATAAGAAGAGCCCCCAAACCCCCTGAAAATTAGATCACTTCTGGAATCAAGAGGAACCTTTGCCAAGGAGAAGAGCTGAAGAGAAGTGCTGCCATGCCTGTGATTGTTCTTTGTGGAGCTCTCCTGCAGTTGCTGCTTCTGCTTGTGAAAGGGGACAAAGACTGGACTTTGTGGTATATTCCTGCTTGAGAAGAATTGCCAAGGGTTTGGACTGAGCTTGCCCCCTGTTCTGAAGTCTCAGGGCCATAAAAGACTTCCCCCACCAGCACCTGGACTTTCTGTTGAAACTCCTGCCCTGACAAGTGGTGCCCTGTCTAGTCTCTGGGCCCTTAAAAAGGAGAAGCTGGTGAAAATCCATGGAAACCGAATTTGGACGACTCCGGACTGCCAAATCCCGTGACGCCACCTGCAACAAACTCTGTGGTACTCGCTGAAGTGCGACGACCCTCACAGGCCCGACATCGCTGCAGCCCCGCCGAAATACACGACTCTGTGGAAGTCGCTGCACCACGTCGTGACCGACTCTGCCCGAATGCGAGAATTCAACGCTTCACACCGCCGCCGCCTCACCTCCCCCACTCCGCAGCAAGGACCTGACACCTTAGCTCCTTCGCCCCACAGCACCGGAACCGACGCCTCCTCGGATCCAACAATGCCGCGATCCCCGACTTCGCGCACCGGCTTGTTCTAACATTTTTCTAAGGTACTGTACTTGGGGTCTGTGTGACTCCGTACCCGCCGCCTTTGGCGTTGGATTGTAGTGAACGACTCCGTCACTACGCCGTTTTATCACCTCATCGAAGCATTTTGTGTTTCTAAGGGCTATTTTTTTGTTTAATCTTTAAAAATTCATAACAACTTGTATATGTCCGATTCTTGTTGTTTTGGTCTTTTTTTGTTTAGGTAAATATTGGCTATTTTTCTAAACCTGTGTTGAATCATTTTGTGGTGTTTTTACTGAATTACTGTGTGTTTGGTACAACTACTTTTCACCTTGTCCCTGAAGTTAATCCTTCCTGCTCGTGCCAAGCTACCATGGGAGTGAGCGTATGATAAAATATAACGTAGTGCATGTCAGCTTGTCAATATTTAATCATGAAACTTGCAGGAATGAGCCAATATTACGTGGTTAGCCAATTCAAAACTGCTGGTGGGCTCTTACAGGCTACTGAGACATTTTAAACGATTTCCATGGCTATCTCTCAGGGAAGAAAAACTTCCGGGATAACAACCATCTTTTTAGCGGGATAATGTTCCAGCAAAACCTTCTTACAGCAAAGGTTCCAGATTGAAAACGTACGTGGGAAGAACATTCTAGAGGGAAAAGATCATTCAGAACAAGTACCTTTCTGAATGTGCACCCACCGAAGGTGCGAGCGGCTAGAAATGGATCCTTCCACAGGGAGAAGGTAAGTGCACCTGAGCTCCGAGGAGATTTTGCAGCTTTCTACCTGTAGCAGAAGGCTCTGTACTTTCTGCGTTGCCCCTGTCTGCAGGTTGCGAGGGACCGGTTTTCATGGCAAACAGCAGGGCCGAACTGGCCGTAGCGGTCATCGAGCGTTTTCCTGGTGGGTTGGAAGGGTGGAGGCCGGTTTTTTTTTAGCGGTGGGGGCCTGTTTTGCAGCAGTGCTGCACTATCGGATCCCAGTAACAAAAGAATAAAAACAGCAGTCCGACTAATTTGTCAGGACTGCTTTTGGTTCCCAGTTCAGCGCTGGTACACGGTGAGACAGCTGGACCCCTTCAGCTGCACTGAACAGCACCAGGATAATGAGAGGTTCGTGGTGATGAGGCGCTAAAGAGCAATTTTAGTCATTTCTAATTATCAGTCATTAGCAAGAGGCAAACGACCAGACACTTCCAGACTCTTTCTAAAAGGGAACCATCCACACCCTTTAGAAGTTTAATGACTAATCTTGCAATGTCAATAAGTTATTGTGTAAGTTTTGACTTGCCTCAACCCCACAGTAGCTTGTCTTCAGGCCCGGCTGAGTTAAAAGCCATGCAGGAGAGAAAGTCATGAGCATTTTACCATAACCCATGGATGATTCAGCACTTTGTATTTTTATGTGTAGTATTACTTTTCCCATTTTGTCACCAGGCCTGTAAGTATTAGAGTGTGAAATGATAGTGCTGAAAAGCTGGGACTGTTTGTAGGTGTCTTCTGATAATACTAATCGCTGGTTAAGATCAAACGAGTAAAATACCAAGCAGCAGTGAAGAACATTGAGAGACAAGCAGTCTTCGTTATCTGTATCTGGTGTTAAGGGTTAGCTGTCACATCTTCCTTTTTAGGGTCGAGCCTGTGTCGCATGCGCTTGCGAGATGCTTTAGGAGTTAGAAAAGGGCTCAGAGCCCCGTCCACCTCACGTCAGTGTCTTTCATTGGTTCGTGGGCTTGCCTGTTAAAATCTGCTTGCTTTCATTAGTGGAAGGCACGCATATGTCATGCCTTTTCAGCCCTCCTCCAGCGCAGCAACCAAGTACTGAAAACATGCGAGGCTCGCTGTTTTCCGTCCGGTTTGTGGACTACTTCTTACCTTTTGTACGCAGCGCGATCCCGCTTGTCTCCTATACTCATTACACAGAGAGACAAACATTAAATCGCTGTATCCAAGGCCAGGTACTAGAGATTAGTGCTTCACAGAAAAGGCACAACAGTGCCCCCTACCAGCAGAAAGTTATACTGAGATTTTGAGCTTGAATTCTCTATTTGTGAGAAGCTGAGAACGCAGAACTTTTAACACGTACCCTACAGCACAGTAAATCTTCGAATTCCGGGCACTGTAGAATAAATGGAAGACATTAAAGGAATGCTGACTGACCCAAGACTGGAAGGAAAACTCAAAATGATATATCTCTTTGCACATCATCCTATTGTAAAATCTGTCAAAGGCGGTGGCCAGCAATAACCACACACACTGACATGATGGTGAGGGAAGCCTGGAATGTCAAACTGGGGGGACACGCTACCATGTCGCCATTAATTGGATTTGACTCACGAGTCAGAAATGTGCCCAGTCTGGGTGGCTCTGTGCTCTGCAAGATCTGCTGAAGTGCAGGCGTAGAATTTTTTAGGAGATCTGAAACTTTCGAAGGCGGTGACAGCTTCGCCTTGGAATATTCATGAATGAACAAAGGCTAACACGGTGTAACAGGCGAAGTCATAATCACATGTTTATTTTGCAGCTGTGTTGTTTGTGTTTTTCCACTCGGTATTTGCACACATGAACAAACAGGATATTGTGTTTTTAGTCAACATGCCCTTTAAAAATCTTTATATTTGTGGACAAGGACTTGATCTGTTCTAGTTAAAGTCAATGTATTCGTTTTTCTATCACAGTGCGTGGCTGTCGGTCTGCAAAGAAATCAGATGGCGGGCATATATGATACCCAGGTGCAACATTAAAGTACAACATACCGCTATAAAGTTGTGTTTAAAGCAGGTCTCCAAGAAATTGCTTCAGGATGACTTAACTGGTTCGACAGTAAAAAAAACATGTGCAGAAAAGCTCCTGGGTGCAGTGTCTCCACACAGGTGAAAATGGCGCACTGTATTATAAAACAGTTAAACAGCATATATGTTCACCTAAATGAATGGTCAGCATAAAGCAACATGAATGTGCAAATGTGTAGGTATGAAACTTTTCGTGCTAGCACCCACGAATAAAGATGAAAATATAGGTGATGTTCCTACTAGTACGCATTGAATTTGCTTTTGCAGCCCTCTATACTAATAGCAATCAGGGTATAAAATTATGGATGTCGAAAACCCCAAACTGGCAAGGGCAGCGGAAGTTACATCTTGCATACTTTGACTTCTGATGACATCACAGGGTTGACCCCATGTGCCATGTTACATCCTCTGAACCTCAAAATCCTCCTATGGCTTGGTGAAACAATGGGGAAAGGACCAGAAATAGAATCTACAGTGAGAACATGGATAAAAGAGCCCTGTTTACCTACCCTTCCCTCTTTTGCCTTCATGCCCCCTACGACCAAAAGTAGCAGGGGTAATGTCAGGGGTAGCAAATATCAAACGAGGAGAAGCAACTCAAACACTAGGGCACCACTACTTGGCATTCATATGTAAAACTCTTTCTCGCCTTCACAAACAGGTGCCCATGACCAAGCTAAAATATCCTGCAGTTCACCCTAGGAAAATAGCTGCGAGAAAATGTTAACAAAACAGATATCTGGGAAGCGGAAAAAATGCAACTTTCGTTGTAAAAGGGACACACATCGATGTTCCGGCGCATATAATGAAAGGAAGATGTGGATGAAATTGGAGTACGCACACCTGCACCCGTACATTTCCTACTCACATTTTTCAAAAGCATTTGGCAGGTTTCTAAGGTTTTATGAACTATGCTTGAAAGAAAAGGCATAAAATAATTTATTTGTAAAGGTATCTAAACTTAAGAAATGTAAAATGCGTACATTAGTTAACTATGATTCACATAAAGAATTAGCTTCAGAAATTGTGATAGAAAGGCCAAGCAAAAGGCAATTTGGCAACTCTAGTTTTTTACATCGAGCGTGCAAGCGCTGTGACATGTTGTAACATATCTGTGGGCTTTTAACCACGCCCACTGCACGTCCCTCGCTATCACTCGTTCATGGGCTTTCCTTTAAAAAATTCTTTGTCATCATTGGCAAATGCTTTATGTTTGTTCCTCCTTGGGGCGGTTTGGTTACCGCCTTGGCCATCAACCCTGCCCATGGATAATTGCATGTTTGCCGATACGTTTGACTGCGAGCGAACTTCTTTTTCCTTTTGTGTCTTTCCTTTGCGCTCACACTAATGGCAGCCATGGCGCTTTCAATCAGCTCGCTTATGTCAACTGTTTTACTTTTCATTTTCAATGTATGTGACAAGAAAAGTCCAGTTAGGAATTTAGAACGCTGATAGCTCTAACTCAAGCAAACACGAGACCCATTCCATTGCAAATGCTTGTTGTCCGTGCTTGCAATAAAAACACATATACCGCAGCCTCATCCTGCAATATTCCGGCCACAGTGCAGAACCCCTGCTCTTGTATGTGCCTTGGTTCTGGGTTGAAACAAGCTGCAGGGAGCGTCCATGATAAGTGTAAAACTAGGAATCTGAGTTTCTCTTTTAATACTTCAAGTACAGCCTCAAACATGTCAGCATGCAAAGTGCTGTTGAGTAGTAGGGCAGAACTGTCTGAAGGTAAAACCATGAGGTGAGGTAGAGAGAAGCTCTTGAGAGGCCAGCGAGGGAACATGGAAGCCAGGTTCACAAACATATTGGTGGGGCATGGGTCACATGACTCAAATCACAATATAAATTGAGAAGAATTGCAGGCACCGCAGAACTGTGGCAGGCTTACCCACTTGTGAACTGTAAGGAATTCTATCAATTTTAAAACTGGACAATGCTGGTCTTTTTAATAACCAATTTCTGCTTCTGCCCCCTGTGCATATGCACTGTCCCCAATCGACTGCTCTCTTTGCCCCTGCTACATCTTTACATCTGAAGTGGGGGGAATACTGATACTGCTCAGTCTGCCAACACATTGTGCAGGCCTGTAAGGTGGGTGGGAGACCAGGACAATGGTCTTGCTAAGCCTAAAGCTCCTACTGAAGAGCTACTAATACCAAGAGCATGCAGTGGATCTCAAAATATGAATGGATGGTTAGAATCTCGTTTCTAGGTGATAT
Organism: Pleurodeles waltl; assembly: GCF_031143425.1. Lineage (NCBI taxonomy): Eukaryota > Metazoa > Chordata > Amphibia > Caudata > Salamandridae > Pleurodeles > Pleurodeles waltl. The sequence continues at coordinate 253,354,988 of NC_090445.1, forward strand.
GCCTGCACTACAGGCCTGAAATATCCAAGAGACCTGAAAATTCCCCCATGAACTGGATCATCTGCCCTAAGCAGTGATCTCAATGTTACTGTTCAACTGAACTCTTTAGCCAGTTTTGCAGGGGTGGCCCATTTTCATGGGCCCCAGTGTATAGCCCTTCTTCCTTTGAGCCCAAGGAGCACTGCTGAATTCTTACAGTTGTAATTATTGAATTTAGGAGTGTTCATGCAAACACAATGTTTGTGTTTGTGTGAACTTTGCAGTGCATAGGTCAGCCCTTTCAGACTCCCCATCAGGCTCCTGGTGACAGGAGAATGAGGAGGAAGGGGCTGAGTGCTGCTCCAGCTACAGAGTGAATGAGAGAATAATCTTTATTTCATGATTATTTAAAACCTTTGCAAAGACATAAGAGTAAAGAAAAAGCAATAAAACCACGACTATACACGTCGTAATAAAACGCTGTGTCCTTGGTGCCATCAATCTTCATGCAGTTGCTTACAGTTCTCTTAGACTACAGTGGACTTAAATCGCAGAACTTGGTTGCAATTATAAAGTGCTAAAATGACAAGAAGAGCCACTGTAGTGTATATGGAGTGTGCAAGCCGGCACAACATAAATAAAACAAAATTGGCATGCAGGAAAAATTGTTGCCTAGAAGAAGTGTAATAAAATACCAAGCAATGTGAAATAACACAAGTCTGTAACGGTGTGTATTAAAATTCACTAAAAGACTTTAAAACGGGGATTCAGGTGCCCAACAATGTGAGCCGCCTACGTTCGGCTCTGACACCCTGTGGCAGTGTACTAATGTTCTGGGTCTGTGTTAGATCACATATGTAAGTGCCGATGGGGCACGCAATTACCCTTTTTGAAGCTACAGAGTGCTGATTAAAAACACATTGTAGATAGCTGTCTAGATTGTGCATGGCTGGGGGGCGTAGTTCAACTATGATCCCCTAACACAGGCATGATCCTTTTAATTTAGAAGACATACTGCACATGCCTCAAGAAGCAAAGTATATCTGATAAAATGGGGTTGTCAGTGCATCCCTGAGGTCAATGAAAAGCCACACCGAGCAGCAGACGCAAAATTTCTTATTGGACTGTGCTTCCACCCCTCTCACGAAGCTGTGGGGTGTGGGGGTGGGGGGGCTGAGGTGGGGTTTCCTCTGAAACCTGGTCCCGCCGCCTTGCCTGGCTCCTCGCTGGGAATCGTGGCTTGCAGGGTCCTTTGTCCAGCACCAAATTCCTGCTCTTTGAGTTGCCAGCAAAGAAAGGTAAGTAAAAAGCATCAGTGTTCGTTCTCTGTGCATATGTGTGTGTGTTAGTTTAATATGTTTTTGAGTGTCAATGAGAATGAAAGAGTGAGAATCAATGAGTGCCAGTGAGTATGTATAAGAAAAAGCAAGGGAGTGAGTAAAGCAGTGTGAGTGGCTTAGAATGAGCGAGTAAAGGGGGGATTGTGAGAGGGATTAAGCATGATGGATTTATCTATCAGTGGTGCACAGGGTGCAGTTGCAGTAGGGCACACCTGCTCCACTATTAAAGCAAGACACCTTTAGGAGAACCCCAGGAGTAACTGTGAGTGAGGGTCAGTGATAGTGAAAGTGTGAGTATGAGCAAGTGTGTTTGGGAATGAGAAATAGTGAGTGTACGGGTAAATGTGTGTGTGAGGGCACCCAATGCAAATTTTGGAAACTATGAGATAAACCTGTGGCAAGTATTGCGCCCAACCACTTTTAAGGATCAGCAGCCGCCACTGATGTCTGCCGCAAGGGTGGACTGTGTAATGACACAAAAACGGGTGACGCCGTTTTCGCTGGAGGTTGTTTCTACTACCGGATATAGCGGTGACTGTGCAGTTGAAAAGAGATGTGCCATTCCATTTAACCAATTGTAAAGACAAACTGCCATAGACCCACTTAAAATGTTTAACATTTTTCAAATGTACCTGTTCACTGTGGGAAGTTTTACAAAACACAGAAAAATGCTGAATGCGTGTCATGTCAGTTTGTATTCTGCAGAGGGCACCATCGCCTTGGTCAGCCAGTATTGAAAAATAAATATATTTTCAGTGCCAGGATTCTTGGTTTAAGAATTCACAACCATAGACACAAGGAGCTGTATGTGAGTATACAGCGCTCCTCGCTCACACATTAATACAGAACTTCCCTTCAAGCCATTTCTCAAGTCAGTGATCCGGTTGAGTTCAGTGCAAACCACCCAAACTCCCAACTTTCTTCCACCCACGAACATACAAGGCGAAATGAACACCGCAGGCTTTCATGCAAGAGTTAGACCGGGCAGTTCCCGCCGGCACATATATGGGGTAAAAACTGTGCGCACAACATCTAAGCACATTTAACATCTATTACCCGGCTGTCTGCAAATAATAAAATGAAACACTTTTGGTAGGACATGCCACCCACTGAATTGTCTTTACGCTCTTAAGTAATAGTCAATTTCGGTTTTGGCCGAGTTTTAGAAATTGAAACTAAACGAGGCCGTCCCCGACGCCTCCCTGTTTCCGTACTACCTGAAGGGAACTTAGGATCTTTAAAGGGGATTCGTAGGCCCTGCATTAAGGAGGCCATGAAGTTGGAAGTCACTGGCCTGTAGGTGAATCAGGAGTTTAACGCCAGGGTGGCGCCACTGTTAGTCTGCGACTAACTTTACCTGCTCATTCTGGTTGGAGGACATTTACTATACTACAACCGACTCGAAAACCATGCATGTTATTTAGGGGTCACCAGCGGTTACAGCTGCGATCCCTGGCTTTCCCCTTGCGACCCCTGGAACTGTATTTGTGCTCCCTGGCCTCAGAGGTGGCAAAAACAAAATCATTACCAGGAAGATAGAGGCAGTTCGTTCTTAGGGGTGTCGTTTGGGGCTCCATCTGCTTTGATTTCTGTCAATGTTTGTATTGCACTAATAGTAAATAATATATTAATCACTATTAGTGTAATAAAAATAGAGTACAATCAGCTCGAATATAACAAGAGGTACTTTTTGGTGGCTGGGAGGGCGGAGCTGCAGGCCGAGGGGTCTTGCACAATACAGGAACCGTTCAGCTACAGAGATATAAATCCAGACACCTGCCTATAAAATCCTGAATGTGTGATTGTGGGCCCCTTGCTGGGAACCGTACCTCGGTGTATGCCCTTTGTGTTTACGTCTTCCGTTAGGGCTGTTTCAAAAGTAATATCCAGTCCTTTTTTAACCAAATGCCTTCTATCAGCTTATACATTGATTCTAATTACTCACAAAACTGTGTTTCAATGTGGTGTTACTTGGGGTGGATCTTTGCTAGCACCCACAGTTTTTGACACAAAGCCTGAACCACGATGATAGCTAAACTGGAGTTTTGTGTGAAAAACTACCACCTCCTTGAAGTAGGCGATAACAAGAGAAATGTTTTTATTTCTCCAAACATTGTATATATTCCATCTGTGCTGCACTGCACAGCATAAATATAAAGTGTGGAATCTTTCAGAATATGTATGGGAATCGGATTTTGTACTGGAAGAGTCTTCCAGTAAAATTCCTATGCTAGACAGCATGCACACACATATCTACCATGGTGCAAAGGTTGCCTTTGGTGGTAGCGGGCCTTCTTAGTACGCCGGGGCAGGAGATGACAGCAGCAGTAGTAGTCTTCCCTTTTTAAAAAAAATAAATATGACCCTGTGCTGCTTTTTCTCCCTTGCGCAATGCAGGGCAGTAAAGATGATTGCCGTACTGCGTTGTGCTACAAATAATAAATCTGCCCCTTTTGTTCCAAGTTGAACATATATGAACATAGTATTATTTTCTAGGTAATGTGAAATAGTAAGTAGGTTCATGTTATTAATTAAGGTTCTAAAATAGCTAGATGGGTCAACTTGTCCAGCCTTCTCTGGTGGGTTTCCTACATTTCACATGGCTTCCATCAATCACTTTCACTTACTTCTGCGTTGAGGAGACCATACCCATGGACTTGGATAACAGTCTATGAAGCAACAATTCATCCTATTGTGCATGCTATATAAAAAGTTGAGACCATGATGCCTCTCTGGGTAGTTTTTAAAGAAGTTAGTAATGCAAACACATTTCATAGCCCCAATGTGGGCCACGTTGCAGTTAGTACCATCAGCAAAATCCTTTTTTTTTGCAGTGGAACTTTGCACTATGGGATTTATAGTTTAGCATGACCATGTTGAAGTCTTTGCTTTCAAGTCTTGGCATGCAAACTACTATTACCTAAAAACCAGAACAGACTGACCGTGTTTCAACTACCGTGGGACCTCTTGGCCGCTATGCAAATTGGGCAGAAAGGCTGAACTATTTATTGCCTATAGAAGTTAGCCTCACAATGGGGCATATTTACAAAGAACTGGCAGCGCCGCACCAGTTCTGAAATGCAGGGATGCGCCGTATTGAGAAAAATACAGCGCATCCCTGTGTTTCCCCCTGTGCCAGTGCTAAATTAGCTGCCGGGCGCCAACGCAGCCACCCTTGCACCATCGTGCAAGGATGGCTGTGTTGCAGGGGAGATTGTTTTTGTGCAGGAAGACACACCTTCGTGCACAAAAACAATCCTTAATGGCGATTTGCCATTGGCTCAATGGTGATTTACTCTTTCTATATGTGCTGGAGAATGCAGCACACATAGAAAGAGCAAAAATCGAGGAGAAATAAAAGCATTTCCCCTCATTACACCATGATAACGCCACCCCTGGGGTGGCGTTATATTTTAGCGCTCCCACAAATTTATAATTTCTTGTAAACCTGGGGCAGCATCAAAATGCATTGGGTGTTGTTGTGGAACGCCCACAGCAACACCCATTGCACGCCCCTTTCACGCATAGTGCGGCGTGAGAAGGGACCGTATTTACAAGGTGGCGTTGAGCATAACTCAACCGGATCGTCACAAAAGGTGATGCTCTGGTGTTGCTAGGGCCTTGTAAATATGCTCCAATGTTTCAAAAAAATGCATCATTCGGCAAAAAGCAAACTAGACTGCAGACTACACTAGACTTCCAGGTAGTGCGTCTGTCCACAGATTTCCACCATGATGTGTGGTAATGTGAGTTTGTAATAGGTAGGGAGAAGTGTGTGTGGAGATCTTTGCAGATATGTGTCCAGGTTGGTTCTCTCAACAGGTGCCAGGTTTTAATGGCTCTTGAATCCTGGGCTCCACCAATAATGTATGGCAGGAGTCCCAGGGCTCGTCCAGGACCTTTCCCACTGTTTATCCTGGACAGACCTCTTTGAAAAAGAAAACACTGTGAGCAGAGGAGGGGACGAGGCAGTGGCACAAAACAGGAGAGCTCCAGCTCACTATATTTCATGGTGTCTGTTGTCTCTAGATCTGGGGTTTGAGTAAGTAGCATATTTAAAGGCTGGTGTGTGGATTCAGAGACACATACAAGGCTGCATTTTAAAGCCATATTCTACTTTAAGTTAAGTTTACTTAGAGTGAGAAGTGATCTGCAGATCACACAAATGTCAGTGACTACCTTTCACATTGCACTGGGTGCTACCGTAGTTTTTCACTTTATCCTTCATGCATGCCATCTTACAGAGCTGAATAAATCTGTCAACCCACCTTGAATTTTTTTTCATAAAACATACTTCATTTTTCCGGGAGGGCGATGCATTGATTGAGCCAGTGAGAATAAGTCTAATTAAACTGAAATTCTGTCTCAGGTACATGCATGTGTTATACCCTAAACCAGTGATGTGCTATATGCGACCTCATTCCTGTACAAGGTCACAGAACTCCCCAGTGACTTGCAATATTATTATAATGTAAAATACGTTTTTTTTAAATCTCATATAATACATGGGATGTTGCTCTCTCCTCCTTAAAATATATCGTATGCCCAACAAGTGGCCCCATGTTATGTTTGACACCTGCTGGCCCAGCCTTTTTAGCTCAGAGCACATTACATTTTGGGATTTTCAATTTTGAAACAAGGCTACATGTCCCAAAATGCAACCTGCTGCAGGCTCCAAAGACCGAAATTGCTGATGGTGGGGCACCAGGGTTTCAAGTGAGCCAGGTCTGTCTGAGTCTCAGATCGACTAGCAATTAAAAGCCAACATTGAAACAGGTCCCTATCGGGCCCTATACTCATGTCCTTAACTTTACTGGTGAAAACGCTGATCGATTTCTGAACAATTGATGTAAAAAATATGTTAGGGTACTCCATTTAAGAGCTTTAATTCCTGTTTATCTTCACATGTTTTCTTAATCTTGCATTCCCTTATGTCTGCATTTTTTTTCGTGTAACATACTTATCTTTTATAGTGCATACATTAAAATGAGTCACCCCCAAGTGTTTATAACGGACCATGACTGAAAGTTTTGGAGTTTAGGCTGAAGGCAGCGTGAATTTGTCAGAGTGCCTGCCAGTGAATGAAATGCTGTTGGGAATACATGGTCATCCAAACCTTGGCTTCTCTGCAAATCACACAAAACAATAATCTATTGCAGTTACAATTGTGATTCTGTGCAAATATGTTTGAAGGAAGTGCACAGTTGTCAAAGTATTGACCAGGCGAAAGTAAAAGAAAATGCTGTGCTTACAGGTGGGTATGTGCATTGTGTGTTTGGAGGGTGGTGAAGTGAAGGAGATGAGAGAAAGTGCAATCAGATGAGTGTGAAAAGAAGGAGCTGAAGAGGAAAGAGATGAGATGTAGGAAATGAAGATGAAGGAGATGTGGAGAGAAAAAGAGAGTACTCTAACATAAAGTGAACATAACAGGAGGGTCTGACACACTCAGAAGGCCACTATCCCTTCAACAGGCCTCAGTAGCTTTCAACTCTCAGTCTTATAATTTCAGAAAAGATTTATGATAATTATTTACAACACAATCTCTGTTGTTACGCGTTTATCTTAAACAACTGAGAACAGTGAAAAAAAAGTAAATACTTCTGTCTGGTTTTATATGTATGTCTGTTTTTATGTTATACATGTGGAAGCTCAGAGAGGAACCAAAATGCTAGTTGTGTGGCACACTACGAAAATCACATAAATTTAGTTATCATGTTTAAACCACACCCTTAATCCCATAGGCCACACCCCTTTTATGGACCTACCACTTTTTGCATCCCACTTAAAGCCGTGTGCGGCATGCACCGCGAAGCCTCTTAGCAGTTATGCTTTTTAAATCTCCAGGAATCAAGAATCTTGGCCCCTCCAAGAAACAAAAAACATTTTTTCTCTGATGAAAGGTGGAACAGCAATCAAACAAATAGCTCTACTCTTCGGCTATGAAGGAGATGATCTTTGTTAGACAGACTGTCGAGTACAATATCTTAGCCTGAATTGCTTTCCAGCCATAAAGAGGAAAGTTGCAATGATGACCCAATCACTGCCTCTTTGAAGTAACAGTTTATTTTAAAAGCTGCAGCTATCCACTTGCAGTGCTTGGGCTCCCGCAAAATCCCTTCTCGCAGTGTGAAGATCACTGTGTCCCTTGAGCACTGTGACATCGCAAGGTGTTGTAATAACACATTAAAAACAATGAAGTGCTTGAATGTCTATCACAGGCGTGTTCTGATATCCGAAAAAGAGAATAACACACAGTGCACTGTGGGGAGATTACCGGTTCCCCCATAATGTTAAGTAATTATTCGCCAGGACGACTGAGTTCAGACTAGAAGCATCTAGAAGTGGTCCAGTTGGCGCTGGTGCAGTATGGAACGCCCCTTAATCTGCAGCGGCAACCTACAACAGAAAATGGCAATGGACGATCTTCCCTTTCCTTGCTGAAGAGAAGAACAACCTAAGAATAAATAAGCGAGAGGATAGAGAAGAGATTAGAAAATGAATGTAAACCAGCAAACAAACGGGGTCATGGAGAAAAGATTGAAGAATGGTATTACTAAAGGAAGAAAGTTTTGAAAGGTGGGGACAGCAACGGAGGGAAGGAGAGACATAGAAGGGGGAGAGGATGCAAGAAAGATTAAAAGGAAGGAGGGGTGAAAATATGATCGTAAAGAAGAAGGGAATTCATAACGAAAGAAGGAAAAAAACAATAATGACTGATGAAAGAGAGAAGTAATGGTAGGTTTTGAGGAAGGAAAAAAGAAAGCGAGAGAAAAATAAAACACAAGAGCAGGTAGGAGGGAAAGAGAAAGAGGGAAAGGAAAAAGAAACAAGAATCGTTAGCATAAATGAGTGAAAAAATGAAGATCTGAAGTACAAAAGCAATGAAAGAAGCAGAGTAAGAAGGAATGCAGAAGTGAAGAAAGCCCCGAAGGAAGGACCCAGGTTAAATGGACGGAATCCAGTGGTGATTGAGCTACTTAAAAAAAAAAAATCAACAAAGCATAATGAACCTAACGCTGGCAAATCCAATACGTCTCGTCTCTAATTGGCGTTAGTCTACCTTTTCATTTGCCAATGTTTTCGGCTGACACTTTTGTGCAAAAAGAAAAAGAAATGCTCGTTTGACAAAGTGGAACTGCATCACCATGTATTTGCAAGCGTATGTCACGACATAGTGTCCATTTTTTCTACCTTCACTGTTCTTGAACATTTTGTTTTGTTTTTGGTTAAATTACCTTTTCCAGCATCATGGAACAGTACATAAAAAAAAAAAAAATGCGAGAAAGGAGAGACTTGGCAGCAAGTTGCAGCTACCGAACCCTCTAAAAAAGTGAAAAAAAGTTTAAAAAGTGACAAGGATTTTGGAGCAGCGTTGGAGCAGATGTGGTTGTGGAAGAATTAAACACCAACTAGAGGTGGGAGCAGTTGGGGAGGAGAGCAATGGAGGAGGGGGTGATAAGCAGGGTCCCTTCTAATTATTTCTTTCACTGTGCAGCAATAAATAGTCTCCGTGCATTGTGCCGAGGCTACATGGCCAAAAGGCATGCAACACTTCATGACACAAGATAGTACAGCATGTGCGCTAATAAATGCTACAATTACTGCCTCTGGTTCCCTTTGCCTTTTCAGACTTCACATAGAAATGGCAGTCCGTTTACACCCTGTCCAAGTAGAGCCCCTCACTCTGGTCAGGGTAAGGGAGTCACACTCCTAAGATAAACCTGCTCACCCCCTTGGTAGCTTGGCATGAGCAGTCAGGCTTTTTCTCAGAGGCAATATGTCAAGTATTTGCACCCACATACACAAACACCACAAAAGTACTCCACACCGGTTTAGACAACTAGCCAATATTTATCTGAATAAAACAAAATCAAAACAACAAAAATCCAACTTACACAAGCAAAGATATTAATTTTTAAAGATTAAATCCCAATAAAGCGTTTAGAAACACAATAGTGCTAACTGGGGCTATCACATCGACTTCATTAATGAAGTCGTTCCCGACAGTCCAACACCACTCTCGAGGGAGTGCGGCACTGGTCACAGACCTCAGATACAGTACCTTAGAAATAAGGAAATAAACACGTTGCATGGAGTCGGGGAGGTGAGGCGTCACTGGAGCCGGTGCAGCATCGGTTCCTTACAGTTACTGGGAAGGGGTGCTGCCGGTTCCTTACTCCTCGGCAGGGGAGGTGAGGCATCAGTTCCTTGCAGTTTCAAGGGAGGTGATGCAGAGTTGATGGCGAGACAATGGTTCCATATGATCTGGCGGGGTCGATGAGTCCAGCGGTCAAGACGCGATGAGGCGACTTTGCAGTGTCACAGTCACACCACAGGGCCTCAGGCGCTATGGCGGAGTCAGGTGCCACGGACAACGGTGACACGGCACTTGGAACTCACAATGTCGCAGGACTTCAGAGGCACTGCAGTGGCTTCAGGCCAGGGGTGCCGGGCCTTCGGCATCGGTGGTGGTCGTTGCACTTCAGCGGGGACCACAGCTTTGGGTGCAGGCAGTGGCGTGGAGTTGGACAACGGTGTCGGTTCTGGAGTCGTCAGGAGTCGATGTGCCTGGTTCTTGTTTTTAGGCCAGCTTTCACTCCCAAGGTCCCAGGAACTGGAGTGGGCACCACCTGGCAAGTCAGAAGAGAACCCAGAGGCTGGCAGGCGAAGTCTTTGATGTTCCTAAGACTTCTTAACAGGAGGCAAATTCAGTCTGAGCCCTTGGGGAAACTTCACAAGCAGGATACACAGCAAAGTCCAGTATTTGCCCTCTCCAAAGCAGAAGCAGCAATTGCAGGCCAACCCAGCAAAGCCCACATAGCAAAGGGGCAGTACTCCTTATCACAGCTCTTCAGCTCTTCTCCTTGGCAGAGTCTCCTCTTGATCCAGAAGTGTTCTGAAGTTGTGGGGTCAGCAATCCAATACTTGCACTCATTTCTGTCTTTGAAGTAGGCAAACTTCAATGGAAAGTCTCTGTAGTGCACAAGACCCTGCCTTTTCTACCCAGGTCCCAGACACACTCTAGGGGGCTGGAGACTGCATTGTGTAAGGACAGGCACAACCCTATTCAGGTGCAAGTGTCAGCTCCTCCCACTTCTCTAGCCCAGGAAGACCCATCGGGATATACAGGGCACACCTCAGCTCCCTTTGTATTATTGTTTAGAGTGAATTCACAAACAGCCCAACTGTCATCCTGACCCAGACATGTATTCCAGCAGACAGGCCGAGGCACAGAATGGTTAAGCAAGAAAATGCCCTCTTTCTAAAAGTTTAGCAACACAAAAGGATAATGGACAGAGTGCTGAAACTTTTCAAACACTCACCCCCAGTCACAGATCTGGGTTTAATCCATTGTTCTTTTTGCTCACCATGCCACCCCAGGGTGGACCCAGCCATATGCAAATCAGTCTTGACCCTGCTCCCCTTGGGAATAGTCCAGCCTGAACTGCCAGGGCAGGTCCTCCTTGGACTGGAAGCAAGCATCTTGGGACCAATTTCAGCATATCATCCCTCATCAGCCAAGCTAGCTTGAATCCAGTGGCAAAGTGAGCATGGGACCTACTTCTGGGCATACCCTGCCCACTTAGGATAACTTTAGCAACCCAAAAGGATGATGGACAGAGATCTGAAACTTTTCAAACACTCACCCCCAGTCACAGATCTGGGTTTAATACATCTTTCTTTTGCTCACCATGCCGTCCTAGTTGGGACCCAGCCATATGCAAATCAGTCTTGACCGTGTTCCCCATAGGAACAGTCCAGCCTGAACTGCAGTAGTGCACAGGAGCCTCCCTCTTCCTTGCCCTGCCCCAGACACACAGTAGGGGCTTGGAGACTGTATTGTGAGAGGACAGGCACAGCTCCTCCCTCCCACTGTAGCCCAGAAAGACTCATCTGGAAATGCAGGACACACCTTAGCTCCCTTTGTGTCACTATCAAGAAGGAATTCACAAACAACTCAACTGTCAGTCCGACCCAGATGTGGATTCATCAGCCAAGCAGAAGAACAGAATAGTTAAGCAAGAAAATGCCCACTTTCTAAAAGTGGCCTTTTCAAACTTACAATCTAAAAAACATCTTCACCACAAAATGTATTTTTAAATTGTGAGTTCAGAGACTCCAAACTCCACATCTCTTGCTCCCAATGGTAAATTACACGTAAAATATATTTCAAGGCAATCCCCATGCTAACCTATGGGAGAGCTAGGCCTTGCAATAGTGAAAAACGAGTTTAGCAGCACTTCACTATCAGGACATGCAAAACACACCAGCATGTGTCCTACCTTTTAAATACACTGCACTCTGCCCATGAGGGTACCTTGGGCCTACCTTATGGGTTCCCTACATGTACTAAAAAGGAAGTTTTTGGGTGCACTTGCCAGGTCGACATGGTGGTTTAAAACTGCCCTCACAAACACTGCATTGGCAGGTCTGAGACATGTTTACAGGCCTACTCATGTGGGGGGCCCACTAGTAATATTTGATTTACAGGCCCCGGGCACATATATTAGGGACTTGGTAGTAAATCAAATAGGTCAAATAGACCAATCATAACAACAATTTACACAGGGAGCACTTGCACGTTAACATTAATCAGCAGTGGTAAAGTGACCATAGTACCAAAACCAGCAAAAACAAAATCCAGCACACAGTCAAAAATATAGGAGGCAGAGGCAAAAACACAGGAGAAACTACACCAAGGATGCCAGGTCTAACAGTGATAAAAACGAATTGCTTCAAATGCTAAGGTGTTCATCATTCCCTCTTAGGTGATGCCAATGCTGCTCACCATTCCTTTCTTGATCTATTGGAATGAAATAGTATCTTTGGGCCTGGGACACCAGTGGAACACAAAAGTATCCACTAATGATACTGCCCCATACCCGTTTCCTGCCCCAGAGCCTGAAGAAAAACACACAAATGTCATGATCTACTTATGCTATTATTCCCTTATTTATAAACTTTGAGTGCTTCGAAACAGGGTGCATTCATGAACAACAAGGTAGACAATTCACTGGGTTGGGCTGGCACCACTGCTAAATGTTGTCTAGATGGCACATTTTAGATATAGGAATAGAAGACACAACATCTACGTTTCAGCTTTACCATTAATTAAATATGTTGGTAATAAACATTGTAGAAGAAATGTAGGCATGGCCCCTAACATTGCAGCATTTCTCTGAGGAGTGCAGTCCGTTCACCTTGTTATCAGAATCCCTCCACATAGCTTGTGTTCTAATGAGGAGGGCGGAGACTGTGGAACCAGGTAAAATGGTTTGTAATCCCTGACTTCTCACCCGGGCAGATAATGTGTAATCTGCCAATAACTTTTTAAATTTACTCCTGTAGTCTCATGTTTTACTAACATTGGGTGACTATATGAACAGACTGAAAGCTGCTATAAATATGAGATTAAAAAGCCTGTAATGGAACCATTGGCTACTACTCTGCGACAGACAGCACCAAGTCTCATTGTCTGTTTACCAACAGATGCTTAAGTGTGAAAGTAACATCCCTTGTTGCTAGCACTACAACACTGCAGTTTCAGATCGATTAGTTTAACAAACTTCGGTGTTTAATTTGAGCCAGTGGTTTCCTGTGCTCAGCATTGACACTTAATTGTCAACACTGGCACTTGTGATAGTCTGCTACATGATGGTGCTGTTTGTCTAATATAGAGACGAGCACAACAACAATTGTTCGTTAATTCAATATACTTTAAAAATAACTAATACTTGTATCTCAAGCCATTCTTGTGGCTTTAGGGGCCTGGAAAAGCCTGGACTGTCGCACTTGGAGGAGTGTGATAGTAATTGTGTTAATACTGTCATTAGCAGCACGGGCAGGGGCACTGAGTGGTACAAGCTACAGTGACCTCCTGAAAAAGGCCCGGTACTTATTTTTTCACAAATTAAGCACTGCCAAACTTTTTTATTTTGAGCAAATCTTATTCCCCCGGTCTCTCTTAATGTGCCAATATTTTACAACTAAGTTCCTCCGAAGCTGAGTGTAGAGTTGGCTGCCATAGCAGGAGGCACCTGTTTCCATTACAGACACTGACACATAAGGGTTTCCTCACCCCTGGTTTCCATGCATCTCCACAAAGAGGCATGCATCAAGAGACAGATTACCTTTCTATCCGCTTGAAATTAAAAGGAAGTGGCTATGAGGCCTCTGCTAAGGTGTGTAGACCAAAAGTCATGTGTGAGAGAGTGGTTCTGACTACCTGGTCTACCCAGATGCTTTTGGATCACCTGTTTTTTTGCCTTTTCCTATTAGGAAGCCCCATAGTTTGGGACTCACGCACAGTAAACTCATTGCAAAAGGGACTGTGCATCTTTACTGCCGGTGCCGCCATGTTAAGCAAAGGCTGCTGTGACGCAGCAAAAGTAGGAGGCCCAGGGCTTGTGATCAAGTGTGGACACGTGTGTGCACCCATGTGAGAGCTGTGCATTAAGGATTTCTGTTGTGCGCAGCCCAAGAACTGTGCCTAGGTAGCCTAGCACAGAAGTATCCATGCAGAGGGGATGGTGTCATGGAGTAGGCCTTTTGAGATGGGTGTACACATGTGAGGGATAGTCAGTGTGCTTTCTGTCTTCATTGTAGTGACATTCCATTATACATCAATGGAAGGCTGACCTAGGGCGCAACTCCAGTTCCCTACGTTCCACAGACTCCAGAGTGGCATAAATGTACACTGTAACCTGTATGAAATGCAGTATGTTACAAAAGCATATCTGTACAGCTCATGGGTCATCCAGGAATGTCATCTTTCTCTCTGCCTCAGCACAGGAATAGGGCCAATAACTGCTCCCTCCAGCTGCAGGAGCAGGGCCTTGCATCAATCAGCCAGCTGTCATTCCATGCCAGGAACTCAGCCTGCCCTAGGCCCCTCAATGAGGCGGGGCTCCTTGGAGAAATTGTTGGGAGAGGCCCTGGCAGGAATGTCAGGGAAGAGGGGGGGCTGAGTCCCTCAGAGCACGTGTGGCAACTCCTGGACAATGCCATTTTGAGCTTTCCCAGAAGTCTGTGCAGGAAGGTTCGGACAGAGACAGAGAAGAGATGTGGCACATCAGGATAGGCCAGAGGTGCAGCCCTGCTGGATACATCCCCACACCTAAAAGGTCTTGCACAGGGGGAGAGAGAGCTATCTCTTGGATGTGCTTTTCTGCAGAACACTGGGACTGAAGACGGGCATCATGGACAACTGGAAAGAAGAACCTCCTGACTGCCCACTGGGGCAGGGACTCTACCCCTGAATGACCCCAGACCCAGTGGGGCATACCTCCCTTACTCCCTCTGAGGACCAGTTGGGGGAAAGACTGGACTCTGGTGCAAGGTGGGGGTACGGCCCAGAAGAAAGAAAGGCACTCAAATGAAAGGCTGGCCCAGGTAGTCAGTGGACCTGGCTCCCTACCTGGTTGGGAACCTTCTAGGCCAGGAGACCTAAAGAAAATGCTCCAGGTGGCAAGGGCTTACCACGAGGAGCAAAATGAGCTGAAGATCATCATAAATGGCCCCACGGGGCCCAAGATATCTCTGTGTGAGGTGTGGCAACCTTTGAACTTTTGCTGGCTGGTGACAAAGCACATGGGGCACCCCCACTAACCTCCAACTTGCCCCCAGGGTAGGTCAGGGCCCGGGAGCTGGCCCAAAGAAAATTTAGTCGGGGAGTGACATCACGCAACCTGTGAAGATGTTCATGAGGGAGAAGGGCCCAGGACCACATCCTTGCATTCCCCAAGCATGAAAATATAGTCGGGGATCTTCCTCACACTCCCTGTGAAGAAGCCCAGGATGGTGCTGGAGGGGCCAGCGGCCAAAGCCAAGTAGGGAAACGCTGTTGTGGGGGGCCCAGGACCCCATACCTTGCCCTGTTGCCAACACATAGCATGGAGTAAATGCCGTTGCACTACCCCAGGCAGGCCAAGAGGCTGCCACCAAAATTTTATCTGTCCGCAGGCGGGGGCAGATGCCAGATGCCAGAGAAGAGGCGTGGGAGTTCCAGCACGCCTCCCCACAGGGCCTGCCTCCCAGCCACCTCTCCAGCGTCTGCCCGCTGGAGCGGGCAGTCCTACTAACGGCAACAAGGGCTGGATCCCACAACCCAGACAGGGAACCAGCAGAAGCAGCCAGGGGTCGGCTCCCCGTAATGTTCTCAACATTGCCACGTACATGGTGTGGGGGTGTTCGGATGGGACTGGACACCCCAGAGGAAGTGGCCCCCCCAGAAGGTCTCCCCTCTCATCAAGAGGCCACAAAAGAAAGGAGAAACCACCAAAGAACAAAGGGAAAGTTAAGAGGCTCTCCCCAGATAAGTGGTAGAGCCTCAAAATGCTCTGCAGGGCCAGCCCTCAACATAAAGAAAAAAGGCCCAAAAATGTCTCATTTATTGCCGGTGGTGACCCCGGGAGAGGGGGGTCACCACCAAGAGGATCACCAAGTATGGGGGGAGCTGCAGGAGGAGCACTGCCTCCCCCTAGGAAGTTAGCCAAATGTCCCCATCTTCAGTTTTCAGGGGACTTTGAAATAACTTCTCAAGTGTTCCAATGTGTTTTCAGGCTTAATCCCAGCTGGAACTTTTGTTCAAGGTGGTGGAACTGCTCCCTCTAGGGGTGAAGATCATGGCTGCAGTCCTTGTGACCTGAATGGTGATAACAAAGGATTGTTATAACGGTGAACACCCTCAAGGGGTAAAAGACTGTAACTATATATGTTTTTACTGAAATGGAGTCCTTTAGGGACCATGGCTAAAGTGCAGCACGTGGTGCTGAATGTGATTACAAATGCATGGCTGCAGTGTTGTGGTCAATGATGTGACATGTGTATGGTCATATCAAAAGGCACTCTGTAGGGGTGAATGATTGTATTACAAAACGTTTAACAACCAAGTGAGGTCCTTTAGGAACTTTGTCAACTGTGCATCATTCCTAAATTGAATGTTTCACTGTAGATTAATATGAACCTTTACTAACACCCTTTAGAGTTTTTGTGGTTAGATTCCATAGATCTTGCTGAGAGTAATTGTAACAGCACAAATTATTCCAATATGCCTATACATGTTTCTTGTTGATGCTTAGTTGAGTAATGAGACTGACAGCCACTAGTGATCAAGGTAGATGTACTTTATTGCCTGTATTATGTGCTCTAACTACAAGTAACAGTCACATATTGCATTAGAATACAAGTGAATCTTTTGCCATGTGAGTTGTTGTATTGTATCTCCCATTTGGAGAGACAAGAATGATTACACAATGCCATCTAAAATTAATTTTCCTTCACCAAAAGTGTTAGAAATGGTGTCTCTGGTTGGCAGTCAGTTTGCTCCCTGTCCAAGAAGAGACCCTTACTTTAGTCTCACACCCTTGGTAGCATGGCACAAAAGCAGTCAGGCTCACCGCAAAGGCAATGCGTAAAGTATTTGTACCAACACACACAGTAATACAGTTAAAACACCACAAAATGGACACCACACCAGTTTGGAAAAATAGGTAATATTTATGTAAATAAAACATAATATAAGACCAAAATGAAAAAAATCCAACATACACAAGTCAAGATATGATTTTTCAAAAAGCATAAGAGTCTTACTCCATAGAAAACAATTGAAACGTTGATTTTTCACAAAGTACCTGGTTTGCGTCAAAAATAAAGCCACATAGGCGAGCGTGCATCAGAAAAGTCAGTGATGCGTCAATTCCTTACTCACAAGTGAGGCCGTACCACGTTTTCTTCTCCAATCGGGTCGGCAATGCAACGTTCTTCTCCCTTTCAAGAGAGCGATACGTCGATTTCCGGACAGGGTACCTCGGATCTGCGCAGGTTCACAATGACTTTGCTGCCCAGCGACGATGCATGTGAAATCCGATTGCACGGTGTCGGAAAACCATGCTGCGTGGGGCTTGCGTTGTTATCAGCAGCTGCAGGTGGGTGTTGCGTCATTTCACCAGCCACAATGCGTCGATCTCCCACCAGCGATGCAGGTGGAGTGTTGATTTTTGCTGCTAAGCGGGTGGCGCATCTTTTTTAAGCTGCGGTGCAGGTGGTGCGTCGACAATATCTCCGCACGGCATTCTGTGTGTTGATTTCAATCCTTGTTCTGCCAACCTTACCTCTCAAGGGCCCAAAGACTGGACAGGCCACAGTTGGCAGGGCAGGAGTCTCAGCAGAGAGTCCGGTGCTGGTAGAGGAAGTCTTTGATGACCCTGAGACTTCAAAATAGGAGGCAAGCTCAGTTCAAGCCCTTGGAGATTCTTCTCAAGCAGGAATGCACAACAAAGTCCAGTCTGTGTCCTCTTTCAGCCAGAAGCAGCAACTGCAGGCCAATCCAGCAAAGCACAGTCACAGGCAAAGGGGCAGTTCTCCTCCTCCAGTTCTTCAGCTCTTCTCCTTGGCAGGAGTTCCTCTTGATTCCAGAAGTAATCTAAAAATCTGGGGTTTTGGGTCCACTACTTATACCCCTTTCTGCCTTTGAAGTAGGCAAACGTCAAAGGAAAATCTCTGTTGCTCACAGGATGCTGCTTTGCCCAGGCCTGGTCCCACACACACACCAGGGGGTTAGAGACTGCATTGTGTGAGGGCCGCCACAGCCCATTCAGGTGCAGGTGACCACTCCTCCCTCCACTCTAGCTCAGATGGCCCATCAGGATATGCAGGCTACACCCCAGCTCCCTGTCTAGAGGGGATTCACAAACAGCCCAACTGACTGTCAGTTTGACCTAGACAGGGACTCCACAAACAGGCAGAGTCACAGAATGGTTTAAGCAAGAAAATGTCCACTTTCTAAAAGTAGCATTTTCAAACTGACAATTTAAAAAACAACTTTACCAAAAGATGTACCTTTAAATTGTGATTTCAGAGACACCAAACTCCAAGTTTCGATCTGCTCCCAAAGGGAAACTGCACTTAAAAGTTATTTATAGACAGCCCCCATGTTAACCTATGAAAGATATAGGACTTGCAACAGTGAAAAACAAATTTGGCAGTATTTCACCGTTAAGACATGTAGCACACATCTGTACATGTCCCACCTTTAACATACACTGCACCCTGGCCATGGGGCTACTCAGGGCCTACCTTAGGGGTGCCTTCCATGAATAGAAAGGGTTGTCCTGGTCTTGGTAAGTGGGTACACTTGCCAGGTCGAATTGGCAGTTTAAAACTGTGCACACAGACACTGCAGTGGCAGGTCTGAGCCATGTTTACAGGGCTACTCATGTGGGTGGCTCAACCAGTGCTGCAGGCCCACTAGTCGCATTTGATTTACAGGCCCTGGGCACCTCTAGTGTACTTTACTAGGGACTTACTAGAAAATCAAATATGCCAATCATGGAAAAGCCAATTACACATAAAATATACACAGGAGCACTTGCACTTTAGCACTGGTCAGCAGTGGTAAGGTGCCCAGAGTATCAAAAACAGCAAAAACAGAGCCCAGCACACAGTCAAAACATGGGAAGCAGAGGCAAAAAAGTCAGGTCCAACAAAAAGATTTATTATTGTGTGCTTGTGAATGGTGATTACTAGCTCACACAACCTCCCTTGAATAAGCCTGGCTGTTCTCTTCAACGCTACCCTATGAGAATCAAGCGCTGCAATAGGGTTTGTTCCCAGTAGTGGTTGAGTGCGGACTTATTACTTGTGCAAGCAACACAACTTATGACCCACCCTCCAACAGTAAGCTGCAGAGGAAAGCATGTCAAAAGATCACAAGGAGAAGCAGGGAGAATGAAGGAAAACACAAAGAGAATTGGTTAGCAGAGAACACTGGAGAAGAGCATGAAGAGGATCTGGCAAAGAAGAGCACTGGGCAAGAACACAACCAATAACATGCAGTGGGAAGCACTGGAGAAGAGCACGTAGAGGAATAGCAGTGAGGAACACTGGAGGAGAGCACTACAAGGGAGCACTGGAAGAGAGCACAAAAAGAGAGCACAAAAAAACACCTGTGACAAGAGCACGATAAGGAGGAGACTGTGGAAAACACTGGAGGTGTGCACGAAGAGGAAGAGAGCTGAGGAACACTGAAGGGGAGCACAAAGAGGATGAGCAGTATTGAACACTGGATGAGAACATTGCAAGAGAGCACTGGAAAAGAGCACAATAAGCGAGCAGAAAGACACAACTCTGGACAAGAGCACGATGGGAAGGAGACAGTGGAAAACAATGGAGGAGAGCACGAAGAGGAAGAACGGTGAGGAACACTGGAGGAGAGCACGAAGAGGGAGAGCAGTGAGGAACACTGGAGGATAGCACTCCAAGAAAGCACTGGATGAGAGCACTAGAAGAGAGCACAAAATGACACCTTTGGACAAGAGCATGATGAGGAGTAGACAGTGGAAAACACTGGAGGAGAGCACAAAGAGGAGGAGTAGTGAGGAACACTGGAGGAGAGCTCTCCAAGAGAGCACTGGAAGAGAGCTCAAGAAGAGAGTACAAAAAGCCACCTGCGGACAAGAACATGATGAGAAGGAGACAGCGGAAAACACTTGTGGAGAACATGAAGAAGAAGGGGCGTCGAAGAACACGGGAGTAGAGCAATGGAAGATATCACCAAAGAAGACTTCTGGAGAAAAGCACAAAATGAAAAGGGGCAGTGGAAAACACTGGAGGACATCACAAATTGGAGGTGGTGGCAGACAGCACTGCAAGAAAGTACACAGAGGAAGGTTAAAAGAAAGTGCTAGAAGAGAGAACGAAGAGGAGTGTGCAGCCAAGTCACTGGATGAGACCACAAAGAGGAGGGGGCAACAGAGAGCTCTTGGGAAGAGCATGAAGAGGAGGGGCATTGGAGAACACTGGTAGAGAACACCAAGAAGAGGGGGTAATGAAGAGCACAGGAAGAGAGAACCGGAGGAGAGTAACAAGACAGAGCAGGAAGAGGAGGGGCAGTGGAGACTAATAGATGAGAGCATGAAGAGGAAGAGGCAGCAGACAGCATCAGAGGAGAGCATAGGGAGGAGGGGGAAGCATACAACACTGGAGAGGAACAATGGAGAAACACTGTAAGACAGCAAGTGAGAAGAGCACAAGAAGGACGGAGCAGCAGAGAGCATGGTAGCAAACCACTGAGCAGAGCATAAAAAGAGAACAGCGAAAACCCTCATGGAGAGCCCCAGAGAAGAACACAAACAGGAGGGAACTGCAAAGAGCACCAGAGGAGAGTTTGAATAGGAGGGAATATCAGCTTCCTAGCCTGGGCTTGCACTTGAGGAACAGCAAGCTACAAGTCCAGATTTACTCTCCATCCAGAATCTGAGTGGCCTGGTTGCAAGGAGAGGACATGTTTGCATATCATAAATCCAGTGTGAGCAGGCCCAGGAGGATCTATGCAGTAACAAGGGCAAGACTGAGCTGTGCACTGAGGACCAGCTGCCACAGACCTATAAGGGAAGGGAAGATCTACAGGTCACGCAGCAACGCATCCCATTCCCAGAGCAATTAATGTCAAAGCACATAGAATGTTGAACAGGGTGGGGTTTGGACAACACACATTCTGCAGGGCACTCTGCTGAGCATGGAGTATTGATGGCTCAGTGACGTAATGTGAAAGTCTTGTTAGAAGCACATTTAGATTACACCCTGGGCACAGTCTCCTCCATCATGGTCTGGGCACGCATCTGATCTCTTTGAGTTCCTAAATGAGTTCAAAGGCAAGCTTAATCAGTACACTTTACTTTTAAGTGATTCTCAGAGAGAGATGTCCAGTAGCAGTGTTCCAGTATTAAGGGGGATGAATCCCGAATCAAAAGTGCTCGGCAGCAGGGCAGGCTTAAGGGCAGTGTGACCAATGCAGCCACACTGGGTGCTGACCTTGAGGGAGGCACTGACCTTACGGGGGTCGTGTGTTCAGCAATAACTTACGATTTAAAAGCACCTGATGCAGAGCTCCTTGTGCCTCCAGCTTTCAGGCAGCAATAAAAATGTCAAGCTAACTCTTGTGGTTAATGTTCCATCTAAAGAGAGGTTGGAGCTTTTCTAATGGCAGTTTTGATTTGCCATAAAGTAGTAGTGCAGAGTGTTAGTATGCCTATTCCAAAGAACAGATTTGTATTTAGCTGAGTGGATTAATAAAGTTAGCCTTTAGCAGCGCTTTAAAACAAATGTATGTGAGAGATGGGCTATGGCGAGATGAGGGGCACTTTTACTATGTGGTAGTGAGCGGGGCACCAAAAAAGGTGTTCGTAGTGGTTGCCACCAGCGCTAAAGCCAGACCTGCTTCACAGTAAGAGACTGAGGGGGTCATTCTGACCCTGGCGGTCTTTGACCGCCAGGGCGGAGGACCGCGGGAGCACCGCCGACAGGCCGGCGGTGCTCCAATGGGGATTCCGACCGCGGCGGTAAAGCCGCGGTCGGACCGGCACCACTGGCGGGCTCCCGCCAGTGTACCGCGGCCCCATTGAATCCTCCACGGCGGCGCAGCTTGCTGCACCGCCGCGGGGATTCCGACCCCCCCTACCGCCATCCAGATCCCGGCGGTCCGACCGCCGGGATCCGGATGGCGGTAGGGGGGGTCGCGGGGCCCCTGGGGGCCCCTGCAGTGCCCATGCCACTGGCATGGGCATTGCAGGGGCCCCCGTAAGAGGGCCCCTACATGTATTTCACTGTCTGCTGCGCAGACAGTGAAATACGCGACGGGTGCAACTGCACCCGTCGCACAGCTTCCACTCCGCCGGCTCGATTCCGAGCCGGCTTCATCGTGGAAGCCTCTTTCCCGCTGGGCTGGCGGGCGGTCTGAAGGCGACCGCCCGCCAGCCCAGCGGGAAAGTCAGAATTACCGCGGCGGTCTTTCGACCGCGGAACGGTAATCTGACGGCGGGACTTTGGCGGGCGGCCTCCGCCGCCCGCCAAGGTCAGAATGAGGGCCTGAATGCCTTCTGTGTGCCTGACAGGCAGTATATTTTACTATACCATGGAATTCTGTTATTAAAAGCCCTTTGTAATGCATGCACGTAATGTCGAACTGGCAAGTTTACTTTCTTGCCAGGCCCAAACCTTCCTTTTTAATATATATAAATCACCCGTAAGGAAGGCCCCCGACAGCCCAAAGGTCAGGGTGCAGTGTGCTTAAAAAGTTGGGCATGTTCTTTTAAGTTTTCCAGGTAGTGAAAAACTTTTATACTCATTTTCCACTACTGCAAAACCTATCTCTCCCATAGGTTAACATTGGGATTGCCTTATTACATTTTATAAGTGAAATTTCCAATTGGGAAGAGAAGAGACCCCTAAGTTTTGTGTCTCTGGAATCATAATTTAAAATCACATATTAAGGTGAACATGGTATTTAAACTGTGATTTTGAAAATGGCACTTTTAGAAAGCTGCCGTTTTCTTACTTAAAATCATCTAGTGCTTTCTGCTTGTCTCTGAATACACGTCTGGACAGGGAGGGAGGTTAGGGGGGGGGCGGGAGGGGGATTGGGATTGACAGCTTGACTCTTGTGAATTCCCTCCAGACAGCTACACACAAAGGGAGCTTAGATCTGAAAGATGGACCATCAACATCCTGATTGCCCATCTGGGGCAGGAGGATGGAGGGAAGAACTGACACTTATAGCTGACTGGGCTGTGTCCTGAGGCTGTATAACCCCCTGTAGTGTGCCTCGAGCCAGGGTAGGAAGGGTAGGAAGGGCAGGGTATCTGTGCACTTCAGAGACCTCTCTTTGAAGTCCCCACCACTCAAAAGGCACCACTGGGTATAGGAACTATACCCCATACACCAACAACTCAGTACACTTCTGGACCTGAGGACATTCTGACAGGGAGAAGGATTACTGTGCTTCCGAAGGGCCACTGCTGGACTTTGTTGGAATCCTGTTCTACTGTGCCTGTCCTGCTACCTGCTGCCCTCCTTGTCTGAGAGTGAGACTGACTGGACCCTGCATCTCCACATCTCCAGAACCAGTGGAGGCTGGTGACTCTTGAAAGTGGTGGGGCGGGTAGAAGTGAAAAATGCTTATAACTGATGTTTTATAGATAGAGTGTGCCCCAATCACCTCTGCATTATGAATTCCATTCTGCAATGCAGAGGTGATCAGGCCACTTTCTATTTATAACGTATTTACATTCTACCTCCCCACCTCCTTATTTACTGTCAAACATAGTCTTCTTACCCTGGACATCTGGATTCACCACAACTTCAGCTTGCAACAGTAAACCCCGAGGTTCAATTCTGATGCGCTTTCCTCTTTGCAAATATGTGCCTGCTGGTCCCACAGAAAGTAAGCACCCCACCAATACAAGCACTGCTTTAATTCTGCTTATAATAGTAAACAGCATAAAAGAAGTGCCAGGCTTGGCTGGATTAGCCAAACATAATGCTCCATCAGAAACCGGTGTGGATGTACCTCTGCTGCTCAAATTCTCAGGTTATTACTTCTAGAAGCCTGAACTGCGCATGTTAGGCTGGCCACAACAAAAACACTGGGCAATCTGACATGCACAGTTCAGTTAGCACTGCCTCAGCTGCTCCTGGCAGTCACAATTGATCCAGGAGAGAGAGCACTGTAGCCCCGCCCCTAATGGAAAAAAAATGAATGGCAGTACAGGCAAAGTATTTAGGGGAAAATAATGAGTCCATTTCAGGTGTGGGAGCGCACAATAGGGGGTCAGCGTTCCCACACCCTTATGGAGAAACCACTTCTGCCCAGAACCAAAGTCACTCCAAGAGCTTGCTGGCTTGCCTCCTGTTATGAAGTCTCAGGGACATCAAAGAATTGCCTTCCATCTACAACCAGCACCTGAACTTTGCTTGCTGCAAGTCTTGCTTTGACAAGTAGAGCCTACCCAGTCCAGGACCCTTGGAAGTGAATATAAAGTGCTCCATCTGCCAGAACCTGTGCATTGACGCTGGTTGGAGCTGACGCATCACCTAATGTGAGATCAATGCATCACCTCTGCTGCAGGGACCAGACCGATGATTCGAACTCTGAACCCCTGCATCGTCTCTGGAACCAGTGCTTTGCCACCACTGCATGGAGATCAACACATCGCCCCTCTAGAGTAGATTAGCCCGGCGCATCAGCTTTGCATCTGCTGCACTCGGAACCGGCGCATCACACTTGGAACCAATGCATTGCCACAGTTTCATGGATAAATCAGGGGCAACACCCTAACTGCTTGGGGATCCTTGACGCCTCTCATGCTGTAACAAGAATTAAGGTTCTGTTGCTCAGCGGGTCCTGCATGGGTCCTGTAGCCAGCCTGCACTACATCGCGGGTAGCCAGAACTCTTGACTTTGTCCCGCTCCAGCTCGACCAGATATCTCAATAATGCACTTATTGCTTCTAAGCACTACTTGCAAATTCAATCTTTAAAAATTCATATCTCGGCTTCTATTTATTGGATTTTTGTGGTTTTGATATTGTTTTGTTAATTAAATAACGATCTACTTTTTTAACTAGGTGTGGTATCTTGTGTGGTGTTTTGACTGTTTCACTGTTTCATGTGTTGCACAAATACTTTACACATTGCCTCCTAAGTTATACCTGTTTGCTTTGTGCCAAGCTACCAGAGGGTGAGCATAGATTAAGTTATTGTGTGTAACTGACTTACTCTGATAAGGATTGCTTGGACAGAGTGCATACCTCTGCCAAGCAGAAAACCAATTTCTAACAGTTGGAAAAAGCAACAGATGTGCTGGGGAGGCGATAGCAGCACATGGGTGCACAATTTGGGGTTGGGGGATGTAATGAGGGAAGCGGCACACGGGGGAAAGAGCAATAATAATAAATACACACCCATTAGGTGCTGAAAGTGAAAGAAAATTGCGGTTTCCTGAAGGAGAAATGTGAACGGATACACATCATCCACTCTAATGGATGGTAAAGTAGCTATGCTTCAGGGAAAGGACAAACACAAGAGGAAAGAAAGCCATTTAATAAGATGCAAGTAAATGAGATTGAGAAGAAAACCAACCATTGGTAAGCAACTGGATTACCTAAAGCATACTGTACATTGGTATTGCTCACAATACATTTTCAACAAAAAAAAGCTAAAGGTGGTCATCACAACCCTGGCGGACGGTGTTAAAGCGGCGGTAAGACCGCCAACAGGCCGGCGGTAAAAAAATTTGCAATTACGACCGTGGCGGAAACCGCCAACATAGACCACCACTTTAACACTCCGACCGCCACGGCGGTACAAACAAATAGCGCGGCGGTCACCGACAACAGACAGGCGGGAGACAATGTACCGCCCACACTATTATGACAGGCCAATCTGCCACCTTTTCCGGGCGGATTCACCGCGGATAAAAACACGGCGGAAACAGGAATTCTGAAGGGAAAATGCTCACCTCTACACACCCCACGAGGAACAAGGACACCATGGACCCGGAACTCCAAATTCTACCTGCGATAGTCTTCCTGCTCCTCTACCAGGAGCACGAACACGAAGACCACCATGAGTACTGCACCTACGACACAGGGGAGGGGGGAGGGAAAAAACAGGGACATACACACGCAACACGCAACACCCCCACCCTCACCCACTACAACACACACACTAATGCATATACATCACAGTTACACCCCCCACCCCCCCTAGAAGAATGCAAAGACAATAGAAAATGAGTGTGTTGGAAAATGGGTTATTGGTAAGGGCAGGTAGGTACCTACACTTGGCAATAGGCCACTAATCTCCACTAAGGTCCAGTTAGGTCTCAGTAAATTAAACCCAGCTCAACCCTTGGTAGCTTGGCAACAAGCGTCAAGGCTTAACTTAGGAGACAGACTGTAAAGCATTCAAATATCACAAAACAGTAATTAAATACAACACAGGAAACAGTTTAAAAATCCAAAACCAATTTATAAAAATAGTTTATATTTTTATCTTTAAAATGACACAAAACAAATAAAATCGGATAAGGGGAACCGGAGATATGAATTTTTAAAGAATTATTGTTTTTTATCACCTAGAAACAAAAAGCGCCAATCGGGTCATCTGGTTGCACCTCGACTGGGGCAAAGTCAAAGTTTAAGGCCGACTGCGATGGAGCCCTGCTCAGCTACAGGCCGCGGGAGGCCTCTGTTAAAAGTTTACCTTCACACTTAGGCCCTCATTCCAAGCTTGGCGGGCGGCGGTTGCCGCCTGCCAAGCGGGAACCGCCAATTGGCCGCTCCGCGGTCAAAAGACCGCTGGGGCCATTCTGACTTTCCCGCTGGGCCGGCAGGCGCCCGCCAAGGGAGCACCCGCCGGCCCAGCGGGAAAGGACCTGCAACACAGAAGCCGGCTCCGAATGAAGCCGGCGGTGTTGCAGGTGTGCGACGGGTGCAGTTGCACCCTTTGCGCTTTTCACTGTCTGCTAAGCAGATAGTGAAAAGCATACTGGGTCCCTGTTAGGGGGCCCCTGCACTGCCCATGCCAGTGGCATGGGCAGTGCAGGGGCCCCCAGGGGCCCCAGGACACCCGTTCCCGCCATCCTCCGCCAGAAACAGGCTGGCGGGAAGGGGGTCGGAATCCCCATGGCGGCGCTGCTTGCACCACCGCCATGGAGGATTAGCCCAGCCGGGTCGGAATGGGCACTGAAGCACCGCCAGCCTGTTGGCTGTGCTTCCGTTGCCCGCGGCTCTTTGACCGCCAGGGTCGGAATGAGGCCCTTAGTCTCTTTTTCGAAGATTTTCTTCAGTGGGACGAACCTGCCAGTCCAATCCGACCTCCTGGAGCCCTTCTCCAGATACGTGATGCGGGAATCCTCGGTGGAGATTTTTACCTTCGGACTTAGTCGTTTTTCCGAGGTGAAAATCCTTCGAGCGGGGTAAACCTGGATCTTGATCCGACGTCCCTGGAGCCCTCCTCGGAATACGCTGGCTGGGAGGTCCAGGTCAACTTTTTACCTTAGAACTTAGGGGCATATTTATACTCTGTTTGCGCCGAATGTGCGTCAAAAAGTTTGACGCACAATCGGCGCAAACCCTGCCCCATATTTATACCTTGACGTCCACGATGTGCGTCATTTTTTGGAAGGGGGAACCAGCCTTGCGTTAATTATATGCAAGGTAGGCGTTCCCTTCCAAAAAATGACTTTAAGGCCTGTGCCCCATATTTATACTCTGACGTCATTTTGACGCACAGGAGGGGGTGGGCCTTAAAAAACGACGCACAGCCTGATGGGCGCCGTTTTTTAACACCTGGGTCAGAGCAGGCGTTGAGGGACCTGTGGGCTCGGAAGGAGCCCAGAGGTGTCCTCCCCTGCCCCCAGGGACACCCCCTGCCACCCTTGCCCACCCCAGGAGGACACCCAAGGATGGAGGGACCCATCCCTGGGAAGTAAAGGTAAGTTCGGGTAAGTATGTTTTTCAGAATTTTTTTGTGGCATAGGGGGCCTGATTTGGGCCCCCCTACATGCCACTATGCCCAATGACCATGCTCAGGGGACATAAGTCCCCTGGGCATGGCCATTGGGCAAGGGGGCATGACTCCTGTCTTTGCTAAGACAGGAGTCATGTCAATGGAGGTTGGGCGTAAAAAAAAATGGCGCAAATCCGGTTTGAAGCCTGAATTTTGCCTCAGACCTGACTTGCCCCATTTTTTGACGCACAACCCCCATTTTCCCATACGCCGGCGCTGCCTGGTGTGAGTCATTTTTTTTTACGCACACCAGTCCGCAGCGCCGGCTAACGTCATTCCATAAATAAGGCGCCCGCATGGCGCGTTGGAATGGCGTTAGCCGGCAGTAACATTTTTGATGCACAACTGCGTTGGCGCAGTTGTGCGTCAAAAAGTATAAATATGGGCCTTAGTCTCTTTTTCTGAGATTTTCTTTACCGGGACGAACCAGCAAATCAGGCCGGATCGCGGTTGAGGCAAGCCGGCTAGAGTTGCCGTGGCCGGTCGGTCCCTCTATGGAGCTTTTTTACAAAACTTCTGGGGCTTCTCCCAGATGTCCCTTTAAGGTTCTTTTGAGGTCCACAGCTCACCCCAAGGGTCCAGAAGTTCTGAGATGGTCCTGGGGGTGTGTGGACTACAACTCCCAGAATGCACCTGGCACAAACTCCTTTTTGGCCACTGGATAGTGGTCAGCTGGTCGCTTTCTTCAGGAGTTGGTGCAGGGTACTCTGGTTAGCAATTTTTCACCTGTAGCAAACAGGCAGTCCCTCCTTGAACCAGTTGAAGCCAGGCAAAGTCCTTCTTGTGGTGAAGCCCAAGTGTGCAGCTGGTGCAGTCCTTCTGAGTGCAGGTTCCAGGTGCAGGCCAGGGGTCCAGCAGGGCAGTCCTTCTTCTTCTGTAGTTCTTCCTTGTTGGATGTGGTAGGGAGCTGAGGTGTGGGTGCATGTCTGCCAGTTTTATCCTTGCTCCTGGGTGAAAAGCAGGGGGGTCCCGGTTCTCTAATCAGGTGCAGGGTCCTTCCCCCTGTGATGACCCCTGTGATGACCACTTCCTGGGAAGTCTCTCAAGTCTTTACAGTGGGTGGGTTGCCCACTGTTCCATCCTGGGGAGTGCAAAGCCACAGTCTCTCAAGTGGATAACAGTCTCCACTGGTTCTGGAGGGGGCCTTGTGCCCAGAGTGATTCATCCTGCTAAGGACAGAGGTAGTGGATGGATCTCTCCACTGGTTCTGGAGGGGGCCTTGTGCCCAGAGTGCTTCATCCTGCTAAGGACAGAGGTAGTGGATGGATCTCTCCACTGGTTCTGGAGGGGGCATGGTGCCCAGAGTGCTTCATCCTGCTAAGGACAGAGGTAGTAGATGGATCTCTCCACTGGTTCTGGAGGGGGCCTTGTGCCCAGAGTGCTTCATTCTGCTAAGGACAGAGGTAGTGGATGGATCTCTCCACTGGTTCTGGAGGGGGCCTTGTGCCCAGAGTGCTTCATTCTGCCCGTGACGGACTCAGTAGCGTCAGTGCCCTTGGCACTCATGGGCCAGCGGTGCTTGAGGCGGCGGTGCCCTGTTCAGCGGTGCTTGAGATGGCGGTGCCGTGTTCAGCGGTGCTTGAGGCGGCGGTGACCTGTTCAGTGATGCTTGAGACGGCGGTGCCCTGTTCAGCGGTGCTTGAGACAGCGGTCTCCATTGCAGGGACTCAGCTGCTGGTGGTCCTTCATGGCCCAGCGGGGCTTTTGCTGGCGGTCCTTCATGGCCCAGCGGGGCTTTTGCTGGCGGTCCTTCATGGCCCAGCAGGGCTTGTGCTGGCGGTCCTTCATGGCCCAGGGGGGCTTTTGCTGGCGGTCCTTCATTGCCCAGCAGGGCTTTTGCTGGCGGTCCTTCATGGCCCAGCGGGGCTTGTGCTGGCGGTGGCCTCCTGGGCAGCTGGGCTTGTGCTGGCGGTGGCCTCCTGGGCAGCTGGGCTTGTGCTGGCTGTGGCCTCCTGGGCAGCTGGGCTGGTGCTGGCCTCCTAGGCAGCTGGGCTTGTGCTGGCGGTGGCCTCCTGGGCATCTGGGCTTGTGCTGGCGGTGGCCTCCTGGGCAGCTTGGCTGGTGCTGGCCTCCTGGGAAGCTGGGCTTGTGCCGGCGGTGGCCTCCTGCGCAGCGGGGATGATGGCGGTCTTCTCCGCCGTGCTGCTCTTCCCAGACATGCTGGGTTTCTTGTGGCCCTTCCCCACCTTGGAAGGTGTCACAGCTGACCCCACACTCCCACCGGGACCCCTGGGAGCGGCTTTGGTGGCTGGAGTCTTCCCCCTCTCCCGCCGGGCACTGGCCAACTTCTAATGTTTCACAGGTGGGGGACTGTCTGTGCTGTGGCTCTGTGCCACACTGGCTGCCCTGCTGGCCGGTGCACTCCAGATTCCGGTGACTACAGGCACCACTGGTCCCGGAGATGTTGTGGCTGAGGTGCTAGTTCGGGACCTATGAGACGGACGGGGTGGGGGAGGTGTGGGAAAGAGGTCAAAGTAGGACAGGAAACGTTTTTTTGACACACTGGCACGGGTAGCTGGAGGGGGTTTGGGAGTGGAGGAAGAGGTTGTGGTTGTAGGAGGTGTTCGTTTGCTGACTTTGGGTGAAGGTGCATGCGCTGGAGGCTGTCGTGAGGTGGATGGCTGTTGGGTGGGTGTGTGCCTGCGTTTGTGTATCTTGGAGGGGGCGTCACAGACACACTGGGAGAGGACACAGGGGATGTGTGAATGGTAGTGGGGGTGGTGACTGCACGTGAGCGGGGTGTGCTGGTGGGTGTGCTGGAGAGGGACGTAGTGGTTGTAGAGGTAGTGCATGCAGGTGTGAGTGTAGACGAAACAGGGAGGGAGGAGGGAGACGAGGAGGAGGGGGACACAGTGGAGGCAGTGGATGTTGGTGTGTCTGCATGTGTGTGATGCTTGCGTGAGTGCCTGTGGGATGTGTGGTGCTTATGTTTGCCTGAGCTTCCCTTGTGTGTTGAGGTGTGTGCATGCTGGTCTGTAGGTGTGCTTGGGATAGGCTGAGGTACAGGGGATTGGGTCGGGGTGGAGGAAGTTGGAGGGGGGAGGCTAGACACAGGGACAATGGCTGCCATCAGTGCTGAGGCCAGAGTCTGAAAAGCTTGCTGAAGGGCCGCCTGACCAGAATGAATGCCCTCCAGGAATGCATTTGTTTGTTGCAACTGCCTTTCTACACCCTGGATGGCATTCAAAATGGTAGACTGCCCAACAGTGAGGGACCTGAGGAGGTCAATGGCCTCCTCACTGAGGGCAGCAGGGGTGACTGGGGCAGGGCCTGAGGTGCCTGGGGCGAAGGTGATGCCCACCCTGCCGGGTGAGCGGGCACGGGGCGAAGGCTGAGGAGCTGCTGGGAGGGTGGTGCTGGAAGGGAGGGTGGTGGCTGTACCTGTAGATGGGGGGGGCACAGATGTTGCTGCCACCACAAGGGAGCTCCAATCAGAGGACGAGTCCGTGTCACTGGTCTCAGCTCCTGTCCCCGCCGTGGAGCTCCCCTCGCCCTCCGTCCCACTGGTGAACTCTGAGTCTGTAGTGTGGCCCTCCATGGCCATGTGGGATGCAGCTCCCTCCTGCTTCGGTGCCACTGCTCCTCCGCCTGGTGATGCTAATGCACACAAGAACAGGGAGACCACAAAAAGGGGGGGGACGACAGAAGAAAGACATGTTGAGTGCATGCATTACCGCTACCGTTAGTAGACATGACAGACACAGAAGCCCCCTGCACTACGCCACGCTCTTGGGCTCCACTGTTCAATTCCTGGGAAATGGCCTACAAGGCTATGGACGACATCTGCACACATAGATGACACAGGGGCATGACTAGGTATAGTTGGCACTCTACAGAGGGTGGGGTGCCACATGGCCTGCTTTACGGAGGGACCTTGCCTACGGAACTCGCCCTGGCCTAGGGAAACCCTCAGCCTAACTCCCCCACCCAGACACCTCCACTGTGCGCAAAGTCAGCAGAATGCGAGTGTACTCACCCCCTTGTGGCTGCTGTGATGCCCTCAAGCGCCCATCCAACTCCGGGTACGCCACCACCAGGATCCTGAACATCAGGGGGGTCATGGTGCGACGGGCAACCCTCCCACGTTGGGAGGCCATCCCCAGCTGAGCCTCCGCCGTCTTCTTGCTCCAGCGGCGAATGTCCTCCCATCTTTTCCGGCAGTGGGTGCTCCGTCTGTGGTAGACCCCCAGGATCCGACGGCCTTGGCGATGGCACGCCAAATATGTTTTTTCTGGTGGGCGCTGACCTACTGATTTGTACAGGGAGAAGAGAAAGTTATTACCAACTGCACCGTCAAAGTGATTGGCCCCCATCCCTACCCTTGGCATGTGGCACATGCACTCACTGTCGTTTCATGCACGTTGCACTCTCCCCCCTTCCTTCTTACATCCACCCCTCTCCACACAGGCATAGCCCATACATCATGCTCCCAGTGTACTTACCTGTTACGAGTTTCTCCAACTCCTCCGATGTGAAGGCAGGGGCCCTTTCCCCAGACACTTGAGCCATTGTCTCTTCCAGACCGAGGTCACAGCAGCACTTGCAGTGTAGGTCCTCTCCTGTGTTAACCATTGCAGCATTGCGCCGCGGTCTTTGACCCCCTACCGCGACGGTGTACAACGCCAGCGCAGTTACCTCACATCCCATTGTCCCACTTTACAGGTCAGGCAACCGCCATTTCAGGGGCCCACATGGCTTCAATTTCACACATACCTAGGCCTAGACTCAACACACATACAGGCCACTTTTTGAGTATGAATGGTGTTCTGTGTAAGCTGTGGGTACGTACCTCTGAGTTTGACTCTGTGCTCGCTGTTGTCTTTCATAGGCACCATCCACTGGGACATGTGAGGAGATGGCGGCATCCTCCGGTGTACCGACCTTTGGTCGATATGTCGACAATGGAGGAAAGACATGTGATAATCACATACAGGCTTGACCGTGCCACAATCCAGGAACTGTGTCCCCAGCTTGAGCCAAACCTGAAGTCAGCTATCCGCCATCCCACAGGAATCCCCCCTCAAGTGCAGGTGCTGTCAGTGCTCCATTTCCTTCCAAGTGGGTCATATCAAACAACAGTGGCCATAGCATCAGGGATGTCCCAGCCCATGTTTTCCAACGTGTTGTCCAGAGTGTTGTCTGCCCTGCTGAAACACATGAGGAGCTACATCATTTTCCCTCAGGTGGAGGATTTGCCTACAGTGAAAGGTGATTTCTATGCCCTGGGACATATCCCCAACATCATAGGTGCCATTGATGGGACACATGTGGCTTTGTCCCCCCACCCCACAGGAGTGAACAGGTGTACAGAAACCGGAAAAGTTATCATTCGATGAATGTGCAGATGGTATGTTTGGCAGACCAGTACATCTCCCATGTGAAAACCATGTTCCCTGGCTCAGTGCATGACGCTTACATCCTGCGGGATAGCAGCATCCCTTATGTGATGGGTCACCTCCAGAGGCACCGTGTGTGGCTATTAGGTGAGCACCTGGAAGCTAGTCAGTGGGAATGGTTGTCTGGGTCTGGGGCTATCCCTCCAGGTTAGTGTGTGTCTAACAGTTGTCCCTCGCCATTTGCAGGTGACTCTGGTTACCCCAACCTGTCATGGCTACTGACCCCAGTGAGGAATCCCAGGACAAGGGCAGAGGAACGCTACAATGAGGCACATGGGCGAACTAGGAGGGTGATCGAACACACCTTCGGCCTCCTGAAGACGAGGTTCAGGTGCCTCCATATGACAGGTGGATCCCTATTCTACTCACCAAAGAAGGTGTGCCAGATCATCGTGGCCTGCTGTATGCTTCACAACTTGGCTTTGCGATGACAGGTGCCCTTTCTGCAGGAGGATGGTCCAGATGGCGGTGTTGTTGCAGCTGTGGAGCCTGTGGACAGTGAAGACGAGGAAGCGGAGGAAGAAGACATGGACAACAGGGACTTGGTGAGCCAGCAATATTTCCAGTGAAACACAGGTAAGAATACTAACCTGCCTACTACATGTACTTATACACTACTACCTCTCTACTGTCTGTCTTTTTCACCCAGTGTTGTCACTTTCCCTTATGATTTCACAGATCTGGGTCCCACAGTGTGACATCTGCTTTGATTCCTCATGGACTCGAGCTGTGTGACATAGGTATGTTGACATTACAAATGAAAGAGCTTTTTGCCACAGTTATTGCTAATACAGTATTCCGAAATCACAGACAGACTCCAGATTGTTTTGTGCTTTAAGGGTGTTTATTTTAGTGCTCAAAATTGGAGGGGGTGGCAAAATGGTGAGGGGTGATGGCGGAGGAATATCCATGGCAGAGTCCAGTCTATTAGTCTCACAGGTGCATTGCCCAAATGGGCATAGGAAGTGGAGCTGGGGCAGTTTAAGGATGGACAGGGTGACAAAGTGGGACAGTAGGATGACAATCAGGGTGGTCTCATTTCTTGGTGGGGGTCTTGGCATCGTTCTCTGTCCTTGTCCTGGATCTCATGGACTGTTTGCGAGGTGATTCTCCCTCTGCAGGGGGTGGGGTGCTGGTGTGGTGCTCCTGTGGCGGTGCCTCCTGTCCACTAGTGCCGGCGGAGGTGGTGGGCAGTTCGTTGTCCAGGCTAGTGTAAGGGGCCCCTTATAGTGCCACAGTGTCCCTGCTGGTGTTGAGGACTTCCTTCAGCACCCCTACGATGGTGCCCAGGGTGGAATTGATGGTTCTGAGTTCCTCCCTGAAGCCCATATACTGTTCCTCCTGAAGGAGCTGGGTCTCCTGAAACTTGGCCAGTACCGTTGCGATCGTCTCCTGGGAGTGGTGGTAGGCTCCCATGATGGAGGAGAGGGCCTCATGGAGAGTGGGTTCCTTGGGCCTATCCGCCCCCTGTCGCACAGCAGCCCTCCCAGTTCCCCTGTGTTCCTGGGCCTCCGTCCCCTGGACCGTGTGCCCACTACCACTGCCGCCAGGTCCCTGTTGTTGTTGGGATAGTGGGTTAGCCTGGGTTCCCTGTAGTGGTGGACACACTGCTGATTGACGTGTCCTGGGGACGGAGGTATGGGCCTGCTGGGTGGGTGCTGTGCTGGTGTTTCCAGAGGGGGGAAGCTCTGTAGTGGCCTGTGACTGGGTGTGGGGAACCGACTGTCCCGAGGTCCCCGATGTGCCGGGCTGGTCATCTAGGTCCAGTTGGACAGAGGTGCTGTCATCACTGTGGGCCTCTTCTGTTGGTGGTGTGGACATGTGTGGACCCTCCTGTCCGGTGGCGTTGGGTAGGGGTCCTGCAGGGGTATAAAGGCATGATTATTGCATCTGTGTGTGTCAAGGTGTGCAATGGGTGGGTGACCGTATACCCCAGTGCTAGCACCCTGTGTGGGACCTTGTGTGATGATGGTTTAGGTGGGTGTATGGGTATGTGCAGTGGGCATGCTTTAGTGATGGGTGTCCATGCTTTGGTGTTGCATGCAGGGCTTGGTGTTGGGATGTGTGGTTTGTGATAGTGGGACATTTGTGAGGAGTAGGAGTGATGGGGGTGAGTGTGAGGGTGGGGGTATGTGCTGGCATGCAGGTAGGGTGGGGGATGAAATAGTAAAGCTTTGAATTACCTACTCCTACGAGGCCCTCAGGATGCAGAATTGCCAAGACCTGCTCCTCCCATGTTGTTAGTTGTGGGGGAGGAGGTGGGAGTCCGCCGCCAGTCCGCTGAACCGCCAGGTGGTGTCTGGAGACCACGGAACGCACCTTCCCCCGTAGGTCCTTCCACCTCTTCCTGATGTCCTCCCGATTTCTTGGGTGTTGTCCCACTGCGTCGACCCTGTCCACTATTCTTCGCCATAGCTCCATCTTCCTTGCAATGGAGGTGTGCTGCACCTGTGATCCGAATAGGTGGGGTTCTACCTCGACGATTTCCTCCACCATGACCCTGAGCTCCTCCTCCGAGAACCTGGGGTGTCTTTGCCGTGCCATGGGGTGGTGTAGGTGATGTGTGGGGTGGTGTGTGGGGTGATAAGTGTGCTGATATGTAGTGGGTTGTTGTGTGAGGTGCGTGGAAGTTATGTGGGTGATGGTGTTGTGTGCCTGTGGATGCTAGTGTTGTTGATGGTGGAGTCTCTCTCTGGCTTTCGTTTGTGATTTGTGCCATAAGGGTTTGTGGGTGGGTGTTTTATAGTGTATTGAGTGTGTGAGAGTGGTGTGTGTATGGGTATCAGGGATGTGTATTTGGAATTGTCCAATGTGGCTGTGTTTTGTAAGAGTGTGTGTATTTTGAGCGCGGCGGTGTGTACCGCCAATGGAATACCGCAGTTGAAAGACCGCTGCGTGGATTCGTGTGTCGTGATAGTGTGGGCGTATTTCTGTTGGCGTGATGGTGGAGGTTTTGTTTTCGCCAGTTTATCACTGACCGTTGGTGCGGTGGACTTGTGTGGGTGTCTGAATTTTGGCGGATTCCGAACTGTGGGTCATAATAGCTGTGGCGGAATTCCGCGGCCGTGGTGGTGTGGTGGCGGTCTTCTGCACGGCGGTA
Organism: Pleurodeles waltl; assembly: GCF_031143425.1. Classification (NCBI taxonomy): domain Eukaryota; kingdom Metazoa; phylum Chordata; class Amphibia; order Caudata; family Salamandridae; genus Pleurodeles; species Pleurodeles waltl. The sequence continues at coordinate 253,391,152 of NC_090445.1, forward strand.
AGCGGATTTTACCGCCAATGTCATAATGAGGGCCAAAGTCTTTTTGTAGGCATGTCCTAAAAATGATTGGAGTTCCTCCTTTAAATATATACTCATACCTATTGGCTTGGGCATACATACTTGTTTAATAAGGACTCTTAAAAGTTTTCGATACTTTACCTGGACATTTGTAGGGAAATGTCTCCCTTGGCATGGTTACCCCCTAACATTTTGCCTTTTGTTGATGCTAGTTATGATTGAAAGTGTTCTGGGATCCTGCTAACCACGCCCCAGCACCAGTGTTCTTTCCCTAAACTGTATCTTTGTTCCCACAATTGGCACAGCCCAGGCACACAGATAAGTCCATTGTAACTGGTACCCCTGGTACCAAGGGCCCTGTGGCCAGGGAAGGTCTCTAAGGGCTGCAGCATGTATTATGCTACCCTGGGGACCCCTCACCCAGCTCATGCACACTGCCTCACAGCTTGTGAGTGCTGGTGGGGAGAAAATGACTCCCCTCAGAGTACCATGCCCTCAAACCACTGCCTATGGCATAGGTAAATCACCCCTCTAGCAGGCCATACAGCCCTAAGGCAGGGTGCACTATACCATAGGTGAGGGCATAGTTGCATGAGCACTATGCCCCTACAGTGTCTAAGCCAAACCTTAGACATTGTAAGTGCAGGGTAGCCATAAAGAGTATATGGTCTGGGAGTTTGTCAAACACGAACTTCACAGTTCCATAATGGCTACACTGAAATCCGGGAAGTTTGGTATCAAACTTCTCAGCAAAATAAATCTACACTGACGCCAGTGTGGGATTTATTGAAAAATGCACACAAAGGGCATCTTAGCGATGCCCCTCGTATACCAGTCCAAACACCAGTGATCGGCAAACCAGTTCCTGACAGCCTGCCACATCCTGACGGGTTTCTGGCCACGTGGGGTGAGTGCTTTTGTCACTCTGTGGCCAGGAACAAAGCCTGCACTGGGTGGAGGTGCTTCTCACCTCCCCCTGCAGGAACTGTAACACCTGGCAGTGAGCCTCAGAGGTGCATGCCTGTTGTTACAGCGCCCCAGAGCATCCCAGCTAGTGGAGATGCCTGCCCCTCCAGACACAGCTCCCACTTTTGACTGCAAGTCCGGAGCAGATAATGAGAAAAACAAAGGGGAGTCACCCACCAGTTTGGACAGACCGTAAGGTGTCCTGAGCTGAGGCGACCCCTGCCTTAAGAAATCCTCCATCTTGGTTTTGGAGGATTCCCCCAATAGGAATAGGGGTGTGCCCGCTCCTCTCAAGGAGGAGGCACAAAGAGGCTGTAGCCACCCTCCAGGACAGTAGCCATTGGTTACTGCCCCCCAGACCTAAACACACCTCTAAATTGAGTATTTAGGGGCGACCCTGAACCCAGGAAATCAGATTCCTGCAACCTGAAGAAAGAATAAGGACTGCTGACCTGAAAGCCCCGCAGAGACGACAGAGACAATAACTCACTTGGCCCCAGCCCTACCGGCCTGTCTCCAGACTCAAGGACCCTGCACAGTGACCCATCCAGCGGGACCAGCGACAGCTGAGGACTCAGAGGACTGACCTGCACCTAAAGGACCAAGAACCTCCTGAGGACAGCGGCTCTGTCCAGAAACAACAACAAAGCAAGCAACTTTAACCCCTTCGCTGCCAGGCATTTTCCCACTCCTGTGCCAGGCCTTTTTTTGCCTATTTGGAATAGTTCTCGCTTAGGCCTTCATAACTTTTTGTCCACATAAGCTACCCACGCCAAATTTGCGTCCTTTTTTTCCAACATCCTAGGGATTCTAGAGGTACCCAGACTTTGTGGGTTCCCCTGAAGGAGGCCAAGAAATTAGCCAAATTACAGTGAAAATATCGTTTTTATCAAACAAATGGGAAAAAGGGGCTGCAGAAGAAGGCTTGTGGTTTTTTCCCTGAAAATGGCATCAACAAAGGGTTTGCGGTGCTACAATCACCAGCTTCCCAGCTTTCAGGAACAGGCAGACTTGAATCAGAAAACCCAATTTTTCAACACAATTTTGGAATTTTACTGGGACATACCCCATTTTTACGATTTATTTTGCTTTCAGCCTCCTTCCAGTCAGTGACAGAAATGGGTGTGAAACCAATGCTGGATATCAGAAACCTAAACATTTCTGAAAATTATACAGAATTCTGAATTCAGCAAGCGGTAATTTGTGTAGATCCTACAAGGGTTACCTACAGAAAATAACAACTGAGAAAACAAAATATTGAAATTGAGGTAAAAAAACAGCAATTTTTCTCTACGTTTTACTATGTAACTTTTTCCTGCAATGTCAGATTTTTGAAAGCAATATACTGTTACGTCTGCTGGACTCTTATGGTTGCGGGGATATATAGGGCTTGTAGGTTCATCAAGAACCCTAGGTGCCCAGAGCCAATAAATGAGCTGCACCCTGCAGTGGGTTTTCATTCTATACCGGGTATACAGCAATTCATTTGCTGAAATATAAAGAGTGAAAAATAGCTATCAAGAAAACCTTTGTATTTCCAAAATGGGCACAAGATAAGGTGTTGAGGAGCAGTGGTTATTTGCACATCTCTGAATTCCAGGGTGCCCGTACTAGCATGTGAATTACAGGGCATTTCTCAAATAGACGTCTTTTTTACACACACTCTTATATTTGAAAGGAAAAATTGTAGAGAAAGACAAGGGGCAATAACACTTGTTTTGCTATTCTATGTAATGCACCTACCAAACCTGTGCATTTCTTAAAACTAGAGACTTAGGGGAATCCAAGATGGGGTGACTTGTGGGGTCTCTGACCAGGTTCTGTTACCCAGAATCCTTTGCAAACCTCACAATTTGGCAAACAAAACACGTTTCCCTCACATTTCGGTGACAGAAAGTTCTGGAATCTGAGAGGAGCCACAAATTTCCTCCCACCCAGCGTTCCCCCAAGTCTCCCAATAAAAATGATACCTCACTTGTGTGGGTAGGCCTAGCGCCCGCGGCAGGAAATGCCCCAAAACACAACGTGGACACATCCCATTTTTTGACAGAAAACAGAGGTGTTTTTTGCAAAGTGCCTACCTGTAGATTTTGGCCTGTAGCTCAGCCGGCACCTAGGGAAACCTACCACACCTGTGCATTTTTTAATACTAGAGACCTAGGGGAATCCAAGATGGGGTGACTTGTGGGGCTCTGACCAGGTTCTGTTACACAGAATCCTTTGCAAACCTCAAAACAAATCTGGCTAAAAAATCAGGTTTTCCTCACATTTCGGTGACAGAAAGTTCTGGAATCTGAGAGGAGCCACACATTTCCTTCCACCCAGCGTTCCCCCAAGTCTCCCGATAAAAATGATACCACACTTGTGTGGGTAGGCCTAGTGCCCGCGACAGGAAATGACCCAAAACGCAACGTGGACACATCCCATTTTTTGACAGAAAACAGAGGTGTTTTTTGCAAAGTGCCTACCTGTCGATTTTGGCCTCTAGCTCACCCGGCACCTAGGGAAACCTACCAAACCTGTGCATTTTTGAAAACTAGAGACCTAGGGGAATCCAAGATGGGGTGACTTGTGGGGCTCTGACCACGCTCTGTTACCCAAAATCCTTTGTAAACCTCACATTTTGGCTAAAAAAATACGTTTTCCTCACATTTCGGTGACAGAAAGTTCTGGAATATGAGAGGAGCCACAAATTTCCTTCCACCCAGCGTTCCCCCAAGTCTCCCGATAAAAATGATGCCTCACTTGTGTGGGTAGGCCTAGCGCCCGCGTCAGGAAATGCCCCAAAACACAACGTGGACACATCCCATTTTTTGATAGAAAACAGAGGTGTTTTTTGCAAAGTGCCTACCTGTAGATTTTGGCCTCTAGCTCAGCTAGCACCTAGGGAAACCTACCAAACCTGTGCATTTTTTAAAACTAGAGACCTAGGGGAATCCAAGATGGGGTGACTTGTGGGGCTCTGACCAGGTTCTGTTACCCAGAATCCTTTGCAAGCCTCAAAATCTGGCTAAAAAAAACAGGTTTTCCTCACATTTCGGTGACAGAAAGTTCTGGAATCTGAGAGGAGCCACAAATTCCCTTCCACCCAGCGTTCTCCCAAGTCTCCCGATAAAAATGATACCTCACTTGTGTGGGTAGGCCTAGCGCCCGCGACAGGATATGCCCCAAAACACAACGTTGACACATCCCATTTTTTGACAGAAAACAAAGGTGTTTTTTGCAAAGTGCCTACCTGTAGATTTTGGCCTCTATCTCAGCCGGCACGATGGGAAACCTACCAAACCTGTGCATTTCTTAAAACTAGAGACTTAGGGGAATCCAAGATGGGGTGACTTGTGGGGCTCTGACCAGGTTCTGTTACCCAGAATCCTTTGCAAACCTCAAACTTTGGCTAAACAAACACGTTTTCCTCACATTTCGGTGACAGAAAGTTCTGGAATCTGAGAGGAGCCACACATTTCCTTCCAATCAGCGTTCCCCCAAGTCTCCTGATAAAAATGATACCTCACTTGTGTGGGTAGGCCTAGCGCCCACGGTAGGAAATGCCCCAAAACACAATGTGGACACATCCCATTTTTTGACAGAAAACAGAGGTGTTTTTTGCAAAGTGCCTACCCGTAGGTTTTGGCCTCTAGCTCAGCCGGCACCTAGGGAAACCTACCAAACCTGTGCATTTTTGAAAACTAGAGACATAGGGGAATCCAAGATAGGGTGACTTGTGGGGCTCTGACCAGGTTCTGTTACCCAGAATCATTTGCAAACCTCAAAATGTGGCTAAAAAAACAGGTTTTCCTCACATTTCGGTGACAGAAAGTTCTGGAATCTGAGAGGAGCCACAAATTTCCTTCCACCCAGCGGTCCCCCAAGTCTCCTGATAAAAATGATACCTCACTTGTGTGGGTAGGCCTAGCGCCCGCGACAGGAAATGCCCCAAAACACAACGTGGACACATCCCATTTTTTGACAGAAAACAGAGGTGTTTTTTGAAAAGTGCCTACCTGTAGATTTTGGCCTCTAGCTCAGCCGGCACCAAGACAAACTAGTAGACAAACATGTGCATTTTTGAAAACTAGAGACCTAGGGGAATCCAAGATGGGGTGACTTGTGGGGCTCTGACCAGGTTCTGTTACGCAGAATCCTTTGCAAACCTCAAAATTCAGCTAAAAAAACAGGCTTTCCTCACATTTCGGTGACAGAAAGTTCTGGAATCTGAGAGGAGCCACACATTTTCTTCAACCCAGCATTCCCCCAAGTCTCCCAATAAAAATGATACCTTACTTGTGTGGGTGGGCCAGGTGCCTGCAACAGAAAAAGGCCACAAACTTGTAGAGATTATGGGGATAGCACAGCGAGTTGATAAGCACATATTCTTTTTTTATACATCTTTAGGCTGACTCTGCTTTGGGGACCACACAAGTGAGGTGTCATTTTGCTTGGGAGACTGAGGGGAATGCTGTGGAGTAGAAATGTTGTGCTGTAGCGGTGATCGTACAAACGAAAGTCAGGAAAATATGCTTTTTTAAGCAAATTTTGAGGTTTGCAGAGTAGTCTGGGTAAGAAAATGTTGGGGGATCCACGCAAGCCACACCTCCCTGGACTCCTTGGGGTGTCTAGCTTTAATAAATGTCTGGGTTGGTAGGTTTCCCTAGATGAAGGCCGCACCCAGGAGCAAAAACATAGGTGCCGCCGCCCCCCCAAACACAGGTAGTTTTGTAATATATCATTTTGATGTGTCCACATACGTCTGTGATGTGCCAAACACAAAAATTGTGAAAAGAAACGCACTTAGGTTATGTGAAAAAGACCCCTCACCCACCAACCAAGTTGGTGGCATGCTTCATCATCGGGGTCCCACCTGAGACACCTACCGTGTCACAAGTATGCTGCAACGCCTGATTACAGCGGAGCAGGTTTTGTCATTTGTACCACACATACTGGTTGGATTTGGCATGAGTGTGAGTGATGGTTCAGTAGATAAAATTTTATTAATAAGAGATTTCACAAAAGTGAAATGCACTGGTAATAACTGAAAGGCCAAAAAACTGAACCAATGACTCACAGCTCGTGAGCTGTAAAGCCACGGCAAGGCACCAACCGCTTTACAGTCCATTCATACACCTTTCATACATGACATGCACAAGACCATTCACGCCAGCACATTACAACACTCGCATCGACAGACAGCGCCAGTCAAGGGCCCATCACTTTCATACACCCACATGCCTGATACAGCAATCACACCAGCTGATGAGTGTGTGGACTGGCGTTTGGCTGGCACCGCTAGCCAAGCGCCTCCCCACCCATACCACCAGCCAAGCGTCACTCCACGCACACCGCCAGCCAAGCGCCACCCCAAGCATACTGCCAGCCAAGCGCCACCCCACCCATACCGCCAGCCAAGCGCCACCCCACATGCACCGCCAGCTCATCGCCATCCCACGCATACCACCAGCCAAGCGCCACCCCATGCACAGCACCCGCCAAGCACCACACCACCTATACCGCCAGCCAAGCGCTACCTCACGCACACCGACATCACTTTTTTTTGTTTATAAACAACAAAGAAACCACTAACTAATGATAAAATAAGCACAAAACTACAAACACAAAAGATCTAACTAAATACATGACAGTAATGCCAACCGTGAAACTGAACATATGAAAATATAAAACAGGCAGTTTACGCTGACGGTATTTCCCAATTTTTTTTCCTAGTGTGGTAACTTCTAAAACAGCCGGGCACACACAGCCCAGGCTTTGAAGGGCATTCGGGGCAGTACATCCGGCTCTCCCTCCGGATTGATCTCCGGGCACATACTCTACATTTCTTTGTGAGCAAGTTTTTTTTGGGAGTGGGAGGAATGTGATCTGGAAAGTGGCGATCTTTCAATCTAGCAACTTCCTCCACCACTTCTACTCTAGGAACTCTTGCCCGTTCCACCACAATAAGGCTTTCTATCACTGACTCCTGAAATTTAACAAATGTCATCATTGACTGAGGTGAACAGTCCTTGAACACAATAAAAGCATTAAAAGTTGCCAAATGAAATAAATGTAGGGCCAACTTTTTATACCACACGTTAGACATACGAAGAGCAGTGTAAGGTTCCAACCTCTGATCTACTCTATCAACACCACCCATGTGCCTATTGTAGTCCAAAATGTACGCAGGTTTGCGCACTTCCGCAACCTGACCCCAAACAGTCACAGGGGAAGTACTCTCATCATGGATGGTAGATACCATGTACACATCCCTCCTGTCTGAAAATTTCAAAGCTAGCAGCTCATCATTCCGCAAGGCACTACACTGTCCCCTCTCAAGTTTTTTACAGTCAAGCTCCGTTGGATAGCCTTTCCGGTTAGAGCTGATTGTGCCACAAGCAACAGTGTCCACTCTAAACATCTCCTTGAACAACTGCACTCCAATGTAGAAATTATCTACGTACAAATGGTGACCTTTGTTAAACAGTTGTCTACCAAGTTCCCACACAATTTTTTCACTAACTCCAAAAGTGGCCGGACAACCAGGAAGGTCAATACTGGAATCCCTACCAGTGTAGACCCAGAAATTATACACATATCCTGTACTGCCTTCTGACAGCATATACAAGTTAATCCCATACCGTGCCCTCTTCCTAGGAATGTACTGCTTAAAAACTAAACGCCCCTTGAAAAGGACCAAAGACTCGTCCACACTTATCTCTTTGCCTGGAACATAGACATTTGAAAACCGATCTACAAAATGACAGGCCTAATCTTAAAAAGACGGTCACAATCAGGGTGATCTCGTGGCAAGGCTAAAGAATTGTCTACAAAATGCAGCATACGAAGAAGAAGCAAATAGCGATTATGTGTAATATTTACAGGAAATATAGCCGTTGCCATCAAGGGACTAGTAGACCAAGAAGAAGCCAGTGACGGCTTCCTGATCAACCCCATCAAAAAAGTCATACCTAAAAACGTTTTCATCTCTTCCAGATATGTGGGAACCCACTGAGTAGCTCTAGACTGAGGCCTAAGTCTGGCAGCATTGTCCCTCAAATATTGCTCTGCATACAAATTAGTCTGCTCCACAATCTCTTCCAAAAACACATCGTCCTTAAACAAGTGAAAGAAATGGACAGGCAAAACGTTTTCTGTATTGACTCTACACCCTGGGAGACCAGTAAATGCAGGTAACTGTGGCTGCTCCATGTTTGGGGCAATTCAGGTGTCAGGTCTTCTAATGGGAAACCCTTCAGCCCCAGGCTGCTGCACTCTTGGCACATCAATGTCCTCCTCTAAAACAGGCCTTTCATCTGCACTGAGAGTAGCTTCCTCATCAGAAGAATACTCTCGGACAGACAACTCACTGCCAGAATCTCTCACTTCCTCCTCTGCCTCAGATGCAGAGTCAGTCTCGTAATCATGGTCTGAAGACGACTCAAAGAGCATGCCAGCAACCTGCTGAGCGGTCACTCTGCGGCTAGCCATGATCCTCACTAACAAGAAATGGATTGCCAACAACAACTAGCACTAAAATAAGTAATAAACAAAGCGTAGCTTTATCACAAAGGGTTATGAACTAAAAAACTATACCACTCACTTCCCTGAAAAAGCTACTCACCAGCAACTACTCTGCACAGACACAGCAATCACCAATGATATCCCACTAAAAAGAAAAAAGCAAATTAGACATATGACAATACAAATATCATTGTGCTCAAATCTAAGGACAATTTCACACCCAATACTGAATTTAGTACACCACCTACAAACATGTCATTCATGCATGTCAACAATACTAATTTGGAGTAAATTGCTTTCACTTACCTAAAACATGCAACTATGCAAACCGCAGGACAACTACTGCCAAAACCACAAGGATCCACAGCAAAGGAAGCAAAAGCTTTGAACTAGAACAAAAAGAAGAAATAAACTGTTATAATCACAAATACAAATACTTTGCCAGTTGACAAACACCCAGCCACCAAGAACTTAGAAATTGTCCCTGGTGCCTAAGTGGCTTGAAGGGCCTAAAAAAAAATAGGCTGATTTGCCCCCAAGTGGGGCAGAAATGGCCAACAGCTCTGTACCCTGTTTGGGGGTGGGCAACCCTTGCCAAAGGGGGCGAATCGGGGTGCCCCCAGCACAAAAAAATCAAAGGGAACCAAAAGAAATTCTCTGACATCTTGGTGCCTTCTGCCCCCCTTGGGAGCAGATGGGCCTAACAAAAATAGGCTGATCTGCCTCCAAGGTGGGCAGAAATGGCCATCACTAATGAGCCCCCTTTGGGGGGGGGCGACCCCTGCCAAAGGTACCGCCGCCCCCACACACACAAGACACACCCACCCACGATCCCTGGTGTCTAAGTGGATTCTGCCCCCTTGGGGGCAGATGGGTGTAAACAAATTGTGGTTTCTGCCCTCCTTGGGGGCAGATGGGCCTACAAAAATAGGCCCATCTGCCCCCAAGGGGGGCAGAGATAGCCAATACGAAATTTCCCCACTTTGGGGGGCGACCCTTGCCCAAGGGGTGCCCCCAAACACACAAAACACACACACACACACCACACAATCCCTGGCGCCTAGTGGGTTTCGACCCCCCGGGGGCCAGATCGTCCAAAAACATGGCCGATCCAGCCCTGGGGGGGGCCGAAACATATAAAAAATGATTGCCCCCGGGGCAGCGACCCTTGCCTAAGGGGTCGCTGCCCAAAAACATAAAGAAAATAAAATCCCTGGTGTCCAGTGGTTTTCGCCCCCTCCTGGGGGCAGATCGGCTGAAACATCTGCAGATCTGCCACCGGGGGGGCCGAAATAGGATAAAAAAAATAGTCCCCCATGGGAGCGACCCTTGCCCAAGGGGTCGCTCCCAAAATAATAGTCCAAATGTAAATCCCTGGTGTCTAGTGGTTTTCGCCCCCCCAGGGGCAGATCGAAATACGAAATAAAATAGCCCCCAGGGGAGCGACCCTTGCCCAAGGGGTCGCTCCCATAATCTAATAAAAGAACAAATCCCTGGTGGCTAGTGGGGATTCCTGCCGTGATCGTGGAGCAGGAATCTACTGAAAACAGGCACAGGGGGGAAGGAAAAACCCTTTCCTTTCCCCCCGTGTCTGTTCCCCCCCCCAACCCCCAAAGAGGGAAGCACTTACCTATAAGTCCTCTTCCCTCGACGCGCTGGAAACAAATGGCTTCCAGCATGTCCCTCGGCAATATTTGATGGCGTCGGCGCGATGTGAGCGCGCTGACGTCATCGGATTGCCGAGGGGGGGGGTCGGGGGTGGAAGGGGAAGGGATTCCCCTTCTATCCACGACTGGGGTGTGTGGGTGGGGGGCCCATGGGAGGAGTGCTAGCGCTCCCCGTGTCCCGGGTGCAGGACGAGGTGATCTCGTCCAAGGCACCCGGGAACCGGTGCCTTGGACGAGATCACCTCGTCCAAGACACCCAACAAGTTAAAGAGACTTCAACTTCTCACCAGAAGCGTGAGTCTTCACACACTGCACCCGACACCCCGGGCTCGAGTTCAGGGCAACCAACAAAGGAACCCGACGCCTGGACCAATCACTGCACCCGCGGCCCCCAGGACTGAGAGGAACGACCTACCAGTGCAGGAATGACCAGCAGGCGGCCCTCATCCTAGCCCAGTTGGTGGCTGGCCCGAGAAGCCCCCCTGTACCCTGCCTGCATCGCCAGAGTGACCCCCGGGTCCCTCCATTGTTTTCTATGGCAAATCCGACACCTACTTTGCACACTGCACCCAGCCAACCCTGTGCCACTGAGAGTGTGTTTTGTGTGCTTGTGTGTGTGTGTGTCCAGTGCTCTACAAAACACCCCTGGTCTGCTCCCTGAGGACGCAGGTACTTACCTTCTAGCAGACTGAAACTGGAGCACCCCTGTTTTACATAGGAGCCTAGGTTATTTGGGCCCTCCTTTGACCTCTGCACCTGATTGGCCATGTGTTGCTAGTGCTGTGGCTTTGGTGTTGCCTTGAACCCCCAACAGTGGGCTGCCTAAGCCCAGGAGACTGAACTTGTAAGTGCTTTACTTACCTGAAAAACTAACTAATACTTACCTCCCCAGGAACTGTTGATTTTTGCACTATGTCCACTAGATATTTGCCATTTTAACCAAAGCTATGTGTACTAGTGTCTTACATCAAAGTTCTACACTTATCTGTGTGAAGTACCTTACAACTGATGTACTTACCTAATATTTGAATCTTGTGGTTCTAAAAATAAATTAAGAAAATATATTTTTCTATATAAAAACCTATTGGCCTGGAGTTAAGTCTTTGAGTGTGTGTTCTCATTTATTGCCTGTGTGTGTACAACAAATGCTTAAGACTACCCTCTGATAAGCCTACTGTTCGACCACACTACCACAAAATAGAGCATTAGTATTATCTAATTTTGCCACTATCAACCTCTAAGGGGAACCCTTGGACTCTGTGCACACCATCTCTCACTTTGAGATAGTATATACAGAGCCAACTTCCTACAACATTGAATATAGATTTGTTTCTTTTTTTCTCTTAGTAATCAACGCTGCTCCATGAAATTCAATGGAAACCTATCTTTCCTGTTTTAAAATGTTATAATTGCAACCACTCGAAAAGGGTCTAAGAAATGCTCCTGGGAACATGCCTTTTCTACGTCATCCGCCCTACTGAAAACTGATCTAAAATGTAATTAATTATTTATTCATGCAGTTGTATTTGTTGCATGTACATTGCCTAAAGGCGTTAGAGCACTTTACGTAAGATGTGATGAATTGTATGAGTAAATGGGTAGCATGAGCAGAAATGATCTAACCACTAAGAATAATGAGGCAATGAGTTCACACAAAAATAGGCAGTCATTTCAAAGACAAGGCAAACAATACGCAGAAGGAAAGTGTAGGAAATATTGATGGAACAAGGTGGAATATAAACTGTGTAGACATTTCATGATTCAACACAGCAGTTTCAGGTACACATTAAGGTGAAAGATGATAATGTATGATCGAAGAGCGTGACATGGTATAAACAGCATGAAGCTGTAAATACTCAGGCAGCAGAGACAGGCCAGGCTGAAATACGGAGGTAGTATGTCAGGGAGGAGAAGAAGGAGCAGTTAGATGACAAGTAAAACAAGCATTTGCAATGCAATGGGTCTCACTTTTGTTCGACATATGGCGATTAGCGTTATAAAGTCCTAAGCAGACTTTTCTTGCCAAATAAATTGAAAATGAAAAGTAATACAGCCTTACATAAGCAAGCTGATTTAAAGTGCCACGCCATGAGCATTAGCGTGAAGGAGCACACAAAAGGAAACAGAAGTTCACTCGCAGTCAAACGCATCAGCAGGTGATGTCATGCAAAACGCTCGACTACTGCCCAGCGAGATCGCACTGTTCAGGAAATAAAAAGAAAAAGTAGTCCAGAAACCATGTGCAAAACATGAGGCCTTGTATGTTTTCAGTAGTTTACCGGTGCTCTTGAGGAAGACTAAACATTGGAAAAGGCATAACGTATGCGTGCCTTTCACAAATTAAATCAAGTGAATTCTAAAAGGCAAGCCCACAAACCAACCAAACTGATGGGCGTGACATGGGCGTGATTAAAAGCCCACAGAGAGATTACAACAGGGACCAGAGCCTGAAAACACAATAGCCTTCCAGACCATTGAAAGCGTGTGTTTGCCAGGCAGTAGTAAAGTGGAGTGACGGGGAGACTTAACGAAAGGAGGAGCAGGAATGAGAGCAGACCAAAGGACCCCCTTGATGAAAGGAAAAGCTGGTGGATGAGAAGGCAGACTTGAATCATGTGCTTGTTAGCGTGTCAGTCCTTAATAGGTAAACTTACAAGGTGACACATATGGGTCAATGAACCTTTTGATTCGTTCAAGGTGTTTTTGCCATAGTTCCAGTACCGAACAATAATTAACACACAAATAATCAATAATCATTAGTCAAATCAATAATCAATGGAGGCAATTTCACACACCATGACTCTTCAGCCATGAATAACCACACCCTTTAATTATAAGTTATGTAAGTTTATTCCCCTTATATTAACAATACTAAGTCATGAATCTTAATATGAATCTTAATCATCAACTCAAATCAAACTAATTTAATAATGTTTGTTAATCAACAAGTCGCAAGAAACATGATCTAATCAAAGCCTGAACCAAAAGACATTCCAATGCATCAGCCCAAAGCATTAATATGACCCAATGATACAAGGCTAACTGTCCTTAAAGTTTCAGCAAAATAGTCCGTCAAACCATTTGTCTCTGTAATTTGTCAGTCGTCATGTGAATAACCTCAACTAATCCAAAAAGCATCAGCATGTGGGGCTCCATGCAAAACAATTTAGAACTCAAATTTAGAAAAGAAAAAAAAAAACATCTATCTAAGAAAACTATTTAAAACAGCGCATTTGATACCTAGAAAGAAAAGTCATAAGAATGCAATTCAGTCACATTGTTATATCTACCTATCCACGGAATGGCTCAGCAAGCAGAATCATGTTCGCCCCCAGGTCATCGATCGATCAGCAAAACATCAGGCTCTCAGTCAGAGAGTATAAGCCCAATGACAGAATCTCTAATCTCTTCTTCTCAATATCGCAAGAATCCCCTAAAATCTCAAAAAAAATTCTGCCCCTTGTCTCCCTTGTCACATTGTCATATCAAAGTCACCCAAACTATCCCCCAATTTCCAATTGGTCAATTAATCGTACGTTATTACTCTATCCAATAGTCATTCTATACCAAATCTACGAATTCTAATATTTCATGGTTCACATGTCATTGATTGGTCTGCCATACGATGTTCTCATCATTAGGCTCGTCAGTTATCAAATTTGTTGTATCTTCTTCTCCAGTCAGTTTCTTCATTGTTCGCGTCCTGGGAAAGAACCTCTGTCACACATTACACGCCATACATTTTGTAGCCATCATCTCCTGTTAGTCGGTTCTCAGGAAAAGCTTCTGCTAAGCATTTTATTAAAACAATGAGCATTTCACTGTTAGTTTACTCTGTCAGCATCTTATATTAAATGCTAAGAAATACAGCTTCTGCATGAGGCCTGGCAAAACTAGGCCAAGACACTTCGCTAAGTTAAGGCCTACAGTTAATAAGCAAGACCACAATTTGTAACCCTTAATATGACATATTTCTACATTAATCTAATAAATTTTCAATATTTCATACATATTAATCATAGTTTAGTATATTTCGTGAACACTGGTGGCCATTGTTCGAGGTCACATTTTCAGACGGGCACATTATTTTTTACGTTATTCACTTTTCTACATAAATCATAATTTAAAATACGTAAACATTCATTAATCATTTCTAATTAAGACATCTGCTTCAGCAATCCCTCCTCTGATGACTAAGGTGGTCATTACAACCCTGGCGGTCGGTGTTAAAGCGGCTGTAAGACCGTCAACAGGCCAGCGGTAAAAAAATTGCAATTACGACTGTGGCGGAAACCGCCAACAAAGACAGCCACTTTAACACTCCGACCGCCACGGCGGTACAAACAAACAGCTTGGCGGTCACCGCCAACAGACAGGCGGAAGACAAAGTACCGCCCACAGTATCACAACAGGCCAATCTGCCACCTTTTCCGGGGCAGATTCACCGCAGATAAAAACACGGCGGAAACAGGATTCCGAAGAGAAAACGCTCACCTCTACACACCCCACGAGGAACTAGGACACCATGGAGCCGGAACTCCAAATTCTCCTTGCAATAGTCTTCCTGCTCCTCTACCAGGAGCAAGAACGCCGGTGGCGAAGACCACGGTGAGTACTGCACCTACGACACAGGGGAAGGGGGAGGGTAAGAACAGGGACACACACGTGCAACACCCTCACCCCCACCCTCACCCACTACAACACACACACTAATACATGATAGTTACACCCCCCAACCCCCCCGGAAGAATGCAAAGACAAAAGGAAATTAGTGGAACCATTGTAATATATTAAAATCAAGTAGGCAAAAATATATATGTATACACCATAAACAAAATATACACCAAGCATAGTAGTCCAGGTAGTGCTCCAATTAAGTCCGTGGAACACTGGGCCAACACGGTATGGGGGAGGCCCACACAAGATCCTCGACCATGACGGAGAGAACACTGCAGGGGCATCAGAGAGCAAGAAAACAGGCACCTCAGGGGGAGGGAAAGGGGGGGCACCTCAGCCGGTTGAGTGCACAATGCCAAATCCACGAGAGGGCCACATGCCCACTGTTCAATCCTGGGGAGTGCAAAGCCACAGTCTCTCAAGTCTATACAGTGGGTGGGTTGCCCACTGTTCAATCCTGGGGAGTGCAAAGCCACAGTCTCTGAAGTCTACACAGTGGGTGGGTTGCCCACTGTTCCATCCTGGGGAGTGCAAAGCCACAGTCTCTCAAGTCTATACAGTGGGTGGGTTGCCCACTGCATTATCCTGGGGAGTGCAAAGCCACAGTCTCCCAAGTGGATAACAGTCTCCACTGGTTCTGGAGGGGGACTGGTGCCCAGGGTGCTTCATCCTGTGAAGGACTGAGGTAGTGGATGGATGTCTCCACTGGTTCTGGAGGGGGACTGGTGCCCAGAGTGCTTCATCCTGTGAAGGACAGAGGTAGTGGATGCATGTCTCCACTGGTTCTGGAGGGGGACTGGTGCCCAGAGTGCTTCATCCTGTGAAGGACAGAGGTAGTGGATGCATGTCTCCACTGGTTCTGGAGGGGGACTGGTGCCCAGAGGGCATCACACACCCCGTGACGGTCCCAGTTGCGTCAGTGCCCCTGCCGCTCATGGGCTAGCGGTGCTTGATTTGGCGGTGTCCTGTTCAGCGGTGCTTGAGTTGGCGGTGCCCTGTTCAGCGGTGCTTGAGTTGGCGATGCCCTGTTCAGCGGTGCTTGATTTGGCGGTGCCCTGTTCAGCGGTGCCCTGTTCAGCGGTGCTTGATTTGGCGGTCCTTCATTGCCGAGCTGGGCTGTGGCTGGCGGTCCTTCATTGGGCAGCTGGGCTGTGGCTGGCGGAGCCCTCCTGGGCAGCTGGGCTGTGGCTGGCGGGGCCGTCCTGGGCAGCAGGGCTGTGGCTGGCGGGACCCTCCTGGGCAGCTGGGCTGTGGCTGGCGGGGCCCTCCTGGGCAGCTGGGCTGTGACTGACGGGGCCCTCCTGTGCAGCGAGGATGGGGCTGGTGGTGGCCTGCTGGCCAGCGAGGATGTGGCTGGCGGTGGCCTCCTGTGCAGCGAGGATGGGGCTGACGGTGGCCTCCTGGCCGGAGAGGATGAGGCTGTCGGTGGCGGTGGCCTCCTGTACAGAGAGGATGGGGCTGGCGGTGGCCTCCTGGGCAGCGAGGATGGGGCTGGCGGGGCCCTCCTGGGTAGCGGGGATGATGGCGGTCTTCTCCGCCGCTCTGCTCCTTCCAGACTTGCCGGGTTTCTTGTGGCCCTTCCCCACCTTGGGAGGAGTCACAGCTGAGTCCACACTCCCACAGGGACCCCTGGGAGCGGCCTGGGTGGCTGGAGTCTTCCCCCTCTCCTGCCGGGCACTGGCCAACTTCTGGTGCTTCACAGGGGGGGGACTGGCTGTGCTGTCGCTCTGTGCCACACTGGCTGTCCTGGTGGCCGGTGCACCCCACAACAGGCACCACTGGTCCCGGAGATGTTGTGGCTGAGGTGCTAGTTCGGGACCTATGAGTTGGACAGGGGGAGGGGGGCGGGAAATAGGTCAAGGCTGGACAGGAAAAGTTTTTTGGACACACTGGGACGGGTAGCTGGAGGGGGTTTGGGAGTGGAGGAAGAGGTGGTGGTAGTAGGAGGTGTACATTTGGTGACTTTGGGTGCAGGTGCATGCGCTGGAGGCTTTCGTGAGGTGGATGGCTGTTGGGTGGGTGTGTGTCTGCGTTTGTGTATCTTTGGAGGGGGCGTCACAGACACACTGGGAGAGGACACAGGGGACGTATGTATGGTAGTGGGGGTGGTGACTGCACGTGAGCGGGGTGTGCTGGTGGGTGTGCTCGTGAGGGACGTAGTGGCTGTAGAGGTAGTGCATGCAGGTGTGAGAATAGACAAGACTGGGAGGGAGGAGGGAGACAATGAGGAGGGGGACACAGTGGAGGCAGTGGATGTTGGTGTGTCTGTATGTGTGTGATGCTTGCGTGAGTGCCTGTGGGATGTGTGGTGCTTATGTTTGCCTGAGCTTCCCTTGTGTTGTGAGGTGTGTGCAGGCTGGTCTGATGGTGTGCTTGGGATAGACAGAGGTAGAGGGGATTGGGTCTGGGTGGAGGAAGTTGGAGGGTGGAGGCTAGACACAGGGACAATGGCTGCCATCAGTGCTGAGGCCAGAGTTTGAAAGGCTCGGTGAAGGGCCGCCTGACCAGAATGAATGCTCTCCAGGAATGCATTGGTTTGTTGCAACTGCCTTTCTACACCCTGGAAGGCATTCAAAATGGTAGACTGCCCAACAGTGAGGGACCTGAGGAGGTCAATGGCCTCCTCACTGAGGGCAGCAGGGGTGACTGGGGCAGGGCCTGAGGTGCCTGGGGCGAAGGTGATTCCCACCCTCCTGGGTGAGCGGGCACGGTGCGAAGGCTGAGGGGCTGCTGGGAGGGCGGTGCTGGTAGGGGGGGTGGCGGCTGTACCTGTAGATGCGAGGGGCACAGATGTTGCCGCCACCACAAGGGAGCTCCCATCAGAGGATGAGTCCGTGTCGCTGGTCTCAGCTCCTGTCCCCGCCGAGGTGCTCCCCTCGCCCTCCGTCCCACTGGTGAATTCTGAGTCCGTAGTGTGGCCCTCCATGGCCATGTGGGATGCAGCTCCCTCGTGCTCCGGTGCCACTGCTCCTCCGCCTGATGATGCTAATGCACACAAGAACAGGGAGACCACAAAAAAGGGGGGGGAGAATAGAAGAAAGACATGTTGAGTGCATGGATTACCGCTACCGTTGGCGGACAAGACAGACACAGAAGCCCCCTGCACTACGTCGCGCTCTTGGGCTCTACAGTGCAATTCATGGGAAATGGCCTACAAGGCTATGGACGACATCTGCACACATAGATGACACAGGTGCATGAATAGCTGTACTTGGCACTCTACAGAGGTGGGGTGGGGGGCCACAGGGCCATGCCTTACGGAGGGGCCTAGCCTACGGAACTCGCCCTGGCCTAGGGAAACCCACAGCCCTCCTCCCCCACCCAGACACCTCCACTGCATGCAAAGTGAGCTGAATGAGAGTGTAATCACCCCCTTGTGTCTTCTGTGATGCTCTCAAGGGCCCATCCAACTCCAGGTAGGCCAGCGCCAGGATCCTGAGCATCAGGGGGGTCATGGTTTGACGGGCACCCCTCCCATGTTGGAGGCCATCCCCAACTGAGCCTCCGCCGTCTTCTTGCTCCAGCGGCGAATGTCCTCCCATCTTTTCCGGCAGTGGGTGCTCCGTCTGTGGTGGACCCCCAGGGTCCGGACGTCCTTGGCGATGGCACGCCAAATATCCTTCTTCTGGTGGGCGCTGACCTACATGAAATGTACAGGGGAAGAAGAGAAGTCATTACCAACTGCGCCGTCAAAGTGAGTGGCCCCCATCCTTACCCTTGCCATGTGGCACATGCACCCACCGTCTTTCATGCACGCAGAACTCTGCCCCCTTCCTTCTTACAACCAGCCCTCTCCACACAGGCATAGCCCATACAACATGCTCCCTGTGTACTTACCTGTTGGTCTGGAGGACCGTAGAGTAGCGTGTACTTGGGGAGGACCCCATCGACGAGCTTCTCCAACTCCTCCGATGTGAAGGCAGGGGCCCTTTCCCCAGACGCACGAGCCATTGTCTCTTCCAGACCGAGGTCACAGCAGCACTTGCAGTGTAGGTCCTCTCCTGTCGAAGATCAGGTATCGAGTGATTATACAGATAGAAAATGGTGGTCACGTCCGCGGCGGTGCGTACCATCACCGCCGGCGTACATCGTCATTGGCTCCTGGGACCCATAGGGTCCAATGTTAACCAATGTTAACCAATGCAGCATTGCGCTGCGGTCTTCGACCGCCTACCACGACGGTGTACAACGCCAGTGCAGTTACCTCACATCCCATTGTCCCACTTTAGAGGTCAGGCAGCTGCCATTTCAGGGGCCCACATGGCTTCATTTTCAACTGCGTCACACATACCTAGGCCTAGTCTCAACACACATACAGGCCACATTTTGTGTATGATTGGTGTTCTGTGTAGACTGTGGGTACATACCTCTGAGTTGTTTGACTCTGTGCTCGCTGTTGTCCTTTATAGGCACCGTCCGCTGGGACACGTCAGGAGATGGCGGAATCCTCCGGTGTACCGACCGCTGGTGGACCTGTCGACAATGGAGGAAAGAAATTTGATTATCACCTACAGGTTTGACCGTGCCACAATCCAGGAACTGTGTACCCAGTTGGAGCCTGACCTGATGTCAGCAATCCGCCATACCATAGGAATCCCCCCTCAAGTGCAGGTGCTATCAGTGCTCCATTTTCTTGCAAGTGGGTCTTTTCAAACAACTGTGGCCATGGCATCAGGGATGTCCCAGCCTATGTTTTCCAACGTATTGTCCAGAGTGTTGTCTGCCCTGCTGAAACACATGCGGAGCTACATCATTTTCCCTCAGGTGGAGGATTTGCCTACAATGAAAGGTGACTTCTATGCCCTTGGACATACCCCCAACATCATAGGTGCCATTGATGGAAACCAAGTGGCTTTAGTCCCCCCCCACAGGAGTGAACAGGTGTACAGAAACCGGAAGAGTTATCATTCCTTGAATTTTCAGATGGTATGTTTGGCCGACCAGTACATCTCCCATGTGAATGCCATGTTCCCTGGCTCAGTTGCCCACGCCTACATACTGTGGAATAGCAGCATCCCTTATGTGATGGGTCAACTCCAGAGGCGCTGTGTGTGGCTATTAGGTGAGCCCCTGGAAGCAAGACTGTGGGAATGGTTGTCTGGGGTTATCCCTACAGGTTAGTGTGTGTCTAACAGCTGTCCCTCGCCATTTGCAGGTGACTCTGGGTACCCCAACCTGTCATGGCTACTGACCCCAGTGAGGAACCCCAGGACCAGGGCAGAGGAACGCTACAATGAGGCCCATGGGCGAACTAGGAGGGTGACTGAGCGGACCTTCGGCCTCCTGAGGGCAAGGTTCAGGTGTCTGCATATGACAGGTGGATCCCTATTCTACTCACCAAAGAAGGTGTGCCAGATCATCGTGGCCTGCTGTATGCTTCACAACTTGGCTTTGCGACGACAGGTGCCTTTTCTGCAGGAGGATGGTCCAGATGGTGGTGTTGTGGCAGCTGTGGAACCTGTGGACAGTGATGAGGATGAAGCAGAGAAAGAAGACATGCAGAACAGGGACTCAGTGATCCAGCAATATTTCCAGTGAAACAGGTGAGAATACATTCCTGCCTACTACATGTACTTTTACACTTCTACCTCTATCCTGTCTGTCGTTTTCACCCAGTGTATGGTCACTGAGTTGTCACTTTCCCTTACGGTTTCACAGGTGTGGGTCCCAACGTGTCTCATCTGCTTAGGTTCCTCCTGGACTAGAGTTGTGTGACATAGGTATGTTGACATTACTATTTCAAGAACATTTTGCCACTGTAATTGCAAATACACTATTTCGAAATCACAGACAGACTCCAGATCTTTTGGTGCTTTAGGTGTGTTTATTTAAATACAAAATATTGGAGGGGATGTTAAATGGTGAGGGGTGATGGCGGAGGAGTGTCCATGGCAGAGTCCAGTCTCACAGGTGCATTGCCCATATGGGCATAGGAAGTGGAGCTGGGACAGGGTGACAAAGTGGGACAGTGGGATGACAATCAGGGTGGTCTCATTTCTTGGCGGGGGTCTTGGCATCGTGCTCTGTCTTGTTCCTGGATCTCAGGGACCATTTGCGGGGTGGTTCTCCGTCTGCAGGGGGTGGGGTGCTGGTGTGGTGGTCCTGTGGTGGTGCCTCCTGTCCACTAGCGCCGGCGGAGGTGGTGGGCAGTTCATCGTCCATGCTAGTGTCAGGGGCCCCTTGTAGTGCCACAGTGTCCCTCCTGGTGTTGAGTACTTCCTTCAGCAACCCTACGATGGTGCCCATGGTGGAGCTGATGGTTCTGAGTTCCTCCCTGAAGCCCAAATACTGTTCCTCCTGCATCCGCTGGGTCTCCTGAAACTTGGCCAGTACCGTTGCCATCGTCTCCTGGGAGTGGTGGTAGGCTCCCATGATGGTGGAGAGGGCCTCGTGGAGAGTGGGTTCCCTTGGCCTGTCCGCCCCCTGTCGCACAGCAGCCCTCCCAGTTCCCCTGTGTTCCTGGGCCTCCGTCCCCTGGACCGTGTGCCCACTGCCACTACCCCTTGGTCCCTGTTGTTGTTGGGGTGGTGGGTTATCCTGGGGTCCCTGTAGTGGTGGACACACTGCTGATTGACGTGTCCTGGGGACGGAGGTATGGGCCTGCTGGGTGGGTGCTGTGCTGGTGTTTCCTGAGGGGGGAAGGTCTGTGGTGGCCTGTGCCTGTGTGAGGGGAACCGACTGTCCCGAGGCCCCCGATGGTCCAGGCTGGTCCTGTAGATCCAGGTGGACAGAGGTGCTTTCATTACTGTGGGCCTCTTCTGTGGGTAGAGTGGACATGTCTGGACCCTCCTGTCTGGTGACGTTGGGTTGTGGTCCTGCAGGGGTGGAAAGGCATGATTATTGCATCTGTGTGTGGCATGGTGTGCAATGGGTGGGTGACCGTGTACCCCAGTGCTGGCATTCCTGTGTGTGAGCTTGTGTGATGATGGTTTGGGGGGGTGTATGGGTATGTGCAGTGGGCATGCTTTAGTGATGGGTGTCCATGCGTACTTGTTGCATGCAGGGCTTGGTGTTGGGATGTGTGGTTTGTGATATTGGTACATTTGTGAGGAGTTGGAGTGATAGGGGTGAGGGAGAGGGTGGGGGTATGTGATGGCATGCAGGTAGGGTGGGGTATGTAATAGTTAAGATTGGACATACTAGAGTCCATTCCTCCACCGACTCCTGCGAGGCCCTCAGGATGCAGAATCGCCAAGACCTGCTCCTCCCATGTTGTTAGTTGTGGGTGGGGAGGTGGGGGTCCGCCGCCAGTCCGCTGAACCGCCTGGTGGTGTCTTGAGACCACGGAACGCACTTTCCCCCGTAGGTCGTTCAACCTTTTCCTGATGTCCTCCCGATTTCTTGGGTGTTGTTCCACTGCGTTTACCCTGTCGACTATTCTTCGCCATAGCTCCATCTTCCTTGCAATTGAGGTGCAGCCAAATAGCTGTGGCTCTACCCGGACGATTTCCTCCACCATGACCCTCAGCTCCTCCTCCGAGATCCTGGGCTGTCTTTGCCATGCCATGGGGTGGTGTAGGTGATGTGTGGGGTGGTGTGTGTGGTGATACGTGTGGTGATATGTAGTGGTGTGTTGTGTGAGGTGCGTGGAAGTTGTGTGGGTGATGGTGTTGTGTGCCTGTGGATGCTAGTTTGTTGATGGTAGTGTCTCTCTCTGGCCTTCGGTCGTGAATTGTGGTCGTAGGGGTTTGTGGGTGATGTGGGTGTGTGTTTTATATTGTATTGGGTTTGTGGGAGTGGTGTGTGTATGTGTATCAGGTGTGTGTATTTGGAATTGTCCAATGTGGCTGTGTTTTGTAAGAGTGTGTGTATTTTGAGCGCGGCGGTGTGTAACGCCAATGGAATACCGCGGTTGAAAGACGCCACGTGGATTCGTGTGTCGTGATAGTGTGGGCGTATTTCTGTTGGCGTGACGGTGTCGGTTTTGTTTTCGCCAGTTTATCACTGACCTTTGGTGTGGCGGCTTGTGTGGGTGTCTGAATTTTTGCGGATTCCGAGATGTGGGTCATAATAGCTGTGGCGGAATTCGGCGGCCGCGGCGGTGTGTTGGCGGTCTTCTGCACAGCGGTAAGCAGCTTTTACTGCCAATGTTGTAATGACCCCCTAAGTCCACAAATATAACATATCCCTGGAATTGCAGGGCCCTGCCCATTCAACATTAATGTCCATTTACTCTGAAACAAAAACACATGCCAATATTCACTCGGACCCACAAATAAAGTGTCAGTGCGCGATTTTGGCCTATACAAACAAAACTTCCCTACGTGTAATGCATCTAAAACTAACTTCCCTTGCGTTTTAATTGCAGTGTAAGCATAATAATTCTTGTAAGTCCTTTTCTCTAAACCTTTTTCTAATTTCTCTTTCAGCGCCTTTCTCCTGTCATCAGTATGATCTAAGAAGCTTTTCTCTAAAGGTGTAAGCAAGCATGTGAGGTTATTTCTATGAGCATAAGCTGTGCCAAACATTAATGTATGCTCAAAGAGTCCTCTAACCAATACTATGTCATTATCCTTAACTACTCTACTCAAGTATCTAATAATAGGAACAAACAAAAGCACAACATCATGGTTAGAATAGAAATATTGAATGTACTCCAGGTTATAGAAACTTGTTAGTAGCAGACCACAACTTGTCCTGTATGTCAGTGGAAGACTATGATAAGTAACTCCTTCTTCGACTGATGAAGGAATCTGCGTACACACAAGACAATCCTTTGAATTCATCGTCTCAACATACTCACTCAGCAAGCAATAGAAAACATTAGAAGAAAGTTCTCCTTGAGCATTAGTAAAGTCATGCAAATATTTCTCATCTAACTTAAATCTCTCTAAAGCCGTTAGTGTGGTAGTTTCAAAAGCAGAAGCATGGTTGGCTCCTTTCGCACCAATAACAGACATTCCCACTATCAATACTATAAACAAAATCCCACCCATAATTGCCAACGCCATGCTCATATATTTACAGCACCTAGGCCCGTATTTATACTTTTTTTAGCGCCGCATTTGCGCCGCTTTTTGGCACAAAACGGCGCAAACCCACAAAATACAATGGTATTTTGCAAGTTTGCGCCGTTTTTGCGTCAAAAAACGACGCAAATGCGGCGCAAAAAAAGTATAAATACGGGCCCTAGCATCCCTAACCTGCTTATCAAAATCAGCCATGATCTGTAAAGAATCAGAAAGCAGAAGTAACTCAGAAAACGTGCAGCAAAATAAAAAAATAGACAATTCTTTCAATAGTTCAGTTTCACTTTAAGGAACCCTTCTTCCTTGTCAAAATCAGTTAGCAGCTTGTCAAATCAGGTTTATAAAAGTCAAATCAGATTATCAATGTCTTCTCCAGTTACTTTCAATAGTTTCTTTTTCAAAAATATTTCTCAGATTGTTTCAACAGTTCATTTAATCAATCTTCTTCAGGTCACTTCAAAATATTGACTCAGAACTTCCCTATAAAAGCAAAAAGACATCAACTCATGCTGCCATTAGCTTGTAGTTGCATACGCCCATTCAGGACCTGCAGATCTTCGACTTGCTATTCTCTTTCTTCTCAACTTTCGATCACCATTCAACTCTCCTTCAATTAATTCTGTTCCCAATCCCATCTTCCTTTCGCTAAAGTCTAGCTACCAGCTCCCAAACTGCTAATGCCTCAAACTGTGCTGGTCTCGGAAGGGGCTTCGATTCATATAGCGCCATCTGCAATTATTCAAAAATTCTCTAATTAAACGTCCCATTCTCAGGAAACGCTAAGCTCCCATTTTTCTCTGTCAATTAGCACCACTGTTTTAACCACAGACATGGCGCAACACCTCTCTCCTCCATTACAATGTAAGCTGGTGTATTCTCTGGCGGTGTAGGCTCTCCTACATTTGCTCTAATGTAGGTATCTCTCCTTAGGGCACTCTTTAATGCCTTAAAAAACTTCATCTTTTCTACTTTCTTTAAATTCAAAATCAGATCAGGAAATGACATTTACTCCCAAGACTCCTTTCACCCACGTTCTCAACCAATTGCCTGTCACGGACGGCTGCCAATCCATGCGCGACCCTTCTCCTACCCAACCTACCCAGCGCAGCTCTAGTGACGTCACCCTCATACGTACTGCAGCTGAGAAGTCTTGTGGCTCGCCCTCCAAAACTTCACTTCACACAAACTAATGCAAAATATTGCAAGCAATAATCAAAAACCAAAAACTAAAAACAAATCTGCTGGTTTACTACAGGAAGCTAACACAATCGCTTCAGAACCCTAAGGATTTTCACTGATGGCTCTTTCGCTCATGCAGCTATTCCTCTTTCTCGGTCTCGCAGATTCGCAAGTAAAATGTAACCCACAAATTGTTCTCTCAACTGATCCATGGGTCTGTCCTGGTGCACTGTAACAGAGAGGCTGTTACAGTCGGCCCCAGTACTCGAGTGGGGCCGATAAACAAGTACTCCGAGGGCACTCCGATGAGTGCCTCATGTCTCCCGAAGAGCGCAAACCCGAAAGAGGAAGGTTGTGCGAGGGTACATGGGACGGAGACGCTGGGGAACAGAACAGAGTAGAGGACGGGAAGAACTCTGACAGAGGAGGAAGAGGAGCGACAGGAGGAAGATGAGCGACAGAGAGAGCAAAATGAAGAAGAAGAAGAAGATACCAGAGGAGAGGTCGGAACACCGATCCTCACTGAGGCAGAAGAAAATGACGTAGAAGTAGCAGAGACAGAGAGATCTCGGGAGATAAATTCTCCAGACGAAGACGAACCAAGACAGGAAAATGCCAGAAAAACCCACCACGTCCCAGGAGGGACGTGGCTATTCCAGGTACCGCCATATTTGCCAAACATATATGCAATTTTGACAGGACTAAAGGAGGGGAGGGAGGAAAAAATCCTCCATCAACATCAATAATAATGAATGAGAAAGTATTAAAAATAAGATTTTTTTTTGGTTTATTTTCCTCTGTTAACCACTCTGAGCACTTGAGCACACCAAACCAAACCAAACCATTTTTTTCACTAATAGGAACAGACCTTCACCCCCTCCCATACCATGTATAATTACAGTATCTCACAAGAGATATTATACTTACCTACTCCTTGTTCTTCTTCTTCATTCCATGCTCCAGGGAGTGACATAACTGGAATTGGAAAAACCCTGCAAGAAAAACGGAAACAAGAGAACAGTAAATAATTCCGGAAGATAGGTCAAAGAAAACATAACAAGGAGAAGATTGAAAGGAGTGAAACACTTAGAGAAAGCAAAAGAGAGAGACAATAAGAAAGGAAAAAAAGGACATAGAAACAAACAAAGAATCAATAAAAAGAAAAAATACGCAAATCTCTGAAAGAAATCGCATGTTTGTTCTTTTATTTGGATAAAAATACATAATAGACATAATTATAAACATACAGCCTTTACATATTGGTGTCAGAAGTGGGATTTCAATTCACATACGGGAGTGCGAACATGGATACAAAGCCTTCTCTAGAAGAAATGATCCAACAACTTGCAGAAGGAGAGAGACACCTTCAGATGGTCTGGGAAGAACAAGTACGAGAAGCTTGGAGTTACAGGTAAAACTTGCAAAACGCACTAAAGAGTCAAGCAACCATAATTGCTAATAATCAATCAGTAAATGAGACCACTCTGCAAAACTTAACAGATACTATTGCTACCACTAGAGAACACCCAAATGTACCTAGTTCAGTGTTAACACAAATTTCAAGAAGGAGAAGATCCCAACGCATTTTTCACTAATTTTGAAAGAGTTGCATCCTTTGTGAATTGGCCACAAGAACGATAAGGTCAATATATAGCTCCCCTTTTGACAGGTACTTTACAGTCTGCCTACCAGGCTGTGAATCCCGGAGGCACAACTCCCTATGTGGAGATATAAAAAAGGCTATTCTAGAGCGAGTGGGCTATGATACTGAATATTATCGAATAAAATTCCGCAATACAAAGTGGGCTCCTATGGAGAACCCTAGGGCTCTTTATTAAAGGATTAAAATGGTTAGGACCAATAGGAACAAACTGGGAGGAAGTCATACAAGTTATATTATTAAAACAATTCTTAGCTCTTCCAGTACAAACACGTAACTGGATAAAACAACATTCTAACGTCAATACTTCTACAGCCATAGATTTAGCCTGCACATTTCATGGAGCCCCTGAATTTAGGGTCAGTCAACAAAAGAGTTCCTCCCTTGGAGGGAAAACCTTTTCCAAACCACGGGTAATGAGAGAGGCTGAAGAAAGCATTAGTATGCATATCCCAAATAGAGAACCGAATCAGGAACCTCAATGTTATGGATGTGCAGAATGGGGACATATTGCTCTAAACTGTCCCCACAAATTGTCCACGCCTGAACCAATGGAAATAGGTGTCACTCTGGGAAGGGTGTTATGTACAGCCTGAGGAATAAAACAATATATAAAAGAAATGTTAGTCAATCGGAAAACCACCAGAGTTCTAGGTGACTCTGGCTACAGTCAATCGGTAGTCAAAGCGGATATAGTAGCTCTGGAACAAATAAAAGCTGATACAGTTGTCTCAATCTGCTGTATTTATGGAGACATGAGACAATGGGGGTTATTACAACTTTGGAGGAGGTGTTAATCCGTCCCAAATGTGACGGATATACCACCAGCCGTATTACGAGTCCCATAGGATATAATGTACTCGTAATACGGCTGGTGGTATATCCGTCACTTTACCGTCACTTTTGGGACGGATTAACACCTCCTCCAAAGTTGTAATAACCCCCAATATCGCTTAGCTGAAATTCAAGTAAAGTGGAGAGGAAAAGAAGAATCCCTCTTAGTAGGGGCAATACCACACCTCGTGGAAGAGGTTATCATAGGAACAGACTACAATGCTTTTCCTGATCTGTTAAATAACGAAACACGTCAAGAGATGTCAGATCCATGGTTATCAGAGGACCCCTTCAACCATACACCCATTAGTCTGGGTAGGGAAAAGGTGAAACTAAGCAGATCTGAAAAGTGGGAACAAAAGTGAATTCACTGTTTAACCTCTACTTCTCCTTCTGTACATTTCCCTCTGACAGAGAAGCCTGTACTGGTTACGATACCGACCTTCGGGGCTAGTCAAAAGGACGATCCCACCTTACAACATACTTGGGCCTCAGCACTTACAGAGAAAGCTGGACAGGTAGGTCCACATTTTATCATTAAAAAAGGATTACTATATAGGGTGACACGACATAACAACTTAGAAAAGAAACAATTAGTGGTACCCAATCACTTTTGTAATCAGGTATTGCATTTAGCTCATGCTCAAGTAGGGGGTGGACACTATGGAAGAGAAAAAACAGGAGAACATCTTCTCTGATGGTTTTATTGTCAGGGGGTCTTTTCAGATATCCGGATATTTTGTACACACTGTCCGAAATGTCAACTAATAATCCCTGGAACAGTCAGGAAGGCTCCCATATATCCTTTGCTAATCATTGATATCCCTTTTTCCCAGGTGGGTATGGGCCTTGTAGGACCCCTAACCCCTTCATCCAGAGGAAATATGTACATTTTTGCGCTAGTAGATTATGCAACCAGATACCCTGAGGCAATCCCTCTTTCTAGCATGACAACCAAAACCGTGGCACATGCCATGATTGGATTTTTTTCCTGAGTTGGTTTTCCCCGAGCACTACTAACAGATCAAGGCACACCATTTATGTCTAGATTGATGGCACAAATATGTCAACTGTTGGGTGTGAAACACCTTTGCACATCTATATACCATCCACAAACAGATGGTTTAGTGGAAAGATATAACAGAATCATTAAGACAATCCTAAAAAAATCCATAGCTGACTCTGGACGTGATTGGGATAAAAAACTACCCTTAGAGTTGTATGCCATAAGAACTCATGTACAGGCCTCAACTGGACATAGTCCTTTTGAACTTGTTTTTGGTGGGCAGCCCGTACTTCTACTAGATATTTCCGCTGACAGTTGGGAGGAAAAAGAGACAGAAGATAAAGACATATTGGAATATACACAACAATTAAAAGACCACTTACAAACGGTGTGGGAAGATGTTAGAGTATATTTAGAGAAAGCACAAGACAGACAGAAGAAATATTATCATAGAGGAACATCCCTATAAAACATAAAAGGGGGGGAGAAAGTTCTCATACTTTTACCTAGTTCCAAAAATAAGCTACTGGCTGAATGGCAACGCCCATATGACATATTGGAGCAGATAAATCCCGTTCAATATCGCCTAAAGATTTCTGAATTGCCTAGAAAAACACAAATCTATCATATCAACTTATTTAAAAAATGGGAAGAGCCTGATATCGCCTTCCCACATCTAGACACTGGGTGTCTCATAAATAAGGTGAAACCCTCAGACATAAATTTATGTTCACAGCCAGATAACTCAAAAGAATGGCTTCCTCATGTAAACCCCCACCTATCCTCTGAACAACAAGAGCAATTATTACAGGCCCTAGAACAGAAAAAAAACCTCTTCTTGTTAAAACCTAGCAAGACTTTTCTGATATTTCACAAAATCAACACAAAAGATTAACAAGTCATACCTCTTAGGCCTTATTGTATTCCAGAAGCCTGAAAACAGTTGGTAGAACAAGAGGTACAATCTTTGTTACAAATGGGCATCATTGAACCCTCTACCAGCCCCTGGTGTTCACTGGTGATATTAGTTTCCAAACCTAACAGAACCACTCGCTTTTGTATTGATTTTAGACAGTTGAATTTGACACACATCCCATACCAAGAGAGGATGAGCTAATTGAACAATTAGGGAAAGCACGGTACATGTCCACTTTAGATTTAACAAAAGAATATTGGCAAATACCCCTAAATCCTAAAAATAAGGAGAAAACAGCCTTTTCTATATCCTCAGGGTTGTACCATTTCACAGTTCTCCCATTTGGTTTACATGGGGCCACAGCTACATTTCAACGTCTAATGGACAAATTATTAAGGGTACATACAGGTTATGCAGCCGCCTATTTGGATCATATACAGTAAGACATGGAAAGAACATCTAAATCATTTATAGAGTGTTTTTCATACATTAACAGCAGCAGGTTTAACTGCTAACCCAGAAAAATGTGATCTTGCTAAGAAGTCCATTACATATCTTGGATATATCATTGAAAAGGGACATATCCAACCACAACTCAACAAAGTGGAAGCTATCCTCAAGGTTCCACCCCCTCAAACAAAAAAAGAGATAAGGTCATTTTTAGGTCTTGTCGGATATTATCGTAGATTCATTCCTAATTACTCCACCATAGCCACCCCTTTGACTAACCTGCTAAAAAAAGATCAACCTAATAAGCTTAAAGGGCTCACGCCCACCCAGTTGAAGAGTTATGAGTCCTTGAAACAGAGCTTGACAACCAAACCAGTGTTGCGTTGCCCAGATTTGTCAAAACCTTTCTATTTACAAACGCATCAGATTGGGGTGGTCTTATCCCAGAAGGATGACGACGAGATATATCACCTGATCGTCTACATTAGTAGAAAACTGTTGCCTCGAGAAACACGTTATCCTGTAATTGAAAAGGAATGTTTAGCCATCAAATGGGCTATATAATCCCTACAATATTATTTACTTGGAAACCCATTTGTTTTAATCACCGATCATGCTCCCCTAACTTGGTTGGCTAAAAATAAAGATACTAACCACTACTCGAGTGGGGCTGATAAACAAGTACCCCGAGGGCACTCCGACGAGTGCCTCATGTCTCCCGAAGAGCGCAAACCCGGAAGAGGAAGGTTGCGCAAGGGCATGGGGGATGGAGACGCTGGGGAACAGAAAAGAGAAGAGGACGGGAAGAACGCCGGTGGAGGAGGAAGAGGAGCGACAGGAGGCAGACGAGTGACAGAGAGAGCAAAACGAAGAGAAAGAAGAAGGCACCAGAGCAGAGGTTGGAGAACCGATCCTCACAGAGGCAGAAGAAAATGGCGCAGAAGTAGCAGAGACAGAGAGAGCTTGGGAAATAAATTCTCCAGACGAACACGAACCAAGACAGGAAGATGCCAGAAAACCCAATACGGGCATATTTGCCAAACATGTATGCAATTTTGATGGGACTAAAGGAGGGGAGGGAGGGAAAATCCTCTGTGAACAATAATAATGAATGAGAAAGTATTAAAAATAAGATTTTATAATTACAGTATCTCACAAGAGATATTATACTTACCTACTCCTTCTTCTTCTTCTTCATTCCATGCTCCCGGGAGTGACATAACTGGAACCGGAAAAACCCTGCAAGAAAAAAGGAAACAAGAGAACAGTAAATAATTCCGGAAGATATGTCAAAGAAAACATAACAAGGAGAAGATTGAAAGGAGTGAAATACTTAGAGAAAGGAAAATAGAGAGACAATAAGAAAGGAAAAAAAGGACATAGAAACAAACAAAGAATCAATAAAAAGAAAAAAAATACGCAGATCTCTGAAAGAAATCGCATGTTTTTTTTTTATTTGGATAAAAATACATAAGACAAAATTATAAACATACGCCCCTTACATGCACATAGGACTCGTCAAATCTCAGTCGAAATTTTCACTCATCCACCTTAACTCCGATACTGACTCGTTGACCACGCCCGATCATCCTACTAAACCAGACAGATTACAATATATAACCAAGTCTCATACACTTTTCAATTTTCAATATACTCCGGAGTCTTAAACCACGCAGGGTCCGTACATCAACAACCACGTGGACACTTTTTGACTACAAAGCACCACACACATGTGAAGTGCGGCAACTTCCCTACTCTCATACTGCGGAGTACGCACACTCCTACTAAAACTTCATTTGGAGTACGCAGACTCCCTAAATCCTTTCATACTTCACAATTCACCTGCAATTTGCATAAGCTATGCAGGTGCAATCTATCTCTCTCACTCCATCACTAGAATGTCGAGGACATACCCACACTACTAGCAGGATCCAAGATCTGGGAATTTCATTTCTGGGCTTAAGGGAACATCATCCTCTCTACAAATGCCATTTTGAAAAAAAAATCCAAATTTCAATAATACTGAATTCTCAAACAGATCAATTCTTAAACTATTACCATAATGAGAGGTACCTGTCCATCAATCTCCTAACACAACTGCTAACATCTGTCACTCAGTTCTATACACCTATAGCAATCTCTTAAAAAGACTAACCATCACCTATGGCAAACCCTAAAGAAACTAACCATCAGTCTGCTACCATAACTGTTAGCGCGTCGGTCCTTAATAAGTAAACTTACAAGGGGATGCGTATAGGTCAATGAACCTTTTGATTAGTTTAAGTTGTTTTTGCTATAGTTCCAGTACCGAACAATAATCAACACACAAATAATCAATAATCATTAGTCAAATCAATAATCAATGGGGTCAGTAAATTTCACACACCATGACTCTTCAGCCATGAATAACCACACCCTTTAATTATAACTTATGCAAGTTTATTTCCCTTATATTAACAATACTAAGGGGGTCATTCCGACCCTGGCGGTCCATTACCGCCAGGGCCGGGGACCGCGGAAGCACCGCCATCAGGCTGGCGGTGCTTCCTGGGCCATTCTGACCGCGGCGGTAAAGCCGCGTCAGAAAAGGGCAACCGGCGGTTTCCCGCCGGTTTACCCCTGGCCCAGGGGATCCTCCATGGCGGCGCTGCTTGCAGCGCCGCCATGGGGATTCTGACCCCCTTCCCGCCATCCTGTTCCTGGCGGTTTTACTGGCATGGGCAGTGCAGGGGCCCCCTAACAGGGTCCCATAATGATTTTCAGTGTCTGCTTTGCCGGCTTCATTCTTGAGGTGGGTTTCCCGCTGGGCCGGCGGGCGGCCTTCTGGCGGTCGCCCGCCGGCCCAGCGGGAAAGCCAGAACGGCCGCCGCGGTCTTTTGACCGCAGTGCGGTCATTCGGCGGTTCCCTCCAGGCGGGCGGCTCCCGCCGCCCGCCGGGGTCAGAATGACCCCCTAAATCATGAATCTTAATCATCAACTCAAAACAAACTAATTTAATAAAGTTCGTTAATCAACAAGTCGCAAGAAACATGATCTAATCATAGCCTGAATCAAAACACATTCCAATGCATCAGCACAAAGCATTAGTATGACCCAATGATGCAGGGCTAAGGTGCCCATTAAGTTTCAGCAAAATAGTCCGTCAAACCATTTGTCTCTGTAATTTGTCAGTCGTCATGTGAATAACCTCAACTAATCCAAATTAGCATCAGCATGTGGGGCTTAATGCAAAACAATTTAGAATACAAATCTGGGTAAGAAAAAAAAACATCTGGCTAAGAGAGCTGTTTTAAATAGCTCTCTTAGCCAGATGTTTTTTTTAAGTGCAGGTAGTACCTAGAAAGAAAAGGCATAAGAATGCAATTCAGTCTCATTGTCATATCTACCTATCCACGGAATGGGTCAGCAAGCAGAATCAGTCTTCGTCCTCAGGTCATCGATCGATCAGCAAAACATCAGGCTCTCAGTCAGAGAGTATGAGCCCAATGACAGAATCTCAAATCTCTTCTTCTCAATATCACAATAATCCCCTAAAATCTCCAAAAGTTTTCTGCCCCTCGTCTCCCTTGTCACATTGTTATATAAAAATCACCCAAACTATCACCCAATTTCCAAATGGTCAATTAATCATACGTTATTACTCTATCCAATAGTTATTCTATACCAAATCTATGAATTCTAATATTTCACAGTTCACATGTCGTTGATTGGTCTGCCATACGATGTTCTCATCATTCGACTCATCAGGTATTGAATTTGTTGCATCTTCTTCTCCAGTCACTGTATTCATTGTTCGTGTCCTGGGAAAGAACCTCTGTCACACATTACACACCAGTAGATAGATTTTGTAGCCATCATCTCCTGTTAGTCGGTTCTCAGGAAAAGTTTCTGCTAAGCATTTTATTAAAACAATGAGCATTTCATAGTTAGTTTACTCTGTCAGCATCTTACATTAAACACTAAGAAATACAGCTTCTGCATGAGGCCTGGCAAAACTAGGCCAAGACACTTCGCTAAGTTAAGGCCTACAGTTAATAAGCAAGACCACAATTTGTAACCCTTAATTTGACATATTACTACATTAATCTAATACGTTTTCAATATTTCATACATATTAATCATATTTTAGTACATTTCGTGAACCCTGTGGCCATTCTTCGAGGTCACATTTTCAGACGTGCACATTATTTTCTATGTTATTCACTTTTCTACATAAATCGTTACTCAAAATCTGTAAACATTCATTAATAATTTCTAATTAAGACATCTGCTTCAGCATGCTGAAAGGGGAGTATAGGAGAGACACTGAGCACATAATGAAAGAAGGAGGAGAAGAGAAGATGCAATTTGTAATGGAACAAGACACAGGGGAGGAGAAGAGGGACAGAGCTGTGAGTGGTATAAAAGCATAGAGAGAAAAGGAGAAAAAAAGGAGAGGACTGGATCTTGTGATGAAAGGAGGAGAAGGTGGAAAACAGACAACACAGGGAGCCTGTTAAGAAAAGACCAATAGAGAAAGTGTGACGTCAGCGAAGGAGCCTGTAATGAAAGAAGGAGCAGGGGAGATAATTGACCCATGGACCCCCCTTGATGAAAATGAAAGCTGATGGACGAGAGGGAAGGCTGTACTCATGTGATGAAAGGGGAAGATGGGAGAACTAGAAAACACATGATGAAATAAGGAAAAGAAGAGTTATAGGGAGTCTGTAATGAAAGAAGATACAGAGGAGGAGATGACAGGCAGTTTTGATGGAAATAAAAGCATGGAGTCAAAATTAGGGAAAAAGGAGTGAAATGGATCTTGTGATGAAATTCGGAGCAGGTGGAGGGCAGACGATACAGGAAGCCTGTTGAGAAAAGACAAGCAGGGTAAGTGGGGATCAGACAGAGAGACTGTAATAAAAGGAGTGACAAAAGGGCAATCGAAAAGGAGGGCCAAGGATGAAAAGTGGAGGAGCAATAGGTAGCCGGTTACAAAAGGAGGGAGGCCAAAGGGGAGAGGAAGTGATAACCAGGGAGAATATAGTGAAAGTGGGGAAAGAAGGGAGAGGATGGGGCATTTGTTCAGTGTGCTGGTTTGTTTGGGGAGAATACACAAAATCAATTACATTTCAGTGACAACTGCATTGAGTCAGTATCTGGGAAACTGCTCACCACTCTCACAATATGATGTCATGCTTTATACTGTGTTCTGTGTGATGTGTTGTTTTCCCTTGCGGCTCCTTGATATGTTATATGTTACTGCGTTACTTTAGTTTGTATGACACAATAATTTGCGCTGTCTGTTTTATGGTATGTGGTGTGCTTTGGGTAGTCTTATGCTGTGTTTCGTGTGTTGTATAACATATGTATATATATATTGTGCTTTCTTGACTGTGGCGCAGTGTTCTGCCTGTTGGGCTATTCTGTGTTGCATGCCGTCTTACGTTGTGTCTTGTTTTGTGCCACATTGTTTAATATACTGTATTATGTTGTATAGTGCTGATAGGGATTTGTTGCTTTACACAGTTGTGCCTTGTTCGCGAGTGCTATGTTATTGGGGATTGCTGCATACGAAGAGAGCCCAAACTGAGGATGTTCCACAACCATAAAAGCACGACTACACTCTTAAATCAACTGAGAGTCACAGAATGACTCAATTAACAGTACTGTCTAACGAAGAAAACACATACAACGTGTAACTAAGAATAATTAAATGCAAATATTTCAATCTTCTGTGCTAAATAAACTAGTTTTGGCTTGTGACTGTTGACCAGTATTACGCTAGAACAAATAAGGTCTTGCCTCTACCTGTGTTCAGTCATTCCTGTCAAAAAAGCATAGATAAAGCCAATAGGTCTCAGCTACACAAGAGCTATTCTCTTTGTCAATGCTTTTTAGTCATGTTGTACAGCAGCGTGGCTGTGCAGTATGGCTAAAATTAAAGTAATCAAAACAGCACTATGACATTGCCAGCGCTGGCGCCCCATTATAGCGCTTTTTGTTTTCAGTGTAAGTGTGGGACGGGCAAGCATGGACGGACTGGGGGTGTGGCTGGTATAAGTAAGCATGAACAGAAGGGTGGGGATGAAGGGGACAGCTACATGGAAAAGTGGTGGAAGGGGAAAGCAACAAAATGGGTAAAAAAAAGAGCACTTCAATCAAGGCATGATCAGGGAACGGACACCAATTAAATGTAATCAACCTGTGCTTGGACCCTGCCCCAGAGAAAGGAACGAAACTGATGTATGGCCTTTGCTGGCCATTTGGGATGCAGCAAAGCAGAGTGACATGGACTCTTAACAAATGGTAAGTAGCGGCCAGATTACAAGCCCTGTATTGTATACCATAAATTCTCGCGAGCGAGAGTGCATATTCATGCGCTGTCACAGGCTCGACCATGAAAAGGAGGGGAAAACGTTAGAGAGGAGGATAAAGTGCCTTGAGGAAGGAGTTCAGGAAGAAGCTGCCTTAGAAGGAGCATGCATAGTTGGGCCTAATTAGAACAAGCATTGGCAAAGCCAATAGGTCTCTCCAATGCAGTTGCGTTTTAGCCATGTTGTCCACCAGTGTGGGGTGCTGTGGGGTACATTGGAGTGGGGTAAATTGGAATAGAGTAGACTGGGTTTGAGTGGAATAGGGTAGAGTGGAGTGTGGATAGAGTGGGGAGGAATAGAGTAAGGTGGATTGGGGTTATTGGAGGGTGGGAGTTGGATAGATTAGCATGGTAGACTGGAGTAGTGTAGATTGAATTGGGATAGTTGGGGTGGAGTGGGGTAGATTGAGTTGAGTGGGGAATATTGGAGTGGAATGGGGTAGACTGGACTGAAATATGTTTGAGTAGGTTGGAGTGGACTGAAGTGGGGTAGATTGGGTAGTAGTGGGGTGCAGTGTATTGGGGTAGGTTGGGATGGTGTAGGTTGTAGTGGGGTAGATTAGTGTGGGGTAAATTAGAGTGGAGTAGGTCAGATTAGAGTAGAGTGGGGTATATTGAAGAGGGATGATTGGGGTGGGGTAGTTTGGAGTGGGGTAGATTGGAATGGGGTAAAGTGGGGTGAGGTAGAATGGTGTGGGGTAGATTGGAGTGGGGTGGACTGGTGTGGAGTGGGGTAGATTTGAGTGGAGTGTGGTAGATTGGAGTGGGGTATATTGGAGTGAAGTGGAGTGGGTTAGATTTGGGCAGAGTGGAGTGTGGTAGAGTGAAGTGGGATAAACAAGGAGAGGGAGGTAGATTAGAGTGGTGTGGGGTAAATTGGAGTGGGGTGGAGTGGGATAGAGTGGTGTGGAGTAGGGTAGAGCGGGGTAGAGTGGGTAAGATTGGGGTGGGGTAAATTGGAATGGGGTAGATTGGAGTGAGGAGTGGGGTAGATTGAATTGGGGGTTGCATTGAGTGGATTGGGGTGGAGTGAGGTACATTGGAGTGGAGTGGGGTAAACTGGAGTGGAGTGGGGTAGATTGGAGTGGGGTAGATTAGAGTGGGGTGGATCAAAGTGGCATAAATTGGAGTGGGTAGATTGGGATAGAGTGGAGTGAGCATTATTGGGGTAGATTTGAGGTGAGCGGGTAGAGTGGGGAGGAGTGGAGTGCAGTGGATTTGGGTAGATTGGAATGGAGTAGGGTAGACTGGAATGGGATAGATTTGAGTGGACTGGATTGAAGTGGAGTGGGATTATTGGAGTGAAGAGGGGAAGACTAGAGTGGAGGAGAGTAGATTGGAGCGGAGTGGGGTAGAATGGAGTAAAGTGATGTAGATTGGAGTACAGCGGGGTGATTTGAGTGAAGTAGAGTAGACTGGAATGGGGTGGGGTAGGTTGGTTTGAGATAGCTAGGAGTGGGATAGTTTGGAGTGGGGAATTTTGGAGTGGAGTGGGGTAGATTGGAGTGGAGTGGGGTAGATAGGAGCTGGTTAAATTGGAGTGGGGCAGATTGGATGGTGTAGATTGAGCTGGGTAGTTTGGGGTGGAGTGGGGTAGGGTAGACTGGAGTGGGATGGGCTAGATTTGAGTGCCATGTAGTAGTTTAGGATGAAGTGTAGTATGGTAGATCGGGGTAGACTAAAGTGGGTAGATTGGGATGGGTAAGGTAGAGTTGGGGCACAGTGGAGTGAGTAGATTGGAGTGGGGTTGAGTGGAGCTGGATAGATTAGAGTGGAGTGGAGGGAAATAGGTTGGAGAAGAGTGGAGTGGGGTAGACTGGAGTGGAGCGTAGTGGGGTAGATTAGGGTAGGGTACAGTGGGATAGACTGGGTGAATTAGAGAGTAGGGTAAATTGGAATGGAGTGGGGTAGATGGAAGTGGGGTACATTGGAGTGGGGTAAATTGAAGGGGCATGATTGGAGTGGGGTAGTTTGGAGTGAGGTACATTTGAGTGGAGGAGATGGGGTAGATTGGGTTTGGGTAGATTGGAGTAGGGTACATCGGGATAGAGTGGGGTGGGGCTAGATTGGAGTGGGGTGGATTTGGGTGGATTATCTTAGATTGGAGTGGAGTGGGGTAGATTTGAGAAGAGTGTGGTAGACTGGAGTGGGGTAGAAAGGAGTGAAGTGGAGTGGAGTAGATTTTGATGGAGTAGAGTGTGGTTGAGTACCACAACGCACCACCACCCACAGCAGATTCCCCACTGCAGATGGAACAAGGTCATCGAAGACCAGCTGATCACCACCCTCTCCCGGAACCCACCAATTGACACCACCGACACTGACACAGCTGCCCGCAACCTCAGGCAATGGATAAACGACTGTGCCAACACTCTCGTCCCGATCAAGAAACCTTCAAACAGAGGCACTGACAGAAATGCCTTCTGGTTCACCACCGACCTCCAAGAATCCAAGCAAACACGCCGAAGACTCAAGAAGAAGAAGTGGCACCAAGAACAGACACCAGACAACGACACAGCCTTCAAGAACGCCATGCGCAGACACCACCAACTCATCCGAACCATCAAAAGAACCTCCTTCAAAGAACGCTTCGACAACAACAAACACAGCTATAAGGAGCTCTTCAACATCGTGAAGGAACGCTCCAACCCTGGTTCCAACGCAAATGACATCCCACCATCGCAAGACCTCTGCGACTCCCTAGCCACCTTCTTCTACTGCAAGATCGCAGACATCCATGACAGCTTCAATACCTAGACCCTCCCATCAACCACTGACACCACAGACTCACCGCCCCTGTTGGACCTGGCTTTTTGACAGGGACATCCCCAAACTTTTTGCCTCCTTCCTCCTATTTTTTCTGACCTGTTGTTGTTGGCTTTTGACCTCTGGGCACTTTACCACTGCTAACCAGTGCTAAAGTGCATATGCTCTCTGTGTAAATTGTACTACTGATTGGTTTATCCATGATTGACTATTTAATTTACTTGTATGTCCCTGGTAGAGTGCACTACATGTGCCTAGGGCAGGGAGATTAAATGCTACTAGTGGGCCTGCAGCACTGGTTGTGCCACCCACCTCAGTAGCCCCTTAACCTTGTCTCAGGCCTGCCATTGCAAGGCCTGTGTGTGCACTTTCTCTGCCACTTCGACTTGGCATTTAAAAGTACTTGCCAAGCCTAGAACTCCCCTTTTTCTACATATAAGTCATCCCTAATGTGTGCCCTAGGTAACCCCTAGAGCAGGGTGCTGTGTAGGTAAAAGGCAGGACATGTACCTGTGTAGTTATATGTCCTGGTAGTGTAAAACTCCTAAATTAGTTTTTACACTACTGTGAGGCCTGCTCCCTTCATAGGCTAACATTGGGGCTGCCCTCATACACTGTTGAAGTGGCAGCTGCTGATCTGAAAGGAGCAGGAAGGTCATATTTAGTATGGCCAGAATGGTAATATAAAGTCCTGCTGACTGGTGAAGTCGGATTTAATATTACTATTCCAGAAATGCCACTTTTAGAAAGTGAGCATTTCTTTGCACTAAAATCTTATTGTGCCCTTCAATCCACGTCTGGCTAGGTTTAGTTGACAGCTCCTTGTGCATTCACTCAGACACACCCCAAACACAGGGTACTCAGCCTCACTTGCATACATCTGCATTTTGAATGGGTCTTCCTGGGCTGGGAGGGTGGAGGGCCTGCCCTCACACAAAGGACTGCCACACCCCCTACTGGGACTCTGGCAGACAGGATTGAACTGAAAGGGGGCTTGGTGCATTTCTTAGACACTCTTTGAAGTCACCCCCACTTCAAAGGCACAACCTAGTATAAAACAGGGCCTCTGCCCTACCTCATCAGACACTTGCTGGAGAAGAAACCTGAACCAGAAACTACATCCTGCCAAGAAGAACTGCCTGGCTGCTCAAAGGACTCACGTGTCTGCTTTTCTACAAAGGACTGCTGCCTTGCTGTTGGCCTGCTGCCTTGCTGAACTGCCTGGCTGCTCAAAGGACTCAACTGTCTGCTTTTCTACAAAGGACTG
Organism: Pleurodeles waltl; assembly: GCF_031143425.1. NCBI lineage: Eukaryota > Metazoa > Chordata > Amphibia > Caudata > Salamandridae > Pleurodeles > Pleurodeles waltl. The sequence goes on from NC_090445.1 coordinate 253,431,391, forward strand.
CTGCCTTGCTGTTGGCCTGCTGCCTTGCTGAACTCTTGTCTGGCTGTAAAAGTGCTCTCCAAGGGCTTGGATAGAGCTTGCCTCCTGTTCTCTGAAGTCTCAGGACCAAAAAGACTTCTCTCTTCCACTAGACTCTGTGCGCCAAAATTTCCGACGCAGAGCTTGTTCCGCGGCAAGAAAAACGCCGCACACCGACGCTGATCGACGTGATGCCTTTGGGACGACTGAAACTTTGACGCACGGCCTCGCAAGGACAACGCCGCCTGACTTCCCGTGAGAAATCGATGCGACGCCTGCCGTGAGATCGAAACTTTGACGCATGGCCTCGCAAGGACAACGCCGCCCGACTTCCCAGGAGAAATCGACGCGACGCCTGCCGTGAGGTCGTAATTTCGATGCGCAGACCCGCAGAACGACGCGCAGACCGGTACATCTGGTAATCCCCGCGACCCACAGAAAGAGACTGTCCGCGCGCCGGAAAACGACGCACGACTTCCCCGTGTGGAAAATAACGACGCAAGTCCGTGTGTGCTGGGGAGAAATCGACGCACACACACTTTTTCCACGCACCTCTTCATTTGTGGCCCTCTGAGGAGATTTTTCCACTCCAAACCAGGTACTTGTGCTTGAAAGAGACTTTGTTTATATTCTAAAGACTTAAGACACTTTGGGGGTCATTCTGACCCCGGCGGGCCAGGGTTGGCGGGAGCACCGCCAACAGGCTGGCGGTGCCCCGCAGGGCATTCTGACCACGGCGGTTTGGCCGCGGTCAGATGCAGAAAACCGGCGGTCTCCCGCCGGTTTTCCGCTGCCCATTAGAATCCTCCATGGCGGCGCAGCTTGCTGAGCCGCCATGGGGATTCTGACAGCCCATACCGCCATCCTGTTCCTGACGGTTCTCCCGCCAGGAACAGGATAGCGGTTTGGGTTGTCGTGGGGCCCCTGGGGGCCCCTGCAGTGCCCATGCCAATGGCATGGGCACTGCAGGGGCCCCCATAAGAGGGCCCCACTTTGTATTTCAGTGTCTGCTTTGCAGACTCTGAAATACGCGACGGGTGCCACTGCACTCAATTCTGAGCCGGCGTCCTCGTGGGAAGGGTGGTTTGCACTGGGCTGGCGGGCGGCCTTTTGGTGGTCGCCCGCCAGCCCAGTGCAAAAGCCAAAATACCCTCAGCGGTCTTTCGACCGCGGAGCGGTATTTTGGAGGGGGGAACTCTGGTGGGCGGCCTCCGCCGCCCGCCAGGGTGAGAATCACCCCCATTATATCACTTTTCAGTGATATCTTTACAAATTCATATTGCAACTTTGATCGTTTTGACCTGCAAATACCCAGATAAATATTATATATTTTTCTAAACACTGTGTGGTGTGTTTTTGTGGTGTTATATTATGGTATTGTATGATTTATTGCACAAATGCTTTACACATTGCCTTCTAAGTTAAGCCTGACTGCTCGTGCCAAGCTACCGGAGGGTGAGCACAGGCTGATTTTGGATTGTGTGTGACTTACCCTGACTAGAATGAGGGTTCTTGCTTGGACAGAGGGCAACATGACTGCCAACCAAAAACCCCATTTCTAACATTGGTGATCAGCGGTGAGGATAGGACTTGTGTTTGTGCAGTGACATACAGTAGCTAAGTATTTCACTACCTACCCACAGTTGAAGGTCAACTTGATTTTTCATCTTTTTTGGCTTTTGGTTCTCTGATGTCCTCCTGGATATATTATTGATATTTTGGACTTTGGATTTTGGTTTTTGCTGGTAAGACCTTATCAGAATGGGATTTCTTACCTACTCATTCTTTGTTCGTACTGACCACCTCACTAAGGCTGACTTAAGGAAGCTTTGCAGAAAATGGGGCCTTCCTGTAGCAAGGAGATCTACTAAGGCGGAGATGCTACATAACTACATAGTCTGGGGGAGGAAAGATGGGCAGAGAGAGAGGCAGCAAGAAACCAAATGACTAAGTACCCCTCAGATGAGGAGGAGGACTACGCACATGAGGAGGAAGACTGCTCACATGAGGAGGAAGACTACTCAGATGAGAAAAGAGACCCAGAGATAGATGAATGGCTCCGAGGTCAAAGGCGACAGGAGCAACAATTAGAGGAGTATCTTGCAAGGGTTGAGGCAAAAAGACTCTTAGCCCTGGAAGAAGAAAAGATTGCAGCTCAAGAGCTGAGCTGTAAAGAGCTGAAACTGGAGGCCGGAAGGGCTGAGTCCAGTTCAGGTGGTGGCAGCAAAAATCTTGCATCCGGTAGTGCTGAAGAAGGGCACAAGCCCAGAGATGTGGTGCCCAACTTGAAGAAGGGAGTTGACACACCCCAGGTGGTTCAAGAGTATGAGGTAGTTCCCGTTCTGCACAGGGTCCCTGAGAAGGATTGGGGAACTGGCACAGGGAGTCATATTCCTACTGGGGGGAGGGACACTTTACTGACTCTAGCAGAGAGTGACAGAGAAAAGGGTTCCCCCCTGGTGGACGTCCTGGATATAGAGTGTAGAGACATACCAGAAGAGTATGGGTTGAGTGTCAGAGACAGGCAGATACTGTCTCACCAGTCTCAGGAGGGTGATGTAGAGTGCTTTTCCAAGGCTGAGTTACTGGGTGGTTGGGTGAAGGGTACTGTGGTTAATACATGTGAAGGGCAGAATGATGTAATTGCTGGAGAGCATATGTCTGGTCCTTATTTTCCAGAGCTACGCCAACACCAGGTGGAGTGTGAGTTCTCTGACCCCAGGGAACTTACAATGGAGGCAGACTTCTGGGTGAGTACCAGAGAGTCTGAAGAGGCATTTGGGGGTGCTCCTGAAGGGAGTGGTCTAGGTGGTTCCCAACCGAGTGAGGTGGGAAAGGATTGTAGTGTCCCAGGTAGGTCCCAGGTCCTAGAGGGTTCCATGAGGGAACACCAGGAGGGAAGCCTAGCCTGTACCGTAGGGCCAACTTTTGAGGGAAGCCTCGCAGTGTCAGAAGAACTTGGGGGGGGGGTGACTGTAGCCAGCATCCCAACAGTTCTGGTGTCTGGCAGTACCCCTCCTAGTGAGGGGGTGCAGAAGTCACAAGGATAGCAAATGTGTAAGGAAAAATACGTTTTTTATTTTTATTTATTAAAAAAAACACTTTTCTAATGCTTTACACATTGCCTTCTAAGTTAAGCCTGACTGCTCGTGCCAAGCTACCGGAGGGTGAGCACAGGCTGATTTTGGATTGTGTGTGACTTACCCTGACTAGAGTGAGGGTTCTTGCTTGGACAGAGGGCAACCTGACTGCCAACCAAAAACCCCATTTCTAACAGCCCCCCAGCCACACCAACCTCCTGCTCTCCTGGACCCACGTCAAGGACGACAACACCATCAAAATCATCCACTCGGGCTCACCATCCACCCCCTGCCCTCACCACATCTTCAACAAAGAAAGCTCCTTTATCGCACCCCAACTCCGGAAGATCACCAACATCTCTTTCTAGACTGCTACCTTCCCGGAGAGCTGGAAACACACCGAGATCAATACCCTCCTCAAGAAACCCAAGGCAGACCCAAAGGACCTCAAGAACTTGTGGCCCATCTCCCTGCTCCCCTTCCTGGCAAAAGTCATAGAGAAGATTGTCAACTCACCCGCTTCCTCGAGAAGAACAACACTCTGGACTCGTCCCAATCCGGATTCCGCAGCAACCACATCACCGAAACCGCCCTGATCGCCGCCACTGATGACATCAGGACCCTACTTGACAACGGCGAAACCGCGGCCTCCGGCCGCCTTCGACACTCTCTGCTACCATTCCCTAAGCATGCGCCTCAACCACACAGGGATCCATGACAGAGCCCTGGACTAGATCACCTCCTTCCTCACCGGCAAAACCCAGAGAGTCTGCCTCCCTCCATTCCGCTCTGAAGCCAGAAGATCATCTGCGGCGTACCCCCAGGATCATCCCTCAGCCCGACCCACTTTAACGTGTACATGACTCCGCTCCTAAACATCGCCCGATCATACAACTCCAACATCCTCTCATACGCCAATGACACTCAGCTGATCCTCTCCCTCACCAAGGACCCTGCCACCGCCAAAACCAACCTCCACAAATAAATGAAGGCCATCGCCGAATGGATGAGAAAGAGCTGCCTGGAATTGAACTCTGGCAAGACTGAGGTCCTCATCCTCGGCTCCACCCCCTCTGCCTGGGACAACTCCTGGTGACCTGCCACACTGGGAACCGCACCGACACCCACCAACCATGCACGTAACCTGGGGTTCATCCTGGACTTATCGCTATCAATGACCCAGCAAGTCAATGCCGTCTCTTCATCCTGCTTCAACACCCCCGCATGATTCGGAAGATCTACAGATGGATCCCAGAAGGACGGTCACCCAAGCCCTCGTAAGCAGCAGACTGGACTTCGGCAATGCCCTCTATGCAGGAACCATGGCCAAGCTCCGGAAAAGCTCCAGAAAAGACTGCAACGCATACAGAACGACTCCGCACACCTCATCCTGGACATCCCCCACCACAGTCAAATCACAGCCCACCTGAGAGACCTGCACTGGCTCCCTGTCAACAAGAGAATCACGTTCAAGCTCCTCAACCACGCTCACAAAGCACTGCACAATGCCAGACCAGAATACCTCAACAGACGACTCTTCTTATACACCCTGACCCGCCAGCTTCGCTCCGCTGACCTTGCCCTCGCCACCATTCCACGCATCCACAGAACGACCGCCGGTGACAGATCGTTCTCCCACCTCACCTCCAAGACATGGAACTCTCTTTCTATCCACCTGCGACAGACACAGGCCCTGCTAACCTTTAGGAGACACCTCAAAACCTAGCTGTTTGAGCAGTAGCAGCACACGCCCCCCCTCAGCACCTTGAGACACTCACGGGTGAGTAGTGCGCTTTACAAATTCTATGATTGATTGATAGATTGAGTCGAGTATGGCAAAGTAGAGGGGGTAGATTACAGTGGGGTAGATTGTGGTGGATTCAAATAGGGTAGATTGTGGGGGAGTGGGGTAGTTTGGAGTGGAGTGGGGTAAAACAGAGTGGAGAGGAGTTTGATAGATTGCAATGGAGTTTGGAATGGTGTGTGGTAAATTGGAGTGGCTTAGAGTGGAGTGGAGTAGACTGGAATAGGTAAATTGGAGTGGATTCAGGTAGATTGGAGTGGGGTGGGTTGGATTGGGGGACGTTGGAGTGGGGTGGATTGGGGTAGATTGGAGTGTGATAGATTGGGGTAGATTGGAGTGCGGTAGATTGGAGTCGGTTAAAGTGAAGTGGGGTAGACTGGGGTAGACAGCAGTAGAGTGAGGTAGATTTGAGTGGAGTGCAGTAGATTGGGGTGGAGAGGGGTAGATTGGAGTGGGGTAGGGTTGATTGGGTTAGATTGAGTGTAGTGGAGTAGTGTGGAATATGCATGGTTTGGTAGGTCACTGCCATTACAGAAACACATCTCAATTGAAAGAGCCATTACATTTACAACGAAACCCAGTTTTAGTGCACATGAACGATAATGTGTGCAACATCAGCACGTTTCATTTATTTTTCTGTTGTGTGTTAGAAAAAAGAACATTTCTTCTGTCTTACATGGGTACTCAGCAGGAGTGTCACATACATTCTTTCACTTTGAAGTCAGAGAAAACAAAATAAACACCAAGCTCTCTTGAAGAGAGAGCCTAACATTTGACCTCTGTCTTTGAATGCATAGCAAATGTGACAGGAAGAAGTGTAAGAAGAAGAAGATTTAAAGGCCTGTGAACAAAAAGTGAGTTTGTGGAAGAATACAGTAAACACTGTTTAGGCAATGCGAGGGATGAACTGAATCTGGAGAGTCTAAAGCAAACAAAGCCAGCAAATGGTAATCAACGAGCTGAATGCATTCCTAGGTAAACTTTCTGGAAGTCCCCAAGATGTCTTTACAAACTAGACAACACAGCTGTCTGGTTGGCTGCAACTTAAAAATGTTCAGTTCAGTCTTGAATATACATAATGAGATAGTGGTTTATAGGCTGGAGGGAAAAATATTCCAGTTTCTGTTAGTTATACCTAAAAGGGATTGTACCATTGTGCATTACTTTTTAAATGCTGGGGCTTATAGAAGCAGTGTATCAGCACTACAAATTTATCCAAGCCAGACAGATGATTTGCCCAGTAGTCTGGAATGGAAATTTATAAGGCCTTCTGGGTAACGTGCGCCATTTGATAAAAAGCTATGGCTTGAATGGGAAGCAATAGGAGGGCCAGCTATATTATTGTTGGTATAGTTGTATTTGTTTGCTGCAGACTGTAGCAATGCTTTCAAGGGGCCAAGATGCACTTTAGGAAGACGTGTCAGGAGAGAGTTGTTATAATCAATCCCTGATGACAAAAGTGATTAGATGCAAGTCTTCAGATATTGTTCAAACATAAATCATCTAACAAACCCAGTTGAAATGTGCATTTATGGCTACTGTGTTTATTTGTGTCTTTTGTGAAGAATAACACCCAAAGTTTGGCACAGCAAACAATGGCAGGTGTGCAGCCAAGGACATCAATTAAATCCACCAAGGACTGAATTGTTAGTGACGACTCAGATAATAAGATTAGGAAAAACATCTGAATCAATTTTAACATATGGTTTGACTGCCATATTACTGTGGCCACCTCCCCCAAGCAGGCCAATTATTACAGCTCCAAGGAGGCCACAACCAGCAACCCATAAGGAATACTACTGCAGTTTCATTTAAAAAGGTGAAATAAACATTTATTTTACTTAGTTAACATTGTAATTACAGCCTGACACACTTACAACAGAGAAGTGCGAACGATCACCTGTGCTTACGTTTCAAACAGTATAAATAAGATATTAAGCCTACTGCAGACCACTGCTCTAACTCCAACTAACAAAAGATTTTTCAGTGGGTTGTTGTGTCATTGTGCTAATTAGCGGTTTTAAAACTTGGAAAATCCTACCAATTTTTGGTCACTTAATTTGGGCCCGAAATGTATTAAAATGATTGCAATTGCAAGAAGTAGCATTGTGCTGGACCTGGCCCTTTCTACAGGGTCATTCCTCAAACGTTTTGCCTTTTCCTCCTAATTTTTCTGACCCTTTTTGGCTGACGTTATGACTCTGGTCACTTTTTCACTGTTAGTCAGTGCTAAAGTGCATGTGATCTCACTTGTAAACTTGGTATGATTGGCTTATACCTGCTTGGCACATTTAATTTATCTGTAAGTCCCTTGCACAGTGGTATCCCTATACCCAGGGCCTGTAAATTAAATGCTACTAGTGGGCCTGCAGTGCTGCTTGCGCCACCCACTGAAGTAGCCTTTCAAACTTGTCTCAGACCTGCTAGCGCAGGACCTGTGTGCGCAGTTTGCTGCCACAGGGACCCGGCATCTAAATCTACTTGCCAGTCCCAGAACTCCAATTTTACTACATGTCAGTCACCCCTAAGGTAGGCCCTAGCTAGCCCTATGGGCAAGGTGTTATGAATGTAGAAGGCAGGACATGTGCCTAGTAGTGTGGCCTGTCCTGGTAGTGACAAACAGCCTATTTGGTTTCTCACTGCTGTGAGTGCTGCCTTCTCATAGGATTGCATTGGAAATGCTCTTCCTTATGTCTATGGGGTATTGTCTAATTTATGAGTAGTAGCGTAGGCATGTTTGGTACGGTTGTAATTGTAGTGAGAAATGCTGCTTACTGGTGTAGGTGGATTTTTTATTATCATTATAGAAATGCCACTTCTAGAAAGTGAGAATTTCTCTGTGCTTATGACTCTGGTGTTTTGCAGCTTGACTCCAATCCACGTCTGGGCAGAGTGACAGTTGGGCTTTGTGCATACTTTTCAGACAGTGTGTACACAGGGAGGGTGGAGGTGACACAGAGGTGCATCTACATATTGAATGGTCTTCCTGGGCTGAGAGAAGGGGAGGCGGGCACACTTGCATCTGTAAAGGCTGTGCCCTGACCTCCCACAAAGGGCTTGTTTACCCCCAACTGATGTTTGGAGCCTGTGCTGGAGGAGAGAACCAGTTGTAACTGTTCGGGAGCTCCTCTCCTCCTCATTGAAAATGCTTTGCCAAACTATGTAAGTAGAAGTACAGGGGATTTTTCTCCATTAAAAGACACAAGAAACACAATTGGAACTGGACACAGAGCTTCCCCTGGGGCCCCAGAAAGCCCTCACTCGAGACCAATCACTGCTGTGGCCCCGGCGAGCTGCAGGAGACTCGTGCACCAGGTCAGGTGCGGGCGAGTCCAGGACCGAACGGGTGGGGGCAGAGGCCCCATCAGAGGCTTCCGTGCTCCATCGCAGCCCCCAACTGTCCAAAGAGGTCGCGGGCAGGGAGAAAGCCTCATTAGAGGCCCCCTGCACTGCTGGGCCTCTGATACTACTCTTGGCTCTGCCCCCCCCCCCTTTGGGAGAGCTGGTCGTGGCCCGGGGGGTGTTACAAAGGATCCTAGGAGCACCCTGTTTGGGCGCGGGCCCCAGGAGGGGTCCGATATAGAAACCGGGGGGGGGGAGGGTGCAATCCCCTCACCCCAATCACCAGTGCGGCCCCTGTTTAGTGCAGGGGAGCACAGGGGGGCCCCAGTTCTTCATGACACTAAAGTTGCCTCTTACATCATAAGGACAAGTACCACTTTACTGGCAACATGCTGTTTTGGGCATCTGTGTTTAGTTTAGCTTGCCGTATGATGTGCTATTAGCTTGCTAATGCATTTTCTAATGTTCCTTCTATGGGCATTCCACAATAATATGTTTTAAGACTTGCCACATGTTTTCTAATGTTCCTGGTATGGGCATTTACAATGATTTTATGACAAGTGCATTTCTTCTAGTAATGTTTTCCTGACTACTGCTTATGTTGCAGAGTAACAGTATTGTGTAATGTTGTGACATCTGCTCGGGTAGCAGGGTATTACTGACATGTTGTTGTTTAGCCTAATAATGATGTGTACAATACAGTTTATTTTTATATAAGTTGGTGTTGTGTTTCCTTTGTGTTGAGGATAGTGTGTCACATGTGTTGTGTGTGTTGTGCAAATGCTTTACACACTGCCTCTGGGATAGGCCTGACTGCTCGTGCCAAGCTACCAAGTGGGTAAGCAGGGGTTATCTTGGACGTGTAACTCCCTTGCCCTGACTAGAGTGGAGGGGTTCGGGCTGGCTTAGGTGCATACCCTAGCCAACCAGATACCCCATTTCTAACACATTGTAAAATGAAAGAGGAGCACACATTCTTTCTTGTTTTACAAATATAAAATAAATGCTCTCTAACAGAACTGCCATATAAGTTATTTAAGGAGCAGGGCTGTTACAGAAAAATTAGTTTGCATTAGGGCAACAGGAATGACTGCTTACTGCAGCCTAGTGCTCAGCCACTTTCTTAATTTTGCCCTATTATTGTTACCTGTTGGGGCATGGAACGTATCAGGGAGGAATACTCCTTAATCCTTCGTATTTTTACATTTTTGTGTTTTGCTCAGTTCAATTGCACAGTGTATGTTTACAGTTTTGTTTTTTCATATTATACAGATGTACGTTGTTATTTCTTTGAGCTGATTATTATTTATTTCGGACTAAGGACACAACAACTCCTGAAAGTACTGTCCTATTTCGCACATCCTCTTTAAGAGTGCTCTTTCAAAGTATATCTAAGAGAATGCAAGGCTGCAAAATACACTTTCTTAACCCCACTTATTTTTTCAAAAGATTTCTCGGTGGAAGCAACCACAGAAGTCGCCTTTCAGAAAGATGGGCTTGCTCCCTTTGTTAACTGGCTACACTCCACTTTGTATATTGTACATTGAGCCAGTGGACGGCACCACAATAAAGTGGGCAGTATCAGTGAGGAAAATGGATAGAGTCAATGAAGAAAGTGGGCGATGGGCACCTAAGGAGAACCTTGGGTTCCTGCACTTATTTTTTTGTAACAAACTCTCACATTCACTGTCGATCACATTCTATATCAGCCACAATCTGCACCAGTCTGACAGTACACCTGTCTCAATCATCACCAGTCAAACTTTATACGGCTCACACTCTGCCTCGTTTAAATTATGCGTTGGTTTGGTTCTGCATTGCTTGTATTCTTTGTTGGTCATATTATCTACTATTGCCTACACTAGTCACCCTCTACACCAGTCAGGCTCTGCACCAGCTACACTTTGCCATAGTTGCACTCTGCACCCGTCACATTCTGCATCTGCCACACTGCACCAGCCACACTGCGCTTGTGTCACACAATGAGAGGTTCCCCTTGTGCTTCACTCTAGTTAGAGATGATAATTTATCATAGGATTATGGCAAAAACACAGATAAATTCGCACAGTAGGGAAATCCACCTAAGTTCATGCATCAGCTCTGAAAAAACGCATGACCACGAGCATGATATTAAAATAACATTAATGACGCAGAGTTTTCGGTGTTTGCCCCTTGCTGCTGCAAGAGAGACCAATATAACAAGGAAACAGCTGGATCTTCTAATAAATAAAACAGACAATAGATGAGTTTAGTAGAGGTATGCAGGGTCGGACTGGGACAAAAAAATGGCAAAATAAAAATGGCCCATTTACCAAACCACTTAGCTAATAAAGTGGGCCACATTTGCAAATCAGGCCAGTTTTAACTTGTAAAGACATGCGGTATGGATTGTTTGACAGGTATGGGAGAGTGCATGCATTTATGTTTACTCAGGCAATGCTTTTGGTAACATCAGAGAAATCAGCAGTAAAATAAGCCCACCTGGCCATAAAGCAGGCCCACGAACTGCTAAAAAAACAGCCACACACCGACCTGTCAGTCCTCTGACTGATTGCACTCTAGGCCAGTCCGACCCTGGAGGTACAGTGGATCTGACTACTTACGTTGTGTTGTGGGGGTTATGCCCCTCTTACATTTCAAGCCCTTTCAGTTGAATACACTACAATAAACAAGGGAAACAGAGGCATTATTGCAGGGGAATAGCTTGGTCAGCAAGGTTGGGGGGGGGTGAGCTTTAGATTGCCCAATAATCATGTTGGCACATAGGGGGTCATTCTGACCTCGGCGGTAAAAGCCGCTTACCGCCGGTCAGAAGGCCGCCACAATACCGCCGCGGTCAGCCGCCACGGACATTCTGACCCAAAACTGCAAAACCTCAAAAAATCCGCCCTCCACTGCAGTCCGCCACATCAGCGGCCAGCGGTAAACTGGAGAAGACCAAACCTCCACCGCCACGCCAACAGAAATACGCCCATCCCATTATGACCCGCAAATCCACGCGGCGGTCATTCAACCGCGGTATTCCATTGGCGGTACACACCGCTGCGGTCAAAATACACACACCTTTACAAACCCCTACCACATTGGACAATTTGAAAGGCACACACCTGAAACACATACACACACCACTCCCACACATCCAATACCATGTAAAACACACACCCACATCACCCACAAACCCCTACCAACAAAAACCAGAGACGAAGGAGAGAGAGACACATCAGAGAATAGATAGCCAGACACACAGAGGCACACCACAACATCACACACACCACATAGAAGCACAAAGCACCACACACCAACACACACATCATCACATACACCACCCCACACATCATACACACTACCCCATGGCACCACAAAGGCACCCACGCTTTTCGGACCAAGAACTCCGGGTCATGGTGGAGGAAATCATAAGAGTGGAACCCCAGCTCTTCGGCTCACAGGTTCAGCACACCACCATAGCAAGGAAGGCGGAGCTCTGGCAGCGGATCGTGGACAGGGTCAACGCGGTGGGACAGCATCCCAGAAATAGGGACGACATCCGCAAACGATGGAACGACCTACGGGGGAAGGTGCGATCGATGGTCTCGCGACACAACATCGCAGTGCAGAAGACTGGCGGGGGACCCCCACCCACTCCACCCGAATTCACAGCATGGGAGCAAGAGGTACTAAACATCCTGCATCCTGATGGCCTCGCTGGAGTACACGGAGGAATGGACTCTGGTAAGTACAAGGCCAACCACTTCACCCCCCCCCCAGCATGCTAACCCCCACCCTCACCCCCAACCCCCCAGCACACATCCTCCCTGAGAATGTCTCTCCAGCACAACCCACCCAACACCAACCCCTGCATGCCATCCCCAAACTATGGACACCCATCACCTAAGCATGACCACTGCACATACCCATCCCCCCCCACAAAACACCCTCACAACACCTCCCCCAAGGGAATGCCAGCACTGGGGGACAAGGGCACCCATAAAACGCAAGCTAATGCACACACAGAAACAATAACCATACCCTTTTACCCCATGCAGGACCCGAACGACAACACACCGGTCAGGAGGGACCAGAAATGTCCATCCCACCCCCGGAACAGGCCCCTAGTGATGACAGCAGATCTGTCGACCTGGACTCTGATGACCAGCCCGGACCATCGGGGACCTCTGGGCAGTCGGTTCCCCTCACCCAGACACAGGCCACTGCAGACCCAACCCCCTCTGGGAACAACAGCACAGCTCCCACCCAGCGGGCCCATGCCTCTGTCTCTAGGACAGGTCAAGCAGCGGTGTGTCTACCACTACAGGGCCCCCAGGGTAACCCAACAACAACAGGGACCTGGGGGCAGTGGGAGTGGGCACACCGTCAAGGGGACAGAGACCCAGGGAAACAGGGCAACTCGGAGGGCTGCTGTGCGACAGGGGGGGGAGGAGAGGCCCAGGGAACCCACTCTCCAAGAGGCCCTCACCACCATCATGGCAGCCTACCACCACTCACAAGAGACGATGGCGACGGTACTGGCCAGGTTCCAGGAGATCCAGGCACAGCAGGAGCAACGCTACATGGGGTTCAGCGACCAACTCACCAACATCTCAACCGCTATGGGGAGCATAGTCCAGGCCCTGAACCGTATAGAGGACACGTTTCGGGACCATGTGGCATCACATAGGGCCCCTGTCACTAGCCAGGAACAGGAACAGCCTACCACCTCCGCCGGCGCTAGTGGACAGGAGGCCCCACCACAACGACAGCCCACCAGAACCCCACCTCCTGCTGAACAACAACCACCCCGCAAAAGGAGCCTGAGATAAAAAAAACCGACAGAGTAGGATGTCAAGACCCCCGCCAGCATCACATACCCCCTGAAGTCCTCCCACTGTTCAACATTGCCACCCTGTCAAACCTTGAACTGCCCCTGCTCCATCCTGCCACAGGCATATGGACAATGCACCTGTGAGACTGAGAACTGGACTCTGCCATGGACATTACTCCACCCCCACCCATCACTGTTTCACTATCATGTACCAATATCTATGCACTAATAATAAATCACACATTGCACTGAAATCAATCAGGACTCAGGCTGTCTTATTTACAAATGTATGACACATTACATATCAATTACGTATTTTTAACATTGTGAATTACACATACCGAGGTAACTTAGCATTAGTCCATGGGCCAACCAAGCCGAGGTCACGCAATGGCTCATACAGCACAGAAAAGGGAAGGGAAAATCAAACATCATGTTTATAGTTCTGGGGGGAAATCGACAAAGTTGAGATGCAGGAGGCTTTCAGGAAATGTAAAATGGCATGGGTGATTATTACCTGTGTGCTACTGAAAATACTGTTCTATTACTCTGTCCCTGTTGTCTGTGTCGTCCTCTGAGTCTTCCTCCTCTTCACTCTCCGCAGGCTCCACAGCTGCTTCAACACCACCATCTGCACCATCCTCCTGCAGGAAAGGAACCTGACGTCGCAATGCCAGATTGTGAAGCATACAGCAGGCCACGATGATATGGCACACCTTCTTTGGTGAGTACATCAGGGATCCCCCTGCCATATGCAGGCACCTAAACCTGGCCTTCAGGAGGCCAAAGGTCCTTTCGATGATCCTCCTAGTTCGCCCATGGGCCTCATTGTACCGTTCCTCTGCCCTGGTCCGGGGATTCCTCACTGGGGTCAGTAGCCAAGGCAGGTTGGGGTAACCAGAGTCACCAATTAGCCACACACGTTGTCTCTGTAGCTGCTCCATCACATAGGGGATGCTGCTATTTCGCATAACATACGCGTCATGCACTGACCCTGGGAACTTGGCATTTACATGGGAGATGTACTGGTCAGCCAAACAGACCACCTGGACATTCATCGAATGATAACTTTTTCTGTTTCTGTACACCTGCTCATCGTCTTTTGGGGGTACCAAAGCCACATGGGTCCCATCAATGGCACCAATGATGTTGGGGATATGTCCAAGGGCATAGAAATCACCCTTCACTGTAGGCATGTCACCCTCCTCTGGGAAAATGATGTTGCTCCGCATGAGTTTCATCAGGGCAGACAACACTCTGCTCAAAATCTTTGAAAACATAGGCTGAGACATTCCAGATGACATGGCCACTGTTGTCTGGAATGACCCACTTGCCAGAAAATGGAGGACTGACAAAACCTGCACCAGAGGGGGAATCCCTGTGGGTTGGCGGATGGGGGGCATCAGGGCTGGCTCCAGCTGGGCACACAGTTCATGGATAGTGGCACGGTCAAGTCTGTATCGAAGTATTATATGGCGTTCTTCCATTGTCGACAGGTCCACCAGCGGTCGGTACACGCGAGGATTCGTCCTTCTCCTCGCAAGTCCCAGCGGACGGTGCCTAGGAAGGACAACATGGAGCACAGAGTCAGGCAAACCACAGGTACGTACAGACAGCTTGCACAGTTAAAGAATGGCAATGGGTTGAAAGGCGTGTATGTGTGGCAATGCAAGGCCTAGGCCTGTGTGTCGCAGTCAAAATTAAGCCATGTAGGCCCTTGAAATGGCGTCTGCCTGACCTGTGAAGTGGGACAATGGGATGTGAGGTCAATGCGCTGGCGGGGCACACCGTGGCGGTAGGCGGTCGAAGACCGCGGCGCAAAGCCGCATTGGTTAACATTGAACCCTATGGGTTTCAGGAGCCAATGACGATGTGCGCCGGCGGTCGCGGTACGCACCGCCGCGGTACCCACCGCCGCGGGCGTGACCGCCATTTTCTAGCTGATTGATCACTCGAGACCTGATCATCCACAGGAGAGGACCTATACTGCAAGTGCTGCTGTGACCTCGGTCTGGAAGTGACAATGGCTGCTGCGACTGGGGAAAGGGCCCCTGCCTTCACGTCTGAAGAGTTGGAGAAGCTCGTGGATGGGGTCCTCCCCCAGTATGCGCTACTCTACGGTCCTCCAGACCAACAAGTGAGTACACCGGGTGCACATGGAATGGGCTATGCCTGTGTGGATTGGGGTGGATGTAAGTTGGTGGGGTGGGGGGCGAATGAGGAGTGCAACGCACGACAGATGAGAGCATGTGCCATATGGCAAAGTTGGTGGGGGGGGCCAATCACATCTAACATGCAGGTCATTGATGATTTCCTCCTTTCCACCCTGTACATGTCAAATAGGTCAGCGCCCATCAGAAGATCGAGATTTGGCGTGCCATCGCCAAGGAAGTCCGGAACTTGGGGGTCCACAACAGACGGGGCACCCACTGCTGCAAGAGGTGGGAGGACATCCGCCGCGGAACAAGGAAGACCGCAGAAACACTGCTGGGGATGGCCTCCCAACCTAGGAGGGGTGCCAGTCGCACCATGACCCCCCTGATGTCCCGGATCCTGGCGGTGGCCTACCCTGAATTGGATGGGCGCTTTAAGACATCACAGCAGACACAAGGGGGTGAGTATCAGCACATTCTCCTATCTTTCTGCGCAGTGGAGGCGTCTTGGTGGGGGAGGAGGGCTGTGGGTGACATTAGGCCAGGGCGCTTTCTGTAGTGTAGTCCTCTCCCTTAGGCATGGCCCTGTGCCCCCGGCCCCCACCTCTGTAGGGTGACAAGTACAGCCATTGATGGTCCAGCATCACCCATGTGCGCGTTTGACGTCTCTTGGCCTGTTGTCCTAGTCAGTAGTACTGAGTAGTGTACCCCGAATGCGCGGCTTAGTGCATGAGGCTCCTGTGTCTGTCCTCTCCGCCAACGGTGTTGACATTGCATGCACTCAACCTGGTCTTCTTTTTTCTCCCCCCACCCTTTCTCTTCATCTTCTTGTGCATGTGTGCATTAGCATCATCAGGCGGAGGAGATTTGGCATCGGAGCACGAGGGAGCTGCAGGACACAAGGCCCCGGTGGGCCCAGGAACAGACACCGAGGGCACCAGTGATCCGGAAGGCGAGGGGAGCACCACAACGGGGACCGGTGGTGACACCAGCGACTCAGACACGTCCTCGGATGGGAGCTCCCTAGCGGTGGCGGCAACATCCGGGCCCCCCGCCTCTACAGGTACAGCCGCCACCCAGCGCACCAGCACCGCCCTCCCAGCAGCCCCTCAGCCTACGCTCAGTGCCCGCTCGCCCAGGAAGGCGCGCGTCTCCTTCGCCCCAGGCACCTCAGCCCCTGCCCCTGTTGCCCCTGCTGCCCTCAGTGCGGAGCTCATTGACCTGGTGAGGACGCTCATTGTTGTGCAGACGACCCTTTTGAATGCCATCCAGGGTGTGCAAAGGGAGGTGCAACAGAGCAATGCGTACCTGGAGGGCATTCATTCGGGTCAGGCTGCCCATCAACGAGCGTTCACTGCTCTGGCCTCAGCACTGACGGCAGCCATTGTCCCTGTTTCCAGCCTCCCTCTTCTTACTGCCTCCAGCCTGTCTCTGTCTCCTGTTCCTCAGCCTATCCCATCCACACCATCAGACCAGCCTGCACACACCTCAACACCCAAGAGCAGCTCA
The DNA here is from genome assembly GCF_031143425.1 of Pleurodeles waltl. Lineage (NCBI taxonomy): Eukaryota > Metazoa > Chordata > Amphibia > Caudata > Salamandridae > Pleurodeles > Pleurodeles waltl. Next base: position 253,448,116 of record NC_090445.1, read on the forward strand.
TCCAGACACAAGCACCACAGATCCCACAAACACTCACCCAAGCAACACACAGATGCAGACATTCCAGCAGTCACGACCACCTCTGTGTCCCCCTCCTCCTCGTCTCCCTCCTCCCTCCCTGTGACGTCTACACTCACACCTGCATGCACCCCAACATCAGCCAGTGCTTCCATCACCACCTCACCCTCCAGTACAGTCCACACTCGTGCAGTCACCACCCCCACTGCCATTTACACGTCCCCTGTGTCCTCTCCCACTGTGTCTGTCACCCCCTCTTCCAAGACACACAAACGCAGGCAGACACCCACCCAACAGCCATCCACCTCACGTCAGCCTACAGCACCAGCACCTTCACCCAATGACAGCACACCTGACTCTCCTACAACCACATCCTCTTCCTCCACTCCCATCACCACTTCTCCTACCCTTTACCTTGGACCTAAAAAGCTTTTCCTGGCTAATCTTAACCTCTTTCCCTCCGATGAGCTCCCCCCTCCATCTGCAAAGAGTCCCAAGAGCACCGCAGCCACCACCAGCCCAGCTTCGAGTGTCACTGTTGTGCATGGGTTCTGGAGTCCACCCTTTGCCAGCAGTGACACATCGATCAGCAGCAAGGACACGTCCAGCCCCCCCCCCCGGCAAGAGGACCCGCAAAAACAAGGGCCGCCGTGCGAGGACTGACAGGGCTGCCCCCAAGGAGCAATGTGCGGCCACTTCACCAGCCACACCATCTAGGGGAGGCAAGGGCCCGAGAGCCCCATCAAAGGAGCGGAAGGGCAGCAGGAGCGCGGAGAAGGTGGACCCCACATGTCACATCCCAGCTGGGAAGGAGGACACTAAAGAGGCCAGGAGTCCGTCCCCGAAGGGTCCAGAAACGTCACGGTCCGAGGGCGACTGAGCAGGGAGTGCAGCACAGGTCTGGCTCCCTTGACCTGCTGGATGAGCACCGCTGAAGAGGGCCCGCGGTGCAGATGAGCACCGCTGAAGAGGGCCCGCCGTGCAGAAGAACACCGCTGAACAGGGCCCGCGGTGCAGAAGAGCACCGCTGAAGAGGGCCCCGCCGTGCAGTAGAGCACCGCTGAAGAGGGCCCGCCGTGCAGAAGAGCACCGCTGAACAGGGCCCGCGGTGCAGAAGAGCACCGCTGAACAGGGCCCCGCCGTGAAGATAGGCACTGCTGAAGAGGGCCCGCCGTGCAGAAGAGCACCGCTGAAGAGGGCCCCGCCGTGAAGATAGGCACCGCTGAAGAGGGCCCCGCCGTGAAGATAGGCACCGCTGAAGAGGGCCCCGCCGTGAAGATAGGCACCGCTGAAGAGGGCCCGCCGTGCAGAAGAGCACCGCTGAACAGGGCCCCGCCGTGAAGATAGGCACCGCTGAAGAGGGCCCCGCCATCTCAAGCACCGCTCCGCTGGGCCCTTCATCTCAAGCACCGCTCCGCTGGGCACCGCCGTCTCAAGCACCGCTCCGCTGGGCCCTTCATCTCAAGCACCGCTCCGCTGGGCACCGCCGTCTCAAGCACAGCTCCGCTGGGCACCGCCGTCTCAAGCACCGCTCCGCTGGGCCCTTCATCTCAAGCACCGCTCCGCTGGGCCCTTCTTCTCAAGCACCGCTCCGCTGGGCCCTTCTTCTCAAGCACCGCTCCGCTGGGCCCTTCTTCTCAAGCACCGCTCCGCTGGGCACCGCCATCTCAAGCACCGCTCCGCTGGGCCCTTCTTCTCAAGCACCGCTCCGCTGGGCCCTTCTTCTCAAGCACCGCTCCGCTGGGCACCACCATCTCAAGCACCGCTCCGCTGGGCACCGCCGTCTCAAGCACCGCTCCGCTGGGCCCTTCATCTCAAGAACCGCTCCGCTGGGCACCGCCGTCTCAAGCACCGCTCCGTTGGGCCCTTCATCTCAAGCACCGCTCCGCTGGGCCCTTCATCTCAAGCACCGCTCCGCTGGGCACCGCCGTCTCAAGCACCGCTCCGCTGGGCCCTTCTTCTCAAGCACCGCTCCGCTGGGCCCTTCTTCTCAAGCACCGCTCCGCTGGGCCCTTCTTCTCAAGCACCGCTCCGCTGGGCACCGCCGTCTCAAGCACTGTTTATGGTTCACTGTGCCCACCATGCCTCCTCCTTGACCAGTGGAGACTGTCATCCACCTGATGGACTGTGGCTTTGCACTCCCCAGGATGGTACAGTGGGCAGCCCACCCACTGTAGAGACATTGAGAGACTGTGGCTTTGCACTCCCCAGGATGGTACAGTGGGCAGCCCACCCACTGTAGAGACATTGAGAGACTGTGGCTTGGCACTCCCCAGGATGGTACAGTGGGCAGCCCACCCACTGTAGAGACATTGAGAGACTGTGGCTTGGCACTCCCCAGGATGGTACAGTGGGCAGCCCACCCACTGTAGAGACATTGAGAGACTGTGGCTTGGCACACCCCAGGTTGGTACAGTGGGCAGCCCACCCACTGTAGAGACATTGAGAGACTGTGGCTTTGCACTCCCCAGGATGGTACAGTGGGCAGCCCACCCACTGTAGAGACATTGAGAGACTGTGGCTTTGCACTCCCCAGGATGGTACAGTGGGCATGGTGGCTCCTCGTGGATCTGGCGTCGTGGACTCATGTGGCTGTGGTGCCCCCCCTTCCCTTCCCCCTGAGGTGCCTGTAGTTTTTACATCTGATGCCCCTGCAGTGTTCTCTCCAAAGGACTCAGGTCTCCTGTGTGGGCTTTGCCCTTGTTTCTCAAAACTTTGGCCCACGGACATGATGAATTCGTAGGATGTGCAGGACTTGTTACTTCAGTTATACACTGATGTGTATATCATTTGTTTTCTTGTAAATATCTTTCATGGTTGTACGATAATTTGCAGGAGCTTTTTGGTACATAAATATTTATTCCAAATTTGATTATGTCATAGCATTTTTCAGGGGTGTTTGGGTGGTGTCACTGTGACTTGTTGCTCTGCATTGGTGTGTACATAGTTGGGGGGGTGTCGCATATGTGTGTGGCCGTAACCTTTCGTCCTCCCCCTCCCGTGTGTCGTAGGTGCAGTACTCACCGTTGTCGTCTGCGCCGGACTTCGTACTCGTGGTAGATGAGAAGGTAGACGAGAGCAGGTAGGATGTTTAATTCGGGTTCCATGCTGTCCTCCTTCCTCCTGGAGTGCGTAGTGGTGTGCGTTTTCCCGTTCGTAGTCTGTTTCCGCCGTGTTTTTATCGGCGGTGCTCCCGCCCCGGAAAAGGTGGCGGATTGGTGAGTTGTGATAGTGTGGGCGGTACATTGTCTGCCGCCTGGCGGTTGGCGGTGACCGCCGTGCTGTTTGTTTGTACCGCCGTGGCGGTCGGAGTGTTAAAGTGGCTGTCTGTGTTGGCGGTTCCCGCCAGGGTCAGAATTCCATTTTTTTGACCGCCAGCCTGTTGGCGGGTTGGCCGCCGCTTTAACACCGACCGCCAGGGTTAGAATCACCCCCATAATCTTAAAATACATTACATGACAAGCAGGATGCACAAGAGGGGCTTAAGTGGCAGTTGAAAGGGAGAGGAACGCAGATTGGTAGGAGTACCTAATGAGAGAATGCTCATTACTCTGAGAAATTACCAACATTTTCGAAGTCTTTACAAACAGAGAGGGAGAGAGCGTGTGTGCATTTCTGTCTGTGTGTATGTAAATATTCCTGGTGAAATCCGAAAGACTCCACACCATACCCATCTGAAAGCACCTGTGTCCAACTATTTAACACAAAAAAAACATTTATAAGGGGGTGTAGCACCCCAAACACCCTCCTCCCCCACAAAGCTACGTCCTTGCATCAGTGGCCAGAGGTGAAAATTTCTCAGAGTCTTCTGTAGCGTGACCCAAAAAAGCTGGAACAGGCACCGGCCTGTATGAGCAATGAGTCCAAAGGGATGTGGCCACCAGCACCACTGTAAAGAAAAGACTACAATTCCTTCTGTATCAATGAGTACCTTTACTCCAGACATGTGTGTGTCCAAGACAGTAAAGCATCAAAAAGCACGATTCCTGCAACAAAGCAGCCAGTACAGCAGTCCCTTGGAGAGCAAAATATCTCTTCTAGATGGGAGCTAGACCACACATTACAATACTACAAGCGGGATGCAAGGTACATTCAGGAAAGATCTCATTGCAAAGAAAGATACTTTCGAGAGGATAAATCCTTAGGGTTCCACACGACCACTACATGAAGATGACTTCATGTTGGCAGTCCATCCGAAAGGCGCTTAGTTCCATATCTAGAAGTATTTAAGAATTAAGACGTGCAGTGGATAGGAAAATATTACCAGGTCAAATGGCTGTTGTTTGAGATAAAGTCAGTACCAAAAATGTCTACAATGTGGTAGTCAGTAGGAGCAACACTGTCTAGGCAAGAGGCCATCAATGTGCATGGTTCTCTGGATACCTGCCTGCCCAAGAAGAATATTCTGCTCCCGGATGCTACCTTACAGACCTTGTTTAACCTTATAATACACTCTTCATGTACACCACTATCTTTGCATCGCACCAACACTTCTTGGAATCACTTTTGGGGATCACAATTATAATTTATCTATTGAATGTTGTGAATAGGACTATCCTCGTAACTTCATGATGTTGCATAATATTTCATCTTCACCAAACCTTGCCTGCAGCAAAATCCTCGCAAAAAAAATAGGAAGAACATTTTTAGTGATTCCACTCCCCCCCCAAAAAGCTATATTTTTTAACTAATTCACCACCATAATAAAGCTGAGACAGTAGGCAACATTTTTGCAGAACATCTTTATGTTGATGATACCTCAGATATTCAAACAAGTCGTTTCCTGTTAGAACCTGCCACTATTTAACTTAGTCAAAGAATAAGTGGTTCCATCTATGTCAAGGGGTATCTGCTAGACCCCCTCTTTTCCAATAACTCTCAGCTACGGGCTTCAGACCTCCTTCCAACCTTATGGACTGACCACTTTCTGATCCCTGTGGTCCTTTTGACCTCATACCCGAGGGAAAATCCAAAGACATTGGCTAGTGAAGACCAACGCTGGTCTCAGTTAAGCAGTAAAAGATGGTAATATATTCACGGGAATTCAGTACCCCAGTTGGGTCTGGATCCACACACAGCCAACAGTAAAGTCTTTGAATGGATAAACTCCTCTCTAGACCAAATTATCTCCAAAGAAGTAGTTAGGCATCATAAGAAAAAAAAGTTTGCTCCCTGGAATTCTCCCCATCTAAGGGCCCTTGAAAAGAAATGTAAAGTTGCAGAAAAGGAATGGAGGAAGGACTACGGGGAACATAAAAAATCAAAATACTGGGAAACGGTCAGGGACTACCATACAGAGATCAGAGCAGCCCAGACCTCTTATGTTAAAAGGAAAATTAATGAGGCTGGTAATGCCCAGAGAGAGATTTTTTTTAAATGACTAAATCACTGTTGGAATCTCCCTCCCATGCTCCATCCACAGAACCCTCTAATAACAGATGCAATGTGTTGGCTTCCTATTTCAAATCCAGAATATTGGACATCTACCTCATGTTTCAAGAGAGGGAGGGAAACCCTACTTTTATCTACACTAGTCTGAGGATGAGCCCTACCACCCTCTCAGAATTTCGCCCTCTCATGATAGAAAATGTTATTGCTCTTTCTAGTAGAATTACATCAAGATCCCCACTTGACCCTGCCCCTGTATGATTCTGGCCATTGGTGCAGAATTGATTTTCCCTACCTTGCTCGAGATGGTCAATCACTCCTTGGACAAGGGAGTTGTACCTTGGCCTTGGAAGCCCGCCATGGTAAAAGCCTGTCTTAAAAAGCCAAATCTTGACCCTTCATGCCCAGCGAGCTTCTCCTTGCTTTTAATCCTAATGGCTATGAGGTAAGTAAAGTGGCAGAAAAATTGTCAATAGTTAATTGCCAGAATTTATTGAGTCCTACTCCCTTCTCCACCATACCCAAACTGGCTTTGGGCCTAAACATAGCACCAAAACTGCTCTTTTAGCAGCGGTGGAAGATGTTAAAAAGAGAGTAGACCAATGAGTCACGTCTGCCATTATACCTTAGTGCGACCTTCCACACAGTTGAGCACCAAACACTTCTTAACAGGGTGCGTAAGGCCGTGGTAGAAGGGGAGGCACTGGACTGGATTGGCTCCTTCCTGAAGGACAAATCCTTTCAGGTTTTTGACAAGAACTGCATCACAGATATTCTGCCAGTCACGTGTGTAGTGCCAAGAAATCATCTGTTAGCCCCACGCTTTTTAACCTGTACCTATAACCACTGGCTGAAATTATTACACCTTTTAGGATTTCCATAGTCTTCTATGCTGATGACATCCAGCTGGTTTTCGCTCTCATCCCGAGCTCGGGTCCTTCAGCTTCCACCTTGAAACCGTATCTGGAGAAAGTAGCCTGCTGAATGAATAATTCATGTCTGAAGCTCAATGCAGCCCAAATGGTGCTCATGATTCTTGGGAACCCTCCTTCTCCCAAATGGGCCCTGGGATGGCCAGCATGTCTGGTCCCGCCGCCTGTCCACAAAAGGGCCATAAAAAGCCTTGGAGTATGGTATGATAAACCATAGTTGGAAACCCAAGTCACTAAGCTATCAGCCAGCTGCTTTAGGCTCCTGATGATTATATAGAAGGTCCTGCCTTAACTCCCCCATTCTGTGAGGAAGCTGGTTGTCCAAGCCTTGATCATATCTTGCCTTGACTAGGGCAACTCGCTGTACCTTGGCACTCCCAAAGCAGTAATTCAGAAATTACAAGTGGCTTAGAGTGAGGCTGCCCACACGTTGCTAGCAATTCCCAGAGTGGAGCCAGCCAGCCAGGTAAGGCCTGGCTGATCTCCTCTGGCTTACTGTCGCTCAACAAATGTAATTCTAATCCCCACACATTGCACAGAGAGCCCTGCATTCTTGTGGGCCCCCATTCTGCTCCAGCTCGTTGACCCTCACACCCCCCCAAAGAGCTTTAAGATCTTCCAATGCCCATCTTCTTACATTTCCCACTATCAGAAAAGCTAGAAGTGGTGGACGGTCTTTCAGTTGCAATGTAGCCAAAATTTGGAACTCCCGCCCCCGCCATGTGTGCCACAAACAACAAGCTGTGCTTTCGTAAATTCATCCAAACTTGGCTATTTATAGACTAACCTGGTAGTCAGTATATTGTGTGGGTAAGGCTTTGGCTTCAACTAACGCTGGGATGCCTTTGAGTCGCCATGCGCTTTACAAATTCCATAGTGTAGAATAATTCTTCCTTTGAGGGTCATGTTTAACACCCTTTTGAGTTGTTTCTCAGTGCAAATTTCGTTTGATATTAGCATTGCTCAAAGACGTTGCAAACAAGTGAAGCTTTTGATAATCATGCAAACAAAGTACAATACCACAAACTAAGCCTCCATCTGACCGATACTAATCTGAGTTTTCATGCAATATCAACCTGTTGAACAACCGTACTCTACAGTAGTGGCTTTTTCCTGTGGGGTTTCAAAGTACCAAAAATACCAGGATACTCATTATAGGTCCTTCAGAGTGATCACTTATCTAGCACAGTAAATAATTAATTAATTTCACAAAATGTATCCAGAGCACAAGATATGTGGGTCTTTGACTGTGAAGGAACTAATGATGTCAGTAGGTAGGAGGGTCATAGATCCATCTGGTATGCCAAGGTTGACTACACAAGTGAATGGTACAGGATTGGCTGCACTCTTGTATGCATATGAGAAGATCTAGTAGTTGTAATGCCGAAGAAGGTAAAGCTCCCACTTCAGTACACAGTATACAATCTAATGTAATGTAAATTAGCACTTGTATAGCGCACTACTCACCCGTTAGGGTCTCAAGGCGCTGTACTCATACCGCTATGGAACCCCTCCTGGCTTTTCCCTGTGAGGCACCCACTCCTGAGCACCCCCAGGGTGAAGCCAGGCATCCAAGCCTGTTGGGGCCGTTGTGGAGATTAAGCAAGCTATTGCCCAGAGTTGCAGAGTGGGACCCATGAATTAGATTAGGCACCGAGGCGAGAATTATCTGGTCAAGGGGAATTGAGCCCAAGACCTGCTGAAGCGGGACTTGAACCCTGGTCTTGAGCCAGATCTCTGTTTCAGGGTCTGCCGCTCTAACCATTGAGCCACACTAATGCGAAGACCTATTCTGGTAGTGGAGAACCGTTAAGCAAGTCCCTGAACTGACTAGTAGCATGGGGCTCTCCAATTATGCTGAAATGTCATTCATTACTTATAATATAGCAGACGTTTGTGAGGAACTATTAAAAGGGCAGAAAGATACTTCCTCATGTTAAATTAGAAAGTGCAAGAGATTGTGGTATCTACGAAAAAGTGTTAGGTTTGCATGCAAGGTTAAAGACAGAAGACCAACACAGGTAGGCAGATTCATTCTTGGGCGGTAAAGACAGCAACCTATCAAGCACTTTGCCTTTCCTCCCTGCATGAGCATGGTGTCAGCCTGACTAGGGTATGGGCATTTCCAGACTAGAGCTCGCCTGACAGGTGCTTTTTCATCTTTGCCATCCAACTTTGAGCGGCACAACCCTATGGTCAAAACTTTGGCTTCCTTTGGCCCAGGAGGAGTAGGTGAAATCTGGGCCTTTTAAAGATTATGTAGTATCTGCACTGGCTGCCAACCTTGATTCCTCTTCCACTTCTTTCCTCACTCATTTATTTGTGCAGCAGTAGGTAGTATTCTTGCCTTTTAAAAAGGTGCATGCCTGCTAGTCATGTGCCCCAATCCTTCTCATTTGGCATCATTTTACATGATCTCTGGGTTTGGCATGTTGTTAATTGAAGTAGTGGGCTGTCTCTGATTACTCCACTTTTTCTGGTGTACAGACAATGAGGACCCGGAAGCCCCATTGGCTAAGTTGGTGCTGTGTAGCAGCCGGTATGTTTTACTTCTAATGACAAATATAATTTGTGAGCCTTTCACCTCTTCTCCTTTATCACATCTAGACACTGCAGCCCAAAAAAGACTAGAGCAAATCTCTAGTCACTCACACACTACACCAAATTACTTTCTATATAGGATCACAATAAATGCAATACTCTGCCAACCACTCACTACACTGGTATAGCATATTACCCATCCGTAAATGCACTTTGGTGTCCCACAACAATGTATGAGGGACTGTATAAATGCTGCAATACAATACAATTTTCCACAACCCCTTTATTCACAGGTAGCCCTGGCTTGCACTATGGGCACATCATTAGAATGTCATAAAATAAAGAAGAGAGAGATTTTTTTCATTTATCATTTGGATTTACAATAGTGTGAATCATGTCACTGTCAACATCATAGCACCTTACAGGGTTTCAAAATAAAAACAAACGTCAGTGCTTACACGAACAGTATGTATATGGTATTGGTCCATTCCACGTTAAGTGGACTGTTCAACAGTAAGTTTTTCATCTCTTTCTTGAAGGCAAATGAGAGTTAGACTCGGAAAGATGGAAGTGAGAAATGGCATTGACGAAAAAGATCTGGCAGAATATATATTGGTGCATTGTAAATGCATTTTTCAACAGCTCACAGGAAACACTGTTGTTCTCTGCTGTATTTCATATACGTTTAACCACATGTACATAGGTAATGGCATTTGTAGATTGCAAATCTACCTTGAAAGTAAAGAACTAAACAAGTGCATGTATCCACAAGACAATTCATGATCTTTTGCAATGAGGCAGAATAGTTATGTTGTGGCTAGGCAGTAGTGTTTTCTGAATATGCGAACAGTAAGTTCCTTTATGAATTTGAGGAGAGTAGACGCAGTTCTGGTGTTCATGGGGATGTAGTTCCAAATCATGGGTGCTTTCTCCTTCTTGCATGTCTTAGTTCCCATCCAGGGGATGTCCTGGCTCTGCTTTGAAACGGTCCACTAGAGGAGGGTTGATTCCTAACCAGATATACAGGCTTCCCATTTCAGGTTGGCTTGTAAATGAGGCATCTGGCTCTGAAGATGATGCATGTGTGAACGATAAAGCCAGTGTAGTTATTAGAAGGTTGGAGATAACTTCAGGCATTCCATGAGACAAACAGAGGTGTGTCAGTCGCCTTTCGGGTGGCCAATGTGGTTCTGAGAGAATGCAGTGTATAGCCTCAATCCAGGGGAGAGAAAACAAAGGCTTGGGCTGTTGCCCTGAAGCATGCACCAGGTAGGAAAGGTCTCATTTCTTTCAAGAAGGACCCAGCTACGAAGTTGGCTTCATTATTTTGGCTATGAGGTCTTTAGAGAGGTCAGTCTTGAGGCTCAATACAACTGATTTCAGGTATGTAGGCTTGGATCCATGGTTGCCTAATGACATTGACAAAACAGATTGCTTTGGTTCGGATTTAGGTAGGTGCTTGACATCCAATTAAGGTGCTATAAAGTATGTTGGACGTTATGAGCTTTTGAGATTTTCAGTTAAAGTTGTGAGTTATCAGCATATTACCGGATCTGGTAGTGCTGCTGTCAATGGGTCGGGCAACAGTGTGGGAGTTAAGTATTTTGCATGACATTGAGCTGTATTGTGGTGATATGCATACCATAAACTTGGCAATAGGTGGAACTGAGGGTTAAAGCTGCTCCTTGATTCTTCAAGATCTATAATGTAAGGTTCATATGTCACATTCCCTAGTCATGTCAACTTGTGCCGATTCAGGCAACATGAGCAGTTCAAAAATATTTGATCACCACAACCTGTATATTGAGCCTTCCTTTCCTAATTAAACAGCACCTCGGCCATGTTGTTTTGCACATTGAGCATTGTTTTATCAGCACTTGAAAATATTTACACAGCATGCTTAATTAATTTATTGAAAGTACTCAAGCACACTGGTGGCACACAGTAGGACAGGCTATTGTTCTTCCAAAAAATAATAATGCATTACTGTGTGCTCGAGCGAAGGAAACAGTTTTTAAATGAGAGGGTTAAAGCAGTGGTGGTGACATTTAGTCATCAATTTTTATTTAATGGATTTTATTTGCATCTGCACAACCCACACAAAGTAACCCCCTTAAAACCTTTTTTTAGAGCTACATTCAGTCATGTTTTTGTGTGCAAGACGCATGCAGAGTCCTTCAATCCCTGTGCTGTAAATTACATTTTGGAATGCCATTCTATCACCACTTCATGTTTATTTTTTTGAAATTTTTATTTTTTTGGTAAATTAAAACTGATACTCGTATATAGGGTGTGAATTGCAGGAGTAAGACACTTTAACATGGTGGGTGATAGTGATTGGATGTGGGGGCACTTCCTGAAAACCTTGCAGGGTGGAGGGCCCTGCGGTTTTATTACGACACTGACCATTTGATGCTTGTAAACGTGAGTGACTGTGGACATGTGGATGGATGCAAACTCAGGTGTCCCTCTGGATAAAGCACATCCTTATGATTGATAATTCTGGGATTTATCTACTAAACAGATCGACTCACTCAGAACTAAGGACCTGAATTTGAGTGCGGCAGCTGGGCACAAATGTGACATATAACCGTCCTTTTTAGTGCACTTGTAATAAGGCAGACTGGATATCCCTCATGTTTGTGACGGAGTACCCGGCTGGCAAGCTCTAAATGAGGCGCTAAGGAGCATAGTTGAGATCCCCTTGCGCCATTCAAACGCCTCATTAGTGTCATTTTTTTATGTTAATATGGCGTTAGAAGGCCCAAAATACCACACCTTATCTACAAAGTGGCGCAATGCAATCATTGCGCCACTTTTTAACCCTTTGTGCTACATTATGCCTGTGCATGATGTATGGAAAGGAGACTATCCCCTGTTAAGGGGGATGAAAAAATGTTGCACAGAAATCTAAGATTTATTTGCATAATTATTTTCAGCACTTTTAACGCCTGCTCAGAGCAGCGCCTGCAGCCCCCCTTTTCTTGCGCCCCTAGCATCTCCCTACCGCCACCATGTGTGCCAGTATTTAAAATACGGTGCACCGTGGCAGTAGTTAGGGGACTAGTGTCAAAAATGTTGATGCTAATTCGGTGCTTTGCAGGATTAGTGTAAAGAAATTTGATGCTAATCCTGCAAAGCACCCAGAGGCCAGTGTAGCCAATGGAAGCCTCCTTTTAACGCCTGCTTTGAGCAGGCATATAAAGTGTCAAAAAAACATAACACAAAGAAATCTCTTCAATTTCTTTGCATCATTTGCGCTAGAAGCCCTTGCTTTATTAGAGCACTAAGCGCAGGCCGAATTTCCTCTTCCATCTTGGGGCCTAAATGGTATGAAAGGATGGGAGGGAGATTCTTCATTGGTTTTACCATGATCTAGGGTAGTAGTTAAGTCGCAGCCTATATAATTTGCTGGAAGAAATCACTCGATTGATTATATCAGAGATAGATTCTAGCGTTGCATTTTTACAATCACCATCATCATTACACTTTTGGGGTTCATGTATTACAGTGAGCACACATAGACACAAGCTATTGCTAGTACAATGAACAGTAACATTCAGTTTATATGTGAGAAATTGAGTTGTTTGTTGACTGGGGTTTGAGCCCGAGTCAAGCAGCAACCACAATCCATGTCAGGGTGAGGCACATGCCAACCCTAAATTAACCTATGCTCAACCCTCCGATAGCTGGCACAGAGCAGCCAGGCTTAACTGAGAGGCAATGTGTAAAGCATTTGTGCAACACTTAAAACAGTAATTAAGTGACAAACAACACAAAAAAGGATCCCACACCATGTTAGAAAAATGGAGTAAAATGTATTAAATGAAACAAGACCAAAACAACAAACATCCAATCAGTAGAATCAGAGATATGAATGTTTAAAGATTCTATGTAGGCTTTGTGGTCTTCTGTGGATTTGCTGAGCACCAAAAAGAACAAAGGGACAGATTTACAAGGCAGTTGTGCCCCTTAGCACCAAAAGTGATGCTAAGGGGCCACTACCATAGCACCATATTTACAAGGTGGTGCAAACTAAGTTTGCACCAGCTTGTAAACCCTTTGCACCACATCATGCATGATGAATGCATGTTGTATGCAAAGGGGACATTCCCTCATTAGAGAGTTTAAAGCAGGTGTTATATTGAGTCTCCCATTGATTTTAATGGACCTCTTAACACTATATCAATCAATTAATCAATCATAGATTTGTTAAGCACTGAGTTGAGAGAAAGTGTTCTTGCATGCCTCGGTCCAGATCACCTGGTAGGAGCCCTCCTGCTGTCACAGTAAAGAGCTATTCATCCCTTAGCCAGCAGTAATGTTATGGCAGTGAAATGTCTCGTTCCTGGACTCAATGACCTGACATATCGAAGGAGTGCCATCAGCAGATCTGGGTCGACAGTATGTTGTATCATGTTTAATATCAAGGCTAAAACAGCTCTCTGAAATACATGGATAGCAGTATAGTTCTACACCAGGTGTACAAAATCTCAATGGTCAGCTAAGCATATGGAGCATCAGTGTGACCGTGAACAAATCAAGCTGTGCCAGAGCCTTTAGAGTGGTAGATGCCCAGTTTAAGTGTTTTTAATGGAGTAGTTTGTGCGTGTTGTTGGTGGAAAACAGTTTTGTTTGTGTGCAATATCGCCAGGGTTTGTCTGGTATGGGGTGCCCCAAGTTATGTACCGATGCAGTTTGAGATTTGATTGTCCTTGCTGGTTGTAATGCTAGGCATGATTGGGAGACTAATCTGCTCATGTCCATGGTCGATATCCCTAAAGTTAAAGAGGGAAAGTAAGCTAATTCTTTGGAGTATCTGATACATTTTTCACACAGGAAACTGTGTAGGCAGAGAATAATAAAACTGTCCATGTGTGTAGGGCCCTCTGTTTACGTGAGTATAGTGCTCACGTCCACTTTGCTGTTTGTGAAGAGATCTCCCACTGTGTGCAGCTATTGAGCTACAAGCTCATGCTGTATGAGCTTCTCTTGAGTCAGTGACGGCCAATGATTGATGATGAGAGGTATGTATGGAGAATACAGTAACCCACTGGCCAGGTATCTCCGAAGTTTAGACCAAGCCCAGCAGGTCATAGATAGAGTGCGTATGTCTGAAGGCTTGCTTGGGAGTCTAAGGAGTAGGATTGAGGACGGGGGAGTTGTTCTAGCTGGTTTTGTTTTGGTTTCAAGTAGGGGAGTCTGGAGTCTTCATTACTAAGAGAAGTGACATTGTGCCACTAAGTGGTATATCTGAAAGTTCGGGATACCGAATTCGCCTCTGTCATATGGAAGGGTTAGTGTCTCCCATTTGATTCTGGGCTGCCGGCCTGCTGACATGAGGTGGGTCAGGAGGCTGCGCAGGGTGGCAAAGAAGGTATTGGTTAGTACAATAGGTATATTTAGAAAAGGTATAAGAAGTGTGGGAGTACTACCATTTTGATTATGACAATCCGCTGTGCAATGGCAGTTCAATCCATCTGTCTACCTGGGTGATGAGTGTATTGATGGCCGGGCCATAGTTCTGCTATATCACTTCCTCCTTCTGTCTCTGTAGGTTAGCACCAAGGTCCTTGGGGGAATCTGTATGCCAATGGAGGGGGTATTCTAGATCACAGGGGATGGCAGCATCTGTGAGTGGGAAAAGTTCAGTTTTGCTCCGGTTTATAAAAAGGCCGGAGAGGTGCCAGCAGTGGATGTTTTCTCGTATAAGGGGGTGGTGTTTGGCAGGGTCTCAGGCAAACACTAAGATGTCATCTGCATACATCGATGCCAGGAGTGGCCCCTAAAGAAAATATATAGTCCTATATGTAGATTGATTTCTTGTAAGTGCCGGATCACAGGATCCATGGTGGTCATAAAAAGCACAGGGAAAGAGGGCATCCCTGACGAGTCCATCTGGTCACAGAGAAGGTGTCTTTGAGTGAGTTGTTTACTTTCTGCAGGGCCAGCATATAGTAGCATAATAAGGCCACGGAAGCAGCAGAGCACTCCCAACTTGGCCAGGGTTGCCTTCAGGACTGGCCATTCCAATGAGTCAAACACTTTCTCAGCGTGCACAACGACGAATGTAGCAGGTAGAGTTGGGGAAATTTGATTTGGGACTGCAAAAATGGTGCGGAGGTTGATGGCAGTAGAGCAACATGGAAAAAAGCCTGTTTGGATGGGGCGAGTATCTGCTCCATGAGCTGGGCCAGGCATGCCGCAATGAAATTAGCTAACATTTTTTTTCATTGTTGAGGCCTGTATGGGGGCTCCATGAGGTTCAAAGGTGGACTGGCTTGCCAGGTTTCAGAAGAAGGGTAATGACGGCTACTCGTAGGGTGGGGGGTGGGATGCCCTCCTAAAGAGCTTCAGCATGTACCTCCAATAGCCTTGGATCCACGTTGGCCTCACTCACCTGTGTAATCTCCTCACATGTGATGAGGGCTGCTAAGAAATGCTGTTGTCCCTACATTAAGCAGATCATTGCCACCTCAGCTATGCATGTGGCAATCATCTCTGTGTCGTCTGTCGTATGTGTTGTATATAGTTGTTGATAATCTGCTAAGAATGTTTTGGCTACTGTGGCATTGTCCACAGCTGTCATGCCTTCACCAGTGACGTGTTCTGGTAGTTTAGGCCAAGAGCTGCGCTAATGTGCAGCTTGTCTTTCTTGCAGAGCAGAGCGCATGCATATTTACCCAGATAGGCCAATTTGCGGTCAGCCACATCTCTGAACTCCTGTAATAGTATGGAGTGCCTATGTAATTGGGTGTTTTTTGCACCATCTATTGTGGCTAAATCTACGTCGTGTAGTTCCCTTTCCACCTGAGACACGTTACCGCAGATGCTCTGGAGGACACCTGCATGTTTGGAGATGTAGTCTCCATGAATATAAGCCTTGAAGGCCTCCCAAAGTGGCATTCATGGTAATGGAGCTGGAGTTTAGTTTGAAGTATTCATTTTGGGTGTCCCAGGGTTCATATTTGAATACAGTGTCATGTAGCATGTTTTCGAGGAAGCGCCACTGCTGGGAAGCGTGGTCTGGGTATGGGATGCTTAGTGTGGTTCTAACTGGGGTCTAGTACAAATGGGTGCGAGGTAAATGTGTCACATCCACTAGCTAAAGGAGGGCACCCAGCGATATGAACCAATGATCTATTCAATTCCATATGTCTTGTGAGGCTGAGTAAAATGTGCAGTCCCTGGAATGGGAATGGCGGGTGTGCCAGGCATCAGTGAGTTGAGTGAGCGCATTAGTAGTGAAGTTTGGTGACAGTGGTTGAACCGGTAGAGTCCATGGATGGATGACAGGCCATATTAAAATCACCTCCCCATCAGAATCAAGTCCGTCTGTGTGTATCCCACCTGTGCTCAGATGGACTAATAAAAGTCAGGGGAATCGGTGTTTAATGCATAGACATAGACAAGTAAGGGGGTTATTCTAACTTTGGAGGAGGTGTTAATCCGTCCCAAAAGTGACGGAAAAGTGACGGATTTACCACCAGCCGTATTACGAGTCCATTTTATCCTATGGAACTCGTAATACGGCTGGTGGTATATCCGTCACTTTACCGTCACTTTTGGGACGGATTAACACTCCTCCAAAGTTAGAATAACCCCCTAAGACTGTTTTCCGGTTAGAGTGCTGGAAACTAACGCATATCTTCCATAGTTGTCAGTGACTTGTTTATGATATATAAGAAGTACAGACCCCTCGTGAATATGAGCTATAATATGCAAACAAACGGTTGGTACCCCGAGTAGATGCAAATGTGCAACTATCCAAAGGGGAGAGAATGGTTTCCTGACGAAACACCAGCTTGGTGCTGTGTCTGTTTGAATAGGAGATAACCTGTTTCCTTTCCTAGGGTTGTTCAGACCTCGAATGTTCCATGGTATGCATACCAGGTTCAGTCCCTGGGTGCCTCTAGATTCGGGGCCCGTGTGTTGTAAGGAAACATGTTGGCATGTGTGTAGTGAGACAGTGTGTTAATGCAGTGTAGCACATTATAAGTGCAATAGACAAACAAAAACTTAACTGTTCAACACTAACCCTACCCACCTCCCACACAAGTAGTACCATCAACTGGCGAATCCCATTCAACCATACAGATAACAAAAAATCTAACATTGCGGTGTACACCTTGGAGGGTTGGCAACGTTTCGGGGGGAAATGCTCTACTGTAGACTGGTTATGAACATTAGAGGTGACTGTTCATGTTCATTATTCAGTCGTAATGGATGTATCAGGATGAGCCAGACTTCACAGGTTAGTTGAGGAGCTGGTATATAATACCTGTCAAATTAAGGATCATTTAAACACAAGTTGTTCCAGCATAATCTGGTTGTCATGTTGGGCTGCCGTGGTGGATGCAGTAGATGAGTGATCAGGTGTGGTGTGACGCAAGGAGCCATTCCCTCAGCTATGCTGTTTACAAAATTGGGCTGCATCTGATGGAATGTTGAATATCCAATGTCATCCATCGCCCTCCATGTGGAAGCGCGCCGGGTAGAGCACATGGTATTTGAGACCTTGTTTCCTGAGGATGTTTTTGACATCAGAGAATTTGCACCAAGCCTCCTGAACCACAAGCAAAAAGTCCAGAAATAGAGACAATGTTGAGCCCAGATATTGGAGGGGGACATATTTCCGGGCCAGGCATAGGGCAGAGCCCCTGTCTATGTAGTTGAGAAGGTGCAATATAATCGGGTGTGATGGGGCGCCAGGAGGATGGTGCGGGCCCAGTGATCTGTGAGCTCTCTCCATCACAAAGGTGTCGTGACATCTTGTCAGTTAAAGAGCTCAATTAGTAGTTTCTCGACAAAGGAGTCCAGACGTCTTATATTTGTGGATTCGGCCACTCCCATGATCCGCAGGTTATTGTATCTGGATTGCACCACTGTATCTTCATTTTTTGACAATTACAGATTTGAGCATGCATTCTACTTTGTCTAGGCACTTCATGACAATGGAAGCATTGTCTTCCACTTCAGAGATTCTACATTCTGCCCCATCTAGGTGCTTTGTGGTGGTCCAAGCGTTTACCCATGTTGTCCAGGCGGCTGTTGGGAGTGTAAAAAAAAGGTGTCAATCACTCTAAACTTGGCGTGGAGTTCAGTCACGAAAGTGAACACTCTGACCAAAGATAGTGGGGGAGAGTCATTATGAAGGAGTTCTCCTGTATCTGATAGGGAATGTGGGCACCTTGGTTCCCAGGCCGGGTAAAATGATAGTTTCTTTTATTTGGGGTTGCTGCACCCCATCATGTGCACCAGGAGGGTGGACTAGTGGGTCTATGTAGATGCCAGGCAGTAGCTGCCTCCCCCCGCCTGGTGGGCAGATCGTGCCCGTGTCATCCTGGTCAAGAGTCTCATGAGTATCAGACTTAAGCCAATCCACGCAGCACCCACCTATAAGGGGATGAGGTCAAATTGGGGCTCGTCTGGTTGCTCACCAACTTTGTGGGGGTAGGAGACAGCAGTTGGAGGGCACAGCATGCCTTGAGGGGTGTCTCAGGAGGCAGACAGGCACCCCAGGTGCGATAGCAGTTTTAGATGCATATGACCACACCAACTGCAGGCTGCTGCAGTGACGATCCGATGTTCCAGACGATCCGATGTCCCCCTTCACGGGTATGACATGGACGGCTGATGAAGTGGGCTTAGGTGTGGCCGTTGGGCCTAGGACTTGTGGGCTCCCGGGCTGTTTGGTGGACAGTTCTAAGGGCAAGGCACAGCTAGTTATAAGGGGGCATCAGCACCATGAGAGGCACTCAGCAGACCCTGCAGGCCACATTGGTGATGGACAGAGCTGTTGGCACAGTGTGTGGCCACCAAGGAGAGTCCATGCTGCCCGGGGCAAGGAAAGCTGACCATTTGTTGGTCAGGGTCCCAGGTGCCCCAGTGCAGCACACACCCTTACCCAGCCCGCATTCTTCTGGGCTTGGTTTTGTGGGCGGAAGGTATACCACGGCTGAGAATTTCAGCCCAAATCTTACCGCTGCAGGTTCTGCGACTGCCTCTGGATCTTGGGTAGGGAGTCTCCATGATGAAGGTGGGAGAGAGGAGTTGGACCAGCTATCTCCCTGCCACAGGGCCACCAAGGGATGTGGCAGGCAGCTACGGTCAGCTGGTGATTTGGTGCTGTTTGGATTTTTCTGGGGCCTTAGGCGCAGTTCAGCATGGAGGCAGGTTCCTTCTGAGCAATGGAGTGCCTGTTGGATGGGGATCTCCTGTTGCATGGGGATGTTGAAGGATCAATCAATAAATGGGCTCTGAACCACAGCAAATATGGTTGATCAGCCCTGGAGCTGCAGTGCCATGAGGCCATCTTCGTTGTTGGCTTGGCCACACCCTCCTGGTAAACTTGAGTTGTTTGGCTTGGTGATGGGCACTGGGGTAAGATTAGGATGATCCCATTTCGTATGTCCCAGTTACCCTCAGTTGAAACATGAAGATCCACTGTGCAGAGCTTATTCACCTAAACCCCACCCTTGACTCTGCCACACCCTTCCTCCTCACTGTTCATCCCGTTCTGTCTGTCTCCCTATTCCTCCCCAGCTAGTTTGTTGAAGGACGTAATTTTGACTTCTTTTGACTCCTTTTTCCTTTCCTTTACAGCATCTTATGAATAGCATCAGAAACTAATCCGCACAAGACCCCTGGGTTGCCACTAAATGCAAGTGGTACAAAGCTGATCTTGCATCTTGGTCAGCAATTCTCAAGTAAAGTAAGCACCAACATCTTCCTGAGCACTTTCAATAGCTCGGAAACAACCAAAATATTGTTCAAACACATCTTTCAAATGGTTATTCTGTTTACAGTTACTACATTGTTGTTACTACATGTTTTTGTAAACATCCATTGAGCATTTTAACTGAACTCTCACTGTCTACGCTAATTATATTTTCCTGCAAGCAGTCTTTGACTTCACTTCGCACAATAGGACGCAACAATTCATTCACATCTGCCATATTAGGAATTCCCTAAAAAATATTCAAACTGTGTTCGAACACAGTTATAATATTATAACTTTGTAACGCAGTTTATAAATCTTTTTGGAATTTCTGAGGTTTATCACAAATAGTAGGAAACAGTCTTTTGATATTCACTAGGTTGTCAGGGCTCTTCTCCGTTTCGGGTGCTATCAGTGGTACATCTCTGGCGTTTTCTGCCTGCATGAGGAAACTCAAAACACCCAATATGTCCTCCACCTTTTCTTCTGCTAACTTTCATTTCTTGCTTGTTATATGGGGAAATAAATAAGGAAGAGATGGGGCTGCAGTGGTACAAGCCTTAAACATGTCCCTCAAGTGTGTAGGTTGGTATTTCTGTGTTTCATGGGTTTATTTCATGTCACACATCTAAGATGCTTGTTTATGTCTCTTGGCTTCACGATACCATTTCAGGAAAACCACCAACTGATTTAGTATCTTCTGTCCCTTTGGATTCCTTCAATCTTCTTCTGAGGTTATTCAAGTGCTTTATGTCAAAGGTACTTCTTCTGGGAAGGACTTCCTACCATCCTTGTTAGTGAGTCATGCATGTGCTTTTTCCATGTTGGTGGTACATTGCATGGGGTGGTGTCCCTTTTGCTATGCGTTTTTTCTGTCTTGACGTGTCTGCCCACATTTCCACAAATACACCCTTATTCACAACCAGGAAAACATTAAGGTGTCTGCAAGCTTTGTGCTGCAGCTAAACATGTGGAGGAGTGTAGTTTGAATAGCAAAATGATAAGGGTAGGACTAACAGCTCTTTCCCATCTGTTCTTATGGAGGGAGGTAGCAGAATTCATTCACACTTTTTTCTGGATTTTGTCTGCTGTCTCCTTTGCTTTCAAAATTCCTTGATCACAAACTGTCTAGGCTTAGGGAGGTTCTCATGTGGCTGGATCAGCACTCCTCTTTGAATCACACATTTATCTACTAGGAACTGGACGTGAATTGTAAACACTTCTTTGCCTAAACCTCCTTTCTGCACCTTCTCTGGAATTCATGTTCTATACTGTGGGGTTTACACATACACCTCTTACTGTTAGTGTCCTGGGTTTTCTCCCAAACCTATTCAGACCAGTGTATCTTTTCAGCATCTGCTCAGATGATCATTCTCAAAATTCCCATCCACCCTTACAAATGTGCTGGCGTTCTCTGACCTGATCAGTGAGTGGAATGCTAAGCCATAGTCCACCAAAGCCCCCAACCTCCGGAAAATCCTCCAGCTGACCTTTGGCATCTGGCCTCATTGTATAGAGTATGGTCCAGCTTTGCTCCCCACTTATGATCAAGAGTAGGCACTTCCCTGCCAACGCACCACCATGGTTAATATGAGCAGCAAATGGTTGCAGCAGTTATAGTCCTGCAACGGATAGAATTTTCTAAAATTGCATACCACAGTGTGGAGCGACAGGGTATAAGGAATCATTGGAGTAAAAAGTTTGAGGTGAGGAGAAAGTCAACATTTTGACAGAGCAGTGCTGGGAAATAGAGTTTGAATAGATTGAGATTGAATTCCGGAGGCAGAATAATGATCCTCCCATTGTTGTAAGTGAGTACACTGAGAGACTCATGGAAGGACGAGGATGGAATATTTGCTTAAGAATACAAAATATTGAATTCCCTTGAGAATACCTTTGGCCGTGGGGAGGTGTCATGGGTATACAAAATAAGATCAGTTTTGAGTCATCCTCACCCTTGCTAATGTTGTGTTATTGATCAGCAGTGAGTGTTTCAGGGTAGTCTTCCACAATTGTATGCAGGACTGAGGAAGATGCATATGCTCGATACAAAAAAAAAACATGTTCTGTGTTTCTTGTGTAAAGGCTTAATAGTACCTACAAATGTTGGGTATGGTATGGAGACAATAATGCTGAGTTTGGCCTGGGGATAGTTTGTTTTGACTTCCTCAACTTGCTCACTTGTATGATCTTGGAGAAATATCTTTATGTGCATGTGCATCCTTTCCCATACCTAACAAAAGGGGTATGCTAAATGCTGGAGTAGAATGTTCCTGTTTTTTTATATTGTAATTATAATTGTATTTGTAATTGTAATTGTAATTATATAGCGCTTACTACCCTTGATGAGGTGTCGAATCGTTTTTCAGCGAGTAGCACACTACTCTGGAACCCAAAGGATTAGTGAATTAGTATAGGGAAATAGGAGTACAGTATTAGTATTAGTATAGGGAGGTATGAGTTAATTTGAGCAGAGGGCATGTGAGTCTGTTAGTTGGATTGAATAGAATAATGAAGGGATAGAGGATGGAATAATCCAGAAGTGTTAATTGGGAAATCATAGTAGTAAGATGAGGTTTGGGATGAGTAAAGAAGAGATAGAGTAGGGAAGAGTGTGAAGAAAGGGATTAGGGAGATCATAGTAGTAAACTGTGGTTTGGGATGAGTCAAAGGAGAGATAAATGAGGGGAAACTTAGTAGGGTTGTTTGGGAGACCAGAGTAGTAAACTAATATTTGGGGTGAGCCTGAAGCGTTGGTGGAGGGAAGAGTCTAGGAAGGGTTATTTTGGAGATCATGGTAGTAGAATGGGTTTGGGATGAATCAGAGAGTGGAGAGAGAGGATAGATGGATAGAGGTATAGGGTGATGGTGAGACAGAGTAAAGCTTTTGAGAGAGTAATTCTTTTTCTTTCTTTTCTTTTCCTTGTACAGTAGGACTAACATAATAAATATATAGATACATGAATACATAGTAAAGGAATATATGTGTAAGGAATATAATATATTGTGATTTAAAGATGTATAATATAAATACAGACGTTCAAGTGCTGCAGTATTTTAAGTTAATTTATTTGTGTACTTTTACAACATTATTTTTTCTGTCCTCAACATTTCAATAGTGAAATGCTTGTAGATAAATAGTTAATATAATAACCTATTGTGATAAATACAATAAAAACAGAGACTCATAAGCATCTAATCAAACAACCTATATAGAAACTATGCAATGAACTATGAAAATATTAGGTGTAGAATAATATACACATATATATATATATATATATATATACATATATATACATATATATATACATACCTAAATACACATATACATTATATTATATATATATATATATATATATACACACACGCATACATAATATATACATTTAACCATGATTAAAATGTACATTTGTTAAAGAGTATGTACATATTTTAAGATAAAAAAATTATTACAAAGAAATACACATATCTAGATTTATACATATATAATCAAATTATAAATGTTTAAATACACAGGGATATATGCAGTCCATTGCTGTTTGATTACGGTGATTATGTAGGAAAGAGCCAACTCTTGAGTCATCTTCTGAAGATAAGATAGTTATCCGTGGATCTTATATTTGGGGGTAATGAATTCCATAGGTTGGCCGCTTGTACAGAGAAATATGTACCACCTTTTGTCTTTATCTTGTATGGTGGGGTTTCGAGGCAGGAATCCAATCTTCAGTAGAGGTTTCTTTGTTGAATGTAGTTGGTGATTTTATTCCTGATGAAAAGAGGTCCTCTTCCCTGTATTGCTTTGTGGGTGATGCAAAGCAGCTTGAAGGTGGATCTTCTGGCAACTGGTAACTAATGAAGGGCCCTAAAGGCAGGGGAGATGTGTGCCTGTGGCTTTACATGTAGGAGCAGTCTGGCAGCCGAGTTCTGAATGTGTCGAGATGGTCCATGGTAGAGGCCATTGGCATAATCCACTTCTGATAGTACTAGAGAGATAGTAGCCTGCATCTTGTGTGGAAATCCGAGATGAGGGAAGATGCGTCGCAGAGTTTTCATGGCGATGAAGCTTGATCTTGCTAATTTGGCCTCTTAGGCATTCATTGTTGACTTGGAATCCATGTTAATTCCAAGGTTTCTAACTTCCTTAGATACTTTAGGAGGTGGTCCCAGGTCATCAGGCTAGGCGCAGAGTGGGTCATAATTTGTCTGATCGCCATATGTGAGTATTTCTGTTTTGGAAGCATTCAGTTTGAGATGGATCCATGTCATCCACTGATCAACACCTTTGAGGCAACAGAAAAGTGTGACTTTCCAATGTCTTTGGCTCATTCCAGTTTAAGGAGTATTTGTGTGTTATCTGAATAGCTGTAGCATATGAGTTGAGATTTCCATCCCTGGCCTTCCAGCAACCAAAATAGCATGCAATAGTTGAAAGGCCGCTCATAGATATCTGGGACTGTGAAAGAGAATTACTGAACAAACACACCTATCAGTAGGTAATGTCTTTCCGAATGTGCCTGGTTTGAAAAACTTTGAGGGCTGGGACTGACTGGGGTTGTGCCCTGTGAGGCCATAATGAGACCATTGGCAGATTTAAGGGAGCAAGATGTATTATTTGTATTATTTTACATGCCATTTTTTAAGTATCTTCAATTCAGTCATACCCTCACCACCCATCTTAGGGAACTTGAGGCGATCCAACATATAGGGGGTCATTACAACATTGGCGGTAAAAGCCGCTTACCGCCGTGCAGAAGACCGCTAAAACACCGCGGCGGGAGACCGCCACAGCTATTATGACACACATCACGGAATCCGCCAAAATTCAGACACCCACACAATCCCGCCACACCAAAGGTCAGCGATAAACATGCAGAAACAAATCCTCCACCTCCACACCAACAGAAACACGCCCATGCTATTACGACCCACGAATCCACGCGGCGGTCTTTCAACCGCGGTATTCCATTGGTGGTACACACCGCCGCGCTTAAAAAAATACACACACAGCTCCAAAACACCGCCACATTGGACAATTACAAATACACACACCTGATACACATACACACACCACTCCCACACACCCAATACAATAGAAAACACACACCCACATCACACACAAACCCCTACGACCACAATTTCTGAGAGAAGGCCAGAGAGAGACAGCACAGAATAGAGAATACCATCACACAGAGGCACACTACACCATCACCCACACAACATCCACGCACAAAACACCACATACCACTACACTCACCACACTCATCAACACATACACCACCCCACACATCACACACAACACCCCATGTCACGCCAAAGACACCCCCGCTTCTCCGAGGAGGAGCTCAGGGTCATGGTCGAGGAAATCATCAAGGTAGAGCCACAGCTATTTGGATCACAGGTACAGTACACATCAATAGCCAGGAAGATGGAGCTATGGCAAAGAATAGTGGACAGGGTCAACGCTGTGGGACAGCACCCAAGAAATAGGGAGGACATCAGGAAGAGGTGGAACGATCTACGGGGAAAGGTGCCTTCCACGGTATCCAGGCACCACATCGTGGTGCAGCGGACTGGCGGCGGACCCCCACCTCCTCCCCCACAACTAACAACATGGGAGGAGCAAGTCTTGTCCATCTTGCATCCTGAGGGCCTCGCAGGAGTCGTTGGAGGAACAGACACTGGTAAGTCAAATTTCAACTATCATATCCCCCTACCTGCATGCTATCACACACCCCCACCCTCACACCCTCCCCATCACTCCAAATCCTCACCTATCTACCCATGACACCAACCACCCATCCCAACCCCAAAACCTGCATGACCTAACTAAGCATGGATACCCATCACTAAAGCATGCCCACTGCACAGACCCACAACACCCCCCAACCATCACCACACAAGCTCCCACACAGGAATGCTTGCACTGGGGTACACGCACACCCAAACATTGCACACCATTACACACACACATGCAATAATCATGTACTTATACCCCCGCAGGAACCCGAAGGAACGTCACCACACCAGAGGGTCCAGACAACACCACTCCACCCCAGAAGAGGCCCACAGTGACGACAGCAGCTCTGCCCTACTGGATCCTGATGACCAGCCCGGACCATCGTGGGCCTCAGGACAGTCGGTTCCCCTTGCCCAGCCACAGCCCCGAGCTGCCACCCTCTGGGAACACCAGCACAGCACCCACCCAGCGGGCCCATACCTCCCTACCCAGGACAGGTCAATCAGCGGTGTGTCTACCACTACAGGGCACCCAGGCTAACCCAACACCCCAACAACAACAGGGACCTGGGGGCAGTGGTAGTGGGCACACGGTCCAGGGGACAGAGGCACAGGAACACAGGGGAACTGGGAGGGCTGCTGTGGGACAGAGGGAGGACAGGCCAAGGGAACCTACTCTCAACGAGGCCCTCTCCTCCATCATGGGAGCATACCACCACTCCCAGGAGACGATGGCCACGGTCCTGGACAAGTTGCAGGAGACCCTGCGTCTGCAGGAGAAGCAGTATTTGGGGTTCAGGGAGGAGCTCAGGACCATCGGCTCCGCCCTGGGCACCATCGTAAGGGTGCTGACGGACATTCAAAAGACCTTGAGGGACACCGTGGTACTCCAAGGGGCCCCTGACACTAGCATGGACGACGAACTGCCCACTACCTCCGCCGGCGCTAGTGGACAGGACGCCCCGCCACAGGACCAACACACCAGCACCCCACCCCCTGCAAATGGAGAACCACCACGAAAGCGGTCCCTGAGATCCAGGAACAGGACAGAGCAAGATGGCAAGACCCCCGCCAGGAAATAAGACTACCCTGATTGTCCCCCCACTGCCCCACTTTGTTAGCCTGTCCACATTGGAACTGGCCCAGCTCCACTTTCAATGGCCAGATGTGCAATGTACCAGTGAGACTAATAGACTGGACTCTGCCATGGACATTCTTCAATCATGACCTATCCCCATTTCACAACCCCCCTATATTTTTATGCACTTCAATAAACACCCTTGAAACCTCAATAAGATTGGAGTCAGTCAATGATTGTGAACTTTGTATTGTCAATTACAGTGTTAAAAAAGGTTACCCATTGGAAGGCCAACATACCAATGTCACACATCACAAGCCTTTCAAGGGTGCAAGCTGTTGACACGTAGGTTACCACATTACTGAAACTGAAATGGAAGGAGACAACTCAGTTAACAAATAGGGAGTGAAATGTAGGTACAGGATAGAGGTAGATGTGTGAAATTTAATATTATGTGATACATGAAATTGTACTCACCTGTGTCTCACTGAAAATATTGCTGTATGACTGACTCCCTGTTGTCGTTTTCTTCTTCATCAGCTTCATCCTCATCACTCTCCACAGGCTCCACAGGCTCCACAGCTGCTACAACACCGTCATCTGGATCATCCTCCTGCAGAAAAGGCACCTGGCGTCGCAATGCCAAGTTATGGAGCATGGAGCAGGCAATGATGATGTCGCACACCTTCTTCGGTGAGTAGAATAGGGATCCACCTGTCATATGGAGGCACCTGAACCTGGCCTTAAGGAGGCCGAAGGTCCGCTCGATCACCCTCCTAGTCCGCCCATGGGCCTCATTGTGCCGTTCCTCTGCCCTGGTCCTGGGATTCCTCACTGGGGCCAGTAGCCAGGACAGGTTGGGGTAACCAGAGTCCCCCAATAGCCATACACGGTGCCTCTGGAGTTCACCCATCATATCAGGGATGCTGCTATTCCGCAGGATGTAGGCGTCATGCACTGAGCCAGGGAACATAGCATTAACCTGGGAGATGTACTGGTCTGCCAAACAGACCATCTGGACATTCATCGAATGATAATTCTTCCTGTTCCTGTACACCTGTTCATTCCTGCGGGGGGGACCAGAGCTACATGGGTCCCATCAATGGCACCTATGACGTTGGGGATATGTCCAAAGGCATAGAAGTCACCTTTAACTGTAGGCAAATCCTCCACCTGAGGGAAAACGATGGATCTCCTTACGTGTTTCAGCAGGGCAGACAACACTCTGGACAAGACGTTGGAAAACATAGGCTGGGACATCCCTGATGCTATGGCCACTGTTGTCTGAAATGACCCACTTGCAAGGAAATGGAACACTGACAGCACCTGCACTAGAGGGGGGATTCCAGTCGGATGGCGGATTGGTGACATCAGGTCTGGCTCCAACTGGGTACATAGTTCCTGGATAGTGGCACGGTCAAACCGGTAGGTCACGATGACATGTCGCTCTTCCATTGTCAACAGGTCCACCAGCGGTCGGTACACCGGAGGATTCCGCCATCTTCCAATATGTCCCAACTGACGGTGCCTAAGAAGGACAACAGCGAAGAAACTGTCAGCATTCCTCCAGGTATGTACCCACAGTTACACACAAGACTACAACAGACAATTAACCCATCCGGGAAAGGTTTTGAGTGTAGGCCTCGGTATGTGTGACGCAGTAGTAATTGAAGCCATGTGGGCCCCTGAAATGGCGGCTGCCTGACCTCTAAACTGGGACAATGGAATTGTGGGGTAACTGCGCTGGCGTTGGACACCGTCGCGGTAGGCGGTCGTAGAGCGCGGCGCAATGCTGCATTGGTTAACAGTGGACCCTATGGGTCCCAGGAGCCAATGAACAGGTGCGCTGGCGGTGATGATGCGCACAGCCGTGGACGTCACCGCCGCGGATGTCACCACCATTTTCTATCTCTTCAATCACTAGATACCTGACCTTCGACAGGAGAGGACCTACACTGCTAGTGCTGCTGTGACATTGGTCTGGAAGCAACAATGGCTGCTGCGTCTGGGGAAAGGGCCCCTGCCTTCACTGCACAGGAGTTGGAGAAACTTGTGGATGGGGTCCTCCCCAGTACACGCTACTCTACAGTCCTCCAGACCAACAGGTTAGTACACAGGGAGCACGTTGGATGGGCTAGGCCTGGGTGGAGAGGGCTGGGTGGATGAAGGAAGGGGGCAGAGTACAGAGAACAGTCATGCATGGGGATGAATGGGCCAAAGGGATAGATTTGGGAGAGGGCCAATTACAACGATGGTGCAGTAGGTAATGACTGTTCCTCTTTCCTTGTGCATGTCATGTAGGTCAGCGCCCACCAGAAGAGGGACATTTGGCGTGCCATCGCCAAGGAAGTCCGGACCCTGGGGGCCCACCAGAGACGGGGCACCCACTGCCGTAAGAGATGGGAGGACATTCGCCGCTGCAGCAAGAAGACGGCGGAGGCTCAGCTGGGAATGGCCTCCCAACGTGGGAGGGGTGCCCGTCGCACCATGACCCCCCTGATGTTCAGGATCCTGGCGGTGGCCTACCCGGAGTTGGATGGGTGCTTAAGGACATCACAGCAGACACAAGGGGGTGAGTACAACCTCAGCTTATGGACTTTGCGTGCAGTGGAGCTGTCTGGTTGGGGGTGGTGGGCTGTGGGTGTCCCTAGGCCAGGGCGAGTTAGGTAGGCAAGGCCCCTACGTTATGTAGGCCATGTGGCACTCTACACCAGCTCTAAAATAAGCCAAATTGATGTATAGTTGCCCCTTTGCCATCCATGTGGGCAGATTTCTACCATTGCCATGTAGGCCATATCCCAGAAATTGCATGTGCAGAGGGCAGGAGCACGGCATAATGCAGGGGGCTGCTGCATTTGTCTTGTCCGCCAACGGTAGCGGTATGCCATGCACTAAAACTCTCTTTCTTCTGTCTCCCCCCTTTTCCTGCTCTCCCTGTCCTTCTGTACATCAGCATCAACAGGCGGAGGTACAGTGGCACCGGAGCATGAGGGAGCTGCATCCCACATGGCCATGGAGGGCCACACCACAGACTCGGAATTCACCAGTGGGACGGAGGGCGAGGGGAGCTTCACGTCAGCCACAGGATCACCAAACAGCGACACGGACTCGTCCGCCGATGGGAGCTCCCCTGTGGTGGCGGCACCATCTGTGCGCCCCACTTCTACAGGTACAGCCGCCACCTCCCCTATCAGCACCGCCCTCCCAGCAGCCCCTCAGCGTTTGCCCCGTGCCCGCTCACCCAGGAGGGTGGGCATCACCTTCGCCCCAGGCACCTCAGTCCCTGTCCCTGTCACCCCTGCTGCCCTCAGTGAGGAGGCCATTGACCTCCTCAGGTCACTCACTGTTGGGCAGTCTACCATTGTGAATGCCATCCAGGGTGTAGAACGAGAGTTGCAACACGGTAATGCATTCCTGGAGGGCATTCATTCTGGTCAGGCTGTCCTTCAGCGAACCCCGCAATCTCTGGCCTCAGCACTGATGGCAGCCATTGTCCCTGTGTCTAGCCTCCCCCCTCCAACTTCCTCCACCCAGACCCAATCCCCTGTACCCCAGCCCATCCCAAGCACACCTACAGACCAGCATGCACACAAGTCAACACACACAAGTAGCTCAAGCAAACATAGGCACCACACACACCACAGGCACTCACACAAGCATCACACCCATACAGACACACCAACATCCACTGTCTCCACTGTGTCCCCCTCCTCCTCTTCTCCCTCCTCCCTCCCAGTGTCGTCTACACACACACCTGCATGCACCACATCTACAGGCACTAGGACTCTCACCAGGACACCCAGCACCACAAGCCGCTCACCTGCACTCACCACCTCCACTGCCATATACACGTCCCCTGTGTCCTCTCCCAGTGTGTCTGTGACGCCCCCTCCCAAAGTACCCAAACGCCGGCAATCACTCACCCAACATCCATCCACCTCACGACAGCCTCCAGTACCTGCACCTGCACCCAAAACACCTAAAGTGACACCTCCTACAACCACCTCCTCTTCCTCCACTCCCAGACCCCCTCCAGCTACCCATCCCAGTGTCCGTCAGAAACTGGCCCTCTGTGAAATTGACCTTTTTGCCCCCACCCCCCCCTCCAGTTCATCAGTCCTGTCGTAGCGCCTCAGCCAAAAAGCCTCCAGTACCAGTGGTGCGTGTACCAGGTTTTTGGAGTGCCCCGTCCACCAGGGCAGGCAGTAGGACCTGGAGCCAAGGCACTGTCAGCCCACCCCCTGTAAAGGCTCTGAAATTGGAGAGTGGACGACGGGACAGTGTCAAGACTCCTGGTGGGACAAAAAGTGAAATGGGATCGAAGGCGATTGGTGAGTCATCTGTAACTCCAAAGAAGGTGGGGAAGGTCCCGAGGAAGTCTCCCCAACCTGTTGTGAGTGTCACGGCGGAGAAGTGCGCCATCATTTCTGGCGGTCCAAACACATCCGCCAGCACCGTCGTTACTGGTCCAGAAACCACCGCCAGAGTCACAGCCCAGGAGGTCCCAAGTATCGTTACTGGTCAGGAGACCACCGCCACCGCCAGAGTCACAGCCCAGGAGGGCACAAGTATCGTTACTGGTCCAGAAACCACCGCCAGAGTCACAGCCCAGGAGGGCCCAAGTATCGTTACTGGTCAGGAGACCACCGCCAGAGTCACAGCCCAGGAGATCACAAGTATCGTTACTGGTCCAGAAACCACCGCCAGAGTCACAGCCCAGGAGGGCCCAAGTATCGTTACTGGTCAGGAGACCACTGCCACCGCCAGAGTCACAGCCTAGGAGGGCACAAGCATTGTTACTGGTCAGGAGACCACAGCCACCGCCGGAGTCAGTGTCCAGGAGGGTCCAGAATCCCACAGCCCCGCTGGGCAATGATGAAACGTCAAGCCACACACCAACGTCCAGTGTGGAGTTCGTCATGCCACACACCAATGTCTAGTATGGAGTTCGTCATGCCACACACCAATGTCCAGTATGGAGTTCATCATGCCACACACCAATGTCCAGTGTGGAGATCGTAATGCCACACACCAACGTCCAGTGTGGAGTTCGTCATGCCACACACCAATATCCGTACCAGAACCGCCATGGCAAAGCACCGCTGAACAGGGCAAAGACCGCCATGGCAAAGCACCGCTGAACAGGGCAAAGACTGCCATGGTGAAGACCGCTGAACAAGGCCAAGACCGCCATGGCAAAGCACTGCTGAACAGGGCAAAGACTGCCATGGTGAAGACCGCTGAACAAGGCCAAGACCGCCATGGCAAAGCACCGCTGAACAGGGCAAAGACTGCCATGGTGAAGACCGCTGAACAAGGCCAAGACCGCCATGGCAAAGCACAGCTGAACAAGGCCAAGACCGTGTGGGTATGAATAGTCCGGCACATCAGGCATCGTTCTCCCATGTGCAGCTGGGACTGTGACAGGACATGTACTTTCACGGGGAGACTCATCCAGTCTGGGCACCAGTCCCACCCAGTACCAGTAGAGAACTGCATCTACTTGCGAAGATGTGGCTTTGCACTCCCCAGGATGGCCCAGTGGGCAAGCCACCCACTGTAGAGACTTGAGAGACTGTGGCTTTGCACTCCCCAGGATGGCACAGTGGGCAAACCACCCACTGTAGAGACTTGAGAGACTGTGGCTTTGCACTCCCCAGGATGGCCCAGTGGGCAAACCACCCACTGTAGAGACTTGAGAGACTGTGTCTTTGCACTCCCCAGGATGGCACAGTGGATAACCCACCCACTGTAGAGACTTGAGAGACTGTGGCTTTGCACTTTCCAGGATGGCCCAGTGGGCAACCCACCCACTGTAAAGACTTGAGAGACTGTGGCTTTGCACTCCCCAGGATGGCACAGTGGGTAACCCACCCACTGTAGAGACTTGAGAGACTGTGGCTTTGCACTCCCCAGGATGGCCCAGTGGGCAACCCACCCACTATAAAGACTTGAGAGACTGTGGCTTTGCACTCCCCAGGATGGCCCAGTGGGCAACCCACCCACTGTAAAGACTTGAGAGACTGTCCCTTTGCACTCCCCAGGATACACCAATGGGCATGGAGCCCCGTCGTGGATCTGGTTTCGCATTCATGTGGCTGAGGAGCCCCCCCCTTCCCTTCCCCCTGAGGTGCCTGTAGTGTTTCAATCTGATGCCCAGGCAGTGTCCTCTCGGATTTTGGTCAGGTATCTATTGTGGGCGTCGCCCATGCATTTTTGGACTGTTTGTGCACGGACATTGTTGTGTACATATCTGCACTACTTCTTGTATTGTACATTTATTTTTGACAGATTTCGTGATATATATCAGTATATTTTTTTATGAGTAGTATATTGGCACAATACAAAGTTTGACCGCAATTTGCTTTGTGTTTTCATTCTTCCGGAGGGATTGTGGGTTGTTACTGTGATTTTTGTGACTGCATTGGTGTGTATGTTGTGATATGCGAGGGTGGGGGTGGGGGTGTTTGGTGGGTGTCCCCCTAAGTTTTGCCTATCCCCTCCCCCGTGTCGTAGGTGCAGTACTCACCGGTATGTTCTGCGCCTACGTCGCTGTTGGTCGTAGATGAGCAGGAATGCAAGGGCTGGGAGTATTTGAAGTTCCGGCTCCATGGTGTCCTCGTTCCTCGTGGGATGTGTTGAGGTGAGCGTTTTCCCATAGCAAAGGCTGTTTCCGCCGTGTTTTTATCCACGGTGAATCCGCCCCGGAAAAGGTGGCGGATTGGTGTGTTGTGATAGTGTGGGCGGTACATTGTCTCCCGCCTGTCTGTTGGCGGTGTCCGCCGCGCTGTTTGTCTGTACCGCTGTGGCGGGCGGTGTGTTAAAGTAGCTGTCTTAGTTGGCGTTTTCCGCCAGGGTCGTAATTCCCTTTTTTTGTCCGCCGGCCTGTTTGCGGTATTACCGCAGCTTTAACACCGTCCGCCAGGGTTGTAATGACCCCCATAGCCCTTTGGAGGCTCAAGTCGTGCTGTCCCCTCCCCCCTCAAAAAGGGGAAAACTCTTCCCAATACATTAATCAATTATTATTAATCTCCTCCAATGATCAAGGTGTACTTAGAGACATAGGAGGCTGATGTAGTCCCTCTGGAAGAAGATGAATGGCTGTTGGTGCTAATGGCCCCATGAGAAGCATCAATAACCTCTAGACTTTGTCCTGCGCAGTTCAAAGAGTAAATCAGAATTTACTTTACACCCCTGAGATTAAGGCACATATACAGGGGGAACAGGGCTGAAATGTCTACAATGCTGCAACACAACAAAGGATTTCTTACATGCTGAATGGGCATGTCCAAGGCTGCAGCCCTTTAGGTCAGGTATCTTTCAAATGCTTCAAGAGATTTTACAGACACCAATAACGCACTCACCAAAACTTACTCTACTCCATATAGTTGATGATGAAAGCTTTACACATGTAGAAAAATTATTGATCAGATTGTGTCTTACACTGGGGAAGAGGGATATAGTCCACAACTGAAGAAGTTGGACACCACCCCTGCTTAATGTGTGGAAATCTGGGAAGGAAGGATCTTTCTCGATCTTTCCGATTCGTGCGTTTTCCTTTTCCTGCTCTCGGAAAGGACATGTAAGTGCTGGCTCAAATTAAGCATTAGGTAACTCTTTAGAGCCCCATCGTGCACATTGTAGCGACATCTTTGAAAGCAATAAATATTACACAGGCTATGCATATTTATTGTTCCTTTTCAATACATTTCTTATATCTTTGCTTTTGTGTGTACTTGATTCAAACAACTTTGCATACTGTTCACACTTTAAAATACATATTTTGCTATTTAGTGATGCTTGCACGCACATTACTATCTGCACTAGAATGCATCTTTTCTCTCTGCAGCAGTTATTAACCTTTTGACTTCTGTGGACACCAACTGAATTACCACTGGAAGCCAGGGACCCCCACCTAAGCAATTTCTACTGTTTGAACCTCAAAACAATACACACAAAAATAAAGAAACAAGTATACATCAAAGAAATTAACAAATCGTGAAACATTCACTTAATTCGTTAATACCAAAAACGTGAACCTTGAAGTTTTAATGTGAAGGTTTTGTTTTTTCAAAAACTAGTTGTATTTCTAAAAGATGAAGCAGTATGCCACACACTACATATCACATTGTCTTTTTTGCTCCTGATGTTCGCAGCACACACCAGTGCTGCTTCAGTTGAGGAAACCATTTGCCCATACTGGGTTCTGTCATTGTACTTGCACTGCTCTCACCCATCAAGATAAGGATACCAAATTCATTTTTAGCTTCCAATCTCAAATCCCCTGACATTTACAAAATGTTTTGAATTTTTAATTTGTAAGTTTAGTATTTTATGTGTATGTATCTGTTAATAATAAAATTAATGTACCAAATACGTAATTAACCCCCTGAATGGGCGTCGTGGATGGTCGCGGAACACAGGTTACGAACCTTTCCGAGCAGTATTTCCGGCTGTTCATAAATTAATGCAGTATTTGTGTCAAGGGAAGAGATGAACTACTTTGCCTGTCGCGGTGCTCATCACTACCTGATACGGATGCTGACATTAATTAGGCAATATGTAATTACTCACAAAGACAGGCACTCCAGACACCAAATCACTGTACTGTGTGTTGATCCAAAAGGTGTACGGCTCTGCCAGGAACGCTATTGTCTGTAGGAGCTGGCATATTCCCCACTCTCTGTATGGTGTCTTCTGGGCTGAACAAAAAAGTGAATAACACTCCAACAGAGAAATGTCCGATGCAAAGACCCTTTACGCAAGTTATTATTGAATGTCCAGGCAGACCTAAAAACATTACCACAATGTTAGTTAGTTTTAAATAAATGACTATTTAACCAGTAAGCAATGTACCACCCTGCTATTTGCACACTATCCATTAACAATGTGTTCTCATTTACCGGTACCACATGGATTCTTTGATACGACACAAACAACCTGCTAGGAATGGAATGCAAACACAACAGTTTTGCAAGGGCAACACTAAATGCAGGGTTTTTATTTCCATAGTTGATGGTATGGTGGGTTTAGCCCCAAGCCCAACCGACTAAAAACACATGATTTTGTGGCTAATGGTGGGATTTTAGTCAGTTTTGCTCCCACGGTAAGTGGATACAAACCCTGGGCGGCTCGATGGTTTGTTCCCCTGGTGGTTATTGCTCTTTGGCTCCTAAAGCAGGAGGAGAATACCTGTCTTAAAAGTCTCTTTCATCCTGTGTCAGTGTCAAGGTAAAGCTGGATGCTGGTTGAATGACTCTGGAGTAGAATGCACTGGAGACGCACACTCAATGAGGTGAGGTGGAGAGACGCTGCAAGACTTCGGGTGAGCCAGGGCCCAGCGGTGATGCCATTGCACTCGATGAAGAAGTTCGAAGAGAGGTCCACCCCGCTATAGCTGCTAAAGCAGGGGTTTCACGGCGACTCTGATGCAGATAATGATGATTTTCTAAGCTATTAGCCCCTGGCCTACTATTAGGCCGTCAACAGAGAGTGTCAACCTCTCCCACTTGATCACTTGATTCACTAGGTGCCTCTCCAATCTTTTTGAACTTTTTTATGATGATTGTGCACAACCAGGGCATTGATGTCTTTACTTTTACAATGATCTAATGGTCTTCTTATAGTTTCTGCAGCTCTTTCCCAGCGTGCTTGTAGCTCCCACGTGGTATCAGTGACAAACACCTTCACCACAATCTCCACATAACCATTTGCGACTCAATTAGGAAGGCAGCGGAAAAAAGCAAGCCCTCCATAAGTGAATGTGCATATTTTTGTAGATTGCAGGTTTACTTGTGACCAGAGCACTTTGAGTCATCCAGCAGCCATCATGTTGGCAGTGATCCTAATGTTGAGGATCACAACCTGTATCCCCTTTATCTAGACTCTACTCTTCAAATGCACCCAGCTCTTATAGATATCATTGCACATCAACAGTATGATGTGAATTTCGTCTTCGAATTCTTCAGACAGAGGATTTGGGTAGGCTATAGGTTTATTGGGCTTCTGGATGTTTCTGGCACATAAACAATCTACAATGGTGATTTGTTACTTTTATGTGTGCTGCAAAATGCAGAATACATAGAAGTAGCAAATCGTTTTTATTGAATGATTGTTTATGTGCAGGAAGGAAAAAAAGTATTTCTCCTCGTTGCACCATGCTAATGCAACCTGTGGGGCGGTGTTAGTTTTTGTGCTGCCACAGATTTGTGAATTCTCGTAAATCTAGGGCAGTGTCAAAGGCAATGGGTGTTGCGGTGGCACGCCAACAGCAACACCCATTGCACGCCGATCTGCTTCAGAAAACTGCATCAGAGAGCCCATATTTACAACGTGGCGTTAAGCCCCAAAAGTGGCTTAGCGCCACCTTTTCAATATGGCGCAGTTCACAGCGCCACTGGAGGGTCACAAAACGTGATGCTCTGGTAGTGCTAGGGGCATGTAAATATGCCCCGTATGTATATACTCTTCATGCCGAGGGTGCTTCGATCATGATGGCACTTTATTATCTCCAAGAGTGTGATCGACAAGGTTTACATTCTCGCTGCTGCAATGAGTTATTGTTATGCAGTATTACGTTTCACGAAAAATTGAGGCACTCTATTCATCTACTTCTAGATCTATCCTCCAGTGGGAACAGACCTCTGCCAGCAATACATGACCACAATACAGATAGTAAAGCAGTAATACTCAACCTGATTCATGAGTATATCCCTAGATTGTAACTGGACATGCCATGCTTATCGAGCATTGCCAATCTTGCAGGGCTGTCAATCCATAGCAGGTGTGCACATCAACACTCTGTGGTCTCCAACTGTGACAAGTTCTCAATACAAGAAATTTGTTTGTCTCATGAATTGGATGTGCATAAAAATTAATGGATGTTCTACCATTCCATTTAGAAAAGTATCTGCAACCCAGTTCCAAGCAGAAACTGGCCCTATCTGCTGTCATTTATTATAAACCTTTCAGTTAGACCTGTCAGCTTCCCCCAAACTTTTGGCGTGTTTGCCTCCAATTTTGCTGAATTCGTTTTTGTTGGCCTTAGGATTCTGTGCACTTTACCACTACTAACCAGTGTCTCAGTGTTTGTGCTCTCTCCCTAAAACATGGACCCAGATTTAAAAAGGCCTAGCGCCATATATTGTCACATTACCATCATTTTATTATGCTAACTAGATGATGTTATGGCAAAACGCAGTGACATATTTACAAAGCAGCGCAATGTATGCATTTTGTCACTTTGCAATCCCTTGCACCACATTATTCCTGCGCTAGGCCTAATGTATGCAAGGGGGCATTCCCCTGTTAGGGAAGCCGAAGAAATGATGCAAAGAAATCTAAAAGCTTTCTGTGCACGATTTTCAATGCCATTTTTAACACCTGCACAGGGCAGGCATTAAAGGGAGGCACACCATTGTTTTCAATGGGCCTCAACGTGCTTTGCAGGATTAGCGTCAACATTTCTGGAGCTAATCCTGCAAAGCTCTTAACTAGCATCAAAAATGTTAGCGCTAGTTCCCTAACTACCATGATTAGTGCGCTGTATGTTAAATACGGTGCACACAGGTTGGTGTTATGGGGGTGCTAAAGGGTGCAAGAAAAGTGGCACTGAATTGGATGCAGAGATAAGAGATAAGTGTTTCGAGTTTGATGTCTCTGGAATCACAATTTAAAATCAGAACCTATAGTGAAGTTGGATTTTAAATTGTGTCTGAAAATGACACTCTTAGAAAGTTGGCATTTTGTTACTTTAGCAATTGAGTGCCTGCTGTCTGTCTCTGATCACTTGTCTGGAGTGAGTGACAGCTGGGCTTTGTGTATTTCCTCCAGACAGCCACACACAATGGGAGCTTAGGTGTGACTTGAAGGGCCCTGATGGACCATCTTGACAGGATGGGAGGGAAGAGCTGCCCACAGCCTCTCACTTACACATGAATAGGCTGTGTCCTGTCCCAACACAAAGGGCTGCATACTCACCGGTGGTGATTCTGCCACCAGGGCAGGAAGGGAGGACCTCTGTGCAAATTAAAATACTTCTTTGACATCTCTCCGACTTCAAAGGCACCACTGGGTATAAGAACTGGACCTCAGACCCTGCCACTTCAGAACACTTCTATACTTGTGGAACCCTGCCAGGAAGGAGGACTGCTGTGCTTTTACACGGACTGCCACTCTGCGGGACTGGAAGAACTGCTGCCTGGCTGTATTGGCCTATTACCTGCTGCCCTCCTTGCCTGGGTGAGAAGGACTGGACCTGCAACTCTCTAACCCAGAACCCAGAGTGAGTCCCAGGGCCAGCCATCTGGTCTCCTGATCTGAAGTTTCAGGGACATAAAGGACTTTCACCCAACCAAACACTGCAACAGGGCTCTGCCAGCAGTGAACCTAACCTGCCAATTGGTGCCACCCCAGTCCTGGGCCCCTTCTAAGTTGATCCTAAGGTGCTGCTCCAGCAGAACCACAGCATCTCTCCATAGATAAAACCAGCAAATTGCTTTCGCAACCAGCACTGCAGCGTTCCCTTTGGCTCAAGGTCCCTGCATCTTTGCCGACAACAGCCTCAACGATGATGGCAAACTCCGCATCACAGCCACTGCGCTCATCGGAATCAGCGCATCACCTCAAGGTCGATGTAGCCAACTCCTGCACTCAAACTCTATCGCATTTAATCTCTGACGCATCGCTGCTGCTGCGTGGGGAGCTTCAATGCATCTCCTCGACTGTGTGGGGAAAATTGATGCATTTTCTCTATGGCGTGGTTCAGAACCAGCACAATGCTCACACACTGGGATTTATGGTACTTTGGTTAAACTAGCCATACAGGGTCCCTGTAGCCGGCCTACACTCCATTGCAGTCGGCCTGAACTTTTGACTTTGTTCCGGTGTGACCAGATTGCCCCATTTGATGATTTATGCTTCCAAGTGCTTCTCTAAAGTTTATTCATTAAAAATGTATAACTCAAGCTCCACTTATTGGATTTTTGTTGTTTTGGGTTTCTTTTATTTATTAAATACAGTTCTATTGTTCTGACCTGGTAAGGTATCTTTTTCTGTGTTGTTTTCACTGTTTTAATTTGTGAAGTGTTGCACAAATACTTTACACATTGCATCTTAAGTTAAGCCTGACTGCTTTGTGCCAAGCTACCAGAGGATGAGCACAGGTTAATTTAGAGTGTGTTTGTGACTTACTCTGACTAGGATTCTGGTTTCTGCTTGATCAGGGTGTATACCTTTGTTAACTAGAAACCCCATTTCTAATACCTTCCAACATTCACACTCACTAATGTGAAGATTAATTTCTACTGTAACCCTAAGAAATTACTCCAGGGCCCCCAAATACCACTGGGGATGAAAGGGGGATATTATTCATGAGGTCCTCAATGCCACTAGCATCGATGACAATGGTACACCTTTGATGGCCAAGGGCTCTGGTGTGTAAGTGTGTAAGCACATATCACTAATAATCATTATTTAGTGATACAGGGACAAACACAGAGGTGAAGGAGACACCGAGCACAAATGAGGAAACAAGTAGTGCCAATGGTGGGCACCCCAGAAATCCACTGTGGTGGGTCACGCAGGAAGCAAGTATGAATGCCCAGATTGAAAGAGTGCTAGCTGAGTGCCAGGGGCATAGCTTCGGGGGGAGGTGTGGGGTGTTACACTTCCCTAACAAATGTATATTGTGATAAATAGTTGGGTACAGGGCTTTTAGTCAGGTATGGTGAGGTGTCTGTCAGATTTCACCATGGATTTTACACACACAAACAAAAACGCACACACACTCTCCCTCAC
This sequence comes from Pleurodeles waltl, assembly GCF_031143425.1. Taxonomy (NCBI): domain Eukaryota; kingdom Metazoa; phylum Chordata; class Amphibia; order Caudata; family Salamandridae; genus Pleurodeles; species Pleurodeles waltl. The sequence goes on from NC_090445.1 coordinate 253,488,329, forward strand.
TCTGTTTGGAATACTTCACAAATGCTAGTTATTTCACAAAATAATGTGCTTTCTGTCACTTACAGACTCTCGGGGGGCTTATTTACAATCCCCTTGAGCCGCTGGTGTCACTTTTTGTATGGGGAAAACTTACTGACAAAGCTACGCCCCTGCTGAATGCCTTCACAAACTGTAACCTAACCAATATCTTTGTGACAAAAAAGAGATGGCCCCCGCATTCCAACCTCAGACTTCAAACCTCAATAGCAATGTAAAATATTGACTGATACAACTCATCTCATTAAAAATAAACATAGGCATACAAAAATCCATATTTATATTATAAAAAAAGACAACACTTGTCATTTACTTTAGCTATGTGTTTGAAAGCTGCATCTAGAAAAGGGCTCACAAAAAACAAGTTACAACACTTGGCAGCATCTGAAGATGTAGGAAGATGGGCCTACAAGCTCTTAAACCCAGAAATTCATGGTAAGGTACCAAAAAGCATTTCCTCATTGCAGCGTAGAACTTGCAATATATATATATATATATATATATGTATGTATATATATATATATATATCTTTCTTCACTCCTTTTTATCATCAATGAAACAACACCATAAAACCACATCTCAATGGTGTGTTATTTGGTGTTGTGTCCGTCTTTTATGTTCATGATAAATGTGGGTTATTTATTTGTAACAATATGGCAACAATTTATCCGTGATAAAGGCTGGTGCCGAAACGCGTTGGATTTTTGCTGTAATAAATTGAATTCCTTACATCGGAGGTGTCCTGGTTCTCCTGTTATACAAAAGGAGTGAAGAAGGATATGTGGGGTGCTTTAGGGCCTCTCCAGGACCGCTGTGCCATGCTCCCGCATTCCAGGACTAGCGTTGTGTGTATATATATATATATATATAGAGAGAGATATAGATATAGATATAGCTACATATAAACCAAGCTTTCATTACATTCTATCTAGCAGCACACTGATATGGAGTCTGCTGGGAGCCAAAAAGGTTGGTTCAACTCTAAATTATGCAGGACACTACATCTCCCCCTTTCTTAAATAAAAAATTACAAATTTCTTTTAGAAATTCATTAGATATATATACCACTAAGTAGTTATAGTTAGTACCTAATTTCTATTAATACAAAGTGTTTTTTGTTTTGCTAATAACTTTGGCGCCGTTTGATGAATCTTCACAAAATGTTCCCAAAAAACTGTGGTCTGCTGTCTGAAAAGTTTTGGGGTGATCCATCAACCGGGGCCGAGAAAATGGTGGGGGGGGGGAGGCAAAATGCTTTTTCCCCATTCATTTTTCCATAGGGATTTTGAACAGCGATAGTGCCCAAACCACTGGATGAAATTACATCAAATTTAGCAGAAAGGTAGCTTTTGGTCCAGAAATAACCCTTTTCGTTATTTGGTGTAAATCCGTCCAGCCATTTCAGAGAAATGAGAAAATCCAAATTTGTATTTATATATATGACTTGAAGGCTTCACAAATCCTCCTGATCTTGTACTGAGATCTGTCAACAAGGAAGGACAAAAGTGTAAAAAAAAAACACAGAAGGGGCCAGGGTAGAGTCACCCTCACCCCTTAGCTATGGTGCTGGGGTCCCAAAGAGACCTCCCCAGAGCTAAAAAGCCAATTTGTTTTGGAGTTTTTGCCTCTATTCACAGCAGATCCGTGGATCCAGGGATTTTTTTTTTTAAAACAAGCGTTGGCTCCCGAGCTTGTTTAACTGTAGCTCCCAGGTAGACCAAGTCCTGGGGACATTCATATTTAATGCAAGGGAGGCGCCCTGCAGCACCGAGGACCTCCACCTCCCCTGGGCTTAAATGCTATCAATGTGGGGGTCTGCACAGCTCCCCACAGCTCCAGGGACTGCCACCTCCCCACTGCTATCATCAAAGTTAATGCGTGGGGCTGTGCAGCCCCTTCTCAGCCCTGAGGATGGCCACCTCCCTGAGGCTATAATTAAGATGGATGCAGGGGCCGCCTGCCCCCTCCCTGCAGTCCCGGGGACTGCCACCTTCCTGGGCTATATTTAAATAGAGTGCCGGGAGGGCACGCGGCTCACCCGTAGACCTGGGGACCACCACCTTCCCGGGGCTATAATAAAAAGAATGATAGGGGGGTAGTTTTGGACTCCCACAGCCTGGGGGACCACCACCTTTCTGGGGCTATGCTTGTGGGAGGGGGCCCCGCGGCCCCCTTGTTGAGCTACTGCTAGCCATGGGGACCGTCACCCCCCCAGAGCTGGCTCCTGCTATGTCCCATGGTGCCCAGCCCTGGGACATAGCTGTTTGGTTTTGCTTTGTCGTAGATGACAACTCCCACAAAGCAAAAGCAAACGAAGTCCACTTTCTGCAAGAGAGAGATATCAAACGTCTCTCTCTTGTAGAAAGTGGAGTTTTCATCTCTTCCCTGCATGCAAATATGCATGCAAGGAAGACAGATGAAAATATTGCTTCCATATGCAGGGAGCTGCTCCTTAAAGCAGCTCCGTGCTTGTGGGATCTGTGTCGGCTTCAACAAGATGTAGGGAGCCGGCTAGGACCGCGGGGCCTTGAGGCTCCCCCCATGGTCCTGTCACTCTCTCTCTCTCTTCCATCCCATAATGGGATGGAAGAGAGACAGAGAGAGATAGTCATTGCAATGGTCTCTCCATGCACTACCTTCAGTAAGTAGTCACATGTGGCATAATGGTTAAGGTCACAGACCCTTACACTGAATGATGAAGGTTCTAATCCAGGTGCGCCTGAGGTTGTTTCCCTACTTTAATTCCTTTAAAGGTTTAAGGTTCATACAGAAGGGTAACCTCACTCTTTTTAATTGGTAAATATATGTTTCTTTTACATTTGTCCAGAAATTTCTCATTCTAACTATATCATCCATCAAAGCTTAAAAAACTCTCTATCTCTCTCCCTTTCACTCTCTTTCTGGCTCCATCTCAATTTTTCTTTTTCAATCTATTTCAACCACTCACATACCCACTCAGACCCTCACGCACCCACTCACAGACCCACACAGAAAGTGACACACCCACTAAGACACTGATGTTCCCACTCTCACACCCAGACACTCTCACACCCAGATACACCCTCTCACACCTATTCTCACACCCAGTGAGACAGGTCATAGCCAACTCCCGCTGCGCACAGCCTAAGGGCCATGTACAGCATGGGGTTGGGTGGTTGGGGGGGGGGTTTGGCCACAGGGTCTGCCACTGCGCACGGCCAAAGGTTGGGCACGGCAGGGTTGGATTAATGTATAGTGATTAAAATTACTTTGCATTCAAAAAAAACATAGAAATTCACTGAAAAAACAAAGGTTACAGGGACATTACAGTTAGCCTCACATTTTAAACATACCAAACATTATTAATTCCCCTGTTATAGTTATCTAAATTAACTATAACTTGTGCCCTAAGGTAACTATAACTCGCGCCCTCGCCATGCACTGCTAATTAGCCCAGATATTACAGCAATCATGACATCTTTTATAGCAACATTGATAATATCACTGTAGCATTTGTTGTGAAACTATTCATAAAAAAACTGTGTAAATTCGTTAATTTGAAGACAGGGCCATTGTCAGACTTTAAAATGGCTGTTATGTCCAAGGTTTCAAAGATGCTATCACGTTTTTCGATTACTCATTCATGAGTCATGGATGAGAGATCTTCAACCAAAGGAAAACATTAGTGTTTATCTACAATCACCATTAGAAGATGTCCATTATAAATAGACCAAAGAAATTGATGGCTATTGTTGGACCTGGCCCTTTTTACAAGGTCTTCCCCAAACTTTTTGCCTCCTTCCTCCCATTTTTCCTGACCTGTTTTGTTGGCTTTTGAACTCTGACCACTGCTAACCAGTGCTACAGGCCATATGCTTTCTGTGTAAAATGTACTGTTAATTGGTTTATCCATGATTGGAATATTTGATTTACTGGTAAGACCCTAGTAAAGTGCACTAGAGGTGCCCAGGACCTTTAAATGAAATGCTACTAGTGGGCCTGCAGCACTAGTTGTGCCACCCACATGAGTAGCCTGTAATCATGTCTCAGACCTGCCACTACAGTGTCTGTGTGTGCAGTTTTAAACTGTAAATTCGACTTGGCAAGTGTACCCACTTGCCAGGCCTAACCCTCCCCTTTTCCTACATGTAAGACAGCCCCAATGTAGCCCCTAGGTAGCCCCATGGGCAGGGTGCAGTGTATGGTAAAGGTAGGACATTTACTATTGTGTGTTATATGTCCTGAAAGTGAAATACTGCCAAATTCGGTTTGCACTGTTGCAAGGCCTATCCCTCTCATAGGTTAACCTAGAGACTGCCTTTAAACATGATTAAAGCGTAGCTTCCCTTTGGGAGCAGATAGATGTGGAGTTTGGAACCTCTGAGCTCACAATTTAAAAATACATCTTTTAGTAAAGATGATTTTGAGATGGTGTGTTTGAAAATGCCACTTTTAGAAAGTAGGCATTTTCTTACTTGAACCATTTTTGTGACGCTGCCTGTTTGTGGATTCCCTGTCTGGGTTAGTGACAGTTGGGCTGTTTGCACCTCTCTCCAGACAGTGACACAAAGGGGGCTGGGGTGTGGCCTGCATATTCTGATGAGCCATCTGTGCTAGGAGGGAGAAGAGGAGTTGTCACTTGCACTTGAAAGGGCTGTGCCTGCCCTCACGCAATGGAGACTCCAACCCCCTGGTGTGTGTCAGAGGCCTTGCCTGCGCAAGGCAGGATTTCACAAACAAGTGAGACGTTTCCTTTGAAGTAAGCCTATTTCAAAGGCCAAAATGGGTATAAGAAGAGGACCCAAAACTACAGACTTTAGACACTTCCTGGAGAAGAAAACTGGAACCAGAACCTCCATCCTGCCAAAAAGAACTTCCAGGCTGCCCAAAGGACTTACCTGACTGCTTTCTTTGAAGGACTGCTGCCTTGCTGTTGGCCTGCTGCCTTGCTGCTCTCTGGCCGTGGTGAAGAAGTGCTCTTCAAGGGCTTGGATAAAGCTTGCTTCCTGTTCCCTGAAGTCTCAGGACCAAAAAGACTTCTCTCTTGCAACTGGACTCCTTTTGCGGTAAAAATTCGACGCACAGCTTGCTAAAACCAATGCACAGCCTGCCCCGCGGTGAGAAATTCACTGCACGCCGAACCGGAACAACGCAGCGTGACTTCGCAAGGAGAAGATCGATACAGTGCCTGCGTTGTGGCCGGAACTTCGATGCACGGCCCACTGGAATTGATGTACAGCCAACCTGGGACGATGCAGCCCGACTTCCAGAGGGGAAATTGACGCAGCTCCTGCCGTGTGGGAGAAAATTCCACACAACACCCACCGGACTGACGCAGCGCTTGTGACCTCGCTCCGCAAGCCCAGGACTCCATGCACAGACCCCGAGGCGTCTGAAAACCCCGCAACCTGAGGGGGATCCACGACCGACCGCCAGAAATCAACGGACAGCCATCCCTGCGCAGAAACTAAATGACGCATCGCCGTCTGCAGCCTGAGAAATCAACGCACACCCCTTTGTTTCCCCGCTTCTCCTCCTCTGCGGCCCTTTGCGGCGATTTTTCACGTGAACCAGGTACTTTGTGCTTGCAAGAAACTTTGTTTGCTTTAAAAAGACTTAAGACACTTTGAGGGTCATTCTGACCCTGGCGGCCGGTGGCCGCCAGGGCCACCGACCACGGGAGCACCGCCAACAGGCTGGCGGTGCTCCAACGAGCATTCTGACCGCGGCGGTTCAGCCGCGGTCAGAAGCGGAAAGTCAGCGGCCTCCCGCCGACTTTCCGCTGCTCGCGTGAATCCTCCATGGCTACGGAGCGCGCTCCGCAGCCATGAGGATTCCGACCCCCCCTACCGCCATCCTGTTCATGGCGGGAAAGCCGCCATGAACAGGATGGCGGTAGGGGGGGTCGCGGGGCCCCGGTAAGAGGCCCCCGCAAAGTATTTCAGTGTCTGCCTTGCAGACACTGAAATACGCGACGGGTGCCACTGCACCCGTCGCACCTTCCCACTCCGCCGGCACGATTACGAGCCGGCATCCTCGTGGGAAGGTCGTTTTCCCCTGGGCTGGCGGGCGGTTTTTCAGCAACCGCCCGCCAGCCCAGGGGAAAACTTGTAATACCCGCCGCGGTCTTTTGACCGCGGCGCGGTATTTCGGAGGGGGGAATTCTGGCGGGCGGCCTCCGCCGCCCGCCAACATTGGAATGACCCCCTTTATATCACTTCTCAGTGATATCTCTACATTTACTTAATGCATCTTTGATAGTTTTCAACTGCATATATCCAGATAAACATTATGGTGGTCATTACAACCCTGGCGGTCGGTGTTAAAGCGGCGGTAAAACCGCAAACAGGCCGGCGGAAAAAAAAATGTAATCACGACAGTGGCGGAAACCGCCAACAAAGACAGCCACTTTAATACACAGACCGCCATGGAGGTACAAACAAACAGCTTGGCGGTCACCGCCAACAGACAGGCGGAGGACAATGTACCGCCCACAGTATCACAACCTACCAATCCGCCACCTTTTCCGGGGCAGATTCACCATGGACAAAAACACGGCGGAAAGAGGACTTCGAAGGGAAAACGCTCACCTGTACACACCCCACGAGGAATCCGGACGCCATGGAACCCGAGCTCCAGATCCTGCCAGCCCTTATATTCTTGCTTCTCTACCAGGAGCACGAAGGCCGGCGGCGAAGACAACGGTGAGTACTGCACCTACAACACAGGAGAGGGGGGAGGGAAAAAACAGGGACACACACACGCAATACGCAACACCCCCACCCCCACCCTCACCCACGACAAAACACACACTAATACAGCATGATACATTACAGTTACACCCCGCAACCCCCCTGGAAGAATGCAAAGACCAAAGAAAATGAGTGTAACCATTGTAATATATTCAAATTCAGTACGCAAAAATATATATATACACTATAAACAAAATGTACATCAAGAATAGTAGTCCAGGTAGTGCTCCATTGAAGTCCGTGCAACACCGGGCCCACACGGTATGGACGAGGCCCACACTCAATCCCCGAACATGACGGAGAGAACACTGCAGGGGCATCAGATAGCAATAAAACAGGCACCTCAGGGGGAAGGGAAAGGGGGGGGCACCTCAGCCAGTTGAGTGCACGATGCCAAATCCACGAGGGGGCCACATGCCCACTGTTCCATCCTGGGGAGTGCAAAGCCACAGTCTCTCAAGTCTCTACAGTGGGTGGTTTGCCCACTGTTCCATCCTGGGGAGTGCAAAGCCACAGTCTCTCAAGTCTCTACAGTGGGTGGTTTGCCCACTGTTCAATCCTGGGGAGTGCAATGCCACAGTCTCTCAAGTCTCTACAGTGGGTGGTTTGCCCACTGTTCAATCCTGGGGAGTGCAAAGCCACAGTCTCTCAAGTCTCTACAGTGGGTGGTTTGCCCACTGTTCAATCCTGGGGAGTGCAATGCCACAGTCTCTCAAGTCTCTACAGTGGGTGGTTTCCCCACTGTTCAATCCTGGGGAGTGCAAAGCCACAGTCTCTCAAGTCTCTACAGTGGGTGGTTTGCCCACTGCTGCATCCTGGGGAGTGCAAAGCCACAGTCTCTCAAGTCTCTACAGTGGGTGGTTTGCCCACTGTTCAATCCTGGGGAGTGCAAAGCCACAGTCTCTCAAGTCTCTACAGTGGATGTCTTTCTCCACTGGTTCTAGAGGGGGCTTGGTGCCCAGAGTGCTTCATCCTGCCAAGGACAGAGGTAGTGGATGTGATACTCCACTGGTTCTGGAGGGGGCTTGGTGCCCAGAGTGCTTCATTCTGCCAAGGACAGAGGTGGTGGATGTGATACTCCACTGGTTCTGGAGGGGGCTTGGTGCCCAGAGTGCTTAATCCTGCCAAGGACAGAGGTAGTGGATGTGATACTCCACTGGTTCTGGAGGGGGTTTGGTGCCCAGAGTGCTTCATCCTGCCAAGGACAGAGGTAGTGGATGTGATACTCCACTGGTTTTGGAGGGGGCTTGGTGCCCAGAGTGCTTCATCCTGCCAAGGACAGAGGTAGTGGATGTGATACTCCACTGGTTCTGGAGGGGGCTTTGTGCCCAGAGTGCTTCATCCTGCTTGTGACGGACTCAGTAGCGTCAGTGCCCTTGGCGCTTATTGGCCAGTGGTGCTTGTTGCGGCGGTGCCCTGTTCAGCGGTGCTTGTGGCGGCGGTGACCTGTTCAGCAGTGCTTGTGGCGGCGGTGCCCTGTTCAGTGGTGCTTGTTGCGGCGGTGCCTTGTTCAGCGGTGCTTGTGGTGGCGGTGCCCCGTTCAGCGGTGCTTGTGGCGGCAGTGCCCTGTTCAGCGGTGCTTGTGGCGGCGGTGCCCTGTTCAGCGGTGCTTGTGGCGGCGGTGCCCTGTTCAGCTGTGCTTGTGGCGGCGGGGTCCTTTGCAGTGACTCAGCTGCTGGTGGTCCTGTCTGGCCAGCAGGGCTGGTGCTGGCGGTCCTTCATGGCCCAGCGGGGATGATGGCGGTGGCCTCCTGGGCAGCTGGGCTGGTGCTGGCGGTGGCCTCCTGGGCAGCGGGGATGATGGCGGTCCCCTCCTGGGCAGCTGGGCTGGTGCTGGCGGTGGCCTCCTGGGCAGCGGGGATGATGGCGTTGGCCTCCTGGGCAGCTGGGCTGGTGCTGGCGGTGGCCTCCTGGGAAGCGGGGATGATGGAGGTCGCCTCCTGGGCAGCTGGGCTGGTGCTGGCGGTGGCCTCCTGGGAAGCGGGGATGATGGCGGTCGCCTCCTGGGCAGCTGGGCTGGTGCTATTGATGACGCAGAAACGAAGGTTTTACATTTATTAGCGCATAAACGTAGTGCTGAAATAATCAAGTGTGACTTTAACCGAACTAATAAAGATTGTACGGGGACAAATGTTCCCTCAGAGTAGTTCGCTAACATTTATAAGCGTGCTTTATATAACGTGATGTATTAGAATTGTACTAATCTGACATAACCGTAAACGTGTGCCATGATTTGCTTGTTTGAAATGTTTTAACTTAGCATAACTTTAGTGGAGGCTTCGGCCTAGTTGCCTTGTCTCACGGTTTAGATGCTCGTGTTTTTCAAATGTGCTAATAAACGTGTATTTCTGCTTGAAGCTGTACTTTTCCAGTGGGATCGGTTCACATGCTTATCTTTAAGGTTTCGTGCCAGCCTGGCATCTTCTTCTTTGCTCCAAGGTCAATCTGCAGGTGCGGACAATGGAAGCTCTGAAAGTGAGTTAATTGGTAAAATATGTTGCAACTTACGTACCGACTCCAAGGATAATGTATGCCTAGGTAGAAGCTTGTGAACTGTTGTTTTGATTGGACAATTTGAAGCCAACCTATGAACCCTCCAATGGAAGACCCTACTGGATTTGAACTGCTGTTTATAAAACCCTGGTGCACAAGAAGAAAGCAGCCATTAGCCATTGTCCATTACCCATTGCACCCATTGAGGACATTAGACATTGCAGCCATTATGGCTCATCTTGCTGACTTCGTCATTTTGCCATCTTCTACGATGCCAATTGATGTTTGACGCCATTTTGAATGAGACTTTGATGCTTTCTCTAATCGAGAGAAAGAGACTTTAAATAAATCTCGCCCTAAAGACTTTAACTTTGATCTGCCCCTTTGCATGAAGTAGTCGTCCTTTATCTTGCCGCTGTGAGGCAATTGCCCCGTCCACCCTACCCCTTTGCCCCGTCCCATGCTGATCGAAAACGGTACCTGTGAGACGAAGACTTCCTTGAATGCTGATTAAATTTGGTAAATATGAAAGGAAAATGTACAATTGCATTGTGTTTCTTTTTAGGTAACCAACTGCTGATTTTTGATAAGAGCCCTAGTTAGGAGTTTTCCAAATCAATGTTACTAAATTGTTTTTGCATGAAGTCCCACATGCCGATGCTAATTTGAGGTTAGATGAGGATTCCTTTTGTTGCACGATGCAATTTGAGACCTTGTTATGCTGACTAATGTATGCAATTAGCTCATTACAGATTATAGTTTTAGTGATTTGCGTTGCTATTATTGAATGCATTGTTATTCAAATGCTGCATAGATTGCATCTTTTTCGCCGTTATGGACAGCTATTAATGTTCATTTACATATATCATTTGGTGTTGAGACACATTTATATTGTGCTAGCTTTGTTAATATAGGGAAATAAATTCATTAACTTTGAATAAACTGGTGTGGTTATTCATGACCGAAAGGTCATGGTTCGCCGAAATGTTTTCTGGATTAATTGTGAAGTGTTATGTTGATCAGGGCATTGCTTATGTTCGTTATTGATTATTGATTTGATTAAATTGATTGATCTCGGGTGAAGAGAGTCCCACTTGGTCAAAAGATTCATCGACCCAAGAGCGTCCAAATACAGGTAATTTATTAGGTCGGAACGCTCTATCAGTAGATGGTAGCAGAGGACGGTTACGCCCTTTGGGACCCCGCTCGAGAGGTATATGGTGTTGAATTAGATTTTTTCTTGGGTAAAACAGATTGAGAGAATGATGATGCCCTAAGTCCCCCGCGACTTTCCCGGGATCTCGGAGCTTGCGAATGGAGAGAATGGAGGTGTGAAATCGGCGTTGGCGGTACTAGTGACGGTATGAGTGAAGTCAGGGTTTTGCGCTTGCACAGCTTATTGCCGCAGATTGGTTGAAAAGGTTGCGAGGATTTTAGAGAATAGCGGAGGTGCGACTCCGAGTGTGAGAGTAGGGAAGTCGTCGAACTTCATGTGCATGTGGCGCTTTGTGCAGAAAAAGGTCCACGTGGTTGTTGTTGTTGAGATGGGCCCTGCGAGGTCAAGAGACTCCGGAGTATGTTGAAAAGTGTATGAGACACTTGTTTTATGTTGTGGTCTGGTCGGTTTAATAGGTTGACCGGGCGTGGTCAACGAGTCGGTACGTGTGTTAAGGGAGTGAAAGAAAACTTCGACTTCGGGCTTTGACAAATTCTAAGTGCACTAGAATAGATCATTGACAAGTTGAGAGCAGAGTCTGCGGGTCAGATTTGCTTGCGAAAGTGGGGACCGAGAAAGATGGAATAACTGCCGAGGCTAGTGAAAAATCCCTAAGGTCCTGAAGCGATTGTGTTACCCTTCCTGTAGTAAACCGACAGATCTGTTTTTATTATTATTTGGTTGCTCGCGATACATGCCAGAAGTTGTTACGAGAGGAGCGGAGTGAAGGAGGACAAGCCGCGAGGCTTTGTCAGCCGCAGAGTGTGTGAGTGTGACGTCACTAGGAGCCGCGCTGGGATAGGTTGGTTGCAGAGAAGGGTCGCACACGGATTGGACGCAGTCCGTGGGGCTCGATTGGAAGGGGAAAGGCAAGCGAAGAGTATTCCGGGAATTAAAGTCACTTATTGATTACAAACTTTGTGAAATAAAAGACGAGAAAATGAAATTTTTTAAAGCATTAAAGAGTGCGATGAAGGGGGAGTCTTACATTAAAGCGAGCGTAGGAGAGGAGACGCCACCCGAAGGTACACCAGCTTACATTGTAATGGAGGAAAGGGGAGTAGCTCCGTGCCTTTGGCTAAAGCAATGGCACAAGCTGACAGAGAAACATGGGAGCGTAGCGTTCCCGATCCATGGGACATTCAATATAAGGATCCTAGAGAATTTGAGATTCGCGATGTACGACATGAAGGTACCTCCAAGGCCAGCACAGTTTGAGGCTCTAGCGATTTGGGAACTAATGGCTAGACAGCAACAGCAAAAGAAGTTCGAGACCAGGGTAAGAAAGGTAGAAAAGACACTAGCGGACGCTAGGTGGGATAATGCACAGAAGGTGTGGAGGTCAGATATATTGCAGGGGATAAAATTGTTTCCCGCAATTACTAAGGAAGAAGAGGCGACAGGCAAGAAAGCTACCTGTAAGACAAACAGGAGGTGTTCCAAAGATAGAGAGGACGAGGAAAAGTTAAGGAGAGAAGAGGAGTTAGAGGATGAGGAGTTAATCATGCAATTGCTGAACGACCGTCCACCACCTTATGCAGAGAGTGGACAAGGTCCAAGTACCAGTTCTGCCCCTCCGGCACAGGTACAGAATAATGAAACTCCGAGTTCAGAAACGCCATCGGGATCTAAGGACCCGAGTTTACTGTTCACCCCGCAGATACCGCAGGTTAGGAGAATATATCCGGATGTGCCTATATTGAAAACAGCAGAAAATTATCAGCCGCAGGTCCCAAGGTACTACAGCAGTGACAACAGTACGGGAATGATTCTAGATTCAACCGTAATGGGAGTACAGAATGGCAGCAACCCAACATTGGCACAAGCTGAATCAACCCAGTTTTTGATGCCTCAAAAGCAGATGCAGGGGGGAACCGCACATGCTCAGATGACGGGGAGTCAGACGGGCATGCCGGCAATGATGACCCATAGTGTCGGAATGAACATGCTTCAGAACCTGGGGAATGGACAGAACCCAGATGCGATATCCCTACCCATTACTGTAGGTCCGCCGGTACCTTTGTACATTCAGCCTAACTCAGGTATGAGCGGTCAAGGATCAGTGGTGCAGAATGGGACGGAAAGGAGGTGCATAGAAAACACTCCAGAGACAACTCCGATAGCGGCTCTGCCAACTGGATCTGGGTCCTTGATGGAGTTTAGTCCCATATGTGCTCAGTCAACAGTGGTGAGGTCGAGTCCCCCACTGATGATACCGCTATCATCGAACACTGAAAAGTTGCCGCAACCATCAATGGCAGTCGATGTGAATGCTACACTGATGGGGTTGAATGCGCAACAGCTGACACAGTGGTTCAACAGTCTGAATTCCACACAAAGCTCAGCCAGTGGGAAGGGAGAAGACTATCTGAATAGGGTCAGGTTGAACATGGAAGCAGAAGAATTGGTGGAAGGGACTATGGGGGTGAATAGGTTAGAGTCCTACTCGGAAGAAGAGCTGAGGTATCTATGTCCCAGGATTACGAGAGAAGTGAGCAAGGTACATAGAAGGTTGCAAGAAATAGCTGACAAAAATGGGGTTGAGATAGACAAGACAAAACACTTGAGCAGGAGCTATAGATTGGATTTCGGGACCACAGACTTTGAACACATGAGGTCAGCAGGCATGAAAACGCACCTTAGAGAATTGCTGCAGAGTGCACAAGTGTGGAGGTGCTTAGACAAATGGGAAAGCAGATGGGTAAAGAAAAAGGAAAAGAGGAAAGACAGTGTCCCAGAGCACAACGAGAAAAGACCACAGAGTAGTGATGCAATAACCATGTTACCAATGAGGGAGACAGCAGGGGGAAAATTAATACATGTACCGTGGCACAGAAGCGACATTCAGTCTTTTACGGATGATTTTCCCAAACTGAGAGAGAAACCGATTGAATGGTATCAACAGACTGATAGGTTTGTGAAGCTTGCAAAATGTCTTTGGGAAGACCTGAACACCCTCTTTGAGATTGTGGTTCCGGCAGATTTGTGGGAAGACTGCAAAAGGGCTGTAGGTTGGCCGACAAGTGAACCAGAGAGGCAGGGATACGGGTGCACCATCACCTATGGTGATGAGCTTGTACTATAAGGTGATTGAGCATTTGAAGACGAAGGTTGCCGCGAAAAATGTGGATTGGCAGAAGATTGATCGAACTGCCCAAGAGGCTAAAGAGTCGATTCATGGTTACTATGAGAGGTTGTTGAAGGCGTTCAAGAACTACAGTGGCACGGAAACCATAGAGGCGAAGGACATGCTTCATTTTGTGTTTAGATTTGTGGAAGGGCTGAGACCAGAGATAAGTCAGATGATAAAGACGCATTTGATTTGTTGGCAGTCGAAACCTATTGATGAGGTGTTGAATTATGCGAAATACTGTAGCGACGAAATTGAAGTGAAACAGAAAAGGTTGAAAGAGAAAGTGATGGTGATGCAACTTAATGCAGCTCAGACAGGTTTGCAAGGGTTGCAAGGGTTCCAACAGCAGATACCGCAGCCGCAGGGAAACATGGTGTTTCAGCCACAGGCGAGAGGCAGAAGCAGAGGAGGCTTTGGGAGTAATGGTCCGGATTTGAACACTGTTGCGATTCCGAATGGTGTGCAGGTATTGAAAAGGGTGATGCCGTGTCACGTGTGCGGAATCGTCGGGCATTGGAAACGCGAGTGCCCGATGGTGGTGCAGGAAGGTGCAGGTGTTGGTCAGCAAAACAATGATGTCAATGCATTCCAGACAATGAGGGGACCGAAAATGAGATGTCCAAACCCAAATTTTCAGACCATAAATCAGCTGCAGGGATTACAGCCCATGCAGCCGCAGCAGATGCAGATGCCCCGTATGCAGATGACGCAAATGCAGCCAATGCAACAGCAGTTTCCCATGGTACCTAATCAGCAAATGCAAATACCTTTGGCACCAGTGAGTCAGCAGCAAGTGATGGTTCCTCCACAGGTCTCGGGTCAGGTGATGAATACAAATGGCACAGTACAACAGTTCCCATTACACAGTGAGAATGGAATAAACAATGTATGGGAGAGTGAAAGTTCAGATGAGGAGGGAAATTGTGTGCTTGCAGCATCCTTGGAAGTTGATCAAAAGGGTCCATATGTGGAGGGAAGAGTTATGGGTCATAGTGTTTCATTCTTGGTTGACACAGGAGCCACACGTTCAACTGTTAGGAGCATTGAAGTACCAAATTTGCCACTCTCAGGGAGAACAGTTCAAGTAGTGGGAGTAGCAAACAGGCACCTGACGAACCCAATCACAGATCCAGTACCAGTCAGAATTGGTAACTATCAAGGGTCACATAAATTTGTGGTATGTGACTCAAGCCCGATAGCACTGTTAGGGAGAGACCTATTGTGCAAATTGGGATGTTCGATTATGTGTTCGAACGATGGAATTAGAATTCAGACGAGCAGTGATGGGGAAGAAGAGGACAGTGTAGAAGGGGATGAGATGGAAACTGTCGATGAAGAATATCCTCTGATTAACCTTTTTCCGATGATAACTGAAGAAGATATTCCAGCTGAATTACGAGAAACAGTCGGAAAAGAAGTGTGGGATATGACAGGAAAAGAGGTGGGATTGATGAAAGGAGTGGAACCAGTGAAAGTGACCGTAAAACCCAATGTAACCTTTCCCCAGACCCCACAATACCACATGGCACAAGACATCCTCATGAAAGTCGCCCAACTCATTGACGAGTTTGTAAAACAAGGAGTATTGAAAGAAGTGTTAAGCAGTCCATGTAATTCACCAATCATGGGACTAATAAAGCCGAGTGGAAAGGTCCGAATCGTGCAGGACTTGAGGAAAATAAATGACATCATAATTAAATGCTGCCCTGTAGTACCGAATCCAGCTGTGATAATGTTTCAAGTCCCTTGCGATGCCGAGTGGTTCTCAGTCATTGACTTGTCACAAGCATTCTTTTCGGTGCCTCTTCATGAGGACAGCCAATTTCTCTTTTGTTTCAAATTCTTAGACAGAGTTTACAGTTGGTGTCGAATTCCTCAAGGGTTTTCTGAGTCACCGTCAATTTTCAATCAGATTCTAAAGAAAGACTTGGAAGCGTTAGAATTGCCATTCGAGTCAACCCTAGTACAGTACATCGATGACTTACTGATTGCATCTAAGACAGAAAGTGGCTGCACAGCCGACACCATTGCTCTACTGAACCATTTGGGAAGGAATGGACACAAGGTGTCTCCTTCAAAGTTGCAGTTCTGTCAGAAGAAAGTAAAATACTTGGGTCATCAAATAGAGAAAGGGTCACGGAGAATAATGAAGGAAAGAATAACAAGTGTACTTCAAATGAGTCCACCAAAGACGAGGAGGGAGGTGAGGAAGTTTTTGGGGATGGTGAGCTACTGTCGCCAGTGGATTCCCAACTTTTCAACTCTAGCAAAGCCTTTACTGAAACTGACCCAGAAGGATGCCTTGGATGAAATTGAGCTGAAAGGAGATGAGATGGATGCTTTTATTGAATTGAAAGAATGCATGTGCAGGGCTCCAGCTTTAGGTATGCCTGATTACACAAAGCCTTTCACATTGTTTTGTCATGAACGTGATGCATGTTCTTTGTCTGTCTTGACCCAAGCCCATGGTGGCATAAACAGACCAGTAGCGTATTTTTCAGCTACTTTGGATCCGGGCGCAGCAGCACTGCCAGGGTCTTTGCGCGCCGTAGCAGCAGTTGGTATCAGCCTCACTCAGAGTGAAGGAATAGTGATGGGACACCCATTAACAGTCATGGTCCCTCACTCAGTTGAGATACTTTTGACCCGCTCCCGAATGCAACACATGACTGGAGCAAGACTCACAAGGTATGAAACAATAATTCTGGGCTCACCGAATGTGCAGCTGAAAAGGTGCACTACGTTGAATCCAGCAACCTTGCTTCCCGGTGAAAATGCTGAAATTGAGAACGCTGAAGACGTCGAGCATGACTGCCTTCAGGTGACTGAATTTTGCACAAAACCCCGACCTGATATTAGGGATACTAAGCTTGATGAAAATGACCATATTATTTTTGTTGATGGTTCATGTCTAAGAGATGGGATGGGAATTTTGAAAGCAGGATATGCTGTATGTACTGTAACAGGTGTCTTGGAAGCATCCTGGCTTCAAGGAGTCTATTCCGCACAAGTAGCAGAACTTGTAGCCCTTACAAGAGCATGCCAACTGTCTACATTGATGAAGGTTACCATTTACACTGATAGTCAGTACGGGTTTAGAATTGTGCACGACTTTGGGCAACTATGGTCACAGAGAGGTTTCCTGACCTCTTCAGGGTCCCCAGTGAAAAACGGGGAGAGAATAAGGGAATTGTTACACGCCATTCAAATGCCAGCCGAAATTGCAGTGGTAAAGTGTAGTGCTCATACAAAAGGACAGGACTATGTTTCTCTGGGAAATGCATATGCGGATCAAGTCGCAAGATTTTGTGCCTTGAACTGTATATTGCTCAGGGATGAATGGAATTTGATAAGTGAACCAGAACTCGAACCAGCTGAAGCATTTGCCTTGAAGGTCGGGGATACAATGGATGAACTAAAAGCATTACAGAATAGCGTCAGGGAGGATGAAAGAGTTTCCTGGATTAAGTCACAATGTACAAAGAGACCAGATGAGTTATGGGTTTCAAATGAGGGAAAATTTGTTTTACCAAATAGTCTCTTATCGCAGCTAGCGCGGTTCTATCATGGGCAGGCTCACCTAGGGAGAGATGCCATGATAAGATTGTTCAAAACTGATTGGTTTAACCCCAGATTCCGTCAAGTTGCAGAAGCAGTTTGCCATCGTTGTGTCATTTGTCAGCAGATGAACCCAGGGAAGGGAACGGTTGTGAACGTGAGCCACATTGGTAGGGCGGGTGGCCCGTTCAGCAGAATGCAGATGGACTTTATTGAGATGCCTGTGCATGGAGGTCTGAAGTATGTGTTGGTGATTGTGTGCATTTTTAGTCACTGGATTGAAGCATACCCCACACGTAGAAATGACAGCCTTACAGTTGCAAAACTATTGTTGAGGGAGTTGATACCACGTTTCGGATTCCCGATCTCTTTAGAATCAGATAGAGGAAGTCACTTCAATAACGAGGTGATAAAGTTACTTTGCGCAGCGCTGAACATTGAACAAAAACTGCATTGTAGCTATCGCCCTGAAGCCTCAGGACTGGTGGAACAAATGAATGGTACACTGAAATCAAGAATGGCGAAAATATGTGCATCGACAAATTTGAAATGGCCTGACGCATTGCGTTTGGTGTTACTGTCAATGAGAAACACCCCTGATAGAAAGACTGGATTGTCCCCGCACAAAATTCTCATGGGCAGGGCTATGAGACTTCCTGCAGTTCCCGCAAACGCGCTTTTGAATATTACAGATGATATGGTGTTAGACTACTGCAAAGGTCTGGCTGACGTGGTTCGCTCTTTCTCTCACCAGGTGGAAGCAACCACCTTGTCACCGATCCAAGGTCCAGGACACACACTGAAAGCAGGTGACTGGGTCGTGATAAAGAAGCACGTGAGGAAGTCGTGTCTGGAACCCCGTTGGAAAGGCCCTTTCCAAGTGATCCTGACGACCACTACCGCTGTGAAGTGTGCGGGAGTTCCCAACTGGATTCACGCCAGTCATACAAAGAAAGTGTTGTGTCCCACAGATGAGGAAGTTGAAGCGCTGAAACTGCCAGTACCTGATAACAAAGTGCCCGGCGCTGAGACAGAGCAAAACAGAACTAAAAGCGAACAGGCAGGAACAGGAGAGAGAGAAATATTCTCTGAGGACGAAACAACCGATTCACTTGGGGAAGACCAAGGAGAAACCTCAGACAGCGACGAAGCAGCTGAAGGTAACAAAGAGCCTGAAGCAGCTGAAAGTGACAAAGAGCCTGAAGAAAGTAACGGTGACAAAGGGCTCGAAAGAGGTGAAGAAGCAGGAGAGCCTGATCAGAGGAGGGCTTTCCCAGAAGCAGACGGTACAGAAAAAGAAAAGGAAAACCTGATTGACTCCCCAGAAGGAGGGGACAAGGCAGAACAGAACGAAACTGTTCAAACTTCTTCAGAAGAGATCGCAGGTCCATCAAGTGGACACAGTGCAAAGAGAAGACCAAGTATATCACCAGTAAAACTAAGAACTAGAGAAACGTTGAACGACAGTGAAGGGCCAAGAGTGAAAGAGAAAAGAAAGGAAGTGTGTGTCGTGGTACCAACATCAAGTGAAGAAAAAGACTTGGCCAAAGAGGAAAGTACCAGTGAGGCAGAATCAAAGAGAGATGCAAAATTGAAAAGGAAAAGGATACCAAACAGGAGATATTCCGGTCCAGAATGGGCATATGTAGTCAATGACGATTGGACCGACGAATTTGTATCTCTTAGCCTCGAGAACGAAGAAGAAGAGATACCAATAGAAAAGAAAAGTTTTATGGACACTATTGATTGAAAGGGTGATATATGACATTGCTTGCTATAATCTAACGTGATACAACCAGCTGAGACATTGCTAAACCGGATGAGACATTTGCTAACTTGATAAGACTTTGATAACCTGATTGACTCTTAAACCCGATTTGAGACAACGTTGCTAACTGATAAAAGACTGAGTTATTGCCGAATTGAGACAAATGCTGCTAACCGATAAGTGACTGGGCTCCTGAAGAAAACTGTGTGAACATTGCGCTCGTTCAGCTTTGTAACTAATTGCTAAATCGTTTCTTTATAAGTGCTTCTAGCTCTCTGATTCGATACAGATCATGACTAAGTACGCTACACAAAACAGTAGAGTGAAATATTGTAAATATGCGTGTATAGGCTTGATAACTGCATGTGTACTAATAATAATGGCAATAGTGCTTGCAACGCGGGGTAAGGGTGAGAATGAGAAAATTGATGCTTCTACTTCTGCTCCTGTTACTGTCACTGAACTAACCGCATTGAAAAGACTAGAATTAGATGAGACACTTGCATGATAAGAAGGAACTTTCGTATAATGTTTTCTATCGCCTACTAACAGAATATGTTGAGACTATGGATGCGAAAGATTGTTATGTGTGTACACAGATACCGACATCGGTAAAGGAAGGGGTGACTTATCACCACATGCCTCTTACATACGGGATTACATGTAGTTTAGTAACTTCTAGATTTTATGGTCAAACTAACATACAGTATTTTTATTCAAATTATGATGTTACCTTTGCATATGTTCCTATAATTACGCAGCTAAGCCAGATTGCTAAAGATTGGGATGCTAAAATATTAAGGGAATTTTTCGAGCCAATGCAACCTTTTGAAACAGCTCACGCTCATAGGGAAAACCTTACATGCTCACTCACTGCAGTAGAAATAAGCTTTTTAGATCGCACAGATGATAGAAGGGCACAAATGAATGCGAAATTAGAAAAAGAGCTAAGTAAGAGGACTTCAGTAGATAATTATGCTTTTGCCGCAATAAAAACACAAGGGAGAATAGCTTTAGACGCTTGGCATGTAGGGAAATTTTGTATATATCGTGGTGAATCTTATTATGATAACATTTTCGTGGGAGCAAGTGAATGTAAACATACGTTTATCTTTAAGGCCAAATGGACATTCATGCTGAACGGACTTGACCCTGTCATACCTGGTGTATATTACATTTGTGGGCATAATGCCTATTATCGTCTTCCAAAGGGATGGTGGGGGAGATGTTATTTGGGTATAGTGTTCCCAAAGGTTTATCAACTGGATGACCTATCGGTGATTCCTAAGACGCCTGGATCTCATCGTATCCAGAAAAGAGAGACCGCAGCTGCTGTGGTAGGAGATATATTTGGAGCCATGATTCCTTCATTGGGAGTTGTGTTGAATTCCATCAAAATAAGAAAGTTGTCTATTATAGTGGATAACATGTTGACAAAGTTTTCAGGTGCTATAATCCTGATGGATGCTGAACTTGCAGCAGAAAGAGCTATGACTCTTCAAAACAGGCTTGCCCTAGACATTCTTTTAGCAAAGGATGGCGGCGTTTGCAAAATGCTTGGTGCGCGTCACTGTTGCACGTATATACCAGACAACAGTGTGAAGATTAAAACAATGCTTGCAAATCTAACAAAAGAGAGTGCAGACTTGAAGGAATTGAAAGAACCAGGAGTTTGGGAGAAGGTTGGAAAGGGAATTGCTTCAGTGGGAAATTGGCTTGGGGGCATTTGGAATGGAATATTACTAAAAATAATAAAGGGAATACTAATAGTACTAATTTGCATCTTTGGGATTTGGGGAACAAAGAGGGGAATACTAATGATCATGGCAAGAGTTAAGAGAAGGAAGGAAGAGAAAATTATGAAAAGAATGGCAGAAGAATACAAGGCAAGAACAAGGGGAACTAAAAGGCAGAGAGAACTGACAGAATTTTAAATGGAATAAAATTTGTGGGAATAGTTTTGTGTGATGACAAATAGTCATCAGAGGAGGGATTGATGATGCAGAAACGAAGGTTTTACATTTATTAGCGCATAAACGTAGTGCTGCAATAATCAAGTGTGACTTTAACCGAACTAATAAAGATTGTACGGGGACAAATGTGCCCTCAGAGTAGTTCGCTAACATTTATAAGCGTGCTTTATATAACGTGATGTATTAGAATTGTACTAATCTGACATAACCGTAAACGTGTGCCATGATTTGCTTGTTTGAAATGTTTTAACTTAGCATAACTTTAGTGGAGGCTTCGGCCTAGTTGCCTTGTCTCACGGTTTAGATGCTCGTGTTTTTCAAATGTGCTAATAAACGTGTATTTCTGCTTGAAGCTGTACTTTTCCAGTGGGATCGGTTCACATGCTTATCTTTAAGGTTTCGTGCCAGCCTGGCATCTTCTTCTTTGCTCCAAGGTCAATCTGCTAGTGCGGACAATGGAAGCTCTGAAAGTGAGTTAATTGGTAAAATATGTTGCAACTTACGTACCCGACTCCAAGGATAATGTATGCCTAGGTAGAAGCTTGTGAACTGTTGTTTTGATTGGACAATTTGAAGCCAACCTATGAACCCTCCAATGGAAGACCCTACTGGATTTGAACTGTTGTTTATAAAACCCTGGTGCACAAGAAGAAAGCAGCCATTAGCCATTGTCCATTACCCATTGCACCCATTGAGGACATTAGACATTGCAGCCATTATGGCTCATCTTGCTGACTTCGTCATTTTGCCATCTTCTACGATGCCAATTGATGTTTGACGCCATTTTGAATGAGACTTTGATGCTTTCTCTAATCGAGAGAAAGAGACTTTAAATAAATCTCGCCCTAAAGACTTTAACTTTGATCTGCCCCTTTGCATGAAGTAGTCGTCCTTTATCTTGCCGCTGTGAGGCAATTGCCCTGTCCACCCTACCCCTTTGCCCCGTCCCATGCTGATCGAAAACGGTACCTGTGATACGAAGACTTCCTTGAATGCTGATTAAATTTGGTAAATATGAAAGGAAAATGTACAATTGCATTGTGTTTCTTTTTAGGTAACCAACTGCTGATTTTTGATAAGAGCCCTAGTTAGGAGTTTTCCAAATCAATGTTACTAAATTGTTTTTGCATGAAGTCCCACATGCCGATGCTAATTTGAGGTTAGATGAGGATTCCTTTTGTTGCACGATGCAATTTGAGACCTTGTTATGCTGACTAATGTATGCAATTAGCTCATTACAGATTATAGTTTTAGTGATTTGCGTTGCTATTATCGAATGCATTGTTATTCAAATGCTGCATAGATTGCATCTTTTTCGCCGTTATGGACAGCTATTAATGTTCATTTACATATATCATTTGGTGTTGAAACACATTTATATTGTGCTAGCTTTGTTAATATAGGGAAATAAATTCATTAACTTTGAATAAACTGGTGTGGTTATTCATGACCGAAAGGTCATGGTTCGCCGAAATGTTTTCTGGATTAATTGTGAAGTGTTATGTTGATCAGGGCATTGCTTATGTTCGTTATTGATTATTGATTTGATTAAATTGATTGATCTCGGGTGAAGAGAGTCCCACTTGGTCAAAAGATTCATCGACCCAAGAGCGTCCAAATACAGGTAATTTATTAGGTCGGAACGCTCTATCACTGGCGGTGGCCTCCTGGGCAGCGGGGATGATGGCGGTGGCCTCCTGGGCAGCTGGGCTGGTGCTGGTGGTGGCCTCCTGGGCAGCGGGGATGATGGCGGTCTTCTCCGCCGTGCTGCTCTTCCCAGGCTTGCTGACTTTCTTGTGGCCCTTCCCCACCTTGGAAGGTGTCGCAGCTGACTCCACACTCCCACCTGTACCCCTGGGAGCGGCTTTGGTGGCTGGAGTCTTCCCCCTCTCCCGCCGGGCACTGGCCAACTTTTGATGCTTCACAGGTGAGGGACTGTGTAGGTGCTGTGGCTCTATGCCACACTGGCTGCCCCGGTGGCCGGTGCACTCCAGATTCTGACTACAGGCACCTCTGGTCCCGGAGATGTTGAGGCTGAGGTGCTAGGTTGGGACCTGGAGAGTCAGGCCCTAGGAGACGGACGGGGTGGGGGAGGTGAGGGAAAGAGGTCAAGGTTGGACAGGAAAAGTTTCTTGGGAACACTGGGACGGGTAGCTGGAGTTTGGGAGTGGAGGAAGAGGTTATGGTTGTAGGAGGTGTTCGTTTGGTGACTTTGGGTGAAGGTGCATGCTCTGGAGGTTGTCATGAGGTGGATGGCTGTTGGGTGGCTGTGTGCCTGCGTGTGTGTATCTTGGGAGGTGGCGTCACAGACACACTGGAAGAGGACACAGGGGACGTGTGAATGGCAGTGGGGGTGGTGACTGCACGTGATCGGGTGTGGTGGTGGGTGTGCTGGTGATGGAAGTAGTGGCTGTAGATGTAGTGCATGCAGGTGTGAGTGTAGACGAGACAGGGAGGGAGGAGGGAGACGAGGAGGAGGGGGACACAGTGGAGGCAGTGGATGTTGGTGTGTCTGCATGTGTGTGATGCTTGCGTGAGTGCCTGTGGGATGTATGGTGCTTATGTTTGCCAGAGCTTCCCTTGTGTATTGAGGTGTGTGCATGCTGGTCTGAAGGTGTGCTTGAGATAGGCTGAGGTACAGGGGATTGGGTCTGGGTGGAGGAAGTTGGAGGGGGGAGGCTAGAGACAGGGACAATGGCTGCCATCAGTGCTGAGGCCAGAGTCTGAAAAGCTCGCTGAAGGGCCACCTGACCAGAATGAATGCCCTCCAGGAATGCATTTGTTTGTTGCAACTGCCTTTCTACACCCTGGATGGCATTCAAAATGGTAGACTGCCCAACAGTGAGGGACCTGAGGAGGTCAATGGCCTCTTCACTGAGGGCAGCAGGGGTGACTGGGGCAGGGCCTGAGGTGCCTGGGGCGAAGGTGATGCCCACCCGCCTGGGTGAGGGGGCACGGGGCAAAGGCTGAGGGGCTGCTGGGAGGGCGGTGCTGGTAGGGGGGGTGGTGGCTGTACCTGTAGATGCGGGGGGCACAGATGTTGCCGCCACCACAAGGGAGCTCCCATCAGAAGACGAGTCCGTGTCACTGGTGTCAGCTCCTGTCCCCGCCGTGGAGCTCCCCTCGCCTTCCGTCCCACTGGTGAACTCCGAGTCCGTAGTGTCGCCCTCCAGGGCCATGTGGGATGCAGCTCTCTCCTGCTCCGGTGCCACTGCTCCTCCGCCTGATGATGCTAATGCACACAAGAACAGGGAGACCAGAAAAAGGGGGGACGACGACAGAAGAAAGACATGTTGAGTGCAGGCATTACCGCTACCGTTGACGGGCACAACAGACACAGAAGCCCCCTGCACTACGCCGCGCACTTGGGCTCCACTGTTCAATCCTCGGGACATGGCCTACAAGGCTATGGCCGACATCTGCACACATGGATGACACAGGAGCCTGACTAGGTGTACTTGGCACTGTACACAGGTGGAGTGGGGTGCCACAGGGTCTGCCAGAACAAGGGGACCTAACTCGCACACCCGCCCTGGCCTAGGGAAACCCACTGCCCACCTCCCCCACCCAGACACCTTCACTGCGCGCAAATTCAGCAGAATGAGAGTGTACTCACCCCCTTGTGGCTGCTGTGATGCCCTCAAGAACCCATCCAACTCCGGGTACGCCACCTTCAGGATTCTGAACATCAGGGGGGTCATGGTGCGACGGGCACCCCTCTCACGTTGGGAGGCCATCCCCAGCTGGGTCTCCGCCGGCTTCTTGCTCCAGCGGCGAATGTCTTCCCATCTCTTACGGCAGGGGGTGCTCCGTCTGAGTAGACCCCCAGGGTCCGGACATCCTTGGCGATGGCACGCCAAATATCTTTTTTCTGTTGGGCACTGACCTACGTGAATTGTACAGGGGGAAAAGAAAAGTTATTACCAAATGGACCGTCTCAGTCATTGGCCCCCATCCCTACCCTTGCCATGATGCACATGCACTCACCGTCGTTTCATGCATGCCTCAATCTCCCCCCCATCTTTCATCCACCCTACTCCACACAGACATGGCCCATACAGCATGCTCCCAGTGTACTTACCTGTTTTTCTGGAGGACCGTAGAGTAGCGTGTACTGGGGGAGGACCCCATCCACGAGTTTCTCCAACTCCTCTGATGTGAATGCAGGGGCCCTTTCCCCAGACGCACGAGCCATTGTCTCTTCCAGACCGAGGTCACAGCAGCACTTGCAGTGTAGGTCCTCTCCTGTCGAAGATCAGGTATCGAGTGATTGCAAAAATAGAAAATGGCGGTCACGTCCGCTGCAGTGCGTACCGTCACCGCCGGCGTACATCGTCATTGGCTCCTGGGACCCATAGGGTCAAATGTTAACCAATGCAGAATTGCGCCGCGGTCTTCGACCGCCTACCGCGACGCTGTACAACGCCAGCGCAGTTACCTCACATCCCATTGTCCCACTTTACAGGTCAGGCAGCCGCCCTTTTATGGGCCCACATGGCTTAATTTTTAACTGCGTCACACATATCTAGGCCTTGCCTCAACACTCATCCAGGCCAAATTTCAGATTATGATTCGTGTTCTGTGTAAGCTGTGGGTACGTACCTCTGAGTTGGTTGACTCTGTGCTCGCTGTTGTCCTTCATAGGCCCCGTCCGCTGGGACATGTGAGGAGATGACGGCATCCTCCGGTGTACAGACCGCTGGTGGACCTGTCAACAATGGAGGAAAGACATGTGATCATCACCTACAAGCTTGATCATGCCGCAATCCTGGAACTGTGTACCCAGCTGGAGCCAGACCTGATGTCAGCTATCCGCCATCCCACAGGAATATCCCCTCAAGTGCAGGTGCTGTCAATACTCCATTTCCTAGCAAGTGGGTCCTTTCAAACTACAGTGGCCATAGCATCAGGGATGTCCCAGCCTATGCTTTCCAACATGTTGTCCAGAGTGTTGTCTGCCCTGCTGAAACACATGCGGAGCTACATCGTTTTCCCTCAGGTGGAGGATTTGCCTACAGTGAAAGGTGACTTCTATGCCCTGGGACATATCCCCAACATCATAGGTGCCATTGATGGGACACATGTGGCTTTGGTACCCCCCGCAGGAGTGAACAGGTGTACAGAAACCAGAAGAGTTATCATTCCATGAATGTGCAGATGTTGTGTTTGGCAGACCAGTACATCTCCCTTTGAATGCCAAATTTCCTGGCTCAGTGCATGACGCTTACATCCTGCGGAATAGCAGCATCCCTTATGTGATGGGTCAACTCCAGAGGCACCGTGTGTGGCTATTAGGTGAGCACCTGGAAGCAAGTCAGTGGGAATGGTTGTCTTGGTCTGGGGATATCCCTACAGGTTAGTGTGTGTCTAACAGTTGTCCCTCGCCATTTGCAGGTGACTCTGGTAACCCCAACCTGTCATGGATACTGACCCCAGTGAGGAATCCCAGGACAAGGGCAGAGGAACGCTACAATGAGGCCCATGGGCGAACTCGGCGGATAATAGAGCGGACCTTCGGCCTCCTAAAGGCCAGGTTCAGGTGCCTCCATATGACAGGTGGATCCCTATTCTACTCATCAAACAAGGTGTGCCAGATCATCGTGGCCTGCTGTGTGCTTCACAACTTTGCGACGACAGGTGCCTTTTCTGCAGGAGGATGGTCCAGATGGCAGTGTTGTTGCAGCTGTGGAGCCTGTGGACAGTGAAGACGAGGAAGCAGAAGAAGAGGACATCGACAACAGGAACTCGGTGATCCTGCAATATTTCCAGTGAGACACAGGTAAGAATACAAACCTGTCTACTACATGTACTTTAACTCTACTACCTCTCTACTGTCTGTTGTTTTCACCCAGTGTATGGTCACTGAGTTGTCACTTTCCCTTACGATTTCACAGATGTGGGTCCCACAGTGTGACATCTGCTTTGTTTACGCATGGACTAGAGCTGTGTGACATAGGTATGTTGACATTACATTTCAAAGAGCATTTTGTCACTGTAATTGCTAATACACTATTTCTAAATCACAGACTGACTCCAGATTGTTTTGTGCTTCAACGGTGTTTATTTAAGTGCTCAATATTGGAGGGTGCTGTAAAATGGTGAGGGGTGATGGTGGAGGAATGTCCATGGCAGAGTTCAGTCTATTAGTCTCACAGGTGCATTGCCCAAATGGGCATAGGAAGTGGAGCTGGGGCAGTTTGAGGATGGACAGGGTGACAAAGTGGGACATAAGGATGACATTCAGGGTGGCTCATTTCTTGGCGGGGGTCTTGGCATCGTTCTCTGTCTTTGTCCTGGATCTCAGGGACCGTTTGCGGGGTTGTTCTCCCTCTGCAGGGGGTGGGGTGCTGGTGTGGTGGTCCTGTGGCAGTGCCTCCTGTCCACTAGCGCATGTGGTGGGCAGTTCATCGTCCAGGCTAGTGTCAGGGGCCCCTTGTTGTGCCACAGTGTCCCTCCTGGTGTTGAGTACTTGCTTCAGCACCCCTATGATGGTGCCTAGGGTAGAATTGATGGATCTGAGTTCCTCCCTGAAGCCCAAATACTGTTCCTCCTGCAGGCGCTGGGTCTCCTGAAACTTGTCCGGTACCGTTGCCATCGTCTCCTGGGAGTGGTGGTAGGCTCCCATGATGTTGGAGAGGGCCTCGTGGAGAGTGGGTTCCCTTGGCCTGTCCTCCCCCTGTCGCACAGCAGCCCTCCCAGTTCCCCTGTGTTCCTGGGCCAGAGCTGCTGTCATCACTGTGGGCCTCTTCTGTTGGTGGTTTGGACATGTGTGGACCCTCCTGTCCGGTGACATTGGGTAGGGGTCCTGCAGGGGTATAAAAGGATGTTTATTACATCTGTGTGTGCCATGGTGCGCAATAGGTGGGTGACCGTGTACCCCAGTGCTTGCATTCCTGTGTGGGACCTTGTGTGATGGTGGTTTAGGGAGGTGTATGGGTATGTGCAGTGGCCATGCTTTGGTGATGGTTGTCCATGCTTTGTTGATGCATGCAGGGCTTGGTGTTAGGATGTGTGGTTTGTGATGTTGGGACATTTGTGAGGAGTTAGAGTGATGGGGGTGAGGGTGAGGGTGGGGGTATGTGATGGCATGCAGGTAGGGTGGGGGATGTAATAGTTAAGATTTGACTTACCAGAATCCATTCCTCCGTCTACTCCTGCAAAGGCCCTCAGGATGCAGAATCACCAAGACCTGCTCCTCCTATGTTGTTAGTTGTGGGGGAGGAGGTGGGGGTCCGCCGCCAGTCCGCTGAACCGCAAGGTGGTGTCTTGACACCACGGAACGCACCTTCCCCTGTAGGTCATTCCACCTCTTCCTGATGTCATCCCTATTTCTTGGGTGCTGTCTCACTGCGTTGACCCTGTCCACTATTCTGCGCCATAGCTCCATCTTCCTTGCAATTGAGGTGTGCTGCACCTGTGATCCGAATAGCTGTGGCTCTACCCGGATGATTTCCTCCACCATGACCCTGAGTTCCTCCTCAGAGAACCTGGGATGTCTTTGCTGTGCCATGGGGTGGTGTGGGTGATGTGTGGGGTGGTGTGTGTAGTGATAAGTGGGGTGGTATTTAGTGGTGTGTTGTGTGAGGTGCGTGGAAGTTATGTGGGTGATGGTATTGTGTGCCTGTGGATGCTTGGTAGTTGTTTGTAGTGTCTCTATCTGGCCTTCTCTCGGTAATTGTGGTCATAGGGGTTTGTGGGTGATGTTGGTGTGTGTTTTATATTGTAAAGGGTGTGTGGGAGTGGTGTGTGTATTTGTGTATCAGGTATGTGTATTTTGAATTGTCCAATGTGGCTGTGTTTTGTAAACGTGAGTGTATTTTGAGCGCGGCGGTGGGTACCACCAATGGAATACCGCGGTTGAAAGACCACCGCGTGGATTCGTGTGTCGTGATAATGTGGGCGTATTTCTGTTGGCGTGACGGTGGAGGTTTTGTTTTCGTCAGTTTATCACTGACCTTTGGTGTGGCGGACTTGTGTGGGTGTCTGCATTTTGGCGAATTCCGAGCTGTGGGTCATAATAGCTGTGGCGGATTTCCACGGCCGCGGCAGTGTGTTGGCGGTGTTCTGCATGGCAGTAAGTGGCATTTACCGCCAAAGTTGTAATGACCGCCTATATATTTTTCTAAACACTGTGTGGTGTATTTTTGTGGTGCTATATTGGGTTATTTTATGATTTATTGCACAAATACTTTAGACATTGCCTTCTAAGTTAAGCCTGACTGGTCGGTGCCAAGCTACCAGAGGGTGGGCACAGGATAATTTGGATTGTGTGTGACGTACCCTGACTAGAATGAGGTTCCTTGCTTGGACATGGGGTAACCTGACTGCCAATCAAAGACCCCATGTCTAACAGCTATTCTCTCACAGGCATGCTTAGGGAGTTCTGACATGTTCAGAGAATGCTGATTAGCTTTTGTTGACCAATAATCGCATATGTGACAAGCAATGAGTTCCTTCTCAACTCTTTCAGTATGGAAACCAAACTCGGCCTCGGAGAACACTCTTTGTAGCAACAATACCATAATGTCCTTCGTGAGCCACTACAATCATTTTTGTCGCAGACTCTCCGGAATCAGGATCCTCAACTGTTACAACATAACTCCTTCCTGACGTATGGACAGTTCATTTTGGTATTGTTGTATTTTTGATATTCACCATCATTACTGAGAGGTTGAATGTGCTTGTTAGACAACTGATGTGTAATTATGTCTTTTAACTTCAGCAGGTTACTATCATTACTTGTGGCAGTGACAATCTGGGCTAGTGATACAGCAGCTGATGTACTTGACTTGACAATGAAATTTATGTAGTCTTCAGCTGCCTTGGATGGAGTACATTGACCTTGTATAGGCATGCTCCAAAAGTTCCTTTCCTGGATGAGGCACAACTGTATAATTGTACTCTTGCAATCTCAATCTCATCATTGAATTTGAGGAGACATCTTGGCTTTTGGATTGCCAAGGATGGCCAGCAAATCTTGGTGATCAGTCACCAGTGTAAATGGCTTTCCATACAGGGACACATGGAAATGTTCACAAGCTCATACGACAGCCAAACTTTCTTTCTCAGGCTGTGAGTAAGCGCGTTCTGTTTTAGATAAACCTCTGCTAGCATAGGCCACAATATGCTGTCTAGCATTTTGACTTCCACTATGCTGTACAAAGAAAGCACTTAATCCGACAGGGCTAGCGTCGGCCACAATCTCTGTATGAAGCTTTGGGTTAAAATATGTAATTTCCATAGCATTTTCAGTGGCATGTTTGATTCTCTTGAAACTTTTGTCACATTCTTTTGACCACTGAATCTAAATGTTTTTCTTCATCTACTCTCATAATGGAGCACTCATAGGGGCAAAGTCTTGTATCTAACTTAAAGAGTAACTGGCCATTCCAAGAAATTAACATATCATTAAAACATATCTGGGGGTTCAGCATTTGTCAAAGCTTGTATTTTTGGAGGATCAGGCATCATGCCCCAATTGGAAAACATATTGTCAAAGAAATTCAGTTTTGCCTTATTGAACTCATATTTGTCTGCATAAAAAGTAAAACCTGCATCATTGAGTAACTGACATACGTTTGTGAGAGCTCTATCGTGCTACTTCTGTGTAGCTCTGAAAACTAATATGTCTATAACTGAATGCATTCACAACAGGTTGCATGACACATCAACTGACGTTTTGGATAAGTTCTGCAGCCGATGACACACCAAAACTAAGGCAACCCCGGCGGTCGGCGGTAATATGGAGGAAAGTACTGATAACAGGCTGGCAGTACTTTCCTCCATATTATGATATTGGCGGTTTGAATGAAGCCAAACCACCAATGTACCACACCGACCACCATGGCGGTAACAGCCACCGGGCTGGAGACATCAATCTCCAGCCCGGCGGCAGTCACTGTACTGCCTGCGGGATCATGACCCCGCCTACCGCCATGGTTTTTGTGGCTTCCTTTTGAAGTAGACATTATCAGGGGATTCCCGGTCACTGATAGGGGTCTTCCCCACTCCCTTCCCCCTCCACAGGTTCCCCCTAACCTCCTCTTCCTCATCAGACCCCCCTTCATACACACCCCTCCCTTCACGCATGCACACACGCATACACACACCCATTCCCACATTCATCCATTCATGCATACATCTATTCACACACACATTGGCACACACTTACAAACACACACACAGACACGCAGTCACACAACTCAACATACACTCACTTACACCCCCAAACATGCACACACATACAACATGCAACACACACCTGCATACAAGCACGCACAGACATACACACACACACACATACACACACACACACACAACACCCATCCACCCCCCTCCCCTCTCAGGGCACCCACTTACCGGTGTCCAGGGGGGCCTCCGGCAGGAGACAGGACAGATTCTCAAAATACGGCTTTCGGCAGACTACTGACGCGGCGCTGCTGCTGGCAACAGCATCACCTTACCGCCATCCACCATTCCTTCTGGCGGAAATCCGGCTGTGGTCATTTTATGGCGGACGGCTAGTAGCCGTGGCGACTGTCTTTTTGCAGCCGTTGCCGCAGCGGTAGGCAGTTTTTACTGCCAAGGTCCAAATGAGGGCCTAAGTGTCTCTGACATCTGAATAAACCAACCGGTGTAGAAAAGGTTGACGTACCTACAGCTTTCTTCAAGTTCCAACTAATGATAACCTTTATTCAAATCAAGTGGAGAGAAGACTTTGGTACTTTTCAATTGCATTATCATGTCAGCAGTGTGCAGCGAAGGATGGCGTTTTTATTTGCTTTATTTGCCTGGTGCACGTCAACGCATATGCACACAGCTCCTTCACTGTCCTTATTAGGCACTACTACTATGAGAGAAACGCATGGTGTTGGACCAGTGGAACGCTCAATAATCAATAATATCATGCTTAAGTCACAATTCAAGTTCTTGGGGGTCATTCTTACTTTGGCGGGCGGCGGAGGCCACCCGCCAAAGTAACCCCGTCAGAACACCGCACCGCGGTCGAAAGACCGCTGCAGTGATTCTGAGATTTGCCCTGGGCTGGCGGGCGGCTGCCAAAAGGCCGCCCACCAGCCCAGGGCAAATCAACCTTCCCACGAGGACGCCGGCTCAGAATTGAGCCGGCGTAATGGGAAGGTGCGACGGGTGCAGTGGCACCCGTCGCGTATTTCAGTGTCTGCATAGCAGACACTGAAATACTTTGCGGGGCCCTCTTATGGGGGCCCCTGCAGTGCCCATGCCATTGGCATGGGCACTGCATGGGCCCCCAGGGGCCCCACGGCACCCCCTACCGCCATCCTGTTCATGGCGGGTTTCCATGGGGGTGTCTGAGAAGGGCAGCGGTAAACCGCCGGTTTACCCTTTCTGACCGCGGCTGAACCGCCGCGGTCAGAATGCCCTTCGGAGCACCGCCAGCCTGTCGGCGGTGCTCCCGTGGCCGGTGACCCTGGCGGTCACCGGTCGCCAGGGTCAGAATCAGGCCCTATGTCTTTGAGCAACAGGAAGGGTAGCCTCATCAATATGCAGCTTGACTTTCATAGGGGGTCACTACAACATTGGCGGTAAAAGCTGCTTACCGCCGTGCAGAAGACCGCCAATACACCGCCGCGGAATTCCGCCACAGCTATTATGACCCACATCTCAGAATTCAGGCACCCACACAAGTCTGCCACACCAAAGGTCAGTGTTAAACTGGCGAAAACAAAACCTCCACCTCCACGCCAACAGAAACACGCCCATGCTATTACGACCCACGAATCCACGCGGTGGTCTTTCAACCGCGGTATTCCATTGGCGGTACACACCGCCGTGCTCAAAATACACACACATCTCCAAAACACTGCCACATTGAACAATTCAAAATACACACACCTGATACACATACAAACACCACTCCCACACACCCAACACTATATAAAACACACACCCACATCACCCACAAACACCTACGACCAAAAATTATTCACGAAGGCCAGAGAGACAGCACAGAATAGACAATCCCACCACACAGAGGCACACAACACCATCACCCACACAACATCCACGCACAAAACACCACACACCACTACACATCACCACACACATCGACACTGACACCGCCACACACATCACACACACCACCCCATGTCACGCCAAAGACACCCACGCTTTTCCGAAGAGGAGCTCAGGGTCATGGTGGAGGAAATCCTACAGGTAGAGCCACAGCTATTTGGCTCACACGTGCAGCACACATCCATAGCCAGGAAGATGGAGCTATGGCGAAGAATCGTGGACAGGGTCAACGCTGTGGGACAGCATCCAAGAAATCGGGAGGACATCAGGAAGAGGTGGAACGACCTACGGGGGAATGTGCGTTCAACGGTCTCCAGGTACAACATCGCGGTTCAGCGGACTGGCGGCGGACCCCCACCTCCTCCCCCACAACTAACAACATGGGAGGAGCAAGTCTTGACCATCATGCATCCAGAGGGCCTCGGAGGAGTCGGTGGAGGAATGGACACTGGTAAGTCAATTCTTAACTATAATATCCCCCACCCTACCTGCATGCTATCACATACCCCCACCCTCACACCCTCCCCTATCACCCAAACTCCTCACTAATGTACTAAGAACACAAACCACACATCCCAACACTAAGCCCTGCATGACACAACTAAGCATGGACACCCATCACTAAAGCATGCTCACTGCACATACCCATAACAACCCCTAACCATCATCACACAAGCCCCCATACAGAAATGCTTGCACTGGGGTACACGCTCACCCACCCATTGCACACCATGACACACACACATGCAATAATCATGCTCTTATGCCCCTGCAGGATCACGAAGGACCGTCACCACACCGGAGGGTCCAGACAACTCCACTCCACCCACAGAAGAGGCCCACAGTGACGATAGCAGCTCTGCCCTACTGGATCTAGATGACCAGCCCGGACCATCGTGGGCCTCGGGACAGTCGGTTCCCCTCGCACAGGCACAGCCCAACACTGACCTTCCACCCTCTGGTAACACCAGCACAGCACCCACC
Source organism: Pleurodeles waltl (assembly GCF_031143425.1). Taxonomy (NCBI): domain Eukaryota; kingdom Metazoa; phylum Chordata; class Amphibia; order Caudata; family Salamandridae; genus Pleurodeles; species Pleurodeles waltl. The sequence goes on from NC_090445.1 coordinate 253,522,275, forward strand.
CAGCGGGCCCAAACCTCCGTACCCAGGACAGGTCAATCAGCTGTGTGTCCACCACTAAAGGGAACCCAGGTTAACCCACCACCCCAACAACAACAGGGAACTGGGGGCAGTGGTAGTGGGCACACGGTCCAGGGGACGGAGGCACAGGAACACAGGGGAACTAGGAGGGCTGCTGTGCGACAGGGGGCGGACAGGCCAAGGGAACCCACTCTCCACGAGGCCCTCTCCTCCATAATGGGAGCATACCACCACTCCCAGGAGACGACGGCGACGGTCCTGGTCAAGTTTCAGGAGACCCAGCGCCCGCAGGAGGACCAGTATTTGGGGTTCTGGGAGGAGCTCAGGACCATCAGCTCCGCCTTGGGCACCATCGTAGGGGTGCTGAAGGACAAACAGCAGACCTTGAAGGACACCGTGGCACTCCAAGGGGCCCCTGACACTAGCATGGACGATGAACTGCCCACCACCTCTGCCGGCGCTAGTGGACAGGACGCCCCGCCACAGGACCACCACACCAGCACCCCACCCCCTGCAGACGGACAACAACCACGCAAGCGGTCCCTGAGATACAGGAACAGGACAGAGCAAGATGGCAAGACCCCCGCCAGGAAATGAGACCACCCTGATTGTCCTCCCACTGTCCCACTTTGTTACCCTGTCCATACTTAAACTGCCCCAGCTCCACTTCCTATGCCCATATGGCCAGTGCACCTGTGAGACTAATAGACTGGACTCTGCCATGGACATTCCTCCACCATCACCCATCACCATTTTACAACCCCCCTCCATTTTTGAGCACTTCAATAAACACCCTTGAACCACAAAACAATGTTGAGTCAGTCTATGATTTGGTAAAATGTATTATGAATGACAGTGTCAAAATGCGTTTCTAGTTGTAAAGGCAACATACCTATGTCACACATCACAAGTCCTTGAAGGATGCATGCAGATGACACACGTTGGTAATCACACCTGTGAAACCGTAATGTAAAGGAACAACTCAGTTACCAAATAATCCTATGAAATTACACACAGGATAGAGGAAGACGTGTGACAGTGAATGTAATGGTAAAAATGAATATGTTCTCACCTGTGTGTCACTGGAAATATTGCTGTATGACTGACTCCCTGTTGTCGTTGTCTTCTTCCTCAGCTTCCTCCTCATCACTGTCCACATGCTCCACAGGCTCCACAGGCTCCACAGCTGCCATAACACCATCATCTGGACCATCTTCCTGCAGAAAAGGCACCTGGCATCGCAAAGCAAGATTGTGAAGCATCGAGCAGGCGATGATGACCTGGCACACCTTCTTCGGTGAGTAGAATAGGGAACCACCTGTCACATGGAGGCACCTGAACCTGGCCTTCAGGAGGCCGAAGGTGCGTTCGATCACCCTCCTAGTCCGCCCATGGGCCTCATTGTAGCGTTCCTCTGCCCTGGTCCTGGGATTCCTCACTGGGGTCAATAGCCAGGACAGGTTGGGGTAACCAGAGTCTCCTAATAGCCACACACGGTGCCTCTGGAGTTGACCCATCATATCAGGGATGCTGCTATTCTGCAGGATGTAGGCGTCATGCACTGAGCCAGGGAACATAGCATTTACCTGCGATATGTACTGGTCTGCCAAACATACCATCTGTACATTCATGGAATGACAACTCTTCCGGTTCCTGTACACCTGTTCACTCCTGTGGGTGGGGACCAGAGCTACATGGGTGCCATCAATAGCACCTATGATGTTGGGGATATGTCCAAGAGCATAGAAGTCACCTTTCACTCTAGCCAAATCTTCCACCTCAGGGAAAATGATGTATCTCCTTACGTGTTTCAGCAGGGCAGACAACACTCTGGACAGCACGTTGGAAAACATGGGCTGGGACATCCCTGATGCCATGGCTACTGTTGTCTGAAAAGAGCCACTTGCAAGGAAATGGAGCACTGACAGCACCTGCACGTCAGGGGGGATTCCAGTGGGATGGCGGATTGGTGATATCAGGTCTGGCTCCAACTGGGTACATAGTTCCTGGATAGTGGCACGGTCAAACCTGTAGGTGACGATTAAATGTCGCTCCTCCATTGTCAACAGGTCCACCAGCGGTCGGTAAACCGGAGTATTCCACCATCTTCTCAATTGTCCCAAATGACGGTGCCTAGGAAGGACAACAGTGACCACAGAGTCAACTATTTTCCAGGTATGTACCCACAGTTACACAGAACACGACACCAAACACAAAACCCTTCCTGTATGTGTGTGGAGTGTAGGCCTAGCCATGTGTGACGCAGAAGTAAATGAAGCCATGTGGGTCCCTGAAATGGCGGCTGCCTGACCTCTAAACTGGGACAATGGGATAGTGTGGTCACTTCGTTGCCGTTGCACACCGTCGCGGTAGGCGGTCGTAGACCGCAGAGCAATGCTGCATTGGTTAACATTGGACCCTATGGGTCCCAGAAGCCAATGAGGAAGTGCGCCGCCGGTGATGATACGCACCGCCGCGGATGTCACCGCCGCGGACGTCACCGCCATTTTCTATCTGTTCAATCACTAGATACCTGATCTTTGTCAGGAGAGGACCTACACTGCAAGTGCTGCTGTGACCTCGGTCTGGAAGCGACAATGGCTGCTGCGTCTGGGGAAAGGGCCCCTGCCTTCACTGCTCAGGAGTTGGAGAAACTAGTAGACGGGGTCCTCCCCCAGTACACGCTACTCTACGGTCTTCCAGACCAACAGGTTAGTACACAGGTAGCACGTTGTATGGGCTAGGCCTGGGTGGAGAGGTCTGGTTGTAAGAGGGAAGGGGGCAGGGTTCAGGGAACATTAATGCATGTGAATGAATGTGCCACATGGCTAGGGTAAGGAAGGGGGACACTCACATCGACAGTTCAGTTGGTAATGACTTCTCTTCTTCCCTTGTGCATGTCATGTAGGTCAGCGTCCACCAGAAGAAGGACATTTGGCGTGCCATCGCCAAGAACATCCGGACCCTGGGGGTCCACCAGAGAAGGGGCACCCACTGCCGGAAAAGATGGGAGGACATTCGCCGCTGGAGCAAGAAGACGGCGGAGGCTCAGCTGGGGATGGCCTCCCAACCTGGGAGGGGTGCCCGTCGCACCATGACCCCCCTGATGTTCCGGATCCTGGTGGTGGCCTACCCTGAGTTGGATGGGCGCTTTAGGGCATCACAGCAGACACAAGGGGGTGAGTACACTCTCATTCTGCGGACTTTGCGCCCAGTGGAGGGGTCTGGGTGGGGGAGGAGGCCTGTGGGTGTACCTAGGCCAGGCAGAAATACCTAGGCTAGGCCCCTCCGTAATGCAGGCCATGTGGCACTCTACCCCACTGCAGCAGAGTGCCAAGTACAGGTATACATGCCCCTGTGGCATCCATGTGTGCAGAAGTCCACCATAGCCATGTAGGCCAGATCCCAGAAATTTCATCTGTAGAGGCCAGGAGCACGGCGTAGTGCAGGGGGATGCTGTGTCTGTATTGTCTGCCAACGGTAGCGGTATTCCATGCACTCAACCTGTCTTTCTTCTGTCTCCCCCCCACCCTTTTTTGTGGTCTCCCTGTTCTTTTGTGCATCAGCATCATCAGGCGGAGGTACAGTGGCACCGGAGCACGAGGGAGCTGCATCCCACATGGCCATGGAGGGCCACACCACGGACTCAGAATGCACCAGTGGGACAGAGGGCAAGGGGAGCTTCACGTCGGCCACCGGATCACCAACCAGCGACACGGACTCGTCCGCCGATGGGAGCTCCCTTGTGGTGGCGACACCATCTGTGCGCCCCACTTCTACAGGTACAGCTGCCACCTCCCCTACCAGCACCGCCCTCCCAGCAGCCCCTCAGCGTTCGCCCCGTGCCCGCTCACCCAGGAGGGTGGGCATCACCTTCGCCCCAGGCACCTCAGGCCCTGCCCCAGTCACCCCTGCTGCCCTCAGTGAGGAGGCCATTGACCTACTCAGGTCACTCACTGTTGGGCAGTCTACCATTGTGAATGCCATCCAGGGTGTAGAAAGGGAGTTGCAACACAGTAATGCATTCCTGGAGGGCATTCATTCTGGTCAGGCTGTCCTTCAGCGAACCCTGCAATCTCTGGCCTCAGCACTGATGGCAGCCATTGTCCCTGTGTCTAGCCTCCCCCCTCCAACCTCCTCCACCCAGACCCAATCTCCTGTACCCCAGCCTATCCCAAGCACACCATCAGACCAGCATGCACACACCTCAACACACAAAAGTAGCTCAGGCAAACATAGGCACCACACAACCCACAGGCACACACACAAGCATCACCCACATGCAGACACCCCAACATCCACTGCCTCCTCTGTGTCCCCCTCCTCGTAGTCTCCCTCCTCCCTCCCAGTCTCGTCTACACTCTCACCTGCATGCACTACATCTACAGGCACCAGGACTCGCACCAGAACACCCAGCACCACACCCCGCTCACCTGCACTCACCACCTCCACTCCCATTTACACGTCCCTTGTGTCCTCTCCCAGTGTGTCTGTGACGCCCCCTCCCAAAGTACACAAACGCAGGGACACACCCACCCAACAGCCATCCACCTCACGACAGCCTCCAGTCCCTGCACCTACACCCAAAACACCTAAAGTGACACCTCCTACAACCACCTCCTCTTCCTCCACTCCCAGACCCCCTCCAGCTACCCATCCCAGTGTTTGTCAGAAACTGTCCCTCTGTAAAGTTGACCTTTTTGCCCCCACTCCCCCCTCCACTTCATCAGTCCCGTCGTAGCGCCTCAGCCAAAAAGCCTCCAGTATCAGTGGTGCGTGTTCAAGGTGTGTGAAGTGCACCGGCCACCAGGGCAGGCAGTGTGACATGGAGCCAAGGCACTGCCAGTCCACCCCCTGTAAAGGCTCTGAAATTAGAAAGTGGCCGACGGGACCGTGTGAAGACTCCTGGAGGCAAAACAACTCACAGGGGTCCCAGGGCGATTGCAGAGTCAGCTGTGACTCCTCCAAAGGTGGGCGAGGGCCAGAAGAAGTCTGCACAGCCTGGTGTGAGCATCACGGCGGAGAAGGGCGGCATCCTTCCCGGCGGCCGGGACACCACTGCCAGCACCGTCGTCACTGGTCCGGAGACCACCGCCAGAGTAATTGCCCAGGAGGGCCCAAGTATCGTTACTGGTCAGGTGACCACCGCCACCGCCTGAGTCAGTGCCCAGGAGGGCCCAAGTATCGTTACTGGTCAGGAGACCACCGCCACCGCCGGAGTCAGAGCCCAGGAGGGCCCAAGTACCGTTACTGATCAGGAGACCACCGCCGGAGTCAGTGCCCACGAGGGCCCAAGTATCGTCACTGGCCAGGAGACCACCAGTGGAGTCAGTGCCCAGGAGGGCCCCGGCAGCCACAGCCCCACTGGGCAATGAGGGACCGTCATGCCACACACCAATGGCCATTCCAGAGAACGTCATGCCATACACCAATGTCCAGTCCAGAGAACGTCATGCCACACACCAATGCCCAGTCCAGAGAACGTCATGCCACACACCAATGCCCAGTCCAGAGACCGCCATGGCTAAGCACCGCTGAACAGTCCAGAACCGCCATGGCAAAGCAACGCTGAACAGTCCAGAACTGCCATGGCTAAGCACCGCTGAACAGTCCAGAACCGCCATGGCAAAGCACCGCTGAACAGTCCAGAACCGCCATGGCAAAGCACCGCTAAACAGTCCAGAAGCGCCATGGCTAAGCACCGCTGAACAGTCCAGAACCGCCATGGCAAAGCACCACTGAACTGTCCAGAACCGTCATGGCAAAGCACCGCTGAACAGTCCAGAACCGCCATGGCTAAGCACTGCTGAACAGTCCAGAACCGCCATGGCAAAGCACCGCTGAACAGTCCAGAACCGCCATGGCAAAGCACCGCTGAACAGTCCAGAGACCGCCATGGCTAAGCACCGCTGAACAGTCCAGAGACCGCCATGGCTAAGCACTGCTGAACAGTCCAGAACCGCCATGGCAAAGCACAGCTGAACAGTCCAGAACCGCCATGGCTAAGCACCGCTGAACAGTCCAGAACCGCCATGGCAAAGCACCGCTGAACAGTCCAGAACCGCCATGGCAAAGCACAGCTGAACAGTCCAGAACCGCCATGGCAAAGCACCGCTGAACAGTCCAGAACTGCCATGGCAAAGCACCGCTGAACAGTCCAGAGACCGCCATGGCTAAGCACCGCTGAACAGTCCAGAACCGCCATGGCAAAGCACCGCTGAACAGTCCAGAACCGCCATGGCTAAGCACCGCTGAACAGTCCAGAACCGCCATGGCAAAGCACAGCTGAACAGTCCAGAGACCGCCATGGCAAAGCACCGCTGAACAGTCCAGAACCGCCTTGGCAAAGCACCCCTGAACAGTCCAGAACCGCCATGGCTAAGCACCGTTGAACAGTCCAGAACTGCCATGACAAAGCACCGCTGAACAGTCCAGAACCGCCATGGCAAAGCACCGCTGAACAGTACAGAACCGCCATGGCTAAGCACCGCTGAACAGGGCATGCACCGATGAAGAAGGAAAAGACCGCCACATCAAGCATCGTTATTCCATGTGCAGCTGGGACAGTGACGGGACAGGAACTTTCACGGGGAGACTAATACAGTCTGGGCACCAGTCCCCCTCCAGAACCAGTGGTGGCTGTTATCTACTTGAGAGACTGTGGCTTGGCACTCCCCAGGATGGTACAGTGGGCAAACCACCCACTGTAGAGACTTGTGAGACTGTGGCTTTGCACTCCCCAGGATGGTACAGCGGGCAACCCACCCACTGTAGAGACTTGTGAGACTGTGGCTTTGCACTCCCCAGGATGGTACAGCGGGCAACCCACCCACTGTAGAGACTTGAGAGACTGTGGCTTTGCACTCCCCAGGATGGTACAGCGGGCAACCCACCCACTGTAGAGACTTGTGAGACTGTGGCTTTGCACTCCCCAGGATGGTACAGCGGGCAACCCACCCACTGTAGAGACTTGTGAGACTGTGGCTTTGCACTCCCCAGGATGGTACAGCGGGCAACCCACCCACTGTAGAGACTTGAGAGACTGTGGCTTTGCACTCCCCAGGATGGTACAGCGGGCAACCCACCCACTGTAGAGACTTGTGAGACTGTGGCTTTGCACTCCCCAGGATGGTACAGCGGGCAACCCACCCACTGTAGAGACTTGTGAGACTGTGGCTTTGCACTCCCCAGGATGGTACAGCGGGCAACCCACCCACTGTAGAGACTTGAGAGACTGTGGCTTTGCACTCCCCAGGATGGTACAGCGGGCAACCCACCCACTGTAGAGACTTGAGAGACTGTGGCTTTGCACTCCCCAGGATACATCAATGGGCATGGAGCCCCCTCGTGGATCTTGCTTTGCACTCATCCAGTTGAGGTGCCCCCCCTTCCCTTTCCCCTGAGGTGCCTGTTGTATTTCTCTCTGATGCCCCGGCAGTGTTCTCTCCGTTTGTGGACAGGTATCTTGTGTGGGCCTCGCCCATGCATTTTTGGACTAGTGGTGCACGGACATTATATATGTGCTTATCTGCACTACTTCTCGTAATGTATATACTTTTGAATGATTTTATAATATTTCTGTATATATTTGAGACATGTATAATGAAACATTACAATGTTTGAACTGATTTTGTTTTGTGTTTGCATACTTCCGGGGGGGTTGTGGGTTATTACTGTGATGTTTGTAAATGCATTGGTGTGTGTGTTGTAGTGGGTGAGGGTGGGGGTGTTTCGTGTGTGTCCTCCTGACTTTTGCCTCCCCCCTCCCCTATGTCGTAGGTGCAGTACTCACCGTTGTCTTCGCCGGCGCCGGCGTTGCTCTTCGTAGATGAGTAGGAATACAATGGCCAGTAGGATTTGTAATTCCATGGATCCATGGAGTCCTCCTTCCTCGTGGGATGTGTTCAGGTGATAGTTTTCCCATTGCAGAAACTGTTTCCGCCGTGTTTTATATCCACAGTGATTCCGCCCCGGAAAAGGTGGCAGATTGGCGGGTTGTGATACTATGGGCGGTACATTGTCTTCCGCCTGTCTGTTGGCAGTGACCACCGCGCTGCTTGTCTGTACCACTGTGGCGGGCGGGGTATTAAAATGGCTGTCTTTGTTGGCGGTTTCCGCCAGGGTCATGATTCCCTTTTTTTGTCCGCCGGCCTGTTTGCGGTATTACCGCACCTTTAACACCGTCCGCCAGGGTTGTATTGACCCCCATAGTCTTTAACTGTACCAAAGCACGTAACAACGAAGGGAATGTTGTCATTCACAGAAATTAACCCCATTCCAGCAGCGGTGTTGAAACAAAGCAAACAGGCACTTGATGTTGTACCTTGAAGAGCATGGATTGGTGCTTGTACCTTTATTTGCTTATGTTTCACTGTTGTGACTAATGAACCTTGACTCTTCCTGGGTGTCAATGTATACACAGTGGTTTTCAATAACTTAAGTCAAGCTAATGGAGACAGTTCATTGTATTTCTGTCCAGGCATTATATTTATTGATGCATCACTATTGATAATGAAAGGTATTGAACATCCATTCATTTTCAATATAATCTTTCAACAGCGCTTGCAATGATTTTCTTGCTTTGGAAAGTCGACTTTTCTTTGACTGACATTTTTCTTCACATAGGACCAGTCCAAAATGTGCATGTTTTTCTGAGGTACACTGCGACATGGCACAGTCACTTTCTTCAATTTCACTTATTATGGAGGCAGACAAAGTTTTTGATGATGATGATCTACTTCGTTTAGTATCTATTTGCGTCAACTGGTATTGATGCTTGGCCTTGTGGGTGTGCAGTGAATGTTACTTTTGGAATGCTCTGACGGCCTTTTTGTATTTGCGCCGTGATGCACTTACTTTTTCCTTCGCTTTACACATCATCACAGAATGGTTCTCTTTACCACAGACTTTGCATAGCAATCCAATGGCGGGACACATTCCTTTATGTTCTTCAATCTTATGTTTTTAATTACTTTTCACACTCATAACTGACTTGTTCTGGGCACCTTCAGCCTCCTTGTCAGCAGCCTGTTTCTCAGCATGTTCTTCAGCTCTGGCAACCATCAACACTTGCTCCAAACTAAGAGTTTCTCTCAGCTTTCATTGTCGGAATGAATCGCCCATAATTCAACGATGCATGGCTACTTCATCGCAAAATTAATTTAACTTACATTGTTTGATGAGCGTGTTGAGTCTTTCCATGAGTTCATTGATTGTTTCATCAACTCCTTGACTGAAAATGTATTGTTCATAACCGACATTTACTATGGATTTGAGATTAAAAGCATTTTTAATCTGACAGGTATGGTCACTTGTCATTTTCTTTATGACTTCTTTCACACCATCACCAGCAAGAGTTTTGAGATATTTGATAATCATGTGTGCCTCAGCATTACCCTTAATATTATTTGGAATGGTATCTTCTTAGCTGCCATCTGCAAGTTTCACAGACCTAACTGTTGCCTTCAATGCTTAGCTCTTAGAAGACCTATGAAGTTGTTCTGAACCCCACTCAGCAGCTTGATGAGCAACTGCTTTGGGTATAGACAGCTCTGTATGCACAACCCGGGACACCTCTCCTTGGGCCACTTTGGTGACTCCTGTGGCATGATGACTCTCTTTAATGGGCTCCGTAAGTACCACTGCAATTTCTCCAGGAGAGCACTTTCTTATTTGGGTTACTTATACCCTATCTCATCGCCAGCTGTAGCGTCTTCCCCAGCCTGGGTACCTACCAATGACTAGTTCTAGCTATTGCGTCACACTGATACAGAGTCCGCTGGGAGCCAGAAAAGTTCAATTTTAAATCATTCAAGACACTACAGGCAGGTCTGGTGGTAACCCCACATCCTCTCCTTAAAGCTTATGTATGTGTAATTCAATGAACGGAATGGTCTTGCTTAGTATAAAATAAGTGACTGTGGGCTTAGTTAGATGAGTATTTTCTCTGTTTTGATGCTGAACTAAAAGAAAGGTATTTTTGGCCTATTTTTTTTATCGGAACGCACATTTATTTCAGGCCTTAAAACTAAAGCAGTCTACTCAATTCATTACATAACGTCTTGATATAGTGCAGCCATGGATTTCAGCTCAGTTATCTAAAAGTAATCAATCTATAGCTATCTCTCTAGTATAGAGGGGAGGCAGGATTACTCCAAATTGAGATCCATAACAATTAGGGAGCTAATTTTATAATATATTTTACACATAACAGGACTAATTCCTCATGGCATGGTAAAAATTGACAGTTTTGAGTGACATCTGGTAATGGTCTCTGTTTTCCATTGTTTGAAAGACTTGAACATTGGAATAATTCCAGAAACCAGTGCCAGAGTGCAATATAGATATATATAGATGTTTTTCATAAAAGTCTTACATATGTTTTACAGGCTTAAATCTCAATCTGGAGGAAAAGTCAACAAGCTTTGGCAATGCCAGTAGTTGTGACCTATGCATGAAAGTGCCCTTTAGTGTCACTGATGGATGTAGATACTCAATAAGTGATCATGCATGCACTCAGTGACTCATCTTGGCACTCAATAATCCATTTATCAATCCACTGACTCATTCTTCCATTCACCTTCTGACACAACCATAATAAAACACACAGAGACTCAACAACATATGCAAGGTAAACGAATACAAAAAGAAAAAAAGAAAAACATGCTGACTTCTAAACATACCAGACATCTGTTTGCAAGAGCAAAACCAAACATAGCAGCAGGTGACCATCTTGCAAAGGTATTGTAAATAGTCTGTAATTGTTTTAAAGTTCAAGCATAGCTCACACATTTAGAACCAATGTGTAAGCCATCTTGGAATGGTAAAACAATGATACACTATGATAACTCACATTTTATTTTTTGGAAATTGACCTTTGAGCCCCTCTACTTTTCTGGCTTACTATATGCAATTCATTTTCAGAATTCTGACTCTGAAGCCCTTTTATGGAGCAGGTCTAATTCTGAGGAATTGTCAGCCTGGCAGTTTTTCCCTTTTGAGTGATGTCTAATTTGAATATCTTCCCTTGGCTGTGAACATGTCTGCTATTCACATTTTACTAGGTATTCTTCCACCCCACTTTTAGTGTGCCGCACAATTCCATGCACAGTATGCTTGCAATGTTAGTATGTAGCACTGCATGGTTTGCTTTGCGATATCTGCGGGCATTTGTGATCGTTCATGTTTATGGTGGAAGAATTTCCTTTACCTCTCACTCGTTAGGGACTCCTGGATGGTCCACCTAGATCACCTTTTCAGCACACTACATAAAATTTTCAGCATGTCCTCATCACAAGTGTATCATGGTTGTTCATTGGATTAAGAGCCTAAACTGCATAATTTTTTATTTTTTTTTCTTCTCCTTTTCCTCAATTTCTTTACTTTTCTTCCTTTTATTTTGCAGGTTGCAACATGTTTTCATTGATTTATTGTATATAAATGATGTAGCCAGATCCCATATGCTTAGGGGATGGAAATGCTGTCGACCACCTCACTTTGACCCGCATGAATTTATAAAATTGCACTTTTGAGTGCAGTAGGTTTTTCTTTTTATAAGAAATGTGACCTTTTGATTCTATGTAATTCTTGATGTCACAACCTTGCTCTTTTGCCTGTTTGTTTGGGTGATACTTGCAGTGGGAACATACCCCTAAATTAACTGATTTTAATTTTTTCATATAAATAAATTACTGATTGTTTTGATATTTCCATGTGCATTTTAATTATGCACTTTGGGCATTACTCTGTTATATGTATGCTTAGGGGCCTTTGTTCCTTACAGCTTTACACTATGAACAAGAGCACTCCATAGTGACATCTTGGTTTAAAAGAAGTTGCTGCATGCATTGAGGCACACTGCAGATGAAAAGAGTAGCAAGCAAGCAAGCCTTTAGCACTGCCTGAAGAGCTGCAGTATTCTCTTAAGAAGCATTAAAATAAAAACAGGAGAAGCAAAGAAATGAAAGGGCAACTGTAAAAGGAGAAAATTCAAAACACAAACACTGGCTAACCAGCCCTGATACTGAAGCACACTGTTCAGAGCACCATGGGGCAAAGGTGAGCTACAGAGTCCAAATGTGAGAGTTCAGGACTTTTACATCTGATGTTCCGGGACCCAAACTACTGTGGATCCTGAAGAACTGGGCCAAGTACTCCTTCGCATGGGCGAACTGTCCAAGGCTTCCTGGGGGATGGACAGGCAGGAGGGAGGTAGACACGGGGTGGGAATACAGGCTCACAACTCAAAATACATTCAGCAGCAAAAACTTGCTTTTATGAAAAAGGAGTATTTGTATGAATGCAAAGTAAAATATGATTTTCACAAACAAAACATGCAGCCTCCTAAGGTCAGAGCTCTAGTGTTTTATAGGCGGTTCCAGAGTTACACTCCCTTCTAACTAGCGGGAGTGGTTTTTAACCATTGACAATAGGTGTCATTGAGGTTTCACCCTACTAGTAGTCCGAGTCTCAGGATTCCAACTTTGATTCTTTATTAAAGTCAAAAGGGTTCCAGTGCCAAAGTGCTATATGGCAGGCAAGTTTCCCCAGGGTCCTGGCCAATTAATCAGTCTTTTTTGCACCAGCAGGATCTGAGTGGCTGGAATCTCCCAGCACACCCCTTTGTGGGCTCTGAAGGTGCATCAACTGTCTTCAATAAGTTCCTCAGATGCAGCCCGGGAGGGGCAGCGGTCAGGTGTCTTACATGTGGTCCTTCGATCTGCGCAGGCAGTGACCAGGGGTCCTTAATGCTCCTCCTCTGAAGGGAAGTTTCTTGGGATCCTCTCCACAGGAGGGGGGTGGTTTGTGAGGCTCCTGGTACTGGTACCAGTTGGCGCATGCACCTGCTCAAATAGCCACAACAGTCTCCTCCTCACAATGCCGGTCTTGACCAGACCACACTCCTTGCCTTGTCCAAGTGACCCCCCCACCCCCAGAAATACGAGGTCACCCCCCTCACTCTGTACATGGACTACATCCTGATCAGAACAGCAGCAATATTCACAATGGCCCTACTCGGCATATGGTATCATCAACGTCACTCCTCACCTGTGCTATGTCCCAGTTCGGCGCAGTGGCAAACTTCACTATGGCACCACCTGGCAAGCAGGGGTTGCCGAATTCACTCCACACACGGGCTAAGGCCTGAATGCACAGCTACAATCTTCATGGTGTCCGAACCTGGCATACAGGGTCGCCGACCTGCAAACCGGCGATGATTCGGTTGACGTAGCAACCTTCAAGGCCAACTTTATGGCGACCCTCCTCTGGCATACATAGGTTGCCTGCTTTACCCTGCACACGGGCAAGAATCCAATTAGTGTAGCAGCTGTCCCCTCTCACCTTACTACAGGGACCCAATCTCCATGTTCCCCCCACTGGACTTCTCTCCCTTCAACACTGTCCTCTTCCTCATAGGGCACACTGGTCTTAACAAGCAGGCAGGTACTGGTGCTCCAGAGGCAGGGGGTCTTGGAGACCTCTGGTTGATGTCCCCTCAGCCAGCTCGGACACTGGCAGGCTTTAGCCCCCAGTCCTGGTTACAGGCAGATGTCTTGCAGAACTTCTCGCACACCCTGACTGGCTTGTTGACAGATCCTCTTCTTATAGTCCATTTACAGACTTCAAATGTGATTTAGAGTCTGAGTCTTTAAATTTTATGTTTGGTGCTGCTTTATTTTGAAGTGCACTCTTTTCTGCCTTGCTTTTTCTCCAGAAAGCAATCTACCACAGTACAAGCGACACATCTGATAGCATTACAACACAGGCCAAGGGTGTGACTAGAGGTTCACACTCAGATGTCAGCCACAGTGATATGTGTATCAAAAAATACCTAAGGGCCTCAGTCCTACTTTTTATGATCCTCTTATCAGCTCCATCTCCTTCCAGAGATGTGTGTAGGCTGCTTCCTGGTGACCTGTCTCTGAATTAAAGCGCCCCCTTTGAAGTGTACTGAAGAACCGGGCTGTCCCTTCCTCCAGTGTGTCCCACTCACAGGAATGCAGTATTTCACAAATGTGTCTGGGGGACTTCTCTCCTTCCTCATGTTTCTCCGGTTAACCATTTATTGTACCACACACATACAAACACACATTCAGCACATGCATATAATATAAATGCACTACACAGAACTACTTGCCTCATGTATTGTGCCATGCACAGAGACAACTACACACAACACATATATAATACACACACACTGCAGAGCACTACACAACAGCCTGATATAGGCCAAGGGTGAGTTAAGCACACAGTATCGTAACTCTGAACAAGTGAGCTTTTAGGCCTCACTCCAATGACACAGGTAGAAAGGCCTTATCACTCCTACTGCCATCACCAGGCGTGAGCTGGTTAACTCCTGGTAAAGGCAGTAGCCTTTCACCACCATGAAGCTAGTGCTATGGGTGCCCCTCCCGGCCCAAAAAGATTGCAATCTGTGAAACAGGCCTTTGTCATGACACACAGGAATGGTCTGTGTTCACCCATGATGACACAATTCAGCATCAGGGATCCAGACATCTGGGCAGGGGTGCACATCCATCACCATGTGACGGCTTTTCCATCTCAGCACACACTGATTTTCAGGTGGATGAACACATGTGATCAGAAAAGCCATCATTCACAGGTCAAAAGAGCCAGTGACTGAATCAGACTGAACCATTACCCCATTCAGTTCACTGTCATGGATGGAAGGAGAGTGTAAATGAAACTCAAATAGATTGATATCAGGACAGAGTGGACCCAAAGGCCCGTTTTTTTATCTATGTGGATATACATTTATATTTCTATGTATGTATTATTTAGTGTTTTTTTTTAATTTAATATCCTGGCAGACTTCTAAGTAAAGATAATAGAAAGAAGTTTTAGAGTGCAAATGGTGTCCACTAGGGTTTGACAGAGGGAGTACCAAAAACCAAACAGTTTCCTACAAAGGTAACCTGAGATTATTTGTAACAAAATACCTGTGTGCTTTAGTACAGAGGAATTAAAGTCCACCCTTAAATATTTGCTGAACTAAATAAATACTTTTCACTATCAATAGGTCAAGCCTAATATGTTTATTATACATTTTTATAATAAACAGATAAGACCTAATGGAACAAAAACATCTTTACTAGTGAACCAAACAGGTCTGTAGCTGCTATCAATGTCTTATGAGGCTTCCTGTCCAGACATTAAACTTTCCGGCAAGCCAACCATCAAGTATACAGTCATAAAATTATTTAGTATACAACATTACAGTTACCATAGCAAAATACCTTCTCTCTCTCGAGGGCCTAACAAGGATTCTGACAGTGCAAATCTTCCATACCCACAGTTTGTCAGAGGGTAATTTTCATTCTAAACAATCAAGCCTATCACCTTTATCATTAGCTTATAACCATAAGCAACTCAGACCTACTGTGTTGGTTCGTAGGCCTTCCCACAAGGCAACCATCAGATATATGTTATAAAATTACAAATATGTACAAATGCATTGTCAAAACAATACAAAAGCCCTACTAATAGAGCCCAATAAGGAACACCATAGTGCAAATCATCTATCCACATGGTTTTACATGGGGTTCACCAGCACCAAAACCCATGTCTACTACAGTAAGGTATGAAATTACAAAGCATCTGCCTACAAGCTTTTGCACGATGTAATAATAATGCATCCAGCAATATACTCATTTAAAAAGTTTAAGACTAGTTAGTGTTTAAATCAAGATTTTCTTTCAAAGATTCATAAAATCAGTAGATATTTCAAGGCCATTAGCTAGTCTTGCCATTAAAAGATCACTGTCTGTTTAACGCAGAAATGGAGTAGTATGTCTACCTAATAATGGTGTTGGATCTGACATCCTTGACGTGGTAAAGGACTGTGTATCGTAGCCCTCACAGCCCCTGATAAGAAACAATACAGCATGACATAACTTCATGCAGTCTCAGTGGGACTAACCTGTTCCGTGGATCCGGCCTGCACTCCACCTCGGTAGGGATGAACTTGTGACTTTGTACTAATCTGGCGTGACCAGATAACCACAGTTGGCGCTATGTGCTTCTTGGTCCTATTTTGACTTAAAATTTAAAAACTGAATAGTTCCAGTTCTATTGATTGGATTTTTTGTTGTTCTGGTATCATTTCATTTATTAAAACATGATTAATTTTTCTAAATTGGTTTGCCATTTTTCCTGTGTTGTGTTTTCACTTTATTTCTGTTGGTGTGCTGCATAAATACTTTACACATTGCTTCCAAGTTAACCCTGGCTGTTTTGTGCCAAGCTACCAGAGGGTTAAGCACAGGTTAACATAATGGCTTTTGTGGTTCACCCTGAGAAGGATTGTAATTGTTGCCTGAGTGCGGCTTCCACACCCCTCTACCAGTAACCCAAGTTTCTCCAAATTGTTATCTTAACAAAATAAAGAGCAGTGATGCCATTACTCAACCTTGGTGAACTCCCCACTCCAGGCTCGTCATTTAAGTGCATTCTGCCCTGTCTCCATACCTGACTTGTGTAGAAAGTCCAAGCTGTAGTTTATGTAAAAACACTATAATTCCATTTTGAGCTCCCATTAATGCATGCATAGGCCATACTCTAGATCTGTTAACACTATCACATGCAGAACCGAGGCCCTTGAAGGCCAAATTAATAGATTTGTGTTTGGGTTTTTTGTATTTGTTAATCATCAAGTATACATTTTAACATTGTTCAGTTGTCCCTGGACCTGCCCTAATCCATATTGTAAATCCGAATGGTATTATCTTTTGGCAGACCACTTTCGGTGTTTGCTGGACTTTGTCAGGATGTCCTCTTGCTGTGGCCCCTGGGGGAGGGGAGGAGAAGGAGCTAGACACTACATATTGTACTCTGCTGTCTTGCAGCACTAGACACTTTCAGCTTTTCGGCAAGAGTCAGCAAAGAACTAAACCACCCACCCTACCCTGCTGCTTCGGACCCTGAAGGTGTTATTACATAGTGTGCTCTCTTCTCCTGACGCTCAGTCAGGCGCTTGGGCCCATATTTATACTTTTTGACGCTAAACTGCGCTAACGCAGTTTAGCGTCAAAAAGTTTTGCGCCGGCTAACGCCATTCTGCAGCGCCATGCGGGCGCCGTATTTATTGAATGGCGTTAGCCGGCGCAAGCAGACCGGCGCTGCCTGGTGTGCGCGAGAAAAACCACGTACACCAGGCAGCGCCGGCGTAGGGGGAAAATGGCGCAAGGGCGTCTTAAAATGGGGCAAGTCAGGTTACGTCGAAAAAATCGTCGTAACCCGACTTGCGCCATTTATTTTCGGCGCCCATCCCCCATCAACATGACTCCTATCATTGTAAAGATAGGAGTCATGCCCCCTTGCCCAATGGCCATGCCCAGGGGACTTCTGTCCCCTGGGCATGGTCATTGGGCATAGTGGCATGTAGGGGGGCACAAATCAGGCCCCCCTATGCCACCAAAAATTATTAAAAAAAAATAAAAAAAATACTCACCTGAATGTCCCTGGGGTGGGTCCGTCCAGCCTTGGGTGTCCTCCTGGGGTGGGCAAGGGTGGCAGGGGGGGTCCCTGGGGGCAGGGGAGGGCACTCTGGGCTCATTTTGAGCCCACTTGTCCCTTAACGCCATGCCTGACCCAGGCGTTAAAAAGCGGCGCAAATGCGCCGTTTTTAGCAACGCCCACTCCCGGGCGTCTCTTTTGCCCGGGAGTATAAATACCACGTAAAGGCCTGGGAGTCATTTTTTAGACGGGAACGCCTCCCTTGCATATCATTAACGCAAGGAAGGGGTTCACGCTAAAAAATGACGCACATTCCGGGAACTTTGGCGCTATTCGCCTCTAACGCCATAGTATAAATATGGCGTTAGTTGGCGTTAGTTTAGCGTCGAATTTGCGTCGAAAAAAACGACGCAAATTCGGCGCAACCAGAGTATAAATACGGCCCTTGGAGTCTGTGCTTGGTCTCCACCCGGCTGTGCACAACAGCTCGGGTGAAGAGATCTATGTGTGCATGTCAGTTTGGCTGTCCTAAGACGGCCGGCCAAACCGACATGCACCCTTGCAGCACTGCCCGCCATTCCTCCCCTTGCTGCTATGCATCAGGATGGTCCGGCCCCACCCTCCTCTTGCCTCATTAAGGAAAAATAAAATCATAATAACCTGTGTTATTATCATTTATTTTTCATGTTTTCACTGCTGAGAGATCAGTAGGACGACACTCCTCGACCTTAACGGAGGAGCCGCCGCTAGCCAATTGTACAAGGCAAGGGATTGCTAAGGGTTAATGAAACATCAGGAAAATGCTTAAGAAGATCAAAAGGAACAAAATCATAATCAATTATACTGTGCTTTCTCTACCCATTCAAACAGGAGTCCTAGAGAGGTCTAAGCAAAAAGCCTCATATGCATTAGCCAAGTTGCAATCCTTTATTAGATCAAACAATTAACAAACCTATCAATCTCTGGACTGCAATAAAGGAGCCCACTGTTGACAAAACCGTCCCTCTGCTCAAACGCCATGGTTAAAAATGTATGCCCTTTTTTGGCATGGAAATCTCTAGCCAAAATAATCGAAAACCATGAACAGTAGATAGATTTTAGTTTGTCTCTCAGACTTGCTAAATTAGACAGGTTGTCAGAACTATCATTGTAAAAATGAATCAATAAGATAATGATTTCATAGTGGGTTAATGACACAGCCTGACAAAACAGCTGTTCACACCAATAACCCCTTTTGCCCTCTGTGAAGGGAATGTTATCACTGTGTTAGAGATGTAACCATCCAGATGAATATCTGACAAAGCCCACGTTTCCTGTAATAAATGCAGTGAACGAATGAAAGTAACTTATTGCATAGAAAAAAATATTTCTTACGATAAAAAACAGAAAGGTAGCCACAAATTAAATACGTAAAATTGATTACAAGAGGACAATGTTTTCGAAGACTAAAAGGAATCATGCATATTCAAGATTTTGACAGCAACAAGAAGAGAGGTCTCAAAACTTCTTCCGTTTATAACATAATAATTATTATAATTGAAAAACTATGCATAAAGGCCTACCCAATAGGTCTGAGATTGGCTTTAACAAATGTGCCTTTTAAATATGTACTCCTTAGATCTAAGAGAGACATGTATAAACAGATTAGGGGGGTCACTACAACATTGGCGGTAAATGCTGCTTACCGCCGTGCAGAAGACCGCCAACACACCGCTGCGGAATTCCGCCACAGCTATTACGACTCACAGCTCGGAATCCGTCAAAATCCAGACACCCACACAAGTCCGCCACACCAAAGGTCAGTGATAAACTGGCGATAACAAAACCTCCACCGTCACGCCAACAGGAATAAGCCCACGCTATCACGACCCACGAATCCACGCGGCGGTCTTTCAACCGCGGTATTCCATTGGCGGTACACACCGCCACGCTCAAAATACACACACATTTACAAAACACAACCACATTGGACAATTCCAATTACACACACCTGATACACATACACACACCACTCCCACACACTCAATACAATATAAAACACCCCCCCACATCACCCACAAACCCTTACGACCAGAAATTTAGACGAAGGCCAGAGAGACAGCACAGCAAAGATAACCCCAACATACAGAGGAACACAACACCATCACACATACACATTCATGCACAAAAAACCACACACCCCTAAACATCACCCCACACATCACAACACACACCACCTCACACATCACCCATACCACACCATGGCACCGCAAAGACACCCCAGGTTTTCTGAGGAGGAGCTCAGGGTCATGGTGGAGTAAATCATCCGGGTAGAGCCACAGCTATTCGGATCACAGGTGCAGCACACAGCCATAGCTAGGAAGATGGAGCTATGGCGCAGAATCGTGGACAGGGTCAACGCAGTGGGACAGCACCCAAGAACTAGGGATGACATCAGGAAGAGGTGGAACGACCTACGAGGAAGGTGCGTTCCGTGGTCTCAAGACACCACATCGTGGTTCAGAGGACTGGCGACGGACCCCCACCTCCTTCCCCACAACTAACAACATGGGAGGAGCAGGTCTTAGCTATACTGCATCCTGAGGGCCTCGCAGGAGTAGCTGGAGGAATGGACTCTGGTAAGTAAAATCTTTAACTACTTCATCCCCCACCCTACCTGCATGCTATCACATACCACCACCCTTGCCCTCACCCCATCACTCCAACTCCTCACATATGTCCCACTATCACAACCCACCCATCCCAACACCAAGCCCTGCATGCAACACCAAAGCAGGGACACCCATCACCAATGCATGGCCACTGCACATACCCACACACACCCCTAAACAATTATCACTCAAGGTCCTACACAAGAATGCAAGCACTGGGGTACAGGGTCACCCACCCATTGCACACCAGGGCACACACAGATGCAATAATTATGCCTTTACACCCCTGCAGGACCCCTACCAAACGTCAATGGACAGGAGGTTCCAGACATGTCGCCTCCCCCCACAGAAGAAGCCCACAGTGATGACAGCAGCTCTGTCCAACCGGATCTAGATGACCAGCCCGGCCCATCTGGGACCTCGGGACAGTCGGTTCCCCTCACACTGGCACAAGCCACAACAGAGCCTCCCCCTTCTGGAAACACCAGCACAGCACCCACCCAGGGGGCCCATAACTCTGTCCCCAGGACACGTCAAGCAGCAGTGTGTCCACCACTACAGGGAACCCAGGCTAACCCACCACTCCAACAACAGCAGGGACCTGGGGCAGTGAACACACGGTTCAGGGGACAGAGGCACAGGAACACAGGGAAACTGGGAGGGCTGCTGTGCGACAGGGGAGGACAGGCCCAGGGAACCCACTCTCCACGAGGCCCTCTCATCATGGAAGCCTACCACCATTCCCAGGAGACGATGGCAACGGTACTGGCCAAGTTTCAGGAGACCCAGCGGCTGCAGGAGGAACAGTATTTGGGGTTCAGGGAGGAACACAAAACCATCAATACCACCCTGGGCACCATTGTAGGGGTGCTGAAGGAACTCGTGAAGACCAGGAGGGACACTGTGGCACAACAAGGGGCCCCTGACACTAGCCTGGATGATGAACTGCCCATCACCTCCGCCGGCGCTAGTGGACAGGAGGCACCGCCACAGGACCACAACACCAACACCCCACCCCCTGCAGATGGAGAACCACCCCGCAAGCGGTCCCTGAGATCCAGGACAAAGACAGAGAACAATGCGAAGACCCCGCCAAGAAATGAGACCACCCTGATTGTCATCCTTATGTCCCACTTTGTCACCCTGTCCATCCTCAAACTGCCCCAGCTCCACTTCCTATGCCCTTTGGACAATGCACCTGTGAGACTAATAGACTGGACTCTGCAATGGACATTCCGCCACCATCACCCCTGACCATTTTACAACCCCCTCCACTATTTAGCACTTAAATAAACACCCTTAAATCACAAAACTATCTGGAGTCAGTCTGTGCTTTCGAAAATGTGTATTTGCAATAACTGAGGAAAAATGCAATATCCATTGTATTGTCAACATACCTATGTCACACAGCTCTAGTCCATGAGGAAACAAAGCAGATGTCACACAGTGGGACCCACATCTGTGAAATCGAAAGGGAAAGTGACAACTCAGGGTCCATACACTGGGTGAAAGTGACAGACATATGAGAGGTAGAACAAGTGTATCAGATGTAGCAGGCAGTGATATCTTCTTACCTGTGTCTCTCTGGAAGTATTGATGAATCACTGTGTTTCTGTTGTCGATATCCTCTGCTTCTGCTTCCTCGTCTTCACTGTCCACAGGCTCCACAGCTGCCACAAGACCTCCATCTGGACCATCCTCCTGCAGAAAAAGCAACTGTCATCGCAAAGCCAAGTTGTGAAGCATACAGCAGGCCACGATGATCTGGCACACCTTCTTTGGTGAGTAGAATAGGGAACCACCTGTCATATGGAGGCACCTGAACCTGGCCTTCAGGAGGCCGAAGGTCCTCTCTATAACCCTCCTAGTTCACCCATGGGCTTCATTGTAGCGTTCCTCTGCCCTTGTCCTGGGATTTCTCACTGGGGTCAGTAGCCATGACAGGTTGAGGTACCCAGAGTCACCTGCAAATGTCGAGGGACAACTGTTAGACACACACTAACCC
Organism: Pleurodeles waltl; assembly: GCF_031143425.1. Taxonomy (NCBI): domain Eukaryota; kingdom Metazoa; phylum Chordata; class Amphibia; order Caudata; family Salamandridae; genus Pleurodeles; species Pleurodeles waltl. The sequence goes on from NC_090445.1 coordinate 253,544,424, forward strand.
TTAGGGACAAACCCAGACACCTAGTCACACTGTATAGGGTCAATGTCCTCACCTAATAGCCACACACGGTGCCTCTGGAGTTGCCCCATCACATAAGGGATGCTGCTATTCCTCAGAATGTAAGCGTCATGAACTGAGCCAGGAAACTTGGCATTCACATGGGAGATGTACTGGTCGACCAAACACACCATCTCCACATTCATAGAATGGTAACTCTTCTGTTTCTGTACACCTCTTCACTCCTGCGGGGGGACCAAGGCCACATGTGTCCCATCAATGGCACCAATGATGTTGGGGATATGTCCCAGGGCATAGAAGTCACCTTTCACTGTGGGCAAATCCTCCACCTGAGGGAAAACAATGTAGCTGCGCATGTGTTTCAGCAGGGCAGACAACACTCTGGACAACACGTTGGAGAACATAGGCTGGGACATCCCTGATGCTATGGCCACTGTCGTCTGAAAAGACCCACTTGCCAGGAAATGGAGTACTGACAGCACCTGCACTGGAGGGGGGATACCTGTGGGATGGCGGATAGCTGACATCAGGTCCGGCTCAACTGGGCACACAGTTCCTGGATGGCGGCACAGTCCAGTCTGTAGGTGACAATTACATGTCGCTCTTCCATTGTCGACAGGTCCACCAGCGGTCTGTACACCGGAGGATGCCGCCATCTCCTCACCTGCCCCAGCGGACGTGCTCTATGGAGGAGAACAGCGAGCACAGGGTCAGCCAACACTGAGGTACGAAAACACAACTTTATTGCACACATTTTTCAATCCGCTATGTCCCTGTCTTAATGTGTATGCAAGGCCTAGATATGTGTGACGCATTTAAAAATAATGCCATGTGGCCCCCTCAAATGGCGGCTGCCTGACCTGTAATGTGGAACAAGGGGATATGAGGTAACTGCGCTGGCGTTGTACACTGTCGCAGTAGGCAGTCGAAGACAGCGGCGCAATCCTACATTGGTTAACATTGGAGACTGTGGGTCCCAGGAGCCAATGATGATTTACGCCGGCGATGACGGTACGCACCGCCGCGGACGTGACCCCCATTTTCTATCTGTTCACTCACTTGATACCCGATCTTCGACAGGAGGGGACCTACACTGCAAGTGCTGCTGTGACCTCAGTCTGGAAGAGACAATGGCTCATGTGTCTGGGGAAAGAGCCCATGCCTTCACCACGGAGGAGTTGGAGAAACTAGTGGATGGGGTCCTCCCCCAGTACACGCTACTCTAGGGTCCTCCAGACAAACAGGTAAGTACACTGTGAGCATGCTGTATGGGCAATGCCTGTGTGGAGTGGTGTGGATGGAAGATGGGGGGGTGCATGAAACAACGTGAGTGCATGTGCGTCAAGGCAAGGGTAGGAACGCGGGCCAATGACTGTGACGGTCCGGACAGTTATATCTTCTCCTTTTCCCCTGTACTATTCCTGTCGGTCAGCACCCACCAGAAGAAGGATATTTGGCGTGCCATCGCCAAGGAAGTCCGGACCCTGGGGGTCCACTACAGACGGAGCACCCACTGCCGGAAAAGATGGGAGGACATTCGCCACTGGAGCAAGAAGACGGCGGAGGCCCAGCTGGGGATGGCCTCCCAACGTGGGAGGGGTGCCCGTCGCACCATGACCCCCCTGATGTTCCTGATCCTGGCGGTGGCGTATCTGGAGTTGGATGGGCGCTTGAGAGCATCACAGCAGCCACAAGGGGGTGAGTACACTCTCATTCAGCTGAATCAGCGTGCAGTACGAGGTGTCTGGGTGGGGGAGGTGGGCTGTGGGTTCCCCTAGGCCAGGGCGAGTTTAGTAGGCAAGGTCCCTTCGTAGGGCAGGCCATGTGGCACCCCACCCCACCAGTGTTCAGAGCCAACTACACTGAGTCAGACTCGTGTGACTTCCATGTGTGCAGCAATCGGGCATAGCTCTTGTACCCCATGTCCCTGTGATTAATTAGGGAACTCTAAGTGCACGGCGTAGTGCAGAGGTCTTCTGTGTCTGTAGTGTTCGCCAACGGTAGCGGTATTGCATGCACTCAACATGTCTTTCTTCTGTCTTTCCCCCCCTTTTTTTGGTCTCCCTGTTCTTGTGTGCAATAGCATCATCAGGCGGAGGAGCAGTGGCACCGGAGCAGGAGGGAGCTGCATCCCACATGGCCCTGGAGGGCGAGACAACGGAGTCTGAAGGCACCAGTGGGACAGAGGGCGAGGGGAGCTCCACGGCGGGGATAGGAGCTGTGCCCCCCGCATCTACAGGTACAGCCGCCACCCCCTACCAGCACCACCCTCCCAGCAGCCCCTCAGCGTGTGCCCCGTGGCACCTCACCCAGGAGGGTGGGCATCTCCTTCGTCCCAGGCACCTCAGCCCCTGCCCCTGTCAGCCCTGCTGCCCTCAGTGAGGAGGCCATTGAGCTCCTCAGAGCCCTCACTGTTGGGCAGTCTACCATTCTGAATGCCATCCAGGGTATAGAGAGGCAGTTGCAACAGATGAATGCATACCTGGAGGGCATTCATTCTGGTCAGGCAGCCCAACAGCAAGCTTTTCAGACTCTGGCCTCAGCACTGATGGCAGCCATTGTCCCTGTGTCCAGCCTCCCCCTCCAAACCCCTGTACTTCAGCCTATCTCAAGCACACCATCAGACAAGCATGCACACAACTCAACACACAAGGAAAGCTCTGGCAAACATAAGCACCACACATCCCACAGGCACTCACAAAAGCATTATACCCATGCACACATACCAACAACCACTGGCTCCACTGTGTCCCCCTCCTCCTCGTCTCCCTCCTCCCTCCCAGTCACGTCTCCACTCACACCAGCATGCACTACATCTTCATCCACTACGCCCATCACCAGCACACCCATCACCACACACTGCTCACATGCACTCACCACCCCCACTACCATTCACACATCCCCTGTGTCCTCTCCCAGTGTGTCTGTGAGCCCACCTCCCAAGGTACACAAACGCAGTCACACACCCACCCAACAGCCATCCACCTCACAACAGCCTCCAGTCCATGCACCTTCACCCAAATTCAGCAAACGTACACCTCCTACAACCACTACCTCTTCCTCCACTCCCAAACCCCCTCAATCTACCTGCCCCAGTGTGTCTAAAAACATTTCCTGTCCAACCTTGACCTCTTCCCCTCACCTCCCCCACCCCTTCAGTCCTTTAGGGCACGCCTTTCCAGGTCCCAACCCAGTACCTCAGCCACCACATCAGCGGGAATAGTGGTGCCAGCAGTAACCGGCTTCTGGAGTGCGCCAAGCAGCAAGGCAGCCAGACCACGGACAGTCCCCCACCTTAGAAGCATAAGAAGTTGACCACTGCCCGGAGGGAGAAGGGCAAAACACCTGCCACCAAGGGCTCTCCCATGACTACAGTTGGGAGTGGGAAGACAGCTGCACCACCATCCAAGGTGGGGAAGGGGCACAGAAAGAAAGGGAAGTTGCCGCCAACCTGCACGGCGCACAAGACCGCCACCAGCACCGCTGCCAAGGACACTGCCGCCACCAGCACCGCTGCCCAGGACACCGCCGCCACCTGCACCGCTGCCCAGGACACCAGTGCCACCAGCACCACTGCCCAGGACACCGCCGCCAGCAGCACCGCTGCCAAGGACACCACCGACACCAGAACCGCTGCCATGTACACCGCCGCCACCAGCACCGCTGCCAAGGACACTGCTGCCAGCAGCACCGCTGCCAAGGACACCGCCGCCAGCAGCACGCTCACTGAGCCACCCACCAGCACCGCAGGCCAATGAGCGCTGCAAGCCCCGCCGCTACTGAGGCCGCCACGAGCAGGATGAAGCAATCTGGGCACAAAACCACCTCCAGAACCAGTGGAGAAAGGCATCCACTACCTCTGTCCTTGGGAGGATGAAGCACTCTGGGCACAAAGCCCCCTCCAGAACCAGTGGAGACTGTTATCCACTTGTGAGACTGTGGCTTTGCACTCCCCAGGATAAAGCAGTGGGCAAACCACCCATTGGAGAGACTTGAGAGACTGTGGCTTTGCACTCCCCAGGATAAACTTTCTCTTCCTCGCCTTGCACTCTCAATTGCTTCCCTCCCTAAGCACTGGGAAAAAAGCTTTTGAGCTACTTACGTCTTTCATTTACTAGTCCATTTAAGATAGGTGAGGAAATGAATGTGGTGATTGTAGATGGATGAATGACTATGTACATGGATGGATGAATGGGTGAGTGCATAGATGGGAGAGCAGCTTCAGTGGGATTGAAGAATAGCCCTCTCCCTTCCAACCCATGCATATTTGCATTTTCCAACCCATTTGTCTGTTCATCCTTTACTCACCTCTTTGTCTCGCCATACACTTTGATTTGTCTAGCAACCTACCAATATATTCCCTCACCCACTCATCCATCAAAACACTCACTTTCCCAACCATTGGTTCACACATGCAGTTGCTTATCCATGCACTCACTTCTCCACGCAGCAATGCAAAATATCACTCACTTATTGATCCACACATGCTCTTACTCACCCACCTATTCATTTGTCCTTTGAACCTCCATATAACACTTTATACAACACATACATAAAATTGCCAATCTAGGAAGAAGCGTTTTTATTTGGTTAGAAAATGCCAGGCCTGTTGGCTTAGCCAGTGCTTGTTTTCAGAATGCAACATATCACTCTGCACACTGTAGGCATCTTGGTAAGACACACTAGCCAAAGTGGAGGCCGCCGAGAGGCCTCCCAGACACAATGATGTTGCCCCAACTCCAGCACCGTGGATACCTAGGGGTTTTATTTTAAATCCCTGCTTTGGGATGAAACTCAGTCTATACTCGGGTAGTCTGGTGCTGTCAAGTAACTATACACCACATATTTGGGCGTGAGAAGTGGCGGTTATTGGTAAAACATGTGACTGACAATGAGGAACTGGCCCACTAGGATAATTCTAGGGTATTAAATATATTCATGTGGCCAAGAGCCTGCCTTCTGCACAGATCTACAACTACAATTTATACAGAGAACAACTAGAAATGGAGGCACGCCCGTGAAAGAAGGCGTCTGCTGAACTTATATTCGCCCATGACTGTTAATCAAGATATGACATATACAAGGGTTTGGTCATCTGAAAGGGAGGTACTAGGCTGTGCTTCGTTTGAATTGTCAAAACGGTCAAAGTATTGCATCTGATTGGAGATAAAAGCAATGGATCTTGGTAGGCCTGGTTACACTGCCTCAAATCAACTAAGAATACACTCGGCTGCAGCTCTGCCCAGTCGGCATCAAAAATCGAATTCACAACTGAAAAAGAAACAGGGCTGTCAGCCGTATCCAGTCCCACAGGTCCCAGCCCTAAAGCAACAAGAGCAGCCTTAGGTTATTTTTGAAGCACAATTGAGATTGGCAGCTTTTAACATCAAGTTTGCTTAAGTCTGATAGAAGAGCCTGACAAAAAAGCACATCGCTCTGTCAAACATGATCACTTCTGTGAAATGAATGGCGGATGTTAATGACAGTCCCTCTTCCCTTTCCACCCTTTCTAATGCTTGTACACTACTGTAAACCAGTATCAATGTGTGTGCCTGCATTAACAGTGGGAACAGCTGAAGTCAAAGAGACTGACTACTTATTTTTTACTACTCACTACTGCTAACTAAAATTCAGGAAATGTAAATATTTGCAAAATACTTTGCCTGACCCAACACATAAAAGGACTCCTGATCCAAGCAATGGCTAACAACGGCTAACCCAAATAGGCCGTTGGCTGTAGGGGACCGACTTAAAGCCCCTTTGTGTTTTTGTTGTTTGGTCCTGATGACAGAACATCTGGCATCCAGCCAAAGCTGTCTGTAGGTAGATCTAAAAATAGTATGGTATGAACCATGCATGCAGATCCACTGAGCGTAATGGCTCGTTTCCAGCAAACCACAACTGTCCGCCTTCTATGTCCTAACCAATATGAGAACTGTGTGTAAATGAAGGTGGGAAGATGTGAACTGACACTGGTTATGATTTCCCTGCGTGCTCTGCTTCTCTCAAGTTAAATGGATGCCCTCTATGGAGGTCGGTGCCTTCCACACGTCTCATTTATAAAAAAACACACTTTCCATGCTATCCATCTTCATCTGTCATCTGTTAAATTGAATAACCATACCTTTTAGTATCGGTAATGATGGGCTAGCCAGATAAAAATGACACTTAGTTGATTTACAAACATCTCTGCGATCTTGTAGAGCAGATACCTGTATTAGGCTAATTCATGTTTTAGGTTGCTTTATTTCAAACATGGAGACATTATCCACAATGTAATGGCCACCCCTAGGGAATGGAGCACAGCCCTCTATCTCCGAGAAGTGCTATTGTATAAAATGAAGTAATTTATCTTTAGTTCCTGGCAGACATTGTTTGCCTTCTGACCTAAGGGCTAGCTTTTTCTTCTGCCTCCGAAGGATGGCACTCGCACTGTGCTAATCTCCGCTGAAGCACAATATACTGTGCAGACAATTTGCCTTTTAGGTATGTTTCCTACAGTTTTTTCTCCTTTTGTTAGACCCTATTGTATTGCTGGTTTTTAGCCTCTGGAGTCCAGTGCCCAGTATGTGCTCTGAACTGTAAAACATGGAAGACTGGCTAATCCTTGGTTGGCGAATTTAACTTTTCGATAAGGCCATGGTACATACATGGTGTGGAAATACAACCCTGACATGAAAAGTCACCTGAGGCCTGTAGCACTTATTGTGCTATCCACTAGTGTAACAAAAGAAAACATGGTTTCAGGCCCATTATTGTAGCCTGGCTGCTGCAGTGTAAAATCTGCAATGCAAAGTCAAAACCCTTTTTTGGAAGGTGAAACCCCCCCTTTTAAAATATTAGTAAGTCATCGCTATGTAAGCCTAGTAGCCCACAGGGTAGGGTGCATTATATTTAAAAGTGAAACACGTAGAAAAATACTATCACCATGCCTCTACATTGCAAGACCCAAAAAACTATTTTCACTGCTGCAAGCGTTCTGCACACCAGAGTTCAGATGAAAATACTAACACTGCTAACTTGGGAACGGGACCACCCACAAAAAATATTATGTCACTATTTTTAATTACTATTAAAACGTCAATTCAATGGTGAAATCAAGTCAGGTATTTAATAAATATTAAGGAAATGTACCTCTTAGAAAGTTACCTTTTCCTGCCTGAATTTCCTGGAGGCTAATTTGCATTAACTCTCCAGCTTCTCCCAGTCTGTGCTCAGCCCTGGAAAGAAGAGAATGAGGTACCAAGGCCCATATTTATACTTTTTGACGCAAAACTGCGCTAACGCAGTTTAGCGCCAAAAAAATTAGCACCGGCTAACGCCATTCTGAAGCGCCATGCGGGCGCTGTATTTATTGAATGGCATTAGCCGGCGTTAGCCGACCGGCGCTGCCTGGTGTGCATGAAAAAAAACCACGTACACCAGGCAGCGCCGGCGTAGGGAAAAATGGCGTTTGGGCATCCAAAAATGGGGCAAGTCAGGCTGAGGCAAAAAAAACGCCTTAACCCGATTTGAGCCATTTTTTTGGGGCGCCCAGACGCCATTAACATGACTCCTGTCTTAGCAAAGACAGGAGTCATGCCCCCTTGCCCAATGGCCATGCCCAGGGGACTTCTGTCCCCTGGGCATGGTCATTGGGCATAGTGGCATGTAGGGGGGCACAAATCAGGCCCCCCTATGCCAAAAAAAATAAAAATAAAAATACCTACCACAACTTACCTTCTCTTCCCTGGGGTGGGTCCCTCCATCCTTGGGTGTCCTCCTGGGGTGGGCAAGGGTGGCAGGGGGTGTCCCTGGGGGCTTGGGACGGCACCTCTGGGCTCATTCTGAGCTCACAGGTCCCTTAACGCCTGCCCTGACCCAGGCGCTAAAATCCGGCGCAAATGCGGGTTTTTTAGTCCCGTCCACTCCCGGGCGTCATTTTTGCCTGCGAGTATAAATCCGACGCAATAGCATCGCAGTCATTTTTTTAGACGGGAACGCCTACCTTGCATATCATTAACGCAAGGAAGGTGTTCACGCAAAAAAATGACGCTAACTCCATGAACTTTGGCGCTAGACACGTCTAACGCCAAAGTATAAATATGGAGTTAGTTTTGCGTCGAATTTGCGTCGAAAAAAACGATGCAAATTCGGCGCAAACGGAGTATAAATATGCCCCCAAATGCCTCCCAGGAGCAAAAAATAGGCTAATCTGAATGGGCAGCGATGACACCTCTGAAATCCATAGAAAATTCTGAGTGGGGGCTGTGGCATCCTGATATACCACCCAAATCCTGCTTAGCAAACCTGTAGCACTTGGGACACACTTGAAAGGGAGAGAACAGGATGCCAAACAATCCTTGTAGATCCCCTTTCTGGTTGCTAAAGGACCCTGTTTTTGTCCTACGAGATGTCTGTCTTTGGGTTCTCTGTGGGTACAGTGCCTGCCTCAAAGTGGATTCTAGGGTTAGATGTGGAAGGACAATGGTGGTTTCCCTATGGCACTCCCATACACACACTCAGGCCTCAGAGCATACGTTTAGTGTGGCCAAAGGCTTGTACCATCTTGAAAATGACCTGACACATGGCATTTTGGGTCTGTTTGCACTAAGGCAAACATGAACTACTGAAAAAGTGTGTAGGTTTGGCCCCGGGAATTTTTACCCCATTGGTTAGGGAGTGCCAAGGTGTCACCCCTACCCACTAGTTGGTGCAGGCATAAATGTGGCACCTCCAGGCACCCTCTTCAGAACACTCTCTGGACCTGTAGAAGATTAGAAGAGGAACAGACCTGTTGTTTGCGACCTGAGAGAAGCCTGAAGGATCTGACCTACTCCCTCTTTTTTAATTTGGTTTGGGATATATATTGTTTGGCATTTTGACTGCATTACTGTTTTGGTACTGCACTAAGTTGTCTGGCTTCTCTGTGCCATAACTTCCAAAGGTTCAGTCCAGGTTAATTTAGTGACTTGGAGGGTTCACCCTTACAAAGGCTGTGGTTATTTCATGAAGTGGGCATTTGCTGGTGGTACTCACTAACCTAGATCCTGTGTTGTGTCTGATGAACATTTTACTTACAAATCCTTCTTGACTCCCAGGGTAGCAATGGATGAGCCGTCAGGCTTTAGCTCAAGAGAATGAGTATGAGGCAAAATCCTCACAATTGCTTTAATGATTTGAAATATCAGCCACGGTTGAGAGTTTTTGTAAAAACAACAACTCTACAATAATATTTCTAAATATATGAACAGTAAAAATAGTAAAATAAAAATACTTAAATTGGATATATAAAAAAATACTGTGGTAATTCAGAGTGTATAAACTACATAATGTTTACAGTTTCTATTCACTAAAGGATTATGAACACGGGATCCCTTCTGGAATGTAACGAAAATCAGTTACTGTAAAACAGTTGGTGGATCGGTACACACATGCACTGTGGCAAACCTTTGCCACTCGCAATTGCTACCTCACTCGAAACACCATGCAGTAACATGGGAGACTGCTTTAGTCCCACTAAAAACAGGTCACCTTATAAAATGTGTCATACAGTCTTTGCAGTGATAGTGATCGCTAACACTGAAGCCTTGTGAAAACCATAGAGCAGCAAGAAGTTCATAAATCACAATATAGTAACTCTGCAACAGGGAAAATGAGTCTCAGGGAGGAAATGAAGTGACTGCGCATATCTACTTAGCTCTCTGTTCAGAGTTACAGGTTGCTGACCACTAAAATATGGCTACCTCATGATGTGACGTTTAAGTGACTCTCGTTCAAAGGCTACTTCGAACTGCTGTCTGACCCACACAAAGTGTGTGAGTTCCTAGGCAGCAGGTCACACACTGACATCAGTTATGTACTTCTCGCTCTAGCTAGAGCGCAGGCCAACCAGGTGCTAGGGCCATTGCCCGAAAGGCAGAGTCAAAAGATGGTATTTCAGGTGGAGAGTAAACCAGATTCAACTTTTCGCAGTATCTTTTTAAAAATAAATAATTTTGTTTGCAGGAAACATTATATAGCTGTGATAGGTTGTTGTATTGATAACCACTTTCAAGACTGACAATATTAGTTAGGAAAAGGCATTTGGAAATGTTTTCAAGCTTCATTTCGAAGTGTCTTAAAATGACAAACAGCAAACAATCAGTTGCAACCTTTGCCAATGAAAACAATGCTTTTTAGCATACTCTCTTAGATGATTCGCCCGCAATTAAAAAAACACAATTTTACAGGAATGCACACCCCTAATGGATCATGGAACAAAAGCACAATAGGTGTTTTAAATCTCGAAATCTTTTGTAAAGAAGACTCTGTCACTCTTGGATAACACTGAACTTTCCTACTAGCCTCAGGGAAACTGCCAAGTGTACAACCCCACGACTGGCAGCGTACTCATCATGAGAATTCTCAGTATGCGGAGCATACCCTATGTTCCCTCAATAAAAAAAAAAGCAACAACAGCAACATAAAACACCAAGAATAATAAAACCCAAATGCAAAAGACCACACAACGTAATACTAAGAACTAGAGAAAAAAAGCACACGCTGTATTACATAGTCCTGTAAGTACTGGGGGGGTACCCTATCTTGCATAATCCTGTAAGTACTCTTAAGGACTTCGACACCATGGTACTCTCTCCCTTCTTTGCCTGTTTGGAACAATGTTATGCTGTCCACTGTTGTCCCCTCCATCCCTTCCTGTCACATCCTTTCTTCCCAACAAATCATCATCATTAACGAACAAGAAGCTACTGCACTGGTCTCGTTTCACGATGTCCAAGTTACCATTTATACTATAGAAAGAACACCCTACTTCTATTCCATCTTTCACCATTTTCCAAAATCACTTGAAGTCATGTACCTTCCTTACCTTGTATGGCTCCTGAGACCCTCTTCCACTCATTCAGATCTTATTATCACCAAATCTCCTCTTTTTATGTTTCTCTCCAGGCTACAACTCATTAGATTCGAAACAGGCACGCCATCACTCAGCAACAAAGACATCTAAGCATGACACATCTTCGTGCCAGTTTTTCTTCCTCTCTTCACTTCAAAAGGTATCATTCCTGTCACACCATTTTTTGTAGTGTGATAAACCCACACCAGATCACTCACCATGGTAAGAACATCTTTTCTACTACTCAGAGCCATTTGAATGACACCCTTCACCATATGACTACACCTCTCAACTATAGCATTCGCTTGTGGGTTGTACAGAGAAGTATGAGAATGACAGATACCACAAGATCTGAGAAGATTTTCCATCTCTTCCTACACAAACTGAGTTCCATTATCTGTAATAAGTTTTGTACGAAAACCTTCTTCTCTGAACACTTTCTGCAATGCTTTTGTGGTAATCTTGGTGCTGATCTCCCTTAGAAACTTTACAATCAGCCATTTTGAATGGACATCTACTATAATCAGTGCAAACTTCAACTCTGTACGAACACCACCTAAAGGGTCAATGAAGTACATGCATGCACTATGCAATGCTTTCCCAGGTTCCAATATTTCTTCCAGAACAGCCTGCTTCCCAACCTTCAACCTCTTTTCACCTTCTCTATATCCAATACACCTCTCAACTTAACTATCCACATCACTATCCATGCCAGGTCACCAAAGGTTTTCTCTTAACCGTCTCTTTGTTAAAGTCTGACATAGGTGTCATTTATGCACCCATTTAAATAACCTGTATCTCAAACACTCCTGAGGAATACATTTTCCCACCTCATTACTTCCTTCCTTGCAATTTGTGACATTTCTTACAGGATTCTCACAAACGGCCTAGCAGAAACACTTCCTGCATTTTCCCTCCTTCCACCTTTTGAAATCAGCATCATCACCTCCTTCAAGACAGCATCACCATCCATACCACTGCACAATTCTACTTGTGAAATGGCTCCTGCAGTACACTCTATCACATCATCAACACTTGCAACTGTCCCTTCTTTTCCACACATGTGTACATGTTCTTTGTCTATATCCTGCCACTCCTGGGGCAAGCAGGACAAACAATCCACTTGAATGTTGCTCCAACCTGGAATGTACTGGATACAGTACTGATACTTGTGCAAACGTTAAGTGAATTGGCCCAATCTTGCTGTTCATTTACCTGCACCCCCCGGCAACAATGCCCATTATCAAAGGTTTGTGATCTTCTGACCCTAGGAATACATTCTGAAGTACTGAACACCACACACAACTGCTAGGGTCTCTCTCATGAATACTGAATAATTTCTTTAAGTTTGGATCAGTGATTGCATTGAGGATGTGATTGATCTTTCGTTACACCCATAGTTTTGGTATAAAACTACCCCCAAACCAATCACACTTGCACCTACTGTGATGATGGTTTTACAATTCACATCAAATGATGTCAACAGACCTGCCTCACACGTTTCTTTTCTTATTTTTTGAAAGGCAAATTTCTGTTCTTCCTCCCATTGGAAACCAGATCCTTTCCTTAATAATTTTCTCTGGCATTCAGTTTGTCCACAAAAGTCTTGATAAATTTAGAGTAATGCTCAGTCAACCCAAGGAATGATCATAACCGATTCTTGTCTGAGGGAAGGGGCTTTTCTAATGGCTTCCCCCTTCAGAGGAACCCAGTCCAACCCAGGTAAGGTTTCAATCTTCTTCCCTTCTAAAGCTGGGGGGCAGGACCACAGATTGTCTGAGCAAATGGAAACTAATATCTTCAGATGCATGGGTTCTTTAAACCTGTATGGCTTCCACATTGAGACAAGACCAACCCTGCTCGTTATTTCAAACAATATAAGCACCATTATAGATCAGGAAATGGACAAACTGGCAACCAAGGGGACCATAGAAAGATCCTTTCTCCAGCCAAGAGGTTTCTTGAGCAATATCTTTGTCGTAAGGAAGAAGGACAAAGTAGTGAGATCAGTCATAAACTTAAAATAATTCAATGGCTGGTTGGTGTACCGTCATTTCAAGATGGAGGGAATCCATCTTGTGAGGGACTTACAGAGGCAGGGAGATTGGATGATTGGGCTCGTCCTCAAAGACACCTATCTGGCTATACTAATCTTTCCGCCTCATAATCAGTTCCTATAGTTCCTCTGGCGGGCTCAAGTGTGGGAATTCAAAGTTCTTCCCTTCGGCCTTTCTTCCGTCCCATGGTGTTTTACGAAGCTTCTCAAACCAATGGTGGCCTGGTTGAGGACGAGGGGACACAGACACATCATTTACCTGGACAACATTATTCTGATGGCGCAGGATCAGAGAACCCTGTTACAACAGGCACAAAAAGACGGTTTCCTTGTTGGAAGACCTGGGATTTGTGATCAACCAGTCCAAATCGGACCTAAGTTCCAAGCAGAGGATGGAGTTTTGGGCTTCCTGGTAGATTCGGTCAAGGTAACCTTGGAGCTTATGAGACTGAAATTGAGGAAGATCAAACAGGAGTTGAGGAGCTTGATCTCAGCTGATTTAGTTTCACTGAGACAGCTTGCCCGCACCATAGGTCATCTATCTTCGTTGATCCAGGCGATATTCCCGCGCCCTCTCCATTACATGGCTCTGCAACATCTGAAGATCAGGCATCTCCAGAAGGGTCTCTCCTATGACAAGGAAGTACTGTTAACAGACAAAGGGGGTCATTCCGACGCCAGGGCCGGGGACCGCGGAAGCACCGCCAACAGGCTGGCGGTGCTTCCTCGGCCATTCTGACCGCGGCGGTAAAGCCGCGGTCAGAAAAGGGCAACCGGCAGTTTCCTGCCGGTTTACCCCTGGCCCAGGGAATCCTCCATGGCGGCGATGCTTGCAGCGCCGCCATGGGGATTCCGACCCCCTTCCCGCCATCCTGTTCCTGGCGGTTTTTACCCCATCCACTTAGTAACAAGTAAGGCTTATTCAACGGTTAATTAGTTTAGGTCTGCAATTTCTGCGAGGCATTTGCTGGTGACAGGTAAACTGGTAGTGTCCCACCCTTTGGTATGTACACTTATGAATGGTTTTAGGTTTGCAAATCATCCACAACCTAAATATACTCTCACTTTGGACCCGAACAAAGTTTTTAACCTTTTCACGGAATGGCCAGATAATGTGGTTCTTTCAAGGAAACAACTTTTTGCCAAATTGACCATGTTATTGTCTTCTATTTCTTGTAAGAGGGTTTCAGACGTCAGGGCCCTGCATCTAAATGGATGTTCATTTTCACAGGAGGGTGTGTCTTTCACCATTTCTAGGAGCTCTAAATCAAATACCAGGTTGGTATTTTATCCAGAATTTCCTGACAGACCCAGAATGTGCGTGGTGAGATGTTTGAGAGAATATGAGAGAGTGTCCATTGCTCTTAGACCAGCAGGTGCATCCCAGTTCTTGATTTCTTTCACTAAACCACATAAACCAGTTTCGTCTCCCACCATGGCTAGATGGGTTCATTGGATCATGCAGGAAGCAGAGATTGAAGTCTCAGATTTTGAGACACATTCGACCAGAGGGGCCATATCCTCTAAAGCATTCATGTTAGGAGCTCGTGTAGAGGTCATATTGAGAAGAACCGATTGGGCATCAGATTCTGTTTTTAAAAGAATTTATTTTAAACCAACTCCACAATTGGCCTCCTTAGTGGTAAGTAGGCTTTAAATCAGCATAACTGAGCCTCCGGTCCTGCCATAGAATGAAAAATGTCCTAGCAAACTTAAAAGAAAATTTCAATTCTATGAAGGACACAAAGGCAAAGATTATCCCACCCTTGCCTCCTGCAGAGCCATTCCCCTCCCAATGGAGCTGAGATATTCAGCACTACGTTAGGGAAAAGTAACCTTTTTTATGTGACTGTATATTGCATAACTTTTTTATTCAATGTATAATGGTGGGATTCAGAAGTTGGTTTGTTCTTTTGGTTTGCAAATACATGAGTATAGGTGTAGGATGGTAACATATGTTTTTATACTCTTAGCGATGGAGGAGAAGTGAAACAAGGGGGATTCATTGTTGGAGAGATTGTCGCATTGACAGCCCTCGCACAAAGGAAGAGGACAGGAAGGGAAAGTCATTCGGGGTTACACTGTTGTGGACACTGTGATTGGACTGTATGGGTCACATGTTGGGTGACGTAAGAGAGAGTATTCATGGGATTTGTATTTTTTCAATTTTTGATGCTGCGAGTTCGAGTAAAGAAAATTAATGCCTAATCTTCGCCTCCATGTCCTTAATAGAAGTGAAATTTTCCTTTACGTTTGCTAGGAAATTTTTCAATCATAACCAATTTTGTAAAGAAGAATCTGTCACTGTTGGATCTAAGGATAAGGCTTTATCCTGGAACACAGGTAACTGTAAAGTGTAGAATCCCACGACTGGCAGCACGTTCATCATGAGAATTCTCAGTATGCGGAGCACACTGAGAATTCCAAATATTAAGTCACAACAAAATCCTTCAATTTAAAAACAACTGCTGGCAACTTTTAAAATAAAGATCTTCCCCCAGACTAGCTGGATGTATATTCAGCTACTGGAAACTTTTGGAAGTTGAATTGTAGTAGCCACTCTTACCCCATCCAGCTGGAACAGGAAAACCAGAAAGAGAGCACCCTGCCTCACACTCCAGCATGCAGTCAGCCCTAATGCATCATGGTAAATGCAGTCAAAGTTCGTTTTATATCCATATAGTAAACTGTAGTTTTTCACCTTAGTATGTGCAGCAAGTGCTGTAAATCTCTGGACACGTGTTTCTGAGTTCAGCCCTTCATCAGCAGAGAGCAGCTTTGTCTGTGGGGTTGCTGGAAATGCTGCCAAAAGTCCTCTCAGGTTTATGTACCACTCACTGGCACGCAGGTGCTCAACCAGAGCTCGGCAGCTTGTTGGCTATGCCACCATTAGCCAGCAGAAGCTCAGTCAGCTTGGGCTATTCTGGAGGAACCTCCTTTACATAGCCAAGCAGTGCAACGTGAGGCATGCGCTTCTGTTGGAGATCAGCTATTTCATTAATAGTGTTGAAGATAGTGTTCCAGAATGCCCCCACACCCGGGCAGTCCATGCCTCATGCAGAAAGTCAGCGCATAGCGCAGAGCATCGGATGCTACACGCATCCTCCAGAAGTCCCATTTCATACAGCTGCTTCAGGCTGTGATACAGCTTATGTAAGTATTTAAAGTGCACTAGGCAGAGCCAGTAGTTGGGCGACAGAGCTAGAGCTTGTGCACAGCAGAAGTGCCACTACTTCTCGGAAATAAGGGTATCAAGGACATTGTGCCACGCCTGCTGAGCACTGAGGACATGTACCAGAGCTGCATCTTGCATATCAGAGTATAGTCTATTGATGATCCTGCACTGGGCAGGTTTACCAGGAAAACTTCAAGAGCTCGGAATGCTTGGGGTGCCACAGTAAATGAGTTGTGAAGGCTATGGATCACTGCTCTCAGCTAAAAGTATGTAAATGTGTCTAGTAAAGAGATGTCCACACCCTGCAGTGCTTGCTGAGAGGTGATGAAGGTGCCCTCCGGATAAATGTTGCTCATGGTTGTGATGTTCAGTTTGTACAATCTGCTGCCCACACCAGTATCTTGCGTGATGGGTGAGGCAGGGTGGCCAATCAGCGGGAGAGAGGAGCTAAAGAAGGAATCCAACTAGGCCTGCCTCCGTAGTTTCTCCCACGCCCAGACCGTGCAGCCTACAGTGTTGAATCGTGCCCCTTGGGCATCTATGAGTTTGCTATAATGCCAATCGGAGGGGGCATAGAGCAGCGTGGACGTGTTCTGGTGTTGTGTCAGTAAGAAACTGGGAGGAGTATAGCCAATAGTGTGTGAATTGCGCTTGCGCACTATAGTAGTAGAGGTCCTTATCTGGCATCGCTAGCCGACCCTGCTCAAATGGTAGCATAAGGATCTCCCAGGCGATTCAGGATTGCTTTCTGGCCCACTCAAGTGTTATAAGAAGGGAGCGAATGCGGTGTCAAAACTATTTTGGCCTCAGGAACGGGATGTTAATGAACAGGTATAAATATTTAGGTAGTATCACCATTTTTGCCAAAGCTATTCTACCTGCCATAGGGAGTGGAATATTCTTCCATATCTCCATGTGCTCTTCCAGCCAGTCCATCAAACGGCCATAGTTGGAGCACCAGAGGGTGTGCAGGTCTTGGCTCAACCAGACCCGAGGTATCTAATCGGCTCAGTCGTCCAACGGAGAGGAAACTCCGAAGCAATCTACTGGGTCACTGTCAGAAGTGGGAAAATTACTGATTTTGCCCAGTTTATAATGATTCTGGAGAGCCCACCCAATACTGGTGAATTCCCTAACTAAGGGATCTACATTATCACAAGGGTGTTTGAGGTATAGAGTAATGTCATCGGCATACATGGAAACCAAACCCACACAAGGCAAAAAGGCCAGGCCACAGTGAGAGTAGTGTTGATGGAGTCTAGCCGCAAAAGGTTCCATTACAATGGCGAAAAGAATGGGAGAAAAGGGGCAGCCATGACCCGTGCTTCAGGTCACAGGTAAAAGGGTGGTAATCTGTCCATTAATGCAAAGGTGGGCCACAGGCTTTTATAAAGGAGGCTGATGAGTTTGAGAAAACTAGGGCTGATACTGACCCGAGACAGCAACGCTAAGAGGTACGGCCGCTCCAATTAATCAAATGCATAAGTGGCATCTAGGAAAATCACGGCGGCAATGCGACTGGGCTCAATGGTTTGTAGTAGAGCAAAAAGGTCCAAAGGTTGTGGGACATAGCACGCCCAGGGATGAACCCAGACTGCTCTGGCCTAACAATGAGCAGGAGCAGCAGAAGCAGCTGGAGGCAATCAGCTAAGCAAGAATTTTATTATCCATATTAATCATGGATAACGGTCTATAGGATTCACATCTCTGTGGATCTTTGTCAGGCTTTAAAATGGTAATGATCAACACTTTCTGTAAGGCAGGTGGCTGTACACTTTGCACCAGGGATTCCTCATACATGGCGAGGAGATGTTGGGCTAATAGGGGAGCAAACTCTTTATAAAATGCAGCAGTAAGTCCGACTAAACCTGGAGTTCTATCTCCAGGGACAGCACTAATCAATGTACAACATCTTCTACTACAAACGGTTCATCCATAAACCAGTGTCCATCGTCTAGCCAGAGGAGTTGCAATGAGTCAAAGAAGGATTCCAAATCTGGGGGACCTTGTATCGCTGCCATCCCTGCTACCACATCATCGCACTTAGTTCTCAGGTTCACAATGTAACCGTTAGCCCATGGCTTTCGCAAATTTGTGAGTCTTTTGCCTGCTTTGTCACCCTCACCATGTCGCCGGATCCAGGCCTCCTTGCTTTGATAGCATATCTCCCGCTGTGCAGCGTTTTTGAAATCCTTCAATTTGCTGTGAATAATAGCTAATGTGGATTCATTTTTGTCAGTGAAAAACTGAAGCTCTAGTGCCCTGATATCAGCCTCAAGATGCTTCAAGTCACCCCATTATCGGCCTGTTTGGCTATACATAACCCACGGATTGCGGTTTGAATGCCTCCCATAGTGTGATGCAAGAATCCACCTTACCCTGGTATTCCACAATTGCTCTCTGCACTTCCTCCCGGAACACCTAATCATGCAGTGCACAGATGGCAGGCGCCACGTGAAAGCTCAAGACCTATTGTCTGGAGGGGAGAACTGCAGCGGACCAGTGCATGGTGCAACAGGGTATGTGGCATGTGGAAAACGTTGGTGGTCCATGCATCCACATCCCTTGTGACCAGCCAAAAATCAATATGCGACCTAGT
This sequence comes from Pleurodeles waltl, assembly GCF_031143425.1. Lineage (NCBI taxonomy): Eukaryota > Metazoa > Chordata > Amphibia > Caudata > Salamandridae > Pleurodeles > Pleurodeles waltl. The sequence goes on from NC_090445.1 coordinate 253,563,148, forward strand.
GAGGTCGGCCGGGTCACTACATGTTCCCTCAAAGTTGACTCCATGACAAACTCTCCATTATTTAATAAGGTCATTATCCTTCATGGTGGAGTGTAGTAGGGCAGCTGCATATGGGTGAAACCATTGAGAATGGCTCGATCTGTCCACCGAGTGATCAAGTGCTACATTAAATTCCCCACTCCATATTGTTGCCCTAGGGCCAAGGGAGTCCGTGAGTCTAAAAACCTTTTAAATAAAAACAGGATTGTCCACATTGGGGCAGTATATAGAAATAAGCTTAAGGGGGTGACCCTGCATCATGGTGACATTGCGTGTCTTTCTTAGTATGAGCCAGCAGGGTCAGCATGCACTTTCAGGGGAAAATAGTGTGTCACTGAGCTAGTGTTTGTGTGGTGAGTAAAGGGAAGGAATGGAAAGGGAAGGGAGTGAAAAACCAAAAATATAAAACAGTCAAACACAATACCCCAACAATAGTGCTACCCACCTCCCACTTCAGCCCTCCAGTCGGACCAAAAACATCCCTCTCACCCCAAATCTGGCCACTAGTGCCAGACAAGAAAATCCCCCAGGGACTCATCCCAGTGGGGCGTCTAGAAGCCCAGCACACACCCAGCTATAAAGAAGCAGGAGACTGGGGGATAAATCTTTATGTAAATTTGCACCTGCCCACATGCTGGCTGATTAAACATACATATGTTGGAAGCCCAAGAATCCAGGAGCCACTAGCACCATGAAATTATCTAAAGTGAGGCTTGCATGTTAGATACTGACATTGATGCTCGGCAGTCAAACAAATAGTGATAAAGTTGGAGTGCACAGCCCTTAATCATTGTCACTTAAATGTCCCTGTTCATTGTTGGTGGATTCTGTGTGCCACGTAGTCGCTGTCAGCATGATATTCCTAACAAATGTGGCATATGCCTTCAGATCAGTGAGGTAAGTAGTCTTTCCTGCATGAAAATTTGGAGTTTGGCTGGGTACTGTAAGGAGTATTTTGCATCCGTCTTGAGATGGGAGTGCTTGACTGGCAAACAGTTTCTCCTGGCTGCCTGCATGGTGACCGTAAGTTCCGTTTAGAAGGAAACAGTCATGCCCTAGTAAATGAAGGGCTGTTGGTCTCTTGTGAGTTGCAGCACTGTATCCCTATCCTTGTAGATTAATGTACAGGCAATTAAGGATTGGACTGAAGTTCTGGGTGCAGGCCCAGAGACCTGTGCGCTCCCACTACAGTAAGCATGACAGAGAGCAAATCGCTAAAAGAGAGTGCGCAGCATTGTTTCACTGTAGTCCTCTATGGGGGCAAGGTGGTGGACTCAGAACTCCTGAACTCCAATGATTCTTAGCTTGTTCCACTTCCAGGTCTTCATTTTTATGTCGGATAACCTCTTATACCTTTTCCATCTGGAGCCTTTTCTAATCCACCTGTGCCCTATAATTTTCAACCTTTGACATGCAACCCTCTAGTTGGGTTATGGGTTGTATTGATGTATGTAAATAATTGTTTTTACTTTTTTTAGTAGTGGGATATTGGGTTTTTAGGGGACAAGGGTGGGGAGATGTTTAAAGAGTGTTTTTTTTTTTAAATAAAATTTATGGTAATATTTTAATGATATGCAAATTAATATTTTACAACTTTAAAAAGTACTTTCATGGTTTTAAATAATTGTAATTTAGTATTAATCAAAATATATATTAATGATATTAAGGGCCTCATTACGAGTTTGGCGGACAGACAATCCGAAAGCCCAAGTCGCGGGAAGTATTCCACCGCCATGGCAGTGACATCCCCCCCAAGCATATTACCATGCTCCCGCCTGGCTGACCAGCAGGAACATTGTATTACGCCATCCCGAAAGGGCTAACAGTGCTGCGGTATTGGCCTTGGCTCTCTTAAGGGAGCACACCAGCACCATTGGAATGCACAATGTAGGCAGTACAGGGGCCTCCCTGTGGCCCCCGGCACTTGCTTTCCACCAGCCTTTCTGTGGTGAGCTGACCTCCATAGAAAGGCTGGCGGAAAGCTGATTTGTAAACAGCATGGTGGCGCTGAGTTCAGTGCCGTCGTGGCTGAGTACAACTGAGACTGCCATCAGCCCGTCGTTAACAATGTTCCTGGTGGTGACGGCGGTCCCCTGCCGTTCTGCCCACAAGGTGTAATGTGGCTGTTAGACCGCCTGCGGTGGTCTGATCGTCACCGCGAGTGTGGCGGTCCACAGCCCTAAGTGTAATTTTTTTAATTAAAAAACGATTACATTAATTTACAATATAAAACTTTTTAAACATATTGTAATAAAGTAAAATAATTAGAAATTATTTTTATATAGAAGTTTCAACATGTAAACATTTTTAAGTATACAATGTTTAAAATTGATGCTATTTTAATAATCTTGTACATTGCAATTTAATATTAAATAAAATGTATGTTAATGGTATTAATAAAATTTACCTGAAAAATATTTGAAATATAAAAAAGTGTAAATCATTAGTCAAAAAAAAAAAAAAAATTAAAAGTAAAACTGTTAGAAATTATTATATAAACTTTTCAAAAAAAGATTTTAAAAAACATTCTCAATACAAAAATTATGTTTATTTTGATTTCAAATTAATAATTCCATTTTAAAATTATATTGTTCAATTTGAAAAAATAGTTTAAATATTTTTTCAGCTTTCTTAATTTTAGATAAGGATTTTGGGCCAGATTGTAGGTAGGTAAAAATTTGCAAATCGGAAATAGCGACTCCATGCGAATCGCTATTTCCGACTCACAAAACCAAATGCCATAAAGACGCGCCATACCAAATTGCGAGTCGCAGAGGTGTCGCACCGCAATTTGCGACCTCCGTTTTTAGCGAGGTCGCAGTTTGCACGAAGGGTGTGGTCCGGTGTCGCAAATTGCCTGAAGGTAGAACATAACAGTTGGGAAACCCACTTCCTGGCTCTAGGTGATGACATCAGAACCAGGAACTCACCAAATAGAACTGGGAGGAGGGAGGAGCACACCCAGCCCAAACTACAGAGCCACACCCAGGTGAGAGGAACTGCAGCAACAAATGGAGAAGGAGACAGCCAGTTCTGGCAGGAAGAGAAAACTAAAGTTCTCTGACAAGGAGTTGGAGGTACTAATGGAGGAGTGCTGCCTGCACCATGACCAACTCTTTGGCAAGGCAGCAATGAGTGTCCCTGACACTCAGAAGAAAAAAATTGGGCAAGATATCTAGGAAAAAATAAATGCCATTGGGGTAAGCCACCGCACCCTAGATGAAATCAGGAAAAGATGGTATGACCTTCGCTCCAGGACCAAGGAGAGGGTTGCGGAGCGCATGAGGGAGATGCAGGGCACTGGAGGAGGCCCATCCACCGTTCCATCACCTACAGCCCTGGAAACCATGGTGGAGACAACACTGGAGCCGGAGGCTGTACTGGGCATAGGAGATGTGGACAGTTCAGCGCCTGGAACATCAAAAAGTGAGTACCATGATATATGCTTTGACACCCAGAAATGCAATGTATACACAATCCCAGTACACAGCATAGGCACCACCAGACTAGCTCCATTCCAGTCTAGCAACCTCTAGTATGGTGCATTATTGGCAATGTAGTACAGTAGTCAAAATTTTAGCAAATGTTTATTATGAGGCAAAAAACAGATGTGCGAGACTGACAGTGTATCCCCTATGTCCCACAGGTCTCCCACAAGGCACCCACATCAGCGAACACATGCAGGGAGAGGAACATGGGCCAGACCCACAGGAGGAGGCTGCCTCTGAGACAGCAGGACACCACCACCCATGGAAAGGCCACCAGAGTCCATGGACGATCCTGCGCTGATATGGAGGCAGCACTGGTAGTACCAGGGCCCAGGCCTACAGAGAGGCATACACAGCCAGCAGCAGGAGCAGTGCACAGGGAGGATGTCGCAGACGTTGAGTTTGCGGGACTTGAGGCATCACTAGTACAGGGTCAGCACCTGCAAAACAGACAGTTGAGGTCAATTAACAGGAACCTTACAAGACTGCAAACCACTATTTCCCATGGGCTGGCTAATGTGGAAAATCAGTTCCAACATATGAACACACATCTGGGGAACCTGACCAAGCCATCGAATTATTGGTCAGGGAACTGGTGGCTGACAGGGCACGGCGCAGGGAGTGCAACACTGCAGCCCGGTTCGACAGACTTGCAGCATCCATTGGGCGCCTGGCTACAAACACCACCTGCCTGTCAAGGCACACTGTCAGCCTGCAGGTCGAACTGGGTAATTTCGCTGGTGATGTGGCACGGGGACTTGGCCGCATCAGCCATGTGGTTGACATAATGGAGACCAGACAGGCTGCAAGGGGCACAGGGGACACCCCACAGGACAGTGAGGAGGGCTCTACGATAAGCAGTGTGTCTGCCACTGATGCGCGTGTGCTGCGGAGTAGCAGTGCACAGCAGGGATCAGGGGACCCACCAGGAGTGAGCCATGGTGGCCGCAGTCGGAGGAGGCTGTGAGCTACCGAAATGTACTATTACTGAGGCACATGCAATTAATGTGTCTGATTTGACTGTTTACAATTCTAGATTGTGGCATACTGCACATTTCTAATGATATCATAGTTTAGCAATAAAAAGGTTTTGTTTGTTTAACTACATAACTGGGCTATGTGTGTCTGACATTAGTGAGTGTGGTCACGGTTGCCACGTACCTGCCAAAGTATTGGATTGCAATGTTGTTCCGTCTCTGTCTGCCCTCATTTGCGATGCTTCTATCCCCATGCTGTCGGTGTGGTAGCTCTTGCTCCTCATCCTCCTTGTCTGTGTCTTCAGGGGTGAGATGTAGCCCACGTCTGGTGGCAATGTTGTGTAGGATGGCACAGGCAGCAACTATCTTGCATGCTGTTTCTTGGGCATGCTGGAGTGCACCTCCACTTTTGTGGAGGCATCAGAATCTTGCCTTTAACAAGCCAAAGGTCCTCTCGACTACAGTTCTGGTCTGCCGATGTGCAATGTTATATCGCCTCTCGTTCTGATTGCCAGGTGTTAGGTATGGGGTGAGTATCCATGGTCTCAGGGCATGTGCACTGTCGCCTGTTTGACAAAAATGGCAAATTTAGCAGGGCATCACAGGGTTACACAGTGACCCGGATGTCTGGCTTCAGAGTGTAGTCACTAATATCTAATAGATATCCGTCTCCAAACTCCCCACGTTCTAGGCGTTGGTGTATCCCACTGTGCCTGAATATGTATGAGTCATGTGTACTCCCTGGATATTTAGCTACAATGTCAGTAATGACACTATGGGTGTCACATACCACCTGGATGTTTAGTGAGTGGGTACATTTCCTATTGTGGAACACATGTTCCAAATTTACAGGTGGGCAAATTTGTATATGTGTCCCGTCCACACACCCTATTACATGGGGGAAGTTGGCAATTCTGTAGAAGTCCAACTTGGTGCTGTTGATTTCTGCCTCATTCCTGGGTAGGTATATATCTCTGGACATGTGTGCGAGTATGGCATCTAGGAAATGTCTGAAGAATCGTGAGAGGGCACTTTGGGATAACCCACCTGCAACTGCAAGCACCCCCTGATAGCTACCCGTGGCCAAGAGGTGCAGTGAGCATAGCACTTGCACATTTGTGGGGATGGCCCTGCCGCGCATTGTCTGTCGTTCAAGCTGAGGTTTCAGCAGTTCAATTATTTCTAAGATAACAGCACTGCTCAGTCTATATTTGTCATAAATCTCCTCCTCAGTTTGTTGGAATAGTGTCTGCCTGGTTCAGTATATCTTCTCCTGTTTCTGCCTCCTCCTCCTCTGCTGGGCAGCCTGGACTCTCCTCCTCCATGCAATCATGTACAGTTCACCCATTTTGAGTCACCCAGATGCCTTCTGGGTCTCCTTTTATACTTTGGTTCTGGTTACTACCTGCTCTGAATCAGTGGTAATCTGGGTGTGCAAAATGGGCTTTTTGTGACTAGTCGCAATTTGCGACTGGCTTTTGCATATGGTTTGCGACTCGCAATTTGCGACTTCCTGATTGCGGGTCGCAAAATCAGGTCACAATTTTTGCAAGTCGGTGCCCGGTCGCATCGCTATTTGCTATCCGGAAATGGGATTTTTGCATCCCATTTCGGATTTTGCAGGGTCGAAAATAGCAATTCGGGCAATTTGCGACTCGCAAAACTTTGCTACATCTGGCCCTTTATTTCTTTTTTATTGTATAAAGTTTAGGAATGGTAATAATGTTTTTAACATTTATATTAAATATTATTTTAAATGTTTTGTTTTACCTGTTGTTTAAATGTGAATATATAGGGTTGTAGTTTTGAATAGTGTTTTTTTAGGTTAAGTATTGTATTTTATATTTGAGAAACTGTGTGTGAGTATGGAGTACTGTTTTTGCATATAAAATATTTATTTTGTGCTAGCCTTTGATAAAATATTTGAGATTGAAGCATGAAAACAGCTCTGTAGCATCTTACATTTTCTTCCAATAGCCTTAGATTGTAGTGGAATAATAAATGTCACTCCTTTAGTGTCTAACACCTTCCCCCATGTAGTTAGACTGGAGTGAGAATAATAAATGTCACACCTTTAGTGTCCAACCCTTCCCCCAAAATTAGTAGCCTGGAGTAGAAATAGTATATGTCACCCCTTTATTGTCCAAAACCTCCTCCCTATATGGTTAGATTACAGTGTGAATAGTAAATGTCACCCCTTTAGCGTCCAACCCCTTCCTCCAATTAGGGTAGAATGGACTTTTAGTCTCTGACATTTTCTTTTTTAAATGGGTAATGTGCGAGTGTGATTATTAAATTTTTTATTTTAGCCTGAAATTCTTTATTTTAATTGTATTTCTATGTAGTAGAAATAGTTTGTGTTATATTATTAATATTGTTAGTGTATAGAAATATAATAAAACATTAGGTATTTGTATGTGTGCAGGCAATAATATCAGTAATTATTTTTTACAGAGATGTAATAAATTTTATATAAAGTTAAGTAAATATATTTTTTTTAAAGTGCATTATATTTAATTACAGTGGCATGTTGCACATTTTCCACTTTTATTTTCCATTTTTAACATTTATTACATTCTTGTATATACATGTTTTCAACATCATTTTAACATATTTTTTAGTATAAAGTAAATAATTATATATATATATTTAACATTATTATTTAATTTACAATTTTATAACATTTTTAAGCATTTCTTGACGTGTTTTACATTGTTGATATTTTCACATGTTTTTAAAAACTATTATTGATAAAATGTACATTATTTCCTATTCATTTCTAAGGCAGGATAGTCTTTTCTTTAGTTTCATTTTGCAGCCATTTTGTTTTAACTGCTAGCTTCTATTTTGTAATCTATTTGTGCTATTTTTAGTTTGTTTTCTCCAGAAACAGGTGGTGGTTCGGTGGAACAGGTAAGTCCTTTTTTAAGGATTTTTTTAAGGGTTTGCGGGTAGGGGATTTATGGATGGAGGACTTTATGTTAGTTATAGTGTTTTTTGTGGCTTTTTGGCATATTTATATGTATTATTAGTAGTGTATTTCATTAGTTCAGAGGTTCCCAATCTGTGCGCCGTGGCACCCTGGTGCGCCTCCAAAACTACCCAGGGGCGCCACGACGTGAATCCTCAATATTCCGAGTGCAATTTATTTCGTTTTTCAAGCTGGCTTTCAAACATGTTTTGCTAAGATGAAACTCCCTCTAGTACCACTAGATGGCAGTGCGACATGCAAAATAGCACAGGAATTGCTCCTATCTGTCAGAACAGTTAACACAAATTTTGAGCAATGCAGAAATAAAAACAGAGGCACGTTTTGGACTTCAGAATGTAGATGTCACTTTTAAAGAAATTGTGGTATTGTTTTAATAATATATTTTATTTAATCCTGAAGGGCACTGTTTTTAGTCTTGTTGATGTTAGTTGGTGGGAAGACGTTTTAACATCTCTTGTAGTGTATGAATAAGTTCCTATAACTATGATAGTATGCAACATATTTAATGCATAAATGTGTTTTTACTTTTTTGATATGGTGTTATGTGGACCTCCATCGGAGTTTTGTACCATAATAAAAACTGAATTGACACAAAGGGGCTGATTCTAACCCCGGCGGTCTTTGACCGCCGGGGCGAGGGTCGGCGGGAGCACCGCCGACAGGCCGGCGGTGCCCCGCAGGGCATTCTGACCGCGGCGCTTTGGCCGCGGTCAGAAAGGGTAAACCGGCGGTCTCCCGCCGGTTTACCGCTGCCCTCAGAATCCCCCATGGCGGCGCAGCTTGCTGCGCCGCCATGGGGGATTCTGACCCCCCCTACCGCCATCCTGTTCATGGCGGGAAAGCCGCCATGAACAGGATGGCGGTAGGGGGGGTCGCGGGGCCCCTGGGGGCCCCTGTGTGCCCATGCCAATGACATGGGCACGGCAGGGGCCCCCGTAAGAGGGCCCGCAAGGTATTTCAGTGTCTGCCTTGCAGACACTGAAATACGTGACGGGTGCTACTGCACCCGTCGCACCTTCCCACTCCGCCGGCTCGATTACGAGCCGGCATCCTCGTGGGAAGGGAGTTTTTCCCTGGGCTGGCGGGCGGTCTTTTGGAGACCGCCCGCCAGCCCAGGGAAAAACTCATAATACCCTCCGCGGTCTTCTGACCGCGGAGCGGTATTATGGGGGCGGAATTCTGGCGGGCGGCCTCCGCCGCCCGCCAGAATTAGAATCACCCCCAAACTGTGACACACGCCTATAGTGAGAAGGAATCAGAGACTGCAGACAAATACTGAGGTCTGAAACAGGAGAGTGCAATGACTCCATCAGACGCTAGAAGAGACAGAAGCAGAGTTAAGATAATGGTGGCTGCTGGAACATTTAATAAAGTACTTTAGTAAAGTAATTGAAAGTGAAATATAGTAGAGCTGATTAGTGGAGCTGCATTCTTATATATCAAAAGTAGCTCCTTGACAACTAGAATGACTTGAAGGAGCGCTCCCTGTGCTGGAGGCAATTTTTAAGGAACAAAACATAGTTTTAAAGAAAATCATTATGCAGACCACAGTGCTGAAGAGCATTGTTTCTGTCTTAAAAGTTTTTTTTTTTTATTAAACAACTGTTATATTTTTATTTTATTTTGCTACATCTATGATTATAATACCTTCATAGTTCCTACCAAGTATTTTTGAGGGAACAAAATGGAAGAACTCCATAGGCCGGGCTTACAAGCCCCCGCCCCTCTCGCCAAAACAAAAATAACACAGTGGGGAGCCGCAGCCAACTGCCAATAGGTCAAGGGAGCCACGGGTTGAAAAAGTTTGGGGACCACTGCATTAGTTAATTGACTTGGGTTTTCTTACACTATTTTAGGAATGTGTCATAATGTTAAATTGTTTTATGCTATGTATATTTTGATGGTTAAGTGTGATATATATGTATTTAGGGGAATACAATTAGTTTTGCGGTGGGTTTTTGTACGTTACAGGTTTTTGACTATGAATGTATCCTAGGTGCAGTGAGAGTTTCTGTTTTTTTTTGGGATCAATTTTGGTTTATAATAAACCAATGCTTTTCACTTTGATTTCCTTTTTCCTGTTTTCCTGGTATGTTTATTTTTTTAACACTTTTGTTTTTTTATATGGTTCCTAGATACTTTAGATTGCTTCGAAGGATTTGTATTGTATATCTTTTATTTTTTATTTTTTTAGGGGGCTTTTTGGACAATATTTTTCCTGTTTTTGGCGTGTAATGTTTTTGACTACTTGGATACAGAGGAACATCTGCAGCTACAGAACAGTAAGTTTAATTTATTTCTTTCCTTTTGATGGCAAATGTGATATATTTTTTGTGTGACTAATATGTGATTGGTGGTTGGAATTGTGTGTTTTGTGTGTTATAATTAATGTATGTGATGGATTGAGTTTGTTCTTAGTTTCTTGGTGATGTTTAAATAATTTATAAAATATCTTATTATTTCAATGTTCATGCATTTTGCAATTATATTTAATTTTTGACTGATGTAATAAAATATTATATTTATTATTCATCAAAAATGATTTGTTATTTTGGTTTTTATCTTGTGATAATTTTTAGGACTGTGGTAGATTATTATTTATTTTATAATATGCTTTTGGCTTTTACTTCTGAGTAAACTCCTTAGTTATTAATGAAGATTTTGACTTTACATTGTAACATGTCATACACTCTTTTTCATTTGTTTGCTCAGTTTAGGGGGATTTTGGCGAACAGATAGCTCCATTCGTATTTGTTGGTAGCTTTGCTCTTTATGTAATACTTCTTTACATTTATAGAGTGTAGGTTCTGAAGGTGTTCTGTCTAGTATGGATTGAAAGACATTATGCCATCCTTCCACTGCTTAATTTGTTTTTGCTTCCTGTGCCAGGGTGCTGTCATAGACATTCCACCGTGATATTTGGAATTTGGTTTGGGGTCTGTGTCCGGAGTGATGCAGTCTGCCAACTCAAGTTTCTTCGAAATAATCCATTAGCGGTCTCAGTTTGTCTTCATTTTGTTGGTAGAAAGGGCTTTCTATTAGTAAATTGTAGTGGTTGGATACCTCAGTGACAGGGACATAGCCTAGAGTTATTTTTTAAATTTCAAATGCAAAATGGCTGTTTGTAGAATATTCTGCACTTAGAGCCTGATTACCTGCTTATGTGTTTGGCAGATGGGAAGACCCGTCCGCCGAACTTCTGACGGGGAGGTTGCAGCCTTATTGGTGACCTCCTCACCGACCCTATTATGAGTTTACCGCTGGGCTGACGGGCAGAAAGCAATGTTTCTGTCTATCAGCCCAGCGGGAAAGTGGCAGCATCACTGTTGCTAACTCATAATCGAGACAGCAGAAATGCTGACACCTGCAGGGAGCATCAGCACCCCCGTAATGCACACTGTCAGCATGACATGGGAATGGGCAGTGCAGGGACCCTTTTGTGGCCCCCTGCACTTGTTCTCTGCCAGCCTTTTCATGGCAGGCATGCAAGCCTGACGATTACAACCTGCACCACCATCAGCCCGTCTCGAACTTTAGTCCCGGTGGAGATGGTGGTCGGTTGGTGGTCTGACTGCCTAACTCTTAATTTGGCGGTCAGACTGCCAAACCGACAGCAGACTTGACTGCCGCCACTCGTACTGAGGCCCTTAGTGCAGATTTTTAGAGGTGTCTCCATGTGCTTTGTTTGAAAAGATAGTAACAGCCTTGTATGACTCGGGGGCTACACTTTTAAAATGGTCTGAATCATGATTTACTCAAGTTGATGATTATTTTTTGGGGGCTGTAGTTATTTGTTTTAAGTTTAATGTCGTCTACGAAGTTGTAATAAGTGCTGCTTTGTTCATTTGGTGGTAGGGCATACATAAAAAGGATATTTGTATTTTGATATTTGTATTGTTTGGTATACTTTTGAAAGAGTGGTTCTGGACATATTTTGAAAGATTCATCCATCATCCGCATTTGACATTGGCTAAGTCTTAAGTAAATTATTTTCTGTGGAGAATATTCTGATTCTTTTCTCACTATTTAGGTTATTGTATAAAATGAAATGTTCTTCATTATTTGTCATAACTAAATGTCAAGGTATTTGTATGTTTTGATATCTTTTAGGGGCAGCAAGAGCATTGCTGGTGGCTTTATAAGTTTGTACAGTTAAACATTTTAAAGTGGGATAGTTGGTAGTTGGCCTGTGATGTGTTAGGGTTAGGACTGGGCAGAGATCACAGAGTTCCGCTACGTGGAATTCCATGAAGTGACCAAAAAACTCCACCACACTATGGGGAGTTCTGCAAGCAGTGGAGTGCATCAGGGCACGCTGTTTGTGCTGATTTTTAGCGCTGGGTGTTTGTTCCGCACTGAAAATCAGCGCAAATGGCATCATGCACAGCACAAGAGGGTGCTGCTTTTTTCTGCTGCCTGAAAAGATATTCTTCTTTAGCTGCAGTTTCCTCATCGCGACCGGAAGGTTTCTCAATGTGAGGGGTAGCAACCATCTGCGACCACCCACGTTAAGAAATCTCGTTAGGAGGTGGTCTGGAATAAGATTTGCTTAATGTTGGCAAGCACAAACGAGGACAAAACTCTGCTCTACTCTGCTATGCGGAGTTTTTTGGAACTCTGCACTCTAAACGGAGCGCAGAGTGGAAAAAAATCAACAAACTCCGGGAGCGGAGCAGAGTTCACCGCCCACCCCTAGTTAGGGGTTTTAGGCAGTATATCTTTAAGGGTTTGGCTGTGGGTTCCTAGGAACTAGTGCTTGTCTCTCTTACATCTTACTTCTATTTCTGTCACATTTGGGGGCTTTCTTGCATGAATGACAACACCATCTTTTTTAGTTGCCCTCCGATAATATGCATTAGAAGAATATTTGGTACATTTCCAGTTTATATTTTCTGTTGGTGCACTTTCTATACTGTGGGTGTGGCCCATGTGATTTAGTAACTTCTTTCCTTTCTGTGAAGTGATGTACTTCTGTATTTTTGTTATTGATATTTAATTTCTGGTGTGCTTTTGTTCTGATATTGTATGCATTGATATTATGTCACTGATCCCCTCTTTGGACACCAAAACAACAAAAATCCAATCAGTAAAACTGGAGATATGCAATTTCAAAGGTTAAACGGGAGATATGCAATTTGAAAGGTCTTTAAGAAAAGTAGTGATTAGAAGCAGGAAGCCCCAATTTCGGTAACTTGGTGGTAGTGGACTGGGTCTCAGTCCCAAAGTCAGGCTGATTGTGATAGAGTGCTGGCTGGCTCCAAGCCAGAGTTCAATCCACGGTTGAAAGTACCCTGTGTCCTAGTGCATCGAGATGCAAAGTCCTTGCATCGGTCAGTACGGTGCGGGTGTCAAGGAACCATTGATAGGAGCGGCAGTGCGAAATCCAGGGTTGAGATGTATTGTGCTGAGCAGAGGTTGATGAAGCCATTGACGGGAACTTGCAATGCATGGTCCAGCTTCGAGGTCGATGAAGCCACTAGGGCTGCGAGGACTTGTGTCAGTCTTGAAGACAAGCTGCACCACATGGGGCCGGTTGTAGATGTCCAAATACAGTACACTGGGTCAGTGGTTGTGAGGCTGAAGACCAGCAGCTGCACTGTGCATTCCTGCATCGAGACAGGGTGAGATGCATCAAATGGTATCTGTTACCGATGTTGCGATGAGGTGCCCCTGTGTCAGTGCTTGAAAAGCCACCATACAGAGGATGCATTGGGAGGCCTTCATCAAAATGTATTTTATTGACGCAACTGCATTCTATGTAAAAAGGCATGAGCTGCAATTATTAGGAAGCTGAAACAATATGTTTTTTAATGTGACCATTAGAGTAAAACATATAAACAGTCCCAGCCTCCTGACATAACCATAAGTCTAAGAATTCCTACCTACAGTTCTAGCATCTAATGTGAGAGCATAGGAGAGTTAGCCCTGCTGTTCTACTAGTCCATGGAAGGACCACCCTACCCCATACCTGAAAATACGCAGGGGTCTGCCTGTTGTCTGCTGGCAGTCCTCCTGGTTGGTTGGAGAAACAAGGCCAACATCAGCAAAGCTGCGATGAAGTGGCACACAGCATAAGATGGCTGGCTAGAACATCCCCTCTAACCTCCTTGGGCCTTGTGTTTTTATAACAAACGTGTTGTGTTCAGAGAACAGACCTGATGTGATAATGTCTCTAGGTTAAGTAAGGTTGGCTTCATAACTCTTGGGCTGGCAATACTTTGTAAACCATCATGTACGGCCTTGAGCAGAGGCACAGGATGAAATGCCGTGCAAAGGACTGACAACAATGCTTTCACAGAAAAAGCAGCTGATTAGAGAATAAAACATCCCTGCTAAAAGCAAGTCATGTTAAAATATAATAAAATGAATCCATTAAATGAAATATGTATCTAGGTGAAAGGGCACAGCTGCAGGCCTGAAGCTAAAATAGATGTGCCCAAGCAAGGCGCTAAGATGAACCCATGTCAGCATCAGCGCTGAGGAGCTTGTTGTGTCCCTTTAGCTCAAAGCAGGAAGTCAGCTGACTGACACTCTGGAGGTTCTGGGTCCAACCAAGCAGGCTAGCCTGATCAGTACAGTCCACAGAAGCAGATGTTTGGCAGCAGAGCAGTCCTTGGTCAGCAGGCCAGACTTCACACAACTGCATAGTCCTTCTTATGCAGGGTCCAAAGATCCAGGAGTGATCTCAAGAATTGGGTCTGCAATATTTATACCTGGTGAACAACTTTGAAGTGGGAGAAGGTCTACAGATGAGTCTGGAATTTCCTTCCTTCCTGCTCTGGCCCCACAATGTCTGGGGTCACAATAGACTAGTGTGAAATATTTTGTGAGTGTGCCGGAGTGGTCCCTTTTAGGTGCAAATGTAGTAGGTGACATATCCTTCTAGAGATGGCACATCCTGCCAACTCTCTACTGTGTTACTGTCTGAGAATAATACACAAAGGCCAACTGACAACTACATCTAGTCATGTGACCCACGAACAGGCTGCAGGCACCAAATGGTTAGGACAAAAAACACCAACTTTCTAAAAGAGGCATTTTCAGAATTCTGACTTAAAATCTAACTTAAATATTAAATAGGGCTTTAAATTACAATTCCTCAAACACCAACATGACTTTTTTCCTGCTCCCAATCAATTTAAGAGTACCAAGACATGTAAAGCAGTTAATAGTGCATGTCCAACTTTTTAAATACACTGCACCCTGCCCTATGCATTGTTAGGGACCTACCCTAGGGCTGACATATGTATTAAAAAGGAAGGTTTGGGCCTGGCAAAAGGTTTATTTTGGCAGGTTGAAATATCATTTTAAATCTACACACTTAGGCTGCAATGGCAGTCCGAGACATGTTTAAAGGGTTACTTAAGTGGGTGGCACAATCAGTACTACACGCCTTCTAGTATAATTTTATTTACAGGCCCTGGGTACATTTAGTACCACTTTACTAGGGACTTACAGGTAAATTAAATGTGCCAATTGAGTGTAAGCCAATTTTACCATGGTTAAAGAAGAGCACCAAAGCACTTTACCACTAGCCAGTGGTAAAGTGCACAGACACATAATAAGTCAACAAAAACGGGTTCAGAAAACATGTGGGTGAATGCAAAAAGTTTGGAGGAGATGACCCAGCAGAGAGGGCCAAGTCCAACAACTCCAATAGTAACAGTCCAGCTCAAGACCAAAGCACCCAGGTTTAAAGCTCCTAAAGCAAGAAAGGAGTAAGGTAGGCACCACTCACAGGAATCAAACTGCCTAACAGAATTACCCCTTCACTTCAGCCTTTCTTAACAATTTTTAGATCTTGTAAAATCACAACCTTCTAAAGTGGTTATAATCCCTGATACTAGCATAGTGTTTATAACTGTTCAGGACGTACATGTCCCAAACGTAAATCTATTGCAATTTTCTCTATGTCTGCTATCCGTTGTAGTATTTTCACTGACCCTGGTTGTTGTTTGAAGTCCCTGAGGATGTTGAGTAGTTGAACCTCTTATGTTGTGTACTTTTGCGTTGCCCTCCTCCTCTGGAATTGGGAAGGAAAGAAAGGTTTGCCAGTTGTACACATGGTGCACCTGTGTTGCAGTACACTTGTCAAATTTGAGGTGCTAGATGGCCATCTAAATACCTGTTTTAAGTGAAGCATCTAAACAGAAATCGGTCCTGGTTGAGGAGGTAGGTTGGGGTCATTTTTAATTTATTGAGTAATGACGGTGTGAAGTATGGAGGAGGGTTGGGGAGCTTTATTAGCATTTTCCTTATTTGGGGTACAGTCTCAGTCAGTTAGGAACAATGAGCTGTGACACCAATCCAAGAATCTGTAATAATGAATTCAAACCACATAATATAATGGTAAGGGGACATTCCTAGTGCTATTTAAAGTGATACAATAAAATACATTTTACAAGACATATGAGGCACTGAAAGCCTACTCTCAATCTCCCATAAAGATAATATGAAGAAACAAATGTGTTCATAGTACAGGATACACACAACATAAAGTAGCGTAAGGAAGCATATTATGTGCCACAGGAGAGAAGAATAGAGCTTCCTTCAATAGACAGTGGGGATAAAGATGGAGATTAAAACTCATTTTTAAAATGTTCCTCAGCACTTTTATTGCTAAATGAAGGTAGTCTCTTGCTTTTCTTAGTCAGAATGTCATGACCTGGAACATAAAGAGGTATAGGCTAAGCCATATGGCAAGTTACATTATTGTTTTGCAAGAGACTCATTTCCCTGAGGGGACAGCTTTAAAATTTGTACAACTAAATTGTCTGAGGACCCAGCACAAACCTGCAATGTCAAGCCTGTTCCCATATTTTTCCGGGATAAAGAGTCTTTGGAAGCACTGTAGACTGGGATGACTTGGATGTTTGCTTGGTTAAACATTCATAAGGTCCTCTTAAGGGTTGTAACATATCGGAGGCTAGCTCTTTACACGACGTTGCCCCTTCCACCCCCACTAATTTCATCATAGGTGGTACCTTCCATGTTCTCATGAATGAGATCATAGCCAGGTCTTCAACTCAATCCTGCAATAAGGTTAGTAACTTTTGAAGAACATGATAAAGGATTCTGGATTGCTCACCATATCTAAGAGAAGTTTGGATTCTAGCAGGTATTATACTTTTCCTCTAAAGAAATATGGTCATTATTCACACCTCACTGTTTTTCGCTTGAACGTTAGGGTTCAGTGTATTACAACAGCATCTGTCTACGCATTTATCTGATTGTGTGGAAGACTATTCACTGTAAAATCTCAACAAGAAAGATGGTAAAGCCTCCAGTTAGTCTCTGGATAGAAAACGCTTAATAAGCAGCTAAAATGTTTTATCGCTCAATGTTTGAGTCATAGAATTTATTTCCTAAAAAATGAATTATAGTCTGCTGGACCACATTTAGGAGATGTCCAATTAAGACTACAGCACTCCAATATGAGCACATAGAATATAGATGATTACTTCCAAGTTATAAAGATTTTATAAAAACTTGTAGTTTATTCACGTCAGTAATAGTCCTTCATAACGTATTCATTCATTAACAGCCGTCAGCAATAGTCCTTCATAGTTAATTCATTCATTAACAGTCAACATGTGTTTTGTCCCAAAGTGACATTTTCAAGGCTGTAAAATATAATAATGGACATATACTCTTATTGGAAATGAGTTTAAGACACAAGTGCATGACATTACCCGGCAATCAAAAACTGGGGAAAGTAAAGGGATGTATACACTGTGCGTAAAAGAAATTATCACACCTTCCACTGATGAAGATAATTAAAATCCAATCATGTTAGTCCGCAACCATAAGTAATACACCATAGCCTTCTAAGAAGTGCAGTAAATGCGTGTAGAAACAGAAAATAGCACCCAAAGTGTATAGACAGACCTTGTACCGTGCTGAATTATTAAAAGTGCAGTCACAGTCACTGACGCAAAAGCTGTCAACCTACCAGAAACGTTAGAAACGATGAGTCCATAAGTAATGTAGGTCAATCATATATGAGAAGGTTGGAATGTAATAATTGCATCATTGAGTTTGTTGTGCTACTACTGAATATCCAGTTACAAACCAAAAAGGATCTTGTAATCCATAACGAACCAAAAGTGACCAAAGAGAAATAACACATTCCTAGGTAAATACCTGTGCCTGGAGTTTAATGTAGACTTCAGTCATTTCAAATAATCTAAAAAACTGTCTCCACTACCATGTCACCATGGCGGATAAGTTCCAAAACTTCAATAGTATAAAACAGAGGTAGAATTTCACGGGACCATGATAAGTCCCATGTCTATCAAAAGAATCAAGTTAAGAGATTGGAACAAAATCAAGAAATTGATGGTTGTAAGAACTATGCAAAAAGTTTTGCATTTGACTAGCATTAATCATAATGACATATTGCCCATCGCAATGGAACGTGTCTCCAAGTATACCCTGACGTGCCTTGAGCACGTTGAAAAAATCAAGCCCTTGTAAGCCTTTTTCCCGGGAAACGTGTTTTACCGAATCCTACTTTTGCAATTCACTAGTGTTAATCATATAAATGTAGAGCCCACTTTGTAGGCAATAACCATATGTAGAGCGTGTCTCCAAGTATACCCAGGCATGCCCTGAGTGCATTTGAGGAAAAACAACCATCTCATAAGCCTTTTCTTTATGGAAACGTGTTTACTGAATCCTAGTTTTGCAATTTATTAGCATTAATCATATAAATGTAGGGCCCACTTTGTCAGCAATATTCATATGAAGCACAGGTGTGCTCTTCAAGTAAGGAAAAGCAGAACGACCATGTCAACCTTACGGTCCAACCATGGTGAAAAAACGTCTTAAAACATGCCCAGACGTACATCGAAAACAATCTAACACCTCATAAGTTGTTACCTTGAGAAAACAAGTGTTCTGTAAGGTCCCACCAGCGTCCTCCGGAAGTGTATCAGGGAAATGTACACAGCATGCATGTAAATAGTGTCCCCTCAGGAAGTAGAAAGAGGACTGACTCGACTGAAGTCCCCGTAAAGCTATGTGTAATGGCGGCCATGTAGAAATGATAGAGATGTGAACAGCAAGCCCTAATGGTATCCGTATGTCCACCGAACACACCAATAAGTACCGTATTTCACCAATGTTGATATTTGAAAATCTATCTTAAGCTCTCGTACTGTAAATAACTGTTCAAATGCTCATAACCAGTGCCATCCATTTGCGTATTTTAGGAGTGGTACAGGACCAACCACCATAGGTCTGAGTATAACTGCTTAGTATTAGTTCACATGTAATGTTGGAAGTTTTGCATTGTATCATTTAAAATCGAATATCAAACCGTAAGAAAACTGATTAAAAAAGACAGACAGTAATCAAGTTACAGAAATTTCTCAAATGAATACTAAGCCATACAT
Source organism: Pleurodeles waltl (assembly GCF_031143425.1). Taxonomy (NCBI): domain Eukaryota; kingdom Metazoa; phylum Chordata; class Amphibia; order Caudata; family Salamandridae; genus Pleurodeles; species Pleurodeles waltl. The sequence continues at coordinate 253,582,040 of NC_090445.1, forward strand.
GGATAATGGAATATTATAATTCATATGAAATAACAGGTTATATCCAAACAGTATTAGCTAATCGTTATAAATGTCTTGCAAGAAACCAATTGTCAGATAAGGATATCCTCATTCTAAAAACACATGTAGTTCTCTATCAGTGTTCAAACCATTATTAACAGCCCATACTTTAATAATCCACCTGGCTTCATACTTCCTAAATTCCTCGTTTCTATTGCCTAATATTGGGTGGCTGGTAAACTGAGCAATTCCATGAAATCTAATATTCAAAATTTCCGACTCCTTATGCATAGAGTTATAAAGTGCTGCTAGTGGGTAATTAATATTGTTGTTCCTGATTGCTCTTATATGTTCCTGGATCTGTTCTTTAAGGGGACGGATGGTACTGCCCACATATATTAGCCCACATACACACACTATTCAGTACACTGTGTACTTGGTGTTGCAATCGATAAACTGTTTAATCAGGTAGACCTCATGTGTGTTGTATGAAAACGTCATAGTTTTATTAAGTGCAAACTGACAAGTAATGCAGCCCCCTCATTTAAAAAGAACCATAGGTTTGGTGGGCAGCCACAATCCAGGTTTGTCCTGTGCCAATGGAGCAACGTAACTGGGACAAAGTATGTTTCTCATGGTAAGTCCCCCACTATGTGCATTAGAAGGTCTCCTTCCAAGTGCCCTACCAAGGCAGGTGTCCAATAATAGCAAGTGACAGTGTTGTTCAATATGCAATATACTGCTGTGCTTACTGGACTGAATCTAGTAATCATGGAAAGTAGCTCTACTTTTTTTGTGTGTTTTTTCTACGAATTAGTAGGGTCCTGCGTTCTTTGGATTTTATACGTTTCCTAGTTTGGGAGATCACCCGATCTGAATACCCCCTGTTGTGGAAACGCTGTTCCAGTAAGTTTAACTCCTGTGAAAATATCTCATTCTCACTGCAATTATGGACTCATCATTTTTCACGTTTCTGGTAGGTTGACAGGATTTGCATCAATGACTCTGACTGAACTCTTTAAATAAATCAGCACAGGACAAGGTCTGTCTATAAACTTTAGGTGCTATTTTCTGTTTCTACACACATTTACTGCACCTCTTAGAAGATTATGGTATATAACTTATGGCTTCAGACTAACATGTTTGGATTTTAATTATCTCGATCAGTGGAGTGTGCGGCACATTTTCTTTTACGCATGGTGTATACACCCCTTTACTTTTCCCAGTTTTTGATTTCGGGTAATGTCTTGTCCTTGTGTCTTAAAATCATTTCTAAATAGGAGTATATGTCCATTATTATATTTTACAGCCTTGAAAAAGTCACTTTCAGATGAAACACATGTTGGCTGTTAATGAATGAATTAACTATGAAGGACTATTGCTGACGGCTGTTAACAAATGAATACGTTATAAATAACTATTGCTGATGTGAATAAACTAAATGTTTGCAACAAAGAAGATCATTGTTTTCTTAAAGGACTGGTTCATATCGTTATTACTTGGGAGCAATCATCTATATTCTATGTGCTCATACCGGAGTGCTGTGGTTTTAATTGAATATTTGTATGTTGTGTATTCTTGGAACACATACTTTTTTTGCCTTGAGATAGTAAGGCAATTGACCACATAGCACCGCAGTTACAAGTACTTTTTTACTTTAACTACTGGACACACGTGGGAAGTGCTTCTACTTTACCATTACTACCACTATTTCTGATTATATTGATATGACATGACATTTTGGAGATACTTGAAGCCTATTGCCAGGGATCATAACTCAGATATCAATTTAGAGAAAGGGGCAGATTAAGACGTCTAAGTAAAGGTTAGACACACACATAAGGCTGGATGAGGAAAACCTTAAGCAGTCTAATTTGGATCTGAAGGAAAGGGAGTCTATTTTAATATACTAACTGGCCTTGCCATGAATATTAGACCTGACCAGACTCTTTATGCCAGGGAAAATTAGAGTGAATAGATTGAAGCATATGGCACAACTCACAGTTAGGAGAAACCATTGGTGCCTCATCGGCATGAAAAACAAAAAGTAATCTAAATTCAAATTCTATGAAAGAATGAACGTATACTTGCAGTAACATACACTTTCTTCGAGCGCAGAGATGGAGAAAGTTGTCCATCAATACTTTGTTGCCCTGCATCAGGAAGATCTATCCTCCAGCAGGGAAGGTGCCAGCCAAGAATACTCAAACAATCTGTCTCTAATCAAACTTTTTAGAGGGGAACAAGCTTGGTTAGAAAGAGTGCAGATGTGGTCAAGACGGCCATCTTGAATTTAAAAAGACAGAAGGATGCTGGTCAAGATGGCTTACCCGATGGAGTATACTGTGTTATGTGCCATGGTTCTTCACTTATCATATTCTGTATCATATCCTGCTCCCTTTTTTTTAAAGCTTTCAGAGCTTTCTAGCTTAGTAGTTCAAGGTACCAAGGGCTGTAGGACCTAGGCATCTTAAAGCTCAGCAAAAATCCACAAAAGAGTGGAAACTACAGATCAGTTTCTTGGCTGAGCTGAGCTGTGATTTTAAAAGCTTCTCAATCATTCTGATAAAATAGATTGAATCCTGTTATCGGTTCTGTCATCTATGGTGACCAGTGAGGTTTAATTCTACTATACAATTGACGGATTTCACTCACCTGTTAATAGGATCAATAGATGTTGCTACACTATTAGACCAGTTAATTTTTGCATATCTCTGAGTCACTTTCAGACTTCTTGACTTTAGTGATAGGTTTATTTATTTACTGCAAATATGTACCTCAAGGCCTCAAGCCTCCATATGCTATTAGGAACTTGAATAAGAGTTTCAGGATTGAGGGGAATGTCACATAGGACTGCCTTTGTCTCCCTTATTGTTCAATTTACCACTCACTCAGCATGTGTCAAGATATGCGATAGTGTATTTTCTCGATTTAAGTCTCAGTTTTTAATGCTGGTGACTTGATCATTTTTGTATTCAGACTATTTTCAGACAATACCAGAAGCATGCATCTTTATTGAAATAAGTTGAAGGATATCAGGATACAACTTATTATCTACGTATTGTCACATAGAAAGCTTCCGTACTTAAAAAAAGGGCCAGTTTACCTTAGCCAATTACAGTAAGGATAAATGTAGTCAAAATGTCTGTTCTACCAAAATACAGCTTTTCTTTGAGACTATTGAACTGTACTTTAAGAAGAATGATATTTCTAGAATGTTGGGGCTGATAAACAGTTTTATTTGAATCTTGAAATGTGCCAGTCTACCTTATAAAAAATTAGGTGATCACTAAAGAAAGGTATATTCACCCTCCTAAGATACAAATCTATTTTTGCTGTTCAACTGAAGATTTCTAAATTCATGATTGGGCCTGGGTGAAGACTAAACTTCTTAGTGCTGCCTGCCTCTTTGCAAGACTTAGTATATATGTTAGAAATGTGGTCTTTGATTCACATTCAGGTTACCCCCGGCTCAAGCAAGGACCCTCACTCTAGTCAGGGTAAAAGAGTAATCAGCTAACCCCTGCTTACCCCCTTGGTAGCTTGGCAGAGCAGTAGGCTTAACTTCAGAGTGCTAGGTGTAAAGTATTTGTACCAACACACACAGTAACTTAATGAGAACACTACAAATTGACACAACACCAGTTTAGAAATATAGGAAATATTTATCTAAACAAAACAAGACCAAAACGACAAACATCCGACATACACAAGTCAAGTTATTAATTTTTAAAGATTAAACTCAAAAATAGCACTTAGAAGCACAAAATGCTTCGATGAGGTGTTAACACGGCATCGTGACGGAGTCGTTCCCAACAAGCCAACACCAGCGGCGCTGGACACGGAGTCGCGTAGACCCCCAAGTACAGTGCCTTTGGTGAAGATTGAAAACAAGTCGATGCGCGAAGTCGGGGATGGCGGGATGTTGAATCCGCACACTTCGAGTGGCGTCGGTCACGACGTGGTGCGGCGACTTCCACGGAGTCGCGGACTTCAGCGGGGCTGCAGCAGCGTTGGGCCTGCGAAGGTCTACGCGTTCCAGCCAAGATCACGGAGTCGGGTGCAGGTGGCGTCACCGGATTCAGCAGCGGCGTCGGTCTGAAGTCATCCGAAGTCGATTTCCTTGGATTTCCACCAGCTTTCCTTTCAAGGGCCCAGGGACTGGATAAGGCACCACTTGTGAGAGCAGGAGTCTCTCCAGAGACTCCAGGTGCTGGCAAAGAGAAGTCTTAGTTGTCCCTGAGACTTCAAACAACAGGAGGCAAGCTCTAAGTCAAGCCCTCGGAGATTTCTCCACAAGATGGAAGGCACACAAAGTACAGCCTTTGCCCTCCTACTCTGGCAGAAGCAGCAACTGCAGGATAGCTCCACAAAGCACAGTCACAGACAGGGCAGCACTTCTCCTCAGCTCTTCAGCTCTTCTCCAGGCAGAGGTTCCTCTTGTTTCCAGAAGTGTTCTAAAGTGTGTGGTTTTGGGTGCCTTTCTTATACCCAATTTCTCCTTTGAAGTAGGCCTACTTCAAAGTAGTGTCTCTTTTGAATGTGAAATTCCTGCCTTGCCCAGGCCAGGCCCCAGACACTCACCAGGGGGTCGGAGACTGCATTGTGTGACCACTCCTTCCCTCCTCCTAGCACATATGGCTCATCAGGAAATGCAGACTACACCCCAGCTCCTTTTGTGTCACTGGGGGTGATTCTAACCCTGACGGGCGGCAGAGGCCGCCCGCCAGAGTTCCCCCCTCCAGAACACCTCTCCGCGGTCATAAGACCGCTGCGGTGATTCTGGCTTTTGCACTGGGCTGGCGGGCGGCCGCCAAAAGGCCGCCCGCCAGCCCAGTGCAAAAGAGCCTTCCCACGAGGACGCCGGCTCAGAATTGAGCCGGCGGAGTGGGAAGGTGCGACGGGTGCAGTGGCACCCGTTGCGTATTTCAGTGTCTGCAAAGCAGACACTGAAATACAAAGTGGGGCCCTCTTACGGGGGCCCCTGCAGTGCCCATGCCATTGGCATGGGCACTGCAGGGGCCCCCAGGGGCCCCATGACAACCCATGCCGCCATCCTGTTCCTGGCGGGAGAACCGCCAGGAACAGGATGGCGGTATGGGCTGTCAGAATCCCCATGGCGGCACAGCGAGCTGCGCCGCCATGGAGGATTCTAAAGGGCAGCGGAAAACCGGCGGGAGACCGCCGGTTTTCCGCATCTGACCGCGGCCAAACCGCCGCGGTCAGAATGCCCTGCGGGGCACCGCCAGCCTGTTGGCAGTGCTCCCGCCAACCCTGGCCCCGGCGGTCAGACCCCCACTGTCTAGTTGAGGTGCAACCAGCCCAATTGTCAAATTGACCAAGACAGGGAATCCACAAACAGGCAGAGTCACAGAAATGGTATAAGCAAGAAAATGCTCACTTTCTAAAAGTGGCATTTTCAAACACACAATCTTAAAATCAACTTTACTAAAAGATCTGTTTTTAAATTGAGACCCCAAACTCCACATGTCCATCCGCTCCCAAAGGAAATCTACAGTTTAATCAAATTTAAATGTAGCCCCCATGTTAAACTATGAGAGGGACAGGCCTTGCAACAGTGAATAACGCATTTAGCAATATTTCACTGTCAGGACATATAAACCACATTACTATGGGCCTGATTACGACCGCCAGGGCCGTGGTCCGCGGGAGCACCGCCAACAGGATGGCGGTGCTCCTTTGGGCATTCTGACCGCGGCGGTCTAGCCGCGGCCAGAAACGGAAAGTCGGCGGTGTACCGCCGGCTTTCCGCTGCCCAGGGGAATCCTCCAAGGCGGCGCAGCTTGCTGCGCCGCCATGGGGATTCCGACACCCATACCGCCATTCTATTCCTGGCGGTTTCGGCCGCCAGGAACAGGATGGCGGTATGGGGTGTCGTGGGGCCCCTGGGGGCCCCTGCAGTGCCCATGACAATGCAGGGGCCCCCGTAAGAGGGCCCCACTTAGAATGTCAGTGTCTGCTTAGCAGACACTGAAATTCGCGACGGGTGCTACTGCACCCGTCGCACCCCTTCCACTCCGCCGGCTCCATTCGGAGCGTGCTTCCTCGTGGAAGGGTGTTTCCCGCTGGGCTGGCGGGCGGCATTTTGGCGGTCGCCCGCCAGCCCAGTGGGAAACCCAGAATGACCGCCGCGGTCTTTTGACCGCGGTACGGTCTTCTGGCGGTTCCCGCTTGGTGGGCGGCTCCCGCCGCCCGCCAAGCTTGGAATCACCCCCTATATGTCCTACCTTAACCATACACTGCACCCTGCCCTTGGGGCCACCTGGGCCTACCTTAGGGGTGTCTGACATGTAAGAAAAGGGAAGATTTAGGCCTGGGAAGTGGGTACACTTGCCAAGTCGAATTTACAGTTAAAACTGCACCCACAGACACTGCAGTGGCAGGTCTGAGACATGTTTACAGAGCTACTCATGTGGGTGGCACAACCAGTGCTGCAGGCCCACCAGTAGCATTTGATTTTCAGGCCGTGGCACCTTTAGTGCACTTTACTAGGGACTTACTAGTAAATCAGATATGCCAATCATGGATAAACCAATCAACAATACAATTTACACAGAGAGCATATGCACTTTAGCACTGGTTAGCAGTGGTAAAGTGCTCAGAGTTCAAAAGCCAACAGCAACAGGTCAGAACAAATAGGAAGCAGGAGGCAAAAAGATTGGGGATGACCCTGCATGAGCAAAAAAGTCCAACAATATAAATATGTCATTTTTGATCTGCTTTAAAATGTTATTGTCGATCGCAAAAACAAGATATATGACAGCAGAAGGGAGGACGGTAGTCCGTACAGTGACCAATGCTAATCCATTGTTCCGAAGTGTGGGTCTTTAGATTTACCATACAATAGCGTTATGTGCTCACCACTGCAGAAAAAATAAAGAGGAACCCTTTTGTCAGACTCCACAGGTTGCACTGAACCCCTAAGAAACTGATGGAAAGCAGTGAAGCCTTTTTATTTTACTAAATGTTTACTAAAAGTAGATGCATAATATACGTACCTATAGGGGATCTTCATCAACTGGTTTGTTATTGTATCATTCAAATTTCTCTTCTGCCCAATATGGCATACTGCATGGGGCAGTGGGTCAGCCCACTTTGGTCACTTGCTAACATCCCTTTGAGTGATGGCATTCATCCCTTTCACAAGGAGTACATCCACACACAAAGTAGTCCCTTTAAGTTGTGGAAGTGTAAGCTTTTTGATATAACATTATTTGTGCTTTTAGTCAGCTTTTTTTTTAATTGATGAGGGCCTGACAGCTTCTCCAACAATAAAGTTTCACAAAATCCAGGATACAAAAAGCAAGCATTGAGAAGCCAGAAGGCTGAAGGCCAACACCAAAGTTGTTGGCTTTGCCAATGTTCCTTTTTTATTTAAATGGATGACAAATGCTTGGACTATCATTTGTAACTAATGGCTACAGGAGTCTTCTGTGCAGGTTTAGTTTAGTTTAGTTTTATGGATTTATAGAGCGCATAGCTACCCTAGGGCAACCCAGCGCCAATGGTACACAAAATAATTTTTGGAAGGAGCAGGAAAAGACAGATTAGCTACTAAAAAGAATAGTTTTCAGCTTTTTCATAAAATGGGATTCTGATGGTTTGTGGCGGAGTTCAGAAGGCAAGGCATTCCAGAGATGATGAAAGAATTACCTCCCCAAGATCTCTTGACACGGGGTATACAGATCTGCCGAGTAAATGATGATCTCAGGTATCTCAGGGGAGCATAGATGAAGATCTGCCTTTGTAAAAAGAGTGGACCCCTATTGTGTAGGGCTCTATGAGTGATACACAAAGATTTAAAATGGATGCGCTGTTTGATCGGAAGCCAATGAAGTGCTGCAAGAACCGGCTTGGCAGATAGGTGCCTAGGAGAGTTAGTAAGAATTCTAGAGGGGAGGCTGGAGAGCCATTGCCTACAATCAGTACTTCAGATTTGCCATCATTAAATTTAAGTTTGGATTGGGTCATCCAATCGCCGATATCCTTCATGCAGCAGGCCAAATTAGCGGAGGAAGAATCCCCAGTACTAGAGAGGGAAACCACTAATTGAGTGTCATCAGCGTAAGTGACCATTGAAAGGTTGTGGGGAGTGACTATTTTAGCCAAAGATGATAGGTAAATATTTAAAAGATTTGGACTCAGGGAGGAACCTTGAGGAACCCCGCAAATCAGAGGAACAGTATCAGACAAGAAAGAGCTATCCAAGACTTGGAAAGTTCTTCCTATGAGGAAGGAAAAGAGCCAGGAGAGGGCCAAGCCTCCCACGCCTGCCTTAGGCAGTCTGTCACAGAGGAGAGTGTGATCAACCGTATCGAAGGCTGCACTAAGTTCCAGGAGGTCGATAGCAGCATGTCCTCCCTGATCTAATAGTTGACGAGCAGACTCAGTCACAGTTAGGAGCGCAGACTCCGTACTATGTTGGGCTCTAAAGCCCATTTGAGTGGGGTGAAGGAGCTCATGACTCTCAAGATAACTCATCAATTGCAAGTTTACATGTTTCTCTAGGATCTTGGCTAAAATGGGAAGAAGAGCGATGGGTCTGTAATTATCCAAGACAGAAGGGTCTAGCTTTGGCTTCTTAAGGAGAGGTTTTATAATAGCATGTTTAAGAGACTGGGGGATAATACCTGAAGAAAGAGAGTTATTGAGTATTTTTGTTAATGGAGGGACAATAATGTCTGCCGCCCTTAAAAGGATAGCCGGAGGGGCAGGATCCAAGGGGGAGGCAGATTTGGTATTAGAGAGTAGTTTAAAAGTTTGAGTATCTGTAAGAGGTAGAAAAGTAGTTAGCGAAGACTCAATGGGAAGGGAGTTCACAGCCTGCTTATCCAACGTCTCTTGAAGGGGGGACAAAGAAAAGACAGGATATATCTTAGTAATCTTGTCCTGGAAATGAGTTGCCAGTGAATTACTATGTATAGTAGAAGCTTCTAGCAGGTCAAGGCTGTTTGGTGTTAAGACTACGTAGAGAGGTCACAGTCTACAACCCTTGATGCAATATAAGTAAACAAGCTCAAAGTTCTGGGCAGAGTTTATAACCAACGCAGAACTTGCAAAGGAGCTCATAAAGAACTTGCTCATGGTTTATTGAGAAGGAAAACTAAGTTGCTCATGTCCTGAATTAGTTCAAACACACCTACTTGGTGATAGGATACAGGATGTCTTGAACTTGGGGAGTCAAACATTTCTTTCCGATGTGGCCCATAAATTATTATTGAATTTTCTATCAGTTCTGGTTAGAAGAATGACGCAGTGCCTCACATTTTTTAGAACACCCACCCTCCACTTCCACTAATATCAGAGGCTTTCAATTGATGGGAACTGTTATGTCTGTGTGCCGTTCTAGTGCACCAGGGCATTATTTGTATGAACCAGATGTGAACATTGTTTCCTGTGGTGGGCTAGCCACAGGATATAAATAAATGGGGTATAGGCGTAGTGTGCCATTCCACACCGACCACCAGTGTCGCTGTGACCGCATCAGTTATTGAAGGACCTACTGACATGCAGTCTAACAGTGGCAACAAGGATTCACAAACCCATGTTGTGCCTTCTTGCTAAACCACCCACACTGAAACATTAATTAAGTGCCCTCAATGTATGAATCTTGCTTGCGATGTTCGAGGCCTTGCCTATCTGCCACGCTCCCCACAGGAGCGAGTGATGACACCCAGATTGCTGGCATGCTGATCCAATGGAGCAAAGCAGTGTCAGCTCCAGCCCAGAAGTGCAACATGCCCTGAGGCCTGCTCATCTCCACATCGAGTGCCGGAGTGAAGCCACGCCCCAGACACGAATGAGGTTCCACTGATGCTCATTACTAGTGCCATCCATGTGCTAAGGCTAGTAATTCCAGGCCTGTAGGACTGTTAATAAATATATTTCCTGGCTGTACAATGCACATGCTGAACAGATCCCATGTGGCTCACAGTACAAGCGTCAGATGGTTTTCAAAGCTAGGCCTAAATGCAGGCTACCATCAGCTAAGCCTAGCAGAGGAGAGTCAGTATATAACCACATTCTCAATGCACCTGGGGCTAAGGAGGTATAAACGCCGTGGAGCTCCCCTCGCCCTCCATCACACTGGTGACTTCAGACTCCGTTGTCTCGCCCTCCAGGGCCATGTGGGATGCAGCTCCCTCCTGCTCCGGTGGCACTGCTCCTCCGCCTGATGATGCTTATGCACACAAGAACAGGGAGACCACAAAAAGGGGGGGGGGGAGAAAGAAGAAAGACATGTTCAGTGCATGCAATACCGCTACCGTTGGCGGACACTACAGACACAGCAGCCCTCTGCACTATGCCATGCACTTAGAGTTCCCTAATTAATCACAGGGACATGGGGTACAAGGCCTATGCCTGATTGCTGCACACATGGAAGTCACAGGAGCCTGACTAGGTGTAGATGGCTCTTACCACTGGTGGGGTTGGGGTGCCACATAGCCTGCCTCACAAAGGGTCCTTGCCTACAAAGCTCGCCCAGGCCTCGGGTAACCCACTGCCTACCTCCCCCACCCAGACACCTCCTAATGCGCGCAGAGTCAGATGGATGTGACGGTACTCACCCCCTTGTGGCTGCTGTGATGCCCTCAAGCGCCCATCCAACTCCGGATACGCCACTGCCAGGATCCGGAACATCAGGGGGGTCATGGTGCGACGGGCACCCCTCCCACATTGGGAGGCCATCCCCAGCTCGGCCTCCACCGTCTTCTTACTCCAGCGGCGAATGTCCTCCCATCTTTTATGGCAGTGGGTGCTCCGTCTGTGGTGGACCCAGAGGGTCCGGACGTCCTTGGCGATGGCACGCCAGATATCCTTCTTTTGGTGGGCGCTGACCTAGAGGAATAGTACAGGGAAAAAGGATGATCTTTAACCGTCCGGACCGTCACAGTAATTGGCCCACGTTCCCACCCTTGCCCTGACGCACATACACTCACCGTCCGCTCACACAGGCCTCAGTCCCCCCCCTGTATCTTCCACCCACACCACTCCAAACAGGCATTGCGAATACAGCATGCTCACAGTGTACTCACCTGTTTGTCTGGAGGACCGTAGAGTAGCGTGTACTGGGGAGGACCCCATCCACCAACTTCTCCAACTCCTCCGAAGTGAAGGCAGGGGCCCTTTCCCCAGACACATGAGCCATCGTCGCTTCCAGCCACAGGTCACAGCAGCACTTGCAGTGTAGTTCCTCTCCTGTCGAAGGTCAGGTATCAAGTGAGTGAACAGAGAGAAAATGGCGGTCACGTCTGCGGCGGTGTGTACCGTCACCACTGGCATACATCGTCATTGGCTTCTGGGACCCAAAGGGCACAATGCAGGATTGCGCCGCGGTCTTCGACCGCCTACAGCGACGGTGTACAACGCCAGCGCAGTTACCTCATATCCCCTTGTCCCACATTACAGGTCAGGCAGCCGCCATTTCAGGTGGCCACATGGCATTATTTTTAAATGCGTCTCACATATCCAGGCCTTGCATACACACAGTGACAGGCACATAACGGATTTACAAATGTGTGCAATAAATTCTTTTTTTACTAACTCAGTGTTGGCTGACTCTGTGCTCGCTGTTCTATTCCATAGGTCACGTCCGCTGGGGCAGGTGAGGAGAGGGCGGCATCCTCCAGTGTACAGACCGCTGGTGGACCTGTCGATAATGGAAGACAGACACATCATTATCACTTACAGACTTGATCGTGCCACAATCCCGGAACTGTGTGCCCAGTTGGAGCCAGACCTGAGTTCAGCTATCCGCCATCCCACAGGAATCCCCCCTCTAGTGCAGGTCCTGTCAATACTCCATTTCCTGGCAAATGGGTCTTTTCAAACAATAATGGCCATTGCATCAGGGATGTCCCAGCCTATGTTCTCAAACGTGTTATCCAGAGTGTTGTCTGCCCTGCTGAAACACATGCGCAGCTACATTGTTTTCCCTCAGGTGGAGGATTTGCCCACAGTGAAAGGTGACTTCTATGCCCTGGGACATATCCCCAACATCATAGGTGCCATTGATGGGACACATGTGGCCTTGGTACCCCCCGCAGGAGTGAACAGGTGTACAGAAACAGGAAGAGCTACCATTCAATGAATGTGCAGATGGTGTGTTTGGCCGACCAGTACATCTCCCATGTGAACGGCAAGTTTCCAGGCTCAGTGCATGACGCTTACATTTTGAGGAATAGCAGCATCCCTTATGTGATGGGGCAACTCCAGAGGCACCGTGTGTGGCTAATAGGTGAGGACAAGGACCCTGTACCCTGTGAATAGTTGTCTGGGTATGGGGTTGTCCCTGAGGGTTAGTGTGTGTCTAGCAGTTGTCCTTCAACATTTGCAGGTGACTCTGGGTACCCCAACCTGTCATGGCTACTGACCCCAGTGGGAAATCCCAGGACAAGGGCAGAAGAACGCTACAATGAGGCACATGGGCGAACTAGGAGAGTGATCAAAAGGACCTTCGGCCTCCTGAAGGCCAGGTTTCGGTGCCTCCATATGACAGGTGGTTCTCTCTACTGCTCACCAAAGAAGGTGTGCCAGATCATTGTGGCCTGCTGTATGCTGCACAACCTGGCTTTGAGACGACAGGTGCCTTTTCTGCAGGAGGATGGTCCAGAAGGAGGTCTTGTGGCAGCTGTGGAGACTTTGGACAGTGAAGAAGAGGAGGCAGAAGAAGAGGATATCGACAACAGAAACAGCGTGATCCAGCAATACTTCCAGTGACACACAGGTAAGAAGATATTACTGCCTCCCACATCTCATACAATTGTAAGACCTATCATATGTCTGAGGTGGTGGGCAGTTCATCTTCAAGGCTAGTGTCAGGGGCCCCTTGTTGTGCCACAGTGTCCCTCCCGGTGTTCACAAGGTCCTTCAGCACCCCTACAATGGTGACCAGGGTGGTGTTGATGGACTTGAGTTCCTCCGTGATCCCCAAATACTGTTCCTCCTGCAGCCACGGGGTCTCCTGAAACTTGGCCAGTACCGTTGCCATCGTCTCCTGGGAATGAGGGTACGCTCCCATGATGTTGGAGAGGGCCTCGTGGAGAGTGGATTCCCTGGGCCTGTCCCCCCCGTCGCACAGAAGTCCTCCCAGTTCCCTTGTTTTCCTGTTCCTCTGTCCCTTGAACCGTGTGCCCACTGCCACTGCCTTCAGGTCCCTGATGTTCTTGGGTTTGTGGGTTTGCCTGGGTTCCCTGTAGTGGTGGACACGCTGCTGCTTGACGTGTTCTGGGGACAGAGGTATGGGCCCGCTGGGTGGGTGCTGTGCTGGTGTTTCCTGAGGGGGGAGGCTCTGTGGTGGCATGTGCCAGTGTGTGGGGAACCGACTGTTCCGAGGTCCCAGATGGGCCGGGCTGGTCATCTAGATCCAGTTTGACAGAGCTGCTGTCAACACTGTGGGCCTCTTCTGTGGGGAGGGGATGGACATGTCTGGAACCTCCTGTCCGCTGACGTTGGGTAGGGGTCCTGCAGGCGTGTAAAGCATGATTAGTGCATCTGTATGTGCCATCGTGTGCAATGGGTGGGTGACCCTGTACCCCAGTGCTTACATTCTTGTCTAGGACCTTGTGTGATATTTGGTTAGGGATCTGTGTGGGTATCTGTAGTGGACATGCTTTGGTGATGGGTGTCCATGCTTTGGTGTTGCATGCAAGACTTGGTGTTGGGATGAGTGGTTTGTGATAGTGGGACATATGTGAGGTGTTGGAGTGATAGGGGTGAGGGTGAGGGTGGGGGTATGTGATAGCATGCAGGTAGGGTGGGGGATGTCATAGTTAAGATTTGACTTACCAGAGTCCATTCCTCCTGCTACTCCTGCGAGGCCCTCAGGATGCAGTATAGCCAAGACCTGCTCCTCCCATGTTGTTAGTTGTGAGGGAGGAGGTGGGGGTCCGCCGCCAGTCCTCTGAACTGCAATCTGGTGTCTTGATACCGCGGAACGCACCTTCCCCCGTAGGCCGTTCCACCTCTTTCTGATGTCATCCGTGTTCTTGGGTGCTGTCCCACTGCGTTGACCCTGTCTAAGATTCTGCGCCATAGCTCCATCTTCCTAGCAATGGAGGTGTGCTGCACCTGTGATCCGAATAGCTGTGGCTCTACCCGGACGATTTCCTCCACCATGACCCTGAGCTCCCCCTCAGAGAACCTGGGGTGTCTTTGTGGTGCCATGGTGTGGTGTGGGTGATGTGTGAGGTGGTGTGTGTTGTGATGTGTGAGGGGATGTGTTTGTGTGTGTTGTGTGAGGTGCGTGGATGTTGTGTGAGTGATGGTGTTGTGTGCCTGTGGATGCTAGTTTGTTGATGGTGATGTCTCTCTGTGTGCTTTATTCTCAATTTTTGTCATAGGGGTTTGTGGGTGATGTGGGTGTGTGTTTCATATTGTATTGAGTGTGTGGGTGTGGTGTGTGTATGTGTATCAGGTTTGTGTATTTCGATTTGTCCAATGTGGTTGTGTTTGTAAATGTGTGTGTATTTTGAGTGTGGCGGTGTGTACCGCCAATGGAATACCGCGGTTGAAAGACCGCTGCATGGATTCGTGGTCGTGATAGTGTGGGCGTATTCCTGTTGGCGTGACGGTGGAGGTTTTGTTATCTCCAGTTTATCACTGACCTTGGTGTGGCGGACTTGTGTGGGTGTCTAGATTTTGGTGGATTCCGGCCGGTGGGTCGTAATAGCTGTAGTGGATTTCCGCGGCCGCAGCGGTGTGTTGGCGGTCTTCTGCGCGGTGGTAAGGGGCATTTACCGCCAATTTTGCAATGAGGGCCTGAGTTTGTTGTGGATGTCAGTCAAGTGGCCTTGGTGCTGTCCTCACGCAGAAAGTGGTGCCGGGACAGTGGGCTCCGTTCGCATACGCTAACAAAGACCTCACACCGTCTGAACAGCGCTATGCCCAAATCAAAAGGGAAGCCTCAGTGTTGGACTTTTTTGCTTATGCAGGGTCATCCCCAATGTTTTTGCCTCCTGCCTCCCATTTTTTTTTTCTGACCTGTAAATCAAATGCTACTAGTGGGCCTGCAGCACTGGTTGTGCCACCCACATAAGTAGCTCTGTAATCATGTCTCAGACCTGCCACTGCAGTGTCTGTGTGTGCAGTTTTGACTGTAAATTCGACTTGGCAAGTGTACCAACTTGCCAGGCCTAAACCTTCCCTTTTCTTACATGTAAGGCACCGCTAAGGTAGACCCTTAGGTAGCCCCCAAAGGCAGGGTGCAGTGTATGGTTAAGGTAGGACATATAGCAATGTGTTTTATATGTCCTGACAGTGAAATATTGCTAAATTCGTTATTCACTGTTGCAAGGCCTTTCCCTCTCATAGGTTAACATGGGGGCTACCTTTAAATCTGATAAAAGTGTAGATTCTCTTTGGGAGCGGATGGACATGTGGAGTTTGGGGTCTCTGAGCTCACAATTTAAAAATACATATTTTAGTAAAGTTGATTTTAAGGTTGTGTGTTTGAAAATGCCACTTTTAGAAAGTGAGCATTTTCTTGCTTACACCATTTCTGTGACTCTGCCTGTTTGTGGATTCCCTGTCTCGGTCAGTTTGACAGTTGGGCTGGTTGCACCTCACACTAGACAGTGACACAAAGGGAGCTGGGGTGCAGTCTGCATTTCCTGATGAGCCACTGTGCTAGGAGGGAGGGGAGGAGTGGTCACTTACACTTGAAAGGGGTGTGCCTCTCCTCACACAATGCCGTCTCCGACCCCCTGGTGAGTGTCTGGGGCCTGGCCTGGGAAAGGCAGGATTTCACATTCAAAAGAGATTTTACTTTGAAGTAGGCCTACTTCAAAGTAGAAATTGGGTATAAGAAGGGCACCCAAAACCACAGACTTTAGAACACTTCTGGAGACAAGAGGAACCTCTGCCTGGAGAAGAGCTGAAGAGCTGAGGAGAAGTGCTGCCCTGCCTGTGACTGTGCTTTGTGGGGCTATCCTGCAGTTGCTGCTTCTGCCAGAGTAAGAGGGCAAAGACTGGACTTTGTGTGCCTTCCATCTTGTGAAGAAATCTCCAAGGGCTTGATTTAGAGCTTGCCTCCTGTTGTTTGAAGTCTCAGGGACAGCAAAGACTTCTCTCTGCCAGCACCTGGAGTTTCTGGAGAGATTCCTGCTCTGACAAGTAGTGCCCTATCCAGTCCCTGGGCCCTTGAAAGGAAAGCTGGTGGAAATCCAAGGAAATTGACTTCGGACGACTTCTGACCTACGCCGCTACTGAATCCGGTGACGACGCCTGCACCCGACTCCATGATCTTCGCTGGAACGCGATGACCTTTGCAGGCCCGACTCCGCTGCAGCCCCGCTGAAGTCCGCGACTTCGTGAAAGTCGCCGTACCACGTCGTAACCGATGCCGCTTGAAGTGCGCGGATTCAACGTTTCCCACAGACGCCACGATCCTGGACTTTGCGCATCGACTTGTTTTCACTCTTCACCAAAGGTACTGTACTTGGGGGTCTACGCGACTCTGTGTCCGGCGCCGCTGGTGTCAGCTTGCTGGGAACGACTCTGTCACGACGCTGTGTTAACACCTCATCAAAGCAGTTTGTGTTTCTAAGTGCTATTTTTGAGATTAATCTTTAAAAATTCATAACTTGACTTGTGTATGTGGGATTTTTGTTGTTTTGGTCTTGTTTGGTTTAGATAAATATTTCCTATTTTTCTAAACTGGTGTTGTGTCATTTTGTAGTGTTTTCATTGAGTTACTGTGTGTGTTGTTACAAATACTTTACACCTAGCACTCTGAAGTTAAGCCTACTGCTCTGCCAAGCTACCAAGGGGTAAGCAGGGGTTAGCTGAGGGTGATTCTCTTTTACCCTGACTAGAGTGAGGGTCCTTGCTTGAACAGGGGGTAACCTGACTGTCAACCAAAGACCCCATTTCTAACACTTAGCCATTAAGTGGGCTTGTGGACATTTTCACTTGTATCTCCAAGGAAGGCCGTTCAGAGTTATCACGGATCATCAAACTCTAATGTCACTATTGTCGGAAGTTGGCTCTGTATGCACTATTTCAAAGTAAGGAATAGTATGCACAGAGTCCAAGGGTTCCCCTTAGAGGTAAGATAGAGGCAAAAAGAGATAATACTAATGCTCTATTTTGTGGTAGTGTGGTCGAGCAGTAGGCTTATCAAAGGAGTAGTGTTAAGCATTTGTTGTACATACACAAGCAATAAATGAGGAACACACGCTCAGAGACAATTCCAGGCCAATAGGTTTTTGTATAGAAAAATATATTTTCTTAGTTTATTTTAAGAACCACAGGTTCAAATTTTACATGTAATACTTCAAATGAAAGGTATTGGAGGTAGGTACTTTAGGAACTTTGAATTAGCAAAATAGCATATACAATTTTTCACATAAATCACATATAGCTATTTTAAAACTAGACAGTGCAATTTTCAACAGTTCCTGGGGGGAGTAAGAGTTTGTTAGTTTTTGCAGGTAAGTAAACCACCTACGAGGTTCAAGTTTGGGTCCAAGGTAGCTCACCGTTGGGGGTTCAGAGCAACCCCAAAGTTACCACACCAGCAGCTCAGGGCCGGTCAGGTGCAGAGGTCAAAGTGGTGCCCAAAACGCATAGGCTTCAATGGAGAAGGGGGTGCCCCGGTTCCAGTCTGCCAGCAGGTAAGTACCCGCGTCTTCGGAGGTCAGACCAGGGGGGTTTTGTAGGGCCCCGGGGGGGAACCAAAGTCCACACAGAAAGTACACCCTCAGCAGCACGGGGGCGGCCGGGTGCAGTGTGCAAACAAGCGTCTGGTTTGCAATAGGAATCAATGGGAGACCAAGGGGTCTCTTCAGCGATGCAGGAGGGCAAGGGAGAGGGCCTCCTGGGGGTCACTCCTGCACTGGAGTCCGGATCCTTCAGGTCCTGGGGGCTGCGGGTGCAGTGTCCTTACCAGGCGTCGGGTTCTTGGAAGCAGGCAGTCGCGGTCAGGGGGAGCCTCGGGATTCCCTCTGCAGGCGTCGCTGTGGGGCTCTGGGGGGGCAACTCTGGCTACTCACGGTCTTGCAGTCGCCGGGGAGTCCTCCCTGAAGTGTTTGTTCTCCACAAATCAAGCCGGGGGCGTCGGGTGCAGAGAGTAGCAAGTCTCACGCTTCCGCCGGGAAACGCAAGTTGTTTTAAAGTTGCTCCTTTGTTACAAAGTTGCAGTCTTGGGTGAACAGAGCCGCTGTCCTCGGGAGTTCTTGGTTCTTCTAGATACAGGGCAGTCCTCTGGGGATTCAGAGGTCGCTGGTCCCTGGGGAGAGCGTCACTGGAGCAGTGTCTTTTAGAAGTGGGGAGACAGGCCGTTAGAGCTGGGGCCAAAGCAGTTGGTGTCTCCGTCTTCACTGCAGGGTTTTTCAGCTTAGCAGTCCTCTTCTTCTTAGGTTGCAGGAATCTGAGTTCCTAGGTTCTGGGGAGCCCTTAAATACTAAATTTAAGGGCGTGTGGTAAGGTCTGGGGGGTTAGTAGCCAATGGCTACTAGCCCTAAGGGTGGGTACACCCTCTTTGTGCCTCCTCCCGAGGGGAGGGGGGCACATTCCTATCCCTATTGGGGGAATCCTCCATCTGCAAGATGGAGGAATTCTAAAAGTTAGAGTCACCTCAGCTCAGGACACCTTAGGGGCTGTCCTGACTGGCCAGTAACTCCTCCTTGTTTTTCTCATTATCTCCGCCGCCAAAAGTGGGGCCGTGGCCGGAGGGGGCGGGCAACTCCACTAGCTGGAGTGCCCTGTGGTGCTGTCACAAAAGGGGTGAGCCTTTTAGACTCACCGCCAGGTGTTACAGCTCCTGCAGGGGGAGGTGTGAAGCACCTCCACCCAGTACAAGCTTTGTTACTAGCCACAGAGTGACAAAGGCACTCTCCCCATGTGGCCAGCAACATGTCTGGTGTGTGGCAGGCTGCTAGAACTAGTCAGCCTACACGGATAGTCGGTTAAGGTCTCAGGGGGCACCACTAAGGTGCCCTCTGGGGTGTATGTTACAATAAAATGTACACTGGCATCAGTGTGCATTTATTGTGCTGAGAAGTTTTATACCAAACTTCACAGTTTTCAGTGTAGCCATTATGGTGCTGTGGAGTTCGTGCATGACAGACTCCCAGACCATATACCCTTATGGCTACCCTGCACTTACAATGTCTAAGGTTTGGCTTAGACACTGTAGGGGCACAGTGCTCATGCACTTGTGCCCTCACCTATGGTATAGTGCACCCTGCCTTAGGGCTGTAAGGCCTGCTAGAGGGGTGACTTATCTATACTGCATAGGCAGTGTGAGGTTGGCATGGCACCCTGAGGGGAGTGCCATGTCGACTTACTCGTTTTGTTTTCACTAGCACACACAAGCTGGCAAGCAGTGTGTCTGTGCTGAGTGAGAGGTCCCCAGGGTGGCATAAGACATGCTGCATCCCTTAGAGACCTTCCCTGGCATCAGGGCCCTTGGTACCAGAGGTACCAGTTACAAGGGACTTACCTGGATGCCTGGGTGTGCCAATTGTGGAAACAAAAGTACAGGTTAGGGAAAGAACACTGGTGCTGGGGCTCGGTTAGCAGGCCTCAGCACACTTTCAAATCAAAACTTAGCATCAGCAAAGGCAAAAAGTCAGGGGGTAACCATGCCAAGGAGGCATTTCCTTACAACTATTCAAAGGGACAGCTCCACACCTGCCACCAAGGATGGAACGGTGGACCATCCACCTCCAACAATACAGTATGGACGTGATTTATCAACCGAGAGCAAAGAACCTGACTGATTTCCTGCCTTGACACTGACCAAATCCAGATGAGGAGAACACAGCAGATGATGAGGCAACCGAGGCACATGCGCAAACAATCACCCACTGCAGCTGTCCCAAGACAATAGACCTTCAAGAGATTGCAGAGACTGTAGTGGAGGATGCTGCTTTGACAAGAGTGAAATAAGCCATCACAAACAGCTCCTGGCATGAGTTCCTCAAGGGGACCCACGGGTGGGCAACCATTGAAAGGGGCAGGTTGACACAACTATGGAGAGTTCAGCACAAACTCAGCTCGACCCAAGATGGTCTCCTACTATAGACATTGTCTTGTGATTCCTCGAGGCCTTCAGCAATGACTAACTGTGTTAAAGCATAGAGGACACCAAGGCACTGCAAAGAGGAAAGCTCACATGAGACAAATGTTAGCCTGACAGCTAACAAGCACCCCAGATGCACCTGCAACTCTTCTGATCGAGGACCCATGCCCTGGACCATGGCCCAATATCAGCCTTGATTTTCAAAGCTTCCCTGATGGCAGGATCACCCTGGTTGTTGTCAATGGGTACTCCGAATTTTCAGTGGTTGTGGTCATTGACTCCACTGCATTCAGAAACATAGATCCAGTACTCTAAAATACTTTTGCCATGTTTGGGCTTCCGGAAGATGTTAAAAAGGACAAAGGGCCCAAATTTCAAGGGAATTACTTTTAAGAGCTTATTGAGATCTTGGCCATATGACATTGCAGGATCACGCCCCAGTGGCCTCAGGACAACAGTGAGGTTTAGTGCTTCATGCGTACGCTCAATAAAACTTTGTGGATTGCCACACTGGAAGCCTGAACTTAGCCTTAATCGATTTCTCAGGGAGCACAGATGAACACCTCACTGCACCATGAGGCGGTCACCCTGGTCATTGATGCTGGCTGGAGAAAGGCAGGATGACATCCCCAGTCACCCTGGGTGGCAGTCATCTCCATACTGCCCCGGACAAATGCAAGCTGAAAGGAGAGGGGCGGGCGACAAGGCAAGCAGGAGTAGGCATGCTGTGACTCGGCACCTACAGATTGGCAATCGAGTGATCATCAAATACCGAAAACCTGGCTGGAAGTTTTGCAGACCTTACGAGCCAGGGGAATGGACAGTTGCACGGCTGGCAGGCAACATGGTGACTGCACAAAAGGGAGGCGAGAAAGTAATTAGAAATGTCTCCTAGTTTCACAAAGTAGAACTCATGAAGCCTGCTGTTGACACACCAGACCTAACCTGCTCTCAGGAGGACCATCCAGGTGGCAGGAGCCATCATCCAGTGGTTCCGGAGGAGATGGGTCGAGCCAGCTCCCATTGATACAATCCTCGGCCAAATCCACTGCTCAGTCAGACACTGTAGGACTTTGGGCCTCATTCTGAAGCCGGATGAAGCACCGCCAACAGGCTGGTGGTGCTTCATTTAGTATTCCGACGCCGCGGTCGCCCAGCCGGGTCCGGCGGTTTTCCACCGGATTTCCCCCGGCTGGGGCAATCCTCCATGGCGGCGCTGCTGGCAGCGCCGCCATGGCGATTCCGACCCCCTACCCGCCAGCCTGTTTCTGGCGGTTTTCACCGCCAGAAACAGGATGGCGGGAACGGGTGTCGTGGGGCGCTCTTTTGGCGGTTGTCCGCCGGCCCAGCGGGAAAGCCAGAGTGGCACCGCGGAGCGGCCATTTGGCGGTTCCCGCCAGGTGGGCGGCAGGAATGACTCTCTTTGTATGTTAAACAGTTTTGAATCCGGTTGGGGAGGGATGTTATGCCTATGTGCCAATCTAATGCACTAGGGCATTATTTGTATGAGCCGGATGTGAACATTGTTTCCTGTGGCGGTGTAGCCGCAGGGTAGAAATAAACGGGGGATAGGTGTCGCGCCATTCTGCACAGACCACCAGTTCCGCTGTGTCCACGTCAGTTATTTCAGGACCGACCAACATGCGGTCTATCAAGAACCTTCATATATTGTGACTGAAGGGGCACTTTGATTATGACTGACTTCAAGGCGAATTCAATCACCCACAATACCATTTCGTTAACAATATATAACGTTTCCTATAAATGCTGAATGCATTGCCTGTGGCACTAGTGACTGCAGTTTATCATTCTGACACAAGGTGTTGCTAGTGGAATAAGAGAACAATATTTGTCAGTTCTGTTTAATTGTATTTTTTGTCTTTCGTAGACCTGAGCCTGCCAACCCTAGAAGTATTTTAACTGACAGGTCAAACATGTAGCAGGGTGTGTGTCTTGGTGAGTGGGTGGGGCCATGGCAAGTGGAGTTTTTTGGTGTTGCAGTTTTCATGTAGCAAACTCGACCCGAAGATATTGGGGCGCTTTACATAAGCACCAGTTACATTACAAAAGGATAGGCGCAGGTAGCGTAAATGATATGCCCACAATTATTGGATGTCGAAGTGGCACTGAGACTCGGACCTATTACCCCTACTCTAAAACCGGCAGATCTGGCCGTTAGACCACATTCTCTTGCTATGCATAATCAGCCACAACAAGAAAAAACTGATATGCAGGCACCTCCTAAGTCCTGTGGAGGTTTTACATGAAGCCCATCCGTGCAAGGCGTTCTTGACTGCGGTGGACACCTCTTCTGTGTAAGGGTTTCCAGCTGTATGTGTAAAAATGTCTCTTCGCCCAGTGAGGTAGTGTGGTGAGGAATTAAAACGAGCATCAGACTGTGGCACCGTGTGAGTTGCCATGCATGCACTTGGGCCCATAGGATGGATAATGACAGTATATGTGGTCCAGTAAATTTATTCTGGGAATCCATGAATATGGATTGGGCCGGTGGCGAAAGGGAGTGGCAATATGAGAGGCGGAGTCATGAGACTTGTCATGTTAACTCATCACAGTCAGCTTCACCATCATGTTTTAATAACTCTGCCCCTACAAACTGCCAAGAAAGACACATTTGATGTATCTGTTCTGGTTTACTTAATCACACCTTGCTCCAAAGAGACTTAAAGCACTCTTTAGAGCGTGAAGCACTTAATTCAGAAATCTCTGTGCACCAATGCATTTTCGGAATATAGGCCCTCATTACAACCCTGGCGGTCGGTGTTAAAGCGGCGGTAATACCACGAACAGGCCGGATTACAACCGTGGCGGAAACCGCCAACATAGACAGACACTTTAACACTCTGACCGTCATGGCGGTAGAAACAAACACCGCAGCGGTCACCTCCAACAGACAGGTGGGAGACAAAGTACCACCCACCCTATTACAAGAGGCCTATCCGCCACCTTTTCCGGGGCGGAACCAACACTATCCAAAGCACGGCGGGAACAGTACACAGAAGGGAAAACACTCACCTCTTGACACCCAACGAGGAACCAGGACGCCATGGAGCCCGAACTACACGTACTGCCCATGTTGGTTTACCTCCTCTTCTACCAGGAGTACGAACGGTGGCGGCGGCGACCGCGGTGAGTACTGCACCTACAACACAGGGGAGGGGGGGAGGAAAGAGAGTGACACACACACGCAACACACAACACCCCCACCCTCACCCTCACACACAACAACAGACACACAAATACATGCAGCAACATTACATATACACCCCACCACCCCCTGGAAGAATGCAAGGACAAAAGAAAATGATTGTGACCATTGTAATCAAGAAAAATCCATTATTCCAAAGTCAAAATTCAGTATATACAAATATGTACACCAACTACTCAAGTCTGGATAGTGTACTAATCATTGTCCGTGGACCACTGGGCCCAAAATGCATGGGCGAGGCCCACACATACCTGACTGGAAACGGAGAGAACACTTCTGAGGCATCAGATCGAAAATATACAGGCACCTCATGGGAAGGGGGAGGGGGGGCACCTCAGCCTGATGAACACACGACGCCACTGCTGCACGAGGGGGCTCCATGCCCATTGATGTATCCTGGGGAGTGCAAAGCCACAGTCTCTCAAGTCTCTCCAGTGGGTGGTTTGCCCACTGCTTTATCCTGGGCAGTGCAAAGCCACAGTCTCTCAAGTCTCTCCAGTGGGTGATTTGCCCACTGCTTTATCCTGGGGAGTGCAAAGCCACTGTCTCTCAAGTATCTCCAGTGGGTGGTTTGCCCACTGCTTCATCCTGGGGAGTGCAAAGCCACAGTCTCTCAAGTCTCTCCAGTGGGTGGTTGCCCACTGCTTTATCCTGGGGAGTGCAAAGCCACAGTCTCTCAAGTGGATGTGATTCTCCAGTGGTTCTGGGGGGGGGGGCCTGGTGCCCAGAGTGCTTCATCCTGCCAAGGACTGAGGTAGTGGATGTCATTCTCCACTGGTTCTGGAGGGGGCCTGGTGCCAAGAGTGCTTCATCCTGCCAAGGACTGAGGTAGTGGATGTCATTCTCCACTGGTTCTGGAGTGGGCCTGGTGCCCAGAGTGTTCCACGTGCAGTGTGGCCGGTACAATTCCCTCACCTGGGTGTGCGTGTCATGAGATTTGCAAGGTTAAGGTAGCATGATACGCCATGGAGGCAGCGACATACCCCACATTGCTGCAGCTGTGCCTTCCACCTGCAGGTGTAAACAGTGATGGAAGAAATGCCTCATAGAAGCTGCCCAGGGTCCAGGAACTCTCCTCCAGCCTCAGACGACTGACCACTGGGGATGGTAGCCATGTCAGTGGTGGTGCCTGTGTCCGAGGACACCGCTGGCCGGTGTTGGTGCTTGTGGTGGTGTCTGTTGCGGCGGTGCTTGTGGCGATGCTGGCGACGATGCATGGGTCAGCACCTGCAGAGGAACACAGCAGGACGTTTCCTGCAGCCTCGGATGGCTGCCCACTGGAGAGGAGGCTGGGGACTGTTGCTAAGGCTGTAGACGTGCCTGGGGCAGTGCAGGTGGCGGTGCTTGCGGCGCTGCTTGCGGCGGTGTCTGTTGCGGCAGTGCTTTCGGCGGTGCTGGCGGCGGTGCATGGTGTCCTCATGGGTCAATTACTTTCTCTTATTTATTTAAATCATTTTTATACAAGATCAGCAGTGACTCATCGGTGGAAAATATACAACATAAATATATACATAACATCACAGTTACCTACTTACATATACACAAACATTTATAGCAAAAACAAATCTCAATGTTGGCAATATGCCAGAGGAGGGTTATGCCCAGCAACATTTCTTTCCATTGTGGTTACTGTTACAAGTTTGTAATTGTAATCCACTAAATTGCGATGATTAAAGGTTCAGATGCAACCAACTGACAAATACCTATTTATTTTTGAGAGGTATTATGTAGTGTATATTAAATTTCTTATCTGAGTCAGTTAACTTAAAGACCTCAATCTCGCAAAGTATGTGTCAACGCGTTTCGGCCTCTTCAGTCAGGGCCTCATCAGGACTAAAAGGGGGGCAATGATGCCTCTTCAAAAGTTAACACAAAGAATAAAATCACTTAATTGACTATACAAGTCCTTACGGTATCAAAGCAACAAGAGAGCATTCGCTCTGTACATCAATGTCACCCAAACCCATCTCTGTCCCAACAATGTCACTTCCTGTGAGTCATTTATAAATGTTACACAAGTACACCACCGTCTAAGAAGGGTGATATCAGGAAATCAAGTTAAAGAGGTTAAAAGCAATTAGCGTGCTCTATGTTGTTAATGAGCATACATTTTCATAGTACAGCAAATAAAGTCAGGGAGTTATAGGCCATACCTTTTTCTGTTGGAATTAGTAATGCTTGAGAGTCACCGCGTATATTACCATGTTGAAACCTAGCCAATCCAAAAGAATCCAGCTCACTCATATAGTTAAGCAGCGAGCATTCATAAAAGAATATCTTTACCATCTATTTACACCGTAAAATTTGAGTAAAAGCTGGATTAAAGCCTTACTTTGTTATTTCAAGAGAGCAAACACACTTGTTACCGGAACCTTGGTAGGGGGTGGCTGCACCTAGTCGCTGTGCCATCGAGGCTGTCAGGGTAAAACACAAATGGGCTAGAGTTACTCTCTACCGCAGAGAATAAATGTCTGAAAAGCCGATTCCCAGCTTCTAACAAAAGCATGCCACTTACTCGTAGCGGTTTGCAGCGTATGGGCAACTCGGGGAAACAAATTCAGTTTTTTGAAAAACAGATGACTCTCAGCTCCTCGCGTCTATACTGAACCGGTGTATGGTTCGTGTAGCATGCGCGTTTCTCAAGAGACGCGAGACAAGTGAGCAGCTAGACTCGCTCGCTCACCCTATGTCTAGGCCAACCGGAACAAGCGGGCGGCCATCTTGGGGGAACATACTGGGTGGGCGGTGCTGGTAGAGGGGGTGGTGGCTGTACCTGTTGATGCGGTGGGCACAGAGGTGCCCGCCACCGCAAGGGAGCTCCCATCAGAGGAAGAGTTGCTGTCACTGCTGTTTGCTCCTGCTCCCGCCGTGGAGCTCCCCTCACCTGCCGTCTCACTGGTGGCTTCAGACTCCGTTGTTTCGCCCTCCAGGGCCAAGTGGGTTGCAGCTCCCTCCTACTGTGGTGCCAATGCTCCTCCACCTGATGATGCTATTGCACACAAGAACAGGGAGACCACATAAAAGGGGGGGGAAAGACAGAAGAAAGACATGTTCAGTGCATGCAACACCACTACTATTGGCAGACACAACACACAGGTAGCAGCCCTCTGCACTACGCCATGCACTAACAGTTCCTAGAAATTTCAGCTGACCATGGGGTACGAAGCCTAGGACCAATTGCTGGACACCTGGAAGTCACAGGAGTCTGACTATGTGTAGATGGCTCTTAGAACTGGTGGGGTTGGGGTGCCACATAGCCTGCCTCACAAGAGACCTTGCCTACCAACTTCGCCCTGGCCTAGGGGAACCCACTGCCCACTGCCCACCTCCCGCACCCAGACACCTCGTAATGCGCACAGAGTCAGCTGTATGAGAGTGTACTCACCCCCTTGTGGCTGCTGCGATGCCCTCAATCGCCCATCCAACTTCAGATAGGCCACTGCCAGGATCCGGAACATCAGGGGGGTCATGGTGCGACGGGCACACCTCCCACATTGGGAGGCCATCCCCAGCTGGGCCTCTGCCGTCTTCTTGCTCCAGCGACACAGGTCCTCCCATCTTTTACGGCAGTGGGTGCCCCCAGGATCCGGACGTCCTTGGTGATGGCACGCCAAATACTCTTCTTCTGGTGGGCGGTGACCGAGAGGAATGGTACAGGGGAAAGGAAATTACTTACCCGTCCGGACCATCATACTCATTGCCCCCCAGTTCCTACCCTTGCCCTGATGCACATACACTCCCCATCCGCACATACAGGTCTCATCCCCCCCATGTATCTTCCACTCACACCACTCAAAACAGGCATTGCCCATGCAGCATGCTCACAGTGTACTCACCTGTTTGTCTGGAGGATCGTTGTAGGAGGCTGGCCTGGTTTGTAGTGGTACCAAGAGGTACTTACACTCTGCACCAGGTCCAGTTATCCCTTATTAGTGTAGAAGAGGTGTCTAGCAGCTTAGGCTGATAGAAAAGGGTAGCTTAGCAGAGCAGCTTAGGCTGAACTAGGAGACGTGTAAAGCTCCTACTATACCACTGGTGTCATATGCACAATATCATAGGAAAACACAATACACAGATATACTAAAAATAAAGGTACTTTATTTTTATGACAATATGCCACAATTATCTCAGTGAGTACCCTCAGTATGAGGATAGCAAATATACACAAGATATATGAACACAATACCAAAAATATGCAGTAATAGCAATAGAAAGCAATGCAAGCAATGTACAGTCACAATAGATTGCAATGAGAGCACATAGGTATAGGGGCAACACAAACCATATACTCCAAAAGTGGAATGTGAATCACAAATGGACCCCAAACCTATGTGACCTTGTAGAGGGTCGCTGGGACTGTAAGAAAACAGTGAGGGTTAGAAAAATAGCCCACCCCAAGACCCTGAAAAGTGGGTGCAAAGTGCACCTAAGTTCCCCAGAGAGCACAGAAGTCGCGATAGGGGAATTCTGCAAGGAAGACCAACACCAGCAATGCAACAACAATGGATTTCCGGACGAGAGTACCTGTGGAACAAGGGGACCAAGTCCAAAAGTCACGATCAAGTCGGGAGTGGGCAGATGCCCAGGAAATGCCAGCTGTGGGTGCAAAGAAGCTACCACCGGATTGTAGAAGCTGTGGATTCTGCAAGAACAAAGAGGACCAGGAACTTCCCCTTTGGAGGATGGATGTCCCACGTCGTGAAGAAGCTTGCAGAGGTGTTTCCGTGCAGAAAGACTGCAAACAAGCCTTGCTAGCTGCAAGGGTCGCGGTTAGGGTTTTTGGATGCTGCTGTGGCCCAGGAGAGACCAGGATGTCGCCAATTGCGTGAGGAGACAGAGGGGGCACCCAGCAAGACAAGGAGCCCACTCAAAAGCAAGCAGCACCCACAGAAGTGCAGGAACAGGCAATACGAAGAAGAGTGAACCGGAGCTCACCCGAAGTCACAAAAGGAGGTCCCACGATGCCGGAGGACAACTCAGGAGGTCGTGCACTGCAGGTTAGAGTGTCGGGACCCAGGCTTGGCTGTGCACAAAGGAAATCCTGGAAGAGTGCACAGGAGCCAGAGCAGCTGCAAATCACGTGGTACACAGCAATGCAGTCTAGCGTGGGGAGGCAAGGACTTACCTCCACCAAACTTGGACTGAAGAGTCACTGGACTGTGGGAGTCACTTGGACAGAGTTGCTGAGTTCCAGGGACCACGCTCGTCGTGCTGAGAGGGGACCCAGAGGACCGGTGATGCAGTCTTTTGGTGCCTGCGGTTGCAGGGGGAAGATTCCGTCGACCCACGGGAGATTTCTTTGGAGCTTCTAGTGCAGAGAGGAGGCAGACTACCCCCACAGCGTGCACCACCAGGAAAACAGTCGAGAAGGTGGCAGGATCAGCGTTACAAGGTCGCAGTAGTCGTCTTTGCTACTTTGTTGCAGTTTTGCAGGCTTCCAGAGCAGTCAGCGGTCGATTCCTTGGCAGAAGGTGAAGAGAGAGATGCAGAGGAACTCTGATGAGCTCTTGCATTCGTTATCTCAAGAATTCCCCAAAGCAGAGACCCTAAATAGCCAGAAAAGGAGGTTTGGCTACTTAGGAAGGAGGATAGGCTAGCAACACAGGTAAGAGCCTATCAGAAGGAGTCTCTGATGTCACCTGCTGGCCCTGGCCACTCAGAGCAGTCAGTGTGCCAGCAGCACCTCTGTTTCCAAGATGGCAGAGGTCTGGAGCACACTGGAGGAGCTCTGGGCACCTCCCAGGGGAGGTGCAGGTCAGGGGAGTGGTCACTCCCCTTTCCTTTTTCCAGTTTCGTGCCAGAGCAGGGCTGGGGGATCCCTGAACCGGTGTAGACTGGCTTATGCAGAGATGGGCACCATCTGTGCCCATCAAAGCATTTCCAGAGGCTGGGGGAGGCTACTCCTCCCCAGCCCTGACACCTTTTTCCAAAGGGAGAGGGCAGCACCCTGTAACACCCTCTCTCTGAGGAAGTCCTTTGTTTTGCCCTCCTGGGCCAAGCCTGGCTGGACCCCAGGAGGGCAGAAACCTGTCTGAGGGGTTGGCAGCAGCAGCAACTGCAGTGAAGCCCCGGGAAAGGTAGTTTGGCAGTACCCGGGTCTGTGCTAGAGACTCGGGGGATCATGGAATTGTCTCCCCAGTGCCAGAATGGCATTGGGGTGACAATTCCATGATCTTAGACATGTTACATGGCCATGTTCGGAGTTACCATTGTGCTGCTATACATATGTAGTGACATATGTATAGTGCACGTGTGTAATGGTGTCCCCGCACTCACAAAGTCCGGGGAATTTGCCCTGAACAATGTGGGGGCACCTTGGCTAGTGCCAGGGTGCCCACACACTAAGTAACTTAGCACCCAACCTTTACCAGGTAAAGGTTAGACATATAGGTGACTTATAAGTTACTTAAGTGCAGTGGTAAATGGCTGTGAAATAACGTGGACGTTATTTCACTCAGGCTGCAGTGGCAGGCCTGTGTAAGAATTGTCAGAGCTCCCTATGGGTGGCAAAAGAAATGCTGCAGCCCATAGGGATCTCCTGGAACCCCAATACCCTGGGTACCTCAGTACCATACTAGGGAATTATAAGGGTTTTCCAGTATGCCAATGTAAATTGGTGAAATTCGTCACTAGCCTGTTAGTGACAATTTGGAAAGAAATGAGAGAGCATAACCACTGAGGTTCTGGTTAGCAGAGTCTCAGTGAGACAGTTAGTCATCACACAGGGAACACATACAGGGCACACTTATGAGCACTGGGGCCCTGGCTGGCAGGGTCCCAGTGACACATACAACTAAAACAACATATATACAGTGAAATATGGGGGTAACATGCCAGGCAAGATGGTACTTTCCTACACAACCCCCCCCCAAACGAAGGACAATAAGACTAGCCATGACTTGATGAGTCTTCATTGTCTAAATGGAAATATCTGGAGAGTCCATCTGCATTGGAGTGGGTACTCCCAGGTCTATGTTCCACTGTATAGTCCATTCCCTGTAGAGATATGGACCACTTCAACAATTTAGGGTTTTCACCTTTCATTTGTTTTAGCCAAAGTAGAGGTTTGTGGTCTGTCTGAACAATGAAGTGAGTGCCAAACAGGTATGGCCTCAACTTCTTCAGTGCCCAGACCACAGCAAAGGCCTCCCTCTCTATGGCTTTTCTCTAGGGGTCAACCTCCTGCTGATAAAAGCAACAGGGTGATCCTGGCCCTCAGAATTAAGTTGTGATAAGACTGCCCCTACCCCTAATTCAGATGCATCAGTTTGAACAATGAATTTCTTGGAGTAAAAAGGGCTTTTTAGGACAGGTGCAGAGCACATGGCCTGTTTCAGCTCCTCAAAAGCTTTCTGACAGCTAGCTGTCCACAATACCTTTTTAGGCATTTTCTTAGATGTGAGGTCATTAAGAGGGGCTGCAATGGAGCCATAGTTCTTTAAGAACCTCCTGTAATACCCAGTGAGGCCTAAGAAGGCTCTCACCTGGGTCTGAGTTGTAGGGGGAACCCAATCTATAATAGTTTGGATTTTCCCCTGAAGTGGTGCAATCTGTTCTCCACCTACCAGGTGTCCCAGATAAACCACTTTCCCCTGCCCTATCTGGCACTTTGAAGCCTTGATAGTGAGGCCTGCCTTTTGCAGGGCCTCCAAAACTTTCCACAGTTGGACCAGGTGATCATCCCAGGTGGAGCTAAAGACAGCTATATCATCTAGATATGCTGCACTAAAAGCCTCCAACCCTTGCAGGACTGTATTCACCAACCTCTGAAAAGTGGCAGGTGCATTTTTCAACCCAAAAGGCATTACTGTGAATTGGTAGTGCCCTCCAATGATTGAAAATGCATTTTTTGCTTTAGCATCCTCTCATAACTTGATCTGCCAATACCCTGCAGTCAAATCAAAGGTGCTTAGATACTTGGCAGATGCCAGTGTATCTATTAGCTCATCTGTCCTGGGTATAGGGTGAGCATCAGTTTTAGTTACCTGGTTGAGACCACTGTAATCAACACAAAATCTAATTTCCTTCTTTCCATCTTTGGAATGAGGTTTTGGTACAAGTACCACAGGAGAGGCCCATGGACTTTCAGAGTGCTCAACCACTCCCAGTTCAAGCATTTTCTGAACCTCTTGTTTTATGCAGTCCCTGGCTGCCTATAGATCTTACTTTTGACAGGCAAGCTGTCTCCA
Organism: Pleurodeles waltl; assembly: GCF_031143425.1. NCBI lineage: Eukaryota > Metazoa > Chordata > Amphibia > Caudata > Salamandridae > Pleurodeles > Pleurodeles waltl. The sequence continues at coordinate 253,613,502 of NC_090445.1, forward strand.
GTATCTATAGTGTGCTCACACCAAGAAGTGGTGCCTGTTACAGTAGAAAAGAGTTCAGGAAACTGATCCAGGAGATTTATGCAGTGGTCTTTCTGCTCAGCAGTAAGACAATCTGCCAGAACTACACCTTCCACCAGAGCATCTTGTTCTGTGGAGGAGAAGAGATCAGGGAGAGGGTCACTCTCTTCTTCCTGTCCTTCATCTGTTGCCATGAGCAGGGTGAGATCAGCCCTGTCATAGTAGGGTTTTAGGCGATTGACATGGAGCACCCTAAGGGGACTCCTGGCAGTGCCCAAGTCAACCAAGTAGGTGACTTCTCCCTTTTTCTCAACAATAATGTGCGGTCCACTCCATTTGTCTTGGAGTGCTCTTGGGGCCACAGGCTCCAAGACACACACTTTCTGCCCTGGTTGGTACTGAATCAGAACAGCCTTCTGGTCATGCCATTGCTTTTGGAGCTCTTGGCTGGCCTGAAGGTTTTTACTGGCCTTTTTCATGTACTCAGCCATCCTAGATCTTAGGCCAAGTACATAGTCCACTATGTCTTGCTTAGGAGCTTTTAAAGGTTGTTCCCAACCCTCCTTCACAAGTGTTAGAGGACCTCTTACAGGGTGTCCAAATAGGAGTTCAAAGGGGCTGAAGCCCACTCCTTTTTGGGGTACCTCCCTGTAAGCAAAAAGGAGGCAAGGTAAAAGGACATCCCATCTCCTCTGGAGTTTTTCAGGGAGTCCCATTATCATTCCTTTGAGAGTTTTATTAAACCTCTCAACCAGTCCATTTGTTTGTGGATGATAGGGTGTAGTGAACTTGTATGTCACACCACATTCCTTCCACATGGCCTTTACGTAAGCAGACATGAAATTGCTTCCCCTGTCTGATACCACCTCTTTTGGGAAGCCCACCCTGGAAAAGATTCTCAGGGGGGCCTTTGCCACTGCAGGAGCTGTAGTGGTCCTTAGAGGAATTGCTTCAGGATATCTGGTGGCATGGTCCACTACCACCAAGATAAACCTATTGCCTGAAGCAGTAGGAGGGTCAAGGGGGCCAACTATGTCAACCCCTACCCTTTCAAAGGGGACCCCAACCACAGGCAGTGGAATAAGGGGAGCCTTTGGAGTGCCACCTGTTTTGCCACTGGCTTGACAGGTTTCACATGACTTACAAAATTCCTTTGTGTCCTCTGACATTGTAGGCCATTGAAACAAGGGACAAGCCTGTCCCAAGTTTTCATTTGCCCTAAATGTCCAGCCAAGGGAATGGCGTGGGCTAGAGTTAGGAGGAACTCTCTGTATTACTGTGGAATAACCAATCTCCTGGCTGCTCCAGGTTTTGGATCCCTTGCTTCAGTATACAAGAGGTTGTCCTCCCAGTAAACTCTGTGAGAGTCACTGACATCCCCATTTTGCTGTTTTACAGCTTGCTGTCTTAGACCCTCTAGTGTGGGACAGGTCTGCTGTGCCACACTCAGCTCCTCCCTGGCAGGCCCCCCTCCATCCAAAAGCTCAGCAGTGTCTGCTTCAAGCTCCTCTGGTGTAGGTTCTGCACAGGGTGGAAATTCTTCTTCCTCAGAAGTTGAATCCACTGTAGAGGGAGGGATAGTAGGTAGTGTTTTACCTTTACTAACCCTAGCTTTAGGGAGCACTTGGTCCATTGTTCCAGGATCCAAGTCACCCTGTCCTTTTTGCTTTTTGGCCTGAGCCCTTGTCAAAGCAAAAATATGCCCAGGAATGCCCAGCATTGCTGCATGAGCCTCCAACTCCACTTCTGCCCAAGCTGATGTCTCTAAATCGTTCCCTAGTAGACAGTCTACAGGTAAATCTGAGGCAACCACAACTTTCTTTGGACCAGTAACACCCCCCCCCCCCCAGTTGAGATTCACAACAGCCACGGGGTGGCTAAGAGTGTTGTTATGAGCATCAGTCACTTGGTACTGGTGACCAAGTAGGTGTTGTTCAGGGTGGACCAGTTTCTCTATTTCCATTGTAACACTGGCACCTGTGTCCCTGTAGGCCTGAACCTAAACACCATTTATTAGGGGTAGTTGCTTGTACTTATCCATATTAAGGGGACAAGCAACCAAGGTGACCAAATCAATGGCACCTTCAGAGACTAACACAGCCTCTGTGATCTCCCTAACAAGACCAACCCCAACTAAGTTACCTAAAGTGAGCCCAGCTACTCCCTTGGATTGGCTATTAGTAGGTTTGCTCCCACCACCACTGCTATTACTAGGGGCACTAGGTGTAGCAGTAGGGGTTGTGGTAGTGGGAGGCTTGGTGCTTTTCTTTGGAGAACTGGGATCAGTTGTCCAATGGCCTTTTACTTTACATAAATAGCACCATGGTTTCTTTACTTGATTTGAAGAGGATTTGGGCCCACCACCCCCACCAGAGTGTTTTTGTGGGCCTGATGAAGACTCATTTTTAGATTTGTCCCCACCCTTGTCTGAAGACTTACCATCCTTCTTCTTGCCATCCTTGTCACCCCCTGTATGAACTTTTCTGTTCACCCTTGTTCTGACCCATTTGTCTGCCTTCTTTCCCAATTCTTGGGGAGAGGTCAGATCTGAGTCCACTAGGTACTGGTGCAACAAATCAGACACACAATTATTAAGAATATGCTCTCTCAGGATTAAGTTATACAGGCTTTCATAGTCAGAAACTTTACTGCCATGTAACCACCCCTCCAAGGCCTTCACTGAATGGTCAACAAAGTCTACCCAGTCTTGTGAAGACTCCTTTTTGGTTTCTCTGAACTTGATCCTGTACTGTTCAGTGGTTAAGCCATAACCATCTAGGAGTGCATTCTTAAGAACTGTAAAATTATTGGCATCACTTTCCTTCACAGTAAGGAGCCTATCCCTACCCTTTCCACTGAAAGATAGCCATAGGATAGCAGCCCACTGCCTTTGAAGGACCCCCTGTACAACACAGGCCCTCTCAAGTGCAGCAAACCACTTGTTAATGTCATCCCCCTCCTTGTAAGGGGGAACTATCTTGTGCAGATTCCTTGAATCATGCTCTTTTACAGGATTACTATCTGTAATACTGCTGCTGTCACCATGGGGTCCAAACCCCAACCTCTGTCTTTCTTTTTCTAAGTCAAATGCTTCCCTGTCTAGATCCAGCTGTTGCTTCTTGAGCTTCAGCCTGGACTCTTCCACTCTCAATCTTTTGAGTTCCCTTTCTAACACTCTGTCTTCAGGGTGGGTGGGTTGGGCATGCCTTGACACAGAAGAATGGTGTGAATGAACAGAGGGAGACCTGTCCCTAACAGATGCTACTCTAACAACCTGGCCTAAAGGAGTAACCTCTATACTATGATGAGAACTCACATCAGTACCAGCCCTGCTAGGTGGCCTGCTAAGGGGCAGGTTGGGAAGGTTCCCTTCTAACACTTTTACTGGGGCTACCCCAGAATCAGAGTGTGAACCATCAGCTAATCTCTCACCAGATGTGCCAGCTATGGTCTTATCGTGTTCAATGAGCATATTAACTAACAATTCTCTAGAGGGATTCTTCCCTACCCCTAAACCTCTATCAATGCAGAGACTCCTTGCACCTTTCCAGCTAAGGTGGTCATAAGCAGTGCTGGTCAGATCCAGAGTTTGACCTGTACCAGACATGATAGAAAAAGGTTTAAGGGACAGAAAAAGGAAGAAAAAGTTTCAGAACTTTTTAAAGAACAGGAAAAAAAACTTTTTCAACTTTTAAGAACTTTTTGAAAGTTTTAGAGGTACTTTTCAGCACTTAGCAAAGGAGTAAGAGAAGAAAAGAAAAACTTTTTGGTTAGGTGTACATACACTGAACTTGTTTTGTATATTTTTCTCTTATGAAAAGTACAAAATGACAAAGTGGTAAGTAGTTGCAAGTACTTATCCCACTGCTGCACAACCAATGTAGGAGGCTGGCCTGGTTTGTAGTGGTACCAAGAGGTACTTACACTCTGCACCAGGTCCAGTTATCCCTTATTAGTGTAGAAGAGGTATCTAGCAGCTTAGGCTGATAGAAAAGGGTAGCTTAGCAGAGCAGCTTAGGCTGAACTAGGAGACGTGTAAAGCTCCTACTGTACCACTGGTGTCATATGCACAATATCATAAGAAAACACAATACACAGATATACTAAAAATAAAGGTACTTTATTTTTATGACAATATGCCACAAGTATCTCAGTGAGTTCCCTCAGTATGAGGATAGCAAATATACACAAGATATATGTACACAATACCAAAAATATGCAGTAATAGCAATAGAAAGCAATGCAAGCAATGTACAGTCACAATAGATTGCAATGAGAGCACATAGGTATAGGGGCAACACAAACCATATACTCCAAAAGTGGAATGCGAATCACGAATGGACCCCAAACCTATGTGACCTTGTAGAGGGTTGCTGGGACTGTAAGAAAACAGTGAAGGTTAGAAAATTAGCCCACCCCAAGACCCTGAAAAGTGGGTGCAAAGTGCACCTAAGTTCCCCAGAGAGCACAGAAGTCGTAATAGGGGAATTCTGCAAGGAAGACCAACACCAGCAATGCAACAACGATGGATTTCCGGACGAGAGTACCTGTGGAACAAGGAGACCAAGTTCAAAAGTCACGATCAAGTCGGGAGTGGGCAGATGCCCAGGAAATGCCAGCTGTGGGTGCAAAGTAGCTGCCACTGGATGGTAGAAGCTGTGGATTCTGCAAGAACGAAGAGGACCAGGAACTTCCCCTTTGGAGGATGGATGTCCCACGTCGTGAAGAAGCTTGCAGAGGTGTTTCTGTGCAGAAAGACTGCAAACAAGCCTTGCTAGCTGCAAGGGTCGCGGTTAGGGTTTTTAGATGCTGCTGTGGCCCAGGAGGGACCAGGATGTCGCCAATTGTGTGAAGAGACAGAGGGGGCACCCAGCAAAACAAGGAGCTCACTCAGAAGCAAGCAGCACCCGCAGAAGTGCCAGAACAGGCACTACAAAGAAGAGTGAACCAGAGCTCACCCGAAGTCACAAAAGGAGGTCCCACGATGCCGGAGGACAACTCAGGAGGTCGTGCACTGCAGGTAAGAGTGTTGGGGACCCAGGCTTGGCTGTGCAGAAAGGAAATCCTGGAAGAGTGCACAGGAGCCGGAGCAGCTGCATATCATGCAGTACCCAGCAATGCAGTCTAGCGTGGGGAGGCAAGGACTTACCTCCACCAAACTTGGACTGAAGAGCCACTGGACTGTGGGAGTCACTTGGACAGAGTTGCTGAGTTCCAGGGACCACGCTCGTCGTGCTGAGAGGGGACCCAGAGGACCGGTGATGCAGTCTTTTGGTGCCTGCGGTTGCAGGGGGAAGATTCCGTCGACCCACAGAAGATTTCTTCGGAGCTTCTAGTGCAGAGAGGAGGCAGAGTACCCCCACAGCGTGCACCACCAGGAAAACAGTCGAGAAGGCGGCCGGATCAGCGTTACAAGGTCGCAGTAGTCGTCTTTGCTACTTTGTTGCAGTTTTGCAGGCTTCCAGAGCAGTCAGCGGTCGATTCCTTGGCAGAAGGTGAAGAGAGATATGCAGAGGAACTCTGATGAGCTCTTGCATTCGTTATCTCAAGAATTCCCCAAAGCAGAGACCCTAAATAGCCAGAAAAGGAGGTTTGGCTACTTAGGAGAGAGGATAGGCTATCAACACAGGTAAGAGCCTATCAGAAGGAGTCTCTGACGTCACCTGCTGGCCCTGGCCACTCAGAGCAGTCCAGTGTGCCAGCAGCACCTCTGTTTCCAAGATGGCGCAGGTCTGGAGCACAATGGAGGAGCTCTGAGCACCTCCCAGGGGATGTGCAGGTCAGGGGAGTGGTCACTCCCCTTTCCTTTGTCCAGTTTCGCGCCAGAGCAGGGCTGGGGGATCCCTGAACCAGTGTAGACTGGCTTATGCAGAGATGGGAACCATCTGTGCCCATCAAAGCATTTCCAGAGGCTGGGGGAGGCTACTCCTCCCAGCCCTGACACCTTTTTCCAAACGGAGAGGGTGTAACACCCTCTCTCTGAGGAAGTCCTTTGTTCTGCCTTCCTGGGCCAAGCCTGGCTGGACCCCAGGAGGACAGAAACTTGTCTGAGGGGTTGATAGCAGCAGCAGCTGCAGTGAAACCCTGGGAAAGGTAGTTTGGCAGTACCCGGGTCTGTGCTAGAGACTCGGGGGATCATGGAATTGTCTCCCCAATGCCAGAATGGCATTGGGGTGACAATTCCATGATCTTAGACATGTTACATGGCCATGTTTGGAGTTACCATTGTGACGCTATACATATGTAGTGACATATGTATAGTGCACGCGTGTAATGGTGTCCCTGCACTCACAAAGTCCGGGGAATTTGCCCTGAACAATGTGGGGGCACCTTGGCTAGTGCCAGGGTGCCCACACACTAAGTAACTTAGCACCCAACCTTTACCAGGTAAAGGTTAGACATATAGGTGACTTATAAGTTACTTAAGTGCAGTGGTAAATGGCTGTGAAATAACATGGACGTTATTTCACTCAGGCTGCAGTGGCAGGCCTGTGTAAGAATTGTCAGAGCTCCCTATGGGTGGCAAAAGAAATGCTGCAGCCCATAGGGATCTCCTGGAACCCCAATACCCTGGGTACCTCAGTACCATATACTAGGGAATTATAAGGGTGTTCCAGTATGCCAATGTAAATTGGTGAAATTCGTCACTAGCCTGTTAGTGACAATTTGGAAAGAAATGAGAGAGCATAAGCACTGAGGTTCTGTTTAGCAGAGCCTCAGTGAGACAGTTAGTCATCACACAGGGAACACATGCAGGGCACACTTATGAGCACTGGGGCCCTGGCTGGCAGGGTCCCAGTGACACATACAACTAAAACAACATATATACAGTGAAATATGGGGGTAACATGCCAGGCAAGATGGTACTTTCCTACAATCGTACAGTGTGTGTACTGGAGGGGGACCCATCCACTAGTTTCTCCAACTCCTCCGAAGTGAAGGCAGGGGCCCTTTCCCCAGACACATGAGCCATCGTCGCTTCCAGACTGAGGTCACAGCAGCACTTGCAGTGTAGGTCTTTTCCTGTTGAAGGTCAGGTATCAAGTGAGTGAACAGACAGAAAATGGCTGTCACCGCCGGTGTACATCGTCATTGGCTCCTGGGACCCATAGGGCCCAATGTTAACCAATGCAGAATTGTGCCGTGGTCTTCGACCGCCCACCGCGATGGTGTAGAATGCCAACGCAGTTACCTCATATCCCCTTGTCCCACCTTACAGGTCAGGCAGCCACCATTTCAAGAGGCCACATGGGATGGATGTTAACTGCGTCACACCTATCTAGGCCGGGAATTTAGACAGATACCGGCACATTGCAGATTAATAACGTTTCTGAAAATAAGTCATTGTGATACCTGTTGGACCTGGCCCTTTTACAGGGTCATTCCCAAGACTTTTAACTTTTTGCCTCCTTATTTTTCTGACCTTTGTTGGCTGAGGTTTTGACTCTGAGCACTTTTTCACTGCTAACCAGTGCTAAAGTGCATGTGCTCTCCCTTACAAAATTGGTATGATTGGGTTATACCTAATTGACATATTTAATTTACCTATAAGTCCCTTGTAAAGTGGTATCTCTATACCCAGGGCCTGTAAATTGAATGCTACTAGTGGGCCTGCAGCGCTGCTTCCGCCACCCACTGAAGTAACCTGTCAAACCTATCTAAGGCATGCTAGCGCAGAGCCTGTGTGCACAGTTTCCTGCCACAGGGACCCGGCATCTAAATTTACTTGCCAGGCTCAGAACTCCCCTTTTACTACATGTAAGTCACCCCTAAGATACACCCTAGCTAGCCCTTTGGGCAGGGTGCCATGTATGTAGAAGGAAGGACATGTGCCATGTTGCGTGGCCTGTCCTGGTAGTGACAAACAGCCTAACTTGGTGACTCACTACTGTAAGTGCTGCCTCCTCATAGGATTGCATTGGAAATGTTCTGCCTTATGTGTAAGGGGTATTGTCTGATTTATGAGGGGTAGCGTAGGCATGTTTGGTATGGTTGTGAGAATAGTGAGAATTGCTGCTTACTGGTGTGGGTGTATTTTTTATTACCATCACAGAAATGCCACTTCTAGAAAGTGCAGATTTATCTGTGCTCATGACTTTGGGGTTTTGCAGCTTGTCTCCAATCCACATCTGGACAGACTGACAGTTGGGGCATTGTGCATACTTCTCAGACAGCCTGAACACAGGGAGGGTGGAGGTGACACAGAGGTGCAGCTACATATTGTAAAGCCTTCCTGGGCTAAGAGAAGGGTGAGGCGGGGCACACCTGCATTTGTAAAGGCTGTGCCCTGGCCTCACACAATAGGGTCGTTAACCCCCCACTGATGTTTGGAGCCTGTGCTGAAAGGAGAGAGGGGGCACTCCCAGTACCAGTTGTAACTGGCTGGAACCTCATTTCCCTACCATTGCAAAACATTGTAAGGACTGCGTATAAGTATAGGGGAATTTTCCCCACATTTTGAACATTCTTGAAACTTGAAACTGGACACAGAACGCTGATGAATGGACTCACCAGGAAACCACCTTGGACTGCTGCTGTTGTGCTGAACTGTGACCTGCCTGGTCACTAGAAGGAACTGCCACCATCTGCACCCCTTGTGCTGGCCTGTAGCTGGGCCCACCAGCCCTGTGCTTCTTCTTGTCCTGCTTGCTCCCAGGGGCAGGGTGCTGTGGCCCCTGACCCCTGCATCGATCTTTACATCTTTGCCCAGAACGCTTTGAAAAGGCGCTCTCTTCATTGCTGAGGAAAAGATCACTGCCGCAGCCCGGGCTTCAGATTTGCCGTAGCGCCTTGAAAAGCGCTTTATTTCTTCTCCCCAAATCACCGCTGCAACCCGGGCTGAAAAACAAGCCCTCGCGCTTTCACAAGCGCTCCCCTGCTGCTAAGATTCACAGCCGCATCCAAGGCTTTTGAATGTTGCCTTAGCGCGAGGTCCGCGCTAATCTCGTCCCCCCGGGGCACAAGGAAAAAACAACCGGAGCAAGCATGCTCCTGTCGGCGCCCCGTGGGCACCAGCCGCCTCCCCTTTCTTCTGAAGCGTTCCGGCGGCCCGAGAACAGCTTCGAGGGGTCCGAGCTTCCAAGAACCTCAAAGCAGGACTCGGGGAAGGCGCGGGGAGCGCTCCTTCCCCGGTCACTGCAGTTGGAGCGGAAAGCTCCAGTTCCTGCACCTTTTTCTTGCCTTTTAGGCAGCCGCGCCGTGGACGAGGGCGGCTGCCTATTCCCCAGCAGGACACGGGGAGAAAAGGGAATTCCCTTTCCCCGGTCACTGCGCGAGGGGGGCGATCGCCCCTACTACTCTAATCTTTGGCGCTTTGGGCCCACCCCCTTTGGAGAGGGCCATTAGAGGCCAGGGGCCTCCCCACAAGGATCATGGGTCCCTGGAGGGGCCCGTTCTTTTCATTGTAGAGGGAGTGCAGACCTCCCCTCTCTCCCAAGAGACTGCAGAGGCCCCCGTTTTGCGCATAGGAGCACCGGGGGCCCCATTGTCCATCTTCTAGGCACTGGGAGTGCCTCTTCATCACAACCAGGTACTTTTTAGGGAATATGGGCTCCAGGAGCCTAGTATAGACCTTACCTGCTTTCATACCATTACATATATGTGCTGATGTTTCTTTTATGAGCGTGACAAGCTGATATGTATTCTTATGACTGGTGATTTGTTTTCTAATGTTCCTTTTATGGGTATTTAGGGGTTATTCATGACAAGTGCATATAACTCTCATTGTAATTCCTGACTACTGCTTATGTTGCAGAATCCTGAGTACTTACGTATTCTAATGTGACAACTGCGTATTCTTGCAGAGTATTAGTAACTTGTGTAACATTCTGACAACTGCTAAGATAGCAGGGTATTACTTACGTGTAATGTTGGTCTAATTATGTTTTGTGCAATACAGATTATTTTTACACAGCTCAGTGTTGTGTGTACTTTGTGGTGTACATTTTGCGTCACATGTGTTGTGTGTGGTGTGCAAACGCTTTACACATTGCCTCTGGGATAGGCCTGACTGCTCGTGCCAAGCTACCAAGGGTGTGAGCAGGGGTTATCTTAGACGTGTAACTCCCTTGCCCTGACTAGAGTGGGTAGGTTCTGCCTGGCTGAGGTGCATACCTTAGCCAACCAGAAACCCCATTTCTAACATTGGTGGCAGTGGTGGAATCATTTCTAACAATACCTCAGTGTTGGATGACTCTCTGCTCGCTGTTCTCCTCCATAGGGCATGTCCGCTGCGGCAGGTGATGAGATGGTGGCATCCTCTGGTGTACAGACCCCTGGTGGACCTGTCGACAATGGAAGAGAGACACATCCTGGTCCCATACAGACTTGATCGTGCAACAATCCAGGAACTGTGTGCCCAGTTGGAGCCGGACCTGATGTCAGCTATCCGCCATCCCACAGGATTCCCCTCTCTGGTGCAGGTCCTGTCTGTACTCCATTTCCTGGCCAGTGGGTCTTTTCAAACAACAGTGGCCATGGCATCAGGGATGTCCCAGCTAATGTTCTCTAACGTGTTTTCCAGAGTCTTGTCTGCCCTGCTGAAACACATGCGCAGCTACATTGTTTTCCCTCAGGTGGAGGATTTGCCCACAGTGAAAAGTGACTTCTATGCCCTGGGACATATCCCCAACATCATTGGTGCCATTGATGGTACACATGTGGCATTTGTACCCCCCGCAGAAATTAACAGGTGTACAGAAACCGGAAGAGCTACCATTCTATGAATGCGCAGATGGTGTGTTTGGCAGACCAATACATCTCCCATGTCAATGCCAAGTATCCTGGCTCTGTGCATGACGCTTCCATTTTGAGGAATAGCAGCATATCTTATGTGATGGGCCAACTCGAGAGGCACTGTGTATGGCTAATAGGTGAGGCCAAGGTCCCAATACAGTTAACATAGGTTTCTGGGTATGGGGCTGTCCCTAAGGGTTAGTGTGTGTCTAACAGTTGTTCCTCGACATTTGCAGGTGACTCTGGTTACCCCAACCTGTCATGGCTACTGACCCTAGTGAGGAATCCCAGGACAAGGGCAAAGAAACATTACAATGAGGTACATGGGCGAACTAGGAGGGTGATCAAATGCACCTTCGCCCTCCTGATGGCCAGATTCTGATGCCTCCATCTGACAGGTGGCTCCCTATACTACTCACCGAAGAAGGTGTTCCAGATAATCATGACCTGCTGTATGCTGCACAACCTGGCTTTGCGACGCCAGGTGCCTTTTCTGCAGGAGGATGTGCCAGATTTTGGTCTTGTGGCAGCTGTGGAGCCTGTGGACAGTGAAGAAGAGGAGGCAGAAGAAGAGGATATCGACAACCGAAACAACATCATCATGCAATACTTCCAGTGAGACACAGGTAAGAAGATGCCACTGCTTCCCACATCTCAATATCTTGTTGGAACTAGCATAAGTGTGTCATTTTCATTTAGTGTATGGACCCTGACTTGCCACTTTGACATTCCATTTCACAGATTTGGGTCCCACTTTTAACCCTCTGCTATGTTTACTGCTGGCCTGCAGCTGTGTTACATTGGTATGTGAACAAGTAAATTGACATTGCTATATTCCATAGTTATTGCAATTACACATTTGTGAAAGCACAGACTGACTCCAGATTGTTTTGTGATTGAAGTGTGTTTATTCCTGTGCTAATAAGTGGAGGGGGTTGTAAAATGGGCTGGGGGATGGTGAAGGAATGTCCATTGCAAAGCCCAGTCTATTTGTTTCACAGGTGCATTGTCCAAAGGGGAATAGGAAGTGGAGCAATGGCAGTTTAAGGATGGACAGGGTGACATAGTGGGACAGAAGGGTGACATTCAGGGGGGTCTCATTTCCTGGCGGACGTCTTAGCAATGTTCTCTGTCTTGTTCCTGGATCTCAGGGACCGTTTGCGGGGTGTTTTTTCCATCTGCAGGGGGTGGGGTGCTGCTGTCCTGTTGTTCCTGTGGCGGTGCCTCCTTTCCACTAGTGCCGGCGGAGGTGGAGGGCAGTTCATCGTCCACACTGGTGTCAGGGGCCCCTTGTTGTGCCACTGTGTCCCTCCTGGTGTTGACAAGGTCTGCCAGCACCCCTGCAATGGTGACCAGGGTGGTGTTAATGGACTTCAAGTCCACCCTGATCGCAAGGTAGTGTTCCTCCTGCAGCCGCTGGGTCTCCTGAAACTTGGCCAGTACCGTTGCCATCATCTCCTGGGAATGATGGTAAGCTCCCATGATGTTGGAGAGTGCCTCGTGGAGAGTGGGTTCCCTGGGCCTGTCCTCCTCCTGTCGCACAGCAGTCCTCCCAGTTTCCCTGTTATCCTGTGCCTCTGTCTCCTGAACCGTGTGCCCACTGCCACTGCCCCCAGGTCCCTGATTTTCTTGGGTTGGTGGTTTTGCCTGGGTTCCCTGTAATGGTCGACACACTGCTGATTGACGTGTCCTGGGGACAGAGGGATGGGCCCGCTGGGTGGGTGCTGTGCTGGTGTTTCCTGAGGGAGGAGGCTCTGTGGTGGCTTGTGACAGTGTCAGGGGAACCGACTGTCCCGAGGTCCCAAATGGGCCGGGCTGGTCATCTTTGTCCAGTTGTGCAGAGCTGCTGTCATCACTGTGGGCCTCTTCTGTGGGGGGACTGGATATGTCTGGCACCTCCTGTCCTGTGACGTTGGGTAGGGGTCCTGTTGGGGTGTAAATGCATAATTATTGTATCTGTGTGTGCCGTCGTGTGCAATGGGTGGTTGACCCTCTACTTCAGTGCTTGCATTATTGGCTTGGTCCTTGTGTGATTGGTGATTTTGGGGCATGAGTGAATCTCTGTAGTGGACATGCTTGGGTGATGGGTGCCCATGCATTGGTGTCACATGCAGGGCTTGGTTTTGGGATGTGTGGGTTGTGTTGGTGGGGTATCTGTGGGTTGTTGGGGTGATGGGTGTGAGAGTAAGGGTGGGAGTATGTGATGGCATGCAGGTGAGGTGGTGGGGATAAGGTAGTAAAGATTTGCCTTACCATAGTCCAGTCCTCCTGCTACTCCTGCAAGGCCCTCAGGATGCAGTATTTCCAAGACTTGCTCTTCCCATGTTGTTAGTTGTGGGGGAGGATGTGGGGGTCCACCGCCAGTCCTCTGTACAGCAATCTGGTGTCTGGAGACCACGGAACGCACCTTCCCCCATAGGTCGTTCCACCTCTTTCTGATGTCATCCCTAGTTCTTGGATGCTGTCCCACTGCATTGACCCTGTCGACAATTCTGTGCCATAGCTCCATCTTCCTTGCAATGGAGGTGTGCTGCACCTGTGATCCGAATAGCTGTGGCTCTACCCGGATGATTTCCTCCACCATGACCCTGAGCTCCTCCTCAGAAAACCTGGGGTGTCATTGAGGTGCCATGATGTGGTGTGGGTGATGTGTGATGTGGTGTCTGTTGTGATGTGTGAGGGGGTGTGTTAGTGTGTGTTGTTTGAGGTGCGTGGATGTTGTGTAAGTGATGGTGTTGTGTGTCTGTGGATGCTGGTGTTGTTTTAGGTAGTGTCTCTCTTTAGCGTGCTTTCCCAATTCTGGTAGTAAGGGTTTGTGGGTGATGTGGGAGTGTGCTTTATATTGGATTGGGTGTGTGGGTGTGGTGTATGTATGTGTGTCAGGTGTGTGTATTTCGAATTGTCCAATGTGGTTGTGTTTTGTAAATGTGTGTGTATTTTGAGCATGGCGGTGTGTACCGCCAATGGATTACCGCGGTTGAAAGACCGCCGCGTTGATTCGTGGGTCGTGATAGTGTGGGCGTATTCTTGTTGGCGTGACGGTGTCTGTTTTGTTATCACCAGTTTATCACTGACCTTTAGTGTGGCGGACTTGTGTGGGTGTATGTATTGTGGCGGATTCCGGGCTATGGGTCGTAATACCTGTAGCGGAATTCCGCGGCAGCAGCGGTATGTTGGTGGTCTTCTGCACGGCGGTAAGCGGGTTTTACCCCCAGGGTTGTAATGAGGGCCATAATGCTGGTTCGATCACTCAGGTGATATTTGATGTAAAACTTAGTGCATTAATGTTTTTGATGCAAACATCCTTGTGTTACAGTTACAATACTGATAAAATAGTTTAGTTAGTTCTATTCTCACTACAAAGAGCTCCATTTATCTTTCAAGCCATATGTTTGAAAACATGCGAGTTTTAGCATACTATTTTATTATTCTGAGGATGATAAAAGAAATTCCGATTGGTAGCAACAATATACTTATTATTATAGCCAAAAACGTCAATTTATAATGTGCGCTATATAGTTATAATTGTTACTGTAAACACACACCTAGATGGACACACCTAGCTTGCATGGACGGCATACATAACTTGCATTTACTTAGAAATTAAAAAACACTTTATATCTCCCTTTTGTAATCTGTCGAGAAGCTGTGAAGAGACTGCGGTGTGTCTTATTGTTTTCTGTGATGGGATGCTGAGTTCAGCAGCCAGTGAGGTTTGCGCACCCACCTCCCTCCCCCCCCCCAGCAGCCGCAGCTAACCAGTGCACCACTGGACACAAAAGAAATTACATCGCCCCTTGTGATGGGTATGCGGCAGGTTTCGCTGAAGAGGTAAACAAGGATGCTTTCTTAACTGCATCTGGTCAGAACAAAACCTCGTTCTAGGACAAAAATGGCTGCAGGGAACTGAAACCGCATGAGTACCTGTGTGCACGTGCCTGCGTGCTAGGAATATAACTCTGCATTTTTTGATAGTAGTCATTTTATTTCCCAACAACTCGCTGCTTGGTGGTAGAAAATTGGAACAGAGAAGTATTATAGGTGTAATCGGTGGATGGATTTAGGGAGTGTTAACATAATTGCTTCACTACACTCTGCATTTCCAGAGGCGTAACGTAATACAGAATGTGACTAGTGCCTCCCTAAGTGGCCCATATCTCACAGATATTAATTGGGCGTGCGCGGTATGTGGCCCCCCTAAAGGGCTCGGGAGCACTGAAGCCACAGAGATTGCAGGGGCCTGCGCTAAGTCCCTCCACCTGCCTCAATGGGACCAGGGTAAACTGAAAGAAATCCACAGAAAGCTTTGTACGAGCCCAGAAAGTGATAGAAAGCTGATTACAAAAGCAACAAAGAGCTGCCCAGAGGTGGGTGTGTAAAGCAGGAATCCACTGTAGCGGCTTCGACAGACATCTATTACACTCATCCCTTTGTTGATGGCTACAAAATAATAACTAGCTGTTTAATCTAAGGAGTAGTAGTAAAGTAGTTAGAATAATCAATTTATGTAATCTAGTACCGAGTAAAACAGATTAATTTAGTTGATATGATTGTAGAATATGGCAATTATAGCCTTCTGTGATCTAATGCAGGGTAAAGTAATCAGAGAGCTCTGTGTGTGGTCCAGTGGATGTTAAGGAAACCAGAATGATCTATAATCTCGGGTGAATTACTTGGTGATAACTCCATCTTTAATCTGATTGAAAATGGAGGAATGCCTATTATTCGCATCTTTAATTTAAATGAATCTTGTGCAATTAAATGCATCTCCCTTACTTTTCGACTACCCCTTTGTTTATGATCACATATTTCACCGAGCAGCATCTGTCTCCCCAGCCTCCCCCTCACTTCCGGTCCCTCCTTGCCCCAGGCACTTTACTGTAACACCCTCTACTGCACAACGCCACTTTGCTTTATAGCAAGGTTTCCACTACAGAAGCCTAGGCAATTTCACTATCTAATTTTTCAATCCAGTGCAGGATGCAATAATCTGTTTAATGTTCCTTAGTGTAATTCGGGGTATAGTAATATAAACCTTGGCTGAAACGGCAGTTTTTCTCAATCGATCAAAGTGATGTTCTGGCTACCCACTATTCCTCATTTTCTTGAACTCGCAAATTTGGGAGCAGAAGGAATTCATTTAATAGAATATGTACTACAAGTAAACCCTTACTCATTTATGCTGAATAGTCTATCACAACAGCAACAACTCTTCTTTTATATTGCACACTACAAACAAAATTGTGAACGGAATTATGTCTGGTAGTAGAAAATATTCTCTTTCTGGAGAAGCAGCTAAATTCAAGGGAGTATCCATCAGTGGAATTCCCTTAACTTCATTGTTGGGATGGAAATGTCTCCTGCATGGTGACGGATGTGCACATCTGCCTTGAGTGCCCCAGCAACAATGACATCTGGATCCTTAGTACCGATTTTTGGTTATGGGCAAACATGGATCACACATGTTGTTAGACCTGGGGCACATCAGGCATTATCCTCATCATAATAAAGGGCAACTGTCCTTACCAAGAATTAAGTAGTTTTGTGATAGTGATCCATAATGTGAACAGGCCTTTTTACCTGTGTCTCAGGCGTGAGGGCACCTATGTAATGTTTCACTGCTGTTTCCATAACTCATCCTACTTCATGTTAGTATTTAGCACTGTGCAGTGCATGGGTGTTTGTGTGTGCATCATTTAGTGTACATGTGCCTGTGTATGGTACAGTACACTGAGGCCTGTGGGTTTCATAATGGAAACCAAGAGCCTTGGAAAGGCATCTGCATGTAGAGGAGCATGCCAGACAGATCTGTTGATTGCTTTCATTCCTGACAGCTGGGTGATACACATACACTGGAGGAAGGAAGACCAGACTTTCCTGTGCACTTTAAAAGGACACTTTGCTTCTGGAAAGGTTACTGCTTAGAGGGGTCTGGGCACATGATGTGACTGATAAAGGAAACACTGCAGAGACAGGAATCATAAAGAGCAGGGCTGGGGACTTTGTAGCCTTTTGTCAGGAATATATAAATGATGCTGACATTCAGGTGTGATCCTTGAGTCATTGTCATGGCCTGAGTTGTGGGACTATCAAGGTTGAAGCCGCTTCTTCTATGACAGACTGATGCCTGGATAAAGGCAGGGCATAGGAGTGGGCACTTCAAAGGAGGCAACACCCACAGAATGAATTTCAAACAGCATCTGTGTCTGGAAGTAGGTTATAAAAAGGAGAGCATGAGTCCCTTAAGCTGCCAAACACTGGATAGTCAACTGGCTGTGTGACAGTGTCGAGAAGCTCAGTATGACTTCTTTCTGTTGTGACCAGGAGTGGGGACATCAATTTAGGAGAATCATGACCACTTGCCCTGGAGTCTAGAGTACCAGCGTCTGCCTGCCGCAAAGGCCAGACAGCTCTGTGAGAAGGAGAGTACCTCGAGGAATCGAGGTCCAGTGTGGATCCCATCACATGGATCCCTGAAGGAAAGTGAGATATTCTAGTCCAGTCTGGAGCACTGCACAATTCGGGTCATCGTCGTGGTGAACCACTGTGGCATAAGATGGCTGGTGACCTGTGCAGTGCTGTGATCTGTAGTGGCTGTTTTCCAGGGTGCTGCTGTTACCTGTTCAGAGATAAGGACCCCAAATCAGGATTAATCCTTTTAAGGTTCAAGCTTGAACAACCTTCAACGATTGATAGGTACTACCTACCTAGCTGAGGAAATCCTCATTACCATATAAAGTATTGAGGTGCCCTTGGCACATAGTGAAACAGAGACACTTAGGAGGATCTGAAAATCAGTGCCTGACCAAATGTTGGTGACACCATGTCACGTCAGCTCTCATTATCCTAATGAGGCTGTTGGATTTGGGCACATGACAAGAATGATTCCTCAGGAAAATCGTAGTGTATCAGATCTCATAATTTTCTCTCAGTTACATTAGTCTCATACATGCAAAGACAAACAGAGGCAGGAGATAGTTCAATAGAATTTATGGAATCAGCTGTTTCTTAGATAAAATGGCCTGAATTGCAATAATTAGAATGATGAGACATGCTAGAAGCAAAATGGTGACGAGAAAAGTGGAACACAGGAAAAGCCCCACCATACTGTCACTATGCGTATAATATGTACGGTTCCTACCTAAGCTATGCTAGAGCACAGCATGAAAAGCCCTAATCTGCCCTTCAGGACTCCTCTGGGAAGACATTATCCATCATTCCTGAGCCAAGGAAGCCTGTTGTCTACTGAGACACCATCCCCATGTAGGCCAGGGAACTGATAGTCTCAGGAAGCAGCTGTAGAAAAGTCGATCAGCATGTGGTTGTGGTCATCTGACTGGAACCTCCCTCTAACGTGCATGGGACAGAGAAATGTTTTTATAATAAAACAGCTGATGTGCTGAGAAAATTTCCCCATGTGAGGATGTGTATTGTTGGTCTTTTATTCCTTTTGCAGGGTCATCTACAATCTTTTTGCCTCCTGCCTCCTATTTTTTCTGACCTGTTGTGTTGGCTTTAGGACTCTGGGCACTTTATTACTGTTAACCAGTGCTAAAGTGCATATGCTCTCTGTGTAAATTGTATGGTTGATTGGCATATCTGATTTACTGATAAGTCCCTAGTACAGTGCACTAGAGGTGCCCAGGGCCTGTAAATCAAGTGATACTGGTGGGCCTGCAGCACTGGCTGTGCCACCCACATTAGTAGCCCTGTAAACATGGCTCAGACCTGCAACTGTAGCGTCTGTGAGTGCAGTTTTATACTGCCAATTCGGCTTGGCAAGTGTACTCACTTGCCAGGCCTAAACCTTCCCTTTTCTTACATGTAAGACACCCCTAAGGTAGGCCCTAGGTAGCCCCATGGGCAGGGTGTAGTGTATGCTTAAGGTAGAACATATACTAATGTGGTTTATATGTCCTGACAGTCAAATACTGCCAAATTCTTTTTTCACTGTTACAGGTCCTATCTCTCTCATATGGGTAACATGGGGGCTGCCTTTAAAAATTATTAAAGCATAAATCCACATTGGGAGCAGATAGACTTGGGGTCTCTGAACTCACAATTTAAAAATAAATCTTTTAGTAAAGTTGGTTTTGAGATTGTATGTTTGAAAATGCCACTTGTAGAAAGTGGGCATTTTTCTTGCTTAAACCATTCTGTGACTCTGCCTGTTTGTGGATTCCCTGTCTGGGTTGGTTTGACAGTTGGGCTGTTTGCACCTAGACAGTGACACAAAGGGGGCTGGGGTGTAGCCTGTATATCCTGATGAGCCAGGAGGGTGGGGAGGAGTGGCCACTTGCACCTGAAAGGGCTAGGCCTGCCCACACACAATGCAGCCTCCTCCAACCTGATGTGTGTCTGGGGCCTTGCCTGGGTAAGGCAGGATCTCACAAACAAGAGAGACTTTCCTTTGAAGTTAGCCTACTTCAAAGACAAAAATGTGTATATAAAGAGCACCCAAACCCCTGAAAATTGGATCACTCCTGGACATCAAGAGGAACCTCTGCCTGGAGAAGAGCTAAGGAGAAGTGCTGCCCTGCCTGTGACCGTGCTTTGTGCAGCTATCCTGCAGTTTCTGCCTCTGCCTGTGCAAGGGGACAAAGACTGGACTTTGTGGTGCATTCCTGCTTGGGAAGAAATCTGAAATGTGAAGGGCTTGTCCTGAGCTTGCCTCCTGTTGTTGAAGTCTCAGGGCCATCAAAGACTTCTCCTGCCAGCACCTGGACTCTCTTCTGAGACTCCTGCCCTGCCAAGTGGTGTCCTATCCAGTTCCTGGGGCCTTGGAAGGTGAAGCTGGCAGACCAAGACTGAAAATCCACGCACAGACTGCTGTGCGGGGAAAATTTCAATGCACCTTCCGCGATGCGGCTGAGAAACGACACGCCACCGGCATCGCAGCTGAAATCGACGCTTCACCTGCATCGTGGCTAGATAATCGACGCACGCAGCTGGATAAACAACGTGCAACACCTGCTGACGTAGGCTGATAACTTTGCAACCCACACAGCACGGTTTTCCTGATATCGTGCGGCCAGATTTTTGACGCAACATCGCTGTGTGCTGAAATATGATGCATCGCCCTCCTGCGGAGAGAAGAAACGATGCACGCTGATGTGACCGGAGGAGGAGAAACGACGCAGGGTCTCACTTGTGGGTGGGACATCAACGCATCGCTAGCCCTTTCCAACGCACACTCGCCTGTGCGTGTTATTTTGACGCCACCCAGGTACTGTTCAACGCTAACAGTGTTTTTACTGTTTTCTCAAGAATTTAAAACTCTTTTGCTTGTAAAATTAATAAGGTGACTTGTGTATGGTGGATTTTTGTCATTCTGTTCTTGTTTTGTTTAGATAAATATTTCCTATTTTTCTAAACCTGTGTTGCGTCATTTTGTAGTGTTTTCACTGAGTTACTGTGTGTGTTGGTACAAATACTTTACACCTAGACTCTGAAGTTAAGCCTGCCTGCTCATGCCAAGCCACCAATGGGGTTAGCGGGGGTTAGCGGGGGTTAGCTGAAGGTGATTCTCCTTTACCCTGACTAGAGGCAGGATCCTTGCTTGGACAGGGGGTAACCTGACTGCCAAACAAAAATGCCATTTCTAACATGTATGTTTCTGTGAATGTTGGAGACGCAGTGTACCACTATGCCGGCAACCGTATTTTGCTGCAGCCTTGAGGAGAGCACAAAGTGAAAAGAATGTCTTGCTAAGAAATGCAATGCTTTCCTAGGGGAAAAACAACTAGATTAAAAAAACGAAACAGCACCACAAATGTGGCTAATTCTGAAATAATAAAAATGGAGCAGGATAAAATGTAACTGGGCACAATTTCTAGACCTAGCTACTAAATAAAGTGTCTAGAGACATTACTAAAACAGCTATACAACAGGGGCGGGTTTGGGATAAGGGAAATCCCTTTGATGCTGCAAATCGGGAAAGTTCTTTGAACTGGTGGGCAGTTCCCAGGGATTGCTAAAATAGGTGTTGGGGTGGAAGTTGGCCCAGAGATGGGGACAGGATATACAGACGTTACCTTAGTGTCTGTGGATGGGGTGGAAGTTGCAGCCCTGGCTACCTTACCTCCAAGTATGGAGAAGTACAGGCAGAGGCCTAAGATTAGTGGGACTGAGGGTGAGTATCTGTGAAATACAGGAGCCAGTGTGACAATGGTCATGGACAAACTGGTGATGTAGCATTTTCATCCATCGCAGGAAGCAATGCTCATTGAGGTCGATGAATCTTTGGACCCAGTAAGTGGTGTGGTAGAACCATCAACAGAATTTCAATAATACCCCAAACAATTTAAACACCACTACCAATGTGGACATGGAAGGAAATCGCCAAACAGGATAAATTTAAAGGATTTATTACAAACACAGGCTCAAAATAATGTAGACAATGGGCAAAAACAAATTATAAAAAACATAATCAACAAGGGTCGTCCAAGGCGTCAAAAGGATTTAGGCAAACCAGTAGTAATACAACTAAACATTCAAGATGAATGAGGCATAACATCAATAAGACTATCTGAGACACTGAGATAATACGTTCTCAGAATTAACAATCATTGGTCAATTCAAATTTAGCAGAGTCAATAATCTTTGGCTAGGCACAGGTCAACCCTATAAGTAACCAAATTAGGGAGATGCATGTTTGGGGAGGCATACATGCAGGCAAAATACAAAGAGCTTAAAAAGGGCACAAATAATTTGGAAAAAGATAACCTCGGACTGCTGGTCATTAACTAAGTTTGGCAAAAGATAAGTAAAAAGGAAAGCATCAGCATCTCAGAAGCTTGGTCAAGAGTCTTCTGAAGGGAAAAATAAGGAACTACTAAATCTAAAAGGGCATTTTAAAAGGGGCAATGGTATAGATGAAGATACCTATCCACGGCTGCAGCATTCAGGGAATCTTCATCAGCAAAGCATCAAGATCAATAAGCATCAGGACGGCATCTAGGGACTGCAGAGGTCTGCTCAGGACTGCTCAGGACTGGCCAAAGTTCAAATGTCCATTCATATTTTAGAATTCACAAACCATTCTGATTCATCAAAGGTATCAGTTAAAGTCAGATTGAATGGACATCATCCAATGAGAATTAATCACATGACTCCAAATTGAAACAGTCCAATTCTTTCCCGGGTTTGTCATGGGAATATCTTCCATCTGCGTGACTCCACATTAGAAACATTTATATACCATACGAGCACATGTTTCATACTGCTCTTTCATCAAGGACTCTATGCTATATTCTCTCTATCCTTAAACAATAAAATCCATTTCCAACAAGCTAAGCTTCTCATGAGAACATAACCTAGAAGAAAGTTAATGTTGGGAAAGTGATCAGCATTTCTCAGCACAGTCGCAAATTACAAGCTTCAACAGGTCTCACTTATGCTAACGCAAGAGAAAATATAAAATGCATGTAATTAATACATGTGAGTAGAACACATATTATATTCAAACTTATAAGTTAAGCATTATTAATATTTAATTAATATGAATATTACATTTCATTTCAAACTAAAATATTTTGTTAATGCATTTCATTAGGAACAACAGTGAATTCCATTTCTCTCACTTTTGCATATATTTTTAAACTCATTAATCTTTTATAATCACTAGAAATTCAATATAGTTTCTATATGTAATGTTAGTCTAAAGCCTACATCACATTATAACATAAGTTTTATCCCTCTAACATGTAATTTAATTCAAATACCACCTAAGTCAAACTTTGAAATACAAGTAAGCACACATTTAAAAGGCGTATCAGTGGTGCTTTATACGTTAAGCCATTAAACTGCAATTAACACAATACAACTGTATTTTGTAAGTTTGCGCCGCTTTTGCGTAAAAAACTGAGTAAATGCGGTGCTAAAAAAGTATAAATATGGGCCAAAGTGTCACAGTCGGATGATCTTTTGTGACAAGAGGGGCTCTACTAAAGGTTAGAATACATCAGTCCCCTGCTTTGATGGCAACTATGCCATCACAAATTACTCCCACTCTCATTTTCAATGACAGCCCAAAACATCAAAGGTTTATTTCAGGTAAGATCTTCTGAAATCCTCTAACTGCTTGACATTACTGTAACGCATGCTTCTCCTAGCCTCTATTTCTATCTCTTCCCATTTCTACCTACTGTTAGCTCTTTTCTCTTGCAGGATTTTGTGTAACTTGCAAAGTCCTACAACTAGGACAGATAAGATCACTATCAATAGGGGTCTTAGTTTGGTTCCCACAGTACCTCTTCCTAGATTTCCAAACCATCTACCAATGGCTGTAAAATAATTTCATATAGCTTCCAATGCACCTGCTGCTGTCAGCTTTTGCAGGTCTTGCTTAAAGTTGGTCAAGTTTGAGATGTACTTTTTTATCTCTTTACTATTGTCAGGGATGTAAATGCAACATTGTTGTGCATGTAGCATTTTGCAAACTCTGCCTTCCTTTGAGAGTAATATGTCTAAAGCAAGATGATTTTGCAAAACCATTGATCTCATGGCTACAATTTCTGTGTCCATTAAGAATATGGCACCTGTGGTATCTGTAGGTAACTTGTCCACTATGTTGACAACTTTCTTATCTTGTCATTCAAGATTACATCTACTGATGGAATTATGGCACCAAAAATATCTCCTGTATTCTCTGAAGCAGAAGCTCCTCTTTTGACTCTGAAGTTGGATTTCCCACTCAAAACTTGATCACTAAAATGTTCCACATGATAAATCTTTGGAAAATCTACTCCCAGGTAACATGTACCATACCAGACTTTCACCAGTTTGTAATAGACATTTCTTCCACATTTGAATTAAACACCTGTAATGGCGGGGCTGTGACCATTCAGCATAAAGGCCCAAACACTTTTAAACAAAAATACATGTCTACACCAACTAGCACCTACAAAAATTGTGTCAGTCTTTGATTTCGGCCTTTATATGAATAGCTTCCTTACATGTTGCCAATCAATAGCCAGAAATCCTCGATCCCAGCCACTGAATGTGTCACTCCTTTTTCCCAATTGCGTAAGACTGCTCCTTTCTCTGTTTTGTCTTTCATTGCTCTCCTTCTTTCCTGTAGTTGTTCAATGAATTCCTTTTCTACAGGACTAAGAATGCAAGTGAAATTATTTTTGTGTGCATATACTGTTCCAAGTGTCAATGTCAGTTCAAAGAAACCGCCCCATAATCAATGTTCTGCTCCTTTGCAATGACACCTAAATATTTCAAATATTGAAAACGCGAATTGTAATTCGAATAGAAGTATTGATAATATTCTCACTGATAAAACAGTGTTAATAACAGACTATAGGAAATTCCATAGGTTAGGGGTAAATTGTGATATGTAATTGCTCCACTGA
Source organism: Pleurodeles waltl (assembly GCF_031143425.1). Classification (NCBI taxonomy): domain Eukaryota; kingdom Metazoa; phylum Chordata; class Amphibia; order Caudata; family Salamandridae; genus Pleurodeles; species Pleurodeles waltl. The sequence goes on from NC_090445.1 coordinate 253,637,615, forward strand.
CTGATGAAGGCAGCTCTACACATGTAACACTCTCTAAGTTCCATTGTCTCTACATATTCATACAACAACTTAAAATACACATTTGCTGACAATTCACCTTTGAAACTATCAATGTGTGAATACTTCTAATCTGTGTGAAATTAATTTTGATCTGCAAGGGGATTTGCTAAATTCAAAACAAGTGGTGCAATCTGATCTGAATCCTTTGCTGTGGGCAAACTCAAATCTATAGGAAATAATACAATCATAACTGTCACTACTCTTAGATCTATACATTTGTATTTACATTTAGTAGATCTATTGTGATTTGACTCCATGAGTTCTCTAATTCCACACCAGAAAAGATCAAATTCAAAATAAAAAATCAAAGCAGGTTTTGTTTATCACTGTTTCTTGTCAGTCCCTTTTTACTTTGTGAGCAAAGCAAATAAAAATATTCTCAAAAATGCAATTATTCACAAAGTTACTTGATCTTCTAGAAAGTTCATCCAGAGTTTTTCTATTTGCAAAGGTTCAAAAGCTTCTACTAAAATGTCTCTGATAAAAACACAGTTCGCATTAACTGGTGGTCACTTCCAAAATGTAATGTCTTTCTTCATCGCTTTGCAATGATTTTTCAAAGTTCTGTTGCAAAGCAGTTTCAATCTCAAGAATACTGAGCTGGATTGGAGCTGTTAGCAAAAAAGACATCAAACTCTTGTTCCCAGTCATCAGCTGAATAATATGTCCATTCAGGTGCTTAGTACTTTCTGCTTGGCACTCTTTTTCTTTTTGACCTTCTGTTTACTTGACTCTCAGCATCACTTTCGCTTTGACTCAACTCTCCAGTTTCTTCAGCAATGGTTGATGGCGCTTAGACAGCAGGCACAGTTTTCTCTGTAGGCCAATTGTCTCCTAGTACAGCTCTTTTAACTAACACAACTGTTCCTGCGTCAGCATCCGAGCTCGCATGAGTCAACCGATTCTTCCTCGACCCTTATGTACCATTCACTGTTGTCACTGTTGTTGACTCGCTCAGAACCCCTTCAGATACAGTATGTGCTGCAGCCACTTGTCTAGCCCCTTGTCCATCACACTCACTATAATCGGCCCTTCAGGAACAGGTGCTGGTTCATCAAGGGGACCTGGAACTGGGTGCGTGTGGCTAGCATGTTTCCAATTCAGGAGACTAGCGCACTTCACAGCTCATGCCGTTACTAGAACCACTTGGTAAGGTCCTTTCCAACGCTGCTCCAAGCATGTCTTCCTTACATGCTTTTTAAGCATGACTCAATCACCAGGGCAAAGGTCATGACACAGTTCCTGCTGAGGCTGTACGGTAGCCTCTCTAACCTGATGAGACAAATTACACATACTCATCAAAACAAGAGGCAATGCATCTGGCCATTTCAGTGTTTTGGATGCACATACTTTCGCCAGTCTGGACTTCAGCGTTCCATTCATCCGTTGTACCAGTCCTGAAGCTTCTGGATGATAACTGCAATGCAAACTTTGCTCAACTTGTGATGCCACACACAACATTTTAAAGACCTCACTGTTGAAATGAGTTAATTGGTCTGATTCTAGAGAAGTCAGTAATCTCAACCTTGTTATCAGCTCTCTAAGTAACAGTTTTGCTACTGTTAGACCATCATTTCTCCAGTGGATACACCTCGACCCAGTGAGAGAAATACAGACAATAACTAGAATATATCTCAGTCCACTGCATATTGGCAGCTCAATACAATCCTACTGCATTCTGTTAAACGGTCCTCCTGACCTACCTATATGACTCAGTATATCAACTGTATGTCTCCCTACACTCATTTGTTGGCATGTGACACATCAATGACATGTGGCTTCAGCAATCACTCTAAATCTAGGATTAAACCATGTTTCCTGAATGTTCTGATCATCTAACTTTGTGTACCTGTCCATGGTAATGTCTTGCCATTGGGGACAGTAAACTATTTGGCAACACTACTCTTCCATTACTTGAAACCCAAACATCATCTTCATTCCTTTTGACACATCCTGTTTTGAGACAACTTTGCTGTTCTTCCTCTGTCACGTCGTCCTGCAATCTTTCCACTTCCTCCCATGTGTCAACAGCAGTCATCAATAATTTTTGGCCTGTCTCATCCTGTATATCACTGTTCCACTCTCCATTAAAGAAGGTACAAATAAGGGTACAATGCCTAGCTACTTCATCTGCATAGGTATTACCCTAGCATAACATAATCAGTTGATTTCCTGAGAATTTCACAGCAACAATTTTTGCTGACAACTGTGACACATTCAACAAATGGTAAATTTTGCCAACATTTTGGATTGGGGAGCCGGAAGAGGGCATTAAAGGCCTTATTATGACCTTGTGTCAGAGTCACCAGATCCTCGGGGTCTGTGCACGTTCCCAACACGTCCACCACTGAACAGCTCCAAGACTCTGATAGATAAATCACCGAGACTGAGAGAGTTCAAGAGTGGAAGAGGGGATTAGGAAGGGAACAGCTGGGAAGGAGACCTGTAGTAAGAAAAAGGTTAGAACACACAATATGAAAATTATATCTCCTGAAATCAATACTAGACTATGATTCTAAGCCTAGTCACTCTGAAAACATGAACAATCTAAGAGTTAAGTTTAAAATGACTAAGTTTCAAGATGGCTGGATACCTGTAGGGGAATCAAGATGAATTAAATGAAACCTTTCTTATTCAACCACTTTCCTTTACATGAGAATCAGAAAAAACATTCTGACTAAATTTTAAACCAGTCATATAAATCCTGTTTTGAGAATGTATACTAGGACCATACAATATTGCATCTAGAAACTCTGGTCTTCTGTGTACTCTTAAAATGTTTCAACACAAATTGCGCATACTGCAGATATATATAGATATATATATATATAGTAAACACCATAAAAGGATTGTGCACCATGAATAACACAATATGGATTCAGGAAACAAATCACATAACTTGTCAACTCGAATACTACATAATAAATATCTTAGAATAGTAGCATACAATAAACATGAATTAAACTCGAGGAGAGAATTGTGCGTCTTGCCAATTCGAGTGTTACCATGTAAAATACCAAGAAATGGTAGCACGCAATGAATATCAAAGTCAAATCATCATTAATCGAATCGAGTGTCTTGCCGATTGGTAAAACACGATGTAAATGTCAAGGAATAACAGGTCACAAATAAATAACAAGATCAAAGTACAATGAAACGAATCGCGCTTCTTTTGCTGATTCTTAAACCACCATGTAAAATGTCAAGAAATGGTAGCGCGCAATAAACAACAAAGTTAAATGCTCATGAAACGAGTTGTGCGTCTTGCCAATTCGTAAAACATCATGTAAATGTCAAGAAATAGTAGCGTGCAATGGACAACAATGTTTAAACACCATAAAACGAATTGCGCGTCTTGCCGATTCTTAAACCACCATGTGAATGTCAAAAAATGGTAGCACGCAATGAATAACAAAGTCAACCATTTATGAAATAAATTGCGCGTCTTGCCTATTTGGAAACTACCATATAAATGTCAAGAAATGGTAGCGCACAAGTAATCTGTTACTCATTTAAGAATTTAAACCAAGAATATGAAAATTCTAAATAACGGTGTCGGGACCGTCCAACCACCGTCTTACTGCCTGGAACAATGATCACCAATGAAGGATTAGGGCAGAAGACTGGAAGATCCAAATAGGCTGCCGGGACAGGAGCTCAGGAAGAAGCTGCCGCTCTGCACCGGGACCTCTGAATAATGAGCACTGGGAGTTGGGCTGGCTCTTTTTTATAGAGTCTTGGCCCAGCCCAGAACCACGCCCAGGCATGTTGCAGGGAAAGTCTCTGGAAGGCCCTGGAAAGGGGCCACACCCTAACACACTCTGAAAACCTGCAGCAATACATTGCAAAGGAACAGTATTTGTAAGCATATTAAAAATAAGTTTTCAGGATTGAACTCTGCAATGCAAAAGGTTAAACCACAACATATCAGCACAATGCATAAATTACTTTGTTTTGAGAGTGCTGGGTTTTTGCATTTTTGTCGCCATTAGAGCGCGTACTGCTCTGGTGTTGACACCTTGACAGTGGGATTTCCTCCATCACAAATGTGACGAATATCCCGTCCGCAGTATTAAGATCTCCATTGAATATAATGGGATCATAATAAGGCAGACGGGATATCCGTCACTTTTGGGATGGAGGAAACCCCTCCGTCCAGGTCGTAATAAGGCCCTAAGTCTCTCTGGGACCATAACTGTCCAAAACCAGGAACAACACAAAACCCATATCCCCTTCTGTGCCCAGGACGTAATGGTTACGTCCTGAGGCACAGTGCTGCTGTGCCCAGGACGTAACCATTACGTCCTGCGCACACAGCCCAGAGGGAGCGCTAGCGCTCCCTCTGTGGGGTTCCGCCCCACCCCCCCAAGGCAGGGATGGAAGGGGAAGCCCTTCCACCCCGACCCCCCAACCCTCCCTACTTTGCATTTCTCTTCTGATCACATGGGGGAGGCCGAGAGAGGCTTCAAAGGGAAGGAAAGTTATTTCCTTCCCTTTGAAGTCTCTCTCTGCGTTTCAAAAGCCGGATTGCACAGCAATCCGGCTTTTGAAACGCCCACTAGACACCAGGGATTTAATTTTAAAAAGGAAACTGGCATGAGGTAGCAACCCCTTGGGCAAGGGTCGCTCCCAGGGAGGGCATTTTTTTTAAGGCCTTTTCTGCCCCCCCCCCCCCTCACCCCCCCCCCCCAGGGGCAGAAAACTCTAGGCACCAGGGATAATATTTTTGCTTGTTTTTTGTTTTGTTTTTTGTTTTAGAGGTGGGGAGCGACCCCTTAGGTAAGGGTCGCTCCCATAGGGGGCAAATTATATTTAGGCCATTTCTGCCCGCTTTGGGGTCAGATCGGCCGATTTTAGGAAATCACTAGACACCAGGGATATTTTTTTTTGCGCCGTCACGCAAGGGGAGCGACCACGTAGGCAAGGGTCGCTGGGGTGGGGCAAATTTATTTTAGGCCATTTCTGTCCCCCCTGGGGGCAGAAACCTCTAGGCGGCAGGGCAAATTTTTTTTTTGTTTGTTTTTTTAGAGATGGGGAGCGACCCCTTAGGCAAGGGTCGCTCCCCTGGAGGGGCAAATTGTATTTAGGCCATTTCTGCCCGTTTTGGGGGCAGATCGCCCGATTTTAGGTCAATCGAAACCACTAGGCACCAGGGATTTGTTTTTGCGCAGTCATGCAAGGGGAGCGACCCCGTAGGCAAGGGTCGCTCCACGGGGGGGGGGAATTTATTTTAGGCCATTTCTGCCCCCCCTGCGGCAGATCAGCCTCTTGATATTAGGCGATCTGCCCCCAGGGCAGAAACCTCTAGGCGCCAGGGCAATTTTTTTGGGGGTTTTCTTTTTTTTGTTTTTTGTTTTTTTAGAGATGGGGAGCGACTCCTTAGGCAAGGGTCGCTCCCCTGGAGGGGCAAATTGTATTTAGACCATTTCTGCCCCCCTTGGGGTCAAATCGGCTGATTTTCGGTCAATCTGCCCCTAAGGGGGGCAGAAACCACTAGGCACCGGGGATCTTTTTTTTTGTGCCGTCACGCAAGGGGAGCGACCCCGTAGGCAAGGGTCGCTCCCCGGGAGGATTGGGGGGGGGGGGCAAATTTATTTTAGGCCATTTCTGCCCCCCCTGGGGCCGGCTGAGCTAGAGGCCAAAATCCACAGGTAGGCACTTTGCAAAAAACAGCTCTGTTTTCTGTGAAAAAATGTGATGTGTCCACGTTGTGTTTTGGGCCATTTCCTTTCGTGGGCACTTGGCCCACCCACACAAGTGAGGTACCATTTTTATTGGGAGACTTGGGGGAACGCTGGGTGGAAAGACATTTGTGGCTCCTCTCAGATTCCAGAACTTTCTGTCTTCTGTTTTCTAGGTTTCCCCAGGTGCCGGCTGAGCTAGAGGCCAAAATCCACAGGTAGGCACTGTTTTCTGTGAAAAAATGTGATGTGTCCACATTGTGTTTTGGGCCATTTCCTTTCGTGGACGCTTGGCCTACTCACACAAGTGAGGTACCGTTTTTATCAGGAGACTTGGGGGAACGCTGGGTGGGAGGACATTTGTGGCTCCTCTCAGATTCCAGAACTTTCTGTCACCGAAATGTGAGGAAAACCTGTTTTTTTAGCCAAATTTTGAGGTTTGCAAAGGACTCTGGGTAACAGAACCTGGTCAGAGGCCCACAAGTCACCCCATCTTGGATTCCCCTAGGTCTCTAGTTTTCACAAATGCACAGGTTTGGTAGGTTTCCCTAGGTGCCGACTGAGCTAGAGGCCAAAATCTACAGGTAGGCACTTTGCAAAAAACAGCTCTGTTTTCTGTCAAAAAATGGGATGTGTCCACGTTGTGTTTTCGGGCATTTCCTGTCGCATGTGCTAGGCCTACCCACACAAGTGAGGTATCGTTTTTATCTGGAGACTTGGGGGAACGCTGGGTGGAAGGAAATTTGTGGCTCCTCTCAGATTCCAGAACTTTCTGTCACCGAAATGTGAGGAAAATAAGTTTTTTAGCCAAATTTTGAGGTTTGCAAAGGATTCTGGGTAACATAACCTGGTCAGAGCCCCACAAGTCACCCCATCTTGGATTCCCCCAGCTCTCTAGTTTTCAACCTACCCACACAAGTGAGGTATCATTTTTATCGGGAGACTTGGGGGAACATAGAATAGCAAAACAAGTGTTATTGCCCCTTGTCTTTCTCTACATTTTTTCCTTCCAAATATAAGAGAGTGTGTAAAAAAGACGTCTATTTGAGAAATGCCCTGTAATTCACATGCTAGTATGGGCACCCCGGAATTCAGAGATGTGCAAATAACCACTGCTCCTCAACACCTTATCTTGTGCCCATTTTGGAAATACAAAGGTTTTCTTGATAGCTATTTTTTACTCCTTATATTTCAGCAAATGAATTGCTGTATACCCGGTATAGAATGAAAACCCACTGCAGGGTGGAGGCCATTTATTGGCTCTGGGTACCTAGAGTTCTTGATGAACCTACAAGCCCTATATATCCCGCAACCAGAAGAGTCCAGCAGACGTTACGGTATATTGCTTTCAAAAATCTGACATTGCAGGAAAAAGTACAGAGTACAACATAGAGAAAAATTGCAGTTTTTTTACCTCAATTTTTTTTTTTTTTTTTTCAGTTGTTATTTTCTGTAGGAACCCCTTGTAGGATCTATACAAATTGAATGTCAGAATTTTGTCTATTTTTCAGAAATGTTTCAGTTTCTGGGATCCAGCATTGGTTTCACGCCCATTTCTGTCACTGACTGGAAGGAGGCTGAAAGCACAAAAAAATCGTTAAAATGGGGTATGTCCCAGTAAAATGCAAAAATTGTGTTGAAAAATTGGGTTTTCTGGTTCAAGTCTGCCTGTTCCTGAAAGCTGGGAAGCTGGTGATTTTAGCACCGCAAACCCTTTGTTGATGCCATTTTCAGGGAAAAAACCACAAGCCTTCTTCTGCAGCCCCTTTTTCCAATTTTTTTGAAAAAAACGAAATTTTCACTGTATTTTGGCTAATTTCTTGGCCTCCTTCTGGGGAACCCACAAAGTCTGGGTACCTCTAGAATCCCTAGTATGTTGGAAAAAAGGACTAAAATTTGGCGTGGGTAGCTTATGTGTACAAATCGTTATGAGGGCCTAAGCGCGAACTGCCCCAAATAGCCAGAAAAAGGCTCGGCACAGGAGGGGGAAAAGGCCTGGCAGCGAAGGGGATATTGGCTAGTAAGGAAAATTGTCACATTAAGCTGTTCAGAAACAAAGCATGCTCTGGTAAGGGAGGTTCATTTGGCTACTTAGGCTGAAAAGACTCCTCAAAGCCAGGAGGCTTCTATCATGCCTGAAACTGTGCATACTGCATAGCCTGCTCTCATGGTGCCATCTTTATCTCTGAATCAGGAGCCATCAACAAACATAACATAATAATTTTCATCTAAGGGAACATCTTGAATATCAGGTATTGGTTTGGTGCCCAATTCAGTCAAATCATGACTGTCATGTTCAACCTCATCTTCATGGTCACATGCATTTTCAACAGGAATAGGCATCAACGTTTTAGGATTTAACACCCTACATCTCTTGATATTAACATTCGAAGAGGTAAGGATCACTTGCTCATAATGGGTTAAACAGCACTTGTCAAGTATTGGGTCTTTGTTCGGTTTAACAAAATCTTCACTGAGTCGGGAATAAAAATATTCAGTAGATGTCCCATCACAATGCTTTCGTACTGTTCTATGCCTTTAAACAACCAGGCAATGCTGCAGCTACAGGATCAAGTGTGTCTGAAAAATATGCCACAGGCTTTTTTGCATTTCCATGCAACTGTGCCAAAACTGAGAGCTCACATCCATTTCTCTTGCAAAAAAACTAAGAAAATCATTTGTTATAATCAGGCATTCCCAGAGGTGGAGCTCGGCATAGGCTTTCTCTGAGCTCTGTAAAGGCACACATGCAATTTTGATCCACTGGTACCAGATTAGTCACATCCTTCTGTGTTAACCTCTGTAAATGTTTGTCAGAAAGGGAAAAATTTGGAGTCAACTGACGATAGTAGCCAACCATTCCCAAAAACATTCAGACTTATTTCTGTGTTTGTGACACTTTCCTCACACCTTTCTTAATATGGTGACCTAAATACAGGCCTTCTTTCTTGCAATACTGTAAATTAGCATGGGAAACTATATGACCATTCTCCCCTAAACTATTCAAAATAGCAGTGGTATTCTGCATGTTTGTTTGGTGTTTGACACAACCCATGTATTGCACTAAGACTGAAGGATAGGGCATTTTTAGTTACTCCAAATTCTTTTTCAAGATCTGCTAGAAAATTGGTGGTGACCTCGTATACCCCAGATGAGTTTGACACCATGCCAAACGGCCAAAATTGAATGCAAATTAGTACTGAATTTCCTCATGCAATGGTACCAGAAATAATGCTTAGCAAAGATCAATGACTGTATACCATTCAGCTTCACAGCAGATTTGAAATAAAATCACTCTAGGATTTGGAACCATGGGACAACATGGAACAACAACCTTGTTCACCTTTCTCAAATCGTGAACTATGTGGTATTTTCTATTGGGTTTCTGCAATCCTAAAATAGGAGAGTTACAGGGATTTCCCATGATTTCTTTTGCAATACCCTGCTCAATCAAACAATCATTTAATGGGGTAATTCCAGCAATTGTCTCAGGGGCGTATTATACAGGGGAATGTTTGGATGCAATGCATACGGTTTTACCGTTATTTTAACGGGCTCAACTCCTTTAATGAGTCCTATTTCTTTTCCTGAAAAATCCCAAACTTCTGATGTTACAGTTTCTTTCAAATCTTTGGGCAAATCATTAGATGTCATCATTGGGTACAATGTGACACTCAGGTAGTGCTCTCTAAATTTACAGGGGACATCTTCCTCATTTGTCTGAATTGCTATTCCTTTAGGTATGCAGCTGATGGAACAATTCATTTTACAAAATAGAACACTTCTGAGCAAAGTTATGAGACTTGAATCACAGTCCAGGAATTGGTGCTCATCTTCAAATGAACCTATTTTACTGGGACATACTCTGTTACAAGATTTGTCAGTTGCTTATTGGCAGCTCCTATCACCCGGACTCTCTTTCGTGAAAGGAGCAAATTGGTACTTCTGCTGTTCTGACAGTGGAACATGTAGCTCCAGTGTCGACTAAAAATGACATATCACAGCCCATAATGTTTGTGTTTACATAGGGACCACATTGATCTACCTCTAAGGATGCACCCAGCATGCAAACCTCATCATTAGCACTATCACTGTGAAATGTTTCCATGAATTTCTCATCACTAAAATCAATTAAAGGAAATTGTAATGCTATCTGACTCTTGTTTGCATTTGCCATTCCCTTTACAAGTCTGAAAACAAAATGACCCATAGCTTTTGCTTCTATAGTCTCAGTCCCACGGTGGTGCTTGAAAGCTTGCAGCAATCTCTCATAATAAGCATGAATCAATTCTTTAATCTTCTGGGCTGTTCTGTCAATTTTCTGCCAATCAATATCTTTTGGGGGATACTTTACGTTTCAGAAACTCAATTACCTTGTAATACCTTTTCAATACCTCTTCAGATGGTGCACCTGTTATCAGAGCTCTTGGAGGTTCACAATCAGGCCAATCTACATGCACTTTACATGCGGTCCACAAATAAGTTGGAACCACAATGTCAAACAACATATTCAAATCTTCCCACATGCCTTTTTAAAGTTTCACAAATCTGTCTTCTTGTACCACTCCATAGGCATTTCTCTCAATCTTGGGTAATCATTGCTGAATGACAGTATATTACTCCTATTCCAAGGTACGTGAACCTAACCTCCACCTGGTGTTTCTCTCATGGGCATCATTTTCACATTGTCTTTGGAATGATTTGCTCCTACTGGAGGCATGTCTCCCTTTGCTTTCTTCTGATCTCTTTTCTTAACCCATCTGCCTTCCCATTTATCTAACATTCCTCATGTCCGTATATATGTGATCAATTCCTTAATGTGCATTTTCATTCCCGGTGATCTCTTGTTAACTATGTTTTTTTAATTGAAGTCTAATCTGTAACTTCTCTTCTAGGGTTTTGATTTTTCTAATTCTACTTCATATTTATCAGCTAATTCAGATAATCTCTTGTAAACCTGTCCTGCACATTGAGTAACATCTTTACACATAAAAAGTAGTTCATCTTCTGTGTAAGTTTCCAACTGAGCTATGTCCAACTTTTCCAAAATCAATCCATTCAATTCTAATTTGAGTCTGGGCACATTCACTGATCTATCTCTCTCTGACGTCTCTTCTGTTCTAGCATTGCCGTTTGTAAATCCTGTTATGCCTTGTGGACTGAAACTGTTTAACCAATCTGTTAATTGTAATTGCTGTGCTGTGAAACCTTGTAAACTAATAGTATTTCTCTGGGGTATGTTTGCGGGGTACTGTAATGTACATTCGGAATCTGATCTGGTCTGAGGATGGAATACGGTGGTGTTCCCTGAGGAAAACTTGCATCAAGATCTGGTCCTACCTGATTAGTTAGGTTCTGCAATTCGTGAGCAGCTGTTGTCTCCATCTCCCAATTGTTTGAAAATACTAATCTCTGCATATCAATTGGTGATATCCCAGCACATGTAACAGATGGTTCAGGAACAGCCGGGACATTCATTGAATGGTATTACTTCCAGAATTGGATGAAGCATACAAGGGAACAACTAGACGTATAGTCACAGGAACTGTTAGAGCATCGGGACCAAAAATATTTGTCTGATATGAGAAATTTGCATTCCTGCACTCTGTCCTATTAAGACAGTACTTTAAGTCTGTCTTGTTTGACTTGGAGTACCATTTAACATTGCCTGCACTGGCGTAAACATAGGCATGAGTGTTGTATAACAGACTGTGAATGGTAAAATGTTTTCACAGAAGTGAGGACTAACAGAATAGTCACACTCTCTTCCAGTAATGAATGCCTCCTGACCTAGCCGTTCACAATGAGACCATATCTTGTGAATGAAGCTGCCACCTAGGGCTCCGTGTCTACCCACAGGGAAATGTTTCATGCAAGAACTGGAATATTGAAATAGGAAGGGATATTACTCCATGTATTAACCAAACTGTGGATGATGTTTCTGCAATGTTAAAGGCTAGCTTGTCTAACTTTCCAATATGTAACATTATTTATGTGGGTTATTTCTGAGCCAATGAGTCATTGTTTACGGGTCAGATTAATTGTCAGAAATAGGTGACTCAAATTAAGGTATCACCATGGTAGGCGGCCATTTTTAAGGACTTGTAATGCCCAGCTAAATTGCATTACAGACCTAAGCTGACTTTGCCCATGGTGCAGTAGAGACATATCATTTTGCATAATATCAATTACAGATGATACAACATTATTCAAACTGTAAATTTGAGAAGACAATGGGGGTTATTCCAACTTTGGAGGAGGTGGTAATCCGTCCCAAATGTGACGGATTTACCACCAGCCGTATTACGAGTTCCATAGGATATAATGGACTTGTAATACGGCTGGTGGTATATCCGTCACTTTACCGTCACTTTTGGGACAGATTACCACTTCCTCCAAAGTTGGAATAACCCCCAATGTGTTAATGCCATTATCAATAACAGCAAGTCCTTTATCCAAATCATCTTGATCAATTTGTCTTAAACGTGCAGCGGTTTCCATTTGTGACAATTTCCAAATTTCATTATCATATCACTATCATTATAGGTTACATAAATAAATATTTTTGAACATGGAGACCTAGGACCCAACAAGAAATCAGAGAGGTCCATGTCCTCGGAGAGCAGAGATAGATGTTGCTTTACTGCAGACAGTGTGGAATGTTCTAACCATTGTTGACATGATTCCCCTTGAATATGTGGTGACTACGACTGAGTGTTGAGATAGGGAATAACGAGGATCTGGCCTGCTTGCCTTGAACCCCAGTGAGGTATTTAAAAAATGAACATGACATGACTATTTGTGTCCTGTGGCCACAATAACAACCCGTTTGGACTTGCAAGTTTAGTTAAATGTGCAGTTTTGGACCATTTAATTGAACTGTTCTTCAGTATATTGTATTATATTCTGCCAGTTGTTGAAATGGACAATAGAGAGATTATTGGGGACATTCATGTCCTTCATTTCTGTGAATCCCAGGCATGTAGGGCCAGATGTATGACATTTTGTTTTGCGACTCACAATTTGCAATTCATTTGCGATTTGCAAATTGCGATTTGCAAAACAAAATGTACAGTTGTACAATTGTGTTAACCACACTGTTGGTGAGTCCCAAATGTTTTGAAGTCATAGGGCCATCAAAGACTTTCTCTGCCAGTACCTGGATTCTTTGCTGAGACTCCTGTCCTGCCAAGTGGTACCCTATCCAGTCCCTGGGCCCTTCCACGCACAAAACGCAGTGCAGGAAACTTTTTGAGGCACCATCTGTAATTCGGCTGATAAATGATGCGCCACCGGCTTCTTGGCTAAAATTGATGCTACACCTGCATTGCAGCTAGAAGATTGACACATTGTGGCTTAAGAAATGACACGCAACACCCACTTGCGGCTGCTGATAACGACGCAAACCCCACACAGTGCAGTTTTCTAACACCCCTGGGCATCAAAATCATCCTGACCCTGCGCGGATCCAAGGTGCCCAGTCTAGAAATCCACCCATCACTCTTTTGTGAGGGAGAAAAATTATGCATTGCCGGCCTGACCAGAGAAGAAATGATGCACTGCCTCCCTGGCAAGGGAGGAATCAACGCATTGCTGCCTTTTCCACTGCATGCTTGCCGGTGCGGCTTTATTTTTTCTGCTAACCAGGCACTTTGTGCACAATCAACGTTTCCATTGTTTTCTGTGGTGTAAGACTCTTTTGAAAATTCATATTTTGACTTGTGTATGTTGGATTTTTGTTGTTTTGGTCTTGTTTGATTTAGATAAATATTGCCTATTTTTCTAAACTGGTGTGGTGTCATTTTGTAGTGTTTTCACTGTATTAATGTTTGTGTTGGTATAAATACTTTACACATTGCTTCTGGGATAAGCCTGCCTGCTCATGCCAAGCTACCAAGGGGGTGAATGGGGTTAACCAGGTGTGTTTCTCCTTTGCCCTGAGTTGAGTGAGGGTCCTTGCTTAGACGGGGGTAACCTAACTGCCAACCAAAAACCCAGTTTATAACATGTAGCAATTTAACAGTCTCTAACCAAAGTGTCTGTTCCCTGAATCTGCTAAGGTTTGGTTCCCCAAAAAGATTTCAACTCTATGGTTTCTTTCCAATACTCATAGCCTTGTACAGCTAATGTGTTAACAAAAGAGTGTGTGTATATGAGTTTGGTTTGTGTCAACATGTATTTCTTTGCTGTTGTGGAAACTAATTTAAAATAGAAGGAGGTCGGGTCAGTTATATTGTGACTGAAAAAATATGTAACTTTAGCTTTGTATTTTTGAGAACTGCCCTGTGGGGAGTTCGATAAAGTTTCCAGTGTGTATAATTGAACATTGTGCGCTTAATGTTAGATCTGTGTGAATAGTGATGTCGATAATGGTGGTAATAGAACATGTCTCTTTAATTGGCTAAATTTAAATAAGGACCCTCATCTCCGAAGACAATATAGTATTCTAACGTAGACAACATTGCATTCCCAGTATCAGTGACTGAATCATCAGAATGTAACCCAGGTACAATGATGTAACCATGGCTATTTTGAATACATATGAAATCTGTAGAATATCGGTGGGGTTGAGGACATTGAAGGCAACTTTGTCCCAAACAACTCCATCCGTAACCAGCACAGCTGAAATGATCACATGGGACAAGTCTCTTGTCAGTGTATGGGAAGAAGAATGAGGCGTCAGCACCTTCTCAACTAGTCCTGCGGCTGAACGTTCAGGGAGATAGTGGCCATAGATTAACAAGAAAAAGACAGTCACAAATCCAATCCAAATGAAAAAAATAATAAATGCTATGATGATCCAAATGTATATTCAAAGTAGAGCCAAACAAGTACGATTTACACATGAAAAGAAAACACAAACTTTGGTAGGTGGAGTCTCTGAGACGGAGGAAGAGTCAAAAGAATGTGATGAAAAGTCATCCGTGCCCACAAAATAACCAGAACTAGTCGGTCAAAAATTAAGAGTTACTGATGGCATTAGAGAGTTGGTAGAGTCAACAAGAGGAGGATTGGTAGAAACCAAATTATCGACATTAGATGTTGCAGGAAGTAAAGTATTCATGATTGTACTGTGGCAGGTATTTGCAGAGGAAAATGGAATGTGAATCTGGGACGTCCCCACTTTGGTGGTACTCATTTGTTGTAGAGGAATTTCCTGTCTGATGGTGAGAGGAGTTAAGGAACTACCAAGGACTACTATTCAGTATCAGCCACATGAGGTAATTTGACCTGTCCAGTGGAGACAAAATGATTGTCTTTTGAACCAGCAAGTGGTGGCAAAATTACAGTTCTTGTACCTTGTATGCCAAGGACTGGCACAGGAAAGTGGTATGCTGGGCTGAAATCCTTCTTCACTGAAACCACTTCCCTGACGAGGTCCCCAATGTGTGGGATCCAGCCAGAGGACTCTGGTTTCTCCTTGATTCCGGCAAAGGCAAACATCTTCAACTGGTCGCTAGCATGCGAGTCAAGGAAGTGTTGCAAATCCTATAAGACAACACAACGATCATTTACGCCAAAGGGCATGACAGCCGCCACATTGTTTGGACAATCAAGGTCTGGAACATACATATGTATGCCAAAGACGCCCTGGTATGGAGTCCCCCTCACCCAGAGATAGTTTTGGGAGATTATTAAGTCTGTGTTGAACCCCATAGAGGTGGTGGATCCAACTATGTCCTGAGCCTAATACTTTAGCTATCAAGGATTGCTTTAACTCACGCTTAATTCTTTCCACAACAAACTTGCCCTATAGCCTGTATGGTGAAGAATAATGCACCTTTACTCTTAACAAAGCCATTGAGTCCCTGTACCCTTTGGAAGTGAAAGCAGGGCCCAGTCTTAGTGAGAAATACTGCATATATATGTCCTGACAAAGACTTGCAGATCTTTAATTACAGTTCGAGCTGAATGCTGTGACACACCCAGAGGCCTCTAGAGCAAGAATCGACTGCAAGAAGGATAAATTTAAACGCAGCACCCAAATAAAGTGCACCAGAATGGTCCAAATAAATGCAGCCAAAAGGTTTGTTCGAAATGAACAGGTGAATCTGTTGACAACTGTCACAACAAAGGACATATTTCTTGGCCTGTGTGTATAAGCTATGCCACCAATAATGCTGTTGTAGCAGCAAAATTATAGCTGCCACACCAACATTAGCAGAAGCACCATCTTCATGTGCAACTTTTACTAAAGCTAGCCTGCGGTTTAAGTTGGGATTTAGCCAATCACCAACTCCAGGAAGTGTAACATAGGCTATGTTATGTTCACCTAAGTGGTATATATATTTATCTGGAAAGCCCTTAGGTAAGGGAGTGCTGTTGCTTGTAGCATTTACGTTTGCTAGTATATCTTTGTCAATGCATGTTTGTGAACATGTAATCACAGCTGCAGTAGCAGTTGTAACTGCTGATTTGGCAGCTTCATCTGCCAACGCATTCCCTACAGCGTGTGTTCCCACATGTTGATAACCCAATGTATGTACAAAATGAGTCTGTCTCAACCTGTCTTTGAGGCCCGCCACTTTCACCCAAAGCATCTTGTGCTTTATAGTGTTATCTTTAGAGTCTTTGAAACTATTCTGCTGCCAATCATTGCAAATTGTCATTAAAGGACTGAACACATTAATATGAATCACACACTTTGAGTGTAGGGAATTCAAGGTCCGTATATTCTAGTGCCCAAATCAGAGCTTCCAATTCAGCTAACTGCACAGTACAGTCCCCTAGTGATTGCTGGCATTCGTGACAGACTCTAAGGCTGGAATTGGTATAACAACTACAGATGTTTTTCCTGTGCAAGAGACAGTTTTTTCAGGATGGCCATCTGCATGGCAGTCAGAATCTTCTCAGTGGAAGCAAAACCCATTTCGGCATTGGAATATAAATGCGATTTGCATGCAATTGACACTGCTTCACCCTCATTGAAGGACAAGTAAATAAACCTAATGCACTCCCAATTATCTGGATGACAAGGTTTGAAATTTTGACAAGTATATGTAAATGTTGTGTCGCAAGTAAGTCAGATTGTAGTGATCTTAGTATGTTAGTGTGGTCAGATGTCCAATGAGAACTGGTTGTATTAATTCATACAAAAGTTTTATGCATTGAGCATAGTCAAGAATATATGATCTGCCAAAATTAAGGAAACCCAAGACTGATTGTAGCTTCTGAAGAGTATTAGGTGAATGTAGGAGTGCACAATTATCTAAGGAGTGATGTGTAAGACGTTTGCCTTTGATCAGGAGTTCATATCCTAAGACTATGACACTGAAAAATGTAATGTGCGATTTCTTAAAATTACATTTGTAGCAATGGCAGCAAACTGCAAAATAATGCGGTCTGCTCTGCCTAAGTGTGTGTCCAACTCATTGTCCATTAGATAGCTATCATCTACATAAGACAATGCGTCTGGGTCAATATCACGAAGAAGTGACACTATACGGGCAGTAAACAGTCTTGGAGTGTTCTTGTACCCCATGGCCAGGCGTGCAAAGTGACGCTTGAAGCCAAGTGCGGAGAAGGCAGTTAAGTCCCCACTCTTGAGTGCTAGATTTTGACTGAAAAAGTTGTGGAAATATCCAAGTTTGTTTTGTATTTTCCATGGACACTATTATTAATAAGAGCAGGGATGTGTGTGTTTTGTATTGCAAATGAGCATGTATCACTATTCAAGGTTGTATAGTTTAATACAATTCTATATAAATGATCCGGTTTCAAAACAGGAAAAAAGTGGATTGTTCATTTGGGAGATAAAGGGTTCAATCACTCCCTGGTACTCTAACTGAGATAGGATATTATGGTTGCACTTGTGGGCTGGACCTTAAGGGTATTATATGATAAGGAGAGTCCTTATCCCAGTCTACATAATTGCGGTATAATGCTGTGGCCTGTGCAAGAGCCCTTTTTGTTGCATAGGCTTGTTTGATTTCCTCAGGGAAAAAGGCAGAGAAAGAAGGAAGGATTACTACTTCACCCTGCAGGGAAGAGTGGACAAACTCTGGGGACCAATTGACCTCAGATAAGAATTTTTCATAGGATAATGTTAAATTGTCCCCATTAAATTACATGAAAATAGCGTGTAGAATGTCACCCTCAATTTGATTGCCTTACTTACAGAGTTGATAGAGAGTTGTCATATATGGATCACTGCCAGAAACTCCTGGAGAATCCGACAAACTCATCCGCTCTGATGAGGAGAGTCACCGCCCATGTCCCATTCAGGATAAGGGCTCTCAGGATTTGGGGTATTTTTTGCAATTATAGCCACAACCTTTTTCTTTTGAAACAGGGTTTGTAGTGAGGTTTTTCCTCCTGTTTGATCTTCACATCCTTTCTCGGTTTCACGTGCTCCACCTGTCTGCGATCAAACCTTCCTCTTCTCTCATACTTTCTGTCAGACGAGTTCTAAAAGGAAAGAGAAGGATGGGTATCAGTGTACGTATATCTGTCTGGGTTTAAATCTGTGTGTGATCACAAATTACATTTTCTCTCAGAGGTCTCCGATCTCCTAAAGGTTTCCTTTAGGTTTATGTTTGTCCCATTACCTTTTAACAAACTTTGGGTTCTGTTTGCCAGTGTCCTTGCTTGTGCTAGGTTTGCCAAGTTGTGTTTTTGGTGGTCTAGTCCCCAAGTGAAGTATAAACTTATATACTATGATGGTCAGCAGCTCATGTTCCTGGTCGGCAGCAGCGACAGCGGTGAACCTCTGACGTATAGCCAGAGCCGCAGCTTCCCCTTTGATGTTCGATAGAATCATCTCAGTCGGAGAATGTACAGACAGAATCCCAGGGAAGTGGCTGCACAATAAATTACATTACAGTGTGTTTCCAAACAGTGACTCAAAAAAAAAATGTGCAATGTACGATGGTGTAGAGCAGAAACATAATTTCAAGAGTTCTAAAAGATTAGGCATAACTATAGTGAGTCCATGAATGGACCTCATGACATAAGCTAATTCTGATCACAATTCTGCACAGGCGTCATCACATTAGGTGTCAGCACTGCCTGATTCACATTAGCATGTAGGACAATTTGACTCACAACTGAACTTGCTAGTGTATTACTAGCTGTAACTGGTGGATAAATCATGGGCACTTGTGTCTCTGCACTTACAGGTGTAACTGGACCAATCTGATTCGGGATCTGTGCAACTGGAGCAGTTGGCACATTCAGGATTATACTCTGCCCTGCTTCACTTCTCGTTCCTGTCTCAACTGAATGATACGTTGGTGGATGGTTCTTCAATAAATAATTTATAAACTCATCATCTGAATCACTGTCATATGTTACTGTTTTTTTTCTCTCAGCTTCTGTTGTATGTTTAGCTTTTTCTAATTGTTTCTTTTGAGTCTTAGGTTTTGTACTCCCATCAACTTCCTCTGCGATAGCTGGAAACATTCTGACTCCATCTAATAAATCTGCTGTCCACATCTTCTCTTCTGCATTCCACGTAACTTCTGAAAGTGTCTTCATTACTTTCTGCATCCTATTCTCATATTTAGCTGACATTCTTTCACGGATAACAAATTCCCAAATACTAAGGGCTTTAAATTGTGCAGGTCTTCCAGGCGGTCTCACCTAATGCATTATTCGCCTCAAATTGTCTTAAATTCTCAAATGAAATGTTCCATATCAGGAAAGATTCTTTCTTTTTTAGTAATTTTACACTGTTGTTCAAGCCAAGAACATGTATGCAAACAATATAACCTCTAGTTCCTTTAATACCATCTCCAACTGGAATAAATAAATCTCCTCTTAAGGTGCTCTTTACTGCTTTGAAAAATTTCATTTTCGGTCAACTTGCGTTCAAATCAGGAAGTGATTTCAATCCCATATTTCTTTGTTCCCAGGTTCTCAACTAATAGCAACATAGCACTGTCCACCAATGACAGCATGGCTTCACAATAAATTACCTATACCAGCGCAGCACAATATGACGTCACACTTACTGCATTCAGCAATGCAGTCACTTTGCAATTGTCTCCCACACAATCACTCACTCACACCTAATGCAAAATCTTGCGAGCAAAACCCAACAACCTATCTGCACACTACAGATAGGAATTCAAACACTTCAAAGCTGTATGGGCTAATACGTCTCTGACTGTAGCTTTCACAATCACACGACTGAAACTTGAGTAGCAATTCTCACTCCAGTTGATATTTATCCTCCATGTGCACTCAGGATTCACTAAATACCAACCAACAACTCACACTCTCTCAAGGAAAACTACTGGCATGTTAACGACATCTCATGAGAAGTACCTCACTGAAGACAATAAATTAACCAAGTGTCTTCTGCACTTGTGCGTTATCTGGGGATCTTAGGCCACAATGGACACGTCAACAACAAGAGCGGACATTTTTTAGGAATAAGTGCCACAATCACCTTGAGTATGACGACTCCTCAAAACATTTCACAACATCACACTTCACCCAAATCTTCAAGCTAAAAGCATTGGACGTGAAAAACCCTATTTATATTCACGCAACCCGTCACTTGTAGACACAACAGTGGAACTTCATCAAACTTCAGACCGAACCATGAGACAAGATTTGGGGTAAACAATCTTTAGACAGGACAATCGCATGAGGACAAACCTATCTCCCTAACACTAAACAAAAAATGTTCTCCCCTTTATGGGATGAAGCCATCCTCTACTACCACAACTGATGTAGCATTTTCATCCTTCGCAGGAATCAATGCTCATCGAGGTGCGTGAACCTTTGAATCCAGAAAGTGGTGTGGTAGAACAATCAACAGATTTTTAACAACAACCCAAACAATTTAAACACCATGACCAATGTGGACACAGAAGGAAAACTCCAATTAGTACAAAGCTAAATGATTTATTGCAAACACAGGCTCAAAATCATGTAGAAAATGTGCAAAACCAAATTATAAAGATACATAATCACCAAGGGTTGCCCAAGGCATCGAAATAGATGTAGGTGAACTAGCATTAATAAAACTAAGCATTCAAGAAGAATATCTGAGACACTGAGATAATACGCTGCTTAGAGATAACAATCATTGGTCAATTCAAATTTACCAGCATCAATAATCTTTGGCTGGGCACAGGTCGACCCTATGACCAAATTAGGTAAAATACATGTGTGGGGAGGAAGACATGAGCAAAATACAAAAAGCATAGAAACAGCAAAAATAATTTGGAAAAAGATAATCTTGGACTGCAGGATAACTAAGTTAGGCAAAAGATAAGTAAAAATCGAAAACATCAGTATCTCAGAAGTTTGGTCAAGTGTCGTCTGAAGCAGAAAATAAATAATTACTAAATCTAAGAGGGCATTTCAAAACAGGCAATGGTAGAGAGGAAGATATCCATGGCTACAGCATTCAGGGATTCCTCAGAGCAAAACATCAGGATCAACAAGCATCAAGATGGCATCTAGCGACTTCAGAGATCTGCTCAGGACTGTCCAAAGTTAAAATGTCCATCGATATTTTAGAATTCACAAACCATTCTGATTCATGAAAGGTATCAGTTCATGTCACATTGAATGGACATCACACAGTGAGAATTAATCGTATGACTCCAAATTGAAACAGTCCACTTCGTTCCCAGGTCTGTCATGGGAAACCTTTCATCTGTGTGACTCTACGCATTTTGAAAACAGTTGTATATGATACCAGTCCATGTTTCACACTGCTCTTCCATGAAGGACACTACGTTACATCCTTTCTATCCTTAAACAGTGAAATCTATTTCCAACTAGCTAAGCTTCTCATGAGAACATTACCTAGAAGAACATTCATGTTAGGAAATGAATCACATTTCTTAGCACAGCCACAAATTTCAAGCTTCAACAGACCTCACTTATGCTAATGCAAGAGAAAATATAAAATGCATTTAATGAATACCTTTTAGTAAAACACATTATCTGCAAACATATAAATGCAGCATTATTAATATTTAATTAATATGAATATACATTTTATTTCTAATGAAAAAGCTTTGTAACTGCATTTCTTTAGGTATAACAGGGAATTGCATTTCTCTTACTTTTGCACATATTTTTAAACTCATTAATCATTTACTAATCACTAGAAAGTCAATATTGTTTCTATATGTACTGTTAGTCTAAAGTCTAAATTACATTATAACATACGTTTTATCTCTCTAACTTGTAATTTAAATCAAATACCACCTAAGTCGAACTTTGAAATACAAACAAGCACACATTTTAAAGACTTGTCAGTGCAGCTCCCTACGTTTAGCCATTAAGCTGTGATTAACATAAAGCATAAAGTGTCACATTCTGATTACCTTTTGTGACAAGAGGGACTCTACTAATGGTTAGGCTACATCATTGGTTTCTCCAGAGCATATCCTACCTGGTATATTCCACCAGGTGAGTTATGCAGAAATGCTGAGCCAAACTCCATCCCATGGCCATGGTGAGTTTGGAATGGGGAGGTGTGACAGGCCCTAAGAAGGTATCTATACCTCCTACCCTCCCAGTAAAGCATCTACTGGGCAATGATCTTGAAGCATCTAAATTGTCAGCAATGGAAAGAAAGGTCCATGCACAGATGCTGGCCCTCCCTGAGTGGGTGTGTGCTGTGGCCAGGTCACAAGCAGCACAACAGGCAAGTGCTGGACACATAAAACCAAGCCACCAGAAGCAATAAAAAGGGCACAGGGCCTGGTGAGCCAGCCCAAGAGGTGCAGGAAGAATCTCATCCTGAGGGGGAGGATCTGACCTCTGAGGTAGGGACTCCACCCCTGTAAGCTCTGTCCGACTTGGTATAATTGCAAGGATCCAGTGGATCTAACAAGGAAGAGTTGTGCCAGGGGCAAAGAGAATGTCTTACTCTTGAGGGCCTGAGGCAAAATACCACCAGCCAAGAGCAGAAATATGTCAATGGATTCCAAAGGCTGTGCTGGTAGGATGGAGTCCTCTATACTGAGGCAAGGAACCCCAAACCAGGGGCAGCCAGTGGTGGTCTCCAGAATTATAGGGAATTTCTCCTCACCTTGAGCCATACGATCTCCCTGCAGGGAACCTGGAATAGGCTGGTCAACCATTTCTATTGACCTAACATGTCTGATAAGGTGAAGGAGTTCTGTAGCTCCTGTGTCACCTGTCATGCCAGTGGCAAGACAGAGGGCAAGCCAAAGACTCCCTTAATACCACTGCCAGTGGTTGGGTCTCCCTTTGTGGGGGTGGGGATTGATATTATCAGTCCTCTAGACTCACCAACTGCCTCAGGCAACAGATATATTTTGGTGGTAGTGGACCATGCCACCAGGTATCCAGAGGCAATACGCTCAGAACAGTCACTGCTCCTATAGTGACTAGAGCCCTTCTTGGTGTGTTCGCCAGAGTGAATTTCCCAAAGGAGGTGATTTCAGATAGGGGCTATCTGAATGCAATGTGAGATGAGAGTGGTGTTACTTACAAGTTCACCGCCCCATATCATCCCCAGACTAATGGTCTGGTGGAAAGATTTAATAAGACCCTGAAGGGCATGATTATAGGTTTGTCTGACAAACTCTGGAGGATATGGGATGTTCTCCTCCCATGCCTGCTATTTGCTTGCAGGAAGTGCCACAAAAGAGGCTTCAGACACTTTGAGTTACTGTTTGGGCACCCTGTAAGTGGACTTTTATGTTTGGTGAGAGTGTCTTGGGAGAAGCCTCTCAAGAAGTCTAAGCAGAATGTGCTTGACTATGTGCTATACCTGCGGTCTCTGCAGAGTACATGAAGAAGGCAAGCAGCAACCTGGAGGCCAGACAAGAGCTCATGAAGGTCTGGCATCAGTAGAAGGACTTTGCCTTGCTTCTAAAGATTCAGGCGTTGTCTCCCTATAAGCAACAGACATAAAGGAGCTACCAAGAGTCCCCTGCATCAAGTCCTGCAAGAAGAGCTCAGCTGACCAGCATCCACTGTTGTTTTGAGGATTCTGACCAGGTGCATTTGGGGAATTAGGTCCAACTCCCATGGAGCAACTCAGAGCCTCTGGAACCTTGGACCAAGCTTGTGGACACTGCAAGACCCCAAAACAGACTTCTGGAAGAAGATCCAGAAGTTTGGTGAAGTTTGGAGCACCTTTGTAAAAAAGCTACGTACGGTGACTGACCAATCAACGGGAGTCAAGCTGGTGACGTTGTATCACAACCCCGGCCTGAATTGCAGGTTTGTTCTGCTGAAGCTCCAGAGCTTTTCTATGTTGACCAGACTTCCACAAGTTGACTGCGACCACGTGCTGAGCCAAGCTCGCAAACCGGCCTGAAAAGGATCCTTGCTCGAAAATGAGAGAAAAAGCTACAGAAAAAAAGAATGAGTCAATGACAAAATTTTGCCTAAGGCCTCCCACTAAGTGTATCCAACTTTGGCTCCGTCACAGTTGACCTCAAACTTTGACTCTGCCCTGGTCAAGTGCGACTAGATGTCAGCGGTTGTCACTTTTTAAGGTTGAGCCAGCGTTGCATGTGCTTGCGCATGCGTATCGCTAGCGAGACACTTTAGGAATTAGAAAAGGGCTCGGAGCCCCGTCCACGTCACGTCAGTGTCTTTCATTGGTCCGTGGGGTTGCCGGTTAGAATCTGCTAGTGGAAGGCACGCACAAGTCATGCCTTTTCCGGTGGTTAGCCCTCCTTGAGCACAGCGACCAAGTACAGAAAACATGCGAGGCTCGCTGTTTCCCGTCAGGTTTGTGGACTACTTTTTCTCTATTTTCGCAGTGCGATCTTGCTTGGCAGAAGTCGAGGGCTTTGCATAATATCAACCCTGTTACACAGTTAATTGCACTTTTGCGGGTTATGTACATAATTGCACTTTTGCTGATAAGTTTCATTACGAGTGAACTGTAGCAGCGTGATCGTGCTGTTTTTTTCTTTTAACGTGGCAAGAAAAATCCGGTTGGGAGTTTACAACCGGTAATAGCTGTAACTCGGACAAATGCGAGAATGAAAAGAAGCGCTGCGCCTCTGGCCCCATCTGGATAATTTGGATTGTGTGTGACTTACCCTGACTAGAGTGAGAGTCCTTGCTTGGACAGGGGGTAATCTGACTGCCAACCAAATACCCCATTTCTGACAACTTCCAACTACATTTGTTTTACATATGTCACCCCTAAAGTTTGCCCTAGATGTCCCAATGGTTGGATGCAGTGTATATATAAGCAAGGACATTATAAAACATATTTTATAAGCCTTGGTGAGGGGAAAACTGCAATTATGTTTTTCCCCATTGTAGTACATTAGCTCCATGGGCTAACATTGGAAGGCTTTATTTTAAAATAATACAATCTTATTACCGATAGGAAAGTCATGCAAGATATCAAATTAAGAGAATAAATCCAACAACTTGCTAATGTTAGATTTGTTTTGACTATTACAAGGAAAGTGTTTTAGAACTCTTTATAAACGTTTACCTAAATCAGCCCTGAAGTGCCCTTTCTGATTGGTCAGACTGTGGCAGCCTGAGCCAAGCTACCTGAATGAGGTGTGAAGTGGTCTGAGCTGAAACTAAGTAAGTATCTGGTGGGGTAAGAACTTCTGTGGCAGATGGCAGCGCAGGAAGAGGGTTGGGCAGTCAAACTGGTCTTCAAAGGAGGGAAAACCACTTGGGACAGAATCAGACTTCCCCCTTTTTCTTCATTCCAACCCAGATGGGAACCCCAGTAATTAGATTAGGAGAGGGGATGGGAGGGGTGTGTTAGAAAAACGTAGCCAAACCAGTGGGTTGGCTCAGCCAGATCTAACCTCCCAAGAGAGATTTTCCCCATCTTGGATTTTTACGGAACAGTTCTTTCTGGGATAGGTTTTTTCCACACTTCGTAGGAAGTGGTCACCCCAGAGGGTGGCACCCTGCTCCCCCATTGGTTAGGGGTGCCTGTCTGCTTGCCAGCTCAGGGGCATGGATACATATGGAAGAGCTGTTCATCAAATCAGATCCCTGCTGGAAGAAAATCAGAAGAAGAAGGACAGCTCTACTGAACCCCTGGAATGCTTCTGAAGGGCTGCACTTCAAAGACTGCACCAGCTGCACACTCTGGGCTTCACCACAAAAAGGACTTTGCCTTGCTTCTAAAGATCCAGGTGTTGTCTCCCTATAAGCAACAGGCATAAAGGAGCTACCAAGAGTCCCCTGCATCAAGTCCTGCAAGAAGAGCTCAGCTGACCAGCATCCACTGTTTTTTTGAGGATTCTGACCAGGTGCATTTGGGGAATTAGGTCCAACTCCCATGGAGCAACTCAGAGCCTCTGGAACCTTGGACCAAGCTTGTGGACACTGCAAGACCCCAAAACAGACTTCTGGAAGAAGATCCAGAAGTTTGGTGAAGTTTGGAGCACCTTTGTAAAAAAGCTACGTACGGTGACTGACCAATCAACCGGAGTCAAGCTGGTGACGTTGTATCACAACCCCGGCCTGAATTGCAGGTTTGTTCTGCTGAAGCTCCAGAGCTTTTCTATGTTGACGAGACTTCCACAAGTTGACTGCGACCACGCGCTGAGCCAAGCTCGCAAACCGGCCTGAAGAGGATCCTTGCTCGAAAATGAGAGAAAAAGCTCCAGAAAAAAAGAATGAGTCAATGACAAAATTTTGCCCGAGGCCTCCCACTAAGTGTAACCAACTTTGGCTCCATCACAGTTGACCTCAACCTTTGACTCTGCCCTGGTCAAGTGTGACTAGATGTAAGCGGTTGTCGCTTTTTAGGGTCGAGTCTGAGTCGCATGTGCTTGCGCTTGCGTATCGCTAGCGAGACGCTTTAGGAATTAGAAAAGGGCTCGGAGCCCCATCCACGTCTCGTCAGTGTCTTTCATTGGTCCGTGGACTTGCCGGTTAGAATCTGCTAGTGGAAGGAACGCACAAGTAATGCCTTTTCCGGTGGTTAGCCCTCCTCAGGCGCAATGACCAAGTACAGAAAACATGCGAGGCTCGCTGTTTCCCATCAGGTTTGTGGACTACTTTTTCTCTATTTTCACAGCGCGATCTCACTTGGCAGAAGTTGAGCACTGTGCATAATATCTACCCTGTTATACAGTTAATTGCACTTTTGCGGGTTATGTACATAATTGCACTTTTGCTGATAAGTTTCATTACGAGTGAACTGTAGCAGCGTGATCGTGCTGTTTTTTTTTTTTAGCGTGGCAAGAAAAATCCGGTTGGGAGTTTACAAGTGGTAATAGCTGTAACTCAGACAAATGCGAGAATGAAAAGAAGAACTGCACCTCTGGCCCCATCTGTGTGTCTGATGGCTGCATTTACAATAGTTCAAAAACATGTTTTAACATTGCCTCTTAATAGTGCCTTACAAAGGTAGATATTCTGGCATGGTAGCATATTTGAAATGTAATTCCACAACCGGAGTGTTGCATCACAACCACGTGTGCTTCTGTGCTATTCCTTTGTTTATTAGCGCCAAAAAGCCTGCCGTTAATAGCACCTTGTAGCGGTTGGTCAGTTTATTTCATGGAATTTTGAAAGTGTAATTTAATAAAGTGGGGTGTGCACCCTTTTAGTGGGTGCTGCATGTCAAATAACCAATCCTTTCTAAACCATGCATTGTTTGTTTAATAATTAAGAGGGCGTCTCGCAATCCAAAATCACATAATTAAATCGATTTTAACGTTTTTTGTTAGAGGACTTTCCCCTAAAACATCTGGCTCTCAAAAAGTGGGAGTGGCTCATTTTTACATTTTCTTGGTTCATTTTTGTTCCTAAATTGTTTATCTTTATAAATTGTAGATTTCTTAGTTTTGATGTTATCCTGTGTGATAATTTGCTTTTGGTTCCTAAGATACTAATATAACCATAAACTCCCCTTGGATTCCGGGGTACAGTATTTCGGTTCTTTATTTGTGGTGTTTGCCTCGGTGCGGGGGTGGTCCTGCGGGGTGGTCCTGTTGGGAGGCGGTGCTCGTACAGTACTCTTCTCTCACCCGTGGGAGTGAGGCCCAGAGCTCAGTAACACAAGCTCAAAGATCCGGGGACACTAACAGTAGGAAGAAAAGACATCTTTAAAGCGCAGGGTTTCGGGAACCAGTCAGGGGTGTTCGGGCACTGAAGGGAACCCAAGTCTGCTGTGTAGGAACGTACAAAAGTGCAGTTGTGTGAACACATTAAAGCCAGGACTGTTTGCTTTGCAAAGTTTGTTTCTGATGCTACATTGAAAATAAATCTCAGCCTTTCGACTTCCATCCTCACTTAACCTTGCTCCAGCAGGAAACCCAGAGCAAAGGGCAGGCAGGCAGCAGCCCCTGCACTGGTGATGAAATGCTGACGTGGTTCATCCTTCTTGCCAAGCTGGTCCTCCTACAGGGATCCTCTATTGCAGGTGCTTGGATACCCAAGGATGTGTTCACCAAGTGCACAGCACTGAGACTCAAACAGCTCGAAGACATTCCAATGTGAGCACTTCTCACCAGGGGTACCACACTGGGTGCAGGAACAATGGCTGTTTGAATGGGGAGAAGACGGTCCTGTAGACCCCTCTCCATAGCCTGCCCTGAATCACTGGATGCTCCTCCGTTGCCAACAGTGAAGCAGATTCAATCAGAGGGAGCATTGTCAACAATAGGCTTTCCTTCCTGCTGTAAACAAGCATTGGCAATGCTAACAGGTCTCACCAATACAAAATCTGTTAGTTTGTCAATGTTTTTAAACGTGTTGCATGGGTCTAAAAAACATGCAGCTGCACAGCATGGCTTAAAGTAATCCCCCCCCCCAAAAAAAGTACGATGCCACCAGCGTTTACCTTGTCATTTAGGGTCAAGCGCAAAGCCCATGTCGCTCCCATCAGTTTGGTTGGTTTGTGGGCTTGCTTTTCAAAATTCGTTTGCTTTCATTAGTAAAATGCATGCATACGGCATGCCTTTTCTGGTGTTTAGCCCACCTCGAGTATACCGACCAACTACTGAAAGCATACAAGGCTCAATGTTTTCCGTATGGTTTCTGCACTACCTTTTCTCTTTATTTCGTAGGCAGCGCGATCTCTCTGGGCAGTAGTCGAGTGCTTTGCATGACATGGATTTTTGCACTTTTGCCAGTTACATGGATAATTGCACTTTTGCTGATATGTTTCACAGTGAGCTGACTTCTGTTTCCTTTTGTGTGTCTGCTTTGGGCTGATGGTGGTCGTTGGCTCACTTATGTGAAATGTTTACTTTTCAGCTTACGTGGCAAGAAAATTCCGGTTAGTTATGTGACAGTGTTTTACTTTTAATCTATAATTTATGTGGCAAGAAAAGTCCGGTTACGAGTTTACGATGCTAATAGCTCTAACTCGAGCAAATGCGAGACCCATTGCATTGCAAATGCTTGTTGCTTTTAGCCGCTAGAAAGCATTTTTTTACATTTAAACTTTAAACATTCATACCTCTGGTTCCCTACATTGTTTTTTTTGTCATTGTGGTGTTATTTTAAAGATGAAAATATTTCCTATTAATATAAATTGGTGTTTGAGATGTAGTTTGTGTTGTGTTTTACTCATTTACCATTTTGTTGATATTGAATGCTTTAGACACTTGTCTCCTAAATTAAGGGACACTGCTTGTGGGTCAAGCTACCAAGGTTTGAGTAAGGGTTAATTTATTGAGACCTTGACTGGTGTTCATTCAAGATTGTGGCTTATTACTAAGTGCAGGTACTTGCCTGCCCTTACTAATAATCCACTTTCCAACAAAATTCAATTGTATTACTTTTTAAAGCATAGTAAATGATGACCTTATAGAGCACCAGGATACAGCAATCTTTTTAAGGGGTTCTCCAATGATTCCCTCACCATAAGCCTCTAGGAGTGCCTCTCATCTCTAGATAGCTCTCTCTCACATGCATTTCATTTATTTTAAATCACCTCTCTTACCAGCATAGGGCATTGCAGCACTTTATATCACACACATACAGCAACAATGAATCATATGTGTGTAAATCATTGTATAGAAAATGTTATATAAGACAAAGGGGGCTACGAGATGTAGATTCACATGTCACATATACTGGCAGGCATTACTAAGACTGCTTGGTCTGGGGAAGCATAAACTCAGGTTTCGAAACGTAACACAGTGGTTAGGGTTGACTTTACTAATAACAATTTATTTCTACCCAATAAAACCCTTGTTAGCAAAATTATGATGCTCAAAGACTGGGAAAAACAAAACTTTGTAAGCTGCACCTTACAGTTTGCATGCAGCTCTTTGATGTCAGTTCATATCTCACTGTGCTACATTATCATTGTAACTTATGAACTGCACAGTAACTAAAGGAACTCTATGAAAAAAGCAGTATCCTACTGAGCTATACGCATAAAACACTGTTCTATAATCTGCGTAGTACACGTTATTTGCAGCAGGCACATTAACCCTCTTTGCTACCTTAGATGAGTCAAAGGTGCCACTAGACAAAAGTTTGATCCTTCTCTATCGAATCGCCAGAGTTATCTTGGTACTTTTGTTGTTGTCCGAAAACTGTTGGATGCACAAGGAACTCTGCAGTGCTTTTAAAACTGCTACATTGCTACAAATCTGCCTCCAAGTAAAAAAAGCGGCCCCCACCCTTCCAGCGTCCTTGGGAAACTTCCAATGACCCGTACGGCCAGCCCAGCTTTGAACACTAACTATGAAAGCTCTCACTAAAAGGCATTCTATAGCCTCCATTATTTGCGCAGTCAGGAAAAGCGAGAGACAGCCCCGGTCTCATTCCCACCTGTAAGGCCTCGCTCTGTGAAACCACCTAATTAGTGGTAACCCTGGGCAGGGGTGTGCAGAATTTTTATTTTACATCTTGTCAATGTACAACAACATTCCTTCCCTGTGCAATAAATGTCACTCTTTTTCCTGCTCTATTCAAATCCAAGAATATATATGAACACTCAGTAGAACTTGCCTCCCTAGCAACCAGACAGGAACGAGTATAATTACCTGGGTCAAACCCTTGTTCTTTCAGAAGTAGAAGCAGTCAGTGTAGCTTCAATGGCGTATTCCACAGGAATGCATCGAACTTCAGCTTCGTGAATATAATACGGCAGACAGGAACCAATCCGCCAGCTAGGGTTTCACTGGGCATCTGTGTGACATTATTTATCATGACAAATGGCAGGAGGCAGCACATAGCTCATAATAAACCCTAATTGCTTGGGTCTATGCAGATGCCAGAAGCACTGGAGATGAGTGGTTTTGAAAAATACCTTACGTTTTCTTTTAACTAAGTATCATACACAAACACAAACACACTGCTAAATGCGTGAATAACGTTTTCATATGTGACACAAACTGCTTTAGATTCATATAGGGTGCGGCATAGTTAAAGAAATGAAAATAAAACCTCTAGAGAGTTTAATATTTGGAGGAATGCAGAGGGTATGTTAAATATGCGTTTGCAGGGCACTGAGAGAGTTAGTGGCCTGCAGATAGCTGAAGAATGTGCTTTAGATCCTGTTCCTCATGGGAGCAGTCCAGCCCGAACTGCCAGAACTGTCAAACTGATAATAATGATAGATTAAACCCAGATCTGTGACTGGGGGTGAGTGTTTGAAAAGTTTCAACATTCCGTCCATCATTTTATTTTGTTTTGTGATGTTGCTTTGTGAGCCCTAAGTGGCAGGGGTATGACCAGACATGGGTCCCTTGCTCGCTGCGCCACTGGATTCAAGCTAGCCTGGCTGATGACGGATGATACCCAGAAACTGGTCCCAGGATGCTTGTTTCCTGTCCAGGGAGGACCTGGCCTAGCAGTTCGGGCTGGACTGTTCCCATGGGGAACAGGGTTAAGAATGATTTGCATATGGCTGGGTCCGAACTGGGGTGACGGTGCAAGCAAAATAACGATGGATTAAACCCAGATTTGTGACTGGGGTGAGTGTTTGAAAAGTTTCAACACTCCGTCCATCATTTTATTTTGTTTTGTGGTAATAGAAAATATCACCTTAAGATAAATTGTTTATATTTATTTATTAGGTATTAAAATGATCCCTTGGTGTGGACGGCACTGTGGTAATTCTAGGCTTAGAACCATTGCTAGAAAAACAGATATTGGAGGTGAGCTGATTCAGTATGGCTGGCACTGTAGGGTGGTCCATAGAGGTGCTCTCCACCTAAACTTGGGAACTACCCAGAGTTATTTGCTTCCTTTTTTGCATAATTTATGCAGCACTCTATGCATGAAAGAGTATTGTTTTGACATATACTGAGTACTCCCTTGTGTCTGGACAAAGTTAAATCTCTCTGAAGAGCTGTAATGACAACGAAGCAAGTGTCGGGGTTGCATTTATTCATTCCAGGTTAGCTTAGTTTGTATTTTACCAATCAGCAGTTGTAATGCTATGCCTGGAGTTGTAAAAGTCTTTTGTTATATTACAGCTCTGTATGACTTTGCTTTAGAAATGGCGAAATACTTTGTCCCTTTATAGCTCGGTGTGGATGGCACTGTGCTAATCATATGCTTAAAAGCTTTGCTAGCAAAACAGACAATGGAGGTGAGCAGATTTAAAGTGTCGCTGGTGGTGTAGAGTGCTCTATACAGGAGCTGCTCTCCACCTGAACTTAGGAACAAACCAGAGTTTTTCACCCACACACACACAGACACAAACACACTATTGTATATATAAAGACAAAATCCTTTAATTTAATATTATTTCCTATGGGGTCTATAAGTCCCTGCATCCACTATTTGCTATTGGTGAGTGTTATAGTATCAGTGGCTGGCCATGTGTGGTGGTGGACTTACTCTGCTCCTTTTGGTCATAGTAACTTAACTTGTAAATTTGGTTCCACCCCCTGATCCAGGGGGTGGAGATATGTAAGTGTATACTGTTGAGTAGCTTTACACTTAGGCCAGAGCTGATGACTTTTGAATGGGAGAACCAGATTCTAGTCTCATCACCGGCTCAACATCCTGTGGTTCTGGGCAAATCACTTAATCTCCCATGCCTTAAAAATGAATGTGACCTTTGCAAATGTAAGTGGTGCTCATGTGAAGCATCCAATACGTTCAGGTTGAATTCACACTATATAAAACTGCAAAAACAAATAAATGTGGAGTAACCAAAGTAAAGTTACTCAAAAGTGAAGAAGTAAGCTTACATTTTTAACTAACTTGCAGGTGTAAGTTACCATTGTGAATGGCCCCAATAGAATCTATGTAAATGAGTTGTGATGCTTTAAGTGGACACTGTAGCTAAATAAATGATTGCAATCTTCTTCTTAAAATTGGTTGCGTTATATCTCTCCAGAACTGAATTAAATCAGCAACTCTGACACCTTAAAGGTTTGCAAACATCTAACAGCACAATGCAAAGTAATCAAAAATATCAACTAGTGCTAATGAGACCTATAAAGTAAGTGGACAGTGTCTCAGAGTTAATTTTGTAGGCCCGCAGATCACAAGGGATTCCAGGTCTTGTTAGCTGGCTATCCAAATGGGTGCTGGACTGTTGCACTCAGCAAGGTCAAGGGAACTTGGAAAATGATTAAAAAGATGAAGTTCTGGGCTGGAACAGTGTCCTCGCCATGCCAAGTTGATCTCTCAGTCAGGGTGTATATGTCACTGGTGAGGGGTTTGAGACACTCAGCTGATATTCATCAAATACGATTCTACACTAGCCTGCCTCTGCTCTTGTGGTGAAAGGTAGAGCAGGTTTCAAAGGGCTGAGATGGTTTTCTGGTCCTAGGCTGGCCAGAGGCTTCCATACAGGGCAGGGTAACAACAGGATCTGGATTTCTCTGCAAAGGTTCAAAAAGACTTCAGGGGGGGGGCTATCCTTCATAAGGTAAGTAGCCTAGCTCTCTTTTCTCTAGAACCTTCAACAGCTTGGTGTTGGTTGTGAAAATTCCATTTATTTATTGAAAAATAAGCAAAGCTGATAAGGTTAAAAGTGTATTTTGACTCCTAACATTTTAATGCTGCTACTAGGAGCTGGAAAGGGACCAAACGAAATATGCAAAAGTTGCCATGACGAAATAGAAGGATATCTCCTCACCGCTTGGACTTTGGTTTTCTCAAGATTCCTCCTCAGCTAGGGCCAGATGCAGCAAAGAGTTTTACCCATTCTGTGTCTATGGGAAAATGTGTTCGTACATATGGCCCCTAGTTACTATCCATCCATTATTCAACTTCGTAAAAGCACTCTTTTAATGGCATGGAGTTTGACCAAGAAACTGTTAAGCAAACAAATTGGTTCTGTATTTTCTGCTTAGGTGCAGAAGTCAAACCCAAAGCTCTTAATAGGAGCTGGCAAGTGGGGAGAAACTATTGAGCCTTGTGAAATGCCTGTGGTGACAGGTTGAAGCTGTGACATATATGGTGACAGATTGGCCCATTGCTATTCTTTGCATCAGGTCTTCAAGAAAGAAGAAAAACAATCAAAAGACTTAGCAGACATTCCAGAAAGGGTAAGCTGCTTCTGCTGTAGCCACCCAAATTGAAGGCTGTAAACAAGTCTGGTGAAATCAGGGTACTGGTAGTAACTTTGTTTGCAGCCATGCAAAGATCATCTATGGTGGCAGTCATGCCTACTTCTGTGCTTCTGATGGGTCAAAACCTGTTTGGGCATCATCAAGGATGAAATTATCTTCTAGAGTAGATATTTGGGAAGCCTCATGACTTTCGAAGAGTATAGTAACTGCTAGAAGAAGAATGACTGGTCTGTAGAGTGCTAGCGCATAAACTTTTTTATTTTTTTTATTTAATTTAATATACCCTGTAGTTATTCTGTCTAGATGATGCCTTAGGTTAAGGAAAGATTAATGATCATAGACAAATAGATTTGGTCAGGTATTGTGGTTCAAAGTGCAGAGTAGGGCCCTGGTCAGGAAACAAATGTTGCTGTCGGGAGGAAGGGAGATATCAGAGTAGGCTATGCAAACACTTATATTCAGAGCAACACATTTGGAACTTTGTGTTATCAAACATGTACACTTGAAACACACTGAAAACTATGCCTCCAACTGAAAGATGCAAGAGTACTTTCCATGGTGGAAAAAGCAAGTCTGTCATCACTTGCCAACACTTCCTGTTTGACACATTGTCTGCTTTCAAGTTGTTTCCCCACTAGTCTTTGTCCTGGACCTTGTTTTTTTCTTCCTTATCGGTTCCCTTCGGTGTCTTCAGGTTACGCCACTGCGTCCCTCCTCATTTCCTGTCAGCCTTTGTTTACTGTATTTTCCTCAGCCTCTGGTTTTTTACCTTTCTGGCTTCACTACTTGTCTTCTTTCTGATGGCCTTATGTTCACAGTGCCCATACAAAAGCTAGTACATCTGACGAAGATTGGGTTTCTATGTAGTATTACTAACAGTGAGAGATGAATACTTGCTGATATCTCATGATACTGTCCTCCTATGGCGGAGAATGTTCGAAAACCAGAACCGCTGCGAGGGAGATTCAAACTGGGCTTTTCTCTTTTTTTTATTCCTCCTTCCTTCCAGGAATTGTCTCACTCCCACTCGTACTATTTGCAGTTGTCAGTGCAAATGAGTGAGCGAGAAATATTATTACCAAATTCAACTACTAGTCCTACCTGTAGGAGGCTGGACTGGCTTGTAGTGGGTACCAAGAGGTACTTACACCTTGCACCAGGCCCAGGTATCCCTTATTAGTGTAGAGGGGTGTCTAGCAGCTTAGGCTGATAGAAAAGGTAGCTTAGCAGAGCAGCTTAGGCTGAACTAGGAGACGAGTGAAGCTCCTACAGTACCACTAGTGTCATATGCACAATATCATAAGAAAACACAATATACAGATATACTCAAAATAAAGGTACTTTATTTTTATGACAATATGCCAAAGTATCTCGGTGAGTACCCTCAGTATGAGGATAGCAAATATACACAAGATATATGTACACAATACCAAAATATGCAGTAATAGCAATAGAAAACAGTGCAAACAATGTATAGTCACAATAGAATGCAATGGGGGCACATAGGGATAGGGGCAACACAAACCATATACTCTAGAAGTGGAATGCGAAACACAAATGGACCCCAAACCAATGTGACCTTGTAGAGGGTCGCTGGGACTGTAAGAAAACAGTGAGGGTTAGATAAATAGCCCACCCCAAGACCCTGAAAAGTGGGTGCAAAGTGCACCTAAGTTCCCCAAAGAGCACAGAAGTCGTGATAGGGGAATTCTGCAGGAAAGACCAACACCAGCAATGCAACAACGATGGATTTCCAGACGAGAGTACCTGTGGAACAAAGGGACCAAGTCCAAAAGTCACGATCAAGTTGGGAGTGGGCAGATGCCCAGGAAATGCCAGCTGTGGGTGCAAAGAAGCTGCCACCGGATGGTAGAAGCTCTGGATTCTGCAAGAACGACAAGGGCTAGAAACTTCCCCTTTGGAGGATGGATGTCCCACGTCGTGAAGAGTCGTGCAGAAGTGTTTTCGTGCAGAAAGACCGCAAACAAGCCTTGCAACCTGCAAGGGTCGCGGTTAGGGTTTTTGGATGCTGCTGGACCAGGAGGGACCAGGATGTCGCCAATTGCGTGAGGGGACAGAGGGGGCGCCCAGAAAGACAAGGAGCCCTCTCAGAAGCAAGCAGCACCCACAGAAGTGCCGGAACAGGCACTACAAAGTGGAGTGAACCAGAGCTCACCCGAAGTTGCACAAGAGGGTCCCACGAAGCCGGAGGACAACTCAGGAGGTCGTGCAATGCAGGTTAGAGTGCCGGGGACCCAGGCTTGGCTGTGCACAAAGGAAATCCTGGAAGAGTGCACAGCAGCCGGAGTAGCTGCAAAACACGCGGTTCCCAGCAATGCAGTCTAGCGTGGGGATGCAAGGACTTACCTCCACCAAACTTGGACTGAAGAGTCACTGGACTGTGGGAGTCACTTGGACAGAGTTGCTGAGTTCAAGGGACCTCGCTCGTCATGCTGAGAGGAGACCCAGTGGACCGGTGATGCAGTTTCTTTGGTGCCTGCGGTTGCAGGGGGAAGATTCCGTCGACCCACGGGAGATTTCTTCGGAGCTTCTAGTGCAGAGAGGAGGCAGACTACCCCCACAGCATGCACTACCAGGAAAATAGTCGAGAAGGCGGCAGGATCAGCGTTACAAGGTTGCAGTAGTCGTCTTTGCTACTTTGTTGCAGTTTTGCAGGCTTCCAGCGCGGTCAGCAGTCGATTCCTTGGCAGAAGGTGAAGAAAGAGATGCAGAGGAACTCTGATGAGCTCGTGCATTCGTTATCTAAGGAATTCCCCAAAGCGGAGACCCTAAATAGCCAGAAAAGGAGGTTTGGCTACTTAGGAGAGAGGATAGGCTAGCAACACCTGAAGGAGCCTATCAGAAGGAGTCTCTGACATCACCTGCTGGCACTGGCCACTCAGAGCAGTCCAATGTGCCAGCAGCACCTCTGTTTCCAAGATGGCAGAGGTCTGGAGCACACTGGAGGAGCTCTGGGCACCTCCCAGGGGAGGTGCAGGTCAGGGGAGTGGTCACTCCCCTTTCCTTTGTCCAGTTTTGCGCCAGAGCAGGGCTGAGGGATCCCTGAACCGGTGCAGACTGGCTTATGCAGAGATGGGCACCATCTGTGCCCATCAAAGCATTTCCAGAGGCTGGGGGAGGCTACTCCTCCCCAGCCCTGACACCTTTTTCCAAAGGGAGAGGGTGTAACACCCTCTCTCTGAGGAAGTCCTTTGTTCTGCCTTCCTGGGCCAAGCCTGGCTGGACCCCAGGAGAGCAGAAACCTGTCTGAGGG
This sequence comes from Pleurodeles waltl, assembly GCF_031143425.1. Taxonomy (NCBI): domain Eukaryota; kingdom Metazoa; phylum Chordata; class Amphibia; order Caudata; family Salamandridae; genus Pleurodeles; species Pleurodeles waltl. Next base: position 253,675,015 of record NC_090445.1, read on the forward strand.
GTTGGCAGCAGCTGCAGCGAAACCCCGGGAAAGGTAGTTTGGCAGTACCCGGGTCTGAGCTAGAGACTCGGGGGATCATGGAATTGTCTCCCCAATGCCAGAATGGCACTGGGGGGACAATTCCATGATCTTAGACATGTTACATGGCAATGTTCGGAGTTACCGTTGTGACGCTATACATATGTCGTGACATATGTATAGTGCACGCGTGTTATGGTGTCCCCGCACTCACAAAGTCCGGGGAATTTGCCCTGAACAATGTGGGAGCACCTTGGCTAGTGCCAGGGTGCCCACACACTAAGTAACTTAGCACCCAACCTTTACCAGGTAAAGGTTAGACATATAGGTGACTTATAAGTTACTTAAGTGCAGTGGTAAATGGCTGTGAAATAACGTGGACGCTATTTCACTCAGGCTGCACTGGCAGGCCTGTGTAAGAATTGTCAGATCTCCCTATGGGTGGCACAAGAAATGCTGCAGCCCATAGGGATCTCCTGGAACCCCAATACCCTGGGTACCTCAGTACCATATACTAGGGAATTATAAGGGTGTTCCAGTATGCCAATGTAAATTGGTGAAATTGGTCACTAGCCTGTTAGTGACAATTTGGAAAGAAATGAGAGAGCATAACCACTGAGGTTCTGGATAGCAGAGCCTCAGTGAGACAGTTAGTCATAACACAGGTAACACATACAGGGCACACTTATGAGCACTGGGGCCCTGGCTGGCAGGGTCCCAGTGACACATACAACTAAAACAACATATATACAGTGAAATATGGGGGTAACATGCCAGGCAAGATGGTACTTTCCTTCACTACCCCAAAACCTGATACCCCTACTGATGTTCCTAAGGCAAACAAGGCAAACTGGGGATACATGAATAATGATTGAAGAAAGTATTTTAGGAATAAATAAAGATATATCTTAAATCATCCATCTTCTCAGGAATCCAGGTGTCTTCCTCGTTGTGGCGAGGAAGGAATATTATGTGCATCAGTTTTGTGGGTGTTCAATTCAAAGGCATTTAACCATCATTCTCACTTCTCTAAAAGATGTTCTTCTCCTTTGTAACATTGTCACCCCACAAAAACCTTTTGATCAGAAAGATGTTCCAGATGATCTGGGCGTAAACTCAGATTGCTATCAGCATCAAACCTTCATTTCATGTAGGGATAGCGTTTGTACTTTGAACACCATTCTGAACTTCACAGCCAAAGGTTTATCAGAAAAGAGTGCAAGGTCGTCCACCTGCATGAATGAGAAGTTCCCTCTCACCATTGTCTCTCCTCCTCTCAACTTAGGATAGCACTTGAAGGGAGGGGTTCAAGAATGCATGATGGCAAACGTAATCTGCTACTGGGGGGCCCATCAGCGGATCAATCTACAATGTGAGGAGCAGTGCCATACGGAAAAGGGTTAATTTCAAATCTGTAACCTGCTCCTTTGCTGAATGGCTGATCATTTTCAAAGTCCTCATTAACGTTTCAACTTTGCTGTTGGCTTTCGGCTACTCGTACTGATGCAACAATTTGTAATGCCTTGGGCCACTGAGCGCACCCAAGGAAAGTGTGCTGTATTATAAAGAATGAACTGCCTCCAGGGCAGCTGCTTACTCTCTCTGCTATGGGGGCAGTACATTCAAGGAAATATGGAGCAGCTCTTTCAAAGCTGCTCCATGTTTCACAGTGCAGGCCACAATCTGCCTGCACTTTCAAGGAGGATTAAAGATTCCCTTGCTGGAAGGTGCAGTGAGTGCCTGCACCTGACTGCAGGGGGTGTCTGGGGAGGCCATGGGATCCACTTTCTCCCCACAAGAAGGCTGTCTTTAGGAAATACACACTGAAAGACATATTTGCGTCTACGCCCACATTGGTAATACAGCATGGGCGCAGAGGCAAAGTGATTCCCTCATTTGCATTGGGCCGCAGCCCCACGCAAATGAGGGAACACCCTCTCATAATAGCACTGGTGCTACATGTGCACCAGCACTATCAGTATTACCGGTGGGGAGGCATAAACATCTGCGGCCCCTTCTGGAATACTTTTATGCCCTGGGGGGACACACAAAGCAGACGCACACCCCTGTTGCGCCCCCGGCGCACAATGTATAATATTGCCCCAGGTATCCCTGTAAAGGAAGGTAATTTAATTTCAGTCTTTAGCTCCTGGGGATCTGAGGGATGGCCAAGAATTTGTGTAGTTTTTGATTACTGTTTCAGCCCAGCCAGAATGCTTGGTTTAGGGAAGCATAAACTCAGGATTCAAAATATAACACTGTGGTTAGGGTTGACTTTACTAAGAACAATTTCTTTCTACCCAATCAAACCCTTCTTAGCAAAATTTGGATATTCAAGAATGGGAAAAACATAACGTTGTAAGCTATACCTTGCAGTTTGCATGCAGCTCTTTGATGGCAGTTCTTATCTCACTGTGCGACATTATCATTGCAATTTATGAACTGCACAGTAACAACAGGATTGCTATGACAAAAGCAGTATCCTACTGAGCTATGCACATAAAACACTGTTCTATAATCTGCGTAGTACACGTTCTTTGCAGCAGGCACATTAACCCTCTTTGCTTTGCTACCTTAGATGAGTCAAAGGTGCCACTAGACAAAAGTCTAATCTCTCTCCATCTTATCTTGGTACTTTTGTTGTTGTCCAAAAACTGTTGGATGTACAAGGAACTCTGCAGTGCTTTTAAAACTGCTACACTGCTACAAAACTGCCCCCAAGTAACAAAAGCGGCCTGAAGTAAGTACACTGGCTCTTCTTGTTCTTTCCTTAAAAGTTTATTTCCAGTTATAATGTACAGACAGAGATACATGCGCTCGCCATCCCCAAACTGGCACAACTCCGACCTTTCATATGAAAACATTCCGATCCCCAGTCACAGCCTGCCCCAACATTCCACTGCCCCAACATTCCACTGCCCCTGATGTCATAGCATTCTTCTTTTACATACAAGCCAATACATCACTACACATCCCCTTCCCTTAAAAAAAAAAACTTTAAAAAAACAAGAAAAAATAATAATAATAATAATATGTATTTAAATAAATATATATATTTTTATTTAATCACACACAAAATTTTCTAATACCTTAGGTTTTCTCAAAACCCTGCCGAAACAACTTTTCTTCACTTCACCACAAGCTACATTTTTATTCTGTTCACGCTCATTCACATTACATTCAAATTCTCCCATATTAATACGAGTCTGGACACCTTCCTTACAGCCCCTAGCTCCCAATTCCCCAATAACTCTAGAATCTTTGTTACCATCAATATCACACTCCAACCACCAATATTTGTTATTATTACCTTCCAGCAAATCATACTGCACAAATTGTTGTTTGCAAGGCTTAGCAATAGCAACGCGACTCATGTGACATACACTGCCATCATCCAAAATTACAGTATTTCTCATCACTTTCTTAATTCTTATAGGCTCGCCAAACTTGCTCTCACCTTTAGCCACTTTCCTTACGGATTTCACTCTCACCCAATCTCCCACATTCAAATGTGCTTCTTTAGTGCCATATTTATTATAAAAATATTTCTTGTTCTTTTCTTGTGAACTCTTTATGCACTTTCTTACATGTTCCTTGCTCCAAAGTACTTGTCTGCTTCTTTGCATCCAACCAGGGTTAATCTTCGAAAATGGAATTCTACCTCGCATTATATCAAACGGACTTTGACCTATTGTCTCATGAGGTGTCACTCTATAAGCCCATAACATTTTTCTTAACTCAGAATCTATATTACTTTTGTTTCCATGCTTTGCAATTTGAATGATGCCCTTGAAAATCCTATTTATACGTTCCACTACAGCATTCCCCCTGGGTTGATATAAAGCTGTAAACCTTTGTTCAATACCAGTCATTTTAGCAAAAGTTTTCATTTCCTCAGATTTAAATTGAACACCATTGTCCGTCAATAAAATTCTGGGAAATCCTTCCCTCAAAAATATTTCCTCCAAAAAATTAATCACTGCCTTGGTATCAATTTTTTGTAAAACAGAAAATTCAATCCACCTTGAAAACAAATCAACTAAAACCACAATAAACTTTTAAGTCCCATCATGCCACGTAATAGGACCCATAATGTCTAAAGCAACTTCTTCCCAAGGTATATTAGGACAACTTGAAGAAGAAATTGGCGGGTTAAGTGTCTTTTGAGATTTGTCACTATTCTCACACTCCATGCAGTCACGTACATATCTCTCAATTTCTACATCAATTTTTGGCCACCAATAAAGTACTTTAATTCCTCTTTTGGTGCGAGATATTCCTGAATGACCTTCATGTCCAATAGCGATAAGTTTATTTCTAATACCACAGGGGGGAATAATCTTCCCACCTCTACACACAAAATCACCTTCAATACTCAATTCATCTCTCACTTCCCAAAAAGCTCTTAACATATCACTGCTTTTGACTTTCTTGTCATTATACCAGCCGAACATCACTTTGGTTTTAACTTCTTTCAACACTTCGTCTTTCTCATACTCCATGATCCATTCTTCTTTTTGCAATGAGCTTAAAGTATTCTCATCAAACACACCAGCTACACACCAGTCATTCCATGGATGTTGATCCAACTCTCTTAAAGGTAAGGACATTCTACTTAAAAATCTGCAGTAAATTTTTTTACCCCAGGAACATACTGCACTTCATATAAGAAATGTTGTAGTCTCATAGATAGTCTAGCTATTCTCGCAGATGCTCTACATAAACCTTCTGTAGTTAACAATTTAGTAAGAGGCTTATGGTCAGTCCGTATGATGCATTTTTGCCCCCAAACAAATTTCTGAAAGTGTTCTAATGCCCATACACATGCCAAAGTTTCTCTCTCTATTACAGAGTATTTTTCCTCTGTGGGAGACAAAGAACGGGATGCAAATGCAACCACATATTCTTTACCCACATTGTCACTCTGTGTTGATACACTACCAAGGCCCTTACCACTCGCATCCGAAGTGATAATAGAACAAGCTTTTGGATCGTACCCATGCAACATTGGAGCACTCACAATTGCATTCTTAATTTCCTGAAAAGCCTTCTGACAACTTACATTCCATTCAAATTTCACTTTGTTTTTTAGTAACAGTCTCATTTGGTAGGTTTTAGCTGAAAAATGTTCTACAAACAGAATAAAACTCGGCTAGACCTAAAAAGGATCTCAAATCATCTTTAGATGTGGGGCATGGGGCATTCTTAATAGCTTCCACCAACTTTTTTTTAGGTCTTATGCCTTCATGATCAATCTCATGTCCTAAATACGTTACTTTTCTCTGTGCAAATCTACATTTACTGATCTCTGCGGTCAAACCTTTTTCTTGTAAGATGTTCAAAACATTCCTCAATTCCTTATCATGATGTTTCTTGCTACTTCCCATAACTAAAATATCATCCTGAAAGAATGTAACATTAGGCAAATGTCCAAATAACTGTGCCATCAACCTTTGAAAGACGGCAGCCGCCGACGCCAAACCAAATGGCATACGTTTGAAACGAAAACAACCCCATGGTGTACAAAAAGTTGTAAGATGTCTGCTATGATAGTCCAACCTAACCTGGTGGTAAACAGACGACAAGTCCAAAGTGGAAAACCATTTAGCATCTCTCGTGGCAGACAACATCTCATCAATACGAGGCCAATGGAAACTGATCTACTATGATATTATTGTTCAAACCTCTCAAATCCACACACAAACGCACTTTGCCATTAGCTTTACGCGCAACAACCAAAGGTGAAACCCACTCAGAAGCTTCAACTGGTTCTATAATCTGTGAATTTTGTAACCTGTCCAACTCTTTTTTTACCTCTTCCCTGACAATAAACGGAATATTCTGTACCTTATGAATTTTTGGTTTGGCATCCTTTTTGAGTCTAATCTGATGTATAAAGCCTTTCAGTTGACCTACTTGCCCATTGAACACTCCTGGAAACTCTTGTGTGACCCATTTTTTTGTGTCTTCTTCATCACACATTACTAAGACTTGCTCTACACTGTTAGGATCAAGCACAATATGCAGTTTCTTTTGGTCTTTCCAGCCTAATACCAACGGACCATCCTTAGCCACATATAATTTACATACGGCTTGTCTTTGCTTAAATTTGAATACCAGCAATCTAAAACCAATAATATCTATTCTATCACCAGTGTAACTTTCAGGCGAAATGTCAGAGATTTCTAAATGTTCCCCTAAACTATGAACAAAATGCTTTTGCCATGTGCATTCTGAAACAATACTGTATGGGGAACCAGAGTCAGCTGCCACCTGCAGCATAACTCCCCCAAATGATACCCAACACAAGGGTTTGTTTGACGTTTGTCCTGAAATGTTCAAAACCACAGTTTTGTGACCCCCTCAATTTATAATTTACGTCTTCATCACTGTCATCAGAACAGTCTTCCACCACTTCCTTAATGCAGGCCACTTTACTGTTCACCTTCTTCATTTGTTTCTTCCTGCACACCCTAGCAAAATGGCCTACAATTCCACATTCCAAACACTTAGCATTTTTAGCTGGACACCCATCAAATTTTGCAGAATGAAAGGAACTCCCGCAACGGAAACACTCATTTCTGGATCGATCAGGCATGTTAGATTTTTGATTCTTTGCAAAAGTTTGATTTTTCTCTTTTTTAAAGTCATTATCCCGCTTATCCATGGACCATTTGTTGTGCTTGCGATCACTAACTTTGGCAACGACTTCTTCAAAGTTCTTATCCTGTGCCAAAGTGATTTTCGCACATCTTTCGGATAATTCTGCTTTCTTCACTAAAGCAATAATATCCTTTAGACTGGATTTGCCTTCAATCCACAACCTCTCTTGAATAGATTTGTTTTTAGTATACATTACAATCTGGTCCCATACCAGTTCATCATGTAGACCAGCAAACCTACATGAGCTAGCTAAATGTTTTAAAGAAGAAACGTAACTCTCTATGTCCTCGTGTTTCTCTTGTTTCCTGTGGAAAAATGCGTGACGAGTAACCGCAATGCAAACAGCAGGAGAAAAATGATCATTTAAATCCAAAATAGCACTTTGAAACACATCTTCATCGCCTCTATCGTGTTTTTGTAGTTGATTGTAAATACGAAGACCTTCAGGGCCTAAACAGTGCATTAAGATCCTTTTTTTTCTTTCAGCAGAGATTAAACCATTGCTATCTTCTAAGTTTGCGATGTAATTCAAAAAATATTCCTTCCACTCCTTCCATTGTACAGCTGGTTCACCAGGAGACGCTAAAAATTCCTTTGGTGTACTCAACTGCAAAGAAAGCGATGTCCCTGTACCAGAAGAATCTCCACTCGAAGACATAGGCCCTCATTCTGACCCTGGCGGTCGGTGATAAAGCGGCGGCCAACCCGCCAACAGGCCGGCGGTCCAAAATATGCAATTCTGACCCTGGCGGGAACCGCCAACACAGCCCGCCGCATTAACACTCCGCCCGCCACGGCGGAAAAAAAACAGACAGCGCGGCGGTCCCCGCCAACAGCCAGGCGGCAGACAATGTACCGCCCACCCTATCACGACCCACCAATCCGCCACCTTTTCCGGGGCGGGAGCACCGCCGATAAAAACACGGCGGAAACAGACTACGAACGGGAAAACGCTCACCTCCACATACTCCACGCGAGATTCCGGCAGTATGGAACCCGAGTTGCAGGTCATCCCCGCACTCCTATACCTGCTCCTGTACCAGGAGCACGCCCGGCGGCGCGGAAGACATCGGTGAGTACTGCACCTACGACACAGGGGAGGGAAAAGATTACCGGCACACACCCACCCACCCACACCCACTACAACACACACATCAATGCATTCCCACAGATCACTGGCACAACCCACAAACCCCCCCCTCCGAAATAATGCAAAGACCAAAAGAAGAGATCTTAAACGGGCAGATATATTGAAATATGGACAGCAGTAATCCCAATAAATAAATAAACTATGTACAAAATATATACAGCTACTAAATGTAGTCCAACCACTGTCCGTGGACCACAGGGGTCCTGAGCAAAGGGGCAAGGCCCAGTCCCACGACAAGAACTCCACGGAGAGAACACTGCAGGGGCATCAGAAAGAAAAAAGGACAGGCACCTCAGGGGGAAGGGAAGGGGGGGCACCTCAGCCACTTGAGTACACGACGCCAGATCCACGAGGGGACTCGATGACCACTGGGCCATCCTGGGGAGAGCAAAGCCACAGTCCATACAGTCCATACAGTGGGTGGCCTGCCCACTGGGCCATCCTGGGGAGAGCAAAGCCACAGTCCATACAGTCCATACAGTGGGTGGCCTGCCCACTGGGCCATCCTGGGGAGAGCAAAGCCACAGTCCATACAGTCCATAACAGACTCCACTGCCACTGGAGGAGGCATGTTGGCCAGAGGACATCCTGCAGCCCTGCCCGAGACAAATCCTGCCCTGCCACGTCTGCCAAAGGGCCAGCGGTTCCTGCCTGGAAGGGACCAGTTCAGCGGTCCTTGCCTTGAAGGGCCCAGTTCAGCGGTTCTTGCCTTGAAGGGCCCAGTTCAGCGGTTCTTGAGGCGGCGGTCCCCAGCGGAGCGGTGCTGGAGACGGCGGGGCCCAGTTCAGCGGTCCTTCCCTTGAAGGGCCCAGTTCAGCGGTTCTTGCCTTGAAGGGCCCAGTTCAGCGGTTCTTGCCTTGAAGGGCCCAGTTCAGCGGTTCTTGCCTTGAAGGGCCCAGTTCAGCGGTTCTTGCCTTGAAGGGCCCAGTTCAGCGGTTCTTGCCTTGAAGGTCCCAGTTCAGCGGTTCTTGAGACGGCGATCCCCAGGGGAGCGGTGCTGGAGACGGCGAGGCCCAGTTCAGCGGTCCTTGCCTTGAAGGGCCCAGTTCAGCGGTTCTTGCCTTGAAGGGCCCAGTTCAGCGGTTCTTGCCTTGAGGGGCCCAGTTCAGCGGTTCTTGCCTTGAAGGGCCCAGTTCAGCGGTTCTTGAGACGGCGGTCCCCAGCGGAGCGGTGCTGGAGACGGCGGGGCCCAGTTCAGCGGTTCTTGAGACGGCGGTCCCCAGCGGAGCGGTGCTGGAGACGGCGGGGCCCAGTTCAGCGGTTCTTGCCTTGAAGGGCCCAGTTCAGCGGTTCTTGAGACGGCGGTCCCCAGCGGAGCGGTGCTGGAGACGGCGGGGCCCAGTTCAGCGGTTCTTGAGACGGCGGTCCCCAGCGGAGCGGTGCTGGAAACGGCGGACATTCTATGGCCAACTGCTCATTGCCTGGTGGTGCCCTCCTGGGCAGCGGGGATGGTGCTCCTTCAATGCCCACCTGGGCTGTGGGTGGTGGGTGGTGGGGCCCTCCTGGCCAGCTGGGCTGGGTCCTCCCTGGGCAGCGGCTATGGGGGTGGTGGGCTCTCCCGGGGCAGCTGTGCCGGTACCTCCCGGGGCAGCGGCTATGGGGGTTGCGGGCTCCTCCTGGGCAGCTGTGACGGGTCCTCCATGGGCAGCAGGCCTGCTGCCTGACTTCTCCGCCTTGCTGCCCTTGCCCTCCTTAGTCGGGAGTCTGTGGCCCTTTCCTCCCTTTGGAGCTGTGGCTGTTGACGGTGGCTGGCTAGTGTCCTGGGGGGATATCGAATCCGGGCTCCGGCGGCGGCCCTTCCGCCTTCTGCTCCTCTTCCCAGGGGGTGGGCTGGCTGTCCCCTTGCTGCTGGGCGAAGATCCAGACCTGCGGGCTGGTGGGCTCCAATACCCCTGCACCCTTGTCAAGGGGGCTGCAGGGCTGGTGGTGGCTGAGGTGCTCTTTTTACCCCGACGAGAAGGAGGGGGGGGCTCAGGGTCAGGAAAGAAGGTAGCAGTAGAGAGATAGATTTTCTTGGGACAATGGAGAGTGGTAGGTACAGTGGGTATGGGAGTGGAGGGAGAGGATGTGGTTGTAGGCGAGACAAGTTTGCTGTCTTTGGGTGCAGGTGCAGGAGCGGGAGGCTGTCGTGAGGTGGATGGCTGTTGGGTGGGTGGGTGGCTGCGTTTGTGTGGTGTGGAAGAGGGGGTGACAGACACAGTGGGAGAGGACACAGGGGACGTGTAAATGGCAGTGGGGGTGGTGACTGCACGTGTGCGGACTGTACTGGAGGGTGTGCTGGTGATGGAAACACTGGCTGATGGTGAGGTGAACGAAGGTGTGAGTGTAGACGTCACAGGGAGGGAGGAGGGAGACGAGGAGGTGGGGGTCACAGAGGTGGAAGTGACTGTTGGCATGTCTGCATCGGAATGTTGCATGTGTGAATGTCTGCGTGATCTGTGGTGCTTGTGTTTGGATGAGCTGCTCTTGGGTGTTGAGGTGTGTGCAGGCTGGTCTGATGGTGTGGGTGGGACAGGCAGAGGAACAGGAGACTGGGAGGAGGGAGTTAGTAGAGGGAGGCAGGAGACAGGGACAATGGCTGCCGTCAGTGCTGAGGCCAGAGCCTGGAACGATCGCTGATGGGCAGCCTGACCCGAATGAATGCCCTCCAGGTACGCATTGCTGCGATGAACCTCCCTCTCCACCCCCTGGATGGCATTCAAAAGGGTAGTCTGCCCAACAATGAGCGTTCGGAGGAGGTCAATGACCTCCTCACTGAGGGCAGCGGGGGTAACAGGGGCAGGGCCTGAGGTGCCTGGGGCGAAGGAGATGCCCAGCTTCCTGGCAGAGCGGGCACGGGGCGAACGCTGAGGGGCTGCTGGGAGGGCGGAGATGGTGCGCTGGGTGGCGGCTGTACCTGTAATGGCGGGGGCACGGATGGTGCCACCCCCGCAAGGGAGCTCCCTTCCGAGGACGTGTCCGTGTCGCTGCAGGGTCCAGTCGTCCCCGTTGTGGAGCTCCCCTCGCCCTCCGTCTCACTGGTCCAGTCAGACTCTGTGGCATGGCCCTCCTGGGCCATGTGAGATGCAGCTCCCTCCTGCCCCGATGCCACTTCTCCTCCGCCTGATGATGCTGATGCACACAAGCACAGAAAGACAAACAAAAAGGGGGGGGAGAGAGAAATAAAGAGATTTTGAGTACATGGATCACCGGTACAGTTAGCCGACATGACAGACACAGATGCCCCCTGCACTAAGTTGCGCACTTGGGGTCCGCTACGCATTCCGTGGAACATGCCCTACACGCCTAGAGTTGACAACTGCACCCATGGATGACACGGCCCAGGGATGGCTGTACTGACACACTACTGAGGGTGGTGGCTGGGGACACAGGGGTTTACGGGGGTGCCCAGCCTACAGATATCGCCCTGGCCTAGGGGGACCCACAGCCCTCCTCCCCCACCCAGACACCTCCACTGCGCGACAACAGAGTAGATAATGCTTGTACTCACCCCCTTGTGTCTGCTGTGCTGCCCTCACGCGCCCATCCAAATCAGGGTAGGCCACCGCCAGGATCCGGAACATCAGGGGGGTCAGTTGACGGCAGGCACCCCGCCTACGTTGGGAGGCCATCCCCAGCAGAGACTCAGCGGTCTTCTTGGTCCCGCGGCGGATGTCCTCCCACCTCTTGCGGCAGTGGGTGCCCCGTCGATGGTGGACCCCCAGGGTCCGGACTTCCTTGGCGATGGCACGCCAAATCCCGATCTTCTCATGGGCGCGGACCTATGTGACACGTACAGGGAGGGAGAAATACCACGTTCAAGTTTGTCGGCATTTTCGTTGCCAGTGGCCCAACGCCCACCATCCCCGCCAGGCCCAACATGCCCCCCATCCCCGCCAGGCCCCCCGCCATGCCCCCGCCAGGCCCAACATGCCCCCCATCCCCGCCAGGCCCCCCGCCAGGCCCCCGCCAGGCCCAACATGCCCCCCATCCCCGCCAGGCCCCCCGCCATGCCCCCCGCCATGCCCCCCGCCAGGCCCAACATGCCCCCCATCCCCGCCAGGCCCCCCGCCAGGCGAACATGCCCCCCATCCCCGCCAGGCCCCCCGCCATGCCCCCCGCCAGGCCCAACATGCCCCCCATCCCCGCCAGGCCCCCCGCCAGGCCCAACATGCCCCCCATCCCCGCCAGGCCCCCCGCCAGGCCCCCGCCAGGCCCAACATGCCCCCCATCCCCGCCAGGCCCCCCGCCATGCCCCCCGCCAGGCCCAACATGCCCCCCATCCCCGCCAGGCCCCCCGCCATGCCCCCAAGCCAGCCAGTGGCCCCAAATCCATATTGAATTAAACTCACTTGTTGGTCTGGAGGACCGTAGAGTAGCGCATACTGGGGGAGGACCCCATCCACAAGTTTCTCCAACTCCTCTCCAGTGAAGGCAGGGGCCCTCTCCCCAGTCGCAGCAGCCATTGTCCCTTCCAGACCGAGGTCACAGCAACACTTGCAGTATAGGTCCTCTCCTGTGAAAGTTCAAGTCGCAAGTGGATAAGTAGATAGAAAATGGCGGTCACGCCCGCGGCGGTGCGTACCGCGGCGGTGCATACCGCCACCGCCGGCGCCCTTCGCCATTGGCTCCTGAAACCCATAGGCTTCAATGTTAACCAATGCGGCTTCGCGCCGCGGTCTTCGACCGCCGACCGCCGCGGTGTGCCACGCCAGCGCATTGACCTCACATCCCATTGTCACACTTCACAGGTCAGGCAGCCACCATTTTGAGGGTCCACATGGCTCAATTTCAACTGCGTCACACAGGCCTAGGCCTTGCATAGCCACTCAGACACGCCATTCACTGCATAGAGAATCGTTTACTGTGCAAGCTGTGAGTACGTACCTGTGGGTTGCTTGACTGTGTGCTCCATGTTGTCCTTCCTAGGCACCGTCCGCTGGGTTTGGCGAGGAGACGGATGAATCCTCGCGTGTACCGACCGCTGGTGGACCTGTCGACAATGGAAGAACGCCACATTATCCTGACCTACCGGCTTGACCGTGCCACTATACATGAACTGTGTGCCCAGCTGGAGCCCGACCTGATGTCCCCCATCCGCCAACCCACAGGGATTCCCCCTCTGGTGCAGGTCCTGTCAGTACTCCATTTCTTGGCAAGTGGGTCATTTCAGACAACAGTGGGAATTGCTTCTGGGATGTCTCAGCCCATGTTTTCGAAGGTGTTATCCAGAGTGTTGTCTGCCCTGATGAAATACGTGAGGAGCTACATCATTTTCCCTGAGGTGGGCGAATTGGCTACAGTGAAGGGTGATTTCTACGCCCTTGGACATATTCCCAACGTCATTGGTGCCATTGATGGGACCCATGTGGCTTTGGTTCCCCCAAGAGACAGGGAGCAGGTGTACAGGAACAGAAAAAGTTACCATTCCATGAACATCCAGGTGGTGTGTTTGGCTGACCAGTACATCTCGCATGTAAATGCCAAGTTCCCTGGGTCAGTGCATGACGCCTACATCCTGAGGAATAGCAGCATCCCTTACGTGATGGAACAGCTAGAGAGACACCGTGTATGGCTATTGGGGGACTCTGGGTACCCCAACCTGTCGTGGCTACTGACCCCAGTAAGGAATCCCCGGACCAGGGCAGAGGAACGGTACAATGAGGCCCATGGGCGTACTAGGAGGGTGATCGAACGCACCTTTGGCCTCCTAAAGGCCAGGTTTAGGTGCCTGCATATGACAGGTGGATCCCTAATGTACTCATCTAAGAAGGTGTGTCACATCATCGTGGCCTGCTGCATGCTTCACAACCTGGCTTTGCGCCGCCAGGTGCCTTTCCTGCAGGAGGATGGTCGAGACGGTGGTGTAGTGGCAGCTGTGGAACCTGTGGAGAGTGACGAGGAGGAAGACGACGGGGCTGAAACAGACAACAGGGACAGAATCATTGAACAGTACTTCCAATAGGACACAGGTAACAATTCAAACATAATTTAGTAAATGTGAACTACTCTCCTGCATCTCTGCTGCCTGTCTATTTGCCCCAGTGTATGATGACTGAGTTGTGGCTTTTCCCTCCCTATTTCAGATCTGGGGTCCCCACTACAAGTCCTGTGCTTCCTTTCCCCATGGACTACAGCTATGTGGCAGCTGTTTGTTGACTTCACTATGTACAAGGACATATTTGCACTGTCATGTCAATTACAATATTTTGAAATCACAGCCAGACTCCAGATAGTTTTGTGCAAAATGGGTGTTTATTTCAGTGCTCAAAATGGGATGGGTGGTTTCAAGTGGGTGGGGGCTATGGTGAAGGAATGTCCATGGCAGAGTCCAGAGTAACAGTCACACAGGTGCATTGTCCAGAGGTCTGTGGAGAGATGGAGCATGGGCAGTTCAAGGATGGACAGGGTGACAATGTGGGACAGTGGGATGACATCAGGTGGTATCCTTTGCTGGCGGGGGTCTTGACATCCTACTCTGTCTTCTTGCGAGATCTCAGGGCCCTCTTGCGGGGTGGTTCTTCTCCTGCAGGAGGTGGGGGTCTGGTGGGCTGCTGTTGTGCGGGGGCCTCCTGTCCACTAGCGCCGGCGGAGGTGGTTGGCTGTACTTGGTCCAGGCTAGTGGCAGGGGCCCTTTGTTGTTGTTGAGTGTCCGTCCTGGTGTTGATGAGGTGCTGCAGCAGCCCTACCATGGTAACCAGGGTGGAGGTGAGGGCTCTGATGTCCTCCCTGTACCCCCGATAGTGTTCCTCCTGCAGTACCTGGATCTCCTGGAACCGGGCCAGTACCGTCGCCATCGTCTCCTGGGAGCGGTTGTATGCTCCCATGATGGTGGTGAGGGCCTCGTGGAGAGTGGGTTCCCTGGGCCCGTCCCCCCCCTGTCGCACAGCTGCCCTCCGAGTTGCCCTGTTTCCCTGGGCCTCTGCCCCCTGGCCGGTGTGCCCACTACCACTGCCCCCAGGTCCCTGTTGTTGTTGGGGTGGTGGGTTATCCTGGGTGCCCTGTAGTGGTAGACACACCGCAGATTGACGCGCCCTGGAGACAGAGGCATGGGCCCGCTGGGTGGGAGCTGTGCTGGTGTTCCCAGAGGGGTTTGGGTCTGTAGTGGCCTGTGCCTGTGTGAGGGGAACCGACTGTCCAGAGGTCCCCGATGGTCCGGGCTGGTCATCAGTGTCCAGGTCGACAGAGCTGCTGTCATCGCTGACGGCCTCTTGGGTGGGGGGTGTGGAGAATTCTGGGCCCTCCGTGGCGGTGTGTTGACGGTCGGGTCCTGCAGGGGTATAGAGGTATGGTTATAGTTTCAATGTGTGGCATATGGGTGTATCTGTGGGTTCCCGTGTCCCCAAGTGCTGGCATTCGTGTGTGGGGGCTTTGGTGAGGGTGGCTTGTGGGGGGGATGTGTATATGCATTGGGCATGCTTTGGTGATGGGTGTCCATGCTTAGTGGACGCATGCAGGCCTAGGTTTTGGGATGTGTGGGTTGTGATGGTGAGACATTGGCAGGGAATAGGTGTGCTGGGGGTGGGGGTGAGGATGGTGGTGGGGGTGAGGATGGTGGTGGGGGTGAGGGTGGGGGTGAGGATGGGGGTGGGGGTGAGGGTGGGGTTCGAGGATGGGGGTGAGGGTTGGGGTATGATTTGGCATGCAGGTGGTGGGGAAGCAGTATTGAAGCTTCAACTTACCAGTATCCATTCCTCCGCCGACTCCTGCGAGGCCGTCAGGATGCAGGATGTTCAAGACTTCCTCCTCCCATGTTGTAAATTGTGGGGGTTGAGGTGGGGGTCCTCCGCCAGTCTTCTGCACGGCGATGTTGTGCCTGGATACCATGGAACGCACCTTCCCCCGTAGGTCGTTCCATCGCTTCCTGATGTCTTCCCGATTTCTGGAGTGCTGTCCCACAGCGTTGACCCTGTCGACAATCCTCTGCCATAGCTCCGTCCTCCGGGCAATGCTGGTGTATTGGACCTGTGTGCCGAATAGCTGGGGCTCTACCCGAACGATTTCCTCCACCATGACCCTGAGTTCTTCGTCTGAGAAGCGGGGGTGTCTTTGGGGTGCCATGGAGTGGTGTGTATGATGTGTGGGGTGGAGTATGTGTAGTTAAGTGTGTTGAGTGTGGTGGTGTGTGTTGTTTTGTGTGTGGATATTGTGTGGGTGATGGTGTAGTGTGCCTCTGTGTGATGGTATTCTGTGATCGCTGCTGTGTCTCTCTGTGCTTCTTTCTGAATTTTTGGTCGTAGGGGTTTGTGGGTGATGTGGGTGTGTGTTTTATATTGTATTGTGTGTGTGGGAGTGGTGTGTGTATGTGTATCAGGTGTGTGGAATTCAAATCGTCCAATGTGGCTGAGTTTTGTTCGTTTGTGTGTATTCTGACCGCGGCGGTGTGTACCGCCAATGGAAAACCGCGTTTGAAAGACCGCCGCGTGGATTCGTGGGTCGTAATGGCATGGGCGTATTTCAGTTGGCGTGACGGTGGAGGTTTGGTCACCTCCACTTTTCCGCCGACCGCTGGTCTGGCGGTCTGTTGTGGCTGTCGGATTTTCGGAGGTTTGGCTGCTGCGGGTCAGAATGACCGTGGCGGGTTACTGCGACCGCAGCGGAATTATGGAGGATTTCTGACCGGCGGTAGGCGCCTTTTACCGCCGAGGTCAGAATGACCACCATAGTGTACTACAAATTATAGCTGTAAAATATAACTCTTTAGCTTACTTCTTCAGCAAGACATGTATCTCTGTTATAATCATTTCTGTTAGTTTTCCTTTGTGCCGGATAAACTTCAGCAATGAAGTTGCTAAAAAGTTAAGAATAGTAAAAATAATACCATGTACTAGGTACTAATTAACATTAAAAGGGCGCTGTTCCTGCTCCCATGTAACTTCCAGCGCAAGAACCAGCACGTTCACAAGACATTGTTATTAAGCATTATGTTGTCCAGGCAACCAGTAACCACGCGGGGGTGCACGCGAGGACCGACGCAATGAAAAATCTAACGTTTGAGCAGAACACACGCACCTCAAAGTAAACAAACGGCAACTGTATTAGAGAAAGAGAAAAAAATAATAATAAAATAAAAAAACTTCCCTCACTTGCTTAAAATAAGTTGCCTTTAACAAAGCAGGTCCGAAAATAGCTGCTCTCCAATCCTCAGTCTGATGTCTGTAGCGTTGCCTTCCAATAATTGCAGTTTTCTCAGTCCAATGTTTGCTGCTTTACGATCCTGCTCGTCGCCATGTGAAGTAAATACACTGGCTCTTCTTGTTCTTTCCTTAAAAGTTTATTTCCAGTTATAATGTACAGACAGAGATACATGCGCTCGCCATCCCCAAACCGGCACAACTCCGACCTTTCATATGAAAACATTCCAATCCCCAGTCACAGCCTGCCCCAACATTCCACTGCCCCAACATTCCACTGCCCCTGATGTCATAGCATTCTTCTTTTACATACAAACCAATACATCACTACACGGCCCCCTCCCTTCCAGCCTCCTTGGGAAACTTCCAGTGCCCGGTACGCCCAGCCCAGCTTTGAACACTAACTATGAAAGCTCTCACTAAAAGGCATTCTATAGCCTCCATTGTTTGTGCAATCAGGAAAGGCGAGAGACAGCACCTGTCTCATTCCCACCTGTAAGGTCTCGCTCTGTGAAACCACCTAATTAGTGGTAACCCTGGGCAGGGGTGTGTAGAATTTTAATTTAGCATCTTGTCAATGTACAACGACATTCCGTCCCTGTGCAATAAATGTCACTCCTTTTCCTGCTCTATTCAAATCCAAGAATATATATGAACACTCAGTAGAACTTGCCTCCCTAGCAACCAGACAGGAACGAGTATAATTACCTGGGTCAGCCCCTTGTTCTTTCAGAAGTAGAAGCAGTCAGTGTAGCTTCATTGGCGTATTCCACAGGAATGCATCGAGCTTCAGCTTCGTGAATATAATACGGCAGACAGGAACCAATCCGCCAGCTAGGGTTTCACTGGGCATCTGTGTGACATTATTTATCGTGACAAAGGGCAGGCGGCAGCACATAGCTCATAATAAACCTTAATTGCTTGGGACTATGCAGGTGCCAGAAGCACTGGAGATGAGTTGCCTTACTTTTTTAAAACTAAATATCACACACACACACTGCTAAATGCAATGCTTGAATAACCCTTTCATATGTGACACAAACTGCTTTAGATGCATATAGGGTGCGGCATAGTTAAAGAAATGAAAATAAAACCCCTGGAGAGTTTAATATTTGGAGGAATGCAGAGGGTGTGTTCAATCTGCGTTTGCAGGCGCACTGAGAGAGTTAGTGGCCTGCAGATAGCTGAGGAATGTGCTTGAAGCTTGTTGGAACAGCAACTCTGGATGAGGGACTGATACAGTCATGGAAGACTGTTCCAGCCAATAGATCCTATGCTTATCAAAGATGTGAAGGCACAGAATTAGCATTAGTGTTTATCACATGCCGAGCTCAGCAAACAAAGTACACGCTAGATTTCATCACAGTGAAACAAACATTGACAAGGGCAATCACTTTGGCATTTGCATAGTTAAAAATAGTTCTTACTCTCAAGTAGGATGCACAAAACCGGAAACACATTGGCATCAGCGCTGCTCGCTCCCCTCGGACATGCAGAACAGGTAGAGCAGATGTCATCACTCACATTGACTCTCTGTAGTAGGGCAAGCTTCCCACATACACAACAGTTACAACATGGGCACAGAGCAGACAGAGTACAGTAGCAGTAGAGCCATCTCTCCGACAGTGATAGTTCAAGTTTGGTGGTCAGTAGCCCGAACCAACCTCTTTCATGCACGTTGTGTTTGGTACTGAATCACCTCACCTAGATCACTATATTCTCTTCTTTACTCTGTTCTAAGGCTTGTGTTATCAACATGTCGGAAGTGAGAGGGTTTTGTGGCTGCCTGGAGATGCTTTCGCAATGGTTCATGAAATATATCCTGGGGCTGTGGGTACTCCTACTCCGGATTCCACAAGAATCCCAAACTTCCACTAGAATTTCTCTGTGACATCCATTGTCGCAGGGCTGTAAAAGGCCATCTTGGACATCTACACTTGATTAAAACAAACCTGTCTCATTTCGCCTCCTCTTCAACAAGGTGCTTTCTTGACCAGAACATCTTCCTGTTTGCCTATCTTCCCCACAGCATTATTTTTTGTAACACAAGTGCCTACAGGAATACCTAATGTTAGGTAGTTGCACGGAAACCCAGCTTCCTAAAAGAAAAAACGCTCAGAGTCGCTGGTAACCTGTCTTAAAAGATCCACACAGTGCATAAGTTGAGCTCTTATTTTTGGGGACTGGCACTTAATTCCCAGCATCAGAGATTTACCGAGTGCAAGAGTGGGAAAACACAGATCGGAAAGAGAGAAAATGGGAAAAATCTTTAGAAGGGAAGAAAGTGGGGATCTTCAAAAGCTAGAAAAAGGGGCAGGAAGTGACTGGTAGTGAATTAAAGACTGCCAACGTTGGCATTCGGTGCTCCAATGTTTAATTGCACCGGCTGCCGCTTCTGAGCAGAGCTTTAAGCACCTGCAATCTTTCGTTCACAAATTAAGGACTGACTCCACAATATAAAGTGGGCCTCACCCAAGCCTCCTGGATCAGTTTTATATGAGTGAGCAGTTAAGACTTAGCTCAAGGGAGGTGTGTATGCAAATCCTAGCGACAGTAAAAAACCATTATCACCGTTGTAATAACTTATGAATTTATGAAAGTTTAGTCATGGCCAATTGTACTACAAAACACTTTCAATTAATATATAATATTAATTAAATATATATATGGTATTAGCAATAAGCAGAAAATAGAAAGAACCTAAAATGCAGT
The DNA here is from genome assembly GCF_031143425.1 of Pleurodeles waltl. NCBI lineage: Eukaryota > Metazoa > Chordata > Amphibia > Caudata > Salamandridae > Pleurodeles > Pleurodeles waltl. Next base: position 253,694,671 of record NC_090445.1, read on the forward strand.
ATACAAATGTAACAGAGACATGCTCCAGTGAACCAGTAACTTCTCAAAGAGAAAAGTAATCATATGTGGGAACTGGTAATCAAATAAAGCAAACTATAATAGCTCTTAACAGTAGTGAAACAAGGGCTATTAGCTAAACTTAAAAAATAATGTTCACAAACCTATAATGGTTTCAAAACTGTAATGTTTGTGAAGCTTCAATCACAACTGGACTGGAAAGATTATGGGGCCTTATTCACCAACTGCATTTTGTAGTATGTAAATCAGTACTATACTTAGTAATATGAAATGCAATTCGCAAACCTGCAAGTGTAAATCTCCACCACCACTTCATCTGTCTTTTCTATGGGGAGATCCTTAGTAGTAAATGTGAAAGGCACAGGGATTAAGGGCATACTTACTTTTATATAGGAGGGTTTTAATAGGGGTTTAGTGAGGTACGTGCACCCACCTACACAAGAGTTACTATAGCTAAAAAGTACCTAAAACAGTAGATAAATGTACTGTAGTCTAGCACCATAAATAACATCCTCCCACTGAATATAATGGGAGTCGGGACTTAAAACCTCATATGAAATAATGTTACATTCAATTATTTAAACTAGTTAAATATAAATGCATTTAATTTAATGTTAAAATGCTTCAATAAATAAAGCATTTATTTTCATTTAAAATATTTAAATCTTTAATGGATTTATACATTTATATAACATTAAGTTGCGTTAAAATAATGTTAATTAATTCCATGCAGCACTTTTAATAATTATTAGTACAAAATAAAAATATATACTTATTTTTGGTGGGATTTGTTTAATTTAACCTTCAGAAAAGTAATTTTAATTTAATATATTCAAAGTATTTAATCTTTAAATGTAAATGAAGTAAAGTACAATTAAGGCCCATATTTATACTTTTTTAGCGCCGCATTTGCGCCGTTTTTTGACGCAAAAACGGCGCAAACTTACAAAATACAATTGTATTTTGCAAGTTTGCGCCGTTTTTGCGTCAAAAAATGACGCAAATGCGGCGCTAAGAAAGTATAAATAAGGGCCTAAGTTAATAGTGCAGGAGTGGAGAACACCTTGTGGTAAAGTATAAGAAATTGTAAAAAGTGTATTAAACGTTTAAAAAAATAGTAAACATATTATTTTTAATAATAATGTAAATTATTTGTATGCATTTATTTTATATGTGGAGCATAATAAAATTGTGCAATTGGACTTTTAAATTAAATCTGAACCAAATATTTAATTAATTTAAATATAAATTAGCATAGTTTTTAAAACAATGTATTTGGAAAAACCACCCTAAAGTAAATTGTTTATATTTATTTATATTTATTTATTAGGTATTAAAATCATCCATTTCTAGCTCGGCGTGAAAGGCACTGTGTTAATTCTAGGCTTAAAAACGTTGCTAGAAAAACAGATATTGGTGGTGAGCAGATTCAGTGTGGCTGGTGTTGTAGGGTGGTCCAAAGAGGTGCTCTCTACCTAAACTTGGGAACTACCCAGAGTTATTTACTTCCTTTTTTGCATAATTTATGCAGCACTCTATGCATGAAAGTGTGTTGTTTTGACATATACTGAGTACTCCCTTGTGTCTGGACAAAGCTAAATCTCTCTGCAGAGCTGTAATGACAACGAAACAAGTGTCAGGGGTTGCTTTTATTCATTCCAGGTTAGCTTAGTTTGGATTCTACCAATCAGCAGCTGTAATACTGTGCCTGGAGTTGTAAAAGTCTTTTGTTATTTTACAGCTCTGTATGACTTTGCTTTAGAAATGGCAAAATACTTTGTCTCTTTATAGCTCGATGTGGATGGCACTGTGCTAATCATATGCTTAAAAGCTTTGCTAGCAAAACAGACAATGGAGGAGAGCAGATTTAAAGTGTCGCTGGTGGTGTAGAGTGCTCTATATAGGACCTGCTCTCCACCTGAACTTAGGAACAAACCAGAGTTTTTCGCCCCCCATCACACATACACCACACACACACACAGACACACACACACTATTTTATATATAAAGACAAAATCCTTTAATTTAATATCATTTCCTATGGGGTCTATAAGTCCCTGCATCCACTATTTGCAATTGGTGGGTGTTTTAGTATCAGTGGCTGGCCATGCGTGGTGCTGGACTTACCACTGATCCTTTTAGTCATAGTAACTTAACTTGTAAATTTGGTTCCACCCCCTGAGCCAGGGGGTGGAGATATGTAAGTGTATACTGTTAAGTAGCTTTGCACTTAGGCCAGAGCTGATGACTTTTTAATGGGAGAACCAGATTCTAGTCTCGTCCCCAGCTCAACATCCTGTGATTTTGGGCAAATTACTGAATCTCCCATGCCTAAACAATGAATGTGACCTTGTATAATGTAAGTGGTGCTCATGTGAAGCATCCAAAACATTCAGGTTGAATTCGCATTATATAAAACTGCAAAAACAAAAAAAGTGGAGTAACCAAAGTAAAGTTATTCAAAAGTGAAGGAGTAAGCTTCCATGTTTAACTTGGTCTCAGGTGTATGTTACCATTGTGAATGGCCCCAATAGAATCTATGCAACTGAGTTGTTATGCTTTAAGTGGACACTATGGCTAAATTAAAGATTGCATTCTTCTTCTTAAATTAGGTTGCTTTGTGTCTCTCCAATACTGAGTTAAATCAGCAACTCTAACATCGTAAAGGTTTGCAAACATCTAACAGCACAATACAAACTAATTCAAATATCAACTAGTGTTAACGAGACCTATAAAGGAAGTTGACAGTGTTTCAGAGTTAATTTTGTAGGCATGCAGATCACAAGAGATTTCCAGGTCTTGTTAGCTGGCTATCCAAATGGGCGCTGGACTGTTGCACTCAGCAAGGCCAAAGGAGCATGGCAAATGATTAAAATAATGAAGTTCTGGGCTGGAACAGTGTCCTCGCCATGCCAGGTTCGCATCTATCTCACTTTTACATGCAGCAGTTGATCTCTCAGTCAGGCTGTATGTGTCTCTGGTGAGGGGTTTGAGGAACTCAGCTGAAGTTCATCAAAGATGATTCTACGCTAGCCTGCCTCTGCTCTTGTGGTGAAATGTAGAGCAGGTTTCAAAGGACTGAGATGGATTTCTGGTCCTAGGCTGGCTAGAGGCTTCTATACAGGGCAGAGTAACAACAGGATCTGGATTTATCTGCAAAGGTTCAAAAAGACTCCAGGGGGAGAGCTATCCTTCATAAGGAAAGTAGACTAGCTCTCTTTTCCCTAGAACCGTCAACAGCTTGGTGTTGGTTGTGAAAATTCCATTTATTAATTAAAAAATAAGTAAAGTTGATAAGGTTGAAAGTGTATTTTGACTCCTAACGTTTTAATGTTTCCAGTAGGAGCTGGAAAGAGACCACATGATACATCCCAAAGTTGCCATGATGAAATAGAAGGATGTCTCCTCACGACCAGGACTTTGTTTTTTTTAAGATTGCTCCTCGGCTAGTTATTATCCATCCATTATTTAACCTTGTAAAAGCACTCTTTTAATGGCAGGGAGTTTGAACAAGAAACTATTAAGCAAACAAATTGGTTGTGTGTTTTCTGCTTAGGTGTAGACGTCAAACTCAAAGCTCTTAATAGGAGCTGCCAAGTGGGGAGAAAATATTGAGCCTTGTGAAATGCCTGTGGTGACAGGTTGAAGCTGTGACATATATGGTGACAGATTGGCCCATTGCTATTCTTTTCATCAGGTCTTTCAAGAAAGAAGAAAAACAATCAAAAGCCTTAGCAGACATCCCACAAAGGGTAAGCTGCTTGGTCAAAATGCTGTAGCCACCCAAATTGAAGGCTGGAAACAAGTCAAGTGAAATCAGGGTAGTAACTTTGTTTGCAGCCATGCAAAGATCATCTATGGTGGCAGTCATGCCTACTTATGTGCGTCTGTTAGTTCAGAACCTGTTTGGGCATCATCAAGGGTGAAATTATCTTCTAGAGTAGATATTTGGGGAGCCTTGTGACTTTCGAAGAGCATATTAACTGCTAGAAGAAGGATGACTGGTCTGTAGGATACTAGGGCATAAACTGTTTTTATTTTTTGTAATTTAGTTTAATATACACTGTAGTTATTCTGTCTGGATGATGCCTTAGGTTAAGGAACGATTAATGATCATAGATAAATACATTTGGTCAGGTGTAGTGGTTTAAGGTGCAGAGTAGTGCCCTGGTCAGGAAACAAATGTTGTTGTCGGGAGGAGGGGAGATATCAGGGGAGACTATGCAAACACTTATATTCAGAGCAACATTTGGAACATTGTGTTATCAAAAAAGTACACTTGAAACACACTCTGAAAACTATGCCTCCAACTGAAAGATGCAGGTGTACTTTCCATGGTGGCAAAAGCAAGTCTGAATATTTGCTGATATCTAATGATACTGTCCTCCTACAGTGGAGAATCTTTGCAAACCAGAACAACTGGGTAAGGTTCAAGCTGGGTTTTTCTCTTTTTTTAATTCCTCCATCCTTCTAGAAATTGTCTCACCCTCACTCAACCTAGCTGCAGTTGTCAGTGCAAATGAGGGAGCAAGAAAGATTATTGCCAAATTCAACTCCTAGTCCTACCCCCAAACCTGATACTCCTACTTATGTTCCTAGGGAAAACCATGCTTTTAAACCAGGCAAACTGGGGATACATGAATAATGATTGAAGAAGGTCTTTTAGGAATAAATAAAGATATTTCTTAAACCATCCATCTTCTCAGGAATCCAGGTGTCTTTCTCGGTTGTGGCAAGGCAGGAATATTATGTGCATCAGTTTTGTGGGTGTTCAATTCCAAGGCTTTTAACCATCATTCTCACTTCTCTAAAATATGTTTTTCTCCAATGTAACACTGTCACCGCCCCAAAATGTTTTGATCAGAAAGATGTTCCAGATGATCTGGGAGTAACCTCAGATCGCTGTCAGCATCAACCTTCATTTCATTTAGGGATAGCGTATGCACTTTGAACACCATTCTGACCTTCAAAGCCAAAGCTTTATCAGATAAGAGTGCAAGGTGATCCACCTGCGTGAATGAGAAGTTCCCTCTCTTCATCTTGACACCGTTGTCTCTCCTCCTCTCAACTTGGGATAGCACTTGCAAGGAGGGGTTCAAGGATGCATGATGCCAAGCAGAATCTGCTACTGGGGGGCCCATCAGCGGATCAATCTACAATGTGAGGAGCAGTGCCACACAGAAAAGGGCTAATTTCAAACCTGTGGCCTGCTCCTTTGCTGAATGGCTGATCATTTTCAAAGTCCTCATTAACTGCTGTTGGCTTTCGGCTACTTGTGCTGATGCAATAATTTCTAATGCCTAGGGCCACCGAGCGCAACCAAAGAAAGTGCACTGTTTTATAAAGAATGCACTGCCTCCAGGGCAGCTGTGTACTCCCTCTGCTATGGGGGCAGTGCATTCAAGGAATAAGGGAGCAGCTCTTCAAAAGCTGCTCCATGTTTCACCGTGCAGGCCACAATCTGCCTGATCTGCCCTAGGTACTCCTGCAAAGAAAGGTCATTTCATTTCAGTCTTCAGCTCCTGGAGATCTGAGGGATGCCAATAATTTGTGTAGTTTTTGTTTACTGTTTCAGCCCAGCCACTGTTTGAGAACAATGATCAGCAACTGCTGACTATCTGGTATGCTCTAAATCTGAGCACTTATGTGTTCCTATGTCTTTCAACAATTTTCTTTAGCAAGAGTGCACTTTGGCCTCTCCTCTTGCCCCATGGCCTAGCACATTAGACACATTGCAATCTCTCAATGTGCATATGTTAAGGAGTCATTCTTTATCTCTGTCATTATTGTTAATAAGTGAGTAAATGAATGAATATTGAACATGAAAAGAACTGTTATCCCATTGAATAATGCTTGCAGCCATATGCGAACCAGCGGCAGTGCATGTTGTAAGGGCATGTGGCATCATTATATGCAATCTTTTTAGCAGGAACCCTTCTTCAAAGACAATTGGATCCTAACACTTATACCATGTGGCAGCCGCCTCCTTGCGGCCTTTTGGGATATTGTGCATCTAGCTTAGAGAAGCAGCTGTTTGTTTAATTTAGATGGTCTGGATTATCTAGAGACAATCATCCTTCACCTCAGGGTTACTAATTTCTAACAACTTAATGGCTTTTGGGGGATTCCTTGACTGTCAGCCTCTCTGTTGTTATTTGGGGGGTGATCAACTGTTTTCTTGGCCCTGTGCTGCACTGAATTGTGAATTGTCTAGTCAGCATCTTGATCCTGGGAGATAAAAGGGATGCAGACTCTTGAAAAATTACAGTCTGTCACTTTGAAACATGACCACTGTGATCAGGTGTCAACATGGGTATATAGGATAGTGATGGAATTCCCACAGTATTGTGATTGAATCAGGAGAACCTCTTCTGTGTGGAGGCCCACGTGCCACTGATCAAAGACACTGGTAGCAACTGACCCTGCTATACATATCTGAATTAAACATTCAGCCCCTTGGGCTCTCTCTGCCACCAGGATCAAAACAGGCTGCTTTGCTGTCAAAAAACAAGGTGACGGATGGAATGCCTCACTTAATCTCAGCCATCGGCAATTGTTTGGGCAGCATTCAAATCTATTGCTTTTCGCCCACCACGCCACCTCAATTTGGACCCAGCTATATGCAAATTGGTCTTGAGCCTGCTCCAACGGGAACAGTCTGGCCTGCAAGTAACAGGCTATGTCCTCCCTGAACTGGAATGGAGTGTCAGCCAGGACATATTTTGGGTCTTGACAGATATGGTGTTGATCTGTCCAGGTCTACCCCATCTGAAATTTCAGTTCATACACAGGTTCTGTGAGGATCACCAGATTTTGGATACGTGCTATGCAATTTCATCATTTCCAGAAAATGCACATTCTGCTGCATCATTCTGTCCTTTAGTCGTCATCCCAGCTACCATTAATAAGCATCAATGAAATCCAATCTGAACTTCAGAAACTCACTTTGCTTTTTGTGTACAGTGAGATCGCGCTCCTAAAAGTGTGTCAGGGCCACCTTCAGGTGTGTGTTGCTCACACTCAGACGTGGCACAGATAACAATGTTGGTGCTAATGTTAAATTCTTTCAGCAGATCAGATGCTAACAAAATCTTCAGCAGTTAACAGATCATGAAATTCAGACTTTTATATCTCTGCAGCCCAAAATAAGTAGACAACATGTGGCTATAAAATAGAGCAGCAGATGATGGTCCTTCTGGGTCAAGTACAATTTGGATAACTACTTATTTTCTTTGAGATTGGCCATGATGTAATCTATGACACAGATGGTGTGGCATTCCCTCTCTATGGCCTTGTTCAGGAGTTTCATGTTTAAACAGATTCTCTTCCTACACTTTTTTTTTAATGATGAGGTTGGAAGAAACCCATGGTTGTGACCTTTGAACTTTCAGTTGCCTTATGTCATTTTTATTTCAGGTGCAGGGTTGCAATGAATAAGCTTAAACCCTCATGAACAAAGTGGGCCTGGATTATTTTAAGACTTACACCCTGGCAGCGCAATTTCAGTGGGCTGCTCAGTAGTTGGCCGGTGCACAGCCTCATGAAACCAGAAGGTCTAGTGGTAAAATAGAGGATAGGGCCCTGGGCAGTCTTTTTATAGTTTGTGTGCTCATGGATGGAGAGGCGCTCACCTATTCCCATTTGCACTAAGAAGGTGGAAAAAGACAGTGCAAAAGACCCAGCCAGTCCTGAGATATCCTCTTCCTGACAGGCCTACAAAAATCTCAAGTTTACTTTACAACCAGACATTAGGCGGTCTGGACTAGGACAGGGACAGAAACTGTAGGAGACAGACACTCCTTAAGTGAATGAACTAAGTTAGGTGGTTTCAAGGCAGGATAATTCCTCCTCTACGGAGCTCTATTGAGTGCACTAAAAGAGAAATGGTAGTCAAGAGACATGAAACCCAGAACTCGTGATACAACGAATTGCTGTTTAATGTAGGGTAAGAGTGTAAGTAAGGAACCTAGGGCACAATATGCAACCAACTTGTTTTGGGACCAGTCAGCAGACCACCATGTTTGTGATTGTCTTTCACTAAAGTATTTTGTTAATGCAGTTTGTTTTCCTTAAAAGAAACTGGGCTTAGCTTAAAAAGAAAAGTTTACTTTTTTTGTTTTGGTTTGTTTGCAGTGGTACCCTGGATAAAATATATTGTGTTTTGCAGTGATTGTTATAAAGCACATTCGTAATATAAAGGAGAAGTAATACTGGGTATGTAGTGCCTTCCTATTGGCAATGTACCCAATAAACTAATACAAGACTGTTTTAAGCATAGAAAATCAGTGTGAGTCAGTCATGACCTTTCAATTCACATTGTATTTTGTGACTTGAGTGTTTGCTGTTGACACTGTAACTATGGGCTCCTCAAAAACCCCAGCAGTAATGTGCAGTTGGGTAAAAAGACAGGTTTGATGATGGAACCACACATAACAATGGGACACCATGTAGCTATGAATTTTGTTAGTAAGTGGAAAGTTTGTGTGATATTTCACCACTATCCCATCTGCATGATGACAGCTCTGTTTTTACAGGTACCTGTCACAACACCTTGCATTGAATGTTTATAGCTTTCTATGTCTGTCATAAATGCGATAGTGTCTCTTGGCCAAGATGTTTATGAGCCAGCTAATTCACCAGTCAGTAAAATACCTAAATACTGCCAAAAGATCACATATGATTTTAATATTCCCAGATTTTCTACAGTGTATAAAGTAATTAGATCAAATCTAAGACAGGATTTGAAATGCTGCACCCTTAATCCCAACACACAAAACCGGAGGGAATAAAAGGAAGAAGAAACAATATTTTATCGACATCATTAAACAACAACCATGTACAATGAAGTTAAATTGTGTTGCCCACTCAGCAAGAAAACATATGACTAATTATCTCTCATTTTCCTTTCTTTGATTGGCATTTTAATATGTGATTGTGCAGGTATTTATCAGCATTTATATATTTTGGCTGGTGAAGAGTGTTTCACTTTTGGTGAGGTTTTCAGGTATTATAGGTTTAATAACCTAAAGCAGAATATCCTAAATATGTCCAAAGATGTCTAACAATACCCAGACATACAATTTTTAGTTGTTTATGTAGGACCAACCTAACTCCAATGATACTCTATAAGATTGATGCAATACACACAGTCTTACCTCTGATATGTGCTTCTAGATGTGGGGTTTTAGCCCATGGTGTGGAATTGTCCAAAGACTGCTAGTTGCTGGAAGGAAATAACCTTGTAAGATCCTTGCTGGGATTCTACCCACATCCTTTGCTAAATAAAGATGGATAACAGTTTCCTTGACTTGACTTATTGCTGGCTAGCTGGTCCTCAGCGATGGAATAGAAGTATGGATGCTGATTCACCAAATTGCCAGGGATAGTGGAAGTGACATCACACACCCTTTGACCTCAGTGACATCACAAGAATCACATCCCTAAATCTTACCAGGGTGTGATGTCTCTGAACTGTAACCCTGATGACATTGCAATAACTGGCATTGCTGAATTTCTACAATAACCACATTACTATTATTACAACAACACAACACAGATCAGATAAAAGCTCATTTTACATATCACTTTTATTTTGATTAAGGAGCTGACATGATAAGCTGTGGAAGATTTCTCATTTCAGTATGTCTTCCATGAAAAACGAGATGTACATTTAAAGAGGATATAGTAGCACAAAACACAGAACAACACTGGGACCCTGAATTATTGATAACACAACTGTATTTATGATTTATGTGAGGTAGTAGCCTCTTTCTAGCATGGTTACCCCCATTTGTGGCCTATCTAACAGTGTGTTTGACTGTGACATTGGGATCCTGCTAACCAGGACCCCAGTGCTTATGTTGTTTGGCCTGTTTGTCAGTATGTTTGACTGTTTGTCAGTATGGTTGACTGTGTCACTGGAGATCTTGCTAACCAGGACCCCAGTGCTTATACTCTCTCCCCTTTTCAATTGACTGTTGGATACTGTTAACACAGTCATAATTGGCATACTGGTGCCCCCTTATAAGTCCCTAGTATTTGGTACTTAGGTACCCAGGGCACTGGGGTTCCAGGGGATCCCTATGGGCTGCAGTATTACGTTTGCCACCCATAGGGAACCCAATGCAAAGGCTTCTGCAGGCCCTTTTCACTGCACCAGGTCACTTATAAGTCACTTTTATGTCAGGCTTTCCAACCCTGATGGCTGGGTCCAATGTACCTGTGTGTGAGAGTCGTTCAGAACCATTTTCCCAGACTTCGTGAGTGCGGGAATGCCATTTTACACGTGCAATGGACATAGGTCAATACCTATGTCAAGCTTCACAATGGTAACTCCGAATATGGCCATATAAGGTGTCTAACATCTGGGAGTTGTATCCCATATTGAATCTAATATTGGTTGCACAATTCCATGCACTCTGGGGGCTCCATGGTGGACTCCCAGTACTGCCATACCAGCCTTCTGAGGTTTTCAAGGCAGCCTCAGCTGCACCTACCTCACAGACAGGTTTCTGCCTTCCTGTTGCTTGAGCAGCTCCAGCCCAGGAAGGCAGAAGAAAGCATTTCCTTTGGGAGAGGGATGTTACACCCTCTCCCTTTGGAAATAGGTGTTACAGGCATGGGAGGGGTAGCCTCCCAGAGCCTCTGGGAATGCTTGCATAATCCAGTCTGCACTGGTTCAGGGACACCCAGTCCCTACTCTGGTGCGAAACTGGACAAAGGAAAGGGGAGTGACCACTACCCTGTCCATCACCACCCCAAGGTGGTGCCTTGAGCTCTTCCAGAGTGTCCCTGGGTTTTGCCATCTTGGATTCCAAGGTGGTGGGGCACTCTTGGAGCATCTGAGTGGCCAGTGCGGGCAGATGACGTCAGAGCCCTCCCCTGATAGGTGTTTACCTGTGTAGCTGACCAATCCCCCTTTCAGGGCTATTTAGGGTCTCTCCTATGGGTGTTTCCTCAGATTCGGATTCAAGACTCCAGCAGGAATCCTCTGCATCCTTTACTTCATCTTCTATTGACGAAACTGCATTTGTACCCTCCAGGAACTACATAAAGTGCAACAAAAAAGCAAAGATGACTTCTGCAACATTGTATCTTCAGCTCTTGCCAGCAACTGCAACTGTTTCCAGGTTGTACATCCTCTGAGGACTGCCTTTCTTCAGCCTGCACCAGAAGAAGCGAAGGAATCTCCCTTGAAGGGAAGGAGTCACTTCCCTGCTTCAGCAGGCACCCCTTTACAGTGATGACCAGTGGCGTGGGTCCCCTTTCCTGATGATGAGCATGGATCCAGCAGCATGGGTGGTAAACTAAAGTGACCCTGACACTCCCAAGGTCCAGCTGTCCAACGTTCGTGGAGGTAAGAGCTTGCCTCCCCACGCAAGACAGTACCCCCATGCACCGCGTGATTTGCAGTTGACAAGGCTTGTGTGCGACCTTCCACAAAGTTCTTCATGCACAGCACAACTTAGGTTCCCACCATTCCACAGCTTCCTGAGTACTTCTCCGGCGGCGTGGGATCCCTTTGTTTCATGCTGCGTGGGCCTCCATTTGCACCTTCTTTGTCTACGTGCTGTGGGACTTCAGTGCTCACTGCCTGGTCTTCTGAGGGCTCTCTGAGGTGCTGAGAGCCCCTCTGTCTTCCCCTCGTAGCTAGAGGCTACCAGGTCCCTCCTGGTCCCGGGCAGCGCCATTTTCTGCTTACTGCATGCTTTGCATGTGCCAAGGCTTGTTGGCGGAATCCAGTGATGTAAACCAGACTGCAATCATCCATCCGGCGTGGGACATCATCTACACCAACCAGGAACCAACATCCATCTTCTTGGGTGCAGTACTGACTGTTCTTTCTCACCAGTGGCTCTTCTTTTGCACCTTCATCCAGGTTAGCAGGGGCTCCTGTTCTCCCTGGACTCTTCAGTGCTTCTTGGACTTGGTCCTCTTCTTTCACAGGTCTTCAGTTCCAGGAATCCATCATTGTTGTCTTGAAGTCTCTTATGGTTCTTGCATTATCTTCTATCACAACTTCTTGTGTGTTCTAAGAAAGTTACTGTGATTGACTTCTGTTTTCCTGGGCTTTGGGGTGGGTTCTATTGCTTACCTTTGGTGTTTTCTTACACTCCCAGCACTCATCTACACACTACAGTTGCCTGGGTGGGAAACCGACTTTCGCATTCCACTATTTTATTATATGGTTTGTGTTCCCCCTAGGCCCATTGCAGCCTATTGTAATTTTCACTATTTGCACTGTTTTCTAATTGTTTTTACAGCTATTTCTGCATTCTAGTGTATATACTGTGTATATTATTTACCTCCTAATAGAGTATAGTCTCTAATGTATTTTTGGCATTGAGTCACTAAAAATGAAGTACCTTTATTTTTGTAACACTGAGTATTTTCTTTCATGTATGTAAGTACTGTGTGACTACAGTGGTGTTGCATGAGCTTTGCATGTCTCCTAGATAAGCCTTGGCTGCTCAGCTACAGCTACCCCTAGACAGCGTGGCTTCTAGACACTTACTACATCTCACTAATAAGGGATAACTGGACCTGGTACCCACTACAAACCAGGCCAGCCTCCTACACCGTAGCGTACCCCTCAAGAGAAATGTATTGAAAAGTCACAGAGAGAGGAAAAAGGAGATTTTAAAAACACAATAATAGCTACATCCACCTGTATTAATTGATATGCACCAGGAGACCTGTTCATAAATGTTAAGTAAGTGATGTTACAACGGAATTTACCTCAATTATTCTAGCCCTTAATTAGCAAAAAGATTATTGGCAGGTATAAGCCTTTTTTGTAGATGCTGAGATCTATCCTATTCTAGGGGTGAGAATATGTGCATTTCTGTGTGTGTTAAGCTGTGGTTTGCCTTGGAATTAACGAAGGTTCACAAACTAGCATATTTGTATGTATTCTTAAACTCCTATCTTTCCCCTTTTCAGCTTCCAAAGGGTCAAGAGGGCAATCGATCAAAAATTTGGTGGTGTAGTGGAAGTGGTCTTCATAGGAAAACACACTTTCACTGTGGAGATAAAAAAATATGCCTTTAGATAGTGGAAACCATTTCCTCATTGTAGAACTGTGTACATTAGAAATGGATTTTAAACTTGATAATCATGTGATTTCCCAAGGGTTTAACATGGAAACCTGTACAAGGGCAGCTTTGCATGCGGATGCCAGTATAAATTAAAAATATGAGTTTAGTTTTATTATTTTTTGAAAATCATCTCCCATAAACAGGATACCATTTAAAATGTTGGCTTAGCCCTTATGTTTGATTCATTTTCATTTAAGTCCATTTGTAAGGCCCTATCACTCATGGAAAGGCAGCAATTAAGGTTTTGTTGAAACATAACTTTTGATGTAATTACAATAATAAAATATTGTACCTTTCAGTCTTAGGGTGATCTTCCCCTGAACCTCTTATCTTACTACTCCATATGTTTATGATCTTTTCTTGTTGTCCTTGTTGAACTCTGTGCACTTTACCACTGCTATCCAGTACTAATGTACATGTGCTATCTCCTTAAAACATTGTAACATTGGCTTATTCCCAACTGCATAATTAATTCACATATAAGTCGATAGTAAAGTGGTACTGCATGTACTCTGGTCCTGTAAATTAAATGCTACTAATGGGCCTGTGGCACTTGTTGTGCCATCCACTTATGCCGCCATGCAAACCTGTTTCATGCCCGCCATTGAAGCCTGTGTATGCAGTTTTAAGCTGCCATTTTAACCGGCAAAATAAATCTGTTGCCAGGTTCAAACCTGACTTTTTAAAACATACATCATCCCTAGGGTAGGCCAGGCACAGCCCAGAGGTCAGGGTGCAATGTATTTAAGAGAAATGACCTGTAATTGTAACCCCTAGATTCGTTTTTCACTACTGCAAGGCCTGCATCACCCATAGGATAACCCTGGAGTTATATTTATAAGCTGTAACTTCCACGTAGGAACATGTAAGCAGTTCATGTTTGGTGTCTTTGGAATTGTAATGAAAAGTCCTCTTTTATGGTGAATTTGGATTTTTGTTTTTGAAAATGCCACTTTTAGTGCATTTTCCAGCTCTAGCCATTTAGCTGTAGGTGTAGTTGGCAGTTGGTGTTTGTGTATTCCTCCTAGACAACCACATGCAATTAAGAACTTAAATCTGCTTGGAAGGGTCCTCACTGGCTGGACGGAAGGGCAGAGTTAGGCACACAAAGGACTACATACCCCCTGTAGTTAGTCTGGAGCCAGGACTGGAGAGTAAAGGAAGCCTGTGCACTTCAAATGAAATTGTCAAGAAGCTTCTCCGAAGCTTCAAAGGAGCCTGGTGCCTTCAAAGGAGGCACCAGGTATAAATATTGGACCTCAGACACCAACTATTCAGTACACACCTGGAGTGTGGATACTGCAGAAGAGGGGCTGCTGTGCTGCTTTGCTGCCAGAAGGACTGCCACTCTGATGTCCTTGTACTATACTGCCTTCTGCCCTGCTTGCTGAGAAGGAAGATTGGACCTTCACTCTTTATCCCAGGCTGATGTGACTCAAAGGATCAGCCAGCTGACCTTCTGTCCTGAGCTCCAAGGACATTCCAAGCTCCAGAGGCTCCCTGCAACTGTCCAGCTGAGCTGAATCCTGGACCTGCAACTGGACCTGTCTGAGCCTTGCTGGCCTCTGCTTGAGTGAGTTCCTGACCCCAAAGAAAGCGAATGGGCCCACTGGTGCAAAACCTTGCCACCCCCACTAACCACCAATGCACCAGTGAACCAACTCTGCACCACAGCATTGATCACTCACAGGGACAGCCAACCCGTAGCAAAAGCAAAGCCTGTCTACAACACCGATAGGAACTTTGCGCTACAGCGATGACCATCCACGATGCCCAGTCTGCTTTGCAAGCTATTTCCATGACCATCCAGGGCACTCTCTCTGCTCCTCGTGGGCCCATCCACCACAAAAGGAATACATTGTGCTAGACTTGAAGGTAACTCTTTCAGCTGGACCAACCTGGTCCCTGTAGCTGGCCTACAGTCCACTGTGGTGGGCTTGAACCTGTGACTTTCAGCCGGTCTTGTACAACCAACTAGCCATGGTTGTCCTTTTTGCCACTATTTTCACTTAAATATTTCAAACTGCATACCTTCGGTTCTACTAATTGGATTTTTGTTGTTTTGGTGGGAAACAATTTAGTAAATATTAGTCAATTTTTCTTTTAGTCTATTTTTCTAAATTGGTGTGAGAGTTTTCATGTGTTGTGTTTTCATTTTACTACTGTTTGAATTGCTGCAGAAATATTTTACACATTGCCTCCAAGTTAAGCCTGACCTCCCTGAAACTACCAGAGGGTTGAGCACAGGATGATTTGGGGTTTGCTTTTGACTTCACCCTGACATTGACCGTGGTTGATGCTTGAGTAGGGTTTAACACCCCTCAAACAGTAACCCAATTTCTTACATGAAACATAGCAACAAGTGTTTAAAACCTGGACTATGCATTTGGCTTATTTATTTAATCCCAGGAGTTTTCGTTGCACTGCTTAATTTATTTTTACAGAACGTAAAGTTCCTATTCCGGTCGCTTTGCCTGTTTAAACTAGAGAAAACAAATAGTGCTTATCAAAACACTGCGTGCCTTTTCTTCTTGGCATTGATTGTGTTACCCTTTATGTCAGGGGACGCAAGGGGGCAACAAAGGTCACATATGAGACGCCTAGCAATCCCTACATGACCTTATTGACTTTCTCACGACATCATTAAGAGCCACAATTGCTTGGAGTTGTTCTAAACTTGTACAGTGGCATAAATAATGACTCCAAGATTTTAAAGAAACTCCTGATCAGAACCTTTTGCACACCGTGAAAGGAAAGGTCTTAAGGGTCAAGAGGTTATGATGTGACATGATTACATCACTGAAGTAGTAGGCCACAGAAACTGTATCATAGAGCACTTGATGGAAAACGATGGGGACATAATGAAAGGATATTGCGCAAAGTTCAACTTTTATTGGATCTCGTATAAAATATTGGGAAATAGTTTTGTTTAGGTATAAAGTTCAGTACTAATCATGTCTGATGTAAAGAAACAAAAGATTAATTTCGTTTTTTTTAAACCAGAGATTTGTTTTTATTTGCAAACCTGCTGGCAAGGTGTGGTTGTGATGCAGTTCTTTTTTTAAAGCTTTGCAGAAGTCTTGTTTTCCATCATAAGCCATTTAGGGCCAGATTTAAGAAAAGCGGTGCTGCAACTAGTGCAGCAACACTTTTCTTGCCCCCCTTAGCATCCCCCCTAACGCCACCATGTGTACGCTGTATCTAAGGTACGGCGCACCATGGAGGTAGTTAGGGAACTAGCGTCAACATTTTTGACACTAGTTTGGAGTTTGCCAGGATTAGCGTAAAAAATGATGCAGTAAACAATGGTGTCCCTCCTTTTAACACCTGCTCTGAGCAGGTGTTAAAAGTGCCAAAAAAATATAACGGAAATAAATCTCTTAGATTTCGTGGCACCATTTAGTTAGGCCCTCTCTAACAGGGGAACACCCCCTTTGTATATATTATGCCTGGCACAGGCATAATGGAGCACACAGGGATACAAAGTGGCGCAATGCATGCATTGCACCACTTTGTAAATTTGGCGCAGCGATTTTCACCTCGTTGCCCCACATTAGCATTTTAAAAAATGATGCTAATGTGGCGCAAGGAGGTTGCTATTGGGTGCTAGGTTTTATAATCTAAATTGAGTTTTGAATCTGAAATTCTCAAACTATACTGAATATCGTTGTTAGACCTGACAGCCTTAGGGTGGTCATTCTCAACTTTTTGCCTGCCTCCCTCCACTTTTTGACACTGTTTTTGCTGGTTTTAGGACTCTGCGCACTTTACCACTGCTAACCAGTGCTAAAGTGCCAATACTCTTTTCCTTAAAGCATGGCGACATTGGCTCATACCCAATTAGCTTATTTAATTTACTTAAACATCCCTAGTAACAGTGCACTACATGTGCCCAGGGCCTGTAGATTACGTGCTACCAGTGGGTCTGCAGCACTGATTGTGCCACCCACATAAGTAGCCCCCTAACCATGTCTCAGGCCAGCCAATGTAAGGCCTGTGTGCCGTTTGTTTCACTACAACTTTGACTTGGCATTTAAAAGTACTTGCCATGCCTTAAAATCCCCTTTTTCTACATATAAGTCACCCCTAAGGTAGGCCCTACGTAACCTATAGGGCTGGGTGCTACGTAGGGAAAAGGCAGGACATATACCTGTTTAGTTTATATGTCCTGGTAGTGTAAAACTCCTAAATTTGTTTTACTTTGCTGCAAGGCTTTCTCCTTTTGTAGGCTAACATTAGGGCCACCCTCATTAACTGTTTGAGTGGTAGATTCTGATCTGAAAGGAGTAACAAGGTCATATTTAGTATAGTCAGAATGGTAATACAAAACCCGGCTGACTTGTGAGGTTGGATTTAAGATTACTATTTTAGAAATGCCACTTTCAGAAAGTGAGCATTTCTCTGCACTTAAATCCTTCTATGCCTTACAATCCACATCTGGCTGGGTTAGTTGACAGCTCCCTTGTGCATTTCACTCAGACAACCCCAAACACAGGATGCTGAGTCACACCTGCACACATCTGATACTGAATGGGTCTTCCTGGGCTGGGAGGCTGGAGGGCCTGACACTTACATGTCAAAGGACAGTAGCCTGCCCTCACATAATTGACTGCCAAACTCCCTACTGGGATCCTAGCAGACAGGATGGAACTGAAAGGGGGCCTTGTACACTTCTAAGCCTCTCTTTGAAGTTTCCCCCACTTTAAAGGCACATTAAGTTATTTAAACAGGGCCTTTGACCCTACCAACTCAGACACCTCTGGACAAGATACCACTGGGGAAGAAACTCTGAAGCAGAACCTGCAACCTGCCAAGAGAAGCTGCCTGGCTGCCCAAAGGACTCACCTGACTGCTTTGCTGAAAAGGACTGCTGCCTTGCTGTTGACCTGATGCCTTGCTGCCCTCTGGCTCTGCTGAGAAGTGCTCTCCAACGGCTTGGATTGAGCTTGCCTGCTGTTTTCTGAAGTCTCAGGGCAAAAAGACTTCACCTCTGTGAAGAACTCCTTCTGCAGCAAAAATCGACACACAGCCTGCCGGAATCAACGCACAGCCTGCATCACTGTGAGAAAATCACTGCACACCGAACCGTAACAACACAGCCTGGCTCCCCAAGTGGAGATCAACGCAGCGTGAGCGTTGCGACTGGAACTTCGACACGCGACCCACTGGATTGACACATAGCCAAGCTAGAGCGATGAAGTCTGACTTTCTGCAAGAAGAGTCAACACAGCGCCTGTCGTGCAACAGAAATTTCCCCGCATCCCCACCGGAAAAAAGCTGCTTGTGTGACCTCACTCCGCATGCCCAGGATTTCTCTGCATAGTCCCCGGGGCGTCCAAATACCCCGCAACTCAAGGAGGATCCAAGTCCGCGAGCCGGAAATCGATGCATGGCCCTTGCTATGTGGAAAATATCAACACATTGTCTGTGTGCACCCGGAGAAACCAACACACATCTCCCAGTTTTCTGCACATCTACTCCTGTAGGGTCCCTTGCAGATAATTTAGACGCAAACCAGGTACTTTGTGCTTGCAAGAGACATTTATTGCTTTTTAAGAAGTGAAGACTCTATTTTTCATTACAAAAGTGATATCTCAACTTGTACTTATCAAATCTTGATCGTTTTTACCTTATTCTACTCAGATAAATATTCTATATTTTTCTAAACCTGTGTGGTGTATTTTTGTGGTGTTTATACTGTGTTCTTGCACGATTTATTGCACAAATACTTTACACATTGCCTTCTAAGTTAAGCCTGACTGCTCAGTGCCATGCTACCAGAGGGTGGGCACGGGATAATTTGGATTGTGTATGACTTACCCTGACTTGAGTGAGGGTCCTTGCTTGGACAGGGGTAACCTGACTACCAACCAAAGACCCCATTTCTAACAGTCGTATACACTTTATTTATTTAAGATAACGCCTGCCCTTCCTGCCCTTTTTCCTTCATAAAAATAGAGGCTGAACTGCCAACGGGCCCCATGTTGTGTAATATCTCTCAGCCAGACTTGTTGTTTCGCTCAAAACCACTAACCCTCATTGAACTTGTAGTTTTACTTTCACCACCATTATAAATATTGCATGGCATGGGAGTTGGACAACACTTTGAGGTGTATGGTTCCACTTAATGCAAAGGATACAGCATCTAAAGTAAAACCTGTATTTATGTTTTTTAGCAGGATAAATTACGGTAACCCCCATCCAGCATGTTGCATTCACATAAAAGGTGAAGCTGGACCATTGGTTCATATCTGCGGAGCCTGAATCCAGCTGCGACACATCAACAACTAGCCTTTGGGTGGCATTGAAAATGGAATCTGAAGCAGAGGAGGGTGATAGGAAGGGTGGCACCATGCAATATGTAGCAGACAGAAGAGAGGATGTCGGGGTCTTGGGGACTGCTGCATAGTCTGGATTGGCACGTCTTTCTTAGGAACTGAAAAAACATAGACAAGGTAACAGATGAGAAAGGACAGAGATACACAAAGGGGGACAGCAGGCTGCCCTGGGACTGAGCAAAGCACAGGGGACAACAGACTACCATGGGGCAATCAGGAACACAGACAAAGAAGACTGCCATGGCTAAAGGCTGCACGGAGCGACACATTTTAACTCATCCACCAGGAGGGTGTCACCTGCCTTAGAATCACTTTCACTCTCCTGAAGAATTCAAATGCTTTTCAAAGTGAGAAGCGCTAATCCGTAACTCTTTCTCACTTCCCCAAAAATGTTCATGCTCATTGATTGAAATAGAATCCCCCAGCACAAGCAACTTACGTCACCCTTTTTGGAGACTGAAAAGGTAGAGAGATCTGACTGAGAGCATGTAGACAGTGCAGCTCTGCCAAAGACAAAGAAGAACATAAGGGGATCAAGATTATGGTTGAACCGAAAGCAGCACAAATACATCAGTAAACTGGCAAATGCCTGAGGAAAAGATATGGACTGAAGACTTGGGGTCTAAGACACTACAAGCCCTAGGTCTTCTGAGACATTGCTGTCTATGATGGAGCCAACCTGTTGTCCTACTTGTACCAGTGACCACATTATAATCTTTCTTCTATGTCAGTTCTAAGTCCTGGTTTCAGCTTTAAAATTATAGGTGTCCTGGGTTCATAGCAATGATACCACATTACTGATCATCATCAGTAAAGTGTAGGAAACCAGCCAGAGGGCCTCACAGAACCACATTTTCTTTGTGGCAAGATGTAGTTGGAAAACCTCACCATGCACAGTAGTTTGTGTAGTGCACTGGATTCAAGACCAAGTAAGGCATCAGTTCCAGGCATGGTGCAGTGCGAAAAATCTAACTTCTGTGCTTTTCCATCCCTTCTTTATTCCTGTCGCCTGTTGGTTTCTGCAGAGAAGATCTTACTAGCAAATGCTGATCACACATGAATACATACAAACACATTTGCACACGCAGAATGCCGCTCCAATGCAAGAGCATACTTGGAATTGTTAGCAGTAGCCCCTTCCTCCAAGTCACGGGGGACACCCTGGACCTGATCCTCCAGTCCAGGGTCTGTACCCACAGATTGGACCACCGCCTGGCAACCCAGGACTTTCTGGGGGGCATACCTACCCCCCAACACAACAGAGTTTACCCTCTGAACCTGGTCATCCAACCCAGAGTGCCCACCCTGCGGTTGAACCATTGCCTGGCACACCAGGACTTCTAGGGGGGCACACTTACCCCCCTTAAGGGACACACCATCCCCAAGGGCCACACAAGAGTCTGGCTGGTGCAGGTCTCCTGACCTCTGCCCATCTGACAGAGTCTGGATTCCCCCCAACCCAGAAATGGTCTCACCAAGGTCATGTAAAGTGCTCAGAGTTCAAAAGCCAACAGCAACAGGTCAGAAAAAATAGGAGGCAAAAAGATTGGGGATGACCCTGCATAAGCAAAAAAGTCCAACACATATTTGGATACAATTTGGGATCAAATGGTGTTTTGTAGCTTTCTGGCAGTGCTGACTTTGCGTGACACTTTCAATGAGGCAGAAAAGAGGGAATGTTTAAAATGGAAGCCGTCGGACACTTAAAAGCAAAGACCTTTGAAAAAGCAGCATCATTTTGCTGCCTGCTAATTAACAGCTCAACCGGTTATCCAGTATGGGCTGGAAGGTACTTGCGAACGAATCATCCTTCAGCAGATTGCAGACTATCACAAGGCCTTCACATGGGCTGAATGTGCCAACAGGCAGGGTATCAGACAAATGGGGTAGTAAGGAATGATAAGGGTTCACATTATGTATGTGTTCTGGTTAGACACTACAAATATGACAGAAAATTAATGACCCTGACGACTTTGACCTCCAATCAATTTCAGCTTCACTGTCGTCTACACCTAAGGTCAAGCAACTCTTTGGACCTTATTCCAAGTTGTTTGGAGTTCACTGACCCCTGCATGAACCACTAATGCACAGGGGTCGGAATTCCAAATTGGTTGATATTTACAGCATCTGGCATTTACCAAGTGTGTTAAGAACCCCAACTTTCGTCAAATTTCTGCTGGTCAACCAAGGTGGCATTTAATAGGGAAAAACAATATGGTATTTACCGTCACTTGGGAATTTTGTTGTGGTAAGCACCAAAATCCACGTTATCTCCAAAACCTCGAAGTAGGTGCTAATCAGGGCTGGACATGCATTTCATTCTGCTAGTCATTTTCCCCCGGTGGACCGAAGCCCATCGAAGGCCGGTTTTGAAAGCTTAAGGCTGACTCCAGGTGCGTCTGCCACTTTCTCAAACTCCCTGAAGATAGTTGCATCAGCCACAGGGAGGCTTCAAGAGGGAGGAGAGTAGTGGTATGGTAGAGAGAAAGCGACCAGAGAGGGAGAAGGCAGGAGAGAAGGAGAGCTAGAGAATGGATGAGTTGAAGGAGATAAAGTAAGGATAGGAAGGGAATGGGGCTTATTTGAATATTTTGCCAGAGCTGCTTTGGGTTCCCCAGTCCTGCCCTGGTATTATGTATTGCAACCATTAAATTCTGAACCAGGATCATTTTATTTTTTTGGGTGCAACAAATAACATCTACTCCTCCAACTGACTCGGAAGCAGGTTCACAGCAAGTAACTCTGTGCAATACCTTAATGTAAGAGGCTGGACTGGCTTGTAGTGAGTACCAAGGGGTACTTGCACCTTGCACCAGGCCCAGTTATCCCTTATTAGTGTATAGGGTGTCTAGCAGCTTAGGCTGATAGATAATGGTAGCTTAGCAGAGCAGCTCAGGCTGAACTAGGAGACGTGTGAAGCTACTACAGTACCACTTAGTGTCATATGCACAATATCATAAGAAAACACAATACACAGTTATACTAAAAATAAAGGTACTTTATTTTTATGACAATATGCCAAAGTATCTTAGAGTGTACCCTCAGTGAGAGGATAGGAAATATACACAAGATATATATACACAATAGCAAAAATATGCAGTATAGTCTTAGAAAACAGTGCAAACAATGTATAGTTACAATAGGAAGCAATGGGGAAACATAGGGATAGGGGCAACACAAACCATATACTCCAGAAGTGGAATGCGAACCACGAATGGACCCCAAACCTATGTGACCTTGTAGAGGGTCGCTGGGACTATTAGAAAATAGTGAGAGTTAGCAAAATAACCCTCCCCAAGACCCTGAAAAGTGAGTGCAAAGTGCACTAAAGTTCCCCTAAGGACAAAAGAGTCGTGTTAGAGGAATAATGCAGGAAAGACACAAACCAGCAATGCAACAACTGTGGATTTCCAATCTAGGGTACCTGTGAAACAAGGGGACCAAGTCCAAAAGTCACAAGCAAGTCGGAGATGGGCAGATGCCCAGGAAATGCCAGCTGCGGGTGCAAAGAAGCTTCGACTGGACAGAAGAAGCTGAGGTTTCTGCAGGAACGAAAAGGGCTAGAGACTTCCTCTTTGGTGGACGGATCCATCTCGCTTTGGAGAGTCGTGCAAAAGTGTTTTCCCGCCGGAAGGACGCCAACAAGCCTTGCTACACGCAAAACGTGCGTTTGGCGTTTTTGGACGCTGCTGGGGCCCAGGAGGGACCAGGAGGTCGCAAATGGGACCTGCAGAGAGAGGGGACGTCGAGCAAGACAAAGAACCCTCACTGAAGCAGGTAGCACCCGGAGAAGTGCCAGAAACAGGCACTACGAGGATGCGTGAAACGGTGCTCGCCGAAGTTACACAAAGGAGTCCCACGTCACCGGAGAACAACTTAGAAAGTCGTGCAATGCAGGTTAGAGTGCCGTGGACCCAGGCTTGGCTGTGCACGAAGGATTTCAGCCGGAAGTGCACAGGGGCCGGAGTAGCTGCAAAGTCGCGGTTCCCAGCCATGCAGCCCAGCGAGGTGAGGCAAGGACTTACCTCCACCAAACTTGGGCTGAAGAGTCACTGGACTGTGGGGGTCACTTGGACAGCATTGCTGGATTCGAGGGACCTCGCTCGTCGTGCTGAGAGGAGACCCAAGGGACCGGTAATGCAGCTTTTTGGTGCCTGCGGTTGCAGGGGGAAGATTCCGTCGACCCACGGGAGATTTCTTCGGAGCTTCTGGTGCAGAGAGGAGGCAGGCTACCCCCACAGCATGCACAAGCAGGAAAACAGTCGAGAAGGCGGCAGGATCAGCGTTACAGAGTTGCAGTAGTCGTCTTTGCTACTATGTTGCAGGTTTGCAGGCTTCCAGCGCGGTCAGCGGTCGATTCCTTATCAGAAGGTGAAGAGGGAGATGCAGAGGAACTCGGCTGAGCTCATGCATTCGTTATCTAAAGTTTCCCCAGAGACAGAGACCCTAAATAGCCAGAAAAGAGGGTTTGGCTACCTAGGAGAGAGGAAAGGCTACTAACACCTGAAGGAGCCTATCAGCAGGAGTCTCTGACGTCACCTGGTGGCACTGGCCACTCAGAGCAGTCCAGTGTGCCAGCAGCACCTCTGTTTCCAAGATGGCAGAGGTCTGGAGCACACTGGAGGAGCTCTGGCTCTGGACACCTCCCAGGGGAGGTGCAGGTCAGGGGAGTGGTCACTCCCCTTTCCTTTGTCCAGTTTCGCGCCAGAGCAGGGGCTAAGGGGTCCCTGAACCGGTGTAGACTGGCTTATGCAGAATTGGGCACATCTGTGCCCAACAAAGCATTTCCAGAGGCTGGGGGAGGCTACTCCTCCCCTGCCTTCACACCATTTTCCAAAGAGAGAGGGTGTCACACCCTCTCTCAGAGGAAGTTCTTTGTTCTGCCATCCTGGGCCAGGCCTGGCTGGACCCCAGGAGGGCAGCTGCCTGTCTGAGGGGTTGGCAGCAGCAGCAGCTGCAGTGAAACCCCAGGAAGGGCAGTCTGGCAGTACCAGGGTCTGTGCTACAGACCACTGGGATCATGGAATTGTACCAACAATGCCAGGATGGCATAGAGGGGGCAATTCCATGATCATAGACATGTTACATGGCCATATTCGGAGTTACCATGGTGAAGCTACATATAGGTAGTGACCTATATGTAGTGCACGCGTGTAATGGTGTCCCCGCACTCACAAAGTTCAGTGAATTGGCTCTGAACAATGTGGGGGCACCTTGGCTAGTGCCAGGGTGCCCTCACACTAAGTAACTTTGCACCTAACCTTTACAAGGTAAAGGTTAGACATATAGGTGACTTATAAGTTACTTAAGTGCAGTGTAAAATGGCTGTGAAATAACGTGGACGTTATTTCACTCAGGCTGCAGTGGCAGGCCTGTGTAAGAATTGTCAGAGCTCCCTATGGGTGGCAAAAGAAATGCTGCAGCCCATAGGGATCTCCTGGAACCCCAATACCCTGGGTACCTCAGTACCATATACTAGGGAATTATAAGGGTGTTCCAGTAAGCCAATGTAAATTGGTAAAAATGGTCACTAGCCTGTCAGTGACAATTTGGAAAGAAATGAGAGAGCATAACCACTGAGGTTCTGATTAGCAGAGCCTCAGTGAGACAGTTAGTCACTACACAGGTAACACATTCAGGCACACTTATGAGCACTGGGGCCCTGGGTTACCAGGGTCCCAGTGACACATACAACTAAAACAACATATATACAGTGAAAAATGGGGGTAACATGCCAGGCAAGATGGTACTTTCCTACACAACCCCCCCCCCAAATGAAGGACAATAAGACTAGCCATGACCTGATGAGTCTTCATTGTCTAAGTGGAAATATCTGGAGAGTCCATCTGCATTGGAGTGGCTACTCCCAGGTCTATGTTCCACTGTATAGTCCATTCCCTGTAGGGATATGGACCACCTCAACAATTTAGGATTTTCACCTTTCATTTGTTTTAGCCAAAGTAGAGGTTTGTGGTCTGTCTGAACAATGAAGTGAGTGCCAAACAGGTATGGCCTCAACTTCTTCAGAGCCCAGACCACAGCAAAGGCCTCCCTCTCAATGGCAGACCAACGCTTTTCTCTAGGGGTCAACCTCCTACTAATAAAAGCAACAGGTTGATCCTGGCCCTCAGAATTAAGTTGTGATAAGACTGCCCCTACTCCTAATTCAGATGCATCAGTCTGGACATAGAATTTTTTAGAGTAACAAGGGCTTTTCAGGACAGGTGCAGAGCACATGGCCTGCTTCAGCTCCTCAAAAGCTTTCTGACAGCTTGCTGTCCACAATACCTTTTTAGGCATTTTCTTGGATGTGAGGTCATTAAGAGGGGCTGCAATGGAGCCATAGTTCTTGATGAACCTCCTGTAATACCCAGTGAGGCCTAGGAAGGCTCTCACCTGAGTCTGAGTGGTAGGGGGAACCCAATCAATAATAGTTTGGATTTTCCCCTGAAGTGGTGCAATCTGTTCCCCACCAACAAGGTGTCCCAGATAAACCACCTTACCCTGCCCTATCTGGCACTTTGAAGCCTTGATAGTGAGGCCTGCCTTTTGCAGAGCCTCCAAAACTTTCCATAGGTGGACCAGGTGATCATCCCAGCTGGAGCTAAAGACAGCTATATCGTCCAAATATGCTGCACTGAAAGCTTCCAGCCCTTGCAGGACTGTGTTCACCAACCTCTGAAAAGTGGCAGGTGCATTTTTCAAACCAAAAGGCATTACAGTAAACTGGTAATGTCCTCCAATGGTAGAAAATGCAGTCTTAGGTTTAGCATCTTCTGACAATTTGATCTGCCAATACCCTGCAGTCAAATCAAAAGTGCTTAGATACTTGGCAGATGCCAGTGTATCTATAAGCTCATCTGCCCTGGGTATAGGGTGAGCATCAGTTTTGGTTACCAAGTTGAGACCTCTATAGTCTACACAAAACCTCATTTCCTTCTTTCCATCTTTAGAATTGGGTTTTGGTACCAGTACCACAGGAGAAGCCCATGGACTGTCAGAGTGCTCAACCACTCCTAGTTCCAACATTTTCTGAACTTCTTGCTTTATGCAGTCCCTGACATGGTCAGGCTGCCTATAGATCTTACTTTTGACAGGTAAACTGTCTCCAGTATCTATAGTGTGCTCACACCAAGAAGTGGTGCCTGGCACAGTAGAGAAGAGTTCTGAAAATTGTCCTAGGAGATTTATGCAATTATCTTTCTGCTCAGCAGTAAGACAATCAGCCAAAACTACACCTTCCACAAGAGCATCTTGTTCTGTGGAAGAGAAGAGATCAGGTAGAGGATCACTGTCTTCTTCCTGTCCCTCATCTGTTGCCATGAGCAGGGTGAGATCAGCCCTGTCATAGTAGGGTTTCAGGCGGTTGACATGGAGCACCCTAAGGGGACTCCTGGCAGTGCCTAAGTCAACCAAGTAGGTGACTTCACCCTTCTTTTCAACAATTGTGTGGGGTCCACTCCATTTATCTTGGAGTGCTCTTGGGGCCACAGGCTCCAAGACCCACACTTTCTGCCCTGGTTGGTACTGACCCAAAACAGCCTTCTGATCATGCCATTGCTTCTGGAGCTCTTGGCTGGCCTGAAGGTTTTTACTGGCCTTTTTCATGTACTCAGCCATCCTTGATCTGAGGCCAAGTACATAATCCACAATATCCTGCTTAGGAGCTTTTAAAGGTTGTTCCCAACCCTCCTTTACAAGTGTGAGTGGACCCCTAGCAGGGTGTCCAAAAAGAAGTTCAAAGGGGCTGAAGCCCACTCCTTTCTGGGGTACCTCCCTGTAGGCAAAAAGGAGGCATGGTAGAAGGATATCCCATCTCCTGCGGAGTTTTTCAGGGAGTCCCATAATCATGCCTTTGAGAGTTTTATTAAATCTCTCCACCAGTCCATTTGTTTGTGGATGATAGGGTGTTGTGAACTTGTACGTTACACCACACTCCTTCCACATGGCCTTTAAGTATGCAGACATGAAATTGCTTCCTCTGTCTGATACTACTTCCTTTGGGAAGCCCACCCTGGAAAATATTCCCAGGAGGGCCTTTGCCACTGCAGGAGCTGTAGTGGTCCTTAAAGGAATAGCTTCAGGATATCTTGTGGCATGGTCCACTACCACTAAGATAAACCTATTGCCTGAAGCAGTAGGAGGGTCAAGGGGGCCAACTATGTCAACCCCTACCCTTTCAAAGGGAACCCCAACCACAGGCAGTGGGATAAGGGGTGCCTTTGGAGTGCCACCTGTCTTGCCACTGGCTTGACAGGTTTCACAGGACTTACAAAATTCCTTTGTGTCCTCAGACATCCTAGGCCAATGAAACAATGGTACCAATCTGTCCCAAGTTTTCATTTGACCCAGGTGCCCAGCTAAGAGAATGTCATGTGCCAGTGTTAGGAGGAACTTTCTGTACTCCTGAGGAATCACTAATCTCCTGGCAGCTCCAGGTTTAGGATCCCTATGCTCAGTGTACAAGAGGTTGTCCTCCCAGTAAACTCTGTGAGAGTCACTGACATCCCCATTAGCCTGTTTGACAGCTTGCTGTCTGATACCCTCTAATGTGGGACAGGTTTGCTGTGCCACACTCAGCTCCTCCCTGGCAGGCCCCCCTTCACCCAAAAGCTCAGCAGTGTCTGCTTCCAGCTCCTCTGGTGTAGGTTCTGCACAGGGAGGGAATTCTTCTTCCTCAGAAGTTGAATCCACTGTAGAGGGAGGGATAGTAGGAAGTGGTTTGCTTCTACTAGCCCTAGCTTTAGGGAGTACTTGGTCCATTGTTCCAGGATCCAAGCTTCCCTGTCCTTTTTGCTTTTTGGCCTGAGCCCTTGTCAAAGCAAAAATATGCCCTGGAATGCCCAGCATTGCTGCATGGGCCTTCAACTCCACATCTGACCAAGCTGATGTCTCCAAATCATTCCCTAATAGACAGTCTACAGGTAAATCTGAAGCTACCACAACTTTCTTTGGACCAGTTACCCCCCCCCAGTTGAGATTTACAACAGCCATGGGGTGGCTTTGTGTTATGTTGTGAGCATCGGTTACTTGGTACTGGTGTCCAAGTATGTGTTGTTCAGGGTGCACCAGTTTCTCAATCACCATTGTGACACTGGCACCTGTGTCCCTGTAGGCCTGGACCTCAACACCATTTATTAGGGTTAGTTGCTTGTACTTCTCCAAGTTATGGGGGCAAGCAACCAAAGTGGCTAAATCAATAGCCCCTTCAGAGACTAAAGTAGCCTCTGTGGTCTCCCTAATCAGACCAACCCCAACTAAATTACCAAAAGTGAGCCCAGCTACTCCCTTGGATTGGCTATTAGTAGGTTTGCTCCCACCACCACTGCTATTAGTAGGGACACTAGGTGTAGCAGTAGGGGTTGTAGTGGTAGGAGCTGTGGTGCCTTTCTTTGGACAACTGGGATCTGTTGTCCAATGGCCTTTTATTTTACATAAATAGCACCATGGTTTCTTTTCCTTGTTCTGATTAAAGGAGGATTTGGACCCACCACCCCCACCAGAGTGTTTTTGTGGGCCTGATGAAGACTCAGTTTTAGCTTTGTCCCCACCCCTGTCAGAAGACTTACCATCCTTCTTTTTGTTGCCATCTTTGTCACCCCCTGTATGAACTTTTCTGTTCACTCTTGTTCTGACCCATTTGTCTGCCTTCTTTCCCAATTCTTGGGGAGAGGTCAGATCAGAGTCCACCAAGTACTGGTGCAACAAATCAGACACACAATTATTAAGAATATGCTCTCTCAGGATCAAGTTATACAGGCTGTCATAATCAGTAACTTTACTGCCATGTAACCACCCCTCCAAGGCCTTCACTGCCTGGTCAATGAAATCAACCCAGTCTTGTGAAGACTCCTTTTTGGTCTCTCTGAACTTTATCCTGTACTGTTCAGTGGTTAAGCCATAACCATCCAGGAGTGCATTCTTAAGAACTTGGAAATTATTGGCATCATTTTCTTTCACTGTAAGGAGCCTATCCCTACCTTTTCCACTAAATGATAGCCATAGGATAGCAGCCCACTGCTTTTGAGGGACATCCTGTACAGCACAGGCCCTCTCAAGTGCAGCAAACCACTTGTTAATGTCATCCCCCTCCTTATAAGGGGGAACTATCTTGTGCAGATTCCTTGAATCATGCTCTTTTGCAGGATGACTATGGGGAATACTGCTGCTGCCACCATGGGTATCTAAACCCAACTTCTGTCTTTCCCTCTCTATTTCTAAAGACTGTCTATCCAAATCCAGCTGTTGCTTCTTGAGCTTCAGTCTGGTTTGTTCCACTCTCAATCTATTGAGCTCCCTTTCTAACATTCTGTCATCAGGGTGGGTGGGAGGGACATTTCTAGATACAGAGGTATGATGGGAATGGACAGAAGGAGACCTGTCCCTTACAGAGGGCACCCTAACAGCTTGGCTACCAGTATAATGTGAGAGCACACCATTAGTATGGTGTGATTCAACCTCTGTACCAACTATGCTAGACTGTCTAGTAATGGGCAGGCTGAGAAGTTTCTTTCCTGAACCTTTTCCTGGGGGAGTCCCTGGATCAGATTGAGAACCATTAGCTACTTTTTCTACAGATTGGGCACTTATGGCCTTATCCTGTACTCTAAGCATATTAATTAACAGTTCTAAAGAAGGATTCTTCCCTACACTCAAACCTCTCTCTATGCAGAGACTCCTTGCTCCTTTCCAGCTAAGGTGATCATATGCAAGTTTGGACAGTTCAACATTTTTTCCTGTGCCAGACATTTTTTTAGAGAGAGTTAAAGTGATAGAAAAAGAGAAAAAAGTTTTCAGAACTTTTTGGAAAGACAGAAAAAACTTTTTAACTTTTTAAGAACTTTTTGAAAGTTTAGAAGTACTTTTCAGCACTTAGAAAAGAGTGAAAAGAGGAAATGCAAAACTTTTTGGCTATGTGTATATACACTGACCTTGTTTTGTATATTTTTCTCTTATGAAAAGTACAATGACAAGAGTGGTAAGTAGTCTCAAGCACTTATCCCACCACTGCACAACCAATGTAGGAGGCTGGACTGGCTTGTAGTGAGTACCAAGGGGTACTTGCACCTTGCACCAGGCCCAGTTATCCCTTATTAGTGTATAGGGTGTCTAGCAGCTTAGGCTGATAGATAATGGTAGCTTAGCAGAGCAGCTCAGGCTGAACTAGGAGACGTGTGAAGCTACTACAGTACCACTTAGTGTCATATGCACAATATCATAAGAAAACACAATACACAGTTATACTAAAAATAAAGGTACTTTATTTTTATGACAATATGCCAAAGTATCTTAGAGTGTACCCTCAGTGAGAGGATAGGAAATATACACAAGATATATATACACAATAGCAAAAATATGCAGTATAGTCTTAGAAAACAGTGCAAACAATGTATAGTTACAATAGGATGCAATGGGGAAACATAGGGATAGGGGCAACACAAACCATATACTCCAGAAGTGGAATGCAAACCACGAATGGACCCCAAACCTATGTGACCTTGTAGAGGGTCGCTGGGACTATTAGAAAATAGTGAGAGTTAGCAAAATAACCCTCCCCAAGACCCTGAAAAGTGAGTGCAAAGTGCACTAAAGTTCCCCTAAGGACAAAAGAGTCGTGTTAGAGGAATAATGCAGGAAAGACACAAACCAGCAATGCAACAACTGTGGATTTCCAATCTAGGGTACCTGTGGAACAAGGGGACCAAGTCCAAAAGTCACAAGCAAGTCGGAGATGGGCAGATGCCCAGGAAATGCCAGCTGCGGGTGCAAAGAAGCTTCGACTGGACAGAAGAAGCTGAGGTTTCTGCAGGAACGAAAAGGGCTGGAGACTTCCCCTTTGGTGGACGGATCCCTCTCGCTTTGGAGAGTCGTGCAGAAGTGTTTTTCCGCAGGAAGGACGCCAACAAGCCTTGCTACACGCAAAACGTGTGTTTGGCGTTTTTGGATGCTGCTGGGGCCCAGGAGGGACCAGGAGGTTGCAAATTGGACCTGCAAAGAGAGGGGACGTCGAGTAAGACAAAGAGCCCTCACTGAAGCAGGTAGCACCCGGAAAAGTGCCAGAAACAGGCACTACGAGAATGCGTGAAACGGTGCTCACCGAAGTTACACAAAGGAGTCCCACGTCGCCGGAGAACAACTTAGAAATTCGTGCAATGCAGGTTAGAGTGCTGTGGACCCAGGCTTGGCTGTGCACGAAGGATTTCTGCCGGAAGTGCACAGGGGCCGGAGTAGCTGCAAAGTCGCGGTTCCCAGCAATGCAGCCCAGCGAGGTGAGGCAAGGACTTACCTCCACCAAACTTGGGCTGAAGAGTCACTGGACTGTGGGGGTCACTTGGACAGCGTCGCTGGATTCGAGGGACCTCGCTCGTCGTGCTGAGAGGAGACCCAAGGGACCGATAATGCAGCTTTTTGGTGCCTGCGGTTGCAGGGGGAAGATTCCGTCGACCCACGGGAGATTTCTTCGGAGCTTCTGGTGCAGAGAGGAGGCAGGCTACCCCCACAGCATGCACAAGCAGGAAAACAGTGCAGAAGGCGGCAGGATCAGCGTTACAGAGTTGCAGTAGTCGTCTTTGCTACTATGTTGCAGGTTTGCAGGCTTCCAGCGCGGTAAGCGGTCGATTCCTTATCAGAAGGTGAAGAGGGAGATGCAGAGGAACTCGGCTGAGCTCATGCATTCGTTATCTAAAGTTTCCCCAGAGACAGAGACCCTAAATAGCCAGAAAAGAGGGTTTGGCTACGTAGGAGAGAGGAAAGGCTACTAACACCTGAAGGAGCCTATCAGCAGGAGTCTCTGACGTCACCTGGTGGCACTGGCCACTCAGAGCAGTCCAGTGTGCCAGCAGCACCTCTGTTTCCAAGATGGCAGAGGTCTGGAGCACACTGGAGGAGCTCTGGACACCTCCCAGGGGAGGTGCAGGTCAGGGGAGTGGTCACTCCCCTTTCCTTTGTCCAGTTTCGCGCCAGAGCAGGGGCTAAGGGGTCCCTGAACCGGTGTAGAATGGCTTATGCAGAATTGGGCACATCTGTGCCCAACAAAGCATTTCCAGAGGCTGGGGGAGGCTACTCCTCCCCTGCCTTCACACCATTTTCCAAAGGGAGAGGGTGTCACACCCTCTCTCAGAGGAAGTTCTTTGTTCTGCCATCCTGGGCCAGGCCTGGCTGGACCCCAGGAGGGCAGCTGCCTGTCTGAGGGGTTGGCAGCAGCAGCAGCTGCAGTGAAACCCCAGGAAGGGCAGTCTGGCAGTACCAGGGTCTGTGCTACAGACCACTGGGATCATGGAATTGTACCAACAATGCCAGGATGGCATAGAGGGGGCAATTCCATGATCATAGACATGTTACATGGCCATATTCGGAGTTACCATGGTGAAGCTACATATAGGTAGTGACCTATATGTAGTGCACGCGTGTAATGGTGTCCCCGCACTCACAAAGTTCAGTGAATTGGCTCTGAACAATGTGGGGGCACCTTGGCTAGTGCCAGGGTGCCCTCACACTAAGTAACTTTGCACCTAACCTTTACAAGGTAAAGGTTAGACATATAGGTGACTTATAAGTTACTTAAGTGCAGTGTAAAATGGCTGTGAAATAACGTGGACGTTATTTCACTCAGGCTGCAGTGGCAGGCCTGTGTAAGAATTGTCAGAGCTCCCTATGGGTGGCAAAAGAAATGCTGCAGCCCATAGGGATCTCCTGGAACCCCAATACCCTGGGTACCTCAGTACCATATACTAGGGAATTATAAGGGTGTTCCAGTAAGCCAATGTAAATTGGTAAAAATGGTCACTAGCCTGTCAGTGACAATTTGGAAAGAAATGAGAGAGCATAACCACTGAGGTTCTGATTAGCAGAGCCTCAGTGAGACAGTTAGTCACTACACAGGTAACACATTCAGGCACACTTATGAGCACTGGGGCCCTGGGTTACCAGGGTCCCAGTGACACATACAACTAAAACAACATATATACAGTGAAAAATGAGGGTAACATGCCAGGCAAGATGGTACTTTCCTACACTTAACTAGTATCTTGATTTGTGAAAGTTCAATGAACTGCTGTATATAATCGCGGGAGTATGTGAAATCTAGAAGAAGTGTCCTGTTTGTCCTTGGCATAAGTATATTTTTAACAAGAAAGGGACATAATTTCCTTACACAATAAATCCCCTGAAGCCAATGGCATGTGCTCCAAGAGGTAATCGCCACTTTCCATACTGGGGTTGTCAACACAGATCCCCATTGGCTGCATTATGGGACAGCTCTTACCCCTACTAAACACTTCAGCATAGACCCATGACAGCTGCATTTCTCTTGTAAATTCATGAGCCGAGGCATCTTATTTTCATCTTGACTGCCACAGAAGCTGCAAATGAAATCTCTACCCATCCCCAATCCTGCTGTTTATGAGCCCCCTCACAAGTGATTTTTCTCCCTGCCTCACACAACCGGCATTGAGGAAGGCGGACCGAACAAAAAAACATGAGATTATGTGTTAACAGCAGAAAAGCAACCTTGAAGGAGAAAAGAAATATGACAATTCGAGGACAGTGCTTAATGCACAAAATTGGCGACTTGAGGAAAGCATTGGAGGATTAAATTCTGCACTTTTCAGCATTCTGTCCTGGTAATGTTCACACTTCTGTAGCCAAGAAAGAAGCACACGTCGGTCTCTTTTTTCTCCTGCAATTTATAGTTATTAGAAAAATGTGAAAATAGGAAAATCTGTCCAGTTTCCCCGTCGTGAAAGAACTTGTATGTATGATTGTATGTTCATAGTGCATGCGTGCTTTGTGTGTGCGTGTGTATGTGCTTGTGAACGGTGGGTGGATGTGAGCGTGCTTGTGACTGTATGGGTGTGCGTGAGTGTATATTTAGATGGGTAAATATAAGTATGCATGTTTGTGCTTGTGTGGCCCACCCGTCCCTACCTGATCAAAAAACCTATGGGATCAAAGTTACCAGGTACTTTTCAGATACACGACTAAAAGTGCTGTTGCACAATTTGTTAATATTCATGCAAACATACTACTTACGGGTATTCATGTGTGTTCAGTTAAATATCAGAATCCCCCAACACACTTTTCAGCCTCTAATCCTAAAAATTGAGAAGAATCCACACCCTTTGCCTCTGAGGTTCAACACAGCAAAGAAACACAAATTTCAATGCCTAATCCAATAAGCAAGGTTGTAGCTTAGTTAATCAGATGGGGGGGGGGGGAGGTGAATCTGAAATTTCCCAATTAAAAAAGGAGTGGGCCACTGTAAGATAACCAAAGTTCAGGATGGGATGTGAGATGACCAAGGTTCAGGATTAGATGTTCCCACTAGGAGCAGAGCAAACACTGATATTCTGTCTAGAGTGGCACAGTGTGTGAAAAATAGTAGGTTTGATTGCTACCCAAAGTGATTGCCAGTGGCTAGCGTATTTGTAAACTTTTGTTGCATCAAATTTTGAGTGTTTAATTGCCAGTAGTATGCCTGGAAGCCTGAGACTGGCACACCTTTGCAAGCTTACTACTGCCCAGAGCCTAATTTGAGGTGGTGGTTGCCATGGGGGGCGCCTGGACTTATTTTTGGAGACTAGCACTTATTTCCCCTCGTCAGAGGAAAATAGGGAAAACACACAGGAACGGACAAATGGAGAAAAAGAAAGACTGCAAGACCGCCATTAAGGGAGAAAGCTGGAACCTGCAAGAACAAGAAAAGGGGACAGGGACTGTCTGGTATTTGACTACCGACCTTGGTATTTGCTGCACCGACATCTAATTGCACTGGCTGCCAGCTTCTGAGCATAGCTTTGGGCACCGGCACTCTTTCTTTCACAAGTTAAACACTGCTAATGCCAGTGTTTGTGAATTTAAAAAGTAGGACATTTTGACCCATTTAAGGATTACTTCTATGGGTGTAGATTTGCTATTTTCTTGGTAAACTGGTCACCATATATAACTAAGTCCCTAATCCCAAAAATGAACACTTTAAAGCCTCTTAGTGAAATCAGGAAAAAAACAGAACAGACACAGCATACCCAATTCAGGGCCCTCAGACCCAAATGTCTAGCCACAAATGGATTTATTTGGGTGGGGTGTATCATACCCCAAACACCACTCGGAAGCTATGTGTATGAAAGTACGATCTTCCTTGGCATGTTACCCCCATTTTTCACATGTATGTCAGTATTTGTTTTGCCTATCTGACTGGGATCCTGCTGGCCAGGACCCGAGTGCTCATAATTTATTGCCTAATGTGTATGCCTGTGTAGTGCCTAACTGTGTCACTGAGGCTCTGCTAACCAGAACCTCAGTGCTTAGCTCTCTCTGCTTTTAAATTTGTCACTGTAGGCCAGAGACTTCATTTACCAATTTCAATTGGCATACTGGACCCCCCTTATAAGTCCCTAGTATATGGTACCTAGGTAACCAGGGCATTGGGATTCCAGGAGATCCATATGGGCTGCAGCATTTCTTTTTCCACCCATAGCGAGCTCAGACAAACCCTTACGCAGGACTGCCACTGCAGCCTGCGTGAAATAACGCCCAGAGCTCCTCCAGTGGGTCCCAGACTTCAGCCATCTTGCTTTGCAAGGTGTGAGACACTCTGGAGGCCTCTGAGTGGCCAGTGCCAGCAGGTGACGTCAGAGACCCCTCCTGATATGTCCTTATCTGATAAGGTAGACAAACTTCCTCTAAAGGCTATTTAGGGTCTCTCCTGTGGGTTCTCTTCAGATTGTGTTTGCAAGTTTTCTTCAGGAATCCTCTGCAATAACTTCAGACTCTTCTGACCTCAGATCAAACGCAGCCTGCTCCAAGAAACGCTGTAACTGCAACAAAGTGTCTACAAGGGACACTTTTCTTCAGCAACCTCAGCTCCAAGTCAGCAACTGAAACAGTTTCCACAGTGTGTATGCTCTGGGGACTCCCTGTCTTCATCCTGCACCAGAAGGACCGAAGAAATCTCCCGTGGAGTGACAGAGTCACTCCCCTGCTCCAAGAAGGCACCTTCCAAGATGACAACCGGTACCCTGGGACTCCGCTCACAGCGATGAGCGTGCTCCTAAGGAAACAGAGGGTGGACATCATTGCATAGACTGTCCTGAGGTCCTGCTGACGCAATTTGGAGGAGTTAAGACCTTACCTTCCCCAAGAGCGATGGTATCCCAGTGTGCTGCGTCTTCTTCGCCTCCTGAGGCCTCTGTGCACTCTTTCCAAAATTCCTTCATGCACAGCCTGGCCCAGGTCCCCAGCACTCCATCCTGTGATGCACAACTCGCTGAGTTATTCTCCAGCGGCTTGGGACCTTCTTTTGTTGTGCTGCATTAACTGTGTTTTGCACCTCCTTTGAATCTGGATCCTGCGACTCCTGGGGGTGCTGGCTGGTATCCTGAGGGCTCTCTAAAGTGCTGAGAGCCCTCTCTTCCTCCTTACACAGAGTTGAGGCCCCAATGTCCCTTCTGGGTCCATCCAGGGCCATTTTGATGCAAAACGCACTTTTGTCATAGCCAAGGCTTGTTGGCGCTTTCCAACACGAAATCTTGTCTGTAACGATCTTCACACCGTGGTACATCTTTTGCATCATGCAGGAACCCCCTGGCATCTTCCTAGGGTGAATTTCTGCAGTCTTCGACTAACCATGGACTCTTCTTTTGCACCCTCTTCTGGGTTGGCAGGGGCTCCTGTCCTTCCTGGAACTTCTTTTGACTTCTGGACTTGCAGGTCTTCAGGTCCAATAATCCAGCAATTGTTCTTTGCAGACTTGGTTGGCTGCTGCAAAATCCCCAAAACGAGGTGTAGTGTGTCCTAAGGAAACTTGCAGTACTTTACTCCTGCTTTTCTGAGCTCTGGGGTGGGGTAATTTACTTACCCTTACTGTATTCTTACTCTCCCAGCCATTCTGCACACACTACACTTGTCTAGGGGGGAATTTGTGATTCGCATTCCACTTTCCTGTTATATCGTTTGTGTTGCCCCTAGACCTATTTTCTCCCATTGCATTCTATAGGATTTCCCACTGTTTGCATTTTTCTATGGCTATTTACTTGTCTAATTTTGGTGTCTAGTGAATACATTGTGCATAATACTTACCTCCAGAAGGAGTATTGTCTCTAAGATATTTTTGGTACTGTGTCACCCAAATAAATACCTTTATTTTTGGTAACACTGAGTATTGTCTTTACTTGTGTATAAGTACTGTGTAACTATAAGTGGTATTGAATGAGCTTTGCATGTCTCCTAGTTCAGCCTAAGCTGCTCTGCTATAGCTACCTCCAGTGCTTGAAATGGAAAAACAGAAGTGCAGGTACTCTGCACCAGAGTACCTGCTTGTTTCTTAGAAGTGCTGGTACTCTCCAAATTAAAGTATTACGGGGCATATTTATACTCCGTTTGCGCCGAATGTGCGTCAAAAATTTTGACGCACTTTCAGCGCAAACGTTGCCCCATATTTAAACCCTGACGCCCGATCCGGCGCACCAGGAGATGGCGCTATGTGCACCAGTTTTTGGAAGCGGCACCCCGCCCTGCGTTAATGACATGCAGGGTAGGCGTTCCCGTCCAAAAACAGACGCACATAGCGGTGCGTGGTATTTATGCTCCAGGGCAAAGTCGCAAAGCACGAATAGCGTGAAATTTTAACGCCTGGGTCAGGGCAGGCGTTAAAATGGGGCAAACACACCTGTACTTAATCAGAACACACAGAACAAACAACAGAGCAGCAGAGCAGCAGAGCAGCAACAGGGAGACATGGAGGTGCTTTTTCTTCAACGTGCACGTAGACGCAGAGCCCTGCAGAAACAACAGCAGCCACAACAACAACAGCAGGGACCCCAAAGACAGCGCAGAAGGCAGGAGAGGATATTCCGCCCACGAACAACCCTGCATGGACTCAGGGAACGAGACATCATCCAGAGGTACCGGTTGAACTGGCAGGCCATTCAGCAGCTGCTGACAAATATTGAACAGCAATTGGCCCCCACTTAAGTGACTCCACGCACTATCCCAACCGAAACAAAGCTGCTTGCCGTACTTCACCTGCTGGCAAGTGGCTTGTTTCAGACAACTGGTGCCCTGGTTGGTGGAATCTCACAACCATCTTTCTCCGCATTCCTGCCTAAAGTACTGGATGCCATCATTGGACTGACACCCCGCCACATCTGCTTCCCTAACACAGTGCAGAAGCAGCAGGAAACAAAACAGGGGTTCTACGCCATCAGTGGCTTTCCGCACGTCCTTGGTGCAATCGACTGCACACACGTACGCCTTGTGCCACCTGCTGCGAGTGAACACCTCTACCGCAACAGGAAGCACACACATTCCATCAACGTGCAGGCCATAGTCGATCACCAAGGACTGATCAGCAACATTGTGGCTAAATATCCTGGGAGTGTACATGACGCATTCATCTTCCGTCACTCCACCATCAACCAACACTTCCAGGATGGACGGTATGGCAATGGACTACTTGTTGGTAAGGACAAAAATCTACTTATATACTCACTGCACAGAAACCCTCTAGGATAAACAACACATACACCACAATAGCAACACCTAGACAGGAACACACTGAGGTACTCACATCACTAGCCATGTGTCACAAGTCACCATTGAACCTCTCACACATTTGAATTTACTCCACAGCTTAGTGTGAAGACATTCATGACTGTGGTTGCCTAAATGTCACCTTGCAAATTGGAAGTCTCACAATAACCTGTACACTAATACAATGCATAACTTTTAAGGGATGGGATGGCCTGGCTATGTTCATATGAACGTTTCTAATACCCTTCATGTTTCAACTCTGCATGGAACTATCATCACACCCCCAGTGAGGACACACGGACACCTGTGTCACAAGTCACAATGCAAGGGAGGGCACACTGTACTTGAGAAACCAATACATCCTGCTGACAAACAGTTAGACAACAAACACTTGCTCAGCCAAGGAAAAAAAACAATGCCAAAGTTTCCACCAACAACCATAGGTTGTCACATTAGTACACAAAACAGTCACAGACAACACAACACAACTACTGCCATCAAAGATACGTACAACAGTGCCTCCTACATCTAATTGATACCATTCTGTGTTTCTCTTTCAGGTGATCAGGGGTATGGCATCCAGCCTTGGCTAATGACACCATATGGGAACCCAAATACTGCTGCTGAGCGGGCATACAATGACGCCCACAAGAGGACACGCAGCATTGTGGAGAGGACCTTTGGGATCCTAAAGTCAAGGTTCCGCTGCCTTGACATCACTGGCGGAAGCCTACTATACTCCCAGAGATGGTCTGCAAAATCATACTCACTTGTGCCATATTACACAATATTTGTGTACAAAGGAACATTCCCCTCCTTGAACCGGACCCAGACATGCCTGAGGATGATGATGAGGAGGATGCTGGCCTGCAACAGGAGGGGGAACAACCTAACACTGCAGCAGGAGTGCGTAGGCGGCAACAGCTTGTGAACAATTTTTTTACTTAAGTTATTATAATCACTTGTATTCCACACTTGTAAATAAACACAGATAACAAACACCACATCATGC
Source organism: Pleurodeles waltl (assembly GCF_031143425.1). Lineage (NCBI taxonomy): Eukaryota > Metazoa > Chordata > Amphibia > Caudata > Salamandridae > Pleurodeles > Pleurodeles waltl. Next base: position 253,734,663 of record NC_090445.1, read on the forward strand.
TTTGGCCTATTCATTTCTGACCACCTTTAGTTTGAAATAGCTGAAGATGAATGTCGTCTCATTGATCAAGAATGCCATTAAAATTCATCACACCAAAAATAAACATCACAACTGTATGCACAGAGGGTAGGATGTGACATGTTACATTACCATACACAGAGCCCAACAAGAGTACAAATGTGACAATTACACATGCCGGATCCAAACAACTGAAACAGTCTCTCATCCAGCCCAAAATTGGAGATCATTTGAAAGTCACATCACACGTGTTCAGAGACAGGGTGGGACCATCCATGTGTACGTGAACATGTCATCAATGGCTTCTCTCAAGTGTATGATGTGAGCAATACACAATTGCAACAACATCAGCTGCCACTAACTCAGGAGGAGACCTTGACGTTACAGTGACAACATACACACAGACAGGTCATACTGGATCCACATTCCCACACACATGTACACATATGTCATACAACCAACCTAATATTTGAAAGTAGACCATCACAGTTGTGTCCCAGTTTGAACCTAGCAGGAAGATTGTAACATGACACTAAACCAGTTTATGCAGAAAGGGACACAGACAAGCAAAACAATCTTCGCATTATCACATCGTGAACGCTGAGAGTCTTGCAAACTTAGGGGGTCATTCTGACCCTGGCGGTAATTACCGCCATGGCGGAGGTCGGCGGTAGCATCGCCAACAGGCTGGCGGTGCACCGATGGGCATTCTGACCGCGGCGGTTCAGCCGCGGCCAGAAACGGCTTCCCGCTGCCCTTGAGAATCCGCGATGGCGGCGGAGCGCGCTCCGCCGCCATGGGGATTCTGACACCCCCTACCGCCATCCTGTTCCTGGCGGGTCTCCCGCCAGAAACAGGATGGTGGTAGGGGGTGCCGCGGGGCCCCTGGGGGCCCCTGCAGTGCCCATGCCAATGGCATGGGCACTGCAGGGGCCCCCGTAAGAGGGCCCCACAAAGAATTTCAGTGTCTGCTTTGCAGACACTGAAATTCGCGACGGGTGCAACTGCACCCGTCGCACCTTCCCACTCCGCCAGCTCCATTCTGAGCCAGCGTCCTCGTGGGAAGGGTGTTTCCCGCTGGGCTGGCGGGCGGACTTTCGGCGGTCGCCCGCCAGCCCAGTGGGAAAGCCAGAATGACCGCTGCGGTCTTTCGGCGGGAACCGCTTGGCGGGCGCCGACCGCCGACCGCCGCGGTCAGAATGACCCCCTTAGTCATATGAAAATGGTATGCAACTTAGCTCCAAATCATCATTACTGCAAACGTCAAATGGGCTAATGAGATGAATGAATGGTCAACAGTCATTCATACCATATGGCCTTACATTCGCCCGCTGCTGCAGGTTTGCCAGGATATGATAAAAATACTCCATGGATACAGTAGCTATTCTGGATGGTCAAATCCTAGGGTGCTGGGGGCCTAACTCCACCTCTACCACCCCCAAAACATACAAGAATCATGTACTTGTGAACTAAACACATGCATAAGGCACATGTGTGGCCTCCATGTCACAAGTCCTACACAAATATGAAACACAAAATCATAATGGGACATGGTCAGCCCCATAAAAACTGAAAGTGACTCTCCCACTCCCTGTTAGGACTACAGATAAAAGCATCCCCATCATAAAGGTGGGGACATTTTGGAGACGGAATACATAATGGTATCAAAAACATCATTTCAAAATAGCCATCAGCAATTACACCAAATATGTTGTCAAATATGGTCAATACATTAGTTAACGTATCCCAAACATCACAGTGTGAAGGCCGTCTATACATAAAAGTACGGACATTTGTCATATACAAACACAAATGTGTCTCACATCGCACCGTTTGACCATGACAAATCACCTTTCCAAAGCTAAACACATGAAGACATTTGGATAAATTTGCTCCATATTCTACGCATACAGCATGGCCGTCATAATTTGTTCACGTACATGAGTGCACACAATGCAGAGTCAGATACAAATGAATCCAAAAGTGTCTTGATATTTCACCTTCAAATTATTATTTACATCCACAATATTTTTGACTCTGCATCATGTGCACTACTGTACGTGTAAAAAAAAACACGCCCATGATGTATGCGTGGTGAAATTGACGCTACATGGACAATATGTTGGTCATTTCATGTACATTATTAATTATTAATATTCATATCATATTTTTTCACTCCGCATCATGTGCACCACTGTACGTGTAAAAAAAACGACGCCCATGATGTATGCGTGGTGAAATTGACGCTACATGCACAATATGTTGGTCATTTCATGTACAGTATTAATTATTAATATTCATATCATATTTTTTCACTCCGCATCATGTGCACCACTGTACGTGTAAAAAAACCGACACCCATGATGTATGCGTGGTGAAATTGACGCTACATGCACAATATGTTGGTCATTTCATGTACAGTATTAATTATTAATATTCATATCATATTTTTTCACTCCGCATCATGTGCACCACTGTACGTGTAAAAAAAACGACGCCCATGATGTATGCGTGGTGAAATTGACGCTACATGCACAATATGTTGGTCATTTCATGTACAGTATTAATTATGAATATTCATAACATATTTTTTCACTCCGCATCATGTGCACCACTGTACGTGTAAAAAAAACGACGCCCATGATGTATGCGTGGTGAAATTGACGCTACATGCACAATATATTGGTCATTTCATGTACAGTATTAATTATTAATATTCATATTTTTTCACTCCGCATCATGTGCACTGTAATGCGTCATAAAAAATTGACACACAACTGTGTATGCGTGAAAATATGACGCATAACGGGAAAATAAAAACGGCGGCCATTTTATGCAGGAAGTGATGTAATAGGATATCCTGTTTACAAAATCTGTACTGGGAGGTAACTTTCACTTTCACTTTGCAGTCTCAGATTTCTCTAGACTGTGTGGTTGTGTGAAAGGTGTTGTCCTGTGTTTTACTGCTCTAGTGTCCTGTGTGCCTTGTATTTTGTCTTAGTGTCAATCTATTATTGTTGTATCACATTGTCTCAGTCTGTTTAGTGTTATTTTGTCTATACCTGTGATAGTTTGTATTGTCTGTGGGAGTCTGTTGTGGGTAGCATAGTTTGGGGGGTTAGTTGGGCTATTTTTCTACTTCTCCTTTTTCTTTCACACCTCTACCTTTCCCCATTTCCCCCTTTATATTTTATATTTTGTTGGTACATTCTTATCCCTCTCAATATGTCAGGTAGGCCTCGCCTGTCCAGGATGGGGGAAGACGAATTGGGGGGGTTCATATGGCTCGTAAGCCATTTCCTCCCACTAATGCTGGAAGCTGGGGGCCGTGTGATACAGGGGTATCACACGGAGGCCAGGAAAATCCGGTGGGAGAAGGTGCGCCATCACCTGGTCCGGGTCTATGGGAGTCTCAGGAATGTACACCAACTCAAGCACCGCTGGGCAGATCTGATCACCAGGGAACAGGACCTGCTGGACCACCTGGGACTCCAGATTGGTGGCCATGTTGGTGAGTAAAAAACAATTACATGGGAATGACAGAAATCGGTGTGTGAACATGTGATGATTGTTAGCGAATCTGCAAAATAAGTAGCTGAGTGTGTGGAATGCCAGGGAAACCTAGGCCCATGGTTATACACATTAATCCCCATTCTTGCAACACATGAACACGCAATGACAGCTTTATAAATTCAACATCTATTTGTATTATGCTAAGTCGCCCCCTCTCTGCGTCCCAAAATGTTTCAAATGCTGCGCTACAAAGGTATACATATGTGTCCTAATGTGTATTTGTTGCAGAATGTGTATGAAGACCTATGCTACCAGTCCGATGGATCATTTTTGCAACACATACCAGATGCCTGTAGCTGCATGTAATGTAGTGTTGCCTTTGTGTCAGAAAAGCAACACGTGAACGGCTCCATTTGTACTCCACTGGTCATAATGGCCAGTGAGTACGTCATGTAGAAACAACATACCTACAGATGCAGATGCCATAGCTAGACAGAAAATTGGAAACACATGATGATGCTATACATGTGTGTTGCCGTCACGTCACATGAAGTTAGTCATGTTGTTCACACATATGTCACATGTGTGTCTGGTTGCTGTCTGTTGACCCTGTCCAAATAGCCTGTTTAATTGTGAGTGGTCATGCAGTCCTCATGGAACCAGTTTTGGAATGTCTCTCGGGGATGCACATGCTGAGATGTATGGATAACATTATTGTTGGGGCATACTAATGGAGGATTAACTTGGACGACACCTGACTGTCCTGACCACTGCATGAGTGTAGTAGGGTGTGACACTGGAGCAGGAGACTCATCCAATGTTAATGTTGAATACAAAGTGATCCATGCAGGATGAGCATGTGTGAAAGTCTATCATTACCATGTCATTTTCACACAGTGTCATTGTAACAGAAATCTTTTGTCCGTTCACCCAGTCTGAGTATAATCTTTGTTTCATGCTTTACAGGTGGACCAGCCCCGTACACCGTGGGAGAGGTGGCCCATTTTGACGACCCCGATACCTACAGTGAGTGTCACCTGAGTGCTATTTACATTGTTTGGTAATGACGCATGATGGATTACTGTGTGTTCAAGAGAATTCATGATTTGATGTGCTGGCCGTTCATTGGCTTTGTTCTTTTAGTGTGATATCAAATTAGAATTATGTTTCTGCAAAGCAATATGTAGTCATCTCTCAGATTGAGGGGCTGTAGCCCATTCAATTATGGCGGCAATTGGGAATGGTATGACTCATTTCGAATAGACTGGTCAATGTTAGATTTGGTCAGGGACTTGCCATGAACTGAGTCTGCATATCAGACTGACAGTCTCCCAGATAGCTTAGGCACATGGCATTGATGACAAGTGCTTCTTCCTAGTTGAGGATGGACTGTGTACACTGTAGGTTGGATCTTCCATGGGCATGTACTTCCACAAGGTGAACTCGAAGTGTGTGTGACTTGAGTGCAATGCCCTAGGTGTTCAGTTGAATCATGTGAATGGGTGTACTACCTCCCCTGTGTGTGTTGTTAAACATGCCTCACTAATAGTATGTTATGTTGGGCTAAGTCATAACATTTTAACATGTGTGGACCTGGGATGTGACAAGGTTGGGCTGAGTACAACGTGTTGCTAGCCCTTCATAGGTGTTGTGTGTGAAGGCACATAATTGTTGCACTTTCTGTACACTCCTGGGTGTGCATTGAACATGGGATTGTTGGTTGTTCTTCCCACACCACCCACAAAGACTGGGATGTTACTGTGAAACAGGGTACCTAGGACTGTAGCAACCAGTATGTTACACGTACTTAACACCTTTTGTGACTTGAGTTAGTACCTTGGGCCAGAGTGAGAAAAATGTCTACACGTTGCAAATGGCATAAATATCTGTGTGGGATTTGCAAACGTCTGTTTCCTAATCCAAAATGTCTTTGGTGGTCATGTACATATGAGTAAAATGCTTTTCAAAATTGATATAATGAAGAGTTTTACCAGACCTACTTGCAAATCACAGTGGTAGGCAATCCCATTTGCAACCGAGTACGTGGTTGCAAAGTGAGTAGCTGTTATCATCCACTTGAAGTGGATGGTAACCACCTTGCTGACTGGAAGGGGTCCTCATTGTAAAGCTTCAGCCTTTGTCAGTGGACTAAAAGAATCCTGCGCAAAAAAGCCAGTGGTCTAAGGGACCAATAATTACCGTGAAAATTTCCAAGTACAATTGTTGTGATTTAAAAATAATTGCAGCTCATTTTTCTTTCCGGTAAACGGCCTACACTTGGGGAGAAATAACTTGCTAAATTTAAAAACAGTCACGTCTATGGAGTTCTGCTGGTCCCAGCAGGCCACCATCCCCGTGAGTGCCCATGTTGCTAAGGTGGGGCAACTTGGAACCCACATCATTGATGTTCATGAGGTGGGTTTTATGGACCCCATAGCGACTCGCAGACGGTGTCAGAGACACCGTTCTGCTTTGCAATTTGCTAGTTGATTTTCCTAAATTCCTACATCTGACACCTAGTGTGGACACATGATTCTGGGCCAGGGGTTCAATCTTAGCACACAACTAATTAAAAATGCTATTGAGTGAGGAGTGTGAGTGTAATCACATAGAATGACATATGTACTGAAGTCAGTATGCGGAAGAGCTGGTGCCATAATGTCAAATGCCTTAGGTATGATTTGAATGAGTAGTTTAGGGTGATGTCATCCATCATGTAGAGACATGGATATGCTAGGTGTGATATGACCTTAGGGATGCATGATTCACATGTACTTCCTCTGAGCATTTCCGTGAACTATGTTGTAACAATTGCTGCATACAATATATTTCTAGTAATGGACAAATGAGCCATTGTGGGATTCAACCCACTGTAAATTCAATGCTCAATATTTCCCTTTTCTCTTCACAGCTGCAAACCTGAGTGCCGCAGAGCGCAACCATTTTGAGCATAGGGCAATGAGGTACAGGCACATCCTGCAGGTGCAGTGTGGGTATCGGAGGATGGCCCGCAGATACAATTCCGATCGGGCCTCCGGGGCGTGGTATGCCACACCACAGGCTCCACCAACGGTGCCACCTACAACCACCAGGTCTGCCCAAGGGGACCCAGCGACGGACCAGCCATCTTCCTCAAGACCTGGACCCAGCCGTGTGTTGGGAGCAGGGCTGTCCCGTGGCCACTCCACTCCAGCGACAATCTCCACCTCCACCGGCACGCAGACCAGCAGTGACCCTCCAATTGACCCTGCAGCCTTCCAGGCATTGTCTAGGAAACTGGACAGGTTAATTCAAAAGGTGGACAACCTGACGGAGGACATGGCGGAGGTTAAAAAGAAGGTGCGCTCCATCCGGCGCACACTTCAGAGGGCAAATCTTTAGTTATTTTGCCCTCCTGAACTTTTACCCCTCCCCTCTCCCCTCTTTCCTCTTTTCATACTGTTAGTTGGGTTTGGGGGGTTAGTTATAGGATAAGTATAGGTAATTAGCTTAGTTAGTGTTAGGTAAGAGGGTGGGGGGTCCTTATACTTTCTATCTAATATTTTTGTGTGGGTGGGTGGGTGGGGGGCAATGTTGGGATTCCTATTTAATTTTAAAAAAAATATATATATATATAAATATAAAAAAAAATAAAAATACAAAAAAATATATGTTTTTTTAGGATAGTATAGTATGTGTGTAGGTTAGTAAGTGTTGTCCTGCATGTGTCTTGTCTCTTAATGGTGGGTGGGGGGTTGATGTTTAGATTGTTTCGTTACATGTGTAGAGTAAGTTTAGCTTAGGTTAGTTAGGGACAGTTGTGGGTTAGTAGTAGTCAGGTTAGATTAGTGTAGGTTTACCTTTCCCTTAGTTGCCTCTTTTATTACTACTTTTAAATAAAAATGTTGTTAACCCTTTACCTGATGCGTTAGGTGCTACTTTTTCATGGCCTTGACATCAGTGTAGCAGAAATGTTAAGTATGACATTTGTGTTCCATGCTCCCTATCCCCAGGCTTATGAGGTTTAACATGCCAGCTACCCGTGTGCTAACTTGGTAAGTATCCACCATGTTGGAGATCCACCATTGGTAGTGTGCATTGATCATCAAGGTTTGGGGTTGGTATGTATCCTCTTTCACAAAGAGTGCTTCCAGACTTGTTATTGTAGGTAAATAGATAGGTCGGACAGCATTGTGAAGTTCAGGGAGAGCTTTATAGATGATGATTTGTTCACACTCTTGTCTTGTTGCTATCATTGCTGACCTACATCATGTGTGTACTGATTCAGCATGACTTTCCTTCATGGAAGTATACGCCGTAAGGGTGATTGATGCAGTGTAATTTGTTTATCATTCCTTTCATTCTACAGCATAATTTCAAATTTTAGTATTGCATGGTGCCTACAATTCTCAGCCACCATTAGTTGTGTAGAATAGCTATAGATGGTGCATCATTCTGTCCAACACAGCATGATTGTGTGTGCTTAGTCCCTTCATCAGTTATTTTCCTCAGTATAGTAAAGCTATGATGCAATCCTGGCCACTGCACAGATGATTCAGTATACATGAAATCAGGACAGTAGTATAGAGAATGGACATGGTTTCCACACAGCCACTTTGGAGTTATCTACTGCACAGTTGAATTTTGAAATGACACAGAGACACAATAGGTGTGCAAGTGATATTTATTTATAAGTGGTGTTGTGCAAAATGTCCATTCACCATGTTTGCTGACTCCTTTCTGGTGCATTATTACATGGTGATCCTACAGAAGGGGTGTGGATGATGCTCCTGACATGCTGGGGTGATGTCACAGACAGTGCAGAGGAACATGAAATGCCAAATGGTAGGAGAGAAACATTCACTGGCAAGGTGGACAAGTCATACAGTGGATTGCCGAACAGTCATTGAGGTTAGTTGTAGTGAGACTGGCATGTGTCAAAACGTAGGACCTTGGTCAGAGTAGGGCATGGTGCAGGGACTAGGGCTTCCGGGTACTCTTGCGTGTGAATGTTATCTGTTCCATGTCTTCTTCTTCTGATGTGTGTGTTGCCTGGTGTGTCCTTGTTGTTGTTGGTTGTGAAGGGGCAACACACACCTCAGTGTTAAAAGACATGGAGGCAGACATCCCGGGGGCTGATCCCTGTTGAGTAAGGAAGGGCAGTACTGCAGCAAGGAGGGCCTGCTGGTTTTTCAGAATGGCAGCCACATCCCGATGGTAGGCAGCCAGGTCGGGCCTGAGGGGTTCTATGTTGCATTCGTGCACACGTTGAGTGGCTTGCAGTTTGAGTTGTTGTGTCAACTGGATGACAGCTGTGCCAATTTCCTTCAGTGTTTTTGAAATGTCCTCCAAGAGAAAATTTCTGGCTTGCATTGCAGCTGCCTGATCAGCAGTTGACAACATGCACGAACACACCCCCTCAAGGCTGGCTGCCATATTTTGCATCCCCACCCGCACCTCCTTGGCCAGCTCCCGCTGGACCCCAACGACAGTTCTTTCGAAGCTGGTGCCAGTGTCGTCAGAGTCCTCAGCTGTGTTGGAGCTGGCAGGTCTTACAATTGGGGTGGCGGGTGGTTCTCCTGTGGTGGCTGCTTCTTTTGTGCTCCTCCTTGTGACTGAAGGTGGGGTTTGGAGGCTTTCAAGGACCATGTCAATGGTCTCTTGTGGGAGGTTGATGGTGTCGTCATCCATGTCATCAGGGAACTCATGGACAGGCAGATCAGCAGGAGATCCGTGTTCCTCTGCAATGAAACAGGGTACAATTAGTGTGTCTGTGTTGTGACAATTTTGCAGTAAGATACAAGCCTTTGGATGCCTTAACATTGTACTCTGTGTTTGTCTAGGTATCTGCTGTCCGTCATAGGGCATTGTTGTAGGCCTATGGCCCACCTGTGTGTCACATGTTTGATATGGATCTTTCAGACATGTCTGCCAGGTCGCCTCTAGGTGTTGCTTTGTAATTATTTAGGAATAGGTGTTTTTTTCTCCTACTCCTCACTCGGTGTTTCACTATTGTTATGGAGGGACATTTTGTAGGGTGGGCTCTCATTATCCAACATGTGATTCTTGGCTTTCTAGGCAGCAGGATAGCTAATGGTGTGGGGGACTAAGTTTGACCCACTTGAAAATAACTCTGTCACCCAGATATTCAATTTAGCTAAGACTAACTAGCAGTGCCTCTGGTCTCCCACATCAAAGGAATGTTTAGACATCCGAGCGCATGACATCTTTGGAACTTCTCAGGGAAGTGGTGGTCACTCAGGTCCTACACATTTGTATCTTTTCCGGTAGGTTCCCATACACAAATGACATAGACAGTATTAGTTTGATATGAAGTTTCATTGTACAACTGACTTGTAGGAATTTAGGTGTGAGCCCCATTTACACAAACAATACACACTGTTAGAATTGAAATAGTCCGCAGGCGAGTAAGACATTAGTACACAGCTTTCATGGTGCCTAACTGTTTCTACTCTCCCCCTGCATGTTCTGTGTATAGCACAGCTTGTTAAGTTTGGAGGTTGCCTGTCAGAATCACAGGGGAGACATCATCCCTCATATCAGAGGAATGGGCTAGGATCTGGTTGTGCATCAGCAGCAAGGCAGGCAGCATCTAGTTGTTTATTTCTGTTTGGAAACTCCCCCATGCGTGTCTTGGGACAAGGGAGTGAATGTAAAAGACATATGTCATGGTGATGACAAAGTTTCCCTAAGCAGGAATGCCAAACCTTGACCCCTACCACATCTATCAGCAACGTACCAGACGGTATCCTTGACTGGGGCACAGAGTGAATATGTTCTGGCAAACTCCAGTGCAGAAGTAGGCAAAACAGTGTGATTTGACTAATTGACAACACCTTAGGACTGACTATTTGCTACATTAACTGATAGGAAGGGCAATGAGAATCATTTAGTGCAAATTGCTCTGAGGCACTTAGATGTGAGCAAATGAGTATAAGTACATTCAGGGTAAGATGCACAAAGGCCTCCAGCCTGAGGCTAATGCACAAAGTATACGTTTCACTTGCCACACTACACTTTGACTGACTGTGGGTGTTGTGACTGCCCTGCCAGCACACTTGCCTCTCAGGACCTGCCCCATACACTTTTTATTCACATTGCATGATCTGTACATGTAACGTGGCATTACCTATGCATGTCAATGTTAGGATGTGGTATGGATGTAAACATTCTTGATGTTTTGAGATGATGTTGGGTGATGTGTTTTGAATTGGATTGGCCTGTTTATCGTATGAAGGTCCTATTTGTTTGTCCGAATTTGCAGGTGTGTTTCAGTGACCAGTTGCCTGTGTCCCCTCCTCAATGTTGTTGTCTGAGCAGTATGACATTAGTGATGTAGCCTTGTTAGCCAGGCACGTGAGGGACCCTGACGTATGCAGCATGTGTGTATCGTTAGTGCTGTGTGGCTCCTATTGCTGTTTACTTAGGCTTATGTATGTGTCAGTTATGGACATTCGGCATTTGAGTGTACTGGTACCTTTGTCTTATTTCTAGGAGTAATTGCAGATGTCACCCTCACCCCCTAATTTAGGTATGTATGTTCCAGGGTGGGGTTTCTGCCATTTGGTACTATAGCTGCACAGAGATGAGAGGTGTTATTGTCAACTGTGTTTGCAGTTAAGTTACAGTTGTTGTATTTGCTACTGCATTACAGATAGGGACCTAGTTGATGTAGAATAGATTTTGCAATACAAGTGCCTGGATGTGGATTTGAGGTAGTGTCCTTCCCACCTGTCACTGCTTTCCCTTGGCTCTCTTGTTGTAATTACAGGATGTCCCCGTGGGACTGTTGTGGTTGCTGTATTTTGTCGTGCCCCAGCTTCGGTCAGTACTGGGCATGCCCCCCTGCCGTGCCCCTTTCCCCATGCCACTTCATATATGTGCTGACTTACATGCATTGTGTAGTAGGTATCCCCCCCTGCTTACAGTCCCCATTATTGAATTATGATTCCCCATGCGACTTACCCTGCATGTGCGTAGTGTCGTGGCAGTCTGCGCTGTCCAGTCCTTGAATCCCTGTGACGATCTCCTCCGGGATGACGGCTGCGACCATCTCCTCCATGTGGTCCAGGGCCTCCTGTTGTGCTGGACTCCCCCCTCCAGTCTGCCTTGCTGCCTTCCTGTTCCTGGCCATTTTCTCTTTGGTCCTACGTTTGCAGTCATGCCAGCGTTTCTTACACTCGGTGACTGTCCGGCGTTCTTCAGCCACACTGTTAATCTTGTCCACAATTTGTTTCCAGATGGCCTCTCTCCTACTGAGTGGCAATTTGGAGGTGATGAAAAGTTGGTGCTGGTGTTCCGTCACCTCTTTCACCAGGATTTCCTGCTCCTCTGCACTGAAGCGACACTTTCTTTTTTTTTTTTTAATGTCCTGGGTCCTGTATGTTTCCTCCTGGCTGGTTCCTGGTCTGCTCTCATCCTCCTGGGGTCTGTTGGGGCATCTAGGATCCATTTTGGGTCTCCTCTCCTGAAAGGGCAGTTTTCGCGCAAAAATGTGATGCAATTGCGTGAAAAAAAACGGCGTTTTCACGATTGCGCTGTCATAAATCGACCCACAGTGATGTGCGTCGCATTTACGTTGGTTTCCTTTACGACAGACCGACGCTGTGTGCGTCACGAAATAATGACTCCCACCTGTTGGTTGCGCCGCCGTACGTCAAAGTATAAATTTGACGCCTGCATGGCGCATCCAAATGGCGTTAGACGGCGCAAATTTTTTTGACGCAAAATTGCGTTAGCGCAATTTTGCGTCAAAAAGTATAAATATGGCCCTACGTTTTTCTGGAGAAGTGCAGGTACTCTCCCTCTCAAAATAAAAAAATGCTGGTACTCAGTACCGGACAGTATCGGCCCATTTAAAGCACTGGCTACCTCTATCGGCCTAAGCTGCTAGAACACTACTACATTTCACTAATAAGGGATAACTGGACCTGGTATAAGGTGTAAGTACCCAAGGTACCCACTACAAACCAGACCAGCCTCCTTCACTATGTCCCTGCCAATTGGTGTAGTGACACCACTTCCAGTCTCTAAACCTGCAGTTGCACATGGCCTCCACTTCCACTGTGATTCTTTCCAAGGACCACAGCCAGCATTTCCAGCCTGTAATCCTGTACTAGCAGTAGGGCCTCGACTTTGGGCCCCTGAGTCTTTACTTGCAGCAGAATCTCCATTTACAATATCTAATGAAATATAGGTGCAGAGAAGAGCAATTTCCGGCCTACAATGTTTCAGTCTCACCTGTGCCTCCACTTCTCACGTCTAACCCAGGGGCATCTTAAGGATTTTTGGGTCCCGGGGCAAACGTTTCTGGGGCCATTGTCTGGAACATCTTTGAATTTATGATGGAATTTCAGCTCTTTAAAGCCCCATTTGGCCAGGCTCTCTCTGTGCAGAGGCAAAGTGGTCAAAATTGTAACTGCTTAAATCTAATATTCAGGATTAGCGATGTATTTTTTCAGTATTGTAATACGGTACCAGCTCACTAGTATTATTACAAATATTCTTTGTGAAACCCTTCTCTTTCTCACATGTGAGGTCCTGTTTTGATCTAAAAGAAATACTTTTGCAGCATAAAAACATTTCTCAGCAAAATGTCTATAATGGACTCTCACACATCACTCATTAAAAATAAAATAAAAGAAAACAATATTTAAAACAACCTGTTTAAGAATTGTTCAAGATCACCAGGGCAAGACTCTGCACAGAGCTGACACTATCAGGAGGCTCCCTGAAAGGCTGGGGCCCTGGGCCAGAGCCCACTTTGCCCATGGGTTAAAACGTCTCTGCTCTGTCTAACCTCGTTTTACTTACCTTTCTCTGTGCCTGTGTAATATCACCAAACCCAGGCCACTCCCCGTGAAGCCGAAACCCCTTCGAAACTCGCAGCCGAAAGCGGGTAATTTACGAGCGTGCCAGGGCCACTGCGATTCATTTTAATCTCATCTTGCAGGACAGCGAAAATATGTTGTCAAATATATTTTAATCCTGTAAAGGATGAGCCCGAGGAGGCGTTTTTTCCCTTTTCACATTAGGTTTTGTTTCCCCCCCTTGTTCTCCTTTAGTGCTGTCGGAAGGGGAAGATGGATAAAAAATAGCGGCCGCCAGACCCCCTCACTCATTTAAAAATCCTATTATTTATGATTGCAGTCTTCTATCGATCCTGCGCCAGCACACCCGACAACACTACCTGTGAGGTGGAGACAGGGACACGCGGGGAATAAATGCAATTTCAATGTAAAGCTGATGCGCAACATATTGGTTGTGCAGCGAAGAGGAGCACAATGGAGGCGCTTTGTAAACTAGTCGGCTGCGTTCAGCCACTACTGGCGATATATGTGGGGTTCACGGACTGAAATTCCTGTAAAACAGCCCAGTGGGTCTAGCTCCAGTTCTAGGTACTAGAGTATACCACGCAGATTTCTGACCCAGTAGCAATGATCGGACGTGTGATGCACTTGCTTCAAGGATTTCAAGGATATGTGAAGCTTAGCAAATAATATGGGGGGGGGGGGGGGTTTCTCAACAAGTTCCATAGCGTATCCAACTAAAAAGCAAGCGTGTTCTGGGACATTGTTTGGGACTCAGTCAGGGAAGTTAGCTTGGCATTTGAAAAAATGAGGAACATTCTTGGTAGTGTTAATAAATTGACCGAACCATAAGCTGATAAAACAACTTCGCACATCAGAACATGCTACAAATATCAGATGAATAATACATGAATGCTAGACAATTTTATAAGCCAAAAACATGACCCACAGTCGCTTTTACAAAGTGGCAGAGTGCAATGCTACATTCTCTAGACATATGCTAGCTTGTATGCATCTGAGTTAGGCGGTGGTACCAAAATAGTGCTATGTTGTATGCTTGGTTTAGGCGACTGAATTTGATAGAATTTTGCATTTTTCGCGGTGTTTTTGTCCTAGTTTGAATAAGCATTGGCATAGCCAATTGGTCACTTACATACTTGTTTGCCCATGCGATAAAAGATCGCCCCAGATTCGCCTTCATTTAACCTTTTGTGTAGGTTTTATCGTCGCATTACCGTTAATTTCCTAATCCTCGTCCAGAGGAGCTCAGGTCTGTCTAAGAGCAGATCAACATTATCGTATTTGCAGTTCTTGAGCACACCAGAAGTTTGCTTTGGCGTATTCTCCTTAGTAGTATACTCTCCTTATTTAAAAATGCTATCCATGAAAGGAAGTCTATACTTTTCTGAACCCTTTTAATGATAAATGTTATCTTGTATTCAGCCACTTTTTAAATTCATAAAGTTTTATCCTTTTCATATTTTAATGTGGACATGGTCAGAGGTCTGTTAATTATTATGAATTGTACTTGCTTTTAGGACCATTTTATACTCGAATAAAGCTGTTGATTTGATTTGACCTTTTGGCTCTGTTAATGTATTTTGTTCACGCCATACACCATCAGCAAAGATGCTGATGTTGTCCGGTATGGACAAAAGGTGAAAAAAGCTGCTGTTAAGTGGCTGATTTATCTTGCATGCATTGAGTGAGGAAATATGCGTGCGTGCCATCATGCAAGTGTGCCTCCAAAACTATAAAAGTGCCTCTTCTTTTTTAATTCACCAACAAAAAATGGGTCTGCAGAGTACAAAGAGATATACATATATATATATATATAGAGAGAGAGATTTATTAGATTTATAAAAAATAGGACTATTAGGTAGGCTGGCAATAAAAGAACAGGTAGCATCGGGGAGCGGGAGGAAAAGGCAACTCTGAGCATGGGAAAAACATACGAGAGAGCGCAATATAGAGCACAGGGATTAAAAAAGCACATGAGGGAGACAAGTGGAAAACACACGCACTCTCATGTAGTTCACATAATACCTAATAGCATAGGTTACATTACAAAATACTCCTCTTATTCCTCTTAAACAACTGGTTTTAACAAACCATGACAAATAAAAGCAATGTACACTTTGGGGCATACTTAGAATCCCCTAGCGCCACCTTGCGCCACCCTAGCATAATTTTTTTTTTTTAACGCTATGGTAGAGTTAAGGAGGTCTTGCTCCCACACCGTATTTATAAAGTGGTGCAATGCTTGCATTGTGCACTTTGTAACCCTTGTGCAACATTATGCCTGTGCAAGGCATAATGTATGCAAGGGGTGCGTTTCGACATAGTGAGGCCCAGAAAAATGATGCAGTGAAATTTACATTTCATTGTGCCATTTTTTCCGTCATTTTTAATGCCTGCTGTTAGAAATGGTGTCTCTGGTTCGCAGTCAGTTTGTACTCTGCCTAAGCAGGGACCCTCACTCTAGTCAGGTTAAGGGAGATACACACCTAGGATAACCCCTGCTCACCACATTGGTAGCTTGGCACAAGCAGTCAGGCTTGTCTCAGAGGCAATGTGTAAAGTATTTGTACAAACACACACAGTAGCACAGTTAAAACACAACAAAAGCGCTCAACACCAGTTTAGAATAATAGACAATATTTATCTGAGAAAAAAAAGACCAAAACGACAAAAATCCAACATACACAAGCAAAGATACTAATATTCAAAGATTAAACTTCAATATAGCGCTTAGAAATACAACAGCTCCAACTTGGGCTATCGCTACATCATTGACGGAGTAGTTCCTAAGAATCCAATGCCACTCATGAGGAGGACGGCGCTGGTCACAGAGTCACATGGACCCCTCAGGTACAGTACCTTTGGTAATGAGAAAAACAAGCTTGTGCAGGGAGTGGGGGATGTGAGGCGTTGCTGGAAAAGGTGTGGTGTTGGTTCCTTACTGCAGAGCAGGGAAGGTGATGCGGCGTTGGTGCACAGCATCAGTTCCTCATGATCCGGCAAGGCCGATTAATTTGGTGGGTCAAGACGCGATGGGTGATCTCATGGGGTCACAGTCATGCCACGGGGCTGCTGGCACCACGACAGAGGTGGGCGTCATGGACGTCAAGTGACACGGCACTTCAGGACTCACAGAGTCACGGAACTTCAGCGAGGCAGTATCGGGCCTGCGGTGTCAGTTGGGGTCGTCACACTCCAGCGGGGACCACTCTTCGGGTTGCAGACAGCGAGCAGGGTCATGCAGAGACACCAGTTCTGGAGTCGTCTGGAGTCGGGGAGCCTGTAATATCTTGTTTTCTATCCAGAACTCACTTCCAAGGGCCCAGGAACTGGATTGGCACCCCTTGGCAAGTCAGGGTCCTCAGCAGGAGTACCCAGGTGCTGTCAGGTGAAGACTTTGAAATCCCTAAGACTTCTTAACGGAAGGCAAGCTCAGTCCAAGCCCTAGGAGAACGTTCACGAGCAGGATTTCAGAAAGCAAAGTCCAGTCTTTTCCCTCTTCAGGGGGATGCAGAAGCAGCAGGCTAGCACAGCAAAGCAACAGGCAGAGTGTCAGTTCCTCCTCAACAATCAAGCTCTTCTCCTTGGCAGATGTTCCTCTTGATCCAGAAGTATTCTTAAAGTCTGGGGTTTTGGGTCCACTACTTAAACTCATTTCTGCCTTTGAAGTAGGCAAACTTCAAAGAAAAGTCTCTGTTGTTCACAAGATCCTGCCTTGCCCAGGCCTGGCCCCAGACACACTCGAGAGGGCTGGAGACTGCATTGTGTGAGGAAAGGCACAGCCCTTTCAGGTGCAAATGTCAGCTCCTACCTCCCCATTCTAGCCCAGGAGACTAATCAGGATATGCAGGACACTCCTCAGCTGCCTTTGTGTCACTGTCTAGAAGGAATTCACAAACAGCCCAACTGTCAGTCTCACCCAAACGTGGATTCCACAGGCCGGCAGAGGCACTGAATGGTTGAGCAACAAAATGCCCATTTTCTAAAAGTGGCATTTTAAAAGAGACAATCTAAAAACCAATTTTACCAAAATACATATTTTTCAATTGTGAGTTCAGAGACCCCAAACTCCAAATCCCGATCTGCTCCTAAAGAGAAACTGTACTTCAAAGATATTTCTAGGCAGTCCCCATTTTAACTTTAGGGAGAAATAGGCCTTGCAATAGTGAAAACTGAATTTGGCAGTTAGGCCACGTAAAACACAGCAGAACATGTCCTACTTTTTAAATACACTGCACACTACCCATGGGGCTACCTAGGGCCTACCGTAGGGGTGACTTACATGTAGTAAAAGGGAAGGGTTGGGCCTAGCAAGTGGGTATACTTTCCAGATCAAATTAGCAGTGCAAGACTGCACACCAGACACTGCAGTGGCAGGTCTGAGACATGTTTACAGGGCTGCTCATGTGGGTGGCACAACCAGTGCTTCAGGACCAATAGTAGCATTTGATTTACAGGCCCTGGGCACATATGGTGCACTACACTAGATACTTACTAGTAAATCAAATATGCCAATCATGCATAAACCAATCACCAGTACAATTTAGACAGAGTGCATATGCACTTTACCACTGGTTAGCAGTGGTAAAGTGCCCAGAGTCCTAAAGCCAACAAAAACTGGTCAGAAAAAATGGGAGGAAGGAGGCGAAAAGTTTGGGAATGATCCTGCAAAAGGGCCAGGTCCAACACATCCACAGAACAGGCGTTAAAATGAAGCACTCATTTTAATTAATGGCCCTTCCTGTGCTTTGATGCACTAGCATCAAAAACTTTGACGCTTGGGCAGCAAAGTGCCACAATAGCATAAGAATTGTTGATGCTCTTGTGCTAACGACCGCCATGGTGTGCTGCATTGAAAATGGTGCACCACAAGAAAAGTGGCACATCGGGACCGATGCACCACTTTCTTGTAAATATGCCCCTATACCTTTTAGTGGACACCGACAAAGTGTATATCATTTGGCTCTTAATCCTTTCTTTATACCGTTCTAATTACTTTAACCAAGATATAGAGCATAGGTACTAGCCAACATGTTTCCAAGGGCCAAAAGTTTTGTAACCGAGTCCGGCAATGATGTCAGCAGGGTGAAGGTCGGGTGGGAGTGTTGTGAAGTGAGTGCAGGGAAAGCAAACCATGTACATGGTGTGGACAGTGAGAGACAGTTATTCTGAGGGCTTCATTCCATACTGCCCTCTAAATTAAACCCTAAGGCCCATTTTATACTTTTTTAGCGCCGCATTTGCGTCATTTTGCGATGCAAAAGCGCCGCAAACTTACAAAATACAGTTGTATTTTGTAAGTTTGTGCTGCTTTTGCGTTAAAAAGCAGCGCAAATGCGACGCTAAAAAAGTATAAATATGGGCCTAAATCTATAGAAGAGTCATAGATCTGTGTTATGCTGTGACTGAGTTTCTATCCATCTATCTACCGCATCATGGGGTAAGCCTTTTCTGTTTGTCATTGTGTCATTATCTTTAGTGAGTCAAGAGTACAAAGGAAGCAACTTGATTATTGCATTGGAATGGAATAGACTTTTAGGAATCATAGGCGGTCATTACAACATTGGTGGTAAAAGCCGCTTACCGCCGTGCAGAACACTGCCAACACACTGCCGCGCCCACGGAAATCCGCCACAGCTATTATGACCCACAGCACGGAATCCGCCAAAATTCAGACACCCACACAAGTCCGCCACACCAAAGGTCAGTGATAAACTGGCGAAAACAAAACCTCCACCGTCACGCCAACAGAAATACTCCCACACTATCACGACCCACGAATCCATGCGGCGGTCTTTCAACCGCGGTATTCCATTGGCGGTACACACCGCTGCGCTCAAAATACACACACATTTACAAAACACAGCCAAATTGGACAAATCTAAATCCACACACCTGATACACATACACACACCACTCCCACACACCCAATACAATATAAAACACACACCCACATCACCCACAAACCCCTATGATCAGAATCACAGAGAGAAGGCAAGAGAGAGACATCACCATCAACAAACTAGCATCCACAGGCACACAACACCATCACCCACATAACTTCCATGCACCTCACACTACACACCACTACATATCTGCACACTTATCACCACACACACCACCCCACACATCACCCACACCACCCCATGGCACGGCAAAGACACCCCAGGTTCTCGGAGGACGAGCTCAGGGTCATGGTGGAGGAAATCATCCGGGTAGAGCCACAGCTATTCGGATCACAGGTGCAGCACACCTCCATTGCTAGGAAGATGGAGCTATGGCGAAGAATAGTGGAAAGGGTCAACGCAATGGGACAGCACCCAAGAAATAGGGATGACATCAGGAAGAGGTGGACCGACCTACGGGGGAAGGTGCGTTCCGTGGTCTCAAGACACCACCTTGCGGTTCAGAGGACTGGCGGCGGATCCCCACCTCCTCCCCCACAACTGACAACATGGGAGGAGCAGGTCTTGGCGATTCTGCATCCTGAGGGCCTCGCAGGAGTAGCAGGAGGAATGGACTCTGGTAAGTCAAATCTCTCACTATTTCAAACCCCACCCAACCTGCATTACATCACATACCCCCACCCTCACCCCCATGACTCCAACTCCTCACAAATGTCCCAATATCACAAACCACACATCCCAACACCAAGCCCTGCATGCAACACCAAAGCATGGACAACCAACACCAAAGCATGCCCACTGTACAAACCCATACACCCCCCTAAATCATCCTCAGACAAGGTCCCACGCAGGAATGCAAGCACTGCGGCACACGGTCAACCACCCATTGCACACCATGGCACACACAGATGCAATAATCATGCTTTTACACCCCTGCAGGACCCCTACCCAACGTCACCGCGCAGGAGGGTCCAGACATGTCCACACCACCAACAGAAGATGCCCACAGTGATGACAGCAGCTTTGTCAAACTGGATCTAGATGACCAGCCGGGCCCATCGGGGACCTCGGTACAGTCGGTTCCCATCACACAGTCACAGGCCACTGCAGAGCTTCCCCCCCTCTGGAAACACCAGCACAGCACCCACCCAGTGGGCCCATACCTCTGTCCCCAGGACACGTCAAGCAGCAGTGTGTCCACCACTACAGGGAACCCAGGCTAACCCACTACCCCAACAACAACAGGGACCTGGGGGCAGTGGTAGTGGTCACACGGTCCAGGGAACAGAGACACAGGAACACAGGGAAACTGGGAGGGCTGCTGTGCAACAAGGGGAGGACAGGCCAAGGGAACCCACTCTCCACGAGGCCCTCTCCAACATCATGGGAGCCTACCACCACTCCCAGGAGACGATGGCAACGGTACTGGCCAAGTTTCAGGAGACCCTGCGCCTGCAGGAGGAACAGTATTTGGGCTTCAGAGAGGAACTCAGAGCCATCAATTCCACCCTGGGCACCATCGTAGGGGTGCTGAAGGAAGTACTCAACACCAGGAGGGACACTGTGGCACAACAAGGGGCCCCTGACACTAGCATGGACGATGAACTGCCCACCATCTCCGCCGGCGCTAGTGGACAGGAGGCACCACCACAGGACCACCACACCAGCACCCCACCCCCTGCAGAGGGAGAACCACCCGCAAACAGTCCCTGAGATACAGTACAAAGACAGAGAACAATACCAAGACCCCCGCCAAGAAATGAGACCACCCTGAATGTCATCTTTTTGTCCCACTTTTTCACCCTGTCCATCCTCAAACTGCCACAGCTCCAGTTCCTATGCCCATTTGTGCAATGCACCTGTGAGACCAATAGACTGGACTCTGCCATGGACATACCTCCACCATCACCCCTCCCCATTTTGCAACCCCCTCCAATTTTCAGCACTTAAATAAACACCCTTGAAGCACAAAATAATCTGGAGTTAGTCTGTGATTTCGAATTAGTGTATTATTAATTACTGTGGCAAAAAGTTCATACATTTGTAATGTCAACATACCTATGTCACACTGCTCTAGTCCATGAGGAATCGAAGCAGATGTCACACAGTGAGACCCACATCTGTGAAATCGTAAGGGAAAGTGACAACTCAGTGACCATACACTGGGTGAAAATGACATGTAGTAGGCAGGTTTGTATTCTTACCTGTGTCTCACTGGAAATATTGCAGGATCACCGAGACCCTGTTGTCGATGTACTCTTCTTCTGCTTCCTCATCTTCACTGTCCACAGGCTTCACAGGTGCAATAACACCGCCATCTGGACCATTCTCCTGCAGAACTGTCGTCGCAAAGCTAAGTTGTGAGGCATACAGCAGGCCACGATGATCTGGCACACCTTCTTTGGTGAGTAGAATAGGGATCCACCTGTCATATGGAGGCACCGGAACCTGGCCTTCAGGAGGCCGAAGGTCCGCTCTATTATCCGCCGTGTTCGCCCATGGGCCTCATTGTAGCGTTTCTCTGCCCTTGTCCTGGGATTCCTCACTGGGGTCAGTAGCCATGACAGGTTGGGGTAGCCAGAGTCACCTGCAAATGGCGAGGGGCAACTGTTAGACACACATTAACCTGTAGGGATATCCCCAGACCCAGACAACCATTCCCACTGACTTGCTTCCAGGTGCTCACCTAATAGCCACACACAGCGCCTCTGGAGTTGACCCATCACATAAGGGATGCTGCTATTCCGCAGGATGTAGGCATCATGCACTGAGCCAGGGAACTTGGCATTAACATGGGAGATGTATGGGTCGGCCAAACATACCATCTGCACATTCATGGAATGATAACTCTTCCGGTTTCTGTACACCTGTTCACTCCTGCGGAGGGGGGGACCAAAGCCACATGTGTCCCACCAATGGCACCTATGATGTTGGGGATATGTCCCAGGGCTTAGAAATCACCTTTCACTGTAGGCAAATCCTCCACCTGAGGGAAAATGATGTAGCTCCGCATGTGTTCCAGCAGGGCAGACAACACTCTGGACAACACGTTGGAAAACATAGGCTGGGACATCCCTGATGCAATGGCCGCAGTTGTTTGAAATGACCCACTTGCAAGGAAATGGAGCACTGACAGCACCTGCACTTGAGGGGGGATTCCTGTGGGATGGCTGATAGCTGACATCAGGTCTGGCTCCAGCTGGGTACACAGTTCCAGGATTGTGGCACGATCAAGCCTGTATGTGATGATCACATGTCTTTCCTCCATTGTCGATAGGTCCACTAGCAGTCTGTACACCAGAGGATGCTGCCATCTACTCACATGTCCCAGCGGATGGTGCCTATGAAGGACAACAGCGAGCACAGAGTCAACCACCTCAGAGGTACGTATCCCCAGCTTACACAGAACACGATTCATAATCCGAAAAGTGGCCTCTATGTGTGTAGAGTCTAGACCTAGGTGTGTGTGAAGCAGTTACAAATAAAGCCATGTGGGCCCCTGAAATGGCGGCTGCCTGACCTCTAAAGTGGGACAATGGGATGTGTGGTAACTGCGCTGGCGTTGTACTCCGTTGCGGTAGGCGGTTGAAGACCGCGGCGCAATGCTGCATTGGTTAACATTGGACCCTTTGGGTCCCAGGAACCAATGACGATGTACGCCGGCGGTGATGGTACGCACCGCCGCGGACGTGACCGCCATTTTCTATCTGTTCAATCACTTGATACCTGATCTTCGACAGGAGAGGACCTACACTGCAAGTGCTGCTGTGACCTCGTTCTGGAAGAGACAATGGCTCGAGTGTCTGGGGAAAGGGCCCCTGCCTTCACATCGGAGGAGAGAAACTCGTGGATGGGGTTCTCCCCCAGTACACGCTACTCTACGGTCCTCCAGACGAACAGGTAAGTACACTGGGAGCATGCTGTATGGGCTATGCCTGTGTGGAGAGGGGTGGATGTAAGAAGGAAAGGGGGAGAGTGCGGCGTGCATGAAACAATGGTGAGTGCATGTGCCACATGCCAAGGGTAGAGTTGGGGGCCAATGACTGTGACGGTGCAGTTGGTAATAAGTTTCTCTTCCCCTGTACAAATCATGTAGGTCAGCGCCCACCAGAAAAAAAAAATTTGGCGTGCCATCGCAAAGGACTTCCGGACCCTGGGGGTCTACCACAGACGGAGCACCCACTGCCATAAAAGATGGGAGGACATTTGCCGCTGGAGCAAGAAGACGGCAAAGGCCAAGCTGGGGATGGCCTCCCAACGTGGGAGGGGTGCCCATCGCACCATGACCCCCCAGCAGCCACAAGGGGGTGAGTACACTCTCATCCTGCTGATTTAGTGCGCAGTGGAGGTGTCTGGGTGGGGGAGGTGGGCTGTGGGTTTCCCTAGGCCAGGGCGAGTTTAGTAGGCAAGGTCCCTCCGTAAGGCAGGCCATGTGGCACCCCACCACACTTCTGTAGAGTGCCAAGTACACCTAGTCATGCCCCTGTGTCATCCATGTGTGCAGATGTCATCCATAGCCTAGTAGGCCATGTCCCAGGGATTGCACAGTGGAGCCCAAGAGCGCGGCGTAGTGCAGGGGGCTTCTGTGTCTGTCGTGTCCGCCAACTGTAGCGGTAATGCATGCACTCAACATGTCTTTCTTCTGTCGTCCCCCCTTTTTGTGGTCTCCCTTTTCTTGTGTGCATTAGTATCATCAGCTGGAGGAGCAGTGGCACCGGAGCAGGAGGGAGCTGCATCCCACATGGCCCTGGAGGGCGAAACTATGGACTCAGAGTTCACCAGTGAGACAGAGAGCGAGGGGAGCTCCACGGCGGTGACGCCACCTCCCAAGATACACAAACGCAGGCACACACCCACCCAACAGCCATCCACCTCACAACAGCCTCCAGCGCATGCACCTTCACCCAAAGTCACCAAACAAACACCTCCTACAACCACAACCTCTTCCTCCACTCCCAAACCCCCTCCAGCTACCCGTCCCAGTGTCTCCCAAAAACTTTTCCTGTCCAACCTTGACCTCTTTCCCACACCTCCCCCACCCTGTCCATCTCCTAGGTCCTGACTCTCCAAGTCCCAACCTAGCACCTCAGTCACAACATCCCCGGGACCAGTGGTGCCTGTAATCACCGGAATCTGGAGTGCACCGGCCACCAGGGCAGCCAGTGTGGCACGGAGCCACAGCACGGACAGTCCCCCACCTGTCAAGCATCAGAAGTTGGCCAGTGCCCGGCGGGAGAGGGGGAAGACTCCAGCCACCAAAGCCGCTCCCAGGGGTCCCGGTGGGAGTGTGGACTCAGCTGCGATACCTTCAAAGGTGGGGAAGGGCCACAAGAAACCCGGAAAGTCTGGGAAGAGCAGCACGGTGGAGGAGACCGCCATCATTTCCGCTGTCCAAGAGGCCACCACCATCATCCCCGCTTCCCAGGAGGCCACTGCTATCATCCCCGCTGGGACAGAGAGGACCGCCAGCACAAGCCCCGTTGGGACAGAGAGGACCGCCAGCAGCTGAGTCGCTGCAAAGGAGCCCGCCGCCTCAAGCACTGCTGAACAGGGCACTGCTGCCTCAAGCACCGCTGAACAGGGCACCACCGCCTCAAGCACCGCTGGACAGGGCCCCGCCGCCTCAAGCACCGCTGAACAGGGCACCGCCGCCACAAGCACCGCTGTGCCATGAGCGCCAAGGGCACTGACGGTACTGAGTCAGTCACGAGCAGGATGAAGCACTCTGGGCACCAGGCCCCCTCCAGAACCAGTGGAGTATCACATCCACTAACTCTGTCCTTGGCAGGATGAAGCACTCTGGGCACCAGGCCCTCTCCAGAACCAGTGGAGTATCACATCCACTTGGGAGACTGTGGCTTTGCACTCCCCAGGATGCAGCAGTGGGCAAACCTCCCACTGTAGAGACTTGAGAGACTGTGGCTTTGCACTCCCCAGGATTGAACGGTGGGCAAACCACCCACTGTATAGACTTGAGAGACTGTGGCTTTGCACTCCCCAGGATGGAACAGTGGGCAACCCACCCACTGTAGAGACTTGAGAGACTGTGGCTTTGCACTCCCCAGGATTGAACAGTGGGCATGTGGCCCCCTCGTGGATTTGGCGTTGTGCACTCAACCGGCTGAGTGCCCCCCCCTTTCCCTCCCCCTGAGGTGCCTGTTTTCTTGCTCTCTGATGCCCCTGCAGTGTTCTCTCCGTCATGGTCCGGGATCTTGTGTGGGCCTCGCCCATACCGTGTGGGCCCAGTGTTCCACGGACTTCATTAGAGTACTACCTGGACTACTAAGCTTGGTGTATATTTTGTTTATGGTGTATATATATATATATATATATATATATATATATATATATATTTGCGTACTTGATTTTAATATATTACAATGGTTACACTCATTTCCTTTTGTCTTTGCATTCTTCCGGGGGGGATTGGGGGTGTAACTATAATGTATCATGCTGTATTAGTGTGTGTGTTTTAGTGGGTGAGGGTGGGGTTGTTGCGTGTGTGCGTCCCAGTGTTTTGCCTCCCCTGTGTCATAGGTGCAGTACTCACCGTTGTCTTCGCCGCCAGCGTTCGTGCTCCTGGTAGAGGAGCAAGAAGATGAGGGCTGGAAAAATGTGCAGCTCTGGTTACATGGCGTCTGAGTTCCTTGTGGGGTGTGTAGAGGTGAGCATTTTCCCTTCTAAGTCCTGTTTCTGCTGTGTTTTTGTCCGCGGTGAATCCGCCCCAGAAAAGGTGGCAGATTGGTAGGTTGTGATACTGTGGGTGGTACATTGACTTCCGCCTGTTGGCAGTGACCGCCAAGCTGTTTGTCTGTACCGCTGTGGCGGTCAGAGTGTTAAAGTGTCTGTCTTTGTTGGCGGTTTCCGCCACGGTCGTAATTCTAATTTCTTTTCCCCCAGCCTGTTGGCGGTCTTCCCGCCGCTTTAACACCGTTCGCCAGGGTTGTAATGACCACCATAATCTCCTTATACCTTTAGTCTTATATCTGTAAACTTCAGGAGTGTGTACTATTAGACCTGTCAACCTTAGGGTGGTCTTTCCCCAAACATTTTGCCTTCTTCCTCTGTTTTGCTGATCTCGTTTCTGCTGACCGTAGAAATCTGCACACTTTACCACTGCTAACCAGTGCTAAAGTGCATGTGCTCACTCCTTTAAACATGGTAACATTGGTTTATCTCCAGTTGGCATATTTAATTTACTTATAAGTCCCTAGTAAAGTAGTAGTTCATGTACCCAGGGACTGTAAATTTAATGCTGCACGTGGGCCTGCAGCACTTATTGTGCCACCCACGTAAATCGCCCTTTAAAACATGTCTCAGGCCTGCCATTGCACCCTGTGTGAAGGATTTAAACTGCCAGTTTGAACTGGCAAAAAAACCTTTTGCCATGCCCAAACCTTCGTCTTTAATACATATATGTCATCCTTAAGGTAGGCCCTAGACAGCCCAGAGGGCAGAATGCAACATATTTAAAACGTAGGACATATACTTTTAAGTTATTTATGTCCTAGTAGTGAACAATTCTTAAATTCATGTTTCACTACTGCAAGGTCTATCCCTCCCATAGGATAACATTGGAGTTACGTTATTGCCTTTATTAAGCTGTAATTTCTAAATGGGAGTAGGTGACTAGATAATGTTTGGTGTCTTTGGAATTGTAATGAAACATCCTTTCTCATAGTAACGTCAGATTTTAAATACCATTTTGAAAATGCTACTTTTACAATGTTGGCATTTTCCTGCCTTAGCCTTTAGTGCTTGTAGCCTGCCTCTGGGTCACTTTACTGTATCTAGCTTACAATTGGACTTTGTGGATTCCTCATAAACAGCCACACACAGTAGAGAGCTTATTTGTGCCTGGATGCGCCATCACTCGCAGGATGAGGTGCAGAGCTGGGCCCAGCCCTTTTTACACTTAAGTAGGCTGCATTCTGCCTCCACACAAAGGCTGCATACTGCCTGTAATTAGTCTGGAGCCAGGACAGGGAAGGCAGGACGCCTGGGGACTTCAAAGGGAAACCTCTAGAAGCTTCCCTCACCTTCCAGAGGAAGGATACCAAATATAAATATTGGACCTCAGACACCAACTCTCCAGTATACTTCTGGACCTGTGAATTCTCGTCCAAAAAGAAGGACTTCTGTGCTGAAAGGGCTGCCACTATGCTGGACTGCTGTTTCGAAGGAACTGCTGCCCTGCTTTTCTGCCCTGCTGCCCTCCTGCCTGGGTGAGCTAGCTGGATGGCCTCCTGACTAGAGCCTCAGGGACAGAAGGCTGCAACAACTGAGAGCCCAGCACCTGGACTCTGCCATCTGTGAGTCTACTCTGCCAAGTGGGGTCACCTGAGACCCTTGAAAGTGGGCCTAAGGTGCTCTGCCAGCATCTGTGGACCCAGCAGAACGGTGCATCTCCAGGGGACTGGTGCATCACCTTTGATGTTTGACACATCGCCTTCGGAACCAACACATTGCTCCTGCTGCAAGAATCTTCTGACTCAAAGAACTGTGCATCCTCCCCGCAGCTGCATTGAAATCGCCACATGTGCAAACCTTTCCCAATGCAGGCCGTGAGTCTCTCATCAATAGCAGCCTCAATGATGACACAGGTTCTCGCACCTCAGCCTCACAGCTCATCAGAACCAACTCACTGCCAGGACTGCACAATACATCCTCGACACCAGACTTTGCATCGGAAGCCCTTGTATAAGGGATCCTCAAGGACAATGCAGGACCTCGCATCACTGCTTCACATTACCTCGGAACTGATGTATCTCCTCATATACACGATGCATCCTTGGTGCGTAATCACCGCAATGCTCTGTAAGCCATGATTAAAGTACTTTGTTCAGTGGGCCTGACTGGGTCTCTGTAGCCAGCCCACACTCCATCGCAGTCAGCCTGAACTTGTGACTTTGGGGTGACCAGATATCCATAGTTAACACTGCGCTTTTTGGTGCTATTTTTACTATAATCTTTAAACCTGCATATCTCTGGTTCTACTGATTGCACTTTTGTTTTGGTCCTGTTTGATTTATAAAAAATTACTCTATTTTGCTAAACTGGTGTGGGATCCTTTTGTGGTGTGTTTTCACCTTGTGACTGTTTGAAGTATTGCACAAATATTTTGCACACTGCCTCTGAGTTAAGCCTGACTGCTCTGTGCCAAGCTACCTTAGTGGATGGCACAATGAGTGCTGCAGGCCCACTAGTATCCATTCCATTTCTCGGTCACTGGTACATGTAGTACCATCTATTAGTGACTTACAAGTAAATTAAATGTGCCAATCAAGCGTAGGTCAATTCTACAGTGTTTCAGGGAGGGAGCTCAAGTGCTTTAGCACTGATTAGCATGTGTACATGTAGTACCATCTATTAGTGACTTACAAGTAATTTAAATGTGCCAGCCAGGCGTAGGTCAATTCTACCATATTGAGAAGCTTCTAAAGACCTGGCTGTTCGAGCAGTAGCAGCACCTCCCCCTCCTACCTTCTCCCCCCTCTCCTCCTCATCGCCTTGAGACCCTTACGGGTGAGTAGTGCACCTTATAAATCCCTGATTGGTTGATTGATTGATTGATTTTAGGGAGAGTGCTCAAGCACTTTAGCA
The DNA here is from genome assembly GCF_031143425.1 of Pleurodeles waltl. Classification (NCBI taxonomy): domain Eukaryota; kingdom Metazoa; phylum Chordata; class Amphibia; order Caudata; family Salamandridae; genus Pleurodeles; species Pleurodeles waltl. The sequence goes on from NC_090445.1 coordinate 253,763,533, forward strand.
CTGATTAGCAGTGCTAAAGTGCATAGAGTCCTAATGCCAACAAAAACAAATACAGAAAGAACGAGAGGTGAAGGTAAAACATTTGAGGGAAGACCACACCAAGGATGTCATGCTTTGTTTTTTTTTCTTCATTTTTTGTATTTTGGCCTCTTTTGTAGGGGACAACTCAGGGAGCACATCCGCTGATGTCCCAGCCTGCTTCCCACACAGCTGGCATCCTGGTCCAGCAGCATACTTCGCCCCTGCTTGCTCCGAACGGGCAGAGTGTCTTTTTCATGGTGGCCACCCAGCTATCCGGGTCATAGGTGAGGGGACGGGCCTACCACTGCAGGGGTAGGGGGAGCGCAGCATATAGGGCTGTCCTATCTTCATTTGCAGAGATTTCTGACCCGACTATGGCGTCTCCACAGTCATAATCTTGCTATTAACTCATAGTTTGTGAATACCAAAAAAAATGGAAGCTTACATAAAAGTGTAAGTTTACCTTTGTGAATCGGGCTCTCAATTTTTAGCCTGAAGGTGTATGCAAGCAGGAGGGTCTTGCAGGGCTGTGATGAGGTGAGCAGAGTGGGAGGATTAGAATCCTGGGTGTGGTAAATACCAGGACTGAGGAAATCAGGTACTCACACTCTGCTCTGACAGCAAGTGAAGATGCAGGATTCTGCTAGGAACTTCCATATGCAGGGAATTCAAGGCAGGAATAGGTACTGGAGATTACTGGACATTTGTGCCATATGAGGAATTTACAAGGAACATTGCAGCCAAGCTCCTTGTTGTAAGGGCCAAATGTTTCTTGTCCTTTGTCTTGGCCTTTCATTTGACAACCTAATGTGTTCTTGGTGTTATAATCTTCGATTGCTTCCATTAAAACAAGTAGCCTGACAACAGTGATGAGATATGACCCATGTAAACCTTTGCAGTGTGCCATTTAATCCAGCACAATGCAAATGGGCCATAAGAACTACTCAGAAGTCTTAATGTATTAATATGCATGAAGTGAGATGCATTTAATAAATGCATGTGAATGGCTGAGCAAGCATAAATGGAGGGTTGTAAGGGACAGCATACCTCCTAGCACACATTCAGCTTCACAATTTGCCAGTACTGAGAGCCTTTCTCACAAGAGAAAGACAGCACTAGCTAAAAATGGGACATTAGGAGGAGCAAGCAACTGCCCAAGGGACAGCTGCCACTCACACAGTGGAAACTTTCTTACTGGCAGCTTACACTTTAGAAGTGCTTACCAGCTTATGGGCAGTCAGTAAAATGTCAGTCCTTGTGACTATAGCAGCAGCTACAACCCATTGATATATTTATTTGCAAATCAGAAGACGTGTGAGCACCCACTTGTCCCTCTTTTCCCTGTAATTTGTAAAGGACCACAGTGTTTGCATTGTGAGTTGCATTATAATCCACTTTGATACATTAATTTCTAATCCTTGGAAATGCTGCCACATTGCACAATGCAGGCTTTGTGAGGGTGAAAAGGACTTTGTAAATTGGGCCCACGGTGTCCTGGCGACTTAGAGCTAGATGGGAAACCAACAGCACAAGGAAGTTGCAGGAGGCTGACAAGAACAGGCCTGTCAAAAGCTTTACGGGGTCTGAATCAAAAAACGTAATGTCCTACCATAATGTAGAACACTACTTGACACTTCTATTTTTGTCAGGTGCCATAAGCACCTGAATGAAAGTACATAAAACACATGTCCTCCACAGAGAAAGAAAACATGGCAACAACAGCACCTAATTGTGAAAGCTGTCTTTGTATATAACTAAAGAGAGCAGGCTTGCTTTAAAATTATATAAATACATTTCAATATATGTGAAAGGCTCCCTTAAACATGCAGGGTGTTTGGGTCATGATGCCTCCACTGCCTAGCATGTGTGCCTCCCCCAGGTAGGAGGCTTGTCGCTAAGACCAGAATTGCAAAACGAGGGACTCTTTGGGAAGCTTGAACTAGGCATCCCACATGCAAGTGATGGAGCGCTGGGCCATGCTCTCTCAATCAGTTATCTGATAGACATTTTTTGCTGAGTTGGGAGGTGGAGAAGTTAGCATTTGTCAAAACAATTTCCACTTAACAGTGTAACACAGTGAGGGTCAAAAATCAAGACTAAAGTTAAGGAGTTTTATTAGAAGTTAATAGGTTAATACAAATCAGTCTAAAAAACATGAGATACAGATACAAGATTGTAACAGGATAACCACATTTCCTGATGAAGTTTGGGTGAATCAGCAGAAGGCAATCCAGAAGTTCAATTACAGCAATACATAAAATTAGCAATAAAATCTGAGGCTCAGATGAAAGTTTTCAATTGTCTCTCCTTAGCATGAGTAATATCTAAAATCATCTTGCTTAGGACCTAAATTAATTAAAATAAGTAAATCAGGAAAAACCTATTTAAATTGGGGAAAATGTTGAAAAAGGAGAAATATCTATATGTACTTGCATATCAGTGAAGGTGTCAGCATTTCAGAAGCTTGGTAAAGAGTCTTCCAGAGAAATATGTAAGTGTTAGCTTACGGGCAAAAAGAGTGAAAGCATAGAGGTCTGCACCTCTCAAAATCCAAAGGAATAGTCTCCTACAGTAACCTGCGAGGGCGCTTGTTATTACCACACAAATCTTCTAAGTAACACCACTCATTCCCTCAATTAGGGATTCTACTGTTCTCTCCATTCTCACGTTGTGAAATGCAACAATTGTGGATTCTCTCAGACCAGTCACCTTGGTCACCTGTGACTCTTTACTACATTACTGAATAAAGACTGTCAGTTAACAATCCGATTCTCTATGTTGCTCATCAGGGTCTCTTTCTCAGGCTGTCTATCAGTATTACAGTGTAACAACTATTATCAAGCTCAGAATTCATGTTAACATTCCTGCAAAGAAAAAGATGTACAAGCAGAAATGGAAAATAACAGGCCTAGTTATGTGAAGTTTAAACATATAATTCAATGGTACACATTTCATATGTCAGTTGTGCACCTATAACTACAAATATATGAGAATTTCAGTACATGAATTCAAATTAAACTCATAATACAGTGTTATTTAACAGCAAGGCAATGTTGAATACACAAGTATAAATGAACTGAGAATTACATTTTAAAGGCAAGTGTGAAAACATTAGTGCACAAGTTTTCATGAACTCTTCTCGATTCTAATGTAAAATATAATTCAATAATGTGAGTATGGTTTCTATTTTGTTTCAAGTACCTCCATGTCGTTTAGAGTAAGGCATGAAGAGTATATGATTTTTTAGTTCTACAGTGAATGTACTCCAGTATTGAATTTAAGTGCAACACTTTACCTTAATAACTTTAGAACACACAAAGTATGTAGTGTACTTATTTATTGTGTATTTGTGACGTGCAAGGGTGGAGTCAAAATTATGCTGCTCCAATCCCTGCTCTGATGGTGAATTAAGCCATTACTTCAATATATAGATCTTGTATCAGATGGACAAGTTAAAACCTTATAGACATATTACATTTTTTAAATCTGGATTCATGTCATCATAGTATCTGCACTGCCTGCTCATTTCCTCTTTACCCCCTTCTTCACTTGTACTCATTTGTATCCCTTGTAAAGTCCAAACAAGAATAATCCAAAAAGAGAAATTATCAAAATGGGTCTCAAGATGCTTCCAACAATTCCATTCCCTAAATTACGAAAGCATCTGTCAACTTCAAAAAATACATTCCATATTGCTTCAAACGCACCTGTTGCTTCCAATCCCTTCCAATCTTTCTTTAGGTCAGTAATGTTCTTATTATACTTCTTTAAATCCTTGCTGTCATCAGGAATGTAACTTCAGCACTGCTGAACTTTTAGCATCCTGCAGACTTCCCCACTCCTTTGCAAGAAGAACATCTAACGCAAGTCTGTTGTCCAAAACCATACAGTAGATCTAATCGCTACCATCTCAGTATCTATACCTATGAATGCTCCAGCTGTATTGGTGGACAATTTATCAACTACACACCTACAGATGGAACAATTGCACCAAAAATGTCTGCAACAATTTGACTAGCTCTAGCACCTCTTTTCATTCTGGCATGCTGTTTCGTGCTGGATCATCAAGATGTCTCATATGGTAGATTTTCGGAAAATCTACTCCCAGATCACATGCTCTAAACCTTCTCCTGGGTAGTCTGGAATAAGCATTTATTCCACAAACATAGTAATCTCAAGGAATATCGAGACCCTCACCATATAAATATAATCCATAATTTCTTTGAATTTCAAAAGTGTGATCTCAATCACTCTAACCTACAAAATTTGTTTCTAATCGGGATTTTCTATTGAATAGATGCAGTTTTTCATGATGCTGCCAATTTAATGCTAAAGGTACTATATCTCCTGGTACTTTATGTTCAATCTCCTCGTGAGACCAAATTGGTGTACATGTGTGAATTGCAGCTCTGGCCATTATGGGGCTCATTACAACATTGGCTGTAAAAGACGCTTACCGTCGTGCAGAAGACCGCCCATACACCGCCGCGGAATACCGCCACAGCTATTATGACCCACATCTCGAAATCCGACAAAATTCAGACACCCACACAAGTCCACCACACCAAAGGTCAGTGATAAACTGGTGAAAACAAAACCTCCACCGTCACGCCAACAGAAACACGCCCATGCTATCACGACCCACGAATCCACGCGGCGGTCTTTCAATCACGGTATTCCATTGGCAGTACACACCGCGCTCAAAATACACACACATCTCCAAAACACCGCCACATTGGACATTTTGAAAGACACACACCTGATACACATATATACACCACTGCCACACACTCAATACTATATAAAACACACACCCACATCACCCACAAACCCCTATGACCAAAAATTTTGACGAAGGCCAGAGAGACAGCACAGCATAGACAACCCCACCACACAGAGGCACACAACACCATCACCCACACTACTTCCACGCACAAAACACCACACACCACTACATATCACCACACTCATCACCACATACACCACCCCACACATCATCTACACCACCCCATGGCACGGCAAAGACACCCCAGGTTCTCGGAGGAGGAGCTCAGGGTCATGGTGGAGGAAATCGTACGGGTAGAGCCACAGCTATTTGGATCACAGGTGCAGCACACCTCCATTGCTAGGAAGATGGAGCTATGGCGAAGAATAGTGGAAAGGGTCAACGCAGTGGGACAGCACCCAAGAAATAGGGATGACATCAGGAAGAGGTGGACCGACCTACGGGAGAAGGTGCGTTCCGTGGTCTCCAGGCACAACATCGTGGTACAGCGGACTGGTGGCGGACCCCCACCTCCTCCCCCACAACTAACAACATGGGAGGAGCAGGTCTAGGCCATTATGCATCCTGAGGGCCTCGGAGGAGTCGGTGGAGGAATGGACTCTGGTAAGTCAAATCTTAACTATCATATCCCCCACCCTACCTGCATGCCATCACATAACCCCACCCTCACCCCTATCACTCCAACTCCTCACATATGTACTAATAACACAAACCACCCATCCCAACACCAAGCCCTGCATGACACAACAAAGCATGGGCACCCATCACTAAAGCATGCCCACTGCACATACCCATAACACCCCCCCAACTATCATCACACAAGCCCCCACACAGGAATGCTAGCATTGGGGTACACGCTCACCCACCCATTGCACACCATGACACACAGATGCAATAATCATGCCTTTACACCCCTGCAGGACCACTACCCAATGTCACCAGACAGGAGGGTCCAGACATCTCTACCCCACCCACAGAAGAGGCTAACAGTGATGACAGCAGCTCTATCCAACTGGATCCAGATGACCAGCCGGACCATCGTGGGCCTCGGGACAGTCGGTTCCCCACACCTAGTCACTGCCACCACAGACCTTTGACCCTGTGGTAACACCAGCACAGCACCCACCCAGCGGGCCCATACCTTCGTTCCCAGGACACGTCAATCAGCTGTGTGTCCATCACTACAGGGAACCCAGGATAACCCACCACCCCAACAACAACAGGTACCTGGGGGCAGTGGGCACCGGGTCCAGGGGACGGAGGCCCAGGAACACAGGGGAACTGGGAGGGCTGCTGTGCGACAGGGGGCGGACAGGCCAAGGGAACCCACTCTCCACGAGGCCCTCTCCTCCATCATGGGAGCATACCACCACTCCCAGGAGACGATGGCAACGGTACTGGGCAAGTTTCAGGAGACCCAGCGCCTGCAGGAGGAACAGTATTTGGGCTTCAGGGAGGAACTCAGATCCATCAACTCCACCCTGGGCACCATCGTAGGGGTGCTGAAGGAGATACTGAACACCAAGAGGAACACTGTGGAACTCCAAGTGGCCCCTGACACTAGCAATGACGAAGAACTGCCCACCACCTCCGCCGGCGCTAGTGGACAGGAGGCACCGCCACAGGACCACCACACCACCACCCCACCCCCTGCAGACGGAGAACCACCCCGCAAGCGGTCCCTGAGATCCAGGAACAGGACAGAGAACGATGCCAAGACCCCGCCAAGAAATGAGACCACCCTGATTGTCATCCCACTGTCCCACTTTGTAACCCTGTCCATATTGGAACTGCCCCAGCTCCACTTCCTATGCCCATATGGGCAGTGCACCTGTGAGACTAATAGACTGGACTCTGCCATGGACATTCCTCCACCATCACCCCTCACCATTTTACCACCCCCTCCAATATTTAGCACTTCAATAAACACCCTTGAACCACAAAACAATCTGGAGTCAGTCTGTGATTTTGAAAATGTGTATTACCAATGACAGTGACAAAATCCGTTCTCAAATGTAATGTCAACATACCTATGTCACACATCTCAAGTCCATGAGGAATTTAAGCAGATGACACACGTTGGTAACCACACCTGTGAAACCGTAAGGGAAATGTACAACTCAGTTACCATATACTGGTTGAAAGCGACAGACAGGATAGAGGTAGAAGTGTGAAAGTACTTGTAGTAGGCAGGAATGTGTTCTCACCTGTGTGTCACTGGAAATATTGCTGGATAACTGAGTCCCTGTTGTCAATGTCTCCTTCCTCTGCTTCCTCCTCATCAATGTCCACAGGCTCCACAGCTGCCACAACACCGCCATCTGGACCATCCTCCTGCAGAAAAGGCACCTGTTGTTGCAAAGCCAGATTGTGAAGCATACAGCAGGCCACGATGATCTGGCACACCTTCCTTGGTGAGTAGAATAGGGAACCACCTATCATATGGAAGCACCTGAACCTGGCCTTCAGGAGGCCGAAGGTCCTTTCTATCACTCTCCTAGTCCGCCCATGGTCCTCATTGTAGCGTTCCTCTGCCCTGGTCCTGGGATTCCTCAGTGGGGTCAGTAGCCATGACAGGTTGGGGTAACCAGAGTCACCTAATAGCCACACCCGGTGCCTCTGGAGTTGACCCATCACATAAGGGATGCTGCTATTCCGCAGGATGTAGGCGTCATGCACAGAGCCAGGGAACATAGCATTTACCTGTGAGATGTACTGGTCTGCCAAACATACCATCTGTACATTCATCAAATGATAACTCTTCCGGTTCCTGTACACCTGTTCACTCTTGTGGGGGGAGACCAGAGCTACATGGGTCCCATCAATGGCACCTATAATGTTAGGGATATGCCCCAGGGCATAGTAGTCACCTTTAACTGTAGCCAAACCCTCCACCTGAGGGAAAACAATGTAGCTCCGAATGTGTTTCAGCAGGGCAGACAACACTCTGGACAACACGTTGGAAAACATAGGCTGGGACATCCCTGATGCCATGGCCACTGTTGTTTGAAATGACCCACTTGCTAGGAAATGGAGCACTGATAGCACCTGCACTTGAGGGGGGATCCCTGTGGGAAGGCGGATTGCTGACATCAGGTCAGACTCAAACTGGGTACATAATTCCTGGATTGTGGCACGGTCAAACCTGTAGGTGATGATTAAATGTTGCTCCTCCATTGTCAACAGGTCCACCAGCGATCGGTACACCGGAGGATTCCCCCATCTCCTCACCTGTCCCAGCGGATGGTGCCTAGGAAGGACAACAGCGACCACAGAGTCAACCAACTCAGAGCTATGTACCCACAGTCTACACAGAACACGAAACATAATCCCAAAAGTTGTCTGTATGTGTGTTGAGTCTAGGCCTAGGTATGTGTTACGCAGTTGAAAATTAAGCCATGTGGGCCCCTGAAATGGTGGCTGCCTGACCTCTAAACTGGGACAATGGGATGTGAGGTTACTGCGCTGGCGTTGTACACCGTCGCGGTAGGCGGTCGAAGACTGTGGCGCAATGCTGCATTGGTTAACATTGGACCCTATGGGTCCCAGGAGCCAATGACGAAGTGCGCCGGCGGTGATGATACGCACCACCGCGGACGTCACCGCCGCGGACGTGACCGCCATTTTCTATCTGTTCAATCACTCAATACCTGATGTTCGGCAGGAGAGGACCTACACTGCAAGTGCTGCTGTGACCTCGGTCTGGAAGAGACAATGGCTTGTGCGTCTGGGGAAAGGGCCCCTGCCTTCACTGCACAGGAGTTGGAGAAGCTCGTGGACAGGGTCCTCCCCCAGTACACGCTACTCTACGGTCCTCCAGACCAACAGGTAAGTACACAGGGAGCACGTTGAATGGGCTATGCCTGAGTGGAGGGAGCTAGTTGTAAGAAGGAAGGGGCCACAGTTCTGCATGCATGAAGGACTGTGATTGAATGTGCCACATGGCAAGGGTAGGGATGTGGGCCACTCACTTTGACGGTGCAGTTGGTAATGACTTCTCTTCTTCCCCTGTCCATGTCATGTAGGTCAGCGCCCACCAGAAGAAGGATATTTGGCGTGCCATCGCCAAGGACGTCCGGACCCTGGGGGTCCACCAGAGACGGAGCACCCACTGCCTTAAAAGATGGGAGGACATTGGCCGCTGGAGCAAGAAGACGGCGGAGGCTCGGCTGGGGATGGCCTCCCAACGTGGGAGGGGTGCCCGTCGCACCATGACCCCCCTGATGTTCCGGATCCTGGCGGTGGCCTACCCTGAGTTGGATGGGCGCTTGAGGGCATCACAGCAGACACAAGGGGGTGAGTACAACATCATTCTGCTGACTTTGCGCGCAGTGAAGGTGTCTGGGTGGGGGAAGAGGGCTGTGGGTTTCCCTAGGCCAGGGCGAGTTCCGTAGGCTAGGCCCCTCCGTAATGCAGGCCATGTGGCACTCCACCCCACCTCTGCAGAGTGCCAAATACAGGTATACATGCCCCTGTGTCATCTATGTGTACAGATGTCGACCATAGCCATGTAGGACATATCCCAGGAATTGCATCTGTAGAGCCCAACAGCGCGGCGTAGTGCAGGGGTCTGCTGTGTCTGTACTGGCCGCCAACGGTAGCGGTAAGCCATGCACTCAACCTGTCTTTCTTCTGTTGCCCGCCCTTTTTTTCGTCTCCCTGTTCTTGTGTGCATCAGCATCATCAGGCAGAGGTACAGTGGCACCGGAGCACGAGGGAGCTGCATCCCACATGGCCATGGAGGGTCACACCACGGACTCAGACTACACCAGTGGGACGGAGAGCGAGGGGAGCTTCACAGCGGTCACCAGATCAGCAACCAGCGACACAGACTCGTCCTCCGATGGGAGCTCCCTTGTGGTGGCGGCAAAATCTGTGCCCCCCACTTCTACAGGTACAGCTGCCGCCCCCACTACGAGCACCGCCCTCCCAGCAGCCCCTCAGCCTTCGCCACGTGCCCGCTCACCCAGGAGGGTGGACATCACCTTCGCCCCAGGCACCTCAGCCCCTGCCCCTGTCACCTCTGCTGCCCTCAGTGAGGAGGCCATTGACCTCCTCAGATCACTCACTGTTGGGCAGTCTACCATTTTGAAAGCCATCCAGGGTGTAGAAAGGGAATTGCAGCACACAAATGCATTCCTGGAGGGCATTCATTCTGATCAGGCTGCCCTTCATCGAACCCTGCAAACTCTGGCCTCAGCACTGATGGCAGCCATTGTCCCTGTCTCTAGCCTCCCCCCTCCAACTTCCTCCACCCAGACCCAATACCCTGTACCCCTGCCTATCCCAAGCACACCATCAGACCAGCCTGCACACACCTCAACACACAATTGAAGCTCAGGCAAACATAAGCACCACACATCCCAGCGGCACTCACGCAAGCATCACACACATACAGACACAGCAACATCCACTGCCTCCACTGTGTCCCCCTCCTCGTCGTCTCCCTCCTCCCTCCCAGTGTCGTCTACACTCTCACCTGCATGCACTACCACTACAGCCACTAGGTCCCGCACCAGCACACCCACCAGCACACCCGCTCACCTGCATTCACCACCCCCACTACCATTTACACGTTCCCTGTGTCCTCTCCCAGTGTATCTGTGATGCCCCCTCCCAAAGTACACAAACGCAGGCACACACCCACCCAACATACATCCAACTCACGACAGCCTCCAGCGCATGCACCTGCACCCAAAGCCACAAAAGTTAGACCTCCTACAACTGCCTCCTCTTCCTCCACTCCCAGACCCTCTCCAGCTACCCGTCCCAGTGTACTGAAGAAACTTTTCCTGAGCAAGCTTGACCTCTTTCCCACCCCCCCTCCAATTCATAGGTCCCGTACTAGCACCTCAGGCAAAAAATCTCTGGTACCAGTGGTGCTTGTTAGAGGTATGTGGAGTGCACCAGGCACCAGGGCAGCCAGTGTGACATGGAGCCACAGCACAGCCAGTCCCCCCGTGAAGCACCAGAAGTTGGACAGTGCCCGGCGGGAGTGGGGGAAGACTCCAGCCAGCAAAGCCGCTCACAAGGGTCCTGGGGGGAGTGTCCACTCAGCTGTGACTCCTCCCAAGGTGGGGAAGGGGCAGAAGAAATCGCCAAAGTCTGGGAAGAGCAGCACGGCAGAGAAGACCGCCATCATTCCCGCTGCCCAGGAGGCCACCGCCAGCCCCATCGTCAGTGGCCAGGAGGTCACCGCCAGAGTCAGTGCCCAGGAGGGCAGTTCCATCGTCAGTGGCCAGGAGGCCACTGCCAGAGTCAGTGCCCAGGAGGGCAGTCCCATCGTCAGTGGCCAGGAGGCCACCGCCAGAGTCAGTGCCCAGGAGGGCAGCCCCATCGTCACTGGCCAGGAGGCCACCGCCAGCCACAGCCCAGCTGCCCAATGAAGGACCGCCAGCCCCAGCCCAGCTGGGTAATGAAGGACCGCCATGGCAAGCACCGCTGAACAGGTCAGACACTGCAAACTCAAGCACCGCTAAACAGGACAAAGACCGCTGAACAGGGCAAGGACCGCCATGGCAAGCACCGCTGACCAGGTCAGACACTGCAAACTCAAGCACCGCTGAACAGGGCAAAGACCGCTGAACAGGGAAAGGACCGCCAACTCAAGCACCGCTAGCCCATGAGCGGCAGGGCCAGTGACAGAACTGGGACCGTCACGGGGAGAGTGATGCACTCTGGGCACCAGTCCCCAGTGGAGACTGTCATCCACTACCTCTGTCCTTAACAGGATGAAGCACTCTGGGCACCAGTCCCCCGCCAGAACCAGTGGAGACTGTCATCCACTTGAGAGACTGTGGCTTTGCACTCCCCAGGATTGTCCAGTGGGCAAACCACCCACTGTAGAGACTTGAGAGACTGTGGCTTTGCACTCCCCAGGATGGTCCAGTGGGCAAGCCACCCACTGTAGAGACTTGAGAGACTGTGGCTCTGCACTCCCCAGGATGGGCCAGTGGGCAAGCCACCCACTGTAGAGACTTGAGAGACTGTGGCTTTGCACTCCCCAGGATGGTCCAGTGGGCAAACCACTCACTGTAGAGACTTGAGAGACTGTGGCTTTGCACTCCCCAGGATGGTCCAGTGGGCAAACCACGCACTTGTGAGACTTGAGAGACTGTGGCTTTGCACTCCCCAGGATGGACCAGTGGGCAAACCACCCACTGTAGAGACTTGAGAGACTGTGGCTTTGCACTCCCCAGGATACATCAATGGGCATGGAGCCCCCTCGTGGATCTGGCGTGGTGCACTCATCCGGCTGAGGTGCCCCCCCTTACCTTCCCCCTGAGGTGCCTGTTGTATTTCTATCTGATGCCCCGGCAGTGTTCTCTCCGTTTTGATCAGGTATCTGATGTGGGCCTCGCCCATGCATTTTGGGCTCAGTGGTCCACGGACAATGAATGGTGTATTACCTGCACTACTAATCGTGATGTATATTTTGTTGAATGTGTATATATATATCTGTATATATTTGCTTCCTGTATATTGATATATGACAATGGTTGAACTCATTTCCTTTTGACTTTGCATTCTTCCGGGGGGATTGGGGGTTGTTACTGTAATGTTTGGATATGCATTGGTGTGTGTGTTGTAGTGGGTGAGGGTGGGGGTAGGGGTGGGGGTGTTGCATCTGTGTGTCCCTGACTTTTGCCTCCCCCTCCCCTATGTCGTAGGTGCAGTACTCCCCGTTGTCTTCGGCGCCGCTGTTGATGATGGTCGTACAGGAGCAGGAAGACTAGTGCAGGAAGTATTTGGAGTTCCGGCTCCATGGTGTCCTCCTTCCTCGTGGAGTCTGTAGAGGTGAGCGTTTTCCCTTTGAAATGGCTGTTTCCGCTGTGTTTTTATCCACGGTGAATCCGCCCCAGAAAAGGTGGCGGATTGGTAGGTTGTGATACTGTGGGCGGTACTTTGTCTCCCGCCTGTCTGTTGGCGGTGACCGCTGCGCTGTTTGTCTGTACCACCGTGGCGGTCGGTATGTTAAAGTGGTTGTCTTTGTTGGCGGTTTCCGTCACGGTCATAATTCCAACTTTTTTTACCGCCGGCCTGTTTTCGGTCTTACCGCCGCTTTAACACAGTCCGACAGGGTTGTAATGACCCCCTATGTTTCTTCTCCTGTCTTCCACTGAATCTATAAATTTATTTTCCACATCTGTCAATGCACATGTCGCGCCGAGGTCCGCCGCAGCCCAAACAGGATGATCGGCTCGGGACATGGATGGAGCTGCGGTACATTTTCTCGCCCGCAGGGCATGCCGCTCCCCTTTTTTCCAAACTATTCTCGCACAAGGCCCTAGATTGGGCGGCGGGCCTTGGCGAGTTCAGGGCCTGGTGCGCCTTCAAAATAAGAAGAAAGCGCCCCCTCACTTACCTGTTCTTTTCTTTGTCTTCTTTTCTCTTCTTTTTCCTTTTCTTTTTTCCTTCATTTTTACAAATAAGAGCCATGTTCTTCTTTCTCCCAGCACGCCCTTCTTCTACCTCTTTCCCTGCATGCAGTAGGATCCTTTTCTAAAATAGCGTCTTCATCTACGTTCTCCTATGGTCCTTTCCCAATCCAACATGGCGTCTTTTTTCTTCCTGTCTGTCTCTTCCTGTTTTAGGGTATATAAGGAGTGGAATTCTTGCTCCCCTTGCGCTGCAACACTTCCTTTGGTGGTGATCATGCTCCGGTTGTTTTTCCTCCAGCCTTTTTCCTCGCCTGTTCCAGTTTCTTCCAGTATTTGTTTTCTTTTTCTTGGAAGACTTACCTTTTTTTTTTTCTTGTGCTTATTCTCTGTTCCAGGGAGTTCCAGCCATATGGGTTTATTCTCTTTGGGTTTTTCCTCTGGGACTCCTTCTGGGGGGCACAGACTGCCTTTTGATGTCCCATTGTCAGCAGCATTGTGGCTACCAGAAAGGGCCGCCCTTACCTTGGTCAAGGCAGGACCTACAAGAATCGAGACCATCCTGCAGTTCCAGTTGGCCCGAGCTGTAACCGACGAGTAAATCGTGACAGCACAGGTTATGTTATGAGCAGATGCAGTATCTAATGTCATAGCAGGTTTAAAGAAGTGTCCAACTATTTCTAAGGTTTTAGTATCTGGTTGATTATTCAAATGTTTTAGAAATGGCATTTTTGGTTGGCAGTCAGGTTATCCCCTGTCCAAGCAAGGACCCTCACTCTAGTCAGGGTAAAGGAGAATCACATTCAGTTAACACCCGCTCACCCCCTGGGTAGCTTGGCATGAGCAGGCAGGCTTAACGTCAGAGATAATGTGTTAAGTATTTGTACAAACATACACAGTAATACAGTGAACCACTACAAAATGACACAACACAGGTTTAGAAAAATAGGTATTTTATCTAAATAAACAAGACCCAATACGATAAAAATCCACAATACACAGTTAAGAATATCAATTTAGATCTTAAAAGCAAAAAAAAGGCACCTCAGCCCCAGCCCCTGTCACCTCTGCTGCCCTCAGTGAGGAGGCCATTGACCTCCTCAGGTCACTCACTGTTGGGCAGTCTTCCATTTTTAATGCCATCCAGGGTGTAGAAAGGGAATTGCAGCACACAAATGCATTTCTGGAGGGCATTCATTCTGGCCAGGCTGCCCTTCATCGAACCCTGCAAACTCTGGCCTCAGCACTGATGGCAGCCATTGTCCCTGTCTCTAGCCTCCCCCCTCCAACTTCAACCTCCCAGACCCAATACCCTGTACCCCTGCCTATCCCAAGCACACCATCAGACCAGCCTGCACACACCTCAACACACAAGGGAAGCTCAGGCAAACATAAGCACCACACATCCCACAGGAACTCATGCAAGCATCACACACATACAGACACAGCAACATCCACTGCCTCCACTGTGTCCCCCTCCTCGTCATCTCCCTCCTCCCTCCCAGTGTCGTCTACACTCTCACCTGCATGCACTACCACTACAGCCACTAGGTCCCGCACCAGCACACCCCGCTCACCTGCATTCACCACCCCCACTACCATTTACACGTCCCCTGTGTCCTCTCCCAGTGTGTCTGTGACGCCCCCTCCCAAAGTACACAAACGCAGGCACACACCCACCCAACATACATCCAACTCACGACAGCCTCCAGCGCATGCACCTGCACCCAAAGCCACAAAAGTTACACCTCCTACAACCACCTCCTCTTCCTCCACTCCCAGACCCTCTCCAGCTACCCGGCCCAGTGTACCGAAGAAACTTTTCCAGACCAAGCTTGACCTCTTTCCCACCCCCCCTCCAATTCATAGGTCCCGTACTAGCACCTCAGGCAAAAAATCTCCGGTACCAGTGGTGCCTGTTAGAGGTATGTGGAGTGCGCCGGGCACCAGGGCAGCCAGTGGGACATGGAGCCACAGCACAGCCAGTCCCCCCGTGAAGCACCAGAAGTTGGACAGTGCCCGGCGGGAGTGGGGGAAGATTCCAGCCAGCAAAGCCGCTCACAGGGGTCCCGGGGTGAGTGTCCACTCAGCTGTGACTCCTCCCAAGGTGGGGAAGGGGAAGAAGAAATCGCCAAAGTCTGGGAAGAGCAGCACGGCAGAGAAGACCGCCATCATCCCCGCTGCCCAGGAGGCCACCGCCAGCCCCATCGTCAGTGGCCAGGAGGTCACCGTCAGAGTCAGTGCCCAGGAGGGCAGTCCCATCGTCAGTGGCCAGGAGGCCACTGCCAGAGTCAGTGCCCAGGATGGCAGTCCCATCGTCAGTGGCCAGGAGGCCACTGCCAGAGTCAGTGCCCAGGAGGGCAGCCCCATCGTCACTGGCCACCCACAGCACAGCTGCCCAATGAAGGACTGCCAGCCCCAGCCCAGCTGGGCAATGAAGGACCGCCATGGCAAGCACCGCTGAACCGGTCAGACTCTGCAAACTCAAGCACCGCTGAACAGGACAAAGACCGCTGAACAGGGCAAAGACCGCCATGGCAAGCACCGCTGACCAGGTCAGACACTGCAAACTCAAGCACCGCTGAACAGGGCAAAGACGCTGAACAGGGCAAGGACCGCCAACTCAAGCACCGCTAGCCCATGAGCGGCAGGGCCAGTGTCAGATCTGGGACCGTCACAGGGAGAGTGATGCACTCTGGGCACCAGTCCCCAGTGGAGACTGTCATCCACTACCTCTGTCCTTAACAGGATGAAGCACTCTGAGCACCAGTCCCCCTCCAGAACCAGTGGAGACTGTCATCCACTTGAGAGACTGTGGCTTTGCACTCCCCAGGATGGTCCAGTGGGCAAACCACCCACTGTAGAGACTTGAGAGACTGTGGCTTTGCACTCCTCAGGATGGTCCAGTGGGCAAGCCACCCACTGTAGAGACTTGAGAGACTGTGGCTTTGCACTCCCCAGGATGGTCCAGTGGGCAAGCCACCCACTGTAGAGACTTGAGAGACTGTGGCTTTGCACCCCCCAGGATGGTTCAGTGGGCAAACCACCCACTGTAGAGACTTGAGAGACTGTGGCTTTGCACTCCCCAGGATGGTCCAGTGGGCAAACCACCCACTTATCAGACTTGAGAGACTGTGTCTTTGCACTCCCCAGGATGGTCCAGTGGGCAAGCCACCCACTGTAGAGACTTGAGAGACTGTGGCTTTGCACTCCCCAGGATGGTCCAGTGGGCAAACCACCCACTGTAGAGACTTGAGAGACTGTGGCTTTGCACTCCCCAGGATGGTCCAGTGGGCAAACCACCCACTTGTGAGACTGTGTCTTTGCACTCCCCAGGATGGACCAGTGGGCAAACCACCCACTGTAGAGACTTGAGAGTCTGTGGCTTTGCACTCCCCAGGATACATCAATGGGCATGGAGCCCCCTCGTGGATCTGGCGTGGTGCACTCATCCTGCTGAGGTGCCCCCCTTCCCTTCCCCTGAGGTGCCTGTTGTATTTCTATCTGATGCCCCGGCAGTGTTCTCTCCATTTTGATCAGGTATCTGATGTGGGCCTCGCCCATGCATTTTGGGCCCAATGGTCCACGGACAATGAATGGTGCATTACCTGCACTACTAATCGTGATGTATATTTTGTTGAATGTGTATGTATATCTGTATATATTTGCTTCCTGTATATTGATATATGACAATGGTTGAACTCATTTCCTTTTGACTTTGCATTCTTCCGGGGGGATTGGGGATTGTTACTGTAATGTTTGGATATGCATTGGTGTGTGTGTTGTAGTGGGTGAGGGTGGGGGTAGGGGTGAAGGTGTTGCATGTGTGTGTCCCTGACTTTTGCCTCCCCCTCCCCTATGTCGTAGGTGCAGTACTCACCGTTGTCTTTGGCGCCGCCGTTGATGATGGTCGTACAGGACCAGGAAGACTAGTGCAGGAACTATTTGGAGTTCTGGCTCCATGGTGTCCTCCTTCCTCGTGGAGTCTGTAGAGGTGAGCGTTTTCCCTTTGAAATGGCTGTTTCCGCTGTGTTTTTATCCACGGTGAATCCGCCCCGGAAAAGGTGGCGGATTGGTAGGTTGTGATACTGTGGGTGGTACTTTGTCTCCCGCCTGTCTGTTGGCGGTGACCGCTGCGCTGTTTGTCTGTACCACCGTGGCGGTCGGTATGTTAAAGTGGCTGTCTTTGTTGGCAGTTTCCGGCACGGTCATAATTCCCACTTTTTTTACCGCCGGCCTGTTTTCGGTCTTACCGCCGCTTTAACACCGTCCGCCAGGGTTGTAATGACCCCCTATGTTTCTTTTCCTGTCTTCCACTGAATCTATACATTTATTTTTCACATCTGTCAATGCACATGTCGCGCCGAGGTCCGCCGCAGCCCAACCAGGAAGATCGGCTCGGGACATGGATGGAGCTGCGGTACATTTTCTCGGCCGCAGGGCATGCCGCACCCCTTTTTTCCAAACTATTCTCGCACAAGGCCCTAGATTGGGCGGCGGGCCTCGGCGAGTTCAGGGCCTGGTGCGCCCTCAAAATAAGAAGAAGGCACCCCCTCACTTACCTGTTTTTTTCTTTGTCTTCTTTTCTCTTCTTTTTCCTTTTCTTTTTTCCTTCATTTTTACAAATAGGAGCCATGTTCTTCTTTCTCCCAGCATGCCCTTCTTCTACCTTTTTCCCTGCATGCAGTAGGATCCTTTTCTAAAATAGCGTCTTCATCTACGTTCTCCTATGGTCCTTTCCCAATCCAACATGGTGTCTTTTTTCTTCCTGTCTGTCTCTTCCTGTTTTAGGGTATATAAGGAGTGGAATTCTTGCTCTCCTTGCGCTGCAACACTTCCTTTGGTGGTGATCACGCTCCGGTTGTTTTTCCTCCAGCCTTTTTCCTCGCCTGTTCCAGTTTCTTCCAGTATTTGTTTTCTTTTTCTTGGAAGACTTACCTTTTTTTTTTCTTGTGCTTATTCTCTGTTCCAGGGAGTTCCAGCCATATGGGTTTATTCTCTTTGGGTTTTTCCTCTGGGTCTCCTTCTGGGGGGCACGGACTGCCTTTTGATGTCCCATTGTCAGCAGCATTGTGGCTACCAGAAAGGGCCGCCCTTACCTTGGTCAAGGCAGGACCTACAAGAATCGAGAACATCCTGCAGTTCCAGTTGGCCCGAGCTGTAACCAACGAGTAAATCGTGACAGCACAGGTTATGTTATGAGCAGATGCAGTATCTAATGTCATAGCAGGTTTAAAGAAGTGTCCAACTATTTCTAAGGTTTTAGTATCTGGTTGATGATTCAAATGTGTTAGAAATGGCATTTTTGGTTGGCAGTGAGGTTATCCCCTGTCCAAGCAAGGACCCTCACTCTAGTCAGGGTAAAGGAGAATCACATTCAGTTAACACCCGCTCACCCCCTGGGTAGCTTGGCATGAGCAGGCAGGCTTAACGTCAGAGATAATGTGTTAACTATTTGTACAAACATACACAGTAATACAGTGAACCACTACAAAATGACACAACACAGGTTTAGAAAAATAGGTATTTTATCTAAATTTTACAACACCCAATACGATAAAAATCCACAATACACAGTTAAGAATATCAATTTAGCTCTTAAAAGCAAAAAAAAGAGTGCCTAGAGGTACAAATACTGCAAGTTGGTATTAAGTGGTGTTGTGACGGAGTCGTTTCCTATAATGTGATGCCATTGGCGTCGTTTACGGAATCGTTCTACCCTAGGTACAGTACCTTAGCAAACAAGTAGAAAACAGGGCGGTGCATGGAGTTGGGGAGAGCGGCGTCACTGGATCCAATGTGGCGATGGTTCCGGTGCTACGGGTCAGAAGGACAGAGACGGCGCGCAGCGGTGTCGGGTCCTTACTGCAGAGCGATGGAGGTGAAGCTGCATTGGTTGCAACGTTGATCTCTCAGTTCCGACAGACATGAAGTCCGGTGAAGTCACGATGCTGCGGGGCGACCTCACGGGGTCGCGAGGACGTCACAGGGCTGCAGGCACTGCGATGGCGTTGGTTGTCACGGACGTCGGACTTACAACACTCCGAAGTCAGCAAAGTCAGGTGGGATCAGTGGCTACAACGACGCAAAGCCTACAGGGATGTCGGCGTCGTCCCACTTCTGCGAGGTCCACGGCTTCGGGGCAGGCGGCATTGCGGTTCCGGGCTGAGGCATCCTTTGTGAAGTCACACGGCCACGTCCGGCGTCGTTAGACAGGTTTTTCTCCAGAAATTCACTTCCAGGTGCCCAGGAACTGGAATGGCACCCTCTGGCAAGCCAGAGTCCACAGCTGGCAGATTCAGACCTGGGTGGTGAAGCCTTTGCTGTCCCTGAGGCTTCAAAACAAGAGGCCAGCACTACTCCAAGCCCTTGTAGCTACCTCTCAAGCAGGAATGCAAAACAAAGTCCAGTCTCTGTCCCCTTGCACGGACATAAGCAGTAACTGCAGGATAGCCCAACACAGCGCAGTCACAGACCAGGGCAGCACTTCTCTTCAGCTCTTCTCCAGGCAGATGTTCCTCTTGAATCCTTGACGTAATCTGATTTGCAGAGGATTTGGGTCCAATACATATACCCCTTTCTGCCTTTGAAGTTGGTAAACTTCAAAGCAATGTCTCTCTTGTTTGCAAGATCCTGCCTTGCCCAGGCCAGGCCCCAGACACACATCAGGGTTTTGGAGATTGCATTGTGTCAGGGCAGGCACAGCCCTTTCAGGTGTGAGTGACCACTCCTCCTTACCCTCATAGCACAGATGGCTCATCAGGATTTGCAGGCTACACCCCAGCTCCCTTTGTGTCATTCTCTAGAGGAGAGGTGCAACCAGCCCAACTGTCAAACTGACCCAGAAGGGGAATCCATAAACATGCAAAGTCACAGAATGGTTTAGGCAAGAAAATGCCCACTTTCTAAAAGTGGCATTTTCAAACTCACAATCCAAAATCTAACTTTACTAAAAGATGTAGTTTTAAATTGTGAGCTGAGACTCCAAACTCCACATTTCTATCTGCTCTCTAAGGGAATCTGCACTTTAGTAATATTTAAAGGCAGCCCCATGTTAACCTATGAGAGAGATAGGCCTTGCAACAGTGAAAATCGAATTTGGCAGTATTTCACTGTCAGGACATATAAAACACATCAGCACATGTCCTACCTTTAACATACACTGCACCTCGCCCACGGGGCTACCTGGGGCCTACCTTAGGGGTGCCTTACATGTAAAAAGGGAAGGTGGGTACACTTGCCAAGTCGAATTGGCAGTTTAAAACTGCAAGCACCTAGACTACAGTGGCAGGTCTGAGCCATGTTTACAGGGCTACTAATGTGGGTGGCACAACCAGTGCTACAGGCCCACTAATAGCATTTGAATTACATGCCCAGGGTACATTTAGTGCACTCTACTAGGGACTTATTAGTAAATCAAATATGTCAATCATGAATATCCAATTGTACATACATTTTGACACAGGAGCACCTGCACTTTGGCATTGGTTAGCAGTGGTAAAGTGGCCAGAGTATCGAAACCAGTAAAAAGTGAGTCCAGCACACATCAACAACCTGGGAAACAGAGGCAAAAAGTTAGGGAAGACCATGCCAAGGATGCTAAGTCTAACACAATGTTTTAACAAATGAATCACAAGAAAACTAAGGGCCTGATTTAGGTCTTTTCAGAAGGAAATACTCTGTTACAAATGTGATGGATATCATGTCCGCCATATTACAATCCCATTATCTCCTATGGAGATGGTAATATAGCGGACGGGATATCGGTCACATTTGTGACAGAGTATTCCCTATGCCAAGACCAAAGTCAGGCCCTAAGTCATAGTTTAATTAATAACTTTGGAGATGTCCCTTTCCATAGAATAGGCTCAGCAATGAACTACTAGACACACCATACGTCAAAGGATTATGGTATTATGTTATACCCTATGCGGTAGATGCAGGTAATTGTATTTATACATAGTAATCCCTAGCATCCATACTGTCAACATACTCATAAAGCAATTTGCAATAAACTTTCAGTGAATAATCTCCTGTAGATGCATGTACATGTAAGTCTTTCTCATTAAATAAATGTAAACTATTAGCAGAAGGAAATGGTGCTTTAGGAACATCTGTAGGCCTAATCTCTGCTATATTAGAATGTGCAAGTGAGCTCAATCCTACAAGCAAATCAATTAATACTATGGATATTACAACTAACACTCCTGCAAACATCTATCCACGTCTACCACTAATGTAGAAGGTACCATAGCTTTGCTGAACTCAGACCATTACTGAAATGCAGTAGCAGTGAAATATTCCCTGTTGATTCCCACTTGCTAAGTAATAGTAAATGGTGTCAATGCAGTGAAATACTTTTTTAGTGACAAAGTCTTTGTCAGTCTTCCTTAACTCTACTCTGTGTTCTTCTAAATGATAACCCTATTATTCTGCTGAAGACCAGAAAAGCAGAAGTAAAGCACTGCAAGTTTCCTTAGGACACACTACACCTCGTTTTAGGGATTTTACAGCAGCCAACCAAGTCTGCAAAGAACAACTGCTGGATTATTGGCCCTGACGACCTGCAAAGAAAGGGGACCAAGTTCAGAAATCGAAAGAAGTTCCAGGAAGGACAGGAGCCCCTACCAACCCAGAAGAGGGTGCAAAGGAAGAGACCCTGGTTAGTTGAAGACTGCAGAAATGCATCCTAGGAAGGTGCCAGCAGATTCCTGCATGATGCAAAAGATGTCCCACTGCGTGAAGATCATTGCAGATGAGATTTGTGTTAGAAGGCACCAACAAGCCTTGGCTAAGAAAAAAGTGCGTTTTGCGTCAAAATGGTGCTGGATGGGCCCAGGAGGGACCTGGGGGCCTCACCTCTATGGCTCTTAGCACTTTAGAGAGCCCTCAGGATGCCAACCAGCACCCCCAGAAGCCACAGGATCTGGGTTCAAAGGAGGTGCAAAACACGGTTGATGCAGCACAACAAAAGAAGGTCCCACGCCGCCCGAAAACAACTCAGCGAGTTGAGCGTTGCAGGATGGAGTGCTCGGGATCTGGGCCAGGCTGTGCACAAAGGAATATTGCAAAGAGTGCACAGAGGCCTCAGGAGGCGAAGAAGAACCAGTACACAGGGGTACCATCGCTCTCGGAGAAGGCAAGGTCTTACCTCCTCCAAATTGCATCAGCAGGACTCTGTGTCCTTAGGAGCATGCTCGTCACTGTGAGAGGAATCCCAGGGTACCGGTCTTCGTCTTGGAAGGTGCCTGCTTGGAGCAGGGGAGGGACTCCGTCACTCCATGATAGATTTCTTCAGTCCTTCTGGTGCAGGGTGAAGACAGGGAGTCCCCAGAGCATGCACACCATGGAAACTGTTGCAGTTGCTGACTTAGAGCTGAGGTTGCTGAAGAAAAGTGCCTCTTGTAGACACTTTGTTGCAGTTACTGCATTTCTTGGAGAAGGCTGCGGTTGATCCGAGGTCAGAAGAGTCTGAAGTTGTTGCAGAGGATTCCTGAAGGAAACTTGCAAGCAGAATCTGAAGAGAACCCACAGGAGAGACCCTAAATAACCCTAAGAGTGGGATTGGCTACCTTATCAGGTATGGACCTGTCAGGAGGGGTCTCTGTCGTCACCTGCTGGCACTGGCCACTCAGAGCCCTCCATAGTGCCCCCACATCTTGCAAAGCAAGAGGGCTGAAGTCTGGAGGAGCTCTGGGCACCACCCCTGGGGTGGTGATGGACAGGGGAGTGGTCACTCCCCTTTCCTTTGTCCAGTTTCCAACCAGAGCAGGGGAGAAGGGGTTCCTAAACCGGTGTAGACTGGTTTATGCAAGGAGGGCACCATCTGTGCCCTTCAAAGCATTTCCAGAGGCCGGGGGAGGCTACCCCGCCCCAGCCTGTAACACCTATATCCAAAGGAAGAGGTTGTAACACCCTGCTCTCAGAGGAAATACTTTGTTCTGCCTTCCTGGGACTGGGCTGCCCAGATCTCAGGAGGGCAGAACCTTGTCTGTGAGGTCGCAGCAGCTGTAGCTGCAGAGCAAGCCTCAGAGAGCTGGTTTGGCATTACTGGGAGTCCATGGTGGAGCCCGCAGGATGCATGGAATTGGCTCCCCAATACCAGATTATTTGGAATGAGTAGACAATTCTATGATCTTAGACATGTTACATGGCCATATTCGGAGTTACCATTGTGAAGCTACATATAGGTATTGACCTATTTGTAGTGCACGCGTGTAATGGCGTCCCCGCACTCACAAAGTCCAGGTAAATGGCCCTGAACTATGTGGGGGAAACTTTGCTAGTGCAAGGGTGCCCTCACACTTAGTAACTTTGCACCTAACCTTCAGCAAGTGAAGGTTAGACATATAGGTGACTTATAAGTAACTTAAGTGCAGTGAAAATGGCTGTGAAATAATGTGAACGTTATTTCACGCAGGCTGCAATGCCATTCCTGTGTAAGGGTTTGTATGAGCTCCCTATGGGTGGCAAAAGAAATCCTGCAGCCCTATGGATCTCTTGGAACTCCAATGCCCTGGGTACCTAGGTACCATATACTAGGGACTTATAAGGGGGGGTCCAGTATGCCAATTGAAATTGGTAAATGAAGTCACTAGCCTACAGTGACAAATTTAAAAGCAGAGAGAGCATAAGCACTGAGGTTCTGGTTAGCAGGACCTCAATGACACAGTTAGGCACTGCACAGGCATACACATTAGGCCATAAATTATGAGCACTGGGGTCCTGACCAGCAGGATCCCAGTGAGAAAGGCAAAACACACTAACATATAGGTTTTTATCTATGAGCACTGAGGTTCTGACTAGGAGGATCCCAGTGACACAGTAAAAACACACTGACACACACTCACAAACAGGCCAAAAATTGGGGGTAACCATGCTAGAAAGAGGATACTTTCTTACAGCGCTGCATGCAGCGCTGCCCTGGAGGATTCTACCCTGGAGGATTCAGACTGCCAGCACTGCCAGTCATGCCTGTGGAGGGAACTGGCGGTGCTGGTGGTCCGACCATGGCGCAACCGCCACGGTCATAATGTCGCGGTGAGATCTCCGCCAAAGTGGTCGGACCACTGCTTTGGTGGTTGTCAGACCGCCACCGTGACCCTGGCAGTCTAAAGACCTCCAGTGTCGTAATGACCCAGAAGGGTCTCAGTCTGATTAGTGGCAATGCAATTCCAAAGCTCAGTTCAGCCACAAAGCCCTTCATCATCACTGCCACCTAGGCTGGATTCCTCTGCTTCTTCTGGGCTAGTGTGTGGTACTTGCACTTCAGGAAGGCTGTGCCCTCTTGGCCACTGGTCTCCAGGCCACACTCGCTTTACTGTGACACTAGGCCCTTCACCAGGATCGGAGTTTGATGCAGTCAACACTTCAAGAGGAGACCCTTTTGTTCCGACATCAATTGTGACTCACTCAGATCCCCCTCAGGCCGAAGATATGCTGTCCCAGACTCTTGCTGGACCCCA
The DNA here is from genome assembly GCF_031143425.1 of Pleurodeles waltl. Classification (NCBI taxonomy): domain Eukaryota; kingdom Metazoa; phylum Chordata; class Amphibia; order Caudata; family Salamandridae; genus Pleurodeles; species Pleurodeles waltl. The sequence goes on from NC_090445.1 coordinate 253,788,183, forward strand.
ACAGCTTGGCTAAATTCCTTCCTTTGTCTCACTGTAACCACTGGCACTTCAGAGATAGGTGCTGTTATCTCATCAAGGGGACAAGGGACTCTGCACGTATGTGTTGCATGCACCAAATTGCAGGATGTAGCGCAGTGGTCATAGTGACTGCCTCGAGAGCTGGAGATCTGGGTCTGATCCTCAGCTTTGGCACAACAGCCTGTGATTCTGGGCAAATCACTTAACCTCCCTGTGCGGTAGACAGCACCTTTACACCCTCAAGGGTGTTAAGCTGCACTATAGAAAATCTAAATTTCACCCATTTAGGGAGACAGTCACACTTCACAGCTGTTGTAGTGACCAAGATAACCTGGTACGGTTTTCTTCACCGAGGTTCCGCACATGTTTTGCGTATGTGTTTCTCCACCATAACCCAGTCGCTGGGACTGCAGTCATGGCACTGTTCCTGTCGAGATGCAGGGGTAGCCTCTCCAACCTGATGAGACACAGAATGCACCACATCAGTTGGTCCTTTGCAGGAGTCAAGAACCATGTCATCTGTTATGTTCACAAGCGCATTTGCAGGCACAGCTGGCAATCTCATGGCTCTGCCCATGATGATTTCATGAAGTCACAATCCTGTCCTTCTATCAGGAGTACTACAAAGACTCATCAGCACAAAGGGAAATGCATCAGGCCATTTTATAGAAGGAAAAGCACACACTTTAGCCAGTCTGGATTTCAGCATCCCATTGACTTGTTCCACAATCCCCAAAGCCTCAGGCCGCTAACTAGCCTCTGCTCCACCTTCAATGCTGCACACAATAGTCTTAGGGCCTCATTGCTAAAGTGGGTCCCCCTGTCTGATTCAAGAGAAGTCAGGAACCTAAACCTAGGGATAAGTTCCCTTAAAAAAGTTTAGCCATAGCAAGACTGTCATTTCTCTTGGTCGGGTAGGCTTCAACCCGATGCATGAAGATACCCACAATCACTAGGACATATCTCAGCCTGTTACACACAGGCATTTTGATGAAGTCCAACTGCATCCTGTTAAAGGGACCGATGTGACTCAGTGTTCCTGCAGTTCTTTTGTCTACATTCATCTGCTGACATACAACACATCTATGACATAATTCTTCAGCCTTCAGTCTAAACCTAGGATTACACCATGTCTGCTGCAACAGTTGCACAATGGCATCCCTTCCTACATGAGCAGGTTCATGATAATGGTGGTAACAAACTATGCGGCAATACAGGTCTTACATCCACTGAAACCCAAATGTCATCCTTGCCTCTTAACACAACCAGTTTCAGTTCAACCCTGCTGTTCTACTTCTGACACTTCCTCCTGCAGTCTCTTAACTTCATTCCAGGTATCTGCAGCGATTAGCAAAAGATTGTAATTGGTCATATCTGTTCCTTCATTTTGATATTCACCATCGAAAGTACAAGCATTTAAGGCACAATATTTGGCAACTTCATCAGCAAACATATTTCCCACCGTTACATAATCATCTCCTTTGTGATGTGCAGAGCACTTTACAATATCAATCTGAGCAGGTAATTGTAACGCTTTTAACCGATTATGGACACTTTCCCCATTGCATATAGGTGAACCTGAAGAGGTATTTAAACCTTGTGAGGACCATAACTGTCCGAAGTCACGAACGACACCAAAGTCATATTGACTATCAGTATAAACAGTCACTTTCAGCTGGTCTGAAATGCAGCATGCTCTAGTAAGAACGATCAATTCAGTCACTTGTGCAGAACGCACTCCTTAAAACCAGGACGATTTGACCACACCTGAGCCTGAGCAGACTGCATAGCCAGCTCTCAGGCTTCCTTCATGGTCTCTTAAGCAAGAGCCATCAACAAACATCACAGGTTCTGATTTGGGTAGTGTCACATCTTGTATGTCAGGTCTCAGTTCAGTAACATCTAAAGAATCATGATCAACTTTATCTTCAACGTCATTATTTCCAGGAATTTCCAACAAGTTAGCAGGATTCAATGTTGTACATCTTTTATGAGTTATATTAATCGCAGAAAATATTACTTGCTTATATTTAGCCAATAGGTTATTAGTAAGATGTTGGGTTCTGGTGCACGTGAACAATATTTCCCCAGAATGGGGAACAAAAACATTCAAAGGATGGGCCATAACAATGCACTGTTGTATGCTGACACCTGTTGCAGCCACAGCTTTAAGACAGCCAGGCAATGCAGAATCTACTGGATCAAGTGTAGCTGAAAAATAGGCAACGGGTCTGCAAGCATTCCCATGCATCTGAGTTAGGACTGAGAGAGTGCACCCCTCCCTCTCACTGTAAAACAAAGTGCAGCATTTATTGTAAATAGGCAGTCCCAGAGCATGGGCACAACAGAGGCTTTCTCTCAAATCTGGGAAGGCACGCATGCAAGTGTTATCCCCAGGTACTGGATATGACACAACCTTGTGTGACATTCTTCGTAAAGGCTTGGCCATTAGGGAGAAGTTGGGAATCCACTGATGACAGTGGCTCACCATTTCCAAGAACATCCTGACTGCTTTCTGAGTTGTTGGCGGATTCATTTGAGGAATCGCAGAAATTCTCTTTTGTGACACCTTCCTCACTTAAAACTTCTCTCTTGCAGTACTTCAACTTTTTTAGGGATATTTTATGTCCATTCCCAGCTAAGTGGTACAAAAGGGCAATGATATCATGCTTGCAAGTTTCCTGTGTGTTTGACACCACCAATAGGTCGTCAATTTACTGATCAAGACTGAATGAATAGGCATTTCCAATGACTCCAGATTCTTTTTAAGGATCTGGTTGAAAATGGAAGGACTCTCTGTATAACTTTGTGGGACACAGAACCATCCAAAACATGACTGCTGAACCAAAACGCTAAGAGGAACTGGGTACCCTTGTACAACGGTATGGAGAAAAAGGCTTAGTAAAAGGTCAGTTACTGTGACCCACTCAGCCTCACATGGAATCTGAAATAATATCACAGCTGGATTCAATACCACAGAATAACAAGGGACTACAACTGCATTATTCTTTTTGAAATCCTGCATGATGTGGTACTTGCCATTAGGCCTCTGCAAACCCATAATTGATGAGTTATATGGAATTCTTATGATCTCCTTCAGTATGCCTTGTTGAATCATTGATTCAACCACAGGAATGAGCCCAGCAATGATTTCAGGGGTCAAATTATATTGCATGTTCTCGGATATCCAGTATTAGGTCTTACTGTTATACGGATAGGTTCATCACCTTTGATGAGACCTATGTCTTTTCCTGAAAAGTCCCAGACTTCAGGTAACACTGTGTGTCTCAGCTCTTGAGGCAAATCATTGCTCATCAACATAGGGTACAGTCTGATATCTGAATTCTGGTTTACAGTTTTAACAGCAACATCTAAATCATGAGTTAGGAATGCAATGCTTTTCGAGGTACAATAGATGGAACAATTTAACTTACACAAAAGGTTGTGTCCAAGCAGATTTACAGAACTCGAATCACACACCACAAAACGAAGATCCTCTTCAACGGACCCTATTTTACTAGGTACAGCTTCACTAACAGGGCAAGTCAATTGTTTATTGGCAACTCCTACAACTTGGATTCTTTTTCCCGAGAGGGGTAGGTTGGTAACTTTTGCTGTTCTCACAGTATAGCAGATAGCACCAGTATCAATCATGATATGGGGTGGTCATCCACCTCACCATCCATGAATGGACCACTCTCGTCTACCTACAAGGATGCGCCAAGTACGCAATCCTCCTCCCCTCTCAGGCATGGTCATTGTGGCAGGTCTGAGTTGTAGTCCTCGTCTGGTTGTATCAAAGTACTGTAGAGGAATACACAAAAGGATTTTTGTTTGCCTTGTGGACATGATTCAGGTTAGATCTGGAAGCATTTGCATTCCTGTTGTGGCATTGAGTCTTGTGGAATTGCATTGCCTGAGTTTGGAGAACATGAACATTTTGAGTTATCTGTCTCTGTACATTCTGTATCTGAACTGGATTATTATTAAAATGTGGTTGTACAAATCCACCATTCTGAACCCAATTCTCATTCATCATGCAACCAGCATTGAAACAACATTCCAGCTTCCAATGTCCCATTCTGCCGCAGATCTGGCAAGGCTTAGTTTTCTTCAAAGTAAACATGTTAATCCCTGTACTTGGATCAACTGAGATACCACACCTCTACTCTATTGTGGAAATCCATTTCTACCTTGCATCACTGAGGCTCCCTGTTGATACACTCCATGCATAGTACCAGTATCACCAACAAACTGTTGATTCTGACTTCATTGTGCAACTTGCTTTTGTGCCATCATCTGTTTCATTTCCAATGTATTCCTATAATATTTGTCATACCTCAATATTTAATCAATTGACTTACTTTGCCAGCAAATCAAATGCTGTTGAATCATCGTTACTATACTGTAAATGCCTGCAACAGTCTCTCATAATAAGAGTATATTGACTCTTTGGACTCTTGGGTCATTCTGTCAATATTAACCCAATCTATGTCTTTAGGAGACACCCTGGATTTCAAGAATGTAATCACATGATGATACTTCCTCATTACCACTAGAGATGGAGTCTTTGTCGTTGGATGTCTTTTAGGTTCTTTTTCAGGCTAGTCCACAGCTATTTTGCATTCGGTCCACAAATCATTTGGTACCACAATCTTAAACAAGGTACTCAAATCTATCCATAGGACCTTTGATATTTTCACAAACCTGTCAACCTGTCTGTACCACTCTATTTCCTCAATTTTGGGAAGTCATTTATGAATGATACAATATCACTTTTACTCGAGGGCACGTAACCACCAACAGGGACATCCCTCATTGGGAGAATATGTATATCCTCCTCCTCTTCTTCTGTTCCAGCTGGATGCATTTTTAATCTTACTTTCTTTGGTTCCTTCTGCTTTACAGATCTACATTTCCATTTATCCAGTTCACTCCATTTTTGGATTTAGCCAATGAATTCTCTAATCTGCAATTTCATTGCTGATGGTCTCATGTTAGAGAGGATATGGTCATTAAAGCTTAAACAGTAACTTCTCTATAGAGTTTTGGATTCATTTATTAAATTTTGTGTTTACGGCCAAATTTGTGGCTGTTAAAGGGTGGTTCCAGGAGGCGGGCTAGTTGGGACACAGTGTGCCGCCATTTTTGTAGGGCGGGAGCGCTGTAGTGCTCCGTGACTCACTCTGCTTTGCAAGAGAGTTTTACTCAACATAAAAATATAGGCGCAGCATGGATGCGCCCTAAGGTGTGAGATGGTGCTGATTGGCATGGTGCTTGGTCCCGCTAATCGTTTTGCTTGCAAATTAATAGCTGCTAAATGTTAATGTTTTAACTTTTTTAAAGTTTTTTCTTTTTTCTCAGTGAAGTGTTAGAAATTGGTTTTTAGATCATTTTTTGAAACAGTCACACATGCTCGCATTTGCAAAATAATAACACTGTGATTAGCTGTTGCACATTGATTGTGTTCACTTTTGAAGCATCTCCCTGGGTGATGTGGGCTTGGGGGACCTGCGCCAGATAGGAGTCTGCATTCCCTGAGTCCAGCTCCTCTGCTGTAAAGAGAGCAGCATAAAAGTGTGCAAACTCCTGTATGGTTAGCCCATCTTTATGGTTTGTACTACCGTCTGGAGCCATGAGTTCCTTCACTCTTTGCTGAACAACTTGGGAGCAAAGACTGTGGACTAGTTACTGCCCCACTTTGCTTCCACCAGCATGTTATGTCTGTTTCATGCTCAAAAAGGCGTATGGCGTATTCAGCCCTATTCATATCTAGAGCCTTGAGTTGTTTGCGAGGCGCAGTATGTTGGCACTGTATTGCAAATGAAGCACTTTGTGTGACTCCTTGTGATGTTTTGGCAGCACTCCTTATGAATTAGTCACACTTTAATTAGGGATTGTACTTTTTATATTTATTCTTCTCAAGATATTTCAACATAAACATCAGATGAAGATTAAATGCTTGTTATTTTAATTCTGTCTTCTAGGTTCCAAAGAGGAGGTTCATCTGCTGTTCCCTCGAAAGAAGCACAGTAAGTATTAATGAGTATTTGATTCTCCTTCTTAGTTTGATACCATCACCGTAAACACCATGAATGTGCACTGAAAACTCAAAGGGGTGGAATGGGGAGGAAAAAGAAAGGTTTCTTTCCCTTTTACATTTGAGAGGAAAAAGAAGAATATAAGGAAACATATATGTTGCCCCAATAGAGTAGCAAGGCTTTTATTCATCCCCTTCTCCAACATGCAAGACAGACGCCCCCCTCCACTTTGTGATTTCTCTTTGTTAGAACTACTGGGGCGGTCAGATACCCACAAGCATCTTTTCCAGTACCCGCATCCGGCCACACACTTGATGGAGTCACACTCTTCCTGAAGCATGGTGGGAAGATTCAGCTCTACGCCAAACAGTCTCCTGGGTCGTCTCCTGGGCTGCTTCGGGTTGCTTCCCTTCCGTCGTCTCCTGCTTTGGGTCACAGCGAAGGGGGCAGTAACCACCATCTTCTTCAACTCCAGTTGACTTGAAGACATCCGAACCTCTGTTCTTCTTCCAATCGCTCGACACTTCTTTCCTGGCTCCACCTCCGGTTGCCACTAAGAAGATGCCATCTCCAAGTCTGGCCCCTCTTTTCTTCCTGACGCCAGAGTGAATACCCAGAAGTTATCCTCTAGCCGCTCATCCTTTTCAGAATGCAAACTTCTCTTAAAGGGATGGTATTCATCCTACAGGGGAGATCTCGCTCTCCAGGCAATTGGGCAGTCGCTGACACTCCTCTAGGTCAGTTATGCTGGCCGCCAACTGAGCACGGGTATCACATAAATCTATATTGAGGTGTGAAGCTATCAACATAAACTGGCCCTGTACAACTGCCTTTAATGTGTCCACAATAAGGCTATAGGTGTATCTGGAGTGTCGTTGGTAGCTAAGAAAGAGTTGATAGCGGCTGTGGTGGCAGTGACCATCTTTTCATAGGTAAAAAGCTTGCGGTTGAGGTGTCACGTACGGGGGTGCGGAGCTAGGAAAGGCACACCTGAGGGGGATGGAGAGTGGTCAGAGAGCAGATCTACTCAGCTGGGCATTGGAGAGTATATTAAAGTCCCCTCCTACAATGATATCTGTGTCTTGGGTGGCAAGAACACACCTATTGCATCCTTAATAGAGGCTTCTTGATGGTCATTTGGGGCAGGCATCAATCATATATCCCCCAGAGGCTCATCAGCAGCGTGGTGTCTGAGGGATATGTGTAAAGGTGTAGGATATAGGGTTGAGGGAAGAATAGTAAACAGTACAACAGGTGAGAACCCCACCTGGGAACATGGCAAACCAAAATCTGAGGGTCCATATCATTAAAAACAAACTGTGGCAGTCTTTCAGTTCGCTGTAGTTCCATCACCAAAAAGTTACAGCAACAGAGGAGGCAGAGCTGGTCCCCATGCCGCTGCAGTTGTCAAACTATAGGGGCCGTGGGCCTCAAAAAGAAGGGGGGCCATCGCTTGTCATCACATTGGATGGGACATCTGCAGAAGTCTCAGAAAGTCAGTGGTTGATGTCGGGGTCCAATGCATTGTTGTTGTGTTGTAGTTGGTCTAAGATTGTTGCCCTTTCCTTTTGGCTTTCCTCCTCTGAATGTTTACAAATCATCTTCTTTATACAGCGGATAGACTGGTGCATTCCTGTGGTGAATTACAATGGCAACTGAGTGAAAGTTTTCCCTTGGAGAGTGACCATATCCAGTAGGGACCTAGTCTCATTGTCCCAGACAAATTGGAGCCAGAAGGGGTGCCCCTACTTGTATTTGATCCTTTTTATCATGGAGAAAGTCAGTCAGAGGTTGAAGGGATCTACAACACTGTAGTATTATTGGAATAAGATCCTGATAGAGCCAGACCTTGGTGACTTCAAAGTCAATGGTATTCCTGTCCCATACTGCAGACATAATGGCTTCCTTCTGTCTATAACAGCGAAGGCAGATTAGAATATCTTGTGGTTGTCCTGGGGAGTGGGCGGGGCAGCCAGCCATGTGTGTACTGTCAAGAATAATGGCCTGGTTCTGGAGCCACATGACGAAAAAGACGAATGGCATATTCCTCAGACTTTCCAGATTCTGCTTGTAATGGGACTCCTCTTATGCGGATATTTAAACGCCTGGATCTGTATTCAAGATCTTCTAACTGGTAGTGGAGCTCCAAGTTCTTATCCTGCAGCTCAATGAGTTCCCAATGGTGTCCTTCCAGTTCTTCCTTGTGGGAGTCGGTTGTTTGGTCCAGTGAGCCCGCTCATTGACACAGCTTGCTGAGGTCCCGCCTGATACCCTTCACGTCCGCTGCTATGTCTTGCTTGAGTGCTGCGATGTCATCCCTGAGGGTCTCGAAGAGGCAGTCCAGGAACACCCTTGTAACTGGTGCTTCTCTACTTTGGGAGCTTGTTGCAGCTATCTCTGCAGTCAGAGGTGTGGACGAGAGTGCCTCTCAACACTTGTCCAGTTTCTTTGAAGAGGGTTTGATCAACAATACCTTTAAGAGTAGAATACATTTTGGCATTCTGCTGTGAGGACATGTTTGTGTTGTGAGCCAGCTCTGGTCACAACAGAGAAAGAGCGCTGTGAGATCAATAGGATGTCTGCCAGTTCAGCATGAATGATCAGACCCTCCAGTAGTTTGTGCTTCCACAGAAGCCTCGAACAACAGCTGCTGTTACCTGCTGCCTGACTTGCGCTCACATCAGTGCCAATGAGGACTACGGACACTCTTCGAAGGCAATAGTGCGAGCGCAGAGGTCGTAGCAGTCCTCTGCAGAGTGCGTGCCCAGACCCTCTATGGAAGCGGCTCGGATAGTCTGAGTGCGGCTTGTAGATAGCTTGTAGTGGCTCACTCTTCATTTTTATAACAAGACCGCACAGCCAGAAGCCAATCTCTATCAAGCAACCAATCAGCATCGCTTAGATCCAATAGTCCACCAAGTTAACAAATAAGTTACCCGCCACCCGACTCACACCCATATATGCGCCAAAGAGAATGACAGTCTCTGCTAGGAGGCGATAGTGTAAGCACATAGGTCGTAACAGTTCTCTGCAGAGTGCATGCCCAGGCCCTCTGCCCTCTGCGGAAGCGACTCAGATAGTCCGAGTGTGGCTTGTAGAAAGCCTGCTGTGCTCCGCTCGCTCTTCACTATTACAATAAGATTGCACAGCAAGAAGCTGATTTATCAAGCAAGCAATCAGTAACTGACCGCAGTATCGTTCAGGGGGCCCAAGTCAGATTCAATAGTCCTTCAAGCCAACAAAAAACAAAACAAAATGCAATTTTTTTTTTTATAATCAACTCCAGACACTTCAATTACCTAAGGCTACTTAAGGTCAACGTGGAAAATATGAGATTGGGGCGAGTAAGTCAGCAACTGCCGGCGAAATGAGCATAATGCATTAATCAAAGGAGAAACATTAAAGACCTCAAAGTAGCAATTTTTTTCGAGCCTTCACAAAACTAACCCACTGGTTTCTCCGATCCAAAAGTACTTCAGCCAGGATTCCATTGACCGGAAATTCTCGTTTCTTAAGGACCCATCGGCAGCGATTTTCTCAACAGCTAATCCAGCCTTAGGCTTGCCAACACCGCTCAAACCACAGCCCCAGTTTAAAAGCTCAGGCCCGGCTCTAACCCAGGGCTCATCTATGGCTGTAGGTAAATCATCAATTGCGGCCATCTCACCCTCTAGTACCAGCGTTGATGTGCCTAACAAGTAAAGCACAGATGCACACCTCACGCAGCTCTTTCCCCCTGTCAGGAGAAGTTCTATTAACCAGTCCACACATACCACTCCCAGGCCTAATGTCTGTTTGATCCTATGCCCACCTATGGGATCAGCTGGGAGCACCAGACAATTCTTGGCTCCACTCAATCTCGCTTTTCGGTAATACCAAGCTGACTAGAGTGACGGAAGTCAGAACGAATAACATGGAACACCACTCTTGTATTCAACTGCAACAACATTCATCAACTGCACCATTAAGCCTGATAGTAAAAGTTGCACAAGCAGCATTATCTGCTACTACGCCATACTTAACAGTGGAGCAGCCCAAGCCACAAAACTCAGAAGTACCCCAAACGTTTAGCTCCCCTCCCTCCTACCCAAACACGAGCAGGAAGGTGCTACCCTTCTCGCCAGCACCACCTTCAACTAAATGGCCCTACCTGTCTTTCTCCCGAGAGACAATCAAAATATCATAGTACATTACTTGGCACAATGCAATCTTCAATCTTCAATCCAGGTGTAAAATATGCAATCCGACAAACTGGACATTTAAATTGACCTAATGAACGTACTGGCCACACACAGTGGATATAAGTATCATGATGGAGAAGTTAACCACCCTAATAGCATGGGTTCAAGATACAAATACCCCTTTTCAATTTTCCTGTTCATGCGGCCCCATCAGATACAAATTAAGCACATTACCTACAATCCTGGCTAGTATCATCGATCAATGAAAACCTGCTTAGTCTAATGATGTATTTTGGGATAGCCAAGTGCTGACTGCCTCGATCCCACAGCCCCCAATTAATCAACAGCCGCAAGCACAAACAGCCATGTTTAATAGGGCAAATGATCAAAAAGCTAATGACAAAACCATAACGGTAATCGAGCTACAAGTAAATATCACTAATTCCAATGTAGATAGGTTATCCAAACGCCAGAGGAAGGAAGAATGGAAAGCCAGGAATAAATCTCACCATCAGAAAAATGACGCACCATCAAAGTTATTTCCGATATTCGCAGCCAAGGAGAACTAGAAAAGATCCCTCAATATGCTAAATCAATCCCCCGCCCAGACGGACACAGAAATAGTATCAACACATGCTCCCCAAAGAGGCATCGATCAGTCCGACCATCGAACAGACAGGGCATTATTGTCTTCAGTTAAAATAATTCCAAAAGAGGGAACAAATTGAACCCTTGGAGGAACGTCCACATCAAGCACATCTCAAATAGAGGCCGCTGCAGCCACCAGCCCGACCTGCTCCTACTGCTTTTGCGTCTCTACAAGTGTCAGTAACAGCTGAAACAGAAATTCAAAACAATTCTAGCTACCATGAATTAAACCCTACAAGAGTCAATCAGTTGCCTACTAAGACTTTATTAGACCAGAAGACATAGAGCTCAGAATCAGTAGATCAATATAGGAAACAAGTGATGTCTCAACCGCCACATCATGACAATCCAGCTTTAAGTGGGGACCGTCCAAATTCCCTACGATCCTTTCAAAGTGGAGAAAGATTGGTTTGCATAGCTTTTTACAACACCTCTCCTAGACTGGTGGTAAAACCTAAAGGCCCTGCTGCAAGTAGTAATCTGCAGCTAATCAAACAGGATGCTCAAAAAGCACTGCAATACAATGCGGAAGGAGGCCCTCGAATTGGCAAAAAGGAAGGCAGCAAGTTGAGTTCCCGTGCCCCAGAGCTAGTAAGGTCACTTAAGCGAGGAAATCAAAACCAAGATCAAAAATATAAAACACAGAGTCTGGAACATTTGCCTATAAGAGCACTCTCTAATGCTTGCATCCTCATGATACCTGGATATATCTCACAGGCCAATTTAAACAGAGGAAACATAATGCGGCTACTGGCCAAAGTCCCGTCATTAAAGCATGTAAATTCAGGAGACTTGGTCTCAGTTAAATTTCGCCCTGGTGAACACACAAATGGGCTGGAATATCCATTCAGTTTTAGAATGTGCAGATCTTATTGAATCGTGGAGCATCAGCATCTCAGAGCAAACAGCAGTGCACTATCCTCCTCCTTTAATACTGTCACCAAAATGTATTTCCAATTTAACGCCAGCCATCTCAGTCTTACAGGTTATAAGAGGTCCCTTAATTAGTCTTGAAGAAGCAATAGAATCAGCATCAGCTGCCACTTCGTATCAATATCAATGGGCGTGGATCGCCCCACCACCAAAAGGAGGGTGATTGCGATCCCCAGGGGTGGGGGGTTAAACTAGAGGCCCTCCTCTGCATTCTTTCATGGAACATTGCTGGTGCCAAAACGGTAATTGAAGATGGATCAGTGCCCAAAAAGTGGCATTTATATGATATAATTGCACTACAAGAAACAAACATGGCTGCTGGAGCCATTGCCATTAGATAGGTACATACACTTCAATCTAAAGGCAGAAAAACTGCAACGTTTTGGCAGACCGCAGGGTGGACTAGCAGACTATATAGCAACGCCACTAAACATCACAACTGAACATCTTTCATTGGCACACACTGGTATCCAAGTGATAAAACTGAGCAACTTGAAATCTCACAAAATAACTACAGTAGTGCTATGTAATGTCTATGCATGCCCCAATCTTGAGGAGAAGCAGTGACTTTACTTTAAATTGATAACATCACTAACAGAGTTAAGATTCATAAACCCCACATGGGAGATAATCCTGACTGGGGACTTCAATGCCAAATTATTTAATTATATAGAAGATGACAAAAACATGTACATAGACAGCGTATTCTGGAATATTCCAATACAGTATTGCCCAGCAAGTAAAGACTGCAATGGAAAAGGCAAACTATTAGCCATCTCACTTGAGCACCTTCGGTTGAGGCTAATTAATGGTAGGTTGCAAGAGAATTTCCCCCACAAACACCTACTTTGGTCCAAAAGCATGTCCGTACTTGGACTTTACTGCTCTATCACTTGCGTTAATACCCTTGTTATGTAAATTTGAGATTGTCTTCACCACTTTAACTGACCATGCTCTCCAGCAAATAACTCTCTACTTTAATCCCCCTAAGCATGTTCCATCTTCGACCACACCTGTCTTCTTAAATCAATTAACTTAAAAAGACTAAAGTGGACCAGTGACATGATAGCCGGCCTATCGAGCTGGGTTAAGAGTTTGCTTGAACAAACAAGTACACCTGTATCCAGCCAGAAGGATCACTGGAGTGCCTTTTTTAGGATCGTACAGTTGAAGGCCCCTTGTGTAACACACCCGCAAATTGGTAGATGTACTCCAACCTTGTAAAAAAAAATACTAAAGAAAGCGCTCAAAAAGGCAATTAATGGGTCAAAGAAAGCAAACACCCAAGTATCAACATGGAAGTCAATAAAGCAGCTTAGAAAGCAATATAGAAAACAGGTTTGGGAGGAGTGGAGGCTCAGGAATGAGTCATTTTGATCAAGGCTTATCTATAGCTTCAAGAAAGCAAAAAACAGCCTGTTTTGGTAAATGGTAAATGCTTTAACACGCCCCCAGGATATCAAATAGTTCAAATGTTTCAGAAGAATCCTGGGTTATGCATTTAAATAGTGCTTTTTCCAATGATCTTGCCCCATGGGCACTAAGGCCATTAAAGAATCAAAATTCTGCAAACAAGGTAAGTCAATTGCGCCCTAATTTGTCTATTTAACTACTCAGTAGGAAAAATGAAGCAGTAACATTGCAAGCGAGAGACAGCCCACAAGACACCTGCTTTAGGGCAACATGCTATTTGGAAGAAGTAGAATGGATTATAAAAGAAGGGCGGCCTAACGGAGCCCCAGGCCCAAATGCCATCCCATAGGACATTTTCAAAATGGACCCCCAGTATTGGACAAATGTTCTGTCATCTTTATTCATAGAAGTAGTAGGGTCCATTCCATTGAGTTGGAGAGGATCAATAATACATCCATTGTTTAAAGGCGGCAACCAATTATCTCCAGCTAACTATAGGTTTATTGCCCTAATAGACGTCGAAGCCAAGTATACTACATTGTTTTTACAAGTCCTAACGCAGTGAGTTGACCGCTAATACGTTGGTGCCAGTCAACCAAACTGGATTTAGAAGGGGCCTTGGCACGAGCACCAATATCCTTGCACTTACAATGCTGGCTGATAAATGCAAGTGACAGAGGAAGAAACTGTATCTGTGTTTTGTTGACTTTAAAGTAGCATTTGACTGAGTCGATCGAGGGATATTATGGTGCAAGCTACAAGAAGTGAATATTCCCGTTACTCTTCTGCGAGCCATCGAAGATCTCTACTCGAACACATGGATCCAGGTCAAAGTAGGTGACGGTTCCAGGCTATCTAGGAAAAGCTCAATCAAAAAGGGGCTCAAACAAGGGTGTGTGCTGGCACCTCTCCTTTTTGATCTGTTTCTGGCTGACCTATCCGCCGGGCTAGACGGTGTAAACTTACACTCACCACGCTTGGGGCCGTTGACTGTATACCATCTTGCCTATGCTGATGATGTTGTATTGCTGAGTCACAACAAAATGGGTATGCAGAGAGCAATCATTGAATTAAAAAACTATGTGGAAGATAACAACCTAGGAATAAATACCTCCAAAACTAAAACATTGTTAATCTTTAAATGTCCAGTCCAGCCATTAACGATCTACTTGTATGCTGAACTCTTCGAGGAAGTCAATTATAAATACCTGGGGCTTTACCTGGATAACAAGTTAAGTTTCTCAGAACACAATCGCTATGTAACCAGGAAGTCACATGCGCTAACCCACGCTTTTTGCTCCCTCCACAAAACACTGGATGGGCCTTCTTTCAAGCCTTTACTGTCCATAATAACTGGCAGATTTCTTCCAACAGTGGCATATTCTAGTGCTGCCTTGCACGGGCTGGATGCACTGCTCTTGGATACCTTGCAAAATAAAATATATGAGGCAGTATTTGGCCTTCAAAAAACGCCTCCCTGGCACAAGTTCACTTGGAATTTGGCCTTATTGCTCAATCACTAGGAATAAAGGATGTAGCAATAAAGGCTTGGTCCAAAATCAGAGTAACCCAGAGCAGTGTATTAAACAGTGCCTTATGGTCAGCCTTATTGAACAATCCCACCTCCATTCATCATAAATACCTTTTCTCTGCATTACAATAGACAAACAGGCTTGAACTTTAGGACAAGAACCTACCTGTATCATCTTTCAAGAAAGTAATTAATAGAGCAGGAAAATTGTGTTCGGTCTTGCATGACAAGAATATTTTTAGTAAACTATCTCATGAACTGATGGTTAGTAACGATTATGACATGATGAAACCTGCTCAATACTTAACCCAGAAATTCTCCCCTTTTATCAAGCGAAAACTGATGGCGCTACCCTTTGGCAACATTCCAGCTCTAGCAAACTTGCCACATTGGAAGTACAAGGGCCCAATAAATTGCAGATAATGTGCTTCTGGGAAAGGGGACCTTATACATCTAATATGCATTTGTCCCATGTTAAAGCAATCCATTGTCGCCATATTGAAGAAAATGTTCTTGGATAGAGGGGTATGTTCGTGTAGGTAAGCAATTATTTGCAGTCTCAACCCAGAAGACACTGAATTGCAAATTGATCAAATTCCTTCAGTGGCAAGCAGGTGCAGTGACCACAAATCTGAACCTGTACCAGTTAGCACCCACAGCAGCGCAGAACTAGTTAACTGGTGTAGTCAGGTTATTACATCTGTAAGTACTTTTAAACTATGCAATTCATAGCGAGACAAATATTTAAATTTGCATAAAGTTACACTGGGCTAGCTATTAAAATATTAAGCGAATAAAATGAAGGTAGCTATTTACCAATTAACTTCACAGTGTAGCATAAATAGTCGATTTTAGTATGTCATATTTTATCATTTACTTGGTGTAGTAGATTTGTGAGAGCAACAAGTGGTCAACTATTTAACATCTTGTTTTTTTAACATCTAGAATTAGAAATGGTTAGAAACTTGAATGTCGTATTTTTAGTCCTCTAATTATAACCTTAGACATACCTGACGGCAGGACTTTTAATAACAATTAATTTTACATGATTTTAATTTTTCTTATAATGTGTATATTGTTACGGTTTTTATTAACTAAACAATAAAGATACTTACTTACTTATAAAGGGATGATGTGACCAAAGACCTAGATTGAGTCATAAATCCTGATATAACTGAAACCACTTGAGGCACCTGAATGAATTTCTCTTTTGGTAGTAGCATGACACAGCAATGGTAAATTAAGATTATGTGTGGATTTACGCCATTCTAATAATAATAATATTATCATTAATTGATTTACTCTGACTAACATCGATGAGATGCTGATCATGGTCTTGGGTACCCAGTGGTCTTCCACTGTGGCCCTGCCTTCTGCTTACCACCAAATCTTTCTCTCTCTCACTTTCATGACTCTAGTTAACTCACCCCTTTTGTAACCCCATTGGGGTGTTTGCAGCTTAAGTGTCTGCCATTTGGTTTAGCTTCCACTGCTAAGGTATTTCAGTTGTTAATATTTTACTTTTTTTGGGAATGAGAATGGCATATATTTTTTTCGGGATGACACAATTTTTGGTACAACTAAATTGGAAAATGATTTAAGACTGAAAAGTATTGAACACGTTAGAGCAGAAGGGGTTGACTGTTGAGTTTATGGAATTCTAATTTTCTGAAAAAGTGCCACCTATTTGGCCCATAGTGTATATGATGAAGAAATCAACCTCAAGCCATCTTTAGTGAATGCTGTTCGGGGGCCACCAACACCAAGCATTCAGGATGATGTTAGGCTCTTCTCTAGCATTGCTGAAATTTGTTCTACATACATTTCAAATGTTGCCAAAAAAATCCACATTAATTAGTTGCCTAAGGGCAGGAACAAGTTCCAGTGGACATCTAAGTGTGCATTCGATCTTCAAACTATCAAGAATGCTATTGCTAATGTAGCAACTTCGATGCTGACAGTATTGTTACTACAAATGCTAACAGTAAAGGGTTAGGGGTGGTATTAGAAATTCAGTTGTTAGTTGACTGGGGTGGAAGTCCTGGTCGAGCAACAGCCACAATCCCTTGCAGGGTGAATGACACAAAAAGACTAAATTAACCTGTACTCAACCCTAGGTAGCTTGCCACAAAAAGCAGACAGGCTTAACTTAGAAGCAATATGTAAAGTATTTATGAAGCACACAAACAATAATAAAGTGGAAGCACAATACAAGAAAAATCTCAAATCAATTTAGAAAAATAGAGTACATTTTACTAAATTACTTGACACCAAAAAGACAAAAATCCAATCAATAGACCCGGAATTATGATTTTTTAACATTTTCAGTAAAAATTGGTGCCTAAAAGATCAAAGTGCCAACCACATACATCTAGTCATGTGAGACTGGGCCAAAATAAAAAAATATGACTGACTGCAATTGAGCACCGTTTGGATACACAGAGTGGATTGTACCCACTCAGCACTTACCTTCAGACTTGTAAAAAGTCTTGAGAAAAAACGTTGTAATTTGGTACATTTCAGAAGGGCAAGGCTGCAGGAGGTGTTTGAAGAGGGAGAGTCATCACCGAAAAGCCGTAGGTCAAAGTTGCATGCAGAATTTTACATTTGGACTTAGTTTCTGAAATGGAAGTTGAAAATCACCAGCAGGACTAGGCAGAGGGCTGACAGTTCCATGAGATGGAGACTTTGGAGGTCCCTTTGGCGAAGGACTGCTGAAACAGAATTACTGCTACAGAAAAAACGTAGTGGGACAATCTGCAAAGTTAATTCGACCTGTGATGCATCTTGGGTGGATAGGTGGGCGGGTAGGTTCCTCTCTCATCCTGGTTCTCAGAGCACTTTTTGTTTTAGCCAAAAATGTCTTAAGTCCCCACTTTTGGATTTTAGCAATCTGGCCACATTTAGCACCACTTCCAAGGGTCCAGGACTGGAGAGGCATCACTTGGAGGGTCAGGACTTACTCAGGCAGGGTCCAGGTGCGGATTGTGTCCCTGTGGCTCTGAACAGTAGGTCAGTAGACTAGCCCTTGGAAGTCACTCTAGAGGTCCTGGGACAGTTGAAGATCCAGTTCTTGCCCCCAGGAAGAAGGTAGCAGAGTGGCAAGACAAGCATGGTATCAATCAATCCAGCAGGTTAGCAATATTTTAGAGCAGCAGTCCAGTACAGTGGCAGACCTTCCAGCAGCACAGCAGTCCTTCTTCCTAGCAAAATACCCACAGGTCTAGAATGTACTGAAGAGTTGGTGTCTGAGGTAATACTTTTATACCCTGGTGCCCTCATTCTTGAAGGTGGGAGAAGCTTCTGGACAGTAGTTTTGAAGTGCATGGACTTTTCTGCCTCCCCCTGCCCTGGCTCCAAGCTGGCTACAGTATCAATGTGGGGTTGTTAGGCCCTTTGTGTGAAGGCAGAGCACTGGCTATTCAGTTACAAGTGGGGTTGTGCTCAGCTCTGCTCCACCTCCATCCTTCCAGTAGATGGCACATTGTCTGGGCGGAATTCACAAAGTCTAACTGCCAGTTATTCCAAGTCATGTGACCCAGGCCAGGCTACAGGCACAAATGGGATAATGGCAGAAAAATGCCAACTTTCCAAAGGTAAGTATTTACAAATTATATTTTCATGAAACATTAGGCAGGTTGAGTGGTTCTGTTACTTATGGACCACCTTTAGGTAGTAAAATATGAAAATCAGCTGTAGTGCACCAAATCCAAAACTTAAGAAAAACATGCCTAAGACTTGTGCCTCAAGCACAAAATTCGGTCAGGGCAGAGTATCTACCAAGCATTCACAATATGGTAGGCATCTAATGAGTACAGTGATTGTGTCTACATCTGCTGGTGTTCCATTCGCTGTACTGCATTTGAAGTAGTTCGTCCATAGACCTATTTTCTAACTGTGTAAATTTCCATCTTGGTTAGTCTTACATTTCGAGATCAGATCTGCTGGCTTTGGTCACAGATGTGTTGTTGCAGAACTGGTTTTGTTTTTGCGTTATGATCTGGATGTGCTGACCCAGATTCACAGGCAAAGAGTCTAAGTAGTTCTTATTGTGCCACTTTAGCAAATGTAGCCTGATTTCCTTCACTTCTTGAACTGCCCATAAGTAAAGCCTCTTCTACTTCAATATCTTCTTCAGTTGTTGATGGATGTTGACGATTGATGGATGGTTGGATGAAGTTGATGGATGGAATCCTTGAATTAATCTCAGCCACTGGTAATTGCACAGGCCGCATCACTATCCATAATTTTTTTGCCCACCATACCACCACAGCTAGGTCCCAGCCATATGCAAATCAGTCTTAACCCTGCTCCTCATGGTAACAGTCCAGCCTGAACTGCCAGGCCAGATCCTCCCTGAACTGGAACACAAACAACCCAGGACTTGTTTTGCCCTTGTTAGGGCTCTTTACCCAGGTATAACATGACTCCAGTGGCACAGTATGCCCACGTCTGGGCATACTCAGTGCACTTAGGGAAGCAAATGCAAAAAGAACAAGGTGAGGGATGAAATGCTTGAATTAATCTCAGTCACTGCCAATTGCTCGGGCTGCATCCTGATCTATTGCTTTTTCGCCCACCATGCCACCTCAGATGTGGGTATTTCTTATCTTAGCTTATCTACATCTAGTTCCTCTAGACGAGTAACTCAACATAGAATTCATGGATTGCTTGTAGTCATCTAGCCCTTTACATGTTTTGAAACAGTATTTGATAGCATTTCCAACCACTGTAAATGACAAATATTAGTATTAAATCATGCATGGTATGCAAATTGCTACACCTCAGAAGGTTGGAAGCCTGAGACTGGCTTGCTGGGATTCAGACTTGCTACAGTTGGATGACTGCATTCATCAGCGGCGAGTGTTCTACTCTCTGAGACATACTGTCAGTTAAATAGTGTGTTTCATTAATCAGGGACTGTAGCAGTCCATTGGTCATTGTGTGCCCACTCTCCCCATTTAATCATGAAACTATGATTGATTCACAATAAAGTATATTGAAAAGTGGAGGTCTGACCTCGAAATGTGTCTTTTGTGCTCTTTTCCTGCATAACAGCTTGTATTGTAGGTCTCGTATATAAGCTAGCATAGGGCAATACATTGTAATACAGAACTGCTTGTTTTCTCTAACTTTCTCACTATGGTGCATTTTAGAGAATAGCATATGATACTGGTGCTGTGTCCACTGTGGGTAATGTCCAATGTGCTTTCGGTTTCCATCACCCATATACTACTAGTGATTAGCCTGATATTATATAATTCTGATTTTTGTAAAAAACACTTGTTAGAAATGGGGTCTCTAGTTGGCAGTCACTCTAGTCAGGGTAAGGAAGATACCCAGCTCAGATAACCCCTTCTCACCCACTTGATATTTTGGCACAAGCAGTCAGGCTTATCTCAGAAGCAATGTTTGAAGCATTTGTACAAACACATAGAGTAACACAGTGAAAACACCTCAAAAGGACTCCACACCAGTTCAGAAAAATAGCCAATATTTATCTAAATCAAACAAGACCAATGTGACAAAAATCCAACATATACAAAGATATGAATTTTTAAAGTAAAACGAGTTTTAATCCATAGAAATCATTGGATGTGTTTTAGCACAACGTACCTGGTATGCTTGAGAAATAAAGCTGCATGGCCAAGCGTGCATCAGAAAAGCAAGCGATGTGTTGATTCCTTACTTGCAAGTGCAGCTGTGCATCGATTCTTTATCCACCGAGTAAGCGATGGGTCAATTTCCGGACCAGCAGCCTTCAGTCGGTGCAGTGATGTTGAAGATTTTGACGCCCAGGGACGATGCATGTAAAATCCAAACACACAGCAGCGTCGATTTCACTAGCGCTGCATCGATTTTCCAGTTGCGGTGCAGGTGCTGCATCGATTTTTCTGTCGCTTGGCTCTGGTGCGAGGATTTTAACTCTGGTTCTGCCAGCTTCTCCTTCAGGGGCCCAGGGGCTGGAAATGGTACCACTTGGCAAGTCAAGGGGTCTCAGCAAGATGGTACAGGTGCTGACAGATGATGTCTTTGATGTCCCTGAGACTTTTTAACAGGAGGCAAGCTCAATCCAAGCCCTTGGAGAAACTTCACAAGCAGGATACCCAGCAAAGTCCAGTCTTTTTCCTCTTTAAGGAAGAAGTAGCAATTGCAGGCCAATCCAGTAAAACACACACAGCAAAGAGGCAGTACTCCTCCTCCGGCTCTTCATCTCTTCTCCTTGGCAGTGGTTCCTCTTGATCCAGAAGTGTTCTAAAAACCTGAGGTTTTGGGTCCACTACTTATACTCATTTTGCTTTTGAAGTAGGCAAACTTCAAAGGATAGTATCTGTTGTTCACAAGATCTTGCCTTGCCCAGGCCTGGCCCAGACACACACCAGCGGTTTGGGGACTGCATTGAGTAAGGACAGGCACAACCCTTTCAGGAGCAGGTGTCAGCTCCTCCCTCCCCACTCTAGCCCAGGAAACTCATCAGGATATGCAGGACACACCTCAGCTCCCTTTGTGTCACTGTCTAGAGGGAATTCACAAACAGCCCAACTGTCAGTCTGACCCAGTTGTGGATTCCACAGGCAGACAGAGGCATAGAATGGGTAAGCAAGATGATGCCCACTTTCTAAAAGTGGCATTGTCAAGCAGATAATCTAAAAAACAACTCTACCAAAAGATGTATATTTAAATTGGGAGTTCAGCGACGACAGCCTCCATATCTCTATCTGCTCCTAATGGGAAACTGCACTTTAAAGTCATTTAAAGGCAGTCCCCATGCTAACCTATGGAACAGATAGGCCTTGCAATAGTGAAAACGAATTTTGCAGTATTTCACTATAAGGACATGTAAAACACACCAGTACATGTCCGACTTCTTAAATACACTGCATCCTGCCCATGGGGCTACCTAGGGCCTACCTTAGGGGTGACTCACATGTAGCAAAAGGTAAGGTTTTGGCCTGGCATGCTGGTACACTTGCCAGGTCGAATTGGCAGTGCACAACTGCACACACAGACACTGCAGTGGCAGGTCTGAAACATGTTTACAGGGCTACTCATGTGGATGGCACAATCAGTGCTGCAGGCCCATGAGTAGCATTTGATTTAGAGGCCCTGGGCACCTATAGTGCAATTTACTAGGGACTTACTAGTAAATCAAATATGCCAATCAGGGAAAACCAATCATAATCACAATTTATACAGGGAGCACTTCCACTTTAGCACTGGTCAGCAGTGGTAAAGTGCCCAGAGCCCCAAAACCAGCAAAAATTTATTCCAGCCCAGTCAAAACTACAGGAAGCAAAAAGACTGGGGAAACCACACCAAGGATGCCAGGAATAACAACAGCATAGACAAATATGCACTAACAAGTAATTTCCAAAGAACACATAGAGGGTCATTCTGACCTCGGCGGTAAAAGGCCCTTACCGCCGGTCAGAAGTCCGCCATTCTACCGCCGCGGCAAACCGCCATGGTCATTCTGACCACCAACTGTGAAACCGCCAAAAACCCGACATCCACGGAAGGCCGCCTCATCAGCGGGCAGCGATAAACTGGAGATGACCAAACCTCCACCGCCACGCCAACACAAACACGCCCATGCCATTCTGACCCACGAATCCACGCGGCGGTCTTTCAACCGCGGTATTCCATTGGCGGTACACACCGCTGCGCTCAAAATACACACACAGCTCCAAAACACAGCCACATTGGACAATTTGAAATACACACACCTGATACACATACAAACACCACCCCCACACATCCAAGCAACTATAAAACACACACCCACAACACCCACAAACCCCCACTAGTTGTAAATCGGAGAGAAGGCGATAGAGAGAGAGCGAGCGAGCACAGCAATCGAAAACCCCAACACACACAGGAACCCAACATCATCACCCACACCACATCTACGCACACATCACCACACATCACCACGCACATCACCACAAACGCCACCCCACACCTCATCCACACCACCCCATAGCACCCCAAAGACACCCCAGGTTCTCGGACCAAGAACTCAGGGTCATGGTGGAGGAAATTATAAGGGTAGAGCCCCAGCTCTTCGGCACACAGGTGCAGCACACCACTATAGCAAGGAAGGCTGAGCTATGGCAAAGGATCGTAGACAGGGTCAACGCTGTGGGACAGCATCCCAGAAATCGGGAAGATATCCGAAAGCGATGGAACGACCTACGGGGGAAGGTGCGCTCGATGGTGTCGCGACACAACATCGCTGTGCAGAAGACTGGCGGCGGACCCCCACCCACTCCACCCCAATTCACAGCATGGGAACAAGAGGTAGTAAACATCCTGCATCCTGATGGCCTCGCTGGAGTACCCAGAGGAATGGACTCTGGTAAGTCGAATCTCAACTACTTCCTCCCCCCCCCAACCACCAGCATGCCAACCCCCACCCCCACCCTCACCCCCAATCTCAACCCCCCAGCACACATCCTCCCTGCCAATGTCTCACCAGCACAACCCACCCTAAACAACACCAACCCCTGAATGCCAACACAAACCATAGACAGCCATCAACAAAGCATGACCATTGCACATACCCATACACCCCCCCCCCACCACCCTCACAACACCTCCCACAAGGGAATGCCAGCACTGGGGGACAAGGGCACTCAAAATGCACGCCATGGCACACACAAAAACAATAACCATACTCTTTTACCCCTGCAGGGCCCGAACGCCAACACACCGCCACGGAGGGTCCAGATTTTTCCATCCCACCCCCAGAACAGGCCCCCAGTGAGGACAGCAGCTCTGTCGACCTAGAACCTGATGACCAGCCCGGACCATCGGGGACCTCTGGACAGTCGGTTCCCCACACACAGACACAGGCCACAGCAGACCCAACCCCCTCTGGAAACACCAGCACAGCTCCCACCCAGCGGGCCCATGCCTCTGTCTCCAGGTCGCGTCAATCAGCGGTGTGTCCGCCACTACAGGGCACCCAGGCTGACCCAACACCCCAACAAAAACAGGGACCTGGGGGCAGTGGTAGTGGGCACACCGTCCAGGGGACAGAGGCCCGGGGAAACAGGGCAACTGGGAGGGCTGCTGTGCGACAGGGGGGGGGGGACAGGCCCAGGGAACCGACTCTCCAAGAGGCCCTCACCACCATCATGGGAGCATACCATCACTCCCAGGAGACGATGGCGACGGTACTGGCCAGGTTCACCGAGATCCAGGCACAGCAGGAGGAACGGTACATGGGGTTCAGCAATGAACTCAGGAACATCGGTACCGCTATGGGGACCTTAGTCCAGGCCCTCAACCGGATAGAAACCACATTGCGGGACCATGTGGCACCACAAAGGGCCCCTGTCACTAGCCAGGACCAGGAACAGCCTACCACCTCCGCCGGCGCTAGTGGACAGGAGGCCCTACCACAACGACAGGCCACCAGAACCCCACCTCCTGCTGAAGAACAACCACCCCGCAAGAGGAACCTGAGATCTCACAGGAAGACAGAGTAGGATGCCAAGACCCCCGCCAGCATAAGATACCCCCTGATGTCATCCCAATGTCCCACATTGTCACCCTGTCCAACCTTGAACTGCCCCTGCTCCATCCTTCCACAGGCATATGGACAATGCACCTGTGAAACTGAGAACTGGACTCTGCCATGGACATAACTCCACCCTCACCCATCACCGTTTTAATATCATGTACCAATATCTAGCACTAAAAATAAATCACTCATTGCACTGAAATCATTCAGGAGTCAGCCTGTATTATTTACAAATGTATAACACATTACTTATCAATAATGTTCAGTTAATTTTGTGATGACAACATACCGATGACAATAAGCATTTGTCCATGGGCTAACCAAGCTGAAGTCACGCAGTGGGTCATACAGCACTGAAAAGGGAAGGGAAAATCAAACATCAGATTAAAAAGAACTGGGGGGAAATACACAAAGTAAAGATGCAGGAGGCTTTCAGCAAATGTTAAATGGCGTGGGTGATTCTTACCTGGGTGCTACTGAAAATACTGTTGGATAACTGTGTCCCTGTTGTCTGTGTCGTCCCCGTCGTCTTCCTCCTCTTCACTCTCCACAGGCTCCACAGCTGCTACAACACCACCATCTGGACCATCCTTCTGCAGGAAAGGCACCTGACGTCGCAATGCAAGATTGTGAAGCATACAGCAGGCCACAATGATCTGGCACACCTTCTTTGGTGAGTACATCAGGGATCCACCTGTCATATGCAGGCACCTAAACCTGGCCTTCAGGAGCCCAAAGGTTCTTTCTATGATCCTCCTAGTTCGCCCATGGGCCTCATTGTACCGTTCCTCTGCCCTGGTCCGGGGATTCCTCACTGGGGTCAATAGCCAAGGCAGGTTGGGGTAACCAGAGTCACCTATTAGCCACACACGTTGTCTCTGTAGCTGTTCCATCACATAAGGGATGCTGCTATTACGCATAACATACGCGTCATGCACTGACCCAGGGAACTTGGCATTTACATGGGAGATGTACTGGTCAGCCAAACAGACCACCTGCACATTCATAGAATGGTAACTTTTCCTGTTTCTGTACACCTGCTCATCGTCTTTTGGGGGGACTAAAGCCACATGGGTCCCATCAATGGCACCAATGATGTTGGGGATATGTCCAAGGGCATAGAAATCACCCTTCACAGTGGCCAAATCAACCTCCTCAGGGAAAACAATGTAGCTCTGCATGTGTTTCATCAGGGCAGACAACACTCTGGACAAAATCTTTGAAAACATAGGCTGAGACATTCCAGATGACATGGCCACTGTTGTCTGGAATGAGCCACTTGCCAAAAAATGGAGGACTGACAGAACCTGCACTAGAGGGGGAATTCCTGTGGGTTGGCGGATGGGGGACATCAGGGCTGGCTCCAGCTGGGCACACAGTTCATGTATAGTGGCTCGGTCAAGTCGGTATCGTAGTATGATATGGCGTTCTTCCATTGTCGACAGGTCCACCAGCGGTCGGTACACGCGAGGATTCATCCTTCTCCTCGCAAGTCCCAGCGGACGGTGCCTAGGAAGGACAACATGGAGCACAGAGTCAAGCAAATCACAGGTACGTTCACCACAGCTTGCATAGCACACGATTATCTATGTATTGAAAGGCGTGTATGTGTGGCAATGCAAGGCCTAGGCCTGTGTGACGCAGTACAAATTATGCCATGTGGGCCCTTGCAATGGCGGCTGCCTGACCTGTGAAGTGGGACAATGGGATGTGAGGTCAATGCGCTGGCGTGGCACACCGTGGCGGTAGGCGGTCGAAGACCGCTATACGAAGCCGCATTGGTTAACATTGAAGCCTATGGGTTTCAGGAGCCAATGACGAGGTGCGCCGGCGGTCGCGGTACGCACCGCGGCGGTACGCACCGCCGTGGGCGTGACCGCCATTTTCTATCTGCTTAATCACTCGAGACCTGATCATCCACAGGAGAGGACCTATACTGCAAGTGCTGCTGTGACCTCGGTCTGGAAGAGACAATGGCTGCTGCGACTGGGGAAAGGGCCCCTGCCTTCACGTCTGAAAAGTTGGAGAAACTTGTGGATGGGGTCCTCCCCCAGTATGCGTTACTCTACGGTCCTCCAGACCAACAGGTAAGTACACTGGGTGCACATTGAATGGGCTATGCCTGTGTTGAGTGGGGTGGATGTAAGATGGTGGGGTGGGGAGCGAATGAGGAGTGCAACGCACGACAGATGAGAGCATGTGCCACATGGCAAAGTTGGGGAGGGGGGGCAATCACATCTAACATGCAGATAAATGATGATTTTTCCTTTCCCACCCTGTACATGTCAAATAAGTCAGCGCCCATCAGAAAGTCGACATTTGGCGTGCCATCGCCAAGGAAGTCCTGGCCCTGGGGGTCCACATCAGACGGGGCACCCACTGCCGCAAGAGGTGGGAGGACATCCGCCGCGGGACCAGGAAGACCGCCGAGTCACTGCTAGGGATGGCCTCCCAACCTAGGAGGGGTGCCAGTCGTACCCTGACCCCCCTGATGTCCCGGATCCTGGCGGTGGCCTACCCTGATTTGGATGGGCGCTTGAGGACATCACAGCAGACACAAGGGTGTGAGTATCAGCACATTCTGCTATCTTTATGCGCAGTGGAGGCGTCTGGGTGGGGGAGGAGGGTTGTGGGTGACATTAGGCCAGGGCGTTTTCTGTAGTGTAGTCCTCTCCGTTAGGCATGGCCCTGTGCCCCCGCCCCCCACCTCTGTAGGGTGCCAAGTACAGCTATCCATGGTCCTGCATCATCCATGTGTGTATTTGTTGTGCATAGACCTGTAGGCCTGGTCACAAGTACTGAGTAGTATACCCCGATTGCGCAGCGTAGTGCATGAGGCTCCTGTGTCTGTCCTCTCCGCCAACGGTGTTGACATTGCATGCACTCAACCTGTTTTATTATTTCTCCCCCCACCCTTTTTCTTAATCTTCTTGTGCATGTGTGCATTAGCATCATCAGGCGGAGGAGATTTGGCATCGGAGCACGAGGGAGCTGCAAGTCACAAGGCCCCGGTGGGCCGTGGTACAGGCACCGAGGGCACCAGTGATCCGGAGGGCGAGGGGAGCACCACAACGGGGACCGGTGGTGACACCAGCGACACCGACACGTCCTCGGATGGGAGCTCCCTTGCGGTGGTGGCAACATCCGGGCCCCCCGCCTCTACAAGTACAGCCGCCACCCAGCGCACCAGCCCCGCCCTCCCAGCAGCCCCTCAGCCTACGCTCCGTGCCCGCTCGCCCAAGAAGGCGGGCATCTCCTTCGCCCCAGGCACCTCAGGCCCTGCCCCTGTCACCCCTGCTGCCCTCAGTGAGGAGGTCATTGACCTCCTTCAGACCATCATTGTTGGGCAGACTACCCTTTTTAATGCCATCCAGGGGGTAGAAAGGGAGGTGCATCGGAGCAATGCCTACCTGGAGGGCATTCATTCGGGTCAGGCTGCCCATCAACGATCGTTCAATGCTCTGGCCTCAGCACTGACGGCAGCCATTGTCCCTGTTTCCAGCCTCCCTCTTCTAACTGCCTCCACCCTGTCTCTGTCTCCTGTTCCTCTGCCTATCCCATCCACACCATCAGACCAGCCTGCACACACCTCAACACCCAAGGTCAGCTCATCCAGACACAAGCACCACAGATCCCACAAACACTCACCCAAGCAACACCCAGATGCAACACCTCTGTGTCCCCCTCCTCCTCGTCTCCCTCCTCCCTCCCTGTGACGTCTACACTCACACCTGCATGCACACCACCATCAGCCAGTGCTTCCATCACCAGCACACCCTCCAGTACAGTCCGCACATGTGCAGTCACCACCCCCACTGCCATTTACACGTCCCCTGTGTCCTCTCCCACTGTGCCTGTCACTCCCTCTTCCAAGACACACAAACGCAGGCAGCCACCCACCCAACAGCCATCCACCTCACGACAGCCTACGTCACAATCACCTGCACCCAAAGACAGCACACCTGACTCTCCTACAACCACATCCTCTTCCTCTACTCCCATCACCACTACTCCCACCCTTTACCTTGGTCCTAAAAAAGTTTACCTCTCCAGTCTTGACCTCTTTCCCTCCCCTGACCCACCCCCTCCATCTGCTAAGAGTCCCAAGAGCACCTCAGCCACCACCAGCCCAGCTTCGAGTGTCACTGTGGTGCATGGGTTCTGGAGTCCACCCTTTGGCAGCAGTGACACTTCTATCAGCAGCAAGGGGACAGCCAGCCCCCCCCCAGGCAAGAGGACCCGGAAACTCAAGGGCCGCCGTGAGAGGACTGACACGGCTGCCCCCAAGGACCAGAGTTCGGCCACTTCACCTGCCACAACATCCAGGGGAGGCAAGGGCCAGAGAGCCTCTTCTAAGGAGCGAAAGGGCAGCAGGGCAGAGAAGTCAGCCAGCAGGAGCGCGGAGCAGGAGGGCCCCACAAGCCCCATCCCGGCTGTAAGGGAGGACACCAAAGGGCCCAGGACTCCGTCACCGAAGGGTCCTGCGACTGCACGGTCGGAGGGCGACTGAGCAGGGAGTCCAGGCCAGGTCTGGCTCACTTGAATTACTGGACAAGCACCGCTGAACAGGGCCCCGCCGTGCAGAAGAGCACCGCTGAACAGGGCCCCGCCGTGCAGAAGAGCACCGCTGAACAGGGCCCCGCCGTGCAGAAGAGCACAGCTGAACAGGGCCCCGCCATGCA
Organism: Pleurodeles waltl; assembly: GCF_031143425.1. Classification (NCBI taxonomy): domain Eukaryota; kingdom Metazoa; phylum Chordata; class Amphibia; order Caudata; family Salamandridae; genus Pleurodeles; species Pleurodeles waltl. Next base: position 253,817,159 of record NC_090445.1, read on the forward strand.
AAAGAGCACCGCTGAACAGGGCCCCGCCGTCTCAAGCACCGCTCCGCTGGGCCCCGCCGTCTCAAGCACCACTCCGCTGGGCCCCGCCGTCTCAAGCACCGCTCCGCTGGGCCCGCCGTCTCAAGCACCGCTCCGCTGGGCCCGCCGTCTCAAGCACCGCTCCCCTGGGCCCTTCCTGTCAAGCACCGCTCCGCTGGGCCCCGCCGTCTCAAGCACCGCTCCGCTGGGCCCCGCCGTCTCAAGCACCGCTCCGCTGGGCCCTTCCTGTCAAGCACCGCTCCGCTGGGCCCCGCCATCTCAAGCACCGCTCCGCTGGGCCCCGCCGTCTCAAGCACCGCTCCGCTGGGCCCCGCCGTCTCAAGCACCGCTCCGCTGGGCCCTTCCTGTCAAGCACCGCTCCGCTGGGCCCCGCCGTCTCAAGCACCGCTCCGCTGGGCCCCGACGTCTCAAGCACCGCTCTGCTGGGCCCTTCCTGTCAAGCACCGCTCCGCTGGGCCCCGCCGTCTCAAGCACCGCTCCGCTGGGCCCTTCCTGTCAAGCACCACTCCGCTGGGCCCAGCCGTCTCAAGCACCGCTCCGCTGGGCCCCGCCGTCTCAAGTACCGCTCCGCTGGGCCCTTCCTGTCAAGCACCACTCCGCTGAGTCCTGCCGTCTCAAGCACCGCTCCGCTGGGCCCCGCCGTCTCAAGCACCGCTCCGCTGGGCCCTTCCTGTCAAGCACCGCTCCGCTGGGCCCCGCCGTCTCAAGCACCGCTCCGCTGGGCCCTTCCTGTCAAGTACCGCTCCGCTGGGCCCCGCCGTCTCAAGCACCGCTGCGCTGGGCCCCAAAGTCTCAAGCACCGCTCCGCTGGGCCCTTCCTGTCAAGCACCGCTCTGCTGGGCCCCGCCGTCTCAAGCACCGCTCCGCTGGGCCCCGCCATCTCAAGCACCGCTCCGCTGGGCCCCGCCGTCTCAAGCACCACTGGCACAATGACAGTGCCGGATCTGTGTCGAGCTACTGTTCACGGTTCACTGTGCCCACCATGCCTCCTCCTTGACCAGTGGAGACTGTTATCCACCTGATGGACTGTGGCTTTGCACTCCCCAGGATGGCACAGTGGGCAAGCCACCCACTATAGAGACTTGAGAGACTGTGGCTTTGCACTCCCCAGGATGGCACAGTGGTCAACCCACCCACTGTAGAGACTTGAGAGACTGTGGCTTTGCACTCCCCAGGATGGCACAGTGGGCAAGCCACCCACTGTAGAGACTTGAGAGACTGTGGCTTTGCACTTGAGAGACTGTGGCTTTGCACTCCCCAGGATGGCACAGTGGGCAAGCCACCCACTATAGAGACTTGAGAGACTGTGACTTTGCACTCCCCAGGATGGCACAGTGGTCAACCCACCCACTGTAGAGACTTGAGAGACTGTGGCTTTGCACTCCCCAGGATGGCACAGTGGGCAAGCCACCCATTGTAGAGACTTGAGAGACTGTGGCTTTGCACTCCCCAGGATGGCACAGTGGGCATGGTGGCCCCTTCGTGGATCTGGCGTCGTGGACTCATGTGGCTGTGGTGCCCCCTCCTTCCCTTCCCCCTGAGGTGCCTGTAGTTTTGTCATCAGATGCCCCTGCAGTGTTCTCTCCAAAGGACTCAGGTCTCCTGTGTGGGCTTTGCCCTTGTGTTGATACACTTTGGCCCACGGACACTTGGAATTTCGTTAAATGTGCAGGACTAATTGCCTCGGTTTATCGATTGCACTAAATATTGAATTGATTTTTTAAAATTGTTATTGCTATTTGACCATGATTTATCAGAGGCTATTTTTTACATAAATTTTGATTCACAATTTAATTATGTCTTTGCATTTTTCATGGGGGTTTGGGTGGTGTCACTGTGACTTGTTGCTCTGCATTGGTGTGTACATAGTTTGGGGGGGGGTGGGGGTCGCATATGTGTGTGCCGTAACCTTTCCTCCTCCTCCCTCCCCTGTGTCGTAGGTGCAGTACTCACCGTTGTCGTCTGCGCCGCCGTTCGTACTCGTGGTAGATGAGCAGGTAGACGAGAGCAGGTAGGATGTTTAATTCGGGTTCCATGCTGTCCTCCTTCCTCGTGGAGTGCGTAGAGGTGAGCGTTTTCCCGTTCGTAGTCTGTTTCCGCCGTGTTTTTATCGGCGGTGCTCCCGCCCCGGAAAAGGTGGCGGATTGGTGAGTTGTGATAGTGTGGGCGGTACATTGTCTGCCGTCTGCCTGTTGGCGGTGACCGCCGCGCTGTTTGTTTGTACCGCCGTGGCGGTCGGAGTGTTAATGTGGCGGGCTGTGTTGGCGGTTCCCGCCAGGGTCAGAATTCCATTTTTTGGACCGCCGGCCTGTTGGCGGGTTGGCCGCTGCTTTATCACCAACCGCCAGGGTTAGAATCACCCCCATAATTTGGTGAACTGCGGGAGTCAGGATTAAAACCCACGTCTTCTGGTTGCACTGTTTTCAGTTTGCTCACTACCCCATAACTGGAGTGTGGGTGGCTGCAGTAATGAGGCCTAAGCATTGCCTTCCCCAGGGATAGGGCTCTGCTGCGGCACATGGCCAGTTTTCTAAATAGTGTACATCATTGGTAAAACTAGAATTAGATGTCAAAGAGGCATGTCTAAAACCATCCCATTGTACTGCATCTTGCTGTAGGGAAGAGGTGGGTATGTCTCAGGTACCTTCAGGATTAAAAAAAAAAATCAATTTCTAAGCACTCCCAGTGTTTTCAGATAAGGAAATAAAAACTATGAGGCCTTTTTATTCTGGATTGTGGTGCAGTAAGTATTTAATGTGCAGCATTCATGTAGAATGCTGTTGCTTAGAACTGGGTCCAAATCCTTTTTAGATTCCATTTATATAATTAAGTCACTCCTTTCGTACTCTTGACTTTGGAAGGGTAGTGATTGAAACCCCTCAATCCTACATGCAGGAGTTGGTAAAGTGACTGAAACTAAAGTGCACTGTGACACAATAATCACACTTGGCAAACTCAATGTCTGGCCAGATCACAATTAAAATCCTAATTCACAGGTGGCAGTGTTGAAAAAGCCTTGTAAATGTGCTACATGACTCATGCACCTTTTTCCGACTCACTAGACCCATCCAGCATCAATGCAGCCCTCGGCTACACCCCTTACTGTACTTTTTGGCCACTGAGAAAATGTGCTAGATGAAGACACTTACAGATAGATGACATGGCGGTTGAACCATTGAGAGGCGTAGAATTGGTGCTCAATATTTGCTGCATCCCCAGATCATATGCCAGCTGCTGGGGAAGGGTGGTTCGATGCAGACAGTACTCGCCTGGTGGAACCTCACTGACCGGGTCAGTGAACTGCTCTGCCACCGCGTAGCTCCACTGGCAAGTGAAGCCCTTCTGTTCCCTGAACTCTGACCTCTGTCAGGAGTTCGAGGCCCTCCTCTACCCGCAGGATTCTGCCTGCGCCTCATCCCTGGTACCTAGTGGGAGAGCTCTGCTCTTCTGCTAGGCTGCCCTCTGCCTCTTTTCTTTTTTTTCCTCTTTTTTCCTCTTTTTATTCTTTGTATGCTGTTCCTTTTGTGCCTTTTGCTTTCTGCGCTTTTTACCTCTCTTCCTCATTTTTTATTCCACTCACTCTGCTCTTTCTCACATCACTCTTGGTCTCTCACTCCCCGCCGCCGCTGCCCCCTCGGCGTCCCCTTTTTTCACGTCATTTCCTGCTTTCGCCTTCCAGCTGTCCTCTCCTCCCCCTCCCTACTTAATGGCGGCGGCCACCTCTACATATCAGCAGCATTCATCGCATTCAACCCAGGAGGCAATAGCAACTGCAAGCAAGCATCACCAACTAACACCATGGTCCTTTCAGCTGCCTCAGCTGCCGCCAAACCTACTCCCCCAACAAGACCTTGGACCGAGCACAACCCACCTGCAACAACACTCCGACCCCGAAAACTCTGAAGTGCATTCTCCTCAACGTCGGCTTCCTCCACATGGTACTGAAATCTGGAACCTCCTTGACAGTACCACCCCGGACGTTGCGTTCCTAACCGAGACATAGACCAACACCACGTCAGGCCCGGACATCGCCATTGCCATCCCCCAGTGATACAAGATCACCCAGAAAGACCACCCCAGCCGCCGTGGGGGGGAAATCGCCATCGTCCACAAGTCCAACCTCCGCCTGAACAAACACTCCGAAGAATCCAAAGAATCCACAAGCCTGATGGAATACCTCCGCTACACACCAGCCCAACATCCACCATCAGGGGAAACCTCATCTACCGCCCTCTGGGTCCACGTACACCCTTCACCGACTCCATCTCCACACAAGCCATCACAGCCACCAACTACACCCTAAGAGACCTCAACTTCCACCTCGAAAATCTCCAAGACCACAACACCGCATCCCTTCTAGATAACCTCCACAACTTAGGACTCTGACAGATCGTGACAGAGCCAACACATTCAGCAGGACACACCCTCAGCAGGACACAACCTCGATCCCATCTTCACCACAGGAACCTCCGCTGCCTTCAGTCACACCACAGAACTCACATGGACAGACCACCAATGCATCCATTTCACCTTCAACACTCCCACCGTCATCAGACTCCAACACCAACCATCACATAGAAACTGGACAAGAATAACCGATGATCAGCTCACCGCCGCCATTGCCATCGCTGCCCCCACCATCGCACACGATGATGACCCAAACACTGCAGCACGTAGCTTCCACAAAGGGATCGCCGACTGCGCCAACACCATAACCCCCCTCAAAAAGAACTACAGCACCCAAGCAAAGAAAGCCAGCTGGTTCAACCCGAACTCCGAGAATCTAGACACACTTGTCACCGCCTCCAAAAAATAAGGAGAAACACCAAATAGACAGAATTCCAAAGCAACTTCAGATCCACCACCACCGCACACCACCAACCCATCAGAAACACCAGAAAGAAAGCTATTCAAGACAGAATCTCCTCACACGCACACAACAGCAAGGAACTCTCCAGCATCATCAAGGATTTCGCCCAACCCAACAGTGAAACAACGGACATCCCACCCTCACAGGACCTCTGCAGCAGACTCAACACCTACTTCCACCACAAAATCAAGACCATCTACGATGGTTTTAGCAAGGACAACTGATGCACACAATCCCCTCTACCAAAATCCGACACCAACAAGCCAACAATCACCACCTGGACCCCCCTCACCACCGAAGATACACTGAGAACAATGAGATCCATTCACTCCGGGGCCCCACGGACATGTGCCCCCACCACATTTTCAACAGAGCCACAGACACCATTGCCCCCAAGCTCAAACTCACCGTCAACCGCTCACTAGCTGCCTCCACCTTCCCCGACAACTGGAAATATGCAGAGATCAATGTCCTCCTCGAGAAACCCTCGGCTGACCCCACCGACCTCAAAAACTTCAGACCCATTTCCCTACTCCCATTTCCTTTGAAAGTCATCGAAAAAGCAGTCAACATCCAACTCGCTACATTTATAGAAGACCACAACATCCTGGACTTCTCCCAATTTAGGAAAAACCATAGCACCGAAACAGCCCTCCTCGCCCCAGCAGACGACATCCGCTCCCTGCTGGACAAGGGAGAGATAGCGGCACTCATCCTACTAGACCTCTCGGCAGCCTTCGACAGTCTCCCCTCACACCCTGATAAGAAGACTCCATCAGAGCCAAGGCCCTAGACTGGATCCAATCCTTTCTCTCCGACAGAACTCAATGATTGAGACTCGCCCCCTTCCTTGCAGACCACACACCCACCACCAGAAGAGTGCCACAGGGATCCTCCCTCAGCGCTACGTTGTTTAACATCTACTTGGCCCCGCTAGCCACCTGCATCAGAAGCTAAGGAATCAACATCATCTCCTATGCCGATGACACCCAACTCATCCTCTCCAACGAACCTGACAAAGCCAGACACAACTTCCATGAAGGCATGGAAGCAGTCGCCAACTGGATAAGATACAGCTGCCTTCAACTCAACGCAAACAAGACAGAAGTACTCATCACGGGCCCTCAACCCAACGCGTGGAACGACTCCAAGTGGCCACCTACCCATGGAAACCCGCCCACCCCCACCAGCCAAGCCTGCAACCTTGGAATCATCCTGGACTCCAACTTCAGCATGAACCAGCAAATCAACTCAGTCACCTCCACCTGCTTCCGCACCCTCTGCCTCCTATGCAAGTCGTTCAAGTAAATCCCCCTCGAGCACAGAAAGACCATCACACATGCCCTGATCACTAGCAGACTGGACTACGGCAACACACTCTATGCCAGAATCAACAAGAAACTCACCCGCAAGCTACAAAACATCCAGAACGCCGCTGCCAGACTGGTCCTCGACCTACCTCGACTCTGCCACATCTCGCAACACCTGCATACACTGCACTGGCTTCCCATATAAAAAAGAATCACCTTCAAGATCCTCACCCACACACACAAAGCCCTCCACAACATCAGACCAGACTACCTGAACCAGCGACTCAACCTACACGTACCCCACAGGGCCCTACGGTCAGCCTAGCTCTCTCTCGCAGAAGTACCCTGCATCAGGAAAACCAGAACAGGAGGACTCTTCTTTCCCTACCTCACAGCAACTGCCTGGAATGCCCTTCCTCTCCACATCAGACAAACCACCTCCTTCCTCAGCTTCACGAAGGAAATGCCATGGCTTTTTCAATAACCACCTCGCTGCTATACGCTACTCTTCACCCCTCCCCCTCAGCGCCTTGAGACCCTAACAGGTGAGTAGTTATGCTTTACAAGCACTGATTGATTGATAGATTGATTGATATGATCAGAGGAGGAGGAGTCATCAGTGCATCTGAATTGTTTAGAGATACTTGCAGGCTATGTGCAAATTGAATTCCCATGAAACATAGCACAGGTTGAGTGGTTCTGTTACTTATGGCCCACCTTTAGGCAGTAAAATATAAATATCAGCTGGAGTGCAGCAAAACCAAACCTTAAAAAAAATATGCCTGAGACTTCTGCCTCATGCACAAAATTTCAGTCAGGGCAGATTATCTACCAAGTGTTCACAATTTGGTGGACATCTAATGAGTACAGTGATTTGTGTCTACTTCTGCTGGTGTTCCATTAGCTGAACTGCCTTTGGAGTAGTGTGTCCACAAGCCTATTTTCTAGCTGTGTAAACTTCCTGCTGGCTCAATTTTACAGTTGGAGATCAGATCTGCTGGCTTTGGCTATGGACGGGTTCGTGCAGAACTGGTTGATTGATAAGTCTTATGTTTTTTGTTTTTTATTTTTGGTCTGCAGGTGCTGGCCCAGTCTAAGTAGTTCTTATTGTGATACTTTAGTAAATAGAGCCTGATGTCCTTCTCTTCTTGAACCGGCCATAAGTAAAGTCTTCTACTTCCATATCTGCTTCAGAGTCCTTGTGGATCTAGTTGCAATCTGATTTATTGAGACAGCCTTCAGTTGATGGCATGAAACATATTGGGCAATCTGTTGTCTCCCAGGCCTTTTGAATTTAGCTGTTTGATTCCTGCAGTTGTATGGGCCCTGGTAATGTTCATAGCTGACTAGACAGCTTGGAGCAGTCGCTTTTGCATGGAATCTTGATCATAAATCTACAAATGAGGTTGCAGTTCTGAACTACTTAGCTTCCCTGGCTTTGCAAGATAAATTACTTAGGACTGTTGGTATAACCTTTGGCCTGCACATACCTTTCTGTGCCAAGCATGTGCGCGATTAAAATAGTCCAAAGTTACAGGTCCTTCATGCATTTAGAGAGAAAAAAGGCAGGCAATGCGCACAGTACATTGGTGCAGCATGTAGAGACCCTTTGCTTCCTTCTAGGATGGACTAAAAGGGACCTGAATGTAAACCAAGGACCTTGCTTTCCGAGGTTTAATGCAGAGAAGCATTCTTAGGAATCCAATTGTATTGTGGAGCCAAACGTCCATTGTTACTGTAGTGCTAGAGATAACATTTAAGGAATATAAACTCTTTTACAAATGTTTATGAGGAACAGGAAGGGTCCTCGTCTCTTTAAAAAACCTTTGATACATTTGTCTTGAACCATATATTGTTTTAAGGTAGCTACATGAAGTTATGGAAGTGAATATTTTATATTAATGTGAACTACATAATTTTGGTGACTGTTATGTTACAGTTTAAGAAAATAACCCTGACTACATATTCGCACCAGAGAGCTTGTACTAACAAATATAAGGAAGAGAAAGGAGTGGGATTATTCTAAAACGTATGACCTTGATCAAATATTTGTTATTTAGGTTTCACTTCCACTAGGATAAAGAGTGTCTGAGATGTAGAGATATTCTTATGGTATACCATTTGTTTTAGCAAGTATTAAATGTGGCAATACACTGATAAGGCACTGGAGATAATAATCTTTAGTATCATCTTTACATATCATCTTTATAAATCTGCTATGACCAGGCCCACTGAAATTATGCGTCAGGAGAGGGTCAAATTATGCACCAGGGTTGAATAAATCATTCAGCAAGAAAAGCCAAATTATAAGGCATAATGTGGCACATTTTGTAATAGCACAACTTTATTATTTTGTCATTTTCAAACTTGGTAACACTGTTTGGACATTGTTCACCCCATTAGCTCCACATTAGTACCAGTTTAACATCCAAACAAAGCAATAAGCAGCTTTGCAAAGGGCCTTCCACTGTGCGGTAACACATTGGTGCATTTTTTAGTAACTTTTGAACAGTTTGAGCAAAAACGATTTTTTGTTAAAGTCAGCAGATTATGCAGCAGGTAATGGATTATGTGACAAATGTATAATTATGGAAAAATCGCCATTGCTGCACAATCGCATAATTCCAGTGGCCCTGGCTCTGACCCAGGAAACCTCAGTGTTCTACAGAGTGAAGAGTCAGAGTGGCAATACCTACTTTCTCTGCTTCTCTGTTACCACATTCGCTTTCTTCCAAATCGACTGCTCACCAACATATACCATGTGTATGGTTAGCTGTGGATTTGGATAAGTACAGACATCACTCCGTTTGGATCGGAAAACCAGGGAAGTGAATTCTGACAATAGTACGGCTACAGATCTATTATCTCTGCAGATATTTGCGGGTCAATAGTAGACCAATAAGGGAACATCCTATGGTCTCCATAATATTGAAATTAATTCTTCAAGTAATCCAAATTTGGCTAGATGTCAATTTGTTATCTCTGAAGAAGCTGTCTGAAAAGTTAGCTACTTGATTCTGCATGCTTACTTAATTTTATTTACTGGACTTTGAGGTAGTAGGGTTCTAGTTCTTCAAGACCCTAGATCCTTTCATTGCTGGTATTTTCAATCACGAGGCATATGAAGAATGCCTCCATTTTGGCTGTGTACATACTTTCTTTGTCATCCAAAGTTACATGGTCTAATGCCTCACGGAATATGAACCAAAGGAGGCCAGTTGAATAACATCTTTTCTTCAATTACTGGTATGATATAAATGCTTTTGATGCATATTCTGTTCTAAATGTCATTGCTTCTAGAGCATTTTGGATCCAAGGGCCAGATGTAGGTAGGTATTAGATTGCGATTTGCAATTTGCGAGTCATAGCGACTCGTAAATTGCAACTCGCAATCCGAGATGCAGAAAGGTGTCTCAGACACCTTCTGCGACTCGCTATGGGGTCGCAAAGACCCACCTCATGAATAGTCATGAGGTGGGTCGCAGTTTGCGACCCCATAGCGAGTCTAGGCACTCACGGGGATGGTGGCCTGCTGGAGACAGCAGACCACCATGTCCGTGACTGCTTTTTTAATAAAGCAGTTTTTTTTTCTCTTTGCAGCCCGTTTTCCTGAAAGGAAAAAGAGCTGCACAAAGAAAAAATTCCGAAACCATTTGGTTTCGGTTTTTTCAGAGCAGGCAGTGGTCCATAGGACCACTGCCTGCTCTGAAAAAATATTTTTGTGGGCATTCACAAAGGGGAAGGGGTCCCATGGGGACCCCTTCCCTTTTGCGAATGAGTTACCATCCACTTCAAGTGGATGGTAACTGCGAGTTGGTTTGCGACCGCTTTCGCGGTCACAAAGCAACTCGACATCGCGATGCGGTCGCAAATAGGAAGGGAACACCCCTTCCTATTTACGAGTCGGAATCACATTTTGCAAGTCGGTACCGACTCGCAAAATGTGATTCTGCATCGCGTTCAGCCTTTTGCGCCTCGCAAACTGCGTTTTTCGCCATTTGCGAGGCGCAAAAGGCTTCCTACGGCCCCAAATGAGGTAGGAGAGCATTCGTAGAACTTTTAATTGTTATAAAGTACCTAATTTCAGATTGCTTTATTGCAAGCTGGTGGCGCATGCCTCTTTGGAAGTGGTGAATGTTTTAAATAAGGATAGTACAGTCCTACCATAATATACAGATTTTCCTAACGTTTTATCGAAGGAAAGTCCTGATGTTATTGAAACCACAGAGGCAAATGTGCTTTCTAATCTTGCTGTTATACTACCTCAACCATGAAAGAAAAATGTAAATACATTTCCCTAACCTACACGTGTTTTGCCCTAATACCTATGACCAATTTGAACTCCCTCAAGACTTACCTAAAGTATCTGGCCATATTTGTATTTTTGTGGACATCTAACGCATCTTTGTGTATGTGTACCGTGTGTTTCGACGTTGTACTTCAATTCTTATGTGTAGATATAATGTAAATGTTGTCATGGAGAGCTCCATCAATTGTTCAAGGATATCCCATAAAATGGGTTTCTCACGGAGGCACCAAGGGACTTGCCTGTTCCTTATTTTATTGTTGTGGTGACCTTTAACAAAAATGAAAATAAAGTTCTTAAAAATATCCTTTTTTCCCCCTCCCTGTGAATCTTCGTTTAAATGACTAAATATATAAAATGACAGAGGGTGAAAGGCAACGTCATCGAGGTTGTGGTACGGATAAGTCTCAAGTGGCGTTGAAGTCAGGCGACTGTAAACTGTTCTTGGTCCATTACTACATTATATGCTGGGTTAGAACTCCCCCGCCCATCTCATTCGTGGCATCTAGCTTTCTGAGGCATTCCCCTGAAGCTCCCTCGCTGCAGTCCTGGCATCTGCCTCTTCTCCGCTTTTATACCGTCAGCAGGATTTTGTGGCGCTGTGAGCTTCATAGCTGCGTCTATTTATAGCTACCTACATGAAGGTCGAACGAGACATTCCGCCTTCGAGCACCTTCCCTGCAGCGTCAGACAGAGCCCGATTTACAAGCAGTGGCTGTGCTTTATAGACCCACTGGCCCGCTGCCCTCGCTCGGTAACTAAATGCTGCTTGGCACTAAGACTCATAATCCTATTAATATAACCGCTGCACTGGGAACATAATCAATTGGTAACAGGGGTGAGGCTTCCATTTCAGGTGCACGAAGCAAGCTGAGCTACAACTCATATTAATATGGACCATTTATTTGTTTCAAGCCACAAACCATAAACGAAATGATCTCTTGCCGGTACAACTGTGCATTAATAGAGAACTACGCTGTATCTGTATTACCGAACGTTCCTACCAAATTATGAACCCCAATGTAAAGGAATGCAATAATCACACATACCATTATTACATTGTGCGACATTCATATTAGCAAAAACGTTTGTGGTGGTAACGTGCAAACATACGAGTCAAAACGCAGTAGTATAAATACTGCAAATGACTTCCAAAATGGTAAACTAATTGGTATTAGGGAGTGGTAAAGTTATCAATGCACTGGAGTATTTCCCCTGAGGTGTTATAGCTATCTACTTCATTTTAGCAACCTCAGAAAGATTAAAAGCTGATTAAGACCCATCAAGATTTTGACCTGTGACCGGCGGGTCAAGCAGAGATCTCAAGGATAGTGGGGACACAACCTTCTCTAACACAAATAACAAGTTAAGGACATGTGGCAGTAGTAGAAGGAACATAATATAATTCTCTCACACATATAGGATAAGTACAACACAGGGAGCTAACACCCTAATGCCCATATTTATGATCCAGATTGTGTCACTCTTGCACCACGCAACATGGTGCAAGAGCGATGCAAACCCTAAGTGAGATTTATGAAGCCACGCAAGGCCACCTTTCATTCCCCTGCATGGCCTTAAATCTTGAGTAATGTAACACAGCACAAATCGATGCGTTACAATACTCTGTGCGAGGGAAGCATTTCCATGATTGTTAAGTTTGTGTTCCCACGCAACATCTATGGATTTTCATGCATTCCCAGATTTACAAGAACATGCAAACCTGGCAATGTGCCAAAAAGATACGCCTACCCAGGAGAAGCGTAACAAGGAGAGATACCTCTATTTCTCCTTGTTTTTTCCTCTTTCTATATATATGCTGCATTCTGAAGCACACAAAGAAGGAGGAAAAAGCCTATCGGGATTGCCCCTTCCTGCACAGAAAAATTGTGCATGCAACACAGGCACCCTTGGACCAAAGTGCAAGGGTGCCTATGTAAGCGCCAGGCTGCTTAAAGAGCACCAGCGCAGGAAAAAGGGTTAGAATGTGCAGTATTCTTTTAAATACCATGCATTCATGCCCTTTCCCAGTGATGCAGGACAGCACAGCGAGCAGGGGCGGCTCCTCCATAAGGGCAGAGGAGCGTCGCCTTCCCCCCGTCAGCAGCGGCAGCTGCAAACCTTTTCCCAAAAAACAATCATAAACTGTGTTTATGATTGCTTTAGGGAAAAGGGACAGGGCCGTGTGGGTGATGAGCACTGAGTGAGAGTGCTGTGCACTCCCCCTCAGAGCGCATGTGTGTTTGGCTGGCCTCTCCAGCTGGCCAAACACACAAGCGCACAGGGCTCTTTCCAGCTCAGCAACACTGGAATTAACATATATTCATGAACTCATATAGGATGATGAACACACACCTAACTAGTGTGATTCTCTTCTTCTGTGGATCTTAAATCTTGTATTGGGAAGCATTCACAAGAATTACTATTCACTATTCACTGTTCGTACAGTCTCCTAGCTATGGGTTCCCTAGTTTGGGTGTAGTTATGTCACATATAGATACATTTAGGTTCTCACTTTGCTACACTGACATTAAAATTGTGGGTGGGTGATCTAAAATGTTGTTTACTGGTGTCTCCCTACCATAAGATTAAAAACAGGAGGGCAGAGCAACGGACCCCACTTCTCTTTTCCATCAACATGTATCAGTGCTCGAAGGGTGCCCCTATGGAGTCAGGCATCTTTCCAAGAAATATAGGTATCTCACAGTAAGTACTGTGAAATAGTTCCCTGCATTATGTTGCACGTTCACCACTCTCAGAAGGAGGGTGAGGAGGGCAAAGGGGCACATTTCCTCAGGCCTCCCTCCTTGAAAAGGCATCACAGTCTGCTATTGGCGAGGCTGTCAGAAGGTGCAGGATGTTTCACAGGATGAGTCACTGTAATCATAGCCTGCGTTATGAAACAGTCCATGCCCACACTGACAAGCCGCACTCACAAGTGACTGGGTTTGGGAAGTGGGAAGTGGGAGTGCATAGGCCTTAAGATCGACTGTCCAAAACCATAGCATCTCTTGCCTTGCTGCCTGTACCACTAGGGAAGTAGTAGTGAGGCAGTGATGGCCGTAACCAATAATTCTAAGCAGCCTCGTCTATGTTGCCTTCTATCTGGAAAATCAGCACAGTGGAGCCTGAGGAGAGCAGCTCATAGCTCATCTTGGACTGTCTAACCTGCTGTAAGTATCGCTGACTGCCAGGCATGAACTTTTAATTAAAGTGTATTTTGGATTGTTTCAATTTCGGCCCTTAAATTATATCACTATACTTAGTGGCCTTTATTAGAATTAGTGAATCACATAATTTCTGCCATAACAGTTTTATTAATGACTCAAGAGGGATGTCAATTGTCTTTTTTCACCTATGGAGAAACATTAGGGCCTTTTAAACCATACACAAGATAAATTGTACAAGTGAATTATTTTAAGGTGCTCTCAGATGTGATGATCATGGAAAAGAAGGCACAGGAAAGAAAAGTAATTGCCTAAGGTCACACTATTTGGTCAAGCTTGGAAGCCAGGATGGAAGCCAAGTTTTCCTGATTAGGCATTGTGCAGTTCTGATCATGGATGGCTATCACATTTTCCTCTTCTGCCCTAGTGATGACTTTATTAGTGAATGAATGAATGAAATTGTGTTAGACGGACAGACACTCCAGAAAGAAATGTCCCGGCACAGGAGGCAAGGGTAGGATGACCCAAGAGGGGGGCCACTAGTCTAGTGCCACCTATACAAGGTCAATATTGTTGTTGATGAAGCAAACCTATGACATATTATACCGTATATGAGGAGAGATGATTTTGTATAGTGCACACCGTCAACTTAATTATTCCAAGGTGCTCTAAAATGTTTAGATTAGAAAAAAGGAAGCAGAGGGAAGAAAAGTAATTACACAGAGTCACATAGTTTGGTCAACCTAGACAGCTGTAATTGAAATCAGAGTCTCTGGGTCAGGGCTCCACAACTAGTGTTTTCCATGGGTCCAACAAAAGCCTTAGCCTGGAGTGGGCATGTTATGAAAGTGCATTAAAAATATCCTTTGTATTTTTAGATAGGGCTACAGCAATGGAAAAATCTCTCTTCATAGAACATGTGCACCTTAAGCAGAAACAGTGCAAGCTTCCTAACTTCAGAGGGCACGTACAGCTAGGGCAGCATCAGTGCAAACCTTTCCCATCACAGAATACTTACAAATTGTGCAGCAGCTGTGCAAGCTTTACTCCCTCACCGAACAGGGACAGTATAGCAATAACAAAGCAAGCTACACTGTCTCACAGGACATACAGATAAGGCATTAATAACATGTAAGTTACAGACATATTTCTGAAGTGTGGGCCTATGTCACTTTGATGAACGTATTGGTGGGTGACTTAGTGAATCTGCAAGTTATGTCACCATTCTTGTTTATATGCTTTTCAAAAACAGCATCCTGAAAGTGCTGCTGCTGTCAGTTGGAGATCTGCTGTTTGTGTTGATTCTTTGGTGCTCCGTGTATTGAGAGGTAGATGTTAAGTTATAAGTCAGTGCTATTTGGAGCAGTCCAGACTTAGTCAAAGTAACTGTGCTCTAGAGAGGCACACAGGTAGCACTCTCTTCAAAAAGTTTTTAAATGCATGTTCTCACTAGGTGCTCTGCAATCTCAGGCTCAGTGCTGCACCTGTTCAAAATGTTGAGGGCCGCCAGTGAATCAGAAGCTGAATAACTCATTATGGCGGTCATTACAACATTGCCGGTAAAAGCCGCTTACCGCCGTGCAGAAGACCGCCAACACACCGCCGCGGCCGTGGAATTCCACCACAGCTATTATGACCCACATCTCGGAATCGGCCAAAATTCAGACACCCACACAAGTCCGCCACACCAAAGGTCAGTGATAAACTGGTGAAAACAAATCCTCCACCGTCACGCCAACAGAAATACCCCCACACTATCACGACACACACAAATCCACGCAGCGGAATTTCATCCGCGGTTTTCCGTTGGCGGTACACACCGCCGCGCTCAAAATACTGTACACACACTCTTACAAAACACTACCACTTTGGACAATCCAAAATACACACACCTGAGACACATACACACACCACTCCCACACACCCATTACAATATAAAACACACACCCACATCACCCACAAACCCTTAATACCAAAAATTCCGAAAGAAGGCCAGAGAGAGACACCACCAGCAAGAACAACAGCATCCACAGGCACACAACACCATCACCCACACAACTTCCACGCACCTCACACAACACACCACTACATATCGCCACACTTATCACCACACACTCCACCCCACACATCACCTACACCACCCCATGGCACGGCAAAGACACCCCAGGTTCTCGGAGGAGGAGCTCAGGGTCATGGTGGAGGAAATCGTCCGGGTAGAGCCACAGCTATTCGGAGCACAGGTGCAGCTGTGGGACAACACCCATGAAATCGGGAGGACATCAGGAAAAGGTGGAACGACCTACGGGGGAAGGTGCATTCCGTGGTCTCAAGACACCACCTGGCGGTTAGGCGGACTGGCGGCGGACCCCCACCTGCTCCCCCACAACTAACAACATGGGAGGAGCAGGTCTTGGCGATTCTGCATCCTGAGGGCCTCGCAGGAGTGGGTGGAGGAATGGACTCTGGTAAGTCAAATCTTAACTATTACATCCCCCACCCTACCTGCATGTCAGCACATAACCCCACCCTCACCCTCACCCCATCACTCTAACTCCTCACAAATGTCCCAACATCACAAACCACACATCCTAACACCAAGCCTTGCATGCAACAACAAAGAATGGACACCCATCACTAAAGCATGCCCACTGAACATACCCATACACCCCCAGAAACCACCATCACACAGGCTCCCACACAGGAATGCTAGCACTGGGGTACACGCTCACCCACCCATTGCACACCATTACACACACAGATTTAACAAACATCCTTTTATACCCCTGCAGGACCCCTACCCAACGTCACCGGACAGGAGCGTCCACACATGTCCACACCACCAACAGAAGAGGCCCACAGTGATGACAGCACCTCTGTCAAACTGGATCTAGATGACCAGCCCGGACCATCGGGGACCTCTGGACAGTCGGTTCCCCTCACACAGGCACAGGCCACCACAGACCTTCCCCCCTCTGGAAACACCAGCACAGCACCCACCCAGCGGGCCCATACCTCCGTCCCCTGGACACGTCAATCAGCTGTGTGTCCACCACTACAGGGAACCCAGGAAAACCCACCACCCCAACAACAACAGGGACCTGGGGGCAGTGGCAGTGGGCACATGGTCCAGGGGACGGAGGCACTGGAACACAGGGGAACTGTGAGGGCTGCCATGCGACAGGGAGCGGACAGGCCAAGGGAACCCACTCTCCACGAGGCCCTCTCCTCCATCATGGGAACATACCACCACTCCCAGGAGACGATGGCAACGGTACTGGCCAAGTTTCAGGAGACCCAGCGCATGCAGAAGGAACAGTATATGAGCTTCAGGGAGGAACTCAGAACCATCAGCTCTACCCTGGGCACCATCGTAGGGGTGCTGAAGGAAGTACTCAACACCAGGAGGGACACTGTGGCACTCCAAGGGCCCCCTGACACTAGCATGGACGATGAACTGCCCACCACCTCCGCCGGCACTAGTGGACAGATGCCCCGCCACAGGACCACCACACCAGCACCCCACCCCCTGCAGACGGAGAACCACCCCGCAAACGGTCCCTGAGATCCAGGAATAAGACAGAGAACGATGCCAAGACCCCGCCAAGAAATGAGACCACCCTGATTGTCATCCTACTGTCCCACTTTGACACCCTGTCCATAATTAAACTGCCCCAGCTCCACTTCCTATGCCCATATGGGCAATGCACCTGTGAGACTAATAGACTGGACTCTGCCATCGACACTCCTCCGCCATCACCCCTCACCATTTCACTACCCCCTCCAGTGTGTTGCATTTAAATAAACTCACCTAAAGCACAAAATGATCTGGAGTCTGTCTGTGATTTCGAAATAGTGTATTAGCAATTACAGTGACAAAATGTTTTTTAAATAGTAATGTCAACATACCTATGTCACACAGCTCTAGTCCATGAGGAATCTAAGCAGATGGCACACAGTGGGTCCCACATCTGTGAAACTGTAAGGAAAAGTGACAACTCAGTGACCATACACTGGGTGAAAACGACAGACAGGAGAGAGGTAGTAGTGTAAAAGTACATGTAGTAGGCAGGATTGGATTCTTACCTGTGTTTCACTGGACATATTGCTGGATCACTGAGTCCCTGTTCTGCATGTCTTCTTCCTCTGCTTCCTCCTCATCACTGTCCACAGGCTCCACAGCTGCCACATCACCGCCAGCTGGACCATCCTCCTGCAGAAAAGGCACCTGGCGTCGCAAAGCCAAGTTGTGAAGCATACAGCAGGCCACGATGATCTGGCACACCTTCTTTGGTGAGTAGAATAGGGTTCCACCTGTCATATGGAGGCACCTGAACCTGGCCTTCAGGAGGCCGAAGGTCCGCTCGATCACCCTCCTAGTTCGCCCATGGGCCTCATTGTAGCTTTCCTCTGCCCTGGTCCTGGGATTCCTCACTGGGGTCAGTAGCCATGACAGGTTGGGGTAACCAGAGTCACCTGCAAATGGTGAGGGGCAACTGTTAGACACACACTAACCTGGAGGGATAACCCCCAGACCCAGAAAACCATTCCCACTGACTTGCTTCCAGGTGCTCACCTAATAGCCACACACGGTGCCTCTGGAGTTGACCCATCACATAAGGGATGCTGCTATTCCGCAGGATGTAGGCATGATGCACTGAGCCAGGGAACATGGCATTCACATGGGAGATGTACTGGTCTGCCAAACATACCATCTCTACATTCATAGAGGAGGGGTGCCCGTCGCACCATGATCCTCCTGATGTTCAGGATCCTGGCGGTGGCCTACCCGGAGTTGGATGGGCGCTTGAGGGCATCACAGCAGACACAAGGGGGTGAGTACACTCTCATTCTGCTGACTTTGTGCGCAGTGGAGTTGTCTGGGTGGGGGAGGAGGGCTGTGGATTTCCCTAGGCCTGGGCGAGTTCCGTAGGCAAGGCCCCTCCGTAAGGCAGGCCATGTGGCACCCCAGCCCACCTCTGTAGACTGACAAGTACAGCTATTCATGCCCCTGTGTCATCTATGTGTGCAGATCTCGTCCATAGACTTGTAGGCCATTTCCCAGGAATTGAACAGTGGAGCCCAAGAGTGCGGCGTAGTGCAGGCGGCTTCTGTGTCTGTCTTGTCCACCAACTGTAGCGGTAATCCATGCACTCAACATGTCTTTCTTCTGTTCCCCCTCCCTTTTTGTGGTCTCCCTGTTCTTGTGTGCATTAGCATCATCAGGCGGAGGAGCAGTGGCAACAGAGCACGAGGGAGCTGCATCCTACATGGCCCTGGAGGGCGAGACTACGGACTCGGAATTCACCAGTGGGACGGAGGGCGAGGGGAGCTTCACGGCGGGGACAGGAGCTGACACCAGCGACACTGACACGTCCTCTGATGGGAGCTCCCTTTTGGTGGCGGCAACATCTGTGCCCCCGCATCTACAGGTACAGCCGCCACCCCCCTACCAGCACCGCCCTTCCAGCAGCCCCTCTGCCTTCACCCCGTGCCCGCTCACCCAGGAGAGTGGGAATCACCTTTGCCCCAGGCACCTCAGGCCCTGCCCCAATCACCCCTGCTGCCCTCAGTGAGGAGGCCATTGACCTCCTCAGGTCCCTCACTGTTGGGCAGTCTACCATTTTGAATGCCATCCAGGGTGTAGAAAGGCAGTTGCAACAAACTAATGCATTCCTGGAGGGCATTCATTCTGGTCAGGCGGCCCTTCACCAAGCTTTTCAAACTCTGGCCTCAGCACTGATGGCAGCCATTGTCCCCGTCTCTAGCCTCCCCCCTCCAACTTATTCCACCCGGACCCAATCCCCTGTACCTCTGCCTATCCCAAGCACACCTACAGACCAGCATGCACACATGTCAACACACAAGGGAAGCTCAGGCAAACATAAGCACCACACCTCCCACAGGCACTCACGCAAGCAACACACACATGCAGACACACCAACTTCAACTGCCTCCACTGTGTCCCCCTCCTCGTCGTCTCCCTCCCAGTCTCGTCTACACTCACACCTGCATGCACTACCTCTACAGCCACTACGTCCCTTACCAGCACACCCACCAGCACACCCCGCTCACGTGCACTCACCACCCCACTACCATTCACACGTCCCCTGTGTCCTCTACCACTGGTCTGATGTCATGGACGACTAATACATGGTATCAATGGTCAGACTATCTTACTCACTTGAACTTTAAGATGGCCACCCTGTTTGTATTTAGTGGCTTTTGTTGGAAGAGGACCTTCTTATAGTAAGACTCCGATTTTTTCTATCTTAAGATGGCCGCCAAAACAAAAGACTTTAGTCCTTCCTCTATTTTTAGCAACAGGAACAACCGGCTGGTTGGTTCCGGCATAGACGCGCTTATAGCGTTTACATAAATACCTTCCCGACGCACCGGCACACTGTCTTCAGGTGCGCGGCATGGGGCAGGTTTCCCGACACACCGAGGAGCTAACCAAGTAAACGCGGGGCTACGGAAGTTATTTCGTCCGTCCCCGTTTATGACTCCGCATTTTACAACTTTCTACCCTTTACTTTCCATTTACTTTCTGAATTGGGCGATTGGTATCCTCCTGACTCGATGATCGTATTGCATATCTTTGAAATTTTTTTGACTGAGGAATTTATATACATTGATTAATACTGGTCTAATTACAGCACACAAGCAGTTCTTGATATCCTGATAGTAGCATTATCAGTAGAGGATGGGTCGAAGATTAAAGAGTGATGGTGTTTTGCCACGTGGCTAGAGTACCTACAGTGTTGACTGTATTGACATGTAGTTTAAAATAATTTACTCTTTTGCCATAATTTATTGATAACAGACTATTTTTGACCAATACATGCCATTCTGTCAATTACTGAATCCAGTGATTTGTTCCAGACGGCATTATAATGACCTCCCAATTGTCGTGTTATTATGTACTGATTGCGGTATTATACTATTATATGTTATATTATTTTTACCTAGTACTATCTCCTTGGTTGATGCTAGCGCAGACCTAGGAAGCCCAATCTCTAATATGGGATGGTAAGCTTCTAATTTTTACTTATTTTCTTTTACTACACACTGAGGGTGGTTGTCACTATAATTGTTCTTCTGTTTTTTATCACTGGCACTAATTGTTATGTGTTTTTTTGATTCTACGCAGGGCGACCTTACTGACCAACTGACTTAGACATACTTTGTCTTCTACTTGTAAGTGACTTTTTAGCACTTGATTAATTGTTGATATGCAGGAGAAGTAGTTTAATAACAATTCCTTTTTTTGGGTCCTGAAGAAGCGTCATAGGATCACCTTGTGACCAACTGAGGACGCGAAACATGTTGACCATTTAGGATTAGGTAAACTACCTTCCCTAGTTATAGAGTGCAGTGGTACATTATTTCCATCAACACTCTTTACACCCCTGTTTTAATCTTGGACTGTACCTTATTTCTGACTCATTAAAATGATGGTTTTGGTTCAGAGCCAATTTTGGAGTTTTGTCTCTTTTTATACTCTCCGTTCTTCTTAGTCAGTTTTAATCCCAGACCTCTTTTTGGCAATTTAACAACGGTTGAGCGCCACCCTGAATCTTGGGTGGCCCGCCAGACATTGCAGCACCGGTCTGACGAGGAGTAAGCCCAATGATGATACCTGTCACCCTATTGGGTGCTTGAGGGCTCTCCTAAACATCCAGCATAGACTCGCCCTTGCTGAATAGGACTTAAAAAGTTTTTTTGTCTTTTCTCTTTTTTCTTTTGGAACAGTGTACCTTTATAGATATAACAGCCCCCTCCCAAGATACACAAACGCAGCCACACACCCACCCAACAGCCATCCACCTCACGACAGCCTCCAGTGCATGCACCTGCACCCAAAGTTACCAAACGTACACCTCCTACTACCACCACCTCTTCCTCCACTCCCAAACCCCCTCCAGCTACCCGTCCCAGTGTGTCCCAAAAATATTTCATGTCCAGCCTTGACCTTTTTCCAACACCTCCCCCACCCCGTCCATCTCATATGTACCGAACTAGCACCTCAGCCACAACATCTCCGGGACCAGTGGTGCCTGTAGTCACGGGTATGTGGAGTGCACCGGCCAGGACAGCCGGTGTGGCACGAAGCCACAGCACAGCCAGTCCCCCACCTGTGAAGCATCAGAAGTTGGCCAGTGCCCGGCGGGAGAGGGGGAACACTCCAGCCACCAAAGCCGCTTCCAGGGGTCCCGGTGGGAGTGTGGAGTCAGCTGTGACACCTCCCAAGGTGGGGAAGGGCCACAAGAAACCCGGCAAGTCTGGGAAGAGCTGCACGGCGGAGAAGACCGCCATCATCCCCGCTGTCCAGGAGGGCCCCGCCAGCCCCAGCCCAGCTACCCAGGAGGGCCCCGCCAGCCCCAGCCCAGCTGCCCAGGAGGGCCCGCCAGCCCCAGCCCCGCTGATCCATGAAGAACCGGCAGCACAAGCCCCGCTGGGCCATGAAGGATTACCAGCACAAGCCTCGCTGGGCCATGATGGACCGCCAGCACAAGCCCCGCTGGGCCATGAAGGGCCGCCAGCACAAGCCATGCTGGGCCATGAAGGACCGCCAGCACAAGTCCCGCTGGGCCATGAAGGACCGCCAACTCAAGCACCGCTGGGCCGGGCACCGCCAACTCAAGCACTGCTGAACAGGGCACCGCCAACTCAAGCACCGCTGGGCTGGGCACCGCCAACGCAAGCACCGCTGAACAGGCCACCGCCAACTCAAGCACCGCTGAACAGGGCACCGCCAACTCAAGCACCGCTGAAAAGGGCACCGCCAACTCAAGCACCACTGAACAGGGCACCACCAACTCAAGCACCGCTAGCCCATGAGCGGCAGGGCCATTGACGCAACTGGGTCCGTCACGGGGTGAGTGAGGCACTCTGGGCACCAGTCCCCCTCCAGAACCAGTGGAGAGATCCATCCACTACCTCTGTCCTTCACAGGATGAAGCACTCTGGGCACCAGTCCCCCTCCAGAACCAGTGGAGACATCCATCCACTACCTCTGTCCTTCACAGAATGAAGCACTCTGGGCACCAGTCCCCCTCCAGAACCAGTGGAGACTGTTATCCACTTGAGAGACTGTGGCTTTGCACTCCCCAGGATGTTACAGTGGGCAACCCACCCACTGTAGAGACTTGAGAGACTGTGGCTTTGCACTCCCCAGGATTGAACATTGGGCAAGCCACCCACTTGTGAGACTTGAGAGACTCTGGCTTTGCACTCCCCAGGATTGAACAGTGGGCAACCCACCCACTTGTGAGACTGTGGCTTTGTGCTCCCCAGGATTGAACAGTGGGCAACCCACCCACTGTAGAGACTTGAGGGACTGTGGCTTTGCACTCCCCAGGATTGAACAGTGGGCTTCGAGCCCCCTTGTGGATCTGGCGTTGTGCACTCATCTGGCTGAGGTGCCCCCCTTCCCTTCCCCCTGAGGTGCCTTTTGTATTTCTATCTGATGCCCCTACAGTGTTCTCTCTGTTTTGATCGGGTATCGAGTGTGGGCCTCGCCCATGCATTTTGGGCCCAGTGGTTCCACGGACGATAAATGGTGCAATACCTGGACTTGTATTATTGGTGTATATATTTGTTAATAGTGTATATATATTTTGAAGTACTGGATTTTAATGGATTACAATTGTTACAATCATTTCCTTTTGTCTTTGCATTCTTCCGGGGGGCCTGGTATGTAACTGTAATGTATCAACATGTATTAGTGTGTGTGTTGTAGTGGGTGAGGGTGGGGGTGGGGGTGTTGCGTGTGTGTCACTCTTTTTTGCCTCCCCCTCCCCTGTGTCGTAGGTGCAGTACTCACCGTGGTCTTCGCCGCCGGCGTTCGTGCTCCTGGTAGAGGAGCAGGAAGACTATCGCAGGTAGAATTTGGAGTTCCGGTTCCATGGTGTCCTCGTTCCTCGTGGGGTGTGTAGAGGTGAGCGTTTCCTGTTTCAAAATTCCTGTTTCCGCCATGTTTTTATCCGCGGTGAATCCGCCCCGGAAAAGGTGGCGGATTGGCCTGTCATAATAGTGTGGGCGGTACATTGTCTCCCGCCTGTCTGTTGGCGGTGACCACCGCGCTGTTTGTTTGTACTGCCGTGGCGGTCGGAGTGTTAAAGTGGCTGTCTTTGTTGGCGGTTTCCGCCACGGTCGTAATTGAAATTTTTTTACCGCCGGCCTGTTGGCGGTCTTACCGCCGCTTTAACACCGTCCGCCAGGGTTGTAATGACCACCTATATGTGCATTTCTTGAGGCAGACATACATAGTCTAAGCTTCTGGGGTTTAGGGTTGCCCCGAGGGACTACTTCAAGTGAGAGGGTTCTGCAGGCAGAGGACACGGAATGTATATATCTTTATTGGTATGTATACAGCAGAAAACCAGCTTACCAATATAGAATCCTGCACGAAGAATACAATATGGATGGGTTTGAGTAGCAGAAGTGTTGTATGTGGCAAATCTCTTTGTATCTGACAGTGGTATGTGCATCACAGACCTTGCTGAACGTTAACATTGTTTTATTTCTGCAATTAAAGTATTTGAGTATATTGTTCAGTAAACATAGATGTGCTAGGTCTAATGTAGGTCTCTGTGACTGAGCTCCTAGTTTAATTTCTTTTGCACGCAGAGTTTGCATGTGTTAAATATTCACATATTGTCTGCTGCATATAGTCTCTGCTCCAAGGCTTGCAGAGTCACCTTGTGAAAGTTTGGTTCCATTGGAATCAAAAAAACACACCACAGTAGCTTCTGAATTATTCCATTTATACCAACAGAATCATTGTCTTTGCTCAAAGGTATCCAGACATATGCTTGCAGAGTCACCTTGTGGACGTTTGGTTCCATTGGAATCAAAAAGACACAACACAGTAGCTTCTAGATGCTTCCACTTATACCAATAGAAGCATTGTCTTCTTCCCTGTGTAACACATGTAGGATCACAGTGGAAAAGGAGTCTCACTTACGCTATAGACATTAATGGATTTAAAGGGCATAAGATACACTAGCAATTGAGACAGAGCAAGAAGACTGACTAGTTGTTGGAGGTGTGCACAATTCCTTTTTTAGTCAGCAAACGTTATGATAGATTTTTAAACTAATACATCAAGCAGTGATCCAGCTTAATACAGCATAGTTTGAAAATTATCCAAATATATCAGGGATGGGTTATGAATGAAGTTAGGATTGTGATTAGATTTCACCCATATTTTATGTTCGATTATTGACATGTTTATTAGTGTGATGATTAATCTTATTCATTGGCTTTATGTGAGACAGCACATAATACTTTCTAATACATTATAATACCAGCACAGATGTCAAATAATTCTGGGGTTCACGGAGGGGCTCAGTTATGTCACCTGGAGATATAGGAGATTTTCTGCCAGATGTGTCTGACTTTTAACACCACCAGAGCATAACTCAGGGGGAGTACAGTTGGCAGTTGTTTTCTCTAAAAAGGTCTCAGTATTCTTTTGGAGATCTACTCCTGAGATATCAGGGTAACACAACCAGAGGGATTGCTCTTTAAAGCTACAGGATCAGGAATGCTGTCTCTTCTACGAACACCAGATTCACGGTCTGCACCATTGGTGGAATACATACTCTATTCAATGGACTCTAGGTCGCAGACATGCCACCGGCAAAACTTCTGGTGAAGCCTTCTCCAGCTACTCCATTTTCTCCAAATAGGTTGGAAGTTAACTCTGCAAGACATGGTAGCAGAATAGTGGCCCAACTCATGGTAATTGGAGTTAACTCCATGAATGCATGAAAATGGTAGCAGACCTTCATTGAAAAGTAAATATGGCATCCTTAAATGCTAGAAAAGAGCCCTAAACATGGAGAAAAGAAGTTTGGGTACTGACAATGTATCTCTAAATTGGTGGTACGGTTCCAGCACCCTCATTATGTGGATATTCTAACACCAATAACAGTTTTAGGGTAATTTTTCATCACAGACTTTTTTTTATGAAAGTGACTCCTCCTTTGCTTGATATAGCCATTTTAGAGGAGAATCCACATTGGTGGAATATTCTAAATGAAGTGGTCTTCCCACAACTACCTTTGTTGTGGTAGAAATATTTATAAATTGGAAGATGGAAAATATACCACCAAAACTTTAAATAAGGCCTTGAGTGTTCGCCGCCTGTCTCCAGAGACCTGATTAAACTCTATTGTGAATCAATTACTTCAGGACCTCTACACCTGAGTAGAGCCCTGCGTCATAATGCACCTGACTCAGTGTTGAAGGCATTGACTTCTGTTGTCCCAAGATTACTCATCACTGGTTCACAATTCTTGCCATATATTTTGTCTTCTATGTCTTTTAAGAGCACCTTTTATTGTGCATTTGCTTAGCTCATATAGGCCAGAATTTAAGAAAAGTGGTTCTGCATCCAATGCAATGCCACTTTTCTTGTGTCCCTTAGCGCCCACCTACTGCCATCATGTGTGCGCTGTATTTAATATACGGCGCACCCTGGCACAGGGTAATGGCAATAGCGTCAACGTTTTTGATGCTACTGATGTACTGTGCAGGATTAGCAGCAACATTTTGGCACTAATCCTGCAAAGTACATAGAGGCCTATTGAAAACAATGGTATGCCCCCTTTTTAACGCCTGCTCTGTTCAGGCATTAAAAATAGCTGCTAAAAATGGTGCAGTGGAATCTCCGAGATTCCACTGTACCATTTCTCCAGTCCCTCTAATGGGGGAACACCCCCTTTCATACATTATGCCTGGCACAGAAATAATGTGGCACACAAGGTCACCAAGTCGCACAATGCATGCATTGCACCACTTTGTAAATATGTGTTAGAGGCTGGCCCTCTATGTAATGTACAAAACCGAGTACACTATGCAGAGGGTTCGGACAACCACGTGTTACTTTTCAGGGGTAAAAATCAGACCACCTAATGCTCTAATTTGTAAGGTAGCTGGTCGAGCAGTTAGGCTAATCCAGGAGATGTGCTAAGTATTTGCTGTACTCACAAATCCAGTCATGCACAACACACACTCAATTAATAACTCAAGAACAGAATTAATAAAAATACTTCAGACTTTTATATAATTTTTAAGACCAAAATCATTAGAATAGGTTAAGTACTTTTCTTGTTAGACTTTTTAAAGTTTTAGCAAAGTTAGTCTTTCTGTGTGTTACGCACCATAGGAATCAATAGGCAGTCACCTTTAAAAATGCATTAAAAATCGTATGGTTGAGTTACCAGTCTCTTCTTTTGCAGGATGATCGCAGAGGTTGGTGGGCACATTGTGCCAGCTGGAGAGCTTTGGGCAGCTCCTGGATTCGGCTGGAGCAGCGTTGGCAAAGTTCTTGGGACAGGCACAGTGCCACCTGGAGGGGCCACTTGGAAAAGGAGCTGGTGTGCAAATTCAAAGTGGTGCCTAGGGTCACCTTTGGCTGTCGAGGTCAGAAGGGTTTGGGGACCCGGGGCACACAGCAGAACCCGTGATGCAATGCTCAGGGCGGCCAGGTGCCGGGCGTTTTGGAGGTCTTGGATGCTGTGTGCAACAGAGTCCTCTGGAGCTGGAGGTAAGTCTCTTTGGGGGTCACTTCCAGGACAGCAGGGGCACTCTGGTCGGAGGTCAGGGGTGTTCCTGAAGTCCCTTGACTGGGGCATCCTCCTGATCCTTTGTTAGCTCTGGGGGAGCTGGTTTTCTCCTGGTCCGACGTCAGCTACTCTATCTCGGCCACCAGGGGTTGCAGCGCTACCAAACTCGGTACAGTTGAGGGGCACTTCCAGACTGTCATCTGTGTGTCGTTGGGTCCTGCTGTGACTTCTGGTCATGGAGATATCGGCGATTCAGTGAAGTGTCCTTCACTGGTTTCTTTCTCTTTTACAGTTTACTTGCTTTTCTTGAGTGATGCCTTCATCTGGGGTGATCCTTGAAGCCTGGAGGTCCCCTGGGTTTCTTGGGGTCAGTCTAGTGTTCACCTCCTCCGCTGTCACGATTGTCGGGACTCTGGTGCAGCAAGTAGGGGTCTTGGCGCCTCTTCTAGTGCAGCAGGTTCTCTGTTCACTCACTATGCCCCCGGTTTGGCAAGGACACTGTGGGGACATATTGCTCATGCAATTATGCCCTCACATATAGTATGGTGCACCCTGCCTTAGGGCTGGAAGGCCTGTTAGAGGGGTGACCCACCCATAAAATATGTAGTGTAGGGTGAACAGGGCACACAGAGAGTGTGCCATGTCAAGTTTATATTTTAGGTTTGCACCAGGACATGTAAATTATCCCACAGTGCCCCGCTCTACCTAAAACCAGCATGGGAGAACATTTCTTCCCTTGTGCATAGCTCCCTGTGCCCACACAGAGGAGGGGCTATGATAATGGACAAACCCTCCCTTGTGGTCACTCAAAACTTGTTGCTGGGGTAGCCCATCTCCCACTGAGATTGGTGCCTGACTGGCTAACAGGACAAAGAAGGGGGCAGGCCTAAGTGTGAGTTCATTCTGCCTGTGACAGGGTAGGTACCTTTGGAAGTTTAATTAAGGTTTTGGGCACAGCCCAGATGCCCATCCTGTCTCGGGAAAAATCACTTCTTCATACCGAAGCCCTTTGTCCACTGTCTGTGAGCACACATCTCACCTCAGGAGAGCTATTAGAAGGCAGAAAAATGCCAAATCTCTAAAAACGACAAAACAGTCATTTTAAATCTCACTTGACAATTAGGTTGGATTTTAAATTATCATTAAAATGTGTCCTTGAATCATCTTTCTAACTAGTCAGAAACTGAAGTTATGCATTTTAAGGTGTTATATAACCCAGTGCTTTTCTATAGGAGAGCCAGAATTGCCTCAGTGAGAATTTTCTCCGCCAGGATATGTAACACTTAAGTTTACATGCCCTACTTTTAATCGCTATGCACAATGTCCTATGGGCATGATGGGCCTACTTTAGGGGGGACTTACACAGATGAAAAGTAAGTTTGTGGCCTGGCGAAAGGATTATTTTGTCAGGTCAAATTGTTAGTTTTAAAACTGCACACAGACCACCGTGGCAGCCCTAGTGTCATGATGTAAATGGTTACTTTAGTGGTGGCACAATAAGTGTTGTAGTCCGCTAGCGAGATGTAATTTATAGGTCCTGGGTACAAACGGTAACATATACTATGGACTTATAGGCAAGTTAAATGTGCAAATCAGGGGTTTTAACCAATTCCATGAATCTGTAGAGTTGAGACCACATACACTGGGACCTGGTTAGCAGGGCCCCAGTATACAGACCCCAAAGACCATCACCTTTAATTTAAAAAAAATGAGGGCGAGGGTGCAAAAAAATGCATTTCTTTACAGCAAAATTTTGGTTAGTTTCTTTGTTCTTTCCACTGGAATCCACAAGCCATGGGTACCTTTAGGATCCCCCACATGTCATGAAAAAAGGACGCAAATTTAGTCTAGATAATGTTTGTGGAAAAAAGTTATGAAGGATGAAGTGCACATTTCCTTAAACTCCAAAGAGAGGGCTCAGCACTGGAGCAGGAAATGTCTCTGCAGCTAAGAGGATAATACGTAACCTAACATTTTCTACAAACCTACCAAACCTATCTAACACCTACTTGCCCACCACACCTACTTACCACACCTAGTTAACTCTAATAAACAGTATACCATACTTTCCTACTGACCTATCATGCCATGGCCACTAAATCAACCCTGGTGTTATGCCATTACATTTCAAATAACACAGTTAAGAAGAAATTTTCTTGTTTTGCTAATATCTTTGGCACAGTTTTGCAAATCTGCAGAAAAATGTTCATCCGCACCAGCTCCTTCCTGGAACTTTTTGTACCAATCACTCAAACAGGGCTAAGAAAAAAGGGAATCCCAACACATTGATTTTAATACTCAAGGGAAACCTTTTTTTCGAGACATAAACAGGGTCAAGATAGATGTGCATATGGCTGGGTCTAAACTGGGTTGCATGGTGAGCAAAAGAACAATGGATTTAACCCAGATCTGTGCCTGGGGGTGAGTGTTTGAAAAGTTTCAGCACTCCGTCAGTCATCCTGTTGTGTTGCTACGTTTGCTCTAAGTGGCAAGGGTTTGCCCAGATGTGGGCCCCTTGCTTACTGTGCCACTGCATTAAAGATAATTTGGCTGATGAGGGGTGATACCCTGAAACTGATCCCAGGCTGCTTGTTTCCGGTCCAAGGAGGACCTGGCCTGGCAGTTAATGCTGGACTGTTCCCATGGGGAACAGGGTCAAGACTGATTTGTATATGGCTGGGTCTTAACTGAGTTGGCATGGTGAGCAAAGAAACAATGGATTTAACCTAGATCTGAGATGGGTGGGTGAATGTTTGATTGTTTTACGCATTCCGTCCATGATTTTTTATTTTTGTTTACTTTTGGAAAAATATGTAGCAGTCCTCAAAAATACATGCTGTTGGGCCCCACCAGCAACCACTGGCTCAGATTAAGCTCTGGACAAGACAACTGACTTGCTTTATCAGTTATTAATTAACTGGTCTGTGTTTGAAAAGTTTCAGCACCCCGTCCATCATCTAGCTGTGTAGTAGTATTAGAGGGCCAGTAAAAGACGCTAACTTCTTGATGACTGTTATTATATGTAACCATACCAAGGAAGTTTCTAACCTTGGCTACTCACATGCAGGGGTAAAGAATGTATGTGCTTGACCTTTGATGGGTTTGGAGCAATGCTCATGGTGGAGGCAATACTCAAAGGAACTCATGCATGACGTGAAGAACTCACACTTCTGGAAGTTGAGTATTAGGCCACAGTTCCTTCATTCTTTGTAGCGTTGTGCAAAGTAGAATATTGTGTTCATCAAGTGTGTTGGTGTTCTCTAGAATATTGTCACTGATATTTAGAATATTTATTAGCCCAGCTAAAACTTCTGGGATGGTATTTTGGAAAAGGTTAGTGGTGCTAGAGATGCCAAAATTGAGTCTCTTGTATCACCTGAGGTGAAGAGAAGCAGAGGAAGTTGTGATTTATTTCGATTTCACTCAAACGTGAACTGATGGTGGCCTGCATTGCGATTTACCACCAGGGCTTGTTTACCCCAGCTTCAATGTCATTTACTGTGACAGTGAGGTGTGTTCTCTTTTGATTGCTGCATTTGGAAAGACAAATATCGACACATATATGCACTGTTGGGCTGCCCTGGTTTGCCAGCAATAACCACTGGGGATACCCATGTTGTGGTACCTTCTAATAATTCAATGCCACCTGATTCGCGATTGAATAATTTCCCTTCTTCTTTGGGACATAAATGGAATACTACCTGGTGGGTGGAGCAACTGATATGGAGTTGAAAAGTTCTTCGTTTGAGGTATTCTGGGTCATGAAAAGGTGCGTTGTAGTCTCTTAGATCACTCAGGACACAGGTATGTACTCTGCAAGCAAACTGTATCAGACAGAGTTGTTCAGCTCACAGAGTTTTTCAGCTCATGAAAGTCCCAGTTCTTTTTCGAGTAACTTTTGGATTTTTATGAACCTGCCAAATAGTTGTATCGGAAAGTTAATTCTAAAAGCAGAGATTCATATTTTTGTGGGCTCCATCATTAGAATTGGTTGCAGAAGGTCAAACCATGACTTTGACATGCATTTACTGAGGTTTCCGTGTCAAGGAACCAGTTACTAGGTGGCCACTAATATGTATTTTGCATCTTGGTTGATATGGACAGTGCCTTCGGCTTGGTTCTATGGCATACACCATATATACTCTCTTTACCGTGGTCTAGGTCATCTATTGAGATGGAGTCTTGAGTGTTGACTTGAGATGGTAAGAAGAAAGACAGACTTTTGCAATGTGGTAGGCCCTTTATTACAAAAGTGGTGGCTTTTGTAATTGTGATGATGGGTTCAGTCTTCATTATAATATTCAGGGCTGCCCCCATGCAGAATGCTCTCAGGTTGGAGAGTTTCAGCGAACTGCTGAGTATCAAAATGTTGAGCTTACTAGGGTCTCGCAGGAGTTTGCAGACTTGAATGAATTAAGCTTGGGCTTCTATATTCTCTAGGCTTTGTTGGAGCTTGTGGAGTTTCACTCTACGGAATTCCCACAGAGTTAATGAAAAAATTCAGAATTCCTAATTCTGAATTTGGAGGAGTTCCGCAAGCAGGCTGAGTATTGCTTGGCCACCCCTACTTGTAAACAAACCAACACAACAACAGTCCCATTGAAGAGAGGCCGGCTATTATTCCAGTCTACACAAAGGCTTCTTGCTTACAAGCAAATATATCTTTTGCTGAACTGCTTTAAGTGATTTGACCATTTAGAACTGTTATATGTAGCAAGTTGTTCACCTGCTTGCGGATTCTGTTGCTCGATTTTATTATTAGTCATTTTCTAATATCTGCTAAAAGCACAATGTGATGAGCACTACAAAAAACAATTAGTGCATGACTGGTAGGGATGGGGTGCAGCACAACAAGTGGGATGGCATGCAACATAGCATTAGTATGGTGAGGGTGGCATAGCGGAACAGTGGGAGAGATAACACTTTGCCAGTAGCAGAGGATCCAATAGGGAAAGACGTATGCGGCAAGCCAGAGAGCACCACAAGGAACAGTGGCCAGTATGACTTAGTCTGCGCAGTTCAGGGCTGTAGGAAGCTGGACTGGTGTGTGGTGGGTTACTTACACCTTATACCAGGTCAAGGTATTCCCTATTAGTGAAGTCTAGGCAGTGTCTAGAAGCCAGGCTCTCTAGAGTTAGCTGTGGATGAGCATCCAAGGCTTATCTAGGAGACATGCAAAGCTCATGCAATACCACTATAGTCTCACAACACTTACACACATGAAAGAATACACTCAGTGTTACAAAAATTAACGGACTTTATTGTGGTAACTGTTGGAAATGGCTTTTCTGCAGGGTCACCCCCAAATGTTTTGCCTTTCTCCTTCTCTTTTTCTGACCTCATTTTTGTTGGCTTTAGGACTCTGCACACTTCACCACTGCTAATCATTGCCAAAGTGCATACGCTCTCTCCTTAAAGCATGGTGATATTGGCTCATACCCAATTGTCTTATTTTATTTACTTGTAAGTCCCTAGTCCAGTGCACTACATGTGCCCAGGGCCTGTAAATTCAATGCTACTAGTGGGCTGCAGCACTGATTGTGCCACCCACATAGGTAGCCCTCTAACCATGTCTCAGGCCTGCCACCGCAAGGCCTGTGTGTGTAGTTTCACTGCCACTTCGATTTGGCATTTAAAAGTAATTGCCAAGCCTTAAACTCCCCTTTTTCTACAAATAAGTCACCCGAAAGGTAGGCCTTAGGTAGCCTATAGGGCAGGGTGCTATGTAGATTAAAGGCAGGACATGAATATGTGTGTTCTATATGTCATGATAGTGTAAAACTCTTAAATTCGTTTTACACTGCTGTGAGGCCTGTCCCTTTCATAGGATAACATTAGGGCTACCCTCATATACTGTTGAGTGGTCGATCCTGATCTGAAAGGAGTAGCCAGGTCATATTTAGTATGGCCAGAATGGTGATACAAACTCCTGGTTAATGGTGAAGTTGGATTTTATATTACTATTTTAGAAATGCTCCAGTCTCTTGGTCTCACAGGTGCATTGTCCAATGGGGCATAGGAAGGGGCGCAATGGCAGTTTAAGGTGGACAGGGTGACAAAGTGGGACAAAAGGGTGACATTCAGGAAGGTCTTATTTCCTGGCGGCGGTCTTGGCAATGTTCTCTGTCTTGTTCCTGGATCTCAGGGACCGTTTGCGGGGTGGTTCTTCTTCTACAGGGGGTGGGGTGCTGGTGGTATGTTGGTCCTGTGGCGGTGCCTCCTGTCCACTAGCGCCAGCAGAGGTGGAGGGCTGTTCATCCTCCAGGCAAGTGTCAGGGGCCCGTTTGTGTCCCACTGTGTCCCTCATGGTGTTGACAAGGTCTGCTAGCACCCCTGCAATGGTGACCAGGTTGTTGTTAATGGACTTCAAGTCCTCCCTGATCACCAGGTAGTGTTCCTCCTGCAGTCTCTGGGTCTCCTGAAACTTGCCCAGTACCGTGCTCATGGTCTCCTGGGAATGGTGGTATGCTCCCATGATGTTGGAGAGTGCCTCGTGGAGTGTTGGTTCCCTTGGCCTGTCCTCCCCCTGTCGCACAACAGTCCTCCCAGCTTCCCTGTTATCCTGTGCCTCTGTCCCCTGAACCGTTTGCCCACTGCCACTGACCCCAGGTTCCTGATTTTCTTGGGTTGGTGGGTTTGCCTGGGTTCCCTGTAGTGGTGGACACACTACTTATTGACATGTCCTGGGGACAGAGGGATGGGCCCGCTGGGTGGGTGCTGTGCTGGTGTTTCCTGAGGGGGGAGGGTCTGTGGTGGCTTGTGACAGTGGCAGGGGAACCGACTGTCCAGAGGTCCCTGATGGGCCGGGCTGGTCATCTTGATCAAGGCGTGCAGAGCTGCTGTCATCACTGTGGGCCTCTTCTGTGGGGGGACTGGATATGTCTGGCACCTCCTGTCCGGTGATGTTGGGTATGGGTCCTGTTGGGGTGTAAATGCATAGTTTTAGTATCAGTGTGTACCATCTTGTGCATTGGGTGTGGTACCCTCTATTCCTGTGCTTGCTTCATTGTGTTTGCCCTTTTGTGATAGTTGGTTTGGCATCTGTGTGGGTATCTGTACTGGACATGCTTTGGTGACGGTGGTCCATGCATAGGTGTTGCATGCAGGGCCTTGGTATTGAGACGTGTGAGTTGTGATAGTGGGACATATGTGAGATGATGGAGTGATGGGAGTGAGGGTAAGGGTGGGGGTATGTGATGGCATGCTGGTGGGGTGAGGGGGATATGGTAATAAAGATATTACTTACCAGAGTCCAGTCCTCCTGCTACTTCTGCGAGGCCCTCGGGATGCAGTATTGCCAAGACTTGCTCCTCCCATGTTGTTAGTTGTGGGGAAGGGGGTGGGGGTCCACCGCCTGTCCTCTGTACAGCAATCTGGTGTCTGGATACCACGGAACGCACCTTCCCCCGTAGGTCGTTCCACCTCTTCCTGATGTCATCCCATGTTCTTGGCTGCTGTCCCACAGCGTTGACTCTGTTGACGATTCTCCGCCATAGCTCCATCTTCTTAGCAATGGAGGTGTGCTGCACCTGTGATCTGAAAAGATGTGGCTGTACCCGGATGATTTCCTCCACCATGACCCTGAGCTCCTCCTCTGAAAACCTGGGGTGTCTTTGAGATGCCATGATGTGGTGTGGGTGATGTGTGAGGTGCTCTCTGTTGTGATGTGTGGGGGGATGTGTTGGTGTGTGTTGTTTAGGGTGCGTGGATGTTGTATGGGTGATGGTGTTGTGTGCCTGTGGATGCTGGTGTTGTGTTTGCTTATCTCTCTCTCTGGGCTTCTTCCAAAAAATAGTTGTATGGGTTTGTGGGTAATGTGGGTGTGTGTTTTATAGTGTTGTGGGTTTGTGGGTGTGGTGTATGTATGTGTATCAGGTGTGTGTATTTTGAATTGTCCAATGTAGTGTGTGTGTATTTTGAGTGCGGCGATGTGTACCGCCAATGGATTACCGTGGTTGAAAGACCTCTGCGTTGATTCATGGGTCACGATATTGTGGGTGTATTCTTGGTGGCATGACGGTGTAGGTTTTGGTATTGCCAGTTTATCACTGACCTTTGGTGTGGCGGACTTGTGTGCGTGTCTGTATTGTGGCGGATTCCGACATGTGGGTCGTAATACGTGTAGCGGAATTCCACCGCCGCAATGGTACGTTGGCAGTCTTCAGCACAGCGGAAAGCGGGATTTACCAAAAGGGTTGTAATGAGGGCCTTTATGTCATTTTTACAGTGATATTTCTGCATATACTTATTGAATCTTGATAGTTTTGACCTGCATCTTACCAGATAACTATTGCCAATTTTTCTAAACACTGTGGGGGTCATTTCAACTTCGGCGGTCTTTTCACAAGACCGCTGAGGGACCGCCGTGCTGAAGACCGCCAGTGCTGGCGGTTTTATGCTCAGCGAATTATGACTGCTGGCAGCCCTCTGTCCTTTTCCGGACGGAGAGCCGCAAGCAGCCATACTGGCGGTCGGCGGGAAGTGGAGTTTGCTCCACCGCCCGTCAACAGAACACCGCCCACCGAATCACATTGCGTGATTCGGCATGGCGGTGTTCTGTTGACGGGGTGCTGGCGGCGGAGCAGCCCCCATGTATCCCGTCCCCTCCTGGAGGATCAACGGACCAGATAAGTTGATTGTCCGTTAGGAAGGGGGGTGCAGGGGTGTTGTGTGTTGTGTACGTGCATGGAGGTGTGCGTGTGAGTATGAAGAGGGGGTGTGTGAGTGTGTGTATGCATGCGGGGTGTAGTGTGTTTGGAAATGTGTGCGTGTCTACCTGTATGTATGTCTGTATGGATATGTGCGTG
This sequence comes from Pleurodeles waltl, assembly GCF_031143425.1. NCBI lineage: Eukaryota > Metazoa > Chordata > Amphibia > Caudata > Salamandridae > Pleurodeles > Pleurodeles waltl. The sequence continues at coordinate 253,853,235 of NC_090445.1, forward strand.
TATGTCTGAATGTGGGTGTGCTTGTATGACTCTGTGTGTGTCTGTTGGCATGTTTGTTCGTGTGTGTGCGGGTATGTGTGCTGGTGGTGTCTGCATGCGTGTCGGGTGTGTGTCTGTGTAGTGATGTCGGGGGTAAGGGTGGGGAGGGGGGTCCTGCCACCTTTGGGGGGGTTTCAGGGGGGTGGGGGGTGTCGGGGAAGGACTCGGGATGGTGGAGACCCCTATCAGTGCCAGGGAAGGGATTCCCTGGCACTGATAGTGCTTACCGCCATGGATTTCATGGCGGTACCCAACCCCATGAAATCCATGGCGGTCAGCCGGGTCATGATACCACCGGCGGTCTTGTGACGGCCGCCGGGCTGGAGACCCAAGTCTCCAACCCAACGGTCGTCTCCGCCCTGGCAGTCGGTTCGGAGAAGTGGCAGATGACCATGGCAGTAACCGCCATGGTCATAATTCCAATTTGTTTACCGCCAGCCTGTTGGCGGTAAGACCGCCACTTCTCCGCCAACCACCAGGGTCGTAATGAGGGCCTGTATGTTGTATTTTTGTGGTGTTCTAGTGTGTTATTGCATGATTTATTTTTTTGTGCACAAATACTTTACACATTGCCTTCTACGTTTAGCCTGACTGATCAGTGTCAAGCTACCAGAGGGTGGGCACAGGATACTTTGGATTGTGTGTGACTTACCCTGTCTGGAGTGAGGGTCCTTGCATTGACAGGGGATAACCTGACTGCCAACCAAACACCCCATTTCTAACAGTAACACAACACCAAAATTACTATAGAGGCAATACTACCTTAGGAGGTAAGTAATACATAAGTTATACACACTACTTTTCAGAAATAGGCATTAGAATAGTTAGAAATCAGTGCAAATAGTGTAAAACACAATAGAGAATGGTGGACCTGGGAGAGCACAAACCATACACTAAAAAAATGGTATGCAAGAGTGTCACCCTCACTGAGGTAAGTGGAGTGTATAGGGTGTCACTGGGGTATCAGGAAAGCAAAAAGGTAAGTACCACAACACCCCCCAGCAAACAGGAAAGCAGGAGTAAATTATTAGAATGTCCCATAACACCCACTTCACATTAGAAGAAAAGAAGAGAATTGCAAAACCCGGAGATGACTGCAAGAAACCAGCGGTGCATTCCTGAAGAAAATGACCTGTGGAAAGAGGGAACCAAGTCCAGAAGCCACAGCAGAGTCCAGTGGGGGCAGGAACCCCTACCCATCAAGCTGGGGATAGCAGGAGTTGGTCGACAGTGAGGAATAAAAGTCAGCACTGCATCCCTGGAGTTGGAGTCAAGTGCCTTGGGGATGCATGTGATGTCCCACGCTGGAAGGAAGATTGCAGTAGGGTTTGTGTGTCCGGATTCCACCAAAAAGTTTTGGCACAGACAAAACTCACGGATGGCAGAAAGTGGTGCTGCTGAGGACCAGCAAGGCCCAGGAGGACTCAACCCAGGAGGGAGAATCAGAGGGGGCCCTCAGCATCGCAGAGAGTCCACAGAAACACAGGCAGCACTTACAGGAGTCCCACAGGAGTGGGACAAAGACAGTGCAAATGGAGCCCACGCAGCATTACGAAAAGGAGTCCCACTCCACAGGAGAGTCACTCAGGTTTCTGTGGTCACAGGAAGGAGTGCTTGGGGCTGGAGCTACATGAAGACTGAAGACCCCTTGGAAGAAATGCCAACAAGCCTTGGCAGCTACAAAGGATGTAGTTCATTGGGGAACTGTCCTGCATAGGAAGGCAAGGGCTTACCTCCACTCAAGTTGGACAGCTGGTAGAAAGGACCATCTGATCCTCACTCATGTTGCAGGATCCACGCAGCTCAGCATGTCATTGCTGTTGGTGCTTGCAGATGCAGGGGAGTGACCCCTTCACTCCAAAGGAGATTCTTTCTTCTTTCCTGTGCAGTCTAAAGATGGGCTGTCCTCAGAGGATGCACGACCAGGGAAATGTTGCAGAAGCTGTAAGGAGCCAAATTTGCCCTTCAAAGCACACCAGTGTCTTGGGGAGGCTACACCTCCCAAGTCATGTAACACCTATTTCCAAAGGGAGAGGGTGTAACACCCCTCTCCCAAAGGAAATCCTTTGTTTTTCCCTCCTGGGCTTGAGCTGCTCAAGCAAAAGGAGGGCAGAAACCTGTCTGTGAGGTGGTGGCAGCAGGGGCTGCCTGGAAAACCTCAGAAGGCTGTTGAATCCTTGGAGTATGATTCCAACATGTTTGATACCAAACATGCCTAGGTTCAGGATTATCATTATGTAGCTGGACATAGGTAGTGAACTAAATGTAAATGTAAATGTAAATTAGCACTTGTATAGCGCACTACTCACCCGTTAGGGTCTCAAGGCGCTGTACTCATACCGCTATGGAACCCCTCCTGGCTTTTCCCTGTGAGGCACCCACTCCTGAGCACCCCCAGGGTGAAGCCAGGCATCCAAGCACTGTTGGGGCCGTTGTGGAGATTAAGCAAGCTATTGCCCAGAGTTGCTGAGTGGGACCCATGAATTAGATTAGGCACCGAGGCGAGAATTATCTGGTCAAGGGGAATTGAGCCCAAGACCTGCCGAAGCGGGACTTGAACCCTGGTCTTGAGCCAGATCTCTGCTTCAGGGTCTGCCGCTCTAACCATTGAGCCACACTTCTCCACACTTCTCCACATTGAGCCACACTATGTCCAGTACACATGTAAAAAGATGTCCCCGCACTCAGAAAGTCCAGTAAAGTGGGTCTGGAGTTTGTGGGGGCACACACAGGTACCTGCACACTGCCCTCTAGGCTCAGAGGGCCTACCATAGGGGTGACTTATAGTGACCTGGTTGTAGGAAAGTACCATCTTGCCTGGCATGTTACCCCCATTTTTCACTGTATATATGTTGTTTTAGTTGTATGTGTCACTGGGACCCTGCCAGCCAGGGCCCCAGTGCTCATAAGTGTGCCTGAAAGTGTTACCTGTGTTGTGACTAACTGTCTCACTGAGGCTCTGCATATCAGAACCTCAGTGGTTATGCTCTCTCATTTCTTTCAAATTGTCACTAACAGGCTAGTGACCAATTTTACCAATTTACATTGGCTTACTGGAACACCCTTATAATTCCCTAGTATATGGTACTGAGGTACCCAGGGTATTGGGGTTCCAGGAGATCCCTATGGGCTGCAGCATTTCTTTTGCCACCCATAGGGAGCTCTGACAATTCTTACACAGGCCTGCCACTGCAGCCTGAGTGAAATAACGTCCACGTTATTTCACAGCCATTTTACACTGCACTTAAGTAACTTATAAGTCACCTATATGTCTAACCTTTACCTGGTAAAGGTTGGGTGCTAAATTACTTAGTGTGTGGGCACCCTGGCACTAGCCAAGGTGCCCCCACATTGTTCCGGGCCAATTCCCCGGACTTTGTGAGTGCGGGGACACCATCACACGCGCGCACTACATATAGGTCACTTCCTATGTGTAGCTTCACAATGGTAACTCCGAATATGGCCATATAACATGTCTAAGATCATGGAATTGCCCCCTCTATGCCATCCTGGCATTGTTGGTGCAATCCCATGATCCCACGGGTCTCTAGCACAGACCCTGACACTGCCAAACTGCCTTTCCCGGGGTTTGACTGCAGCTGCTGCTGCTGCTGCTGCCAACCCCTCAGACAGGTTTCTGCCCTCCTGGGGTCCAGCCAGGCCTGGCCCAGGAAGGCAGAACAAAGGACTTCCTCAGAGAGAGGGTGTTACACCCTCTCCCTTTGGAAAATGGTGTTAGGGCTGGGGAGGAGTAGCCTCCCCCAGCCTCTGGAAATGCTTTCATGGGCACAGATGGTGCCCATTTCTGCATAGGCCAGTCTACACCGGTTCAGGGACCCCTCAGCCCTGCTCTGGCGTGAAACTGGACAAAGGAAAGGGGAGTGACCACTCCCCTGACCTGCACCTCCCCTGGGAGGTGCCCAGAGCTCCTCCAGTGTGCTCCAGACCTCTGCCATCTTGGAAACAGAGGTGCTGCTGGCACACTGGACTGCTCTGAGTGGCCAGTGCCAGCAGGTGACATCAGAGACTCCTTCTGATAGGCTCCTTCAGGTATTGCTAGCCTATCCTCTCTCCTAAGTAGCCAAACCCTCTTTTCTGGCTATTTAGGGTCTCTGTCTTTGGGGATTCCTTAGATAACGAATGCAAGAGCTCATCCGAGTTCCTCTGCATCTCTCTCTTCACCTTCTGCCAAGGAATCGACTGCTGACAGCGCTGGAAGCCTGCAAAACTGCAACAAAGTAGCGAAGACGACTACTGCAACTCTGTAACGCTGATCCTGCCGCCTTCTCGACTGCTTTCCTGGTGGTGCATGCTGTGGGGGTAGTCTGCCTCCTCTCTGCACTAGAAGCTCCGAAGAAATCTCCCGTGGGTCGACGGAATCGTCCCCCTGTAACCGCAGGCACCAAAGAACTGCATCACTGGTACCCTGGGTCTCCTCTCAGCACAACGAGCGAGGTCCCTTGAATCCAGCAACTCTGTCCAAGTGACTCCCACAGTCCAGTGACTCTTCAGTCCAAGTTTGGTGGAGGTAAGTCCTTGCCTCCCCACGCCAGACTGCATTGCTGGGAACTGCGACTTTTGCAGCTACTCCAGCCTCCGTGCACTTCCGGCGGAAATCCTTTGTGCACAGTCCAGCCTGGGTCCACGGCACTCTAACCTGCATTGCACGACCTCCTAAGTTGTCCTCCGGCGGCGTGGGACTCCTTTGTGCAACTTCGGGCAAGCACCGTTTCACTCCACTTTGAAGTGCCTGTTTTGGCACTTCTGCGGGTGCTGCCTGCTTCTGAGAGGGCTCCTTGTCTTGCTCGACGCCCCCTCTGTCCCCAGACGCAATTGGCGACATCCTTTTCCACAGCAGCATCCAAAAACCTTAACCACACGACTTGCAGCTAGCAAGGCTTGTTTGCGGTCTTTCTTCAGGAAAACACTTCTGCACGACTCTCCACGGTGTGAGAGATCCGTCCTCCAAAGGGGAAGTTCCTAGCCCTTGTCGTTCCTGTAGACTCTTCAGCTTCTACTGTCCAGTAGCAGCTTCTTTGCACCCACAGCTGGCATTTCCTGGGCATCTGCCCATCTCCGACTTGCTTGTGACTTTTGGACTTGGTCCCCTTGTTCCACAGGTACCCTCGTTTGGAAATCCATCGTTGTTGCATTGCTGATTTGTGTCTTTCCTGCAGAATTCCCCTATCACGACTTCTATGTCCTTTGGGGAACTTTAGTGCACTTTGCACTCACTTTTCAGGGTCTTGGGGTGGGCTATTTTTCTAACCCTAACTGTTTTCTTACAGTCCCAGCGACCCTCTACAAGGTCACATAGGTTTGGGGTCCATTCGTGGTTCACATTCCACTTTTGGAGTATATGGTTTGTGTTGCCCCTATCCCTATGTGTCCCCATTGCATCCTATTGTAACTATACATTGTTTGCACTGTTTTCTAATACTATACTGCATATTTTTGGTATTGTGTACATATATCTTGTGTATATTTGCTATCCTCATACTGAGGATACTCACTGAGATACTTTTGGCATATTGTCATAAAAATAAAGTACCTTTATGTTTAGTATATCGGTGTATTGTGTTTTCTTATGATATTGTGCATATGACACTAGTGGTACTGTAGGAGCTTCACTCGTCTCCTAGTTCAGCCTAAGCTGCTCTGCTAAGCTACCATTATCTATCAGCCTAAGCTGCTAGACACCCTATACACTAATAAGGGATACCTGGGCCTGGTGCATGGTGTAAGTACCCCTTGGTACTCACTACAAGCCAGTCCAGCTTCCTCCATTGGTTGTGCAGTGGTGGGATAAGTGCTCTGTAACTACTTACCACTTTTGTCATTGTACTTTTCATAAGAGAAAAATATACAAAACAAGTTCAGTGTATGTACACCTAACCAAAAAGTTTTGCATTTCTTTTCTCACTTCTTTTCTAAAAGTGCTGAAAAGTACTTCTAAACTTTCAAAAAGGTCTTAAAAAGTTTTAAAAGTTTTTTCTCTGTCTTTCTAAAAGTTCTGAATAACTTTTTGTTCCTTTTTCTATCACTTAAACACTTTCTAAAATGTCTGGCACAGGCCAAACTGTTGATCTGTCCAAACTTGCTTATGATCACCTTAGCTGGAAAGGAGCAAGGAGTCTCTGCATAGAAAGAGGTTTAAGTGTAGGGAAGAATCCCCCCAGAGAACTGTTGGTTAACATGCTTATAGAACAGGATAAGGCCAGAGGTGCCCCATCTGTTGAAAAAGTAGCTAATGGTTCACAATCTGATCCAGGGACACCCCTAGAAAAAGATTCAGGAAAGAAACTTCCTAGCCTGCCCATTACCAGACAGCCTAGCATAGTTGGTACTGATGTAGAGTCACACCATACTGATAGTGTTGTCTCACATCATAGCAAGAGTATTGCTTCTCATCATAGTAGAAGTGATGTTTCTGTTAACCAAGCTGTTAGGATGCCTTCTGTAAGGGATGGGTCTCCTTCTGTACATTCTCACCATACTTCTGTTTCAAGGAATGTCCCACCCACCCACCCTGATGACAGAGTGTTAGAAAGGGAGCTCAATAGATTGAGAGTGGAACAAACCAGACTGAAGCTCAAGAAGCAACAGCTGGATTTGGATAGACAGTCCTTAGAAGTGGAAAGGGAAAGACAGAAATTAGGTTTAGAAACCCATGGTGGCAGCAGCAGTATTCCCCATAGTCATCCTGCAAAAGAGCATGATTCTAGGAATCTGCACAAGATAGTTCCCCCTTATAAGGAGGGGGATGACATTAACAAGTGGTTTGCTGCACTTGAGAGGGCCTGTGTTGTACAGGATGTCCCTCAAAGGCAGTGGGCTGCTATCCTATGGCTATCATTTAGTGGAAAGGGTAGGGATAGGCTCCTTACTGTGAAAGAAAGTGATGCCAATAATTTTACAGTTCTTAAGAATGCACTCCTGGATGGTTATGGCTTAACCACTGAACAGTACAGGATGAAGTTCAGAGAGACCAAAAAGGAGTCTTCACAAGACTGGGTTGATTTTGTTGACCATTCAGTGAAGGCCTTGGAGGGATGGTTACATGGCAGTAAAGTTACTGATTATGAAAGCCTGTATAACTTGATCCTGAGAGATCATATTCTTAATAATTGTGTGTCTGATTTGTTGCACCAGTACTTGGTGGACTCTGATCTGACCTCTCCCCAAGAATTGGGAAAGAAGGCAGACAAATGGGTCAGAACAAGGGTGAACAGAAAAGTTCATACAGGGGGTGACAAAGATGGCAATAAGAAGAAGGATGGTAAGTCTTCTGACAAGGGTGGGGAAAAATCTAAAAATGAGTCTTCATCAGGCCCACAAAAACACTCTGGTGGGTGTGGTGGGCCCAAATCCTCTTCTAATCAAAACAAAGAAAATAAACCATGGTGCTATTTATGTAAAATAAAAGGCCATTGGACAACAGATCCCAGTTGTCCAAAGAAAAGCACCAAGCCTCCTACCACTACAACCCCTACTGCTACACCTAGTGTCCCTACTAATAGCAGTGGTGGTGGGAGCAAACCTACTAATAGCCAATCCAAGGAAGTAGCTGGGCTCACTTTTGGTAACTTAGTTGGGGTTGGTCTTGATAGGGAGACCACAGAGGCTGTGTTAGTCTCTGAGGGGGCTATTGATTTAGCCACCTTAGTTGCTTGTCCCCTTAACATGGATAAGTACAAGCAACTACCCCTAATAAATGGTGTTGAGGTTCAGGCCTACAGGGACACAGGTGCCAGTGTTACAATGGTAATAGAGAAACTGGTCCACCCTGAACAACACCTACTTGGTCACCAGTACCAAGTAACCGATGCTCACAACAACACACTTAGCCACCCCATGGCAGTTGTAAATCTCAACTGGGGGAGGGGGGGTTACTGGTCCAAAGAAAGTTGTGGTTGCCTCAGATTTACCTGTAGACTGTCTACTTGGAAATGATTTAGAGACATCAGCTTGGTCAGATGTGGAGTTGGAGGCCCATGCAGCAATGGTGGGCATTCCAGGGCATATTTTTGCTTTGACAAGGGCTCAGGCCAAAAAGCAAAAAGGACGGGGTAACTTGGATCCTAAAACAATGGACCAAGTGCTCCCTAAAGTTAGGGCTAGTAGAAGTAAAGCACTACCTACTACCCCTCCCTCTACAGTGGATTCTACTTCTGAGGAAGAAGAATGTCCACCCTGTGCAGAACCTACACCAAAGGAGCTGGAAGCAGACACTGCTGAGCTTTTGGGTGAAGGGGGGCCTGCCAGGGAGGAGCTGAGTGTGGCACAGCAAACCTGTCCCACACTAGAGGGTCTAAGACAGCAAGCTGTCAAACAAGCTAATGGGGATGTCAGTGACTCTCACAGAGTTTACTGGGAGGACAACCTCTTGTACACTGAAGCAAGGGATCCTAAACCTGGAACTGCCAGGAGGTTAGTGATTCCTCAGGAGTACAGAAAGTTCCTCCTAACTCTAGCCCACGACATTCCCTTAGCTGGACATTTGGGGCAAATGAAAACTTGGGACAGACTTGTTCCCATGTTTCATTGGCCTAGAATGTCAGAGGACACAAAGGAATTTTGTAAGTCCTGTGAAACCTGTCAAGCCAGTGGCAAGACAGGTGGCACTCCAAAGGCAACCCTTATTCCACTACCTGTGGTTGGGGTTCCCTTTGAAAGGGTAGGGGTTGACATAGTTGGCCCCCTTGACCCTCCTACTGCTTCAGGCAATAGGTTTATCTTGGTGGTAGTGGACCATGCCACCAGATATCCTGAAGCAATTCCTCTAAGGACAACTACAGCCCCTGCAGTGGCAAAGGCCCTCCTGGGAATCTTTTCTAGGGTGGGCTTCCCAAAAGAGGTGGTATCAGACAGAGGAAGCAATTTCATGTCTGCTTACTTAAAGGCCATGTGGAAGGAGTGTGGTGTGACATACAAGTTCACTACACCCTATCATCCACAAACAAATGGACTGGTGGAGAGATTTAACAAAACTCTCAAAGGCATGATTATGGGCCTCCCTGAAAAACTCCGCAGGAGATGGGATATCCTTTTACCATGACTCCTTTTTGCTTACAGGGAGGTACCACAGAAAGGAGTGGGCTTCAGCCCCTTTGAACTCCTCTTTGGACACCCTGTAAGAGGTCCCCTAACACTTGTTAAGGAGGGTTGGGAACAACCTTTAAAAGCTCCAAAGCAAGACATAGTGGACTATGTACTTGGCCTCAGATCAAGGATGGCTGAGTACATGAAAAAGGCCAGTAAAAACCTTCAGGCCAGCCAAGAGCTCCAAAAGCAATGGCATGACCAGAAGGCTGTTTTGGTTCAGTACCAACCAGGGCAGAAAGTGTGGGTCTTGGAGCCTGTGGCCCCAAGAGCACTCCAAGATAAATGGAGTGGACCCCACACAATTGTTGAGAAAAAGGGTGAAGTCACCTACTTAGTTGACTTAGGCACTGCCAGGAGTCCCCTTAGGGTGCTCCATGTCAATCGCCTGAAACCCTACTATGACAGGGCTGATCTCACCCTGCTCATGGCAACTGATGAGGGACAGGAAGAAGAGAGTGACCCTCTCCCTGATCTCTTCTCTTCCACAGAACAAGATGCTCTAGTGGAAGGTGTAGTTTTGGCTGATTGTCTTACTGCTGAGCAGAAAGACCATTGCATAAATCTCCTGGGTCAGTTTTCTGAACTCTTCTCTACTGTGTCAGGTACCACTTCTTGGTGTGAGCACACTGTAGATACTGGAGACAGCTTGCCTGTCAAAAGTAAAATCTATAGGCAGCCTGACCATGTCAGAGACTGCATAAAGCAAGAGGTGCAGAAAATGTTAGAACTGGGAGTGGTTGAGCACTCTGAAAGTCCATGGGCTTCTCCTGTGGTACTTGTACCAAAACCTCATTCCAAAGATGGAAAGAAGGAAATGCGGTTTTGTGTAGACTACAGAGGTCTCAACCAGGTAACCAAAACTGATGCTCACCCTATACCCAGGGCAGATGAGCTCATAGATACACTGGCATCTGCCAAGTATCTAAGCACTTTTGACTTGACCGCAGGGTATTGGCAGATCAAATTATCAGAAGATGCAAAAGCAAAAACTGCATTTTCAACCATTGGAGGCCATTACCAATTCACAGTAATGCCTTTTGGATTGAAAAATGCCCCTGCCACTTTTCAAAGGTTGGTGAATACAGTCCTGCAAGGGCTGGAAGCTTTTAGTGCAGCATATCTGGACGATATTGCTGTCTTTAGCTCCAGTTGGGATGATCACCTGGTCCACCTATGGAAAGTTTTGGAGGCCCTGCAAAAGGCAGGCATCCCTATCAAGGCTTCAAAGTGCCAGATAGGGCAGGGGAAAGTGGTTTATCTGGGACACCTGGTAGGTGGAGAACAGATTGCACCACTTCAGGGGAAAATCCAAACTATTATAGATTGGGTTCCCTCTACTACTCAGACCCAGGTGAGAGCCTTCTTAGGCCTCACTGGGTATTACAGGAGGTTCATTAAGAACTATGGCTCCATTGCAGCCCCTCTTAATGACCTCACAGCCAAGAAAATGCCTAAAAAGGTATTGTGGACAGCTAGCTGTCCGAAAGCTTTTGAGGAGCTGAAGCAGGCCATGTGCTCTGCACCTGTCCTGAAAAACCCCTGTTACTCCAAGAAATTCATTGTCCAAACTGATGCATCTGAATTAGGGGTAGGGGCAGTCCTTTCACAACTTAATTCTGAGGGCCAGGATCAACCTGTTGCTTTTATTAGTAGAAGGTTGACCGCTAGAGAAAAGCGTTGGTCTGCCATAGAGAGGGAGGCCTTTGCTGTGGTCTGGGCACTGAAGAAGTTGAGGCCATACCTGTTTGGCACTCACTTCATTGTTCAGACAGACCACAAACCTCTACTTTGGCTAAAACAAATGAAAGGTGAAAATCCTAAATTGTTGAGGTGGTCTATATCCCTACAGGGAATGGACTATACAGTGGAACATAGACCTGGGAGTACCCACTCCAATGCAGATGGACTCTCCAGATATTTCCACTTAGACAATGAAGGCTCATCAGGTCATGGCTAGTCTTATTGTCCTTCGTTTGGGGGGGGTTGTGTAGGAAAGTACCATCTTGCCTGGCATGTTACCCCCATTTTTCACTGTATATATGTTGTTTTAGTTGTATGTGTCACTGGGACCCTGCCAGCCAGGGCCCCAGTGCTCATAAGTGTGCCTGAAAGTGTTACCTGTGTTATGACTAACTGTCTCACTGAGGCTCTGCTAATCAGAACCTCAGTGGTTATGCTCTCTTATTTCTTTCAAATTGTCACTAACAGGCTAGTGACCAATTTTACCAATTTACATTGGCTTACTGGAACACCCTTATAATTCCCTAGTATATGGTACTGAGGTACCCAGGGTATTGGGGTTCCAGGAGATCCCTATGGGCTGCAGCATTTCTTTTGCCACCCATAGGGAGCTCTGACAATTCTTACACAGGCCTGCCACTGCAGCCTGAGTGAAATAACGTCCACGTTATTTCACAGCCATTTTACATTGCACTTAAGTAACTTATAAGTCACCTATATGTCTAACCTTTACCTGGTAAAGGTTGGGTGCTAAGTTACTTAGTGTTTGGGCACCCTGGCACTAGCCAAGGTGCCCCCACATTGTTCCGGGCCAATTCCCCGGACTTTGTGAGTGCGGGGACACCATTACACGCGTGCACTGCATATAGGTCACTACCTATGTGTAGCTTCACAATGGTAACTCCGAATATGGCCATGTAACATGTCTAAGATCATGAAATTGCCCCCTCTATGCCATCCTGGCATTGTTGGTGCAATCCCATGATCCCACGGGTCTCTAGCACAGACCCTGGCACTGCCAAACTGCCTTTCCCGGGGTTTCACTGCAGCTTCTGCTGCTGCCAACCCCTCAGACAGGTTTCTGCCCTCCTGGGGTCCAGCCTGGCCTGGCCCAGGAAGGCAGAACAAAGGACTTCCTCAGAGAGAGGGTGTTACACCCTCTCCCTTTGGAAAATGGTGTTAGGGCAGGGGAGGAGTAGCCTCCCCCAGCCTCTGGAAATGCTTTCATGGGCACAGATGGTGCCCATTTCTGCATAAGCCAGTCTACACCGGTTCAGGGACCCCTCAGCCCTGCTCTGGCGCGAAACTGGACAAAGGAAAGGGGAGTGACCACTCCCCTGACCTGCACCTCCCCTGGGAGGTGCCCAGAGCTCCTCCAGTGTGCTCCAGACCTCTGCCATCTTGGAATCAGAGGTGCTGCTGGCACACTGGACTGCTCTGAGTGGCCAGTGCCAGCAGGTGACATCAGAGACTCCTTCTGATAGGCTCCTTCAGGTGTTGCTAGCCTATCCTCTCTCCTAAGTAGCCAAACCCTCTTTTCTGGCTATTTAGGGTCTCTGTCTTTGGGGATTCCTTAGATAGCGAATGCAAGAGCTCATCCGAGTTCCTCTGCATCTCTCTCTTCACCTTCTGCCAAGGAATCGACTGCTGACCGCGCTGGAAGCCTGCAAAACTGCAACAAAGTAGCGAAGATGACTACTGCAACTCTGTAGCGCTGATCCTGCCGCCTTCTCGACTGCTTTCCGGGTGGTGCATGCTGTGGGGGTAGTCTGCCTCCTCTCTGCACTAGAAGCTCCGAAGAAATCTCCTGTGGGTCGACGGAATCGTCCCCCTGCAACCGCAGGCACCAAAGAACTGCATCACCGGTACCCTGGGTCTCCTCTCAGCACAACGAGTGAGGTCCCTTGAATCCAGCAACTCTGTCAAAGTGACTCCCACAGTCCAGTGACTCTTCAGTCCAAGTTTGGTGGAGGTAAGTCCTTGCCTCCCCACGCCAGACTGCATTGCTGGGAACTGCGACTTTTGCAGCTACTCCAGCCTCCGTGCAGTTCCGGGGGAAATCCTTTGTGCACAGTCCAGCCTGGGTCCACGGCACTCTAACCTGCGTTGCACGACCTCCTAAGTTGTCCTCCGGCGGCGTGGGACTCCTTTGTGCAACTTCGGGTGAGCACCATTTCACTCCACTTTGTAGTGCCTGTTCCAGCACTTCTGAGGGTGTTGCCTGCTTCTGAGAGGGCTCCTTATCTTGCTCGATGCCCCTTCTGTCCCCAGACATAATTGGCGACATCCTGGTCCCTCCTGGGCCACAGCAGCATCCAAAAACCCTAACCGCACGACTTGCAGCTAGCAAGGCTTGTTTGCAATCTTTCTTCAGGAAAACACATCTGCACGACTCTCCACGGCGTGGGAGATCCGTCCTCCAAAGGGGAAGTTCCTAGCCCTTGTCGTTCCTGTAGAATCTTCAGCTTCTACTGTCCAGTAGCAGCTTCTTTGCACCCACAGCTGGCATTTCCTGGGCATCTGCCCATCTCCGACTTGCTTGTGACTTTTGGACTTGGTCCCCTTGTTTCACAGGTACACTCGTTTGGAAATCCATCATTGTTGCATTGCTGATTTGTGTCTTTCCTGCAGAATTCCCCTATCACGACTTCTATGTCCTTTGGGAAACTTTAGTGCACTTTGCACTCACTTTTCAGGGTCTTGGGGTGGGCTATTTTTCTAATCCTAACTGTTTTCTTACAGTCCCAGCGACCCTCTACAAGGTCACATAGGTTTGGGGTCCATTCGTGGTTCGCATTCCACTTTTGGAGTATATGGTTTGTGTTGCCCCTATCCCTATGTGTCCCCATTGCATCCTATTGTAACTATACATTGTTTGCACTGTTTTCTAATACTATACTGCATATTTTTGGTATTGTGTACATATATCTTGTGTATATTTGCTATCCTCATACTGAGGGTACTCACTGAGATACTTTTGGCATATTGTCATAAAAATAAAGTACCTTTATTTTTAGTATATCTGTGTATTGTGTTTTCTTATGATATTGTGCATATGACACTAGTGGTACTGTAGGAGCTTCACTCGTCTCCTAGTTCAGCCTAAGCTGCTCTGCTAAGCTACCATTATTTATCAGCCTAAGCTGCTAGACACCCTATACACTAATAAGGGATACCTGGGCCTGGTGCAAGGTGTAAGTACCCCTTGGTACTCACTACAAGCCAGTCCAGCCTCCTACACTGGTGCAGTGACCTATAGTGAAAACGGGTGCATGCACCCAGTTCATGCAGACTGCAATGACAGGTCTACAGAATCCTTTGCATGGCCCCCCTATAGGTAGCAAAATAACTGCTGCAGCCCATAGGGATCCCCTGGAGCCCCAGTGCCCTGGGTACCTGGGTACCATGTACCAGAGGCTTACATGGGGGCCCCAGTATGCCAATTGTGGGATGAAATACAGGGTTTGGGAGAGAGAGCCTAATGACTGGGATCCTGGTTAGCAGGATCCCAGTGAACACAGTCAAAAACACTGCCATCAGGCAGAAAAGGGGGTAACCATGCCAAGAAAGAGAGTACTTTCCTACAAGGGCATGCTGCACAGCTGTGGGGTTCATGGAGTCTTGCATGGCATGGAGTGCTGCATGGCTGGGGATGCAGAGAGGCAGTATGAAGGAGTCAGGTGCAATATTGTACAAGCTATGTCATATGGCAAATGGTGCAGCACAGCACTGCCATGGACATGCAGATACAACTCCCTTGGCACATACATGATTGCTGCCTGCCCAGGAGGGCAGCGGCGTGGGCAGCTCAGTCAGTTCCAGGTGGCTGAAATCCAGCAGGCCCCTAGAGCAGGTGCAGTTACATGGGCACGACTTTGAGATGGCAGGTCCGTGCAGGAGCCGAATAAGGACCAGAGGGAGCAGCATCTCAAAGGGTGAGGGATGCAGGATACGGTGAAGGGCCACATGCTGCAGGGTTCACAGCACAACACCGAGCATCAGGATACACAAATCCATAGCAATGTCCACCATGGAGCGATCAGGAGTGGCAGAAAGTAGGCATGCACCCTGATCTCAGACCTCAAGGGCACAGATTCTGCCAGCAACAAACAGATGACCAGGGTGGCAGTGCTCTGCCTGTTAAAGCTCTCAGAAGGGACAACAATGTGTGATTGGCCAGCCATGCTGCATGGCAGCACAGCACCTGGACGAGCAGTGTGTCTGGCTCATGTCCAAGAGCGCCCCTATGGCATGGTCTGTAGCTTCAGAGTTTGCCTATGGCTTGGAGCAGTCACTTCCAAGGAGTCACTTCTGGAGCAGCTGGACAGTGCTTTCGGGGTGGGCCAATCAATTTTAACCAATTATAGGGTTAAGATACAGTGCCCCTCCTACTATTTGTCACTTACACCTCCTTTTAGTAGGGGTGTGTGGCACACTCCGCCAGTATGGTTTTGTTGAACTCTGCACTCTGAGCAGAGTGCGGAGTGGCAACAACTTTGTGAACTCTGCTGGCGAAGCGGAGTTTACCACCCAAGTCTAATATTCTCATCCAACAAGATACATGTATTGGAAAAATTTTAAATCTGGCATGGAAGGTTCCAACTGATTATTCAGCTCCTTGCTTTGCTTCATGCAGTTAAAATATTTTGTAGGTGAGGTTTACGAAACCGATGAGATGTGCATTGAGCAATGCTATTGCTGTAACATAGGTGAATTGTGGCTCAGCTTTGGAAAGTCTTTCAGATAGTTTCAAAGTATCTTCTCCAGCAAGCTGAAGAAACATTGGTCATTTTTTTGGTCCTCTGCCACATCCATAGCTGCAAAGTACTTTCCAAGCATTTTACCAAGAGCTTCCATTTGGGGGTCTGAGACAATAGTGTCTCAGCAATTTTTAAAAGGCCAATGTATGATGATGATAAAATATATTTATAAAGCTTGACTGTTACGCTAACAAGAGTGTCCTAACAAGAATGAGATGTCATCCCATTTACTTAAGCAACCATGTAATCTTTGCTTGATTGTTTTCACTGCTGAATTGAACAGGAAGAGCATTCCACAGTTTGGGAGTCAATAAAAAAGAAGCCCAACCACCTATTCCGGCAAAGATTTTTTAGGGGACAGTAAACAGAAAAGCATTCACAGACTGAAGAGACTGGCACAGAAAATAGATCTGCTATACCAGCTTATAGTATGTTTGGGAAACATACAACCGGTTTTGAACAATGTTATTTTGTCAATGAGTAACCAGTGTAGAATTCCCAGCATAGGTGTGGCAGGCTCATTGCGCTTTGCACCAGACAACAATCTAGCAGCCCAATTTTGGACTCTCTGCACTCGAGCTATAGCCTTTATTGATAGTGCTAAATATAGAGCGTCACAGTAGTCCAGGAGTGACAAAGTAGTGGCTTGGAAAATCTTGTGAGTTTGTTTGGGTACCATTGGAAGTACTTTAAATAGCATGCCTAAATATAGAAAACAGAACCCTGAGATCTTATTTGTTTGTTTATCCATGTCCAGGTTATCGATCATCGCCCCAAGGTTTTCACCTTCTGTGACTGGTGTAGGAGGATCATCTAATTCAGTGCATTGGGGATTGTCACTTGGCTAAAACACAGTAGCACTGTTGTGTAGATATTTTAGCTATAGTTTTATACACGTTATTTTAGCACACTAGACCTGCCGCTGTGCACTTTACCGTAGCTATGTTTTATTTTAGCTTTGTTATATTATTTTAACAGTAGCCACATTTACGGTCTTGTTTTATTTTCTCTATCTAGCTTTTCTTCGCCTAGGTCAACACTACGTTCTTAAACAAGACATTTCTTTCACTCTGTGCTTTTTTCAAGGCTGCAGTAAAATAGGTTGCTGGCAAATGTGGTACGCTTTGTCTACAATGTGCACAGAAACATACACATTCTTACGTGGGGATCCTTTCTTGGAACATCAGCTTTTTTATTATAAAAACACTACTTTGAACCATGTACGTTAGAGGGCGATTCCAGCCAGATGACCATGACTGTATGCTGATTGCTGATTACTTCGCTGCAGCTACTTATGTAGACTCTTGCTCAGGTATGAGGGATGATTTATTCCCAGGGGAACCTGAAGGGTAGACTTAAAGTTTAACATGCTGTTCTCTAACATAGATTAGGTAGGAACTATCCTTAAAAACCTTAGTGACAACATGGTAGCGTTATTCTTGTATTTTATTCTCCTTGTCACAGTTTTAATCCTTTTGTGCTTCATCGTCCCAGTTATTTCAATACATGCCTTATTATCTAAGATGCAGTTACTACAATAAAACTTTATTGAACAATACTCTGCCTCTGATTGTCCTTGCATATGTGAGACTAATGTAACTGAGAGAAACGGATGAGATCTGAGTGAACACGATTCCCCTGGGGAGTCATTTATGTCATGTGCCCCATTGCCCCAATCATCCCTACTCTTGAGTGTGTGGAGATGAGGCACTGCTAATTAGCTGGAACAAAACCCAGATTAGGCTGACAGGCATCACATGGTGCGGGTTCAGACTCAGTCTCCCGCAGTACAGTTGATTCTGCAGCCCAAACCTAGTAGTCTCATTAGGATAATGTTGTTCCCAGTCAGCTTTAATTCATTGGCATAGATTCATTTCATATAATGGAATGGGCATATTTTTCTAGATAAGGGAGCAGCTCCTAAAATAACTCAATACCACTGAAAGTGCTGAGCTCGAGGACCTTCTTCAGGTTTGTCACTGTGCAGCAATAAGCACTCATGGACGCAAGAGGGTAGTGTGCAGGACCAAGGCTAGGCAACATGGGATGAATGTGATAATGAAGCAATTCAGATTTAACTAGGCAACTGAAGGCAATGAGGCAGACTTTATGCACTGACTGAAATTAGGAGTATCCTGGGAAGAACATGAGATGAGAGACTGGTTCCGAGAATTGGCAAAATGCAAGGCATTGGGTTTTGAAGACATTTGTTTTGTTCCATTTCGAAGTAAAACCAAGGACCAGGAATGTTCAATACCTAAATTTCAGGTCTCCCCAGAAAGAGCTTTTTACATTCCTGCAAAATAATTTTTTTGCAATAAAGCTCTTATCTTCAGGAGAGAAAAGAGACCCTGAACTGCTTCAAGATGAAGAAGAAGATATGCCACTTCCCAAAAAGGAGTCTGTGGTATGGAAACATTTTTCAATTCCATCTGGAGGACAAAAATCCTCCTATGTCGCTAAAATCCTCCAATGTAACAATTGGGGAAAAAATATCACTTGGCATGAGGAAGAAGTATTCCCATGGAACTTCATCCATGTGGAAACATTTAAAAACCATACATCAGAGCACATACAAAAGGATGATGAGACAAAAGGCAGGAGGCGGAGCATCATCATCAGCAGGGTCAGCTGTGGAACCATTGGCACCTGAGGACATGATCACTGTCCCTGAATTTTTGCAAAAACATTCAGAGAAGATGACTCATTGTGGAAAATGTCACATGCCAGTGGGACTGAACATGTATCTGTGGCTGAGTACATGGTTGCTGTGAATAATCATAGCTGTTAATTTTTCTTTTGTCCTCGCCATTCAGCGTTGCATTGTTTGCAAAGATTGAAGCCAGTTGTTTCCTCCAAGTTGCCTTTCCTTACCCATTATACTACCCTATTATATTTGTTCCAAAAAGTCACAGATCGGTATACCAGCTCCTCTCTCACTACTAGCTGAGTGCTGCATTTAGCCTGGTTTGGCCCTCTGGGCTCTTCTTCCGTAATCCATTACTGTGGTTTTGGGTCCCTTTTGACTTGCTGATTGTTAGTGTTACTAGTCTTGTTAGTCTTGTTAGTGTTACTGTAATTGCTGTTTCTGTGCAGTGAGCCGGCCTGCCTCACTTTTTCCCACTGTTTCTGCACCCGCCTCTCACTTCTACCTCCTAGCACCCCTTTCTTTCCCAGTACCTACTTAATGGAGGCCGTAGTGCGACTCCTCTGAGCAGCTCCATATACCAGCTCCGCCCACTCGCTACTAGCCGAGCGCTGCATTTTGCGGTTTTGCACTCAGGGCTCTTCTTCCACAGTCCATTACTGTTGCTTTCTGCCACTTATGCCTTGCTAATTGTTAATGTTGCTAGTCTTGTTAGTCTTGTTAGTGTTGCTGTATTTGCTGTTTTTGTGCAGTGAGCCTGCCCACCTTGCCGCTTGCTTTTTTCTCTGCCACTCCTGCCTCCAGCTTTATGCCTACCAAGGCCCCCCCAGACCCTACTTAATGGAGGCCACAGTGCTGTCTATGCCTAGCATCAGGTACCCTGGGACTCCTGCCACTCGCAGTTACACAGGCACTGAGCTTTTAGCCCTGGACCGCAAGCTCAACAGCTGCAACTCTCCATGCTGAACAGTGGGACCTTTAGCATGCCGCCACTGCTGTGTCTCTTGAAACACCAAAGCATCTTCATACACAGCCGCCAACACCACGTCAACCACGACTATGCCAGGACAACTCCACTGCCTCCTGCTCAATGCACGATTGCTCCACACCACCGAAGTCTGGGATGCCATCACCTCCCCCACTCCTGACATCATCTTCCTCACTGAGACATGGCTCAACCCTGCATCTTCACCCGACATCGCCATGTCCACTGGTTACAAAATTAGACACCGGGATTGCATCAACAAATATGACCCCGATTATGGAACACCTCAATTTCCAACTCAGAACAGACAGCAAAACCACCATCAGAGGCACCATCACCTCCAGGCCTCCAGAACAACACCCTGGCTTTTGTGACAGCAACCCTGAATTAATCACTTGTCAATCCACCAACCCCGAACAAACACCAAAAACCACATCTTCTCCAGAGACCTCAACTTTCACCTCAACAACCCCAATGATGCC
The DNA here is from genome assembly GCF_031143425.1 of Pleurodeles waltl. Taxonomy (NCBI): domain Eukaryota; kingdom Metazoa; phylum Chordata; class Amphibia; order Caudata; family Salamandridae; genus Pleurodeles; species Pleurodeles waltl. The sequence continues at coordinate 253,872,993 of NC_090445.1, forward strand.
AACACAGCCAACCTCCTTAAAAGCATTATCAACATTGGCCTCACAAAGCCAGTCACTGATCCTACTCACATCACCAAATGTACGCTGGAACCTATCTTCACTGCCGGGCAGCAGATTCAAGGACAGCCATGTCATTGAGCTCACCTTGACACACTACTCAATCATCCACTTCACCATCACAGCAGCCTCAGTGCCAATTCCCATCATGATCAGCACCTCACACTGCAGCTGGAACAAAGTTTCCGAAAGCTAGTGAACCAACGCCTCCCACTCCAACACCACTACCAACCTTGAACAGGCTGTCAAAAACTTTACTACCTGGAATTCTGACTGTGCCGACAGAGTCACCCCTACCAAAACCATCAAATTCAAGACATGCACTGAACACGCACGTGGTAACACCTCAGAACTGCGAACCATGAAACACAACTGCAAGCAACTGGAAAGAAAAAGGCACACCCACTGACAGGGCATCCTTTAAAAAATTACTCAACCACTGCCTCCAGAAAGAAAGGAGAAAAAATACCCTAGGTGACCCCATTGAAGCCAGCTCCAACCACAGCAAAGACCTCTTCTGCATTGTCAAGTAATTCTCCAACCCCTCAGCAACCAAAAACATCATCATCCCCTCCCAGGAACTATGTAAAGACCTAGTGGACTTCTTCCTTGACAAGATCTCCACCATCTACAAACACTTCGAACACCAATCCACCGCCACTGACATCTTCAGCCTCCTATCTCCAACAGTCGCAAGCTCTGACCTCTAGATCACCACCTGGGACCAGCTCACCATGCAGACCCACACAGACATCATGCACTCTGTTCACTCAGGGGCACCCATGGACCCCTTTCCTCACCACATGTTCAACCTCTGCAACAGGACCATCAGCAACCACCTCACAGAAATCTTCAATGCATCCATCATCTTGGCCACGTTCTCAGATGAGAGAAAACATGCTGAAGTCAAGCCCCTCCTCAAGAAACCGTCCGCTGACCCCAACAAGCTCAATCTCCCTGCTCCCCTTTCCTGCCAAAGTCCTCGAAAAGGCCATCAACCCTCAACTCTCTGAATACTTCGAGAACAATAATTTTCTGGATGTATTCCAATCCGAATTTTGCATGAACCACAGCACAGAGACACCCTGATCTCAGCCACGAACAAGAATAGAACGCTCCTAGACCATTTAGAAGCGGCCACCCTGATCCTCCTTGACCTCTCAGTGGCCTTCCCCATCACATCCTGGTCAAGAAGCCTTGTTAGAAATTGGGTCTTTTGGTTGGCAGTCAGGTTACCCCCTGTCCAAGCAAGGACCCTCACTCTAGTCAATCACCCTCAGCTAACCTCCGCTCACCCCCCTTGGTAGCTTGGCACAAGCAGTAGGCTTAACTTCAGAGTGCTAGGTGTAAAGTATTTCTACCAACACACACAGTAACTCAATGAAAACACTACAAAATTACACAACACAGGTTTAGAAAAATAGAAAATATTTATCGAAACAAAACAAGACCAAAATGACAAAACTCCAACAAACACAAGTCAAGTTATTGATTAAAAAGCAAGAAGAGTTTTAAATCTTTGAGAAAACAGGTAAAACACTCTTAGCGTTGAAAAGTACCTGGGTAGCATCCAAATAACACGCACAGGTGAGTGCGCATCGAAAAGGTAAGCAGTGTGTCGATTTCTCACATGCAAGTGAGCTTGTGCGCCATTTCTCCTTCTCCCGTCGGACCAGCGTGCATAGTTTTTCCTCCCCGCAGGGGAGCGATGCCTCGATCCAGGCAGCACTCGGGTCCGGGCAGGTGTTACGTTGTTTTTCTGCACCCAGCAAGGTTTGCGTCGAAAATCCTGCCTCCCGGTCTCAGCAAAACTGTGCAATGTGGGTTGCGACGTTAACAGCCTCCGTCAGCGGGTGTGAGCGTCATTTTTCCAGCTCCGTGCGTCGATTTTCCAGCTGCAATGCTGGTGGAGGATCGATCTTTGCCGCAAAGTCTGTGCGTGGATTTTCAGTCTTGTTCTGCCAGCTTCTCCTTTCATGGTCCCAGGAACTGGATGGGCACCACTTGGCAGGGCAGGAGTCTCAGCAGAGGCTCCAGGTGCTGACAGAGAGAAGTCTTTGCTGTCCCTGAGACTTTAACAACAGGAGGCAAGCTCTATTTTAAGCCCTTGGAGAAAGGCAACACAAAGGCCCTCATTACGATTCCGGCGGGCGGCGGAGGCCGCCCGCCAGAATTCCGCCCTCCATAATACCGCTCCGCGGTCAGAAGACCGCGGAGGGTATTATGAGTTTTTCCCTGGGCTGGCGGGCGGTCTCCAAAAGACCGCCCGCCAGCCCAGGGAAAAACTCCCTTCCCACGAGGATGCCGGCTCGTAATAGAGCCGGCGGAGTGGGAAGGTGCGACGGGTGCTGTTGCACCCGTCGCGTATTTCACTGTCTGCAAAGCAGACAGTGAAATACATTTTGGGGCCCTCTTACGGGGGCCACTGCAGTGCCCATGCCGTTGGCATGGGCACTGCAGGGGCCCCCAGGGGACCCGCGACTCCCCCTCCCGCCATCCGGTTCCCGTCGGGAGAACCGCCAGGAACTGGATGGCGGGAGGGGGAGTCGGAATCCCCAAGCCGGCGCAGCAAGCTGCGCCGGCTTGGAGGATTCCTTGGGGGCAGCGGGAAACCGGCGGGAGACCGCCGGTTTCCCTTCTCTGACCGCGGCTAAGCCGCCGCGGTCAGAATGCCCCGCGGGGCACCGCCGGCCTGTCGGCGGTGCTCCCGCGTGCCGCGGCCCTGGCGGTTCTATACCGCCAGGGTCGTAATGAGGGCCAAAGTCCAGTCTTTGTCCTCTTGCACAGGCAGAAGCAGCAACTGCAGGATGGCTCCACAAAGCACAGTCTCAGGCAGGGCAGCACTCATCCTCAGCTCTTCAGCTCCTCTCCAGGCAGAGGTTCCTCTTGATGTCCATAAGTGATCTAAAGTCTGTGGTTTTGGTTGGCCAACTTATACCCATTTTGTCCTTTGAAGTAGGCCTGCTTCAAAGCAAGTCTCTCTTGCTTGTAAAATCCTGCCTTGCCCAGGCCAGGCCCCAGACACATACCGGTGGGTTGGAGACTGCATTGTGTGAGGGCAGGCACAGCCCTTTCAGGTGTAAGTGACCACTCCTCCCCTCCCTCCTAGCACAGATGGCTCATCAGGAAATGCAGGCTACACCCCAGCTCCCTTTGTGTCACTGTCTAGAGAGAGGTGCAAACAGCCCATCTGTCAAACTAACCCAGGGAGGGAATCCACAACCAGGCAGAGACACAGAAATGGTTTAAGCAAGAAAATGCCCACTTTCTAAAAGTGGCATTTTCAAACACACAATCTTAAAACCAACTTTACTAAAAGATATATTTTGAAATTGTGAACTCAGAGAACCCCAACTCCACATGTCCATCCGCTCTCAAAGGGAATCTACACTTTAATCATATTTAAAGGTAGCCCCCATGTTAACTTATGAGAGGGACACGCCTTGCAACAGTGAAAAATGAATTTAGCAGTATTTCACTTTCAGGACATATAAACCACATCACTATGGCCCTCATTACAACCTTGGCGGTAAATGCCACCTACCGTCGTGCTGACAGCCACCAAGATACCGTGAGCGAGGCAGAATATTGCTACGGGTATTATGACCCACACAGAGAAATCCGCCACTATACGGACACCCACACAAGTCCACCAGCCCAAAGGTCAGTGATAAATTGGCAGTACCAAAACCCACACCGTTACACCAACAGGAATACGCCCACAGTATCAGGACCCACGAATCACCGTGGTGGTCTTTCAACCGCGGTAAACCATTGATGGTACACACCGTTGCGCTCAAAATACCCGCACATTTACAAAACACCACCACATTGGACAATTCAAACTACACACACCCGACACACATACACACACCACACACTCACACCACTATAAAACACCCACCTACATTACCCAAAACCCTTTCTGCAAAAAAAAAAGATTGCGAACAGAGAGACAAGCCAGGAGCACCCACTCAATCTGAGCAACTGAACACCATCACCCATGCACCATCCACGCACGTCACAGCAAACATCACAGCACATCACCCCACACATCACCCCACACATCTTCATACATATCACTCACACCACATCCATGGCACCCCAAAGACACCCCAGGTTTTCAGAGGAGGAGCTAAGGGTCATGGTGGAGGAAATCATCCGGGTAGAGCCACAGCTATTTGGATCACAGGTGCAGTAGACGTCCATTGCTAGGAAGATGGAGCTATGACGGAGAATCGTGGACAGGGTCAAAACCACTGGACAGCACCCAAGAACAAGTGATGACATCAGGAAATGGTGGAACGACCTACGAGAGAAGGTGCATTCTGTGGTTGCAAGCCACCAGGTAGCTATACAGAGGACTGGCGGTGGACCCCCACCTCCTCCCCCACAACTAACAACATGGGAGGAGCAAGTATTGGTAATAATGCATCCTGAGGGCCTCGCAGGAGTAGCAGGAGGACTGGACTCTAGTAAGTCATATATTTACTACTATATCCCCCACCCTACCTGCATGCCATCACAAACTCCTACCCCTACCCTCACCCCCATCACTCCACCACCTCACATATACCTCACTATCACAACCCACCCATCCCAAAACCAAGCCCTGCATGTAACACCAATCCATGGACCCCCAGCACAGACCTGCATGGAAACCCATCACCACAGCATGCCCATTAGAGAGAATCACCTAGCCCACAAAATCACCACGCACACAAGGCAAAGCTGACAGGGCAATCACAACCATACAGGGAAACACACCCATGCACAAGATGGCACACGTAGATACAATAACACTGCATTTTCATCCCCACAGGACTCCTACTCAATGTCACCGGGGAGGAGTTGACACCAACATCCATTCCCCCCCCCCAGAGGAGGCCCATAGTGATGACAGCAGCTCTGCACGCCTGGACCACGATGACCAACCTGGCCCATCAGGGACCTCTGTGTCTGTTACCCTGCCACAGTTCCAACCCACCACAGACCATCCCCCCTCAGGAAACACCAGCACAGCACCCACCCAGCGGGCCCATGCCACTGTCCCCAGGACACGTCAATCAGCAGTGTGTCCACCACTACAGGGACCCCAGGCAACCACACAAACACAGGACGAACAGGGAGTGGCAGTGGGCACATGGTTCAGGGGACAGAGGCACAGGACAACAGGGAAGCTGGGAGGACTACTGTGTGACGGGGGAGGACAGGCCCAGGGAACTGAATCTCCAGGAGGCACTCACCAACATCCTGGGAGCATACCACCATTCCCAGGAGACCATGGGCCAGAGACTGTACAAGTTGCAGGAGACCGAGCGGCTGCAGGAGGGACAGTACCTGGGGATCAGGGAGGACCTAAAAAACATCTACACCATCCTGGTCACCATTGCCGGGGTGCTGGCTGACATGGGCAACATCATGAAGGAGGCACAACAAGGGCCCCTGACACTAGCCACACCGAAGAACAGCCCTCCACCTCCGCCGGCACTAGTGGACAAGAGGCCCTGCCACAGGACCAACAGGCCACCAGCACCCCACCCCCTGCAGAAGGAGAACCACCCCGCAAACGGTCCCTGCGATCCAGGCAGAAGCCAGAGAACATTGCCAAAACCCCTGCCAGGAAATAGGACTCTCCTGATTATCACCTTTCTGTCCCACTCTGTCACCATGTCCACCTTGAACTGCCATTACTCCCCTTCCTATGCTCCATTGGACAATGCACCTGTGATACCAAGAGACTGGACTCTAACTGGACATTCCTCCATTACCCCAGACCATTGCACACACCCCTCTACGTATGAGCACTTAAATAAACACCCTTGGAACAAATACAAATCTTGAGTCTGTCAAATAATTGAAATATGTATGTGTACAGCAGTCTGAAAACCTTGCAATTCATATGTACAGTTATATAAACATTGGCATGACCTTTAGTGGGCAGCAGTAAACATACCAGGAGCCAGAGTTTGCCACAGAGATCTGAAATTAGAGATGCCAAAGGGTACAGTAAGTGCCATAGACATAGGGAAATCAGGCTGCCATGTACAATGTCCAACAGAGAAGTGAAAAGTAAAGTGAAGTAAAAGTGTCTTACCTGTGTGTCACTGGAAGTACTGCTGGATGATATTACTTCTGTTGTCCACATCTTCTTTCTCTGCCTCCTCTTCCTCACTGTCCACAGGCTCCACCGCTGCCACAAGACCATCCCCAGACTCAACCTCCTGCAGAAAAGGCACCTGACGTCTCAAGGCCAGGTTGTGCAACATGCAACATGCAACGATGATCTGGCACACCTTCTTGGGTGAGTAGTACAGGGATGAACCTGTCAGATAGGGGCACCCATCGTACCCTGACCCCCCCTGATGTTCCGCATCCTGGTGGTGGCCCATCCGGAGTTGGATGGGCGCTTGAGGGCATCACAGCAGCCACAAGGGGGTGAGTACAAAATCTGATTCAGTATTTTGCGCTTGTTACCTCTACCTGGGTGGGGATATGGACTGAGGGTGCCTCTAGGCCAGGGCAAACATGGCAGGGTAGGTCCCTTGTTGGGCAGGCTCTGAAGCACTCCAAACCCAATAGTGGTAGTGGGCATCTACTACTGGTCAGGGCCCTGCTTGTTTCAGGTGTGCAGCTGACGGCGTTAGGCATTGTACCCCATGGGCTGGTGACTGGCATTGTAACTGGTAGTGCATGGAATAGTGCATGGGGCTGTTCCCTGTGAGTTTTGTATGCCAACGGTAGTGTTGTTGCTGACATTGACCAAGTGTATCCTCTGTCTCTCTCCCCCTCTTTTTGTTTTGTCACCCTGTCCTTGTGTGCATTAGCATCATCTGGCGGAGGAGCAGAGGCACCGGTGACGGAGGGAGCTGCATCCCACATGGGCCTGGAGGCCGAATCCACCGACAGTGAGGTAACCAGTGGGACGGAAGGCAAGGGGAGCACCACGACGGGGACAGGAGGGGACACCAAAGACAGCGACGCCTCCTCCGATGGAAGCTCCCTCACTGGCAATCACCACCCCCACTCCATGCACACATCCCCTGTGTCCTCTCCCAGTATGTCTGTGACCCCTCCTCCCAAAGTACACAAACGCAAGCACCCACCCACCCAACAGCCATCCACCTCACAACAACTTCCAGCTCATGCACCTGCACCCAAACTCAGCAGACAGACTCCTGCTACAACCACTCCCTCTTCCTCCACTCCCAGACCTTCTCCCTCTTCCCACCCCATTTTCCCTAAGAAGATTTTTCTTGCAAACATTGACCTCTTCCCTACTCCTCCCCCCCGTCCTTCCCCTTGGGCCAGGGTGCCTAAAACCCAGCCCAGCACCTCAGCCACCAAGTCCACGTCCGCTGTGGTTCCTGCAGCTGTCAGAGGACCAAAGGGGGCACCGTCCACCCAGCCAGTGTGCCACCAGCCCCTGTCAAGGCAAAATCCATCCGCCACCTGGCATGGTGAAGAAGGGGACAGCATCCAGCAAGGGGAATGAGCCACAACCACCCAGCAAGCCCACCTCAAAGACTCCAGCTGCCAAACCCAAGGTGACACCACCATCTGCCAAGGTGAGGAAGGGGCACAAAACACCAGGCAAGGCACTTCAGCCGTCCGAGGCTGGAGGTGAAGGGCTGGTGGCTACCAGCACAACCGCCAGCACCGCCACCTGCACCGCCACCTGCACCACCACCTGCACCACCGCAAGTACCACTACTGTCAGCGGCAGCAGCCCCAGTGGGCAGCCATCCGAGGGTGCAGCAGAAGGGCTGGAGCCTCCCCCCACCACTAGCAGCACTGGCACCTGCGACGCGGCTAGCACTGCCACCTGCACCGCCGCAAGCCCCACCGCAAGCCCTGCCACCTGCACCGCTGACAGTAGCACCAATGCCAGCAGCATCAGCCCCAGTGGGCAGCCGTCCGAGGCTGCAGGAGAGGGGCTGGAGCCTCCCTCCACCACTGGCAGCACCCCCAGCGGCACCGGCACTAGCACCACAGTGCAGACGTAGCCGCCACCGGATGGACTCTAGCCCTGTCTCCATGGACTATCATGCATCCTGGCCACTGCAAATCTCGTGGCTCATACACCCAGGTGAGGGACTGTGAACTGCCACACCCCAAGTGTTGCATCACTGGGCACCAAGCCCCCTCCAGAACCGTGGAGAAAGGCATCCACTCACCCTAGCCTTGGCAGTATGAAGCACACTGGGCACCAAGCCCCCTCCTAAACCTGTGGAGAAAGGCATCCACTCACCCTATCCTTAGCAGGATGAAGCACACTGGGCACCAAGCCCCCCCCAAAATCAGTGGAGAAAGGCATCCGCTCACCCTATCCTTGGCAGGATGAAGCACAATGGGCACAAAGCCCCCTCCAGAACCTGTGGCGAAAGGCATCGACTTGAGAGACTGTGGCTTTGCACTCCCCAGGGCCAGTCAGTGGGCAAACCGCCCACTTGGGAGACTTGAAAGACTGTGGTTTTGCACTCCCCAGGACCAGGCAGTGGGCAAACCACCCACTTGGGAGACTTGAGAAACTGTGGCTTTGCACTCCCAGGAACAGGCAGTGGGCAAACCACACACTTTGGAGACTTGAGAGACTGGCTTTGCACTTCCCAGGACATTGCTGTGGGCATGGAGCACCCTCCAGGAGCAGTGGTGTTGTCCCTTCTTCCGGCTGAGGTGCCCCCCCTTCCCCGTCCCCCTGAGGTGCCTGTGTGTTTTCGACCTGATGCCCCTGCAGTGTTCTCTCCGTATTGAGGCAGGAGTCAAGTGTGGGATTGACCTATGAGTTTTGGCCCACTGGCCCACGGACATTTTGAGTGGATAATTTACCGCCTTATGTATATATTGTAAATACTGTTTTTGATTTTGTAACGTATATCTAACTATTTCTAATATGACACTCATTTGACTCAATTCCTTTTGTGCTTGCGTTCTTCCAGAGGGTTACGGGGTGTATATGCAATGTTGTTGCATGTGTTTGTGTGTATGGTGTTGGGGGTGAGGGTTGGGGTGTTGCATGTGTGTGTGTCACTCTCTTTTTCCTCCCCCCTCCCCTGTGTGCTGGGTGCAGTACTCACCCTGGTCGTAGCCGCCGTTCGTACTCCTGGTAGATGAGTAGATACACCAACATTGGTAACACCTGTAGTTTGGGCTCCATGGTGTCCTAGTTCTTCGTTGAGTGTCGAGAGGTGAGTGGTTTCCCTTCCAAGTACTGTTTCCGCTGTGCTTTTGATGGCGTTGGGATTGCCCTGGAAAAGCTGGTGGATGGGCGGGTTGTAATGTGGTGGGTGGCTTTGACTTCCGCCTGTCTGTTGGCGGTTACCGCCGTGGTCGTAATTCCATCTTTTTTTACCACTGGCCTGTTGGTGGTATTACGGCTGCTTTAACACCGACCGCCAGGGTTGTAATGATGGTGTATATGTCCTACCTTAACCATACACCTCATCCTGCCCTTGGGGCTACCTGGGGCCTACCTTAGGGGTGCCTTACATGGATAAAAAGGGAAGGTTTAGGCCTGGCAAGTGGGTACACTTGCCATGTCGAATTGGCAGTTTAAAACTGAACTCACATACACTGCATTGGCAGGTTTGAGCCATGTTTACAGGGCTACTAATGTGGGTGGCACAACCAGTGCTACAGGCCCACTAGTAGCATTTGATTTACAGGCACTGGGCACCTCTGGTGCACTGTGCTAAGGACGTACAAGTAAATCAAATATGCGGAAAGTCAATTGCACATATATTTTACATGAGAGCAATTGCACTTTAGCACTGGAAAGCAGTGGTAAAGTGCCCAGAGTAACAAAAACAGCAAAAACAGAGTCCAGCACACATCAACAACCTGGGAGGCAAAACGTTAGGGGAAACCATGCCAAGGATGAAAAGTCTAACAGGCCTCTTCAGATCTTCAGATCGGAATCAAAGAGGACACCTTAAAATAGATTGCATCCTTCCTCACTAGAAGAACGCATAGAATCCGCCTTCCACCGTTCGACTCTGGCCCAAGAACATCATCTGCGGCCTCCCTCAAGGTTCATCCCTTACCTGTACTCTGTTCAACGTCTACGTGACTCCTCTGGCCAACATGGTCAAAAACCATGGAGTGAACATCCTATGCAGACAAAACCCATCTCATCCTCTCTCTATCTGAAGACCCAGTCACCATGAGAGCCAACTTCCACCTGTGCAAGACCAGCGCTGCCAAATGAATGCAAAACAACTGACTCAAGCTCAACACAGACATGACAAAAGTACTGATCTTTGGGAACAACACCTCCTGTGGAGTGACATCTGGTCCCTCTCCCACCCCTACAAACCACGTCCCGAACCTCAGCATCATCTTGGACAGCAAACTCATCATGAAGTACCAGATCAACAAAGTCTCCTCCGCCTGCTTTCTCACTCTGTGTATGCTCTGAAAGTTCTTCAAATGGCTTCCAGTGTCCATCCGATGCACCGTTACCCAAGCCCTATTCACCACCCGCTTGGACTACGACAACACTCAGAAATTACCACAAACTTTCTGAAGAGACTCCAGATTATTCAGAACTGAGTGGGTAAACTCATCCTGGACATCCCCAGACAGCCCCACATCATCCCTCACCTGAAGAAGCTCCAGTGGCTCTCCTTTCACAAGAGATGCCAATTCAGGATACTAGCCCATGCCTATAAAGCCCTGCACAGACAAGGATACATCCACCACTGCCTGAGCTTCCACCAATCCTCCAGATTCCTGCGCTCCACCTCCTGCTCCCTCGTTCACACCCCACCCCATCTGCCGAACCAACTGTGGCGGAAGCTCCTTCTCCTACCTTGCCACTAATTCCTGGAACAGCATTCATCTCTGGACCTCACCCTAGCTTCAGGAATTTAGAAGGAGACTCCAGATCTGTCTACTTATGCTACGTGAGCAGTCTGCGCTCAGAACCTGGATACCCTCACAGGTGATCACCTGCACGTTATAAATCCTTTTTGATTGATTGAAAGAAAAAAACAAAATAAAAATGTGCCAAAAAACTACACAAAACAAACAGTTATGTTTAGAACCACTTCATCTGTTCCAAGAAAGGCTAACTACATGTTTTATGCTTTTGTGCTATTGCATATTTATGTGTTTGTGAGTTTTTTTGTATGTATATATGTATCACATGCCACATTAGTGAAATTAAAGTAGTACATGGGACTATTTTATTTTTCACTAAGGGCAATACACCTATAAAGTATTAAAGAAGACACTAGCAAATGTTTTGCAATGTCATCTATAATACTAAAATGGATATGGATGTGTAAGTGAATGTATGGGTGTGTGAGTAGCTGTATGGGTCTGTGAGGGGGTGTGTGGGTGGTTGTGTAGGTCTGTTAGTGGGTGTGTAACTGGTTGTGTGGGTCTGACTGTCTGTGTTTGTGGGTCTGTGAGTGGGTGTGTGAGTGGTTTTGTGGGTGTGTAATTGGGTGTCTGAATGGCTGTATGAGTATGTGAGTGGCTATGTGAGTGGCTTTGTGGGTCTCTGATTGGATGTGTCAGTGGCTGTATTGCTATGTGAGGGGCTATGTGAGTAGATGTATGGGTCTGTAAATGGGTGTGTGAGTAGTTGTGTATGTCTGTGAATGGGTGTGTGAGTGGCTGTATGAGTGTGTGACTAGCTATGTGAGTTCCTGTGTGGGTTTGTGAGTAGCTTTGTGAGTGGCTGTGTGGGTCTGAGAGAGAGTGTATGAGTAGTTGTGTCATTCTGTGAGTGGGTGTGAATGTGTGGTTTTGTAAGTGGGTTTTGAGTGGTTTTGTAGTTCTGTCAGTGGGTGTATGAGTTGTTTTGTGAGTGTGTGCACGTTGGAGTGTGAGTGGTTGTGTGGGTCTGTGAGTAGATGTGTGAGTGGCTGTATACGTGTGCAAGTGTGTCTTTGAATGACTGTGTGGGTATGTGAGAACTGAGTGTCTGTATAAGTGTGTGAGTGGGTGTATAAGTGGCTATATGAGAGTGTGAATAGGTGTCTAACTGAGTAAGTGGATGTATCTTTTTTTAATTGTAGTTTGGAACACCCTCAGAATCTAAACTAATACAGCAACACTAGAACAGCTAATGTATATACTACATTACCACAATAGACAAGGCCACTCATCTGTATAAATCAAGAAAACCCCCAAAATGAATTAGTATTAGAAATGATAGAATTATAAAATAAACTTAGAAAGTTTACCAATGCATAAATTCAGAATAGTAAGACATCACTGCACATTTCCAGTGTTGTAATGCTGTTATAATAAGAATAAGCATTTCATTTTCCCTTTTTTACTGTTCTCAGCTTTTCTACTTGTATAACATAAATGATGTACTGTTAAAGAATCATTCTTGAACAGTGGGGGAAAAGCAATCAGACTGTATAAAAAAACAAACGTGCCCAGTATGTCACTTCAACCTAGGAACACTGCACATTGCACTCACTACAGTTTTTAAAAGATCATTCCACCTGCACTTCGTCTACTGATCTAAAGAAACATATGCTTCGAATGAGAACATCTTCATTAGAAGTACTATTAGCTATATAATGCCCACCAGCATAGGCATAACCTTATAAGGACATCACCCTTGGTAAGCTGCATGATGCCATCAAGCCTAATAATGCATCTACAATAACTAGACTATTCAACTTTTACAACTGTGATCCTCTTTAGAATGTTGGTTCCAAAAACAAAAGATCATAATTTGGTAGATTCCAGGGCAATCTTTATCTGGATTTTTTTTCCAAAAACAAAAGATCATAATTTGGTAGATTCCAAGGCAATCTTTATCTGGATTTAAGGTTCCTATCATTACATCCTGTCCATCCACTTCTACCTTTTAAATAGACAGTGTAATGACCAGATCTAATACTAACTCCTTCATGAAAAATTAAAGCAACAATAGTGTATGTTTTCCCAGAAATTGATATTTGTCCGGCTTTAAAGTTGTCAATCTCAGTATTTAATGTACTACCATCTGCTCTGCATCGTTGTAGCATTACAATAACATACTTCCCACTTCTTGCTACCTGCAAAGTCGACCAAACATCTGTTTGACAATTTGGACATACGTTAGTCTGTGTCATTTTTTTCCCTAATCTGTCAAAAATTATACTTTTAGAATCTAGTAACGTTAAATAAATAAAACACTCTGATTCTATTTGTGTTATTGATGTGCATGAGCAACCTTTACATTCATGGTGTCATGAGTAACTAAGTACAAATAAGTCATTTATTGGTATCTCCTCTTCTTCTAAAATACCAAACATCACCACTAAAAACTCCTGTGCATCCTCTTGAGTGTTTTGAATACACTGTACAGATCCACTACATAGACCTGACAGCATCTCAAATTACTGATGCACAATGTATTTTTGTTCTCTCAGTATACAAATGGTTAAAAAAACTACAATGTGCAGAACACAATACCTACTGTTGTTTCCCTTTAATTGCATCTAGAACACAAGGTAATGCAAACAAAATGTTTATAAGAACATTAGCATAGAGTTTCACACCAGAGGGGTTTGACAATTGATAACCAGCAATAGCTCCATCTTTTTCATTTTTTAATTTCTTAACAACTTCCTTCTTCTGATCATTTCCATCCTTGCAACACTATCAGTACACTGCTGTGAAACTTTCCGCTTTGAACAGATGGACCATTTCTCATAAACTGGGTACTGTCCTAAATGAGGAGCATAAAGGCTTACTTGAAAAAACAGGTCTTGATGGCAATTCGGAATTCTGGAAGTGAGGTGATAATCTGGAGGTCTTTGGGGAGGCTGTTCCAGGTTTTTGCTGTGATGTGAGAGAAGGAGCATCCTCCACTTATGCTTTGGTAGATGTGGGGAGTATGGGCAGGGAAAGGGAGGCAGAGCATAGTCTTTTAGATGGTTGGTTGAAGTTCAGGTGGTGGTTAATGTATGTGGGTCCTTGGTTGTGTAGGGCCCTGTGTGTGGGGGTCAGCAACTAGAATTGGCATCTATTTTGTACATGGGGCCAGTGGAGTTGCCTTAGGTGGGGTGTGATTTGGGCTCATCAGGGAAGGCCAAAGATGAGTCTGGCTGCAGTGTTCTGCACGGTCTGAAGTATCTATAGGAGGTGTGCATTGATTCCCACATAGAGGGCATTGCGTTGTTAGCTGGTGAAGAGGACCTGAGTCATGGTGCATGCACCATTGTACGTAGCATGAACAAAGTGAGGAAGCAGGCAGAGGAGATGGTGTTGATTTGTGATTTCATGGTGAGCTTTGTGAGCTTGTTGTCAATGATGTTCCTGAGGTTTCTGGCATGGTCGGAGGGAGTGGGTGCCGGTCCTAGGTTTGATGACCCAAAACACAACTTGAGCCTGCATTTTCTCTGTTCTCTTCAAATGCAACTAGATACAAACCAGACAATGTCCTAACTTGAGACAAAGCTACATATGACATACCTTCCTTAAACACTGCACTGCACTACCAATATTAATAAATGCTGCATCTAAAATGTAATTTTTCGATTTATGAATAGTAATAGCATATGGTAGAGAAGCCGGACACTGTTTCCGTCGACCATATAAATCTTTCATAAGTAAAACACCTGCAATCACAAGGTATTCCTCTCTGCAAAATTAATGAAATCAACAACTTTGTCCATAGCACCATTAACCAAACCTTCCTCAGCACTTACATTTCCATGCAAAATAACACCTACAGTTTTTGTATAGACAAACATTTCTCCAGTCCTACAGTTTGTGAAACAGATTTTTATAATGAATCTATTTTTGCTTCTAACTTGTCAATTAGCAGTATAGTCATGCCTTTGTGTTTCATTTTATCTTTTACCTTCCGTTGCTAAATTTCTTCTTTTTAAAATTCCAGCAATTCTTTGTTGAAAGATGCATAGAGTTGACAGAGGGGTGTGCGCCAGGGTATTGGAAAGGCCCCATTTTTATTTACTTTATTTATCAATGAGGTGGTACCAATATTGCTCTCTTGTCAGAATGATGCCCCTATATTGAATGCTCACAAGATCCTCATTTTACTCTTCGCCAATGATTCACTTCTAATCTCTAAGACTCCGATGGGTCTTCAAATTCTAGTTGATAAGTTTAAGTCATTTTGTTTGGATTATGGTTTGAAGTTGAGTGCTAACAAAACTAAGTTAATGGTGCTTGGCACGGGTTCCCGTGGGAGATGCACCATTGACTTGGATGAGTCTTTATTGACTCGGGTTCACTCAATAGATTACTTAGGTGTGAGGATATCAAGTAATTTGCATTGGGAGGACCAAATCGGCAAGAGTGTAGGGCTTCTTCAGCATAGAGTAGCTGCTATCTTGTGTTTTTATAAAAGTTCGGGCTCGATAGCTGTTTCTCCTGCCATTAAAATCTATTTGGCTAAGGCACAGGGAGCGGCTGCCTATGGTGCTGAAATTTGTTTTTTTTTAATTCTCAGTGGGAGAAAATAATTTTGCTAGGGCTGTAACTTCTTGCCCGCGTAGTACCCCTTTAATACCATTGTTTTTGGATCTTGGGTTTAACATATAAAGGATGTGATAATTTTAAGGCCACTACTCTATTGGATAAGAATCAGGACTGTTCCCGAGCTTGCTACATACAGGGATGCCTTTTGTGATCTTTTAAAGAGACCAAATATGACTTCCATCGCATGGCACAAACATGTGTCTAAATGATTTCATATACTGGGATTGACTAGTTTTGGGGAAAATCCCCAAAGCTTGGAAAAAACTCACAGTTCTGTTTTGAAAATAACTTATTGGTCCTATCTAAGAGCGGAGTTAATTTGTAGTAACTCCAATGGACGTCTCACTAACTCTTTTATGGACTTCAAGTGGGTTCCCCAGTTTGAACCATATTTTGATTTTATACCTGATCTGCGGGGGAAGGGGTTGTATGCATGTTTTCAGTTTGGGAATCTTCCACTGTTATCATTTTCAAGATGTTGGGGGTCTACTCCATTATCTGAAATATGTCCTGTATGTTATGGTAACTCAGAAACGGCGGAGCATTTTATGTTTTTCTGCCCTGCTTATTCCATTTTACGCTCAAAGTAGATTCGTACTATATGTTGAGCTTTGGGCCTGAATCAGTGTTGCATAGCAATGAGGATTTTAAGGAGCGATACTTCTAAGCCCTTGATTGAGGCAGTTGGCAGGTTTCTTGTGGCTGCATGGCACATACGTAGTCGTTTTTTAAAATAGTAGTTTTTATGAATTACTTTTAGCATACAGTATTTAAAAAAACAAACTTTTATGCTTGTGATTATATAATATAAAATGGTTACATAATGCTATATTATTGTTATATTTTCCTGGAATTTTTATTGTATTTTGATTGTATATGACAATGCTTTGATGGTTATGTTGACCGAATAAAGCTTGTGTTGATGATGATGATAAAAGATGCATATTCCTCCAATATAGGCATTAGGCACACAATATATTTACCTTTTTATATGAAAGTGAATATTAGTTCTGATACTATTTTCTTTGATGGATATAGATTTTTTTAAGAAGATAACTTTCCAGAACACGCTTTCCCTCTTTTGGAAGAACACATACTCTAATCTCTTTCAGAATATTTCTATATTTAATGTCCAATGCTTGCAGCATATTCCTAATTATTTCTTTTTATTCAAAATGTAACCAAATATTCACATTTCCAATGCTTCCTCGTGGATCAATGTTTTGAATACAGACTGCCTCTTCACAGGTGTAAGTTGTAGTAGAACACCCAAAAATGTTTTCTTCAAATATGACATCATAATCCATTCTCAGAACCTCTTGAATTCTCAAATGCACCACAAAGGCAAGCATTAAGGTGGAGACCATCCTCACTTCATTGATCATTAAAAGTTTTAACATTTTTAGCAGTCTTGACATTTCATGACAAGCTTCACTGGATAACTTTTGGTATTCCAGTTTGTTGTCTTGTTCCACAGGCAGCAACAAAAGTCAGTGTAAAATAATACCTTTGATAGTGTGTGCAGATAATCCAATAGGTGCTGTAACCGCAAATTATAAATTACAATGTATAGTCTTCTATAGGAAAGCAGTAATCGCTTGTATTAAGAACGTATTTACCAGTACCAGCTTGATTGCTGACATACAACAGTATTGCCTTAAATGTTGAGCATGCACACTCTTTTTTTGTCATGAAGTAATCCATGCTCAAGTATGGCTTTCACTTCCATATATATTTTAATTTGCTCATCATTTTTTGTCCAACTAAATCTGCCAAATGTATAGTTTCCTGTCTTGCTTGCTCCTTTGCAGTCTCCACCTCACTTATTGCAATTGCAGTCTCATTTTCAGTTATTGGCTCTCCAAGTGGGTCCTGACTTTGAGGAGCTGAGCTTTGGCTGCTTTGTAAATTCTCCTTAGCTACCTCAGCAGCAATTGGATCTTCCTGTTCAGTTTTATTATTCAATATTTTCAAGTAGCTTGGAAATACTGAGCAGTGATTGCAATCCTTTGCAACATTGAAAGACACTTCATAACAATCAAACTATCCTAGTAATTTTGATTCAGAACACTAAGGTTTAAAATGCAGAATAGAGGAAATCTCTTTTTTCAGCAGTCTGGCAACTCAGTTTTCTATGGTTAACAAGACTGCCTTCTTTATGTCGCACCAAACGCCCATTGCAGCCAAATTTGCCTTCATCTACAGTTTCTGTCACATTGTTTCTAAATGTGTAGTACTGGAGAACTTCATAGAGAGAAACATTTTCAAGATATGAACTCGGTTTTGGATAGTAAGGGGCATATTTATACTCTGTCTGCGGCAAATGTGTGTCAAAAAGTTTGACACACATTCGGTGCAAATCTTGCACCATATTTATACAATGACGCCTGAGCCCGCGAACGCCAAAAGTCCGCCATGTGCATCATTTTCTGGATGCGGGAAACCGCCTTGCGTTAATGACATGCAAGGTAGGCGTTCCCGTCCAAAAAATGACTTAAACACCTGTGCGCCACATTTACGCTACCACGCAAAAATCCTGCACGGCCGGGAGGCGGAGTCGGAAGATGGCGCACAGCTCGATTTGTGTCAAAAAGAACGCCTGGGTCAGGGCAGGCGTTAAAATGGGGCAAACACACCAGTATTTAAGGAAAACACACAGAAGCAACAGCAGAGCTCCAAAAGGAGGATATGGCGGTGCTTTTCATCCAGCATGCACGCAGATGTAGAGCACAGGACCAACAACAGCAACTTCCACAATACCAACAGGGACCCCAAAGGCAACGCAGAAGGCAGGAGAGGATATTCCCCACCAAGACAACCCTTCTGGGACTCCGGCAACAAGACATCATCTAGAGGTACAGACTCAACTGGCAAGCCATTCAGCAGCTGCTACGCAACATTGAGCCACAGTTGGCACCCAGCTTGCAGACACCCCACACCATTCCACCAGAAACCAAGCTGTTAGCTGTCCTCCACATGTTGGCAAGTGGCTCCTTTCAAACCACTGGTGCCCTGGTTGCTGGGATCTCACAGTCCTCATTCTCTGCCTTCCTACCCAAGGTATTGGATGCCATCATCTCCCTCACACCCCGCCACATCAGCTTCCCCAACACACAGCAGAAGCTGCAGGAGACCAAACAGGGCTTCTACCAAATCAACGGCTTCCCACACGTGCGTGGTGCCATTGACTGCACACATGTACGCATTGTGCCACCTGCTGCAACTGAACACATACCGCAACAGGAAGCACACACACTCCATCAATGTGCAGGCCATTGTCAATCACCGGGGATTGATTACCAAAATCATGGCAAAGTATCCTGGAAGTGTACATGATTCATTCATCTTCCGTCACTGCACCATCAATCAACACTTCCAGGATGGACGATGTGGAAATGGCCTACTTGTTGGTAAGTACAGAAACCCAGTTAGATACACAATGCACAGCAACCCTTTAGTACACACAACACATACACCACTAAATTGACATGTGGCCAGGAAGACAATGAGGTTGTGACACTGTTAGGCATGTTTGATATCCTCACCCAATGGGATACACACCTATGGACAAATGGCAGTTCCAAATAACAACAGATGCCACTCCACAGACACAAGGGAACAATTTAAAAACAACACAATGAAAATGACATGGCGTTAACTAGCAGTACAACTTGAAAGATGAATCTTTCAATATCACATCAATAACACTCAATCAAACACCCTTCCAAGCAATAAGTACTGTGTAAGGTGTGTGCAATATGTTTTGCTGCAGGTCAAACACCATGAGACACATAGCATGAAGATGATGACCACAATGAAGGTGACATGAAATCATTGAGGCTGTATCAATATCTCACATCACTCCTGCTCTGACATTGTCCCCTACCAATAAGCAAGTGGACTGTGCTAAGAACACATATTGATATGACAATATTGAAAGTGCACATTCCTACACATATGGATTGAGACAATGTCACACACACACAACAGATGTACAGGCATATGGACCTTCTGACACTCAAAAAGACAACCTCACAACCAAGTTAGCCAGCTGAACTGGACCAGGTTCAGTAGTAGAGGTACACGTTTGAACATGAGTCAACTCAGCAAGGGCACAGAAATAAGTCTGCAGAGAACTTGGACACCTTTTCACATGACATAATGCAAGAGAGTACACCATGTACTGCAACTCTACAAAAATACTGCTGACATCCGGTCAATCAGCCAAACACCAGTTCAGATAATGAAACAACCGAATGCTGATGGTACATCCTAGAAGCCTAGGATTCCACAGAATAACACAAACACAGATGAGTCACAGACAACACAAGAGAACAACTGCCATGCAAAGTGATAATCATGGTGCTAGCAACTTCAACATTTTCTCACTCATTTTCTCTTTCAGCTGATCAGGGGTATGGGATCCAGCCATGGATCATGACCCCATTTGCGAACCTAAGCACAGCATCAGAGCGTGCCTATAATGAGGCACATCAGTGGACACGCACCATAGTTGGGAGGACTTTGGCATCCTGAAGTCAAGATTCAGGTGCCTCGACATCACCGGAGGCAGCCTCCTATACTCCCCAGAAATGTTCTGCAAGATCATTTTGACCTGTGCCATCCTGCACAACATTTGTGTAAGGAGGAACATTCCCCTCTATGAACCAAACCCACAAATGGCTGAAGAGGAGGAAGAGGAGGATGTTGTCCATCAACATGAGGGGGACCATCCAAACACAGCTGCAGGATTGCATCGGAGACAACACATAGTCCAAAACTTCTTTTAACTATAGTCACCATCACCACTGTCTTACCATATGCCATTAAACACCTATTCTAATCACTATATCATGGTCTGGGTAATAATTTTTGCATCACTTTATCCCTAAGATTCATAATCAGAGTGTAGCCTCATGGAGCATTACAGAAATAAATATTAGGATCCTGAAAAATCCACATCACATTTGATGGGTATGAATGTACACTCAACTTCACACACACTGTAAATGACATATATCCTGTCCATTTCACATTTGAAGGGCAATAGCAGAGGACCACAGCTATTTCACACATATATGTTGGCAACATGGTTCATTGCAGCATATGGCACACAACCAAGACACCATCATTCACAAAGGAAAAAAATGCCTCATATATGCGGCAGTGGATGTGTTATAGCATTGGTAATAGGAAGGTATGACCAGACCCTTGACAGCAGCAAGTGTGACATCAGCTATCTTTGCAAGAAGTATGTGTGACAAGAAATCCATGTAAGCAGCAAATGGATAGCATGAGTGCCCCAGGAATGACTAGCATTGCTCACAAGACATCCCCTGCATATGCCATCCCAGGTCATAAGTCCTGCCACTGCTATGTTCTCTGTCTCTCCCTACCCTTCTCGAGGGGGCCTTGGAAATTGACTATTTGTACCAAGATAATCCCTCATCTACACACACTCAGACTCACATTCTGACTCCAGTGTGCTTCCCTGTTTAGTATGGGATGCCATAGTCATTGTTCATCTGTCTGTATGGACTTCTGGTTGGATAATGCACTGCATTGTAGTCTGTGGGACCTGTAATCACCTGTCCATTGCTTCCCTTGTGAAAGGTACTGTTGGCCCTTTGAACTTGATTCTCACCTACAGGAATTGTGAGAAACTGAAGCTGCACACACCTGTGAGAACCTCCATGCAAACTAGCCATTTGAACATGCACTGCCCTTGCAGCTGCCTGGAATGGCATAGAAACTGCCATTATATGAATATCACTGTTATGCAGTGCCGTATAAATCACTTGTGTAACACAGGCCTTGGGTTATTGTGTAACGTTGCAGCACACAGGACAAAAACAGTTTACATTTTCCACAGTGTTGTTCCACCTTTGACCAGTCTCAGTCTGCTCACTGTGTATTTGCCATGTTCTTTTTTGTTCCTGATTGACCCTGCATCCTGTTAGCCTGACTGGTTCCTGTCTTTGCGTTACCATAAAGATTCTCTGTGGCTACATTTGTCTCATAGTTGCTTTCCATGCCCTCACTTTCCTCCTGGGGTATTGTGTCAGGTAGGTCTACAATGAATACTCAAATACATTGTATAGCGTAATCAGTTTACTTATCGTATCATGGGGTAGAACTTGTCTTCAAATAGCATAATCATGGCCCATCCCTTGTCTGGGTTTCATGTATGCATGAGTGACAAATAGTGATAGTGTACCATGGCTGTATGCATGGATTGGGTATGGTGCCTCCAGCACAACAAACAACGTTAGATAATGTGCATGAAATGTCAACACATGTTTGTACCCTGACGGTCCACACAATGATTCACACCGCCCCCAAAATATTGATGGGGCTTGCGTGGTGAATAGCAGTGTGATTAATCAGCACAGAGACACTGATGTTCCTGGATGCTGTGGGAATTTTAGAGGCTGCCCTGTGTACAAATGTTGTGAGGAAACCTGCCAGTTTAAAATTACTGATTCATTAACTTTGTGAGGACACCAAGGTTGCCCTGTTGTCAGTCTCATAAAACTTCTGCAGTGCCATAGCTGGACTATCCCCATGTGTGTTGTCTATTCCTCTTTGGCTTTCGTTCAATTCAGCTGTGAAGGATACTTTGTTAATGCGGGGAATGTCTCCATAGACTCATGACTAGACCTGCACGTAACTGTGACAACATCAACCCCAATAATGATACAAGCTACACATTGGCCTACACACTTGAACTGGACACCTTTGTGCAATTAACCACTGGAAATATGTGAACACGTGCTGCTTGGTCTGCTGGTCCTCCACTGCCACAGAAGAATCATAGGTCATTTATACGACTCAAACTGTGGAGTGACATTACATTTGTGGATTTGTTTTGGGACTCAGTGTCACAAACACTGTACCCACATAGCATTTTCCAATGCCTGACTCATGGGTAGTATACAAACAAGTGCCCAGGAAGTTGTATCCAACATTCCAGGACATATGATGGCTTAGGCTTGGAACATTGCCATAATCAACCTTCTTCTATCTATCCTGTGCATGGTTTGTCATTGGAGATGCTTATGCCCCAAAAATCTGGGAAGTTCACACAGCATTTGTTGCTACGTGTATGACAAACACATTTCCTTTCTCATTTCCACACTGAATAGCATCTGATGGTTGGCCACATTGGCAACACATGAATACAAGCACATTTATGAAAACATGTCTTGTGATGTTCACACAGTGGCACAACTAAACTTGCAAGAGCCAATTCACACACATTGACACACAGGCAATGAGTTACTCTATTGAGTTGCATAGCCTTGCTATCCTCTATTGACGCACAACCTGCTCAAGCTGGGTAATACCAATTTGTATTCCACACGTTTGGGCATCTATTGCATCAGTGAAGAGTGCAAATTCAGTACAACAACTAGAGGATCATGGTCCGCAGTAGTATGATCTGCCACATGTGCCCATACACCGGAATGCACAATGTAGGTGCAAACAGCCTATCTCTGTATAGTCACACCCGTCATGTACTATAAAATTTGAGCAATGACCCAAACCCAGTTAAAGACAGAAATTTTTACGCCCATGCGTAAAAAAAGACGGACATGCATAAAAAAATGCTGCATATGCGTCGAAAAATGACAATCACTGCCATGATACATCAATTGGGCCTGAACAGTAATTCCCACACTGTACCCCATTAAATTGGTTAACTATGAAAAATATTTGAAAATATGGATGCGGGGTAATTTCTAAGCGTGTGTAAAAAGAAAATGACACACAGACTGTCAGGATTATATTATTTTGACGCATAAGAATAAAAATGCACCACATTTGAGGCAGGAAGTGATGTAATAGGATATCCTGTTTACAGAATTGGTACAGTGGGTGTACTTTCACTTTAACTTTGCAGTCTGTGATTTTTCTTGACTGTGTGGCTGTGTTTGGACTTGTCTCTCTGTGAATATTGTGAATTTGTCTCCTGTTTGCTCTTTATATTGTCTTTTGGTGTTTCCTAAGTGTCTGTGGTTTCCTGTGTAAGTGTATTTTTGTCAGGTCTGGTGTCTAATTTTGTCTTTGTACTGTTGGGAGTCTGTTTTGGGTAGTGTTAGTTTGGGGATAGTTGGACTGTTGTAGTGTTATTTACTTTTCATTTCCCTTTCCTCCTTTCCCTTCATTATCCTCTGTATCCCTTAATTCCTTCTTTTTTTCAAGCATGTTGGTTAGGCCACGTCTTGGTAGAATGGGAGAGGAGGAGCTGGGGGGATTTATTTGGCTAGTGTGCCACTTCCTCTCATTGATGATAGAAGCAGGTGGCCGGGTGATACAGAGGTATCACACAGAGGCAAGGAGGCTCCGGTGGGCAAAGGTCCTGTACCATCTTCAAAGAATATACAACACACCGCGCAATGACGACCAGCTAAAACACCGTTGGGCTAACCTGGTTGCCAGGGAGCAAGACCTGCTGGACCACCTGGGGACTGTAGATGGTGGCCCTGTTGGTGAGTACAATTCAGAGTAATGTGCACATTTAAATGCTCTGTAGTGACAGTAGCAGATTTGGTCATATGCTGAAGGCAATGTTTTTGGACATGTGGAATGCAAGTTAAACATACAGGGCCGTGAGTCATACAATAATTCCTACACATTACCGTCATTTGTTGATGCAACAGCTGCACTGAGTTACAAAACACAACTGGAGCCTGCAAATTAGTGCTGCCTTCACGTCAATAGATGATGCAAATGTGGCTCTAACATATGTTTTAGGCATGGTCTGTGAGTGTACCAGGAAAGACATGTTTTTAATCCAGATATTTTCAAGAATTAATGTGTCCCCCAATTATTTCTGATACATGTCTGAACTGGATTCCGACACATACGTAACAAGTTATTTCTGACCTCAGGTAACATCTTAGGCTGATAGTTTGACTTGGTTGCGCCGCAATTAAATTATGGATGGATGCCAAAAGTAATGCACACGGGTTCATATCTAAATGTTTGGTGCTACTTTCCATAGCTGTGGCACATAAAATGAAGCAAATGATACAAACTTAGGGGTAACAGCTGTCCATGGCCCTCTGTTCATTGTACCTGTGTGTTTTACATTGGTCTTAGTCACAATAGCTGGAACAGAGCTAATGCATTCGCCATCTGTGTTACTCTATTGCCATGAACTTCTCATAAGTTATGGGATCATCATGGGATACCTGATGTTGGGGAATGCATGATCACAATGTATTAAGTGCATGATGTCGTGCAAGGGACCCCTGACCAATTCCATCATACATATAAACTTCACTAATACTTTGCTAGTTTAGTTTGGCACACCCATGCTGATCTAGTGCAGCATATGTATAATAACTAACCTCCCAGTATGGAGGCTATCACTGACATGGGTGTATGCTAAGATGAGAAGACCAGCATTCCTGTGACTGCTGTCATTCCGAAGGTACATACAAATTGAAACCTACATCATCATGATTGACACAATGGTACATTTGCTAAACCAAGTGTTAATAATATCACAGTGTCAGTTTGTTATACATATGCTGATCAACCAACTTGGCAAATGTAAGATGACGAATGTGTCTCATCTGTGATTTCTTAAACCCATAATGGGTAAACAGGGCAATGAGTGACACATTTCAGGTGCAATGACTACACCTGTCACCATGCAGTCTGTCATGGATGACTACAATATACACTGTCAACATATATCTCCTTGTTTTATCCAAATATTAAAACTGGTCAATCCATCGCTAGCCTCAAACTGTCACCAAATAATGCACAGGATCCCTGCCATTATGGTGTCATAGGGGGCATATGTGGTCAGGGCACACTGTTAATGTAGCATATGTAACTTAGACACAACACAGGCCCTACGTGTGAGGTACCATAGAAAGCATGATAAATCATGACCTTAAATCAACCCACAGGTGCTTCACACAGTAAATGATTGTCCTTTGATTCAGAAGCCACAATACCTGAGTAACTGGTATTACAGTGCTCCAGGAAAGTGGCTTTGCATGCCTCTAATTACTACAAATTATGAGAGGAGTACACTCCATAAATGAGTCTGCAAACAATTGATGGAGCATGTTTGCCACCACATGATAGTTAGGGCCACTGCATGTGTGCAGATATGTGTGTATAACTCACTGGAGTGACCGGGTCTGTACATGTTTGCAGTGGTATGTCTGTTGCAGTATCATCATGCCTGAGAGGCTGGACTTTCAGATTTAATGTTACACACAATAATTGTATTTGGAAGTGCTGTACAGTGCACAGACATTGAGCACATTTCTCCCTTCCATGCTTTACAGGTGGATGTGCCCCCTACACAATCGGAGAGGTGGCTCGATTTGCTGACCCAGACATGTCCAGTAAGTGTTGATATTTCTGTTCTGTGTTGTGTTTGGAACTGTTGTGTGATTGATTCCTTTGTGTTGGACACATAGCAAGGTATGATGTGCTGGGAAAGGATCAGATATGTTACTTGAGTGGAGTATCACTTTTTTCCATCTTTGAGTTGGAGAATCATTAGCGTATAGTCATATTTTGGAATTGTAGTGCAGCCCTGTAGGCATGGCCATGTGAATATGGTGACATTTGTTGATAAAACTTTTATTAAGAAAATTTAGCAGAGGGCCATATTTATGATTTAGTCAGCAAGTCAGACCCTGAATCTCACAGAATAGGGATGCCAAAGTCTTACCCACAGACTTGAACCTCCCTGTTCACTAATGAACATGTTCGACTGTATGTTTGACTTCCTAGCAGCATGTAGCTCCACATGTTGTGCTACGTGTATGTGGCACTTGAGTACAATGTCATAGGTGTGCATGCAGCTCATGGCCAGATGTGTGCTTGCATCTATCTGCTTGTTGTAAAACATGGATTGGTGGTATTAAATGATGCTGACAATTGTCTGCATTTCCAAACATAAATGTGGATGGGAATGTACAAGGTTTGGGTGTATCCTAGTTGGACATCCTCCTTACCTGTGGTGGACTGCCCAAACCCATGTACAGCTGTCCAAAGCTTCCTGGGTGTCCTAGATGTTGGAAAGTATTGGTTGCTTGTCCATCCCCCCCTCAGACACAGGCTTAGGGTTATGAAATGTGTACCTAGGAGTGATGATCCAAGTTTAGTACACAGACATGTAAATCTGTAAATCACTTGTCTAAAACTAGGATACCCACTCATGATTAGCAACTGCATTCCATCCTGGCAATTATATTTAAAAATCACAGATCTTGTGGCCCTTGACTGTCATCCAGAAGATAGTCATTAGTTGGCCTGTCACATGTGGAGGACTTGTAGCATTTTTTACGTGACAAATGGCTGAACTATGATGCATAGGCCATTTAAGTTGTTACACATCTTTTAGAGCATTGCTGTGCTGTTAGATAGGACATGTGTAGGATAAGTTGGCATGTACATCCTCAAGGACAATCTGTGATCTTTATGATGACATGGCCTCTTTCTGCTACATTAGATGTATTGTCTGATTTACTTCAGTAGCTACATCACACAATGAAGTACCTAATGTTTGGTTGTATCATTTTTTAACAGCAGCCAATATGAATGCCATTCAGATTCAGGAGTTTCAGCACTGGGCAATGCGTTACTGCCACATTCTGGATGTGGAGTCTGGGTTCCGCCACATGGCATGGCGTTATCGCCATGAAAGAGCCTCCGGAGTGTGGAGGGCATTTGCCCAAGGGGGCCCTTCGGTGTCCACCACAGCTGCCACCACCAGCACCACCACTACCACCCAGGTCCATCAACCTCCACTTTTCCCGGACCTATGACAGCACCACCTGCACCTCCTCCTACAAGCATGGCACTGAAAACCGGACAAACATCTTCAACTAGCACCCAGACCACCCCTGCTGCAGTCATTGTCCCTGCAGATTTCCAACGGATGCAACGTGACATTGAACGTGTATTGAGGAAAATGAACAAGCTGCAGCAGGAGGTGGCACAGGTTAATAAGAGGGTGCGTGCCATCAAGAAGACCCTACGGAGGGCAAACTTGTGAACAATATACCCTCAGCCATAATTCCCTCCCCTCCCTCCTCTTTCCTGGTTCTTTAAATTAGTGGGTTTAGGGGGCTTAGTGTTAGTTAGTAGTAGTGGGGTGGGGGGGTGGTGTATGATACTTTTAATATCTTTTTTATTATGTGTGTGGGTGGGTGGGGGATGATGTTGGTGTTTTGGTGTTTTAATAAAATAAAAAAATATATATATAAGATATAAAAATACAAAAAAAAAATTTGTTTAGTATAAGATAGTATGTGTTTAGGTTGTCCTCCATGTGTCCCGTCTGATAAGGGGGGTGGGGTGTTGATGTTTAGAGTGTTTAGTTAAATGTGTATGTTTAGCTTAGGTTAGTTAGGGCCTGTTGTGGGTAATGTGTAGTTAGAATAGGTTAGGTTAGGTTAGGTAAGGTGTTTCCCCAGGTTTTTTCTTCCTTTTTTACTGTTAAATAAATATTTAGGTACTCCTTTTACAGTATGTGACACATGCTTGGGGATCAGGGCCTTGCCATGGCTGAACAGTGTCTCTTTAGTATTTGCATTTGTGTCCCATCCTGCAACCAATTCCCCATTGAGCTGTTACATTGGCAGCTACACCAGAGCTACTTTGCTAAGATGCTGCCATCCATAGCACACACCACTTAAGGTTACTATGGATCCCAAAGTGTTGTTCATTTTTGATGTATGTTTTCAATCTCACATAATTTGGGACCAGATTTGGTATTGAGGACACTGTGTTACGTCTGCCTGCAGCCGGGTGTTCAAGTGAAGCCTTATAAGGTGAGTGGTGGTATGATCTCATGTAGTATGGTATATATGACTCACACCTATCATTAGTTAAATTGTTCAGCCAGGTTACTTATTTGTACGTACACTCATACACATCCATTCCTGCTGTATGGTGTGTGTTAGGAAACTTTTGGGTCAAATGTCACATTCGTAAAGATTGGCTTGAAGAAAAATTTTAAGGCAATAATTTTTGGCTTAGACATCCCTTGAGGAAGACTTATTCTGTCCAACACATCATTATACTGTTTAGTTTCTATTTCCCTCAGAATTAACCCTCAGGAAGGGCAGATGATGGTACAATCCAGACCACAGTGCATAGTTATCAGCCCACATTCTTTCTGGGCAGTTGTATTGACATTCTATAATCATTGACATGTGGCAAATATCATTGATCTCCCTCACGGTTGATGTGTCACATTACACAGAGACAAAGTGGTTGTGTAAGTGCTATTTATTATAAAGTGCTGTAGTGCTATATTTACATTGTCCATGATTGTGAGTCCATTAGTGTGACACCTTCCATTGTGTTCCTACACAAGTGCAAAAGGACATGTCATTGGACATGCTGGGGTGAAGTGTCAGACAGTGCAGAGGGACAGGATTTGCCAATGAGGTAGTGTGAGACAATCACAAGGCAGAGTGACAAGATAAACAGTGGGCTGGAGAACAACGTTTGAAAGCAGCTGTTGCAAGACTGGCATGTTACAAAGCACAGGACCTTGGTTATAAGTGGCCAGGTGGCAGGGACTAGTGCTACTGGGTACTCTTATGGGTGAAGGGGATCTATTCCAAGTCTTCATCTTCTGATGTGTGTGTTGTCTCCTCTGCCCTTGGTGGTGGTGGTTGTGAAGGGGCAACACACACCTCAGTGTTTGAAGACGTGGAGTCAGACATCCCGGTAGCGGCCAACTGTGGGGCTATTAAGGGCAGTACTGCAGCAAGGAGGAGCTGCTGGTTCTTAAGAATAGCAGCCACATCACTGTGGCAGGCAGCCAGGTCGGCCCGCCCTGAGGGGGTCAATATTACATTTGTGCACGCGTTGAAAAGTTTGTTGTTGGAGGTGTTGTGTGAACTCTCTTACAGCTGTGCTGATTTCCTTCACACTTTTTTCAAGTTCATGCAAGATTGATGTTCGCCCTTGCATGGCTGCTGCCTGTTCTGAAGTTGACATCATGCACGAACGCACCCCTCTAGGCTAGCTGCCATATTTTCCATCCCCACCTGCACCTCCTTGGCCAGCTCCCGCTGTACTCCAACTACAGTTCTCTTAAAGCTGGTGCCAGTGTCGTCAGAGTTGGAGTCGGTTGGAGCTGGCAGGTCGTACAATTGGGGTGGTGTGTGGCTCCTCTGTGATGGCTGCTGCATCTGTGCTCCTCCTTGCGACTGAAGGTGGGGTCTGGAGGGTCTCAAGGACATCTTGGAGGGTCTGCTGGATGATGTTTGTCAGCTCGTCATCCATCTCATTAGGGTAGTCCAGGACAGGCATATCCCCAGGAGAGCCATCGTCCTTTGCAATGAGATATTGTACAATTAGTGTCTGTGTTGTGGGATTTGTAATGTGACATGCCTACCTTCCTATTTGTTGCACATTGTGATCTTGGTTCCTGCTCATTACTCCTGTCTTTAATATTAGCCTCTGCCCCACCTGAATGTCACATGTATTGTGGTCAGTTTGGGGACTTGTCAGCATCACATCCTCTAGGTGTTGGTTCTGGCCAAATTGTATATTGCCACCTTCTTGTCCTACTCAACCCTCCGTCTACTTCCATTCTCATGGTGAGGCCTTGCACTGACTGTGGTTGTTCTGATGGCACTTGCACCACACTTAACAATCTGTAACTGAGCCAGGTTCAGATATTTCACATCCAGCTATATGTTTTTGAGACCTATCATATACTATGTATAGCATTGGCATGGCACACTACAGATGTCAGCATTGGTAGTGTGTAATGTTGATGTTGGGGAATGTGTGCTACATTGGATTGCACTGATGGTCCTAGCAGTGTTCCATTTCCTCTTCTGACTGTGAGGGTGAATTTCACTAGCCGGTGACATATGTCCTCCCCCCTCATTGCTGTTGTCTGAGCAGTATGACATTTGGGCTGTTGCATGGTGTAATTGGAGCTATTATGATCCAGGCACAGGGTGGACCCTGACATATGCAGCATGGGTATGACATTAGTGCTGTGTACCTCATAATGTTTATGACAATGGCTGATGTTTGTAGCAACTATGGACAATCACAGTTCACTGGATTAGAACATTTCTTTTGATTACAGAGGATTGATAATGTTGTCATCCTGAACCCTCTAATTTGGATGTGTTTAATCCATGGGGACGTTACTGCCATTAGCTACTTGACCTGCACACACAGCAGAGGTGGTAGTGGCAACTGTTGTCAATGTTAAATTCCATGTGCAGATATGGCCTTGGACTGTTAATTGAGCCCTAATTCATGTAGGGAGAATACCAGCTGTCGTGTGACAGCAGGGCAGTTTTACGTTGTACCCTACCCTCCTGGACTGGCTTTACCTTTCCAACATCCTTGGCATGGCAGCATACCCCCATGCAAGGGTTGTTGGTGTAGTGTAGTCCTGTGCCCCAGGTTTCCTCTGAATGTGCCATGCCCCCGTGCCATGCCCCTTTACCCATTCCACTCCCTGAATATCATGACTTACATGCATTGTGTAGTAGGTATGTCCCCCCCTGCTTGCAGTTAACATTTGTGCTTTTTAATTCCCCATGCAACTTACCCTGCATCTGTGTTGTCTCCTGGTAGTCTGCACTGTCCTGTCCTTGAATCCCTGTGACGATCTCCTCAGGGATGACGGCTGCCACCATCTCCTCCATATGATCCAGGACTCCCACCTCCAGTCTGCAGTGCTGCCTTCCTGTTTCTGGCCATCTTTTCCTTTGTCCTGCGCTTGCAGCCACGCCAGCGTTTCTTGCACTCGATGACTGTTCTCCGTACGTCTGCCACACAGTTTATCTTGTCAACAATCTGTTGCCATATTGCCTCTCTCCTACTGATTGGCAACTTTGAGGTGACAAAAAGTTGGTGCTGGTGTTCCGACCGCTCTTTCACCAGAATTTCCTGCTCCTCTGCACTGAAGCAACACTTTCTTTTCTTCTTCTCCCTCTCTTGGGTCTTGTGTGGGTCCTCCTGGCTGGTTCCTGGTCTGTTGTCTTCTTCCTGGGGTCTGTCCAAGCATCTAGGATCCATTTTGGCTATCCTTAGCACATTATGCAGTGTTTGCACTGCTTTTTGACGCTATTGCGTCAAAAAACGGTGTATATCCGGTGTGCGGCGTTGTAAACCGGCTCACAGTCATTTTCGCAGCGTTAACGTTGTTTTTCTTTACAATGTGACGCTTTGGGCTGAGTAAACAAAAGGACTCACACCTGTGGTTTGCGCTGCCATGCGTCAAAGTATAAATTTGACGCCCGAGCGGTGCAAAGAAATGGCGTTAGCCGGCGGTAACATTTTTGGCGCAAAACTGCGTCGGCGCAGTTTTGCGTCAAAAAGTATAAATATGGGCCTAAGTGTCCAACATGTTTGTTTTTACAATGTCTATACTTTCTGGTTCAAATTCGGCAAGATATAGGATTTCTTGAAAACATTGCAAAACTCTGTTTCGAGTTGATGCTAGGGCTAGACTTACTCAAACAATTCCTCTTGACTTAGAATATACACTAAGTGAACTCAACCAATCACAGCATTCATAGGATCTAATTTCTCTGTGCAAAAGCATTGTCAAACTGAAGTTGTGCAATTTGTTGTTAGAGACTTTTCAGCAGAAATCTCTTCCCATTACATCTTTCAGCTCTTTCTTCTCAGATTTTGTTATGATTGAAGTTATATAACGAGCAACAGCTATAGAGTTTTTCTAACACAAACTGAATATCCATTTTGGCATTCCACATGTTAATTCATGACATGATTGTAGTCATGAATACATTTCAAAGCCTCTGTTCTCCTCAGATAGTAGGCGTTGTTGGGTGATTTATGAGTATCACTGTGTCTCACTGAGGATATAACATTTTTCACTCTTCCTTTTGAAACAACAGGTTTTGGAAATCCAAAACAATATTTTGTTTAAAATTTTCCATTTGCTCTGTATTTCCAGTGACAGCACTTTTCATATCTGTGAGTTTGGGAACACAGTACTTGCTGATTTAGGCTTTTTTTCCTCAGTGTTCTTTGGGATGCTACATGCACTGTACTGTTCTATGAAAGAAAGTGCAAACTAATTTGTATCTGTTCTAAATGTAGGTACATCTTTTATCCACAAGAGCATTGAATATGAGGAGCACCTCTTGTTGGCACTCTTTTCACCCAAAACAAAAATCAGTAACTTCTCCAAGAGGTAGATTTTTTGTTGCAGATGAAGGACAACAGAGCTTTACATCTGTGGTTAAAGTACCTGCAAACACTTGCAGGATCCAAAGAGCAAATTTCTCCTGGTGTCTTCATTTCAATGTTTTTAATATTAGAATTTGCTTCTCTCAAAAACTCATGTAAATCATCCCATGCATACTCTTCACAACTTAGTGTTACAGATCAAGTTGGTGCTTCTAAATTTTGCAACATACACTTGAGTTGACCATGACAATGATACCAGTATTCATTGGTCTCACATTGGCATGCAATCAGATTTATCAAATTCTACTCAAGCTTCTTATCTTTTCCATGGACGTTTTCAATAATGTATTTTGCAGATATATTTTGTACATTAACTCCTGTCTTATAAATATGGTTGACAGCGCATGACAGCACAGACAAATCACTTTCAAATAACAGATGCAATACACATGGAATAATTTGTTGAAATCTAGGGTCCTCTGAATATAATCTTGTTGACCTATACTCAGCTGAAGTTATTTGCACAGGTAGGTTATCATACCGTCCACCTACTCCAGTTGGAAATAGTTGAGGAAAACATTTTGAGCTTTAAACCTTTCCTCCCAAATACTCATTGGAGCTCCTTTAACTTGTTTCATCTGATACAGTTCAATGGCTTTCCCCATAACCACTTTTAAATTCAGTGGATGGAATCTGTAGTGCTCACATATTTCTTCAGATCAAAATTCTATCCACATTTTCAAACTATCCACTTGAAGGCAACATTTCTCCCTTCATGTAACTTCCATGTGTGAGTACAAAATACAATGTAGCTTTCTTCACCTTATTTACATCCACTAGTTCCTGCCAGATTTTTTAGGTTTTTGTGGGCACACCATTCACTAGAATAACAAGCAATTCATCCAAATCTCTCTTTAGACCCACAGTTTCAATATAGCATTTAACATCTGAAGGTAAATACACAACTCTACCTTTAAGCCCTTTCTGAAGCTCAGTGGGTGGCAGCTTCCCAGTCTTTGGTTCCATACGAACTATTGCTTGAAAAGGGTTCATAGATAGTATGAGTATTCCTTCATGAACATTCAGATGTCAAAGTTCCTCTGGAATTGTCACCACCCACAACTTATAGTGTATTGCTCTGGCAGGCATTTTGTTGTCCTCTAATTTGTCATAACAATACTTTCAGAGGATCTGGCATGTTGATAAATCAAGATGTTCCTCCACAAATAAATACAGTGCAAGTTCTAACAACTTTTCAGGGACACATCAAACTTCAAATTTGGTCTTTGTAGTGAGTGAGCCAACAAAAAATACAAACATTATTTGGTTTCTCTAAAGAACCTGCATTAAACATTGCTACTTCTCAGGCAAAGTTATTAGTCATAATATCTGTGTTTTGTTCTGCCACACCTGAACATACCAACTCTTCATTTTGCCCAGACTCCACTTCAGGAACAAGGAAATGTAAATGAATATCTTTATAAAGATATTCAACCTCTGATACTGTTTCACGCAAAAGTGTTTTTTTAATTTCTCCTAAACACAGTGCAGGACCTTTAACAAAGTAAAGTCTTCTAACAAAAGTTCACATTTTTGAACAGCCAATATTCTAAAATGATGAAAAATACTTGTGCTCACTTCGCATGAATCTTACATTTCCAACATTGAAATTTACTGCTTCACGCTTCTATCTGGAAATTGATGTAGAACAGTTCTTAGTATATCAATTGATTCCTGGTGAACACTACAAATGCTGATAAAGTCCCATTTATACACAGGGGCATGTCTACGGCTTTCTTGTACCTCTTCAGCTGTCTCTTCCTCTAAATGCACTAATGTGTTCTCTTGAAAGTAGCTTTCTTCATTGAAGAAAGCATCATTATGAGATGTATGCTTCCATTCTCTGTTGAAAATGTTGCAAAAATGATTTTTATTAATTAGCCTTTTTTGGCTTTTTTTCTTCATAGAAAACACGGTTTTATCAAGTGGCCTCCTTCTGTTTAGTATCAGGATAAATAGTTTGTGCTTCAGGTCGAACGTTTTATCAACCACATTCTCAATATGTTGTGATTGCTTTTAATGCTGCCCTTCTCTTATACTGCTTCATGTTTCGTGCCAAATTCGGTATTACCCTACTTCTAAACATTCTCATTCATATGTATTTAAACTATTTCTGTCTCCTTGTCACACTAGGTGTTTTATTATAAGATTTCTCACTTTCAATGTGACTTACTCTTTCTCCTTTGTGAGTTGATTTTAAACTTTGCTTTCTTTTTCCAATTTTTTCCACATTTTGCATTTTTCCACACACTGTTGTAGGTAACTCCTTAGTTCTCTTACCAGCAGCATTTTCTGCTGTACATTCTTTTCACCATGTCCTTTTTTCATCTCACTTTTATGCAGATAGTATTGTTTCTTCGGTTTTTTCACCTTTCTTTCTTTCTTGACATTGTAAATCCTTCTCTTTCAAGACAAGTAGATATCTGAAAACCAAATACAGGATACATTTAACTTTACCTACTGTTAGATTACATACAATTAGCAGGTAAGTAGGTAAGTACCTACATAAGTGGCTATATCAGTGTGGTCACACGATGTGTACGTGTTTTATGATGGGTATATAAATGGTAATATCTGTGTCTGTATAAGTAAGTTGCTGGGTCTGTAAGTGGTGGAGTGTATGTCAGTGAGTACATCACTGCCTGTGTGAGTGTGTGACCGGATATGTAAGAGGTTGTGTGGGTATCTGAGTGGCTGTGTAGGTGAGTGTATTGTGTGTAACTAGGTATGCAGTTGGCTGTATGGATCGCTAACTGGGTGTGTTAGTGACTAAGGCCCTCATTATGATATTGGTGGCAAAGACCGCCTGCCGCCGCGGCGACAGCCGCCAAAAGACAGTTGCTGCAGCTACCAGCTGTCCACTGTATTATGACCACAGCTGGATTTCCGCCAGGAGAATGGCGGAAATCCGGCTGTGGCCATGCCAGCAGATGGCGGTAAGGTGGCCAAATCAGTAGACCACCACCAGCCATATTATGACCCATAGTATGGCCTGGTGGTATTCTGCTGGCGGACGCTGCTGCTGGCACCAGTGCTCTGCCCCGTGTCCTGCAGGAGGACCCCCTGAACACAGGTAAGTGGGTGCTCCAACAGGGGAGGTGGATGGGGGGTGTTGTGTGTGTGTGTTGGGGTGTGTGTGAATGTTTGTGCGTGCATGTATGCGGGTGTGTGTTTCGTGTTGAATGTTTGTGTATATATGGAGGTGTGAGTGCGTGTATGTTGTGTTCTGTGAATGTGTGTATATATGAAAGTGTGTGCAGATGTGTGTGTGAATGGATGTATGCATGCATGGATGCATGTGGCAATGGGTGTGTGGGCGTGAATGTAGGGGGGTTTGGAGAGGAAGGGGGGTTGGAGGGTATCTGTATAGGGGGGTGGGGAAGGCCTCTATCAGTGACAGGGAAGGGATTCCCTGTCACTGATAGTGCCTACCGCCATGGTTTTCAAGGCCGTAATGAAGCCATGGAAACCATGGCGGTAGGCGGGGTCATTATCCCGCAGACAGTACAGTGACGGCTGCTGGGCTGGAGATTGATATCTCCAGCCTGGTGGCTATTACCGCTGTGGTGGTCAGAGTGGTACATTGGCGGTTTGGCTTCAGCCAAACCGCCAATGTCATAATATGGTGGAAAGTACCGCCAGCCTGTTGGCAGTACTTTCCACCATATTACCGTCGACCGCCAGGGTCATAATGAAGGCCTAAGTGTTTAACTGTGTGTGCAACTGTCTGTTAGTTGTGCATACATAACTGCTGTGTGAGTGTGCAAGTGGATGTAAAGTTGCCTGTGTTGAAGTCTGACTACTGAGGTGGTCATTCTGACCTCGGCGGTAAAAGGCGCCTACCGCCGGACAGAAATCCTCCATAATCCCGCCGCGGTCGCGGAAACCCGCCACGGTCATTCTGACCCGCAGAAGGCAAACCTCCGAAAATCCGACCGCCACAACAGACCGCCAGACCAGCGGTCGGCGGAAAAGTGGAGGTGACAAAACCTCCACCGTCACGCCAACAGAAATACGCCCATGCCATTACGACCCACGAATCCACGCGGCGGTCATTCAAACGCGGTATTCCATTGGCGGGACACACCGCCGCGGTCAGAATACACACAAACGAACAAAACTCAGCCACATTGGACGATTTGAATCCCACACACCTGATACACATACACACACCACTCCCACACACACAATACAATATAAAACACACACCCACATCACCCACAAACCCCTACGCTAAAAAATTCTGAAAGAAGGCCAGAGCGAGACACCAGCATCCACAAACTAACAGCCACAGCCACTCAACACCATCACCCACACACTATCCACACACAAAACAACACACACCACCACACTCAACTCACTTAAATACACATACTCCACCCCACACATCATACACACCACCCCATGGCACCCCAAAGACAACCCCGCTTCACAGACGAAGAACTCAGGGTCATGGTGGAGGAAATCGTTCGGGTAGAGCCCCAGCTGTTCGGCACACAGATACAATACACCAGCATTGCCCGGAGGACGGAGCTATGGCAGAGGATTGTCGACAGGGTGAACGCAGTGGGACAGCACCCCAGAAATCGGGAAGACATCAGGAAGCGATGGAACGACCTACGGGGGAAGGTGCGTTCCATGGTATCCAGGCACAACATCGCCGTGCAGAAGACTGGCGGAGGACCCCCACCTCAACCCCCACAATTCACATCATGGGAGGAGGAAGTCTTGAACATCCTGCATCCTGACGGCCTCGCAGGAGTCGGCGGAGGAATGGATACTGGTAAGTTGAAGCTTCAATACTGCTTCCCCCCCACCTGCATGCCAAATCATACCCCAACCCTCACCCCCATCCTCGAACCCCACCCTCACCCCCACCCCCATCCTCACCCCCACCCTCACCCCCACCACCATCCTCACCCCCACCACCATCCTCACCCCCACCCCCAGCACACCTATTCCCCGCCAATGTCTCACCATCACAACCCACACATCCCAAAACCTAGGCCTGCATGCGTCCACTAAGCATGGACACCCATCACCAAAGCATGCCCAATGCATATACACATCCCCCCCACAAGCCACCCTCACCAAAGCCCCCACACACGAATGCCAGCACTTGGGGACACGAGAACCCATAGATACACCCATATGCCACACATTGAAACTATAACCATACCTCTATACCCCTGCAGGACCCGACCGTCAACACACCGCGGCGGAGGGGCCAGAATTCTCCACACCCCCCACCCAAGAGGCCGTCAGCGATGACAGCAGCTCTGTCGACCTGGACACCGATGACCAGCCCGGACCATCGGGGACCTCTGGACAGTCGGTTCCCCTCACACAGGCCCAGGCCACTACAGACCCAAACCCCTCTGGGAACACCAGCACAGCTCCCACCCAGCGGGCCCATGCCTCTGTCTCCAGGGCGCGTCAATCTGCGGTGTGTCTACCACTACAGGGCACCCAGGATAACCCACCACCCCAACAACAACAGGGACCTGGGGGCAGTGGTAGTGGGCACACCGGCCAGGGGGCAGAGGCCCAGGGAAACAGGGCAACTCGGAGGGCAGCTGTGTGACAGGGGGGGGAGGAGAGGCCCAGGGAACCCACTCTCCACGAGGTCCTCACCACCATCATGGGAGCATACAACCGCTCCCAGGAGACGATGGCGACGG
Source organism: Pleurodeles waltl (assembly GCF_031143425.1). Classification (NCBI taxonomy): domain Eukaryota; kingdom Metazoa; phylum Chordata; class Amphibia; order Caudata; family Salamandridae; genus Pleurodeles; species Pleurodeles waltl. Next base: position 253,911,434 of record NC_090445.1, read on the forward strand.
TACTGGCCCGGTTCCAGGAGATCCAGGTACTGCAGGAGGAACACTATCGGGGGTACAGGGAGGACATCAGAACCATCAACACCACCCTGGTTACCATGGTAGGGCTGCTGCAGGACCTCGTCAACACCAGGGCGGACACTCAACAACACCCAAGGGCCCCTGCCACTAGCCTGGACCAAGAACAGCCAACCACCTCCGCCGGCGCTAGTGGACAGGAGGCCCCCGCACAGCAGCAGCCCACCAGACCCCCACCTCCTGCAGGAGAAGAACCACCCCGCAAGAGGGCCCTGAGATCCCGCAAGAAGACAGAGTAGGATGTCAAGACCCCCGCCAGCAATGGATACCACCTGATGTCATCCCACTGTCCCACATTGTCACCCTGTCCATCCTTGAACTGCCCATGCTCCATCTCTCCACAGGCCTCTGGACAATGCACCTGTGTGACTGTTACTCTGGACTCTGCCATGGACATTCCTTCACCATAGCCCCCACCCACTTGAAACCACCCATCCCATTTTGAGCACTTAAATAAACACCTATTTTGCACCAAAATATCTGGAGTCTGGCTGTGATTTCAATATATTGTAATTGACATGACAGTGCAAATATGTCCTTGTACATGGTGAAGTCAACAAACAGCTGCCACAAAGCTGTAGTCCATGGGGAAACGAAGCACAGGACTCGTAGTGGGGACCCCAGATCTGAAATAGGGAGGGAAAAGCCAAAACTCAGTCATCATACACTGGGGCAAATAGACAGGCAGCAGAGATGCAGGAGAGTAGTTAACATTTACTAAATTATCTTTGAAATGTTACCTGTGTCCTATTGGAAGTACTGTTCAATGATTCTGTCCCTGTTGTCTGTTTCAGCCCCGTCGTCTTCCTCCTCGTCACTCTCCTCAGGTTCCACCGCTGCCACAACACCACCGTCTCGACCATCCTCCTGCAGGAAAGGCACCTGGCGGCGCAAAGCCAGGTTGTGAAGCATGCAGCAGGCCACGATGATGTGACACACCTTCTTAGGTGAGTACATTAGGGATCCACCTGTCATATGCAGGCACCTAAACCTGGCCTTTAGGAGGCCAAAGGTGCGTTCGATCACCCTCCTAGTACGCCCATGGGCCTCATTGTACCGTTCCTCTGCCCTGGTCCGGGGATTCCTTACTGGGGTCAGTAGCCACGACAGGTTGGGGTACCCAGAGTCCCCCACTAGCCATACACGGTGTCTCTGTAGCTGTTCCATCACGTAAGGGATGCTGCTATTCCTGAGGATGTAGGCGTCATGCACTGACCCTGGGAATTTGGCATTTACATGCGAGATGTACTGGTCAGCCAAACACACCACCTGGATGTTCATTGAATGGTAATTTTTTCTGTTCCTGTACACCTGCTCCCTGTCTCTTGGGGGAACCAAAGCCACATGGGTCCCATCAATGGCACCAATTACGTTGGGAATATGTCCAAGGGCGTAGAAATCACCCTTCACTGTAGCCAATTCGCCCACCTCAGGGAAAATGATGTAGCTCCTCACGGATTTCATCAGGGCAGACAACACTCTGGATAACACCTTCAAAAACATGGGCTGAGACATCCCAGAAGCAATTCCCACGGTTGTCTGAAATGACCCACTTGCCAAGAAATGGAGTACTGACATGACCTGCACCAGAGGGGGAATCCCTGTGGGTTGGCGGATGGGGGACATCAGGTCGGGCTCCAGCTGGGCACACAGTTCATGGATAGTGGCACGGTTAAGACGGTAGGTCAGGATAATGTGGCGTTCTTCCATTGTCGACAGGTCCACCAGCGGTCGGTACACGGGAGGATTCATCCGTCTCCTCGCCCAACCCAGCGGACGGTGCCTAGGAAGGACAACATGGAGCACACAGTCAAGCAACCCACAGGTACGTACTCACAGCTAGCACAGTAAACGATTCTCTATGCAGTGAATGGCGTGTCTGAGTGGCTATGCAAGGCCTAGGCCTGTGTGACGCTGTTGAAATTGAGCCATGTGGGCCCTGGAAATGGCGGCTGCCTGACCTGTGAAGTGTGACAATGGGATGTGAGGTCAATGCGCTGGCGTGGCACACCGCGGCGGGCGGCGGGCGAAGACCGCGGCGCCAAGCCGCATTGGTTAACATTGAAGCCTATGGGTTTCAGGAGCCAATGGCGAAGGGCGCCGGCGGTGGCGGGACGCACCGCCGCGGTACGCACCGCCGCGGACGTGACCGCCATTTTCTATCTACTTATCCACTTGCGACTTGAACTTTCACAGGAGAGGACCTATACTGCAAGTGTTGCTGTGACCTCGGTCTGGAAGGGACAATGGCTGCTGCGCCTGGGGAAAGGGCCCCTGCCTTCACTGGAGAGGAGTTGGAGAAACTTGTGGATGGGGTCCTCCCCCAGTATGCGCTACTCTACGGTCCTCCAGACCAACAAGTGAGTTTAATTCAATCTGGATTTGGGGCCACTGGCTGGCTTGGGGGCCTGGCGGGGGGCCTGGCGGGGATGGGGGGCATGTTGGGCCTGGCGGGGGGCATGGCGGGGATGGGGGGCATGTTGGGCATGGCGGGGGGCATGGCGGGGATGGGGGGCATGTTGGGCCTGGCTTGGGGGCCTGGCGGGGGGCCTGGCGGGGATGGGGGGCATGTTGGGCCTGGCGGGGGGCATGGCGGGGATGGGGGGCATGTTGGGCATGGCGGGGGGCATGGCGGGGATGGGGGGCATGTTGGGCCTGGCGGGGGGCATGGCGGGGGGCCTGGCGGGGATGGGGGCATGTTGGGCCTGGCGGGGGGCATGGCGGGGATGGGGGGCATGTTGGGCCTGGCGGGGGGCATGGCGGGGGGCCTGGCGGGGATGGGGGGCATGTTGGGCCTGGCGGATGGCATGGCGGGGATGGGGGGCATGTTGGGCCTGGCGGGGGGCATGGCGGGGGGCCTGGCGGGGATGGGGGGCGTTGGGCCACTGGCAAGGAAAATGCTGACAAACTTGAACGTGGTATTTCTCCCTCCCTGTACGTGTCACATAGGTCCGCGCCCATGAGAAGATCGGGATTTGGCGTGCCATCGCCAAGGAAGTCCGGACCCTGGGGGTCCACCATCGACGGGGCACCCACTGCCGCAAGAGGTGGGAGGACATCCGCCGCGGGACCAAGAAGACCGCCGAGTCTCTGCTGGGGATGGCCTCCCAACGTAGGCGGGGTGCCTGCCGTCAACTGAGCCCCCTGATGTTCCGGATCCTGGCGGTGGCCTACCCTGATTTGGATGGGCGCGTGAGGGCAGCACAGCAGACACAAGGGGGTGAGTACAAGCATTATCTACTCTGTTGTCGCGCAGTGGAGGTGTCTGGGTGGGGGAGGAGGGCTGGGGGTCCCCCTAGGCCAGGGCGATATCTGTAGGCTGGGCACCCCCGTAAGCCCCTGTGTCCCCAGCCACCACCCTCAGTAGTTTGTCAGTACAGCCATCCCTGGGCCGTGTCATCCATGGGTGCAGTTGTCAACTCTAGGCGTGTAGGGCATGTTCCACGGAATGCGTAGCGGACCCCAAGTGCGCAACTTAGTGCAGGGGGCATCTGTGTCTGTCATGTCCGCTAACTGTACCGGAGATCCATGTAATCAATATCCCTTTATTTCTCTCTCCCCCCCCCTTTTTGTTTGTCTTTCTGTGCTTGTGTGCATCAGCATCATCAGGCGGAGGAGAAGTGGCATCGGGGCAGGAGGGAGCTGCATCTCACATGGCCCAGGAGGGCCATGCCACAGAGTCAGACTGGACCAGTGAGACGGAGGGCGAGGGGAGCTCCACGACGGGGACGACTGGACCCTGCAGCGACACGGACACGTCCTCGGAAGGGGGCTCCCTTGCGGGGGTGGCACCATCCGTGCCCCCCGCCATTACAGGTACAGCCGCCACCCAGCGCACCATCTCCGCCCTCCCAGCAGCCCCTCAGCGTTCGCCCCGTGCCCGCTCTGCCAGGAAGCCGGGCATCTCCTTCGCCCCAGGCACCTCAGGCCCTGCCCCTGTTACCCCCGCTGCCCTCAGTGAGGAGGTCATTGACCTCCTCCGAACGCTCATTGTTGGGCAGACTACCCTTTTGAATGCCATCCAGGGGGTGGAGAGGGACGTTCATCGCAGCAATGCGTACCTGGAGGGCATTCATTCGGGTCAGGCTGCCCATCAGCGATCGTTCCAGGCTCTGGCCTCAGCACTGACGGCAGCCATTGTCCCTGTCTCCTGCCTGCCTCTACTAACTCCCTCCTCCCAGTCTCCTGTTCCTCTGCCTGTCCCACCCACACCATCAGACCAGCCTGCACACACCTCAACACCCAAGAGAAGCTCATCCAAACATAAGCACCACAGATCACGCAGACATTCACACACGCAACATTCCGATGCAGACATGCCAACAGTCACTACCACCTCTGTGACCCCCACCTCCTCGTCTCCCTCCTCCCTCCCTGTGACGTCTACACTCACACCTCCATTCACCTCACCATCAGCCAGTGTTTCCATCACCAGCACACCCTCCACTCCAGTCCGCACACGTGCAGTCACCACCCCCACTGCCATTTACACGTCCCCTGTGTCCTCTCCCACTGTGTCTGTCACCCCCTCTTCCACACCACACAAACGCAGCCACCCACCCACCTAACAGCCATCCACCTCACGACAGCCTATCCCTCCTGCACCTGCACCCAAAGACAGCAAACGTGACTCACCTACAACCACATCCTCTCCCTCCGCTCCCATTCCCACTGTACCTACCACTCTCCATTGTCCCAAGAAGCTCTTCCTCGCCACTACTAACTTCTTTCCTGACCCTGAGCCCCCCCCTCCTTCTCGTCGGGGTAAGAAGAGCACCTCAGCCACCACCAGCCCTGCAGCCCCCTTGACAAGGGTGCAGGGGTATTGGAGCCCGCCAGCCCGCATGTCTGGATCTTCGCCCAGCAGCAAGGGGACAGCCAGCCCACCCCCTGGGAAGAGGAGCAGAAGGCGGAAGGGGCGCCGCAGGAGCCCGCCTTCTACATCCCCCCGGACACCACCCAGAGACAGTCACCAGCCACAGCTCCAAAGGGAGGAAAGGGCCACAGGCCCACGACTAAGGAGGGCAAGGGCAGCAAGTCGGAGAGGTCAGGCAGCAGGCCTGCTGCCCAGGAGGAGCCCACAACCCCCATAGCCGCTGCCCCGGGAGGAACCGGCAGAGCTGCCCCGGGAGAGCCCACCACCCCCATAGCCGCTGCCCAGGGAGGACCCACCCCAGCTGGCCAGGAGGGCCCCACCACCCACAGCCCAGGTGGGCATTGAAGGAGCACCATCCCCGCTGCCCAGGAGGGCACCACCAGGCAATTAGCAGTTGGCCATAGACCGGCCGCCGTCTCCAGAACCGCTGAACTGGGCCCCGCCGTCTCAAGAACCGCTCGATGGGCCCCGCCGTCTCAAGAACCGCTGAACTGGGCCCTTCAAGGCAAGGAGCGCTGAACTGGGCCCCGCCGTCTCACGCACCGCTCCGCTGGGCCCCGCCGTCTCAAGAACCGCTGAACTGGGCCCTTCAAGGCAAGGAGCGCTGAACTGGGCCCCGCCGTCTCAAGAACCGCTGAACTGGGCCCTTCAAGGCAAGGACCGCTGAACTGGGCCCCGCCGTCTCCAGAACCGCTGAACTGGGCCCCGCCGTCTCACGCACCGCTCCGCTGGGCCCCGCCGTCTCAAGAACCGCTGAACTGGGCCCTTCAAGGCAAGGAGCGCTGAACTGGGCCCCGCCGTCTCAAGAACCGCTGAACTGGGCCCTTCAAGGCAAGGAGCGCTGAACTGGGCCCCGCCCTCTCAGGAACCGCTGAACTGGGCCCTTCAAGGCAAGAACCGCTGGCCCTTTGGCAGACGTGGCAGGGCAGGATCTATCTCGGGCAGGGCTGCAGGATGTCCTCTGGCCAACTTGCCTCCTCCAGTGGCAGTGGGGTCTGTTATGGACTGTATGGACTGTGGCTTTGCTCTCCCCAGGATGGCCCAGTGGGCAGGCCACCCACTGTATGGACTGTATGGACAGTGGCTTTGCTCTCCCCAGGATGGCCCAGTGGGCAGGCCACCCACTGTATGGACTGTTTGGACTGTGGCTTTGCTCTCCCCAGGATGGGCCAGTGGGCAGGCCACCCATTGTATGGACTGTTTGGACTGTGGCTTTGCTCTCCCCAGGATGGCCCAGTGGGCAGGCCACCCACTGTATGGACTGTTTGGACTGTGGCTTTGCTCTCCCCAGGATGGCCCAGTGGGCAGGCCACCCACTGTATGGACTGTTTGGACTGTGGCTTTGCTCTCCCCAGGATGGCCCAGTGGGCAGGCCACCCACTGTATGGACTGTTTGGACTGTGGCTTTGCTCTCCCCAGGATGGCCCAGTGGGCAGGCCACCCACTGTATGGACTGTATGGACTGTGGCTTTGCTCTCCCCAGGATGGGCCAGTGGGCAGGCCACCCACTGTATGGACTGTTTGGACTGTGGCTTTGCTCTCCCCAGGATGGCCCAGTGGGCAGGCCACCCACTGTATGGACTGTATGGACTGTGGCTTTGCTCTCCCCAGGATGGGCCAGTGGGCAGGCCACCCACTGTATGGACTGTTTGGACTGTTGCTTTGCTCTCCCCAGGATGGCCCAGTGGGCAGGCCACCCACTGTATGGACTGTATGGACTGTGGCTTTGCTCTCCCCAGGATGGGCCAGTGGGCAGGCCACCCACTGTATGGACTGTTTGGACTGTGGCTTTGCTCTCCCCAGGATGGGCCAGTGGTCATGGAGTCCCCTCGTGGATCTGGCGTCGTGTACTCAAGTGGCTGAGGTGCCCCCCCTTCCCTTCCCCCTGAGGTGCCTGTCCTATTTTCTTTCTGATGCCCCTGCAGTGTTCTCTCCGTGGAGTTCTTGTCGTGGGACTGGGCCTTGCCCCTTTGCACAGGACCCCTGTGATCCACGGACAGTGGTTGGACTACATTTAGTAGCTGTATATATTTTGTACATAGTTTATTTATTTATTGGGATTACTGGTGTACATATTTCAATATATCTGCCCGTTTATGATCCCTTCTTTTGGTCTTTGCATTATTTCGGTGGGGGGTGGTTTGTGGGTTGTGACAGTGATCTGTGGGAATGCATTGATGTGTGTGTTGTAGTGGGTGTGGGTGGGTGGGTGTGTGCCGGTAATCTTTTCCCTCCCCTGTGTCGTAGGTGCAGTACTCACCGATGTCTTCCGCGCCGCCGGGCGTGCTCCTGGTATATGAGCAGGTATAGGAGTGCGGGGATGACCTGCAACTCTGGTTCCATACTGCCGGAATCTCGCGTGGAGTGCGTAGAGGTGAGCGTTTTCCCGTTCGTAGTCTGTTTCCGCCGTGTTCTTATCGGCGGTGCTCCCGCCCCGGAAAAGGTGGCGGATTGGTGGGTCGTAATAGGGTGGGCGGTACATTGTCTGCCGCCTGGCTGTTGGCGGGAACCGCCGCGCTGTTTGTTTGTACCGCCGTGGCGGGCGGAGTGTTAATACGGCGGGCTGTGTTGGCGGTTCCCGCCAGGGTCAGAATTGCATATTTTAGACCGCCGGCCTGTTGGCGGCTTGGCCGCCGCTTTATCACCGACCGCCAGGGTCAGAATGAGGGCCTGAATGTGTAAGTGGTTGTTTGGTGCAGGTTATCACTGGCTATATGTGTATGTTACTGGGTGTGTAACTGAGTGTATGTGTGTGTAAGTGCGTGTTTATTTATCTGAGTTCTGCACATATAAACAACTATATAGGTGTGTGAGTGGACATGATAGTGATTCTATAGGTCTGTGAATGACTATGTAACTGGATAGGTGAGTAAATGGATGTGTGGTGAGTAAATGGATGTGTGAATGCTTTTATTGATGTGTTTTTGAGTATATATGAAATTCTCTGGCTATATCAGTGGCGGGTACATAAGTGCATTTGTAGGAGTTTTAACTAGGTATGTAAGTGCTTGTCTGTGTGAGTGGGTATAAATTACAAGCTATTAGATTACATACTATAAGAAAGCACCCACATCTCATTTCAAACTCATTCATTGATACTGCCTTGCAATTTCCTCTTTCTCCTTTGCTGGTCTCTATGTTTTCACTTAATGTCCTCATCTGAGCTCCCTTCTATTCTGTCTTTTACTGTTCTGCCTAGAAGCTACACATTTTCTTTCATCCTATATGCAGTCATATATTTTTTTACATATAGTTTTCTTATAATACACCCTAATTCAGATACCTTTAAAATAACACGTAATACTTCTTTTTAGTGCAAACCTCAAGTCAGAAATATAGCAATGCTCTTCCACTCAATACAAAAATACCAATAATGGCTACCCTTCCCACACTGCTCTCACTTTTATTACTATACTTAGCAAACACAGGCCTACTTTCATCTTTTAATTTTGTTATACCACTTCTAAATGGTCAGTATTTTAACCCTTTTCATGTCTCCTTTAAAGAAGCCCAATTTGGTAGTGTTTTTGGGCAGACCAACAGACCTTCTGCAGCGCTCATCACAGCCCTGCGTAAATCCATGGTAGATTCGCAGATCCTCATGGACTCCTTTACAAGCATTTAACAATATTCTGACAAACCTTTCTATTTATGGTTTACTTTGCAAAAAATATTCAATTACAAACCATACACTCCCTACGGACTGCTTTTTGTACACCACTCTGCTTTTGAGATTCACTCTGCAGTCTCTTTTGTTCCCTTCCCCATACTCTTTTATCTCAGTGTCTATAGTAACCATGTTTAGAACACTCTCTGGCACCACTAGGTCAAATGTTTATAAGACTTTTTCTGAGCAGCACACTAGCTTCAAATTAAACTGAAACAAGTATGGTTGACTCTTTGCAATTCCATGCATATCCCAAATAGGGGTGTGCAAATTTTCAATGCTGCATGCAGAATTGGGGGAATTTAATAATTCTGCATTACTCTTGTATCACTGAACTAATAAATGAGTTCTGCCGCTCTGCCAGCGGGATTAATAGCAGTAGTCAGCACTGCTTGACAGTTTTTTTTTTCAGAGCTTCATGTCATCACAGGATAGCCCATTCAGCGTTGGAAGTTTAGTTAGCATTCTAGATCTTTAGTTGGATATTTTGCTGGTCCGTTATCACTGTGTGCGTGCACCACTCCAGGAATGGCTTTGGTATGTGGCCTTTGGGAAGAGTGAAAGGTTATAGGTGAAAGTACTGCTGAGAGAAGGTGGTACGGTCTCAAATAAATAATGTGCAATCTTGATAGGATCCGCACAAGACAGCTATTGCATAGCCTTCAATCTCAGGCTCCTGCATGGGCAGTTTGGAGTTCCTGGGATAACATTTTGCAGAAAGCATTGCCGACTGGTAATTATAACATTCTACATATCCCTTGTGAGCCCTAAAGCACTTTCAGTTTGTAATGAAGGGGGAACACACTTAAGTATAATATGTATAATTCTTGTTATGTTAATATGGTCACATAACACTCTCATCTTCATTAGTGTCCTGGCTGTCCTTTGAGTGTATTGTGGAAATAGTCTTGGTAGTAATTTGAACTTTGTGGAGACAAGTGGGTGCACTCTGTGAAGTTTGGGAAAAGAGTAGGTGTGATCCAGTGCATAAGCATGTTTGTTGCAGAAGGAGTGAGGATAGATGCAGCATCCCCATGCAGATACTTACCATCTATTGTGTGATTGTTATGAGGAGGTTGGGTTTTTCTTGGCAGTGTCTATAAAAAGTAATAATAGTAATACAGTACACTGTTCCACACAAAAAAATAAACAAAAAAGAAACACAACTAGTCTACAGGGAAACAGAAACAATATGGAGCAAAGCAGCCCTCACACATCCAATAGGATGTCAAGTTTCATCACTGGGCAAAGCTCCACATCAGACCGGCACTGCAATGTCAGATGGGCCGCCCTTTCAAAGAGGCAAGGGTGGCACTTAACGGGGGAACATATTTCCAATGATGTGCGTGCCTGCACGGGACACACACTGAAGACATGAACAGGAGGAAATTATTTTTTTAATAAAATTGACTCTGAACCACAAACATCACATTTAATAATTCAGTAAGGAAAGGTCCAGGCCAAGATTAAAAATAAATGTGGGGAGTGCTGGAGGAAATAATGCTCAACCGCACTCACGCTCAACTAGGAAGATGAAAACCTCTTCACGTTCCTCTAGTATAAGGTCGACATGTTTCGCGTCTAGGTGGCCACAAAGGGTCCGATGACGCTTCCTCAGGACCGACAAAACATAATTTCTCCTGGAGAAAATGCCTAGATTCGGATACAGTCAATGAAAGGTAACTGGTCACTTACTTCAACTGCTCATTGCGGACAATCTTAATCAACAAGTCGCCCATCCCACATTACGGACTGGGCTCCATAGGAAAGCGCATTGCCCAGAAACAGGTATGCTATGTTGCGGTATTGCCTGTTTCGAGCCCGAGACCTACCCGGGCGGGAGGTGTGCGTTTCCTATTGAAGACTATCAGGCCGGATGTGCCCTTGAACAATTGAACTTTCTCCCTACCCCACTCTGTGTCTCACCTGGCATTCTGTGAAAGGAGGCATGTAACACTTTTTAACCCCTTCTGTGCTGAGGACATAGTGGTTACGTCCTTCGGCACAGTGCTGATGTGCCGAGGACGTAACCACTACGTCTTCGGCACACAGACCAGAGGGAGCGCATCCGCTCCCTCTGTGTGCTTCCCCCCACCCCCCAAAGTCAGGGATGGAAGGGGAAGCCCTTCCCCTTCCACCCCCGGCCCACCCAGCCCCCCCATAATGACGTCAGCGCGCGATCGCGCACTGACTTCATTATGGGGATATCGCTGCACAGGAAGCCATTTGCTTCCTGTGCGGCGTTGAGAGAAGAGGTGAGTTCCTCTTCCCGGTGGGTGGGGGGTTTGGGCCAAAGAGGCACCGGGGGAAAGGAAAGGCTTTTCCTTTCCCCCGGTGTCTCTTTGAGCATTCCTGCTGCCCGATCGCATTGCGATCGGGCAGCAGGAATGCCCACTAGACACCAGGGATTTTATTTTTTTGTATTTATTTTACTCTGTCTGGCACGCGGGGAGCGGCCCCTTGGGCAAGGGTCGCTCCCCTTTAGGGGGCAATTATGTACGGTCATTTCTGCCCCCCTTGGGGGCAGATTGGCCTACTTTTTGGCCAGATCTGCCAAAACACTAGATCACCAGGGATTTTTATGTGTATTTATGTGGGGGGGGATGCCCCCTTGGGCAAGGGGCGGCCCCCCCAAGGGGGCAGAGATCTGTTGGCCTTTTCTGCTCCCCTTGGGGGCAGATCGGCCTATTTTTTTAGGTCCATCTGCCCCCAAGGGGGGCAGAAGCCACTTAGGCACCAGGGATTGTGTGTGTAGTGGATGGGGGGGCGCCCCCTTGGGCAAGGGTCGCTCCCCTTTGGGGGGCATGTCTTTTAGGGCTATTTCTGCCCCCCTTGAGGGCAGATCAGCCTATTCTTTTTAGGCTGATCTGCCCCAAGAGGGGCAGAAACCACTAGAACGGCAGGGATTTTTTTTAATGTGTTTATTTTTGTGGGGGGGCGTCCCCTTGGGCACGGGGCGCCCCCCCAAGGGGGGCATTGACCTGTTGGCCATTTCTGCACCCCCTGGGGGCAGATGGGCCTATTTTTGTAGGCCCACCTGCCCCCAAGGGGGGCAGAAGCCACTTAGACACCAGGGATAGTGTGTGTGTGTGTGTTAGTGGATGGGGGGGGGGGCCTTGGGCAAGGGTCGCCCCCCACTTTGGGGGCACATGTACCCAGGCCATTTCTGCACCCCTTGGAGACAGATCAGCCTATTATTTTTAGGCTGATAACCACTAGAACGCCAGGGATTTTTTTTATTTGTTTATTTTTGTGGAGGGACGTCGCCTTGGTCACGGGGCGCCCCCCCAAGGGGGGCATTGACCTGTTGGCCATTTCTGCACCCCCTGGGGGCAGATGGGCCTATTTTTGGTTAGGCCCACCTGCCCCCAAGGGAGGCAGAAGCCACTTAGACACCAGGGATAGTGTGTGTGTGTGTGTGTGTGTGTGCTAGTGGATGGGGGGGGCCTTGGGCAAGGGTCGCCCTCCACTTTGGGGGCACATGTACCCAGGCCATTTCTGCACCCCTTGGAGACAGATCAGCCTATTATTTTTAGGCTGATAACCACTAGAACGCCAGGGATTTTTTTTATTTGTTTATTTTTGTGGAGGGACGTCGCCTTGGTCACGGGGCGCCCCCCCAAGGGGGGCATTGACCTGTTGGCCATTTCTGCACCCCCTGGGGGCAGATGGGCCTATGTTCTTAGGCCCACCTGCCCCGAGGGGGGCATAAGCCACTTAGGCACCAGGGATAGTGTTGTGTGTGTTTTTTTTGTTTTTTTTTGTTTGAGGGCTGTCCCCTTTGGCAAGGGTCGCTCTCCAAGGGGACACACTACTAAAGGTATTTTCTGGCTTACGTGGGGCAGACAGGCCTATTTTTTTAGTAGGCCCATCTGCCCCTATGGCAGAATCCACTTAGGCACCAATTTCTAAATGTTTGATTGTGGGGTGTTTGTCAACTGAAGAAGCCTTTGCATTTATGATTTTAAAAAAATTCCTCCTTTTTGTTCTAGTTCAAAGCTTTTGCTTTATTTGCTGTGGCTCCTTGCGGTTTTGGCGGTGGTTGACATGCAGTTTGCACAGTTGCATGTTTCAGGTAAGTAAAAACAATTTACTCCAAAGGAGTATTGTTGCCATGCATGAATGACATGTTTGGAGGGGGTGTCCTAAATGCAGGATTGTGTGTGAAATTGTCCTTAGGTTTGTGCACAATGATATTTGTTTTGTCTTATTTCTAATTTGCCTTTCTTTCTTTATTTTTAGTGGGATATCATTGGTGATTGCTGTGTAGTTGCTGGTGAATCAAGCTTTTTCAGGCAAGTGAGCAGTATAGTTTTTGAGTTTATAACTCTTACTAACAAAGCTACACTTTGTTACTTGTCTTACACAGTGCTGGTTGTTGGTGGTGAATTTGTCCAGTTAATTTTAGCAGGAGAGATCATGGCTAGCCGCAGGATGACCGCTTAGCAGGTGGTTGGTATGCTTTTGAGTCACAGTCTGATCATGACTATGAGACGGACTCTGCATCTGAGGCAGAGGAGGAAGTCAGAGATTCTGGCAGTGATGTTTCTGTTGGAGGGGAATCTTCTGATGATGAAGCCACACTCAGTGCAGATGAAGGGCCTGTTTTAGAGGAGGACATTGATGTGCCAATAGTGCAGCAACCTGGGGCTGAAAGGTTTCCCGTTATAAGACCTGATGTCTGGGTTGCCCCAAACATGGAGCAGCCAGAGTTGCCTGCCTTTACTGGTCTCCCGGGGTGTAACGCCACTACAGAGAACTTTTTGCCTATCAATTTCTTTGAGTTATTCATGGATGATATGTTTTTGGAAGAGATTGTTGAGTAGACTAATTTGTATGCAGAGCAGCATTTGAGGGACAACGCTGCTAGACTTAGGCCACACTCTAGAGCTGCCCAGTGGATTCCCACAAATTTGGAGGAGATAAAAAAGTTTTTGGGTTTGACTTTTTTGATGGGGTTGATAAGGAAGCCGTCACTCGCTTCTTATTGGTCTACTAGTCCCTTGATGGCAACAGCTATATTTCCAGCGACCATGAGTCGTAATCGGTATTTACTTCTTCTTAGGATGCTGCATTTTGTTGACAATGCATTAGCCTTGCCACGAGATCACCCAGATTCTGACCGTCTTTTTAACATTAGGCTTGTCCTTGATCATTTTGTAGATCGGTTTTCGGAGGTCTATGTTCCAGGCAAAGAGTTAAGTGTGGACGAGTCTTTGGTCCTCTTCAAGGGTCGTTTGGTTTTTAGGCAGTTCATTCCTAGCAAAAGGGCATGATATGGAATTAAATTGTATATGCTGTCTGAAAGTAGGACAGGATATGTATATAGTTTCCGTGTGTACACTGGTAGGGATTCCAATATTGACCCCCCTGGTTGTCCTCCCACTTTTGGAGTTACTGAGAAAATTGTGTGGGATCTTGGTAGACGACTGTTCAACAAAGGTCACCATTTGTATGTAGATAACTTCTACACTGGTGTGCAGTTGTTCAAGGAATTGTTTAGAGTGGACACAGTTGCTTTTGGCACAATCCGTTCTAACCGGAAAGGCTATCCAAGGGAGCTTGTCTGTAAAAAACTTGAGAGGGGACAGTGCTGTGCCTTGCGGAACGAGGAGCTGCTAGCTTTGAAATTTTCAGACAAGAGTGATGTCTACATGCTAAGTACCATCCATGATGAGAGTACTTCCCCTGTAACTGTTTGGGGCCAGGTTGCTGAAGTGCGCAAACCTGTGTGCATTTTAGATTATAATAAGCACATGGGAGGTGTAGTTAGAGTTGACCAGAGGTTTGAACCTTATACTGCTATTCGTAAGTCTTACGTTTGGTATAAGAAGTTAGCACTTCACCTCTTCCACTTAGCAACCTTCAATGCTTTTATTGTGTTTAGGGATAGGTCTCCAGAGTCAAAGATGACATTTGTGAAACTTCAGGAGTCAGTGATAGAGAGCCTTATTGTGGTGGAACAGGCCAGAGTTCCTAGAGAAGCAGTGGTGGAGGATGTGGCTAGATTGAAAGATCGCCACTTTGCTGAGAACATTCCTCCCACACCCAAAAAAGACTTTCCAGCTAAGAAATGTAGAGTGTGTTTTCGAAGAGGTATCCGGAGGGAGACTCGAATGTACTGCCCAGATTGTCCTTCAAAGCCTGGGCTGTGTGTCGGTGGTTGTTTTAAGAATTACCACACCCAGAAGAATTTCTGGGAACAACCATGAGTGTAAACTCATGTCTGTTTTGTATTTTCATGTGTTTAGTTTCATGGTTAGCATTTCTGTCATGTTCTTAGTTAGAGCTTTTGTGTTTGTAGTTTTGTAATTCTTTCTACTTAGTTAGGGGTTCCTCTGTTTAAAAAACAAAACAAATGATGCCATTGTGTGTGGAGTGGGGCTTGGCTGAGAGTGTACATATTGACTTGCTGTTGGCTACTGCAACACACTGCCAGCCAAACACCTGTCCACATACTCCCATCAGCTGGTGTGATTGTTGTATCAGGCATGTGGGCGTATGTAAGTGATGGGCCCTTGAGTGCCGCTGTCTGTCGATGTGAGTGTTGTAATGTGCTGGGCCTGTGGCTGGCGGTGTGAATGGCCTTGTGTGTGTCATGTATGAAAGTTGTGTGAATGGACTGTAAAGCGGTTGGTGCCTTGTCGCGGCTTTACAGCTCACGAGCTGTGAGTCATTGGTTCAGTTTTTTGCCTTTCAGTTATTAACAGTGCATTTCATTTTTGTGAAAGCTCTTGTTAGTAAAATTTGATCCACTGAACCATCACTCACCCTCGTGCCAAATCCAACGGGTATGTGTGGTAAAAATGACAAAACCTGCTCCGCTGTAATCAGGCGTCGCAGCACACCTGTGACACGCTAGGTGGCTCAGGTGGGACCCCGATGATGAAACATGCCACCAACTTGGTTGGTGGGTGAGGGGTCTTTTTCACATAACCTAAGTGTGTTTCTTTTCCAAATTTTAGTGTTTGGCACATCACGGACGTATGTGGACACATCAAAACGATATATTACAAAACTACCTGTGTTTGGGGGGGAGAGGGCACCTATGTTTTTGGTCCTGTGTGCGGCCTTCATCTAGGGAAACCTACCAAACCCAGACATTTTTTAAAACTAGACACCCCAAGGAGTCCAGGGAGGTGTGGCTTGCGTGGATCCCCCAACATTTTCTTACCCAGACTCCTCTGTAAACCTCAAAATTTGCTTAAAAAAGCATATTTTCCTGACTTTTCTTCGTAGGATCACCACTCCAGCACAAAATTCCTACTCCCCAGTGTTCCCCTCAGTCTCCCAAGTAAAATGACACCTCACTTATGTGGGTCCCCAAAGCAGAGTCAGTCTAAAGATGTATAAAAGAATATGTCCTTATAAACTCGCTGTGCTATCCCCTCTATCTCTACAAGTTTTGGGCCTTATTCTGTTTCAGGCACCTGGCCCACCCACACAAGTGAGGTATCATTTTTATCGGGAGATTTGGGGGAACGCTGGGTGGAAGGAAATTTGTGGCTCCACTCAGATTCCAGAACTTTCTGTCACCGAAATGTGTGGAAAATGCGTTTTTTTTGCCAAAATTTGAGGTTTGCAAAGGATTCTGGGTAACAGAACCTGGTCAGAGCCCCGCAAGTCACACCATCTTGGATTCCCCTAGGACTCTAGTTTTCAAAAATGCACAGGTTTGGTAGGTTTCCCTAGGTGACGGCTGAGCTAGAGGCCAAAATCTACAGGTAGGCACTGTTTTCAATGAAAAAATGTGATGTGTCCACATTGTGTTTTGGGGTGTCTCCTGTCGCGGGCGCTAGGCCTACCCACACAAGTGAGGTATAATTTTTATCTGGAGACGTGGGGGAACGCTGGGTGGAAGGAAATTTGTGGCTCCTCTCAGATTCCAGAACTTTCTGCCACAGAAATGTGAGGAACATGTGTTTTTTTAGCCAAATGTTGAGGTTTGCAAAGGATTCTGGGTAACAGAACCTGGTCCGAGCCACACAAGTCACCCCATCTTGGATTCCCCTAGGTCTCTAGTTTTCAGAAATGCACAGGTTTGGTAGGTTTCCCTAGGTGGCGGCTGAGCTACAGGCCAAAATCTACAGGTAGGCACTTTGCAAAAAACACCGCTGTTTTCTTTCATAAATTTGGTTGTGTCCACATTGCGCTTTGGGGCGTTTCCTGTCGCGGGCGCTAGGCCTACCCACACAAGTGAGGTATCATTTTTATCGGGAGACGTGGCGGAACGCTGGGTGGAAGGACATTTGTGGCTCCTCTCTGATTCCAGAACTTTCTGCCACAGAAATGTGAGGAACATGTGTTTTTTTAGCCAAATTTTGAGGTTTGCAAAGGATGCTGGGTAACAGAACCTGGTCCGAGCCACACAAGTCACCCCATCTTGGATTCCCCTAGGTCTCTAGTTTTCAGAAATGCACAGGTTTGGTAGGTTTCCCTAGGTGTCGGCTGAGCTACAGGCCAAAATCTACAGGTAGGCACTTTGCAAAAAACACCTCTGTTTTCTTTCAAAAATTTGGATGTGTCCACGTTGCGCTTTGGGGCGTTTCCTGTCGCGGGCGCTAGGCCTACCCACACAAGTGAGGTATCATTTTTATCGGGAGACGTGGGGGAACGCTGGGTGGAAGGAAATTTGTGGCTCCTCTCAGATTCCAGAACTTTCTGCCACAGAAATGTGAGGAACATGTGTTTTTTTAGCCAAATTGTGAGGTTTGCAAAGGATTCTGGGTAACAGAACCTGGTCCAAGCCACACAACTCACCCCATCTTGGATTCCCCTAGGTCTCTAGTTTTCAGAAATGCACAGGTTTGGTAGGTTTCCCTAGGTGGCGGCTCAGCTACAGGCCAAAATCTACAGGTAGGCACTTTGCAAAAAACACCTCTGTTTTCTTTCAAAAATGTGGGTGTATCCACGTTGCGCTTTGGGGCATTTCCTGTTGCGGGCGCTAGGCCTACCCACACAAGTGAGGTCTCATTTTTATCGGGAGACGTGGGGGAACGCTGGGTGGAAGGAAATTTGTGGCTCCTCTCAGATTCCAGAACTTTCTGCCACAGAAATTTGAGGAACATGTGTTTTTCTAGCCAAATTTAGAGGTTTGCAAAGGATTCTGGGTAACAGAACCTGGTCCGAGCCACACAAGTCACCCCATCTTGGATTCCCTTAGGTCTCTAGTTTTCAGAAATGCACAGGTTTGGTAGGTTTCCCTAGGTGGCGGCTGAGCTACAAGCCAAAATCTACAGGTAGGCACTTTGCAAAAAACACCTCTGTTTTCTTTCAAAAATTTGGATGTGTCCACGTTGCGCTTTGGGGCGTTTCCTGTCACGGGCGCTAGGCCTACCCACACAAGTGAGGTCTCAGTTTTATCGGGAGACATGGGGGAACGCTGGGTGGAACGAAATTTGTGGCTCCTCTCAGATTCCAGAACTTTCTGCCACAGAAATTTGAGGAACATGTGTTTTTTTAGCCAAATTTTGAGGTTTGCAAAGGATTCTGGGTAACAGAACCTGGTCCGAGCCACACAAGTCACCCCATCTTGTATTCCCCTAGGTCTCTAGTTTTCAGAAATGCACAGGTTTGGTAGGTTTCCCTAGGTGGCGGCTGAGCTACAGGCCAAAATCTACAGGTAGGCACTTTGCAAAAAACACCTCTGTTTTCTTTCAAAAATTTGGATGTGTCCACGTTGCGCTTTGGGGCGTTTTCTGTCGCGGGCGCTAGGCCTACCCACACAAGTGAGGTATCATTTTTATCGGGAGACGTGGGGGAACGCTGGGTGGAAGGAAATTTGTGGCTCCTCTCAGATTCCAGAACTTTCTGCCACAGAAATGTGAGGAACCTGTGTTTTTTTAGCCAAATTTTGAGGTTTGCAAAGGATTCTGGGTAACAGAACCTGGTCCGAGCCACACAAGTCACCCCATCTTGGATTCCCCTAGGTGTCTAGTTTTCAGAAATGCACAGGTTTGGTAGGTTTCCCTAGGTGGCGGCTGAGCTACAGGTCAAAATCTACAGGTAGGCACTTTGCAAAAAACACCTCTGTTTTCTTTCAAAAATTTGGATGTGTCCACGTTGTGCTTTGGGGCGTTTCCTGTCGCGGGCGCTAGGACTACTCACACAAGTGAGGTATCATTTTTATCGGGAGACGTGGGGGAACGCTGGGTGGAAGGAAATTTGTGGCTCCTCTCAGATTCCAGAACTTTCTGCCACAGAAATGTAAGGAACATGTGTTTTTTTAGCCAAATTTTGAGGTTTGCAAAGGATTCTGGGTAACAGAACCTGGTCCGAGCCACACAAGTCACCCCATCTTGGATTCCCCTAGGTCTCTAGTTTTCAGAAATGCACAGGTTTGGTAGGTTTCCCTAGGTGGCGGCTCAGCTACAGGCCAAAATCTACAGGTAGGCACTTTGCAAAAAACACCTCTGTTTTCTTTCAAAAATTTGGATGTGTCCATGTTGCGCTTTGGGGTGTTTCCTGTCGCGGGCGCTAGGCCTACCCACACAAGTGAGGTATCATTTTTATCGGGAGACGTGGGGGAACGCTGGGTGGAAGGAAATTTGTGGCTCCTCTCAGATTCCAGAACTTTCTGCCACAGAAATGTGTGGAACATGTGTTTTTTTAGCCAAATTTTGAGGTTTGCAAAGGATTCTGGGTAACAGAACCTGGTCCGAGCCACACAAGTCACCCCATCTTGGATTCCCCTAGGTCTCTAGTTTTCAGAAATGCACAGGTTTGGTAGGTTTCCCTAGGTGGCGGCTGAGCAACAGGCCAAAATCTACAGTTAGGCACTTTGCTAAAAACAGCTCTGTTTTCTGTGATGTGTCCACGTTGTGTTTTGGGGCATATCCTGTCGCGGGCGCTAGGCCTACCCACACAAGTGAGGTATCAGTTTTTATCGGGAGACTTGGGGGAACATAGAATAGCAAAACAAGTGTTATTGCCCCTTTTCTTTCTCTACATTTGTCCCTTCCAAATATAAGACAGTGTGTAAAAAAGACGTCTATTTGAGAAATGCCCTGTAATTCACATGCTAGTATGGGCACCCCGGAATTCAGAGATGTGCAAATAACCACTGCTTCTCAACACCTTATCTTGTGCCCATTTTGGAAATACAAAGGTTTTCTTGATAGCTATTTTTTACTCTTTATATTTCAGCAAATGAATTGCTGTATACCCGGCATAGAATGAAAACCCACTGCAAGGTGCAAGTCATTTATTGGCTCTGGGTACCTAGAGTTCTTGATTAACCTACAAGCCCTATATATCCCCGCAACCAGAAGAGTCCAGCAGACGTAACAGTATATTGCTTTCGAAAATCTGACATTGCAGGAAAAAGTTACAGAGTAAAACGTAGATAAAAATTTATGTTTTTTTCACCTCAATTTCAATATTTTTCTTTTTCAGTTGTTATTTTCTGTAGGAAACCCTTGTAGGATCTACATAAATTACCCCTTGCTGAATTCAGAATTTTGTCTACCTTTCAGAAATGTTGCGGTTTCTGGGATTCAGCGTTGGTTTCATGCCCATTTCTATCACTGACTGGAAGGAGGCTGAAAGCACAAAAAATCGTAAAAATGGGGTATGTCCCAGTAAAATGCCAAAATTGTGTTTAAAAATTGGGTTTTCTGATTCAAGTCTGCCTGTTCCTGAAAGCTGGGAAGCTGGTGATGTTAGCACCGCAAACCCTTTGTTGATGCCCTTTTCAGGGTAAAAACCACAAGCCTTCTTCTGGAGCCCCTTTTTCCCCTTTTTTTGAAAAAAACGAAATTTTCAATGTATTTTGGCTAATTTCTTGGCCTCCTTCTGGAGAACCCACAAAGTCTGGGTACCTCTAGAATCCCTAGGATGTTGGAAAAAAAGGACGCAAATTTGGCGTGGGTAGCTTATGTGAACAAAAAGTTATTAGGGCCTAAGCGTGAACTGCTCCAAATAGCCAAAAAAAAGGCTCGGCACAGGAGGGGGAAAAGGCCTGGCAGCGATGGGGTTAAAGAGCCTAAATGAATATATATCTGGTTCTGTGTCGAAAACACATCCACGCTCAATTGAAATCAATTGCACATGTCAAAAGCTGTTTTCACATACACAAGAAGGCAAGCTTCTCAGCTGTGTTGCTGATGGTTTCCGCATCGGGGTGCAGCTCCAATAAGGTATCAACACAGCTAACCTGAATTTGGAGCTCCTAGAGTTTCCCCAGATGGTGCTGCAGTATCTTGAAAGCAAATACAGACATTGATGACATACATATGCATGCCATTAAGATTCACAATGAGATCTCGGCAAAACGCATGTTGAATAGGTGTGTGGAGGTGTGGACGGAACACCGCAGAGTCTCTCAGAGTTTTTATGTCACTCTCCAAAATTCTGTGGAGTAAAACTCTGCGAGTTCCGCCTGCCTCCAATCCCAAACAACATAACTTGTTTTAGTTAATCAAAGCCAATCACAGACTTAGTTACTTTTTCTGTTTAAATCACTACCTAATTTTAGTTACCTGCACATCTCCACCATCCAATCAAACATGTTCTTTTTTATTTTAGGTGGTATCCTCCATTTTAACTGCCTTTCATCTTCAAAACTGCCACATTCTGCTGCTGCCTCACACGAGCAGCGGAAAGTCAGCGGGAGACCGCTGACTTTCCGCTTCTGACCGTGGCTGAACCGCCGCGGTCAGAATGCTCGTTGGAGCACCGCCAGCCTGTTGGCGGTGCTCCCGTGGTCGGTGGCCCTGGCGGCCACCGGCCGCCAGGGTCAGAATGACCCTCTTTGGCTCCACAACGGATCCGTGGATCAGTTTCCAACTGAAAACACTCATTCAAAGCAGCAACACATTTAATACATTAGGCATGTGAGTGACCGTATGGATCTGTGAGTGGATGTCTGAGTGATTTTGTGGGTCTTTCACTAGGTGTTTAAGTTTGTGAATGGGTGTGTGAGTGTGTGTGTCACTAACTATTTGAGGCTGTTAATGGGTATTTGAGTGGGTGTATGAGTGGCTGTATGAGTGTCTGTGTGGCTCTGTGTGTAGGCCTGTGAGTGCGTGAATGGGTATTTGAACGGCTGTGTGAGCTGCTGTATCAGTGTCTGAGTGGGTGTGTGAGTGGATGCTTGGGTTGGTGAGTGGGTGTGTCACTGGCTATGTGGGACTATTAGTCTGTGAGTGGGTGTCAGTGGCTGAGTAGGTGTGTGAGTGGATGTGTGAGTGGCTCTATGGCTCTGTGAGTAGGTATATGAGTACGTGAGTAGGTATCTAAATGGGTTTGTGAGTGGCTGTATCCTTGTGTGAGTGAGTGTGTAACTGACTTTGTGAGTGGCTGTGTGGGTTTGTAGAGGTCTTGTGAGTGACTGTGTGTCAGGTCTGTGACTAGGTGTGTCAGTGGTTTTGTGGGTCTGTGAGTGTGTGTGTGTGTGAGTGAGTGTGTGAGTGGGTATGTGAGTGGATATGTGAGTGGCTGTGTGTGTCATAGTAGGTGTGTGAGTGACTGTGCATCTGTGAATGGCTGTGTGAGTGGTTGTGTGGGTCTGTGAGTGGCTATGTGAGTGGCTGTGTGGTTGTGTCAGTGGCAGTATGGGTCTATAAATATATTTGTGAGTGGCTATGTGGGTATGTGAGTGGTTTTGGGGGGGTGCCAGTGAGTATGTGAGTGGCTGTGTGAGTGGTTTTGTAGGTCTGTGACCAGTTGTGTGGGTCTGTGAGAGGATGTGTCAGTGGCAGTATAGGTCTGTAAATATCTGTGTGAGTGTCTATGTAGATATGTGAGTGGTTTTGTGGCTGTGTGAGTGGGTATGCGAGTGGATGTGAGTGGCTGTATAGGTCTATGAGTGGGTGTGTGAAAAGTTGGGTTTGTGAATAGGTGTGTCAGTGGCTGTATGGGTCTGAGTGTCTGTGTGAGTGGATGTTTGGCTCTGTGAGTGGGTATGTGAATAGTTTTGTGCCTGTGTGAGTGGGTGTCTGAGTGGCTGTGCAGGTGTGTGTGTGAGAATGAGCCTCTTTTGACATGGTACCCCGCCACTCTTTATCTGCAAAATTATGTGGTTTCAAACTGTAAGTGCTCTGGGACCCTGCTAAACATGTCCCCATGGCCAGATCTCTTTCCCCAAAACTGTACTATGTTGGGCACTTCGGAAACCCTTGTAAGTCCCTAGAAAATGGTATCCCTGGTATCTAGGGCAGGATTACTGAAGAGGGCCCCCCAGAGCTGCAGCACCAATTGGGCCACTCGGAGATGCCCCACACCAGCCTCATGCAGACTGCCATCGCAACTGCATGAAAAGGTGCATTTGAAAGTTGCAAACTTGACATCGCACTCACCAAGAATGCCATGTAAACTAGCACTGCATCCAATATAGGTTAGTCACCCCATTTGGCAGGCCTTACAGCCCTAATGCAGGGTGCAAAATAAAGCATGCGAGGTATATGTGCGCATGACCAAATATGCCCGTACTGTGTTGTTGCAAAACCTTAAGACATAGTAAGTGTACAGGGAAGCCATAGCAAATACATGTGCTGTCACTGGCCTAAAATGAGGTCCCTCGGTACATGATGGGCTCTCTGAATACTGGCTTGTTTGGTATCAAACAACTCAGAATAATAAACACACACTGATGCCAGTGTTGGATTTATTATAACATATACCAAGAGGGCACCTTAGAAGTGTCCCCTGCAAAGCCTAACAGCCCTGGCATGGCTGCTGACTGGTCTTAGCCAGCCTGCCACCACAAGGCAGAAGTCTGGACTCATGGGGTGAGAGCCTTTGCTCTCAGGAGCCAGAACACAAAGCTTTTCCTGGGTGGAGGTGTTACTCCTGTTCCTCCCTAAGGTAGGCACCCTGCAGAAGCAGTTAGCTTCAAAGGCTTTACAGCCTTTGAAATCTGACCCTGGCCTCTGCTGCTAGAAGCAGATGGCCACCGAATGTTTTTCCCCCCTTTGAGTGGGAAAATCATCAGGAAAACCTAGCCAGAGAAGGAGGAGTGGCCCCCACTCCATTTAATTTTCCTCCATTTTGTATAGTAGAAAATAGCTAATCAAGGTGACGGATGTGACCCCTCCCCACAGGAAGGAGTCACTTGGTGGGTGTAGCCACCCTGAGGTAGGTGGCCCATTGGTCACTACCCAGTACTCCCTCTAATGACCACTAAATCCAGTATTTAATAGACATCCCTAGACCTACAGATCAGATTCAATGGGCACAAGAATACCAGGTGCAAAGAAAACCAAAGGCACGAGAACATAAGTCCTGCTGCAAAAAGAAAAAAGGTGCCAAACCCTGCCTGCTGCTCCTAGGACTTCACAGTTGCCATTGAGGTGTTGCCTGGAAACCTGAAGGACTCTACAAACTCCCAAGGCACATCCATTCTTCTGCAAATCGCCAATAACCTCCCTCAGAGTGAAGGTATCACTCTCCTGCAACCTGCAAGCAAGGAACCACTGAAATCCAGTTCACTGACCGGCAGCTCACCAATGAGCCGGACACTGCATTCCAGAAGGACAAAACCTACCAGTGTTCCACACCGCTACTTTCAGGGCCTGAGAAGTCCCATTTGCTGGGGTACTGGACCCCCAACGTCGTACACCCGGAAGTAAAGTCCACTTCAGACTTTCCAAAGCCTAGAAATGAGCACCCCGCTGGCCTGCAATCTACCCTCCAAGTGACCTGTTCCTGGCTCCAAGGACTCCCTGATGCACAACTGTTGGCTGACCTATCAGCATTGTCCCCGGCCTCACTGGCCCCTGCGATACCAAAAAAGCTGTTCTCAAGGGGTCCCTAACCCCTTGTGACTTCTGCCCTCCAGGGGGACACACTGGATTTACCTTTAAATCCACCTGTGTAGTGTGTTTCCAAGTGGTCTGCTTCTCCACTGTGCACCAGCTCCAAGAATTTCAGCCACTGCTCCATCTTAGACCGAGAACTGCCCAAACTTCTCCAGCTGGCCCGCTGAACATCTTGACTACCTTGACCTAAAAATAGAAGGTAACACTTGTGAGAGCATTGACTGATTTTATGTTTTTAAAGACTTCCCCATTCATTCCTAAGGTGCGTTGTTATGCACAAAAAGCATATGCTGCCCAAACTTTGAAAAATCATAACAAAAGAAGTACTTACCATATATTGATGATCTTGGTCATAAAAAAATTATAAAAATATGCAGTATTTTTGTAAATTGGTCTTGAGTTATTCTCCTGAGCGTGTGTCCACATTTATTGATACTGTGAGTACAACAAATGCTTAGCACATCTCCAAGTTAAGACTAACTTCTCCCCTACACTACCACAGAACAAGAGCATTAGGTGACCTGCTTTCTACCTCTGGATACCAAAGTGGGGTTGCTTGGACTCTCTGAACAGTGCACATTATTTTTGTACATTATATAGAGAACCAGCCTCCTAACATGTGTCATTGGCTGTGTGGGTCTGTGAGTGGGTGTGTGAGTTGTTGTGTAGGTCTGTGAGTGGGTGTGTGACTAGTGTGGGTCTGTGAATGGGTGTGGTAGTGACACTTAGGTCTCCCAGTGGCTGTGAGAGTGGCTGTGTTGGTCTGTGAGTAAGTATGTGAATTTGTTTTGGGTGTGTGAGTGGGAGTGTGATTGGCTGTATTGGTTTGTGAATGGGTCTGTGGGTGGTGACATGGGCCTGTTAAATGGGTGTGTGAGTGGGTGGGGTGTGTCAATGGATGTATGAGTCTGTGAGTAGGTATGTGGTGCATGGGTGGGTATTGAAATGGGTGTGTGGATAGCTGTACCCTTGTGTGAGTGGGGGAGTGAGTGGCTCTATAGGTCAGTTAGTTGGTGTGTGAGTAGCTGTGTGGATCGTTGAGTGAGTGTGTGAGTGTGTGGGGGTATGAGTGGCTGTATGGGTGTGTGTGTGGGTGTGTGAATGGTTGTGTGGATCTGTGAGTGGGATTTGGGACTAGTTGTGTGGGTCTGTGAATGGGTGTGTCAGTGACTGTATGAGTCTGTAAGTGTCTGTGTTAGGGGTGTGTTTGTGAGAGGGTATGTGAGAGGTTTTGAGGGTGTGTAAGTGGCTCTAGGGGTGTGTGAGTGGCTTTATGGGTGTGAGTGCCTGAGTGGTCTGTGAGTCGGTGTGTAGGTATTTATGTGGGTCTGTGAGTGGGTGTGTGACTAGCTGTGTGGGTCTGTGAATAGCTGTGTCAGTGGCTGTATGAGCCTGTGAGTGTCTGTGTGAGTTGCTGTGTTGGTCTCTGAGTAGGTATGTGAGTGGTTTTGTGGGTGTGTGAGTGACTGTGTTGTTCTGTGAGATGGTGTGTGAGTGGTTGTGTGGGTCTGTGAATGGGCATGTGACTAGTTGTGAGTCTGTGAATGGGTGTGTCCGTGCCTGTATGGGTGTGTGAGTGTCTGCGTGGGTCTATGAGCAGGTATGTGAGTGGTTTTGTGGGTGTGTGATTGGCTGTATGGGTGTTTGAGTGCCTGTGTGCTGCTGCAAGTGGTCGTGTCGGTCTGTGAGTGGGTGTGTGAGTGGTTTTGTGCATGTGTGAGTGGGTGTGTGAGTAGCTGTGAGTGGGTGCATGTGTGAGTGGTTCTGTGGGTCTGTGAGTGGGGTATGAGTGGCTGTATGGGTGGGTGAGCAAGTGTGTGAGTGGCTGTATGGATCTGTGAGTAGGTGCCTAAGTGAGTGTATGGATGTGTGAGTTGGTGGAAGTGTGAGTAGATCTGTGAGTGGGTATATGAATTATTATTTTTATTGGATCTTGCATCAGAGGATCTGTTGCAGATTTACATGGGGGCCGCACTGAGGACCATGGTGGATCCACATGTGTGCAAAAAAATCTAAATTTAGGAAAATTCATCCCCATGAGGGATCTCTTGAAGACCCTTTTATCAAACCCTTTAGGTCAGGGTAACTATACCCTGACCCTTTCATTCAATTTCATATGTCAATTTTTGGCCCCCGGACTGAGTCCCGATATTTAAAATGGCAGCTGCAACTTTCCTGTCAATGTGTGGCCAGCCAATCACATCATTGCTTTTGGCATGTGGGTCCGCAGATCCACCAAGATGTACCCATGTCCCTAGATATACATAAGACTTTTTCCTTCAATAACACCAAAATTACTGAAGAGATTTACATGACATTACAAAAAGAAATCTTTCTGGACCAAAATCTATCTATCTATCTATCTATCTATCTATCTATCTATCTATCTATCTATCTATCTATCTATCTATCTATCTATCTATCTATCTATCTATCTATCTATCTATCTATCTATCTAACTGAAAAAACAAATGTTAAAGGAACATTATATTTTGGTGAAAAGGTGAGCTATCACATACAGTTTAAAACTAACAAAACCACTGAAACTCACCAGTTATAGTTTTCTCAAGTAATTATAACTCACACCTCAGCCATGCACAGTATTCCCATCAATTATGTAATTCCAGATGTTGCAGTGATGTTATCAATTATGTCATAGAACATGTCATAAGTGATGTAATATGTGAGGCAGTTAGCAGTGCATGGCAAGGACTTAAGCTATAGTTACTATAGAGAACCAGTTATATTTAACTGAGAACTATAACTGGTGTATTTCAGTGTTTTGTTGTGTTTTAAGTGTAATTTTCACCTAACTATAACATCCCTTAGACCTTTGATTTTGTCAGAGAATTTCTAAAAGTGTTTTTAGTGTAAACTAAGATATGATTACACTTCCTAACTATACGTCCTTGGAGGGGGTCAGAAATCCCATTAGACACTGGGGACATAAAAAAAAATATAGGCGTGGGGGGCTGCCCATTATGGGTGTGGCCATGCCTCCACCCACACACAACTATGCTGGCAGTCTTTCTGCATCCGCCGGAGGGGCAGATGAGGTAATTACCCTCAATCTGGCATCTGGACACCAGGGACATATGAAAAGAAAATGTAAGGGTGGGGGCTACCCATCACGTGCATTGTGATACCCCCACTCCAATAACAAGGCAGACAGTCCTTCTGTTGCTTCTGGGCGATTACCCCCAGAAAGCCCACTAGACACCAAGCATTATTATTAAAAAGAAATATGGGTGGGACTGCCCATCATGGGCATAGCCATTCCCCCACCTCTCCACACAAAATATGCTGACAGTCCCCCCTCTTCCCCTGGAGGGAAGGATAGAAATAATTAAGATGATTACTCCCAATCTGCCTAAATGGGGAGGGGGGGAGAGAAGGGCCACCATATGTAAAGGGCTGCATTTATGCAGTATTTGTTTGCGGTGGGGATGGCCCCCTGGAGCATGGGCTCGTGCTCTTTCCAACCTTGCAGCCTAATAGACTTTCTGCCCCTCTCCTGCAGAGAGGAGATAGGGGTATTCACCCCCAATCTGCCCCCCGTCCCGGAGGGCATGGAGAGCTCACTTAACACCAGGGATTTAAAAACAGCACCAAAATAATGAAAAGGAGGTGGTAGCTCAACATCCACAGCTACCCATCTTGCAAAAAAAAAAGCATCAGCAAAGCCAATAGGTCTTGCTGGTACAAGAGCTATTTGCTTTGGAAATGTGTTTTGTCATGTGGTAAACCAGTGTGACTGCTGCCCAGCGTGGCTACAAATTTGTGGTGTGGAGTGTCAGAGTGAAGTGGGGGAGTAGAATGTTGTATAGTGGCTTTTTGGAGTGTCGTAGAATGGAGTAGGAAGAGTAGAGTGTTAGAGAGTTGAGAGAATAGAGTGGTGTGGAATGGGGTGGAGTGGGTTGGAGTGGATTGAGGTAGTAGAGTTGATTGGAATGGAGTAGAGTAGAGTGGGGTGGATTGGATTGCGGTAGAGGGGGTGGATTAGATACAGTGGATTGATTTGAGTAGAGTAGGGTGGATTGGTGTGGGTGGAGTAAAATGGGGTGAGGTGGATTGGACTGGGGTGGATTCTGGTGAGGTGGATTAGATTGGATTGGGGTGGGTGGTTTGGATTGAAGTGATAGGGCTGGGGTGGGGAGTATTGGATTGGAGTGCAGTGGGGTTGTTTGGATTGGAGTGGGGTGAATTAGATTGGACTGGAATAGATTAGAATGGAGTGGGGTGCATTGGATTCACTGGATTGGAGTAGGGTGGGGTGAATTGGAGTGTGGGGGTGGACTGGATTGGAGTGGGTGGACTGAATTAGAATGGGTGGGGTGGACTGGATTGGGATAGAGTGTGGTGGATTGGAGTGAGCTCTGTGGATTTGATTGGGGTGGGGTGGATTGGATTGGAATGGTGTGGATTGAAATGGGCTGGGGTGGATTGGATTGGGGTGTGGTGAGCAGCAGTGAGATGATTGGGTGGGGTGGATTGGATTGGAGTGGGGTGCTTTGGATTGGATTGTGTGGGGGTGAATTGGAGTGGGGTGGATTGGAGTGGGGTAGATTAGATTGCAGTGGAGTGGATTCACAATGAAAACCTATTAAACAGTGCAACTCAGTTTCTTGGCTCCGGTGTCCTTGGTTTCTTAGAGAACCTATAAACAATGAATATCCCTGCAACCATAAGAGTCTAGTGAACATAATTGTATTTGATTTTCTGAATCAGCCACTGTGACAAAGAGTTACAGATGAACAGGTTGTCACTAATGTCCATTTTTCATACTAATTTTCAGTATTTATTTTAACAGTTAGTTTCTTTGAGAAAACCTTGAGGGATTTAGACATATTACCTCTCGCTGAATTCAGACTTTTGTCTTCTTTTCAAAACTCCATCCCTTTTCTTGATTGCCCATGGGTTTACACTACAAACTGGAAGTAGACTGAGAACACAAACTATAGGAAAAATGGGATACCTCTTTGAAAATTACACATTTTATTCACCTCTGCATGTTTCTGAAACTGGGAAAACAAGGACTTTAGTGCAGTAAACCCTTCGATGATGCCATTTTTTTGGAAAAAAGACACTTTTATTCAGAATTTTGTTTTTATACTTTCCCCCAAAATTCTAAATTTAGCTATATTTCTCCTATCTTTTGGTCCCCTCCAGGGGAATCCACTATCCTTGGGTACCTTTAGAATCCCCATAATGCTTGGAAAAAAGGACACAAATTTGATGTGGATGAAAATGATGGAGTCATAAGTGCAAACTAGACCAAATAGCCAAAAAAGGGCTCAGCACTTTTTTTTACGGGGAGGGAGATGATGGTGGAGGGGTCAGATGCCAAAAAATGTGTTTAAGTGATTGCCCAGAATCACAGGACGTTGAGGCAAAGCCCAGACTTCAACCTGGTTCCCAAGTTCCATAGTTGGTTGCTCTGGTCTTAACACCACATCTCGGGTGGAGGGAGTTAGGCAGAAGCCACATTAAAACTCAGCTCATTATGAGCTTGAAGTTCAAACAGGACCTTGAGCTAAGCCAGAGCCAGGCTCAAGCTTTCAGTGGCTTACCCACCTCTAATGTATACATAGACAGATACACACAGACCATTTGTAGGTGGTCCCAACAGTTGTATCTGTGTGCTCCTCCCTAAAATGTATTTCTGGAGAGCCTCTGGTCCTTGAGATACCACATGAAGGGTTAAGCGGCCTAGACTCCTGCATGGCTGCAGGCAAAACTCTGCACTCCTGCCATTGGCTACAAATGGGCAAGCACACAACAGTGGTAGGAGCGTAACATAGGCAGCCCCGTTCCTTTCAGAGAGCTCGCACAGAAGTGTTTGAGGGCCCCTCACCTTTGTGGGTCCTCATCATGTTCCATTACGCCACTTGAGGAAGCTGTGGGTGAGCAGGATGCAACCAACCTCATTTGCCACTGAATAGTCTAGCCAAGCCTCCCAGAAAGGATACACAGACACTAGGCAAAGAGAGTGGGGCCCATGACGTAGACACATAGGCCCAGATAGCCATAGGCTAATGCAGTTTTGTATCAAAAAGTATGGCTCCGGCTTGCGCCATTCCAGAGCACCAGCCGGGCACCATATTTAAGGAATGGCGCAAGCCGATGCTAAGGTTGGGCTAATGTCAAGGAAAATTACGTTAGTCGGGTGGGGGTGGCATTATGGGGGAAGGGGGCTTTGCACAGAAAAATGATGTTAGGCTGGTTAGAGTACAAAAGAATGACTCCAACCCGTCTAGTGTCATTTATCAAAGCAAAACCTATAATACCACATGACTCCTTTCTTAGAAAAGACAGGTGTCATGCCCATCACCCCAATGGCCAGCACAGAGGACAAGGGTCCCTTGGGCATGACCATTACACCCAGTGCAGATAGGGGGGCCAATTTCAGGGCCCCCAATTGCACTTTTAAAAATTAAACCAAATACTTACCTCTACTTACCTATAGTTACCTGGGATGGGGTCCCCCATCCTCTGCTGTCCCTCTGGTGTGGGTGGGTGTGTCCCCGGGCCTGGGGAGGGCACCTGTGGGCTTATTCCATGATGTTCCAGCATAGAAATAGGCCCACAGGTCCCCTAACGCCTGCTCTGACCTAGGAGTTAAATAATGGCGCTAAGCAAGCTTAACGCCATTATTTAGGCCCGCCTCCCTCCCGTGCACCATTTTTGTACAGGAGGATAAATAAGGCACTAGCGCCTTTTGCTCAGATACGCATTCCTTGCATCTCATTGACGCAAGGTAGTTTCCTGCTAGCAAAAAAAATTACCTTAACTCCAATATTTTGACGTTAGACTAGTCTAGCGTCAGACTATAAATATGGAGTTAGGTTTTCGCTCAATTAGCGTAATAAAAAAAAGATGCTAATTCAGCACAAACACAGTATAAATATACCCATAGTTTCTGCTTTATTTATTTTACTAAATCACAGCGGACTGTGAGATGGAGACCTGCACAATACACATTGAACGTGCAAGCGCACCCCTGCACACTGCCAGGCTGTTGTGAAAGTGTGTGAACAATGCCAGGGAGAATTTCTTGGTCCGCTGTCTCCTTGAAAGCGGGGCCTCACGATCCTTCTGACTTCTGAGTAATATCCCTATTTGAAGAATTGTTCGGCCGATTTCAAAGTTCTCAACTTACCCAGTTTTATGCATGATTCAGTCATCCAGGCCTGTTTTTTTCAGTGCATTCTGGGATTTGTAGTCTCATTAAAACCACGACTACAAGTCGTAGAATACAAAGAAAATTCCTGGGCTGAATGAATTAGCGGAGCTGGAAATATTGAAAGCTCTGCGTACTGTGTTCGTTTTAAACCAGGAGCCCTCTTGAAAATACACCTCCCTTGTTGCATCACAGGAGTTGGCAAGCTCGGTGCACTGGTAAAGAGATCCTTAACGTATTTCTTTTAAGGGCTATACTGTTGAAAGGCGCGAGGCCCCTTTGTATCACAAATGGCAGTGGGAGTCCCGAGAGGCTGCAGAACTCAAATGCCGGATTGACCTGGGGAGGGAAGGGGTGGACGTCTTGAAGAGCAGACCGGTCCGGGGTAAAACTAAAGTTTATGACGTGAGCCAATGCGAGAAGTCACTTCGCACAAAGCACGGCTGAAAGGTGGAAGCTGCCTACAATGTTTAAGTGAAAACAGGAAACCGCCATTTGAGATATATGGTAACAGGTACAGAGCTATTTAGTTATAATTTATCAGTGGAAATAAATCTCAGTTTGCATACCTGAAAATTAGAGACTGATGGCTGCTGTGGCCAAAATGTTTGAAGGTTAGCAACTTCTGCCGGATTAATGTGCGCGTTCATGTACATCTCAAATTAGTTTTGTGATAGTAACATTATATTGATAACCTGAAACATAAATACAAGAGATGGGGTTAATAGTTACATTTCTTGCAATTATACACGGCAGGCATTTTGCACATAAGTACAAGACAATTGAATCGCATATTTATTTTGCGAATGAAGCGAGTACGCCCTCCTACAGGTTCTCGGCACTTTCCTGTTTCCACTAAGGACACCTCTTTGGACATAGACTCAGACACCCGTTGACTAGTGTAAAAGGCCATTCATTAGGACAGGCTTGCTCATCATAATAATACATTAACAGAACCGGAACTTTAAATGAACAACTTTTCATCTTTAACCTTTGTAACTCCCCTGTCTTCCATTCTCACTTCATTCCCCACTTATCCTTCGTTCACCCTGCCTCCACTTCCATTCTCCCACACATCCCCTTTTCCTTTCATCCCGTCTGAATCGGGCATCCCCCAATCTGTCATCCTTCACCTGCCTTTTTTCCCCCCTGGAAGGGTGGCCAGGCCCGCACCCTCCCCCATTTACTGCCCGCATCGAGCAACCTCCCCTCACACTGGCATACAAATCCCCCCCACTGAAACCCCATACACACACTCCCCTACTCCAGCGCACCCCCCTTTTCTTCATGTAGGGTGGGTGGGTGGCCAACCTCATTGAAATGCAACAGTCTGGCATAGAAGAGGCCGATACCAATGCCCCTCCATATATACCCTCCCCCTAGACCATCCCTTGAAACTACCCCCCCCAGCCTATCCTAACCCTGGCCATCTTCTTCCGGCCCAAATGCTCCTGTGGAGAGACTGGACTGCGTCCTGCTCTCCACAGGGCCCTACATTGAGACATAGACTCAGACACCGGTTGACTAGTGTAAAAGGCCCTTTATTAGGACAGGCTTGCTCATCATAATAATACATTAACATAACTGCAACTTTAAATTAACAACTTTTCATCTTCAACCATTGCATGGTGCGTGCGCCATCCCTACCCAGGCCTGGTCTAGGACGCCAAGCATGAGTAGGTCACTACGGCCGGCTTCACCTAACATGCGAAGCGCGGCCCGTACTGCCTCTGCATCGTGGCCCGCGGCCATAAGGCCTATGAATCAACCAACCTGCGTGTCCACCCTAGCCGGATCGGCAACCTCAGTGCAGGGCAACAGGCTGGCGCAGAAGAGGCCGATCCCGTCCCAGGCCCCTCCCTATAAATCCTCCTCCCTAGACCCTCCCTTGAACCCCCCTTGCAGCCTATCCTAACCCTGTACATCTTCCTCCGGCCCGAATGCTCCTGTGGAAAGACTGTACTACGTCCTGCTCTCCACAGGGCCCTACATTTTCAGTGGGTTTCGAAGTGCCCCAGTTCTAAGCACAAATAGTGCAGTTAGTCCAGGCTTTTTTCTTTTTGCATTCTGAGGTATGCAGTCCAGCTGATCCCATTATAAAATTAGGACTACAAATCTCAGAATGGAAAACTAGGACCTGGACTCTGCAAATTAAAGAGCAGCACCTTTTACTCACTAATACCACCCATTCTGCTTTTTTTGGTTCTACGAAATATGTCAGTTCATAGGGGCTGCTCACTGATGTCGAGCCGTGTATTGCTGAGGCAAAAATGACCAGCAGATTTTTCATGGCGCCCTATTCAGCCCTTAAGTGTTATTGCTGGGGAAAATGTTAAACAGGGGGGGATCCTTCTCAGTGGTAAAGGAGCGCCGCCCCCCCAGCTAAGCTAGGAGCTGAAAAATAAAACAATATTTCTCAATCATTTTATCTTTCAGCTGGTGGCTCAGCCAGCAGCATGTAAAGGGAGGGGCGGGGCTGAGCCACAGGAGGAGGGAGAGATGAGGCAGAGGAGGAGAGAGTGCACCTACATGTGCATGTGTGTTTGGCCAGACGTCTTAGGCTGGCCCAACACACATGTGCACTTAGGTTTCTCCAGCCCAGCTGTGTTGAACAGCTGGGCTGGAGAAACTGCACAGACCCAGGGCAGTGTCTGAGCAGCAGTCCAAGCCACTCAGACCAATCCTGACACTACTTTCATGTTAGCGTTAGCATGAAAGCAGCACCAGGATTGCTGGGGAGCCTGTGCTGGTGTTCCATTGAATGCTGGGACACCAGAAGAAGAGGAGCAAGGAGGTGACGGATAGAGGTACGTTTTTTTAAAATTATTTTTTTATCCCCCCCATCCCTGCCCCTCCCCTTGAGATTTGTGGGGCCCACCGCTGATGTTCCACTGAACAGTTGTGTGCAGTTTGTGAAGCTGGTTTATTTAATGACAAGGAGTTTCTGCTGGATTCTCTTTTCACAAGTAGAGCTTAGGTACATGATACATATCTCAACACTCTTTCATTGGGTAGAGTAACTAAGAAGATGGTATAGACTACTGCAAACAAGGAGAGCAGAAAGAAAAGGATGGTTTGTAATTATGGCATTCGGTGCTGGAAATGTCATTGGCGTATCTTAGACAATATTGTTAGGGGGTGTGAGTCTGCGATTTCCCAACAAGCACTGTGGCATACGCAACTGATGAGGACAGGATTGGGCATGTGACAGGAAGCAATGCTGGAGAAGAGTCAGAGCAGCGCTGACTGATTGCAGCAGCTATTTTTACTTGACTTTGGGACTGCCCCGGCAAATCATTCCACTTATGTACCTATTGGTTGAGAGTACTGACAGCAGAACACATTCAGCAGCACCCACGCATTCAATGTGTGTGTGTGTTGTGTGGAGAAGTGGCCTCAGGATATAAGATAAGTATATTTTACCTGTCAGTCATAGGTTGCAAATGCCCAACTTCACAGTCACACTTTTGTTTTTTTCAAGATTTTCCTGGACTGGCAACAGGTCTTAGAGGTCAAACTGAGAGCCCACATGGAACTTCACAACTTCTCCAAGCAGAGCAGCCTATGGGAACAAAAACACACTGTGTCGTCACATTGCTAAGAGACAAAGAGATATAAAAAAATGTTTTTTTTAGCACAATTGTTGCATTGCTGACTGGTGTACATAAGAGGTGTCATTATTATCCTGCCTATGGCCTATCAATTACACCCTTACACCAGATATTAGATAATAATAAACCAGGGTGGACTTCAGAAAGATGGAGGATGTTTGAAATTTTGACCTGCGGATCACTGCATGTTTCTTGAGCAAGAATTTTGCTGGATGAACTGTCCCCAATTTATATTGACAATAAGTGGTAATACCACCCAAAAGAACACATGTTTATCAAGAATTTAAATTACAAAATGTTATCTTGGATGATCTATGCAACTGTTTGCAGATAGCGTAAAACTCCCTGTGCCAAAGGTTTTCACATCAACTACATTAATCCACTCAACATACCTACCAGCAGGCCTATCCTTACTATGGCAGTGTGACCAGTTTCCCCTTCCCACTCCCTGAGCATGAAAGTCAGGTGGAGTTGGGGCGTGGCCAACATGTCGACCGGAGCGGCAGCATAAACTGCAGCTCCGATCCCCGGCCCGTGTAAACATCCTGCAGCGGCGCCTGCACCTCCTTTCTAAGGTGTCAGGTCGCCCATTCAGCTGCCCTGGACCCGTGCTGGCGGCCGTGGCTGAGCATCGGGGTTCGCGGCTGCTTCGGTGAAGACAAGCGGCCCGCTGGGTTACTAGGTCCGCGCCCGCGGTGGCGCCCCACGCGCTCACCATGCGGGGCCGCTGACCGCCCTCTGGACCGGGCGCCGGAGAGATGATCTGTGGCCGTGCCGGAGGCCGTGTCGCGGCGGATCCAGCCCCTCGGCCGGCGCCGGTGGTGTGCGCTCGCCTCAGGCCACATTTCAGTGCGGCTTCGCCGGGCGGGGCTGGCCCGCCGTGGCGCTGCGCCTCATCTCCCGCTGCCTGCCAGAGCGGGCTTTTGTGTTTACTGACCCCCGAGCGGGGTTCATAATGCTGGTAACTGC
Source organism: Pleurodeles waltl (assembly GCF_031143425.1). Taxonomy (NCBI): domain Eukaryota; kingdom Metazoa; phylum Chordata; class Amphibia; order Caudata; family Salamandridae; genus Pleurodeles; species Pleurodeles waltl. The sequence continues at coordinate 253,947,570 of NC_090445.1, forward strand.
ACCCCGGCTCCCTCGCTCGTTGGGAGGGGGCGCACCTGACGCCTTTCTGTGCCCCGAGGCTTGGGGCTGCTATGGCCTACCAGGAGGAGGCCTTTCACCACAGTGGCCCAGCAACAGTCGTGCAGCTGACACACAATTCAGCACCTGGGCCTCAATAATCACCAAGGACCCCACAGACCTGCGACCTCACCTAGCATTTGTTTAACATACACCACAGGAGCGGTGTAGCAGAAGTAATGAAGCTGAAAGTCAAGCGCGCAGGGGGAAGGTGAAGCAAAGTGAAGAGTGAGGTGAGCCTTTCGATGACATTTACCGAGTCGCAGCGCGCAGTTGTGTTGATCGCCTCCCCCTGGTCCAACCTACGCTGAGCAGCTGCTGGCCCAACCGGGCACATGAGGTACCGCCCCCACCCCTCCGGGCCCTATATATATAACTTTTCATTAGCACCACTATCCGTAAGCCACGCAGGTGACTGCCAATACACTAAGCCATCATATATTATCCTGCATTGACCCTCCATCGCTCTGTTTGAACTCGGAGCCCACGCTGGGCTGCGCTGAGGTGTGCCTCCTGACCCGGCCGCGTATGTCACTTCTCGCTCAGCTGCTGCTCCGTCGCCCCGGTGGGGCTATTGGACTTTGCCGTTTTGTGCGTTGGTAGCGGTGCAACACGCTTGCTGTCTGGAGTCGAGCGGCGTGGCAGGCATACGACCAAGCGTTAAAGCATTCTGTTAAATTACCAGGATCCAGGCTGCTCGCCTCTCTATCACGAACCTGTACATTCGACCCGGAGGCGGGGGGCCGTCTTCCAAAACTTGCACACCACTTTACTGACGCTAGTATATCACTTCTGGCCTTCAACAGTTACTTATAGCCCTGCGGATCTGAGACTTCAGTACACCTCATCTGGCCCCTTTGTTCGTTCTGTCCGCATTGCCTTCACCCGGTCCCACCTCACTAGTGATCACTGAGAACTGCACTGGTCAAATGGTCAAACCAAAAACCCCACGTGCACCTTCGGGTAGAATGGACCCCGATACCCCCCCTCTGAGGCCTACGCCACCATGCAACTGGCTTTGCAGAAGTTGGAACTTATCTTACAATCACACACGTCACAGTTTGAAAAGATATTGCAGGCCATTCTAGACACCAAATCCACCCTAGAAGCCAAAATTGGCTCGGTGACAGAAGGCCTCAACATACTCCGTACTGATGAACACGCACTGGCTGACAGGGTGGCCGAACTAGAAAAAAGACACTGCTACCTTCCCCCGGACTGTGAATGATATCAAATCACAATTGTCTCAATTAACAACAGAGGTGGACTCCTTAAAACGCAGAGCTGAAGATGCAGAGGGCAGGTCCCGACGCAACAACATTCGCTTGGTGGGGTTTTCTGAGCGTGTCGAAGGCCCCAGCACAGAATTATTCATAGAACAATGGCTCACGGACACAATTCTTAAAGACAATATCCCGAAGTTCTTCTCCGTCGAACGTGCCCACAGGCTCCCCGGCAGACCCCCTCCACCTGGTGCACTGCCTCGCCCGTTAATAGCAAGACTCCTCAACTACTGTGACAGAGACCTCATCCTGCAATTATTTCGCAAATCTGGCCCGGTACGCTTCGCAAACGCTGTGATCACAGCCTACCCAGACTTCACGGCAGAGGTTCAGAGGAAGCGGAGCTCTTTCTATCGTGTTAAAGAATGCCTTCGCAAACATAACATCAAATACGCGCTGATGTTCCCAGTCAGACTCCTGGTACAAGATGACACTCGCGTACTTTTCTTTACTATGCCGGAAGATGCCTGGACCTGGCTGCATGCCAAGGGCCTCGCCGACCCGATTGATATGAACACTCCTGGTGAAAATTGGTCTTTTTTCAAGACAAGGCGCAGGCAACACAAAAAACAAGGCAGTAAACCCTCACCTGAACAGTCACAAACTGAGCGCTCCCTTCTCCTGCAGGCCACATCCAGATTTGTTAACACGTCGCCGACAGTCCTGTCCAATCAAACTGACGGGGAACCAGATCACGACGTAAACTCTGACTCAGCAGAATCTACAAGGGGTCCCACTCTCACGCCACGCACGGCAGATGATATTTGCTAAACCAATTTAGCACCACCTACGTCTGCTCCTTATATACAATAATATGACCTCCCTCCTCCGGCTGCCTGGGAATGGCTTGGCGACTCCGCGGATCCTTGGTGCGGCGCGCTGTCCGCCGGCGGTCTTGGGCGGCACTTTTTGCACCCTTAGCAACCCGGGCAGGGTAACTCCATAACTTTGATTCAATGTTCTTTGGAACCCCCCTGCTCCATATGGACCGTTCTCTCAATCCGGCAAACGCTGGAATCTTTCTCGTTGTTTCATTATTTCAGTTATTGTTATACATTGTTTTTGAGTGCTTTTTTTTGGTTGTTGGTTTTGTCACACGCTAATTAATCGTAAACATAGCAACAGAGGCACATGTCATATTTACCTTATTAATAGGTTCACATTTCACATCACCAAGGATATTAACTGGCTAACCCTGGAGGGTATCCTTCATAATAGTTCCACAATGGGGGCGCGGGGGAAAAACACTTTTCCGGTTTTATCAAATCTAAAATCGCCGTATGGTCTCCCAAATTCAGCAAGGTATCTTGAAATATAAGATACTCACATGGAATATTAAAGGTATGGCAACACCGAATAAGCGGCAAAGGATTCACACATTCCTTAAAAGACATCAGGTACACATAGCCCTACTACAAGAGACACACCTCTCTAAATCCACGTTGGAAAGCACACAATCAAAATGGAAAGGACAATTGCACGGCACCACTTCCTCGTCCTTCGCTCGTGGGGTAACGATCTGGATTGCTCCTGGGGTCCCGTTTACTACATCTTGCACACAATGCGACCCCAACGGTAGACATGTGATACTAGAAGGCGCCCTTGACGGGTCCCCCTTAGCGCTAGTAGCGTTATGCTCCCCAAATTCAAATCAACGCGATTTTCTGAGTTCGCTCTCCACTGGCAATCTTAGTGACCCCTCACTAGAGTGTATATGGGGGGGCGACTTCAACAGCGTCCTGGATACCCAAATAGACCGCTCATTCCCCCCACTCGCCTCGGCTCCATCCAATCACGACTCGCAGGAACTGGCAAACTGGGCCTCCAATAACGGTTTGAGGGACATCTGGAGGGTGGGCCACCCCACTCACCGCGAATACTCTTACTACTCCCCTGTACATAAATTACACACCAGAATAGACATGGTTTTCGTATCCGCAGCCGTATTTCAAAAAGTGTGTACGACCGAATACCTAGCACGCACCATATCAGACCATAACCCGCTCTGCGTAATAATGACCTGGGGCCACACGCATACCCACATACCAACATGGCAACTGCAGACAGAAGCTCTCTCAGACCCCCCCTTCCACGCAGAAATGTCCAAGCGACTGGCTGATTACTTCTCACTGAATAAAAATACAACCTCATCTCGCACTACAGAGTGGGATGCCCATAAGGTGGTAATACGTGGACACTGCATCACAGCCACAGTGGGGGTAAGAAGGACACTCACCAAAGAACTACAAGGTCTGGAGGTTAAACTCTGCAAAGCGGAGATTGAGGTCTCCAGCAACGAGTCTACACTAGCTGCTCTGCACTTGATGAGAGCTGCCCATAGAGAAGTATACACCAGACTATGTAGGCACGACTACAGACATTACATGACACGACAATACGCCGAGGGTGATAGATCAGGCAGGCTGTTAGCGTGGCTGACCCGCCAACCCTCACAACCATCACCCATTGGTGCGTTACGCCTGAACTCTGACGTCATTATGAACACCCAAGCAGGAATTAACGAAGCCTTCTCCACATACTACCGCAGCTTATATAGTCCTCCTTCCCCCCAATCGGAGCAGCAATTAGCTGACATACTATCACTCGTCCCCCAAAACCAACATATCACTGACAATGCTGCCACTTTAGACGGTCCCATTACTATAGAAGAACTGCGCTTAGCTCTGGCACAAATGGCACGTAGCAAAACGCCTGGCTCAGATGGCCTACCGGTAGAGTATTATAACTCCCATGCCACCCACCTCCTACAACCACTCATAGAGGTATTTAACGAAGCGCGTAATGTATTACAACTGCCAGACTCCATGCGCGAAGCACTAATAGTCGTCCTTCCGAAGGCGGGCCGTGATCCTCTCGACGTGAAATCATACAGACCGCTCTCTCTCCTCAACACAGACTGCAAACTATTAGGGAAAATATTGGAAAACAGGCTACTCCCTTACTTATCAAGCTTAATACACCCTGATCAGTCTGGCTTTATTCCAGGGAGAAGCACCTTTTTAAATATTAGAAGACTACTTCATATAATGCACAGTAACACAGAATTAGAAGCTGTGGCCCTCTCCCTAGATATTGAAAAAGCGTTTGATACGCTGAGCTGGGATTATCTTTTATGCACACTCAAAGCGTTCGGATTTGGTCCCGGTTTCATCAGTTGGATCAAAACGCTCTACTCCAAACCCACAGCCCGAGTTAAAAATGCACGTGCTATTTCTGAAGCCTTCCCAATAGGCAGAGGCACCAGACAAGGTTGTCCATTATCCCCTTTATTATTTGCCATAGCCATGGAACCATTAGCAATTAAGCTACGTAGCTACGCACACATATGGGGCATCACTGAATCTAATATACACCATATTATATCCTTATATGCAGATAATGCCCTGATATACCTACGTTATCACACCACCTCCATGGCAAAGGTGTTGCTAGTGCTCGATTCCTTCGCTCTCGCCTCTGGACTACGTGTCAACTGGTCCAAGTCAAGTATTTTCCCCCTTGCCCCCATACCAATTGATCTTCACATGGTATTACCGCAATATCAACTGCCATGGTCACACACTACCTTTAAATATCTGGGGATACAAATTTATCACTCCATTGCCGATTTGAAAGAGGGCAATATTGATAGGCCACTCAGTTCTACCCGCAGCTCATTGTCGTTTTGGAACTCACTTCCTCTATCCCCCATGGGCCGGGTAGCAATAGCCAAAATGCTCATCCTCCCCAGGTTCTTATATTATTTCACTGCCCTCCCATTATGTTTGCCACACTCGTTTTTTTATTAAACTGCATTAATTATTAACCGACCTGCTTTGGGGCAAAGACAGACGCAGAGTAGCGTTAGCAATAACACAATATCCGCGAGAAGCGGGCGTTCTGGGCATGCCTAACTTCGAAAGATACTATGCAGCTGCTCAGCTATTGTGGTTATCCACATGGCTCAGTGAAACTTCCCCTCCTGAACGCACAATGCTGCAAGCATACACGGCTCCGCAAACAATACTGTCCTCACTCTTATCCGGCCCTAACCGCCTATCCTCAAAACTTGTTGGAGCCAGCTCGTTTCTGCTGGCGCAGATACGTTCAAAGCAAGACCCCCATACTTCCTTATTCCCCTCTGTTACCACTGTTTCAGCTGCCAGGCACCCAAATACTCTTAACACACCATAATACACGGGACATAAGTACACTGAACGTGGGCGATTATTACTCTACCTCCACAATGCGCACCTTCGCGGAACTAGTGACCGCTGGGGTTATGCACACTGGTGCCTTCTTGATGTATAGCGCCATTAAGAGGCTACTCAATAATCTCTGGGGCTCTAGCAACAACGAAACCACCCGAATCCCAATTACTTACCACTATCCTTACCATAGGTAGCACAAAAGGCATCATAACTAAATTATATAAAGAACTGCTAGCTGAAGTCTGCTCTCCCCTGCCGCTTGCTAAAGCACGCTGGGATTCCGCCCTCCCTTCTCCTTTACCACAAAAAACTTGGGTCTCGGCTCTCACAACGATCAAGTCAATATCTCGCAATCCTCGTTTGCGGTACACCCAATTCAATTACATTCACCACTCATACCTATCCCCGGCCCGTATCCAAGGAATATACCCGAACACAAACCCGTCATGCCCCAGATGCGCTACTCCGGCAGCAGACTTTTACCACATGGTCTGGAGCTGCCACTCAATAAACTCGGCTTGGCATCGCGTGACGGATGTCACAGCAGACATTTCATCCCACACTTTAATGCCCACCCCAGACTCTTCCTTACTTGGCATACGTCACCGTACCAAAAGCGATAAACACATACACAGATTCATTGATCTTGCATTTGGTGTCTTCAAGCGCCTAATAGCTACGCACTGGAAGGCCCCACACGTTCCATCCCAGTCTGTTTGGCTCCTCAACTTACATAGCCGTGCACAAGCCGAAACTCAGACAGTACGCTCATTACAACATAAAGGCCTACTACAGGATGGCCCTGAAGTCTGGGACACTTTTGTGGTAGCAATAGAAGCTAGGGATGATACATACCCACCCTAAACTAGTAATTGTACATGCATTATTTTTCTTGCTCAATATTTATATCACATTATTCCCAGCTGTCCTACCATTACTCACCCTCTGTATTAACTTCCTCATTCCCCCCCCCATACAACAACGTAACACTTCAGTGTGCTTCCCCCACGACTATGCTCTTATGCAACCCACGCCTAGCCTTGCTTATTACCAGCCTGGTTCTGAGCCCCTTCCTGTCATACAATTCATATCTCAACTATGTCTCCCCGTCCCCTATACACAATAGATGTATCCTTCTTCCCCCCCCCCCCACACCCTCCAAGTGATGTAGGCAACAACAGGTGTGATATTAGCGGTGTTTAGCTGTGACTTTACTTATTTTTTGCATAGTTTCAAGTTGTATCTTTAGCACTTCATTGCGCAATTGCGCTGTACAAGTTCATAATCGTGTGTAAACAGATCGCTAAACAAGTAATAGCAAAATGTACTGTTGTGTGCATAAAGCTTAATAAACAGATTTAAAAAAAATAAAAAGTCAGATGGAGTTCATTGAGGTACCACATGCAATTTGCACAGGCAGACAGTGGAAGGAACATGAACCAGTCAGTCGAAACATGCGTATGTGCTTATACACTAATAATAACCTTTTATTTAGCACAATACAAACTGACTTTTTTGGTACTTGGACCATTTTATCGAGTTCCTTATACTCTAGAGCAGGCATATTGGGGTCCGGAATCATCAATTCTGTCTGGTATCCCAACACCAAAATACAGGATTACAAATGATTTCCCCAGAATTAGAATAACACGTAGACACAGGAATACTGGGTCCAGTTGTGTTTGTGTGTATGTTTCCCTATTCCGTGGTAAAAAAGAAGTCCAGATCTTCATCCATTTACCACTAGATTTAAGCAAGTGGTAAGTGGATGTGGGGGCTTTGTTTTGCCCCAGGGTGCAGGTCGCAGAGCATGTGAGGCAAAGGAAAATCACAGGTAGAGGAGAGAGCTGGGGAAGCCTTTTTTGTTCTGCTTTGCTTCAGTAGGAGAGTGGGGCAAGGTGCTGCAGTTTCCCTCAACCCTATTCACTACTCTGTCAGATACATATCAGAGTCTAAGGGCTGAGATTACTGGATCTGGTCTACTGCTCTGATCATCTTTATAATAAATGCCTTAACGTTGTTTGTTACTACCCAACTGAGTGAATTCAGTAAAAACCAGCAAGGATACAAACCTCTGCCTTGCTTGTTACATGCAGCATTTTGCAGTAGGTGCTTAACTTAATGGGCTTTTCTACCAGAACTGTAACTTCTTCAAACCAGTTACAGAAGGTTTAGGTGAGCAACACAAGCAGAAACTAACAGATCTATCTTACATAGAAGACAGATGTCTGACCTAACATTATAAGCAATGTACTGGTAGCAAGTACAATAGCCTTCCAAGGTACTTTATGAAGCTTTAATCTTGTCACTAGAAATTACACTTTGAAACATGACTCCAGTGAGTTCATTAATTAATTGTGTAGTGACGAGCACGAGAAACATCCATTATTTACAGAACTCCAAAATTACATTGATGCATAAAGCGCTATATCAAATTTAATTATTCTTAGTGTAGCGCCTTCTCACAGACTATTGTGTAGATAGGATCAAAATAATTTATGGCAGAACTGTGCTGGCCGCCTTCATCCCCTTGCATATACATAAGATGGCTGATGGGACAAGATGCAGAAGTGCATGAAAGCCCAAACATGAGGTGCCTTTGAACTTGCTGATTATGTCCTGAGGTGATTTACCAAAGACCACTGGCATGCAGGTCTGATGTCCTTACACATCCAGGTGTGGGAGAAACCAAAGCTGTTGCAGAGAGCACAGAGTGAAATTAGACCCTACACCTCACAGGCAACTGCTGCACAGAGGAGGATCCCAAACTCCAGCATCTGGCACACAGCTCCAGTGCTACCGTTTGCCCTTACACATCGGGTCACACGGAGACATCCATAAAGAGTAAGTTCCAAGCAGGGATTTGCAGTGCTGGCATAAGATCTTAAAGCAAAAGAGCATCTGTCTCTGTCAACCCTGGTCCCTGCCTGCAGTCACGTTAGTCATTTTTGACAAACATTATTCATCCCAATGCAGTGCTATCAGCAGTGAAGTAATGGGGAGTAAAGGACCCAACTATTACTTCACAAGTCTGATTGGGGGCTCATGAAACCCAACTCTAAAAATGATTTAGGGGTATTCCACCCCAGACACTCCCCAAAGATACGCCCCTGGGAAATGAGTTATGATCAGAGCTGGCGACTTTGAAACTGTGGACAAGGTTTGCAACTCAGAGTTGGCTCAATATCCTTTGATTCTGGGCAAATCACTTAGGCCCTCATTACAACCCTGGTGGTTGGTGATAAAGCGGCGGTAATACCGCCAACAGGCCGACCGTAAAAAAAAATGGAATTATGACCACGGCGAAAACCACTCACACAGACAGCCACTTTAACACACGAACCGCCACGGTGGTAGCAACAAGAACCACGGCAGTAACCGCAACAGCCAGGCTGAAGACAATGTACAGCCCACACTATTACAACAGGCCTATCCGCCACCTTTTCCAGGGCGGTACCAACAACATCAAAAGCACAGCGGAACCAGTGCACAGAAGGGAAACTACTCACCCCTGGAGACTTAAGGTAGAACCACGCCGCCATGGAGTCCGAGATGCAGGTGTTCCCCATGTTCGTCTATCTCCTTCTTCACCATGAATACCCACGATGGCAAAGACGACTATGGTGAGTACTGTCGCCTAGCACACAAGGGAGGGGGCAGGAAAAAGAGAGTGACACACACACGCAATATGCAACATCCCCACCCCAACACCATACACACAAACAGATGCACAAATATTACATATCCACCGTATTCCCCTCAGGAATAATGCAAGGACAAAAGGAATTGATTAAAGTGAGCGTAATAATATAAAATACTAGAAATACATCCTTCAAAATCAAAACAGTATATACATATATACAAATGGGGGTACACTGCCCAGTCCAAAATGTCTGTGGGCCACAGGACCACATCACAAAGGCCAAGGCCCCACTTGACTCTGGCATCAACACGGAGATAACACTGCAGGGGCATCAGGTCGAAAATACACAGGCACCTTAGGGGGATGGAGAACGGAGGGCACCTCAGCCAGAAGATTGAACAACGCCACTGGTCCTGGAGGGGGCTAAACTTTGCACTTGTATAGCACACTACTCACCCGTTAGGGTCTCAAGGCTCTGTATGCATACCACTGTAGAACCCCTCCTGGCTTTTCCCTGTGAGACACCCTCTCCTGGGCAACCTCCACGGTGAAGCCAGGCATCCAAGCGCTGTCAGGGCTGTTGTGGAGATTAAGCAAGCTATTGCCCAGAGTTACAGAGTAGGACCCATTAATTAGATGAGGCACCAAGGCGAGAATTATCTGGTCCAAGGGAATTGAGCCCAAGACCCGCCGAGGCAGGCACTGAACCCTGGTCCCATGCCAGATCTCTGCATCAGGGTCTGCCGCTCTAAGCATTGTGCCACACTTCTTCAGCAGGGCTAACTGGGGCAGGGTCTGAGGTGCCTGGGGTGAAGGAGATGCCCACCCTCCTGGGTGAGCGGGCACGGAAAACTCGCTGAGGGGTTGCTGGGAGGGCAGTGCTGGTACGGGGTGGCGGCTGTACCTGTAGTTGGGGTGGGCACTGAGGTGTCCGACACCAGCAGGGAGCTTCCATCGGAGGAGGTATCACTGTGAGAACTGTCCCCTCCTGTCTATGCCGTGGTGCTCCCCTTGCCCTCCGTCCCACTGGTGCCCTCACCGTTGGTGGTGTCGGCCTCCTGGGCCATGTGGGATTCAGCTCCCTCTATTGCCGGTGCCTCTGCTCCTCCACCAGATGATGCTAATGTACACAAGGACAGGGTGACAAAACCGGGGGGAAACAAAGGATACACTTGGTCAATGGCTGCACCAACACCACCGTTGGCGTGCACAGCACACTCACACAGGGAACAGGCCTACGCACTATGCAATGCACTACAAGTCACAATGCTAGTCACCAGCCGTAGGACAGGCATACCTAAGGCCAATAGCAGCATTCCTGAGATCCACCCCCTGCCCAGTAGTGGAGGCCTACTAGCTTGGTTGGAGGACTTTCACATCAGAACCCTGCCCAAACTGGGATCTACCATGAAATGTCCTGCCTGGCCTAGTGGCACCCACAGGCCCACATCCCCCACCCGGTGACCACCCCACCACGTGCAATTTGAAGATTTGGAAACTGTACTTACCCCCTTGTGGCTGCTGTGATGTCCTCAAGCGCCCATCCAGCTCCGGTAGGCCACCGCCAGTATGCGGAACATCAGGAGGGTCAGGTTTCGAGGAGCACCCCTTCCTCATTTGGAGGCCATCCCCAGCTGGGTCTCCACCATCTTCCGTGCCCAGAGTCTCAGGTCCTCCCACCGTTTGCGACAGTGGGTGCTCCGCCTGCCGTAGACTCCCAGGGTCCACGCCTCCTTGGCGATGGCACACCATACACCCTTTTTCTGATGGGTGCTGAACTGCAGACAAATCAACATAGAAAAAGGTATCAGCCATACCGTCCGGCCTCTTACACTCATGGCCCACCATATCCCTCACATCCCCTTACGCACAGACATTTCCCACCAGACATGCAGCACGCTGCCCAGGACCCTTCCACCCCAGCCCCCTTACACAAGACCCTCATATACAGCACTCCATGCATTCATGCCCCATGCATCGTGCTCATAGTGTACTCACCTGTTGGTCTGGAGGCCCACACAGCATTCGGTACTGGAGTAGGACCCCATCCACTAATCTCTCCAACTCCGCAGCGGGGAAAGCAGGGGCCCTTTCCCCAGTGACATGAGTCATGGTCGGTTCCAGACACAGGTCACAGCAGCACTTGTAGTGTAGGTCCTCTCCTGTTGAAGGTCAGGTAGCAAGTGAAAGAACAGATGAAAATGGTGGTCACTTCCGCGTCGGTGTGTACTGTCACCGCCGACGTACATCACCATTGGCCACTTTAACCCATAGGGCCCATACACAACCAATGAGGAGTTGCACAGAGGTACTTGACTGCCTCCCACAACGGCGCACATCGTCAGCGGCATTACCTAATTTCCACCTGTCCATCCAGACAGGACAGGCGGATGCCATTTTAGGGGGGGGGGCAGGCCATGGCACCTAACTGTGTCACAGTACACATAGGCACCATTTGGGCCTATCCAACAACATACTGTTTCAGTCACAACATGCAATGCAGTGTACAGTTTGGAAATGTGGAATACTGACCAGATGCTCGTTGTTTTGTCCCCTAGATTGCAACCGCTGCAGATGAATAGGAGATGGAGACATCTCCCCGTGTACAGACCCCTGGTGGACTTGGCAACAATGGAGGACAGGCACAGTATCCTCACCTACAGACTTGACAGGGCCACAATCCAAGAGCTGTGTGCCCAATTGGAGCCAGACCTGATATCTGCTATCTGTCACCCTACTGCGACCCCCCTCTTGTGCAGGTGCTATCTGTGCTCCATTTCTTGTCAACTGGTTCTTTCCAAGTGACAGTGGGCTTGACAGCAGGAATGTCACAGCCAATGTTCTCAATAGTGATAACAAGAGTGTTGTCTGCTCTGATTAAACACATGCGCAGCTATATTGTTTTCCCCAGGTGGAGGATTTGGCCACAGTGAAAGCTGACTTCTATGCAATGGGACATATCCCCAACATTATTTGGCCAAATGATGGTACACATATTGCATTTGTCCCTACCCCGAGAAATGACCAGGTGTTCAGAAATCGAAAGAGCTTTCACTCGATGAATGTTCAGATAGTGCGCCTGGCGGACCAGTACTTCTCCCATGTCAATGTAAAGTATCCTGGCTCTGTGCATGATGCCTTTATCATGAGGAATAGCAGCATCCCATATGTGATGTCTCAGCTCCAGAGGCACCGGGTGTGGCTAATAGGTGAGCCCATGGTTCCCACCCAGTATATGTTGGTGTATGGGTATGGCCCTAAGGGTTAGTGTTTGGCTAACAGGTATCCCTCGATATTTGCAGGTGACTCTGGTTACCCCAACCTTCCATGGCTACTGACCCTAGTGAGGAATCCCAGGACAAGGGCAGAAGAGCGTTACAATGAGGCACATGGGTGAACAAGAAGGATTATAGAGCGGACATTCGGCCTCCTGAAGGCCAGGTTTCGTTGCCTCCATCTAACAGGTGGTTCCCTGTGCTACCCACCCAAGAAGGTCTGCCAGATTATCGTGGCATGTTGTATGTTGCACAACCTTGCCTTACGTCACCAGGTTCCTTTTCTGCAGGAGGATGAGGCAGGAGATGGGCATGTGGAAGCAGTGGACCCTGTGGACACTAATGAAGAGGAGGCAGAGATTGAGGATGAGGACAACAGAACAGCAATCATACGACACTACTTCCAGTGATACACAGGTAAGACACTGTAACTTCACCTTCCATTGACAGTTTTGTGTTGGATATTGTCACTGGCAGGCTGATTTTCCCACTACTATGGCCACTTATATTACCCTTTGGCATGTCTAGCTTCAGATATCTGTGCCCCACTCTGGCTCCTGGTGTGTTGACTGCAGCCAACTACCTGTCATACCTCTACATTAAGTCACCTGTATACATTATTGTACAGGTGACTTGCAGTGTTTACAGCTTTTTAAACGAATACATAGTTCAATCAATTGACAGACTCAATATTTGTATTTTTTACAAGGGTGTTTATTTATGTGCTAATAAGTGGAGGGGTTATTGCAATGGGCTGGGGTGGTGGTGGAGGAGAGTCCAGGGTAAAGTTCCAGTCTATTTGTATCACAGGTGCTCTGTCCAAGGGGGCATAGGAAGTGGAGCAATTGCAGTTCAAGGTGGACAGGGTGACAGAGTGGGACACACGGGTGACATTCAGGAGAATCTTATTTCCTGGCGGGGGTCTTGGCAATATTCTCTGGCTTCTGTCTGGATCACAGGGACCGTTTGCGGGGTGGTTCGCCTCCTGCAGGGGTAGGGGTACTGATGGCCTGTTGGTCCTGTGGCAGGGCCCCCTGTCAACTAGCGTCAGCGGAGGTAGAAGGCTGTTTATTGGTTTGGCTAGTGTCAGGGGCCCGTTGGTGTGCCACTGCCTCCTTCATGGTGTTTGCCATGTCTGCCAGCATTCCTTCAATGGTGCCCAGGGTGGTGTGGGTGTCCCTTAGATCCTCCCTGATCCCCAGGTATTGTCACTCCTGCAGCCGCTGGGTCTCCTGCAACTTGGTAAGTATCTGGCCCATTGCCTCCTGGGAATGGTGGTATGCTCCCAGAATGTTGGTGAGTGCCTCCTGGAGAGTCGGTTCCCTGGGCCTGTCCTCCCCCTGTCGCATAGCAGTCCTTCCAGCTTCCCTGTTGTCTTGTGCCTCTGTCCCCTGGACCGTGTGCCCACTGCCACTAACCCCAGGTCCCTGATCGTCCTGTGTTTGTGGGTTGGCCTGGGGTCCCTGTAGTGGTGGACACACTGCTGATTGACGTATTGTGGGGACAGTGGTATGGGCCCGCTGGGTGGGTGCTGTGGTGGTGTTTCCTGAGGGGGAGGCTCTGTGGTGGTATGGGACTGTGCCTGGGTAACCACTGTCCGGAGGTCCCTGATGAGCCAGGTTAGTCACCCTGATCCAGGCGTCCAGAGCTGCTGTCATCACTGTGGGCCTCTTCTGGGGGGACTAGATGTTGCTGGCACCTCCTCTCCTGTTGTGTGGGGTACCTGTGGGGATGTAAATGCAGTGTTATTGTTTCTGCATGTGCCATCTTGTGCATGGGTGTGTTGCCCTCTATGGTTGTTATAGCCCTGGCAGCTTAGGCTTGTGTGAGTGGGGATTTGTTGGGCTAGGTGATTGTCTCAAGTGTGCATGCTTTGGTAATGGGTGTCAATGCAGGTCTGTGATGGGTGTCCATGCATTGGTGTTGCATGCATGGCTTGGTTGTGGGAGGGGTGGGTTGGGATGGTGGGGTGTGTGGGAGGTGGTGGAGTGATGGGAGTGAGGGTGGGGGTATGTGATGGCATGCAGGTAGGGGGTGTGGAAGTAGTAAAGATTTGACTTACCAGAGTCCAGTCCTCCTGCTACTCCTGCCAGGCCCTCAGGATGCAGTATTGCCAAGACTTGCTCCTCCCATGTTGTTAGTTGTGTGGAGGAGGTGGGGGTCCAGGGCAGTCCTCTGCATTGCTATCTGGTGTCCTGCTTCCACGGAATGCACCATCCCCCGTAGGTCATTCCACCTCTTCCTGATGTCATCCCTTGTTCTTGGGAGCTGTCCCACGGCGTTGATCCTGTCCACGATCCTCCGCCATAGCTCTATGTTCCTGACAATGGAGGACTGCTGCACCTGAGATCTGAATAGCTGTCGCTCTATCCAGATGATTTCCTCCACCATGACCCTTAGCTCCTCCTCTTAGGACCTGTCTTTGTGGTGCCATGGGTGTAGTGTGCGTGGTGTGTGTGTGAGGGTGTGTGGGGTGACGTGTTGGGGTGTGTGCTGTAAGGTATGTGGATGGTGTATGGGTGATAGTTTTTTGTGGCTCTGGTTCTGTGGGTGCTGTTGGTCTGTCTCTCTCAGTTGGAAATATTTTTGAGTCATAAGGGGTTGTGGGTAGTGTGTGTGTGTGTTTTATAGTGGTGTGGGTGTGGTGTGTGTATGTGTGTCAGGTGTGTGTAGTTTGAATTGTCCAATGTGGTATTGTTTTGTTTGTGTGTGTATATTTTGAGTGCAGCGGTATGTACCACCAATGGTTTAGCGCCATTGAATGTCCGCCGTGGTGATTCGTGGGTCATAATGCTGTGGGCGTAGTTCTGTTGGATTAACGGTGTGGGTTTTGGTACTGCCAGTTTATCACTGACCTTTGGGCTGGCGGATTTGTGTGTGTGTCTGTATAATGACGGATTGCAATGTGTGGGTCATAATATGGAAAGCGGAAAACCGACGCGGCGGCGGTATGTTGGCAGAGGGACTTACCACCAATTGCATAATGAGGGCCTTAATCTCCTTATGCCTTAAAAACATGAATGTGACATTCTGCAATGTAACTGGTGCTCATTTAAAGCCTACCAATACCTTTGAACTTGCACTAAATAGAGCTGCAATAAATACATAAATTACTCCTGGAGCCCATAAATTGAGGGTCAAGGTGTGGCAGTGGTAAGGAGGTGGCGCCATGAGAGGCAGTCATGAAAAACAGGTTCTGACAGTTAATTTATACATTTAGCCCTAGATTTACTAGCACTTTGTGCCAAGTTTGTGTTACTTTTGTGACTCAAATCTGATGCCAAGTGTTATGCTGGGATTGACTATCCAACTTAAGTGTGAATTTGAATTGGATAGTTTCCTAAAGTAAAGTAAAGTTGTGCTTCTTAGTGCAATGGGGGCATTCCTTAGGTGAAACATGCAACCACCCATTGGTTTTGAAGCCAGCCCCTATCTATTATAATTTGTGGACTGGGATTTGCTCCAAAATGTTACGTCAGTTTGAGGCTGGTGTACAGCACACACAAACTAGGAAAGTTGGTAAAGGATGTGTTAGACCTGAAATGCCTTAGGGTGGTCACCCCTAACTTTTTGCCTGCCTCCCTCCCTCTACTTTTTGGACCCTGTTTTGCTGGCTTTTAGACTCTATCTGCCCATTGCAATAAATCTGTGAGCAAAGTAAAGTTAGGCGCTGCACAGATGGTGTCTGCAGATGTGGAGAAGGGTTCCCCATGGGTTAGCTTAGTGTGCCCTGAGAGTATGGACAGAGGGATCCAACCGGAGTCAGGAAGGCGTAGAACTGGAACATGCCCCTGCTGTTGTGGGCCTGGGTCCTTGTTCTATCGCCCCAATCAGGGAAGTACATCAAGGTATTGATTGTTCTCCCCTGGCTTTAGGCTGGTAGGGGGTCGTGTTGGACTTTTGCTTATGCAGGGTCATCCCGAATCTTTTTGCCTCCTGCCTCCTATTTTTTCTGACCTGTCGCTGTTGGCTTTTGAACTCTGAGCACTTTACCACTGCTAACCAGTGCTAAAGTGCATATGCTCTCTCCCTTTTTTTAAACCTGGTAACCTTGGATCACACCTGACTGGACTATTTAATTTATGTATAAGTCCCTAGTAATGTGCACTATATGTGCCTAGGGCCTGTAGATTAAATGCTACTAGTGGACCTGCAGCACTGGTTGTGCCACCCACTTAAGTAGCCCCCTTAACCTTGTCTCAGGCTTGCCATTGCAAGGCCTGTGTGTGCAGTTTCACTGCTGCTTCGACTTGGCATTTAAAAGTACTTGCCAAGCCTAGAACTCCCCTTTTTCTACATATAAGTCACCCCTAATGTGTGCCCTCGGTAACCCCTAGAGCAGGGTGCTGTGTAGGTAAAAGGCAGGACATGTACCTGTGTAGTTATATGTCCTGGTAGTGTAAAACTCCTAAATTCGTTTTTACACTACTGTGAGGCCTGCTCCCTTCATAGGCTAATATTGGGGCTGCCCTCATACATTGTTGAAGTGGCAGCTGCTGATCTGAAAGGAGCAGGAAGGTCATATTTAGTATGGCCAGAATGGTAATACAAAATCCTGCTGACTGGTGAAGTCGGATTTAATATTACTATTCTAGAAATGCCACTTTTAGAAAGTGAGCATTTCTTTGCACTTAAATCCTTCTGTGCCTTACAATCCACGTCTGGCCGGGCTTGGTTGACAGCTCCTTGTGCATTCACTCAGACACACCCCAAACACAGGGTACTCAGCCTCACTTGCATACATCTGCATTTTGAATGGGTCTTCCTGGGCTGGGAGGGTGGAGGGCCTGCTCTCACACAAAGGACTGCCACACCCCCTACTGGGACCCTGGCAGACAGGATTGAACTGAAAGGGGACCTGGTGCACTTCTTAGCCACTCTTTGAAGTCTCCCCCACTTCAAAGGCACATTTGGGTATAAAACAGGGCCTCTGCCCTACCTCATCAGACACTTGCTGGAGAAGAAACCTGAACCAGAAACTACATCCTGCCAAGAAGAACTGCCTGGCTGCTCAAAGGACTCACCTGTCTGCTTTCTACAAAGAACTGCTGCCTTGCTGTTGGCCTGCTGCCTTGCTGAACTCTTGTCTGGCTGTGAAAATGCTCTCCAAGGGCTTGGATAGAGCTTGCCTCCTGTTCCCTGAAGTCTCAGGACCAAAAAGACTTCTCTTTTTCACTTGGACGCTCCGTGCGCCGAAATATTCGACGTACAGCTTGTTTCGCGGTGAGAAAAACACCGCACACTGACACTGATCGACGCGACGCCTTCGGGACGACCTGAACTTCGACACACGGCCTCGCAAGGACAACGCCGCCTGACCTCCAGAGGAGAAATCGACGCGACGCCTGCCGTGAGAGCGAAACATCGACGCGCACCCCCGCAGAACGACGCGCAGCCAGAAAACAACCAGGAAAATCCACACACAGATCCGGGACATCTGGTAATCCCCGCGATCCACAGAAAGAGACTGTCCGCGCGCCGGAAAACGACGCACGACTTCCCCGTGTGGAAAATAACGATGCAAGTCCGTGTGTGCTTGGGAGAAATCGACGCACACACCATTTTTTCCACGTATCTCTTCTTCTGTGGCCCTCTGAGGAGATTTTCCACTCCAAACCAGGTACTTTGTGATTGAAAGAGACTTTGTTTGCTTTTTAAAGACTTAAGACACTTTATATCACTTTTCAGTGATATCTCTACAAATTCACATTGCAACTTTATTCGTTTTGACCTACAGTTATCCTTATAAATATTATATATTTTTCTAAACACTGTGTGGTGTATTTTTGTGGTGCTATATGGTGGTATTGTATAATTTATTGCACAAATACTTTACACATTGCCTTCTAAGTTAAGCCTGACTGCTCGTGCCAAGCTACCAGAGGGTGGGCACAGGCTAATTTTGGATTGTGTGTGACTTACCCTGACTAGAGTGAGGGTTCTTGCTTGGACAGAGGTTAACCTGACTGCCAACCAAAACCCCCATTTCTAACAGGATGGATTTGTACTAGAAGGGTCTTCCAGTAAAAAACTATCCCTCACAGAACACACACACCCTTCCACTATGGCCCAAGGGTGTGTGCATGGTAGCCTAAAGTGTGCCAGCATGGGGAGAGGTCTTAATAGATCTGGTGCTGTTCTGATCTCTTCCTTTCAAGAAAGGCAGCACAGCACTTCAGCAGCTGCATTGTGTTGCACGAAACTTTCATAAATCTGAGTTTTTTTATTTAAAACTCTCTGATGCAAAGAAATTTACAACAAGGACAAAGGTGACAGTGAATCAGGGCTGGCTTACTTATTTAGTCCCAAATGTTATGTTCATACCATGTTTGTTTAGCAGCAGGGGTGTTTGGAAGTGCTGCACGGATGCTGCTGCGCCGAACCCCCTCTGCCTAATGGTGTGGGTGGTTGGCTCCTGACGTAAGGAGCGAGAGAATAAAAGGTCTTGGCGCCTGGTGCCAAAAGGTTATTACTCCACCAAATCCTGTGTGAAGGTGTGTTCATTTCCCTCGCACCCCTGTCTCATGTAGTGGAGGTCCGCTCCCACTACACAACAAAACTTGCAATGAGGTCTGGGATACGGCCCTCGTTACTCCGTGGCTGCTGTTGGCCTCGGTTAGACGCAGCCACGTTCAAAGAGCTGCTCGTGCTGGTTTGCAGCCTGGGGCAGCCCCGACCGGAGTGATGGTGAGGCGCTCTGCGCTGGGCGGCCTCGCAGGCAGAGTCACGTCGGTGCCCCTCCTGTCAGAGGAGAGCAGTCTCTGGTGCTGGAGCTGGCCACCCCCCCAATCATTGAAGGCGCGCATGGAGGAGTGAGGCCTGTTGAGGGGCTCCCAGCACCGCATCCCGAACGCTCGGTGAGTGGTGTTTGAAAGCATATTAGGGCGGAGCCCTGAAATGAATAAAAAAAAGAAAATCTCAACAGATGAAGCACACGTGAATGCCAAGAAGTCACTGGGTGGAAGATTTACAAGGAAGTCTACTGGTTGTACTCCACAGAAGGGTCAGTGCTCACCCAGTCTCGTACAGTAGGACGCCAATAAAAAGCAAAGGGTTTACTTACTGTCCCTAAGTGATCACAGTCTGTGGCTAGACATTGGCTGGGGGGTTTTGGTCGTATGTCGTTTTGCTGACTTAGCGGACCCGTCTCTGTTTTTTTCTCTTTGCACACGATCACCGCTGTCACCATGGCCACATTTCCCGCGCTTGAACCATTCCTGGTGGATGGGCCCCTATCGGCACATGCAGCGAAATGGAAACTGTGGGTGGAGTGCCTTGAAAACTACTTCGTGGAAATGGCCATAGATCCAGACAGGAAAAGACCAATGCTTCTACATCTGGGTGGTCCTTAAATCCATAAGATCAGCAAGTCGGTGGTTGAGGTGGGCCCTCCGTTATCTTATCAAACTTTAAAACGTGGAATAACAGCCTATTTTGAGCCCCTAGCGAATCTTGATTATGAATGTTTTCTTCTCAGACAAGCCAGGCAACTCCCCGAGGAGTCTGTAGATGTGTTCTATGCTAGACTAAGGGAACTGGTGAGTACATGCACCTTACCCGACCCAGGAGATGAGATAAGTGCACAGTTCATTCAAGGGTGTCATTCCACTAAACTGTATGAGCACATTTTGCAAGTCCCAGGCATGTCAATGGCAGACATGCTGATAATGGGTAGATCAAAGAACTGTCTCGTGTGCGGGCGGCACACATGTTGTCGGCTCTCACGAAGTCCATAAAAGTGGAACCTGTCAATACCGCAGAGGGGGCAACAGTAAAATGGAGAGACAAGAGCAAATCAGCACGTGGGAGTTGTACCTGCTATATGTGTGGAGGAGCATACCGCACCAAGGGAAATGTCCAGCGGTAGGAATACAATGCACCAACTGTCACCGCCTCAACCATTTTGCCAACGTTTGCCGTTCAACCCCAAATGCAAAGTCGGCTGGACCAAAGACGGCACATGCTGCACAAGCAATCAAACAGCAGGAAGACTCGCAGGACATGGACGACAATGATGAACCAGAGGGGACAGTGCATGTCATACGTACTGTTGTGTAGCCATTTTAGTTATAGCTCCATGCGCGTTACTTTAACACACTAGGCCCCTGTGCACTTTAACCTAGATATGTTTTATTCAGCTTCACATTATTATTATTACAATAACCATTTTTACAGTCTTGTTTTATTTTCATTTATCTAACTGTTTTTTCCTGGGTCAGCACTCTGTTCTCAAACAAGACATTCTTGACCACTATGTGCTTCTTCCAAGGCTACAGCTCGGTACATTGCCGGTGAACGTGGTAGAAGTTAAGTCTCCAACATTCGTAGAAAATACACATCCTTACTTAGGGACATTTTCTCAGAACATCAGCTGCATTATTATATAAACACTTAATTGTTCCTTACACGTTAGAGAGAGATTCCAGCCAGGGAACCACGACTGTATGCTGATTGCTGAATGCCTCGCTACAGATGCTAATGCAAGCCACAGGCCTTTGCTCAGGTATGGGGTAGATGTCTTCCCAGGGGAACCTGAAAGGTAGAACTAGAGCTAACCATGCTGTGCTCAAATTATAACTTAGATAGGAAATAGTCCATCGATAATAGTGACAATATGATAGAGTTGTTTTAATGCTTCACTCTTCTCGTCACAATTTTAATACTGTCATGCCATGTCATCCTGGTTATTGCACCTCGCGCTTTGCTATCTAAGATGCAGTTGTTTTATTAAACTCATTATTGAAACATATACTGCTTCTGTATGTCATTTATATATGAGACTGAATTGTAAATGAGAGAACCGGATGCGACCTGAGTGACCACGACTTCCCTGAGAAGCCTCGTATGTCATGCGCTTGGCTGCCCAATCATCCCTATCCTTTGGTAGCGATGAGGCACTGCTAGTTAGCTGGAGCAAAACCCGGATTAGAGCGACAGGTGTCACCTGCAGTGGGTTAGACTCAGTCTCCCACACCGCAGACTCTGCTGCTCAAATTCCAGTAGTCTCATTAGAATAATGAGAGCCTATGTGACAATACCACTCAACGAGGCAATACATTCCGAAAAAGGATCCCAACGTGTCAAGTGAAGATTGCAGGTCACCAAGTGCCAGCCCTTATCGACACTGGAACTTCAATAAACATTCTTGCTCAGTCGGTGTTTAGTCAGCTCCCGACGCGCCCTCAAGTTCGCCCCACCACAGTACGAGTGTTCGCATGTGGATCAGCGACTCCAATCCCCTTGGCATGGGTGTTCACGATGGACATTGTGCATGAAGATGCAACCACACAAGCCAAGATATCTGTTGCGAAAGTTGGGACAGGAATGCTGTTAAATTATCGAACAGCTTAGGAACTTGAACTGGTCACATTTGCCTTCAGCATACACGTGCGGGCTCTTGAGAGTTTGGAGTAAGAATACTCTGAGATCTTCAAAGGTATTGGCTGTCTGAAGGAATGGCAGGCGAAGTTACACATTGACCAGTCCATTGAGCCAGTGGCACTGAAGCATAGACGCATCGCGTTCCACCTACGACCAAAAGTGGAAGTGGAGTTAGCCAAGTTGGAAGAGGCAGACATCATTGAGAGGGTGGAAGGCCCAACACTATGGGTGTCGCCCATTGTGGTCACCCGAAAGCCAAAGCAACCGGGTGAAGTGCGCATTTGTGTGGACATGCGGTTACCAAATGTGGCCATACGAAGGGAATGGCATCTCACCCTCACAGTGGATGATATTGTGGCTGAGGTCAGTGGATCCAGATGGTTTTCTAAGATGGATCTTCACGCTGGGTATCACCAGCTGATGCTAGCACCAGAATCTAGAGCGATAACCACTTTTTCCATCCATGTGGGGCTGAGAAGGTATAAGCACCTCAGTTTTGGCATTGCCAGTGCTGCTGAGGTGTTTCAGGACACGATCGGATGGGTGCTTCCTGGGCTGAAGGGGTCATCAACGTGAGCGATGATATACTGGTGCACGCTCCCACGATTGAAGGGCATCTCAAAAGACTCCGTGCCACGTTCCACAGGCTCCATCAAAATGGGTTGACACTCCATCGGGAGAAATGTGAATTCCTGAAGCAGGACATTGTGTTTTTTGGATATCACTTCCCTGCAGGAGAAGTCAAGCCCGCTCTGGAAAAAGTGACAGATATTCAATCAGCATCCCCTCCCACTTCAGTAACCAGTGTCCGTAGTTTTTTAGGCATGGTTACATACTGTGGAAAGTTTATTCCTAATCTGACATCCCTCACGGCTCCACTGAGGGAGCTCACTAAGGCTCACACTCCGTGGGAGTGGAATTCAAGTCATGACGATGCGTTCCAAGCGACCAAACAATCATTGTCAGCTGACACCACTCTTGTGTACTTTGACCCATCTAAAGACACTGAGATATCGGATGCTAGCCCAGTAGGTCTCGGAGCTGTTTTGTCTCAGAAAGGTGAAGATGAAGAATGGGCACCAGTAGCTTATGCCAGTCGGTCTTTGACAACCACGGAGCAACGTTACTCACACATAGAGAAAGAGGCGACGGCTGTACATTGGGGCTGTCGTCATTTCATCTGTCCATCTGTGGTCATCCGTTTGTTGTGCATACGGATACCAAACAACTTATACCACTCTTTAACAAATCCGCGTTTCAACCCCCACCCAGGATAGAGAAGTGGATTCTCCAGCTGCAGGGGTATCAATTCTCTGTGGTGTACTGACCTGGGGAACAAAACCCAGCAGATTATCTGTCAAGGCATGCTGGACCCATTACAGCCCAGTAAGAAATGGAATCTGAAGATGTCGAAGAGGATGTGAGGCTAGTGGTGGAACGGTCCAGACCACTTCCTATCTCTGTTCAAGAAATCCAAGAAGCCACATGAACCGATGAGGTTTTGCAATTAGTGATATTGTGTGTCCATGATGGGAAGTGGCATTTGTTAAAACAGAACCTATCTTGGAGAACAGCGGAAGCAAGCGTCACATTATCCTTGTTACACAGTGTTCAACAAGAGTTAGCAGTGTCCTCAGAGGAATGCCTATTATGAGGCCATTGTTTGGTGATCCCAGAGGTTTTGCAACAGAGAACTGTTGATTTAGGTCACGCTGCTCATCAAGGAGTAGTAAAGATTAACGCAAGACTGCGAAGTAAAGTGTGGTTTCCAGGTTTGGATGCCAGGGTGGAACAGACCATCCAACACTGTCACATCTGCCAGACACTCAGTCCGGCTGACATGCCAGCCCCTATTATCACAGAGCCGTTTCTGTCAACTCCTTAGCATCGAGCTAGTGCTGATTTAGGCAGCCTCCCAGATGGTCATCACATGTTGATCGTCATCGATTACTTTTCCAAATACCTGGAGGTGGAGGTGTTGGATTCAACTACAACTGAGAAAGTTGTGCCCTGCCTAGAAAAAAGTTATGGCCACTCATGGACTAGTTCAGGAACTAAGAACAGACAATGGTCCTCCTTTTTCGAGTAACGAATTTGCGTCTTACTTGGCTTCTCATGCCATTCATCATCGAAAGATCACCCCTCGTTGGCCTCAAGCCAACGGGGAAGCAGAACACTGAATAGGTGCTATGTATTGCGGTGTCTCAAGGAAGAAATCTAGAATATGCCCTGTTTGAATTTTTGAGGGAGTATTGGTTAACTCCACACGTCACGACTGGCGTTGCTCCCAGTGAAGTGTGTATGCTCTGTGGTGTGAGGGACACTTTGCCTCAGGTGACTGGTTCCCCCAGGATTCATGATCAAGTAGCTGTCCGACTCCATCATCGCCAGGTCTAGAATGAGCAGATGTCTCAGAGGAGGCGAGCACGTCTTAGAAACCTACGAGTAGGAGACATGGGTGGTCATTCTGACCTCGGCGGTAAAAGGCGCCTACCGCCGGTCAGAAATCCTCCATAATTCCGCCGCGGTCACGGTAACCCGCCACGGTCATTCTGACCCGCAGCAGCCAAACCTCTGAAAATCCGACAGCCACAACAGACCGCCAGACCAGCGGTCGGCGGAAAAGTGGAGGTGACCAAACCTCCACCGTCACGCCAACAGAAATACGCCCATGCCATTACGACCCACGAATCCACGCGGCGGTCTTTCAAACGCGGTTTTCCATTGGCGGTACACACCGCCGCGGTCAGAATACACACAAACGAACAAAACTCAGCCACATTGGACGATTTGAATTCCACACACCTGATACACATACACACACCACTCCCACACACACAATACAATATAAAACACACACCCACATCACCCACAAACCCCTTCGACCAAAATCCTAAAAGAAGCACTGAGAGACACATCAGCGATCACAGAACACCATCACACAGAGGCACACTACACCATCACCCACACAATATCCACACACAAAACAACACACACCACCACACTCAACACACTCAACTACACATACTCCACCCCACCCATCAAACACACCACTCCATGGCACCCCAAAGACACCCCCGCTTCTCAGACGAAGAACTCAGGGTCATGGTGGAGGAAATCGTTCGGGTAGAGCCCCAGCTCTTCGGCACACAGGTCCAATACACCAGCATTGCCCGGAGGACGGAGCTATGGCAGAGGATTGTCGACAGGGTCAACGCTGTGTGACAGCACCCCAGAAATCGGGAAGACATCAGGAAGCGATGGAACGACCTACGGGGGAAGGTGCGTTCCATGGTACCCAGGAGTCGCCGGAGGAATGGATTCTGGTAAGTTGAAGCTTCAATACTGCTTCCCCCCCACCTGCATGCCAAATCATACCCCAACCCTCACCCCGATCCTCGAACCCCACCCTCACCCCCACCCCCATCCTCACCCCCACCACCATCCTCACCCCCACCACCATCCTCACCCCCACCCCCAGCACACCTATTCCCTGCCAATGTCTCACCATCACAACCCACACATCCCAAAACCTAGGCCTGCATGCGTCCACTAAGCATGGACACCCATCACCAAAGCATGCCCAATGCATATACACATCCCCCCCACAAGCCACCCTCACCAAAGCCCCCACACACGAATGCCAGCACTTGGGGACACGGGAACCCACAGATACACCCATATGCCACACATTGAAACTATAACCATACCTCTATACCCCTGCAGGACCCGACCGCCAACACACCGCCACGGAGGGCCCAGAATTCTCCACACCCCCCACCCAAGAGGCCGTCAGCGATGACAGCAGCTCTGTCGACCTGGACACTGATGACCAGCCCGGACCATCGGGGACCTCTGGACAGTCGGTTCCCCTCACACAGGCACAGGCCACTACAGACCCAAACCCCTCTGGGAACACCAGCACAGCTCCCACCCAGCGGGCCCATGCCTCTGTCTCCAGGGCGCGTCAATCTGCGGTGTGTCTACCACTACAGGGCACCCAGGATAACCCACCACCCCAACAACAACAGGGACCTGGGGGCAGTGGTAGTGGGCACACCGGCCAGGGGGCAGAGGCCCAGGGAAACAGGGCAACTCGGAGGGCAGCTGTGCGACAGGGGGGGGACGGGCCCAGGGAACCCACTCTCCACGAGGCCCTCACCACCATCATGGGAGCATACAACCGCTCCCAGGAGACGATGGCGACGATACTGGCCCGGTTCCAGGAGATCCAGGTACTGCAGGAGGAACACTATCGGGGGTACAGGGAGGACATCAGAGCCCTCACCTCCACCCTGGTTACCATGGTAGGGCTGCTGCAGGAACTCATCAACACCAGGACGGACACTCAACAACAACAAAGGGCCCCTGCCACTAGCCTGGACCAAGAACAGCCAACCACCTCCGCCGGCGCTAGTGGACAGGAGGCCCCCGCACAACAGCAGCCCACCAGACCCCCACCTCCTGCAGGAGAAGAACCACCCCGCAAGAGGGCCCTGAGATCTCGCAAGAAGACAGAGTAAGATGTCAAGACCCCCGCCAGCAAAGGATACCACCTGATGTCATCCCACTGTCCCACATTGTCACCCTGTCCATCCTTGAACTGCCCATGCTCCATCTCTCCACAGGCCTATGGACAATGCACCTGTGTGACTGTTACTCTGGACTCTGCCATGGACATTCCTTCACCATAGCCCCCACCCACTTGAAACCACCCATCCCATTTTGAGCACTGAAATAAACACCTATTTTGCACAAAACTATCTGGAGTCTGGCTGTGATTTCTAAATATTGTAATTGACATGACAGTGCAAATATGTCCTTGTACATAGTGAAGTCAACAAACAGCTGCCACAAAGCTGTAGTCCATGGGGAAACGAAGCACAGGACTCGTAGTGGAGACCCCAGATCTGAAATAGGGAGGGAAAAGCCACAACTCAGTCATCATACACTGGGGCAAATAGACAGGCAGCAGAGATGCTGGAGAGTAGTTTACATTTACTAAATTATGTTTGAATTGTTACCTGTGTCCTATTGGAAGTACTGTGCAATGATTCTGTCCCTGTTGTCTGTTTCAGCCCCGTCGTCTTCCTCCTCTTCACTCTCCACAGGTTCCACAGCTGCCACAACACCACCATCTGGACCATCCTCCTGCAGGAAAGGCACCTGGCGGCGCAAAGCCAGGTTGTGAAGCATGCAGCAGGCCACGATGATGTGACACACCTTCTTAGGTGAGTACATTAGGGATCCACCTGTCATATGCAGGCACCGAAACCTGGCCTTTAGGAGGCCGAAGGTGCGTTCGATCACCCTCCTAGTACGCCCATGGGCCTCATTGTACCGTTCCTCTGCCCTGGTCCGGGGATTCCTTACTGGGGTCAGTAGCCACGACAGGTTGGGGTACCCAGAGTCCCCCAATAGCCATACACGGTGTCTCTCTAGCTGTTCCATCACGTAAGGGATGCTGCTATTCCTTAGGATGTAGGCGTCATGCACTGACCCTGGGAATTTGGCATTTACATGAGAGATGTACTGGTCAGCCAAACACACCACCTGGATGTTCATGGAATGGTAACTTTTTCTGTTCCTGTACACCTGCTCCCTGTCTCTTGGGGGAACCAAAGCCACATGGGTCCCATCAATGGCACCAATGACGTTGGGAATATGTCCAAGGGCATAGAAATCACCCTTCACTGCAGCCAATTCGCCCACCTCAGGGAAAAGGATGTAGCTCCTCATGTATTTCATCAGGGCAGACAACACTCTGGATAACACCTTCGAAAACATGGGCTGAGACATCCCAGAAGCAATTCCCACTGTTGTCTGAAATGACCCACTTGCCAAGAAGTGGAGTACTGACAGGACCTGCACCAGAGGGGGAATCCCTGTGGGTTGGCGGATGTGGGACATCAGGTCGGGCTCCAGCTGGGCACACAGTTCATATATAGTGGCACGGTCAAGCCGGTAGGTCAGGATAATGTGGCGTGCTTCCATTGTCGACAGGTCCACCAGCGGCCTGTACACGGGAGGATTCATCCGTCTCCTCGCCAAACCCAGCGGACGGTGCCTAGGAAGGACAACATGGAGCACACAGTCAAGCAACCCACAGGTACGTACTCACAGCTTGCACAGTAAACGATTCTCTATGCAGTGAATGGCGTGTCTGAGTGGCTATGCAAGGCCTAGGCCTGTGTGACGCAGTTGAAATTGAGCCATGTGGACCCTCGAAATGGCGGCTGCCTGACCTGTGAAGTGTGACAATGGGATGTGAGGTCAATGCGCTGGCGTGGCACACTGCGGCGGTCGGCGGTCGAAGACCGCGGCGCGAAGCCGCATTGGTTAACATTGAAGCCTATGGGTTTCAGGAGCCAATGGCGAAGGGCGCCGGCGGTACGCACCGCCGCGGTACGCACCGCCGCGGTACGCACCGCCGCGGACGTGACCGCCATTTTCTATCTACTTATTCACTTGCGACTTGAACTTTCACAGGAGAGGACCTATACTGCAAGTGTTGCTGTGACCTCGGTCTGGAAGGGACAATGGCTGCTGCGCCTGGGGAAAGGGCCCCTGCCTTCACTGGAGAAGAGTTGGAGAAACTTGTGGATGGGGTCCTCCCCCAGTATGCGCTACTCTACGGTCCTCCAGACCAACAAGTGAGTTTAATTCAATACGGATTTGGGGCCACTGGCTGGCTTGGGGGCCTGGCGGGGGGCCTGGCGGCAATGGGGGGCATGTTGGGCCTGGCGGGGGGGCCTGGCGGGGATGGGGGGCATGTTGGGCCTGGCGGGGGGCATGGCGGGGGGCCTGGCGGGGATGGGGGGCGTTGGGCCACTGGCAACGAAAATGCAGACAAACTTGAACGTGGTATTTCTCCCTCCCTGTACGTGTCACATAGGTCCGCGCCCATGAGAAGATCGGGATTTGGCGTGCCATCGCCAAGGAAGTCTGGACCCTGGGGGTTCACCATCGACGGGGCACCCACTGCCGCAAGAGGTGGGAGGACATCCGCCGCGGGACCAAGAAGACCGCCGAGTCTCTGCTGGGGATGGCCTCCCAACGTAGGCGGGGTGTCTGCCGTCAACTGACCCCCCTGATGTTCCGGATCCTGGCGGTGGCCTACCCTGATTTGGATGGGCGCGTGAGGGCAGCACAGCAGACACAAGGGGGTGAGTACAAGCATAATCTACTCTGTTGTCGTGCAGTGGAGGTGTCCGGGTGGGGGAGGAGGGCTGTGGGTCCCCCTAGGCCAGGGCGATATCTGTAGGCTGGGCACCCCCGTAAGCCCCTGTGTCCCCAGCCACCACCCTCAGTAGTGTGCCAGTACAGCCATCCCTGGGCAGTGTCATCCATGGGTGCAGTTGTCAACTCTAGGCGTGTAGGGCATGTTCCACGGAATGCGTAGCGGACCCCAAGTGCGCAACTTAGTGCAGGGGGCATATGTGTCTGTCATGTCCGCTAACTGTACCGGTGATCCATGTACTCAAAATCTCTTTATTTCTCTCTCCCCCCCCTTTTTGTTTGTCTTTCTGTGCTTGTGTGCATCAGCATCATCAGGCGGAGGAGAAGTGGCATCGGGGCAGGAGGGAGCTGCATCTCACATGGCCCAGGAGGGCCATGCCACAGAGTCTGACTGGACCAGTGAGACGGAGGGTGAGGGGAGCTCCACAACGGGGACGACTGGACCCTGCAGCGACACGGACACGTCCTCGGAAGGGAGCTCCCTTGCGGGGGGGCAACATCCGTGCCCCCCGCCATTACAGGTACAGCCGCCACCCAGCGCACCATCTCCGCCCTCCCAGCAGCCCCTCAGCGTTCGCCCCGTGCCCGCTCTGCCAGGAAGCCGGGCATCTCCTTCACCCCAGGCACCTCAGGCCCTGCCCCTGTTACCCCCGCTGCCCTCAGTGAGGAGGTCATTGACCTCCTCTGAACGCTCATTGTTGGGCAGACTACCCTTTTGAATGCCATCCAGGGGGTGGAGAGGGAGGTTCATCGCAGCAATGCGTACCTGGAGGGCATTCATTCGGGTCAGGCTGCCCATCAGCGATCGTTCCAGGCTCTGGCCTCAGCACTGACGGCAGCCATTGTCCCTGTCTCCTGCCTCCCTCTACTAACTCCCTCCTCCCAGTCTCCTGTTCCTCTGCCTGTCCCACCCACACCATCAGACCAGCCTGCACACACCTCAACACCCAAGAGCAGCTCATCCAAACATAAGCACCACAGATCACGCAGACATTCACACAAGCAACATTCCGATGCAGACATGCCAACAGTCACTACCACCTCTGTGACCCCCACCTCCTCGTCTCCCTCCTCCCTCCCTGTGACGTCTACACTCACACCTTCATTCACCTCACCATCAGCCAGTGTTTCCATCACCAGCACACCCTCCAGTACAGTCCGCACACGTGCAGTCACCACCCCCACTGCCATTTACACGTCCCCTGTGTCCTCTCCCACTGTGTCTGTCACCCCCTCTTCCACACCACACAAACGCAGCCACCCACCCACCCAACAGCCATCCACCTCACCACAGCCTCCCGCTCCTGCACCTGCACCCAAAGACAGCAAACTTGTCTCGCCTACAACCACATCCTCTCCCTCCACTCCCATACCCACTGTACCTACCACTATCCATTGTCCCAGGAAAATCTATCTCTCTACTGCTACCTTCTTTCCTGACCCTGAGCCCCCCCCTCCTTCTCGTCGGGGTAAGAAGAGCACCTCAGCCACCACCAGCCCTGCAGCCCCCTTGACAAGGGTGCAGGGGTATTGGAGCCCACCAGCCCGCAGGTCTGGATCTTCGCCCAGCAGCAAGGGGACAGCCAGCCCACCCCCTGGGAAGAGGAGCAGAAGGCGGAAGGGCTGCCGCCGGAGCCCGGGTTCTATATCCCCCCAGGACACTAGCCAGCCACCGTCAACAGCCACAGCTCCAAAGGGAGGAAAGGGCCACAGACTCCCGACTAAGGAGGGCAAGGGCAGCAAGGCGGAGAAGTCAGGCAGCAGGCCTGCTGCCCATGGAGGACCCGTCACAGCTGCCCAGGAGGAGCCCGCAACTCCCATAGCCGCTGCCCAGGGAGGAACCGGCACAGCTGCCCCGGGAGAGCCCACCACCCCCATAGCCGCTGCCCAAGGAGGACCCAGCCCAGCTGCCCAGGAGGGCCCCACCACCCACAGCCCAGGTGGGCATTGAAGGAGCACCATCCCCGCTGCCCAGGAGGGCACCACTAGGCAATGAGCAGTTGGCCATAGAATGGCCGCCGTCTCCAGCACCGCTCCGCTGGGGACCGCCGTCTCAAGAACCGCTGAACTGGGCCCTTCAAGGCAAGAACCGCTGAACTGGGCCCCGCCGTCTCCAGCACCGCTCCGCTGGGGACCGCCGTCTCAAGAACCGCTGAACTGGGCCCTTCAAGGCAAGGACCGCTGAACTGGGCCCTTCAAGGCAAGGACCGCTGAACTGGGCCCTTCAAGGCAAGAACCGCTGAACTGGGCCCTTCAAGGCAAGAACCGCTGAACTGGGCCCCGCCGTCTCCAGCACCGCTCCGCTGGGGACCGCCGTCTCAAGAACCGCTGAACTGGGCCCTTCAAGGCAAGGACCGCTGAACTGGGCCCCGCCGTCTCCAGCACCGCTCCGCTGGGGACCGCCGTCTCAAGAACCGCTGGACTGGGCCCTTCAAGGCAAGGACCGCTGAACTGGGCCCTTCAAGGCAAGGACCGCTGAACTGGGCCCTTCAAGGCAAGAACCGCTGAACTGGGCCCCGCCGTCTCCAGCACCGCTCCGCTGGGGACCGCCGTCTCAAGAACCGCTGAACTGGGCCCTTCAAGGCAAGGACCGCTGAACTGGGCCCCGCCGTCTCCAGCACCGCTCCGCTGGGGACCGCCGTCTCAAGAACCGCTGGACTGGGCCCTTCAAGGCAAGGACCGCTGAACTGGGCCCTTCAAGGCAAGGACCGCTGAACTGGGCCCTTCAAGGCAAGAACCGCTGAACTGGGCCCCGCCGTCTCCAGCACCGCTCCGCTGGGGACCGCCGTCTCAAGAACCGCTGAACTGGGCCCTTCAAGGCAAGGACCGCTGAACTGGGCCCCGCCGTCTCCAGCACCGCTCCGCTGGGGACCGCTGTCTCAAGAACCGCTGAACTGGGCCCTTCAAGGCAAGGACCGCTGAACTGGGCCCCGCCGTCTCCAGCACCGCTCCGCTGGGGACCGCCGTCTCAAGAACCGCTGAACTGGGCCCTTCAAGGCAAGGACCGCTGAACTGGGCCCCGCCGTCTCCAGCACCGCTCCGCTGGGGACCGCCGTCTCAAGAACCGCTGAACTGGGCCCTTCAAGGCAAGAACCGCTGAACTGGGCCCTTCAAGGCAAGGACCGCTGAACTAGGCCCTTCAAGGCAAGAACCGCTGAACTGGGCCCTTCAAGGCAAGAACCGCTGAACTGGGCCCTTCCAGGCAGGAACCGCTGGCCCTTTGGCAGACGTGGCAGGGCAGGATCTGTCTCGGGCAGGGCTGCAGGATGTCCTCTGGCCAACATGCCTCCTCCAGTGGCAGTGGAGTATGTTATGGACTGTTTGGACTGTGGCATTGCACTCCCCAGGATGGCCCAGTGGGCAGGCCACCCACTGTACGGACTGTATGGACTGTGGCTTTGCACTCCCCAGGATGGCCCAGTGGGCAGGCCACCCACTGTACGGACTGTTTGGACTGTGGCTTTGCTCTCCCCAGGATGGCCCAGTGGGCAGGCCACCCACTGTACGGACTGTATGGACTGTGGCTTTGCTCTCCCCAGGATGGCCCAGTGGGCAGGCCACCCACTGTACGGACTGTATGGACTGTGGCTTTGCACTCCCCAGGATGGCCCAGTGGGCAGGCCACCCACTGTACGGACTGTTTGGACTGTGGCTTTGCACTCCCCAGGATGGCCCAGTGGGCAGGCCACCCACTGTACGGACTGTATGGACTGTGGCTTTGCACTCCCCAGGATGGCCCAGTGGGCAGGCCACCCACTGTACGGACTGTTTGGACTGTGGCTTTGCTCTCCCCAGGATGGCCCAGTGGGCAGGCCACCCACTGTATGGACTGTATGGACTGTGGCTTTGCTCTCCCCAGGATGGCCCAGTGGGCAGGCCACCCACTGTATGGACTGTATGGACTGTGGCTTTGCACTCCCCAGGATGGCCCAGTGGGCAGGCCACCCACTGTATGGACTGTTTGGACTGTGGCTTTGCTCTCCCCAGGATGGCCCAGTGGGCAGGCCACCCACTGTATGGACTGTTTGGACTGTGGCTTTGCTCTCCCCAGGATGGCCCAGTGGGCAGGCCACCCACTGTACGGACTGTTTGGACTGTGGCTTTGCTCTCCCCAGGATGGCCCAGTGGGCAGGCCACCCACTGTATGGACTGTGGCTTTGCTCTCCCCACGATGGCCCAGTGGTCATGGAGTCCCCTCGTGGATCTGGCGTCGTGTACTCAAGTGGCTGAGGTGCCCACCCTTCCGTTCCCCCTGAGGTGCCTGTCCTTTTTTCTTTCTGATGCCCCTGCAGTGTTCTCTCCGTGGAGTTCTTGTTGTGGGACTGGGCCTTGCCCCTTTGCTCAGGACCCCTGTGGTCCACGGACAGTGGTTGGACTACATTTAGATATTTTGTACATAGTTTATTTATTTATTTGGATTACTGCTGTCCATTTTTCAATATATCTGCC
This sequence comes from Pleurodeles waltl, assembly GCF_031143425.1. Taxonomy (NCBI): domain Eukaryota; kingdom Metazoa; phylum Chordata; class Amphibia; order Caudata; family Salamandridae; genus Pleurodeles; species Pleurodeles waltl. Next base: position 253,981,108 of record NC_090445.1, read on the forward strand.
CGTTTAAGATCTCTTCTTTTGGTCTTTGCATTATTTCGGAGGGGGGGGTTTGTGGGTTGTGACAGTGATCTGTGGGAATGCATTGATGTGTGTGTTGTAGTGGGTGTGGGTGGGTGGGTGTGTGCCGGTAATCTTTTCCCTCCCCTGTGTCGTAGGTGCAGTACTCACCGATGTCTTCCGCGCCGCCGGCCGTGCTCCTGGTACAGGAGCAGGTATAGGAGTGCGGGGATGACCTGCAACTCTGGTTCCATACTGCCGGAATCTCGCGTGGAGTATGTGGAGGTGAGCGTTTTCCCGTTCGTAGTCTGTTTCCGCCGTGTTTTTATCGGCGGTGCTCCCGCCCCGGAAAAGGTGGTGGATTGGTGGGTCGTGATAGGGTGGGCGGTACATTGTCTGCCGCCTGGCTGTTGGCGGGGACCGCCGCGCTGTTTGTTTGTTCCGCCGTGGCGGGCGGAGTGTTAATGCGGCGGGCTGTGTTGGCGGTTCCCGCCAGGGTCAGAATTGCATATTTTGGACCGCCGGCCTGTTGGCGGGTTGGCCGCCGCTTTATCACCGACCGCCAGGGTCAGAATGAGGGCCATGGTGTTGGTAAAGAACCGACACCCAGGCGGGAAGTTCAGACCACTGTTTGAACCTGTCCTGTGGACAGTGGTCAAGGTGAAAGGTACGATGGTGAGAGCCCGAGGAGGCATGGAGTGTGTTACCAGGAATGTGTCCTTCTTTAAGCACTATAATGTGCCCCCAGCGAATATGAGCTTGTCAGCTGTGACAATGCCTCAGCTCACAGACGATGATGACTCAGACCAAATGTTTTGTCCATATGGAGGTCCTGTTTCAGAACCAAGGGGTATGCCACGAGACTCACCGGTGTTGTCAGAAACACTGCTTCCACATGAAGGTGCTGAGGTGGAAGATGGTGTGTCTCACAGTTCTCTCACTCACAATCTGATAACTGATATTCAGGAGAGGAGATGTGGAGATCGATATAATCTATGACTGCAGGACTATGTATGCCAGTAGAACACCTGTGGTGATGTTTTCCTATGCTGATTTCATTTGGTACATTATTTGTTGTAACAAGGTTTTCACTGTGTTTTGAATCACATCCCTGACCGGGGTGTCTAAGTCCCATTTGTATTTTTGTTTAAAGTTTAGGAGGAATGTTATGTTCATACCATGTTTGTTTAGCAGCAGGGGAGTTCGGAGGTGCTGCACGGACGCTGCCGCACCGAACCCCCTCTGCCTAACGGTGCGGGTGGTTGGCTCCTAACGTAAGGAGCGAGAGAATAAAAGGTTTTGGCACCTAGCGCCAAAAGGTTATTACTCCACCAAATCGTGTGTGAAGGTGTGCCCATTTCCCTTGCACCCCTGTCTCACGTAGTGGAGGCCCGCTCCCACTACACAACACCAAAGAGACTGCACTTTAAAATATCCTACGGTGTAAAGATACCTGCTGCAGGGATATTTTTAATGGGCAGCAGTTTTCTCGGATAAAAACAGTGAGATGCCTCTTGTGGTTAACACACTTACTGGAGAGATCTCATTTTTGTTCAGTCACAGTTTTGACTCATAAAGTAGCACAGAGGTTTAATGTGTTTACTGCAAAGCACGTTGTGTACCATGAGGATCATAGATTCACAGATCCTAGATTTGTCTTTTTTGTTAGTTTCTGCTTTTGTCACAGAGATCACTTTATTACTTGCTGTTCAAAAAATTGCAGTCCTTCTATTATTTTACATTGAAGCAGTGTGACCCCGCATCAAGTAGCCTCATGCAAACTGCAAGGCTTTTGTTTTGTACCTTATTTTTCTTTACCAATCTTTCGTTATTTCAGGGTTGCTAAAAAAGTGTTCCTTTTGGTAGTAATAAAGTCTTATTATTACAAAAAAAAACAAATTATGTTTTAAATCTTGACTTTGTGTTTTTCCAGACCAAACCTACCAGGAGGGACGATAAGTGACCCCTACAACTCCAAACCCTCATTGTGGAATGTAATTGTAATTGTAATTGTAATCGTATTTATATAGCGCTTACTACCCCTGACGAGGCGTCGAAGCGCTTTTCGATGAGTAGCACGCTACTCCGGTACTCAACAAGAATTAGTGATGGATTAGTATAATTTAATAAGGAGTACAGTTTTAGTATTATTATGAGTTAATTTGAGTTGCAGATATGAGAGTTTGTTAGTTAGATTGACTGGAGTAATGGAGGGGTGGAGGAGGAAAGAAATCCAGAAGTGTTAATTGGGAGTTTATCCTTCATTTACTCAATCCAAAGGCTTGAGATGAATAATAGGGGAGCGGAGGAAAAAGAGGATGTGGATGGGTTAGGGAGAGCATAGAAGTAGGGTGAGAAGAATGCAGGAGAATTTAGTAGGGTTGTGTGGGAGGTCACAGAGGTAGAGTGATGTTTGGTGAGTTAGATGTGGAGGTGGAGGGGAAGAGCTTAGGCAGAGATATTTTAGGAGATGAAAGTGGTCGAAGGGATTTGGGATGAGTCCGAGTGAGAATGGAGGATAGTTTGATAGAGACATGACATAAGAGTGATGGGTAGATAAGTGTGATAAAAAGAGAGCAGAAATTCATAGATATCAGGAGCCATGCAATGATCCACAAAAATGCCAGGCACAGAAACAACATATACACATACATACACATATATATATATATTTATACAGACACACACATGAATAAAACACACATATGCACATACAATATATAATTAGAAACATGGGTAAAAAATACTTAGTCAGACAGGTTTAAAAGAGTGTGTGTGTATTGTATTGTTATTGGTTTAGTTTCTGTAAAATGAGCATCGTGGCCTACCCAACCGGAGTATTTTCTATGAGTATGTCAGTAAGCGTTACCTAGCATGTTTTATACGCCCCGTTTATATTGTACAGTAAGAGTACGTGATGGGCCACGGGGTAAAAAACGTCTCCAGCAAACCTTGTGTGCCATTGGCAATGTGATTGTTACTAGTGCGTCTTTGTGGATATGTCCTCGTGCTTCTGAGCATCAACAACGCACCACCGGAATCGGCGGTAAACGCAGTGGGGTCGTTTGGAAAGCTGTCCATCATCGTGGTAAAAGGCGGGGAATTCCTTTACCTACTTCGAGGGTGGGCGGGGCGTGGCTCAGCGGGCGGAGCTTACAGGTGCTTTATAAGGGGAGAAACCTTATACTCTGTGTCTCCAGCAGAGGAAGATAGAAACCTGCGCGTCACAGTCAGATACAGATTACGCTCTAGTACATCATCAGTTCACCTCCAGGATGGATTCTAGATCTTTTTCTGCTATGGGATCTCTGAGCGCACAGCCTTGCTTTATCTTTGCCAAGCCCAAGAGTTAGGGTGGCTTGTCCTTTCTAGAAGCTGAGCTTCAACTGCGGCACCTGCTACGATTATATTTGAAAGTGCTTCTTTTGAGGTTTAGTTTCTGTAAAATTGAGAATCATGGCCTACCCAACCGGAGTATTTTCTACGAGTATGTCAGTAAGCGTAACCTAGCATGTTTTATGCGCCCCGTTTATATTGTACACTAAGGGTACGTGATGGGCCACAGGGTAAAACGTCTCCAGCAACCTTGTGTTCCTTTGGCAATATGATTGTTACTAGTGCGTCTTTGTGGAGATGTCCTCGTGCTTCTGAGCATCAACAACGCACCACCGGAATCGGCGGGAAACGCATTGGGGTCGTTTTGGAAAGCTGTCCATCATCCTGGTAAAAAGGCGGGAGTTCCTTTACCTACTTCGAGGGTGGACGGGGCGTGGCTCAGCGGGCGGAGCTTACAGGTGCTTTATAAAGGGAGAACCTACTACAAAAACGATTTTGTGTTTATATTGTACACTAGGGGTACGTGATGGGCCACGGGGTAAACGTCTCCAGCAACCTTGTGTGCCTTTGGGAATGTTATTGTTACTAGTGCGTCTTTGTGGAGATGTCCTCGTGCTTCTGCGCATCAACAACGCACCACTTGAATCGGCGGTAAAGCGCAGTGGGGTCATTTTGGAAAGCTGTCCATCATCCTGGTAAAAAGGTAAAAGGCGGGAATTCCTTTACCTACTTCGAGGGTGGACGGGGCGTGGCTCAGCGGGCGGAACTTACAGGTGCTTTATAAAGGGAGAACCTTCAACTCTGTTTCTCCAGGAGAGGAAGATAGAAACCGCGCGTCACAGTCAGATACAGATTACGCTCCAGTACATCATCAGTTCACCTCCGGGAAGGATTCTAGATTGTTTTCTGCTTTGGAATCTCTGAGCGCACAGCCTTGCTTTATCTTTGCCAAGCCCAGGAGTTAGGGTGGTTTGTCCTTTCCAGAAGCTGAGCTTCAACTGGGGCACCTGCTACGTTTATATTTGTAAGTGCTTCCTGTTGAGGTTTAGTGTCTGTAAAATGAGCATCTTGGCCTACCCAACCTGATTATTTTCTATGAGTAATTCAGTAAGCGTTACCTAGCATGTTTTATATGCCCCGTTTATGTTGTACACTGAGGCTACGTGATGGACCAAGGGAGAAAGTCTCTAGCAACCTTGTGTGCCTTTGGCAATGTGATTGTTACTAGTGCGTCTTTGTGGATATGTCCTCGTGCTCCTGCGCATCAACAACGCACCACCGGAATCGTCGGTAAAACGCAATGGGGTCGTTTTGGAAAGCTGTCCATCATCCTGGTAAAAGGCGGGAATTCTTTTACCTACTACGAGTGTATACGGGGCGTGGCTCAGCGGGCGGAGCTTACAGTTGCTTTATAAAGGGAGAACCTTCAACTCTGTGTCTCCAGGAGAGGAAGATAGGACCCGCGCGTCACAGTCAGATACAGATTACGCTCCAGTACATCATTAGTTCACCTCCAGGAAGGATTCTAGATTGTTTTCTGCTTTGGAATCTCTGAGCGCACAGCCTTGCTTTATCTTTGCCAAGCCCAAGACTTAGGTTGGCATGTCCTTTCCAGAATCTGAGCTTCAACTGGGGCACCTGCTACGTTTATATTTGTAAGTGCTTCCTTTGAGGTTTAGGGGGTCATTCTGACCTTGGCGGTCTTTTCGCAAGACCGCCGAGTTACCGCCGCGGTGAAGACCGCCGACCGCGGCGGTATGCCGCTGTGCGCATTCCGACCGCTGGGAGCGTTCCGCCGGAAAACCGCCAGCAGCCACACTGGCGGTCGGCGGGAAAGTGGAGACTGGTCAACCTCCACCGCCACGCCAGCAGAACACCGCCCACAGAATTACGACCCACATATCTGTGTGGCGGTCTTCTGTTGGCGGTCTTCTGTTGGCGGTCACCTCCCCATGGCTCCTGTCGCCTCCCGGAGGACCAACGCACAAGGTAAGTTGATCGTCCGTGAGGGGAGGGGGTGGGGGGATGTTGTGTGATGTGTGCGTGCATGGGGGTGTGCGTGTGAGTGTGCAGAGGGGGTGTGTGAGTGCGTGCATGCGGGCGGGGGGTGCTGCTGTGCCTATGGGCAATGTGTGTAGTTCGGCGGGTGCGCATGTCGGCATGTATGTGTGCGGGTATGTGTCCCCGTTGTGTATGTGTGTGTGTAGGGGGTGTGTATATGTGCATGTTGGGGGTGTGTGCATGTCGGGGTGCGTGTATGTGCATGTCGGGGTGGGGTTGGGGAGGGGGTTCGTACCACCTCTGGGGGGTGGAAGGGGGGTGGAGGGTGTGGGGGGAGGACTCGGGGGGGCAGTGGGGGGTGGGGGAGACCCCTATCAGTGCCAGGGAAGGAATTCCCTGGCCCCGATAGTGCCTACCGCCATGGTTCGCATGGCGGTTCCCGACCGCCAGAAACCGCGGCGGTAAGCAGGGTCATGATACCGTTGGCGGTCTTGGGTCGACCGCCGGGCCGGAGTGCGCAGACTTCAGCCCGTCGGTCATGACCGCCGTGGCTGTCGGAGTGGGGAAGTGGCGGTCGATCGCGGCGGTGACCGCCGCGGTCAGAATGCCATTTTTTTGACCGCCGGTCTGTTCGCGGTCCGACCCCCGCCTCTCCGCCGACCGCCAAGGTCAGAATGAGGGCCTTAGTGTCTGTAAAATGAGCATCGTGGCCTACCCAACCGGATTATTTCTACGAGTAATTCAGTAAGCGTTACCTAGCATGTTTTATATGCCCCGTTTATGTTGTACACTGAGGCTACGTGATGGACCAAGGGAGAAACGTTTCCAGCAACCTTGTGTGCCTTCGGCAATGTGATTGTTACTAGTGCGTCTTTGTGGATATGTGCTCCTGCGCATCAACAACGCACCACCGGAATCGTCGGTAAACGCAGTGGGGTCTTTTTGGAAAGCTGTCCATCATCCTGGTAAGAGGCGGGAATTCCAATACCTACTACGAGTGTAGACGGGGGCGTGGTTCAGCGGGCGGAGCTTACAGGTGCTTTATAAAGGGAGAACCTTCAACTCTGTGTCTTCAGGAGAGGAAGATAGAAACCGCGCGTCACAGTCAGATACAGATTACGCTCCAGTACATCATCAATTCACCTCCAGGTAGGATTCTAGGTTGTTTTCTGCTTTGGAATCTCTGAGTGCACAGCCTTGCTTTATCTTTGCCAAGCCCAAGAGTTAGGGTGGCTTGTCCTTTCCAGAAGCTGAGCTTCAAACTGGGGCACCTGCTACGTTTATATTTGTAAGTGTTTCCTTTAAGGTTTAGTGTCTGTAAAATGAGCATCGTGGCCTACCCAACCGGAGTATTTTCTACGAGTAATTCAGTAAGCGTTACCTAGCATGTTTTATATGCCCCGTTTATATTGTACACTGAGGCTACGTGATGGACCAAGGGAGAAACGTCTCTAGCAACCTTGTGTGCCTTTGGCAATGTGATTGTTACTAGTGCGTCTTTGTGGATATGTGCTCCTGCGCATCAACAACGCACCACCTGAAACGGCGGTAAACGCAGTGGGGTTGTTTTGGAAAGTTGTCCATCATCCTGGTAAAAGGCGGGAATTCTTTTACCTACTACGAGTGTAGACGGGGCGTGGCTCAGCGGGCGGAGCTTACAGGTGTTTTATAAAGGGAGAAACCTTCAACTCTGTTTCTCCAGGAGAGGAGGATAGAAAACGCGTGTCACAGTCAGATACACATTACGCTCCAGTACATCATCAATTCACCTGCAGGAAGGATTCTAGATTGTTTTCTGCTTTGGAATCTCTGAGCGCACAGCCTTGCTTTATCTTTGCCAAGCCCAAGAATTAGGGTGGCTTGTCCTTTCCAGCAGCTGGGCTTCAACTGGGGCACCTGATACGTTTATATTTGTAAGTGCTTCCTGTTGAGGTTTAGTGTCTGGAAAATGAGTATCGTGGCCTACCCAACCGGAGTATTTTCTACGAGTAAGTCAGTAAGCGTTACCGAGCATGTTTTATATGCCCTGTTTATATTGTACATTGAGGCTACGTGATGGACCAAGGGAGAAACGTCTCCAGCAACCGTGTTTGCCTTTGGCAATGTGATTGTTACTAGTGCGTCTTTATAGATATGTGCTCCTGCGCATCAACAACGCACCACCGGAATCGTCGGTAAACGCAGTGGGGTCGTTTAGGAAAGCTGTCCATCATCCTGGTAAAAGGCGGGAATTCTTTTACCTACTACGAGTGTAGACGGGGCGTGGCTCAGCGGGCGGAGCTTACAGGTGCTTTATAAAGGGAGAAACCTTCAACTCTGTGTCTCCAGGAGAGGAAGATAGAAACCGCGCGTCACAGTCAGATACAGGTTACGCTCCAGTACATCATCAGTTCACCTCCAGGAAGGATTCTAGATTGTTTTCTGCATTGGAATCTCTGAGCGCACAGCCTTGCTTTATCTTTGCCAAGCCCAAGACTTAGGGGGGCTTGTCCTTTCCAGAAGCTGAGCTTCAACTGGGGCACCTGCTACGTTTATATTTGTAAGTTCTTCCTGTTGAGGTTTAGTGTCTGTAAAAAGAGTATTGTGGCCTACCCAACTGGAATATTTTCTACGAGTATGTCAGTAAGCGTTAGCTAGCATGTTTTATACACCCCGTTTATATTGTACAATTAAGGGTACGTGATGGGCCACGGGGTAAACGTCTCCAGCAACCTTGTGTGCCTTTGGCAATGTGATTGTTGCTAGTGCGTCTTTGTGGAGATGTCCTCGTGCTTCTGAGCATCAACAACGCACCACCGGAATCGGCGGTAAACGCATTGGGGTCGTTTTGGAAAGCTGTCCATCATCCTGGTAAAAAGGCGGGAATTCCTTTACCTACTTCGAGGGTGGACGGGGCGTGACTCAGCGGGCGGAGCTTATAGGTGCTTTATAAAGGGAGAACCTTCTACTCTCTGTCTCCAGCAGAGGAAGATAGAACCTGCGCGTCTCAGTCAGATACAGATTACGCTCCAGTATATCAACAGTTCATCTCCAGGATGGATTCTAGATCTTTTCTGCTATGGGATCTCTGAGCGCACAGCCTTGCTTTAGTTTCCAAAGAAACTATAAATGAATAGAAATATACATATAATCTGAAAAAAATAATTATCCACATAGGCATATGCAGCTCGTAGTTGCTTGAAAAAGGTGGTTATGAAGGAAAGAGCCAACTCTTGAGTAGTTTCCTGAAAACAAGAAAGTTATCTGTGGCTCTTATAGTTGGGGGTAATGAACTCCATAGTTTGGCTGCTTGGACGGAGAAGGATGTACCACCTACAGTCTTTTTCTTGTATGGTGGTGTTCTAAGGCGGGGTGCCAGTCTTGAGCGGAGGGTTCTTTGTTGGATGTATTTGGTAAAAAAAAAATTCTGATGAAAAGCGGTCCTGTTCCATGTATAGCTTTGTGGGTGATACAAAGCAGCTTGAAAGTGCATCTTCTGGCGATGGGTAACCAGTGTAGTGCTCTCAAGGCAGGGTAGATGTGGGCTTGCGGCTTTATATGTAGTAGTAGCCTGGCTGCGGAATTCTGGATGCGTTGTAGTTTTTTCATAACAGATAGAGATGATCCATGGTAGAGGCTATTGGCATAATCCAGTTTGGATAATACAAGTGAGATCATAGCTTGCACCTTGTGTGGAAATCCGAGGTGAGGGAAAATGCGTCGTAAAGTCTTTAAGGTGATGAAGCTTGTGCGTGCTAATTTGTCTACTTGGGCATTCATAGTTAGTTTGGAATCCATGGTGATTCCTAGGTTTTTCACTTCCTTGGATGATTGAGGAGGTGGTCCGAGATCGTCAGGCCAGACGCACAGAGGGTCATAATGTTTCCAGTCACCACATATGAGTATTTCAGTTTTGGAGGTATTTAGTTTGAGATGGCTCCAGGTCATCCACTGATCAACGGCTCTGAGGCAACTGAAGATTTGAGAGTTTTCAATGTTTTTGGGGTCTTCTAATTGAAGTAGTATTTGTGTGTCATCTGCATAGTTGTAGCATGTGAGATGGAAATCATTGATCAGTTCTGGTAAAGATGTCATGTAGATGTTAAAAAGCAAAGGTGAGATGATTGACCCTTGGGGGACCCCTGTTTTTGTGGGGTAGGGTTCGGATGAGAAGGGGGGTGAGTGGATGATATTCGCTCTTTTTTGGAGATAGGAAGTAATCCAGTCGAGCGCAATCCCTTGTATGTCGGCTTCGTGGAGTCTTTGAGTTAGGGTGTCATGGTCAACCGTATCAAAGGCAGCTGAGAGGTCCAAGAGAAGTAGTGCAGCAACTCCATTTCGGTCAACTGTGTTTTTAAGATCGTCCCAGATTGCCATGAGTGCCGATTCAGTGCTTCTTCCTGGGCGGAATCCAGTTTGGAAGTCTGAAAGTATAGAATTGTCTTCAATGAATTGTGACATCTGGGCGAATGCTGCTCTTTCTATCAATTTGCCCAGGAAAGGTCCATTTGTGATAGGTCTGTAGTTGTTGGGGTCTTGCGGGTCTAGATTTGTTTTCATTAATAATGGTCGTATGTATGCCTTTTTCAGGTCTGTAGGAAAAGTTCCTGAAGTTAAAGAGTTGTTGATGATTCTTCTTACAGGTGTGGCAGCGGAAGTAGATAGCAGGATGTTCTTGAAGATCTGTGGTGGGCAAGGGTCAGAAGGGCAACCAGAAGGTCTGCTTGCTTTGACCAAATCCATAAAATCATCCTGGGATATTTGTTTGAAGGACTGTAGAGGTTGGGATGGTTTATAATTAAAAGGGTATTTTAGTAAAGGGGTTGGTGCTGATGGTTTTCTTCTGTTTTAAATAGGAGTCCAATGTGAAATCTTGAGTGGTGGGATGACTTCCTTCCATGCATGTGGGTTTTCGAAATTCATTGAGAATTTTGAAAAATTCCTTGGTTGTAGATTGAGCATTTAGAATTCTGTCTGAGTAGTATCTTTTTTTAGCTTTTTTGATTGATGATTTGTATATCCTGTTAAGTTTGTGTAGCTGCAGTTTGTCTTGACTGTTGTTTGTTTTGAGCCAGGTCCGTTGCAGCTTTCTGATTTGTTTCTTTATCTTTTTAAGTTCTGTGTTTCTCCAAGGTGTTGGTTTTCTTTTGTCATGTTTAGTTTTTCTGAGTGGTATTAGGACATCAAAAGCTTCCTGTGGCCACTCATAAAGTTTAGGTACAGAATTGATTGTATCTAGATCTGTGTTTGCTGTTAGTTGTGTTTCTAAGTGATCCAAATTGAGTTTTCTCCATGGTCGATAGGTGTATGTATGTAAGTGGTTGTGGGGTGTGTTGATTTGTGGAGTTGTCTGTTGGAAAGTTATCAGATGGTGGTCTGACCAGGTGGTTGGTGTGATGCTATGAATAGTAACAAGTTCAGGCTTTGCAAAAATTACATCTAGGATGTGACCAGCGATGTGTGTGGGATTGTGTACAATCTGATGTAGATTCAATGCGAGTAGGCCAGTGGTGATAGCTTTTGGATGGGGCATATTTGGTTTGTCAAACCAAATGTTTAGATCTCCAAGAATGCATAGATTGGAGTATAGTGTAATAAGGTTTGAGACTGTCAAGAAAGGCATCTGGGAAAGTGGAGTTGTTAGGTGGAGGTCTGTAAAGGAGGAGAAAGTTACAGGTGGAAGTTGGAGTAGGGTGGCATCTGGTAAGGAGGGCTTCACAACCTTGTATGGAGATGTTGTCTGTTTTATTGAGGTTTATTGCCTGTTTGAATATAATAGCTAGTCCACCTCCTCTCTTGCCTATACGGTTTTGTGTGATGGTTTGATAGCCCGGAGGAAGGGCTTCATGCAATACTGGTGCCATGTCATCTCCCAACCAGGTTTCTGTAATGAATAGTAAGTCAGGTTGTGTGTCTGTGAGAAGGTCGTAGATGTGGTGCTTGTTTTTTGAGAGTGATCGAGCATTTATGAGCTGGCAGTTTAGATAGGGTGTGTTAGTGGTGGTGGTGTTTTGTTTAGTAGAAGGGTAAGTAGTATAATGTGAGCTTGAAGCAGGAGTGTTGCTAGTTGTGTTAACTGTTTGAGGCTCACAATAGTCTTGCTTTTCAACATAGTGTTCCTCTTCCAGCAGGTTAAGGAGGCATTTTGTTGGGTCTGTGTGTGTGGGTGGTGAACATGGTGGCTGAGAGAGCCATGAGGAGTGTAGTGTTTTTTGTGGGGTAGTTTTATTATGAAACAAACAAGGGGATGCGAGGTTGCTATGAGTGGCATGTTTTTTATTTTGTTTGCGTCTGTTTAGTGTGGATGGAGTATGGGTTAGGGGTGGTGGAGGAGCATGTGGATCATGATGTAAGGCTCTAAATTGTGCAATGGAGGAGAGGCGACTGAAAGAAGGTTGCTGGGATGGGGTGCTTGTGGTAGGTGTTTGTGAAGGTTGGGGGGGTAGGGGTGGAGATAGGGTGGAATTTGTATCCTTTGTGTAGTCTTGGGGGTGAGAGTGGGTATGATGATGAGTGTAATGTAAGTTTGTGTTGCTTTGATGTGCTGATGTTTGTGGTTGGTATTGTTTTTGTGGAATAATGAGAGGGGCTATTGGTGTAGTTGTTTTTGGTGAGGGACTTGTATGTGAGTTAGTGCTGTTAAGTGGAATTTGAGTGTTAGATGGGGTGTTGATGTGTTTTGGAGATGAATGTATGAGGTGTATATGAGGTGATGGATGTGTGTCAGGGAGATGAGTATTAGTTGAGAAGACTGGAAGAGGTAATATGTGTGGTGGAGTGAAATGTGGGGATTGTATGGTAGTGTGTAATTGGTGAGCAGAGGGGAAGAGTGTGTGTAGATGATGTGTTTGAAGGCAGGGTTTTGGCATTGTTATGAGTTCCGGCGGTCTGTGTGAAGCGAACAGCGGATAGTGTTTTTGGTTAGTATGTGTAGAGAGTGTGTATCTGGGAGACTGAAACTGAGGGAATTGTATGTTGTAGTTTTGTATTGTGTGGGTGGTGGCAGGTAGTGTTAGTGGGAGGGGACAGAGTAGTGTTTCCTGTGAGTATGAAGGTGTTTGACTGCAGTAGTTATGGGGTGTATGTGTATATGTGTTGTATGTAGGGTATTGTGTTGGGTGGTGGGGCAATGTAATATGTCTATGGTCAGTTTGTGATGCATGAGTTTGATATCTTTGCAGATAATGTGTTTGCATGTTGAGGGATGTGTTGGGGCAGAAACCATTCCTGGTGGAATGGGAATTGGGCAGCATTTCTGGCACTAGTCCCTACCTGTCCCGAACAGGCCCAAACAGACAACTGCCCTTGTCCTCTCCGCCCTTTGCCTCGACGCCCGGGCTGAGACGCCCTGAATCCTGGCCTTTTATAGCCCTAACAGCCAATAGGAAGCTGGTCCTAACCCTAGCCAATCCAATTTTAAACCCTGATTTAGCCAATTAATGGGAGACCCAGCCCTAATCACCAGTCACAGCCCTATTTCCTGACCCCCAATCACAGCCCCAGCCCTAGTACCAACAGCCAATCAGAATCCTAGCCCTATCCACCAATCACAGCCCTAGTACCAACAGCCAATCAGAATCCTAGCCCTATCCACCAATCACAGCCCTAGTACCAACAGCCAATCAGAATCCTAGCCCTATCCTCCAATCATAAATGCATCCCTGGAGCTAGCAACCAATGAAACACCATCTCCCAAAAACCAATCACAACAGCATATGCAACAGCCACGAGGAACCTATATAAGGAGCAAGTTAACTAAAGTCCAGTCCCTGGGGCCTGGGGGGAGGCTATTGTTGCTCTATTCAGTATCTCCTTGGATACAGACAGGCTGAATCCACACTTTCAAGCTAGCAGAGTCTACTTTTCAGGTAAGGGGGAGATTGTTTAAGAGACAAACACTGCAATAGTTCTGGGCGCACACTCTAAAATTGGGCTTTTTTAAGGCAAAAAATACAGGGGGACAGACATTAAGTACAATTTAAATCACACAAGCAGATTAAAAACAGTCTCCTAAAACTACACTCTTGAAAGATCTAGGTAGTCTTTTTACTAAGAATAGGGGTGAAAAAAAGGGGGCAGAGGGGGGGAAAAAAAGGGGGGGGAGCCACAAACTAGCAAGGGAATTCACACAGTCACAGCAAAAACGATTTTGAAACAAACACCACTTTAAAAGAGGCCAGGCTGCCTGAAAACACAGAGAGTCCACAGTAAAACAAACACTTTTTGAACAATTAATACTATTTGACTAGAAAAATATCTTTGGGCTCCTTACCTAGGTCTCTTTGCAATCCTTGAACACTGGGCTGTATCAGGACACAGGAGAAGATGCACAGAGGAACACAAAATGGAGGTGCCTGTCTTTGGCCTTCCCTCCACAAACTTAAGGATATTACATGAACATTGATTTCCACCCTTGTATGATTTATTTTCTTTGAATAATGTATGTGTGTGTGAGGAAAATCACTCTGACACACTAATTTGGTATGAGTAGCACCATAAAGTTAAATAAAAAATAGTGCTGTTTAAATCATTATTAGTGTAATTACTTATACAGATACATCTGTCATTTTCACAATGACTGCACAATGCTTACATACAGTGGTTGAACAATGTCAAAACTCCTCCTCCAAATCATAGTTTCTCTTAAGTACTTGTGGAATGAAAACATGATCTGCGCCTTTGTTTCCCTCTATTACATTGGCATCAAGGTGTTAGGCTCCAGATAGCTCCTAGTCACAATGATGCTCAAATAAAAGGAAAGATGATGGCCCTTTAAATTAATCATTTGTTTTGGGCATAGTTAGGAGTGAAAATAATAAAGCCCCCTCACCGCTTGCAGGTTGGCTGATTATGTGTCCCTGTGTAGGTAAATGACACTGGGGTATTTTCCGCATTTTTCACTGGGCCAGCACGGATTCCGGATCTGGCTCAGTAATAGCTACGGACCCGACAACCAGTTGGATCCCTCTCATTTGCTGCAGTGGTTGCCTCAAATTCTACCTTGTCTAGTACCAGAAAATGCAATCATTAGCCTGGAGACCATGTGAACCAACTTTCCAAACAGCCGCAAGATAAGTAGCTAAATACATTTGGTGATCTATAGTTGCCATAAAATTCTCCAGTTTTAGTAATACAAAGTTGCAGACAATATGGGGGTCTTCATGCAAAAACATATATATAGTTTTGCACACATGCGGAGCTTTTGTGGCACACGTGCACCTTTCAGTTAGAGTAAAAAACAAGTAATAAATATAGCCAGAAAAAACATAAGCACCTAGACGGAACAGTTCTGCAGTTTCAAACACAGACTGAACCTACTAAAATCATATATTGATGCTGTCTTCTTAGTTTTTTACAATCTGTTTATATTCCTCCAAACAATATTCCAGACCAAGTGGTTGTTTACACCTTGCATCATATCTTTAGCTCATGTATATACTTACTCTCCTTCATCACACATGTATAATCTCCCTCCCAAAAAATGAAACTCAGTGGTCATTCACAACAGTCTCTCCTTCACTACCCAGCGCATCCTTACCCTCGCTTACACCATCTCACCGTGTCTATCTGTAGGATTACCAGATGGTCTACTTTAGCCATTGCCTATTACAAATTTATTCCTGCACATACATTTTCACCCATTCGTGCTCTGAGCCATTTATCATTCTATTCCAACATTGTTTAACTCATGTCCGCGATCCCTTGGCCAGCCTTTCATCAATCCATTGATTCTTTATTGCTTTTTACCATTCACATTACCATACACACAAATTCACTGATTAATAAAGAAGCACTTTGCAACCACAAAAACAGTTCTGTTGGCTTTGCCAATGCTTATTGTTAGAAATGGGGTCTTTGGTTGACAGTCAGGTTACCCCCTGTTCAAGCAAGGACCCTCACTCTAGTCAGGGTAAAAGAGAATCACCCTCAGCTAACCCCTGCTTACCCCCTTGGTAGCTTGGCAGAGCAGTAGGCTTAACTTCAGAGCGCTAGGTGTAAAGTATTTGTACCAACACACACAGAAACTTAATGAAACACTACAAAATGACACAACACCGGTTTAGAAAAATAGGAAATATTTATCTAAATAAAACAAGACCAAAACGACAAAATTCTGACATACACAAGTCAAGTTATGAATTTTTAAAGATTAAACTCCAAAATAGCGCTTAGAAACAAAAATGCTTCGATGAGATGTTAACACGGCATCGTGATGGAGTCGTTCCCAACAAGCCGACACCAGCGACGCCGGACACGGAGTCGTGTAGACCCCCAAGTACAGTACCTTTGGTGAAGAGTGAAAACATGCCGATGGGCGAAGTCGGGGATCGCGGCGTCTGTGCGAAACGTTGAATCCGTGCACTTCGAGCGGCGTCGGTCACGACGTGGTGCAGCGACTTCCACGGAGTCGCGGACTTCAACGGGGCTGCTGCAGCGTCGGGCCTGCGAAGAGCGTCGCGCTCCAGCAAAGGTCACGGCGTCAGGTGCAGGCGGCGTTACCGGATTCAGCAGCGGCGTCGGTCCAAAGTCGTCCGAAGTCGATTTCCTTGGATTCCACCAGCTTTCCTTTCAAGGGACTGGATAGGGCACCACTTGTTGGGGCAGGAGTCTGTCCAGAGACTCAAGGTGCTGGCAGAGAGAAGTCTTTGCTGTCCCTGAGACTTCAAACAACAGGAGGCAAGCTCTAACTCAAGCCCTAGGAGATTTCTTCACAAGATGGAAGGCACACAAAGTCCAGTCTTTGCCCTCTTACTCTGGCAGAAGCAGCACTGCAGGAAAGCTCGACAAAGCACAGTCACAGGCAGGGCAGCACTTCTTCCTCAGCTATCAGCTCTTCTCCAGGTAGAGGTTCCTCTTGGTTCCAGAAGTGTTTCTCAAGTCTGTAGATTTGGGTGCCCTTCTTATACCCATTTTAGTCTTTGAAGTCACCTTTCTTCAAAGGGGACTCACACCTACTTGTGAAATCCTGCCTTGCCCAGTCAAGGCCTCAGACACACAGCAGGGGGTTGGAGCCGGCATTGTCAGAGGCAGGCACAGTCCTTTCAGATGAGTCTGACCACTCCACCCCTCCCTCCTAGCAGAGATGGCTAATCAGGAAATGCAGGTTACACCCCAGCCCCCTTTGTGTCACTGTCTAGTGCGAGGTGAAAAACTACCCAACTATCAAACTGACCCAGACAGGGAATCCACAAACAAGGCAGAGTCACAGAATGGTTTAAGCAAGAAAATGCTCACTTTCTAAAAGTGGCATTTTCAAACGCACAATCTTAAAATCAACTTTACTAAAAGATGTATTTTTTAATTGTGAGTTCAGGGACCCCAAACTCCACATGTCCATCTACTCTCTAGGGGAATCTACACTTTAGTCATATTTAAAGGTAGCCCCCATATTATCCTATGAGAGAGACAGGCCTTGCAACAGTGAAAAACAAAATTGGCAGTATTTCACTGTCAGGACATATAAACCACATTACTATATGTCCTACCTTATCCATACACTGCACCCTGCCCTTGGGGCTACCTAGGGCCTACCTTAGGGGTGCCTTACATGTAAGAAAAGGGAAGGTGTAGGCCTGGCAAGTGTGTACACTTGCCAAGTCGAATTGACAGTGTAAAAATACACACAGACACTGCAGTGGCAGGTCTGAGACATGATTACAGAGCTACTTATGTGGGTGGCACAACCAGTGCTGCAGGCCCACTAGTAGCATTTGATTTACATGCCCTGGCACCTCTAGTGCACCTTACTAGGGACTTACTAGTAAATCAAATAGGCCAATCATGGATAAACCAATTACATACAATTTGCACGGAGAGCATATGCACTTTAGCACTGGTTAGCAGTGGTAAAGTGCTCAGAGTTCAAAAGCCAACAGCGACAGGTCAGAAAAAATAGGAGGCAGGAGGCAAAAAGATTCGGGATGACCCTGCATAAGCAAAAATCCAACACGACCCCCTACCAGCCTAAAGCCAGGGGAGAACAATCAATACCTTGATGTACTTCCCTGATTGGGGCGATAGAACAAGGACCCAGGCCCACAACAGCAGGGGCATGTTCCAGTTCTACGCCTTCCTGACTCCGGTTGGATCCCTCTGTCCATACTCTCAGGGCACACTAAGCTAACCCATGGGGAACCCTTCTCCACATCTGCAGACACCATCTGTGCAGCGCCTAACTTTACTTTGCTCACAGATTTATTGCAATGGGCAGATAGTACCACCAGGGCCCCCCCAGAAGACAACATGGTAGGGGCACTGTTAGCAGTAGCCCCTTCCTCCAGGTCAGGGGGGACACCCTGAACCTGGCCTTCCAATCCAGGGTCTGTACCCTTAGATTGCTCTGGGGTCAGGGGTGAGTCTTTCTCTCCCCTTCCCCTACTCTCAGGGTTCTGCACCCACCCCTCAGGAAGAGTACCCCTTGAAATCACACCAGGGGGGGTGATTGGGCAAACCCCCCCCCCCCTTCAGGTCAGGGTTTATCCCCTGCACCTGATCCTCCAGTCCAGGGTCTGTACCCACAGACTGGACCACTGCCTGGCAACCCAGGAATTCCTGGGGGGCATACCTACCCCCCAGCAGGTCAGAGTTTGCCCTCTGAACCTGGTCATCCAACCCAGGGCAACCACCCTGCGGTTGAACCACTGCCTGGTGCACCAGGACTTCCTTGGGAGCACACTTACCCCCCATCAGGTAAGAGTTTACCCCCTGAACCTGATCATTCAACCCAGACTCACCACCCTGCGGTTGAACCATAGCCTGGCACACCAGGACTTTCAGGGGGGCACACTTACCCCCCTCAAGGGACACACTGTCCCGAAGGGCCACACAAGAGTCTGGCTTGCGCAGGTCTCCTGACCTCTGCCCATCTGACAGAGTCTGGATTCCCCCCAACCCAGAAATGGTCTCACCAAGGTCATTCATGGGGGGCTCTGCTCTCAGAGCTGACCCCTGACCCTCCAGGTTCTCCACTGGGGTCCGCAACCCCCTCTCAACCCTCTGTCTGGACTTCTGCACCCCCTCACTAGGAGTGGTACTGCCAGACACCAGAACTGGTGGGACGCTGGCGACAGCCGCCCCTCCAAGTTCTCCTGACACTGTGGGATCTCCCTCAACAGATGGCCCTATGGAACAGGCTAGGCTCCCCTCCTGGTGTTCCCTCATGGAACCCTCCAGGACCTGGGACCGGATCTCGGGCCCCTTGGACCTCAGTCCATCCCCATTCCCTCTCCTCAGAGACTGGACATGGGGTCCCTCACCCATCCCACTACACTGGGACCTACCTGGGACACTACAATCCTTCCCTACCTCACAGAATGGTTTAAGCAAGAAAATGCTCACTTTCTAAAAGTGGCATTTTCAAACGCACAATCTTAAAATTAACTTTATTAAAAGATGTATTTTTTTATTGTGAGTTTAGGGACCCCAATCTCCACATGTCCATCTACTCTCTAGGGGAATCTACACTTTAATCATATTTAAAGGTAGCCCCCATATTATCCTATGAGAGAGACAGGCCTTGCAACAGTGAAAAACGAAGTTGGCAGTATTTCACTGTCAGGACATATAAACCACATCACTATATGTCCTACATTATCCATACACTGCACCCTGCCCTTGGGGCTACCTAGGGCCTACCTTAGATGTAAGAAAAGGGAAGGTTTCGGCCTGGCAAGTGGGTACACTTACCAAGTCGAATTGACAGTGTAAAAATACACACACAGACACTGCAGTGGCAGGTCTGAGACATGATTACAGAGCTACTTATGTGGGTGGCACAACCAGTGCTGCAGGCCCACTAGTAGCATTTGATTTACAGGCCCTGGCACCTCTAGTGCACCTTACTAGGGACTTACTAGTAAATCAATTAGGCCAATCATGGATAATCCAATTACATACAATTTACACAGAGAGCATATGCACTTTAGCACTGGTTAGCAGTGGTAAAGTGCTCAGAGTTCAAAAGCCAACAGCGACAGGTCAGAAAAAATAGGAGGCAGGAGGCAAAAAGATTTGGGATGGCCCTGCATAAGCAAAAGTCCAACACTTATTTTAACGAAGTTCTAGCACCATAGTTCAGAATGTATGTATGTATTGGAGCCTAGAATGTGAAATGCACAATGTGTGTTGAAGTTCAATGGGTACCTCTGTGTGCTTCTTGATTGTGATCAGTGATTGATCATGGACCATCCATTTGTGGAAGCCATCTGCTTGTCTCTGGCTCACATACTGCAAGGGCCACAGACAACTGCAGGCCAGCCCACGGATGAAGGCAGACAATATGGGGCTCTGAGTATCCTTTCCACTACAGTGGCATATACAAAGTGTCAAGACCCCCCTGCAGAATGGTATGAGTGGACCCCTCTTTGCCAATATCTCATGGATATTCATTGGCCATCAGCTGAATAGGGTGCTCCAGAATGGTTGGGGGCCCCCTAGTAGTTTAGGCCTCTCCTTGCATCACATGGGCTTCAAGGGCCTGCATTAATCCCTTGTTTCTTTAGTGCACAGTAGCACCAAAGCCTGTGCCTATTATGCCATGTGAGACGGAAACTTGATTTTGCAGAGAACGTGGTCAAAAACATATACTGTGGATTCTGCTTTGCAAAGAACCCTGAGATCAATTAAACGAAGCCTAGTCAGAAGTCTCCAGTCATGAAGGGATGCTCTGTTTTTTACAGGGTTACTCCAAGAAACCCTTGGGCCATCAGATATGAGAACACGGAACTGGCTGATAATTGGGAAGTGCTGGGCACAGTAAACAGGCTGCTAAGAGATTACAGTGATTACAGTGAGCAAGTAAGCACATGCACTCCAAATAAATGCACAATATTATATTTAAAAAAGTTTTACCTCAAGTATGCAGTGAAAGTGTACAACTCACTCAGCCAGAACACTAATATACGAAAAGCTTATGGGGGCACAAACCCCAAAACAGGGGATAA
Source organism: Pleurodeles waltl (assembly GCF_031143425.1). Classification (NCBI taxonomy): domain Eukaryota; kingdom Metazoa; phylum Chordata; class Amphibia; order Caudata; family Salamandridae; genus Pleurodeles; species Pleurodeles waltl. Next base: position 254,001,363 of record NC_090445.1, read on the forward strand.
CACCATCAAATGAAAAGAAATACAACAAAGTCATCCAGCCATGGGCAACAAGCTGGCCAAAGCACACTTTAAGCATGTTATGTATTGGAAGCAATAGGTTTGCCTTCAGACTGCTAAGGTTGCCTGTAGCAGAGACCTGAAAATGTACAGATTAAATATTTGTAGTAGTATATCTTTAGTCATAAGTTCAAAGTGTTTGGTTCTCTTTGGCAACCGTTTTAGATATGCATTATCCTGAAAAGGATCAAATTAAATTAAAATTAAAATACGTGTAAATGTGCAATAATACTGAGGCTTGAATGAAAATTTAGCAAGCATTAAAATAAATCACAATTGATTATGCAAACAGACTGGTATATTAAATTCTACTTCCTGACATTGCAAGTATGACGTTGAGTCATGATACTCAGCTGAGGCCCGTTTTTTAGGGCGTAGGGGCCACGTTCCTGCACCTTTTGCCCCTCATGAAGAGTGCCTGTCAGGCTGAGCAAAGGTCAGCCTGACAGACACTCTTCATGTTCAGATCAGGCAGCCAGGAGCGAGAGATGCGTGATTTGCGCAGACTCCTAGCTGGCTGAGCTGAACTGTGCTGGGCTGAAGAGGTCAGAGCTCCTATGGGCGTGACCTCCTCAGCTCAGCAAAGGTGCCTCGAGGCCCTCCCCCTCGGTGACGAGGGGAAGCGTCACCCATTGACTTCGACCTGGGCGCTTCAGGTTTAAGCCCTGAAGCGCCCAGGGTGAGTGTCAATCAGTGACACCTCGTCACAGAGTGGGGAGGGGTCAGCAGTCTCACTGACCCCACCCCACTCTGTAACAAAGTTGGGACTGCTGCCTTCCTTCATTGGCTGACCTAACTAAGGTCAGCCAGTGAGGGAAGGCAGCAGTCTCAACCCTCCTAGGACCTCCGAGCTGAATGTAAGTGTGTGTGTTTTTTTAAATGAATGTTTGGTGCATGCATGTATGTTTGAATGTTGATGAGTATTGTGAATGGATGTGCGTATGTGTGTGAATGAATGAGTGAGTGTGTGCTGCCTGCCCCCCTCCCTCCTAAAATTACCGGCCCACATCAATGATACTCTTTGGGAGAAGAGTCCGCTTGGTAGCAGCAAATGCTTCCATTTGTCAGATTTTCCATCAGCTGCCGTATGCACATAGCCTCTCAAATGTACATATGTTGTTATAAAAACCTAAAAATGTTAAGTAAGAAGTAGTAGTTTTAAAGTTTAGAACAGTCAAGATGGTGGGTTGTCCCAAGTTTGAAATACCTAGTGCTAGGTAGGCACCGTCTGTCACAGCAGGGGCAGTACTGGTCCATTTGTGATGCACTAGTGATGTGTCAGTGTTATTTGATTTTCACTACCTTTATTGCAGTATTGGGTAGTTTGCCACATGAGTTGCTTATCTCTGTTTTTTTTTATTTGTATACTTTTTTTATTCATGAGTGGGCCAGTTTTAAAGCACCAGTGATGTCACCAATATAATTATGCTGTTGTGAGAAGAATGATAGGCAGTTAGGGGAAGAAATAGGAGTGAAAAGTAGAAGGAAAGAATGAGTGGAGTCCAGGAGTCACTTATTTTACTGGTATCCTGATAGAAGCTTTTGTGCAGGTACTCCCAATGTAAATGACATCTAGATGGCTACTCTGGGCTTCTCTCAGACATATCATTTGATATGCCACAGGCTCCTGAAGTACACAACTGTGTTTCACAACCTCTCCTCCTCCTAAGCATTGCAGCGGAATGAGAGGTGCACCTGACATATAAATAGTCTATCAGGTGAACCTCTGAAATTCCAACCATCAAGCAGCACTAAAGTAACACAGCCATTCTCTTGTCTGCCTGCAGTAGTGCTAGATATTTGCTAGGTGTAACTGACAGAATCATGCGAGATGTGTGATAAAAGTCAGAGCAGGACCACCTATCAGTGCTTTCATCTATATTTTTGCCAGTCACAGAAATAAATTGGCATTCAAAACAATGCAATTGTAATTACCACGATCTAGTGACTAAAGGATATTTCACAGTAACGACTTAACATTTCATGGGATATGAAGTAACTTTACATGCCACCCTGAACGAGGCTCACTGATAAGGAGGAAATAAAAATCTAAATTCAACTTGTCCAGCTTAGACTGTGACCTGCATGTTGCATTCAATAACTAAAGTTTAAATAGGCAAAAAGCTAATTTCTGCCCATTTAGCATGGCAACTGTTCATGGGCAGCAGATGCAAAAGCCTAGTTAGACAAAGGGGAGACACTAGTTAAACCACGGAAGAGCTTCATTTAATACCACCAGTTGAGAATATTCTGACACACATAAATGCATACTCTGTTATTCATTTTAGAGTTTCTAAGGTATTCATGTCAAGTTGGTTTCTCCCATATAGCTGAGACAGTGATACCTACTCTTGTTAACTCTTTTAAACGCCAAGAAAGGAAAAAAGGGAATGGGCTGTTCAGTCACTCTATGTAAAGCGTATACCCAGGGAACCTTCAGCATATAGTATTTTGTATGCTGCAGAGAAGTGGTTTTTAGCTGTAGTCCGGGGACCACTGGGGGTCCAGAAACCCTTTCCAGGGGGCCCGTGTAACTTCTTAGAAATTGAAATAATAATAACAGAGTAATAAAGTGTATATACATAAAGAAGCAAAATGTAAAGATGGAACGTTTAAAATATTCTGTAAATGTGGAGGAATTTGAAATTGAAAAATGAAGTAAGTCTCCTCAGACTGAATCGTGAGAGAACTGCAATTTCATCATGCAGCTATACTATGGACAGTGAGTGGCCCACATTTAATTTCGAAACTTCAACCTTCCAATTAACATTGTGATTTTTTAAAAATACTTGTTTGTGAACAAAATAAAATAGTTCATCATGTGTGTATTTGTTAGATGAATGCTTGTTTCTGTATTTATGTGTATTGTTTTGCTGGCCCAATCATAGCGGATGCTTAGGCCTGGGTCCTTGGGGTTCCCCAGATCCCAATAATGATTCAGTGGGAGTTCCAGGGTGCCAGTAATTATTATGTGGGGGTTGGCTGTATGGTAAAGAGAATTTGGATGTATTATTTTGTCAACTGCAAGATATATAGTCCAGAAAATTTATGTTTGCACCACAATGTTTGTCTGTATCTTTCATGGAACATCAGACTTAGAAAGCAGCTTGCAAAGTGTGGAAGCATGGAGGAATTTAATTATATGAAAAATAGCGCTCCTCTTCTCATGCAAGACAATTCTGGAAATTGGCATTTCCCTGAAGCAGTGGGCAAGATTATAGTTACATTTATCCTTTTCCAAGATGGGTTCCTTTTCAGGGTTTTTCAGTGAAATGGAAGCTTTGGCCATGTAAGTGTTGGCTTCCCCTTATTTAGTCTATGACTGTGTTTCATGAGTAGAGATTTCTGCTGTCCCAGATTCTCAACTCTACCTCTTTAAATCTGACTCTTTCTATTGGTTTGAAAGTTGAGAGGATTGGCTAATTAAGCAAAGGTTTTCCACTTCATATAGCTGACACAGTTTTAAAATGCATTAGGCCTTCTACTTTCAAGTCATATTCTAGACACTGGATCTGTTTTCACAAGTGGTGTAGTACTCTTTCAGTTTGTGATGTTGCTTGTTCTCTTTCATCTATTTTGCAGTTTTTATAGAATGGTTCCCATCATAAACTTTCGCTTTCCACCTTGACTGTTCAATGGCCTCCTGTTAAGTCTCTTCATGGATCCAATGCCAACCTTGATGCTAGCATCTGGATTGATTACATTGCTTTTCTTTCTTCACATACAATGTCACCTTCTTGAATTTTGCTTTGGTTCTCAAAATCCCTTAATCACACCCTTTTGAACCACTAGGTTCTGCTGACTTGAAGTTTCTTTCTTATGAGGTTGCGTTTTGGAAGCTATTACTTCAGCCTAGAGGACTGATGAGATGTTTTAAGGATTTAAAGGTGTTAAGAGCTAATCGTTTATTTCTTACTATAGTCAAATCAACTTTTCCTACTTCTCAGGAAGAAGTGTTACCAACTTTCTTTCTCCTACATCTCATGTAGAAAGGTTATTGGGTTTGAAAGATGTTAAATGAACTTTGATTTACTTTTGGCTTGCCAGGTCAACGTAAAAAGGCACTGTACAAACTGATAACTTGACATGTAATATGTATTTTATTTACTACTATTGATTTCTAAATCCATGCAACTTCTAGAGAGACATACATGTATGTTTAAAACATAATAACATAATAAAGAGACTCTGGCAAAAAGGGATATTTAATAACTAGAAGCAGGCAGATAAAATCCACAATTGCCCTGGCTTATGCAGGTGAAGATGGTCCTTTTATGAGTAGAGTTCAAGGGTGTTCCATAAAACGTTTCTTGGGATAGGTTGAATGGCCTTTCATTGAGAAAGATATGCAGAGCTGGAACCTCGCCTTCAGAACCTACCTTTGTTGAGGATTACAATTTAAAGGGAATAATAGATATTGAGGGAAACTTTCGTTCAGGACTTCTAAGTTAAGTACAGGGAGGATAACCTAATCAGTTGATATGTTTCTTGTTCCTGCTTCTGTTCACATTTTATGTATTAAAGGTTTCTGTTTGTTGCTTTTTTGTGATTTTTGTTTGGTGTATTTCTATTGTAAAAGACCTTAGGTTATGGTAACCTTCACTCTTTCTCCTATTAATTTTTATCCTAGTCATTAGGACCCAGGCACCTTCCTCGCTTCTAGACTTTGACAGTGCTTGGGAGTGACAGTAGGATGATGGAGATGTTAGCCCAGTTATGGTGCCCAGCTTAGGGTGGATGGGTCTTCCATTTCACCACGTTTGTTGTTGCTTCTTTCTGTATGTTCACCCCATGATTTATTTGCCTTTCATCTTTAACTTTAGAGCCTGGTGACCAAGCAGCAGCTTCTAGTGCTGTGTCAAAGTTTCCTCAGCTAGTTCTCTACAGCATTTCCCATATCTTTTCAATTACAATTTAGTATTGTTCACTAGGACCCTTCACTGATCAAAAGGCCTGGCTGGTTTTCATACTCACAAAATTAGGCAATAGCCTGGTCATAGTGCCTTTTTAAACTTTTTATTCTGTCACCATATTGCACAGTAGCATCGTAAATGTTGTACAGCAAGGCTGAAAACCATTGGAAAAGCCAGTAGGTCCTAAGGGGAAGACCTATTGGCTTTGCTAAAGTATTTTTACTCACCACCCTGATTTTGCTAACAGGCTTTGGCAAAATAAAACAATTGGCTGAGGTCTGCTCTCAGCTCAGTCAAAGAGCAGTTTTATGATTGGATAATTCCTGCACCGTCGACCATTTACAAAGTAGTGTCTGAAAACACATGCACTCCTAGCTTCTTTATTATTACACAGGCAGTATGTAACAGACTTTGGGGTTAGTATTAGCTCCTGTCATCACTCTGATTTCATTAAGCAGACAGATTCTACTTTGGTCCTGGCTACGTGACCACTTTTTAAACCATCCACCATCCCTTCCAAAGAGGTAGTCACTGCACAGTCAAATATGTGCAGAAAGCTCACTAAGTGTGGCATCCGGGGCAGGGCCGACTGTAGCCCCTTTAACCTCTGTACCCTGCTGCCACTGTATCAGCTGCAAAATTCATAAATAGTCCCCTGCATTTTCTAACTCCCAGGAAAACATTAATCTGGGTTTGAAAAGAAATAAAGGTACATACAATGTCTCATAACTGCATGAAAACAAGCACCAATTTAGCCGATTTCTTTCACTTGTCTATACATATACACACAGTAATCGATGTACAGCTGGATATAGGAACAATTATACTCTTAGCCATATAGTGCAGTTTGTACGACTAAGAAAACATCATGAAAGAGAAGCCACTAACATTTTCTATGAAGCCAGTAGATAATTCATTTCTTCACACAGTCATGAAAGAAGCAGAAGGCTAGAAAAGGAACCTTAGTATAGCCAGTGTAGTAGCACCATGTGTGCACCTCAGCAGAATAAAGTAGGGCAAGGATGTAGTCACATGACTCTTTAGAGTTACCGCGGATCCAGAGGTTATTTTTAACTAAAATATTACAACACACCTAGGACCAGATGTACTAGATGTACTAAGGTTTTCTGCTGTTGTAAAGAGTTCAACTAATGAAATTGGGATGCTTGTGATTGCAAAATGCCATTTGGTATATACTAAACACAAACTGCTGTCCAACTTGGCCCTTTCTGCAGGGTCATCCTTAAACGTTCTACTCTTCACCTTTCCGTTTTCTGAACCCATTTTTGATGGCTTTTAGAATTCTGCACACTTTACCACTGCTAACCAGTGCTGAAGTGCTTGTGCTCTCTTTTACGACAAAAATAATGATACACTGTTCCAGGGAAAGGTAACAAGAGAATAAACACAGGGAAGTCCTAATTTTAGGAGCAAGAGTCCTCACACACTCAACTGGGTGTCATCATCGGATATGCTCCTCGTCAGACTGGCGCTGCAATGTCTGACGGGCACCCCCCGAAGGGGGGCTCTTTGCCGGAGATCTTTTCTCGATGACGCCAAGACTCCAAGAGTGAGTTTGGAAGAAAGAAACAAGGAGAGAAACATAAGAAACTAAAACTGGCTCAAGACCCAAGCCTCAGGGTAACAATTTTATTAGTCCACAGTGGGTAATGGCCAAGATTAAAAAATAGTAAGGAGAGTGAAAATGAGGTAATGATCAATCACTGTCTACCACATTTATAGGGAAATGGGAGGTAAGGAACTGCCAGACCATCCCTTAAAACGGGTCAACATGTTTCACGTCTCTGTGGTCCAACTGGATCCAGTGACGTTTCTTCAGGACCAAGTGGAAAAATACTTCTCCTTTAATACACTGAATAGACTCCTATAATCTGACACTGTCAATTTTAATGTCTCCAGTCACTTACACTAGTCCGGTATGTCTCGAACTTGTTATTCCTAAAATTCAACCTGTAATGGAATGAACACAGGTTAACAGTGATACTCCAGACTGAATGCACTCTTACTGGAGTGGATTCATCATTTATGACAAAGGAAAGAATGTGTCAATCTGTGAGGCACACAGTGCTTGTGTCATCAGTGACAAACCAATGCATGCAAGGCGAATATGAGCTTACCCTCCCTATTGAGGAACGGGCTTCATGGGACTACGTAGGCCTAAGGCCGGGAGCAAAAATTCTAATAGTCAAACAAACAGAAGACAAAAATGCATGTTATTGTATATTAAAACAGAGCTACAGCATCCAAAAAAGGTGGCCTTAATTTACCATGACAGCAATAACCAACCATATGTCGTGTGGCTTGGGACAATACAATGGTAAATGGGTAGGACAATGATTAGATTGATCTGGACATATATAATGTAATCTAACCCTGTCAGATGTCCACAAAACCATAATAATTAAAAGTAACAAAATACACTATATTATTGTTTTGTGTTATTTTATAGTTCATGGACTGGTCTGTCAATTCTATCAAAATTATAATCTTGTGGGGCATATAAGGCCCCAGGGCCAAGGTGGGATGGTTAATAATCTTGCTATAAACATTCCTCAAACAATGCCACCCTCGCAGTTCAAATGATAAAAATCCCGTTTAGGGTCATTTATGGAGTCTCATTCCTACTCCTCTAGCTATAATTAAACACCCAATTAATCAGTCACTGCACACTAAGGGAGAAAAACTCCCACGTCTGTTCGATCAATTCTGTACAGGCAAGTCAGTGATGCTTTCCTTAGAATACTTCAATGGTTGTTCACCCATTGAATAGACAAAAGGCAGCATGAAACAAAACGTCGGTGTCATTCCAAAATAAAGGTAAATCAGTTGTATTCGACTTACTAGCACGCTCCTGGTCCTCGTGGGCAACCTAACCCTGGCCACGCTCCCGTAACAATGGAGAAGCCGTGGTACAGAGGGTAGAAAAGCATGTCAACCGGAAGACCGCACGTAACGATGACGCTCGCGTTACCAGGTAACGGAGCCCAGCAAGTAGAAAGAAGGCTCTAATCTCACTGACGGGCCACAGTCATAAAAAGAGGACTGTGGCTCCACAGCGGATGAAAAGAAAGAAATAAAACACAGCGGGCATATTTATACTCTGTTTGCACCGAATTAGTGTCATTTTTTTTAACTCGAATTCGGTGCAAAACTAACTCCATATTTATACTTTGGTGCTAGACCCCTCTAGCACCAAATTTATGGAGTTAAAGTCATTTTTTTAAAGTGGAGACCTACTTTGCCTTAATGAGATGCAAGGTAGGCGTTCCAGTGCAAAAAATGACTCTATGGCCTTAACGCCATATTTAGGGGCATATTTATACTCTGCAGCATATTTATACTCCGAATTAGTGTCATTTTTTTTTACTCTAATTCGGTGCAACACTAACTTTATATTTATACTTTGGTGCTAGACCCATCTAGCACCAAGGCCCTGATTTAAACTTTTTTTGCACCGCATTAACGTCATTTTATGACGCAAAAGTGGCGCAAACTTACAAAATATTGGCCCTTATTTATACTTTTTGCTGCAAAACTGCACTAACTCAGTTTTGCACCAAAAAGTTTAGCACCGGCTTGCACCATTTCTGTGCACCAGCCGGGCACCATATTTATGGAATGGTGCAAGCCGGTGCAAAGGGTAGGCTAGAGTTTAAAAAAATGACTTTAGTCGGGTGTGGCTGGCAGTATAGAAGAAGAAGGTTTAGCACCAAAAAATGGCTTTAGGCAGGTTAGAGTAAAAAAAAATTACTCTAACCAGATTAGCGTCATTTTATGGTGCTAAACCTACCATGCCACATGACTCCTGCCTTAGAAAAGGCAGGAGTCATGCCCCCCACCCCAGTGGCCAGCACAGAGGACAGGGGTCCCGTGGGCAAGGCCATTGCACCCTGTGCCATGTATGGGGGCCCATTTCAGGGCCCTCTATGGCACTTTAAAAAATAAAATGCACTTACCTGGGATGGGGTCCCCCATCCTCGCAGTCCCTCTAGTGTGGGTGGGGGTGCCCCTAGGGCCTAGGGAGGGCACCTCTGGGCTTATTCCATGGTGTTCCACCATGGAAATAGGGCCACAGGTCCCCTAACGCCTGCCCTGACCCCGGTTTAAAAAAATGGGGCAAAGCAATCTTTGCCCCATTTTTTGACCCCTCCTCCCTCCCTTGCACCATTTTTACATGGGAGTATAAATATGGTGTTAAGGCCATAGAGTCATTTTTTTGCACGGGAACGCCTACCTTGCATCTCATTAAGGCAAGGTAGGTTTCCACTTCCAAAAAATGACTTTAACTCCATAAATTTGGTGCTAGACGGGTCTAGCACCAAAGTATAAATATGGAGTTAGTTTTGCACTGAATTAAAGTAAAAAAAAAACGCGAATTCAGTGCAAACAGAGTATAAATATGCCCCTTAGCGTCAAAAAATGATGCTAATCTGGTCAGAATCATTTATTTTGACTCAAAACTGCCTAACGTCATTTTTTTTTAAGCTAGCCTACCCTTTGCACCGGCTTGCACCATTCCATAAATATGGTGCCCAGCTGGTGCTAAAAAATGGTGCAAGCCGGTGCAAAACTTTTTGGGGCAAAACTGCCTTAGTGCAGTTTTGCACCAAAAAGTATAAATAAGGCCCAGCGTATTTAATGAAATCTAGACTGATTAGGTATCGTAATGAAGCCCTAATGGGGGCTTTCAAAAAATATACAAAATTGCCAATGAACGTTAACAAACCACTCATTGGACATAAACACTGAAAACAGAGTGGGGGCGATGATGAGCCCCAATTCTGCTGTTAAAAAATTCGGATCTCAGTGCTATTGTGTATGAATTATCGTTGTGAAAAACTGATCCAAGGGATATCATCGTTCAACCCCTTGAGATGTGTGTTTAATTTATACACCCAACGCTGTTCGAGTTCAAAGAGAGAACTCATCCCCTTATGTGAGTAAGTCTGCAGGACTATCCACCACATATCATCTGGGCTGTGATTAACTTCCGTATAGTGAATACTAAGTTTAGTCATAGCTCGGCCGCATCTGATATTGCTACGATGCTCATTTATTCTAAGCTTCACTGCCCTGGTGGTCATTCCCACATAGCGTAAGTCGCACGGACATGTGATCAGATAAATGCAATTACGGGTGTTACAGTTGGTATGCTTCAACAATCACCATGTCCCTATTGGTGCCAGTTCAAGGGTGTCCAAACGTTTCGTGAGTGTGCACACATTACAACTCCCACATGGAAAATGGCCAGTCTCAGGTTCCAGGCATTCTACTGGCAATTAAGCATGGCTTTTCCACCACTGTGCTACTCTAGATAGATGCCTACTTAATGCAAATCAATACTCATGCTTTTCTTCATGGGAGAAGTCAATCCTGAACCTTGGTCATTTCATACCACTCCTCTACTCTAGGGTCTACCACTTTTTTAGTTATGAAATATGAGATCGCAACCCCCCAGATTCTCAGTGACTAAGTCGTGCCTTGACCTGGTAAACACAAGGATCAGGCAGTGAGGCCACTCCTGTGCTGATAGCGCCAAAACCAGGTTAGATCTAAACGCAGATAAGTGCCACTTTAAGAGCTGATAAGACAGTAAGACTCCCATAATGGGTCCTGGGAATTTATGGCAGACTGGGGGATTAGAGGTTATGAGGAATTACTGAAAACCCATTAATCTCTCCCCTCCCAAAAAAAAACAGCAGCTTTTGAAATGAATGTGTGTGTGAATGCACTTAAAACATTGAATCTAGGTTACACTATTCCTGATTGCTGGTGCAATTTGCAGACTGTCAAGTGACCCTCAAAGGAAACTGGAAATTCTGGAGTAATCCTGCATCAAAAAATTACTGATAGTTGCTATATTGAGGTTTTTGGATGGAGGAATACCGATGCAATATTATTGAGGGCCACACAATTGTGGCCTTAGTCGGGGTGCTAGGGCGAATGAGGAATGAGTTGTTCAGTGGAAGTTACTGCTGAGATGTGGGAATTTTGGCCAGTCATGTCTCCTGGACAGTGCCCTGTACTTGTGTAGAGACAGTAGGTATTTACTACTGTGCTGATGCTTCACTCGATCCAGATGATCCACTACTAACATTGTTGTTACACAAAGTATCAGGTAAGGTGGTAGATCCTTTTCCTATCTTTCGACCAAAGCTTGGAATATGTTGATGGCATTAGACACATGAGTTGTTTTATTGTTTAAAAAAAGTAAAACAGTTTGACTGTGGTGTAAAAGTCAAGCGAGTCTCTGTTCAGGAGCAGCACCCAAAAAACCATTTGGGGAGGCTATAGCAGTCAGTAAGAAGCTCTTCATTCTCATCATCACCAGGCAGAGTGCCTAAAACGCTTTCATCCCCTTTAATGTGTGGATCTACACACACAACGGCATCATTCTCAAGTGACAGGGACAAACCACTCTCCAGCTTTTACTGTGAAAGACTGTATCTTAAAGGCACTGTCCCAGGCCTGTTCTGGGCCTTTAGGAATCCTCAACCAAACCCCAAAGTTATGGGCATACAATGCATCTTCAGTTAGGATGAATGATGTCTCCTGTGGGTGCACCCTTCTGGGTGCCAATCCCTTATTTTGATTATCACTATTGACGCACTGTCCTGCCCAGCTCTGATAGCCAGAGTCGAGAGTATACACCGAAAGACTAAATCAGTGAGACTTAGTAAGCCCAGGAGCCACATGCGGCCCTCCTGACTTTTACATGCGGCCCATCTGGGCAACATCAGCACTCAACTAAACACGGCATGCATTTATTATAATTTAAGTGAAAGAAATAAGTAACTAGGGTGTCCTGCACCTCTTACATTTAGAAACACCTTCATGTTAAAAGACATCTTGTACCAAAAATATAAAAGTATGATAAAGTCTGTTATAATTTCAAACAGTGTATATCATTAACATGCAGAACTGTTTCACTTTAAGACATCAGATATCAGTGAATTAAGAAGCATTTTTAAATGATAGTTTTTTAACATGAATTCAGAAACTTCTTTCTTCCCCACAACGCTGACAACAATGCCAATAGTGAACTAAGAGGCAAGTTAGTTGTTATGTGCACTCTTTGGGTGGCCTGGGATTATATTATACAAAAACAACATTATAATTTATTAAATTAACCACAGGAATGTTTGTACATCACATATCCTTAAGTCATGAATTTTGAGATCCTCATAAGCGATATTGAAGGCAAAGGAGGGAAATTGAAATAAATCTGATAATGAAGAAAAACAGGGAAAGTGAAATAAAACAATTTCCTGTGATTACACAATTAGGTTAAATAAAGAACCCTGGATTAATCACAAGTGTTTGGTTTCACATTGTGCAGTTCAGACACTAAATGAATGTGCTTTCCTGACTCTACACCCAACTTACCACCAATACACCCCTACTCCCCCGAACACAACCCTGTTGGCATCATTGCAGCCCTCAGTCACATCACGGACCAAACGTTGTGGCCCCAGAGAAAATGTTTGAGAGTAACCATGGACTTAGATAGCCCATATTTGCTCCAAAATATTCCATGAAGCACATGGCAGTAAACTCTGATACCCCTTTATCCCTATTGGTAAATCTTCTTGCCCTAACGCTACTGGCCAAAGAACACCACTGAGGCCACTCTTTTGTTTTTTGCAAATTCTTATTTGGTACTTAGAATATTACAGAACCCACAATACTCACATATGAACATATTCAAATAATCTTTTTACAAGTTCCTTCACATATTCTGTATAAACAACCTACCAAATAAATAAAAATATTAAAACAATGAGCAGCTCACTTCAGACATCTTACACATTACAGACCTGTGAACTCACACAGTGCAGGGAAGATGTGCTGGAAACCACTGCACTAAGTGACTTTTCAACTTGTCTGTGAAAGCTGCTGATGTCCATTAAAGGGTCTGAAAATACCCCAGGAAATCAGTAACAGCCTTGGCAATCTTGTGTTTTTTTGGGGGTGCGGAGTGCCTTTTAAGTAATTCTTGCACAAAGCTCCACCCCTCCTAAGCCCTGCCTCCTTTTCACATGGTGAACTATATTTAGAACTTGGCAGGTCTATTATTTTTTTTTTCACTGTGTTGGGATTTCTCAGCTCATAGTGACCCAAAGTTGAGATGTAAAGATGGAAGAGATGCACATTCAATAATTGATGACACTGCAAATTCAGGTTTCCCCAACTCTCCCTGTCCTTCTATATGCCATCAAAGGTAAGTAAACTATATAGAGCGTAACTCCGTGGGGGTTGGTACTTGCATGTTGGTACTTGCTTACAATCAAAAACACTGGTAAACTTCCCAAATGCCCACTTGTTTTTGGTGATCTGTCATCCCTGTTTATTTGTAAAGCAAATAGATACTCATTGCTCCCACTGAACAACTGCTGAGCCTCTTTATTTATAATCAGTAATGTGTCACTTTCAGCTTTTTCTCACTTATGCAGCTCCATTAGCTGCAACTCAAATTAAGGTGTACTCAAAGAATTCCACACCCTACTGATTTGCCATTTGGCCACTAGCAACACCAGGTCAATAAACCTGGCTTTCAGCTTGCACTTTTTGAGCCTGAATCAATGTCCTAAAATGCAAATTTGGGGTGTCAAAAGCCAGCTTACTCCAGTGTGCAGTAACAGTGTGTCAGTGACCTCTACTCAGTACCCACCAAGGATAGAGCAGCGCGAAAACAGGAGCATCATATTGTTGTGTAGCCATTTTAGCTATAGTTTTATACACAATGTTTTAGCATACTAGGTCTGTCGCTGTGCCTTTATTATTTTACCAATAGCCACATTTGTGGTCTTGTTTTATTGTCTCTATCTAGCTGTTCTTTGCCTAGCCTAGGCCACCACTGCGTTCTTAAACAAGACATTTTTTTCACTCTGTGCTTTTCACAATGCTGCAGTAAGATAGCTTGCTGGCAAAAGTGGTACGCTTTGTCTCTAATGTTCACAGAAACATACACATTTTTACGTGGGGATCCTTTCTTGGAACATCTGCTGTTTTATTATAAAAAGACTACTTTGACCCATGTACGTTAGAGGGATATTTGAGCCAGATGACCACGACTGTATGCGGATTGCTGAGTGCTTCGCTGCAACTGCTTATGTAGACTACAGGCATCTTGCTCAGGTATGAGAAATGATGTTTTTCCAGGGGAACCTGAAGGGCAGAATTAGAGCTTAACATGCTGTGCTTTAACAGAGTCTAGGTAGGAACTATTCTTAAAAACCGTACTGACAACATAGTAATGTTATTTTTGTGTTTTACTCACCTTGTCACAATTTTAATCCTGTAATGTTTCATCGTCCTAGATATTGCAATGCATGCTTTATTATCTAAGATGCAGTTGCTTCAATAAAACCTTACTGAACTACACTCTGCCTCTGATTGTCCTTGCATACGTGAGCCTAATGTAACTGAGAGAAAGGGATGAGATCTGAATGACCACGATTTCCCTGAGGAGTCATTTGTGTCATGCGCCCGATTGTCCAATCATCCCTGATCTTGGGTGGAGATTAGGCACTGCTAGTTAGCTGGAACAAAACCCGGATTAGGCTGACAGGTGTCACCTGGTGTGGGATCAGATTCAGTCCCCCGCAATACAAGTGATTCTGCTGCCTGAATCCAGTAGTCTCATTAGGATAATGAGAACCTATGCAACAATATGCTCTGACTGTTAAAGAGATTGGTAAAGAACATGGCTGCTCCAGGAACTGGGCTTCCAGTTATATCTTGTTAGAAATGGGGTCTTTGGTTAGCAGTCAGGTTACCCCCTGTCCAATCAAGGACCCTCACTCTAGTCAGGGTAAAACAGAATAACCCTCAGCCAACCCCCGCTCACCCCCTTGGTAGCTTGGCATGAGCAGTAGGTTTAACTTCAGAGTGCTAGGTGTAAAGTATTTGTACCAACATACACAGTAACTTATTGAAAAAACTACAAAATAACACAACTCAGATAGAAAATATGTATCTAAACAAAACAAGACCAAAACAACAAAAATCCACAATACACAAGTCAATTTATCAATTAAAAAACAAAAAGAGTCTTCATGTAATTTTCAACCCAACACTAATGCTGTTAGCGTGATAATGTACCTGGGTGCATCAAAAATAACCCTGCACGGACGAGTGTGCGTGAAAAAGGGCTTGCGATGCGTCAATGTCACTCACGAGCGAGACCTTGCGTTGTTTCTCCTCCAGTAGAGTCGGCGTCTGTCGTTTCTTCTCTCTGCAGGAGAGCGATGCGTCGATTCGAACCGCACTCTTGGGTCTGGGCGGGCCTTGCGTCATTTTTGCATGCCCAGCGATGTTTGCGTCAGAAATCCTGTTGCACGATGATCTGAAAACCCCACAGCGCGGGTTGTGATCTCACCAGCCTCTGTTAGCGATGTTGCACGTTGTTTCTCCAGCCATGGGCACTGCAGGCAAGCGTCGATTTTCAGCCGGGAAGCCGGCAGCGCATTGATTTTTCAGCCGCAGATCGAAGTCGCTTTGATCTGTTCCCCGCACGGCGGTCGGTGCGTGGATTTCTCATTCTTGGCCTGCCAGCTTCTCCTTTTAGGGTCCCAGGAACTGGATGGGCACCACTTGGCAGAGTAGAAGTCTCAGCCGAGGCTCCAGGTCCTGGCAGAGAGAAGTCTTTGCTGTCCCTGAGACTTCAAACAACAGAAGGCAAGCTCGAAATCAAGCCCTTGGAGAGTTCTTCACAAGAAGGAAGGCAACACAAAGTCCAGTCTTTGTCCTCTAGCACAGGCAGAAGCAGCAACTGCAGGATAGCTTCACAAAGCACAGTCACAGGCAAAGCAGCTCTTCTTCCTCAGCTCTTCAGCTCTTCTCCAGGCAGAGGTTCCTCTTGGTTTCCAGAAGTGTTCTAAAGTTTGTGGTTTTTGGTGCCCTTCTTATACCCATTTTGCCCTTTGAAGTAGGCTTACTTCAAAGGAAAGTCTAGTCTCTCTTGATTGTAAAATCCTGCCTTGCCCAGGACAGGCCCCAGACACACACCAGGGTGTTGGAGACTACATTGTGTGAGGACAGGCACAACCCTTTCAGGTTGAGTGACCGCTCTTCCCCTCCCTCTTAGCACAGATGGCAGACTACACCCCAGCCCCTTTTGTGTCACTGTCTAGTGTGAGGTGCAACCAACCCAACTGTCAAATTGACCCAGACAGTAAATCCACAACAGGCAGAGTCACAGAATTGGTATAAGCAAGAAAATGCTCACTTTCTAAAAGTGGCATTTTCAAACAAACAATCTTAAAATCAACTTTACTAAAAGATGTATTTTTAAATTGTGAGCTCAGAGGCCCCAAACTCCACAAATCAATCCGCTCTCAAAGGGAATCTACACTTTAATCATATTTAAAGGTAGCCCCCATGGTAACCTATGAGAGGGACAGCCCTTGCGACAGTGAAAAACAAATTCAGCAGTATTGCACTGTCAGGACATGTAAAACACATTACTATATGTCCTACCTTAACCATACACTGCACCCTGCCATTGGGGCTAGCTAGGGCCTACCTTAGGGGTGTCTTACATGTAAGAAAAGGGAAGGTTTAGGCCTGGCAAGTGAGTATACTTACCAAGTCGTATTTACAGTTTAAAACTGCTCACACGGTCACTGCAGTGGCAGGTCTGAGACATGATTGCAGGGCTACTTATGTGGGTGAGACAACCAGTGCTGCAAGCCCACTAGTAGCAGTTGATTTACAGTCCCTGGGCACCTCTAGTGGACTGTACTAGGAACTTAATAGTAAATCAAATATTCCCATCATGGATGAACCAATTACATACACATTTTGTGTAGGAGCACTTGTACATTAGCACTGGTTAGCAGTGGTAAAGTGCTCAGAGTAACAAAAAGAGCAAAATCAGAGTCCGGCACACATCAACAACCTGGGAAACAGGCAAAAGGTTAAGGGAGACCACACCAAGGACAAAAAGTCTAACATATCTGCTACTGTTTTAGAACATCATTGACATGTTAGGTGGAAGCTGGACAAATCTTATGTAGTCTATATGGATTGAGATATACCCTCTGTAGTATCTTATATTGGATGAATTTAAACCTCACATTTCTTGAGACTTTCAAAGGAAATTCAAGGATCAGTGTTCAATCCTTATTGGTAAGTTGCTTACACACATCAGTCCCCAATTATCCCTCAGTATGTCAAGGTTAGTTTTAATTTGTTCATGGCATGGTATAGTGTTGTGGGGTCTGTCAGGCCTCTACCATGCATCAGCAGTATTTTTAGTGTTCCGTGTTTGGTAGTGACAGTTTTCGAAATAAGTTTAATAGCACAAGACACAGCATCATAGGTCAAAAACGGAACTGCCAGCCAGATGTATGCATGATGCAGTTCATCAAAGGTCAAAACAGTGCTTAATTTTTAAATAAAAATGTGTGAGCATGGAATACTGAGGCAGTGTAATCCTGAAGCCATCTCTGGCCTCTTTAATCCATTTACAGCCACTCCCTGCCTCTTTAGCTCACTCTTGCAGCATTCTGCTTTCTCCCTTTGGGATGCTTTTTCGTTCTTCTCTTCCTCCGTCTTTCCTATATGTGTCTTTTGCTCGCAGTAAAAGCTTGAGGTAGAAAAATAGGTGCCTGCCCTCAAAAATAAGTGTTGGTACCCCATACTGGAAACCTCTGGTTAAAATTAAGCATTGATTAAAAAGAGTGTCCTTAACAAAAACGTTTCAGAGTTCAGATTTTCCAGGTCTACAAAAGCTTCTGGGTTATTCAGTACACTAATTTTCTTCTTAAGTTCTGGACAGAACCACAACGGGACTACAGGGACATATACATGGATTTCAATACTCCAAAAAGCCAGGGATAGCGGACATGACATCACAGGACATTTCATCGTAACTTTCAATCACACACACATTCACTCATACACTCTCTTTTACATAAACACACTCTCTCCCGCAAGCATTCACACAACATACATTTAAATGTGTGTTTTTTTTACTTACTACACCTACCAAGGAGGGTCATATTCCAGCTAATTGTACTCCATTTTTTATTGCACTAACGATGAATAATATATTATTGTTCACAATTAATGTAATAAAAACTGATTGAAAACAAGGAAGTGGAGCCCTTAGCAACGACCATAAGGATGAGCGGCCCCTGTGTTCCTGGTACAGAGTTTGCCACCTCTGAGGCCACGGGGTGCAAAGGCAGTGCCAGGGGCCGCAAGAGGCAAGCTGGGGTTCGTAGCTGCAACCCCTGGCAACCCCTAAATTACGTCCATGGGCATATACCACAGTTGTCTTTGTTTTAGACAGATATTTTCTCCAGCAATACTTTGCCTCTACCAAGTCTCTAGACTGACTCTCCTTCACAATACCACCGTTCAACACCTCCAATACCAGCTGCCTACTGTTCGCTCCACCAATGTTTTTATGTTCTTCTGCTTGTGGGTTAGTATTCCATCTCGTTCCCCATTACAACTGCAAAGCTGTGTAGTAATCGCATAATCAGGGCCTTTGAGACCTCCCTCAGAAACAGGCATCATCATTTCCCCAGTACTAATTTGCCACTGTCAGTACCCCCCAAACTTTGCAAACAATACGATTTTTTAAGTTTTGAATATGTGTTTCAGTACTACCACTCTATCTGGAATGGTGTAAGCAGGCCAATTGCTCATCTTTGTGAGTGCTATTATGCCCATAGTGAACAGCCGCAGCATGTTCCAAAATTATACAGAGGCTTTGGTACTGATACAATTAACCAGAGTCCCCTTTGTAGTATCCTCAGCTTCATGAAAGAATTTAGGGCCAGATGTCGCAGCTAATTTTGCTGTTTGCGATGTGCAAAAAGCGCATTGGGATGTCCAATGCCCGTTTTGCGAGTCGGTAACCTGGTTACCGATTCGCAAAACGGGACTGCGAGTCGCAATTAGGAAGGGGTGTTCAAGTGGGTGCTAGCCATTCGCAAAAGGTAAGGGGTCCCCAGGGGACCCCTTACCCTTTGTGAATGGCATTGAAAACGTTTTTTCAGAGCAGGCAGTGGTCCTATGGACCACTGCCTGTCTGAAAAAATGAAACGAAAACGTTTCAGTTTTTAGTTTTGTAATGCATATCGTTTTCCTTTAAGGAAAACGGGCTGCATTACAAAAAAAAAAAAAACTGCTTTATTTAAAAGCAGTCACAGACATGGTGGTCTGCTGTCTCCAGTAGGCCACCATCCCTGTGAGTGCTGCGAGTCTCAAGGGGGTCGCAAATTGTGACCCACCTCATTAATATTAATGAGGTGGGCCTTTGCGACCCCCTTGCGAGTCGCAGATGGTGCAAGGGACACCATCCTTCATTCTCTGTCTCTGCAATTTGCGAATCGCAAAGTCAGAAACTACTTACATCTGGCCCTTAATCCTTAAATATTCAACGGTCCTTTTGTACCACTGCAGTGAATTTTTGGGCAGCGGCTCTAATTGCACCCCACCACGGAGTAGAAACAAACAGGACATATTTATATTAATTTCAAGCCCTGACATCATGCCAAAATGGTCCATGTGTCCGAGAAAAGATTCCAGGTCCTCCTTTGGGTTTTAACGTCAAATAACCCATTTTCCAAAGTGTTTTTGCTGTGTGTGCTACTGAACAGTGAGATACCTCTTGCTTCTTACTCACTCCTAATCGTAGCTGCTAATGGCGTGCATCCTGATTATTGAAGCCAGAACATCGAGGGAGGCAAAGATTGAGGTAAAAATATAAAATCCAAAATATCGAAATGTAAGTATAGATTTTCGATACCTAACTATATATATATATATATATATATATATATATATATAAACACACACACCCTCCCCTCTGCCCCCCCAACTCACCCACCTTAAGGTACGTAGTTGTGATGCTAGAAATAGTAAATCTGTACTTCCTCAGTATGTGCTGTACTTTTCATATTTTGATCTTTGATATTCTTTTAATGTGATATTATGTTATTGATGGCCTCAATATTATGTAGTGCAATCCTACTAATGGCTTAACAGCTGCGGAAATATCTGGGGTGAAAGCAGGTACTCCTGCCTCATTCCTTTGTGCACCTTCCAGTCCTCCGAAATTATTCTACTGTTACAAACTTGCATTATAAAGCAGCTTCAGCGATGAAAGGATTTCACCCCCAAAGCATATTACCTCCAAAACATGAAACAAGTATTTTCAGCCCAGAGTGTCAAAAGCTTTCCTCTTATCTCTGGAGACTACAGCTCCTCAGGACCAGCTCAAGAACTCCTTATTCAGTAATGATATAATCTTCTGATATATGTGAGGTTTCTTCCGGACACAAAGCCTGATTTACCAGACTTAGGAGGACTTGAGATATTGATCTTGTCCACAGTGTTATATTCTATGAGATAGTGGTCTGTAAGAATTTATTTCCAAAGGGTCTTTGTCCGCTTTGGAAGCATAACTATTAAAGCTTCATCAGCAGTAGCAGCATAATTCCCCTCTATCAAGCCGCCAGATGCAGCCAGTATTCAGGATACACCTTTGCACGTAAAGTAAAACACCACAGATAGCCCATCTCCACGAGGGGTTTTGACACGAGACAATTCTCCTACAGCTTTCATAATTTCTTCCAACTCCAGTGGTAAGAACGACTGGGCCCTCAGATCGTTATCTAACTGGGTTAGATGGGCTTTGTGTATATAAACTATAATCTGTTCAGTTGTTCCACCCTCTGTCGATACATACAGAGACCTGTCAAATTCAATAAAGGCTGCACTGATGCCAGACTACGGCCCTCCAGGCACCATATTTATGGAATGGTACAAGCCGGTGCAAAGGATGGGCTAGCGTAAAAAAAATAAAGACGTTAGTCGGGTGGGGTTGGCGCTATGGAAGAAAGGTTAGAGTAAAAAAGAAATTACTCTAACCTGCCTAGAGTCATTTTCTGATGCAAAACCATCCATACCACATGACTACTGTGCTACAGAAGACAGGAGTCATGCCCACCACCCCAATGGCCAGCACAGGGGACAAGGGTCCCCTGGGCATGGTCATTACACCCAGTGCCATATAGACTGGCCCATTTTAGGGACCCCAGTGGCACTTTAAAAAATAAAATGCAATACTTACCTGTACTTACCTGAGATGGGGCCCCCGTCCTCCACAGTTCCTCTAGTGTATGGGGGGATGTCCCTGGAGCCTGGGGAGGACACCTGTGGGCTTATTCCATGACGTTCCACCATGGAAATAGGCCCACAGGCCCCCCTAATGCCTGACCCTGACTCAGGCGTTAACCAATGGGGCAAAGCAAGCTTTGCACCATTTTGTTTACCCCTCCTCCCTCCAGTGCACCATTTTTGCACAGGAGTATAAATATGGCGTTAATGCCATAGAGTAAGTTTTGCACGGGAACGCCTACCTTGCATCTCATTAAGGCAAGGTAGGTTTCTACTTCCAAAAAATGACTTTAACTCAATAAATGTGGCGCTAGACGGGTCTAGCGCCAAAGTATAAATATGGAGTTAATTTTGCACAAAATTAGAGAAAAAAAGGACACTAATTTGGTGCAAACAGAGGATAAATATGTGTTAACAGTCACTCCTTCGTTTTATGGACCGCTACTATCTGAGTATGCCAAGCACCACCTCTTACCAGCCATGTTAACATCTATCCAGGCCTTGCCGCCTTCATCTTATTTCCTAGCGATATATGCCCTGTAGATATGTTTGCCAAGAATATCCGACCATTACCTTTGGTTGCTCCTTGTCTGTGTCACCTGCATGCTGCTATCTAAAAAGGAAACTACTTCTAGCTCAATTTGTTTGATTTTGTCTTCCAGCTTAGCAAGCTCTGTCTTTATGGAATTTTAATGCTGAGCATCCAACTCTCAGAGTAACTTTAAATGCCTACCAAACCAGAAGTAGATTGTCAATTGTATCCTCATTCTTTGAGAAATACTGCTGTATTGCGGCCCTAAGTTGTTTTCGACAAGGACGTCACTCAGTGCTGCCAGTTGGAGACTGCATCTCGCTGGCAGACATAGGGCCACATGTACAAATATTTGGAATTGTAATTCCCTAATTGTGATTCAATGCGAATCGCAATTAGGGAATCGCAATGCCAAATGTAAGAAACTCCTTTGCAATTCTCGGTGGGTAGCAAATAGACCTGCCTCATTAATATTAATAAAGTAGGTCGCAATATGCGACTCACTGGGAATTTCAAAAATCACAGGGATGGTGGCCTGCTGGTTTCAGCAGACCACCATGTCTGTGTTTGCTTTTAAATAAACCAATCTCTTTTTTTTAAACGCAGCCTGTTTTCCTTAAAGAAAAATGGGCTACGCTTAAAAAGAAAGAAAATGAAACGTTTCAGTTTCATTTTTGAAGAGTAGACAGTAGTCCGTGGGACCAATGCCTGCTCTTTAAAAATCGTTTTTGCGTGCATTTACAAAGGGTAAGGGGTCCCTTAACCACTTCGCTGCCAGGCCTTTTCCCCCTCCTGTGCCAGGCCTTTTTTTGCCTATTTGGGGCAGTTCGCGCTTAGGCCCTCATAACTTTTTGTCCACATAAGCTAACCAAGCCAAATTTGCGTCCTTTTTTTCCAACATCCTAGGGATTCTAGAGGTACCCAGACTTTGTGGGTTCCCTTGAAGGAGGCCAAGAAATTGGCCAAAATACAGTGAAAATTTTGTTTTTTTCAAAAAAATTGGAAAAAGTGGCTGCAGAAGAAGGCTTGTGGTTTTTCCCCTGAAAATGGCATCAACAAAGGGTTTGCGGTGCTAAACTCAGCAGCTTCCCAGCTTTCAGGAACAGGCAGACTTGAATCAGAAAACCCAACTTTTCAACACAATTTTGGCATTTTACTGGGACATACCCCATTTTTGCAATTTTTTGTGCTTTCAGCCTCCTTCCAGTCAGTGACAGAAATGGGCATGAAACCAATGCTGGATCCCAGAAACCTGAATTCAGCAAGGGGTCATTTGTGTAGATCCTACAAGGGTTTCCTACAGAAAATAACAACTGAAAAAGAAAAATATTGAAATTGAGGTGAAAAAAACATAAATGTTTCTCTACGTTTTACTCTGTAACTTTTCCCTGCAATGTCAGATTATCGAAAGCAATATACCGTTACATCTGCTGGACTCCTCTGGTTGCGGGGATATATAGGGCTTATAGGTTCATCAAGAACCCAAGGAACCCAGAGCCAATAAATGAGCTGCACCCTGACGTGCGTTTTCATTCTATACCGGGTATACAGCAATTCATTTGCTTAAATATAAAGAGTAAAAAATTGCTATCAAGAAAACCTTTGTATTTCCAAAAAGGGCACAAGACAAGGTGTTGAGGAGCAGTGGTTATTTGCACATATCTGAATTCAGGGGTGACCAAACTAGCATGTGAATTACAGGGCATTTCTCAAATAGATGTCTTTTTTACACACTCTCCTATATTTGGAAGGAAAAAATGTAGAGAAAGACAAGGGGCAATAACACTTGTTTTGCTAATCTATGTTCCCCCAAGTCTCCCGATTAAAAATTATACCTCACTTGTGTGGGTAGGCCTAGCGCCCGCGACAGGAAACACCCCAAAGCGCAACGTGGACACATCCAAATTTTTGGAAGAAAACAGAGGTGTTTTTTGCGAAGTGCCTACCTGTAGATTTTGGCCTCCAGCTCAGCCGGCACCTAGGGAAACCTACCAAACCTGTGCATTTCTGAAAACTAGAGACCTAGGGGAATCCAAGATGGGGTGACTTGCGGGGCTCGGACCAGGTTCTGTTACCAAGAATCCTTTGCAAACCTCAAAATTTGGCTAAAAAAACACATGTTCCTCACATTTCTGTGGCAGAAAGTTCTGGAATCTGAGAGGAGTCACAAATTTCCTTCCACCCAGCGTTCCCCCAAGTCTCCCGATAAAAATGATACCTCACTTGCTTGGGTAGGCCTAGCGCCCGCGACAGGAAACGCCCCAAAGCGCAACGTGGACACATCCAAAATTTTGGAAGAAAACAGAGGTGTTTTTTGCGAAGTGCCTACCTGTAGATTTTGGCCTCTAGCTCAGCCGGCACCTAGGGAAACCTACAAAACCTGTGCATTTCTGAAAACTAGAGACCTAGGGGAATCCAAGGAGGGGTGACTTGCGGGGCTCGGACCAGGTTCTGTTACCCAGAATCCTTTGCAAACCTCAAAATTTGGCTAAAAAAACACATGTTCCTCACATTTCTGTGGCAGAAAGTTCTGGAATCTGAGAGGAGCCACAAATTTCCTTCCACCCAGCGTTCCCCCAAGTCTCCCGATAAAAATGATACCTCACTTGCGTGGGTAGGCCTAGCGCCGGCAACAGGAAACACCCCAAAGCGCAACGTGGACACGTCCAAAATTTTGGAAGAAAACAGAGGTGTTTTTTGCGAAGTGCCTACCTGTAGATTTTGGCCTCTAGCTCAGCCGGCACCTAGGGAAACCTACCAAACCTGTGCATTTCTGAAAACTAGAGACCTAGGGGAATCCAAGATGGGGTGACTTGCGGGGCTCGGACCAGGTTCTGTTACCCAGAATCCTTTGCAAACCTCAAAATTTGGGTAAATAAACACATGTTCCTCACATTTCTGTGGCAGAAAGTTCTGGAATCTGAGAGGAGCCACAAATTTCCTTCCACCCAGCGTTCCCCCAAGTCTCCCGATAAAAATGATACCTCACTTGCGTGGGTAGGCCTAGCGCCAGCGACAGGAAACACCCCAAAGCGCAACGTGGACACGTCCAAAATTTTGGAAGAAAACAGAGGTGTTTTTTGCGTAGTGCCTACCTGTAGATTTTGGCCTCTAGCTCAGCCGGCACCTAGGGAAATCTACCAAACCTGTGCATTTCTGAAAACTAGAGACCTAGGGGAATCCAAGATGGGGTGACTTGCGGGGCTCGGACCAGGTTCTGTTACCCAGAATCCTTTGCAAACCTCAAAATTTGGCTAAAAAAACACATGTTCCTCACATTTCTGTGGCAGAAAGTTCTGGAATCTGAGAGGAGCCACAAATTTCCTTCCACCCAGCGTTCCCCCAAGTCTACAGATAAAAATTATACCTCACTTGCGTGGGTAGGCCTAGCACCCGCGACAGGAAACGCCCCAAAGCGCAACGTGGACACATCCAAAATTTTGGAAGAAAACAGAGGTGTTTTTTGCGAAGTGCCTACCTGTAGATTTTGGCCTCTAGCTCAGCCGGCACCTAGGGAAACCTACCAAACCTGTGCATTTCTGAAAACTAGAGACCTAGGGGAATCCAAGGAGGGGTGACTTGCGGGGCTCGGACCAGGTTCTGTTACCCAGAATCCTTTGCAAACCTCAAAATTTGGCTACAAAAACACATGTTCCTCACATTTCTGTGGCAGAAAGTTCTGGAATCTGAGAGGAGCCACAAATTTCCTTCCACCCAGCGTTCCCCCAAGTCTCCCGATAAAAATGATACCTCACTTGCGTGGGTAGGCCTAGCGCCGGCGACAGGAAACACCCCAAAGCGCAACGTGGACGTCCAAAATTTTGGAAGAAAACAGAGGTGTTTTTTGCGAAGTGCCTACCTGTAGATTTTGGCCTCTAGCTCAGCCGGCACCTACGGAAACCTACCAAACCTGTGCATTTCTGAAAACTAGAGACCTAGGGGAATCCAAGATGGGGTGACTTGCGGGGCTCGGACCAAGTTCTGTTACCCAGAATCCTTTGCAAACCTCAAAATTTGGGTAAATAAACACATGTTCCTCACATTTCTGTGGCAGAAAGTTCTGGAATCTGAGAAGAGCCACAAATTTCCTTCCACCCAGCGTTCCCCCAAGTCTCCCGATAAAAATTATACCTCACTTGCGTGGGTAGGCCTAGCGCCGGTGACAGGAAACACCCCAAAGCGCAACGTGGACACGTCCAAAATTTTGGAAGAAAACAGAGGTGTTTTTTGCGAAGTGCCTACCTGTAGATTTTGGCCTCTAGCTCAGCCGGCACCTACGGAAACCTACCAAACCTGTGCATTTCTGAAAACTAGAGACCTAGGGGAATCCAAGATGGGGTGACTTGCAGGGCTCGGACCAGGTTCTGTTACCCAGAATCCTTTGCAAACCTCAAAATTTGGCTAAAAAAACACATGTTCCTCACATTTCTGTGGCAGAAAGTTCTGGAATCTGAGAGGAGTCTCAAATTTCCTTCCACCCAGCGTTCCCCCAAGTCTACAGATAAAAATTATACCTCACTTGCGTGGGTAGGCCTAGCACCCGCGACAGGAAACGCCCCAAAGCGCAACGTGGACACATCCAAAATTTTGGAAGAAAACAGAGGTGTTTTTTGCGAAGTGCCTACCTGTAGATTTTGGCCTCTAGCTCAGCCGGCACCTAGGGAAACCTACCAAACCTGTGCATTTCTGAAAACTAGAGACCTAGGGGAATCCAAGGAGGGGTGACTTGCGGGGCTCGGACCAGGTTCTGTTACCCAGAATCCTTTGCAAACCTCAAAATTTGGCTACAAAAACACATGTTCCTCACATTTCTGTGGCAGAAAGTTCTGGAATCTGAGAGGAGCCACAAATTTCCTTCCACCCAGCGTTCCCCCAAGTCTCCCGATAAAAATGATACCTCACTTGCGTGGGTAGGCCTAGCGCCGGCGACAGGAAACACCCCAAAGCGCAACGTGGACACGTCCAAAATTTTGGAAGAAAACAGAGGTGTTTTTTGCGAAGTGCCTACCTGTAGATTTTGGCCTCTAGCTCAGCCGGCACCTACGGAAACCTACCAAACCTGTGCATTTCTGAAAACTAGAGACCTAGGGGAATCCAAGATGGGGTGACTTGCGGGGCTCGGACCAAGTTCTGTTACCCAGAATCCTTTGCAAACCTCAAAATTTGGGTAAATAAACACATGTTCCTCACATTTCTGTGGCAGAAAGTTCTGGAATCTGAGAAGAGCCACAAATTTCCTTCCACCCAGCGTTCCCCCAAGTCTCCCGATAAAAATTATACCTCACTTGCGTGGGTAGGCCTAGCGCCGGTGACAGGAAACACCCCAAAGCGCAACGTGGACACGTCCAAAATTTTGGAAGAAAACAGAGGTGTTTTTTGCGAAGTGCCTACCTGTAGATTTTGGCCTCTAGCTCAGCCGGCACCTACGGAAACCTACCAAACCTGTGCATTTCTGAAAACTAGAGACCTAGGGGAATCCAAGATGGGGTGACTTGCAGGGCTCGGACCAGGTTCTGTTACCCAGAATCCTTTGCAAACCTCAAAATTTGGCTAAAAAAACACATGTTCCTCACATTTCTGTGGCAGAAAGTTCTGGAATCTGAGAGGAGTCTCAAATTTCCTTCCACCCAGCGTTCCCCCAAGTCTCCTGATAAAAATGATACCTCACTTGCGTGGGTAGGCCTAGCGCCGGCGACAGGAAACACCTCAAAGCGCAACGTGGACACGTCCAAAATTTTGTAAGAAAACAGAGGTGTTTTTTGCGAAGTGCCTACCTGTAGATTTTGGCCTCTAGCTCAGCCGGCACCTAGGGAAACCTACCAAACCTGTGCATTTCTGAAAACTAGAGACCTAGGGGAATCCAAGATGGGGTGACTTGCGGGGCTCGGACCAGGTTCTGTTACCCAGAATCCTTTGCAAACCTCAAAATTTGGCTAAAAAAACACATGTTCCTCATATTTCTGTGGCAGAAAGTTCTGGAATCTGAGAGGAGCCACAAATTTCCTTCCACCCAGCGTTCCCCCAAGTCTCCCGATAAAAATGATACCTCACTTGCATGGGTAGGCCTAGCGCCCGCAACAGGAAACGCTCCAAAGCGCAACGTGGACACATCCAAAATTTTGGAAGAAAACAGAGGTGTTTTTTGCGAAGTGCCTACCTGTAGATTTTGGCCTCTAGCTCAGCCGGCACCTAGGGAAACCTACCAAACCTGTGCATTTCTGAAAACTAGAGACCTAGGGGAATCCAAGGAGGGGTGACTTGCGGGGCTCGGACCAGGTTCTGTTACCCAGAATCCTTTGCAAACCTCAAAATTTGGCTAAAAAAACACATGTTCCTCACATTTCTGTGGCAGAAAGTTCTGGAATCTGAGAGGAGCCACAAATTTCCTTCCACCCAGCGTTCCCCCAAGTCTCCCGATAAAAATGATACCTCACTTGCATGGGTAGGCCTAGCGCCGGCGACAGGAAACACCCCAAAGCGCAACGTGGACACGTCCAAAATTTTGGAAGAAAACAGAGGTGTTTTTTGCGAAGTGCCTACCTGTAGATTTTGGCCTCTAGCTCAGCCGGCACCTAGGGAAACCTACCAAACCTGTGCATTTCTGAAAAACTAGAGACCTAGGGGAATCCAAGATGGGGTGACTTGCGGGGCTCGGACCAGGTTCTGTTACCCAGAATCCTTTGCAAACCTCAAAATTTGGGTAAATAAACACATGTTCCTCACATTTCTGTGGCAGAAAGTTCTGGAATCTGAGAGGAGCCACAAATTTCCTTCCACCCAGCGTTCCCCCAAGTCTCCCGATAAAAATGATACCTCACTTGCGTGGGTAGGCCTAGCGCCAGCGACAGGAAACACCCCAAAGCGCAACGTGGACACATCCAAAATTATGGAAGAAAACAGAGGTGTTTTTTGCGAAGTGCCTACCTGTAGATTTTGGCCTCTAGCTCAGCCGGCACCTAGGGAAACCTACCAAACCTGTGCATTTCTGAAAACTAGAGACCTAGGGGAATCCAAGGAGGAGTGACTTGCGGGGCTCGGACCAGGTTCTGTTACCCAGAATCCTTTGCAAACCTCACAATTTGGCTAAAAAAACACATGTTCCTCACATTTCTGTGGCAGAAAGTTCTGGAATCTGAGAGGAGCCACAAATTTCCTTCCACCCAGCGTTCCCCCAAGTCTCTCGATAAAAATTATACCTCACTTGCATGGGTAGGCCTAGCGCCCGCGACAGGAAACGCCCCAAAACGCAACGTGGACACATCCCATTTTTTTAAAGAAAACAGTGCCTACCTGTGGATTTTGGCCTGTAGCTCAGCCGGCACCTAGGGAAACCTACCAAACCTGTGCATTTCTGAAAACTAGAGACCTAGGGGAATCCAAGGAGGGGTGACTTGCGGGGCTCGGACCAGGTTCTGTTACCCAGAATCCTTTGTAAACCTAAAAATGTGGCTAAAAAAACACATGTTCCTCACATTTCAGTGGCAGAAAGTTCTGGAATCTGAGAGGAGCCACAAATTTCCTTCCACCCAGCGTTCCCCTAAGTCTCTCAATAAAAATGGTACCTCACTTCTGTGGGTAGGCCTAGCGCCTACGAAAGGAAATGGCCCAAAACACAACGTGGACAGAACATATTTTTTCACAGAAAACAGAGGTGTTTTTTTCAAAGTGCCTACCTGTGGAGTTTGGCCTCTAGCTCAGCCGGCCCCGGGAGGGGGGGGGCAGAAATGCCCTAAAATAAATTTGCCCCCCCCAGCCCCCACCCCCCCCCGGGAGCGACCCTTGCCTACGGGGTCGCTCCCCCTGCGTGACATTGGCGCCAAAAAACAAATCCCCGGTGCCTAGTGGTTTCTGCCCCCTTGGGGGCAGATTGACCTAAAATTGGCCAATCTGCCCCCAGGGGGGCAGAAATGGTCTAAATACAATTTGCCCCCCAGGGGAGCGACCCTTGCCTGATGGGTCGCTCCCCATCTCTAAAAAAAGAAACAAAAAAAAAAAAAACACACAAAAAAAAATTGCCTTATCGCCTAGAGGGTTCTGCCCCCCCCTGGGGGCAGTTCGGCCTAATAATAGGCTGATCTGCCCCCCGGGGGGGCCGAAATGGCCTAAAATATATTTGCCCCCCCCCCCGGGAGCGACCCTTGCCTACGGGGTCGCTCCCCCTGCGTGACATTGGCGCCAAAAAACAAATCCCAGGTGCCTAGTGGTTTCTGCCCCCTTGGCATATTGACCTAAAATCGGCCAATCTGCCCCCAAGGGGGGCAGAAATGGCCTAAATACAATTTCCCCCCCAGGGGAGCGACCCTTGCCTGATGGGTCGCTCCCCATCTCGAAAAAAACAAACAAACAAAAAAAAAAACACAACAAAAAAATTTGCCCTGGTGCCCTGAGGGTTCTGCCCCCCCCTGGGTGCAGTTCGGCCTAATAATAGGCCGATCTGCCCCCAGGGGGGGCAGAAATGGGCTAAAATAAATTTGCCCCCCCCAGCCCCCATCCCCCCCCGGGAGCGACCCTTGCCTACGGGGTCGCTCCCCCTGCGTGACATTGGCGCCAAAAAACAAATCCCAGGTGCCTAGTGGTTTCTGCCCCCTTGGCATATTGACCTAAAATCGGCCAATCTGCCCCTAAGGGGGGCAGAAATGGCCTAAATACAATTTCCCCCCCAGGGGAGCGACCCTTGCCTGATGGGTCGCTCCCCATCTCGAAAAAAACAAACAAACAAAAAAAAAAACACAACAAAAAAATTTGCCCTGGTGCCCTGAGGGTTCTGCCCCCCCCTGGGTGCAGTTCGGCCTAATAATAGGCCGATCTGCCCCCAGGGGGGGCAGAAATGGGCTAAAATAAATTTGCCCCCCCCCGGCCCCCATCCCCCCCGGGAGCGACCCTTGCCTACGGGGTCGCTCCCCCTGCGTGACATTGGCGCCAAAAAACAAATCCCCGGTGCCTAGTGTTTTCTGCCCCCTTGGGGGCAGATTGACCTAAAATTGGCCAATCTGCCCCCAGGGGGGCAGAAATGGTCTAAATACAATTTGCCCCCCAGGGGAGCGACCCTTGCCTGATGGGTCGCTCCCCATCTCGAAAAAAAAAAAAAAACACAACAAAAAAATTTGCCCTGGTACCCTGAGGGTTCTGCCCCCCCCCTGGGGGCAGTTCGGCCTATTAATCGGCTGATCTGCCCCCAGGGAGGGCAGAAATGGCCTAAAATAAATTTGCCCCCCCCACCCCCCACCCCCCCCGGGAGCGACCCTTGCCTGATGGGTCGCTCCCCATCTCTAAAAAAAGAGAAAAAAAAAAAAAAAAACACACAAAAAAAAATTGCCCTGGCGCCTAGAGGGTTCTGACCCCCCCCCCTGGGGGCAGTTCGGCCTAATAATAGGCCGATCTGCCCCCCGGGGGGGCCAAAATGGCCTAAAATAAATTTGCCCCCCCCCCAGCCCCCATCCCCCCCCGGAGCGACCCTTGCGTGACATTGGCGCCAAAAAACAAATCCCCGGTGCCTAGTGGTTTCTGCCCCCTTGGGGGCAGATTGACCTAAAATCGGCCAATCTGCCCCCAGGGGGGCAGAAATGGCCTAAATACAATTTGCCCCCCCAGGGGAGCGACCCTTGCCTGATGGGTCGCTCCCCATCTCTAAAAAAAGAAACAACAACAACAAAAAACACAAAAAAAAAATTTGCCCTGGCGCCTAGAGGTTTCTGCCCCCCCTGAATTGCCCTCCCCCCCAGGGAGCGACCCTTGCCTAAGGGGTCGCTCCCTTTGCGTGAAATTCACGTAAAGAAAAAACTCCCTGGTGTCTAGTGGTTTCTACCCCCCTTGGGGGCAGATTGGCCTCATCAAAATAGGCCAATCTGCCCCCAAGGGGGGCAGAAATGGCCAAAATATAATTATCCCCCAAGGGGAGCGACCCTTGCCTAAGGGGTCGCTCCCCACCAAAAAAAAAAAAAAGAAACATAAAAAAAAAAAAAGAAAAATGGTCCCTGGTGCCTAGAGGTTTCTGCCCCCCCTGGGGGCAGAAAAGGCCTTCCCGAAAATATGCCCCCCCTGGGAGCGACCCTTGCCCAAGGGGTCGCTCCCTTTTGTCAATAATCATTAAAAAAAAAAAAATCCCTGGTGTCTAGTGGGGTTTCAAAAGCCAGATTGCAAGCAATCCGGCTTTTGAAACCCTCGGAGAGACTTCAAAGGGAAGGAAATACTTTTCCTTCAATTTGAAGCCCCTCCGGGCCTCCCAAGTGATTGAAAGAGAAATGCTTTTGCATTTCTTTTTCAATCGCGCTGGAAGCAGAGCTTCCAGCGCGACGAGGGAGGCCCCTGTGACTAATCAGCGCGCGCGCGAGCGCTGGCGTCACAGGGGGGGTGGGGGGGGTCGGGGTGGAAGGGGAAGGTCTTCCCCTTCCATCCCCGACATGGGGAGGGAGGGGGGTGCACGGGGGGCGCGCTAGCGCGCCCCCAAGTTCCCCTGTGCCATGGACGAGATGATCTCGTCCAAGGCACAGGGGAACTGTAGCCTTGGACGAGATCATCTCGTCCAAGGCACAGAAGTGGTTAAGGACCCCTTCCCCTAGGAATAG